>NC_133157.1:135551067-138051067 GCF_040802235.1 Manis javanica | reverse complement strand
ACTGTGACCTGTGTTGTTTCCATCCAGCTGTTGTGTCCCTGTCCCTTTAAGACTTTCAAAGGGCACTGGCTTTTCTTTGTCACAGGGGCATCAGTTTCGGCACCCGCTCAGGGGTCCTGCTGTCCTGTTTCTGTAGTATCCAGGTCTCCACGCATGCACTGTGTCTGCACTCTGGTGCGGGTTGCTGGGGCTGGGTGTTTAGCAGTCCTGGGCTCCCTCTCCCTCCCGCTGGGAGCTGGTGGGAGGTGTGCTGGGGTCCCGCCGGGCCGGGGGTTGTATCTTACCCCTTTCACCAGGCACTGGGCTCTCACACGTGTGGATGTAGTCTGGCTGTTGTCCTGTGTCTTCTGGTCTCTCTTTTAAGATTAGTTGTATTTGTTGTATTTCAAAAATATATATGTTTTTGGGAGGAGATTCCCACTGTCCTACTCATGCCGCCATGTTGGCTCCGCCTTGATGTGATTTTTTATCTCTTCCCCATCTTTAACCTGGTAACCCTACCCTTCCTTCCTATGTAAGCTTATCACCATGTCCTCATGGATGAATATTGTACTCTCCTCAAGAGGATTTTCCCATCATAATATAAAATTGTAGCATTTTTATTCCTATTTAATACAGTTTGTCTCAAATGTAACTGTATTTATTTAAGTGACTCATTAATATCTGTCTCTCCTATCAACTGCAGATCCCATGATGGAAGAAACTAAGGAGCTTTTGTCTCATTGTGATCACCTAATATAATGCCTATGATACACGGGGTTTAAAAATATACTTACCAGAGAAAATAACTGAGCAATTAGCATTCATGTGATGAAAACAAATTGGCATAAGAAAATGCTACTATAGTTATTGTCATGTGAATATTAGTTTGTTAAATGAAGAGGATTAGTGAAGTGTGCCATGAACATAAAAATAAACAGAATGGAATGAGTAAATAGATTCAAAATTCATTATTTTTTATTATATATAATACAAGAAACATCACTTGTTATTGAGAATTAAATGGTGATTAAATGAAATTTATATAACTGATTTGCATTTTTAAAAATGAGTACATTTAATTTCCATATATATGGTTATAAGAGAGGAAAAAATACTCATTAGTTTTGACAGTAATTCAATTTTGAAAAATTTATCTCAAGCAAATTATCTCAACTTTCCTTAAGATGACTTTGACCTTGACCATCTGTTTGTCCTCAGTTATCACTTGGCTTCCAGCCCCTCACACATTATAGCTGCACTACATTTATTTTTAGTTCACTGTAAACTCCATCTTGCCTCTATTTCTGATTTCTTAGGTGTTTTTTTTAAAACGACTTTATTTTTTGGAATTAGTGTTATGTTTACAATAAAACTGAAGAAAAGAAACCGATTTCTCATATATATACATGTATGTGTGTATACACATACATACATACCCTAACCCTTATTAATCCATAGCCTCCCCCATTATCAGCATCATTTACCAGAATGCTCTATTTTTTTATAAGGATGAGCCCACATTGACAAATTTTCATCATACAAAGTCCATTAGGGTCACTCTTGGCATTATATATCCTATGGGTTTGGACAAATGTAAGATGACATGTGTCCATCATTATAGTGTCATACAGAATATTTTCACTGCCCTAAAATCCTCTGCCTTTTCATCTCTCCCCATTGTCCCTTCCCCTCCTAACACTTCCCCAGTTGCTGATCTTTACACGGTCTCTATTGTTTTGTGTTTTTCAGGATGTTACAGAGTTGGAATCGCACAGTATATAGTCTTCTCAAATTGGCTTCTCCCACTGAATAGTATGTATTTAATTTTCCTCCTTACCTTTTCATGGCTTGATAGCTCGTTTCTTTTTAGTACTGAATTGGATCTGCTTTTATAGTTGCCTGAAATTTCTCTGCCCTTTTTTCTCTCTACCTTCTTTCTCTTCTTAGTGGTATTAGCACCTACTCATTCTTCAATACCTACAACTTACATTTTTCTGTATTTGAAATGACTTGTCTT
The DNA here is from genome assembly GCF_040802235.1 of Manis javanica. NCBI lineage: Eukaryota > Metazoa > Chordata > Mammalia > Pholidota > Manidae > Manis > Manis javanica. The sequence goes on along the minus strand of NC_133157.1, from coordinate 138,049,068 downwards.
CCCTTATAAGCTTTGAGGGGACTAGCGATGTCTGTCCTGTCACCATGGCACCCTGGTGCTTATCACAGAGGTGGACAAATGGTAAAAATTTAGTAACTATGTGAGAACAAAGAGCTCAAAAGTATAAAGTCAGTTCATTTTTTTATAATTACAGTAAATGGAAAAAAGTGTCCAATACATAAATGGCGCTACATATATTCAGGAAGATAGGATACTATTAAAAATGCTAAGGATATAATATGCCTCAATGACAATGAAATATACTAAGTAGTATAAAAACAACTATATACAAAAAAGTTTATAAAATGTGTGTATGATGCTTAATATCAATAAATAAAACAATGATTGATAAATAATAAAGAGCATTCCAACGGATTTCTGGCTTAGATTGTTTTAAAGTAGAGAATAATTGTCTTTGTTGTATATACACAGGATCAAAAAACTTGTTAGTTCAATCAAATTATCATATAGAATGCAAACAAACAAATGATTTGACTTCTGGTTTAGAGGTCAGTATTTAATTCAGTAACATTTTCTCCTTAGGTGATTATAAGTGGACACTGTAAATGCAACCTAAGTGGACTTTTTTCTTGACATATGTATACTATCGAGAGAAGAGATTTGACATTTTTTGTTATAGTTCATGATGCGTGATCAAAACCGAAAGTTTCTGTGATATGACGGCCCTTGCACTGTTCACCATGTAAGAACTTGTTCGTTATGCTTCAGAAGATTGGAGACTGTTGAGAATTAGGCTTGGGGTTGATTAATGATTGTGCATTGAGTCCCCTATACAGAATTTTATTTTTGTTAACAACCATTTGATCAATAAATATGAGAGATTCCCTTTCAAAAAAATACTGCATCATCTGAGAAATATCACATCAAAAGCTCATATAATCAAAGAAATGCTGCAGAGCTTGAAGCGGTTCTAGGATAAGGTGTTAGAGGTGACCAACTCCAAAGTGGGCCTGGGGCACTAAGAAGATGATTAACTGGGGAAACACATCTTTTCCACTGCATTTATTACTTCTACCATGTAGAACAGACAGTGACTGAAGCATTTATCCAGAATGTACTTGGTCATCTAGTAAGAGAAGAGCCTGGGAGAACTTTCAAGCACCTAACAGGAAGAGAGAGCCCACACCCAAAATTAATGCAGCACATACTAATGGTCTTTTGTTAATTTTCTAAAATAATTGTTTTCATGAAGTAGGTAAATTTTAAGCAGAGAGGTGAGTTGATAAATAAGCATTGCTAAAAATTAGCAAAGAACATTCACAAAATAATGGCAAACTATTCCAATATCTAAGGAAATCAGAAACAAACAGAACACATATTTAAATTAAATATAACTTAACAAAGTTTCTAGAAGCTAGTGCATTCATTATTATGAAGTAGCAAGGTTTAGAATTCTGCTTCTGGTTAAGATGAAGAAGACACAGCCCCAAATCTACCGTAAAATGACAACTAGGAAAAACTAGTAACAAAAAAACATCACTATGAATGTACATATTCAGAGATCTGGGGATTGGAGAGATTCTAAAGAAACTAAATTTCATAGAGTGAAGTTTTCTTTTTAGTTGAGTAAAAATCAACAGCTATTTGCCTCCAAAGGGATGTACTGAATGAAAGAACAGGCAAGAAAAACATTGAGCTTGTGGGGACAAAGGGACTCTTTATGGGGTAGCAAACACCAATTAAATCTTTAAGTCCACGTAAGCTACTGTGACAGATTGGGATTTGTGATAAGTTTCAAGTATTCAACTCTTTGCCACCTGACAAATTACTCTGACTTTTACTAAGTAGTGCAAGAAATGGGTATTTTGAATTCAAAGAGAGTGAGAGAAGGCACACATAAAAAGTTTGGCATAGAGAAGTGCCCTGTAATTGACCCAGCATAGGCCTTACATCCTTGGACACAGTCAAGTGTCATCCCTGATAGTCAAAATGATCACCTGTCATCCTGGCTGATTTTGATATTGTAGTGTTACTATTATACACAATGAGAGAAGAAGAAATAAAGCAGCCTATAGAAGCAAATCCCAAAGAGACATAAATATTAAAAAAGCAAGCAGATAAGGACATGCTACATTTAATACAACTGACAGAGTAACAGCTGGCTATTTACATGAAACCAGAAAAGCCAGATAATGAAATTCACAAGGACTGGATTTACCCTCACACTATAATACAACCCACCCACCCCCCAAAAAAATGATAAATATGTGAAACATTTTCAAGACCCTGAATATCAGACATGAAGGATGATGATTCATGAGAACTGCAGACAGATGGAATAAGTGTATCATGGCCCAAGCATGCAATGCCTTCCTGAGTTGAGAGAATAGAGCTGAGATTCTGAGAAAACCAAAGCAGCCTTACTTTTGAGGAGACGTTAACAAAGAGGAGAAAGAGGCACAGAGTGAGAACTTGAGAAATCTGCAGTCAGCCTTGGGCATTCACAAAGCACTGGTCAGTACACATGTGTGAAAAGTTCTGGATGCCACACAGTCACGTGAAGGGATTACAGGGGACAGTACTGCTATAGCATGCCCACAGAGCCAGAGGCAATGACTCTTCCTAGGGGGCAGATGCAAAACCCCATGATTCCTGGGGCATTGCTAAGGCACACAGATACAAAAAGATAAAACACCACCACTCTGTTAGAGTAGGCAGTTTATTGGACCTAGCAGGAGAAAAGGGCCCACCTATTACCAAGGAAGACTCTGCAGTGACAAACCCCTAAACCCTCCCTAGTTACAAGTTCTACAGTCAAGGACACCTAGATTGTCAAGAGGCCCAGGACCACAAAGGCTTCCCTGATTACAGGGCATGTTCAAGGTCCAAAGACCTTGTCTGAAAATTACCCCATCTCATTAAAATAACACCTCAATCTAATTTGCATAGAGATTTGGCTCCCCTGAGGGCTTTTTTTAGGTACTTATGGGTAAGGTGCCTGCAACAGTGAGAAAAAGGTTCTATAACCTAGAGCTGTCAATAACTTGTCAATCAAATGACATGAGATGCAGGGCATGACTTCCTGTCATCTTAAAAGCATAAAAGCCAACCTAACCCTAACAGCAATGCTGCTTCTGGTTTCCAGACAGCCTTCTCTCCTGTGTCAACAGTGTACTTTTTATTGCTGCTTTTTCTTGCTATATGGTCTGTGGACTGAGTTCTTTCCTTGGAGAAGACAAGAAGCGGGGAAACACAACGCATTCCACAGATAACAGCTCCACCCCAGCTCACTGCAGCCTCCCTCACTTTTGAGCCCAGAAAGCCTGAAGAAAAAAAGAGAGAAAGATTTTAAGAAATGAAAACACCTTTCTCCCATCCTTCCATCCCCTTCTCCTGTGGCAGCTACCAGTTTTTTCTCTTGTTTATGAGTCTATTTTGACTTTGTTCCTTTCTTTGTTTGCTTTAGACCTCCACATCTAAGTGAAAACATATTATTTGTCTTTGCCTGACTTATCTCACTTTGCATAATAATAACCCCAGGTCCATCCACACTGATGCAAATGGCAATACCTCATTCTTTTTTATGACTAATATTGCACTGTACATATGTACCACATCTTCTTTATTCATTCATCTATGGATGAACACTTAGGGGATAAAGCGGCACAAATTTCCAATTACAAAATAAATAAGTCATAGGGGATGAAAAGTACAGCACAGGGAATATAGTTAAAATATTATAATAACTGGGCAACAGATGGTGACTATGCTTATCCTGGTGAGCATTTCCTAATGCATATAATTGAATCAATATGCTCTACACCTGAAACTAATATAAGATTTTATATGAACAATAATAAAAATAACTTGAACTTCAGTAAAAATAAATAATATTGCACAGAAATTTTTTTAATGAAAAAACCCCAACAGTCTGTCCCTTTACCTACTTTCACAAGAAAGAGAAAGAAAAAGTGAATCCTCCTTGGACAACAGGGTGGGAAGTCACTTTTGCTCCCTCAGGTCTGTGGTGAGCCACCAGCACCCAATAGCCACCATGTCCCCACCATAATCATTTCCCCCTGAGCTCTGGACCCAAGGCCCCCTCCCGGCACACACCAAATGTCCCAGCTGGTCCACCTGGGGGCGCTGAATGCATCCCCACCCACCAAAGCTTGCAGTGGACAGGACAAACACTTGGTTTCCCTCTCCATTGAGGACTGCCATCCTAAACCATCTGGAGTCCCACACTTGTCTTACAGAGGGACATGCTTCCCCGAGACCACCTGGGCAGCCTTCAGTAGCCTCTGAAAAATTTGTACAATTTGGGGATATTCCCAACTATAATTTTGCTTGTGTTTGCTTGAGTGTTAGGCCAGAACAGCTGGACGTGACAACTTCCATGCTGTTTTGAGGCCCCTGCAATGCGGTTGTCAAATCCTATCCCTGGACTCTGCCCTGTGCCTAGAGCTACCCACCTTCCCCAGGCAGATGCTAAGCTACTGTGGGCCAGCCTGCAGTGACCCTCGGATCACTCAGGTGTCTTTTTTTTCCCCATCTCCTCCCGGTAGGAGTGGCCCTTCACTTCTGTGCAACTGAGGCCATGCAGAAGAAAAGTCCAGTCCAGCCCAACATGCCAACCTGCCATTCCCTGGGCTGTACCTTTTCAACTCCCTGGTGCCTTGCTGGGCACTCTGGATGGTAGTTGTCATGGTGATTAGAGAAGGTCCCCCTTTGCCAAGTGGTGCCAGAAGGACCTCTCTTTGAGAAAACCAGGTGTGGGGAAACATCTTCATCAAGGACCTAGACAAATCTATAGATAACAAGGCTTTTTATGACACTCCTGCTTTTGGAAACATTCATCTACAAGGTACTGTATGATGAGAGAAGCTCTCCAGGTGGTGCCCTGGTCACTTTGAGCCCCAAGAGGCTGCTGAAGAAGCTGTCATGCTCCTTCATGACCACAAAGTGTGAGAAGATTCCTCTCAAAAAGAGAAGGTAGAAAAAGCCAAGGAATTCACCAATGTTTATGTCAAAAACTGGGGGTGAGGGGGATGAGGAGAGTCTGGCAGAGCTGTGCAGCCAGTTTGGTAAGATCCTGTGTGCCAAGGTGATGAGAGACCCCAGAGAAAATCCAAAGCCCTTGACTTTGTGAGTTAGGAAGAACAGAAGGATGTCAGTAAGGCCCTGGAAGAGATGAATGGAAAAATTTCAATAAGAAAGTCATATTTTTAGGCTTTGCACAGAAGAAAGGGCAATTTTTCATATACTTATTATCCATCTGTTTATCTTCTTTGGCGAGGGGTCTATTTAGACATTTTGCCCATTTGTAAATTTGCCCCCATATTGTTGAGTTTTAAGTTTATTTAGGATTCCACTCATTTATTAGATGTATGTTTTGCAAATATTTTCTCACAGTCTGTTGCTTGTCTTTGCATTCTCTTAACAGTTCTTTCACATATCTCTTAAAAGTTATTTAATTTTAATAATGCCCAACATGTTGATTATTTCTTTTACAGGTTATACTTTCCAAAAAATCATCACCAGTGTCTTTTTTTTCCCTATGTTCTCTTCGAGGAGTTTTATAATTTTGCATTTTACCTTTAGTGCAATAATCTATTTTGAGTTAACTTATGTGAAAAGTTTAAAGTCTGCCTACATTATTTATTTAAATGTGGATGTCTAGCATTAGAGTACTATTTTTCGAAAAGATGATCCTTTCTCCATTGAGTTGTTTTTATTAATGCTCTGTTGACTGTTTCTGGGTGGGTCTGTTTTCAGGCTCTCTGTTCTGCTTCATTGGTTGATCTAATTGTCCATTATTTTGCCATTGACACACTGTCATTATTATGTCAAGTCTGTAGTTAGTCTTGAAGTCGGGTAGTGTTAGTGCTCTGACTTTGAAGAGGAATTATTGAAAGATAACCTTAATGTTATGTTGCCTATTCTGGATCTTTTGCCTTTTCAAATGAACATTAGAATCATTTATTAATATCCACAAAATAACTTACTAAATTTTTGTTGGGATTGCATTGAATCTATAGATCAAGTTGGGAAGAACTGACATCTTGACAGTGCTGAGCCTTCCTATCCATGAACATAGGGTATCTCTCCATTTGTTGAATTCTTTGAATTCTTTCATCAGAGATTATAGTATTCCTAAGATTTATTCACATTTCATTAGACTTATATGTATTTCATATTTCTTGTGCTAATACACATGGTATTTTCAAAATTCAAATTGTACCTCTTCATTACAGAATATAAGAAAACAACAAACTTTTGGATATTAACCTTGTATCTCATAACCTTGTTTTATTCATATATTAGTCTTTATAGTCTTTGGGGTTTTCTGCTTAAATAATCATGTCCTTTCAAAAAAAGTTTTATTTCTTCCTTCCCAATCTGTATCCCTTTTATTTCTGTGACTTATTGTATCAGCTAGGACTTCTAATACAATGCTGAATGGAATTGTGAGACTGGACATCTTTGCCATATTCTGACCAAAGTGGGAAAGCATGTGTTTCTTAACACTAACTATAATATACAGTGTAGAGGTTTTGTGTATATTCTTTATCAACCTATGATGATGTTCCCCTCTATGCCTACTTGGCTGAGAGTTTTTTTTTTTAATGGCATTTTTCTTTGTCAAGTGTTCTTTCTGCATCTATTGATAACAATGATATTTTTTTTCTTTAGGTTTTGACAGGATGGATTGCATTAATTGTTTTTTGGTTTAAACCACCCTTGCACCCCTGGAAAGAACCCAACTTGGGTTGAAGTGTCTCATGCTTTTTATACATTCTTATATTCAAATTACTAATATATTTGGAGGAGTTTTACATCATTGTTTATGAGAGATACTGGTTTTTAGTATTTCTTTTTGGGGTAATGCTGCCCTCATGAAATAAGGTAGTATTGCCTCTGCTCTATTACCTGGATGAAATTATAGAGAATTGGTGTAAATTCTTTCATAAATGTTTGGTAGAATTCATTACTGAATCCATCTGAGCTGCAGCATTTTCTGGGGAGGAGCTTATTAATTACTGATTCAATTTCTTCCATGGAGAAAAGCCTACTACAATTGTCTGTTTCTGATTGTGTGAATTTTGGAAGACTGTGTCTTTTGAGAGTTGGTCCATTTCATCTATGTATCAAATTTGTGAGCATAGAGTTGCTTATATTGTTCTTGTATTATACTATTAATATCCATGGGATCAGTTCTGACAGCCCTTCTTAAATTTTACTTCTTAGCATTTTGTGTCCTTTACTTTTCTTATTCAACGATGCTAGAGGTTGAACAATTAAATAAAATTTCAAAGAATGATATTTTGGTTTTTATTAATTTTTTTCTCTATTGATTTCCTGTTTCCAATTTCATTGATCTCCATTCTGAAATTTGTTGTTTTGTTTCTCTTCTCTTTAATTTGGATTTAATTTGCTGTCCTTTTTCTAGATGCCTAAAGTAAAAGCTTAGAGTACTGATTTTATGTTTTCCTTATTTTTCTAATATATGCAATAAATATTATAAGTTTCCCTGTAAACACTACTTTTGCAGCAATACTTTAAGATAGGTCAATATAGGACCAGTTTGAGAAACAGAGAAAAAAGAAAATTGAAATAAATTAACAGTGTTTCAGAGACCTGTGGGATACCATCAAGTATTCTAATACATGCATAGATAGTCCAGTCCCAGAAGTCGAGAAGAGAAAAAGGGGATTAAGTATACTTGAGGAAAGAATGCCTGAAAATGTCGAAGTTTGGTAAGTAACATTAATTTATATATCAAAGAAATTAAACAAACTCCAACCAGAATAAACTCAGGAACAACCACAGCTAGACAGAGAGTGAAAATGTCAAAAGACAAAAGAGAGCATTTTGAAAGAAGCAAGAGAAGTGAATTGTCATATACAAGAGTCTCAATAAGATAGCCAATTTCTGAAAACATGGAAGCCACAAGGTGTGGGATGACATACTTAAAGTGCTTAAGGGGTAAAAGACTGTCTACCAATAATCCTATACTCCTGTCATTAGCCAAGGAAGATAAGAGAAGGAATTTATGAGAAGTCTTAAAATTAAAAACTGGATCAGAGTGAAAGATCAGGATAGCTTCTCTGGAAAATTTTGGAGAATATCCTGTGTGAGTTTAGTATGATATGATTTCTTACTGAGTTGCCTTCATTTTAAGATTTTAAGATATTCTCTTTCCAGTGTTCAAATCTTATCTTTCATTCCAAAAGGAATCTGTCCAATATGTTTTGTTTTAATTGTTTACTATTTATTTAGAGAGGACATAAAATATTTTTATTTATAAATATTTTATATTTATTCATAATAAAATATAAATGACAATATTTTAGATTATTTGGATATTTCTTTCATTTCAGGAAAGTTGTATGGTAAGAAGCATAGTAAGGTTATATAGGTTACCACTCATAAATGCAATCCCAAATTCTTGTGCCTATGATTATATTATGCTTCCTTTGTGATATAGAATTTTAAATGGTTCCTATTTATTTATATTCCTAGGCAAAAATGATCAACTTTTCTATAACTGTACCTATAAATACTTTGTTTATACCATTATGCCATCTCAGTTTTTTGTTTTCCATTCTGTGTCCCCAACTAGACTGAGAATTCATGAAACCAAAATTGGAGCAAGAATTGTCCTCTCTGGAGCTTGAAATATGAGACATTTAAATATATATATGAAATATATGTATTATATATTAATTTCTTTCTTAATGTTTGGTAGAATTAATTACTGAATTCATCTGAGCTGTTGCATCCTTTTTGGGGGAGCTTATTAATTATTGATTCAATTTATTTCATAGAGATGATAAATATATATATATATATACACATATATATATATTAAATAAATATGTGTGTGCGTGTGTAAATGGAACAAACCACTGAACCACTTTGGCCATCATAGTTGTTAACTATATGATGGGAAGCTGTGTCTGGTTTTACACTTTGTACTAATGCTTTTCAGATGCTTAGTAAATCCTACCACTAGATTCATTCCTTGCTGATGGCAGATGCTATATCCCGTAAGCTTAGATAGATACCATTCACTGAAGAATTGTGGGAGAAAATCTTATTTGCTATGCAGGAGAAACTTACTATTTCAAAGCTTCTTTCATCTTTTCTTTATCTCTTTTCTAGCAGCAATTCTACTCAAATTTATATTTTAATATACCCACTAAAATATTATGTCTAATGCTGGGGACCATCGGTAGAATGCTGATATTTGAAGACTACATTCATAGCTTATGAAAAGACATTGCTTAAACTTTATGTAATTTCAAGAGATCAAAATCTCTGAGTCCAACACAGAGAAGCATGGCATACATAATTGTTTTTTAAATTCAATTGTAGTAATTTCCTTGGTCCTTGTTTGAAAAACTCATGAGAATTCCTTTCTTATTTCAACATTACCAGATGATAATCATTGTTTCTGCTTGTTCAAGAGCTTAAATAAAAATCAGTGAATGGAAGTTTATTTAGTGCCTAGGACGTATGGAGTTCAGCTGTGTGTTAGGTACTGAAAATTTATGTAATAGAAATAATATACAGTGCCTTTCAAAAGTGAATTTTATATTTTCCTTGTATTTATTGCAATTGAAGTCTAAGGGGTTATAAATATCAAAACTGTATGACACTCTAATGAAAGAAGCTATGTATCTTCATGAAGAGAGCAAGAATTACAATCAGTTTTGTCTTATTCCAACTCTTGTCCTCTTCTCTATTTCTTACATTCTCCTATTATATTTTCAGTTTAAAATGAAGGGATTTATTTTTAAAGAGGGCCATAAAAAGGAAAACATCTTAACTGACTTACATTACCAGGTGAAACATGAAAAAATGTTTCATGACTGGGCATTGAAGTGTATATAAGATAGTTGTAATTAAAAAGAGAAAGGAAAAATGAGCCAGGAAAATGAGCAGTAACTTTAGGCAATACCTTCTTGGCTTTCCTTAAAATTCCAGCTTACAGGCTTTTGAATAACAAAAACTCATCCTGAAAGTCTATTGATATATACTGTATTTTATTGGGATTGCTAAAAAGAAGAATTAAAAATAACTATCATATAATCCATAGTTAATAGATGATACTAAGAGTTGATATTTGTGACTAAAATTATATAAAGATACTGAAATCAGTAAAAAGTAACTGAAAACAGTAGTGAAATAAAAAGAAGATATGGAAATATTTAAAAAATAGTGATTTGAAAATTATTGATCATTTTGAGAACTAAAGTTTATATTTTTAAGACATGCCATATTGTGAATTAAATATCAGCGATAATGTAAACAAGATTCAATTCCATCTGATAATGCTGTTTTTGTTGCAGTAACACATGTGGTAGCACCATGTTAGAATAATTTGAGGGAATTATTAGAAATAAATGGGTTGGACACTGTCCACTGCCTTTTGATGTGAAATGTGCATTAGAATCTATATTCCCTTGAAGACTGTGATGGCACACTGCCTTGAGTTTGAAATTTTATTATGGAAATCTATGAAAGGCACTAAGTGAACACCTTAGAAACATAAACACCATATTTTATTTGGTTTTAAAATATCTTAATTACACTTATGTTGAGAAACTTATTAACCCTACTAAATTATAGACACAAAGCTCATTTTCACTCTAGATTGTGCCTTTTTTCAGCAATTTTGTATTATGTAGATGCTATGCTTCAGGCCCTATTCTAGGTGCCACGGGTACAGTCAAAGCCTTTTCCTCAAAAGAAAAATGATCTACATTTGATCGCATAGCTATACTGCAAAGTTGTAAAGGGCTGTATTGTGATTCACCCTTACGGTCTACATGAGATGCCACACAGCATCCCCTCTGTCCATGGATACAGCAAATACCCCAGGTTACAGAGCAAGAAGAATGGCAGTCAGAACCTACTCAGAGACTTCTCTTCTCAAGCCACATACAAAGGTGCAGCTTTTGGACTCAGACTGGAATGACATTTCCAGATAGGTACATGCTATTGCCAAAATCCAAAGAAAGGCCGTCTAAGAGGTGCACCTTTTTCTTAATGAAAAGAGGGAGCAAATGCAGTAATCGTTCTATTCCATGCAAAATATACCTTGATACACCTTGGAACACTGTTCTAACATTTCACAGAGGTGGCCAGTCCCTGAATTTTAGTGGGACTTTTTTCTGAACCACTAACACATATGCATGTTACCAAAATATATAGGGTAGTTGCTGCTTTTGTCACATGATAACATCAGTGTAGTGTGTTAGAGTGGTGTCTGGTGAGGCAGAGTGGAAATCACAGTTCCCGGGCACTAGATTATGGCAAAGAGATGGAAAGGGGGTATATATACCTGGCACAGGAAAGGAGAAGTGTAATGTTGCCTCTGTTGCTTGAAGCAGACTGCTTCCAATGTTCACTTCTCAGAGATAGAGAGGAAATCTCTCAGTTCAGCAGGGTGTACAGGTGCCATGGCCTATGTAGATTTGCTTTCACCACAAAATCATGCCTGTAACAGCAACTGTATTTGAAGAACACTTGTTTGAGTATGCAAATCCACTGTCATACCCTGAAACACTCTGTTAATCCAGATAGGCAAACTGAATAGTGACATGATTTAAATCACCACACTGCACCTTGCTGGGTTTTGATGGTAATGCTGCTCTGAAATTCCGTATTATTTCCAGCTTACATTTTAGTAAGGTGGAGCCCCTCTGGTGTTGACATGTAGCCCTTATTACAATAATACTTGGCTCCACATGTCAGGGAACCAGTGCAGGATTCTGCTAGTTACTAAATATGTCTATTCCAACTCTGCATTTCAGAACTGGGGACAAAACTACTGTGTGGTCCAAAGATATCTGTCTACTTGGAAACTGATATTGGTTGAGAGACTGAACAGGGACACATTCTTTCATCATCTGTCCTCTGGGAGTCAGTGTGTTGACTATTTGTCCTGATGATGTTGTTCTGTATTTCAAGAAATCAGTGACAGATCAGAGTCAGTGTCCAGTAATTTTTAAAAGTATGGTTATTTCCTCTTCCTCAGAGCATAGTGGCCATGATAAATGGCTTCAGGTCTTTTGGATGAAGGTTATTAGTATGATTTACAGCGTGGGTTGGCAAACCATGGCTCATAAACAAAATCTGGCCCAGCAACATTTTATTTTTGTAAATAAAGTTTTATTTAAACTCAGCCATGCCCATTCACTTATATAGTCTATAGCCACTTGCTTGCCTTCCAATTGCAGACTAGAGTACTTGCCACAAAGCCTCAAATTTTTATCATCTTTCCCTGTAGGGGAAAGTTCTCTGACATTTAATTCACTGCATATATTTTTTGGCAACATCAGAGGGTCCTTCTTTCAAGTCTTGACCTCTCCTTTTTGTGGAGCTCTGGGATTGTGAATTGACTCAAGTCTGAGAACTGGTTGAAGGGTCATGACTCTCTTATGATAACTCAAGTGGGACTTTCTTTCTCCAGACCTTCAGTTTTTCTCCTTGTCAAACCAAGTTAGAGTTTAGTAGACTACCCATTATTTCTGTTCAAGAAACACCATAATAATTAGAAAAAAATGCTAAAGGAGTTGTGGTTTAATCTGTTTGATCACTATTTCAGAAAAGCATCCCAGCAGCCTTGTCTCTGGGGATCAAGAGGTGCCACCTGGCTACTGCCTTTCTAGCTCCCATTCAACCCAGTGAATTCAGAGGACCCCATGCAACAGCAGCATGTTTCACTGTCATTCCTGGCTTGAAGAGCTGTTACTGAGCTCTTAAAAATGCAAGTGAATCTCTCCTAGTCCCACCAGGATGGATTTGCTCCATTTCTCCCAAGTCCTCCCAGTTACAAATAAAATATTCTAGACATAACACAATAAAACAAGCTTATGTAGACTATGAAAAGTGGAATAAAGAAAGTTGGCTACCTATGACCTTAGATCTTGAGGAGGAACACAGAGATGAGTTCCTTAGTTTTCCTTGTGCTTCCCATATATCTTAGAGTACTGCAGAAATCTACAACACAGTACTCTAAAAGCTACAGACAAAAAAAACTGCAAGCAAATCTTATTACCCCTGGTCAAAGGTGCAGGGAAAAGGTGACCTAATAATAAAAACATTTTTGGCAATATTGGCACCACTTCAGCCAAACACCAACAGAAGAGCCATGCTTAGTGTGTTAAAGTCCCCTACTATTATTATATTACTATCAATTTCTTCCTGTATGTCTGTTAATATTTGCTTTATATATTTAGATGCTCCTGTCTGGGTGTACAGATATTCACAATTGTTATATCTTCTTGTTAAATTGATTCCTTAGCCATTATGTCATGCCTTTCTCTGTTGTTAAAATTTTTGTTTTAAAGTCTATTTTTACTGATATAAGTATTGCTATTCCACCTTGTCATTTTCATTCGCACTGAATATTGCTTTCCAGTTCTGCACTTCAGTCTGTATGTGTCTTTAGGTATGAAGTGAGTTTCATAGGCAGCATATAGACAAGTCTTGTTTTTTAAACCCATTTAGCTACCTTATGTCTTCTTGTTGAAGTATTTAGTCTATTTACATTTAGTAATATGGTAGATATGTACTGTAGGGAAAATGGACTTTTTGACCACGATTCCCACCTGGCTTTAATAGAGCCTATTTGCACATTTATGGGATGTTTTCCAGGACAGAGCTGCTGGTTAGTTATGGGTTTGCTGGTTCAGGGAGGGGGTGGAGAAAAAGCACTCATTCCCTCTTCACCCGCATTCCTAGTATGTAACTGGTCAGGCACCCACCAGTCACCAGGGACCTGCCCACAGAGTTCCTCCAGGTGCAGTAGCATGGTAGAGGGTGAATGAGAAGAGAGAGCCCAGCAGCTGGGGTTTGGAGCAGGGAGTGCAGCCAGAGGAGACAGGAGTTTAGGAGCTGTGCGTGAGGCAGTTCCGAGGGGCGCCAGAGAGAGTGAACAGCGTGTGAGGAGAGATTGAGTGGTGAGAATAAATCCTTTCCTTCCAGCCTTTTGCCCTTGTCCTCCTTAGGTCTCATAGGATTCATACAGAACTTACCCCTGGCAGTGAATCCCTCCTCCTGGAGCTACATGTACTTACTGCCACTTTGTTAATTGTGTTCTAGTTGCTTTTGCAGTTCTCCTCTGTTCCTTTCTTCTCTTGCTTTCTACCCTTAAGCTTTTATGACCTTCTTTAGTGTTACATTTAGATTCCTTTCTCTTTACTTTTTTGTGTATCTATTATAGGTAAAACCTGTAGTTATCATGAGATTTATGTATGACATATATAAATATATCAGTATAATTTAAGTTGATGGTCACATAAGTTCAAATGCGTTCTAAAGGCACCACATTTTTCACCCCCACCGCATGTTTTTATATATTTGATGTCATATTTTACATTGTTTTTTATGTATTCCTTAACTAATTATTGTAGGTAGAGTTGACTTTATGACTTTGTCTTTTAACCTTCACACTAGCTTTATATGTGGTTGAACCCCTGCCTTTACTATATGTTTAGTTTTATCAGTGAGATATTTTCTTGCATAGTTTCCTTACTTGTAGTTATGGCCTTTTCTTTTCTGATTAAAGAAATACTATTAATATTTCTTGTAAGGCTGGTTTAGTGGTGATAAACTCCTTTAACTTTTGTTTTTCTGGGAAACTCTCTGTTCTTTAATTTTTAATGATAACCTTTATGGGTACACTAATCTTAGTTGTAGGCATTTTTTTCCTTTTTCAAAGATATTGATAGAATTCAAATGAAGTATGATAGATCCATTGTATTGGGTTAAAAATAATGAACTAAAAATTATCTAATAAGTGTTCTCTCATATTTATTTTAGTAACATTTTATCACATTGTTTCATTGCATTGTGTTTTTATGTTGTTATATATTGTTCTCACAACCTTTTAATTATGAATATTCTTTGGCAACTACAAAGAATTAACTAGTTGTACATAAACCAACATTAAAATGTTTTGTTTGGTAGAGATGAAAATGGAAATCTTCTTTTTGGATAAAAATATAATAATGGCAGTCTACCACTCCTACTACTAAAATGCTATCTATACTTAATAGAAATGTAATAACAAGATACTTATGTTTAAAGAGGTGAAGTTAAAAAATATCACATTATCCCCATGTCTTTTCATTTTTACTTTGACTTGATCTCCTTTGGCTTGTGGCCTGGTTAAAAAGGAATGAAAGGAGAGTAACTAGGGATTGACCAATCTTTCTCTTTCTTTCTGTGTCACCATTTTCAGCATAATGTTGGTTAATTCGTGGACTTAGATGAATAAAAATGATATAGTAGGATTCTTTTGAATGTTCTTTTTGTGTTTGAAGTAGGTTTTAATTAGAACAGAAAGCATGACTTCTTTGGTTAGCTTGCACAGTTATTGATGTGGTAGCCTCAATTTGCACTCACTTTCTCACTGAACTACTATGCATCATGGGCCGAGTAAAATTCTGGGCCCATGGGGCATCACAAACATTAAATATGAATGAGACAGCAAGGAAAAACAGACCTGAATATCTCCTCTGCTCACATGTATGATAGATTATCCTATAGGGCTTCAGTTATAAAAAACAAAAGTCAAGATTAAAGTATTAAGAATTTCAAGATGACATCAGCAGAGGATTAAACCAAAAGTGATGTTGTTCTGAGTATGGGGCCTGGACAATTGAAATGGTCACAGATCACAAAGTTGGTACTGGCCCCCTTTCCAACAGCCTTGCATGCTGCGTGATACTCTCTCCGACTCCTCCCTGGCTGCACGGTGACATTATCCCCAGGTAGAGAGCCAGTGATCATGTGATGTTCCTGCATTTGCCCCTTCACTTTGGGATAACAACTTTCTAATGGCTATTTACTTAATACCTGAAAAAGGTTGCCTCATAAATTTTTTGTAGTTCAATAACTATTTAAGGAAATACAGTAAGTCTGGTACTAAATACTCTCATGGAGGAAAACAGAAGTTGAATTAATTTTGTTATAATTTGGTCTGAAAATTCTTCTTAGCTATGTTTCTATAGAGTGGATATTAATGATTATTATAAAATCAAATTCACTTGAGTGCTCTCATAAGTCATAGTGAATTATTCTATTAAAAAGAGTGGTGCCCTTATGTTAATCACATTTGATACATCTGTTTCTGAGTATTTTTTTTAAATGTGTTTTCTAAACTGCAATCCAGTTTAATGTAAGAAGTCATTGTAACTTCATTTGAAAGTAGATGAATTTTGTATCTCATATGCATTTCTACCTTCATGCTGATGATAAATGTTCTACGTAAGGTAAAGGCAGGTAATAGAGGCAAAAAATACTATGGGTAATAATCTATTAGCTTTGAACCTTTTATTCATTGTGAAGTATTTCAACTTACTGAACAACTGATTTATGATCTATGTAGGTTGTATGTCTGATCTATGAACTACAGATGCTCGATGGAGTGGTCATTATGTTTCTATCCAGTTGTTATATTCTGTATGTGTAACATATGAAAAGACCATATTTTAACGTTTCAGGATAAAAACTTAACATTTTAATTATCCCTTATCCCTCAATATTTATTTTGCAATACATTTAGATTACTCTTCCCATAGTTATATTTGTTCAAGAATGTAGTGTAAGTTATAATGTTAATGATGTCTAAGTACTTAGTTTTACATAACTCAGACAAGAGTAACTTAAGTGGTCAGTTGGATTTAAATTACTAAATTATGTCCTGCTGCTGTGTGAGTTGCTAATAAGTGAAGATTAAAAGATGGTAAAAGGTAAGAATAATGAGATATAATTAAAAAACTGTTCAATATAGTCTCATAACACTCATTTTATGTTAATATAAATTTTCTCTCTTTTTACATTTCTTCAAAAGACCATTATATGACACTTAAAGTTTCCTCTGCCCTATATCCACCATTACTGGAGGATTACATAGAAAAAAAATGGTATTCCCTTGATTAAATGCAATGCTTTATTGTATTGTTGCTAGGATACACTGGATTTCAGTCTTTTTAATGTTGTTTTGTATAAAATGTATTCATCTCAGTTGAGGTATATAGGTGGCAGTCTCTCAAATTAGTCACAAACTCTCTTCATAAAAGTAGACATTTTTTATTTTAATATGCATAATGATTAACATAATTCTATTCCCAGAAAAGAGTTTAAGGGTTTTGACAGTAATTGTCCTTTGAAAAATTTATCAATTTTAATATTTTTCATAAAATTACAAAGGGGGGGCGGAGCCAAGATGGCGGCATGAGTAGAGCAGCAGAAATCTCCTCCCAAAACCACATACATCTATGAAAATACAACAAAGACAACTCTTCCTAAAATAGAGACCAGAGGACAAAGGATAACATCCAGACCACATCCACACCTGCAAGAACCCAGCGCCTCGTGAAGGGGGTAAGATACAAGCCCTGGCCCGGCGGGACCTGAGCACCCCTACCCCCAGCTCCCAGCGGGTGGAGAGGAGTCAGCAGGGTGGGAGGAGCCCAGAACTGCTGAACACCCAGCCCGAGCCATCCGGACCAGAGCGCAGACACAGTGCATGCATGGGGTCCTGGATACTAGGGAAACAGGGTGGCAGGACTGGTGAGCGGGTGTCTGAGGCCGATGCCAGAGAACGAAAAAATAGGAGCGGCTTTTTTTTGTTTTGTTTTGTTTTTGGCAAATGCTTTTTGGAAGCCTTAAAGGGACAGGGACCTCAATGCTAGGGAAACGGGACAGCAAGACCGGTGAGCAGTTGCCTGAGACCAGTGCTGGAGGATAAAGAAAATCGCGCATTTTTCCTTTTTTTAAAAAAAATTATTTATTTATTTATTTTTTCCTTTTCTTGTTGCTATTGTTATTTTGGTTTGGAGAATGTTTTTTGGAAGTCTTTAAGGGGCAGGACAGGACACTTAGCCCAGAGGCAGGGAATCTGGGGATCTCTGGGCACTCTAACCCTGGCAGCAGGGAGCACAGAGGCCCCTTATGGACATAAATAGCCACCCGGCCGCTTCCCCTCCAATGGGGCTACACCATTTTGGAGGAGCAGGCAGAGCCAGGCCATACCCACTGCAACAGTGGAGATAAACTCCATAGCAACTGGGCAGGAAGCAGAAGCCCTGTCTGCACACAGCTGCCCAGCACAAGCCACTAGAGGACTCTATTCTCCCAGGAGAGGAAGGCCACAAACCAACAAGAAGGAAAGCTCTTTCAGCTGTCACTCATACCAGCTCTTCAAACTATCTCTATCACCATGAAAAGGCAAAACTACAGGCAGACAAACATCAGAGAGTCAACACCTGAGAAGGAGACAGACCTAACCAGTCTTCCTGATACAGAATTCAAAATAAAAATCATGAACATGCTGACAGAGATGCAGAGAAGAATGCAAGAGCAATGGGATGAAGTCCGGAGGGAGATCACAGATGTCAGGAAGGAGATCACAGAAGTGAAACAAACCCTGGAAGGATTTATAAGCAGAATGGATAAGATGCAAGAGGCCATTGAAGGAATAGAAACCAGAGAACAGGAACGTATAGAAGCTGACATAGAGAGAGATAAAAGGATCTCCAGGAACAAAACAATACTAAGAGAACTATGTGACCAATCCAAAAAGATAATATCCATATTATAGGGGTACCAGAAGAAGAAGAGAGAGGAAAAGAGATAGAAAGTCTCTTTGAAGAAATAATTGCTGAAAACTTCCCCAAACTGGGGGAGGAAATAATCGAACAGACCACGGAAATACACAGAACTCCCAACAGAAAGGATCCAAGGAGGACAACACCAAGACACATAATAATTAAAATGGCAAGGATCAAGGACAAGGAAAGAGTTTTAAAGGCAGCTAGAGAGAAAAAGGTCACCTATAAAGGAAAACCCATCGGGCTAACATCAGACTTCTTGACAGAAACCCTACAGGCCAGAAGAGAATGGCATGACATATTTAATGCTATGAAACAGAAGGGCCTTGAACCAAGGATACTGTATCCAGCACGACTATCATTTAAATATGATGGCGGGATTAAACAATTCCCAGACAAGCAAAAGCTGAGGGAATTTGCTTCCCACAAATCACCTCTACAGGGCATCTTACAGGGACTGCTCTAGATGGGAGCACCCCGAAAAAGAGCACAGAACAAAACACACAACATATGAAGAATGGAAGAGGAGGAATAAGAAGGGAGAGAAGAAAAGAATCTCCAGACACTGTATATCACAGCTCAATAAGCAAGCTAAGTTAGGCAGTAAGATACGAAAGAGGCTAACCTTGAATCTTTGGTAACCACGATTCTAAAGCCTGCAATGGCAATAAGTACATATCTTTCAATAGTCACCCTAAATGTATATGGACTTAATGCACCAATCAAAAGACACAGAGTAATAGAATGGATAAAAAAGCAAGACCCATCTATATGCTGCTTACAAGAAACTCACCTCAAACCCAAAGACATGCACAGACTAAAAGTCAAGGGATGGAAAAACATATTTCAGGCAAACAACACTGAGAAGAAAGCAGGGGTTGCAGTACTAATATCAGACAA
Source organism: Manis javanica (assembly GCF_040802235.1). NCBI lineage: Eukaryota > Metazoa > Chordata > Mammalia > Pholidota > Manidae > Manis > Manis javanica. Next base: position 138,029,572 of record NC_133157.1, on the reverse strand, counting down.
AATAGACTTCAAAACAAAGCAAGTAACAAGAGATAAAGAAGGACACTACATAATGATAAAGGGCTCAGTCCAACAAGAGGATATAACCATTCTAAATATATATGCACCCAACACAGGAGCACCAGCATAAATGAAACAAATACTAACAGAACTAAAGAGGGAAATAGATTGCAATGCATTCATTTTAGGAGACTTCAACACACCACTGACCCCAAAGGATAGATCCACAGGGCAGAAAATAAGTAAGGACACACAGGCACTGAACAACACACTAGAAGATGGACCTAACAGGCATCTATAGAACTCTACAACAGGATATACATTCTTCTCAAGTGCACATGGAACATTCTCCAGAATAGACCACATACTAGCTCACAAAAAGAGCCTCAGTAAATTCCAAAATATTGAAATTCTACCAACCAATTTTTCAGACCACAAAGGTATGAAAGTAGAAATAAATTCTACAAAGAAAACAAAAAGGCTCACAAACACATGGAGGCTTAACAACATGCTCCTAAATAATCAATGGATCAATGAACAAATTAAAATAGAGATCAAGGAATATATGGAAACAAATGACAACAACAACACAAAGCCCCAACTTCTGTGGGACGCAGCGAAAGCAGTCTTAAGAGGAAAGTATATAGTGATCCAGGCACACTTGAAGAGGGAAGAACAATCCCAAATGAATAGACTAACATCACAATTATCGAAACTGGAAAAAGAAGAACGAATGAGGCCTAAAGTCAGCAGAAGGAGGGACATAAGATCAGAGAAGAAATAAACAAAATTGAGAAAAATAAAACAATAGCAAAAATCAACGAAACCAAGAGCTGATTCTTTGAGAAAGCAAACAAAATACATATGCCTCTAGCCAAACTTATTAAAAGAAAAAGAGAATCAACACAAATCAACAGCATCAGAAATGAGAATGGAATAATCACGACAGACTCCACAGAAATACAAAGAATTATTAAAGACTACTATGAAAACGTCTATACCAACAAGCTGGAAAATCTAGAAGAAATGGACAACTTCCTAGAAAAATACAACCTCCCAAGACTGACCAAGGAAGAAACACAAAAGTTAAACAAACCAATTATGAGCAAAGAAATTGAAACGGTAATCAAAAAACTACCCAAGAACAAAACCCCGGGGCTGGACGGATTTACCTCAGAATTTTATCAGACATACAGAGAAGACATAATACCCATTCTCCTTAAAGTGTTCCAAAAAATAGAAGAAGAGGGAATACTCCCAAACTCATTCTATGAAGCCAACATCACCCTAATACCAAAACCAGGCAAAGACCCCACCAAAAAAGAAAATTACAGACCAATATCCCTGATGAATGTAGATGCAAAAATATTAGCAACCAGAATTCAACAGTATATCAAAAGGATCATATACCATGACCAAGTGGGATTCATCCCAGGGATGCAAGGATTGTACAACATTCAAAAATCCATCAACATCATCCACCACATCAACAAAAAGAAAGACAAAAACCACATGATCATCTCCATAGATGCTGAAAAAGCATTTGACAAAGTTCAACATCCATTCATGATAAAAACTCTCAGCAAAATGGGAATAGAGGGCAAGTACCTCAACATAATAAAGGCCATATATGATAAACCCACAGCCAACATTATATTGAGCAGCGAGAAGCTGAAAGCATTTCCTCTGAGATCGGGAACCAGAAAGGGATGCCCACTCTTCCCACTGTTATTTAACTTAGTACTGGAGGTCCAAGCCATGGCAATCAGACAAAACAAAGAAATACAAGGAATCCAGATTGGTAAAGAAGAAGTTAAACTGTCACTATTTACAAATGATATGATACTGTACATAAAAAACCCTAAATACTCCTCTCCAAACCTACTAGAACAGATAGCAGAATACAGCAATGTTGCAGGATACAAAATTGACACACAGAAATCTGTAGCTTTCCTAAACACTAACAATGAACCAATAGAAAGAGAAATCAGGAAAACAATTTCATTCACAATTGCATCAAAAAGAATAAAATACCTAGGAATAAACCTAACCAAAGAAGTGAAAGACCTATACCGTGAAAACTACAAGTCACTCTTAAGAGAAATTAAAGGGGGCCTTAATAAATGGAAACTCATTCCATGCTCATGGCTAGGAAGAATTAATATTGTCAAAATGGCCATCCTGCCCAAAGCAATATACAGATTTGATGCAATCCCTATCAAATTACCAGCAACATTCTTCAATGAACTGGAAGAAATAATTCAAAAATTCATATGGAAACACCAAAGACCCTGAGTAGCCAAAGCAATCCTGAAAAAGAAGAATAAAGTAGGGGGGATCTCACTCCCCAACTTCAAGCTCTACTACAAAGCCATAGTAATCAAGAAAATTTGGTACTGGCACAAGAACAGAGCCACAAACCAGTGGAACAGATTAGAGACTCCAGACATTAACCCAAACAAATATGGTCAATTAATATTTGATAAAGGAGCCATGGACATACAATGGTGAAATGACAGTCTCTTCAACACATGCTGGCAAAACTGGACAGCTACATGTAGGAGAATGAAACTGGACCATTGTCTAACCCCATATACAAAGGTAAACTCAAAATGGATCAAAGACCTCAATGTAAGTCATGAAACCATTTAACTCTTGGAAAAAAACATAGGCAAAAGCCTCTTAGACATAAACATGAGTGACCTGTTCTTGAACATATCTCCCCGGGCAAGGAAAACAACAGCAAAAATGAGCAAGTGGGACTACATTAAGCTGAAAAGCTTCTGTACACGAAAGACACCATCAATAGAACAGAAAGGAACCCTACAGTATGGGAGAATATATTTGTAAATGACAGATCCGATAAAGGCTTGACATCCAGAATATATAAAGAGCTCACACGCCTCGACAAACAAAAAACAAATAACCCAATTAAAAAATGGGCAGAGGAACTGAACGGACAGTTCTCCAAGAAAGAAATACAGATGGCCAACAGACACATGAAAAGATGCTCCACATCGCTAATTATCAGAGAAATGCAAATTAAAACTACAATGAGGTATCACCTCACACCAGTAAGGATAGCTGCCATCCAAAAGACAAACAACAGCAAATGTTGGCAAGGCTGTGGAGAAAGGGGAACCCTCCTACACTGCTGGTGGGAATGTAAATTAGTTCAACCATTGTGGAAAGCAGTATGGAGGTGCATCAAAATGCTCAAAACAGACCTACCATTTGACCCAGGAATTCCACTCCTAGGAATTTACCCTAAGAACGCAGCAATCAAGTTTGAGAAAGACAGATGCACTCCTATGTTTATTGCAGCAGTATTTACAATAGCCAAGAATTGGAAGCAACCTAAATGTCCATTGGTAGATGAATGGACAAAGAAGATGTGGTACATATACACAATGGAATACTACTCAGCCATAAGAAGAGGAAAAATCCTACCATTTGCAGCAACATGGATGGATCTGGAGAGTATTATGCTCAGTGAAATAAGCCAAGCAGAGAAAGAGAAATACCAAATGACTTCACTCATCTGAGGAGTGAAGAACAAAGGAAAAACTGAAGGAACAAAACAGCAGGAGAATTACAGATCCCAAAAATGGACTAACAGGTACCAAAGGGAAAGGAACTGGGGAGGATGGATGGGCAGGGAGGGATAAGCAGGGGGAAGAAGAAAGGGGGTATTTAGATTAGCATGCATAGGGGGGTAGGGAGGGCTGTACAACACAGAGAGGACAAGTAGTGATCCTACAACATTTTGCTATACTGATGGACAGTGACCGTAAGGTGGTTTTTAGGGGGGACCTGATATAGGGGAGAGCATAGTAAAGATAGTATTGTTCATGTAAGTGTAGATTAAAGATTAAAAAAAAAAAGGAAAAAAAAAGAAAGAAAGAAAAGGGGGATTACTCCTTGATAGAATAAAACTATTGGTAAATCAAAGATTAACGCATGCTTTAAATATCGTTAATTTTGATCACTTAAAGGTTGTCAGATTATCGGCTATGGAGGTACTCTTTTCTGATAATATTCCTTTCTCTTAATAAAGATAAAAAATTAAAAAAAAAAGCAGTTCCTGTGTTCTGACCTCCAATGAGTTCTACACAGTGGTATAGAGGGTATGTCAAAGTGTGGGCAAAGGGTCTGTTTGTTTCTATGCAGAAGATCAAGGCCTATCTTGGCTACCCAGAAAATGAACTAAGATACGATATGAGGAGGAGCTTCCGGCATCAGCACTCTCTGGAGGACTCGTACCGGGGGATGATCATCCAAAAGCCTCCACAGGGATCTGGGCGATGCTGCAGTTGTGGCTGCGTCGATGCCACCGTTTCCTGGACTTGCCACTAGAATGAGGAGGGAGATGTCTAGGCTGGCATGTGCATACAGTGAGACAATGAATTTGATCGGATCTGTACTGTTGGAACTCAACCAGGAGTTGGGAGGGGTGCAAGGTGTAGCACTCCAAAATCTTACGACTATAGACAATCTACGGTTAAAATAACATATGGGATGTGAACAGATCCCAGAAATGGGTTGCTTTAATTTTTCTGATTTCTCTCAGACTGTTCAAGTACAGTTGGACAATATCCATCATATCATAGACAAATTTTCACAAATGCTTAGGGTGCCTAACTGTGTCTCTTGGCTTCACTGGAGATGGCTGGTAATTATAGATTTGCTTAGTTTATGCCACCATATTCCTATTATGTTAATATGTGTGCACAAGTTAGTTAGTAGTTTAAAACCTATACATGCTTAAGGTACTCTACAAGAAGATTTGTCAAAGAAATAATCAATCCTCCCATGTTTTCTTCCATATGCTACCTCTATAGCTTTTCTTCTTCCTTCCTAATTACAACCCTTAAATAGAAGTCGTGCCACATATTGAATTTACCGAGTATCATAATTCTTCCAAGTGGTAAAGACACCTCAAGACAAATGCTGGGCATAGAAGCCACAGGACATAAATCTGCAAAGAAGTAAAAAGCTAACCTTTTCAAACAATATGGCTTCTCTCTCACTTACTAACTTTACATCTCCCTATATGGCCCCGGAAGATGACTGGTTAGCCAGAGACGGGTAAGATTCCTCAAGGGAGGAACAACCTAAGACAGGCACAGTCGCAGGGGGGCCATCAGGTGAGAAATTGGGGATCAACAGTGGTGAGGCTTAGAACCTCACCCCCCCTGTTTTGAGAGAAATCTTCTGCATCCGTGGATGTTTTAATGCCCTTGTCTAGCTTGGATTAACACATAGTCTACAGGCACACACCTGATCATCTACAATTGCTCTCTTACAACACTAAACTATGTTTTCTACCTTTATCTTGCATCTACCTACCACTTCAGCATTTTATTAAAAATAAAAATAAAAATCATAATTAAGGGAGAAATGTGGGATCCACGTATAAATCAAGTATAAAAATCAAACGAATATTCATATTTGACCTGATTGTTTATAGTTCATAATGCATGATCAAAACCGAAAGTTTCTGTGATGACTGCCCTTGTACTATTCACCATGTAAGAACTTATTCACTATGTAAGAAGTCATTCACCATGTAAGAACTTATTCGTTATGCTTCAGAAGATTGGAGACTGACGAGAATTAGGCTTGAGATGGGTTAATGATTGTGCATTGAGCATTGACTACCCTATACAGAATTTTATTGTTAACAACCATTTGATCAATAAATATGAGAGATGCTCTCTCAAAAAAAAATATTGTTTCTAATCTTTCTCATTTTACAACAGTATTAAACAGTTTTCCTTAAACACACCATTCTACAAATTTGGGGAAGCTTTTTTTAAATTTCAAAATATTGTGAAATCATTGGGAATCTTGTCAGAGTCATGATCTGTCAATGTTAGCAGAAGTGTCTGACCGTGATTCAGCTTTGTGATTCCCATTTGGAGGGTTTACTGGTGAGATCCAGTAATGTTCCTTAATATTTTTAAAATCTATGCTTGCTTTTATGATTTTTCCATGCAGATTCAGTTCACAAGGGAATTTTCCTATTATGAAAATTTCAAGCAGTATGTTAGTTTCCACCGCTATTAAGAAAATACAGGGTTTTATAAAGTCCTTAGCAACAAACACACGTGTGTGTGTACTTGCGTGTGTGTGTCTCCTAAGCACTCTAAATAACAGAAAAGACACAAATGTTCACATGTACCTAGGTGACAGTTACAATGATGTCCTTTAAATAAGAGGTAAGTTGATACAAAGTCATCACCCCTTTCAATGATTATATTTATATTACAATGCCAAAAAGTGTTTGGCAGTCTCTCCCATCCTTCCTCTTGCCATTTTCATTGAAGCCATTGTGCAAGGATGATGTTGCTATGGCAATTATTTATTATTCCCAGATACCACTAGCTGTGATCATAATATCTGATGCAGATTTCTGGCACTTAGGTTAGAACTGCCTATATGTGATTAGCATATATTTGAGAAACAGGCACTTAAAAACCCTTAATGTTCTTTTAAAAAATCAAATGTATTCAATGTATTGAGAGGTCCTGCTTGATTGCAGCACTCCTCTTGCAGCTGTATCCCTTCTTCCCAAGCAGGCTAAGACGAGCCAGACCATATGTTCATTTTACTATATAGTTGTCCAACATGCTGCCATGCAGCTGTCACCTGGCAATGACTTGTTAGGAAAACTGTTAGAACCATGATATATGATCCTGAATACTTATTACCTCAGTCAGTTTCAGTCTGTGAAATGGTCCTTAGCATTGCCTTATTTTTTCCTTACTTTATTTGTTTTTTAAATCTAGTACAGGAGAGAGAAAACTACCGAAATAACTACAACAGGAGGCAGAACATGAGCAGCACATCAGGGGCTAGGTCAGAGCTCTGCCTGGGAGATCCTGAATGTTTGGGAGGCCTGGGGCGGACCCTGGAGATGGTAGCCTCCAAATTAGCTCACAACACATGGGTGGGTCTTTGCCAGAAGAAGAGGGGCAGGAAGAGATGGAGGACATTTCAGGGACAGAAATTGATCTGGACTCTGCAGGGCAGTGTTTGCAGCCAGGACACAGTTTGGCTAAACAGACGCACAGGAGAGCACGGCCATGAGGTGGTGGGGTGGGGGCTGGAAGGGTATCAGGGGTCATGGGGGCACGGAATGGCTGAAAGTACAGGCCAGTCCCTGTGAGAAGGTACCTGACAGCTTGGTTAAGGAGTTTGGCATGTGTCCTGAGAACATAATCGCTAGAAGTGCGTACCCGGGGGTTGGCAGGGCCTCCACGCTTCAGGAAAATCCCTCCGCTGTAGGCAGGCTTCCCACTGACGTTGGAATAAAGGCCCACAGCCCTGCATGGTCCAGCCCCACAGCCTCTCGAAGCTCTTCGCTCCCTATGGCCCCCTTGCTCTTCTAGTTCGCTGGGGTTCTCTTAGCTTGGCGGGGATGCCACCTGCTCTGTGCTTCTCCCACTGCCCCTCCATAGCCAGGTGCTTCTTCCTCAACGTAGCTAAATCCTTACATCCTCAGTCAGCTTCAGACTGTGAGATGGTCATTAGTGTCACCTTATTTTTCTTACTTTCTAAACATAAAATTTGAAAAAAATTAACTAGATTTCAGAACGTTAATTCTCAGAAACAAGAATTATATATTTAAAATGTAGAAAATTCTATTTTTTAAAAGTAGATGTTCAGCCCATTTGTATTTACCAATATTAGGAAAGAAATGAGACATTTTGAAAAATTTGCCATGGATTGAGAATAAGGGAATGCTCCCACTGTTTGCATAAACCACTATAGTATTTTATACTAAACATGACAACATTGCAAGAAAGGCAGAGTATCTATCAGCCAGTCTCACTCATAAACAGAGATGCCACAATTACAAACAGAATGTTATCATACTGAAATCTCCTGGTATATAACGAGTTGTATATCATAAAGGTGTGATTGTGCAAGAATGTACATTTATGCTAAATCAATATAATTCCTATATTAAAAAAACTAAAATAATATTTTATCCCAATAGACGCATTAGAACATGGTACTATTTTATATCTATGCATTGGAAAATTAAAAGCCTTTGCAAATTAGGAATAAAATATGGTGCCTTAAATCTGAAAATGACATACACTGGAAGACCAGCAAAAAAGCCTGTTTATCATTTACAGATAGATTTGTGATGTATGTTGAAAAAATCTATCTATTGGTAAATTATTTAAAATGTTAAAACTTCAGCAAGATTGCTGAATTAAAACCAATGCTAAAAGACATTTCTCAATTGCAAAATTTCTTGTAGAGCTACAGTAAGCACACACAGACACACACACACACACACACACTCACACACACCACTTTCTACAGGCTTTCAAGATAGCTGAGGAAGTTTCTCACTGTAATCTATGGTATTTTCTCCATTATCCTCTTTACACATAGGCAAGAAGGACATGGAAAAGTCAGGCCCTTCCAGCGGCAGAACCAAAAGTTGGAGGTACAATAAACTGGGAGACACTAGGCCCTATGAGGAAGATCAGTGTTTGATCAAAATATGTTGTTTCTGCACAAATTACCAGTGTTTCATCACATTTTCCAAGTTGTGCATCGGAGTTGCTGTGTATGGGTACAGCTTTGTGCCTTCCATCCCTCTGCATTTTGAATGGGAATGCTGGTCATGTTCATCTTTTTTCACTGGGTGGTGGGAGACAGGTAATTATTCAGGCTATTTGGATCAACAGGATCCATCATCAATAAGATCAATGGATCAATGGAAAAATGGTAGATCATTAATTTTGGATATTGTGTCTGATGCCCAAAGTGCCTGGAGGTATTTTGAGGAGGAGGCCTGAATATATTCTGTGTATCTGAAGGAAATAGATACTCACGACCAACTGGATGAATTGACATATTATTCCTAATAATTCTAATCAATTTCCATGACAGAATTATGTACCCAAACCTTTGTAGTGCTCCTGTGTAAGCAGTGTATGCTTCTCGACCTGAGGTCTCTGAGATTTTTCCATGCAACTTATGTAGGTAAAAGCTCCAGTTCTGAACAGAGACTCTAAAAGATGATGGATGCTTCCACCCATCTCCTCTGCATGTGCTGTAAGATTGTCCCAGGGAGTTTCTATTCCTTTAGTTTGTGTCTTAAATGAGAAAAAATAAAATAATGTTATAAGATACCAATATTCTGGGATTGCTTGTTACAGCAAAATATTACCAACAAACATGGTTGAGACTCCAATTATTTCTTTTTATGGGGGACATAATTCAACTCCTAACAACTATTATGTGGGATTGGCACCATTAACTGTTTTGATTAAAACTCATCATTCACACCACCAATAATTATTAATATTTTTTGTGCTATCGATCCTCAAAATGCCTAGGCAAATGTGCATTGCACTCCAGGGCCTTTAATGGAGCACCCTGAGAAACACTTAGGTCAAAAGCTCTTTCAACTTTAAAAATACATATATTCCTTGCTGAAACATGTAGATTCAATATCAGTGTGTTACAAGAATATATTTCCTTCTGAAACAAAATTGAAACTCTAATGTGCCTCCTTATCCTACATCTTTAAAATTTTGTGGGTGTACTTAGAAAGTGTTCTAAGTTGTGATACATATATTCATACTCCTTTATTGGTTTCTAATTATTCCAAAAATGACTAAATTTACATTATTCTAAAGCTCATGCTAAGTAATGCCATTTTTGAAAAATGTTGAATGATAAAGCGATATGTTAGTATATAAGCTTATATTTAAAGCATTCTATTTTAAACAGGAGGTGGGAAGTAAAAAAAAAACGAATTAGATTTTCTTTTGGAAAAACTGTGTCTTTGTCCTTGAACAAGTTAGGTTAAACCATTTCTTTGATTACTCTGCTTTGCACTTTCTTATTATCAAGAATATTTTAATATTGTCTGTTGCCTTGTGCTTCCTTTGTTCTGAGACCACAATAAAATTTAGTAATATCTGGCTCACTTTCTTAAAAGAGGAATGTGCAAAGGACTGTATTCCTTTGACCACTACTGGTGTCTCTCTACACCCCCACCCCACTGTTTTGATAACAGCCTCTTTGAGGAATTCACTCATTGCCACCTGCTGCCAATTACCTAACAAGGCTATGGAACCAAGTGAGGAAGGTCAGATTACTCTGCGAGGAGGTTGAATAATGAGAAGATGAGGATTAGAATGGTGGAAATGGCAGGGTCCCCTCTGGGGGCTGGACACTAGGTGCTGCTCAGTATCCCAGCATTATCTGGTCTCACTGCTAAAGCATGATTTTGAAACTATGTATCTGATTCTCTGGGATAACCAAACGTCCATCCAATCAACCCTTCTTGAATTAATCACAGTCCATTTTATTACTTGCAGCTCAAAAACAAAACTAAACAAAACAACAAAACACTTTCACATAAAATGTTCGAATGCCAGTAACCATCATTTTGATAGGCCCTTTCTTTGCCACTTTTTGTGGCTGTATGAATAGTTGGAAAGCATATTGGGTCACAGATCAAGCTAGTATTCCCATAATTACTTTAATTTCATTTCAACAGTGACCCTACCAACTCAGGCTGTTATTACCAATCACCTGAAACATTGCAGTCTTCTCCTGATTCATCTTTTCCACCCTATCCTGCACATTATTGTCAGAGTGCAATTTTAAAATCCAGACGGATAACCTAACTCCCTTATTCAAAAACTTCCAAGGCCCCACCATAATCTATTAAACATCCTTTGTGTTCCTTAGACCATAATTCAAGATGCCCTATATAACATGATTTGAGCTTTACTTTTTAACTATGAATTATAAGTTTACCTTTCCTGTGTACACTAAATTTCTGAAAAACAAAATAGTGGCCACCCCAAAAATATGCTCCCATATATCATGATCCTCACACCTTTGCTCATGTTATTTTCTGTATCTAGAATGTGCGGCCTTTCCCAATCCAATTACATCTGACAAAATCCCACCCAGACATTAAAATAATGTACACATAAAATCTTCCTCATTTAAAAAAATTCTTGACTCTCAAGTAGTTCTTCTAGCATGATTTTTTTAAATTTAATAATTAATGTATACTTTTATTCAAATATCAAAATAAAATATGAAAAAATTGGTATCTTGTGATTTTCTTTACCACCTAGCCAGTACTTTATGTAAAAGGTTCTCAGCAAACATTTTTTAGATTGAGCAGGAACTTGAATTATTCATATCCATATTAGTTCCAAGTTGTGCCAGTCAATGTATCAGATGAAATGTGTTAAGCTACAAGTAATAAAAAATCCCAAATAACTTAATACATAAAAAAGATGTATGAATTTATGAAACTGATAGTCTTAAGTGTAATACAGGGAAGAGGCAGGGATTTATAATGTTCTTGCCCAATTTCTCATGCAATTGTCCTATCTCTGCCTGCTCCAAACACAATGGTAGTCTTAGACTGTCACAAGTCCAGCAATGATGAATGCATCTGGATCTATGAATAGGAATAGAGACTGTCTTTTATGCTAGATTATTTCTCAAAGCAAAAGGAGATCTTTTCTTAGAAGACCTAGAAACATTATTTCAAATGTTTTGACTAAAATTGTGTTGAATGCCTATACTGATTCTAAAGCCTACCCCAAATGTATTACTACATGAAGAGTGGTTGTGCCTGGGTCACTAAACTTATTGTAGACAAAGGACAAAATACCCTTAGCCCAACAGCACACCTAAGGCTTAGGGAATGTGGTCAACTCCCATTAAGGCAATGGGGTTGCAGGAAAAAGGAGAAGTAGTTGCTGAAAGACATCCTAGGTTGATCCACATAATGCCAGATCTGGCCCACTTTCTTTGCCTGACTAGCTTAGGGGCTAGAAGTTACCACACTTTATATGCTCCCTCCTAGGCATAGTTCTTTGATGAGATATAAGCAGACGTCTTAGTGCTACACCTCCTGTTCTCACTAACCCTATGTAAAGTATGGAGACTGTATCGACCCCATGTAAAGTATGGTTACTGTGAGCAGACAGTATCGTGGAAGTTTCCAATGGATACACTGAGCCCCTGAAACGATTCCAGCAGCTGGTTACCTTTGGATTCTTTACGTAAGAAAAGTAAAGCTATTGAAAAGTGGCTGTAATTGGGTTTTCTATTACTATTGGGTGAAAGTATAACTAAATGGTATGGTAGGAAAGCAACAATTTTCACTTCAGTAAACAGAAAGAGGTATGAAATCCAAAAATTGAACTGAGTATTAGACCTAGTTCTGTCTTTGACAAATACAAGGTATTCAAGTGAGAATTTGCTGAATTTTAATTTTACCATTGGTAAAATGAGTTGTATTGAAGTACAACATATCTGATATACAAAATTACTTTTTGATTGAAAATTTTAAGTATTTATAGTTCTATAAAAAGTTCCTATGATATGTAGGTTGAATAATTTTCAGGACTCTTTTAAAGTCTTTGTAAATTTTTTCTAATTGTTAATACCTTTGAGAGGGAACAGTTTCTACATGACTAATTGACAATAGTATTTTTATCCTTTCTTATGACATGGGATGATTATCACAGAGGCAGCAGTGTTATTTGATCCAGGGACCTGTGTGCAGTCAGATTCACACAAGTATGTACAATGAGAGCTGGATTTCCTTCCACGCCAACTCCATGCTGGCCTTGATTAGAAATCTCTCTTTCCTCTGTGCTGGAAACAGACTATTTCCCCTCTCTCCTCTAGCATATTCTCTTCCACATTTCAAATTGTCTTTACCCCATCCTTGAAGGCAGTGACTATCAAAATGTGGTTCATACTCCCCTAGAGTACCCTTCCATAGGTTCTTGAAGTGGAAAGCCTATCTTCATCATAATAATAGAATGTGTTTGCCTTTTGCCATGTGTTAACATTTGCACTGATGTCACATATAAGATGCCAGCTAACCTTCTTTGCTCACTAACATGAATGAAGGCACTGGCACCAAACTCTACCAGGAATCATGGGACTCTTTACTGCCACAGAAAGAGAAATAAAGCCAATTTCACTATAAAATGTCCCTGATAAGTCAGTAAAAATTGTTAATTTTTCTTGAGTCCAGATGATTTTAATATTTAGTTCAATGATACAAAAAGCACACATCAAGCACTTCTGAGGTGACCCTAAGTATGTCCGCGGTCTTGGGGAAAAGCAGCCTGGAGGTTATTCGCGTTGGGACCTGAGTTCATGGAGTGCTGCATCTTAATGGAAAGAATGACCAACAAAGAAAGGAGCACTGGGCAGGTTTGGATATAAGGCAGACATTTTCACAAAAATGGGAAAAGTAAGGCCATGCCACCGAGGAAAGTCACTGCCAGATGTGTTGGTTCTGTTTGTTTTTGCCAAGTTTGAGCATTCAAGTAAGAGTTAAAATTTTGGAAAACTTGTATCTGCCAACATTAGTCAGCTTTCTGATAGGCAAAGACTTTGGATGAGGTTGGTATTATGATATTGTGAAAGTGATATTTTAAAAAACATGTAGTAGTGAAATGTGTCATTGTTTGAAATATCTACCTCATTCAGTGAACCAACAGTTTTCAAATGGTCAATGAATGATACCATAAAATCATGCAGGAGTCATAGGTCTACTCAAACAGCATTAGAGTGATACATTGTGGTGTAAGAGAGAACAAACAGTTAGTTGTTATGGCTTCAGATTGGGTCCCTAGTGACTATTCTTGCCCCCCCAGATAGGGCAACCCGTAAGTGAGGCTGCTCATACTTTAGAAGATCTGGGAGAGGTTGAAACAATAAGAACATGGAAGGAAGTATGGGCTACGAATGAAAGGAGAGGTGCAAAGGGCCCCATGAAGGTCTTGAGGACCCAGATGTGGGTTGATTTGATAAAGGCAGGGGCAGTGAAAGAAAAACATAATGGGCAGCCCAATAAGATCTTATTAGAACTGTAGCACCAGTTAACGCCAGAGCAGCAGTTTCAGCTGTTGAGGTCCAGGAACGGAAGCCCCATGTCTGGCCTGTGTCCCTGCAAGACTTCCTGGGGGACAGTACTCAGGTTCTGCCTGGGTCCTCACCCCACAGGAGAATGATTGGGTGCTGCGGTTTGACCAGGGGGACATGGGTCACGGTCCCACCTTGGGCTATGTGGTGGGGACCAGAGGCCACATGTAGAATTAGCAATTTACTGGTCCCCCATGAATGTACAACATGTCCTGGCACTGGTGGACACAGGAGATGAGTGTCCTCTGATTTATGGCAACCCTGAACATTTCCCTAGGACCCTTGCTGTGATAGATGGCTATGGGGGTAAGGCAATTAGAGTGAAGAAAACCCAAATCTCATTGGGGATAGGGTGTTTATTCCCATAGCAGTATGCTGTGTACATTTCTCCCATTCCTAAATATATTTTGGGAGTCAATGTCCTGCAGGGCCTGTGGTTAAAGACCACTGCATGTAACTTCACTGCATGAGGGTACCTGTGGTAAAGGCAGTTCTGAGTGGACATGCTCAGCACCTACCTGTAGCTCTGCTTGTACCTTGGAGAGTAGCAAATACTAAGTAGTATAAATTGCCTGGGGGACACAAGGAAATTGGTGAAACTCTGCAGGAGTTGGAGAAGGTAGGCATCATAAAGCCTACTCATAGTCCTTTTAGTTCCCCGGTGTGGCTAGTGAGAAAGCGGGGTAGTTTCTGGCATATGACTATGAATTACAGGAAATTGAATAAAGTCACACCCCTTTTCCATGCTGCTGTCCCCTCTATAGCATCCTTTATGGACACACTCAGTCATGAACTCGGGACGTATCATGTTGTGGCCTTCCACAGGGATACCTCCACACCTACCATTTGTCATGGATTTGTAGCCCAGGACTTGGCCACATGGAAGAAACCACAAATAGTACAGATGTATCACTACGTTGGTGATATCATGATCACATCTGATTCTCTTGCAGATTTAGAAGGGGCAGTTCTAAGACTGCTGCAACATCTACAGGAGAAAGGATGTGAATAGCACCAATGTTAAGGGACCTGGTTTGTCTGTAAAGTTCTTGGGGGTTGTCTGTTTGGGTAAAATTAAAGTTATCCCAGAAACAGTCATAGACAACGTATGATTTCTGTTTCAAAGGTTTAACTGCCCCAGGCTGGGAACATATTTTCCCACCAGAGTTACATATATAAAGTCACATAAATTAAATACCTACAAATAAATGTTTATATGTTATATGTATACACATGTATATGTCTTTTATATACACACACCTGACATAGTTGTCATGTGCCTTAAAAATTAAAAAAATATCATTCTGATAAGCTTTTATTTGGTATAATAATTTTTCAGATGTTAATTAATATATCCTAAAGAGAAACATTTTGTCATATGACCAATTATAATTGTTACTCTGTTTTGCACAAGTTACCAAGTAAAAGAACAAAAGATGCTCTGCCTGAGAATGTTTCTCAGAGATCCTACTGTCTCTTAAAAACTATCATGGAACTTAAAGTGCTAATGTTTTGGCAGGATATATATATCACTATTTCTTGAAGAAGTTAAAAAAGAAAATTAAAAAACAAATAGTTATGTTAATTCACTTAAAATAACAGTGTTGGTGGGAGCCAGGATGGCGGCGTGAGTAGAGCAGTGGAAATCTCCTCCCAAAAACACATAGAGCTATGAAAATATAACAAAGAAAAATCTTCCTAAAATAGAGACCACAGGACACAGGACAACATCCAGACCACATCCACACCTGCAAGAACCCAGCGCCTTGCGAAGGGGGTAAGATACAAGCCCCGGCCCAGCGGGACACGAGCGCCCCTCTCCCCGGCTCCCGGCTGGTGGAAAGAAACCGCGAGTTTTGGCGAGTGCTTTTTGGAAGCCTTAAAGGGACGGGCCCCTGTTGCTAGGGAGGCAGGGTGGCGGGACCGGTGAGCAGGTGCCTGGGACCGGCGCCTGAGGACAAAGAATATCCCGCGTTTCTCCCTGCAGGACCGGCGGGCGGGTGCCTGAGACCGGCACTTGAGGACAGAGGAAATCGCGCGTTTTTCCCCTTTTTTTTTTCTCTTTTTGGTGAGCGCTTTTTGGAAGCCTTAAAGGGATAGGGACCTCAGTGCTAGGGAGGCAGGGTGGCGGGATTGGTGAGCGGGTGCTTGGGACCGGTGCCTGAGGACAAAGAATATCCCACGTTTTTCCCTGCGGGACCGGTGGGCGGGTGCCTGAGACCGGCACTTGAGGACAGAGGAAATCGCGCGTTTTTCCCTTTTTTTTTCCTCTTTTTTGCGAGTGCTTTTTGGAAGCCTAAAAGGGACAGGGACCCCGGTGCTAGGGAGGCAGGGCGGCGGGACTGGTGAGCAGGTGCCTGGGACCAGCGCCTGAGGACAAAGAATATCGAGCGTTCTTTCCCTGCAGGACTGGTGGGTGGGTGCTTTTTGGAAGCTTTGAAAGGACAAGGACCCTGGTGCTAGGAAGACAGGGCAGCAGGACCAGTGAGCGGGTGCCTGGGACTGGCACCTGAGGACAAAAAAAAATCGCCTGTTTTTTCCTTTTTTTTTCTTTCTGTTCCCTCTCTCATTGTTGCTGTTGTTGTTTTGGTTTGGAGAGTGCTTTTTGGAAGTCTTAAAGGGGCAGGACAGGTCACTTAGACCACAGGCAGGGAATCTGGGGATCTCTGGGCACTCTAACCCCCTGGGCAGCAGGGAGCACAGAGGCCCCTTACGGAGATAAATAGCCTCCCGGCCGCTCCCCCTCCAACGGGGCTCCACCATTTTGGAGGAACAGCCCCAGCCAGAGATAAACCCCATAGCAACTGGGCAGGAAGCAGAAGCCCTGTCTGCGCACAGCTGCCCAGCACAAGCCAGTAGAGGTTGCTATTCTCCCAGGAGAAGGCCACAAACCAACAAGAAGGGAAGCTCTTCCAGCGGTCACTTGTACCAGCTCTGCAGACTATCTCTATCACCATGAAAAGGCAAAACTACAGGCAGACAAAGATCACAGAGACAACACCTGAGAGGGAGACAGACCTAACTAGTCCTCCTGAAAAAGAATTCAAAATAAAAATCATGAACATGCTGACAGAGATGCAGAGAAGAATGCAAGAGCAATGGGACATAATAAAGATCAGAGAAGAAATAAACAAAATTGAGAAGAATAAAACAATAGCAAAAATCAACGAAACCAAGAGCTGGTTCTTCGAGAAAATAAACAAAATAGATAAGCCTCTAGCCCAACTTATTAAGAGAAAAAGAGAGTCAACACAAATCAACATAATCAGAAATGAGAATGGAAAAATCACGACAGACTCCACAGAAATACAAAGAATTATTAAAGACTACTATGAAAACCTATATGCCAACAAGCTGGAAAACCTAGAAGAAATGGACAACTTCCTAGAAAAATACAACCTTCCAAGACTGACCAAGGAAGAAACACAAAAGTTAAACAAACCAATTACGAGTAAAGAAATTGAAACAGTAATCAAAAAACTACCCAAGAACAAAACCCCGGGGCCGGACGGATTTACCTCGGAATTTTATCAGACACACAGAGAAGACATAATACCCATTCTCCTTAAAGTGTTCCATAAAATAGAAGAAGAGGGAATACTCCCAAACTCATTCTATGAGGCCAAAATCACCCTAACACCAAAACCAGGCAAAGACCCCACCAAAAAAGAAAATTACAGACCAATATCCCTGATGAATGTAGATGCAAAAATACTCAATAAAATATTAGCAAACAGAATTCAACAGTATATCAAAAGAATCATACAACATGACCAAGTGGGGTTCATCACAGGGCTGCAAGGATGGTACAATATTCGAAAATCCATCAACATCATCCACCACATCAGCAAAAAGAAAGACAAAAACCACATGATCATCTCCATAGATGCTGAAAAAGCATTTGACAAAATTCAACATCCATTCATGATAAAAACTCTCAGCAAAATGGGAATAGAGGGCATGTACCTCAACATAATAAAGGCCATATATTATAAACTCACAGCCAGCATTATACTGAACAGCAAGAAGCTGAAAGCATTTTCTCTGAGATCAGGAACCAGACAGGGATGCTCACTCTCCGCACTGTTATTTAACATAGTACTGGAGGTCCTAGCCACGGCAGTCAGACAAAACAAAGAAATACAAGGAATCCAGATTGGTAAAGAAGAAGTTAAACTGTCACTATTTACAGATGATATGATACTGTACATAAAAAACCCTAAAGACTCCACTCCAAAACTACTAGAACTGATATCGGAATACAGCAAAGTTGCAGGATACAAAATTAACACACAGAAATCTGTAGCTTTCCTATACACTAACAACAAATCAAAAGAATGAGAAATCAGGAAAACAATTCCATTCACCATTGCATCAAAAAGAATAAAATACCTAGGAATAAACCTAACCAAAGAAGTGAAAGACTTATACTCTGAAAACTACAAGTCACTCTTAAGAGAAATTAAAGGGGACACTAATAAATGGAAACTCATCCCATGCTCATGGCTAGGAAGAATTAATATCGTCAAAATGGCCATCCTGCCCAAAGCAATATACAGATTTGATGCAATCCCTCTCAAATTACCAGCAACATTCTTCAATGAATTGGAACAAATAATTCAAAAATTCATATGGAAACACCAAAGACCCCGAATAGCCAAAGCAATCCTGAGAAAGAAGAATAAAGTAGGGGGGATCTCACTCCCCAAATTCAAGCTCTACTACAAAGCCATAGTAATCAAGACAATTTGGTACTGGCACAAGAACAGAGCCACAGACCAGTGGAACAGATTAGAGACCCCAGAAATTAACCCAAACATATATGGTCAATTAATATTTGATAAAGGAGCCATGGACATACAATGGCGAAATGACAGTCTCTTCAGCAGATGGTGCTGGCAAAACTGGACAGCTACATGTAGGAGAATGAAACTGGACCATTGTCTAACCCCATATACAAAAGTAAACTCAAAATGGATCAAAGACCTGAATGTAAGTCATGAAACCATTAACTCTTGGAAAAAAACATAGGCAAAAACCTCTTAGACATAAACATGAGTGACCTCTTCTTGAACATATCTCCCCATGCAAGGAAAACAACAGCAAAAATGAGCAAGTGGGACTACATTAAGCTGAAAAGCTTCTGTACAGCGAAAGACACCATCAGTAGAACAAAAAGGAACCCTACAGTATGGGAGAATATATTTGAAAATGACAGATCCGATAAAGGCTTGACGTCCAGAATATATAAAGAGCTCACACGCCTCAACAAACAAAAAACAAATAACCCAATTAAAAAATTGGCAGAGGAACTGAACATACAGTTCTCCAAAGAAGAAATACAGATGGCCAAGAGACACATGAAAAGATGCTCCACATCGCTAATTATCAGAGAAATGCAAATTAAAACTACAATGAGGTATCACCTCACACCAGTAAGGATAGTTGCCATCCAAAAGACAAACAACAACAAATGTTGGCGAGGCTGTGGAGAAAGGGGAACCCTCCTATGCTGCTGGTGGGAATGTAAATTAGTTCAACCATTGTGGAAAGCAGTATGGAGGTTCATCAAAATGCTCAAAACAGACCTACCATTTGACCCAGGAATTCCACTCCTAGGAATTTACCCTAAGAACGCAGCAATCAAGTTTGAGAAAGACAGATGCACCCCTATGTTTATCGCAGCACTATTTACACTAGCCAAGAATTGGAAGCAACCTAAATGTCCATCAGTAGATGAATGGATAAAGAAGATGTGGTACATATACACAATGGAATACTACTCAGCCATAAGAAGTGGAAAAATCCAACCATTTGAATCAACATGGATGGAGCTGGAGAGTATTATGCTCAGTGAAATAAGCCAAGCGGAGAAAGAGAAATACCAAATGATTTCACTCATCTGAGGAGTATAGGAGCAAAGGAAAAACTGAAGGAACAAAACAGCAGCGGAATTACAGAACCCAAAAATGGACTAACAGGTACCAAAGGGAAAGGAACTGGGGAGGATGGATGGGCAGGGAGGTATGGGGCGGGAAGAAGAAGGGGGGTATTAAGATTAGCATGCATGGGGGGGAGGGAGAAAGGGGAGCGTGGGCTGCACAACACAGAGAGGACAAGTAGTGACTCTACAACATTTTGCTGAGCTGATGGACAGTAACCGTAATGTGGTTCTTAGGGGGGACCTGATATAGGGGAGAGCATAGTAAAGATAGTATTGTTCATGTAAGTGTAGATTAAAGATTAAAAAAAAAAAGGAAAAAAAAAGAAAGAAAGAAAAGGGGGATTACTCCTTAACAGGATAAAACTATTGGTAAATCAAAGATCAACGCATGCTTTAAATATCCTTAATGTTGATCACTTAAAGGGTGTCAGATGATCAGCTATGGAGGTACTCTTTTCTGATAATATTCCTTTCTCTTAATTAAAAAAAAAAAAAAAAAAAAGCAGTTACTGTGTGCTGACCTCCAATGAGTTCTGCACAGTGGTATAGAGGGCATGTCAAAGTGTGGGCAAAGGGTCTGTTTGTTTCTATGCAGAAGATCAAGGCCTAGCTTGGATACCCAGAAAATGAACTAAGATATGATCTGAGGAGGAGCTTCCGGCATCAGCACTCTCTGGAGGACTTGTGCCAGGGGATGATCATCAAAAAGCCTTCACAGGTATCCGGACGATGCTGCGGTTGTCGCTGCGTCCATGCCACCATCTCCTGGACTTGCCATAGGAATGAGGAGGGAGATGTCTAGGCTGGCATGTGCATACAGTGAGACAACGAATTTGACCGGATCTGTACTGTTGGAACTCAACCAGGAGTTGGGAGGGGTGCAAGTTGTAGCACTCCAAAATCTCATGACTATAGACTATCTATGGTTAAAAGAACATATGGGATGTGAACAGATCCCAGAAATGGGCTGCTTTAATTTGTCTGATGGTTCAAGTACAGTTGGACAATATCCATCATATCATAGATAAATTTTCACAAATGCCTAGGGTGCCTAAATGGTTTTCTTGGCTTCACTGGAGATGGATGGTAATTATAGATTTGCTTTGTTTATGTCACCGTATTCCTATTATGTTAATATGTGTGTGCAAATTAGTTAGTAGTTTAAAACCTATACATACTTAAGGTACTATACAAGAAGATATGTCAAAGAAATAATCAATCCTCCCATGTTTCCTTCATATGCTACATCTATAGCTTTTCTTCTTCCTTCCTAATTACAACCCTTAAATAGAATTCATGCCTCATATCGAATTTACCGAGTATCATAATTCCTCCAGGTGGTAAAGATACCTCGAGACAAGTGCTGGGCATAGAAGCCACAGGGCATAAATCTGCAAAGAAGTAAAAAGCTAACCTTTTCAAACAATATGGCTTCTCTCTCACTAACCAACTTTACATTTCCCTGTATGGCCCCGGAAGATGACTGGTTAGCCAGAGATAGGTAAGATTCCTCGAGGGAGGAACAACCTAAGACAGGCACAGTCGCAGGGGGACAATCAGGTGAGAATTTGGGGATCAACAGAGGTGAGGCTCAGAACCTCACCCCCCCCCCCTGCTTTGAGAGAAATCTTCTGCATCCGTGGATGTCTTGCTGCCCTTGTCTAGCCTGGATTAATACTTAGTCCATAGGCACACACCTGATCATCTGATCATCTACATTTGCCCTCTTACAGCACTAAACTCTGTTTTCTACCTTTATCTTGCATCTACCTACCACTTCAGCATTTTATTAAAAATAAAAATAATAATAATAATAGGAGAAATGTGGGATCAACATATAAATCAAGTACAAAAACCAAACGAATATTCATATTTGACCTGATTGTTTATAGGTCATAATGCATGATCAAAACCGATAGTTTCTGTGATGAATGCCCTTGTACTGTTCACCATGTAAGAATTTATTCACTATGTAAGAATTCGTTCACCATGTAAGAACTTGTTCATTATGCTTCAGAAGATTGGAGACTGAAGAGAATTAGGCTTGAGATGGATTAATGATTGTACATTGAGCGTTGACCCCCCTATACTGAATTTTATTGTTGTTAACAACCATTTGATCAATAAATATGAGAGATGCCCTCTCAAAAAAAAAAAAACAACAGTGTTGGACCTATTACATAATGTGTTTAAAATATTTTAATTTTGTAATTTAATATAAAATATTTCAAGAACAGGGCAAAGTATCTTTATAGAATGATATCTACCATCAAAAATAATGAGGTAAGTGCTGGCATTGTATCATAAGTTTATAAATCCTTAATGTACAGCACAAAGAGTATATTGCTGAGTTCTGAACTCAAAGTCTTATGCAGTGTGGTTTTGGCTGAAGTATGAGAGAAAGGTCTTGCCTCACACAGATAATATAAGAGAGGTGTGTTTTAATAGTATTTTTGGTCAATTGTGGAAGTTCTTCTCTAATACTACCCTAAAACTACATGGACTACTCTCCACACCTTGGAAACGAACGCCTTTTGATATGGAGATGCACTAAAGCCAGGAGAGAGATTCTGGAAATATTTCAATTTTACCCACAATATATAAGTATAAGTGTGTGGGTGTGAATATTTATGAAGGCTAACAGGTATGGATGAAACAAAAATACATTCAATTACAATAAACATACTTAGGTTTACTCACGTCCATTCAAAAATTGTCATTCTCTTCACACCCAAAGCTATGCAGGGTATAAAAACAATACAGTAGGCATGCAAGGCATGTTTCCTACACTCAAACAAGAGGCACACAGTCTAGTTGCTGTGATAGCCTGAAAAAACTCCAGATACATTTTACTGCTAGATAATGTGGTAAAGATTACATAATTTTACTTTTGCTTGTTTACAAATATAAGTGGAAAAATCTAGGGTGTATGTATGTTATATAAAAATTTCACTTTATTCACTAACTAAATAAACCTAATATTGTTATAGTCTGATGAGTATAATCCTCTACTTATGTCCCCACCTTTTTTGGTTTGTGACATGCATCCCTCTAAAACATTTAAAGAAGTCATTTAGCACAAGGCTAAAGAAGCACGTGACAGCAGAGAGAAGGTGAGAGTGAGGTGTACTGTTTGATATTCCAGATCTCTCCACCCTTTAGCCTGTCAGTCTAGTTTTCATTATTACCCTAATCCAGTTTTCTTGGCTACATTGTTATACCTTTTAAAAATAGAATTGGAAGAAATGATATAAAAGAGAACAATAAAAGTGATTTTTGATGAGGGAAATGAAGTATGAGTGTATGACTTTTGTAAAACACAAGGGAAAGGTAAAAATAATTAGGATTACTTCAATGAGCCCAAAAAAGGATTGAATGTAGCTGTATTAACTATCACTAGGAAGAAAGCCTTTGCATAGAGGAGGCAGTGCGCAGCTGTTCTCCATCCATCTTAAGGACAGAACAAGGGCAAATCTACTTATTTATGTATCTAGGGACATTCAATTTATTATGTATTTAAAAGTTTCCATTATGAAGATTTTAAAGTCTTGTAAGAAGTTATTGAAAGGTTTAGTGCACTAGAACATGTACATAGTTCTATAGTGTATGAAATTAAACAGCCCACTGATTCAGCTTTATAATTAAAGAGCAGGAACAGAAGAAACAGCATGAGGACCCCACGGAACATAATGCTCCTCGGCTGTCTTTTTCTATCTGACCGCATTTGGTTACTCCACTAAAACTTCACTTGCTAATTCCAACTCTGTAAGTAGCTTTCTGGACAAAATAAATAAAGAAAATAAAAATGAACTGATGTCGCTGTCTATGTGTTATATGACATATAGTTTGGCTGTTTTT
This sequence comes from Manis javanica, assembly GCF_040802235.1. Lineage (NCBI taxonomy): Eukaryota > Metazoa > Chordata > Mammalia > Pholidota > Manidae > Manis > Manis javanica. The sequence goes on along the minus strand of NC_133157.1, from coordinate 138,005,817 downwards.
CTTGAAACATAAAACTGTTATCTTCTAAGAGAGAAATTTTGTATACTGAGTATCAGGACACTGGAGTATAAAAATTTGGAGGTATAATAAATGGAGCTGGGGATAATTGTGCTGCAGAGTGAAGGGGGTGGTGATGGGTCTTGGTTTTGGTTTTGGTTTTTGGTTTTGGGGGTGTACATATATGAATTCAATAGGAAAGAAATGAGAACCGAGAATGATTTGTTCAGTTTGTTGTGTTCTTCCCTGAAAAGCAAAAGGAGTTAAAAATCTGAGTTTTGCAGAACTTCCCTAGTCCTGCAAAAAGGAATATAAATATGGATTTTCTTTTTTAAAAAAATAAAAGTCCTGTGAAATCTGAAATGGTAAAAATCGCTCCTCATTTTCTTGTGGAAGGTACTAAGTTTTTTATCACCACAGAACTAAAAAAGGATCAAAGTGCATAAGGAAAGAACTGCATAGGAGGGATAAATGTAAAATTCAAGGATCTACTCTTCCTACCTTATAAAGCTGTATGAAGTTTAAGCAATAGGAGCAATACAAAACTTTTGGATAAAAAAGAGAATTATATAACATATAGGTCATTTTCCTAGAGGCATGTTACTTCTCATTTGCGTATTTAATTTAGAAAAGCAGACTCTGACATTTAAACTTTATCTATAATTGAAAAATAAGCCATTATGTGATAGATAATTAAAAATTTTTAAGCAAGATTGTACTTTGTATCTGGAACTATGAATGTAAAAATGAAAAGTCTCCTAACCTTAAACTATAATTGAATGTGATAAATGTCATGAAATGTCTCTCAAAGTCCTATTATATTAACACATTGTGCCAGTGCTACAGTCAAAGAAAAACACTAAGGTAGATCAATTAGGACATTATTACAAGCAAGAGAGAAAATGCTATTCTGTGTAAGAAACTTTGCATATCTGATTTTGGAATAATTTTTATGTGTATTTCCTGCAGGTGAGAGAAAGCTAAAATGTTCAAGAAATATGAAAAGATGTCTTGAGGTCTGATTAAAAGATGAAAACTCTGTTGAAGGCTGAGAGGTCTGATCATAGTTACAGAAGAGGTGAGCTTATCCTCCAAAAGGTTTGAAAGGCTCTATATATTCATATTCTATATATATTTTTTATTTTGATATCATTAATCTACAATTACAGGAGGAACATTATGTTTACTAGATTCCCCCCTTCACCAAGTCCCCCCCACAAACCCCATTACAGTCACTGTCCATCAGTGTAGTAAGATGCTGTAGAATCACTACTTGTCTTCTTTATGTTGCACAGCCCTCCCCGTGCGCCCTCCATTATACATGCTAATAATAATGCCCCTGTTCTTCCCCCCCACCTTAACCCTCCCTTTCTGCCCATCCCCCCCCAGACACTCTCCCTTTGGTAACAGTTAGTCCATTCTTGGGTTCTGTGAGTCTGCTCCTGTTCTGTTCCTTCAGTTTTTTCTTTGTTCTTATACTCCACAGATGAGTGAAATCATTTGGTACTTCTCTTTCTCTGCCTGACTTATTTCACTGAGCATAATGCCCTCTAGTTCCATCCATGTTACTGCAAATGGTAGAATTTCTTTTCTTCTTATGGCTGAATAATATTCCATTGTGTATATGTACCACATCTTCTTTATCCATTCATCTACTGATGGACACTTAGGTTGCTTCCATTTATTGGTTATTGTAAATAGTGCTGTGATAAACATAGGGGTGCATATGTCTTTTTCAAACTGGGCTACTGCATTTTTAGGATAAACTTCCTAGAAGTGGAATTCCTGGGTCAAATGGTATTTCTATTTTGAGTATTTTGAGGAACCTCCATACTGCTTTCCACAATGGTTGAACTAATTTACATTCCCACCAGCAGTGTAGGAGGGTTCCCCTTTCTTCACAACCTCGCCAACATTTGTTGTTTGTCTTTTGGATGGAGGCGATCCTTACTGGTGTGAGATGATGTCTTATTGTGGTTTTAATTTGCATTTCTCTGAAGACTAGCAATGTGGAGCATCTCTTCATGTGTTTGTAGGTCATATGAATTTCTTCTTTGGAGAAGTGTCGTGTTCAGCTCCTCTGCCCATTTTTAATTGGATTATTTGCTTTTTGTTTGTTGAGGTGCATGAGCTCTTTACATATTTTGGATGTCAACCCTTTATCGGATCTGTCATTTATGAATATATTCTCCCATACTGTAGGATGCCTTTTTGTTCTATTGATGGTGTCCTTTGCTGTACAGAAGCTTTTCAGCTGGATATAGTCCCACTTGTTCATTTTTGCTTTTGTTTCCTTTGCAAACAAAAAGGGAGATATGTTCATGAAGAGGTTGCTCATGTTTATGTCCAAGAGATTTTTGCCTATGTTTTTTTCTAAGAGTTTAATGGTTTCATGACTTACATTTAGGTCTTTGATCCATTTTGAATTTGCTTTTGTGTATGGGGTTAGACAATGATCCAGCTTGATTCTCTTACATGTAGCTGTCCAGTTTTGCCAACACCAGTTGTTGAAGAGGCTGTCATTTCCCTATTGTATGTCCATGGCTCCTTTATCATATATTAATTGACCATATATGTTAGGGCTAATATCTGGACTCTCTATTCTATTCCACTGGTCTGTGTCTCTGTTCTTGTGCCAGTACCAAATTGTCTTGATTACTGTGGCTTTGTAGTAGAGCTTGAAGTTGGGAAGTGAGATCCCCCCACTTTATTTTTCCCCCTCAGGATTGCTTTGGCTATTCGGGGTCTTTTGTGGTTCCAAATGAATTTTAGAACTATTTGTTCCAGTTCGTTGAAGAATGCTGTTGTTAATTTGATAGGGATTGCATTGAATCTGTATATTGCTTTAGGCAGGATGGCCATTTTGACAATATTAATTTTTCCTAGCCAAGAGCATGGGATGAGTTTCCATTTGTTAGTGTCCTCTTTAATTTCTCTTAAGAGTTTCTTAAAGTTCTCAGGGTATAGGTCTTTCACTTCCTTGGTTAAGTTTATTCCTACTTACTTTATTCTTTTTGATGCAGTTGTGAATGGAATTGTTTCCCTGATTTCTCTTTCTTCCAGTTCATTGTTAGTGCATAGGAAAGCAACAGATTTCTGTGTATTAGTTTTGTATCCTGCAACTTTGCTGAATTCCGATATTAGTTTTAGTAGTTTTGGAGTGGAGTCTTTAGGGTGTTTTATGTACAATATCATATCATCTGCAAATAGTGACCATATGACTTCTTCTTTACCAGTCTGGATGCGTTGTATTTCTTAGTTTTGTCTGTTTGCAATATCTAGGACCTCCATACTATGTTGAAGAACAGTGGGGAGAGTGGACATCCCTGTCTGGTTTCCGATCTCAGAGGAAATGCTTTCAGCTTCTCGCTGTTAAGTATGATGTTGGCTGTGGGTTTATCATATATGGCCTTTATTATGTTCAGGTACTTGCCCTCTATACCCATTTTGTTGAGAGTTTTTATCATGAATGGATATTGAATTTTGTCGAATGCTTTTTCAGCATCTATGGAGAAGATCATGTGGTTTTTGTCCTTCTTTTTGTAGATGTGGTGGATGATGTTGATGGATTTTCAAATGTTGTAACATCCTTGCATCCCTGAGATGAATCCCACTTGGTCATGGTGTATGACCCTCTTGATGTATCTTTGAATTCAGTTTGCTAGTATTTTGTTGAGTATTTTTGCATCTATGTTCATCAGGGATATTGGTCTGAGTTTTCTTTTTTGGTGGGGTCTTTGCCTGGTTTTGGTATTAGGGTGATGCTGGCTTCATAGAATGAGCTTGGAAGTATTCTCCTCTCTTCTATTTTTTGGAAAACTTTAAGGAGAATGGGTATTATATCTTCTATGTATGTCTGATAAAATTCTAAGGTAAATCCATCTGGCCAGTGGTTTTGCTCTTAGGTTGTTTTTTGATTACTGATTCATTTTCGTTGCTGGTAATTGGTCTGTTTAGATTTTCTCTTTTCTTCCTTGGTCAGTCTTGGAAGGTTGTATTTTTCAAGGAAGTTGTCCATTTCTTCTAGGTTTTCCAGCTTTTTAGCATATAGATTTTCATAGTATTCTCTAATGATTCTTTGTATTCTTGTGGGGTCCATCATGATTTTTCCTTTCTTGTTTCTGATTCTGTTGATGTGTGTATATTCTCTTTTTCTCTTAATTAAGTCTGGCTAGGGGCTTATCTATTTTGTTAATTTTCTTAAAGAACCAGCTCTTGGTTTCATTGAATTTTTCTATTGTTTGATTCCTCTCAATTTTATTTATTTCTTCTCTGATCTTTATTATGTCCCTCCTTCTGCTGACTTTAGGCCTCATTTGTTCTTCTTTTTCCAATGTCAATAATTGTGACTTTAGACCTTACATTTGGGATTGTTCTTCCTTCTTTAAATATGCCTGGATTACTATATACTTTCCTCTTAATACTACTTTCACTGCATCCTACAGAAGTCGGGGCTTTGTGTTGTTGTTATGATTTGTTTCCATATATTTCTTAATCTCTATTTTAATTTGGTTATTGATCCATTGATTATTTAGAAGCATGTTGTTAAGCCTCCATGTGTTTGTGAGCCTTTTGGTTTTCTTTGTACAAGTTATTTCTAGTTTTATACCTTTGTGGTCTGAGAAGTTGGTTAGTAGAATGTCAATCTTTTTGAATTTACTGAGGCTCTTTTTGTGGCCTAGTATTTGGTCTATTCTGAAAAATGTTCCATGTGCACTTGAGAAGAATGTGTATCCTGTTGCTTTTGGGTGTAGAATTATGTAGATGTCTATTAGGTCCATCTGCTCTTGTGTTGTTCAGTGCCTCTGTGTCCTTACTTATTTTCTTTCTGGTAGATCTGTCCTTTGGAGTAAGTGGTGTGTTGAAGTCTCCCAGAATGAATGCATTGCATTCTATTTCTTCCTTTAATTCTGTTAGTATTTGCTTCACATATGTTGATGCTCCTGTATTGGATGCATATATATTTATAATGGTTATATCCTCTTGTTGGACTGAGCCCTGTATCTTTATGTAATGTCCTTTATCTCTTGTTACTTTCTTTGTTTTGAAGTATATTTTGTCTGAAACTAGTACTTCAACAACTGCATTTTTCTCCCTATTATTTGCATGAAATATCTTTTTCCATCCCTTGACTTTTAGTCTGTGCATGTCTTTGGGTTTGAGGTGAGTCTCTTGTAAGCAGCATATAGGTGGGTCTTGCTTTTTTATCCATTCTATTACTCTGTGTCTTCTTGTAAGCAGCATATAGGTGGGTCTTGCTTTTTTATCCATTCTATTACTCTGTGTCTTTTGTTTGGTGCATTTAGTCCATTTATATTTAGGGAGATTATTGAAATACATGTACTTATTGCCATTACAGGCTTTATATTGGTGGTTATCAAAGGGTCAAGGGTAGCTTCTTTAGTATCTAACTGTCTAACTTAACTCACTTATTAAACTACTGTAAACACAGTCTGATGAATCTTTATTTCTCTCCCTTCTTATTCTTCCTCCTCCATTCTTTATATGTTATGTGTTTTATTCTGTACTCTTTTGTGTTTCCTTTGACTGCTTTTGTGGGTAGTTGATTTTATTTTTTTGTCTTTAGTTAGTATTTGGTTGTTCTGCTTTCTTTGCTGTGATTTCATTTTCTCTGGTGACATCTATTTAGCCTTAGTAGTGCTTCCATCTAGAGCAGTCCCTTTAAAACATCCTGCACAGGTGGTTTGTGGGAGGCAAATTCCCTCAACTTTTGCTTGTCTGGGAATTGTTTAATCTCTCCTGTATATTTAAATGATAATTGTGCTGGATACAGTATTTTTGTTTCTAGGCCCTTCTGTTTCATTGCATTAAATATATCATGCCATTCTCTTCTGACCTGAAAGTCTGATGATAACCTAATGTGTTTTCCTTTTTAGGTGACCATTTTTCTCTCTCTGGCTGCCTTTTATACTCTGTCCTTGTCCTTGATCTTTGCATTTTAATTATTATGTGTCTCGGTCTTGTCTTCCTTGGTCCCTTGTGTTGGGAGTTCTGTGGGCTTCTATGGTCTGAGAGACTATTTCCTCCCCCAGTTTGGGTAATTGTCAGCAATTATTTCTTCAAATACACATTCTATCCCTTTTTCACTCTCTTCTTCTTCTGGTTCCCCTATAATGGAAATATTGTTCCATTTGGCTTAGTCACACAGTTCTCTCAATATTCTTTCATTCCTGGAGATCCTTTTATCTCTCTCTGTCTCAGCTTCTCTGTGTTCCTGTCTCTGATCTTTATTCCATTAATGGCCTCATGTACCTCATCCAGTCTGCTCTTAAGTCCTTCCAGAGATTGTTTTATTTCTGTATTCATCCTCCTGACTTGATCCTTTAGCTTTTGCATATTTCTCTGCAGGTCCATCAGCATGGTTATGACCTTTATGTCGAATTCTTTTTCAGGAAGATTGGTTAAATCTATCTCACCAGGCTCCCTCTCAGGGGTTGTCTGGGTAATTCTGGGCTGGATCAAATTCTTCTGTCTTTTCATGGCAATAGAGGTAGTCGTAGGCAGTTGGTGCATGTGTCAGGTGGGAGAAAAATATCCTGCATATGAGGAGCAGCTTCTGGTTTTATTTCCTGAGCCGCCATTGGGGCAGCCCAGAGCCCCACGGGGAGAGACAGGCACGCTGGGTGTGCTCTCCTGCAAGAATAGTGACCTTTTGCACCCTGTCCCAGTTTCCTCTGTCTGTGTTGGCTAGCCACGTTCTGGTGGGTACTCTGAGTCTGGCCCAGGTGGCTCTGGAGGAGGCTCTGGGCAGTTGCTGTGGGCGCGGCTGCTCCCAGGCTGCTCCACTGTGATGGTGGGGGTTGAGCCGGAGGGGGAATGGACTGGAGGCTGTTTATCACTGTGTGAGGCTCCAGAGCTGCACTGTTACCCAAGGGGTTAGGGTGTCTGGAGTTCCCTGGTATTCCCAGCTGCTGGTTTGAGTATGCCAGGATGCTTCCATCTAGTTGTGAGGCCCCTGTCCCTTTAATACTTTCAAAAGCACTCACTTTTCTTTTGTTCCAAGGGTGCCAGCTGCAGGGACCCGCTCGCAGATTTTACTGTTCCATTTCCCTAATATCCAGCATATCATGCAATGTGTGTCTGTGCTCCTGGTGTGGATGACTAGGGCTGGGTGTTTAGCAGTTCTGGGCTCCTCCCTCCCTGCTCCATATCCTTTCTTCCCACCAGGGAGCTGGGGTTGGGGGGAGCGCTTAGGTTGATTCTCCAGGAAAGACAAGAAATAAGAAACTTTGTAGTGCACTTTGTTGTTGGAAAGGAGGAAGCCCAAGCACCCATGTACCAAACCTTTCCCCAGCTTCATCCATTCAGCTATAATTATATTTGGACTTCAAATAACTACTCCTAGTAGCACCAAAGAAGAATGAGAATTTAATGATTGCATTAGTTGGCCTTTGCTACCGTTTATAGTAATAGTTGTTACCTTGAGCTGGAAAACAGGCATTTGTTAATTTCCAAATGTTGTTCTGGATTTACTTAATATTTTGTACTCATTGTCCTGGACAAACCTGAATTTGGTTTGCTTAAATTGGTATTTCATTAATAAAAACAAATAAAAATACAATATAGCTTTAATTACATCAAGACAACTTTTCCTTTGATCTTTAATCTCAACCTGTATGTTCATGTACAATACGTCAGTTGTGACAGCCACCTACCATCCTGTGAAAATGGCATGTCATTGCTATATTATAGCTTTCTTACATTCTTACTACTTTACCTGACATAAGATTCATTCCTTTACTAACTTCCACTCATATTTTTTTTTATTAATATTATTTTGGTATCATAAATCTACAATTACACGAAGGACATCATGTTTACTAGGTTCCCCCCTTCACCAATTCCCCCCCTATTCCCATTCACAGTCACTGTCCATCAACACAGTAAGATGCTGTAAAATCACTACTTGTCTTCTCTGTGTTGCACAGCCCTCCTCGTGCCCCCCCTCCACACTATACATGCTAATCGTAATGTCCCCTTTCTTTTTTTCCGCCCTTATCCCACCCTTCCCACCCATCCTCCCCAGTCCCTTTCCCTTTGGTAACTATTAGTCCATTCTTGGGTTCTGTGAGTCTGCTGCTGTTTTGTTACTTCAGTTTTCTTTTGTTCTTATACTCCACATATGAGTGAAATCATTTGGTACTTGTCTTTCTCCGCCTGGCTTATTTCACTGAGCATAATACTCTCTAGCTCCATCCATGTTGTTGCAAATGGTAGGATCTGTTTTTTTCTTATAGGTGAGTAATATACCATTGTGTATATATACCACATCTTCTTTATCCATTCATCTACTGATGGACATTTAGGTTGCTTCCATATCTTGGCTAGTGTAAATAGTGCAGTGATAAACATAGGGGTGCATCTGTCTTTCTCAAACTTGATTGCTGCGTTCTTAGGGTAAATTCCTAGGAGTGAAATTCCTGGGTCAAATGGTAAGTCTGTTTTGAGCATTTTGATGTACCTCCATACTGCTTTCCACAATGGTTGAACTAATTTACATTCCCACCAGCAGTGTAGGAGGGTTCCCCTTTCTCCACAGCCTCGACAACATTTGTTGTTGTTTGTCTTTTGGATGGCAGCCATCCTTACTGGTGTGAGGTGATACCTCATTGTAGTTTTAATTTACATTTCTCTGATAATTAGCGATGTGGAGCATCTTTTCATGTGTCTGTTGGCCATCTGTATTTCTTTCTTGGAGAACTGTCTGTTCAGTTCCTCTGCCTATTTTTTAATTGGGTTATTTGTTTTTTGTTTGTTGAGGCATGTGAGCTCTTTATATATTCTGGATGTCAAGCCTTTATTGGATCTGTCATTTTCAAATATATTCTCCCATACTGTAGGGTTCCTTTTTGTTCTATTGATGGTGTCTTTGGCTGTACAGAAGCTTTTCAGCTTAACATAGTTGCACTTGTTTGTTTTTCCTGTTGTTTTCCTTGCATGGGGAGATATGTTCAAGAAGAGGTCACTCATGTTTATGTCTAAGAGGTTTTTGCCTATGTTTTTTTCCAAGAGTTTAATGGTTTCATGACTTACATTCAGATCTTTGGTCCATTTTGAGTTTACTTTTGTATATGGGGTTAGACAATGGTCCAGTTTCATTCTCCTACATGTAGCTGCCCAGTTTTGTCAGCACCATCTGTTGAAGAGACTGTCATTTCGCCATTGTATGTCCATGGCCCCTTTATTGAATATTAGTTGACCATATATGTTTGGGTTAATGTCTGGATTCTCTTGTCTGTTCCATTGGTCTGTGGCTCTGTTCTTGTGCCAGTACCAAATTGTCTTGATTACTGTAGCTTTGTAGTAGAGCTTGAAGTTGGGGAGCGAGATCCCTCACTTTATTCTTCCTTCTCAGTATTGTGTTGGCTATTCTGGGTCTTTGATGGTTCCATATGAATTTTTGAACTATTTGTTCCATTCATTGAAGAATGCTGTTCGTAGTTTGATAGGGATTGCATCGAATCTGTATATTGCTTTGGGCAGAATAGCCATTTTGACGATATTAATTCTTCCTAGCCAGGAGCATGGGATGAGTTTCCATTTGTTAGTGACCTCTTTAAGTTGTCTTGAGAGTGTCTTATAGTTTTCAGTGTATAGGTCTTTCACTTCCTTGGTTAGGTTTATTTTTAGGTATTTTATTCTTTTTGACGCTATTGTGAATGGAATTGTCTTCCTGATTTCTCTTTCTATTAGTTCATTGTTAGTGTATAGGAAAGCTACAGATTTCTGTGTGTTAATTTTGTATCCTGCAACATTGCTGAATTCCGATATTAGCTCTAGTAGTTTTGGAGTGGAGTCTTTAGGGCTTTTTATGTACAATATCATGTCATCTGCAAATAGTGACAGTTTAACTTCTTCTTTACCAATCTGGATACCTTGTATTTCTTTGTTTTGTCTAATTGCCATGGCTAGGACCTCCAGTACTATGTTGAATAATAGTGGGGAGAGTGGGCATCCCTGTCTTGTTCCCAATCACAGAGGAAAAGCTTTCAGCTTCTTGCTGTTCAGTATGATGTTGGCTGTGAGCTTATCATATATGGCCTTTATTATGTTGAGGTACTTGCCCTCTATTCCCATTTTGCTGAGAGTTTTTATCATGAATGGATGTTGAATTTTGTTGAATGCTTTTTCAGCATCTATGGAGATGATCATGTGGTTTTTGTCTTTCTTTTTGTTGATGTGGTGGATGATGTTGATGGACTTTCTAATGTTGTACCATCCTTGCATCCCTGGGATGAATCCTACTTGGTCATGGTGTATGATTATTTTGATGTATTTCTGAATTCGATTTGCTAATATTTTGTTGAGTATTTTTGCATCTATGTTCATCAGGGATATTGGTTCATATTTTTTATTGCAGTTCAATTCTTGCCGTCTGTCCCATGAAACTTGTCCCTGATTAGTCTGGCTTTGTTTTCCTGTTCCTCCTGCTAAACATTTATAATTTATAGAACTTAATTTAGTGCATATTTATTTTATTCATAATATGAATTATTTCAAAAATCATTGTTGTAATCAAAAGAAAGATTTAATTTGAGAAGCAATGTAAAAGAAAAGTAGGTGGGGGAAATAAAGTGAAGCCAATAGATTGATAGTACCTCTAGATTGTTCCTTCTTAACTCATCACTTGGAAAGTACTTCGGAAGCAGCAACCATTTTACATGCTCTATATGCAACTTCCCCGTCAGTGCAACATGTGGAGATCTGATTGGAAGGCATCACACCCATTCTTAAAACAGCAAATCACTGAAAAGTACTGGTAATTAATGATTATTTTGGATCCATCAGAGTACTGAGACCCATGGGAAACTGCTACCCTTGAAATAAAGTCAAACAAGTGAGTCCAGAGTATCACAGGTTAACTTTGCTGATCTGGAAGAGAAGCCACTGGAGACATAAACTGGTAGGGACACTATAGGGTAAATTTGATGACTTACTGGAGATTAAATATGGACTATCTGGAGAGTGAGCACCCCTTAAGGGCTTCAGTCCTAGCAGTGTCCCCATATTTTGTGTGTTTTGCCTTCTGGAAACCCACTAGCCCACTAGGTTTCCATAGTGAACATCCTTGGAAGATCTTCTGGCTGTGGGAGCTAGGAACACAAACTTCGTGAAATATGTCCAGGGGATTCTCCACAGTGAAGTTTTACTTTCTAGAGACAAGGATTTTGCCAGAGCTGTATCTTTTTAGGGGACAGCATTCTTCTGATTTCAGCACCTCCTAGACTGCCCATCTCACAGAGTGGGTGAAGGTAAGCAACACTTACCACACACATACCCCGTAAAAGACTGGGATTTAATAGCAAAATTGTGCAATGCTTCCCCCTGTACCTAAAGCCACACAAAGAAGGCTCTAGTGTAGTAACAAGGAACCACAGGTAAAAAAACTACTTGATATAGATTTTACTAAGGAAGGACTTCTGAGAGAAACCCAAAGATAGAAAGGAAGACAAAACCAAGGACAGTGCGGGAATTTGAAGCCTCTGGTAACTACGGCTATAACAAACATTAAGCACAGTCCAGCTCCCAGCCAGGTTGATATGAATCCTCACAATGAAGGCTTATTTACCTCAGTTTCTTTTGCCCCCAAATCACGTCTGGCTTTAAACAAAAATTAGAAGGCATGCTAAATAAATGGCAAGAACAAACAGTCAGAAGAGACAGAGCAAGAATCAGAATTAGATGCAGATATGATACTAGTTTTGAAATTATTATAGAGGGAATTCTTTTTGAAACTGTGATTAATATATGAAGATCTCTAGTGTAGAAAAACAGAATATGCAGGAACAGATGGGCAATATAAGAGAAGTGGAAACTCTAAGAAAGAATCAAAAGAAAATGCTGCAAATAAAAAGCACTGTAACAGGAATGAAAAACGCCTTTGATAGGCTGCCTTTCAACAGAGTGGACATAGCCAAGGAAAGCCTCTGTGAGCTTAGACGACAGTTCAGTAGGTTCCACTAGCACAAGAGCAAACAGATAAAAAATAATTTAAGAATTCAGAACAGAACTCCTTGAACTTTGGGAAAATTTTATAAGGTGTTATAGACACATAATTGGAAATCTGGAAGGAGACTAGAAAGAGAAAAGGAGAGGAAATACCTGAAATAAGAAGGATAAGAAATAATAAGGATAAGATACAGTGGATTTATCAGAAATCATCAGAGACCAGAGTGAAGAAAAACATCGATCTAAAATTTAATATTGAATAAAATTATCCTTCCAATGGGAAGGAGAAATAAATGCTTTAGCAGACAGACAAAACCAGAAAGGTTGCCTTGTCAGTATACCTGCCCAGGAAAAAATATTTAAAGAAGTTCCTCAGGGAGAAGGAAAATGGTGTAAGTCAGAAATTGGACCAGCATAAAAACAGGGAGAGTGTCAGAGAAGAAATAAGATAAACCAGGATTTATTTTCAAAGGGACCATCATTTTAACCTAAATTGACATTAAAAGGACAAGTTTAAGTTCTCAACTCTTCAAAACTCACTGAAAGACAAACACTTTACAGGTAGGTTATTAGTCTTCATTTGTAATCAATATAACAATTAAAATGAACTTTACAAAAATGAGCTTTAAAATTCATACTTGAAGAAATTTTAAAAGGAATAAAAAATTGAGAAGATTGTTTTTATGATAGGGTTTTATTAAGTTGGGATCTTTTAGTTAAACATCTATCACAACAAAAAGAAAATATTTAGATAATCCATCTTGCCCATCTTCTGTTGGGCATTAACTTTTACTGAAAATTGTATTTTCCACATAAATACACACCATGATCATTTCTCAATTACCACTGTAAAAATTTCATTGGAGAAGTAATAATCCTGAATCAGCGTCTTTTAGGGCTTTCTCAAGGTCAAAAGTTCATGTTCATTTTGTTCATTTAGGAACTTCAACAACAAGCACACTTAGTGGCATGTAGTAGGTAAGTAATAAATAATTGCTTGATGAATTAAAATTACAGGAGTGTAAATATATATATGCTTAAACTATTAACCTAAAGGTAGCTAAATTATTTCCTTTGTTTTTGAAATAGTATCCTTTTGCATCCATATAAAGGTTGCATTCATACTGCTAGTTTTTAATCATTTCACTTGAGTAAAGAACCTGATTACTGAATTAGGGCAGGAGGGGAGATTAACTCACTGCATAAAGTAGGCCCATAAAGTAACAGACCTTTAGAGCTATAAAGAATTTCATAAATGATTTAGTTCAAGCCTGTCATCTTACAGATAAAGTATTTTTATTTTTTAGATTTTTAATGATTTATTTAAGGATATTAAATTTTGCATGCAGATCATAGGTGAGAGTTTGACTTAGGTTTTAATTAAGAACTGATTCATACATGTGGCTAAAAGAGAGACAACACAAGTATATTGTTCAGTCCATTCCAATGAACTTCCTGGCTCCTGGAACTGGCATAGCTGGAAACAATTCAGATCCATACATGATCCATTAGAAATAAGATTTTAGGTTTTATATCAAAATTATTAGAATGGTTGCAAAAGAATTCCACCTACTTTTTACTCTCCAGAGAAGAGGCACAGTACTTTGAACAAGTGGATTACTATTCTGGGCCTTTTCCAAAATCTGTAAGACTGTATTAGAGGATTGCAAGTATTCCCTTGATTGCCAGCATCACATGGTCTTTCCTACCTACTCAGATGATAAATGGATTTGGTTCCATGCCTAAGTATATGCACAGAAATATAGAATGTGGGTGCTGCAGGAAGCTGTGTTCAATAACTGTTTCAGTTGCAGCTTCCTGCTTATTATCTTAAAAAAAACGTAAACTGCATAATGTGTTTAAAGGGAGTAAATTAACACAAACCCTGTGCTGTTATATACTGTTATCATTTATTTTTGTCACTGTATATATGAAAAAGATTTGGCATGAACAAAATAAACCACTGAGGACTGTTGCCTATGACTTAATAGAAATGAGATAAGAAACTCTAACATTACTGAATGTTTCCACTCTCTAATACTGTAATGGGCCATAAATGCCTGAGGAATACTTTTCTCATACTGAACTGCATTCACTAGAAATATTAAAAAATTGCTCCCTCTTTTCAAAATTCCCTGACAGCTATGCTAATGAATGGAACAAAAACAAAGCCTTCACATCTAATTGTCCCATTATTGCAGAGGTTACTGTTTTACTAGAACTGTTTTCTTGTTACCCCTCAATCTCTGCTAGGAAAAATATGGTGACAGGAAACAGTCTTCATCATTTACTTTTGGGGTACTTGAGCATTGCTTTTTTCTTATAATTTTTAGTGATTTTCATTTTTTGGTCTTTTTCTGCTAATTTCATTTTAAAATATCTCAATACCAAACTATCTCAAATTCATCCAAAGATATCATTTTGTTTATTTTTTTCCCAGAAATTATATTATATTTTATTTATTTTATGATTTTTTTGAAGTATAGTTAATATACAATCTTATATTAGTTTCAAGTATATAACATAGTGATTCAGTTGTTACCCACATTATTATATCCTCACCCCAAATAGTGCAGTTATTATCTGTCAACATAGGAAGATATTACAGAACCACTAGCTATATTCTCTATGCTGTACTTTCATCCCTGTGACTAATTTATATTATTATTGAGATTTTATGCCTCTTTATGCCTTTCACTTATTCTACCTCCCACCCAAACCCGTCCCCATCATAACCACTAGTGTCTCAGTGTCTATGAGTCTACTGCTGTTTTGTTCATTTTGTTTTGTTTTGTTCAGATGAGATCTCCAAGGTTGAATTTGAAGAACTTTCATGTATGCACATCTCTACCTGTATTGCCCTTATTACTTAGGGTAACAGGTCATAAGCTAAATAATCATTGTGAAGAATAAATGCATTAAACTAGATTACCATTCCGGATGGGCCAGTCAGAAACTGTATGGCCATTTATTCCTTTATCTGGAAAAACATTTTAAAAGTTCATTCATTATGACAACCTCCCTTCCAGAGAGCATTAAAAGACTAGAGATAGTCATGCAATTTCTACAAGTGTCTCTTTTTGATCCTTTTTCTCCCTTTGTCTGTTTCATTCTCGTGCCAACAGCTGTTCCAAAACCTTTATCTTCCCCACCTTCCCTTTCCAAAATACCCCAGTGTGATTTCCCTAACCCAGAACAAATGGGCTTTGCTGCACTGGCAGTCTTCTCACTAGGAAATACTTACGTCTCTGACTATGTCTTTTCCTACATCACTCTTTTCTTCCTGTGGTCTATAACCTTGATCAGCTTAGAAATGTCATGGGAATTGCCTGCAGTGGAGAACAGGCAAGACCCACTGCTCACCTGATAGCAAATAAATGAAGGAAGGAAAGTGTGAATGCACACAGCTAATGTCTCAGGTGACATGTACTTGATTAGTTTTTAAAAATACAATGTACTCCTCTGAAGCTAGGAGCCAGTTTTGAATTTCCTATTGAATCATTTCCTGTTTTCTGATTATAGCAGCATATTTGAGAGCTGCACATGGACTCTCTCCAGTCAGTATCCAATGAATCAGAAAGGAACCATTCATTGACCATTTCTCCACTTTTCTGAGTACATCAAATGTCACAGAAAGAGCCGGAGGTGAGTGTCACAGCAGATGAGGCCCTCCTGCACCTCCTAAGCTTTTAAGGTTTGCTTCTGTTTTTTTTTTTTATCAAGCCACAGATTTCTTGACACTTTGACTCTTTTGTACTTGATGTTCATAAGTGAACAAAAATTTCCTTTAAACATTCTATCAGAGGCAAATCTTTTTCCATACTTTAGAAATCCTGTTTCTAAATCAACCTTAGGTTTGTGGATATAATTATTTACAAATTTCTGAAACAAAAGTAGATAGAAACGTCCAATATAGGAGCTGGGCAGGACGTGAACAGGTGATCCAAGGCAGACCATTTTTTGGGAGATGGGCAGGTAAGAGAGCTTATGATTAATCCCCTTCCTGTGATTGCTACTGATATTTGTTTTGTATTTTTGAAAGCTAAAGGAACTGTTTTACTATTTCTCATAGACACACATCATCCACACACACGCTGAAGCACAGCAATTAAAGCATTAGTGACTTGAGCATTTAAACATAAATTCTTACCCTGGGAGAATATTGTTTGGCCTGGGTAGCTGAGGAAGCTCTTGGTTTATCACCTGGCCACTGGAATAGCTTCTCATCCTTGGCCTCAACCTCCAGACTCTCTCAAACTCCTGTGAAAATCCTAGTCAACAGGTTGCCATCTCTGTTCCCTCTCTCTCTCAGACAGGATAGTAACCGCTGAAGGTCCTTTTAAAAGGAGAAAAAGGAACAAGTCTTTAAATAATTAAAATAGATGTTTTGCTTTGTTTTAATCAAGACTGGAATAGAGGAAGGAATTTTAAAAGGAAAAGGCAACTTCTGGGAATGTTTGAAATAATAGTGAAAGGGAAAGGACGGTCAGGTTAGAAAAAGACTTTCTTCTTGAGCAGACCCTGCCTAAAATAAGATTTGGCTGCTCTTAGATCATTAAAGACATCTCAAAGGGATTAATCCCTCAAGTCACTGCATCGTGGGGGAACCAGGGGAAACTGACTGAAAACCAGGAGAGGAGCGAACACAGAAAGACATCAGATGAGGCTTTATTTTTATTTCTGATTCTATTCTAATTTCTTATTAAATCAGCAATATAAATTCAATATAAATAAAGCAGCAATATAAAGTCAAAGGCTTTCCACTGTTTCCTTCCTGAAATAATGCTTTGAGTCATTCAGAGTTGTCCCTCCGAGCAAGCCGATCTTGCCTCTAACTTTCTCTCCACCAACCTCTGAGTTAAAAATTAACTGAAAATGTTTTTACGTAAATGTGAACTTAAGTAATTTTAACCTCCCCTCTGAGGCATTATAGTCAATGGCTATATAAAGAGTAAGAGAGAAGACAGACCCCAATATACTGAGTCTGACGTCATAACTACTGAACGAAAAGGAAAGAGGACTGGGTCTCAGGTTTGTTGTGTGAAAAATGGACACGACTGGAGCCGTTTTAAAACATAGTCTGAGAGGTCACTGCAGAGAAACTGCCTTACCTGCCCTGTTTGAAATGGGCTAGCCCTGGGCCAGTTCTGGGCAGTGGACAAAACCACAAGTGTTTTAAGCAATTGTTTTAGAAGTCAACAACAGATGACACTCTGATCACATCCTGATGGTCATGGTCTTTCTGAGGATAAAATCAGCAGTTAATCAATGCATAACCTGGAGTAGCTTAGGCTGTAACACCCATAGAAAACCTTTCTTTTTCTTTCTTTGACTTAACGTAATTGCCTTCTTCCTTTTCCTCATAAAAACCGCTGCTTTCATCCTACAAGCAGAAACAATATTTGGGTATCTACCTCAGTCTGTGCTCCAAAAATGGCAGCTCTTTAATCCCAAATAAATGCTCTTTTGCCTCTCACTGTGATTCTTTATTTTCAGGTTGCCAGTTGCAAAGGAAAAAATAAACAAAGGAGATTTGGCCTTGAAAAATAACCCTAAGACTTAAGTATAGCACAAAGATATAGGACTCTTTGACTGTTATCTTGAAACATTTTTACTTCAGTAAGGTTTTTATGTGGGCAAATTCTTGTTTTTAAAAGTTTTGTAATGAAAAATGCAGAAAATCACAGAAAGTTAAGCAAAAATAGTACAATCTCATTGTCCATTTTGTGATATAAAGTAAGAAGTAAAAGCTTTCTCCATTTCTGAGCTTCCTTTTCCATCACAATGGTAACTATGTCTGAATGCTTGCTTTCTGCAAACAATGAGAAAGGAAAATTGAGAAACCAATTCAGTGTATAATCATATTAAAAAGAATAAAATACTTGGGAATACATTATCCATAGTGGTATGAAACCTGCACACAGAAAAGTACAAAATATTGCTGGAAGAAATTAAAAAAGGTAAATGCAAAGCTATCCTTTGTTCATGCAGTAGAAGCTTTAATATTGTTGGGATGGCAATATTATTCAAAGTATTTTACAGATTCAATGTAATCCCTATCACTCAGCAGCCCTTTTTACAGAAATGGAAAAATCGATCCTAAAATTCATGTGGAATTGCAAGGAACTCTGGATAGCCAAAAGAATCTCAAAAAGCAGAAGTAAGCTTAGGATACACATTTCCCAATTTCATATTTTTCTACAAAACTACAGTACTCAAGACAGTGTGTTACTAACATAAAGAGAGACATAGAGATCAATGGAATAAAATTGAGACTCCAGAAATAAAGTCATACATCTAAGGTCAGTATGTTTTTGACCACTGACATGCCAAGACCACTCAATGGGAAAAAAATAATCTCATCAACAAATGCTGTTGGAATAATTAGATAGTTACAGGCAAAATAATGAAGTTGGCACTTTACCTCACACTTTATAGAAAACATAACAAAGTGGATCAAAGACATAAACCTAAAATCTAAAACCATAAAACTATAGTAGAAAATGGGTTAAATCTTTATGACCTTGGATTTGTCAATTTTTTTAATATATTCCACTGAAAAAGCACATGTCACAGTAGAATAAAGCAGGTATATTGGATTTACCAAAATTAAAAACTAATGTACACCAAGGGATACTATTAAGAGAATTAAAGAGCAATCCAGAACATGGGAGAAATGTTTACAAATTGTATATTTGATAAAGGTTTATCATCCAGGATATAAGGAACATTTACAGAACAACAACAAAAGGATAAGCAACCAATCAAAAAATGGGAAAAAAAGCTTGAATAGACATTTCCTCAAAGAAGATGTGTAAAATGACCAACAAGCACATGAAAATATATTCAACATTGTTTGTCATTAGGAAAATGCAAATCAAAGCCACAATGAGATACCAATTCATACCAGTGAGGGTGGCGTTATATATATATAAATGGAAAATAACAAGCAATGGTGTGCAGAAATTGGAACCCTTATATGTTGCTGTATAGAAAGTAAAGTGGTGCAGCCACTTTGGAAAACAGTTTGCCAGTTTCTAAATAAGTTAAACATAGAATTAATATACAACACAGCAATCCCATATCTAGCCGTACACCCAAATGAATCAAAAGAAGTCTTCAAACAAAAATTGTATAAGAATGTTCATAACAACTCTATTCGTAATTGCAAAAGATGGAAACAACCTAAATGTTTATCAGTTGATAAACAGATAAAATATGGAATATGCATGCAATGGAATATTATTTAGCCATAAAATGAAGTTCTGATGGATGCAACAATGTGGATAAACCTTGGCAACATTGTGCTCAGTGAAAGAAGGCAGACCCCAAAAGCCATATATTGTATGATTCCATTTATATGAAATATCCAGAATAAATAAATTTATAGAGGCATAAAACAGATGAGTGTCACCAGGGCCTGGGGAGGGGAAGGGAAGGAATAGGGTGTGAATACTAATGAGCATGGAGATTTTTGAGCAATGATGACAACGTAGATAATGGAGATGGTCACACAATACTGTGATTGTATTATATGTTACTGAATTGCACATGGTTCAATGGCTTAGTGATAAATTTTATGATACATTTTATATAGTTTACCACAATATAAACACAAATGATATTTGCTCCATGTTTCTATTTTAAAGATTTCTAAAGGTATATCTATACCTATCTCTATCAGTCTATACCTACACACCATTCTGCCAATTTGCCTTTGTTTCCTAGAAATGTCTCTTGAACATCTTCCCAGGACAATCTGCATGGGTGAGCCAACTTCGTCCATTGTCTAACACCATTACTCACAGAAAATAACATTTATTGTATGAATGTGTCATGTACCTTGCACCATGAGGTGTAAGTTGTATGTTGAAGACAATATGATAGAAAGACAAGAGGAGTGTGCTCCCTTAGTGAACATCATGCTGCCGCATCAACACTGGACCAATTCTGTAATTCTCTAAAATTATTTTACATGATAGGAAAATACACTCTCTTATATAAGTTCTTGTCACTTTGATGTTTTATCAGTTAGGTAAACCCCATTCTATGGAATGAGCTGTTTTTTTTTTATTCCCTTACTAAATTGCAGCAAGAATCTTTACAAAAATCTCTACCAATTTGTGCCATTATTTCTACAGGATAGAACTGCAGTAGTAGACCTACCAAACTAGATTCAACAAAGTCTGCAGTGATTTATATTCCAGGGAATTGCATGTGTACCCATTTTCCACATATTTGCTGGCACTAGATATTTTCTAATCTTAAATGATTTTTCCCAGCCTAATGAAAGTAGAATTTTATATCTTTTTAAAAATGAATATATATTTGAATTTCCTTAATCTTTCATGATACCTGGACTTGTTGTTTATTTACATTTCATTGCAAATTGCTTTTGTGTAAAACAATCGTCAGTTATTCTCATAAGGGTGTGGCCTTCTGGAGGTTTGCCAGGGATTGAATGGTTTACCATGCTTTACAGCAAGTTTCCAGCCACATGATGTCAGCTGGGGTCTTAAGCATGACCTTTCCTC
This sequence comes from Manis javanica, assembly GCF_040802235.1. Lineage (NCBI taxonomy): Eukaryota > Metazoa > Chordata > Mammalia > Pholidota > Manidae > Manis > Manis javanica. Next base: position 137,985,316 of record NC_133157.1, on the reverse strand, counting down.
ATACCTTTCCTCTGCCAGAAGACTAACCTGGGAGTCATTATAAATTGCCTTGGTTCCAAAAGCAGAAGAGCTGATCAGAGCCGTTTAAGAGCCACCGTAATGCCTCTTGAGGCTATTGCTTAGAATTTGTATCACATCACCTTGACCATATTCTACTGGTAGAAGCAAGTCACAAAGTCAGACGAGAAGCAAGCAGTAGGGGAACAGTGTCCACCTATTAGTGGAAAGGCTTGAAAAATCTATGCCCATTTGTCCAGATATTAATTGGATTGTTTATCACAGATTATTAATAATCAGTCTTTGCATATAAGGAAAACTAAATTATTCATCTATCATATGACTTGCAAACAGTTTCTATTTTTCTCTTATTTCAATTTTAAACTTTGTTTAATGTATCTTTCACTTCGTAAGCATTTATAATTATCATTAACCATATTTACCTTATTTTGGCCTATATTTTATTATTTATAATCTCAGGGAAAAAAAGTCCTGGCATGTAGTAGGATCATTTTTGAACTGGCCGCCCAGATGTTCTTCATTCTGCCTACCAGTAAGCCTGAACAGAGTGGAAAATGACTCCTGAAAGGAATTCTTCTGCTCAGGACGCCCGAGAGAGAGATACAAATAGACTTTCCATAAAGTGACTGTAACTGTCCCTTTGTGAGAGTGCTGAGGGCAGCCTGACCGACTCAGTAGTTCTATAGCAGCAGGCAGGTTACTGGCTCCTTTAGGGGTGCTCAGCCTACAAAACAGCTTTGCTACATCAACTGGAGGCATTATGTCCATATCTGTGGGGTGAGGACAGAGATGGTGCCAATGACACTCCTGCCCTATAACAGGTGAACAGCTGCTTTGGGGAAATAATTAAAGCTGGGCCTGGTCTCCTCATTCTGCTCTGGTACTTCGATGCATCAATCACAATCCCAGGTTCTCCAAAATCTGCTCCATTATTCCCTTGAATAAGTCAGGTGCATATGCATATTACATGGCAGAAAACCAAAATTCATAGTACTTGATAATAGTCTCATAAGCCAAGCTCCCTAGATATTGATTAGCCTCTCAGAGCTACCTAGTGCTTGTGTTAAATTTCTTTTGAGCTCATGAATGTTTTAAAAAATGATTATGACAACTCAGATAATCCCCTATAATGTTACTTTACTAAAACTTATAAGTGTGTAAAAATTTTTGTTCTAAATAATCATGCAAATGTTTCTTAGTAGTAGTTGAATAAACTTCCTAAAATTTAAATTTCAGTATATTGAAAATTAAAATCTAGGTATCCTAGAAAAACAGTCTATCTAGAAAGGTGATTGCTTCTATTTGTTATTAACCTTTTATTCTTTCATATTTTTGTCTATATTTCAGAAAAGGCATATTTTGCAAAGATGATCTGTCCTGGGGTATTGAAAATTTGTAACATTATAAATTAAAAGTTTCAAAATTAACAGACATGCTTTTTGGCAAACAAGTATCACTAAAGTATGCATTTAGAATATATTGCTAGTACTTATTCTAGTGTTGCAGAAGAGATAATTTAATAAATGGATCTATGGTGGCATAGGTTCAATACTATTTGCTCAATTAAAATTAAACAATTCACTTGCAATAGTATTTACTTTATGAAATCAAATTCTTCATTTCTGGAGTCTTTATGTGCTTAGTTCTACAAGGGAGCTAAATGCTTATAGGATGCAAACAGGTAAGGTCAGTCATTATCTCTATCATTTCACTCTTTTCCTTAATGCACTTGTTTGAACATCACCTGTCTTCTTCCTGGGACTGGCAAACCAGAAGGGAAAATAGCTCAGTATAAATGGGGCAGTCCATAACTTTGAAGGCACTTAAAACCAAGGACAAATAATAAAGTGGTCACTTAGTTCATTTTATACCATGTAATTTTAGTTCCTGCTGCTGACACCAGGCGATTATAGATCCATTTGTTTTCCTCAGCATGGATTACATAAAGACAAAGGCACTTTGGACACAGGCAAATCGCAGGGTGCCTTTCGAGAAACTTTGAGTGTCTGTTTTGTATAAGGGGCTTCCTCAGCAGTGTGTGGGAGAAGGAGTAGATCAGAGGAGCTGAAGAAATACATTGAAAAATGATCATAAAAATGTGAGTGGGGACCATAATGGAAATAGAAGTTGTAATGTGTGTGCGTGTGATTTGGTAGTTGTAACATGTGTGCGTGTGATTTGGTAGTGTAGCTGAGGCTTCCTTTCCCTTCAAGTAATTTGATACACAAGATATCCTCACATGTAACCCAGGTAGCAGGCAGACATTTCTTTGAAAGGTTAAACTCACAAAGATTAACACAAAATTCATCAGCAAACAGAAATAATGAAAGGGTTGATATTTCTACTAAATACATGTGTTGGTGCTCATAATTATTTAAAATTAAATACTTCTTGACAAGCATTTTGTGTTAAATGCTCATTTCCATTTTTCTTTAAATATCAACAAAATCAGGTTGTTCTTCATATAATTTCAATGCATATGCTTAAATTTAAGAACTATTCCAGCATAGCTAAACAGTGTCAAGCATTTGTATACCCAAACTAAGTGTATATTTTTTATCTAATTGCTCTAGGATTTAACCTAAATCTGAGGAATCTTCTTCTCTGCTCCAGTTCTTAAAATAGAAATTAAATCACAAAGTTTTGGATAAAAAATACTACTTGGTTTAAACACAGTTATTCATGCCAAACATTTATTTTTCAGAGACCATGGATAGGAGAAAAGGAGGACATTTAAGAGAAATAGCTTCAATGGATTTCTAATTTTTTAACCTTCTTGGAAGGAAACAATGGTCAAAACAAATACATTTTAAAAATAGAGAAGGGCATTTTATAGATTCTCTCTTGAAATCATCCACTTTTGTTTTGTTTTATTCACCATTCCTCCAAAGTTTCTCCCATATAATTTGTCTTTGATAAGTAAAACATGGCCACATGAACGAGTTTTTGATAATGAACTGTGAACAGAAGTATTTATATGGCTTCAATCTATGTTCAATTTAAAGACAAGCTAGTTATCCTGAAATTGTCTCTTTTCTCCATTCTTTGGGAGTGAAATTTGCATGTGGGTTTGAGCCATTGTGGATCCCAGCAAGAAAAATACCATAAAAAATGATGAAGGAAAAGATCGAGAGCATCTGACCATGAATGATTTCAGGAATTAGGGCCCTCCCGTATGCTCTGGGCCATATCCTACCCCCAAACTATCATGACAGTGAGAAATAAGCATTAATATTTTAAAAAGTACTCTGGGATCTCTTTTTTTAAACAACACAGACTATAACCTTGTCAATAAATCTCCCTGTCAGTAGGAATATTCTTTTTATTTTATTTTATTTTGTACCTACTTCAATAGACTAAATGTTACTTATACTTAGGTTTCAGGATATGTATAACTTCCCCAAGGAGTCATTCCTGGCTCCTAAATTTTAGATATGATTTGTGAACTTGGTTATACACCATTATTGGATTTAAAAATTTATTAATAAATAGAGTGACAAGATTTTATCATTGTTTTTCAATTTTGATTGGTTATTTTCTCTAATGTAAACTTTTCATTGAATATTACCAATATTTTTAAAAACATTATCACATTCTAAAATGTCAGAAACAAACACCAATATTTACAATTATTTTAAAGAATAGAGCAATGGTTACTTCAAGTGTTCACAATTATATTGGATTAGAAGTGCTTATATCCCGTGTGTGTGTCTGGGTGTACTTTCATTTAACTGTAACTCCTCCTCCACACAGAGCTGCCCAGTCACTGAAAGGCTCCCTTGGGCTTCCCTTTCAGAATCACCCTTACCTCTCTCCAACTCTCATCACTAACTCCCTGTAATTACTAATCTGTTCTCTATTTCTAAATTTTACTATTTCAAGAATGTTATATAAATAGAATAACACCATATATATAACCTTTGAGATTGTCCTTTTTCACTCAGCATAATTACTTTGAAATTCATCCAAATTGTAATCATGATGAAATAAAATTATCACAAAGTGGCTAATATAAGAAGGAGCTAAGGATGTATACTCAATAAAATCAATCACATTTTCCACAAAATTAAACAAGTGAATACCTTTAATAGGATGATGTGATGGTTAATTTTCTATGTCAACTTGGCAGGGTCCTGGTGGTCAGATATTTGCTCAAATATTACTCTGATGTTCTTGTGAAGGTGTGTTAGGATAAGATGAGCATTTAAATCAGTAGACTTTGTATAAGGCAGATGACCCTCTACAATGTGGGTAGGCCACATCCAATCAGTTGAAGGACTTAATAGAACAAAGACTCACCACTTCTGAAGAAGAAATAATTCTGACAGCTGAGGGCATTCAGTTCTCAGACTGCAGCTCTACCTGGGTCTCTAGCCTGTTAGCTCACCCTTAACTTACCACCCTTAACAGATCCTTAACTTATATGTATATATACAAATATATATAACTATATAGACATTCTGCTCATTCTGTTTCTGCTACGAGAACACTTTTGGCATTAGTTGTGAAATTTTGGTCATGACATGAGAGATGATAAATTCTTTGAATATCTCAGCATTTCCAACTACTGTCATTGATGGAACACATAAAAGATAATAATATGCATGAGGATGAGGCTGGTGTGGATTGAGATGGTTGGACTGGTGTGTCCAGTCCAGCAGGGTGTGCCCATCTGCCTTGAATCTGAACAGTTTTTCTAAGAACTGAAGTCCTTAATAGCCAAGGAAAGTAGAAAACCATTGATGATATGTTATCATGCCTGCCACCCCAACGGGGAACAAAATTCTAGTAAATGATGACAAGAATCAGCATAGAGGAAGTGATGCCCAACATCATGACTAAGGTAGGTCAACAGGCGGAGCCCCTGCAGTATGCTAAACTGTAAGCTTGCTGAGGGCAGGTGTCTACCTCATGCACTGTTGAAGGCGTTTTATTCACTGATGGATGGATAGTGCAAAGAATTATCCAGAATAAAATAATTTTACTCTAAGATGGTTCTTTCTACAATGCAGAGCATGAGACTGCACTAAATCTTCAGAAATCAGCTGCTGTGGCCAATTTCATTTCCTTTTTGGGTGACAGAGAAATGAGAGCAGTACATAGCTTAAAAATAGCATTTCTTTGTTTTCATAAAAAAATTGAAATAATAATTACTAATATGCATACCAGCATGGGGAAAAGTTCTGTTTTCCCCTTTATACCTCAGTCTTCTCAATCTTTTGAATGTTTTTTAAGAAGCCAAGTTTTTGAATGTCGAGTCACCCTGCCCAGACCCACACCCCCAGCTGAATGACCACAAGCAAATCACTCTAGACAATCAGTTTTCACACCTGTAAAAATGGCCATTGATAATATTAGCATTTGTCTTAGAGTTGTGTGAGGATGAAATGAGTTTCTTGTAAAGGGCTTATAAGACTATTCCACATGTAATGATGTTCTATAAATGTTAGCTTTATTTCTTACAAAACAATAATACAATGAAACACCAATTCTAAGGGCAATCCTGTGACATTTAGACTTTTATAAAATAGAGAACTTCAATGGGGAAATCTCAAAACCAGCAAGGGTGAATATGACAATCTATACATAAATCCATTCATCAGCATCAGTGAGGACAAGCAGTGGCTGAGAAATCAAATCGCTATCATGTCTATGATACATGGGGGCACAAGCACAGATTTCCCTATAAGTGAGCAGAATTTGCAAGGCACGATTCTTCTGTAGAAAGGCAATAGGCACAGCAGATACGCAGTAGATGGAGGAACTTATCTGACATGGCTGTCATGTGATTGCTGATTTAATGAGCAACTTATTTTCTACTTGCTTTGATTATGAGTGCTGAATATAACATCATTCATTGGCTGTTTCTGTGTATGCCTTACTTTTACAACTTCAGGAGGAAACATAGGGTCAGATGGTAACAAGGGAAAGCCAAAGACAGCTTGTATTTCAAGGACAAGGCAAGGGCATTGTAAGGATGTGTAAGGGAAACCATACCAGGGATGCACAGCACTCTGGCTCCCTCATGAAACTGTCTTCTGCTATCACCCATCCTTTAAGATCTTTCACATACTCTTTAAAGTGAACTGGAAAACAGATCCTTAACTTGAGCTCTGTGAAATGATTCTGACATCATCCGAAGGGAGGCCCAAAGGAAAACTCAACTTAAATAAAGAGAGCTAATATAGTGATCGGTGATGGGTGAACAGCAACAAAGTAAGCAGCTCAAATATGGAGCTGATGAGGATAAAGCATCTACAATATGAAGGGAAATGGTTGTAGTCTTAAATGAGAAAAGTTAAATTTTATAAAAGATTTCTTGTAGGACGCAAAGGTAAAACGTTAACAGTACCTTTTTTGCACTCTCCACAGATCTGAGAATATGGACACCAAGTAGTAAGATAGAAAACAAACAAGGGATTAGACAATAACTTGAAAAAATAAAGATCTCAAATAAACAACATAAATTTACACCTCAAGAAAATAGAAAAAAAGAACAATCTGGCCCCAAGTTTAATAAAAGCAAGGAAATAACAAAACTTAGAACAAATAAATGAAGAAGAGACTAAAAGACAATAGAAAAGATCATTGTAATAAAAGCTGGATTTTGAAAATACAAAAAAAATGGACAAACCTTTAGCTAGACTATCTCAGCAAAAAATTAGGGAAGGAAATAAATAAAATCAGAAATGAAAGATGATACATTACAGCTGATAACAGAAATACTAAGGGTCATAAGAAATTGCTGTAAAGAATTACATTTCAACAAATAAGATTACCTAGAAGAAATGAATAAATCCCTAGAAACATACAACATACCAAGACTGAATCATGAAGAAATGTAGAATCTAAACAGACCAGTTACAAGAAAAGAGACTGAGTCAGCAAAAATTTACAATACGGAAAATTCCAAGACAAGATGCCTTCATTGGTGAATTCTATCAAACATTTAAAAATCTAATGTAATTCTCAAATTCTTCCAAAAATAGAAGACAGAATACTTCCAAACTCATTTTATAATGCCAGCATTACCCTGATAACAAAACCTGTTAAGAAAACCAGACCCAAACTTTAAAAATATTATTGAATATAAGATATTTTTATGGTCAAATCCTTACCAATTCTTGAATTAGATACCCCCACACTATATCATTCTCTTGACAGTGAAATTAGATAAAAACTTCAGCTACTTTTGAATATAGTAAAACAGTCTCTGGAGACAAGAAAATTTATTTTCTTCTAGGGCAATGAAATCCAACTCAGCCCCTGGCACAAAGATTATAAAAGTGTCTATCACGCTCGGTATTTAAGATGTTTTCTATATTTCTGGAGATGATCAAAGAAGCTTAGAATTTACACAATCTAGCAAGTGCCATATCCTATGGTTACCCTCAGAGACTTCAAGCCCTGGCCTGTGTTTCCCATTTGACATGTGTGCAGAATAGTGTGTGTGTGCATCTCTGGGCCTTTTTTACCTATTTCTCTTGGTCAGGAAAGGAAGGCTGCAAACCCTTCAAGTGGCTTCTTGTTATGATCTGCCAATGGAACATAGGGCAAGTTAGGATCCATTCTTATTTCTGCCATCCTGAGAACATCTGCCAGATCAAGAGTTGGTATTGTGTCTTTTGTGAGGTGTCTGTCTGTTCAGACTTTTTACTCACTTAAAAAAAATTGGGCTAACTTAAAAAAATTGATTTGTAAAATTCAAATACACAACCAAACATATATAGAATCAAATCTCATTATTCATGAAAGTTATGTTCTGTAAAGTTACTGCAAACACTGAATTAGCAAATACTGAAGCAGTGTGCCAAGGGAAATAAAGGGTTAAGTTTCCAGAAACTTCTGGTCATATTTTTGTCAACTGATCAGTACAGTATGTGATTCTGTTTTAAAATGCCTTATTAAATATGCTGTATGTTGACTCATTAAAACTGAACTCACATCAGATAGCACTATAACTCATGACTGAACAAAGCTTATCTAACACATGCATTTTTTTCATAAGGCACATCACATCTTCTTGTACTTAGGAGCACTAGACAATACTTCAGTACCATGTTTGGGGGACATGTTAAACAACTAAATCAACAACAAAAAGTACGAAAGTGAGAGAAACATGTTACTAGTAGACCATGCATGTTTGCAGTATGAGTGCTAAAGCGTCAGTCAAAAAATTTTCTGTCACTCTGCATGTCTACAAAAGACCATGAAAATACCTGGAATATCACTTCAGGGATTACAAGAAAATGTTAGTAACAAATTCACAAATGTGGAATCCATTAATAATGAGGATTGTCTATATATAAAAAAATACAAATGTGTGCATATGTATGCATACATATATGCATGTTTACATACAAACACATGTTATACATGCATATACACATGTGTGCATGAGATCAGCTGTATATATGATATATAAATATGTTTATATGTATGTATACATGTTTGCTATATATGTACATACAGATATACATTTACACATCAGTACACATGTACATACATATATGTGTATGTATATATCTGTATCTATACATTAGATAAAAGTCTTTTGTCAAATAAATGTATTCTGCATATCTTTTTCCAGTCATTTGCTTACCTTTACCTATTCTCAAGGTGACTTTCATGAATATAAGTTCTTAATTTAAACATTGCGCAGTTATTTTCCTTAATGTTTAGTGATATTTATATCTTATTTAAGAACTCTAAAACCAAGGTCACTCATAATGCCATTTATCTTTGTTCTCTTCTATGAAGCTTTAAAAATTATACAGAACATTAATTTTAAATATTGAGCTTAAGAGTTTAAATATAAATAAATAAGGCAGAATCTGGCTTGCAAAGATTCTAAGGTATAAGTATAGATTCAGTAAACGCAATATATGGTTTGGTCACCTCTTTTTTCTTAACAGAAAAAGTCATGGTCTTTTCTCATATACAATGAAATTTTTGGCCAATAAATTAATCCTTTAGGTACAAAGAAATTAAAGCCCTAAACTTAACATTTTTATAGTGTATAATATGTGTCACTCCTTGTTCCAAGTACTTTACATAAATCAGCCTGTCAAGTTCTTATAAGATTCCTATGAGTTATTGTTGCTATTTGTGAAGATTACATTGAGGTCAAGAGAGATTATGTAATTTACTCCAGCTTCTGCAGCTGACAAGTGGCAAAGGGAATTTGAACCCAGCTATTCTGGCTCCACAGTCTTTGCTTTTAACAATTTTAATGTATCAAGTATGCAGCCTACAAATGCCTAACTTGTTTAAATGTTAAATAAATAACTGAATAAAGTAGAAAATGAATACAAAATATTATAAGGCATTATATATGCTTGTCAAGAGCTGTAAAGGCTCTGAGACTTACCTTACTTACAAGCTAACAATTTCATGCTTGCTGATAGAAGACATAAGTACCCTAGGTAAGTGCCGAAGGTTAGTTCATTAGTCCCAGGGATTGCAATAGCCAGAGCTTCATTATTTTTGCACTGGTTTCCTGACCTTCAATCCCTGTAGAGCCAGATGATACATGAACTGGGTTGCGTTACAATAGAGGAATCCAGGGCTTCATAATGGACAGTAAATACGCCCAAAGAGGGGCTTCAGAGGATGCTGTTATCTTTATTATACTGAGCAGTAAGCATGACTGCCCTCTGCTCCAGTGGGAGCCATTATCTCTATTTTCCAAGGCTATGAGCAAACATGCTATATGTTATGGAGGGAGACCCTGGTTCTATCTTCCAAAGGCACTTGACTGTAAAAACATCCTTCCTATTATAATCCAGAAGAAAAGGAAGTCAGTCCTCACTTCCAACATGTGTGAATCATGAAAGACCTAGGGGAAAACTGTCTCCAAAAAACAGTCTGAGTATGGGAAAAAAAAGCATTTTATATGTAAAAATAAAAAGTCTTCAAGAAAAAAAGTTCATAGTTTGTAATTCTACTATCAGGAATTTGTCCAACACTTTAGAAGAGATCCATGTTTATGTGTTTCCATATATCTGTATTTAAAGGGTTTAGTGTTTAAATTGGTGTCAATAGATATGTGCAATAATAAAATCATTTCAAATTAGTAGACAAATACACTTAATACCTCTGCCATCAGAAAGTACTGATACATAAAATATTAAATGAGGAAGAAAAATATTAAAATATTCTTACTATATTTTCAAGTGATAAAAGGTTAGAAAACACATTATAATAAAAAATTTATCTTAAAACAGATAGTTACATACATACATAGAAGTGCATTTCAAGACAATTATGAAGTTAAGTACAGGCTTATGCTGAGATCATACATTATTTTTATTTCTGAATTTAATGGATTTTGTATATAACTTTTAAAATCTGATATGTAGATTCACAGGAAGTTTCAAAGATAGTACAGCATGGTCCTGTGTACCCTTCACCAATTTCCTCCAAAGGTTCCATTCCACGTGAAGTACAATATCAAAACCAGGATTTTTACATCTGTACCACATGTGTAGATATGTGTAACTATGACTGCAATCAAGATGCAGAACTACTCCATTATCCCAAAGAACTCACTCAAACTTCACTTTTTAGTCATGCTCAACCTCCTGCTTTCTACCATCCTGGCCTAAAGATTTTTTTGGAAGTTTTTTTTGGTGTGTGTTTTGTTTGTAATGATTTCCATTTCCTTACAATATTAGGGCTTTTCAAATTTTCAGTTTTGTATTGGATTCATAGTAATCTTTACTTTCTAAGAAATTGATCCATTTCACCTAAATGGTCAGATTTGTGTGTGTAAATGTGTTTGTAGTATTCCTTTATTATTTTTTTGATGCCTGCACAATCTGTTCTGAATCACTTGTTTCATTCTTCATTGTATTTCCTTCCTTCTGCTTGCTTTAGAATGATTTTGCTTTTTTTTTCTAGTTTCTTAAGGTAGAAGCTTAAATTACTGATTTGAAACTCCTTTGTTTCTCATGTAAGCATTTATTGCTATAAATTGCTTCTCTTATCAATCTTTAGATATATCCCATAAATTCAATGCTATGTTTACATTGTCATTCATTTTATTTACATCCCTTCAAAGTTTCTCTTTGACCCATGAACTATTTAGGAGTATATACTTAATTTCTAAACATTTGGAGATTTTTTGTTTTCATTCTGTTGTAATTTCTAGTTTGATTTCATTGTTCTCAGAGAACACACTTTACGATTTCAATTATTAAAAATTTGTTGAACATTCTTTTATGTCCCAGAATATAGTCTATTCTGGTACCTGTTCTATGGGTGCTTGAAAACAATCTGTAGTCTATTGTCAGGTGAACTGCTTTATAAATGTTGATGAAATCTTATTATCTACTGGTGTTGAGTTCATCTATATCCCTGCTGAATTTCTATCTGCTTGTAATAACTGTAAAAAGGAGGTGTTGAAGACATCAACTCTAACTGTGCTTTTGGCTGTTTTTCCCTTAAGTTCTATCAATTTTTGGTTCAAATATTTTAGTAACTCTACTATTTTTTTCATTACACACTTAAGATTATATGTCTTGGTGCATTATTGCTTTATCAATATAAAGTGTCCTTCTGTCTCTTGATATTTTTTGTTCTGAAATATGCTTTGTCTGATATTAATATAGCCTTATCTGCTTTCTTTGATTAATATTTGTATGGTATGTCATTCTCCACTCTTTTTTCCTTCTCCTTCTGACTTACTTATATTGTTATATTTGAAGTAAAGTTCTTGTAGACAATATACAGATGACTCATGTTATTATCTACTTTACCAAACTCTTGTCTTTTGTTTATTTAGACCATTTATATTTAATATATATATATGACAGATATGTTAATATTGTCTTCAATTTCATTTTTTAATTATGTTTTCCTTTTTCTGTTTCTGTTTTCTTAACTCTTTGTGCATTAAGCATTTTTTAAAATTTCAAATTGATTTTTCTGTAGTATTTTTGTTTATATCCTTGTGTAGAGCTTTTTTAGTGATTGCTCAAGATATTACATTATATAAACATAAACATCAAAATCTACTGGTGTCAACATTTTACCAGTTTGAGTCAAATACCAACTCCTTTCTTACTTATTTTTATTTTTTTAAAGGGAAGAGATGCCCTCCGCTTTCTAACCTCTGTGTCTATCATACCTTCTTCTCTTCACTTTCCCTAGAAAGATAACACTTAATATAAAAGGAAGCACATCCAGAATGTCAGAGCAGTGACTGCTGATAATCCAGTCTTCCATAAAGAAAAGAGAATATTAGAAAAATTATCAAAATAAACTTATTGAGAACACTGGAGATTAACCCAAAGCTTGCAATAACCCAAAAGTGTTTATCAGGAAAATGGGTCAATCATGCATGGTAAGAACAGCATGGTTTGTAGCATTTAAGCTTGCCTTATATTCAATGCCATGGTAGACAGGAAAATCAACAGCCTTTTAACTATTATTGTGAAAACAGCAGCTTAGCAGACAATGGAAAGGAGCAAATGGCTTAGAGGTCCTCAAAAGTGATCTACCAATCTTGAGAGACTTTTAATAGTTTGACCTGCCTAGCAGCTCCCTGAAAATTCCATTCTCAGGAATTCCCTTTCCTTAGACTTAGTAAAGATCATTCCTCTTGAATAGCTTTATTTCTGTGGTGCTTATCACATAGAATAAATTGGAATTTTTGACATTGCAGCTACCTGTAATGATGTGAGCCCCAGTAGGAGTAAAAGGAGAGTGACTGAAAAACTTAAGAAAAAAACCTGGGGTATGAGGTGTCTGCAGGCAGCTTTGAAAGCTCCAAACCTTGGTTCTTTGGAAAAATAAATAAAATTGAAAAACCTTTAGCTAAATTGACCAAAAAATAGGAAAGAAGAACCAAATTACTAAAATCAGGAATGAAAAATGTATATATTTTATGCACTTTAGAGAAATGAAAGGTTTTTATGGAAATACTATTAACTGCTGTACACTAATAATTAGATAACCTACATGTATTGGATACAGTTTTAGAATGGTAGATGCAAACTATGAAAACTGATTCCAGAAGAAATAGAAATCTGATTAAATCTATAACAAATAAATCTAATTATTGAAATGAATTAAAAAGCAAAGATATCAGAAAAGTAAACCATAAACAAATATCCACTATGACTATTGAATCAAAAACCCTCAATAAAATGCAAGCACATGGATTCCAACAATATATAGTATAGTATTATGCAACATGATAACTGGGATTTATCCCTAGAAGGTAAGGTTGGTTTAACATAAGTTAATCAATTAATGTAAATCACCATATTAGTAGAATAAAGAACCAAAATAAAACACAGTAATATCAATTAGAAACAGAGAAAGAACTTGATTCAATCAGGACGTCCTTTCAAAATAAAAACACTCAACAAACTGAAACTAGGCGGGAGCTTTCTTAACTTGATAATGGGCATCTAAAAATACCCATAGTCAGCATCTTTCTTAATGAAGAAACACTGGATTATTTCCCTCATTTCAGGAACAAGACAGGGATATCTGCTCTTCCTACTTCTGTTTAACAGTTTAGAGAAGGATATAGTCATGGCAAATAGACAAGGGATAAAAAGCCATCCAGATTTAAAATAAAGAAGTAAAGCTACCCTTACAGGTGTCATGAGCGTGTATATAAAAATTCCTAAGGAATCTCCAGAAAGGCCCCAAACTCTTAAAGCTAACAAATAAATTTAGAAAGTTTGCAGGATACAAAGACAATATAAAAAAATCAATTTTATTTTCATACAATTTTATTAATATACTACTAATAAAAAGTCTAAAATGAAATTAAGAAAACAATTTCTAGTTATGAGAGTAATAAAATGTTTAGGAATTAATTTGACAGAAGACTTGCAAGATTTGTATACAGCAATCTGCAAAATATTGCTGCAAAAAATTAAAGACCAAAAAGTGAAAACAACTGAAATATCCATCAATTAATAAATAAACAAAATATGTTATATCCATATAAGAGAATATTATGTGAATACAAAAATGAATGAAGTAGTGATGCATGCTGCAACATGGATGAATCTTGGACACATCCTACTTGAAAGAAGCCAGTCAAAAAATGTATTTTCTTATTCCATTTATATGAAATGTTTAGAATAAGCAAATTCAGAGACAGAAAGTTGGCTTGTAGTTGTTGGAGACTAGGGAAATAGGTGAATTGATAGTGACAGTTAATGGGTCTGGAATTTTTTTCTTTGGTGGTGAAAATATTCTGAAATATGACAGTGGTGATGGTTGCACAATTCTGTAAATATACTAAAAATCATGATACGGTGCATTTTAAAAGGGTTATTTGAATTAAAGTCCAATAAATCTGTTATTTTTAAAAAGGCTCTTCATAATACTTAAAATCATGTAAGTATGTGAATTCAAGGTAACGATCTCTTTTTTTTTCTTTTTTTGCAGAGCAGAGCAAGTTTTATTTGATTACATTCGAAGGGAGGAGTGAACCAGAGTCAAGACAAAGGCCCACAGTTTCTTAATTAATATAAGTTTACATAGTTCTTAAAAAGTCATCTATTTTATGGATAATATTGGTTATTGCTTACCAAAAGAAAGCCTTCACAAAACCTTTATTTGGTGGTAAGCTAGGAGTTACATTAACATACATATATAATAAACAGGGACAATGAAAATTTTATTAAAATGTTCTGTTTAGTTTATAGCAAAATAAAAATAAGTAATAACACTGGATATAGCTGTTTAGTTCATTGCAAAATCATAACATTAGTCCGTACATGCGTGTTTCTATCATTGGTGACATGTTTATGCTGGATGCAGTCATCTTCCCACATGAAATAAACACACATCTAAGCCTGAAATCCATGGCCACAGAACTTATTACTTCCAACATATGATGTGTGTTCAAAGGTAAAGATGTAATACTGAATGTTTATATCAACACCTTTTCCAGGACTTATATTAGAATAACCCTTAATAATACCAAATATAACTTTTTGTTATTTAGGTTTATTTTAGAAAAATTCATTTCTTTTTTAAATAACATAATCTACTTACATTGCAAAGTTAAGTTGTATGGGTAACTTTTAAACTTTCTTTTGTATATTCTTAAAAACGATTGTAAAAACAACAAAATTTTAGATACATGTTAGATGTTCTTTGTAATTTTGCTTTTTGTGAGAGAACTTCTTATGAGTGAAGGAAAAATAGTTCAGAACAGTATTACCCAGCTCCTTATTGCCTTTCTCCGTAATTTTCAATGTATTTATTTTATATTGGGTCACCTTCATTCAGGGTCCAGGCATGAAAATAATTACAGTTAAAATTTAACTATATTTGCATTTTTGCCCTCAGTATGACATCAGATATGTTCAATAAATATTAAAATAAGATTTTAACTTAATTTAAACAAAATAATAATTGGATGACATCTAGATATGTTACCTGCTACTTAAAAAATTACTTAGGAGAGGATTCTGGAAGATGGCTGAGTAGGAAGCACCAGGAATCTGTTGCCCCTCCTCAATAACAATTTTACTGACAGAATCTGCCTCAAGTAACTATTATGGAACTCTGGAATTGTGGATGCTAAATTTTGGTTAACTTCAGTCGCTTTCAGCTATCAGTGCAGTAAGATTTGCCCGTACCTTACCTCCCTGCCCCATGGCATATGGCCTTGAGTCTATTCCAGGACCAGCTTACATGCAGCTTGTGGCACCAGGTGGTCAAAAAGGATCTTGCTCTCCAAATATCAGAGGTATGTGCTCTGATTTCTGGTTGCTGCTTCTAATATAATAAATGTAGACAAAGAGGTGATGGTCACTATTGCAACTCATTGTTGCAGGACCTTCCCTCGACAGCTGAAATTAATTCCAGGGGATTTTAAGAGCCAGTACCTTTTTCCCCTTTATCATTTTCCTATTTAATCACTTTTGGTAAACAAGCAACTGCATAATTTGGGAAAATTAAAGAGGGATGACACATGTGCAGGGAAAAGTACAGGCCCAAAGAGGCCTGAAAAGACTTACATTTATCTTACAGACTGATCCTTGGCACAGAGACAATAAAAAATACTCGAAACACAAAAACAGTGAAAGAAAGCAAAGTCTGGGAAAAGGACAGTCTTATTTCTAGAGTTAATAACACATTAGTAGATTGAAATATCCAGTTTTCACCAAAAATTTATAAGGAATACAATGAAATAGGAAAGTATGAGCCACACAAAGGAAAAAAATGTATCAACAGAAACTGTCCCTGAAAAAGACTCGACGGAAGCCTTATTAGACAAAGCCTTAAAACAGTTGCTTTTAAGATGCTCAAAGAACAAAAGGAAGACAAGGAGAAAGTAAAGAAAAAGAGAAAGTAAAGAAAACAATGCATTTACAAAGTGAAAATATCAATAAAGAGAGAGAAGACATAAGAAAAAAACAAAGAGAAATTCTGTAGCTGAAATATATAAGAACTAAAATGAAAATATCACTACAGGGATTCAAATGGAGATTTGAATGGTAGAAGAAACTTTGAATTTGAACATGGGACAGTAGAGATTATCAAGTGTGAGAAATAAGAAGAAAACAAAATTGAAGAAAAGTGAAGAGACCCTGAGGGACATCAACAGACAAACATATCCATTATGGGATTTCCAGAGGAAGAGAGAGAAAGGGGCAGGCAGAAAGGTTGAAGAAATAATGGCTGAAAACTTCCCAAATCTGATGAAAGACATGAATATAAACAGCCAGGAAGCTCAATGAATCTCAAGATAAATTCAAAGAGATGCACCCTGAGGCACATTATAATTATACTTTCAAAAGGTAAAGATAAAGAGACAATCTTGAAAGAAGCAAGAGAAAAGCAACTAATTGCATGCAAGTTATTCTCATAGGAATATCGATATATTTAAAGTGCTCAAAAAAAACAAACAACAACAACAAAAAACCTGTTGACTATGGATCCTGCATCTGGCAATCACCCTTTGTGAGAACGAGAGAAATTAAGGCATTCCCACATGAACAAGAGCTAAGGGAGCTCATTTTCACCATACCAGCCCAGTAAGATATGCTCAAGGGGATCTAGGAGGTTGAAATGAAAGGACACTAGAGAGTAACCTAAAACAATGTGGAGAAATAAAGATTATAATAAAGGTGACTACTTTTTAAATGGGCAACTATATAAGCTACTATTCTTGCATCAATGGTTTGTAGCTCTACTTTTGATTTTATATGATTTAAGATACTAAATACATTTAAGAGAACCAATGGTCTAAAGACTAATTTTATTGTAACTTTGGTTAACACCACATTTTGTTTCCCTTATAGTTTAAAAGAATAATGCATTTAAAAGAATTATTAGTTTATGGTTTGGGACACACAGAGTACAAAAATATAATTTTGTGATATCAATAACTGAGAAGAGTAGGGATAAAACTGTACAGGTGAAGAGTTTTGTATTTTGTTGAAGTTAAACTGGTATAAAATTCAAAATGGAGTGTTGTAATTTTAGGATGTTACATGTAAATCACAAAGAAAACAGCTATAGAATATACACAAAAAAATAAAAAGAATTTAAATATTTACTAAAATAATCAACACAAAAGAAGACAGTAATGCAGAAAATAGGAGACAAAAACATCCGTAATGTACATAGAAAGCAAATAACAAAAAGAATCCACTCTTTATCAATAATTACTTTAAATGTAAGTTGAACTTTTAAGTCAAATGAAATCAGCAGAATTGATTTAAAAAGAAAAAACATGATCCAACTATATTAATTCTATGATAGACTTGCTTCAGATCCAAAGAAACAAATAGGTTGTGAAAGGATGGAAAACAATATTCCATGTAAAAATAACCATAAAAGATCAGGGTAGACTATACTAATACAAACCAAAGTAGACTTTAAATAAAAAAACATTACAAAAGAAAAAGTACATTATATATTAATAAAAGATTCAACATAGCAAGATGATATAACACTTATAAAATTTATGCATCTAGTAACAGACCATCAATATATATGAAGCAAAAACTAACAGAAGGAAAAATAGACTGTTCTACAATAATAGTTGTAGACTTCAGTACTCCATTCTCAATAATGGATAGAACAAGTAGACAAAATATAAAGAAATATAATACTTAAACCACACAAACTAAGTAGCTTTAACAGACATATACAGAGCACTCTACCAATCAAAAACAGCATATATACATTCTTCTCAAGGGCACATGGATGTTTTTCAAGATATATTCAATATTAGGCCACAGGTAAAGTTTCAGTATTTTTAAAAAGAGAAAAGCTATACAAAGCATCTTCTCTAACCGCAATAGAATAAATTTAGCAATCAACTACAGAAGGAAAACTGGAAATTTCACAAATGTGTGGAATTTAAATAATGAAACATATGGATCAAAGAAAAAAATCACATGAAAAATTATAAAGTACTTAGAGATGAATGAAAACAAAAATACAATATACCAAAACTAATGGGACAAAATGAAACCAGTGCTAAGGAAAACACTTATAGCTATAAGTGCTTGCATTAAAAAATAGGAAAAATCTCAAGTTAAGAACCTAATGTTACATATAAGGAACTAGAAAAAGAAAAAACAAAACCCAAAGTCAACAGATAGAAGGATATAGTAAAGACTTGAGCAGAGTTAAATGAAATAGAGAATAGTAAAATAATAGGAAAATTCAATTAAAAGGTTGATGCTTTGGAAAAGAACAAAAAATTGACATTTTTTCCCCAATGTATTTATTGAAAAAACTGTGTGTTAAGTGGACCTGTGCAGTTCAAACCTACCTTGTTCAAGGGTGAGCTATACGTAACTTTATAAGAATCTGCCCAGCTGTTTTCCAGAGTTGCTGACACATTTTATACTCTCACTAGCAGTTCCGAGAATCCCAGGGGCTGTACAGCACTCGGTATTGCCAGGGTTGGTCCATTTGCCTTGGAATAGCCGGCCAGTGGCTGTTTCGTGTGGTTTAACGTGCATCTCTTCAACTGCTAATGGTGCTGGGGGTCCTTCTGTGTGCTTGTTCCATCCACATCTCTTCTTTGGTGAAATGTCTGTTCAAGTCTCTATCTTTTAACTTCACTAGTATGTTTCCTTATTAGTTGCCCTAGGTGAGTTCTTTATATACGCTAGGTACACATTCTTTGTCAGATTTTTATGTTTTGTAAGTATTTTCTTCCAGTCTGTGCCTTGTCATTTCGTTTTTTTTTTTGTAGATAATTATTTTTTATTGAAGGGTAGTTGACACACAGTATTACATTAGTTTCAGGTGTACAACACAGTGATTCAACATTTATATACATGATAATTCTAGGTACCAGCTATCACCATACCAAGTTGTTACAATATTTTGACTATATTCCTTATGCTATACATTACATCTCGGTTACTTATTTATTTTACAAATGGAAGTGTGTATTTTTTTTTTTTTTTGGTGAGGGCATCTCTCCTATTTATTGATCAAATGGTTGTTAACAACAATAAAATTCTGTATAGGGGAGTCAATGCTCAATGCACAATCATTAATCCACCCAAGCCTAATTTTCGTCAGTCTCCAATCTTCTGAAGCATAATGAACAAGTTCTTACATGGAGAATAAATTCTTACATAGTGAATAAGTTACATGGTGAACAGTACAAGGGCAGTCATCACAGAAATTTTCGGTTTTGATAATGGATTATGAACTATAAACAATCAGTCCAAACATGAATATTCATTTGATTTTTATACTTGATTTATATGTGGATACCACATTTCTCTCTTTATTATTATTATTGTTAATAAAATGCTGAAGTGGTAAGTAGATGCAAGATAAAGGTAGAAAACATAGTTTAGTGTTGTAAGAGAGCAAATGTAGATGATCAGGTGTGTGCCTGTAGACTATGTGTTAATCCAAGCTAGACAAGGGCAATAAAACATCCACGGATGCAGCAGATTTCTCTCAGAACAGGGGGGGAGAGGTTCTAAGCCGCACCTCTGTTGATCCCCAATTTCTCACCTGATGGCCCCCCTGCGACTGTGCCTGTCTTAGGTTTTTCCTCCCTTGGGGAATCTTACCCGTCTCTGGCTAACCAGTCATCTTCCGAGGCCATACAGGGAAATGTAAAGTTGGTAAGTGAGAGAGAAGCCTTATTGTTTGAAAAGGTTAGTTTTTTACTTCTTTGCATATTTATGCCCTCTGGCTTCTATGCACAGCATTTGTCTTGAGGTATCTTTACCACTTGGAAGAATTATGATACATGGTAAATTCGATATGAGGCACAAATTCTATTTAAGGATTCCAATTAGGAAGGAGGAAGAAAAGCTGTTAGTCCATTCTTGAGTTCTGTGATTCTGCTGCTGTTTTTTTCGTTCAGTTTTTCCTTTGTTTTTATACTGCACAGATGAGTGAAATCATTTGGTATTTCTCTTTCTCCACTTGGCTTATTTCACTGAGCATAATACCCTCCAGCTCCATCCATGTTGCTGCAAATGGTAGGATTTGCTCTTTTCTTATGGCTGAGTAGTATTCCATTGTGTATATGTACCACATCTTCTTTATTCATTCATCTACCGATGGACATTTAGGTTGCTTCCAATTCTTGGCTATTGTAAATAGTGCTGTGATAAACATAGGGGTGCATCTGTCTTTCTCAAACTTGATTGCTGTGTTCTTAGGGTAAATTCCTAGGAGTGAAATTCCTGGGTCAAATGGTAAGTCTGTTTTGAGCATTTTGATGTACCTCCATACTGCTTTCCACAATGGTTGAACTAATTCACATTCCCACCAGCAGTGTAGGAGGGTTCTCCTTTCTCCACAGCCTCGACAACATTTGTTGTTGTTTGTCTTTTGGATGGCAAGCCATCCTTGCTGGTGTGAGGTGATACCTCATTGTAGTTTTAATTTGCATTTCTCTGATAATCAGCGATGTGGAGCATCTTTTCATGTGTCTGTTGGCCATCTGTATTTCTTTTTTAGAGAACTGTCTGTTCAGTTCCTCTGCCTATTTTTTAATTGGGTTATTTGTTTTTTTGTTTGTTGAGGCATGTGAGCTCTTTATATATTCTGGATGTCAAGCCTTTATCGGATCTGTCATTTTCAAATATATTCTCCCATACTGTAGGGTTCCTTTTTGTTCTATTGATGGTGTCTTTGGCTGTACAGAAGCTTTTCAGCTTAACATAGTTGCACTTGTTCATTTTTGCTGTTCTTTTCCTTGCCCGGGGAGATATGTTCAAGAAGAGGTCACTCATGTTTATGTCTAAGAGGTTTTTGCCTATGTTTTTTTCCAAGAGTTTAATGGTTTCATGACTTACATTCAGATCTTTGATCCATTTTGAGTTTACTTTTGTATATGGGGTTAGACAATGGTCCAGTTTCATTCTCCTACATGTAGCTGTCCAGTTTTGCCAGCACCATCTGTTGAAGAAACTGTCATTTCCCCATTGTATGTCCATGGCTCCTTTATCAAATATTAATTGACCATATATGTCTGGGTTAATGTCTGGATTCTCTTGTCTGTTCCATTGGTCTGTGGCTCTGTTCTTGTGCCAGTACCAAATTGTCTTGATTACTATGGCTTTATAGTAGAGCTTGAAGTTGGAGAGTGAGATCCCCCCTACTTTATTCTTCTTTCTCAGGATTGTTTTGGCTATTTGGGATCTTTGGTGTTTCCATATGAATTTTTGAATTATTTGTTCCAGTTCATTGAAGAATGTTGCTGGTAGTTTGATAGGGATTGCATCAAATCTGTATATTGCTTTGGGCAGGATGGCCATTTTGACAATATTAATTCTTCCTAGCCACGAGCACGGGATGAGTTTCCATTTGTTAGTGTCCCCTTTAATTTCTCTTCAGATTGACTTGTAGTTTTCAGAGTATAAGTCTTTCACTTCTTTGGTTAGGTTTATCCCTAGGTATTTTATTTTTTTTGATGTAATTGTGAATGGAGTTGTTTTCCTGATTTCTCTTGCTGTTGGTTCATTGTTAGTGTATAGGAAAGCCACAGATTTCTGTGTGTTAATTTTGTATCCTGCAACTTTGCTGTATCCCGATATCAGTTCTAGTAGTTTTGGGGTGGAGTCTTTAGGGTTTTTTATGTACAGTATCATGTCATCTGCAAATAGTGACAGTTTAACTTCTTTACCAATCTGGATTCCTTGTATTTCTTTGTTTTGTCTGATTGCCATGGCTAGGACCTCCAGTACTATGTTAAATGACAGTGGGGAGAGTGGGCATCCCTGTCTAGTTCCCGATCTCAGAGGAAAAGCTTTCAGCTTCTCGCTGTTCAGTATGATGTTGGCTGTGGGTTTGTCATATATATGGCCTTTATTATGTTGAGGTACTTGCCCTCTATTCCCATTTTGCTGAGAGTTTTTATCATGAATGGATGTTGAACTTTGTCAAATGCTTTTTCAGCATCTATGGAGGTGATCAAGTGGTTTTTGTCTTTCTTTTTGTGGATGTGGTGGATGATGTTGATGGACTTTCGAATGCTGTACCATCCTTGCATCCCTGGGATGAATCCCAGTTGGTCATGGTGCACGATCCTTTTGATGTATTTTTGAATTCGGTTTGCTAATATTTTAGTGAGTATTTTTGCATCTACATTCATCAGGGATATTGGTCTGTAGTTTTCTTTTTTGGTGGGGTCTTTGCCTGGTTTTGGTATTAGGGTGATGTTAGCTTCATAGAATGAGTTTGGGAGCATCCCCTACTCTTCTATTTTTTGGAAAACTTTAAGGAGAATGGGTATTAGGTCTTCCTTGTATGTCTGATAAAATTCTGTGGTAAATCCGTCCGGCCCCGGGGTTTTGTTCTTTGGTAGTTTTTTGATTACCGCTTCAATTTCATTGCTGGTAATTGGTCTATTTAGCTTTTCTGTTTCTTTCTGGTTCAGTCTTGGAAGGTTGTATTTTTCTATGAAGTTGTCCATTTCTCCTAGGTTTCCCAGCTTGTTAGCCTATAGGTTTTCATAGTACTCACTAATATTTCTTTGTATTTCTGTGGGGTCTGTCATGATTTTTCCTTTCTTGTTTCTGATACTGTTGATTTGTGTTGACTCTCTTTTCCTCTTAATAAGTCTGGCTAGAGGCTTATTTATTTTGTTTATTTTCTCAAAGAACCAGCTCTTGGTTTCACTGACTTTTGCTATTGCTTTATTCTTCTCAATTTTATTTATTTCTTCTCTGATCTTTATTATGTCCCTCCTTCTGCTGACCTTAGGCCACATTTGTTCTTGTTTTTCCAATTTCGATAATTGTGACATTAGACCATTTATTTGGGATTGTTCTTCCTTTTTTAAATATGCCTGGATTGCTATATATTTTCCTCTTAAGACTGCTTTTGCTGTGTCCCACAGTAGTTGGGGCTTAGTGTTGTTGTTGTCATTTGTTTCCATATATTGCTGAATCTCCATTTTGATTTGGTCATTGATCCATTGATTATTTAGGAGCGTGTTGTTAAGCCTCCATGTGTTTGTTAGCCTTTTTTCTTTCTTTGTACAGTTTATTTCTAGT
Organism: Manis javanica; assembly: GCF_040802235.1. Taxonomy (NCBI): domain Eukaryota; kingdom Metazoa; phylum Chordata; class Mammalia; order Pholidota; family Manidae; genus Manis; species Manis javanica. The sequence continues at coordinate 137,961,818 of NC_133157.1, read as the reverse complement.
TTTATGCCTTTGTGGTCTGAAAAGTTGGTTGGTAGATTTCAGTCTTTTGGAATTTACTGAGGCTCTTTTTGTGGCCTAGTATGTGGTCTATTCTGGAGAATGTTCCATGTGCAGTTGAGAAGAATGTGTATCCTGTTGCTTTTGGATGTAGAGTTCTGTAGATGTCTATTAGGTTCATCTGTGCTAGTGTGTTGTCAGTGCCTCTGTGTCCTTACTTATTTTCTGTCTGGTGGATCTGTCCTTTGGAGTAAGTGGTGTGTTGAAGTCTCCTAGAATGAATGCATTCCATTCTATTTCCTCCTTTAGTTCTGTTAGTATTTGTTTCAGGTATGTTGGTGCTCCTGTATTGGGTGCATATATATTTATAATGGTTATATCCTCTTGTTGAACTGAGCCCTTTATCATTATGTAATGTCCTTCTTTGTCTTTTGTTACTTTCTTTATTTTGAAGTCTGTTTTGTCTGATACCAGAATTGTAACACCTGCTTTCTTCTCTCTGTTGTTTGCATGAAATATCTTTTTCCATCCCTTGACTTTAAGTCTGTGCATGTCTTTGGGTTTGAGGTGAGTCTCTTGTAAGCAGCATATGGATGGATCTTGCTTTTTTATCCATTCTATTACTCTGTGTCATTTGATTGGTGCATTCAGTCCATTTACATTTAGGGTGATTATTGAGAGGTATGAACTTATTGCCATTGCAGACTTTAAGTTTGTGGTTACCAAAGGTTCAGGGTTAGCTTCTTTACTATCTTACTATCTAACTTAACTTGCTTGTTGAGCTATCATAAATGCAGTCTTATGATTCTTTAATTCTCTCACTTCTTATTCCTCCTCCTCCCTTCTTCATATGTTGGGTGTTTTGTTCTATGCTCTTTTTAGGAGTGCTCCCATCTAGAGCAGTCCCTGTAGGATGCCCTGTAGAGGTGGTTTGTGTGAGGCAAATTCCCTAAACTTTTGCTTGTCTGGGAATTGTTTAATCCCTCCTTCATATTTAAATGATATTCGTGCTGGATACAGTAGTCTTGTACCTTCTGTTTCATTGCATTAAGTGTATCATGCCATTCTCTTCTCGCCTGTAGGGTTTCTGTTGAGAAGTCTTATGATAGCCTGATGGGTTTTCTTTTGTGGGTAACATTTTTTTTCTCTCTGGCTGCCTTTAATACTTTGTCCTTGTCTTTTATCTTTGCCATTTTAATTATTATGTGTCTTGGTGTTGCCCTTCTTGGATCCCTTGTCATGGGTGTTCTGTGTACCTCTGTGGTCTGAGAGGTCATTTCCTCCCCGAGTTTGGGGAAGTTTTCGGCAATTATTTCTTCAAAGACACTTACTATCCCTTTTTTTCTCTCTACTTCTTCTGGTACCCCTATAATGCGGATATTGTTCTGTTTCAATTGGTCACTCAGCTCTCTTAGAATTCTTTCATTCCTGGAGATCCTTTTATCTCTCTCTGCATCAGCTTCTCTGCATTCCTGTTCTCTGTTTTCTAGTCCATTAATGGTCTCTTGCATCTCGTCCATTCTGTTTTGAAGTCCTTCCAGAGCTTGTTTTATTTCTGTATTCTCCTTCCTTAGTTCTTGCATATTTATCTGCAAGTCCGTCAGCATGGTTATGACTTTTGTTTTGAATTCTTTTTCAGGATGACTGGGTAAATCTATCTCCCCAGGTTCCTTCTCATTGGAAGATGTAGCAGATGCATAAGCTATCTCGGTTAGTCTTGTATGGATCATATTTTTTTGCCTTTTCATGTTGACAGGTGCTATTGACTGTCAGCTGGGAGAGCTAAACTTTTCACTTGCTACAGGCCTTTCTTTACTGGGACATCTGTGACCCCTAGTGGCTTATGTTGGGTAATTGGGTGTAGACTGGGTCTTTGGGTCTTGCCCGGCTGATATGGAGGAATTTCCCTTTCTGTGGGCATAGTCTGCCTTAGGCTGTTTCTCTGCTTTCGCGGTGCCCGGAGGGGTAATGGACCAGGGGCTGCTTGGCTGTTTACCTCTGTGAGGGGTCTCAGAGCTATTGCCCAGGGGGTTAGTGCACCTGGTTTTCCCTGTAATTTCCAGGTGTGCTTGGGTCCTGCCGGGCCAGGGGTTGTATCTTACCCCTTTCACCAGGTGCTGGGCTCTCACACATGTGGATGTAGTCTGGCTGTTGTCCTGTGTCTTCTGCTCTCTCTTTTAGGATTAGTTGTATTTGTTGTATTTTCAAAAATATATATGTTTTTGGGAGGAGATTCCCACTGTCCTACTCACACCGCCATGTTGGCTCTGCCTGCCAAAAAATTGACATTTTTATTTAGATGGACTAAAAAAGAAAGACTCAAATGACTGAAATGAGAAATGAAAGTGTGGACCTTATTAAGTATTCCACAGATATAAAAAGTAGTACAAGAGGGTACTAAGAAAATTTGCATGCCGTCATATTGGACAGCTTAGACAAATGGATAAAGTCCTAGACTCTCTCAACCTACCAAGACTAAATCACAAAGAAATAGAAAATCCAAATATACTAGTAACGACACAGAATAAGTAATCAAAACTCTTCAACAAAGAAAATTTCTGAACCTGATGGCTTTATTGGTGAATTCTATCAAACATTTAAAGAAGAACTAACACCAATCCATCTCAATGTTTTCCAAAAGAACTGAAGAGAGAGAGAGTACTTTATAATTCATTCTTTAAGGCTAGTATTACCCTTATACCTAAGCCAAACAACTGCAAGAAAACTGCACCAATAACACTTATAAATATAGATGCAAGAGTCCTCAAGAAAATACTAGCAAAATGAATTCATTAGAATATTAAATGGATTATAAACATAACCAGGTGGGATTTATTCCTGCAATGTAAGGATGTTTCAACATGCAAAACAACATTCAAATGCTGTGGAAAACTGAATGGTGTTTCTTCAAATAGTTAAAAATAAAACTACACTAAGATCTAGGAATTCCACTTTGGAGTACACATCCAAAAATTTGAGAGCAGAGTCTTGAAGAGATACTTGTATCAGGGTAGCATTATTTACAATAGCTAAATTGTGGAAGCAATACAAGTGTTCATGGGCATGGATAAGCAAAACATGGCATATACATGCAGTAGAATATTATTCATCTCTAAGCAAGAAAAGAAATTCTGATATATGCTATAACATGGATGATCTTGAGAATATTATGTTAAGTGAAATAAGCCAATAACAGAGCAGAGACACATACTACATGATTCCACTTAGATGAGGTACCTAGAAGAGTCGTAATCATAGGGACAGATAGTGAAATGGTGGTTGCTGAAGGCTAATAATAATGGTAGAATGCAGAACTGTTGTTTATTGAGAATTATAAAGGATGGAAAAAAATTCCCTCTACCTTTCTGAGTCCTTAGCTGAGACCCCTGCAATTAAAGACAGATTAATAAAAGAAAAACAAACAGAAGTCTATTAATATATACACTTTATGTACAAATGGGAAATAACCAGGAAACAAGGACTAACTCTCTGGTAACTTAGAATTCAGGATTAAATATCATCTTACTAGGGAAAAAGGAGGGGAGATGCAGGTTCCTGGGGAAAGTAAATGATTTTGGGGAAAGATGAATGAGCCCTTAGAAAAACAGAGAGTGTGTGTGATAATTGTTAAGAAGTATAGCTGGGTGCTGTCTTCCAATCTCACCTGTGATAAGAGTCCAGTCCTTCCTGGTTGAGGAAACTCCCAGGGAGGGGATATGACAACTGAGCTCCTTTTGGAGGCAGAGAGAGGCAATTCAGAGAAAGGCTTGCCCTGTACTTGTTGTTTTTCCAGTGCCTACAGCTCAAAATCAGTATATCAAAATGGTATATTTCAGGGGGCTATCTTCTTTTTGTGCTATATTCTTCAGTATGGAACAGCAGATTTACAGGATGAAAGGTGTTCTGGAGATTATGAATATATTTAATACCACTGAATTGTACACTTAAAAATGGTTAAGATGGTAGATTCTATGTTTGTGAATTTCATCACAATGAAAAAATTGGAAAAATATTTATAGGCAAGTATAACTTCTTTATAGAGAGGAAAAAATGTGGTTAGTGAGCCACTTTTGAAAATTCATTTAATAAGGTGATTGTAAATAACCTTAATCTGCTAAAAAAAGTGATTTAAATATTATTGTGCTTACTATGTTCCAGTCATTGTTCTTCCTACTATCATTTATTCTTCACCAACATCTTACTAGGTATATATTATCATTCTAATTTTACAGGTGAGGAAATAGAGGCCAAACATATTAACTTGCCCTATGCCCAGTATGTGACAGAACCAGGTGTGAACAGAGATATATTGCCTTTGAGCTCTTGCTCCAATGTCGACCAAATTAGTAGCCTAACGTCAAACAGCTGTGATGCACCAGTGCTATAGCCTAAGTTTGCCTTATTTTAATGTTAAATTCAAATTGCCTTCACAGAAAAATTCAAGGGCAAAAATACATTTTTTTTCTATTCCCTGAAGCAGGTTTTCTTTCATTCTAGGTCAATAAAGATAATATCTGTTTTTGTAGGGGAGGACTGGCCAGTTTGTCAGCCTCCCATACATAAGATTAACATCTCCTAATCTCAGGGTTTCCCTCCTGTAACACTGCCCTACTGTACGTGCAGGCAACTCCTGAACTTCATCACAGCACTCTGTAGGAACTGGAGCTCAGGGAGCCAACACAAGAGGTCACCCTGGCTATTATTATCACCGTGAGTAATAAACTGATCCTAGAAAGTCAGTAAGTGTGGAGAAAAGAAGGATATATAAACAGTCTTAAAGAATGCAAATAACATGGGCAATTTGACCTACTAGATAGCAAGACCTACTGTAAAGGCATATTAATTATTAATCAAACTGGTGGAGATATGGACCAAAAAGACTACACAAAAATCTACATAAATATGGAAATTAATATATGATGTAGCTGGCACAAATGAGCCACAGGGAAAGGATAGTTTATTCAAAAATAATAGAGATAGCTGGCTGTGTTTCCATACAAAATGAAATCATCCCCATGTCCTGAAGCTCATAAAAATTAGTTCCATGTTCCTACAATAAAGAGTAAACTATCTCACAATTTAGAAGAAAATATTGAATGACAATTTTATAACATTACTGTAGAGAAGAATTTCATAAAACCAAAAATCATGAAGCATAAAAGTAATCAGTGATAAATATTACTACATGAAAGATAAAAATAACTTCACAAACAAAAACAAAGGCACATAAAGCCACAGACAAGGAAAACATTTGTCTCACGTATATGAAACAAGGATCAACTGTTCAAGATAGTGAAACATTCTAATTAAAATAAAGGCAGATTCTGAAGAGAAAAATTTTTAAAAGACATACAGGGTATGAAGATGTGTTTTTAAGAAGAGGAAACCTGAATGATTAATAACATTTAAGCAGAATGACTTAGGGCAATACCAATTAAAACTAAAATGATTCCCACAGCCATGTGTCAACTTGGGCTGACTTTATAGCTACCTTGTACATTCTTCCACACACACACAAGGATACAGTACAGTAATGCTTTAGCAGCATTTTTTAAAACTGGAAACTGCTTAAAATCATTGTGACTGTTCACCAACAGAGGATTAAATAACTACTTTATAGAAAATTTATAAAGTGGATTGGTATAAACTTTCTGTGCCAATTTTTTAAATTTGTAAATTAGACATACTATGAGTATTGTGATTATGTTATTATCTTACAAGTGTTGAGGGGATTAAATGAGTTAATACTTGTGAGGTGCTTCAAATAATAGATAGCATGTGTCATTACTCATTTGACTACATGTGTGTGTGTGTGTGTGTATTATCACTTATTCGCCTGTGAATTTAAATAAACTAGACCTGCATGAGTCATCATAGGTAAGTCACCAATATTTTATTTTCAACACAAGTGCAAGTTGCCAAAAATTATGTGCAGTATGACACCATTTACACAATGACTTAAGGCATGCAAACCTATAAAAAAAACTTGAATCAATGTGATATGTAAGGATAATTGAAGTAATATAATAATAAGCACAAACTCAGAACAGTAGTATCTCAGAGAAGCTTAATGCATAGTACTGGGCTGGATACAGAGGTTTTAACTATACTACTAATAATTCATATCTTAGACAAATAATGAGCATATGGGTGTTTGATATAACTTTGAATTTTTATACTTTCCTCTGAAATAATTTATAATAAATCCAGGTTAATAATTTAGGTTTAGATTCATGGATGTTGCCTATTATCCATCTTTGGATACATACATATCTTTGATCCAGTTACTTGGTTGAAGAACAACTTAAAGGTACTGCCAGTTCTGACCTATCAAAAAATGTTTATGCTTAAATGATACATTGTAAAAATAGTGATACTCTATAATCTACCAAGAATTAGCAAGATTTTTGGAAGATATATAGATATATCATATAGGTATATCCACCCTTCTCATTTCTTTTATGCTGAATTATCCAAGCTGAATGAACTCATCTCTGTATTTAATAAAAGAGATCTTTCTAGCAGTGTTTTTGTTTACTTATTTGTTAATCAGTGTCTTTTGTATGAGGAATATAAGTGGATTTTTTCTGGTCTAATTACTGAAAATAGTTAAGAATTTTCTGAGCAATTAAAAAAATTATATTGTAGACACTGTCAATCAACAACAGCTGTTCATAGCTTATAACAACATCATTAGAGTTGGAATATGAAAGTATACACTTACACAAAACAAAACCAAAAAGCTCTTAGGGGTCATTCACAGTGTAATGAAATTGATTAGGCATATGATTACAAATACATAATCCAGCAAAAAAGATGAATAGAATAAAGAGACATTTTTATTTTCCAAAAAAATGTTTTTGAAAAAATTTTTAGATTTTAAAAAAGGAGCATAGAGAATTAAGCTTATTATTTACATATGATAGATACATATAGTCTTATAATAACACTAAAATGTTCAAGGGTCATTTCAACTCTTCATGTGATCAAAATTTTAAAAAATGGGTTTCTGCTTTTCATTAGGCATAAATTTTGGAATCGAAATAGATTTGACTGGAAAATGTGATCTATAGTAGAATTTGGAAGTTTCATTTATTAATAGTTCAGAATGTTAGAAAATTAGAAGATATTATTAAAATATCTCTATTAGAAAAGACATGAACTTGATTTAAATTGTGGAAATTAAGCTAGAAGAAGAACAATACATTTCACCCATAGAATTAAATGATCATTTCCAAAATCTTTCACTTCAATGTTGCCATAATATCTTCAAGAATTACAAAGAATTAGACCTGAACATACCACATGTTGAAAATATTAATGTTAGAACAAGTCCAGCTGTGCATTCAATTAAACAATCGTTAAAATTAGGCATGCATAAAAATTGTACCCTTAAACAAATAAAAGCTAAGGTATTAACTTCATACAAATATTCTCCACGGAGGATGCTCCTTTCCTTAGAGAAGAGATGGCTGAAAAATTGCCTGAATCTGCACATGCAGATGACAGATATCACCCCAAAATTGCTTTCCTGGCTATTTTCCCAAAATCTTTAAAACCATAGTACTTCGCCTAGAAGTTACATTGAGATATACTTTATCTGAATATTGCTCTCCATGGAAAGAAGTGAACATCTGTAAAATTCATAAGCCAGAGCAAACTTCTTGCTTATGTAGAATTTTAAGATGTTCTATTTCCTTATAAGCCTGTTAGATATTGTAAATACTCTGGTTAATGTTAAACATTTAGTATAGCTTGTTAATGTCAGTTACTTTTTAGCTTTTTCTGAGAGAAGGGGTTGATGAGCTTTAGTATGTTCGAAATACAATTGAATGCTTCATTCAATCAAAGTAATCTCACAGAATGTTCACTCTTGCCTGAGGTGCTACTATTTCGTTCAATATGTGTTTTCCTTGATAAGAGATGATGAATTGCCTGCAGTAGGCATTTATCAGGCTTGACATTTTTTAAATGTTGTTAAGAATTCCTTTTTTACAGTTCTGATAACATGTCTATCTCAATGAGATCAAGAAATTATTTCTTATTGCTCACATTTGTGCAGAGTTTATTAACAAAAAGAAACTACAAATAAAAACTTACCATAAGAAATTTTCATAAGATATATGAAAGATGAAACTACTAGACAAAATGATATGAAGATTCCCATATCTTTAGTCCACCTTCACTGTCAATACTTAGTTAAAATACAGCACTTATCAATGTTCTACCATCTTCTGAGCACCTTTGCAGAGCTATTGCGGAAATACAAAAGCAAGACGCATAAGGGAGCTTTTGGCAGGAGTCGTAGGGCGGACAGAGAGCAGAAAAGCCTCCTCAGTAGATGCAGGAGCCTCCTCAATTTTTAGCAGGGAGACAGAACAAAAGGAGAAAAATGTTCTAGGCCAGAGGTGAGAGTATCCTGAAAAGGCCACATACAGGGATTATGGAAGTTGATGATTCAGATGCCCTCACACTCTATGGGCCTATCTCTTGGTTTGTATGCTTTTTTCTAAGGTTGACTCCTCAAATCTAAGGCTAAAATAATTTGGTGCCAATCTAGCAGCATGCACAGAGAACGGGGAGTTGGAACCAAAGACTCACTAGATTGGAAGTAGGAAATCCTACCTCCCCTGCCTCCAAGATAAATCAGAGTTCCCCTGAGGATGCACACTAAAGCTGGTTTTGACTATAATCACATCTGTCTTTTTCCTTTGATCAGTCTTGCTTTCATGATTGCCTTTCCAATTTCTCTTAGGAGTACTGCCTTATTAATAGCTTGCACAAGAACCTTGGTCTCAAAGTCAACCTCATAGGAATGTGACCTATGATGTAAATATATCATTAATGCAAATGGAGTAGAATCAAAGGACTGATGACTGGTCGGATTTGTGTGATGAGGTGTTGCTTGAATAGATGGGTTTCTAGATTGGCTGAGCTGATGCTGTTCATCATCGATAGGAAACAGGAGGTAAATGTAATCATATTGACCCTGTCCACATTAGAAGAAAACTATTCTCCAATTCACTCTGTGAATCCACCTACATCAGAGCTCACAGCTTGGGAAGGTGAGCCTGGACTGGGTTTTTCCTAGATACCCATATACTATTATTAACTTCTAGGAAAGTCAGCATTACAAAGAATGGCACTGATTTTTTTTTTTTTTTAGATAATTATTTTTTATTGGAGGGTAGTTGACACACAGTATTACATTAGTTTCAGGTGATGTGTACAACACAGTGATTCAACATTTATATACATGATAATTCTAGCTACCAACTATCACCACACAAAGTTGTTACAATATTTTGACTATATTCCTTATGCTATACATTACATCCCGGTTACTTATTTATTTTACAATTGGAATTTTTGTTTGTTGTTTGTTTTTCTGTGAGGGCATCTCTCATATTTATTGATCAAATGGTTGTTAACAAAAATAAAATTCTGTATAGGGGAGTCAATGCTCAATGCACAATCATTAATCCACCCCAAGTCTAATTTTCATCAGTCTCCAATCTTCTGAAGCATAACGAACAAGTTCTTTCATGGAGAACAAATTCTTACATAGTGAATAAGTTACATGGTGAACAGTACAAGGGCAGTCATCACAGAAACTTTCGGTTTTGATCATGCATTATGAACTATAAACAATCAGTTCAAACATGAATATTCGTTTGATTTTTATACCTGATTTATATGTGGATACCACATTTCTCTCTTTATTATTATTATTTTTAATAAAATGCTGAAGTGGTAGGTAGATACAAGATAAAGGTAGAAAACATAGTTTAGTGTTGTAAGAGAGCAAATGTAGATGATCAGGTGTGTGCCTGTAGACTATGTGTGAATCCAAGCTAGACAAGGGCAATAAATAAAACATCCACGGATGAAGAAGATTTCTCTCAAAACAGGGGGGGAGAGGTTCTAAGCCTCACCTCTGTTGATCCCCAATTTCCCACCTGATGGCCCCCCTGCGACTGTGCCTGTCTTAGGTTGTTCCTCCCTTGAAGAATCTTACCCATCTCTGGCTAACCAGTCATCTTCCAGGGCCATACAGGGAAATGTAAAGTTGGTAAGTGAGAGAGAAGCCTTATTGTTTGAAAAGGTTAGCTTTTTACTTTTTTGCGGATTTATGCCCTATGGCTTCTATGCCCAGCATTTATCTTGAGGTATCTTTACCACTTGGAAGAATTATGATACTCAGTAATTTTGATATGAGGCACAAATTCTAATTAGGGGTTGTAATTATGAAGGAAGAAGAGAAGCTATAGAAGTAGCAGATGGAAGAAAACATGGGAAGATTGATTATTTCTTTGACATATCTTCTTGTAGTGTAACATAAGCGTGTATAGGTTTTAAATTACTAATTAAATTGCATGCACACATTAACATAATAGGAATACAGCTACATAACCAAAGCAGACCTACAATTGCCAGCCATATCCAGTGAAACCAAGAAACCAGTTAGGCACCCTAGGCATTTGTGAAAACTTATCAATGATATGATGGATATTGTCTAACTGAATTTGAATAGTTTGAGAAAAATCAGACAAATTAAAACAACACATTCCTGGGAACTGTTCACATCCCATATGTTCTTTTAACAGTAGATAGTCTATAGTCGCAAGATTTTGGAGCGCTGCAACTTGCACTTCTCCTAATTCTTGGTTAAGTTCTGACAGTATAGATCCAGTCAAATTTGTTGTTTTTGTGTATGCACAAGCCAGCTTATATATCTCATTCTTCATTCCCATGTCAAGTCCAGGAACCAGTGGGATGAGTACATCTATAGCTGTAGCAGTGCGTGGATATTTGTTGGGGTTTTTTGATGATCATCTTCTGGTATGAGTCTTCCAGAGAGTGCTGATGTTGGAAGTTCTTTTTCATATATCTTAGTTTATTTTCTGGGTAGCCAAATTAGGCTTTGATCCTCTGTATAGACACAAACAGATCCTTTGCCTACACTTTTATATGCCCTTTTTATCATTGTGTAGAACTCACTGGAGGTCACCACACAGGAACTGCTTTTTATTTTTTTGTTACCCTTAATCTACACTTACATGATGAATATTATGTTTACTAGGCTGTCCCCTATACCAGGTGATTTTTTTAAAATTTTATTTTGGTATCATTAATCTACAATTACATGAAGGAGATTATGCTTACTAGGCTCCCCCCTTCACCAAGTACCCCCCACAACACCATTCACAGTCACTGTCCATCAACATAGTAAGATGCTGTAAAATCACTACTCTCTTCTCTGTGTTGCACAGCCCTCCCCGTGCCCACCCCCACACTATACATGCTAATCGTAATGCCTCCTGTCTTTTTTTTCCCGCCCTTATCCCTCCCTTCCCACCTGTCCTCCCCAGACTCTTTCCTTTTGGTAACTATTAGTCCATTCTTGGGTTCTGTGCTTCTGCAGCTGTTTTATTCCTTCAGTTTTGTTTTGTTCTAATATCCCACATATGAGTGAAATCATTTGGTACTTGTCTTTCTCCACCTGACTTATTTCACTGAGCATAACACCCTCTAACTCCATCCATGTTTTTGCAAATGGTAGGATTTGTTTTTTTCTTATGTCTGAGTAATATTCCATTGTGTATATGTACCACATCTTCTTTATCCATTCATCTACTGATGGACACTTAGGTTGCTTCCATATCTTGGCTATTGTAAATAGTACAGTGATAAACATAGGGGTGCATCTGTCTTTTTATAACTGGAGTGCTGCATTCCTGGGGTAAATTCCTAGAAGTGGAACTCCTGCGTCAAATGGTATTTCAATTTTGAGCATTTCGAGGAACCTCCATACTGCTTTCCACAATGGTTGAACTAATTCACATTCCCACCAGTAGTGTAGGAGAGTTCTCCTTTCTCCACAACCTCACCAACATTTGTTGTTGTTTGTCTTTTGGATTGTAGCCATTCTTACTGGTGTGAGATGATATCTCATTGTGATTTTAATTTGCATTCCTCTGATGACAAGCGATGTGGAGCATCTTTTCATGTGTCTGTTGGCCATCTGAATTTCTTCTTTAGAGAACTGTCTATTCAGCTCCTTTGCCCATTTTTTAATTGGATTATTTGCTTTTTGTTTGTTGAGGTGTGTGAGCTCTTTATATATTTTGGATGTCAATCCTTTATTGGACCTGTCATTTATGAATATGTTCTCCCATACTGTAGGATAACTTTTTGCTCTATTGATGGTGTCCTTTGCTGTACAGAAGTTTTTCAGCTTGATATAGTCCCATTTGTTCATTTTTGCATTTGTTTCCATTGCCCAGGGAGATATGTTCAAGAAGAGGTCACCAATGTTTATGTCTAAGAGATTTTTCATGTGTTTTTTTCTAAGAGTTTTATGGTTTCATGACTTACATTCAAGTCTTTGATCTATTTTGAATTTACTTTTGTATATGGGGTTAGACAGTGATCCAGTTTCATTCTCTTACATGTAGCTGTCCAGTTTTGCCAGCACCATCTGTTGAAGAGAGTGTCATTTCGCCATTGTATGTCCATGGCCCATTTATCGAATATTAGTTGACCATATATGTTTGGGTTAATGTTTGGAGTTTCTATTCTGTTCCATTGGTTTGTGGCTCTGTTCTTATGCCATTACCAAATTGTCTTGATTACTGTGGCTTTGTAGTAGAGCTTGAAGCTGGGGAGTGATATCCCCCCCACTTTATTATTCCGTCTCAGGATTGCTTTAGCTATTCGGGGTCTTTGGTGTTTCCATATGAATTTTTGAATTATTTGTTCCAGTACATTGAAGAATGCTGTTGGTACTTTGATAGGGATTGCATTGAATCTGTATATTGCTTTGGGCAGGATGGCCATTTTGACAATATTAATTTTTCCTAGCCATGAGCATTGGATGAGTTTCCATTTGTTAGTGACCTCTTTAATTTCTCTTAAGAGTGTCTTATAGTTTTCTGGGTACAGGTCTTTCACTTCTTTGGTTAGGTTTATTCCTAGGTATTTTATTCTTTTTGATGCTATTGTGAATGGAATTGTCTTCCTGATTTCTCTTTCTATTAGTTTATTGTTAGTGTATAGGAAAGCCACAGATTTCTGTGTGTTAATTTTGTATCCTGCAATTTTGCTGAATTACTAGCTCTAGTAGTTTTGGAGTGGAGTCTTTAGGATTTTTTATGTACAATATCATGTCATCTGCAAACAGTGACAGTTTAACTACTTCTTTACCAATCTGGATTCCTTGTATTTCTTTGTTTTGTATAATTTCTGTGGCTAGGACCTCCAGAACTATGTTGAATAACAGTGGTGATACTGGGCATCCCTGTCTTGTTCCCGATTGCAGAGGAAAAGCTTTCAGCTTCTCACTGTTCAGTATGATGTTGGCTTTGGGATTATCATAAATGGCCTTTATTATGTACTTGCAGTATATACCTATTTTGTTGAGAGTTTTTATCATGAATGGATGTTGAACTTTGTCAAATGCTTTTTCAGCATCTATGGAGATGATCATGTGGTTTTTGTCTTTCTTTTTTTTGATGTGGTGGATGATACTGATGAATTTTTGAATGTTGTACCATCCTTGCATCCCTGGGATGAATCCCACATGGTCATAGTTTATGATCCTTTTGATGTACTTTTGAATTTGGTTTGCTAATATTTTGTTGAGTATTTTTGCATCTATATTCATCAGGGATATTAGTCTGTAGTTTTCTTTTTTGGTGGGGTCTTTGCCTGGTTTTGGTATTAGGGTGATGTTGGCTCCCTAGAATGAGTTTGGGAGTATTCCTTCATCTTCTATTTTTTGGGAAAACTTTAAGGAGAATGGGTATTATGTCTTCTCTGTATGTCTGATAAAATTCTGAGGTAAATCCATCTGGCCCAGGGGATTTGTTCTTTGGTAGATTTTTGATTACCACTTCAATTTCATTGCTGGTAATTGGTCTGTTTATATTTTCTATTTTTAGGTCAGTCTTGGAAGGTTGTATTTTTCTATGAAGTTTTCCATTTTTCCTAGGTTTCCCAGCTTGTTAGCATATAGATTTTCATAGTACTCTCTAATAATTCTTTGTATTTCTGTGGGGTCCATCAGGATTTTTCCTTTCTCATTTCTGATTCTTCTCTTGATTTGTGTTGACTCTCTTTTCCTCTTAATAAGTCTGGCTAGAGGCTTATCTATTTTGTTTATTGTCTCGAAGAACCAGCTCTTGGTTTCATTGATTTTTGCTATTGTTTTATTCTTCACAATTTTATTTATTTCTTCTCTGATCTTTATTATGTCCCTCCTTTTGCTGACCTTAGACCTCATTTGTTCTTCTTTTTCCAATTTTGATAATTGTGACATTAGACCATTTATTTGGGATTGTTCTTCCTTTTTTAAATATGCCTGGATTGCTATATACTTTCCTCTTAAGACTGCTTTTGCTGTATCCCACAGTAGTTGGGGCTTTGTGTTGTTGTTGTCATTTGTTTCCATATATTGCTGGATCTCCATTTTGATTTGGTCATTGATCCATTGATTATTTAGGAGCGTGTTGTTAAGCCTCCATGTGTTTGTGAGCCTTTTTGCTTTCTTTGTACAGTTCATTTCTAGATTTATGCCTTTGTGGTCTGAACAGTTGGTTGGTAGGATTTCAATCTTTTGAAATTTACTGAGGCTCTTTTTGTGGCCTAGTATGTGGTCTATTCTGGAGAATGTTCCATGTGCAGTTGAGAAGAATGTGTATCCTGTTGCTTTTGGATGTAGAGTTCTATAGATGTCTATTAGGTCCATCTGTTCTAGTGTGTTGTTCAGTGCCTCTGTGTCCTTACTTATTTTCTGCCTGGTGGATCTGTCCTTTGGAGTGAGTGGTGTGTTGAAGTCTCCCAGAATGAATGCACTGCATTCTATTTCCTCCTTTAATTCTGTTAGTATTTGTTTCACATATGTTGGTGCTCCTGTATTGGGTGCATATATACTTATAATGGTTTTATTCCCTTGTTGGACTGAGCCCTTTATCATTATGTAATGTCCTTCTTTGTCTTTTGTTACTTTCTTTATTTTGAAGTCTGTTTTGTCTGATACCAGAATTGTAACACCTGCTTTCTTCTCTCTGTTGTTTGCCTGAAATATGTTTTTCCATCCCTTGACTTTGAGTCTGTGCATGTCATTGGGTTTGAGGTGAGTCTCTTGTAAGCAGCATATGGATGGATCTTGCTTTTTTATCCATTCTATTACTCTGTGTCATTTGATTGGTGCATTCAGTCCATTTACATTTAGTGTGATTATTGAGAGGTATGTACTTATTGCTTTAAGTTTGTGGTTACCAAAGGTTCAGGGTTAGCTTCTTTACTATCTTACTATCTAACTTAACTCACTTGTTGAGCTATTATAAATGCGGTCTGATGATTCTTTATTTCTCTCCCCTCTTTTTCCTCCTCCTCCCTTCTTCATATGTTGGGTGTTGTGTTCTGTGCTCTTTTTAGGAGTGCTCCCCTCTAGAGAAGTCCCTGTAGGATGCCCTGTAGAGGTGGTTTGTGGGAGGCAAATTCCCTCAACTTTTGCTTGTCTGGGAATTGTTTAATCCCTCCTTCATATTTAAGTGACAATCGTGCTGGATACAGTAGTCTTGGTTCGAGGCCCTTCTGTTTCATTGCATTAAGTATATCATGCCATTCTCTTCTGGCCTATAGGGTTTCTGTTCAGAAGTCTGATAATAGTCTGATGGGTTTTTCTTTGTAGGTGACCTTGTTTTTCTCTCTGGCTGCCTTTAATACTTTGGCCTTGTCTTTGATCTTTGCCATTTTAATTATTATGTGTCTTGGTGTTGCCCTCCTCGGATCCCTTGTCATGGGAGTTCTGTGTACCTCTGTGGTCTGAGAGGTCATTTCCTCCCCGAGTTTGGGGAAGTTTTCAGCTATTATTTCTTCAAAGACACTTTCTATCCCTTTTTCTCTCTCTTCTTCTTCTTGTACCCCTATAATGTGGATATTTTTCTGTTTTCATTGGTCACACAGTTTTCTTAAAATTCTTTCATTCCTGGAGATCCTTTTATCTCTCTCTGCATCAGCTTCTCTGTGTTTATGTTCTCTGTTTTCTAGTCCATTAATGGTTTCTTGCATCTTGTCCATTCTATTTTGATGTCCTTCCAGAGCTTGCTTTATTTCTGTATTCTCCCTCCTTAATTCTTGCATATTTCTCTGCAAGTCCATCCGTATGGTTATGACTTTTGTTTTGAATTCTTTTTCAGGAGGACTGGTTAAATCTATCTCTCCAGGTTCCTTCTCAGGGGAAGATGTAGAAGATGTTGAAGTTGTCTGGGTTAGTCTTGTCTGGATCAAATTTTTTTGCCTTTTCATGTTGATAGGTGCAGTGGAGTGCTATTGACGTGTCTATCAGCTGGGAGAGTCAAGCCTCTTTCCACTTGGCTCCTGGCCTTTCTTTACTGGGACAACTGCAAACCCTATGGCTTGTGTTGGGCAATTGCATGTAGATTGGGTCTCTGTATTTTGCCAGGCCCGTATGGAGGAAGCTTCCTTGCTGTCCTTGTGGCCAGCCTCAGGCTGTTGCTCTGCTATGGCGGGGCCCTGGAGGGGTAATGGACAGGGGGCTGTTTGGCTGTTTACCTCTGTGAGGGTTCTCCGAGCTGTTGCCCAGGGGGTTAGTGTGCCCAGAGGTCCCTGGAATTTCCAGCTGCTGGACTGTGGCCTGCGATGCTTCCATCCAGCCATGGGGTCCCTGCCCCTTTAAGACTTTCAAAAAGCACTAGCTTTTCTTTGTCACAGGGGCACCGGCTTCAGGACCCATTGAAAGGTCTTACTGTCCTGTTTCCCTAGTATCCAGCACCCCATGCATGCACTGTGTCTGTGCTCTGGTGTGGATGGCTAGGGCTGGGTGTTTAGCAGTCCTGGGCTCCCTCTCCCTCCCTGCTCTGACTCCTCTCCTCCCACCAGGAGCTGGGGTGAGGGGCCTTGGGTCCCGCTGGGCTGCAGCTTGTATCTTACCCCTTTCACCAGGTGCTGGGTTCTCGCAGGTGTGGATGTAGTCTGGCCATTGTCTTGTGTATTCTGGTCTCTCTTTTAGGATTAGTTGTATTTGTTGTATTTTAAAAAATATCTATGTTTTTGGGAGGAGATTCCCACTGTCCTACTCATGCTGCCATCTTGGCTCCGCATGGCACTAGTTTTTTGAAGATACATTGTTATCTAGATTACAAACTTCCTGAAAACTACACCTAATGTTCTTTATGAATCATAGTTGTGCCTAATAAAAACATTACTTGTGTAATTTATTAACTGGGACACTACCTTGAACTGCCAGATACAAAAATTCTTTATAATAAATATTCAAGAGATCTAAATATTAGCCCATTTAGTATTTTTCTACATAAGTTTCATTTAGTATTTACTCTATTATATCTAGTGATCATGCTTCCTTAGGCTTCTGTTGGCTGTCACAGTTTCTTAGACTTTCCTTGATTTCTGATGGCCTTGACAGTTTTGAAGAGTACTGATCAACTTTGTAGGATGTCCCATGATTGGGGTTTGTCCCATGACTAGACTGGGTTCACTGGTTTTGGGGAATAAGACAACAAGAGTAAAGTACCATTTTCTCCTCTTCATACCAAGTGTACATACTATCAATCTGATATCTTGATCACCCATTTGAGTTTTCTCCACCGTGAAGTTACTGTTTTACTCCCTCCTTTTCACATTCTGTGCTCTTCAGAAGGAAGTAACATTCACAGCCTAGTGCTGTTCAGTTCAGCTGTGTCCTTTCTGTTTTTTCTGCCTGCTTAATCTATCAGTTATTGAAGGAAGGGCATTAAAGTCTCCAAGTTTAATTATGGACTTGTCTCTTTCTCCTTGCAGTTGTATCAATCTCTTTTTTCCCTCATGTGTTTTGATGCTTTCTTGTTAGATACAGACAGCTTAAGGATTATAGTGTCTCCCTGGAGTCTTGACCCTTTCTTCATTTGTAATGTCCTTCTTTTTACCTTTTGCCTTATTCTGATATCTGTCTTATTTCAAACTACTGTAGTCACTCCTACTTCTTTTAATTGGTGTTATCATAGAATATCTTTCTCCATCCTGGTACTTTTTGTGTCTTTACGATTGAAATGAGCTTCTTGTAGATAACATAGTTTGGTCTTCTTGTTAATCAACTCTAATAATCATTCTCTTTTAGTTGATATATTTATATCTTTTACAGTAATCCCATCATGTATACTGATGCATTAATATTTACCAGGTATCTAATTTTTTTTTCTATTTATGCAGTTTTTCTATTTTTTAAAATCTCATCCTCTTTATCTCTTCTTTGGTTTTAATTAGTAGCTTATAAGCTTCTCTTTTTTGTCCAGACAACATATCAATTATCCTTCATTTTAAATTCTTTTTAGTTGTTGTCCTATACTTTGCAATATACAGTTACAGTTAATCTAATTTTACTTTCAACAAAAACTATCCTGCTTCTCAAGTATAACAATGAATTCCCAGTCCCCCCTTCCTCTCTCACATTGCTCTCATTCCTTCCTTGTCCATATACTATAATCTTCCCAACTTTGTTACTATCGTTAATTTGAACAAACAGGTATATATTATGTCAATTAAGAATAAGAAAAAGAATAAGAAAAATGAACCATATTTTTCTGACCAGTATCAGACTACAGTGTTTTGTCATACATATTTATATTTCATGTAAAGTTGGGCCCAGAATTTGGTAACATTTCTAGGTAAGAAAAGCTGAGACACAGGAGACCATATAGCTTCAGGAGAGATTTTATTTACATAATTAAATTGTAGAATAATGAGCAATTGTCTCAGGATGGGAGAAGTTATAGCTGCCTTGGTTCTCTTATAAACAGAGAAAAAATATGTTTCCTTTCTCTAAATCTGTGGATTGCCTGCTTGTTCACAAGACAAATGACATGGCTCTTTCCCCACCCCTCTCGGGTTAAAGGCTAGAGTCACAAGAATTGGCACACTTACTATTTATTATAAGTTCTCTAGTAAGAAACATGTCTATGATCCTGAATTAACTCAGGTGCATTAAAGATAAAGTCAATAAAGATCAATACTAAAACCCAATAATTTCATACATAATTATCTGCCGTCTTCCAACACAACTGAAGAAATATTGTTTCCAAATATTTTAGATTAATTTATTAATCCATATTCATATACTATTCATATAAAAACCTTGAAAAAGTCTTCATTATTACAGTCCTATGTCTGCCAATGGAGAAACATTCAAGATCCGTGTAGGTCAACAAAACCAAAATTTAGTCTTTTGTAAAAATCAACAAATCTAACAAACTTTAGCAAGATAAAGAAGCAAAAAGATTACTCAAATTACCAAAATCAAGCATGAGAGGGTACATTATTACCAAACTTAAGTAAATATTATAGAAAATTCTATGAACAATTGTATGTCAACATATATCTAGATGAAATGGGCAAGTTCATAGAAAGATAAGAACTATTGAAACTGCCTTAAGAAACAATGGAAAATCTAAATATAGCTTACTACAAGCATATATTTAATTATTTTAAAAAAGGCAAACTTTCCCTTATATTAACAAAATAACCTCAAGAACAAATGACTTCACTGGTGAAATCTAGCAGATGTTTAAAGAATAATTAAAACCATCCTATAAGAATTCTTCTAAAATATAGAAAAGAAGAGAACATTGTCCATTCATTCTATGAAGCCATTGTATCCTGAAACCAAAACCAGAAAAAGCATCAAAAGAAAAAAACCTCACTCAAATATCCCTTCCCTTGTGAACTCAGATATAAAAGTCCTCAACAAATATTAGCAAATTGAGTCAGAAGAATAATAAAAGGATTACACAACATGACTAAATTGGATTTATGCCAATAATCTAAGTCAACATATGAAAATCAATGTAATGTATTAATGAATAAAAGACAAAACCCACAGCATCATCACAATAGATATAAAATTATTTGACAAAACCCAATACTCTTTCATAATAAAAATGCTCAACAAACTGGGATTAGAAGGGAACTTTCTCTACCTGATAAAAGATAATCTGAAAAATCTACTACTGACATCGTATTTAATGAGGAAAGAGTGAATGCTTCCTCCTAAGATCAGAAATAAGACAGATATGTCCACTCTCACCTCTTATATTCAGTACTGCATTAGAGATTCTGCCCCAGGAAATTAAGCAAGACAGAGAAATAAAAAATATGCAAGATAGAAAGTAAGAAATAAATTATATGCACAGGTAACAGAATCTTATAATAAAGAAGTCCTAAGGATACAAACACACAAACACACACACACACACACACCACAAACTGTCAGAACCAATAAGCAAGTTTGAAAGGATCATTAATGGATATGAGAACAATATAAAGATTATTTCAACATACCAACAAGAGATAATCTAAAAATTACTTAAAGAAAGCAATTATATTTATAATACCATAGAAAACAACAAAAGATTCATAAATAAATTTTTAAAAGAAATGCAAAGCCTGAACATTGAAAAGTATAGTATACTAATTGAAGGAAATCAAAGACATAAAAAATGGAAAGCTATCTTGGTATTATGGATAGTGAAATTTAGTATTATTAAATGGTAGTATCTCCTAAACTGTTCCATAGATTTAATGCAAGCCCTATCAATCCTATCTTTTTTTTGGTGGAAATTTATAGGCTTGTTCTAAATTTAATATGGAAATCCAGAACATAGACTACCAAAGCAACTTGGAGAAAGATATAAAAGAAAGAAGTTTCATAGCTTCTCACAATGCCGAATTTCAAAACATACTAAAAAATAACTCACCAAGACTGTGATAGTACTAGCATAATTAGTATTTAATTATAGAGACATTTAATCATACTGACATAGATTATTATTGCAATTTTGTGTCAGATTCTTAAATCTTTTTCCCAACACAGAAGCATGTTTCTCTCTTAAAAATGCAGTGCCAAGTTGTGCTGACTTGGCTGCCATATGACCATTATCCTGTCACATTAATAACTGAATATTTTTGTACCAATTTTCCTGAGACATAATTGACATACATCAATGTATAAGTTTAAGACATACAGTATGATGGCTTAATTTACATATATTGTGAAATTATTCCCCAATAGGTTCAGATAGCATCCATCTCTTGTATAGATATAATAAAAAAGAAAAAACTAAAAATGGAAACAAAATTTCTCTTGTAAAAGAATTTATAGGATTTGATCTCTTAACAACTTTCCTATATATCATATACATATATATCATGTATTACCTACAGTCATCGCGTTGTACATTATGTCCCTAGTACTTATTTAATAACTGGAAATGTGTATCTTTTGACTACCTTCCTCCAATTTTTCCTCCACCACCCTCTGCCTTTGGTGATCATTTGTCTGATCTCTTTTTCTAGGAGTTTGTTGTTTTTTAAGATTTCGCATGTAAGTGAGATTATATAACACTTGTCTTTCATTGTTTGACTTATTTCCCTTAGCATAATGCCTTGAAAGTTCATCCATGTTATCTCAAATGATAAGATTTCCTTTTTTATGGTGACTAGTACTCCATTACATATATGTACCACAAATTCTTTCTCCATTCATCCATCAGTGGATACTTAGGTTGTTTTCACATCTTTGCTATTGTAAATAATGCCTCTGTGAATGTGGGGAGGCAGATACCTTTTTTAGTTAGAGTTTGCATTTCCATTATATATATTCTCAGAAGTGGAATTGCTGGATTATGCTGTAAATCTCTGCAGTTTTTTGAGGATCCTCTGTAATGTGTTCTATATATAAAATTATGTCATCTGCAAACAAACAGTTTTACTTCTTCCTTTCTGATTCAGATACATTTATTATTTTATTTGCCTTATTTCTCTAGCCAATAGTTTTACTACTGTGTTGAATAGGAGTGATGAAAACAGGCACCTTTATCTTATTCCTGATCTTAGAGGAAAAGCTTTTAACCTTTCACTATTGAATATGATGTTAGCTGTGGGCTAGTAATATATGGCCTTTATTATGTTGACATATGCCCCTTCTTTGTCAAATTTGTTAAGAGTTTTTATCATGAAAGGATGTTGAATTTTGTCAAATTCTTTTTCTGTGTCTATTGAAATGCTCATATGACTCTTTTCTTTTATTCTGTTAATGTGATGTATCAAATCAATTGATTTGCATATGTTAAACCATCCTTACCTCTCAGGAATAAATCCCACCTGATCATAGTGAATCCTCTTAATGTGCTGCTGAGTTTGGTTTGCAAGTCTTTTATTGAGAATTTTTGCATGTACCTTCACCAGGAATATTGGCCTGCAGTTTTCTTTTCTAGTAGTGCCCTTTTCTGGTTTTGGTGTCAGGAAAATGGGTGGCCTCAAAAAATGAGTTTGCCCAAATTTTTTGGCAGATGTTGAGAAGCATTGGTGTTAATCTTTAAATGTTTGGCAAAATCACTAGTTAAGCCATTTGGTATTGGGTTTTTCTTCATTTGGAGATCTTTTGTTATTAATCCAGTATCTTTATCAGAAATGGTCTATTAAGATTGTCTAAGTCTTCCTGATTCAATCATAGTAAGTTGTATGTTTCTAAGAATTTTTCCATTTCTTCCACTCAAAATCTCCCTTTAGCA
This sequence comes from Manis javanica, assembly GCF_040802235.1. NCBI lineage: Eukaryota > Metazoa > Chordata > Mammalia > Pholidota > Manidae > Manis > Manis javanica. Next base: position 137,939,232 of record NC_133157.1, on the reverse strand, counting down.
TTTCTTGTAAGGTAGGTCTAGTGGTAATGAACTCCCTTCGCTTTTGTTTGTTTGGGAAATTCCTTACACCTCTTCATTTCTGAGGGAAAACTTCACCAGTTATAGTATTCTTGGTTAACTTTTTTTCCTTTCAATATTTTGAACATATCATCCCACTGTCTCAGGCCTGAAATGTTTCTGCTGAGAAATTTGCTGGTAGTCTTACGGGGATTCCATTGTATGTAACTTCTCTCTTTTCTCTTCTTGCTCAAAATTATTTGTCTTTGACTCTTGACAAATTAATTAAAACATGTCTTGGTGCAATCCTATTTTGACTCAGTTTATTTTGGGTCATTTGGGCTTCATGGGTCTGGATGTCCATTTCTCTCCCAAGGTTTGGGAAGTTTTCAGCTGTTATTGCTTTAAATATATTTTTCTGTCCTTTTCTCATCCACTTCTCCTGTAGAATCCCCATAATGCAAATACTGTTTCCTTTCATTTTGTCCTATAATTTTCATAGACTGTCTTAATCTTCATTCTTTTTCTTTTTGCTCTACTTACTGGGTAATTTCTAACGTGCCATCCTCCAAGTTCTTATTCTTTCTTTTGAATGGTTTAGCCAGCTTTTGAAAGTTTCTACTGAATTCTTCAGCTAAGCTATTGTAGTTTTCAGTCCTGGGATTTCTGTGGTTTTTTTTATTTTTTTCAGTCATTTTTTTGATATTCTTATTTTGTTTATACATTGTTTTCCTAATTGGTTTACTTATCTGTGTGTGTTTGTAGTTCATTAAACCTCTTCAAGAGATTATTCTGAATTCTTTATCTGATGGTTCATAGACCTCCATTTATTTCAGATCAGTTATTCAAGCTGTATTAATTTCCTTGGGTGATTTCATATTTACCTGTTTTCTCATGATCCTTGATTCTTTACATTGGTATCTGTGGATTTCAGTAATCTTGTCCCTCTTCCAGCCTTACATGTTAGTTATGACAGTGACATTCTTCTCTGGTTATCTTAATTTGGGTTTCTGGTTGTGTCTGTTGGTAATATCTTTGGGCATGTGGACCTGTTATTATGGTCTGTTGGGGACAAGGCAATTGTAATTGGGGATGGGAGGAGTGCCACCAGTTGAGAATAGTTGGCTAGGATTGCTGAATTGGTTCCCTACCTAAGTGAGGCTGCAGGATGGGCTCTACAGGTCTGTGAATTCTCTGGCTTACTAGAAGACCAAGACTAGGTACTATGTTCAGTTGCAGATGGACTATGAATTAGCTTCTCTGTCCTGGGAAGGCAATAGGAAGGGACCAGGACCTTATGCCTCATTATCTGGGGACCCCAGCCAGGCATGAGAGTGCACTGAATTCCCTGGCCAAGTGAGGCAATTGATTTTGCTCTGTAGATGGGGGAAGCCATGGGCTGTGCTCTTTGTCAAGTGGTGCTGTATCTAGGGCTGTTGAATGACTTCAGTTTCCTGTGTACTCTGGTTAAATCTCCTTGTCAGAGCAACTGCAGGCTGTATTCAATGATAAGCATATCTATGGACTATATTCCCTGCCAGAATGCAATGAGAGAACTGGTTCTAATACTGGTAAGGCTCTTTTTTCTTGTCTTAACTCAATTTAAACTGAATCCCAGGTTCTTTCACCCAGTGGGGCCACTGGCTTTGTTCTGTAAGCTATGAGCTCTGCCTGTCCTCTTGGCTTAAGCACCACTGAGCCACACAGCTTTCAGGTATGGGACCAGAAGCCACAGAGGGTGGGTCTGTGCCTCAGGCCCCTTTCTGGGGCAGGAAGGGGATGGACCTCTTTTGGCTACTTTCAATTTCCCAAACAGGTTCTCTCCCTTATTCTTAAGGGATATTTTCACTGGATATAGTATTATGGGCTGATGATCCATTTCTTTTAGTACTTGAAAAGTATTATGCACTTCCTTCTGGTCGTTAGAGTTTATGAAGTGAAATATACTAGCAATCTAATTGTTTTGTTTTTTTTCCTACTTACATATAAGTAAAGTGTCCTTTCTTATTGCCTTCAATCTTTTTTTTTTTTTTTTTTTTTGCCTTTGGTCTGATAGAAGTATTTTGGCTTTTAGCCATGACATTTTTTCTTCAGAATTCCTTTGACTTTATCCTATTTGGGGTTCACTCGCATTCTTGATTTTGTATATATATATATATTTTGCAAATTTGGGCAGCTTTTTTTTTTTTTTTTTTTAGTTCTCCTAATATTTTTAATCCATTTATTTTGCTTTCTTTCTGGGATTCCCATGGCACAAATGTTAGATTTTTGCTGTAAGCTCACAGATAGCTGAAGCTTTTCTCAGTGGTTTGCAGTGTATTTTCTTTATCTTGTTCAATTATTATTATTTCTATCATCCTATCTTCACATTATTGATAATTTCAGCTCTCTAAATTTTTCTGTCTTACCTGTTTTTCTCTTACCAGGTCATATAGCTAAAAAGAGAGTGATTCCTTGGAGCCTTTCTTTATTTGTGGCCATTGATGTTCTGGATTGCTGATTTTTCTGGTAGCCAGTCTGAGACTCATAAGTCAGCAACAAATTGGGAATTCACTGCCATTCCCTTTTTTGGTCCTAAGTTTCCTAGTCAGTGTGCATTTTTCTCTCCATAATTCATGTGTCTGGGAAACTTGCATTCTGATCCAGACTATTTCAATTAGTCTTTGTGTAACTTTGTACAAATCATTAGACTATTTTTCTCAGTTTCCATATATATAAAAATAGATGATGAAATGCAACTCACAGGTCTTGGTTATAGAGGTGGGAAAGAGTGGTGGGAAGAAAAGCTTTGTTGAAAAAAGTGTCGTTTAACATGAAATCTGGAGTGAGTAGAAGTTATCCATTTGTGGATGAATTTCCATGTGGAGGCAACTTCAGGCTCAAGGTTCTAAGCAGAAAGAATCTTGGGGCAATAGACATCGAAAAGAGCTCTGGAGATGTTGGAACCAAGGGGACTTGGTGCACAGGAACCTGGATTGCACAAGTGAGACATAGAAACAATCCAGTGTTAGGGGAGGTCCTCTGTCAAAACACTTGGCACTGTAGTATCTTATGGTTTTTGATTATTAAATATACAACACGGAGCCTCTGTGTAATATATTTCTGAAAAAAAAATAAAAGAAAGAGCATCTACCCTCTACAGGATGATCCTGCTACCATTAACATTGCCATAGAATACACTTGAATGCACTGGTTGTATTCCAATGAATTTGAGACATCAGGTATCTCAAACAAAGCATGTTGTGAAGTAGAACACCTTAGTGGACTCCAGAGGGCCAAACATTCAATCATTGAAAATATTGTTGACCTTTGTTTCCTTATCTGATTACAAGTTAAAAAATAGAAGAGTAGAAATGTCTACCCACCTGTCTAGTACTCCCAATTTCTAATTAATTACTGGCATCTAAATAACCTGTATGTTCCAAAAAATCATTTGAACACTGGTAACATTTTACTCATAGTTCCTGCTTTTGTAACTGACTAAAGGATTTGGGAAAATCTTATCTGAACTCTCTGTTATTACCCATAGGATAATAATAGTACCTATTTTAAAGATTGTTACAGGGATTAAGTGGATTAACATAAATAATTTAGAAGTATTCTGGATGCACAGCAAATACTATGAAAGTGTTACCTATTGTCATTAATACCCACCCATATGAACTCATCCTGATTCTTTTCTTCAATATTTTTCATACCTTATTGGAACTTAGAGAATAAGAATTCTGATAAAACAGAGATGTGAATATCATAATTTTGGAGCAAGTTAGGCAACATTAAGCCAGGAAGGCTTGAAAGGGATCACTAAAGCACTACACAAATAACTCAAATTTTGCAGGAAACATGCAATGGGAAGCAGGAGAAAAGTAGGCCTACTTTCAAAGACACAGTGTGTTCATTTAAATTATTTTATAGGGGCCATTTTGAATCTAATGGACTTTGATTTCCCTTTTGTTTCTCATCCCCCAGCACTATTGATTCTTTTGCCATGGGACTTGGAATTTAAATGAGCAGAATTCTTTCCTGCCTTTTGAATGCTATCAGGGTTGCTGGATATTCAGAGCCACAAAAAAGAATGAGCTGTTTCACACTACAGCATAGATGATCCTACAATACATTCAGCTAGTAAATGCCAGATAGGCTATACACTGTATCATTCCATTTAAATGAAATATCCAGAATAGTTAAATGCAGATTGATGGCTGTCATGGTCTAGGGAGAAAGAAATGGAGAGAAATTGTCTAATGTATAAAGGATTTTACTTTCAAATGATGGAAATGTTTTGGAACTAGGTGGTAGTAGCACAACATTAAAAATATACTAAATGTCACTGGGTTATTTAAAATAGTTAATTTGGTGTTATGTGAATTTCACTTCAATAAATTCCTTTAACACTTGCTCGTTATCATTTACAACATTTTGTATGGAAAACTATAAAATACCTTATACAAAGTAGAATGCAATAGTGTTTTAGAACATAACTGAATCATGAAACTAAAAGTGCTTTGTGAAGGGTCCCCACCAGTAAGATGGCAAACTTCCGGCTTCTCTTTGGAGTCCTCAGTTCCCGCCAGCACCACCTGAAGCCCAATTACTTCTCGCCCCCCTCCCAATCCCAGCACCTAGCCAACAGCCACCAGCCCTGTAGAAGTGACACCTCAATCAATTCATGCCCCTTCCTATATAACCCAGCACCTTTCCCTAATAAAGCGGAACTCTCCAGTGAATTGCTGCTGTGTGTCGCTCCTTTCCTTTCATTGGTGCCAAAACCCGGGAGACGGGACACCCCAACTGGGCCCCGTCTTCCCCCCTTCGTCCTCTTTTTCCGGCGCTGGCTCATCACACTCACCACTCCTCTCTGGCCTTTAGGTAAGTTTTCCCCCCGGAGTGGGCCACTCTTCCCCGAGCTATTGCAGTGCCATTGACCGTGATCGTCCAGCAAGGCCCTGACGCTAGGGGATGAGGAGGGAACTCTCCCCGCCTCAGGCCTTCACGGCTGCGGCGGACCCTCAGGCCCCTCCCCAAATAGCCATAAATCCCCGCTTCAAGCCTTTACAGCTGCGGAGGACGCTCAGGCCCCTCCTCTGACAGTCATAAACGCATTCACCGTTCCTTCCATCAGTGCTGAAACTTTTTAAGTAAAATTTCCCTGGGGTGGACCACTCTTCTCCAAACTATTGCAGTGCCATTGACCGTGATTGTCTGGCAAGGCCCTGACGCTCAGGGACGAGGAGGGAACTCTCCCTGCCTCAGGCCTTCACGGTTGCGGCGGACCCTCAGGCCCCTTCTCTGACAGCCATAAATCCCCACCTCAGGCCTTCACGGCTGCAGCAGACTCTCAAGCACCCCCCTCCAACAGCCATAAATGAGGTGACTCCTTTGGGATGAGAACGCTCCCTTTCCCCCCCCTCCTCCTTCTGCTCCATCTGCCGAAAACTCCTAGCGCTAAGTACCTCGAGACTCCGGCACTCTGCCTTCTTAGGGAAGTCTGGGTGACGACCCACACTTCCTAAGAAATTCCGACTCGTATACGAGTTTCCGCAGACCACCAAGGATCATCGGGGACGCCCTTTGTCTCCTTGCGGTCTGCTTCCAGTCCGAGGATCTCTGTTCGTCTTCCCCTGTCTGTCTCCTTCTCTGTCCTTTGGCCATGGGAGCCTCCTCATCCCTCCCTGAAAGTTCACCTCTTGAATGCCTGCTTAAGCATCTAGCTACCCTCTCCCTGACGCCTGATATGAAACCAAAACTTCTCCGTAAATATTGCTCCCAAGATTGGCCGACATACCCCCTAGACAATAACAACCAATGGCCTGCAGGGGGAACTCTTGATCCTAACATCACTCGCGAAATTTTTAACTACTGCCAGCGCCTGAAAAAATGGAAGGAGATTCCCTATATCGAAGCTTTCCTCCTCCTCCTCCCCCTCGCTCCTTCCCAAGTTCTCCTAGCCTGCAAGCCACCACCCCCGCAGAAGCCTCCCATTCACTCCCTTCCCCTTCTTCTCCTACAACAGCCCTTCTCCCTTCCTCCCCCACCATCTCCTCCCCCATCTCACCTCCTCCGCCTTCGTCCCCTGCAGATTAAGCCTGAGCCTTTCAGCCCCCCCTTTAACTAGGTCCCAAGGGCCTCCTCCGTCTTTGCCCTCATCACCTGTTTCTCCCCTGTTAGGGACCGCCTTTATCTTCTCACATGTTTGTAGAGAGAATGGGAAAGCACCTTCCCCCATGTCTGAACGCAGCATGGGAAAGCACAAGCTAGAGAACAACCGGTGCAGTCCTTAGAAGTTATCTGCCCACAAAAACATATCTTGCCAAGACTCCTCACTCTGAAAATAGGGAGACCTTGAAGATGTGTAGAAACACCGCCCCTGCTTCTAGCTATGCCCTTCCCCCACTTGCCAATGTAGCAGGAATGGAGAACAAAGAACATTCTGTTTACGCATTCCATAAGCAATTAACCAGAGCCCTGCTGTAGCTCAGTTAGTAGAGCATGGGACTCTTAACCTCAGAGTCATGAGTTCAAGCCCAACTAGAGCAGCAGAGGCAAGCAGCTGGGCTGCTAGCTGGCGACACGTGAGTCAGATTCTATCTTTCTTTATTTTCTTTGACTCCCTTCCGCACTTCAGGACCTGCTTGAATAGGCACAGCTGGACCACGTCACTCCCCCACAGACTGAGCCAGAACCCTTCAGTCCCCCTCAGACTCAGTCCCGAGGGCCTCCCAAAATTATCGCCCCCCCCTCTGGGAAGTAGCAGGATCCGAAAGCATCGTGCGCATTCACGTCCCTTTCTCCTTACGAGATTTAGCCCAACTAGAGAAACGCCTAGGTTCCTTTTCCACTGATCCCACGACATACATCAGGGAGTTTCAATGGACCCTCCAGTCTTACAGCCTCACACATCATGACATTTTCATGCTCCTGGCCAAAACTCTCCTCCCTGAAGAGCGTAGACGAGTTTGGGACTTCGCCCAAATGCACGCTACCGAAACCCACAGGACTGACCCCACCTATCCCCCTGGCCCCACTGCTGTCCCCAAACAAGACCCACACTGAGATTATAACACCGCCATGGGTCTCTGCTCTCGAGATATTTTTGCCTCCTGCTTAATAGCAGGTCTGAAAAAGGCAGCTCGTAAAGTAGTCAATTTTCAGAAACTCCAAGACATAATTCAAAAGAGAAACGAAACCCCTCCGAGTTCTTAGACAGACTCACTCAAGCCCTATTACACTATACCAGCCTGGACCCAGAAACACCTAAAGGAAGACATGTCCTTATGACATACTTCCTAGCTCAAAGCTACCCCAACATTAAAGCTAAACTCAAAAAGTTAGAACAGGGCCCCGCTACCCCACAGACTGAGATCCTAACTGTAGCCTTTAAAGTCTTCCATAACCAGAAGGAGGAGAAAGAACGCAGTAAACAAAAGGCTGATCAGGCCAATTTCCAGATGTTGGCCCAGCTGATAAAACCACAACCTGGGCACCCCTCTACAGACAAGCCCCCCCCAGGAGCTTGTTTCAAGTGCGGAAAAGAGGGACATTGGTTAAGGGTGTGCCCCTTCCCCAAATCTCCTACCACCCCATGCCCCAGATGCCACGAAAAGGGCCACTGGGGGTCTGATTGCCCAACCACCCGAAGGGGAGGCTGGACGAACAACCCCCATCCTAAGCCCACCGTAGTGGGGCTGGCAGAAGATTGACGGGGCCCGGGGGCTTCTCGCCCAACCATTTCCATCACCAAACAGGAGCCCAGGGTGACTTTAACAGTAGACGGTCACCCCATCTCCTTCCTCCTAGATACAGGAGTCACCTTCTCAGTCTTGCGAGAATACCGGGGCCCTACCACGCCAGCCATTACTCCTATAGTCGGGGTAGGAAGTAAACAGATTTTCCCATTAAACCCCCCCCCTTTTATACACAATCCTAGACAATCCCATACCTTTCTCCCACTCCTTCCTAGTTATGCCCCAGTGTCCCATCCCTTTACTAGGACGAGACATACTTTCCCTCCTCCACATTTCCATAACTATATCCACTCCCACAGCCCCCAGTACTCCCTTTCTGATGGCCCTCATAGCCGACAACCCATAGCCGACAACCCCACTGTACCCAATGAAAGCTCCGGTTCCGCCCTCATACACCCTGTAAATCCCAAAGTTTGGGACATTACAAGCCCCTCTGTGGCCCTATGTCCCCCTGCCTCTATCAAATTATGTGACCCCTCTCAGTATATCTGTCAGGCCCAATACTCCCTAACCACTTCAGCCCTCAAAGGCCTCCAACCCATCATTCAAGATCTCTTAAACATAAATTACCTAAGACCCACTCACTCCCCATTTAATACCCCCATATTAGCTGTTAAAAAAAACCAACAGATCTTTCCGCCTTGTCCAAGACCTTCACCTCATCAACATGGCCATTGTCCCTATCCATCCCTTAGTTCCAAATCCATACAGCCTTTTATCACAGATCCCGGCCTCAGCATCCCACTTCTCAGTCCTAGATCTCAAAGACCCATTTTTCTATCCCTCTAGACCCCTGCTCCCATGATTTTTTCATCTTCACCTGGATGGACCCATACACAAGACATTCTAAACAACTCACTTGGACAATTTTGCCACAAAGCTTCCGAGATAGTCCCCATATTTTTAGACAGGTCCTAGCTCAGGACCTCAAACAGTTTCATCATGATGACTCCAAGTCCACCTTATAATACATAGACAATCTTCTACTCTGCAGTCTCTTGTGGGAACAGTCTCAACTTGACACTGCCTCCCTACTTAACCTTCTAGCTTCCAGAAATTACCGAACATCCCCTGTCAAAGCTCAAATCTCTTCCCGTGCTGTCACTTACCTCAGATTCCTTCTATCTCAACAAAGAAAGTCCATTACCTTAGACAGAAAATAGCTCCTCTCTGACCTGCCCATTCCCAAAACCAAGACAGAAATCCTTTCCTTTCTAGGCCTAGCTAGATATTTTAGAGCGTAGATCCCTAACTTCTCCCTGCTCCCTGTTGGCAAGACCCCTATACGACCTCAGCAAGAGCCCCCCTAAAAAACCATTATCCTCCTCACCCCGACACTCCAAGCAATTAGACCCCACAGTTCAGAGATGGGCCCCCTGCCTACGAGCATTAGCCGCTAGACAGCTCTTGTAGAAGGCAGCTCATAGACTGACATTCAGGCACCCCTTACCATTCTGTCCCCACATTACCTAAAAGATCTCTGAACCTACAAAAGTTTACAGACTCTCCCTCCATCCAGACTCCTGACCTTACTGTCTTCTTTCCTCCAAAATCCGGTTCACCCCCTTTGCCATCCATACCCGAATCATGACTTTTTCCTCCTTTACTGTGCTCTCGCTTTTTTTCCCTCATTCCTATTGTCTTCCCCACCACCCCAGCCTCCTTTGTATGGCGATTCAAAGTCAGAGAGACTTACACACAGCATCAAGAAAAGTTACTGCCCTCATTGCCACACCAGACTGCCCTCTGAAAGGCTGCTCTGAGCCTTTATACCTCCACTTTCCTCCCTCCACTGAAGTATTCACTAGCAGCTACCCTTATTCTCCCTACCTCTGCTTCCTCTATGACCAAAAACAAGCCTATTGCAGGCGATAGCCAGACACCTACAGGAGATGTCCCTACTAGTCTTGCGCCATTCACTACATGGGTAACTTCCAGTACCCACAGTATTACTCCTCCAACCATTTCATGAAATATCCCAGTGGCTCATTCTCCTTATCAATCCCAGATCCCTGGGACTCTCAATGGGCCGCTGGAGTCACAGCCTCAGTTTACTACGGGGGGTCCTCGACCCCCCACGGTACCCTTCATATCTCTCGAAAGTATGTCCCCTCTCATTCCCAGATCTCTCAAGTTGCATCAGATAGCAGACATTCCGAAAAAGTCATTATCCAAACTCTTGACGGCGCCTCTTCATCTTCTTATCCCCACCCCTCTTCCCATTTCTCCTACTCTTCATTACAGCTCATTCAAGACACCACCATCTTTCTCAACCACACCCTTAACACCGCCAATTGTTTCTTGTGTGCACCACTACAGCGCCCACTGCTGGCCGCCGTGCCCCTTAATATTTCCAACTACTCCTTCCATGCAGAAAGACAACCCCTCTGCCCCCTGACAGACATATCCCTGTGGGAACCAGAATACGCAGATAATCTCACCATCCACCACTGTGTAGGCCCAACTCCACCCCCTCCAGAGCACTTCACTGCCTCTCTATCTACACCCCTACCTCCGGCTCTAAGACTTTAACGCAACCGGGACACTTCTTTTGGTGTAATGGCAGTCTTTTCAACTCAGTGCCTCTCAACTCCGATACACCCTGCATTCTCGTTACCCTAATCCCACAGTTTACACTTTACAGCATGGCAGAATTTCTTGAGCTCCAACCTCCCTTGCCCTCGCGCACAGAAAGAGCTGCTTTCCTTCCCATCATGGTCAGTAGCTCCTTGATCACCTCAGCCATTGGGGCAGGGTTTTTGGGAGAAGCCTTGGGTCACTCTCTATGGGCAGTTAGAGATCTCAACGCCAAACTTGAGGGAGCCCTGACATCCACTGCCGATTCCCTGGCCTCTCTCCAAAGACAGGTCACTTCGCTAGCTAAGGTCACCCTTCAAAACTGGCGGGCCCTAGATCTGCTTACATCCGAGAAGGGCGGCACTTGCGTCTTCCTCCGGTAAGAGTGCTGCTATTACATCAACGAATCCGGCATTGTAGAAACTGACATCACCAAACTCACCGACCTTGCCTCCAGTCTCCACTCTGCTTCCAATTCCAACCCATTCTCTTCAATACTAACAAACCCCCTCCTTACCTGGGTCTGGCCCATTGCAGGCCCCATAATAGTCATTCTTCTCATCTGTCTCTTCTTACCCTGTATAATAAAGTTCATCAAATCCCAAATCGGAAAAATCTCTAATCAAGCTTTCAACCAGCTTTTACTCAGGAACTACCAGCTTCTGGCCACAGAAGATCCCTCACCCTCATGTGACCTCCTCACCACATGCTGAGATGGACCTCTCTCTCCACTGGAAACTGTTCCTGGAAACAATAGCCGCAGACGCCTGGCTCCTGACACCCATATCCTCTGGCCAACCTATGGTTACAGGGAACCTTCATTGATTTCCAAACCTGAAGAAGTCCACATCTACTCATCCTTACTGTGGGGACTCCTATCAACCCTTTCCTCCCAATCCTCAAGCCCTCACTCCCTTCTCCGCCCCTGTTCAGCAGGAAGCAGCCAGAGAGAAAGCAATGTCCACAAACCCATAGAGGAGAAAGGGGGGAATGAAGGGTCCCCACCAGTAAGATGGCAAACTTCCGGCTTCTCTTCGGGGTCCTCAGTTCCCGCCGGCGCCACCTGAAGCCCAATCACCTCTCACCCCCCTCCCAATCCCAGCACCTAGCCAACAGCCACCAGCCCCGTAGAAGTGACACCTCAATCAATTCATGCCCCTTCCTATATAACCCAGCACCTTTCCCTAATAAAGCGGAACTCTCCGGTGAATTGCTGCTGTGTGTCGCTCCTTTCCTTTCACTTTGTATAAATGGAAAACCAGTCTTAGCTAAGAGGAGATGAGCTAGAGTGCTCCTGACAGAGGTGACCATGGCAACACCACAGTTTTTTAGGAATGACATAATTTTGTTTCACACAAGCATTTTTGTGGAAACTGCTGCAAAGCAGATCTGCAAATCCCATTGCTATATATTCAAAGTCAATTGTAAATGTTAACATAACAATTCAGGGTTATATGACTCTGATTCCATGGTTTCCCCTTACTTTATTTTGAATAAAATCACTAGCTCAAGAAAAGAAGAATTGAAGTAATTTTTTTAATCCTGAGTATTCTTAAGAAAGCTTGCTGTTAAGTGCAGAGATCCTTGCCTTCTCTGGATGACATTCTGATTTTTATCTTTTACAGCACATTTCACAGAATTAATAAATTATGTCCCTATGTACAATTTTACATCTGTATATGTTTGCCATTGTTTACAATGCCTTAATTATGAAGTTTATTTTTTATATTTGTTTTTGGGAAGATTTGCTCTAAATAAAGAATTTTGTTGTGTGTACAGATATGTGCTACTCATTTGTTCAAAATTGACAATGTTGAAAATTTATTAACATACAATATATACTACTAGAAGATGTTTTAAACAAGATGATAATGACAAACAAGACACAGAAGATTTAAAACACATAAAGAGATAAAGTACAGAGAAATATCATCATGAGCTTTCTTATTTTGTCAGCCATTATTAATTCATAGGACTAGAAATTATAAACAAAAGCAAACTCTCCTACTATGTATTTTCTTGAAAAAATAAGGAATTATGTCAGGATAATTACTAAAATTAACATAATGTAGTCACTTTTATGATGTCATCCACTTTAATTCTGAACAAAACCTCATTATTGGTTACTGCTTTCATTAAAATCATTCTACAATAATACTTTCACTGAGCACCTTCTATGTTCCAGGTATGGTGCTAAGTGGTGAATGTATGAAGGTAAGGAAAGTAGACATAGTCTCTGCCTTCATAGAAATTGAAGTTCGATAGGGCAGATGGTAAATTAATCCATAGCAATCAAGGTGGCCAAGTACTACAAGTACATGGCAGAAAGAATTCAGCTTTTCTGATGGAAGGGAAGGGGCTAAAAGCTTCCCATTGTAAGAGATATTTAAGCTGCCATCTAAAGAACTGTTCGGTATTAAAATATATTACCTTCAAAATTTATAAGTTAAAGTTCTAACCCCAAGCACATTGTAATGTGGCTTTTCTTGGGAATAAGGTCACAAAAGATGAAATAGGTTAAGATGTAGTTAATTAAGCCTATAGTATGGCAGACCCCTAATCCAATTTGCAGGTGTCCTTATAAAAAAGGACACACACTCAAGGAGAACAGCATGTAAAGACTGCAATTATGCTTCCAGACACCAAGGAACTCCTGGGTGCTGAGGGAGAACCCAGGAAGAGCTCTTTCCTTAGTACCTCCAGAGAAGCCTGGCTCTACTGACATCTTGACCTCCAAATTCTAGTTTTCTGAATTGTGAGCTAATAGATTTCTATTGGTTGAGCCCCACTCAATTCGTGACTTTGTTTTTCACAAAAATTCAAAGGTAGTGAGAAATTCCAAATTGAAGCAATTGGGAAGAACAGCAGCTACCAGCACTGAGAACTAAGAAACTTTTTCTTCTTATGGTTAAACATGCCTACCTGGCCACACCTGCTAGTATGGCAAAAATCCAAAAGACTGACAGCACCAACTCCTGGCAAAGACTGGAACAAAAGGGACTCACATTCATCACTGGTGGGAATGCAAAATTGTACAGCCACTTCTGAAGAAAGTTTGACAATAAAAAAAAATTGACACCTTTTTTTCTGTTGTTGATTTTTTTTATTACTGCGTAGTTGATACACTATATTACATTGACTTCAAGTATACAACATAGTGATTGGACAGTTATATACACTATTAAATACTCACCCTGACTAGTGTAGTTACTGTCAACATAGAAAGATTTATTAGAAGCTAAACATACTCATACTATATAATCTGGCAATCATCTTTCTTGGTATTTACTTAAATAATCTAAAAATGTATGCCCCCATAAAAATGAACTTTTGAAACCCCTTGAATTAGTACCTGACTCATACCTACAAACTCTAAAGCTAGTTGTAAGTGATGCTGCCAGAAGATAGGTGGTGAGCAAAGGACACAGGTGGTTAGAGACCATCTGTGGACACAATATAAAGGATTAGGATTGTCATGCTCTTGAAAAAAAAAACTACTGAAAAATTTTTTCTGAAGATAAATGACTCACAAAAAGAGAAGTAATAATTTCAAAAGGCAACATGCTCTACATTTCAATTTTGAAAAGGGAAAATTATATGGATAGAAAACAGATTGATAGTTGACAGGATATGGGATTGAAGAACAGTTGTCTACAAAGTGGCACTAGGGAATTTGTTGCTAAGATTGAGCTGCTCTATATTTTGATCTTGGTGGTAATACACAATCGTATTCATTTGTCAAAACTTACAAAGCCATATTCTGAAAAGCCTGATTTCCTTGTATCCAGAATTTACATTGATTGATCTTAAAAGGTAAGAAAGGTAATACTTTTGAGGTCATGATCCTATTAAAATAACATATATATATATAATTCCACTTCTTTTTGTTGTTGGTTTTATTTTATTTTGTTTTGTTTTGCTTTTTTTCACCTCTGAATTTTTTTATTGGTATCATTAATCTACAATTACATGAGGAACATTATGTTTACTAGACTTCCCCCATCACAAAGCCCCCCCCACAAACCCCATTATAGTCACTGTCCATCAGTGTAGTAAAATGCTGTAGAATCACTACTTGTCTTCTCTGTGTTGCACAGCCTTCCCCGTGCCACATTATACATGCTAATCATAATGCTCCCTTTCTTTTTTTACCCCCCTTATCCCTCCCTTCCCACCCAGCTTCCCCAGTCCCTTTCCCTTTGGTAACTGTTAGTCCATTCTTGGGTTCTGTGAGTCTGCTGCTGTTTTGTTCCTTCAGTTTTTCTTAGTTCTTATATTCCACATATGAGTGAAATCATTTGGTGCTTGTCTTTCTCCACCTGGCTTATTTCTCTGAGCATAATACCCTCTAGCTCCATCCATGTTGTTGCAAATGGTAGGATTGGTTTTCTTCTTATGGCTGAATAATATTCCATTGTGCATATGTACCACATCTTCTTTAACCATTCATCTACTGATGGACACTTACATTGCTGCCATTTCTTGGCTATTGTAAATGGTGCTGTGATAACCATAGGGGTGCATATGTCTTTTTCAAACTGGGCTGCTGCATTCTTAGGGTAAATTCCTAGAAGTAGAATTCCTGGGTCAAATGGTATTTCTATTTTGAGCTTTTTGAGAAAACTTATATTACTTTCCACAATGGTTGAACTAGTTTACATTCCCACCAGCAGTGTAGGAGGGTACCCGTTTCTCCACAATCTTGCCAACATTTGTTGTTTTTGTCTTTTGGGTGGTGGCAATCCTTACTGGTGTTGAGCTGATATCTCATTGTGGTTTTAATTTTCATTTCTCTGATGATCAGCGATGTGGAGCATCTTTTCATGTGTCTGTTGGCCATCTGTATTTCTTTATTGGAGAACTGTCTGTTCAGTTCCTCTGCCCATTTTTTAATTAGATTATTTGCTTTTGTTTGTTGAAGTGCGTGAGCTCTTTACATATCTTGGATATCAACCCATTATCGGATCTGTCATTTATGAATATATTCTCCCATACTGTAGGATGTCTTTTTGTTCTATTGGTGGTATCCTTTGCTGTACAGAAGCTTTTCAGCTTGATATAGTCCTGCTTGTTCATTTTTGCTTTTGTTTCCTTTGCCTGGGGAGATATGTTCATGATGAGGTTACTCATGTTTATGTCGAAGAGATTTTTGCCTATGTTTTTTTCTAAGAGTTTTATGGTTTCATCGCTTACATTCAGGTCTTTGATCCATTTTGAATTTACTTTTGTGTATGGGGTTAGACAATGATCCAGTTTCATTCTTTTACATGTAGCTGTCCAGTTTTGCCAACATCAGCTATTGAAGAGGCTGTCATTTCCCCATTGTATGTCCATGGCTCCTTTATTGTATATTAACTGACCATATATGTTTGAGTTAATATCTGGAGTCTCTAACCTTTTCCACTGGTCAGTGGGTCTGTTCTTGTGTCAGTGCCAAATTATCTTGATTATTGTGGCTTTGTAGTAGAGATTGAAGTTGGGAAGAGATGCTCCCGCCACTCTACTCTTCCTTTTCAGGATTGCTTTGGCTATTCGGGGTCTTTGGTGGTTCCATATGAATTTTATAACTATTTGTTCCAGTTCTTTGAAGAATGCTGTTGGTATTTTGATAGGGATTGCATTGAATTTGTATATTGCTTTGGGCAGGATGGCCATTTTGACAATATTAATTCTTCCTAGCCAAGAGCATGGGATGAGTTTCCATTTGTTAGTGTCCCCTTTAATTTCTCTTAAGAGTTTCTTATAGTTTTCATGGTATAGGTCTTTCACTTCCTTGGTTAGGTTTATTCTTAGGTATTTTATTCTTTTTGTTGTAATTTTAAATGGAACTGTTTTCCTGATTTCTCTTTCTGCTAGTTCATCCTTAGAAAGCCACAGATTTCTGTGTATTAATTTTGTATCCTGCTACTCTGCTGAATTCATATATTAGTTCTAGTAGTTTTGTAGTGGAGTCTTTAGGGTTTTTTTATGTACAATATCTTGTCATCTGGAAACAGGGACTGTTTAACTTCTTCTTTGCCAATCTGGATTCCTTTTATTTCTTTGTGTTGTCTGATTGCCGTGGCTAGGACTTGCAGTGCTATGTAGAATAGAAGTGGGGTAAGTGGCAATACTTGTCTTGTTTCCAATCTTGAGGAAAAGCTTTCAGCTTCTCTCTGTTAAGTATAATGTTGGCTGTGGGTTTGTCATATATGGCCTTTATTATGTTGAGGCACTAGCCCTCTAATACCCATTTTGTTGAGAGCTGTTATCATGAATGGATGTTGAATTTTGTCAAATGCTTTTTCAGCATCTATGGAGATGATCATGTGGTTTTTGTCCTTCTTTTTGTTGATGTGGTGGATGATGTTGATGGATTTTTGAATGTTGTACCATCCTTGCATCCCTGGGATGAATCCCACTTGGTCATGGTGTATGATCCTCTTGATGTATTTTTGAACTCAGTTTGCTAGTATTTTGTTGAGTATTTTTGCATCTATTTTCATCAGGGATATTGGTTTGTAATTTTCTTTTTTGGTGGGGTCTTTGCCTGGTGTTGGTATTAGGGTGATGCTGGCTTCATAGAATGAGTATGGAAGTATTCCCTCCTCTTCTATTTTTTGGAAAACTTAAAGGCAAATGGGTATTATGTCTTCTCTGTATGTCTGATAAAATTCCACAGTAAATCCATCTCTCCCTGGGGTTTGCTCTTGGGTAGTTTTTTGATTACTGAATCAATTTCATTGCTGGTAATTGGTCTGCTTAGACTTTCTGTTTCTTGCTTGGACAGTCTTGGAAGGTTGTATTTTTCTAGGAAGTTGTCCACTTCTTCTAGATTTTCCAGCTTGTTAGCATATAGATTCTCATAGTATTCTCTAATGATTCTTTGTATTTCTGTGGGGTCCATCGTGATTTTTTTTCTTTCTCATTTCTGATTCTGTTAAATGTGTATATTCTCTTTTTCTCTTAATAAGTCTGGCTAGGGGCTTATCTATTTTGTTTATTTTCTTAACAAACCAGTTCTTGGTTTCATTGATTTTTTTTTATTGTTTGATTCTTCTCAATTTTATTTATTTCTTCTCTGATCTTTATTATGTCCCTCCTTCTGCTGACTTTGGGCTTCATTTGTTCTTCTTTTTCCAATTTCAATAGTTGTGACTTTAGACTTTTCATTTGGGATTGTTCTTCCTTCTTTAAATAGGCTTGGATTCCTATATAATGTCCTCTTAGAACTACCTTTGCTGCTTCCCACAGAAATTCAGGCTTTGTGCTGTTGTTGTCTTTTGTCTTCATATATTGCTTAATCTCTATTTTAATTTGTTCATTGATCCATTGATTATTTAGAAGCATGTTGTTAAGCCTCCATGTGTTTGTGAGCCTTTTTGTTTTCTCTAGTTTTACAGTTTATTTCTAGTTTTATACCTTTGTGGTCTGAAAAGTTAGTTGGTAGGATTGCAATCTTTTTGAATTTACTGAGTCTCTTTTTACTGAGCCTATTCTGGAAAATGTTCCATGTACACTTGAGAAGAATGTATATCCTGCTGCTTTTGTGTGTAGAGTTCTGTAGATGTCTATTAGGTCCATCTGTTCTAGTGTGTTGTTCAGTGCCTCTGTGTCCTTACTTATTTTCTGTCTGGTGGATCTGTCCTTTGGAGTGAGTGGTGTGTTGAAGTCTCCTAGAACAAAAGCATTGCATTCTATTTCCTCCTTTAATTCTGTTAGTATTTGTTTCACATATGCTGTGTTCCTGTACTGGGTGCATATATATTCATAATGATTATATCCTCTTGCTGGACTGACTCCTTTATCATTATGTAATGTCCTTATTTATCTCTTGTTACTTTCTTTGTTTTGAAGTCTATTTTGTCTGATACTAGTACTACAACACCTGCTTTTTCTCCCTATTTTTTCATAAAATATCTTTTTCCTTCCCTTGATGTTCAGTCTGTGTATGTCTTTGGGTTTGAGGAGGGTCTCCTGTAAGCAGCATGTAGATGGGTCTAGCTTTTTTTATCCATTCTATTACTCTGTGTCTTTTGATTGGTGCATTTAGTCCATTTACATTTAGGGTGATTATTGAAAGATATGTACTTACTGCCATTGCAGGCCTTAAATTCGTCATTACCAAAGATTCAAAGGTAGCTTCTTTACTATCTAACTGTCTAACTGAACTCGCTTATTAAGCTATTATAAACACAGTCTAATGAATCTTTATTTCTCTCCCTTCTTGTTCCTCCTCCTCCATTCTTCACATGTTAGGTGTTTTATTCTGTACTCTTTTGTGTTTCCTTTGACTGCTTTTGTGGGTAGTTGATTTTATTTTTTGCCTTTAGTTAGTATTTGGTTGGTCTTCTTTCTTTGCTGTGATTTTATTTTCTCTGGTGACATCTATTTACCCTTAGAAGTGCTTCCATCTAGAGCAGTCCCTTTAAAATATCCTGTCAAGGTGGTTTGTGGGAGACAAATTCCCTCAACATCTGCTTGTCTGGGAATTGTTTAATCCCTCCTTCATATTTAAATGATAATCGTGCTGGATACAGTATTCTTGGTTCAAGGCCCTTCTGTTTCATTGCATTAAATATATCATGCCATTCTCTTCTGGCCTATAAGGTTTCTGCTGCGAAGTCTGATGATAGCCTCATGGTTTTCCTTTGTAGGTGACCTGTTTCTCTCTCTGGTTGCTTTAATACTTTGTCCTTGTCCTTGATCTTTGCCATTTTAATTATTGTGTGTCTTGGTGTTATCTTCCTTGGGTCCTTTGTGTTAGGAGATCTGTGGGCTTCCATGGTCTGAGAGACTATTTCCTCCCCAGTTTGGGGAAGTTTTCAGTATTATTTCTTTAAATACACTTTCTACCACTTTTTCTCTCTCTTCTTCTTCTGACACCCTTATAATGTGGATATTGTTCTGTTTGGCTTGGTCACACAGTTCTCTCAATATTCTTTCATTCCTGAAGATCCTTTTATCTCTCTCTGCCTCAGCTTCTCTGTACTCCTGTTATCTGATTTCTATTCCATTAATGGCCTCTTGTACCTCATCCAGTCTGCTCTTAAGTCCTTCCAGAGATTGATTTATTTCTGTATTTTCCCTCCTGACTTGATCCTTTAGCTCTTGCATATTTCTCTGCAGGTTCATCAGCATGGTTATGTCCTTTATTTTGTATTCTTTTTGAGGAAGATTTATTAAATCTATCCCCCCAAGCTCCCTCTTGGGGTTTGTCTGGGTAATTATGGACTGGATCAAATTCTTCTGCCTTTTCATGGTGATAGAGGTAGTTGTAGGCAGTTGGCATGTGTGTCAGCTAGAAGAACAATGTCCCTTCCTGCACCTTGCCCTCCACTGCCTGTGCTGATTACCTGCATATGCAGAGCAGCTTCCAGTTTTTATTTCCTGAGCCACCATGGGTGGGGCAGCCATTGGGCAGTCCAGTGCCCTGTGGGGAGAGGCAGGTGTGCCAGCTGTGCTCTACTGCAAGAATGGTGACCCTTCATTCCCTGTCCTGGCTTCCTCTGCCTGTGCTGGGCTGCTGCGTGCCAGTGGGGCCTCTGAGTTTTGCTCGGGTGACTGCGGAGGAGGTTCTGGGCAGCTGCTGGGGGCCTGGCCACTCTCAGGCTGCTCCCCTGTTGTGGCAGGGCCTCATGGGGGTGGGGGGAATGGAAGGGAGGCTGTTTATTGCTGTGAGGGGCTTCAGAGCTGCGTTGCCTCCCAGGGGGCTGGGGTGCCTGAAATTCCCCGGGATTCCCAGTTGCTGGGCTGAGTGTGCCGCAAAGGTTCTCTCCAGCTGTGGAGTCCCTGTCCCTTTAAGAGTTTCAAAAAGCACTCACTTTTCTTTTGTCCCAGGGGCACTGGTAGTGGGGACCCACCTACAGGTTTTACTATTCTGTTTCCCTAATATCCATCACACCATGCAATGTGTGTCTGCGCTCCCAGTGCAGATTACCAGGGCTGGTTACTTAGCAGTCCTGCACTTCCACTTCCTCCCCACTCTGACTCCTCTCCTCCCACCAGTGGGCTGGGGTAGGGGGAGTGCTTGGGTCCCACCACCTGTCACTTGTGTCTTACCCCCTTCATGAGGTGCTGAGTTCTCGCAGATGTAGATGTAGTCTGACCATTGTACCATATCTTCTGGCCTCTCTTTTAGAAATAGTTGTATTTGCTGTATTTTTAATAATATATATGGTTTGGGAGGAGATTTCCACTGCCCTACTCATGCCGCCATCTTGGCTCCTCCCTATAATTCCACTTTTTCCTAATATGTAGTTAATTTCTAAAAATTCAATTTTGTTATTCTGGGTCATATATCCCCCCAAAGTATATTTATATATTTATTATATTGTGCTTTTGTGATGATGTATTTATAGAAGCATTTAAATCTATGCATATGTACCTCAACTATATTTCTTTTTGCCTCTACACATAGATATATGTATAGAAAAACATTCATCTAATATTAATTGTGCTTATTTTTGTGGCTGTGAGATTTTAATAAAACATCTACTTGTGGATTTTTTTTGGTATTCTTTTTAATTGTTTAAATTACCTATGATGGGCATTTACTATTTTTCAGCATTTTTTTGCTCTCAAAACAATAAAAATATAAAAAATGAGAGAGTTTTCATTTAACAACTGTAATAATATAGATCAGAATTGTTTTAAAAGGATTTATATAATCACTCACTTTTATGGTAATTACTTGAAAGACAACTGTGGTCTTGCATCATATAAAGTGATAAGCTGTTTTTCAGTTACAAGTGACCAGATAATTATGCCCTGTCAAACCAGCATTTTCAACACAGATTCACTTAATAACAGTCCATTGTGAAGATGAAAGTTTTCGTGCTTTCAGAAGTCCTAACTCTGTTTAAGTAATTTGACAAATAGCATCTTTCTTCATTTTGTAGGGCCTTTTAGGGGTCAAATATCTAATCTTCATAAGTATTGATGAACCAGAACAGATCATGTCCCAAAAAAATCTGCACCCAAAGCAGACAGCTCACATCTGCCCTTGTGATTACAGTTAATCTCTTAGGGTTATAATTGAAAGATATGTGAAACTTACAGATCAAACCCAGAAATGAGAACACAAATGTAGTAAAAAGTATTTGTTTTTATTTTCCAGTATGCTTCATTAAAAAAGGTACAGTTTTATTAGTAGTACATGAATGAACTTAAAGATCAAAGTGACAAGTTTTTGTCACAGATATTAATTTACAATTTACAAACACCCACCAAAACAATTAAAAATGAAATAAATATATTTACATTTCATGTTTCTTGTATTTTCATTGCATTTTTAATATATATAAAATATATAACATTTATAATATTGTATTTATCTTCAAAAGAAACTTCAAATGTGCAAATAAGTGAATTATGATTTGAAAATATTAATGAATAAGAATAAACCATAAGCAAGAATTTTAGAGGTATGGATAAAGCAATTCCTTAAGAAGAGCTCATGTATATAGCGGTATTAAGTGTAGTAAAATGTTATTAATATCGGAACATATACACTTACCTTAAAAACTTAAGCACAAGATTATCCTTGTGATTTTAAAGCTTCTCCACACTGCTGATTTCTAGCAGTAATTCTAAATAATTGTTAGGATTATTATTTTTCCACAGCAATAAATCAAGCTTCTCTCATATCCAACATTGAATGTAGACAGTTTATAAACAAGCTTTGTTGTTGTGAGAGAAATGTCACTTTATAAATTAATGCACCCAGAGGAAAATTTATTTGCTTACATGGTTAATGTGAATTTGACCTTTTTTTTCCAAGAAATTACTTTCTTTCTTGCTGAGTGACAGTTTTGCAAGCACAGGCTTTAAAGCTATAAGTTGGTATATGCCTGAAAAATGGGCAAGAAATGATTAGCTGACTATTCTCTCTTAGAAATAGTGTTGGATGATAAATGTTGGAGTACACACTACACTTACATTATCTATTAAATTATTTAAAAATACTTATTGCAACATAAATTAAAAATGCCCCTCTTTAATATACTTCAATTAAATTAATTGTTTTTTTTTGTCAGGCAAAATACATTATTGTAGTAGTTAGGAAAGATTTCAAATGATTTT
Source organism: Manis javanica (assembly GCF_040802235.1). Classification (NCBI taxonomy): domain Eukaryota; kingdom Metazoa; phylum Chordata; class Mammalia; order Pholidota; family Manidae; genus Manis; species Manis javanica. Next base: position 137,916,850 of record NC_133157.1, on the reverse strand, counting down.
TGAACTCTGTTTTCTGACCTAAGTACCTATATATAATATTCCCTTTGAGCTTGCACCATGTACACTGCAGTGAATCATGTCAATACATACATATATATGTATGTGTACATATATATATGCATACATATATACGTGTAATGTATACACACACACACACACATACACACACATATGATATACCAAGGCACTAGAGGGTTAACATAATCAAGCATTCTGTTCTTAAAATGTGCTCTATACAAACTAGAATTTGATGAGTAAATCTCATGCATCTAAATCTAAATTACATGAGAAATAGAGATTTATCTTGTTTTTTTGTTCATTTCTAAATTTTCTCAAGTTGTCCAAATTATAACAGATGACAGTGGCTAATCATGGCATGCAAAATGAAATGTGAAATGCTATTCACTAGCTGATGAAAACTAGAAGAATATTAATTTTCTAATAGGTGTTTACTCCACTAATTGTTAGGCCTGTTGATATTTTAACAGTAGTATCAAAAATAAACACCATGTGGTATTATCACAAATTTTAATTCAAGCTATAATTTACAAAGTAAATTTAAATTACATTAAGCATATATATTTGAAATATATTCTCCTAATATAATTTGTGGTTAATGTTTTACTTTATATATACATATATGTATATGTGTGTGTGTGTGTGTATGTGCATGTGTGCACAAGGATATATATACCCATATGTGCCTCATGTGTACCATCTTTTCTTCATCATAGACATAATAAGCACAGGCTAGAAGATCTTTATGATATAACAAAAAAGATATTTAATTAAATTGTCTTTTTGTTTTTAATATCCAGCTTTTACAAAATCTGACTTTTAAATGATTACATTACGCTTATATAAAGTTTTAAAACTTTTTTTTTGGCTAACTAGGCCATTTCCTGTTGTCTGTAGACCAGATTATCCCACTGTGGACAGAGAGATGTTACCCCAGTGTGGGGCACAATGAGGTATAGCTCCAGTTAGTAGCAGATAATGAACTGGCTACAACTGCTTAAAATCCTAAGGGAGATCTTCCCTCTACTCTTTTAAGTTCAGTCGTGTCCAACTGAAGCCTGCTTTTAGTAGTCTTCTAATTTTAGAATGATTGTTGTGTTTGACCAATACATAGTGAGCAATAATTCTAGTGTTAACCAAATTGTGGATATGTATTTAGTTTTAGGATCAAAATAAATTATATTAAAACTGTTTTTTGTCCAATTTGCCACAGTTCTTTTAGTAAGGTGTCCTAGATATAACTTAACACTTATCCAGATACAATTATAATCCTTCACTTTTTCTTTTCAATATAATGTGCTTAAAAATTAATCAGATGTAAAATGAATAACACAATAATTATAGAAATGTTAATTTTTTAATTTTAATGATCATGTGCTCTTTTTATAAGTACTTTTGTTTCCTTCTTGAGTGACTATTTTTCTCCTATTTAAAAAATATAAAATAAAACCAAGTATTGATGCTTGGTCTTCTTCACAAGGAAATATCCAATTTGATTTAGTTTAGTTTGATTAATTTCAGAGAACATGTGTTAATACAAAGTAATTTTTATCTTTTAATAGGCAACTTGTTATTTAAAAGCAGCTCTCAGTAGTGTGGTAGTGAAGGACAGAGAATATTTCCACATTACACAAATAGTTATGAAATATCTGGGATCTGAACTATGTACACATACTTCCGATGCCTTTGAATTTCCAGCCTTTCACATTTACACTCCTAAGACAAGATATCTAAAATAACCTTAATAATTTGGCATTACATAATAACTTTTATGACACGGTAAGTTAGAAATTTTAAATTATATTTTCATATCTCACCTTATTTTCTCATAAAATATTACTAAAATGAAAACATTTCATTTACCTAACATAAGTAATAGTTTTGAGACTCCTTTCCAGGGACATTTCAGTCCAGGATTAACTGGTAGGGTTGGGATTACAAAGAATTATTTCTCATACTGCATTTATTGACATTATTTTCTTTATAGAAGTTTTTAGGGTCACTGAAGTTTATGAAACTTTAATTTGATAACAAACCCTGTTAGGTAACATAGAAATTTCCCTAAATGAAGGACAGAACAAAACATACATGAACGTTTCTTTCATTCATAATTAAATTAACACATTTTGGCATCTGTGTTTAACACTGGCAATGAGTAAATTATTTAGTAACAGTGATCCAAGGGAGAAATAGCCCATTTCACACTGTGTCTATCATAGGTCAATGTAATTATTATTTTGTAAATCTAAGGAATATTTTACAATAAGATAAACCAAGCTGGAGTGCCAGTGTCAAATCATGGAAAGAGAATACAGGGGGAAATCTACATGAGCAAATGAAAATGCATTCTTCTTTGATGAGATTTTTTGCATGCTAGTCCCCTTGATGCCATATGGTTTTTGCCTCCTTTATGTCACTTATACAATGATAGGGCATTAGTTCATGATCTGGCCCAACATGTATTTGGCATACAAAATAATCTAAATACAGAAATAACCATTTAACTGGTATTTTTATTTATAGGTAGCTTATAATTTTTATAGTATGTACATACTTCAAATCATTCTTTTGCCTCCACTTTAGATGAATGCAGGATACTGGTACAAATCAACTGAGCAAGAACATGCTGGTTCTGTTCATTTGGAATTATTCACAGCTGCCTTACAAAATAGAAATGCTTTTATGATCCCTTATGATAGTTCTCTCTGCTGAAATTTCAGTTTGACTTTACTGTTGATGTGGTGGTATCATTGTTTTTCTGAAGTCCATAGTAATGATATGTTTATTCTGTTTATACAGTTATGGCAAGTGGTGATGCACAGCCCTATGTCAAGTCGTGTATTTTCCTTTGCTTGTGGTAGCAGACGCAGCAGAAGCAGAAACAGCAGCCTGATTGCCTAAAAAGAGAGGGTCCAGACAAGCCACTTTGGCTGCAAAGAATGAATGAATGCAATGAAGAACAGCAAATAGATTTGAAAATTCCAGCTCCTGAAAAGGAAAGAGGCATGGGTCAAGCAAAATAACAATTTCCTTTCAGAAAACTGATAATAACTAGACAACTTGGCAATAGATAGACTTATTTTTCAAGTACAATAAACTTTACTAGAATGAATTACAGTTAATATATAGAACAGGTAGGGTTTTTTCTGTTCAATATGTAGATTTCATATGAATTGCAGATTTACTTCAAAACATTGTGGCCTAAGAGCTGAAAGGACTAAGCATTCTTATCATCTATAAAAACTATTTCAGTATTGATAAATGTTGCATAGAAATACACTTGGCCATATTAAAATGTTATTTTTGATAAAGTATAAGAGAAACATTAGAGTAGCTTCAAAAGTATTTTATCTCTTTACACATACTTCAAATGATAAATGGGTTCAAATAGTTAAAAGATATTCTTTATTATTCTCTACAGTAAGTTACTATTTGTCATAGGACACTGAATATGAAATACTAAAAGCAAGAGAATAAGAATGTTTATGATGGTAATAACCAAATGCTTCAGTTCCAAAACATAATACATGAATTAATTTTAAATTTAAGGAACTTAAATTATTGCACTGGATTATTTAAATTGTTGTACTTGATTCTCAAAAAATTTCAACTAGGACACACTAATGTTTGGATTTTTAGAAATAGGTTTCCCATTTAGATACTTAAGGAAATTTGCAGCTCAAACACAAGTGGCAATCCAATGATATATATTGTAATGAAATAGAAAAATTCCTTCAAGCCACAAATGATGCCAGACTAGCTGTAAAATCCTGAGGTGAGCTCAGGATAGATTTTAAAAGCTGACATCATAAATATTTTATGGAAAGCTTCAAGTCTTGTAAAAATGTTTTAATTCCAACAGCGTCGAGAGATGAAAAAGTACATATATTTATGAAAACTAGATGATAAGCTTATCACAAAGATGATAACTACAGGGTGATAAACTAAATCAAATTATTGACAGAATTGTTGCTCTATATTGCATATTTGTAATAAAAGGTGAAGAATTACAATTGATGTGTATATTACTGATCTGTTTGCAATTTATACTATGTGGTAATGGAAAATAATACAAAGTATCCATTCAATTAGGTCATCTTAGGTCATCTTGTAATATCTGTAATGGGCTAGAGAACTATTTAAAGAAAATAATTCACGTTAGAAGTATTTTCATTCAATAGAAGTGCAATAAAGCACAACATAGATTCACTGTTCTGTACATCACATATAAAAGTAACTGTGCTGTCTCAGTAATTCCCTTCAAAACTTCAGTATTTCATAATCAGTTTCCTACAGCAATGTTGACTTGTTCTGGAAAACAGCAAAGACTTGATTTACTTATTCTAATTTCCTCAGTGCTCCCATTTATAAATGATTTTAGTTACTTCATCATAATTATTTCACAAACCACTTCAGTAGCACTATGATGTGTTATTGGTCAACAAACAGGCTTCACCATTCCTTGTGCAGCAAGTCTATATTACCTGCAAATTTTGAATACTTTCTAAGTGAGCCCACATTAACCCCATCACATATGAAAAGAGTGGGGAAGATTTGGAAAGTGTGAGATGGACTTGTATACTGTTAAACATTAAAAAGCAACAAAAACATGCAATTCACTCCTGAAGAAAGGGAGAATATTGCTAAATGTTGCAAATGTGCAATAATATAACAAATAACTTTTTTTCAAAAATAGTTCCATCATTTCTTTATTAAATTGGAATTCATGTATTAGCTATCAAAAATAAATATCTAAACATAAGGAAATTTTTGGAAAGATTAATATTTTCAATTATTTATACCTTGTCAATTTTATGTCAACTTTTTGGTATAAATTGTCACTTCAAAACATTTACACTTTTTTTTTCAGGGGAGCAAGTGTTAAGCAGGACATTATAGGTAAATAGAAAAAGCAGGAGTCAGAGATATGTTCAAGTCTCACCCTTGATTCCATTGTCAACTCATTTTTACTCCAACTTAGTGGTGACCTTTAGCAATAATATCCACTCTTTGGGCTTCAATTATCACTTCTATACACACTGACATCACTTTTCTCCTCATTTCTAATGTGAATCCTAGAACTTTATGTCCATCTACTTACTGAGCATTCATGATGATATCCACCAAGTTCTTTACAATCACCTTGTAATACAGCTCTTTGGAAACCCAAGAATCTCACCAAGTAAAAATGAAATTTAAAAAATTAAAAATTAAAAATCTCTTCAGGAAGCGGAGCCAAGATGGCGGCGTGAGTAGAGCAGTGGAAATCTCCTCCCAAAACCACATATATTTATGAAAATATAACAAAGACAACTCTTCCTAGAATAGAGATAAGAGGACACAGGACAACATCCAGACCACATCCAGACATGCGAGAACTCAGTGCCTCGCGAAGGGGGTAAGATACAAGCCCCAGCCTGGCGAGTCCTGAGCGCACCTCCCCCCAACTCCCTGCGGGAGGAGAGGAGTCAGAGCCGGGAGGGAGAAGGGAGCCCAGGACTGCTGAACACCCAGATACAGCCATTGGACCAGAGTACAGACATAGTGCATGTGTGGGGTCCTGGATACTAGGGAAACAGGGCAGCAAAGTCAGTGAGTGGGTCCCTGAAGCTGGCACCTGAGGACAAAGAAAAGCGTGTGGCTTTTTCTTTTTTAATGATTTGTTTAATTTTTTTGTTTGTTTTTGTTTTTGTTCTGTTTTGTTTTGTTTTGGAGGGTGCTTTTTGGAAGTCTTAAAGGGACAGGGTGGGACACTTAGTCCAGAGGCAGGGAATCTGGGGATCTCTGGACACTCTAACTCCTTGGGCAGCAGGGAGCATGGAGGCCCCTCACGGAGATAAACAGCCTCCCAGCAGCACCACTTCCAATGCAGCTCCACCATTTTGGAGCAGTGGCCAGAGACAGGCCACACGCACAGCAACAGCAGAGATAAAGTCCTTAGCATCTGCGCAGGAATCAGAAACCCTGTCTGCATGCAGCTGCCCAGCACAAGCCACTAGAGGTTGCTGTTCTCCCAAGAGAGGAAAGCCACAAACCAACTAGAAGGGAAGCTCTTCCAGCCATCACTCATCCCAGCTCTGCAAACTATTTCTATCATCATGAAAAGGCAAAATTACAGGCAAACCAAGATCACAGAGACAACACCAGAGAAGGAGACAGACCTAACCAGTCTTCCTGAAAAAGAATTCAAAATAAAAATCATGAACATGCTGATGGAGATGCAGAGAAAAATGCAAGAGCTAAGGGATGAAGTCCAGAGGGAGATCACAGATGCCAGGAAGATTACAGAAGTGAATCAAACTCTGGAAGGAAGTATAAGCAGAATGGATAAGATGCAAGAGCCATTGATGGAATAGAAACCAGAGAACAGGAATACATAGAAGCTGACATAGAGAGAGATAAAAGGATCTCCAGGAATGAAACAATATTAATAGGACTGTGTGACCAATCCAAAAGGAACAATATCTGTGTTATAGGGGTACCAGAAGAAGAAGAGAGAGAAAAAGGGATAGAAAGTGTCTTTGAAGAAATAATTGCTGAAAACATCCCCAAACTGGGGGAAGAAATAATAAAACAGACCATGGAAATACACAGAACTCCCAACAGAAAGGACCCAAGGAGAACAACACCAAGACACATAATAATTAAAATGGCAAAGACAAGGACAAGGAAAGAGTTTTAAAGGCAGCTAGAGAGAAAAAGGTCACCTATAAAGGAAAACCCATCAGGCTATCATCAGACATCTCAAAAGAAACCTTACAGGCCAGAAGAGAATGGCATGATATATTTAATGCAATGAAACAGAAGGGCCTCGAACCAAGGATACTGTATCTAGCATGATTATCATTTAAATATGATGGAGGGATTAAACAATTCCCAGACGCAAAAGCTGAGGGAATTTGCCTCCCACAAACCACCTCTACAGGGCATCCTACAGGGACTGCTCCAGATGGGAGCACTCCTGAAAGGAGCACAGAACAAACCACCCAATATATGAAGAATGGAGGAGGAGGAATAAGAAGGGAGAGAAGAAAAGAATCTCCAGACAGTGTATATAATGGCTCAATAAGTGAGCTAAGTTAGGCAGTAAGATACTAAAGAGGCTAACCTTGAACCTTTGGTAACCACGAATTAAAAGCCTGCAATGGCAATAAGTACATATCTTTCAATAGTCACCCTAAATGTAAATGGACTGAATGCACCAATCAAAAGACACAGAGTAATAGAATGGATAAAAAAACAAGACCCATCTATATGTTGCTTATAAGAAACTCACCTCAAACCCAAAGACATGCACAGACTAAAAGTTAAGGGATGGAAAAGCATATTTCAGGCAAACAACAGAGAGAAGAAAGCAGGGGTTGCAGTACTAATATCAGACAAAATAGACTTCAAAACAAAGAAAGTAACAAGAGATAAAGGACACTACATAATGATAAAGGGCTCAGTTCAACAAGAGGATATAACCATTCTAAATATATATGCACCCAACACAGGAGCACCAGCATATGTGAAAGAAATACTAGCAGAACTAAAGGTGGAAATCGACTGCAATGCACTCATTATAGGAGACCTCAACACACCACTCACCCCAAAGGATAGATCCACCCGGCAGAAAATAAGTAAGGACACGGAGGCACTGAACAACACACTAGAACAGATGGACCTAATAGATATGTATAGAACTCTACATCCAAAAGCAACAGGATATACATTCTTCTCAAGTACACATGGAATATTCTCCAGAATAGACCACATACTAGGCCACAAAAAGAGCCTCAGTAAATTCCAAAATATTAAAATTCTACCAACCAACCACAAGGTATAAAACTAGAAATAAATTCTACAAAGAAAACAAAAAAGCTCACAAATACATGTAGGCTTAACAACATGCTCCTAAATAATCAATGTATAAATGAACAAATTAAAATAGAGATCAAGGAATATATGGAAACAAATGACAACAATAGAAAGCCCCAACCTCTGTGGGACACAGTGAAAGCAGTCTTAAGAGGAAAGTATATAGCGATCCAGGTCCATTGAAGAAGGAAGAACAATACAAAATGAATAGTGTAGCATCATAATTATCGAAACTGGAAAAAGAAGAATAAATGAGGCCTAAAGTCAGCAGAAGGGGGAACATAATAACATCAGAGAAAAATAAACAAACTTGAGAAGAATAAAACAATAGCAAAAATCAATGAAACAAAGAGCTAGTTCTTTGAGAAAATAAGCAAAATAGATAAGCCTGTAGCCACATTTTTTAAGAGAAAAAGAATCAACACAAATCAACAGAATCAGAAAAGAGAACAGAAAAATCATGACAGACCCCACAGAAATACAAATTATTAAAGACTACTATGAAAACCTATACGCCAACAAACTGGAAAGCCTAGAAGAAATGGACAACTTCCTAGAAAAATACAACCTACCAAGATTGACCAAGAAGAAAAACAAAAGTTAAACAAACCAATTACGAGCAAAGAAATTGAAACAGTAATCAAAAAACTACCCAAGGACAAAACCCCTGGGCCGGACGGATTTACCTCGGAATTTTATCACACACACAGAGAAGACATAATACCCATTCTCCTTAAGGTTTTCCAAAAAATAGAAGAGGAGGGGATACTCCCGAACTCATTCTATGAAGCCAACATCACCCTAATACCGAAAACAGGCAAAGACCCCACCAAAAAAGAAAACTACAGACCAATATCCCTGATGAATGTAGATGCAAAAATACTCACTAAAATATTAGCAAACCGAATTCAAAAATATATCAAAAGGATCATACACCATGACCAAATGGGATTCATCCCAGGGATGCAAGGATGGTACAACATTCGAAAATCCACCAACATCATCCACCACATCAACAAAAAGAAAGACAAAAACCACATGATCATCTCCATAGGTGCTGAAAAAGCATTTGACAAAATTCAGCATCCATTCATGATAAAAACTCTCAGCAAAATGGGTATAGAGGGCAAGTACCTCAACATAATAAAGGCCATATATGATAAACCCACAGCCAACATTATATTGAACAGTGAGAAGCTGAAAGCGTTTCCTCTGAGATCAGGAACAAGACAGGGCTGCTCACTCTCCCCTCTGTTATTTAACATAGTACTGGAGGTCCTAGCCACGGCAATCAGACAAAACAAAGAAAAAAAAGGCATCCAGATTGGTAAAGAAGAAGTTGAACTGTCAGTATTTGCAGATGACATGATATTGTACATAAAAACCCTAAAGACTCCACTCCCAAACTACTAGAACTGATATCGGAATACAGCAAAGTTGCAGGATACAAAATTAACACACAGAAATCTGTGGCTTTCCTATATACTAACAATGAACCAATAGAAAGAGAAATCAGGAAAACAACTCTATTCACAGTTGCATAAAAAAGAATAAAATACCTAGGAAAAAACCTAACCAAAGAAGTGAACGACCTATACCCTGAAAACTACAAGTCACTCTTAAGAGAAATTAAAGGGGACACTAACAAATGGAAACTCATCCCATGCTCATGGCTAGGAAGAATTAATATCGTCAAAATGGCCATCCTGCCCAAAGCAATATACAGATTTGATGCAATCCTTATCAAATTACCAGCAACATTCTTCAATGAACTGGAACAAATAATTCAAAAATTCATATGGAAACACCAAAGACCCAGAATAGCCACGCAATCCTGAGAAATAAGAATAAAGTAGGGGGGATCTCAGTCCCCAATTTCAAGCTCTACTACAAAGCCATAGTAATCAAGACAATTTGGTACTGGCACAAGAACAGAGCCACAGATCAGTGGAAGAGATTAGAGACTCCAGACATTAACCCAAACATATATGGTCAATTAATATTTGATAAAGGAGCCATGGACATACAATAGGGAAATGACAGTCTCTTCAACAGATGGTGCTGGCAAAACTGGACAGCTACATGTAGGAGAATGAAACTGGACCATTGTCTAACCCCATACACAAAAGTAAATTCAAAATGGATCAAAGACCTGAATGTAAGTCATGAAACCATAAAACTCTTAGAAAAAAAACATAGGCAAAAATCTCTTAGACATAAACATGAGTGACCTCTTCTTGAACATATCTACCCGGGCAAGGAAAACAACAGCAAAAATGAACAAGTGGGACTATATTAAGCTGAGAAGCTTCTGTACAGCAAAAGACACCATCAATAGAACAAAAAGTTACCCTACAGTATGGGAGAATATACTGCAAATGACAGATCCGATAAAGGCTTGATGTCCAAAATATATAAAGAGCTCACCCACCTCAACAAACAAAAAACAAATAATTGAATTAAAAAATGGGCAGAGGAACTGAACAGACAGTTCTCCAAAAAAGAAATGCAGATGGCCAACAGACATATGAAAAGATGCTCCACATCGCTAATTATCAGAGAAATGCAAATTAAAACCACTATGAGGTATCACCTCACATCAGTAAGAATGGCTACCATCCAAAAGACAAACAACAACATATGTTGGCGAGGTTGTGGAGAAAGGGGAACCCTCCTTCACTGCTGGTGGGAATGTAAATTAGTTCAACCATTGTGGAAAGCAGTATGGAGGCTCCTCAAAAAACTCAAAATAGAAATACCATTTGACCCAGGAATTCCACTCCTAGGAATTTATCCTAAGAATGCAGCAGCCCAGTTTGAAAAAGATAGATGCACCTGTATGTTTATCGCAGCACTATTTACAACAGCCAAGAAATGGAAGCAACCTAAGTGTTCATTAGCAGATTAATGGATAAAGAAGATGTGGTACATATACACAATGGAATATTATTCAGCCATAAGAAGAAAACTTATCCTCCCATTTGCAACAACATGGATGGAGCTAGAGCGTATTATGCTCAGTGAAATAAGCCAAACGGAGAAAGAGAAATTCCAAATGATTTCACTCATCTGTGGAGTATAAGAACAAAGGTAAAACTGAAGGAACAAAACAGTAGCTGAATCACAGAATCCAAGAATGGACTAACAGGTACCAAAGTGAAAGGAACTGGGGAGGATGGGTGGGTAGGGAGGGATAAGGGGTGGAAGAAAAAGGGGGTATTGTGATTTGCATGCATAATGGGGGGGTGGGTGAAAGGGGAGGGCTGTACAACACAGAGAAGACAAGTAGTGTTTCTACATTTTGCTATGCTGATGGACAGTGACCGTAAAGGGGTTTGTGGGGGGGACGAGGTATAGGGGAGAGTCTAATAAACATAATATTCTTCATGTAATTGTAGATTAAGGATAACAAAAAAAAATAGAAAGAAAAGGGGGATTACTCCCTGATAGGATAAAACTAACTGTAAATCAATGATTAATGCATGCTTTAAATATCCTTAATTTTGATCATTTAAAGGGTGTAAGATGATCAGCTATGGAAGTACATTTTTCTGATAATATTCCTTTCTCTTAAAAAAAAAAAGCAGTTCCTGTGTGGTGCTCTCCAATAAGTTCTTCATGATGATATAAAGGGCATATCAAAGTGTGGGCAAAGGGTTTCTTTGTGTTTATACAGAGGATTAAAGCCTAATTTGGCTACCCAGAAAATGAATTAAGATACGATATGAAGAAGAACTTCCAACATCAACATTCTCTGGAAGAGTCATTCCAGAAGATGATCATCAAAAAACCTCAACAAAGATCCAGGCGATGCTGCAGTTGTAGCTGCATCCATCCCACCGGTTCCTGGACTTGCCATTGGAATGAAGAAGGAGATATCTAAGCTGGCCTGTGCATACAGTAAAACAACAAATTTGACTGGATCTATACTGTCAGAACTCAACCAAGAATTAGAGGAAGTGCAAGTTGCAGCGCTCCAAAATCTTGTGACTACAGACTCTCTACTATTAAAAGAACATATGGGATGTGAACAGTTCCCAGGTATGTGTTGTTTTAATTTGTCTGATTTTTCTCTAACTATTCAAATTCAGTTAGACAATATCCATCATATCATTGATAAGTTTTCACAAATTCCTAGGGTGCCTAACTGGTTTTCTTGGTTTCACTGGAGGTGGCTGGTAATTGTAGGTCTGTTTTGGTTATGTAGCAGTATTCCTATTATGTTAATGTGTGTGTGCAATTTAATTAGTAGTTTAAAACCTATACATGCTTATGTTACTCTACAAGATGATATGTCAAAGAAATAATCAATCTTCCCATGTTTTCTTCCATCTGCTACTTCTATAGCTTTTCTTCTTCCTTCCTAATTATAACCCTTAAGTAGAATTCATGCATCATATCGAAATTACCGAGTATCATAATTCTTCCAAGTGGTAAAGATGACTCAAGACAAATGCTGGGCATAAAAGCCACAGGGCATAAATCTGCAAAGAAGTAAAAAGCTAACCTTTTGAAACAATATTGCTTCTCTCTCATTTACCAACTTTACATTTCCCTGTATGGCCCCAGAAGATGACTGGTTAGCCAGAGACGGGTAAGATTCCTCAAGGGAGGAACAACCTAAGACAGGCACAGTCACAGGGAGGCCGTCAGGAGAGAAATTGGGGATCAACAGTGGGGAGGCTTAGAACCTCACCCCCCTATTTTGAGAGAAATTTTCTGCATCTATGGATGTTTTGTTGCCCTTGTCTAGCTTGGATTAATACTTAGTCTATAGGCACACACCTGATCATCTACATTTGCCCTCTTACAGCACTAAACTATGTTTTCTACCTTTATCTTGCATCTACCTACCACTTCAGTATTTTATTAAAAAAAAAAATAATAATAATAATACGGGAGAATGTGGGATTCACTTATAAATCTAGTATAAAAATCAAATGAATATTCATATTTGGCCTGATTGTTTATAGTCCATAATGTGTGATCAAAACCGAAAGTTTCTGTGACGACTGCCCTTGCACTGCTCACCATGTAATAACCTATTCACTATGTAAGAATTTGTTCACTATGTAAGAACTTGTTCATTATGCTTCAGAAGATTGGAGGTTGTTGAGAATTAGGCTTGGGGCTGTTTAATGATTGTAATTGAGTCCTCTATACAGAATTTTATTGTTGTTAACAACATTTGATCAATAAATATGAGAGATGCCCTCTCAAAAAAAAATCTCTTCAAAATTTAACCATTCATTCAATGAATATTTATTGAGTGCTTACTATGCATATAGGTTTTTTCTTGGTAGAAAGATGCAGTAGTAAGCAAAACAGACCATAAATATGTTCTGATGGGACTTACATTCTAGCATCAGGAAAACAAAATATGAGGGCATGAAGAAAATAAATATAATATTTCTGACTATGATTGTAAGTACAATTGAGAAATTAGAGCAGGGAAGAGAGCAAACAGTGTGAGAAAAGCTGTGGGAGAGGAAAATCCAAATATCCAGGTGAGCAAAAGCCAGAGGGGACAAAGGAGTAAACCATTTGCATGTTTGTGGGAAAAAGATTACAGGCAGAAGTATAGTATCAAAGACCCTGAGATAGAGACATTCAAAGAGTGTTTGGGGAAAACTGAGAGGCTATTGTGGAGGGAATGGAATGAATTAAGGAGTAATTAACAAGAACTGAGGACAAAGAAATAACCAGGTGAGAAAGTGTAATGCCATATGGTCCCCTATGAGTTTTACACTGAGTGACATGGAAAACCACTAGACATTTTTGAGCATGGAAATGACAAAAATTGACTTAAGTCTTAAAATAATAATTCTGACTACACTGTTGAGAATGAACTTTTTGGGATTAAGAATGAAAGTGGGGAGGGACCTTATATATTTTTCAATAAGGAATGGTGTGAGATTTGAAAGTAAAGTCAAGGCTGATTCCAAGGTGTTGAGTTGAGTGACTGAAAGGAGATTTGCCATTTACTGAAAAGAAGGAAGTGAGGGGACAGGGTTGGAATGATAGATCAAGATTTTGGTTTTGGACATGCCCATTTGAGAGTGCATTAGAATTACAAAGGATACATATATAGAGTAGTATATATTAACGTAGACTTTAGGGAAAAATCAGGACGGGGCAAAAAATTTAGGATGTCTCAGCATATAGATGACAGATAAAGCTGTATTTTGAGTGAGAAGATCAAGGAAGGTGCACAGGGTTGGAAAGTAAATGATTAAAGACTAATCTAATAATACTGTATTGCATATTTGAAACTTGCCAAGAGAGTAAATCTTGAAAGTCCTCACCACAAGAAAAAAATTATAACTCTGTATGCTGAAGAATGTTACCCAGACCTTTTGTGGTGAACATTTTGCAATATATACAATATCAAATCATTATGTGGTACACCTGAAACTAATGAAATGTTATATGCCAGTTATATCTCATTTATTAAAGTCATTTTACTGGTGTAATAACTTCAGAAAAAAATCAACAAAGTTTCAATTCATGTTTTACCATATATATTTCTTAAACTATATTTGTACTGTAAACTACTCATCCAGGCTAAAAAATAAATATAGAAAAATAACAATATGTTTAATTAAAAAATCTAAAGTATTCTCTTGAGATCATAATGTTGGGATTTTTTTATAATTCATTTTGCTAATCTTTACTTTTTTGAATGAATGTATTTACTTTAAATGTAATTATATGTAAAGTAAAATTTATATCTATTGTTTGCTATTTGTTTACTATATATCAGTATTTTTTATTCCTTTATTCTTCCACTACTGTCTACATATATACACATAAATGTAATTCTCATGTTTCTCATAATATATTTAGCTTTTTTAAAAGTTACTCTAGCACATATAATTCACATCTTAAAACAGTCTAATTTAGATCAACATCAATTTAACTTCAGTAATATTAAAAAAAATTGTTCCAGTATACCTCTGTTCTCTCCCTTCCTCCTTTATGCTATTAACTTCTACATGTACTCCATTTTTATAAATTAAACACAATGACCCAGTTTTATAATTAATGTTTTATGTAATTGTATTTTAAAGCAGTAAAGAAAAATAATTACAAACAAAAATGTATTTATACTGTCAATGATACTTAATTATATATTTGCTTTTACCAGTATTCTTAATTTCTTCATGTGGATTTAAGTTACTGTCTTGTCATTTTAATGTGAAGGATCCTAGTATTAAACATTATGCGTATCTATTAGTGGCAAATAATTCTGTTGTTTAATCTTATAATGGATTGATTTCTTATTCATTTTTGAAGAAAAACTTAGCTAAAGACTTCTTGTTTGACAATCTTTGTTTCTTTTAAATATGTCATTCTAATGTTATCTGTTCTCTATGGTTTATTATGAGAAATCACCTGTTACCCTTATTAGTGATCATGGTTTGAGTCATTTCTCTTTTGCTGCTTTCAAGACTGACATGTTGAGATTTAGATGTATTGATTTCTTCAAGTTCTCTCCTTCTTTCCTCACAAACTCAAATTTGTTGTTTAATTTCTTTAGGGAATTTAAAATATTTTTCAGGCATTGCATTTAAACTATGGGATTTCATTCGGTTATCTTTATTATTTCTATCTCTTTACTGAAATTCTCCATTTCATGAGGTGTATTATTTTTCTTTTAATTCTTTAGCCAGGGCTTTCTTTAGTATTTGAGCATATATGCAATAAACAATTCAAATTTTTTGTCTAGTATATCTAAGAGCTGAATTTCCTCACAGAGAGTATGGCCTGATAGCTTATTTTTTAATATAAGGGCCACAGTTTCCTGATTCTTTGAATGTTTCATAGGTTTGTTTAAAACTGGACATTTCAAGTAATATACTCTGGAAATCAGATTCTCATCAATCCCTAAAATCTGTTATTGCCACAGGTTTTGCTGAGTTTCTTATTTTTTTTTCATCTTTTTTTTTAGTGAACTTTCTAGAGCATTTTTTAATTCTGTAAGGCCTGTATTTCCTGTTAACTTTTACAGTTATAGTCCCTGCTCATTTAACTTAGTACACACCTAATTATTTAACAGCTATTTCCTTAAATGACTTGAAGCAACATCTTCCAACTTTTCCACGTGGTTCTTTGTGTATTTTGTGATACTCCTGTAATGATTTGGTCATTTGCAACTCTTTCTAAGTCTTTACTTAACTTGTTTCACAGGGCCTCCAGATCAGCCAGAGCTGAAGCATTAGGGAGTCTTTCTGGTCATGCACACAGCTTTTTCAGGTCCATATGTCCTTCTAGGTTCTCAGGAATATACTGGAGTTTTTGAAAATCCTTAGTGGATATCTTATTCCCAGGATCACCTTTTTAAGGTTTCCTTGCTTTATTTTTTACCACAGCCGGTATGACCAGTTCAGGTACTTGTAATCTTAAACAACTGTTGCTGATTATTTTCAATAAACACCTTAGGGTAGGGTTTTCCTAATAAACATACTCTGGGATATGTCAAGTAATGACAAGCACTGCAAATAGGTTTTTCCTTGGATCTGCCAGATAGTTCAAATACAATTTTCTGGGGATAAGGCTTTCTCAGGAGGTGCAACTTTTCCCAGTCTACTTTTTTCAGTGGCTCTTGGGCTGTTGATTTTCACAGTTACTATGTTTTCTAGACTGTTCATTTCCAAGGTGATAATGGAGCTGTGGAGAAGATGATAGGAATAAGGCAAGTTAAAAATGACACAAAACTTCATGTTCTTACCAACTTTTACCTGTTTGTTTTGTTTTTAATAAATGTTCTACAGTTACTGCAACATTTGGTTAATTTTCAGAGTTTTGAGAAAGTTAATACTGGTAATGTTAACTGTTTTATCACTGCTTTTCCAGAGAAGTGATATTTCAGAAGATCTTACTGTGCCATTATGGAAGTTCAACCAACATTCACATTTGACTTGTTAAAATGCCTTAAGGCTTAATGATGGGAAAAATTTATGTATCAATAAATACCAGTGCATTTGCATTGCACTGTTTATAGACATAGATCAGATTCCAACCTATTGCTTTTTGATCTTTTCATTTTACTCTGTTCATTCACATTGTGGGTTCCTAAGAATAACAGCCTGTATTGTTTTGTGGGTTGAGTTATTGGTTCATTATTTATCTCTGTGCTGACTTCCTTTATAGGTTTTAGTGACTAAAAACTCATTTAATTGCCAATTTGTACTAAACTGTTTACTTTCAAAGTTTTAATTCTAGGATCTAATAAAATATATTGTTTAATAATGTGTGATTCTTTCATGTTAATTTAAAGTAAAAGATACTGACATATGTTAATATTGTGTTCTTTAATAACTATAATATTAATACCTGTATAATATTAAGTTATTGAGCACATGGCAGTGTGCCAGCCAATATCCTAATATCTGGATCCATAAATTTGAAGGAGACATGATTGTTGCACTTAATTCATCTGGGGTATGATCAAACCTGATTTAAAGTTAATTCTAATGTTAAAGCAGAGAACTCAAAATACATACAGCTTCAGAACAATTCTGTGGTATTTCTTTTTATAAATACTTAATTTTTCAAGTTGAAATTCAGTATATTTTTTCCATTTTCAAGTGTTTTCACGATTGTTATAATTTTTGCTACTTTTTTTATTATAAGATAACAGAGTACCTGGTTAATGTACTCTTGTATTTTAAGTTACTTTACCTCCCCTCAGAAAATGCTTTAAATACGTGTACTCAGTTCCTAAAATTCTGATTTTCAAAATGTTTCTTACTTATATAATTTAAATAAATGTTATCACATTTCTTCCATAGGTAAATTGTGACTTCTGTCCAAAGGAAAAGCAAAATGCATCACAACATGAACATGTTTCCCTTGACCACTACTTAATTTGGAGGCAGTTAATATATTTATTTTACCTAAAAGATACCAATGTAAGTTTTATAGCCTGCCAAATTAAAAATGTATTTTGGCCTCAACACAACACACTTGGGTAAATAAAATTCAGTATCCCTTTGAAGAAAATAGGGAACTTGAAAAAAAAATCACGTACAAGGAGAAAAAACTCAAGTGAGAAATGAAAATGGTTTAGAATCCTCAGTGATTCCCAGGAGTTTAGAAGCTCTTTTAAAAATAGAGGCTTATGTTCTCCAGATATCTCCTTTACTATATATTCCTTTTCCTAATTCAACAAATAATTTGACATAAAATTTCAGATAAACATATGATGTATAAACTACACACACACATACTCAAACACTAAACTGCCTCCAATTTTTCCTCTCATTTATTTTCAGGTTCTTCTGTTTCTTTTACAGTATGAGAAACTACAAAACAGATTGATACAGGACCTTCACTAATCAGTAGGTACCCTTGATTTAGGTCCTCATTTTCTTCTTCAAAATCTAAACAGCTGGTGCTCTGGAAAGTCTGTACTAAAAGGAAAATGATCTTGGAATTTCAGAAAACCTTTGGTTCCAGAAACCGAAAAGAGTCATTACTGTGAAAAGTAGGATAGATAGGAAGCTGATTCTTCATTTCTGATGCAGAGAGAGACCTTTCATCCTAAATGCCTACCCAGTTTTGTGAATATTAAAATTCCTCATTTATGAGACCTCAAGTGCAAAATATAATTTCCTCTAGATATCCATTCATTCTCTTCCAAAGACAAACTTGAACACATCATGAATTCTTTAGTGGGGATCTTTCACAGACACTTATTAAGCACACATAATGTTCCATTGTGTTATATATTCAGTCCTTACCTTCAAACTACAGAACATTTTGTCCCTAGAGCAATCCTTTAAGGCAGGCACTTTTATCCACAACTTATAATGAGAAAATTAAGATTTATAGAGATTAGCTAGAAAGTGCCATTGCTGGAAGCCAATCCTCAATTTCTGATTTGAGTTTTATTAAACCACAATATGTGTGAAAAAGTCTCTTATGGGAGCATGGAGTCTGAGACCATGAGGACTGGGGGCTGGAGAAGATTTTTGGGAACAAGCCTCCATTAATCTAATATATTTTTAAATATTTCCAAACTGTGTCTTGTTCAACTAAATAGAAAAGTAGTTTTCTTTTTTCTTCTTTTATTTTACTGTAAAAAGCACTACATTAGTTTCCAGATCTCAAATCCAGTAATTTAGATTTAATATACTGTATATACTAACTTAGGAGATAT
The DNA here is from genome assembly GCF_040802235.1 of Manis javanica. NCBI lineage: Eukaryota > Metazoa > Chordata > Mammalia > Pholidota > Manidae > Manis > Manis javanica. Next base: position 137,897,808 of record NC_133157.1, on the reverse strand, counting down.
TTTCACTGTGTTTACATGAGGGTGGGGAGGATTGTCACGAATTTCGATAAATAAAATTACAGCACTGCTTTTATAACACTATTTTGAACTCAGGTGACTGACCATATTATCTCAAATTATAATTTAAAAAATTCATATATATAAAGATAAAAATAAAATATTGGCACTAGTAAAGAAATATATTTTAGTGTGTATGTGTGTGTATGTGTGTATAACCTAGAAAATTGTTATGGATAACTATGAGACTTGTTAGTAATCTTGATTTACCACTGTCAATATTAACATTATATAAAAACCAATTTTTTAAAGTTTCCAAAAGTATCAAAAATAAGTTTTTTTGTAAATTGTCAAATAACTGCAATTTGCTTATGACTTCATTTGGTAAACCCTCCTCTGTTCTACTAGAACTTTCTGAGGAGTTTAATCAGGCTTTGTAAAACAAATGGGAAATATATTAAGCTTTCTGAGTAATGAAGTGTGAATTTGTGAGTTTCTACTTTCAGAGAAAAAAGTATAACAGGCTTTTGTACTATGACATTGTTCTTTTATAGCTATAAAACAACAACCAAAACAAAATGTTCCCTACCTCCCATGTAAATCTATATGACTCTTTTGAGTATTTCTTAGGCCTTTTCAGAACCACAAAGTTATACAATTTGAACTTTCAATATTGTCATACATTTGACAACTCAAGCAATCACAGCCCTCAAATTCTTGTTAAGCTCTGGTTATAATGTATTTGCCTTGTAACTGGGAATATACATGTGTATTATTAAATTAAAGCATATTTTCTTAGAATTTATCTACTTACTGTCATGCAACAAGACCTGTGCCCACTCTATAAACTGCCCAATCACTGTTTAAATTATTTTCAAAGAGAAAACATTGCAATGGCCTCAATATGTAACTACTTTTTCCTGAGCTGTATTTCAAGTGCTGGCTCACCTTTTATTTTATTTTTTAGTACAGCTTTATTGTGATATTTTTGACAAATAAAATTGTATGTATTTTAGGTGTGTGACTTGATGTTTGATATATGCATATACTGTGAAAAGAGCACCACAATCAAGCTTATTAACAAGTCATCACCTCAGTAACAGCTACAATTGTGTTTGTGTGTTAGGGGGGATTTATTTAAGATCTAGCCTCTGCAAATTTCAAGTATACTCCATTGTGTTGTTAACTATTATCATCACATTATTCTCTGGATCTCTATTCATCTTATATATATATATATCTTATATAACTGAAGTTTTATCATCACCTTATTTCTTCTTGTGTCCAGCTCTGGCAACTACCATTCTATTCTCTGCTTCTGAGTTTGATTATTTTAGATGTCACATATAAGTTAGATCATGTAGTATTTCTCTTTATGTGTCTTATTTTACTCTACATTGTGTCCTCCAGCTCCATCCATGTCGCAAATAGCAGGATGTCCTCTTTTTAAAGGTTGAATAATATACTATTGTGTGTGTGTGTGCATGCGCGAGTGTTTGTGTGTGTGTGTGACATTTTCTTTATCCATTCATCTGTCAAAGGACGTTTAGGTTGTTTCCATGTCATGGCTATTGTGAATATGTTGCAGTGAACAATGAAAATGCAGATAAGATACTCTTCAAAATACTGATCTCATTTCATTTGGATATATATCCAGAAGTGGAGTGGCAGGATAATATGGCGATTCTATTTAATTTTGTTAGGAATGTTAATATTATTTTCCATAATGGCTGTACCACTTGCCATTCCCAATAGCAGTCTACAACAGTACCCTTTTCTCCATGTCTTTGCCAACATTGTTACCTTTTATCTTTTTGATAACAGCCACCCTAATACATGTGAGGTGATACTGTGGATTTGATTTGCATTTCTCTAATGATTAGTAACATTGAGTAACTTTTCATATATTTGTCAGCTATTTACATTTCTTCTTTTGAAAAGTGTCTATTAAGATCTGTGCCCATTTTTAACTGAGTTATTTATATTTTAGTATAGAACTATATTAGTACCTTATGTATTTTAAGTATCAACCCATTATTGGATGTATGGTTGCAAATAATTTTCCCACTCTGTAGACTGCCTTTTCATTTCTTCATTATTTTCCTTTGCTGTGCAGAAACTTTTTAGTTTGATTAGTCTCATATTTTTATTTTGGCTTTAGTTGCCTGTGCTTTTGGTGTCATATCAAAAATTCATTGCCAAGACCAGTGTCAAGAAGGTTTTTCACTGTTTTTTTCTAGTTTTATGGCTTCAGGTCTTACACTTAACGTCTTTAATCCATTTTTAGTTGAGTTTTATATATAATATGATATAGCCATCCAATTTCATTTTTCTTTGCAATGGATATCTGATTTCCTCTGTGTTATTTGTTGAATAAACTATCCTTTCATTGTGAGTTCTTGGAACCCTTGATCAGATGACCATACATATGTGATTTATTTCTGGAATCTTTCTTCTATTTCATTAGCCTATATCTCAATTTATGCTGGTACCATACTATTTTGATTAGTGTAGTTTTTTAGTATAGTTTGAAATTGGGGAACATGATACCCTGAGCTTTGTTTTTTCTTACTCAAGATTGCTTTAGCAATTTGGGGTCTTTTTTGCTTCTGTGTGAATTTAGGATTTTTTTTTCTATTTCTATAAAAAAATCACTGTGATTTTGATAGGTATTGCATTGAATCTACAGATAGCTTTGGCTAATAAAGATATTTTAGCAATTTAATTCTTCCATTTCATGAACATAGGATGACTTCCCATTTATTTGTTCTTTTAACATTTTCTTTGTCAATATTTTATAAAACGCAGTCTTCAAGACTTTTATTTTTTGTTTAAGTTAATTCCTAAGTAATTTATTCTTTTTGCTGCTGTTATGAATGAGAGTGATTTCTTACTGTCCTTTTCAGATAGGTCACTGTTAAAGTATAGTGACACCACCGATTTTTATGTGTTTATTTTTTATACTAAAAATTTACTGAGTTTATTTATTCTAACATTTCTTTTGTGTGGAATCTTCAGGGTTTTCTATGTATATAAACATGTCATTTGCACACAGAATTAATTTTACTTCTTTTCTTCCACTTTGGGTGCCTTTTATTTCCTTATCTTGCCTAATTGCTCTGGCTCACATTTTCATGTTGAATGACAATGGCATGAGAGGGCATCATTGCATTGTTCCATACTTTCTTTTTGGATGTTAATTATGATGTTAATTGTGGGTTTTTCAAATATAGAATTATTGTGTTGATGTATGTTCCTTCTTATACCTATTTATTCACAGTTTTTATTATGTAAGGATGCTGAATTTTTTCAAATTATTTTCAGCAGCTATTGAGATGCCCATGTGGTTTTTATCTTTTATTCTGTTAATTTGGCATATCATATTGATTGATTTTTATATGTTGAAGCATCCTTGTATCCTAGTCATAAATCCCACTTATTACCCTTTTAATGTGGTGGATGATCACTTTAATTCACTGATGAATTTAATTTGTTAGTATTTCATAGGATTTTTGCATCAGTATTTATCAAGGCTGTAAGGCTGCAGTTTTCTTTTCTTATGTTGTTGTCCACCTGGCTTTAGAATCGGGACGATATTGACCTCATAAAATCATTTTGCGAGTATTTCCTCTTTTATTCTTCAGAATTTTTTAACAAGAGTTCTTGTTAATTCTTTTAATGTCTGTAGCATTTAGATTCTGGACTTTGTTGGAAATCTTCTGATTACTGATTCAATCCCCTTGTTTGTTTTTGGTCTGTTCAGACTTTCTATTTATTTGTGATTCAGTCTTCATAGTTATATGTCTCTAGAAATATACCCATTTCTTTAGCTTATTCAATTTGTTGGAGATAATTGCTCATAGTAGTCTCTTATCTTTTTTAAATGCAGTTCCTTATGATGCAATATAAAGCCTCCTCTTTTGTTTTTGATTTTGTCTTCCTTTCTTAATCTATTTGAGTTTTTCAAATTTGTTATTATCTTGAAAAAAATCTTAGTTTCACTGACTTTTTCTATTATTTATTTATTATCTACTTTATTTGTGATCTAATCTTTATTATGTCTTTCCTTCTGCTAACTGCTAGTTATTTTAGTTGTAAATTAAGTTGTTTAATTGAGATGCCTTCTTTTTTATGTGGGAACCCTTAATCTTATATTTCTGCAGCCCATAAATTTTGTTAAGTTGAATTTTTATTTTTGCTTGTCTCAAGGTATTTTTTTAAAAATTTCTGTTTGATTTCATCTTTTATGCAATGGTTTTCCAAGTATGTTGTTTAGTTCCCACATGTTTGTGATTTTTTTTTCTATTTCTCTCTGTCATTGATTTCTAGTTTCATTTAAGTATTGTCTGAAAAGATATTTGGTATGATTCAATCTTCTTAAATTTTTTAAGACTTGTTTTGTGATATAACATGTCATCCATCCTGGAGAATGTCCTATGTACTTGAGAAAATCTGTCCCCCTTGGATGGAATATTCTATATGTCTAGTAACTCCTTTTAGTCTATAGTGTTATTCAAGTCAGTTGTTTCTTTAATTGATTTTCTGCCTGAATGTTCTATCCTGTACTTAAAGTGGGGTATTGAAATCTCCTAGAATTATTCTTTGCTGTCAATTTCTCCTTTCAAATCTTTCAGTATCTGACAATATATAAGTGAGGTGTTACGATGTTGGGTACATATATTTATAATTGAGGCAGGGCAGGGACATGGGACAAGCAACATGATGAACTTTTCCTGCCTATGATGAAAAATACTGAGATATAAACAGTATAGTAAGAAGAGGAGGGACCACATCTTAAGGCTAAGATTGCATCTTAAAAAGCAGAGAGGTGAGAAGTAAGATTCCTCACATACTCTCTGGTATTCAGACAATAACCCAACAGCCTACTTTAAGGCAGGGAAAACAGTCTTAACTGATATGTCCCCACTGCTTGAGGGTAACCACCATCTTGGAGAAGAACAGGATGAATAAATCTCTTGTGTTGAGTTTCTTTAGCAGAATTAGCTGGAAGATTAATAATACAGGACAGGAGACATGGTGTCTCTCACAGGAGATAAGCATCTTGAGACTGCAAGTCAAGACTATGCCCAAGCACCCCCAACCCTTTTCCCTATTCTTGAAAGCTTTAAAAGACAGAATCCCCAACCTTTCTGCACACCTTTTCTCAGGACACCCACACTTTCCTTTCTTTAAGTGCATACTTTCAAATAAAGTTTTCTCACTGCTCAAATTACTGCACTTTGTCCCTTTGCTATTTCATTTTATTTCCGAGTCTTCACTACATCTCCTCTTTACTCTCAAATAAGTAGGAAGTGGCTGCTAAGAGTTCAGATTTTGGCCTGCAAGTTCCCATTGCCTGTGTGACCTGGACAGACTGCAGCTGTGCAATCTGCTCTTAGTAGCCTGCCTGAAAAATCTCCTTTTGTTGAGAAGTTCTCAGAACATAAAATCACTCCATCCTGTGCTCCACAGCTTCCCCAAATTCTGGGGTGAGAAGGGCTAGTTCCCATGCAGTGCATATCCAAATAGACACAGGATGCCAAGTGACTCTGGCTGTAAGAGTTGGGAAGGCAATCTGCCCTAGGCTGAGAATTTTCCCTCTTTCCCTCTGCACTTCCCTGTTCCCTGCTGCCTGCAAGGCAGCTGCCATTCCCTGTGGCTCTGGTTTTAATTAATTCCTTCCTTACCTACACTCACGTGACCTGTTTGAAAATTCTTTCTCGTCCAGAGCCAAGAACTCTCCTGTGGGTAAAACTGTAATATTTCCAGAATATCTCTCCTGGCTTTAGTATATCTGCACATCAGTAGGTGTTCAGAGGTGGAAAGAAGTATGGCTTTAGTGTATTTGAATCATAACTCAGGGATGGAGAGAAGTTCATCTCTATATCAATGGGTAATTACTTGGGCAAGGAGGGCTTATCTGTACCTGAGAGGTGAGGGGGAGAGCTGGTTTTACTTCTTCCTGAGCAGAGAAGAAAGATGGCCCTGGACTGCAGTTTGTAAGCAATAAACAGGTTTTAAACTTTGTTTCTCCCTTTGACTGATTTCGGTTTTTAGAGATATTTTTTCCCTGGGATTTCCTCTCCTCAGGCATACATCTGGCACAGTTAGCAGGATTCCTCTGAACCCCAAATCTGTTATAATGAGTGCGACCTTTGAGAGGGTCACCCTAAGAAATGATGGGGATAACTGGCGCTTGTGCTAAGGGACATGTGTCTACACTCATGTGGTCATGTAGGCACCACCACCGCTGCTGGCAATGCCGACTCTGTCCCGTGGCCTGAGCCTAACGCTACCGCTTCTGCCACTGCCGTTGCTTCTGCTGCCAGTTAGAGCCTGGTCACAACCATGGAAAGGAGCAGAGGTCTGGTTCATCTTGACAGAGAAGCAACTGGCTGCTGTGTACCATGCCTTGCTGGCTACAGAGCCCATTGCCAGAAAAACGCTGACCAAGGTAATAACCACCAATTGTATCACAGGGTGGATAAGAGACTGGACCCAAAGGCCACGGTGTGGTGTGGTACAGACACCTACTGTATATCATGTGACTGACCATTTCCTCTCCCCGGACATATGCCTTCCCTGTCCAGGTTGAGGTTTCTCCTCGTGCTTCACCTGGTAGACAGGGAGAGACCTCTACAGATGCAGCTACCTGGCAACATAATTACTATAACTTCCTGTTAAATTGACCTTTTTTAATTATATAATGCCCTTCTTTGACGCTAAGGACAGTTTTTGTCTTAAAGTCTATCTTGTCTAAGTACAATAAATACTGTTTTTCTTATTTCATTACATTGTTTATCACGTTCTCTTGTGGTTCTCAGAGTTTGGTTAGGATAATTATGTTGAATTCCTTCTCAGAAATTGGTGGATCTCCATTTCCTTGCTGTCAGTTACTGGAAATTCTTTGTGTTCCTTTGGTAGTGTCATGTTTGCTGATTTTTGGTGTTGTTTCCTTGCTTTGGAGTCTGTGCAATTGAACAAGTGGTCACCTATTCCAGAGTTTATGGATCAGCCTCAATAGGAAAGGCTTTTTCGTGATACAGGGGGACATTGCAGGAGTGGACACCTGGGCATGTGTAGGAGCATGCTGTTGTACAAGGTCTAGTGGTGCATGGGGGGTCATGTACAAGAGCATGTGGCAGTTCCACGTATATGTGGGGGGGTGCTGTGCATGGTGGTTCAGACATCTGTGGTCCATGTCAACAACTGTGTGGTCTTCAGTGGTAAAACCTGTTGAAGTTTGTGGTGGCTTTAAAGGCTGTTGGCATCCTCAGTGGGACCCCTATGTCCAAAGGCAACATGCCTGGATAGGGTTTGCAGCAAGCAGTAGTGTGTGAGGCAGGGCTGGCTTCAGGAAGCCAGCTACAAGGATTCCCCCAGGCACATGCTCTGTGGTTGGCTCACCTTTTCTTTTAATTTTGATGAGAAAAACATTTCTCCACTTATTACTAATTTATTTCTGCTGGGTTGCATATTTCTTTAACGGCAATTATAACTTTAGAAATATATCATGTAAAGAGGGGATTTTATATTTCAGCATTTTATTAAATATATTCTGTCCTGGAATTTTCAAAAGAAGTGGAAATCATTTCCTATGCTGCTGGAATTCTCTGATGTCTAGATGAACATAATGGTGGCAGATAAATGAAATCTCTCAAATAGCTTCCATAAACAATTTCAACAACTGTTCACATTGTTAATAAAACTGACATGTTCTCTTGCCATCAATAGATCTGGAATGTAGTACACGTGAAGGCAAAGTGGTGCATATTGTTTATTTCTACTCAAATAGAATGTTTTGTTTTCTACAAACATATAATCTTTGTTTTCTACAAACAAAAAATATAATTGTAAATCCCTGTAAAACAAGCCCAGATGTGATAATTAGATCTTAAATACTCAATTTTTGCTGATATGCTGATGAAATCTTTACTGAAATCTTTACATTTACATGGCAGTTGATATCCCTAAGTGATATAAAGCAATATCAATCATCACCTCCAAATCAGCAATAACCAACATACAGCATAATTGGCATCATAAACTACTTAGTAAAACTTTGACGTAACAGGAGAAATTGACTTACTATCAGCATTTTTAGACATCATTTATAGGCTACCGACTTGCTTATCTATATAAAGCCTGGTAGAGAGGGAACAAAGCAAGAGCTATAAAATTTGGTCCTGATAAATATAAACTATTTAATATTTTTGGGACAGAAAATATTCAGTTGGAGGATAGCTGATGGAGTAAGAGAGGTGGAGACAAACACCTTGCAGTACAGGCTATGACTGCAATCTGGACAAACTGCTCTGGGTTCACAATCTCTCTTTAAATAGAAAATGATGCAATTTATAATTCAAGTGCCATTAAAATTTATTTTATATTTAAAATTGAAGCTGAAAAGTAAAAAAATAAATGTTAAATCGTATTAAATTCTTTCAAACCATATAAATTGCTCAAGTACATTTTAATGATGTGAAATCTATTATTTTACTGAGTCAGATTTGCAGTAAAAATACAGTGGAACCCAGAAGGCTTATTATTTCACAAAATAGATCTATAAAATTTGGTTCTTACATATGAAGAATTCTTTGTCTTTGACTGTTCAGCTGTACTAATAAAGGCCATGTCCATAATTAAACTTTCATTGTCCAATTTTTGCTATATTTCTGTCATTTGTTCACTGGGGTTTTAGAAGGTGAGGAACTATTGGACTCATTACAACAATTATTTTTATTTTAGAATTAGCATTAATAAGTACTTTAACAATAGATAGTTCTACTTTTGGGATGATGGACTAGATGTATGTTTTCTTATTCCTCCTTGTAAGTATAGAATAAGCACTGGACATGATATGCAGAACAAACCAAAGGACACTCTAAAGGAAGGAACAAAGAAGGCATATAGGCTGGGAATCTTCAGACTCCAGACCTAGGAACAATATCATGGTGAGATCTCTGGGGTTTTCTTTTTTCATGGTACATCCCAGATGAGATAGTAGAGAGACTGAGGACCCAGAAACAGCAATGAATGCAGACGAGAGAGAGAGAAAGACAGACAGACAGACATCTACTTTCTCCAGAATATGACCAGAAAAAGGGCAGTCTTGCCAGGCACAAATCTTACATTCATTAACTGCTCTACTTTCCCCTAAAATAAGGAACAAATGAAGAATGTCACAGTTACCACTTGATGATCTATGCAGATAAAACCAATGAGTCTTAAAAACATAGCCAAAAACCTAGAACTAGTAAGTATATGTCTACAGGCTTCAGGATAGAATATAAATATATAAACATTAATTATTTTTCTACATGGTAACATTAATAAGTGGAGAACAAAATTTAAAAAAAAAACAATACTATTTATATTCCCTCAGAAAAGAAAAAAGGAAATTATTTACCTAAATGTAAATCTAACAAAACATGCATAGGGTTTACATGATGAAACTACACAATTAAAATAAATGAATCAAATAGATGTAAGGAAATAGAAAAAATACTCTGTCTTCATTGCTTCAAGAAATCAACATAGTAAAGATGTCAATTCCCTTAAACTGATCTATATTTTATGCCATTTCTGTCAAGTGCCAGTGAGATTTTTCATAGACATATAGACAAGGTAAGTCTAAAAAAGTCTATGGAAAAACAAAGGGACTAGAACAGCTGAAGCAATTCGGAAAAATAAGAGGAAAGCAGAAGAACCATTCCTCTTTGCTTTAAGTATTATATAGCTAGTGTATTCTAGAATATACAGTATTGGCAAAGAAATGTAGACACACAGATAAGCCATGAATAGCACCACAGAAGTACGACCGACTGGTTTTTGACAAAGTTGTGAACGCAGTGCAGTAGAGCAGTGGTCTCTATGACTGATGGTGCTGGGAGTGATTGGATATCCATGAGCCGGAGTGAAGATCCACTAAACCTCACGGCTTACAGGAAAAAAGGAAATATTGTAAGTGGCAAGCCTATGGAACTATTTTAAAAGAGCATAGGGGAAAAATCTATGGCACATAGGCCTTGTTGAAGAATTTTCAGACATGACACCAAAAACACCTCTGAAACAAGGTGTTTCATGAAAATTTTTAAATGATCTCTGCAAAATACCCTATTAAGAAGATAAAAAATAAGCTAAAAACTGGAAGAAAATATTTGCAAACAATGTATCTAATAGAGCCTCATATACAGATCATATAAAGAATCATACAGCTTAAGAGTAAAACAAAAAAATAGAAAATAGGCAAAAACAGAAAAACATACAGATAGAAAATAGGCACATCAAAACTTTTTCATCATTGGGACTCATTAGGGAAATGCAAATTAAGATTATGATGAGAACTACTAAAATAAAAATTACAGTTGGCTCTTTGAAACACATGGGTTTGAACTCTGTGGGTTCACTTATATGAAGCATTCTTTCAATAAATTTGAAAAATTTTTGGAGTTTTGTGTCAATCTGAAAAAACATTTTTTTTGTAGCTTACTTCATTATAAGACTATAGTATATAATACATTTAACATTAAAATATTAAATATTAATGTATTAAAATACTGATTAACAGTGTTTAGGCTACTGGTAAGGCTTCTAGTCAACAACAGGCTAGTAGTAGCTAAATTTTGTGAGTCAAAGTTACATGAGAATTTTCATCTTCATGGAGAGGGGCAGTTGGTGTCCCTAATCCCCACATTGTTCAAGGTTCAGCTGTAATGACAATGAAAAATGCTAATAACATACAGAAAATTGAATTTTCATATATTGTTAGTGGGAATGAAATATGATGTAGCTACTCTGAAAAATAATTTGGTATTTTCTTTAAGCAAACATTTTCCATACCACTGAGCATCTGTACTCCTGGGTATTTATCTGAGAGAAGTGAAATCTCATGTCCACATGCATTCACAGCAGCTTTATTTGCAACAACCAAACACTGTAAACAATCAAATGCCCCTCAGTACATAAATGGTTAAACAAACCATGGCATACATCCATCTCATGAAATACTACTCAGCAATGAAAAGAAACCACTTGTTGATGTATGACAGCAAACTGGATAGCTCTCAATGCATTATATTGAGTGAAAAAAGCTGATCTCAAAATCTCACATACTGTATGATTTAACTTACATAATGTTCTCAAAATGTCAAAGTTATAGAAATGAAAAGTCAGACTGGTTGCTAGGGATTAGGAATGGTGGGGGTGGGGGTGGGTGTATGGATGGCTATAAAGGGGCAGCATGAGGCAGGAGGTTCTGTATTTTGATTGTGGAGATGGTCACACAAATGTATACGTGCTATAACTGATGTGGAACTATATATATATCGATGTGAAATTTCTGTTATTTACATAAGATATAACCATTGGGAGAAACTGATGGAAGGGTATATGGAACATCCCTGTAGTATCTTTACATGTCCTATGAATTTATATTCCACAATAAAAGTTTAAGTAAAAAATAGTATTAAATTTGAAGTTGAAGTTTTATAATCATAAATACTAAATGTGGCTAAGAAAGTACAATGTTTTATAACTCCAGTCTAAGAATAAAGATCTTTTCTATCCAAAATCCCTAGCAATGTCTTCCTATACACCCTGTCACTTGTTGCAGGGAAAATGCCAAAACTCAGGTAAATAAAGATGATTAGACAACACCCATGACTGTGATCTTGTGAAAATCAAGAGTTTGATTTTGTTAAAATCAATATACTAATTAGAATTTTAAATGCTATTTTCCATGAGCATATTACTTTGAAGGAAAAATGCCAATACTTTTCCAGCTTGTGTTATCATTTTAGTAGATACAGAACAGAAGCTTGCAATAGGCACAGAATCAAGAGACAATATTTCCTCCCATTTTGCAGGTTATGTTTATGTTTTTTCAGAGTGTCTTTTGACACAAAAGTTTTTAATTATGATGATGTCAAACACACACACACACACACTTATATTCACTTGTATTGTATCATATCTGTGAAAACACTTTCTAATTCAAAATAACAATGATGTAATACCATGTTTTCTTGAATTTTTAGTTTTGGCTCTTATATATAGGTCTAAGATATTTTTTGTTTTAATTTTTTTGTATAGTTTGATATAAGATTTCAAAATCATTCTTTTGCCTGAAAATAACCAGTTGTAGCACCATTTACTGAACAGATTATTTTTTCTCCTTTGAATTGCCTTGCTGGCCTCGTTTAAATTGACTATCAATGTGAGGACTGTTTGTGGACTGTCACTTCTGTTTCATTGACTTGTGTCTATACTTATACCAGAGTTATCAATATTGATTACCATAGCTTTGTAGCAAGTTTTGAAATCAAGAAGTATGAATTCTCCAACTTCATTCTTTCCTAACTATTTTGACTATTCTGGATTCCCTGAATGTTCATAGAAATTTAGGATTAGTTTGTCAATTTCCCTGATGAAAGCAACTGGTATTTTGAAAGTTTTTATTGAATCTGTCATTCAATTTAGAGAGAAACAGGCTTTTCACAATATTGTTTTCTGATTAATGACTATAGGATGACTTTCCCTTTATGCAAGTCCTAATTTCTTGTAATAATGCTATATTCTTTTCAGTACACAAATTTTGCACTTCTTTTGTTATGTATTTTCCTGTTTTATTCATTTAGATGCTAATGTTAATAGATTTTAAAAATTCCATTTGGAAATTACTTACTGCTAGTATATAAGTGTAATTGACATTTGTTGATCTTGTGTAATGCAACACTGATGACCTTTTTAGTTAAAATAGTATTTACAGGGTTCCTTATTTTCAATGTATGATATCACAGTATGAGTGAATTTGGATAGTTTAATCTCTTTTTAGTGCCCAATTGTCCTGGCTAGAACATCTAGTACAATGATGAGTAAGAGCATTGAGAGCAGACATCCTTGTCTTGCTCTTGATCTTATCACAAAATATTCGGTGTTGGTCCCATTAGGTATGACGCTAACTGTGGGCTGTTTGTAGGTGCTTTATTCTATGAAGAATTTCCTTTCTAACACTAGACTGAGTGTTTTTATCATGAAAGAGTATTGGTTTATCAAATGTTCTTTCTGTATCTATCTCACACACACACATCATCTCAACAGATATAGAAATATATCAATTAATAGATACATATACAGTAATTTTAAAAACTTCATTAATATGGTATATTGCATTGATGGATTTGGTGTTGCTAAACCAGTCATGCTATAATAAATCTCACTAGGTCATGTTTTTTTTTATTTTAATTTTTTATTTTGGTATTATTAATATACAGTTACATGAACAATATTGTGGTTACTAGATTCCCCTCATTATCAAGTCCCCACCACATACCCCATTACAGTCACTGTCCATCAGCGTAGTAAGATGCTATAGAATCACTACTTGTCTTCTCTGTGCTATACTGTGGTCATGTTTTATAATTCTTTCTAAATGTTGCTGGATTCTCTTTGCTAGTACTTTGTTTATTAGTCAAGCCATTTCTTAATAGGAAGTTCTTAAATTATTAACTCAATCTCTACTTTTAATAGGTCCAATCAATTTACTATTTATCTTTAAGTCATTTTTGGTAGATTGTATTTCTCCTTAAATTTCATACTTGCATCTGTCTAAATTGATGGCATGAAGTTGTCCATTGTATTCCCTTATATCTCATTTTCTTTTACATCTGTAGTGATGTCCTCTCTTTCATTAATTATTTTTATAATCTGAGTCTTTTCTTTTACTTAATCAGATTTGTTGAAGGGGTTTGAATTTTGTTGATCTTTCAAAGGATCAACTTATCACTTTATGTTTATGAATTAGTTATGCCCTGGGGGTATATCTCCTCTTTGCTTTTCTCCCCTACCCCTCTGTATTATCTGTCTCTTCTATTTCATATTTTTCTGCTCTATTCTTTGTCACTTCCTTTTATCTGGCTTGCTTTGATTTTAGTTTTATATTCTTTATTTAGTTTCTTTAAAGGAAATTAAGGAAATTGATTTCTTTTCTAATACACACATTCATAGGTGCAAACTTTCCTCAATCACTGCTCTGTTTGCATTCTATAAATTTTAATATGTTGGTTTTGTTTATATTTAACCCAAAATATTTACTAATTTCTCTGTGGATTTTTACCTTTGATCCATTGAATATTTAGGAGGGTTTTTTACCCCATGTACAACCAATCCTCATTATCTACAGATTCCATATTTGCAAATTTATACACTTGTTAAAATTTATTTGTAATTCTAAAATCAATACTTAGGGTGTGTTTATGATCACTTTGGATATATGCAAAACTGTGAAAAAATTTTTGTCACCCAACATGAACTTTTCCAGCAGAGGTCAGATGAGGTGATACTTTGCTTTTTGTTCAGCTCTCACACAGTAATATGTATACAAAAAAAGTGCCCTTTTTCTGCAGTCTATTTAGTGTTAAGTTTTTCACATTCTTGCATTGGTGATTTTTCTGTTTAAAATGTTCCTCAAGTACCATGCTGAAGTGCTGTTTATTGTGCCTCAGTGCAAGAACATTGTGACTTGTTTACTGAGAAAACACACGTGTTAGAGAAGCTTTGTTTGGGCGTGAGTTATAGCACTGTTGGTTCTGAGTTCAGTATTCATGAATCGACAATAATATTAAATAAGTTGTCTTTAAATAAAAGCACACATGAAACAAAGTTACGTGTTAATTAGTTGATGAAAATGCTGTGACCATAGACTTACAGGTACTTAACCCTGTATTTCCTCTAAGGAGCATTGACTGATTTAGTGTTCATGGTAGCTTTATAGACTTGGTTGAATAACAAGAATCAATGTATCTATGAATTTCCCAAATTATCTTCTTTATTCTAATTTATTTTAATATTTGATTAAGAATCCATTTTGCAGGATTTCAATCCTTTTGAATTTTTGAGGCTTTTGTGTGACAGCTTATGGTCTATCCTGAGAATGTTGTATGAGTGCTTGAGAAAAATGTGTGTTCTGCTGTTGTTGTGTGGACTGCCCTACACATACATGTTCAGAATATCTGTTTTCTTCAGTATTTCAAGTCTTCTCTTCATGTATTCATCTGCTCCCCCATTGTTCTGTCCATAACTGTAAATGGATTATTGGACTTCCCACCTGTTATTGTTGAATTATCTATAGCTCCCTTCAGTTCGGTGTGCTTTTCCTTCATGTGTTTGAAGTAATATTATTAGGTAAATGATTATAAATGATTATCTGTATAATTTCCTATGTTTTCCTGACAGATTCACTTTTTCATCACTATAAAATATTTTCCTTATTGCTGCTTCTTTATTTAGCACTTTTCTGTGTTGAAGTTCTCTGTTACACATTTTTGTTTGTTTACCATTTTTAAGCCTAGCTTCCCACTGATCACATCTGGGTCAGCCAACTATTGTTCAGACTGTTTCATTAATAGCTTTTCACCTGTGTCTTGTACCCTTTGCCAAAGATATGTGCACAGGAAGGTGCACCTTCCAATAGCAGGCCACTTGCAAGACAAACAGCTTTGCTCTCCTGCCAGAGCTGTTGTCTCAAGTTCAGAGTAAGAACCTGGTGTTTTTTCTCCTCCCAGGTCTTCCCTGGGCATGCAAACAGCCTTGTGTATGCAGGTACCACTTCAGATCCCCAAGAATATGTCAGAGCATTTCCTAACTTCTTGATCATTGTCTCATTTTACAAGATTTTCTTTCAAATTCAAGGCTGACATTTCCTTTTCTACAACTGAAATCTCAGCCTTAGGTAGTTGAGGTACTGCAGCAGTTGGCATTTGATTTAGTTATGCCCTGGGGGTATAGCCCCTCTTTGCTTTTCTCCTCTACCCTTGCTGAGCTAAGATCTGAGTCACACAATACCATGTTTAGCATAGAGAATTGCCAGGGATCTGTATATTCAACTGAATGACTGATTCTACTCTGGATTGGTTCAGATTTCATTTTCTTCAAAGCTGTTGGCTTCTGGCTACAAAGACACTTATCTGGGAAGGGAGACAGGTTTGAATATCTTCAGGTTAAAACTTCAAGATGAATACCATTATTTTGCTGAGTGAAGTCCAGTAGTTTCTCATGGAGAGACAATATTCAATTCATTCTGTGACTGGTTATTTTACAATTTTTTTTAATGTGGCTAATTATTAGAATGTTTGAAAATAGGTACTTGATTTCAGTTTTTTTGCCTGTATTTTAATTGTTTTAGAGGAAGGGAGAGATCACTGTGGTCCTCAAAGCCAATATTCCACAAGTTAGAGTGGGTAGATAGCCAGACCTGAGCAGGGAGGGGAAGGGTACTTACATTTGGCAAGATGCTTACTTACACTCTACACATTCCTGTATAAATTGTTCTCCAGTGATGAGAAGAGTGAGTATATGGATAATAGACTGGCCAAAACCAGCTCGTTTCAACATGGGAGGAGAAATCCACCCAACTTCACCCCAAAATCAATTAACATAGTAAAACCACACCTCTACATCATTAGCATAATAAAAATTACACTTCCCCATGCCAAGACAGTTCCTGTGGGGACCAAATATATTCAAAGCTCAGTTTGCCCCTTGTGAGGCTAGAGCAAGCTGGAATTCCAAATGAACTAAACCTGTTCCCTTTGAAATCTAACTTCACTTGGTGAATATTCATCTCCCTTTAGATAAAAGTGTTCCCTATTGTTCCCTCAGGGTGACTTCCTCTGGATCTGCCCACATCCCAGTACTCCAGGGTGTAGTTTTGCTATTTTCTATTATCTTGTTTTCCAAATAGACTCTTAATGCACAGCCTCTTTTTGTGTCTGTTTTTAAATTATTTCTTTCAATGAGACCAGGGACACATATCTAGTAATGATCCCCTTTTGGTTATTTAAATTGTCGTTTTATCCTTGGATTTTGAAAATTTTTAGATATGGTTTGGTTTTCTCTACTAATCAGAACTCAGTTTTTCTCTTTCAATCTGAAAACTCATTTATATATTCAATTTAGGGGGATTTTTCCATAGCTCTTTTGCTTGTTTTTCTCTTCTTCATTTACCTCTACTCATCTTAAATTCTAGTTATCCCATCAGTAGACTCATAGACCAGTCTTTCATCTTGCATTTTCCATATTTTATTCTACTGAATCTTGGGGGAATCACTGCAGCAATAGTGTCTGGTTTGGCTGTTTCCATTCTGCAATACAGTTTTTATTCTATAAAACTTTATGAAAAACTTATTCTAATTATGATATTCATAGTTCATAAAATCACTACTTATTATGTTTCATAAGTTTTAAAAAATTATCTGCAAGTCTTTCTAAGCATTCAGAGGAGGTTACATATTCTACTAAAGGGAGCTAATCTTATGACTGCTGAAGCTGACAAATTCTGTGACTGAGGATGACCGAAAATGTCTTATAAAGAGAGGCTCCCACTGTGTCTAGACATCCTTGGGGCACTCAGAGCTTGACCCACACTCACAGTGTGATCTTGAGAATAAACCCTTTAGAATCTCCACCTCAGCACTAGCACATGAGAAAGTAGGGATTGACTAGCCCACAGACTCAGAGAATTTCCAAATGATTACCCTGACAGTAGAGCTAGAGTTCACTCTCAAGCCCCACTAACTAGGACTGCCTATTTGGAGAAGTTCACTAGAATCTCTTCCACGGTACTTCCTTGTCTCTGTTTTGGGTTATGGGTTCCTCTGTGAATTAATCCCATGTTTCTGGCTTTTATGCTGTTGACACAAATTCTTTTTTTTACTTTTCTCTTCCTATCACTTTCTTCCAATTTAGATATTTTTGAACATGTAACAGAACTATGTTGGTATTCTCAAGTCGTCTAAGAGCACATGTACTCTTAGTCTTACAACCATGGGATTTAATAATCTTCATCATACATTGGAGGATGCTGAAGCTGAGTTTGGATAACTTACCCCAGCCAGCAGACATCATAGTTATGTGCTAAAACCAGAGCTCAGTAACTATTAAATTCATATTCTTACTACTACAGGGCAACAGATTATTATAAAAATTAGATAATAAATGGTACTTAAACATAAACTGAATTATATGAATTTAAATTTTAGTGACTAAAATTCATTTAGTTTGTCTTATTTACTTAAGGTTAGGACAAGTGAGATAATACTTATTGTCTTCATATCTTTACTCAAAAGTGTCCTTTATGTTTAATCTAAAAATAATCTTCTCATACAATATTACTGATTATAAGAAAACATTCACGGAAAGTTTCCAAGGTCATGCAAGTTTTACAATGTACTTGTAAAAGTACATTGAGATTTCTTACCATGTAGTTTTCAAAACATTTCTCAACATATTGCAAGTAGAAATCATTGTCATTTTAATCTTTTCAAGTTAATCTAGTCATAAGAAAGCATATGTTTCTAAATTAATTAAATTTTCATTAAACATTTATGGGATTTTATGTCACTGATTTTTTTATGAAAAAATATTTAGTGTTTCTTCTCTTTTATAAGACTAAATAATTTCAGGAATATGATAAATATTGGTTTTGTTAAATATTTATTTATAAACTATTAGTCATATCAAGTGATTTCATGCTGTATATGCTTAATAATGACATCAAAAATTGTATATATACAACTCACTTTTTTATAATGCAAAATTTTCAAGATCTATGACCAAAATATACAGTTCTCATTTACTAGGTATTTTTTGTTATTGAGATTATTTTCCACTAAAGGTAAAATTTAATTAGCCTGTTATTTAGATTGTGCAATTAAGAATGTGCAATTGTCAAAGATCATACACAGCTATAAATTTAAAGCACAATGGGTGAGGAATTTGGAAACAGTGGGAGGGACAAAGACAACATTTCACAACTACAACATTTTGAAAAATGCTAATGTTTGCAATTTACTTCAAAATGTGTCAACATGAGATGGATTGGTGGATGGACAGAGGGATGGGTGGATAGATGGGTGATAAAGAAGTATAGTGAAATGTGAATTGTAGAATTTAGTGTGAATATGGGTGTTCTCTGGAAATTATTTTAAGTATGCTATGCATTTGAAAATTTTCCATAATAAAATGTTGAGAAAAGTGCTTACAATACTCAACTGTAAAATAATGATCTAGTATGTTTTAACAAATTATTATTTTACTCCCTATGGATAAATTCACAAGTACTTTTAAATTCACACAGCTTTAATTTTGTCTCTGATGACTTGGTAACTGTTTTTGCTTTCACCAGAAGTCATTTTTCTGATATGTCTTAAGACAAATATTTCTATAGCATTTTATTTCTGTTGAAGGAAAGTATAAATGAAACCAAGATGACAAAAAAAGAAAAGAAAACAATAGTTAATCAGAATAAACAATTCCACCCACAGTTATACACATATTAAATGTCAAATGCTTCTTCAGCTTGTCCAACATGCACCTAGACATGGACTTTCTTAGCCCATTCAGATTATGTTTACTTGGTGAATTTCATTTGCCTAGATTAAAAAGAGATTGGGGGGAGTACTAAATAATGGTACCAGGAAATACTAAATAAACCAAAACAGAGACTGTTACTACTTGCCTGCTCTTAGACAGCATGAGGCTAGGCCTTAGGAATACAATATACTAAGATATGTTCTTTGTGTTCAAAAGTCCTTGAGCTAGTGGAGAAGGTGTACTAGTGAACAATGGCCATTCAGGATGTACATCAATGTTATGTTGCACATATATGTGGAGAGAGCAGCACAGAGAGAGAGACAGAGACAGAGACAGAGACAGAGACAGAGGAGTTACATGATGTGTATGGGAAGTTCCTGGTCCTCACTTGGAGACAGAGACTGAGGACAAACTTCCCACATTGAAATTTTAAAAATGAATAGAAATTAACCAGACACAGAAAAAGTCCAAGGCATTTGATAAATGACAGTTATGGGTTATGGTTGTAAACTTGAACTTCCTAATTTTAATAAGGATATCAAGTTTATATATGTTAAATAATCATCTTTACTGACTTTTCTCCTAATAATAATAGCTGCTATTTTTTAAATACTTTCTCTGTCATTATGCTAGGTTCTTTAAAGATGAAATCATTCATCAGTGATTTATTGAATGCCTTCTATGTGCCAGGCAATGGGGATATTTAATCTTATATTTTTCCTGCAAGGAAGTGGTTATAATTTGGTGATAAATTGCCCCAGGAACATAGCTAAGAATTGATGAAGATGAAATTTTACCTCAGGGCTATCTGATTCTAACTTTCCACTAAGGTGATGTTCTAACAGAAGAAACATTGAATCCTCAAAAGACATCACCTTTAGCAATCAACCAACCTTCTGATACATGAGTCCCAAAGTACATGCTGATGTTCTCCTTGCTGTTCTCCTGTGATGGTACTTTTGACTATTGCTCATTAGATGCAATTATGAAGGTTGTAAAATAGTTATCAATTGTGCTAGTTTTAATTTTTGTACAGTTTCTATGATGTCAGCAGAGGTGATACACACCACTATGGCCAGACAATTATAGAGCTGAATTTTGACTGGTTAGTGCCATTTGTTATCAAATAGTTTCCCTATTTACTTTGGCATTTTCAACATTATCATGGGAGTACTATTATTCTCATTTTAAATAGAAGGAGATGGTGACTTTAAAAAAGTTCAGTAACTCACCAGTGGTCATTCTCTCTCATTTGAAACTGCTTTTCCTACTATTCAAAAATTGCTGTCTTTAAGTTTAAGAAACACATTCAATTAATATCTTGTGAAACTAGCTTTAAATGAATGAACTTACAAAATACTGCCTTACAACACTGTAACAAGAGTACATAATATTTAGAACCTGACAGGTAACTAGTAACTAGTAAAGTATAACTAGCTGCATATATGTTGCATTAAACTAAATATTATAGTTTGTTGCCATTTCATTGCATTTATCTTTTTTGATTTATGTTGTCAACTTAGGATTTGTTAGCACATTAAAGAGTATTAGAAGAGAAGTAACTTATCAAATGTACTGCTGTCAGCAACTAGTGATGGAGGTTCCACATTAGCCAGAAGAATATATAGAGATAACAGTAACATAATTCACCAGTGTCAGAATATGTCCAGTGTTTTCAAAGTTGAGAAATCTACCAAAAAGGAAAGATTAATTTTGGACAATAGTAATGCATTTTGTTTAACACTCGAAACCAATTTAAAGGGCACTGTAATTGGCTGGCTGAAAGGACATTGTCACTCAGTAGTGTAGTCAAAGAGCAAAAGAGGGGCTGTAGCGAGATGGAGAGAAGGCCGCTCCACAAACTCGTCTATATTTAGGGAAAAGGCGATGATGGAAAGGTAGAATTGAGAAGTCTGAGGCAAGCTGAAGAAAGGGAGTGAATGAAGTCACCAAGGCATTTGTCTAAGCTGGTGGGGCACAAATAAGGCAAGACCATGTGAACACCAGTGTGTTAGAAAAATGAGTAAAAAGGAGCTGAGTCACAGTCCTTCTTTAAAGAAACTGCAGGGTGGGAGGACCTAGTGAGATGGGTCCAAGGACAGACGTAAGACAGGAATGGGGTATTCTCAGAGAAGCTCGGACAAAACACTAAGGAGTAAAGTGCAGAGAAAAGCACGAGCAGAAACATAAGACAAGGAAGGAGTCATCTGGGTAAAAGGAGAGTGAAAGCATCTGCTCTGAATATAGGCAGCGTTACAGGGATGCTCACTAGACTAGAGGAGAGGGTCATTCCTGGGAAGGATTTCAGTGCCAGGCTAAGATGTTTACCCCTGCCTTTGATAGGTACAGGTCTGGAACAGAATTATAGTAATTTTAATCCATAGTTGAAACATTATATTGGGGTTTGCATTTCCATGGAATTAATTTTTCACCTTGGTGTTTGTTATTTATCCTTTCCTCCACACTGGAATAATAAATTTACAATTCACTCTTACCCAAACATTGTTATAGTGAATTTCATTCTGGGAGAATAGAAATAATTCAGGTTTTGAATATTTACAACTATATGTATTCATAAAAAGAAAGGTAGTGGGCCTTTCTAATGAGCTTAAAACAACATAGTTAATATAATTCAAAATACTGAAAATTTGCATGTGCAAAGCAAAAAAAGTTCATTTGTTAATTTAATTTAAAACATAATGATGGAATTCATAAATAATGAATTGATTTAAACATTTTTTTAGGGATTTGTACTTGTATACAAAGAGGATATAAATAATTATAAAATCCAAATTTTAAAAGTATTTTAAATTATTATTTTGAATGTGAAACCACCGCAAAAATGACTGTTGCAGTTTCAAGAATGTTATCTGAGTGTGACATAAATCTAGTTCTTATGGAATTAAGATTAAGAAATGCAATTAGTTCTGTGCAATTTAAGTTGTGCCTTTCAGTGAAAATTTGTCATTAAAATCTTAAAGTGAATTTATTCTTTTGGCCATGAGGGATATTCCAAGGTAAACAAGAATGTGTGTTTTTGCCATTTTTGGTTCCCCTAATTTTCTCCCCTTTGCTTCTTAATGGCATTAATAAAGTTAGAGACATTTTATGTGATAAATTTGGGCTTACCTTTGCTTCAATTTGTTTAGTATCTGGATTCTGAAACAAAAATTTGATTTTGCTCTTGCCATCATCTGAAGAACCTTTAAGCTGAGAAAATTTATACCTCCACAGTACAGCCTAAGGGAAAAAGAGAAATATACTCACGTCAATACAATTAATGTCTGCTTCAAACTACTGAATAGTTCTGTTTTAAGCAGTGGAATTAATCACATTAAGTTAGCACTATACCCCAGTATTAAAAAGGAAATTAAAATACACATTACAGGCTATAAATTAGTATTCAATATATCATTTGATTTCCAGAAATAACTTTTGTATTGTACTAATGATATAATTATTTCAAAAAATATATACACATGAATCAATTTGAGTATCTTGTTTAAAAACAAGCTCACTTAAAACATGTCTGCAGCACTGAATAAGCAAAAACATCTATTACTCTCTGTTTTTTAATCAATAGAAGTGATTAAGTGATTTTCCTTGAAGCTCAAATATTCTGTAGCTTTGTTAAAATGAAAGATCAGCTTGAGTAATTAGGACAAAAATTTATGTGGTATCCTCATAAGATGGAAGCATCATAAGCACTTCATAGAACTAGGCCCATAAGTCATAGTATTTATAATATCTCAGTCCATAGGATTATCTGATTAAATGCCATCTTCCAATATTGCAGCAGCCAGTTTAGACAGTATGAAATCTACATAAGAACAAAGGCAGTAGTTAAAAATGTAATCATTCACTTATTGTTTCATAACATAGTGCCAAGGAACCCCATTGACAAGTCCAAAGATTCTCTGCTGGTGAGAAGTATGTATTTTTTTTTAATTTAGAGAAAAATTGAGAAGATAGTACAGTTTCCCTATAATACCCCCCACATGGTTTATACTATTATTAATATTCTACATTAATGTGGTACATTGTCAGTCAATGAACCAATATGGGCTCATTATTGTTAACTAAAGTCTACCATTTATTCAGCTTCTCTTAGTTTTAACTGAATGTCTCTTTCTGGTACAGGAGCCCATCCAGGACACCACATTACACTTACGCATCATGCCTCCCTTAGGGCCTGTTTGGCTGTGACAGTGTCTCAGTTCTCTGCCAGACTATCCTTGGCAATTTGAGGAACACTGGTCAGGTATTTTGTAGAATGTCCCCTTTTGGAATTTATCTAATGTTTTTCTCATAATTGAATGGGCCAAAGATTTTACAGAAATGAAATAAGAGCCTGTACTTTTTGTCTATAACCCCAGAGTATATTTTGAGAGGTTTTCATTTAAGATATGTTATTATAGTATGTTTATTAAACTTTTTTAGATGGTACTAACATGATTCAATAATGCATTTAAACATAAAAGCTATGTGAAGAAAAACATGATTTTATATGTGAATTTTGTTTCTTAATACTCTACTTATAAAGTATTTAATAATACTTTGCATCTTTCTATCTTTTGAAATGTATTACTACTTCTCTTGTTTTAACATATGGTCTATTCTGGAGAATGGTCAATGCACTCTTAAGAAAAGTGTACATTCTGTTCTTGTTGGCTGGAGTGGTTTCTGTATGTCTGTTAGACATAGTTGGTTATAATTTTGTTCAGATTCTCTATTTCTTTATCAGTGTTTGGTCTGGTTGTTGATTCTGTTACTGAAAGTGGAATATCAAGCCCTTTGACTACTGTTGAAGAATTGTCTGTTTCTCCCTCCACAGCAAGAGTTTAGCTAAGCTATTCCATAGTATTGTTGTCACGGCATCCATTTAGTTTGGCCAAGTGGCAGGAAGGCACCTTAAACTGACACCAGCCCTCTCAGGTAGGTGCATGCTCTAGACAGCAATTGCAAACATCTGCAAGGTCCTGATAGGACTTCCCCGACAGCCCTTGGGATTGGAAGTCTCCCCTACCTCCCTGCACCTGTGGGCCTTGTGTGTTCATTTGATGAGAACCCCCTTGGGAGGTTTAACAAGACCCACTTTTCTTGTTTGAGTAGACCAATCCAACCCTAGCCTGGAAGCCCCAAAGCAGTGCACCACAGACCCTAATACAGGCGTATGCCCCAGCTCCTGTCTCTCTCTACCTACTCTGCCTTGATCTCCCCATGTGGCCCCTTGAGGCTTACCATGCCCTTCTTTCAGGACTTGTGAGTAATGAACTTCTGTATTTCTGTTTCTCTTGCAGTCTGTCATTGAAATTCAGCTCAGCATCTGGCACCATGTGCTCCATTTAACAAGTGTTAATTAACTAACTCAAATGCTACAATTCTGATAATATTTGCTTAATATATTTTGGGGCCCTGATGTTTACTACATGTAAGTTTATTACTGCTAAATCTTGAGTTAATCCTCTTAGTAACAGATGCTTTTCTTCGCCTCTTGTAACAGTGACTTAATATCTATTTTTTCTCATATTAGTTTAGCCACCCAGCTCTCTTCTGGTTATTACTTGTGTAGAACATCTTTTACATGATTTTGTCTAGGACCTAAAGTTAGCATCTTTTAGACTTCATATAGTTGGATCATTTTTTTTTAAATTTCTTCTGTGGAGAGGGGAAAATGGGAGTTACTGTTTAGTGATTGCAGAGTTTCTTCTATTGGGGTAATGAAAAGTTTTGGAAACAGTGTGAATTAATGAATGCCCTGAATTGCACATTCAAAAATAGCTAAAAGATGGGAAATTTTATATTACATATGTTCTACTGCAATAAAAAAAAATTTTGAATCATTCTGAAAACAATATGTCTTCAGAATCCAATCAATGTAAATGCTAATTAAAAAGCTCACACTTTTAGAAGTATAATAAAATAGGAAAAATAATAGATTATTTAAAAATCATAGATAAAATAAGGATAAAAAAATTATCAGTAATAGAAAAATAATGTCTAACAAATTAATACAGAATGTTGCTCACTTTTTATTTATTCACTAAACACATATGAAATGGCTGTTAATCGTTACAAATTGTCTTAAATGTTTTTTAAAATCTATTATTACACATCATCCTTTACAATAAAATTATCTAGGATAATTAACTTTCTGGAAAAAAATACAATAGTTAACCCTTTATCCCAAAATGTCCTCTAAATAAAAACTCTTATGTTTTAAAAAGTGAAATAATTTAACTTCTCCAAATTATAGGAATACTATAAGATATTACATAAGTGAATATTTAGTAACTTTTGAGAAGAGTTCTAAATTTAGGAGTAATAAAAAATTACATATTCACTATGTACAATATTTATTAACCAAAACAAAAAAAAGTAACAAACTTAGCAGTATATAGCAGGCAGTATGGTAAGTTTTAAGGACAACCTTAAACACCTAATAAATAAAAAGGCAAATAATATTATAGAGAGAAGTTATTCAAAAAAGTGGAAAAACCATTATTATTGTTAATTAATATGAGAACATATTTAATCTCACTAATAATAAAGAAGAGCCAATGTATTAAAATAACTTTTTCCAGACATTAAATTAGTAAAATCACCAAAAATATAACTAAAGCTAACAAGGTTGTATTGAAACAAATATTTGCATAAAGTTGCCAGCGACAATATGAATTTTTTAGGGCAATAATGTTAACATATTTTAAGCTTCATAAATGTTAATATTATTTGATCCAGAAATCCAAGTCCTAGATATTAACTGTAACAAAATAAATTATATGAAAAATAAATAATTACATCCCTTTTTGTTATTAAATATCACAAAATGGAAATTTTGAATATATAACATTAAGATAATGCTCATGAAAATCTCATATTATGTAGAATAATGCAAATAATATAATGGTAAGGGGGAAAGGACATGAAATTAGAAAACTATGTTAGAACAAAGAAGCTTATAAAGGCTGGAGGGAAGGTGCCTGTCAAAATATATCATCTTAAGTAGCTCAGGTCCTGACATTGACCAGCTGTGTGGTTTTGGACAAGAAACTTTATTTCTAGCTTGACTTAGCTGTAAAATGAATGGTTTCCCAATTCTCAAATTACAAGTATAAATTTATTTCATAATATTGTAAGTTGTAATAGTGTAAAACAAGAATTTTCTATTTCAACTAGATAATCTTTCAAGAGAGTAAACAAGATTCAAAAGCTCATTATTTTAAATAGAGTAACAAAGTCACTTTGGCTATAAGAATTCATATTAGAGACATACAAAGGTTTGGAGACCTTTTGGAATATGAAGCATGAATCCGTGGCTATGAGTAAAGTAGTTAATATAATGATTGACAGAAAGATTTGTCAGTTAAGAGGAGTAGTTAGAACAGTCCAGGTAAATCATGTGAATTGGTAATGTTAAAGGAATTCATTATGTTCTATTTGGAGGAACCTGAATCTGAAAATATTAGTAAAAGTTACACAAACCTAAAAAATGGCATAATTCAAGAACTCTTTGGTGGTATCGTTTCTTATGCCAATGTTTTGTTTACAAGATTCTGATAAACATAGAAACTATGTTAACAATATTAATGATGTAAAGGTGAGTGCACTCCACTGCTTTTCATAACATGCTATTTATATTGCTAAATAATGCAACTGTGGGGTCCTTGTAGCTGGTTCTGAGGTGGTCGGATAGGAGAGTGTTGAGATGTGTATGGGGAGTGGACTGTGTTTATTTAACAGATTGTGATGTTCTTAGGAGCAAGGTGCTTATGAAGAATGGAAGGATCAAGTATTTTTTGCCTCAAGAGTTTTCTAATCAGGACTAGAAAGCAAACCCAAACTGTAGCAATAAGTTCTTTATAAAATACATGTAGAATTTTACTGGAAAAGTGAGACTCCATGTAGATACACAAAAGCTTAGAAAAGATATGTGAATTTTTGACTCCATTTTTTAATTCTGGTAGAGTTACTATACAGTGGTACCAGCACTAGTTGCCTGCATGGAATGAGATGAGAAGGACCTCTTGATTATCTAACTTCAGTGCCATCTTCTCCACAGACTTGCCTCATTTCCATAACCAAAAATAAGGTATTTTCCCTATTGTAGTGCATATATCCCAGGAAAAATAATGCATTTTTTGGCAATGCATTGAAATAAAAACAAATGCTGATCTCAGAGCTCTAAGTATAGAAATATAACCCAACCTTTACATCCTACTTAAAAGCCACATGACTTTGGTCAAGATTCCTTATTTATTAGAGCCTGAGTACATTCTACAGTCAATTACAAGTAATAATATTTGACTACCTACTTGAAAGGATTACTGTGAAAATGAATGTACTGATAATGCTCATGCAATTGCTTTATAAACTGCAGGGTCATCATTTTTCTATTAGTTTAAATTAGTTTAGTAGGATTTTTCCAGTATAATATGGCAAATTTTGATGCCAGGAAGCTCCTGAACACAAGTAGTAATGGTGATGATTGGGAGAATATGGAAGTAGAGGAGAGAACTTTCAAAAGACAAATATTGCCTCTTTCACATTTAAGTATGGACCTGTCTGCAGGCTTCTATGAAAAAATAAATCTTTATATTTAGTTTTAAAATTAAACATTTATTTGATCTTAAGCATAAGTCCTACATATTTTGAGGAAACATGTCCCAATAAACGCCTGTAATGATTTTGCCATTCATGGTATATTGTGTACACTCCTAGTTCTAGGTCACGTCATGTGACATTCTCCCTCTGCATCTGCTCCTATGACTTCCTTTTGGTTCTCCTGTTTCCTGCATAAAGCTTTCGGTACGTAATGCCCCAAAGTCAGAATAAAAAGCGCAGCGAGTAGTGAAAGAATAGAATTAGTGGGAACAGCTAGAATTTTGACTGAGTACTTAGACCCTTTAAAGAGACATACTTATTCATTATTTTGTTCATTTTGTTCAAACCCTTTAAATGATGATATTCTCTATCACGCTGCTTACTGCCTCCCTCCAACTCTGCACCCTACACGTGATGCCTGATGCAGCTTTCTCCACAGATCCACACTCAACAGAGAAAAAAAAACTATCTTATCTTTACACTGTCCTTCTTCCGCAGTCCTGCTGTATTGAAATGCTGACTGATACTGGAGTGTAAGTCCTAACCTTGTTCCCCTGATGGTTTAACTCTGTAGAGAACCTACATTTCCCTTAGTTGTGACAAGGTACAATTGCCATGTGGGGCGGCATCTCCCTCTCCCTCAACCTAACTTTCTCTTTCTATGCAGGTGTACTTCCTAAGAGCACCAACCAACAGACCTGTTTCTCTGCCTCAGATGCAGCTCTAAGCAATTCTAAGCCTGTTTGGGCCAGGATTTGTCCTCCCTACACACCCAATAATGAGATCTTGGAGATGGATTATTTGATAACTAGATGGCAACAGAGGTTACCAGCTGGTAGTAGATAAGTAAGTTTAACTGTAACAGTTACAGTCTGTCAGACCCTGTGCACCAGAGGTGTCTGTTCTGGATAAAGAGGCTCTGTGGTATTTATGTTAAGCCCTAGTAGGAGATCACAATCTGGATCTCCTTGAGTTCCACAGTAAAGCTTTGTCATCTACAGCAAAGCTATGCACCATTTTACAGGCATCTATTGGGCCTGGGAGAGATGGACATTCACATGTAGTCAGAGCTGCACATCTATTTGGATTTTGTTTACCCATGAAGTCATGAGGTAGGACAGGCCCATTAAAACTCTTGCAAGATGTAACTGGTCCACTTGGAATCAGACATGGGCAGAGCCAGAGGGATCAAGTAAGCTGCCCAAGCTTCAGTCCAGATCCCCAGATAATCACCATTCTTGGACCTGAATCACTTCATCATCTTGCCAACACAGCCCCATCAGGACAATCCTTTATGGCTCCCTAAGATAGAACAAAAAATGGCTAATATTTGTTCAGAGAGGGGCAGGCTCAGCATGTTGGCATGTGAGGGAATAAGACTGTGCCTTTACAAGAAGCATCTCCATGCACCAGGCTTTGGCTTTGGTGGCCAGCATTTACACGAGGTCATAACATGCTCCTGGTTGGTACAAATGGAACATGCAGGGTCCTTGCTGATAATATTAAGTATGCTTGGACAAGGGGGCTAAAGATGGCTTGTTTTCTTAGGTCCCCCACAGTGAGGACAGTATTCAGTATTTCTGTGTCTGTGAGCCAGACATGCCTGCTGTAACCTGTCTCCTGGAATGTGAGCTGAGAAGAACTAAGCTGTTGGCAAATCTGTCAGAGGGGTCAACAGGGAAACAGAGGAAATCACAGACAGTATGTGCATGACAGATGCACAGGAAATAGAGGATAAGGGGGAGTTCTGATGGGTTTATAGACATCAATCTGAATTCTCATGTGATGGAAATCTTGTATATTGGGCAACTACAAAAAAACTTTAAAGTTTGGTGTCTTTTAAATTTTGTATTACATTCTGTTAACCACAATAAGTTAAAAAATGAAGGTGAGAATATAGTGAGAAGTTAGTGAATTCTAATAACTCAAGAAGTTGATAATGCATATATAATGGAGCAAGATGATTCTTGATGTTTGCCCATCACCATGGGAGCTACAGCATCACCAATCCCATAAACACAGAAAGGCAGAAATTAGCAGATACTTGAAATATTAGCACTTACTTTTTAAAAAGTGTCCAAAAAAGTTTTTATAATATACTTAGGTGAATAAATATATTTAAAGTCATTCTATAAGCATAAATTTTTATTAAGATCAAATTACTCCCCTTTTAAATCAAATCTGCCCATTTTGGACTTCAAGTTTTTGTTCATGTAACAAAGTAAAACTACTGATATTCATTTATCTTCATCAGCAGAACTTCACAATTAAATGACATCATTTGTCTATCAATGTTTCAATTAGAAAATCAGTTAACATAACTTTTTCATTCAATTTGTGAAATCAAAGTAAAATTTTAGAAATTTCATTATGTGTCAAAAATGAAAATATCTCTATAACTGTGAATGCTATCATAAATTCAATTAAAAACTTCAGCCTTGGATGTTATTTGTTATTGCAATGATAATATGAGAATATATATATGTATTGTTGCTAGAACATACTGTTATGGAAAAATCAGTATTTCCCTAAATTAAAACATGAATGCAGCTAAAGTGCTCTTGAGTTTGGTGAATACACCATTCATAACTGCATCTCAATGAGCTGTGTTAGTCTACTGAAAATTATGTGCCAAAAATAATTACTCTGCTTATTAAAGTTTAGATAATTGATGTGCCTCTCAACTTTTCTTTAATGTACCTAGATATATGTTTATCTTTAATTTTTTAACAATGATTTTTAAAGAGAGCGATTTTACTGGCTCACCAATATCATTAAACTTTATTGTCTAATAATATTTTTTTTCACATTTTGGACAGTAAATTTCATGGTTACTCCACTTATTACACCAAGGGACCTGATATTTAGCTAGAATGACAGGGAATGCAGATTCAAGGAAAATGTTTGACTATGTCTTCTCCTCTAATTCCCTTTACAAGCAGCTCTGACACTTCCTACTCACGAGCAGTGGCCACAGACACACAGCATTTTACATTTGGTGCCTTTGCTCACTTGTTTGTGATGATCCCTGCTATGTCTGTGATGCCCTCGGTTACCAGTGACCCATCCTACTCCTGATGAAATGTAGGCTTTGAAAAATCCTACAATGAAAATTTTGAAAAATATGGTCAACTTAGACTGTTTGAAGTACAAGACAGATGGTAAATACAAACAATGCCATAGAATAAAGGCCTGAACAAGTTAAACATGAGAACACTTTCTATGAAGCCATTAGAATGATCTTTCTATGTTCCCTCCTTCTCTGTCTCTGTCTCCTCTCCCCTCTCTCCCTCTCCCTCTCTCTCTCTCTGTTTTATGTTTCCACAAAAAGAAAGCCCTTCTGCTCCTGGTTTCACATTTCCTATTCCCTCTGCTTGAAAATTCTTTCCCCAGCTCCTTTCATACTCTTCCATCCTCACTATTTAGTTCCCACTGGAAATAACATTGCCTCAGACGGCCTTTCCCCATAAAACTACTAAAAGGCCCTTCTGAAGGTCTTCTCTTTCTCAACACCTTGCTCATTTCCTTCACAGGAAAACCCTAATCTGAGGGCATCCAGCTCTGTCCCTCTCCACTAAAGAAAGCTTCAAGTGTGACTGGCTCATCACTGCATCCCCGGAGCCCAACAGAGTAGGTGTTGTGCAGGACACACACAATGAACCTAGGTTTTTGACAGAAATGCACAAAGACAATAAAGAGGGAAATGTTCCTTGTCTTCCCTTTCATTATGTCATGTCACTGGAGGCATGAAATTTGGAGAAATGGAGAAAACATATACTAAAATGAGCATTTATAAATATTGTGAAATTTCCAACATTAGAATGAACAACACTTTAAGGACAAAAACTAATATTCCTGGCTGTTGCAAGCTCCATAGTCTCATATCTTCTCTAAATAACTTTGATCAAAGGATCCCAGTTTTGTATTGGAAAATTCCTGCCACTAGTAGTAATCTTAATTTTTGCTTTTGATGGAGATTAAGTCCAAAAGGAGGGAGAAAAAGAAAAAGAAAAAACAAAACAAAAACTAATAGCAATATACGAAGAAATTTCTGAATATTTTTGAAATCTGGAATTTGACCCAAAGCCTTCATAATAATAACAGACTAGATTTTTGCTTCCCTGTCTTTCCATGGATGACCACTTCTGCTTGATAGTGGAGAAAAAGGAAGTCAAATGTGGTCAAATACATTTGGTGGATCATTAACATAATAAAGTCTGAGGACATTTTCAGAAAAGAAACTATTTAACTCTGTTTAACTAGGAAGCTTTTCCCATGGAATACATTTCAAAAAATAATAAAGATTTGCACTGTACAGTAAAATATTTAATGAATTTAAGTATAGTAATAATGGATTTGAAAACCTTGTTGATTCGTTAAAACATTTGCTTCAACAGAGACAGTGTTTAATTCCACATATTCTTTGAATAATTATATGAAATGATAAATATAAAATACATCTTACATTTATCTTACATTTGAAGATAGTTCAAAT
The DNA here is from genome assembly GCF_040802235.1 of Manis javanica. Classification (NCBI taxonomy): domain Eukaryota; kingdom Metazoa; phylum Chordata; class Mammalia; order Pholidota; family Manidae; genus Manis; species Manis javanica. The sequence continues at coordinate 137,865,341 of NC_133157.1, read as the reverse complement.
ATTTTTAAGTGCCTAAAACCTGCAAGTAATTTATATGTATGAAGAAACAACAGCACAGTGAAACACAGCATTTTCAATATTATAGCTATAATAAAGTCATTGAAGATGACCAAGAAAGAAAAGAAATAGAAAGATATAGTATAAATTCCTATTGAACAAAGTGTTTTCAATATTTTGCAAAAGACTCATTCTTCTCTGAGCTCCTCTTTATAATAGACACATTTTATTTAAAACAATACAGGCAAAGAGATAAATGCTAAAAGCCTTGGCTTCAGTGTTGTTTGGGGTTTATAATTTAAGGTCATCATTCTTAAACCAGGGAGTAATCCTTATAAAATGTGCTTACAAATTCTGATCATTCCATGTGTGATTGAATATGAAACACTGAAATATTATAAAGCAGATTATTTCATGTGAAGATAATGATGTTCACAATATGCAATCTAGTATTCATGGTTGATGTTGAATCACTTGATAGGTGAACACATGCACAGATCATAAAATTTAGAAATATCTCATTTAGTGTCTGTGAAGCATGCTTTGTACCTGTCATTGCCCAATGGAGCATCTGTGTTGCTATAATGAATACAACACTGTGCTAAGATCTTTCACACGTTTTCTCTAATTCCTGCATACGCTACGCAGGAGCCAGAGTATTACCATTTTTCCAGAGGATACAACTAAGGAAACATCACACACAGTCATAGTAATTCACAGCTAATAGGTGGGACTCAAACCCACATACATCATTCCCCATGGTTCACATTTCTTCTTTTATCCCAACCTCTTTCTTTGATTTTCTATAATTTGTTTTCCTATATATACCTAACCATTTATTGAGCATGATTATAAATGAACTTTCATTGCAAATGCCTGATTCCTTTCTTAAAATAGAGGAGACCAAGAATTTCGTTTAGTACAGGACATCTAACCAAGGAAAGTAATTTATTGATTTTCCCAACAGTGTACCCTGAGTCACTGTTTCTTCTTCCTTACAGTGCTGCTGCTATTTTAAGCTTTTCTCTCTTTACAAGTGAAAAAAATCCCATAAGCTATTCATTTGAAATCCATTGTTAAGCTTGGCTTACAGCTTGGATATGCCAGTGACCTAGAGAACGTCCCTGCTGCAGACTTGTGTCATCTGTCAGGGAACAGGGAGGTAAAGCTGCTTACAGCTGAGGGACCCAGGTTAGAGATTGGTTCATGTTTGTACAGCATCAAGTGCTCCTTAGATGCCAGCTATTCAAAAATGCAATTCATTAATTACATGTAAATGGAAAATGAAGTTTTGCAAATGATAACGAAAACCTTATATGTTCAACAAAAATAGGCAAAACAATCTCAAACACATCTTTTATCAGTTTACTTTTTGTTTCACTTTTTGCAGGCCCCAATTTCTCATGCTCCACAGAAAAATTCCTCTTTAAAAAAATTGAAACAACTTCTACATACAAAGGTAATTTAAGCACTATGTCATTACTTTATGGGAAATAGATATAGGATATTTTACTACACAGGAGGCAAAAGCACTAGAAAGAACAATCTCTATAGGTTATAACTTATTACATTGAACACATTAAAATTATAAAAGAATGCTTTGAAGGCAGATCTAATTTTACTCTTTCCATAACACCAAGTCACCTGGGATTTGACATTTAACTAATGTTTATCCAGCAATAACTACAAAATACTATTTTTTCCTTGAAAATCGTCTTGATGATTCTTCTAGTTGAACAGGGAATAAAACCTTCCCACACAGCTCTTTTTGCATCATCCTTAAACTTTGGCACACATATCTCTTGCCTTCTATCCCCCAACAAAATTAATTTACAACAAATTTTAATGTTCCCAAAGTGGCCCCTTTTCCTTCCCTTTTTTGTGGGTGGACTAGGGGTAATATTTAGTTGAAACCATGAGAAATATTTTCTTTAAAATGATTTTTCTTTACATATTTTTATACTTTACATTTGTCCTTCTTTCATGTGAAATTTGCCCTAATTACATATATCTTTGGGCTTAAATAATTATATTTTTACTAAAACTAATACTTCAACTCTATTTTAATTGTTTATTTTGTAAAATTGAATGGTGATGATGGATAAAGGGATAAAAATAGAAATATTAAAAGGTCACACAATCAGATGAAAGCTTATGGCTTTCACTTATTTCCTTAGGTGGTATCATATTCATCAATATATTTGTTACTAGCTATTGAATTAATTCTGTGTCCTTAAACTGTGCTTGAGTCTCAACAAAGAGTTTGGAGTTAGTGTCTCTGCCAGACTCAGTTGTAATACTATGAGTGTTATGCTAGGTTATGGCTTTGATTCTCTGCTTTCAAAGAAAGGACATCTAAACCACATTAGTGAAAGGTTTTCTGGATACAGATTTGCATGCAGGGATGATATAGGATGTGAGAGTGTTATGTGTAAAAGCCAGAGTATGGGTTGAGCCACCAAATGCTGGTGGCATGCAGAAAATGATGCTAAATTGCAGGCAGAGACCAGAACATTAAGAGGCTTCTGTATCACAGTAACAGGGATTGTCTTAAAGGCAGTATGAAGCCACTAAAGTAATTTTAAAGACAGACCGTTGACATGGACAATTTACATTTATAAGTATCATGAATCTGGCACTGGTATGAAGATGGAACAGAGAGGGATGTGACTCTGGGTCCTTATAATGCTTTGGCTTCTCTCCGGAAGCACCTGGTCCAGGTCTGTCTCCTTCCTTAGACTCTTGGGAAGAGGGATTATATCCATTTTTGTGTTTCTTTTCATTGTCTATCAATGGTCATGGAACGTAGCTGATGCATAAAAAAAGTGTGTTCAATAAATAAACTGAGAAAGCCTCTTTGGTGATATTTTAGTAATCCAAATGAGAAGAGATTATCAACTTAGTTAGGGGACACCTTCTAGATTTACTTAGGGGGAGTTGTTGAAGAATAGGCACAAAAGAACACAATTCAGATTCCTTTTTGATAACTGAGAGAGACATACAAAGGAGTTAGTTGTAAATGGACACACGGTTGAGACATGTTTAATATGCGGTCTTAAAGATGAAGATGCAAGTCTGAGCTGGAGTTAACAGAACAGAAATTTATTATCAGGTCAGTTGCCTAAAATAAGGACTGAATGAAACTACTCAGTCAAGCCCAGAGTTTCTCCATCAAATACACTTCATTTAAATTTAATCCCCCCAAATGGACTCTATATAGAGAGACTTATGGATATATATTCCCATCAAATACATGGAACATTCAAAGAGGAATATATAGATTTTCACTTTAAGAATTTATTTGGAATTTATTAAGAAAAAGAACAGAAAAGTGTTTCTAAATCTCTGGCCTTGTGAGTTATTTTGTAATAAAGTCATCAATCTGATAAATTGGTATACACAAAGTACTTATTTTAATCATATCTATGTAAAAGTTTTCATAAGAATAACCAAAATCCCTGGAAAATACATACTAACATGTTTCCACACACTTCTGGGTGAGGTAAGCTATCTGTTCTAACATATTAATTTATTTTAAGAAAATATATATACTGTCTGGAAAATAAAAACTGTCATGGAAATTTGATTTTGTTGGTATAAATCTCTTGGATCCTTAAAGTTTTGTTTATTGTCATTGTTTTTTTTCTGGCAATGTGATAAAATTCAGCTATGCTTATATTTCATATTATCAATTCTCTATATAAATTAACTATTTCCTGGTTATTTCTTTTTAACACATGCACCCATGGTTGCCAGCTCAATGGGTAGTAAAACCTACAGGGAGAAAAAGAAATGTGTTTCCTGAAATAGCTACATCTAAGTCAATAGCTCTGTACAATGCAATAAGCAGGCACTGTTTCATTCTCCTCCAGGTTGTCTGCAAGCTGCAACACTGATGGAGAATAAGCACTTTATTAAGTAACCATTAAATTAATATATACACTGCATGTCTTTATTTCTGAGGCAGCACCATTCCTCACATTTACTAATTGATGTCTAAAATTTCATTATGAACTATATTGGTCTGAGTCAATAATTTGTTCTTTTTTCCCCAATCATAATAAAAAAAATCTTAAAATTGAAAAGAAATTTATATTTCTAGAAATTGATAGTTTACATTTGACTCAAATGTAAAAGGTATCACTTGGAAAATTATTTCCTTTAATTTGCAACATATAATGAATTACCTTGGGATGCATAATCTGTGTTTCTGGTTGAATAACTTTTTATTTAGTTTAAAAGGCCATACAATGTTGCCAGTAGTTGAAGATGAGAGTCTGAATTACTCATGGTTAGTGCGTGCATACAATTCTAATGTTTGGATGAATTTATATAGGATAGATCCAATAGGGGAGGCCCCAGCTGGTGTCTAAATTTTGTTTATCCAATGAATTTATCTCAGTTGTTTGATGAAGACTGCGTCCTAGAAATCTGTCAGTACTAGAGACCCAGAAGTCTCTTGGGATGTAAGTCATTCTGAGATGAGTGAAAAGTTTTATAGCATTGCATAATAAAGGGAAAAGCTATCAGAACTACACCTTGGTATTTTAATTCTGACATATACTTTGTTTATAATATCTTGATTCTACAGCATATCACACTACACTAAGTTTTTCCAAGAAACTTAGAGTCATTATACTAGTATCGGCACTAGAAAACTGAGAAAGAACACTCTCATTATCCATTAAACATAGCAACTATTCAGTGACCTTTCCATAGCTACCTTCATGAGAGTGATCTAACAGATGTCCTGAGAACCCACTCCTTGCCTAGTGCATTTTTTTTTCACACACAGTCGTTCAGGTCAGAAACTTCAGTGAAATATTTAGTTTCATCCTCTCTCTCTCTCTCTATATATATATATACAAGCCCCACTAACAGTATATCCTTATTATTACTCAATAACCTGCTGCTCTGCATCCCCAACACACCCATCACTACACTACAATCTCCTACTAACCTTCTGCCTTCCCAATATTAATGCTTCTCCCTCTCCAACGCATTCTCCACAAGGTGCCACAGTGGTTCTAGATTGCGGGCATAGATCTGTTAGTGGCTTTCCACAGCCCTTGGCACAACGTGCCCATCCACGCCTACTGAAATGTCACTCTGAGGCACTCTACTCCCACCCACTGGGTCATCCACCTTCCTACTTGGTCATGGCACAGCCACATGCATGCTTTGGCCAAGAGGGTTCTGCAGCTGTTCCAGCGACACTTTGCCCTCTGCAGGGAAGGCGAACGTGAGCTGAGCTGTTCTGAAAAGAACAAAAAGAGCAGAACCAAACCTGGGACCCTGGAGGAAACCATCCAAACTACAGCTCATGGATAGGCCTGCCCAGATCAATAGTCTGAATTTCACACGAGTGTTAGAAATCATGTCAGTGTTGTCACTGTGTGTCACACAGCAGTTTGTGGTCGCGTTCACTGAAGCAAATGCAGATCCGCACTATGAAGACCAAGGCTCCCCGTTATTTGGCCCCTGGCTCCTTGCTTTCCTGCTCCACTGCCGCACTGGGCCTGTGCTGCTTGCTCACATCTTAGGGCTTTCACACATGCTCAATCTCCTGCAGCTCTCTCTGCACCTAGTTAGCTGCTCAGGACCCACAAATTCTCAGGTGAAAGGTAATTTTCTCCAAGTACTGCCTAAAGCCCCTTAAGCTAAGGTATATGCTTCCCAGTTTATAAGTTGTCCATATATCCATTTTAGAGGTGCAGAAAGTGAGGCTGCTGCAGCTATGGGATTAGCAAAGGTCCTGCAGATGTTGAGGGAGGGCGGTCAGAAGAGCTGTCTGGTGAGTTCTCGGTGTTTGAAATGGAAGGGGAAACATGATGTACCCCTTGGATGAAAGGACATGATGTGTGCTTGAGACAGGATCCACTGAAAGATGCACTACTGGAAGTAATGCTTAAGGACTTCAAAATCTACACCTTTTATTTCATAGCTTACTGTGTTTTTTTTCAAAAAGTTATCTCATTTAATTTTAGAATAACGCTGCAAAACAAATATGCAGCTATTACTATTCACATTTACTATGCTAAGAGCTTCAGAGACTAATAACGTTGCATTAGGAACAAAAAAAAAAAATCATGGAAACCAAAGTTGGTGGTCGAAGGAAAGATCATCTAAAACACAATGAGAAAATTTAAGGCAGATATTCCTAGTAACAAAAGAAATTTATCCATAAGAAAAGAAAATCTATCAAAGCCACAGAAAGGAAGTAGAATTTAAAGAATTAAAAGGGTGATGGAAGAGGGATATAAAAACAATATAAAATTTTTAAAAAGATGAAAATGGAAATATGAACAATGTATTTTAGCCAAAGAATTTTTGACTTTTGCCTGATTTTGTTCTTTGTATACTCTGAATTATAAATATAGACAGTAAGGTATATATTAATTTCCACATTACAATGTCTTTGCATTACAAGAAATAAAAAAGAATCCATGATTTTATTATTATATTACATCCAGCTAATATACTGGAATGAAAACTTGGGTCATTACTCCTCCTTTGAACACTTACTTAGCTATCTTTGAAATGCTTCAGGGTTAAAAAAAAATTAACTGATGGATCGTTTCCCTAAATGCTTGAGTTTGTTGTGCAACAAATTCAAAGAAGAAATAATTTATCTAAAGAACATAAATTTCCACCAAATAACTGTGTTTAGGAGCTTCAGTTTATACAATAGAGAAGAAGACTGAGAGAAACTTAAAAAAGGAAAATGCTAAGATTTATAAGAATATGGTCATAACTATATCATAGCATGTGTATACGATGTCTACTTATATAGGATGTGTTTCAAGAATATATGCACTTTGATAATTTTAAATATTCCTTTTAGGTTTTTAATAACTACCTTTGATATGAAATAGTTGAAATATAATAAATATCAGAAAATTAAAAAATAAAGATTTAATTTCATTTTGAGAGGTTTAACCTATGGAGTCCATGTTATAATTATGTTAAAGATATAACTACCTATTGGAAAAAAATCTAGTAAACATATGAAATGTGTATATGTACACAAAGGTCATATGTTTTTGGGAAAAAAATAGCTTGAAGCTCATAATTAGTAACTTTCAACTTATCCAATCTGTACCCAAGACTCTTGAAAATGAAATGTGTAAATATAGGTCATGTGTTAACTTCCTTTCCAATTTTACCTTGATACACTGTAGGAAGCAGTTTCTACTTAAAGATATGAATGGATTATGTGGATTAAAATATTTCATGAATCAATATGTTAATGAATTATATAGCACAATTATTTGGGAACAAGAAACCCTCTGATTTTATAGAGAAAATCTAGAAAACAAGAAGGAAGTGATTTCAGTTAGAATGACTTTGTGTTTTACTCCACAGAATTCCTAAAATGCAGGTCAACAGGCACATGCATGGGTTTTACAAATTTCCCACATTCATTTTTAATTTATATTCAGTGAAGGTTAGTAATGGGGACAAGAAGAAAACATAAAATTGTTATAATAGTTTCTAACATATGACAGAGCTAATTCTTAAAAACTAATTTTTATATCATAATTTATTATCTTCACAGATCTGCTAGGCAATCAGGATTTCAAAAATATTTTAATGTGCTATGTGTTAGTACAGGCTTTCAGATATCCTAAAGCAAAGAAGCCTTTGAGGCATGCTATCCTAGCATTTCTCAAATTCAACTATTAAAAATTTTAAAAGACTATCAAACCATAAAAATTTGGGGGAACTAAGGATTCCAGAGAGTCTACTAGGGAAACAATAATAATATGAATAATAATGTCTTTTCCTTTACCCAGATTGAAGAGTGAACATTTGTGGTGTTTCACACAGTGCAACGTTTATTGACACAGGATGAATGGTCCTTGTGCCCCAGTTACGGTCAATGGTGCCTGGAAGGCAGCTTCACCCCTGGGCAGCAATAAGATTAGGAATGAGGGGAGGTCTAGGCATGAGATCGCATGCCTTCATCCCCATTTTAATCACCAGAGCTCAGGTGCTACCTGCTTGATACAGATTAAAAAGCACCCTCCCTCATTTTTGTTTTTCTTTTTTTTTACAAAATTTCATGGTTTAAAATGAAGAGTCTGAAAATTATTCTTCTACATTATCAAGGGGAAATATAAATGTCCATTAATTCAACCTTGCCTCCTCCCAATCACAGCGATATGTGAAACTCAGCTAGGGCACTCTTTCCTCAGTATAAATCAGATTAGGTTAGACGTGCCCTGGACCTTAATCGTGTGGCACAGTTATTTTCTCCAGCATTCTCTCTCCATCCTCCTCCTGGTACCTTATCTTCCAATCATGCTAAACACCTCTCACTTCTGCACATACACTGGGATTATTTTCATCCTGTTTGTAACACTGTGTTTAGTTGACCTTGTGAAATGTGCAGATGGCTTCTGAGGAACGTGTGATAGATGCCCACTGGAGGACGGTTTTAGAGAACTTAGAATTTAGGGTTTGCCCAGTTCCCCAAATCTCAAACATACTCTGTTCTACTTAGTTTTGTGCTGCCAAACACCCATGTGATCCTTCATATGTTCCAAACCTTCAAAGGTATTCTTCTGTTTCAGGATCAAATCCAAAACTTTTAATAGGACCCCTTTTATGATCTAGCTGTTAGTCATCTACAAATCTATTTCTCATTAAATCTGACCTCAAATGCAATGTTCTTTCTCACTTATAGATCCTTGTCTGGATTATTTTATCCCTGGTGTCTCAATTTCTGGGAAGCCTTCCTTGATCACCCAGGACTGACATATATACCCTATCCTGTGTATTTCTGTAGACAGCAAGCATTCAGCAAATATTTACTTACAATGGTTACTGTTGAGTTCTCTCTTTACATGGGAGATCTATTAATATATGTAACTAACTATACTTAACTATGGAAAATACACTTTGATACATTAGAAAGAAACCCTTTTATTAAGACTGAAAGAAACTCTCACCCATTTTAATGAGGATGAGGACTGGAAAAACTGAGCTGAGCTGTGTACTCAATGAACTGAAAAGGAATCACCCCTCATTAAGGGAAGCAGAAGAATGTACGACCTCTTGCTGTCTTGCTAAAGTAAATTGAAGTGTGTGGGAAACTGCTATTTAGGGTGTCTTGTACTCTGGAATATTCAGAGAATGGTTTTCCCTGGGGATGTTCATGCATGAGTGTAAGTAACGAGAACTAGCTTGACATTACCCGACAGCTCACTGCTTCCAAACCTGTAGCATTCTTGTATAATCTAAAACCACACCGACTCTCATTCCCTATCATCAGTCTCTCATCTTTTAGTTTACTTTTTGTTACTGTTATTTTATTTTTTAAAATTTCTTGTAAGAAATAAAACCTATGGCTGTTTATTTTATACATTAATGCAGCAGTTCTCCTTCACGGATGTACCAGCAGTGCTGTATGTGTTTTACGTGGGGCACAACGACCCACTCAGAGCACCATGCACCCCTCTCCTGGAATCTGTGCTTTATCATAAGGACTTGGTTTGCTCCCAGGATCACCTGGAGGCAGCAGGGCCTGATGAAGGTGCCATGCAGGCAGGCAGAGTGGGTACAGCTAAGGGTGTGAGTCGTATGGCTGCCATGGCCCTTCCAAACACAAACATTTAAAAAAATTCGCCAGACAAACATCCTTAAGGTTTCTTCCCACATGCATATCAAGTAGAGAAAATAATTGAATATCATTTAATTATTTTAATAGACATTGGAACCAGTTTTGATTTATAGGTAACTGGGCTCATTTCACAGAGTGAGGCAACCTTCCTGTAGGAAGGTCAGCCCAGTGGTTTGCCCAGGGCCTCAGTTCCTGCCTGTTGTCTTGACATAAATATTAAGAGCTCTTCTCTTCATTCTCTAGGTGTCACAGTTTCCATCATAAATATTACCTTTATTATAATGTCTATAGATTATTTTCCTTCCCTCCCAATTCTTAAGTTGCCTTGTAGTTAGATACTTCCAGCAATAGTCAGAAACGGAAGGATAGTGGTGACTACTCTGAAAGGGCTCCGGCGTTTTACCTGTGTGTCATACTCATACTGCCTAAAATCCCATTTCCTACCAAATGGTTTTCCCTAGACGGCATCCTGCCGATCTGCCTAGGTTCTCCTGTCTGCTCACTCCTTCCCCGCACACCCAGGTGGGAGCACCACAGTATGCTGTGCAGAATGTCCATATCAGGATTTTCTCCGTTTCCACACAAAGCCCAAACAGGACCTTGAAAGAGATGTGGATCATATTAGCCTTAAAGGAAAAACTCAAAATAGATTCAGGCGTTCAGGATTTGTTCCAATGAATTATGTGTTTCCCTCTCATTTACCAGTGTGGGACTCTCTCACTTTCCTGTGATAAAATTTGATGACAATTCTGGTAATACTATTTCATTTTTAAAATCAGACTTTTTTCTAATCAGCTTAATTTATTTTCAAGTTTTTAATTAAATTAATACCTATGAAACTGATGAATTAATAATTAAATTAGTAAATTATTAATTTAGTACTCATGAGCCTATCCTGATTTCAATGTATATTTTACTCAAAAGAAGGTCTTAAATCATATGAAAGGTTTATGACAGTCTCATCTGAGAGTCGTGGATAGGGCCACTGGCACCTGAAATTCCATATTTAGAGAAGTATTATTTTGGCTTTAAGCAAAGGCAATGCTCAGGATGGTCAAACCCAACCAGCCTTTGTGTTTTATGTAAGTTGACAATGTCACAATAAGAGGAAACACTGGCCATCCTTAAAATAATGTGAGCTTTAGTGTGACAGTCTCAATTGCTGGGTCATGAAAAGCCACAAGACCTCCAAACACCAACCCACATCCTACTCGGCTATGACCAGCTGACCTGGCCCATCAGACGCCCAGCTTTCCTGAGATCGAGACACCCCCTACTACTTGTGCACCCTGCCTTCCTCACTCACTGATATTGCTGTCTTGTTTTATTTGTATTTATTTTTGAAAATCCTGTACAAGTCTTAATTTGCAGGTAAAATATGTTTCCCATTAAGGGATTATGTATCCCTAATTAAGAGGTTTGTGTCTTAGGCCACTCTATGATGAAGAAGATAGGGTGGGTCTATGGAATCAATGTCCTCATGAAGGGCAGGGAATGTCTCCCGTGGGGACCAGAGCCCCAGGTTATAAACTGCAGCAGTGGCTCCAGGACTGGAGGGAGATCCTGGTGGCTGAGACTGGCAGAGAAGGTGTCCTCATTATTCAGTACTCACCATAGCCAGAGACATATCCTTTCTGGAAAGGACACCAAATTAGTCAGTATGAGACTTTAATAGGGCAAGTGTTCACAAGCATTATACTTCCTGGCTAGAAACTCAAAACCCCAAATCCTTCCATTCTGCAATTTTGACCTATTACCTATAAGACTAAAAAATTTTTTCCCCATTTCAATATTGGAGGTGTTGATACAGAAAAATAATGAAGGAACATTTTAGGAAAATTTACTTAACTATGGAAAATGCTCTTTGACACATTAGAAAGAAACCCTATTTCTAAGACTGAAAGAAACTCTCACCCATTTTAATAAGGATTAGGATTGGAAAAACTGAGCTGAGCTGTGTACTTTATGAACTGATTTCAATTTCAATATTGGAGGTGTTGATACAGAAAAATAATGAAGAAACATTTTAGGGAAATTGTTTTGGAACATGAAACTTTCCCCTCAAGATGGTGCCATACCATATGTGTGTGTATATATATATATATATATATATATATATATTCAGTTTTTATAGTTACAACATTTTGCCACATTTATTTTATTAAAAATTCAAAGTTTTGTTTTACTATAAACAGATTAAAGCATAATTTGTCTTCTTTTAACAAAAATGAGGATCTTAAGTTGGACACACGTGCTAACAGAAGTTAGAAGTTGTTTCAATCACTCTTAAACTGGAACATCAGAGCTGACATGAACACATTACCTTACCTTTGTTGTAGCATCAAAGCAGATAAATCCTGTGCTGAAGTCAATTGTGAGTCCCATTAGGTGACTTTCCAGCACACATGCGTAGGTCTTGCACTTAACAGAAAAGAAAACACTGTTACTTCCCATGTGATTGACCCAATTTCAGTATTAATAGCCAACATTAATCAAAGCTGTGTGGCAGCTCCTGTAATGTTCTGTATACAATATCTAACAATATCAGCAATAATTGTATAAGATATCACATCCTAATATTAATAAAATAGAAACTAAGTGGATTTGGACCTGCCAAGGGGTATGCAAGGCCAAGTTTCCAATCCTGCTCCGTCCCACCTTGTCTTTACCTTGTGCCACACTGATTCTCTCTGCTATATTGGCTATAAAACTGGTATAAACGTTTTTAGGTGCAGGAAAGATTATGCTAAGTGTTTTTTCTGTAGCTAAATATCACTGCATTTCCTGTAAACTAAAAGTGAATTATTAAAGATTAAGATATCACCAAAATTCTTGGCATGTCAATTTCACGCATATTATTTAAAAAGAAATCTGAGGCACACACACAGTAACCAAGGCAGAAAAAAAAATTCAGACTTAAGATTTGCACAAGTTCTTCTCACTTAGCTTAAGCTATTTAGTGATGCTTGCCTATTTGTGCAAATCTATTCATTTTTCAGGAATTGACAATCAATATCTTTCACAATAAGATCAGATTAAATTCTAATTTTACTTATATAAATATTTTGGGAAGATTAGTAAAATATAGACACTAAAATACAAGAATAACAGATATGAAATAACAGTTTGAGGCTTATATGCAATATGATGCATTTTTGTGTCTGCAGGTCAGTTTTATTCATATTTAATTGCAAACTGTAGTGGAATATTCAAATGAAGAAAAATACTCACAATTCACACACAAGGAGAGAGACAGAGAGACATAGAAAGAAACCTACCTGAAGCAAATATTCAGCACCAATCACATATTTGTTTTATAATACTGTATATAAAAGTACATTAAACAAATGGCATTCTGATTATAATGATGGGTAAATGCTTTAAGACACCTTCACCAAAAAGCTATATATATTTTTTCATATTCATTTCCAATTTGCATAGGAAATATGCACCCATGTTGAATGATTCATTTAGAGGTAAGTTTTCAAAAAAGCATAAAACAAATTAATGAGCCTTATAAGTTCATTTTGGGTGTCATTTTATTACATGGGCATCTTCCATATGCACATCCAGCCATTACTGCTTAAATCTACATCAACAGTAAGGGATGTTCATGGCTATTTCATTTCCTGCATTTTAGACATAATTGCTTACTATTTCCAAGTAAAGTTGACCCTTGAACAATGAGGTTAGGCCAGCTGACCCTCACTTGCCACCTCCAATGCAGTCAAAAATCCATATATAACTTTTGACTCCCTAAAAATTTAACCACCAATAGCCTACTATTGACCAGAAACCTTACTGACAACATAAATGGTTGATGAACACACTTTTTGTGGGTCATATGTATTACATATTGTATTCTCACAATAAAGTGAGCTGGAGGAAAGAAAATGATTTTTTCAAATTGTGACAAATCTGCAAAATATGTTTGTATATATTTATTGAAGAAGAATCTGTACATTGGTGGACCCATGCAGTTCAAATCCATATCATTCAAGGGTCAACTGTATTATTATCTAAAAAGAATATGTCAGTACAGAACATTTAAATTTACTTCATTAGGTTCAGAATTACAAATTAAATTACATCATCTTAAAAATCATTGTATTGAAATATTGATATGATTGAAATATAGATGTACTGTACAAATTGAGACCCACTGAAATTTAAGTCTGTAATTTATAATCTTAATAAATACTTAAATAACTATGTTTGAATTATTATTTAATTTGTGTTTATTTTATTAAAAAATTGAATTACAGCTAGGAAAGCAAAAAAATTACCTTTTTAAGAGAAGTTCATACTAGAAGCACTTTGAAAGATTTTTGCACAATTACATATTTTTATACAACATTTGAAAATACATCACCATAAGATACTTCTTAATACCCTTTTGGATGACAGTTAAATGTCTATAGCTAGATAAAACACATGAAAGAGGTTAAAATAATAAGTGAAGGAAATCAATTTTTGGAAATTATATATTTTTTCATTAGAAGTCCTATTTTGAAAGAGCTGTATTAATTCAAATTGAAATATGCACCCGTCTTCTATTATAGGCAAGCACTCCAGAATATAGTCATTACTATGCAGTCATCATTATATATTCATTTTCAAAATTAAGTGTCCATGTGTCCATTTAGAACCAGGCTCTGTGAATCTGCCTGCACATGGCAAGTACATAATAAATGCTTCATTTTGTCCTAGGTCTGTCAGAGGTCAGCCACACAGCCAATATTTGGGGGCCCATTCCACCCCATGGTCCTATGAACTGCAGAGGATGGTTGATGGTTCTATGAAGTTTGATGTAGCTGTAAAGTTTAATAAATATCTGTTGCACACTATCAATGCACAAAATGCACTGCACTTCAGTTGGTAGATAAATTATCTACCCAGCAACCTATAACTTAATGTGGGGAACGAACCAGCCTGCATCACTGCAATACCAGACGCAGTGTGAGCAGACCTAAGAAAACAGACCAAAAAAGGGGACAGTGGTGTTCAGAAGTGGGGTAACTTGAACAGGGTGTTAGGGAAGGAGTAGGTAATCCATGGGCAGGGTGGACTGGAAGTCAGAAAAACTTTCATGGGTGATAATAAGCTCTGAAAAAAATTTCAAATGCTGTGGTTTTGAAGGGTAGATAGAGATGAAGGGAGGGCTTTCTAGCAAGAAAGAGCATTCTAAGTGAATGAAGCCCTTCAGGCTTAAAATCAGGTGGTGACTGGAGAAACAGGAAATGGCCTTATAAAAAATGAATTAAAGTCAGTATTTTCTATTTTAGATTTAAACTGGAGCAGATTCTAATTAAAATTAGAAAAAATATTTTTGACGAGTGGTAGTAAATAGTCTAGAAAGCTCAAATTGTAAAAAGTAACATTTTTCGGAGTTGTTACTATTCATTTAATAACAATGGCTAATTAACCAATGTATTTGAGAAGTAGGTCAAGACTCACAAAACTATTTCTATGCCAATTTATAGTAGAACTCTATAGTAGAATATATGCACCTTTGGGAGTCTCTAAAATTCCAGGCTCTCACCTGTATCCGTTCCACTTCCAGAAAGGTTGCTGTTTGGAAAGCTCTTTCCCACTGGGCGAGGTCCGACTCTAACTCCACAGAGAAGCAGAGGTCCTCCCCAGATTCGGACTGCACGGCGAAGCAGTGTTTCCGCCGGTCCAGAAGGTCACTGTCCTGATGAAAACCTCGAGTTACACAGGCTGGCGCGCATCAATTCATACTGCCAACATGGCCACACCTCGAGTCAGTGCCGGCCAATGTATGCCGAAGGCACCCTGTCACACGATTATACCCTGTGACATGACTAAGTCTTCATTAGAGATGGTCACAGCGCCAAAATTCCCTGCGTCAAAGTCCATAATTAATGCATTGCTTCTCTGTATGGACACCAAAGCATGCCCATGAAATAGATGTTAGGATTTCTGACTTCACTTGTATAGCTACGTTTAACTACCAAAGCTTTTTGCACATGAGATTCAGTTTCTTACTGTACAAAGGAATAACACACCATCTCCCCTTTCTCCATAGAAAGCTGTCAAGATGATGAAATTAATAATACTTTTTATATGCTTGCAAATTTTAAATAAGTTTGTAAGACCGATATTTTGGGAGTTGATTTTTGTAACCCTTAAGGCATAATGAAAATATTCTTCTATCTGAGAAAGGAAAAATGAGTCTAGGTTGCCTACAGCATCATACCGGTCTTTAAAACTACACATTTACTTTACTTATGTAATTGTATTTCACCGAGACAAAGATTGACATGGCAATTTCTTGATCTTGTTAGAAGTTGTCAACTATGTTTGCATATCTATTTGTATTCCATTTCAGAGATGTTAAAATGTGAAAAAAAATCAGAAAGTGTTGATGAAACAGGGTAATCCCGTGCAATATGTCATAGAGAGCCTCTGAATTATTTGTGCACTATACTGAAAATTGTCAAAGGTTAATTACTAGTGTCTTTAACGCCTAATGTTAGAAGAAAAGCTCCAATTCGGAAAGTTTTTTCAAAATAATCACTATTTTATAAGTAAATCAAAATTTCTTTTTTTTTCTTTGGATGTTTAAAATTTCTAGAGGAGAACTAATGAAGGGCAGTTACTTCCCATGCCGTAAAATTCAGCTTTGATGCTTGCTGCCAGCAGACCCTCAGAAAGTTTAAAGGAAGATACATTCTCTTTGTATATATTGATTTCTTATACTATCTTAAGGGAAAAATGAAAACACAGTGTCTTGGAAAATATAGTCCAATGATAGGCAGATTGTGAAGTACTTTTTACTTTATAATAATTTGTAGATTATAATATCTAGGGAGAGTGACAATGACATATATTAAAAAAAAACTACACAAGTAAATATGTTAGTACAGGTTACTGTAAGTGTACTATAAGTGCCATTATAAGAAGTGAGAAAGTGTTCAACACCAAGATTAATTGGAAAATCAGGGAAATGTACTGTGGGATGTAAATTGTAAGCAATGGCAGAAAGAGGAGTAGAAGATGAAAGTTAAAAGTGGAAAGGGGAGTGTGTCTGTAGGCAGAGGGGCTGGCACTGGAAAGAGGCCTGAAGCAAGAGCAGGGGGTACAGCCAGAAATCCAGAGAAAAGATGCAGGAGATGATGAGAGCCAGGCTGGGAGAGGAGATGGGGCCTGGAAAAGTCATGAATTTTGGACTTTATCATGAAGGTAATGACAAGGTACTGTATTAAAAAGTGTTAGTAAATCTTCTGTTTATATTCTAGATAGTTCGACTCCTATATTAAATATTTAAATTGTAATATTGGCACAAAAATTACAGCTAAACACTTCAGACTCTCCCAAAGCTTTACCAGTTTTATGGCTTATTAAATTGGCTTTAACTTTCCTTGTAACATAAAATTGTGATAAAATAATCAATGTCACGAATAGCCAGAAAATTATTGATATTATAATTCTTATAAATTGCATGTTGCCATAGTATCTTAAATTGACCGTCAGTGAAGATTTTGTTTTCTTGGCAATTTAACTCCTTTACTCTTTTAAAGCGCATTTTAGCACTTTCTATTACATTACCTAAGCACTGAAGCTCTCAGAGACAGAATTCTCTAATGAACTCTGCAGATGTAATTTCATCATCTCTGAATACCTGTAGTCATTTTTTATTGTTATTTATAGACTATTCTCCTGCACCAACTCACACTACAGCCTCTGTGGGTCCCTGGGCATTCAGGCCTCATGGTTAATGAGGGAGACAGATATGTAAAAATACTGAAAAGCAATAGCAGCATTCTGGAGTTAAAGCACTAAGGAAACAGAATCAGGAGCAATAAATCATCCCTGAGACTAAGTGGGAAGGAGAAAGTTTTAGGAAGAGTTGGAGCATCAGCAAGGACTTAAGACACACAAGCAAGAGCAATCAGCCAGGAGCCAGAAGGAGCCCATGAGCTCCTGCTGAGAAATCCACAGGACAGCTTGTGCCACTGGGGGATTTATGAAAAGCCACTGGAGGATTTGTGGTAAGAAAGGCTCTTCTCTGCTTTGGAGAGGAGATCAAGTGAGGTGGAGGATGGAAAAGCAGTGTGTCAGGATTCTTTCTCAGAAGTTTAATGAAAAGTGACTATAGCCCATTTTAAAGACCTGCCTGGAAATAATCATCCAAAATGCACATATTCCTTTCCCTCCCTCTTTCTGTATTGCTCATGTGCATGTGATAAGAACACAGTGACGCGATAAGAACATAAACTGTCACCTCAAATGCTGTCTGGATTCAGTTCTCAGCTCTTCCGCTTATTAGGATGTGCTGGTAATTGATGTATACACATTTTAGCTTAGTTGCTGTATACAGTTCTTAATTAATGTTATAAGTTTATATTATTAAAGTTGATATTTAATAAAATGAATATATATGTCATTCCTTAATCTCTACTTCTTTAACTTGCTCTGTTTACACTTTGTTTTCCTTTTGGCAGAGGGTGATTTTGGCCTCAGTAGAAACAATAGCTTCCAGAATTATTTGTGCTCCTTGAAAACTATCATTTAATAATGATAATAAAATAATAGCTACACATATCATGAGCACTGTCTTTGTCCATTTTTCTCTTTCATGATTTCTCCTTCAGAACTATCCTCTAGTTTTTTAGATTTATGCAGGTCCCCTGGACACTCTGCATACTAATAACCAAATACTGTCCTTGCTGGGGTCTGTCTCAGATTTAGAAAACACTATTACACAGAATCAACATATTACAAATATGCATACTAATCATGTTCATATTTTTTCTAAAGTATTGAGTTCAATGGGTATAATCAAAATATAGTTTTATTTAAAAAATAAACTATGTTTAGAATAATTACTAGCTTGTAAACATAAGTTTTATGTTGTACTTAAACCATGTACGACTAAAGGCAAAAGCTGCTGAAAATCAGGGAGTTATCCTACTGGCAAAGTTTTGCATTCATCAATATGGTGTCTTTTTCCTTCATACTATACTATTGTGTCCAATATTTGCTATTATGGCAGGTTACTTGTTTCACACTTTTTTAGATACACGTATCATTGTTCTAGTAATAGCAGTAAGAGCTATTTGTTTTTCAATTTCATAGAATTTGTGGAATTGAAAATGAAAATGAAAAAGTAGACTGATTAATAAATATTTTTACATCACTATATTAAACATAAATTACTTAAGCTATGTGACTTAACTAATATGTTTTGACTGTTATATTTGCTACTGTCTCTTTTACTTGAACTTACAGTGAGTCAGGAAATCACTTAATCATTAGGCATGGAGTTACTTAACACAAATAGTGACTTTTAATGAAAAAGAAAAAGCAGGCCCAGGAGGAATTCTTCAGCCACATATAATGATTTTTATTGTTTTGCAACTATTCTAATAATTAAAACTGAGAAGGAAAAAAACATATCAAAATTCAGTCTTGTCATCAAATTTTGAATTCAACTTTCGGGAATAATCAAGTCTGCACAAAGGACTTGTGAAATCTACATCAAGTCCTGAACAAAAATGATAGTTTTAATAGCATATTGCAATACTATTTTTCATTTTTATGAAAGTATTATCCTTAACATTGTTGTGTACTAAATATAAATCAAATATTTTTAGGCATATTGTCCATCAGATTTTAGAAAAAGGAAAGCTGGGAAATTGACTCAAAATATTATAAATCTGATTCTACACATCACAGAGTGAAAAGGATATTTGTATATTATTCAGCCAATATGATCTATGTGGAAAAATAACTTTGTTTTAAGTTATATTAACTCAGTAACTCTAACTTCCACTTTTTTTGTGATATGTTAGAAATATATCAAAAGTAAGTGAAAGTAATGTACATAAATTTGAATATTTTCATTTTTTATGGCTATGGCAGATACTAAGATATAGAAATTACTTTTCTATTAAAATGTCACCTACTGCCTGCCAGAGAAATTATTTTTATATCATTCAGTCTTTAAGTTATTACTTGTATATTCACAGGTAAATCTTCATTACATGAAAACTTAAAAATTTCAACTTCTGAAAAAAGTATAAATGAATATATTATTTTAAAATTATTTAGAATAAAACTCAAGATGTTCTAGATATTAAAAATCAAAATGAAACTAAGTGAACACACTGTATATGTAACTCAACTCATTTTTCTGGATTTTAGTTGGCTTATCTGAAAATAGAAGGAATAAAACTTACAATTTTCTTCTTTTTAGGAAACTAGAATCCCTGATATAATTGGACATAGTAGTAAATTTCAGGAAAAAACATAAGCAGTTGCTTCAAATACAGCATCTAAACAGTTCATCTTCATAACAGGCTATAAAGTTCACTTCCCTGAGGAGGAAAATAGGTCTTGGGCATTTCCTGCTCACTCCTCCACCTTAGAAGCTGTTTCGTCTAGCGATTAAGAGGACATCAGTTTGGGGGTGACTCAGTTTAAGTACAGATGCAGTTTTACCACTTATTTCCACCTCTTCTAGAATCAATAAAGAAATTTGTAAAAAGCTTCAAAGCTTTTTGTAAGTTTGTAACTGCCTCAAAGTTTCTTAAGATTAAATGAGTTCGTACATGTAGGTCACTTAGCAAAGTGTCTTTTACACATTAAGCACTCCATCATATTGATAACCTCACATAACAGCATTAGTAATCCCAATATTCACCATCATTAATATTGACTATTTCTAAAAAATTGGATTAGACCCGATCCTAAATCAGGCGTATGTTCCAGTCCACACATAAGCACACTCATGCACACACACCCTCTTTTCTCTATAATGCAGTGTGACAGCTATGGTACAACATTGTATATGGAGATTCATGAAGGCTCTATCTTCTAATCAAATTAACTAATAGCATTCACAATGAAAGGGAAACATTCTTGCCAGAACTGTTTATTATACAGGTAAATTTGACTCTTTTGCCATTCTTTAGATATTTTGTGTGTGCTGTATGTATTTGCCCATACAGTTGTGTGAATTCTGTCCCAGCTTGATAAAGCTTCATAAATGTTAACCCTGATTCCTGTAGATAATTTGGTTTTTGTTCCTATTAATAATATTATTTTCCATCTGAAGAACATCATATATATTAGAATTCTTTTATAGACATTATCCCATTATCTAGTCTATGTTTGAGAAAATTAAGGCTTGTAAAGATCAAATACCTTCAACAGGTACACATACTGAAAATTCAATGATTCTGGAATTTACAGGTAAAACATGTTTTAAAGGACATACCCACCATTCACCAATTTTTCTGATTTTGGTGTTAGAATACATATTATAAGACTAGAATTCTTAGCTTTAGAAAACTATGGGTGGGGAGTGGTTTAAACAAGGTAGATGTGGCCCTAGCATAGTCGTGGTTTCTTTAAAAGGACAAAATACTCCCTAACAGCACTGCTCTTGGCACTGGAATTTACCTAATTCAGATGCAAATACAGTAACAGCTGATATATTGGAGCAAAACCACGGTTGTTTTCCTGTGACTGTTAGGCTGGGGACACAGTGACCCCAAGCAACCTCCTGTTCTTCCAGCGGGCCCTTTGTGCAGTGTTGCTAATTACCCCTTGTTTAAATCTATCCCTCCCTGACAGGCGGCAATGGCTCCTCCTTGGATAAATATGTGGTAGGTTCATTTTTTCACAGGATATTTAGGGATGCAAAGCCATACTTAAAAAAACAAATGAACACAAAAACCAAAAAGGAGCATTTCAGACAAGACAGCTAGTCCATGTGGAAAAATGATGTACACTTTCAAAGGGACAGTGCTTTTTTATATAACCATGTTTTTAAAAGGTGGATAGTGTATAAACAGAATATAATTATCTAAAGAATCCTTTTGTCCTTGTATTTAATCTGCATTCTCGATTTCTTGTTTAACATATGTGGATCAGTTTTCATTATTATTTTGATTGATATCATCATTTTCCTCATGATATTTTTATTGAAACAAATATAAGCTTTACTACTATAAATTAGCATTACTAGGACCAGAAAACAAGAAATGCAGAAAACAGTAAGATTAATTTATTATATTATTAAAAGAGATGACTTTCAAAATTGCCTATGGAGACAAATGGTTTTAATTAATAGTTATGAGTCATCTTCCAGATTTCAATTATAATATTCTACTTCTGAAAATAATTACATTGTAGCAAAAAAAAAACCCTTCAAATCCATGCTTAGAAATCCATCAGAAGAGTATATGGTTTTCCAGAGAAAAGGCTTTCCAATTAAAAGTCTGTATATTTACTACTTTTTATTATGAATGTGGATATCATAAGGTTATAAACAGCAGGAATCATGGCTGGTCACTGGTCCTGCCTTCAAAAAATAATCCAAGCAACCCCACCTATAAATATCTTGGAAGAATGCAATTCCAAGACTTAGCCCTTAATACTTGGTATGTGCAGACTGTTTATCAATCTTCTGGTATTCCTTTTTTGGAAACCAAATCACTTACTCCACAGTTCATACAAATTTTTTAAATCTTTCTTCAGATGTGATTAAAAACAGGTGGTCTCTGTTTTTTTTTTAAAAGTAACCTTTTATATCCTTGAGAACAATTATCAAGTTCCCTCTCACCTTTCTCTTTATAAAACCAAGTGAAGCTAATTATTTTACCTTTCCTCATAGGTGCTATGTTTAAGCTACTTAATTATCTTAATATCGCTCCATTGCAACCTACCCTGCTTTTGTTTGATCTCTCAAGTAGTAAAAGCCATCAAATAGCCAGAATAGATCTAATGGATCTCACCAACTGGAGCATAAAGGAAATTGCTGTGTGACCTAGAACATATCCTTCTACCTGTACACCTAGTGTGCTGTATCAGTGCCCTGTCTGGGAGATGTAACAAGGGCAGGACATTGTGGGAAGTGGTATCTGGTTAGCAAACTTTTCATGCAATGTGTTCAACTAATCGTGCACATTTTGTCAGATAAAAGGGAAGATGTTGGGGCGAACTGCTAGTGCCCATGGAAGCAGGTGTAATCTTTGGCCTGGCTCTGAGTGCTCTTCTAAAGAACAACTCAGGATAAAACAGAGTGCTATTTACACCCCTGTCCCATTAGATGCTGTATTTTTGCTTCTGTTGTTACATCTTTGAAACAGATACAAATAACTTTCAATGGTGGTAACACTGGGAGCCAGTGCTCTCTCAGAGCCTTTTGGACCCTTGGCCTATTCTGATGCCCACAGTAGGTATCTAGTTGATGCCCAGCTGAAGTATTGTGTGCCTGCTGTATGCCTGGCACTGTTCTGGTGTGGAGACTATCACTGAGCAAAGCACAGGACATCTCTGCCTCATGGAGATTTGTTTTGAGTGGGGATGAGTGAAATCATTGCACAAACAAGAAAATGTTTAATGTAACATGCCAGATGCTGATAAAGCCTGTTAAAAGCTTTGGGAGTGCTAGCCTCTGACATTTATATAAAATGACAAGAAAAGGACTCTGTAGGGGGGGTAACATTTGAGAAGAGGCATGAAGTTAAAAAGTCAGCTGTTAAGATACTTGGGGAGGATGGTAGCAAATTCAAAGACCTGAGGCTGTCATGTGCCAAAGCAGGATGGTGGGACTAGGCAGGTGGCAGGAGGCTGGAGCAGCCAGGGCAGGTGATGGGGTTCCTACAGTGCCCTGCAGAGTCGTGGAAACTTTGGAGTTTACTTTGAGTCAAACTGAAAGTCAATAAGGGGCACGAATTGAATCAGGAAAACAGACAAGAAAGATAAGCCTACTACAGGGGAGATACAAGGGTGACCAGAGTCATGGCAGCAGTTTGGGATAATTTTGCTCACGCACCAGATAATGGTGCATGAGATTTCAGGTCTTCACCACATTTCTGGACATGAACAACTGGAAACTTCACATGGCCATGAGCTCAGGTGTGCAGGAGTAGGGGGTTATGTTAAGTTTGGAATATCTGTTAGACATCCACGTGGACGCATCTAGGAGGCAATGGACACATATGTTTGGAATGCAGGGGAGAGCGTCTGAGTAAAGTCAGAATTACTGTAACGTAAATGGCATTTAAAGCAATGCAACTGGAAAGTGGGAAGGAATATCTAAGGAGTGAGACTCCAGGAAGGACTATTAGCATTACTTGATAATTATGAGTAACTTCTGGTCCTCTTTCATTTTTCTGTATAATACTGCAAACATCAAAACATATTTCAAGAATAAAAATTTCCTTTCACACATACAAAAAGAGCATTATTGTCATTTTTACACATTTCTGTTGAACAGAAAACAGGTTGTTACATATAAGTACATATGACAATAATTTAAAACTATATAAAGGCAGCATATACAGAATGAAATACTTTAAGATACATATTGTTGTTGGAAAATAGACATTATGAAAATAATTGAGCATGGTATAACTCAGAGTCATCACCTATACATGGAATAAAAGATATCCCTTTCTCCTTTTGAGTGTAATTCACTACTATTCCTGACATTTAAAAAATATGTGCCCTATAATGTTCATAGTATCAGTTAATGTTTCCACATCAATAAAAGACAACCATATAACCTTTATATCTCTGATTTTATACAAATAAAAAGCATGCAGGCATTCTTCTATCCAAAATAAGTTTCTGTTTCTGCATTCAAGTTTGATCGACTCTTAGTTAATGCCTATGACTGACCTATATATAGTGTTTATTGCATTAGATCTCAAATTATCAGATTAATAAATACATTCAGTGTTAATTTATCTTTTTTTTAAACTAATGGTTATGACTTTCGCTTATTGGAAAGCATTTGCCCAGAGAACAGAAGTATAAGAGAGAAGATAAACCTAACATAATGAAGTTTAAATATGTGTTTAATTTTATTATTTTGTGTTTGCAGATCCCTTAGGGTTGTTCTGACGGGATTTCAGTGCTGACAGGAAGTCTGCTCACCAGGCCCCTTTCTGTCGGTGAGAGTAGGCTGGGCTGGAGCCCTGAGCACATGCTTGGCTCTAATCTCACCTGCGGTCTCATGTCTACGCTGCAGCCCCATGCTTCCAAGTCACCAGGACCCTAGGATGTTGTCTTGAGGAGACCATAGGTCAAACTGGAGACTGGTGAGCAAAAGAAGTCAAAAAAGAGAAGTGGTTGGGAAGGGCCTTGGGGGAAGTGAAGGACACGGCGACGGCCGTCGGCTTCCTGGGCCCAGCTTGCTGTGCATTTCCTACATTTCAGGGTGAGCAAATTTAGATCCTCTCTAAGCAGGAGAATCTGAACATGATACATAATAGGGACAATGCTTCATGGTCCAATGAGAAAAACTGACTATATTATTTTAAGCGCTTTGATGACATTCACATAATTTTACACTCTGTGTATTGGCCAGCTGAAGTTTCATCAGCATTTTGTCCCTAAGTCAAGAAGCGGAAGCCCATAAAGGGTGTGTTATTTCTGGTATGATTTCCAAATTCTATAGAGAACATTGAGCAGAGAAATACTGTTGGATTCATTCTGTTTGAATTGTTACATTAAGCAAGTCTTTAAAGTGAAATTGCCTGTTACATACAATACCCTTTGTGAGGAAGCAGTCTGCTCTGCATGTCCTCCTCCCACTGGTATACAAGTTAAACAGATGGATCAATGAGGTGTAGGCATTGCAAATGATAGAATCAATTACTATCAAGAGAATTCCTGTAATTAAGGGCAGGGGAGAAAGAACAGCACCCTGAGGGTCAACCATACAGAGGAATATTTCCATCTCTGCCATGGACTGTACACTTCTGGCCCAGGCAGTGGATGGCACCCAGGCTCCCCACTGCCCAGACAGAAGCGTCGGTGTGTGACTTCCACATAGGATGTGGCTGCTGAGAAACATCTGCCATAGAATACCAGCCTCATCTGTGGTCTCTGGGACACTCCCAATTTCTCATTCTATCAAGTATGTGTTTGTGATGGAGCAGAAACCATACCTAGAGAAAAGTAACCTTCAGGAGTTACAAGGAGAGTCAATTTCCAGCTCACCACCAAAGAAATGAGTCTGTTATCTTGATTTCAAGCACTTGCTGTAAAGACTGTCCTCTGATGCCAAGGACAGTCAGGACATGCCACTCAAATACTTACTTGGACTAAAGTAAAATTCATCTTGGTCTTTACATTTGCTGGAAAGTCATCCAGAATATGAGCACGGGGGCTACATTGGATAAAAGTAAAGGGGCCACCCTTGTGGGCATGACTGACACCAATTTAGGCTGACATGCCTTTAAAAGCAATTTAGACACAGAAACTAACATTATCACATGCTTCCTAAGAGCCCTCTCTTAGCATACTTATGCTTACCAATCACCCTAAAGGTTAACTATAATTATAATTCCTGATTTAAGGGTGAGGATTCCCAAAGATGATTAAGTAATTTATCCATGATATATTGCTGGGAATTATAGGGGCCAGTAGTCACACCCAGGCAACCTGATGCTGATTCACACTAACATGTCACTATTATTTCTCTCAACCAACTAAACTAATAATCCTGTTAATAGGACATTCAGAAACTAAGTAAAAATACTACATAATGAATGGCTGAAGTATGAACACGTTTTAGAGAAACAAAAATAAAAGTTCTAAAATGATCTATTGAAATAAACATCACCATAAATATACTCCTAAGAATTGTCTTAGTTCCTATTAAGCCCATTGGATGTTGTTCAGAATAAATGATACAGTAAGAGAATATGAACAATTTCCATTTTTGGAAATTGAACTGTATTCCATGTTTTGATTAAAATTTAACAAAAAGTTAGCAACTATTTCCAAAACATCATAACCAATATCTCCAAAGCATAGCAAGCAAAATATGTGTCTATATATCTATATCTCTATATGCCCTTGGAAAGGAAACCATCTCACAGGAGTGCAGCGTTTCTCTCTCAATTACTCCTTGCTGGCCACAACAAACTGGAACCCTGTAATTTTCTTAGTATTTTAAAAGAAATTAGTAATCAGGTCAATTTTGACAGGTTCCAAATGTTGATGGATATAACTCCCAAGGTAAAATGTAAATGTTCCTAATTAACTGCTAGAAATATATGTGTCAGCTAAAATATCATAGAAATTTAGGAACTTGACAGAAAACTCTTTTTCTTACAAATGTGACATAATCATAAAGCTGTGAAGTTGAAAGGGAAAACAACAACAACAACAATGAAATCTAATCACATAAGTTATATCCAATAAATTTGGTTCATGTTGGCTTAAACAAGCAAAGCATTTGGGTCACTCCAAAGCGCATTTCCAACAGTATGAAAGTCTTCATGTATTTAAAGTTAACTTCAAGACCTATGAGTTCATACTTTAGGTAGAGGCCAGCGATGAGAGAGAGCAGGCACAGATCAGAAAGCAGGGCCCTCAGGTTGCTTCCACAGCAGCAGAGCAGCTGCCATCTAGACAACCTCTAGCACTCAGTTTCTCTGCTTTATAAAGCGGATGATGAGCAACAGGCCTGATCTATTCAACTATTCAAAAGATAAATAAGAGGCAGTGCTCAGTGTACGTTACTGAGCTTCTATAAGAAGTGATATTTATCACAGAAATTGATACCATCAAAAAAAACAGCAGCAAAATAACAACAGTTTTGTTAACCCAATAATTTGTAACAGCAAACTTCTGGTTAATAAAAATGAAATAGTGTGATTGGGGACTGTACTATCTGCCACTGTATCATAAAGATATACATACACACACATATATATATGTATGTGTAAATATTTATTCTAAACCAATGTGAAGGAGATTTCAACACTTTTCTGCAATATTCCTTAATGAACGAAGGCTTCAGAAGGGGCTGACACTCATTCTTCAATGGAATTAAAACTATATTATCACTTTTAAAAACAATGATGTAAGTGTTTGGAAAGCCAGTTTTTAGATTTCATAGAATAATAAATTTGCAAAGTAGAACATTTCTGTAAACCGAAATTCAAAATATTAAGTCTAGAAAGATCAGGGAAAACCCAAAAATAGATCTGAAGGAATTTACACTGAATAGGGAATTACAAATAATTCTCTTAAGGGATTAATCCTTGAGATTGGCACCAAATTGATTAGGGCTACAAACCAATTTTCAAGCTTTCTCCGTACACAAAAGTTATATTGTGACTAACTACTCATCCAAAATTTTCTTAACCAGAGAATTATTATAGAAATATTCATTTTAAATATTTTAAAAACACTCAATTTATTCATATTTTATGAATAATATATACTTTTCATTTGGAATCTGTTAGGAGGATTTTCCTAACATAATTATATTTTCATATTTTATTAAAATTATTGGAGTAAATTAAAATATTAGGATTTAAATATTTTCAGAATGATAGTTAAGCTATGCTTCTTGCTCAGATTGTACAGAAAGATAATTTTTGCAACATGAAGTCAAAATAATTCATAGACACTGCTCTTAGATCCATTTAGATGAGGAAGGCATGCTCCATAACTAGATATTGAAAAAGACAAAAATAGAAATAAAGAGTAGATATTTAGAAAGCAAGAGTAGATATCTTTCTTTTGTGTATTAGGTTCTTAATGACCAGATATGACTGAATCCTATTACCACATCCCATTGCTAAGAGATCCTTGCTTGGCTTAATAAGGATCTTGAGTTGCTTTAAAAGCTTCATGAAAACATTTTAAGTCTGCAAATTTTATAACAAAGGACAAATAAAAATTTTAGAAATCATCAGATGTAAAATTATTTAAAATATGTGGCAAATGTAGGCTTTGCTCATCCCTGACATACAAAATGCAATGAACGAAGGCTGTCACATTCTCTGTGGTAGGTCTCTATTATTTCTACAGAAGGAGCTCAGAGTTAGATGTAACAGTTCTCACCCAGTTCAGCAGCCCTACTTAGGAATACAGCCCATAAAGTTTCTTAAAAATCACCAGGGAAATGTAGTTCTATTACCAGAGGAAAAAAATTAAAGCATATTTTAAGAAGCTTAGATTTTAGGAAGTGATGACCTATTTTATGGCAATTTAATTCTCTAGTGGGACATGAAAAACCTAAGACCTGCAATAATTTTTAAGTGACAATAAAATGTAAATCAATAAACTTTTAAAGTATAATTTAAAAAAATGAAAACTGATAACATATATTCAAAGAATACAAACACATCTTTTTACTAAGATAGTCTCCCTAAGAAACAGATTTTTTCAAAAGTGGCTTCAGAGTCAGCTAGAATCCATTAATACTTGTCGACATAATATTCTACTATAATTCTTCAACTAAATTCTTTAGAATATTTTTGTCTCTAACAAACCATTAGCACTTGACTAATAATCAGTACATTTTTATACATTTTGTTTCATTTCTGTTGTATCTTCATTTATATATATATTGTATATTTGTTTATTTTTGCTTTTATTTGAATAAGATTACTGTTGATCCTCGAGAAATGTGGGGCTTAGGGGATCCAAAGCCCCTGCGCAGTCAACAATCTACATGTAACTGTTGACTCTCCAAAAACTTACTAGTAGCCTACTTTTGACTAGAAGCCTTACCAATGATATGAACAGTCAATTACATGTATTTTATGTTATATGTAATTCATATTGTATTTTTAAAATAGAGTAAGCTAAAGAAAATTTTTTTTCAAATTGTTACATATCTGCAAAATTTTACCAATATTTAAAAAAATCCATGTATAAGTGGTCCCACACAGTTCAAACCCATTGTTCAATGGTCTGTGGTGTAACAAATACATTCTAGTTTTGGAGCACCTCTTTTCTATTATTCCTATTCAAAATGCTAGTAGTGATGGCAAAAGGAACGATAATATTGGATTTAACTTATTAATCACTAATACAATAAATATGAGGTGTAGGAAGTCATATTTGATAACAAAATATGAAGGCCATGAATAATCCACAAATATTTATTTATGATAGTATTATTCCATTATTTTAATTTGACAGAATTTTTTTTCCATTTACTTCTTTCACTATTCTACTCATTTTAATGACACATTTTAGTTACTGTGTATTTGAGCAAAAACCTAATCAGCCCTGTTTCAGAATGTTCATTACAGGCCAGGTTGCCTTTTGGGCATGAGTTCCTGCATTTATACTACATGAGGCATGTGTGTGTTTTCCGCTTTGTTTGTTTTACAGGTCTCATTATTTAGCAAGCCCTGAAATGCAATCATTTTTATTACAATCAGACAAAGAAAATTTGCATGTGAATTACAAAAATTTACTTCTTGAACCATTTGATAATTGCTAATATGATCTCTCATCACCCTCCACCCCTCATGATTGTGTATGCAGTTTTAGCAAACAAGAACATTAGGCTAGTCACGCATTTATCTACAATACAACCATCAAAACAAGGAATTTGACACTGTGTATTGTTCTTCTCTGGTCCTTAGACTCCATCCACAATTCACCAAATCAGAATTTCCTGTTGCATGGACTTGTCTTATCTCTTTAGTTGCCTTCAATGGGAACAACTCCTGGGTCTTTCCCTAGCTCTCATGACCTTGACACTATTGAAGATGCAGGGCAATTTTTAGACTGTGCCTCACTGAGATTTGTGACTAGATTAGATCACATGACACTAGATTGGAGAAGATTATGTTGGAATTCCACATTATTACATTAGATTAGATAGGCTGTTTTCACACAGTTATATTCTGTTGATTACAGTTTTAGCAGGAATGTTGCCGACCTGATATTCTTTTAACTGTGATAATTTACTATCATCCTATCAGACATAATGTTTTTGATTTGTCCCATTAACTTGTTAAGGCTGTTCTGCCAGCCCTCTGCCCTGTTAAGTTATTCTTTTGTCTTTTATAATTACAACCAGTACTTTGTAGTGAGGTACTTTGAAGCTATGTAAGTGCTCTGCTCATTAAATTTTCTAATTATTTACTTATTCTTATGAAGATGGAGTCATGATTTCCTATTTTATTCACTGGATTATAGTCCATTACTATCATTATTTATTTTGAAGATCAGTTTGTTTCAGATGTTCCCTTGTGTCCTTGAAGCTGGCTTTAGTGTCTTTTGATATATCTCTGACATTCTTGGAGCAATTCTTTATTTTCTGGGACAATGCAATGATTTAACCTTATCTTTTTCTAGAGTTCTGTCTCCTTGCAGTGGAGAATGGCGATAGGAAAGTGGCACTGGGCAATGGGTGTGCTCTTCGCTGTGGGCGACCCCAGGTACTCTCGGACAAGTAAATTCTGGAAGTACACACACACACACACACACACACACACACACACACACACATTCGTGCACATGTGTATTTATTTCTATAGCTAACTGTATGTATATTGAAAACTGCATACTAATACTGCTACTTCTAATCAGCAGTACAGGGTGAAATACAGTCTTCTTTCTCTCCTATTTGTAATCCCCTCTGGACAGTGAGCAGTCAGGCTCCCGTTTTGCGTGCCCCATAACAGTCTATTTAGTGGACCAATCTCCCTCCCTCACTCCACATCTCCCCATCATAAACAAAGGCCCTTCTCTTTCAGCCCAGCTGGGTTGTGGTATTTTGATATTTTTTTCTGAAAATGATTTTAGAAGAATATCATTGGGACTACATAGATCACTATGCATATTTTATCAAGAATTTAAACGTGATACATATTAAAAATTAGAAAAGAAAGATCATCTTTGAGAAAGGCTTGTCCCTGCCCCATCTAATGCTAGCTCTGAAAGAGGCATATTCTACGTATCTACAAACCCACACGCCACCACCTGTCAGTTTGCTAGCCAAGTGCTAGAGGTGCATTTCTATGAACAACAACATAAATGCAATTATTTTGAATGAATTCAGATATTCCATGTACTGCTCCTCTGTGTCTCCCCTATGTGGTGGGTTGACAGCAAAATTACTGCACCTGGGCTTTCACATCATGCACTTAGCCCTGTCCTTCTCTCACTAGGGAGAATCTGACCATTGGTACTGACCTCATAAATCCAGCTGTAGGGTGAGATCCAGGCTACACGGGGATAGACATTGATATTGCAAAGTTGTTTTCATTTGAAGATCAAAGAACACACAGTTTCCCAAAAATATAAGAGGGAAAGGTACTGAAGCACTGTATTAGTTAATAAAAATATAATGTACTTTTTATACATTTTCCAATGTGTGTAGTACTTAACTATCAAATGATTCTGTATAGTAAATTTTCTCATTCTAAATATTCACTTCCATGCCTAATTTCATATTCTTACTTTTGCATTTTTTTTTTATTAATGAGCCTCTAAAATTGAATAAGTGACAGGTCCCACAACATCTGGACACACCCCTGTTGCTTGGCACCTGAGAGGGCCTCTTATGGTAAAGTGCAACCAGTGCTGAGACAGTATGTTATCAGTTAATTATCTACAGTATTGGCTTTCCCACTTTGCATAAAATATATATTGACCATCCTGCCTCCTCCTTCCACTTTCTAGAAAAAACAAAACAAAACAAAAAACAAAATTCTAGTTTTTGTTTTTCCTTTTTTATCTAATCTCCATGCTGTTTTGGGTTCCTCTCCAATTGTCCGATCCTAAATTGGAGACATGTAACCGGAGCTGGAGGTGCTATCAGACGCGTTGCCAGACAGGCCTGCATGCTACTGACTACCTAGAATTGAGGGGCGATGCGTGGGTGGCGCATGTGCCCTGCGGCTTCGGGTGGGAATGCTGGTGTCCCTGGTGGCCCGTGGGGGTGGGGTCCCCTGCTGGGGGAGGAGCCGCCTGGGGAGGAGCAAGGGCAGGGCTGCCGGTGGGCATTCACAGGGCTGAGGGACTTTGTGAGCAGGAGGCAGGATCATCACCTCAGAGTGAGAACAAGTACTTTGAAGGAAAGGATGAAGGTTTATCACAGGTTCTAGTAGGTTAGGCAAGAGGATGGATGAAGAAAATGCCGCATGATTGTGAGGCAGAATTAAGGGCTTTCTTAAAGTCCTAGTTTGCAATTCAAAGCACGGTGTGTCCTTTTGCAGCTCCATTCGCTGTACTGCTGTGCTCCCAGCCAGTCATTCCTCTGAAGGAACCAGGTAGACAAGGGCAGCACGAGGGGGCCTGGCCTCTGCAGGCACGCAGCCATCGCGCCTGTGCTGACTGCCGCCGGCCTTCCTTACACCATCTGCTCAAGACCCTGTCCTCCGCCCACCCCCAGCCCCCAGCCCCCAGCCCGTGCCCTTGTTTGGGACGTGCATCCTCTCTGACCAAGATCTTCGCAGCAGCCCATGAGCATCCCTGCCCGCCCCCAGGCCCCCTCACACTGCAGTTAGAAGAGCATTTTTAAAAGGCAAATTCTGTCACTCCTCACGCTTCAAATCCTTCAGAGGCTCCAGTGTTCTCCAAATCCCTTATTACTGTCCTTTCACAGTGATTGTACAGACCTTACAGCCAAGCAAATCATAGCCACCTGAGTGTTTCGTAGTTGTTTGAATGACATATGACCTCTTGGACATCTGGGCAAGTGTACACCTTACTTCCTATGCCCAGAACACTCCCTTCTCCTCCAACTCACCAAATGCTGGCCCCACTGAAACACATCTTCCCCAGTTAACTCCTTTAATAATCATTTAGACTTCAAGTTTATGTAAAGCCTCCTTCAAAATGCCTTTCCTGACTTCCCTGGTTAGCTAGGCTTTTGTGAGCTCAACCCTCTGGTAGAATTGTATTGAATCTCTGTTACCCAGAGGAGTGCTTGGCATGTAGCACTGAATGACTAAATCAGTGAAAATGCATGCACAAATCAGTTAATGAATCGCTAGTCTTCACCACAACCTATACTTTAAAACCCACATTAAACAGATGAAGAAATGAAGTGTATCTGTGCCTGACACATTTGCGAAGAATAATGCATATAGTAACAGAGTTGCCATTTGTTGAAAGCTCTCTCTTATTCTGAAAACTTTGCTCTCATCAGTACCTAACGGCTTCCTCATTCTCATTTCTTTCCAATTTATCAATGCTTATACTAAGAGAGAAAGAGGCAAAATATAGTATAACATTCAAGAGCACAGATACTGGAGACAGACTACAACATTCCAACCCTTAGCTCTGATGTTTAGTAGCTATTTGACCTTGAGCAGTTTACATAAGCTTTCTCTGCCTCAGTGTCCATAGCTGTAAAATACTAATACTGCCTCCTAGTGGTGTTGTAAAGATTAAATAAATTTTACGTAAAGCACTAGGATAATACTGGGCACACACATGTAAACTAAATATACTGGCTATTATTGCTTCATTTTTGTTATTAGTAGGATAGCTTCATATCAGAAGACAGAGGGTTTTCCCCAGTAGTGGTCTCAGGCCAGATGCTCTGTGGTCCAGTTCAGTGAACTGTGCCTTTAAATTTGCCTTATTTGATGGCAATCCCAGACCCAACAATCTGACACTGGGCACTTTGCCAAGCCAGTCATCTTCCAGGCACTGCTCTGTATGCAGGAACATAATCCCTTCAGCTCTGGGGCTTATGTCCACTCCTCTATCTTGTGCTATATGAAATTTTCCTTTGGGAAAGAGAATTCTCAAAGGATAATTTTGTATGTCAAATGTAAATCCATGAAGCGTAGAACATTAGTGTGGTACCCATTAGTGGCAGGAGAGCTTTCTCATTTACATGTAAAAAGTGGAAGTAAATTTATATTTTATTTAATGTATGAAAATATTTATTATCTCCAGGACTCACTCACCTACATAAAAATTGTCCCAAAGCAACTATAGTGACTTATAGCAAATCTTACACAAAAAAAATTAATGTGAAGTGCTCCTTGATTTTAATCTTGGCAGAGGGAAAATGCAGGGGCACTTCTGGATACTTCTGATAGCAGTATAAATTGGTATGGCTTTTCCAGGAGGCAATTTAGATATCTAAACTTGACATGTTGAATATTGTATCAGAGTATGTTCTACTCAGGATTTCCAAAATGCAGAATTCAGATTAAAGGAAATAACTTAGAAGTTACATAAATGTCTACAGTCAAAGATCCATTTTGTCTATCCATTTTTTTTGTCTCTCTATACTTAATGTCTGTGTCACCCTGGTAAAGAATAAGTTCAATGGAAACAGGGACTTTTTGTGCCTTTCTGCCAGCCATACAAGTGATTAGTAGATTACCTGACATACAGCAAATACAAACAATGTAGGTTTTATAAAACAAATGGAGAAGTATCCAAATGGCAAAATTAAGAGATTGGCTAAAAAAATATGGCCAAATGATGGAATACATAAAATCTACCAAAAAGTAATTGTTTTTAAAAATCATATTGGCATAAAAAAATCTGAAGACACATTTTTACATAAAAACATAGATTACAAAGCACATAATCCTAACTTTGCAAAGTAATTTCCAAAAGAAATAAAATATTGAGTATTTATATGGAATCAGACATGATTGTGATTCTCTTGCTTAAAATAGTCCTTATTTCAAATATTAAAATAAACTGAATATGTTTAAATGTTCAAAACAGTTTTTTTTTCTTTTTTAAGAGGGGTTTATAAAGACCATGCAGCTGCTTTGAAATGGTTTACAATTAAGTGTAAATAAGGAGAAAGACATACCTGTTGGATAACTAGTATGAAAAAGTTATATTCATGTATGGATAAAGAATGGACTGATTTGTTAAAGTAGTGATTTTTCTGGATTTCTTTATCTCTTCTTTCTCCCTTTCTGCCTCTCTCCCTCCCTCCTTCCTTGCTTCCTCCTTCCCTCCTCTTTCTTTTTTATTCTTTCTTTTGAATTCCACTAGATTTTCTAAAAAAAAATTAGTTATAAAGCTATCTCATTAGCCATTTTGGTAATTATTTCAAAAAACTGGAGTTGGGTGATCTTTTCCTCAGATGCTGGTACATCCTGTAGGAGCTGCCAGAGCCTTCTCTCCTAACAATGAGCTCAAGCAGAGCAGAATGTTCTTCTACCATTAGGCCCACAACAGGCCTGAAACCATACACAGCGATGAGCCAGCAATGATTCTTTTTATATAGCTCTTGCCCTTTTGTGAATGTCAGATTTAATCTAGGATTATTCTGTATGGAAGAAAAATTATGAACACTTTTGAGCTAAATATATATTTTTATCTCTCTGCCTTCAGACACTTTTGATACATTTTATTATGTGTAAATGTTTCAGCATTTTCCACCCTACTGAGTTTTTAACTGAAAAAGAAATAACTGACATAAAATGCAGGGAACTTAGTTCTCCTTGGTTACACAAACAAGGTTGACTTTAACAAGGATGTAATTATCAATCTGTAGTACTTCCAAGCCTATGAACCCTAGAGTAGAAACTGAATATAAATTAATATTTACGTTTTATAAATGATTCCCATTTTGATTCTTAAAAATGGCAATAGAAACCATTTGGAATTTTACAGAACTCTCTGTAACTTCCTATTTCAACAACTGGGGTCCCACAGAAATGTAATTGATTTAGGACAGCTGTAGACTCTTTTGTATAGTCAGAGAGAGAACCTGAACCTTAGATTAAAACAAAATAGAACTTTCTTCACATATACCTTTATATTTTATTGATTTTCTATTTCCAAGTCTTACCTAAATCTTTTACTTCTGTATTATACAAATCCAAAAAACTATGGTAATAACTGAGGTTTAAATTCAGAAGTATTTCCAATTGAACTTTCTAATTCTTCCAAATGAGCTCCAGCCAGCTTCCTTCTGTTCTCCTTCCCAGATTGAAGGATGGCAGAAGCTGCTTAATAACTATTTAAGCCAGTGTGACGGTGCCTATGTATTTCTGTGTGCATTCTATCTTTATAGATACATACACACACACACACACACACACACACACACACATAAACACACACACACATATATATATACATATATATATATATATATATCACTCATTTTTATGAGATTCTTATGCTGAAGAAAACCCATTAGAATTTCATGACTTATTAATCATACCTTTAGAATCTTGCACATAATTTCATAAACTGAAAATGTTTTCTCTGCTCTGGTCCAGTCCCATGTTGTCACCTTTAAAAAATGAGAAACTAGCATGTCATTTGTTTTAGAAAAAGCCCTTTTCCTTCCTTATTTCATTCAAACAATGCATAAGTGAAACATTCACATACATACTACATAGTCTTTTATTGTGGAATTATTCCCATAGTAGTCCATATGTAAAGTTTTGGTTTCCTCTAGTCTAAACTTTATCATTTCTCTTCCTCTTTCAGAAAAGGTTTTATGTTACATGCAACAGCCTCCATTTGCCCAAGTCTTTACATAGTTTAAACAATATTTGTATTCTCTACAAGTAATATTGTTTACTCAGTTTACCACCAGTCACATACAAAAATGGAATTATATATCAACACTGGCTTTAATTTTTTAAAGACATAATTTATATCAGGAAGTCATTCCAAGACAAAACTGTAACATTTTAAAGACTCTGGACACTACAATGAAGTTGTTTCACTTATTTTTATTTGAAACATACATTTGTCTGTCCCATCATAAGAAATTTTTCAGAGTAAGGATATAGTAAAATGTGTAAATATGAAAGACTTTTTTCCTGTCTTTCTGGTGCTTTAACTTTGTGTAGACCTAGACATTCAAAATAGCAGCAAGTTGAACTTCAATAATTCCAATGCTATGTATTATTAGATCTGAAAGAGAGTGATGGGCATTTGGTATTGATATTCAATAAATATTTATTAAGAATCTACTGTTGTGTAAGGTACATGCCTCTAAAAACAAGATCTTAGGTATAATCATTACTCATACATATTTAATACAAAGCCCAATGACTAGAATATAGAATATCAAAAAATTACTGATTTGATTTAGACAGACTTCTGCCATACGGATAACGTAGTTTGGTTATCATAAATGTCTAAACAGAAATGACTTCTAGACTTTTCAAAGGCTTAAAGGAAATGCTTAATACCAACATACATGTTTAGCAAGATATCTTCAGACATATTTGGACTCTCTTCTGTATCTTATTTTCAAAATATATTGATAGGATGCTATTCATTATTGCTAAGTTGGTATCATTCCTGTTGTGATAATATGAAAAAAATGTAAAACACTGGACAAAAGCACTTACTGGAGGTGCCAGAAACTTGTAAAGACATGAGCCTCTCAGGGCCAGAAATGTTGGAGAGTACATGCGATCTTGCAGGGAGTCCTGCTCCCGTGCTTCACACCATCCCATGTAGACGATCTGCAAGGAAATCAGATATAATTAGCCATTAAAACAAGTCTCATTTCAAATGTCTTATGTGTGTTTTTTCATATCTTGTCATATTATAATTCTCATAAAATTTTCAAGTTTATTGATGCAAAAAAGTGCATTAACTATATTTACCTTCAGTAAGTAAATGTCAGCCACTCATTACGGTTTAAGATGTTTCCATCAACATTTAAGTGTGTGCTTGCTTATGCAATCCCAACTTGGCATGAATCCTATCTCCTACTCTCTACTGTGAATTCTTATTGTGAATACATTTCTTTGTAATAGAATTCATCAACTTATCCCTTCAGTTTCCTAATTAGTGACATTTTACTTTCTGGGAACATGAGCCCAGGATAAAATATTTAAGTGGGTAAAGGAGACAAGTCAAAGAAAGATACCTTATGTGATTACTACTAGTGTGATAACAATATCTCTGCTGTGCCTACTGTGCATGTACATAACCTTTCTGGTTTTAGTCACCATCTAAGATGAACATAGATCATTAACCATTAGTCATATATCAATTGGCAATGACAATCCTCTTTTGCCTCTAGCTCTGAAATATGGGTGGATCCATTTCTAAACAGAAATCATATGAGATAAGCCATTCCTGTTTCCATCATTTGGTTGTTGTGAAGCCAAAGCATGTACATAATCATATACTAAATGAGCATTACATTCCTGACAATGTATTTAGATGTCATTTCATTTAACTGTTACTGCAACTCTCTGTAGAAGATTGGAGAGGAGATTTTCCACTTCATGTAACTTACTTTGTTTTTATGGCTGGCAGAATGTTCTTTCCTGCTCCTAGATTTTCCTTTTGCAATGAAATTTGTTATGACTAATGAAATACTAATGTACATGACACAAGTAGAGTTGGAATTAGTACTCATGCTTCTGAAATTACCATGAAAAAAAGCATACCCAAGGTAGAAACATGTGGAGCAGACCAGAGCCCAAACTACCTCCTGCATCCAACTCTAGCCAACTCCAGCCTAGTGCCTAATGCTAAACACCTAGCTCACTAGCAGAGTGAAATAAACACTTAAAGTATACCTACTTTTGGGATTGTTTGGTTATGCAGCATTTCTATGCTGATAGCTGACTTACAACAATGAAAGAATTTGGAGTATAGAATTTGAAATGAGATACCTGATTTCAGATCTTATGTTCTTTCCACTGTATTATATTTATTCTCCAAAATGACTGCATGGCCTGTTATCTCATTATCTCAGTTTATCTTACAATAATCCTCTGAGATACAAAGACCCTGCTTTAAAAAATTAAGAAATTGTGATTTAAGTAAATTAGCTTAATAAGTTCATCAGATTTGGTAAAGTTAGAACTGGAATTTGAACTGAGGTTCCCTGGCTCCCTTAACTCTACTGGGTATTCTCTCTCTTATAGATTACCAATATATGCTTCCAAATTTACAACACCTTGGAGCTGTTCATACAGACTTCATTACTTAACAAGAATATAATAAGAACCAGGTATAATAATGAATTATTTTGTATTGCTTATATAGTCAGTTAGATACAATCAGTTAACACCACAGCTTAAAAAGAATATGAAGATTACTACCTGACCATACATACCATAAAGGAAAAAATGACTTGTTAACTATGGAAGTATATGTAATTTTTCACAATAATGGAGTTAAAATATAGGAGATGTTTGGTTTCCATTTATAGTTGTGGTATATTATGAAATTCATACAATATACTAACTGAAGTCACCTTGTAATACAGGGGAACAATTATGTTCAAATATATTTAAAGCTATAGATATTTTAGATGGCATTAAGAAATTACCAGGAAAACCCCATAGTAATATGGAGAAGGATCCTCCACAAGGAATGGCTTTAGTAAACATTCTTCTGTTTCAGATCACAAGTGTCTGCTTGCTAACAGCAATGGCGAAGTAGAAGTCATTAAATCTTTTCAGGAACTACAGCTCAGATTTAAGCCATCCAGAGGGCTCAGAGAATATCATCCTTGACATGATTTGCAATGATCCTAGACTACACTTCCCAGGCTCCTGGCTAAAGAATGGAAATCCTCTTTGGATGATGATAATATCATGTTGAATCTCAATTGATTTTCCTAAAAACTGTGCCCTGGGCATGATAAAATAACTAAGAATATAAGGGTAAAAACCATGACACACATGAGGAGAAAAGCATGAGTAACAAAACAACAGACGATGGAACTCAGCCTTTAAGTACTCTAGATATCATAATTTTCAGTCAACTTCCCTATGCTTACTGTTTACAAAGAGATAAGATAGAAGCTTGAAACTTTGTCTTGAAACTCAGAGAACATTTGACATTCCAGATTATGAAATGTACCAATTAGAAACTGGAAAAATATATATTTTAAAAAAATAGAGTTAAAGTTAAAAACAGATTAAAAGCATCTGAAGAGGGAATTAATGAATTGTAAAATTAATTAGTTGGACATATCTAGAATTATAACTAGGAAGAAAACATTTTGGGAGAACGGGGATGAGAATAAGAGAAAAGCATTGCAGTGAGAGACATACAACTCCTTTGATTTAAGTCCCAAGCAGAAAGAAGAGAAGAGATGGGCAAAGGGTATATTTGAAAACACTATGGTGAAGAATTTTCCCAAATAAGTAAAAAGGAGTCAATCTACAGAATCAGAAAGTAAAGAACATATTAAAAGTGGCTAGAAGGCAGAGAAAACAAAACAAAACTTGTACACCTTCACAGAAGAACAGTTAGATTGATAACTGATTTCTCAACAGAAACAATGAAAGCCTGAATACTAATTAAAATAAACTTATATGCATAAAAGAAAATAACAGCCAGTCTAGAATTCCATACACAGAAAAAGTTCCTTTTAAGAAGGTGAAATTTAGACTTTTGTTACATGTAGCCATAGAATGCTAAAACCATCACTGAAGGAAAGGCAAGATGAATTATTCAGAGAAATAGAATGCTAGAAAAATACAGGGGACAAAGGAGGAGTTAAAAGGTTGACAAATTTTAACGGTTTTTTATATTACAATATGTTAGCATATATTTGTTAATAATTACAACATGACAAGAATGGTTTTGGTTAAAATGATCTAAGTTCTTTGTGCTTGTGTGAAAATGATATAAGTACTAGTTAACATGTCAAGGATACATTTTTAATATCTAAAGTAACTATTTCAGTAATAGCGATGATCTCTAAAGTAACTTCTTTGCAAAAGGGTAGAAGAGAGTAAAAGAGCAGTTCTGAAGCTTTTTGGAATAATAGTACTCCTCAATATTCTTAAAAATCAAACAAAACCTTAAAGAAATTTTTAAGGTGTGTGTGTCTTTAATATTTACTATGTTAGAAAATAAAATTATGAATTTTAAAATATTAAAAGTATGAAAAAATCCACTTTAGTGAAATATATGAAACTTCAAAATAAACTGAAGGAAAAAATATTAAAAAAGACTAATTTAAAAGACAATGAAAAGGAGATGAAATTAAACAGAATTGATAAAAACTAGAAAGTACATAGTAAGGCAGTAGAATGTGACCCTATGGTAGTAATCACACTACAGGTGAATAGAATAAATGTGCTCTCACAAAGATTTTCACATGCACTAAGGAAAAAACAACCACACACACACACAAATAAAACCCTATATTCTATCTCTATAAGGTACATCTGAAACACAAAGAGTACAGAAAGCTGGTAAAGAATGGAAAAATTGTACCCAACAAATTAAAACTAAAATAAACTGACCTAGCAATACTACTACCAGAAAATGTAGAAACACAAGAATTGTTACTAGAAATAAAGAGGGACATTTCATCATGATACAGGGTTAAATCTACAAAAAAGACATGGAAATGCTGAGATTTCATGTTTCATAACATAATTGTTTAAGCCGTAAGTCAGAAACTGACAGAACTACAACAAACTAAATGGACAAATTGATAATCGTAGCAGGAGGGTTTAACATTATTCACTGAACTAATCAATAGTAAAAAACCCAAGATGTAGAGGTTTTGAACAATACAGTTAGTAAAAATTTGTTTAATTGACATTTTAGGACACAGGACTCAATGAAAGTTGAGTGCACATTCTTTTTAGGTGCTCTGGAAACTACAAGAAAATATTATATTTGTGGTGATAGAAATCTCAAATAAGTTTTATCATTCAAGTGATGTGCTGTGCTCTAAATAGTATTAAATTAGACAGCAATAGTCAAAGGTAACTAGAATACGTCCCTAACCAAATATTTAGAAGTTAACCAATGTACTCCCACATGCCAAAGGAAAAATCAGAAAAGACACTGGAAAATATTTTGAACTAAAAGATAAAGAAAATATGATGTATCAAACTTGAAAGATTCACAAAAACTACTCTTAGAATTTTAATCATTCATGCATTTGAAAAGTCTGAACATCAATAATCAAGGTGTTAAAAAAAGTTTAGAAAGAGAGAGAGGGAGGGAAAGAGAAAGATCCAGAAACATGGTAAAATATAGAAAAGAAAGTTTTGAATGTAGTCATTAATGAAATAGAAGAAAAAATATACAAGAGGTATTCAACAGAAACAAAAGTAATAGAGATAATAATATGAATGCTACTGAAGGAAAATGCACAAATGACTAATATCCATAATATCAGATTGTACAGATATTATAATCATTTTAAGAAGGTATTATAAACAATGTTTTATAAATTAATTAAAAATTTCAATGAAATATATTAATTTTTAGAAGAATATCAGGATGGACATATGGAAAAATCTTTAAAGTTAACAATCTTATAGTTATTTAAGTAATTTGATCTGTAATTTAAACCCCCCCCCAAAAAATCTTAGGGTCCTGGTGAATCCACCTACAATTTCTTCTAAATATTTAAGAAAAATAATCCAAATATTTGTAAAGTCTCTCAAAGAATACAACAAAAGAGTGATTAGTTCTCAACTCATGAGGTCAACATGACCTTAACACCTTAGCAATAAACCTGACAATGATATTCATTACGGAAAAGAAATTTATATTTTTATCACTGTAATAAAAAAAGGTGTAAGTTTATTAATCAAATAAATGCAGTGATATTTAAAAGCATCAATATTCATAATAAATAGAATGAATGATTACAATC
Organism: Manis javanica; assembly: GCF_040802235.1. Taxonomy (NCBI): domain Eukaryota; kingdom Metazoa; phylum Chordata; class Mammalia; order Pholidota; family Manidae; genus Manis; species Manis javanica. The sequence goes on along the minus strand of NC_133157.1, from coordinate 137,822,412 downwards.
ATAGGATAATTTTTTAAATTGCAGGAAATACATTTATGAAAGTCAGCATCTTTTCATGACAGTCTTAAAAAAATCAAAATAGAAAGAAACTTCTTAATTTAAATAAATATTTTACATAGAAAAGTAATGTTCTTAATGGTGAATTGCTGAAGAGTATTCGCTTATCAGTTAACAATATAAGAATTCCACTGTTATTAAAAAATCAACCATGAATCTGAGATTTTACCCAATGTGGTGTGAAAAGAAAAATAATGTAGGCTTAGGAAAGAGAAAAAAGTCATTATTTTTTGTTTACAATGTGAATTTGTATATAAAAAATACAAAATAATCTTCAAATATTTTAATTAATATCTAAGTTTATCAATATGCTGATATGTAGTTATAATTCAAGAATAAATTACATGACTAAATATCTCAAACAGCAACAAATATTTTAAAAGCAACAATAACAGTAGTATGAAATAAGAAAAAAAAGACAAGCCAGGAAAAAAATAATTGGCAAGAATATTAGTGAAGCATTTCATAAGAGATTTTGGCTATTCAAGTTGTAAAAAATATTCAAATTACAAAAATATTCAATTTGTAAAAATTTCCATCAAAGAAATGCAACTTATTTTTTCCCAAATTCTTGAAGTATATTTGAGAAATAAAAGTTATATGTATTTGAGGTATAAAACATGATATTTTGATAAAGGTACACATTATGAAATGATTACCACAATCAAGCTAGTCAACATAACAATCACCTCACACAAATGCAATTTTATTTTCTTGGTAAAATACAGTATTACTAAACATAGTCACCATGCTGTAGATCCGATTTTTATAATTCATTCATTCTACATAACTGAACCTTCATACAGTTCGAATCAACATCCTCTTATTTAGCCTCTGGCCCCTGGCAACTATCATTCTACTCTTTGCTTTTATGAAGTTTGACGTTTTAGATTCAACATACAAATAAAGTCATACAATCTCTGTCTCTCTATCCAGCTTATTTATCTTAGCATAATGTCCTCCAGGTTCATTCATAAAATCAGAAATGGCAGGACTTCCTTCTTTATTTGTTTGTTTGTTTGTTTTTATTTTTATTTTGGTATCATTAATCTACAATTACATGAGAAACATTATGTTTACTAGACACCCCCATCACCAAGTTCCCCCCACATATCGCATTACAGTCACTGTCCATCAGCATAATAAGATGCTATAGAATCACTACTTGTCTTCTCTGTGTCATACAGCTCTCCCCATGCCCCCTCCACTATATTATGTCTGCTAATCATAATGACCCTTATTTCCCTTCCCTCCCTTTTCACCCATCCACCCCAGCCCCTTTCCCTTTGGTAACTGTTAGTCCATTCTTGGGTTCTGTGAGTCTGCTGCTGTTTTGTTCCTTCAGCTTTTTTCTTCATTCTTATACTCCACAGATGAGTGAAATCATTTGGTACTTGTCTTTCTCCACCTGGCTTATTTCACTGAGCATAATACCCTCCAACTCATCCATGTTGTTGCAAATGGTAGGATCTGTTTTCTTCTTATGGCTGAATAATATTCCACTGTGTATATGTACCACATCTTCTTTATCCATTCATCTACTGATGGACATTTAGGTTGCTTCCATTTCTTGGCTATTGTATATAGGGGTGCATATGTCTTAGGACTTCCTTCTTTTTTTAAGGCTGAAAAGTATTTCATTGTGTATATATATATATATATATCACATTTTTTTATCCATTAAGCCATCAATGGACACTTGGCTCACTTCTTTTATTGGCTATTGTGAATAATGCTGCAATTAATATGGAGTGCAGGTATCACTTTGAGATACTGATTCATTTCCTTTGGATTACTATCCAGAAGTAGGATTGCTAGATCATATTGTGGTTCTGTTTATAATTTTCTGAGGAACCTCCATACTGTTTTCCACAGAGGCTGCACCAATTTACATTCTCACCAGCCGTGTAAGTGGGTCCCCTTTTCTCCACATTCTCACAATATTTATCTTTTGTCTTTTTGATGATAGGCATTCTAATATGTGTGAGATAATATTTCACTGTGGTTTTGATTACATTTCCCCAAATCAGTGATGTTGAACACTTTTTTCTTGTACCTGTTGGCTATTTGTACATCTTGTTTTGAGAAAAATGTCTATTTGGGTCCTTTGCTCATTTATTTTAATTGGGTTTTCTTTTTACTATTGAGTTGTTTGAGTCCCTAATATATTTTAGATATTAACCCCTTATCAGAAATATGATTTGTAAATATTTTCTCCCACTCCATAGTTTGCCTTTTCTATCTTAATTATTTGCTTCACTGCATAGCTTCTTTATATTTATGCAATCACACTTGCCAATTTTTGCTTTTGTTGACTATATATTTGGTAACTTATCCAAAAAATGTTTTGCCCAATCCAATGTCAAGCAGATTTTTGTTTATGTTTTATTCTAGTTCAAAAAGGAAATTAAAAAAATAAGCCCATTCACAATAGCAACAAAAAGTACAAAATATTTATGAATAAAGTTAATGAAAACAGTGAAAGATATACACTGAAAATTATAAAATATTAAGTCAGGGAATTAAAGAAGTCATAGATAAATAGAAAGACATTTGTGTTCATGGATTAGATGGATTCACATTTTTAAATACTCATCATATCCAAAGTGACCTACAGTTGCAATGCAATCCATATCAAAATCTTAATGGCATTCTTTACAGAAATAGAAAAATCATCCTAAACATCATATGGTACTGCAAAAGACTATAAATGGCCAAAACAATATTGAGTGAGAAGAACAAAGCTAGACTCATTGCAATTCCTGATTTCAAAATATATTACAAAGCAACAGTAATCAAACTGTAAAATACTGGCATAAAAGCAGACACATAGATCAATGGAACCCACAGAGAGCCCAGAAGTAAATACATGCATTTATGATCATCTGATCTTTGACAAGATGCCAGGAGCACACAATGGGAGATGGGCAGTCTCTTTAGTAAAAGGTATTGATAAAACTTGTTACCCACATGCAAAAGAATAAACCTGGACCCTTATTTCATACCATATACAAAAGTCAACTCAAAATGAATTAAAGACTTAAATGTAAAACCTAAATCTATACAACTATAAGAAATGTAACCTTAAAACAGCATGCATTTCCTGTGTATATATTTCAAAGTGGCTAAAATTAAAATGAAAGTGCCAAATTTTGGTGAGCACATGTATAATATTAAAGCTTATATATAAATGGTGAGAGTTTGATTCTTTACTTTTAATATAAACTCAACACAAATGTGTATATGTGTGCATAGAGGCATATGTACAAGAATGTTCATTGTAGCATTATTCTTACTATTTTCTGTACTATTAGTTTAAAATATTGATAAACTATGTACCCTCTAATATATTCTATACATGACTATAGAATAAACTATGAAATAAAAAATAATAGCATAGAGCAAGAAAATTAGTAAATTATAGTTACACGAAATGACAAAAGAATCTCACAGAACATAATGTAATTGAAAGAATCAGATATAGAATAAGATATATACATTTATATATACACATATATATGGTTTGATTAAGATAAATATAGTGTTTTGGAGTCTATTTTTGGTTGAAAAAATGTACTATAGTAAAGCAAGACAATTATTACTCAACTGTCAGGGTGATGTCTCAGAAGAGATCAAGCTGGTTGTGACTGGAGGAGAAGGCAAAGTAGAAAAAGGGTCTGAGTTGTTGGCAATCTACTTTTCTTGACCTGGATTGTGGTGATAAAAGGGTTTGCTTTTGAATAATCGAGCTGTACATTTATGAACATAGGAGTGCAGATATCTTTTTGAGAATGTGCCTTCATTTCTTTGTATATATATATATACATATATATATATACACCCAGAAGTGGGATTACTTGATTATATGGTAATCTTATTTTTAATTCTGAAGAACCTGCATACTGTTTTTTGTAGTGGTTGCACCGATTTACATTCCCACCAACAGTGCATGTGAATTTCTTTTTCCGACATCCTCTCCGAGGTTTGATATCTCATCCTTTTGATAACAACCATTCTAACAAGTATAAGGAAATACCTCATTGTGGTTTTGACTTGTGTAAACTTGCCTGTTTTAAAGTATATGTGTAATTATCTGAATATATTCCTGATATTGGAAGCCTCTATTGAATAACAACATTTCATTTCTTTTATTATTTTAAAATTCATTTTATTTTACATGATTATTTTTCCCTTTTAAACAGATTATTTTTTATGGCAGCTTTAGGTTTGCAACATAACTGAGTGAAAGATACAAAGATCTGCTTTTTCTCTGTATTAAAAGGACAATGTTTTCATAGATTACTAGTCTACTTTGAATAAGAAATTATAAACAAAGATTTTTCTTTACCTTTAATTTAATCTGCTTACAACAACAAACATTCTGTGTTTTGTTTTCATTACTTCTTTGATTAGGAAAAACAAAACAAAACTGAGTCTTTTTAATATTAAAGGAGCTAAGGCCTTTTACAATTTAACATTCCTATTTTTACCTATTTAACTGTCACTTTGGTTAAATAGATAACTATTATTTCACAGTGACCAATGATCCTATTTGAACAACTGTCTAAACCTCTGGATATTTTTGACAAACTTCCCCCAAATCAAAGTGTAAATGAAGTCTTTTACAAACTTGAGCTAATTGGGTTTTCCCAAGGGCCCCTGAAACTTCTCCTAAGATTTGTTTTCCCTCCTTTTAAAAAGAGAAAAGTTCAGCTAACTAAGATTATTTGGTATGTTGAATTACACAGGAATTATTGTCAAATAGGTGATGCTAAACCTTCTTAGATTATATTTATGTGGATATTTGTGCCATTAGTGTAAGTGTCCCAGTAATTGTATGAAATTTCTAAAATAAGGTATGCCCTAAAATAATGTTAACACTTGTAATCCTAGTTACTATCTTAAAGTGCATGTTACAAAAATAGCCAAATTTCTTAGTCAATTGCATTATAAATCTCTTTCCTCAGATCTTTAACCATGACCATTTTTAAGTCTTTTGTTATTTACAGACAGTTATGGTTTGACTCTGATGCTTTTACAAAAGTGTTCCTGCAAAAGTGCTTTATTTTTAAGGAGATTCAAGGAAAGGACTTTTGGTAAGTACAGTTTTTTGATGAATCTAAGATTGTAAAACTGAACTGGGTAACAATTTCCAGGACTAGTGGAGAAACTGGATTCAATAACTTAGGACTGGATATAAACTTAGGAAGATTATTATAACTTTCATGACTTTCTGTTTAAAACATTGTTGGTTCTCTAATATTTTTCTTTTCTAATTTTTGGAAACCTTTGTTCTATCTTCTCTTAAGCTATCAACAGTTTGGTAAGGTACATCTTTGTAAACAAAAATTAAAACATTTCTTTTTTTCTCCCATTTTGATGCCTCCACAATTCAGAAACTTTGGTGAGTATTATTATTTTCATGATAATATAGTTGTTTGCATTTGCTCAATAAGAATCTGTTCTCCTTTTAACAGGATACATAGGCAATTTTGGTTATATAAACAAGGCTTTGCCTAGAATGTCATATTTGAGGGAATGTTACAGACTCAGATATGACCAGACACTTTTAAAGAACTCAGGTTGACTCGGAAAATCTGCCCTCGCACCTTGCTTACATGGTCCTAGCAAAGCAGTCAAAAAGGGCCACGTGGCCAATTACTCTTCTTGCTGCACTTTCATAAATAATCAGGCCAAGTTCAATGCAAACAAATTAGTTTTATTATTCAAAAAATTAATGTAATTGTAGAGAGAAGTTAATATGTTTGTACTTTTGTCTATATTCAAATTTAATCCTATTAATTCTCTTTGACGTTTTGTTAGAAACCTGTAAATTGGACTGGATCCAGAATTCTTCCAGTTTCATCAAAAATCAGTCTATGACTTTCCAAACAAATGTTTCCAATTTCTCCTGCTCTTCTGATTTAGAGTCATGAAGAACAAAGACTGCCCTTGAATCTCCTCAAGAGGAACTATATCAGGTCCTCCTTATTACCCAGGTGGCAGCCAAACTTTAGGGACATGAGCCTTGAGTACACATCTCACAGCTCAAGAAGAATCCATCTGACATCTGGTGCTGTGCAGATCAGATGCTGGAGACCTTCGAATCAAACTGAGGAGGAAGAGATGCAGCTGACATAGAGTTAGACTGCTTCCTCCAAGACATAGAATCAAGAGTTCATACATTAACAAAATAGAAAGTTTTTTCTTCTTGTTCTTTCCTTTACTCTGGCTTTGGCCTGGAAAGATAATTCCATCAACCTGTTTCTCTCAGGTTATTGCTAAAGTGTGTAATCTTTGCCTTTCAGACTGCTGCATTTGACATTGAAAACTCCTGTCTGTTCATTAGCAGTGCCACATCTGTGGCAGTGATTTGTGACCTAACAGGATTTATCTTTGTGTTACTACTATTACCTTAAGTCTATAAAAGCCTAGATACTGAGCACATAGCTGTTCATTGACTCCCAGGTTATCCAACTGTGCTCCTAACTTCTCACAAATTAACTGAGACACCTCACTTCCCCTGGCAAGGCCATACTTCCCTGGTAGGAGCAAATTTTAGTGGGAATATGACCAAGAACCTCTCTTTAACTTTTGAAGACACTACTGCTAAGATAACTGCTGCCCCACAAAGATCCTTAGACTCTTTGGCCAAACTGGTTTTGATAGTATGATAGCCCTTGGTTATCTTTTAGATGAGCAAGAAGTTGTCTATGCTGTGACCAACACAATCTGCTGCATCCAGATTAACATATCTGGGAGAATTGAAAATCACTTATTATATAGGATCACTGAGCAAGCCACTTGGCTTAAAAAGGAACGTGACCTTTAACCCACCACCCTGAACTTTCCTGGTCAGCATTAGGGGATTTGGTGACAGTGGCAGGGCTGAAGGAGACTTCAAAGGATTTCAGGGACAGTGAGAAACAGGAATGGTACCTGCAAATCCCTTTTTGACTTCACTGCCATTCTCAATATTTCTGAGGGCCAGGGAAATGATGTACCAGATGGAATGGTGTTATCTCAATGCTTGGAGATAGTCCCCAATGCTTTAACCTTAACAAGATATGACTCTAAGAACAGGGAATGCTTGAGAGCCCCTCCTATCTTCCTTGTTACTCAAATGTGGCTTCTAGGTTTCTGGTCTCTACTTACCATCCTTCCCACCCCACCCCACCCAACCCCAGACATGGAACACAACTCCTGGAAAAGGTACTTCCTGTACTGAGGGACGCAAGCAGACAAAAGCATTTCAACCGAAATGAGTGACCTGATGCTTGATCAGGGATACCTTCAGAGAAAGATCTCCATCAAAAGGAGGAAATGTGAAAAAAATGAAGGAAACCTGTCTAGGATGGAGTCAAGAAGCTACAGGGCGAGCTCTCATGCATGCACCAATCATCTCATCCTCCAAAACCAGCTGCTGAAGTACGATTTCCACATGCTTCAGTAAGAGCAGACTGCCCACCACTCGAAGCCAGTGAGAAACCTCCACAACATCAAACTCTCATTCTCCAACACTGAACTTACGCTCAAAACAATCCTTCCCAATTTGTTCCCAGAATCTAACAGAAGCTGACCTTCCCTTTGTATCTTCAGACTTGTCTGTGGTTTGCTAGTTGCTTGTCTCGGATTGCCATGCCCCTGATATTCCCACATAAACTCACCTTTGTTCAATTAAATTGCCATTTGTTTTATTTAAAGTTGAAAATATGTATCCCTGGTTTTTGGGTAGCAGCAAAAGGAAGAGTATTTAAGAACATACTATATAGCCTGTAACTACATACTCATAATAAATAATAAAAGCAAAGCAAACCACAAATTCTTGCAGCAAAATACAGCACATTAAGTCCTTTACATTTACTAACATTGGTTCACAAATTTGTCTCTTTTTCTCAAAGTGAAGACAGAGAGCATGCATTTCTGATCTCCCTGTGACAGTGTGGCTCTTGGTTGATCAGATCAGTAGCATCTGGAAATTTGTACGAAGCACAGTTCCTCATGTCCTGTGCCTTGTCCTGAATCAGAAGCCCTGGGGTCAGGGCCCTTCACTTTGGGTTTTAACAAACCCTCAGATGATGCATATATGTCTCAATTTTGGACATATCCATCCCTAACCCAGGAAGTATACCATCTAATTATGTTATAATCCCACAGCTGGTAAGGCTGTATATTATTGAGAACAGTGTTTGATGACATATGACAGAAGAAAGCTTAATGAAAATATCCTAGTAGTTGAAAGAGGAAATGACAGGTTCATGATAAACAGAGTCTTTCCAATGGAGCTGTGGTGGGTGAGCATGTTGAAGATGCATCTACTCCTTGGAGCAACTGGAATGAAACAGGCAACAAGTTCTAAAGGGGCGATAAAAACATATTAGGTGTGACAGTGTTACTACAACACAAACATCTAAGCAGCCCACCTTTCAGGGAAAGGAAACTCTGAAAGTGACTTAGAGACGGGAGTCAATCCAGGGTCACTGCCCCTCGGCCATTGTCTATTACAAACTGGCTGCTGAGGGGCTGATATGGGGAGTATTGATGGAAACAAAGTTTAAGTAACACGTGTGGGATTTGGGAGTCCTCCCAGAAGGAAGTCAGCAGAATACATAAGAGTAAAAATAAATGAGCAGTAGGCTCAGGTCAAAATGACTGGAACCTAGTTCATAAGCACTGTGGGGACAAGCACTGCCTGCTTGCAACCTTTTGTCCCAGAATAACCATGTGTGCACATGGCCCCCTCCTTTGGACAGTATGCGAGGTATCTGTTGGCCTGGGGCTGGCCAAGTCCTGACCGGCTTTATAGATGGACACACCTTATTGGCATGCAGAACCCTCTTGAAGGTTTCAGTCCTTTGGGGCACTAGTCACTCAAGAATGGTTACTTCTCACAAAACACATAGCATAGTTATGCATTGCATAACCCTCTTTGGTACCCACATAGTCTCTGGCTCCTCACCCCATATAAGCACCTCCTCCCTGTCCATGACACAGGTGCACAATCTGGTCCAGGTGGCTGCTCCTAGACTCCCCGCACACAAGACCAAATTATCCTGCATGTCTCAAATAGCATGCCCAGGCCTTTTTTTTTCGGCTTCTTGAGCCCTTTCCCACTGCGTCTCTCTCCCTTGATCACACAAGCACCCAATACTGATTGAGATAAGATAAATTATACTTCTTATTTTATTTTGCCAGAAATAAAGTAAATCTTCTCTGGGGGAAGATAACATCATTCAGAGGTTCAAGTCATGTCTATAATTTTTATATGCAATGTCTACTCTTTAACTGTATTTAGATGCCTACAAGGAGACAAAAAGAAGCACAAGCCAGAAAGCCAGAAGCTAAAGCAGAAAATAGAAAATAGGAGAAAAACCACTTACAGGGCAGGTTCAGATTTTGCAGGTATTAGATTCAGAATTTAAGACTACTGTGCTCAATGTGTTCAAAATTTACATGACTAGTTCAAAAATTGTGGAAGATAACTGAGAAATATGAAATAATAATATGGATATCTGGAAGTATCAGTATCTACTACACCTCCCTGGCATTTTCCATCAGTATCCACTCCCACCGCCTCCTGGGAGGAGCCTTTCCATGAGCCCTAAGGGTGAGACGTGAATTGGCTCACCCACTTACTAATACAAATGCATACTTAGTTCTCCTCCCATTGTTCTCCACATTCAGTGGACACTGCTCCCCACATTCAGCGCAAGTGAGAAACAAGTCAGCTCAAACCACGTGCCAGACCATGTCTCCTCGCAGCCTGCACTGTCTTTTGGCATCAAGGCCACCACACCTCTCAGCCAGGGAGGCCAGCCTGCTTCCATTTCCTCAGAACTGGCGTCCAAGCCAGTGCCTCAGCCCCCCTCAGGAAATTGCCCTTCAGTCCAACTCCACTGCAATGTCAGTTATCTGCTCTTTGATCGGTGTTTCATCAGGAGATTTTGTGACAAGACTTTTGGTATATTAATGTTTCTCTAAGAGAAATCTTAATGAATTGAATCCCAAGGAGAGGTTTAAATGAAAACACAGTTACAAAGTGGGCTCCCTGTACCCTGAGTGTTCTCTAGAACCGGAGAGAAGTAGTCTTCACTTCTGGTAGAAGGGCACATGGTGGATTGTGAGTTTATAAATGAACCTATTGTCATTTTTATATCAGCTGTAGAAAACTACCTTCTCTCCCTCTTGCCAGCTGCTTCCCTGAAAACCACTGTTGAGCCAGCAATTATGGCAGCCACAAAAAGTCCCTCTAATGGGGACCATGGCAATTACCCTCATTTGTCACCACAGGAGTTGGCTAGAAAGGCTTCTTTCAGTACATTGAAATTAAGCAGCTTGGGACTATGCCAGGGTATTTTGGAAACTAGCAATGAGGAAATTTTTAAGAGAGAGACACCAGTGTCAGCACAAGAAGACAGGTAGACTTGGCAGTAGAGGCCCAGTGTGTTAATAGGAAACAGGATGGGTATCTTCTGGCAGCATGTGCCAGTGTCATCTGAAATACATTGTTCATCTTAGGTTGACCTTTCTCTGGCAATTAATATAATTTAAGGCCATCTTAATTTACATTTAAAGAGTAAAACTCAAGACTTTTGTTTTTTGTTTTTGGCTAAGAGCTATATCGGAAGTAATGGCATCCAAGGTTTTGGTATAAAGGCAACATTTTTCAGATCATTGGTAACCTGAAGCCCTCCCACCCACCCGCACACACAATTGGAGTAATTCATTCAAGACCTGTGTTACAAACATTGGAGAGACAGCAGTGAGGTAAATACACACTGCAATAATACAACTTAGATTCTGCTTAGGAAGACTGAAGAATGAAGAGAGAAGAAAGTAAAACATATGTTAAAGAATAAAAAGCCCTGAGGGAAACAAAGTAAATAAATTAGGGAAGGGAAGACAGGAAGTTCAGGGAAGGATCTGAGATTTTAGAGGAGATTGCATAAGGCACACAGCGGGGACATTTTGCATGCAGATTTAGAGGCAGGGAGACATTCCCCATTTGGATATCTGGGGGAAGAGCATTAAAACAGAGGGGCCGCCAGGGGCACAGCTGGAATGCAAGGACTTGCTGTGTGAGGACTGCGAAGCTGTGTTGGCTGGGTAAAAAGACTGGAGTAAACAGTGGATGAGATAAAACAGAACATGATTTCTGATGCACATAACCTTGGAGAAACCTGTAAGAACTCTGGGTTTTGTTCTGAGTGAGATGGTTAAGTCACTTGAGGGCTTGAGGAGAGGAGAGACAGAATCTGATTTGTGTCTGAATAGCAGCACTCAACTGAAAAGGGGGCTGACAAAGAAGTCAGGAAGCCTGTAAGGATCCTGCGGTAGTAATTTGGACAAGAGATGGTACTGGCTTCAACAATATGGACAGCAGAGAAGGTTTTAAGAAGTTGTTGAAGTTGTTGGACCCTGGATGTATTTTGAAAGTAGAATTTCAACATCTACTGTGAAAAAAATAAAAGATGAAGTTAAGGACAATACAATGCTTTAGACCTTTACAACCAGAAGAATGGAGATGAGTTTGGAAAGTCTTTGAGAAAAATCAACCCTGGAGGGAAAACCAGGAGTTAGCTTTATATTTCTTAATTTTCTTTGTTTTTTCTTCTCTTTTCTTACTGGAATAAAGCTGGTATGCAATAGTATATTGGTTTCAGATGTACAACACACTGACTTCATAAAAATATACATTACTAGATGTTTGCCACAGAAAATGTAGTTTCCCCATTCCATACCAAGATATTACAGTATTATTGGTTATGTTCTGTATGTTGTCCTTTCATTCCTATGACTAAGTTATTTATAATTTGCAGTTTGTACCCCTTTATCCCCTTCACCTAGTTCAGCTAACTCTCTGCCTGCCCCTTCTATGGTACCCAACAGTACATTGTCTATATTTACAGGTCTATTTCTTTTTTACTTGGTTGGTTTGTTTCTTAGATTCCAGGTATAAATTAAGTCGTATAGTATTTGTCTTTCTCTTCCCGGCTATTTCATTTAACATGATACCTTCTAGGTCTGTTCATGTTCTTGCAAATAGCAATATTTCCTTTTTAATGGCTTAGCAATATTCCATTATGTATATATACCACTTCTGCCTACACTCATCTATTGATGGCATTTGGGTTGCTTCCATGTCTTTGCTATTTTAAATTATGCTGCAATGAACATAGGTGTGCATGTATCTTAATGAATTGATTTTGCTTTATTCAGGTAAATTCACAGAAGTGGAACTGCAGGGTCATATGGTATACGGTATTTTTAATTTTAGTTTTTGGAGAAGCTACTGTTTTCCACTGTGGCTGCACGAATTTCCATTCCACCAACAGTGAAGGAGGGTTCCCTATACTCCACACATTCCCCAACACTTTTATTTCTTGTATTTTGGGTAGTGGCCATTCTGACTGGTGTGAGGTGATACCTCAGTGTGGTTTTGATTTGCATTTCTCTGATGATTAGTGATGTTGAGTATCTTTTCATGTGTCTATTGGTGATTTGTGTATCTTCTCTGGAAAAATGTCTTTTCAGGTCCTCCACCCATTTTTTAATTGGATTATTTGTTTTTTGGCATTGAGTTGTATGAGTTCTTTTATTTTGGGTATTAGCTCCTTATCAGCTATATCATTTGCAAATATATTCTCCCATACTGTAGGTTGCCTTTTTTGTTTTGTTAAAGTTTTCCTTTGCTGTGCAGAAACTTTTTTACTGGATGTAGTGCCACTTGCTTATTTTGCTTTTGTTTCTCTTGCCCATGGAGACATATCCATAAAGAAATTTCTCATGTTGAAGTTCATGAGATTCTTGCCTATGTTTTCTTCTAAGAGTTTCTATAGTTTCATGTCTGTCAGTTAAGTTTTTGATGTATTTAGAGTTTACTTTTGTGTATGGTGTAAGGCAGTGATCTAGTTTCATTCTTCTACATGTAGCTGTCCAGTTTTACCAACACCATTTATTCAACAGACTGTCTTTTCTTGATTGTATGTTCATGGCTCCTTTGTCATATATTAATAAAACAATAAATGCATGGGTTTATTTCTGGGCTCTCTCTTCTGTTCTGTTTATCTATGGTTCTGGTCTTCTGGTAGTATATACTGTTTTAATTACTGTAGCATTGTAGTATAGCTCAAAATCAGATCCCCAACTCTGTTCTTATTTCTCAAGAAGGCTTTGGCTATTTGGGGTCTTTTGTGGTTCCATATGAATTTTAGGAATATTTGTTCTAGTTGACTGAAAAATTCTATTGGTATTTTGATAGGGATTTCATTGAATCTGTAAATTGCTTTGGGGAGGTTAGCCATTTTGACAATATTAAGTATTCCTATCCTTCAGCTTAAGATAGATTTTCATTGATTTGTGTCTTCAATTTTTTTCATTAGTATTTTCAGTTTCTAGAGTACAGGTCTTTCACCTCCTTGAATAGGTTTATTCCTAGGTATTTTATTCTTTTTGATGCAATTGCAAATGGAATTATTTTCCTGATTTCTCTTTCTGCTAATTCATTGTTAGTATACAGGAATGCAACAGATTTTTGTGTATTGACTTTGTATCCTGCAACTTTGCTGAATTCATTTGTTATTTCTAACAGTTTTTTGATTATTTCTTTTGGGTTTTCTATATATAGTATCATGTCATCTGTAAATAGTGATGGTTTTATTTCTTACTAATTTGGTTGCCTATTATTTCTTTTTCTTGTCTGATTGCATGAGTTGGATTTCTAGTGCTATGTGGAATAAAAGTTGTGAGAGTGGGCATCCACATCCTGTTACTGGATCCAACATCCAGTATGATGTTGGCTGTGGGTTTGTGATATATGGCCTCTATTAGGTTGAGGTATGTTCCTTCTACACCCTTTTGTTGAGAGTATTTATCATGAATGGATGGTGAGTTTTGTCAAATACTTTTTCAGCATCTATTGAAATGACCATGTGGTTTCTCTCCTTCCTCTTGTAACTGTGATATATCACACTGATTTGCAGTCATTGTACTATCCTTGCATCCCTGGAATAAACCATTAAGGCTATGATGAATAATCCTTTTGGTGTAATCTTTTAATTCAGTTTGCTGAATATATGTTCATCAGGGATATTGGTCACCAATTCAATTTTGTTATTAGTAATTGGTCTGTACAGATTCTCTGTTTCTTTCTGTGTCAGTCTTGGAAGATAGGATGTTTCTATGAATTTATCCATTTCTTTTAGGTTATCTAACTTACTGGTATATAATCTTTCATAGAGTCTTTTACAATTCTTTGTATTTTTGTGGTGGCGTTAGTGTCCTCTTTTTCATTTCTGATTTTCTGTTTGTGTCCTCTCTCTTTTTTTCTTGATAAGTTTGACTAAGGGTTTTTCTATTTTATTTATCTTCTCAAAGGATAGCATTTGGTTTCACTGATAATTTTCCTATTGTTTTCTGTCTATATTTTATTATTTCCACTCTGATCTTTGTTATGTCCCTTATTCTACTAATCTGGGGCTTTTTTTTCTTTCCCTAGTTTCTTTAGTTGTAGGGCTGATTATTTATAGAGATTGTTCTTGTTTCTTGAAGTAGGTCTGTATTGTTATAAATTTCCCTCTTAGAACCACTTTAGCTGCATCCCACATATTTTGAACCATTTTGTTTCTGTTTTCATTTGTTTCCATTCATTGTTTGATTTCTTCTGTGTTCTGTTCCTTGATCCATTGACTGTTTAATGACTTGTTGTTAAGCCTCCACTTGTTTCTTTTTTCATTTTTTCTTTTAATTGATTTCTAGTTTCATATCAGTGTGGTCTGACAACATGCTTGAAATAATTTCTATATTTTTAAATTTGTTGAGACTTATTTTGTGTCCTAATATGTGAGAACATAGAATGCACACTTGAGAAAAATGTGTGTTCTGTTGTGCTTGGGTAGAATGTTCTGTACATATCTGTTAGGTCTATCTGGTCTAATGTGCCATTTAATAACTCTGTTTATTTATTTATTTTCTGTCAGTGATCTATCCACTGATGTAAGTATGGTATTAAAGACCCCTACTCTCATTGTGTTGTCAATTTTCCCCTTTAGGTCTGTTAGTATTTGATGTATATATTTAGGTGATCCTATGATGGCTGCATAGATGTTTAAGATTGTTATATCCTCTTGTTGGACTGATCCCTTTATCATTTTGTAATATCCTTCTTTGTCCTTGTTACTTTCTTTGTTTTGAACTCTATTTTGTCTGATATAAGTGTTGTAACTGCAGCTTCATTTTCATCTTTATATATGAATGATACATCTTTTCCATCCTTTCCAGTTCAGTCTGTGTGCTTCTTTAGGTTTGAAGTGAGTCTCTTGTAGGCAATAAATAGATGGGTCTTGTTTCTTGTTCCATGAAGTCACCTTATGTCTTTGGACTGGAGCATTTGCATTTAAAGTAATTATCCATATGCATGTACTTATTGCCATTTTGTTAAATGCTTCCCCCTTGTTTTTTGTTCTTCTCTGAACCGTTCTTTTATTGCTGTCTTCCCTTTTGTTTTATGACTTTCTTCAGTGTTATGATTAGGTTCCCTTCTCTTTCTTTTTTGTGTATACCTATTATAAGCTTTTGGATTGTGGATACCATGGGGTTTTTATGTGACATTTTATGAATATAACCATCTATAATAAGCTGATGGTCACTTAAGTTTGAATGCATTCTAACATTTCTTTTTCTGCTACCCCATTTTATGTATATATCTTCTTTTACACCTTTTTATTGAGTCACACCCTTAACAAAATTTTTAGATGTAATTGCTTTTGCTACTTCTGACCTTTTGACCTTCATGCTAGTTTTGAAGTTATTGATCTACTACCTTTGCTATATATTTGCTTTACCAACAGAAATTTTTCCCTTTCTTAAATTTATTGCTTCTATTTAGGATCTTTTCATCTTAAATAAGTCCCTTTAACATTTTTTATAAGTCTGGTTTAGTAGTAGTGAACTCTTTTTACTTATGTTTATCTGCGAAACTCTTTATCTCTCCTTCAATTCTGAATGATTACCTTGCTGGGAGGAGTATTCTTGGTTGGAAGAATTTTTCCATTCATCACTTTTAATACAGCATGCTGTTCCCTTCTAGCCTGTTGAGTTTCTGCAGAAAAATAAGCTCATAGCCTTATGGAGCCTCCATTACATGTAATTCAATGCTTTTTTCATGCTGCTTTTAAGATTTTCTCTCTGTCTCTGATCTTTGACATTTTGATAATGACGTGTCTTGGTGCAGATCTCCTTGGAGCTCTTTGCTTCCTGGACTTGGTTGACTCTTTCCTTGCCGTGGTTAGGGAAGTTTTCAGCTATTATTCTTCAGATAAATTTTCTAGTCCTTTCTTTCTCTCCTCCTTCTGGGGCTCCTACAATGTGGGTGTTAGGACGTTTGATGTTGCCCCAAGTCTCTCGTATCCCATCCTCATTTCTTTAAATATATCCTCATTTCTTTCTTTCTTCTACTGTTCAGCTTGAGTGCTTTCCACCACTCTTATCTCCCAAGTCACTGATCTGTTCTTCTGCATCCTCTAGTCTGTCGAAGATTCCCTCATTTATTTTTTATTTCATCTGTTAAATTACTCATCTCTGAGGCAGAGCCAACATGGTGGCATGAGTAGGACAGTGGGAATCTCCTCCCAAAAACATATATATTTTTGAAAATACAACAAATACGACTAATCCTAAAAGAGAGACCAGAAGACACAGGACAACAGCCAGACTACATCCACACGTGCGAGAGCCCAGCATCTGGTGAAAGGGGTAAGATACAAGCCCGGCCCAGCGGGACCCTAGCACACCTCCTCCCAGCTCCCAGCAGGAGGAAGAGGGAGACCAGGACTGCTAAACACCCAGGCCCAGCCACCCACACCAAAGTGCAGACACAGTGAATGCGTGGAGGGCTGGAAACTAGGGAAATAGGCAGCAAGACCTCTGAGCAGGTTCTGAAGCAGATGCCCCTGTGACAAAGAAAAGTGAGTGCTTCTTGAAAGTCTTAAAGGGACAGGGACATAACAGCTGGATGGAAAGAACACAGGTCACAGCCCAGTGGCTGGAAATTACAGGGAAAACCAGGTGCACTAACCCCCTGGGCAACAGGTCTGAGACCCCTCACGGAGGTAAACAGCCAAACAACCCCCCCTGTCCATTACCCCTCCAGGCGCTGCAAAAGCAGAGAAGCAGCCTAAGGCAGACCACGCCCCCTCAGAAAGGGAGTTTTCTCCATATCGGCCAAGCGAGACACAAAGACCCAGTCTATATGCAATTACCCAACACAAGCCAGTAGGGGTCGCAGTTGTCCCAGTAAAGAAAGGCCAGTAGCAAGTGAAAAGTTTGGCCCTCCCAGCTGACAGTCAATAGCACCTGTCAACAAGAAAAGGCAAAAAAATATGATCCAGACAAGACTAACCCAGACAGCTTCGGCATCTGCTACATCTTCCCCTGAGAAGGAACCTGGGGAGATAGATTTAACCAGTCTTCCTGAAAAAGAATTCAAAACAAAAGTCATAACCATGCTGATGGACTTGCAGAGAAATATGCAAGAACTAAGGAAGGAGAATACAGAAATAAAACAAGCTCTGGAAGGACTTCAAAACAGAATGGATGTGATGCAAGAGACCATTAATGGACTAGAAAACAGAGAACAGGAATGCAAGAAGCTGATGCAGAGAGAGATAAAAGGATCTCCAGGAATGAAAGAATTTTAAGAGAACTGAGTGACCAATCAAAACGGAACAATATCCGCATTATAGTGGTACCAGAAGAAGAAGAGAGAAAAAAAGGGATAGAAAGTGTCTTTGAAGAAATAATTGCTGAAAACTTCCCCAAACTAGGGGAAGAAATGGCCTCTCACACCACAGAGGTACACAGAACTCCCATGATAAGGGATCCAAGGAGGGCAACACCAAGACACATAATAATTAAAATGACAAAGATCAAAGACAAAGAAAAAGTATTAAAGGCAGCCAGAGAGAAAAAAAAGGTTACCTATAAAGAAAAACCCATCAGGCTATCATCAGACTTCTCAACAGAAACCCTACAGGCCAGAAGAGAATGGCATGATATACTTAATGCAATGAAACAGAAGGGCCTCAAACCAAGACTACTGTATCCAGCACGAATATCATATAAATATGAAGGAGGGATTAAACAATTCCCAGACAAGCAAAAGTGGAGGGAATTTGCCTCCCACAAACCACCTCTACAGGGCATCCTACAGGAACTGCTCTAGATGGGAGCAGTCTTAAAAAGAGCACAGAACAGAACACCCAACATATGAAGAAGGGAGGAGGAGGAATAAGAAGGGAGAGAAATAAAGAATTATCAGACCGTGTTTATAATAGCTCAACACAGTGAGTTAAGTTAGACAGTAAGATAGAAAAGAAGCTAACCCTGAACCTTTGGTAACCACAAACTTAAAGCCTGCAATGGCAATAAGTTAATACCTCTCAATAATCACCCTAAATGTAAATGGACTGAATGCACCAATCAAAAGACACAGAGTAATAGAATGGATAAAAAAGCAAAATTCATCCATATGCTGTTTACAAGAGACTCACCTCAGACCCAAAGACATGCACAGACTTAAAGTCAAGGGATGGAAAAAGATATTTCATGCAAACAACAGAGAGAAGAAAGCAGGTGCTGCAAATCTGGTATCAGACAAAACAGACTTCAAAATAAAGACAGTAACAAAAGACAAAGAAGGACATTACATAATGATAAAGGGCTCAGTCCAACAAGAGGATATAACCATTATAAGTATATATGCACCCAATACAGGAGCACCAACATACCTGAAACAAATATTAACAGAACTAAAGGAGGAAATAGAATGCAATGCATTTATTCTAGGAGGCTTCAACACACCACTCACTCCAAAGGACAGATCCACCAGGCAGAAAATAAGTAAGGACACAGAGGCACTAAACAACACACTAGAACAGATGGACCTAATAGACATCTACAGAACTCTACATCCAAAAGCAACAGGATACACATTCTTCTCAACTGCACATGGAACATTCTCCAGAATAGACCACATACTAGGCCACAAAAAAAGCATCAGTAAATTCCAAAACACTGAAATCCTACCAACCAACTTTTCAGACCACAAAGGCATAAAACTAGAAATAAACTGTACAAAGAAAGCAAAAAGGCTCACAAACACATGGAGGCTTAACAACACACTCCTAAATAATCAATGGATCAATGACCAAATCAAAATGGAGATCCAGCAATATATGGAAACAAATGACAACAACAACACTAAGCCCCAACTACTGTGGGACACAGGAAAAGCAGTCTTAAGAGGAAAGTATATAGCAATCCAGGCATATTTAAAAAAGGAAGAACAATCCCAAATAAATGGCCTAATGTCACAATTATCGAAATTGGAAAAAGAAGAACAAATGAGGCCTAAGGTCAGCAGAAGGAGGGACATAATAAAGATCAGAGAAGAATAAAACAATAGCAAAAATCAATGAAACCAAGAGCTGGTTCTTTGAGAAAATAAACAAAATAGATAAGCCTCTAGCCAGATTTATTAAGAAGAAAAGAGAGTCAACAGAAATCAACAGTATCAGAAACGGAAAGGAAAAATCACGACGGACCCCACAGAAATACAAAGAATTATTAGTGAGTACTATGAAAACCTATATGCTGACCAGCTTGGAAACCTAGGAGAAATGGACAAATTCCTAGAAAAATACAATCTTCCAAGAATGACCCAGAAAGAAACAGAAAATCTAAACAGACCAATTACCAGCAACGAAATTGAAGCGGTAATCAAAAACTACCAAAGAACAAAACCCCCGGGCCAGATGGATTCACCTCAGAATTTTATCAGACATACAGGAAAGACATAATACCCATTCTCCTTAAAGTTTTCCAAAAAATAGAAGAGGAGGGGATACTCCCAAACTCATTCTATGAAGCTAACATCAACCTAATACCAAAACCAGGCAAAGACCACACCAAAAAAGAAAACTACAGACCAGTATCCCTGATGAACATAGATGCAAAAATACTCAACAAAATACTAGCAAGCCGAATACAAAAATACATCAAAAGGATAGTACACCATGACCAAGTGGGATTCATCCCAGGGATGCAAGGATGGTACAACATTCAAAAGTCCATCAACATCATCCACCACATCAACAAAAAGAAAGACAAAAACCACTTGATCATCTCCATAGATGCTGAAAAAGCATTTGACAAAGTTCAACATCCATTCATGATAAAAACTCTCAGCAAAATGGGAATAGAGGGCAAGTACCTCAACATAATAAAGGCCATCTATGATAAACCCACAGCCAACATTATTTTGAACAGTGAGAAGCTGAAAGCTTTTCCTCTGAGATTGGGAACTAGACAGGGATGCCCACTCTCCCCACTGTTATTTAACATAGTACTGGAGGTCCTAGCCATGGCAATCAGACAAAACAAAGAAATACAAGGAATCCAGATTGGTAAAGAAGTTTAACTGTCACTATTTGCAGATGACATGATACTGTACATAAAAAACCCTTAAGACTCCACCCTAAAACTACTGGAACTGATATCGGAATACAGCAAAGTTTCAGGATACAAAATTAACACACAGAAATCTGTGGCTTTCCTATGCACTAACAATGAACCAACAGAAAGAGAAATCAGGAAAACAACTCCATTCACAATTGCATCAATAAAAATAAAATACCTAGGAATAAACCTAACCAAAGAAGTGAAAGACTTATACTCTGAAAACTACAAGTCACTCTTAAGAGAAATTAAATAGGACACTAACAGATGGAAACTCATCCCATGCTCGTGGCTAGGAAGAATTAATATTGTCAAAATGGCCATCCTGCCCAAAGCAATATACAGATTTGATGCAATCCTTATCAAACTACCAGCAACATTCTTCAATGAACTGGAACAAATAATTCAAAAATTCATATGGAAACACCAAAGACCCTGAATAGCCAAAGCAATCCTGAGAAAGAAGAATAAAGTAGGGGGGATCTCACTCCTCAACTTCAAGCTCTACTATAAAGCCATAGTGATCAAGACAATTTCATACTGGGACAAGAACAAAGCCATAGACCAGTGGAACAGACTAGAGAATCCAGACATTAACCCAGACATATATGGTCAATTAATATTCGATAAAGGAGCCATGGACATACAATGGGGAAATGACAGTTTCTTCAACAGATGGTGCTGGCAAAACTGACAGCTACATGTAGGAGAATGAAACTGAACCATTGCCTAATACCATATACAAAAGTAAACTCAAAATGGATCAAAGACCTGAATGTATGTCATGAAACCATTAAACTCTTGGAAAAAAACATAGGCAAAAACCTCTTAGACATAAACATGAGTGGCCTCTTCTTGAACATATCTCCCCGGGCAAGGAAAACAACAGCAAAAATGAACAAGTGGGACTATATTAAGCTGAAAACCTTCTGTACAGCAAAAGACACCATCAATAGAACAAAAAGGTACCCTACAGTATGGGAGAATATATTTGAAAATGACAGATCCGATAAAGGCTTGACATCCAGAATATATAAAGAGCTCACACGCCTCAACAAACAAAAAACAAATAACCTAATTAAAAAATGGGCAGAGGAACTGAAAAGACAGTTCTCCAAAAAAGAAATACAGATGGCCAACAGACACATGAAAAGATGCTCCACATTGCTAATTATCAGAGAAATGCAAATTAAAACTACAATGAGGTATCACCTCACACCAGTAAGGATGGCTGCCATCCAAAAGACAAACAACAACAAATGTTGGCGAGGCTGTGGAGAAAGGGGAACCCTCCTACACTGCTGGTGGAAATGTAAATTAGTTCAACCATTGTGGAAAGCAGTATGGAGGTACATCAAAATGCTCAAAACAGACTTACCATTTGACCCAGGAATTCCACTCCTAGGAATTTACCCTAAGAACGCAGCAATCAAGTTTGAGAAAGACAGATGCACCCCTATGTTTATTGCAGCACTATTTACAATAGCCAAGAATTGGAAGCAACTTAAATGTCCATCGGTAGATGAATGGATAGAGAAGATGTGGTACACATATACACAATGGAATATTATGCAGCCATAAGAAGAAAACAATCCTACCATTTGCAACAGCATGGATGGAGCTAGAGCGTATTATGCTCAGTGAAATAAGCCAAGCGGAGGAAGTGAAATACCGAATGATTTCACTCATCTGTGGAGTATAAGAACAAAGGAAAAACGGAAGAAACAAAACAGCCGCAGAAGCACAGAACTCAAGAATGGACTAACAGGTACCAAAGGGAAAGGGACTGGGGAGGATGGGTGGGTAGGGAGGGATGGGGGGGAGAAGAAGGGGGGTATTAAGATTAGCATGCATGGAGGTGGTGGGAGAAAGGAGAGGGCAGTACAACACAGAGAAGACAAGTAGTGATTCTACAACACTTTGCTATGCTGATGGACAGTGATTGTAAAAGGGTTTATAGGGGGGACCTGATATAGGGGAGAGCCTAGTAAACATAATATTCATCATGTAAGTGTAGATTAATGATAACAAACCAACAAAAAGAAAAAGCAGTTCCTGTGTGGTGACCTCCAATGAGTTTTACACAATGGTATAAAGGGCATATAAAAGTGTAGGCAAAGGGTTTGTTTGTGTTTATACAGAGGATCAAAGCTTAATTTGGCTACCCTGAAAATGAACTAAGATACAATATGAAAAAGAACTTCCAACATCAGCACTCTCTGGAAGACTCATGCTAGAAGATGATCATCAAAAAATCCCAACAAAGTTCCACGTGCTGCTACAGGTGTAGATGCACTCATCCCACTGGTTCCTGGACCTGCCATGGGAATGAAGAAGGAGATGTCTAAGCTGGCCTGTGCATACAGTAAAACAACAAATTTGACTGGATCTATACTGTTGGAACTCAACCAAGAATTAGGAGAAGTGCAAATTGTAGTGCTCCAAAATCTTACAACTACAGACTATTTACTGTTAAAAGAACATATGGGATGTGAACAGTCCCCAGGAATGGGTTGTTTTAATTTTTCTGATTTCTCTCAGACTGTTTAAGTTCATTTGGACAATATCCACCATATCATAGATAAGTTTTCACAAATGCCTAGGGTGCCTGACTGGTTTTCTTGGTTTCACAGGAGATGGCTGGTAATTATAGGTATGCTTTGGTTATGTACTGTACTCCTATTATGTTAATGTGTGTGCACAATTTAATTAGTAGTTTAAAACCTATACATGCTGAAGTTAGTCTACAAGAAGATATGTCAAAGAAATAATCAATCTTCCCAGGTTTTCTTCCACCTGCTACTTCTATAGCTTTTCTTCTTCCTTCCTAATTACAACCCCTAAATAGAATTCATGCCTCATCCCGAATTTACTGTGTATCACAATTCTTCCAAGTGGTAAAGATACCTGAAGACAAATGCTGGGCATAGAAGCCACAGGGCATAAATATGCAAAGAAGTAAAAAACTAACCTTTTCAAACAATATTGCTTCTCTCTCACTTACCAACTTTACATTTCCCTGTATGGCCCCGGAAGATGACTGGTTAGCCAGAGATGGGTAAGATTCTTCAAGGGAGGAACAACCTAAGACAGGCACAGTTGCAGGGGGGCCATCAGGTGAGAAATTGGGGATCAACAGATGTGAGGCTTAGCACCTCTCCCCCACTGTTCTGAGAGAAATCTGCTGCATCCGTGGATGTTTTATTGCCCTTATCTGGCTTGGATTAACACATAGTCTACAGGCACACACCTGATCATCTACATCTGCTCTCTTACAACACTAAACTATGTTTTCTACCTTTATCTTGCATCTACCTACCACTTCAGTATTTTATTAAAAATAATAATAATAAAGAGAAATGTGGTATCCACAAAGAAATCAAGTATAAAGATCAAACGAATATTCATATTTGAACTGTTTATAGTTTATAATGCATGATCAAAAGCGAAAGTTTCTGTGATGACTGCCCTTGTACTGTTCACCATGTAACTTATTCACTATGTAAGAATTTGTTCTCCATGAAAGAACTTGTTCGTTATGCTTCAGAAGATTGGAGACTGACGAAAATTAGGCTTGGGGTGGATTAATGATTATACATTGAGCATTGAGTCCCCTATACAGAAATTTATTGTTGTTAACAATCATTTGATCAATAAATAGGAGAGATGCCCTCACCAAAAAAAAAAAAAAAGTACACACTTCCAATTGTAAAATAAATAAGTAACCGGGATGTAATGTATAGCATAAGGAATATAGTCAAAATATTGTAACAACTTGGTATGGTAATAGCTGGTACCTAGAATTATCATGTATATAAATGTTGAATCACTGTGTTGTACACCTGAAACTAATGTAATACTGTGTGTCAACTACCCTTCAATAAAAAATAATAACCAAAAAAAAAAAATTACTCATCTCTGACTGGTTCTTTTTTAGGCTACCTCTTTATTGAGATCCACCTTGTTTTCTCATGTCCACTGAATATCTTTATAAGCATTGCTTTAAACTCTTTATCAGGAAAATTGGTTAACTATTTCAGTTAGTTTTTCTTTTCTGTCTTTTTTTTCTTGTTCTGTCATTTGGAGTATATTCCTCTTTTTCCTCATTTCTCCTAGCTTTCTGTGCTTCATTCTATGAATTACTTGAAAGGGCTCGCTCTCCCAGTCTTGAAGGGTTGGTCTTGTGTAGGAAGGTCCCCTGTATAGACTGTGTGTGCCTCATAGTTTTGGTAAACTGGATGCCTTGTAAGTGTGTGATGGGTTTTTCCTGGTTATGGGGCTCCCTGGGCCTGGTCCCAGGGGCACAGTTTTAGGAGCCCACTGGAAGGGCTCCGCTTCTGAGTGGACACTGGTGAGGTCTTCACTAGCAGGGGAAAGGTGGTGGGCCAGTGGTGGGCTGGGGATGCACTCCATGTGTGCAACTCCTGGCTTGGCACCAGCTGAGTCACCCTGTTCCTCCTCAGCCATATTCCTGTGCATGCTCTGGGCTGCTCAGGACTTCTATGTGGAATTCCTGAGTAGGGCACCTGCTGGGTCCTGCTGTTGGCATGAAATCAGGCCCTGACACATTTCACCTTGGCTCCTGTGCCCTCTGGGCTACTCCCAAGAATGCCCATGTTGACACCCATGGTCCTAGTGATGACTGGGAATCAGACACCATGCACACTCTGGGTTCCTGCAGGGAATTTCCCCTGGGGCCTGCTGTCCCACTGGCGGCTGGGATCAGACACTCTGTGCACACATTCCCCTGCTTCCCTTTACATTTTGGGTTGCTTTGGGGAATTTCCACATTGGTACCTGATAGGTCCAGCTGGTGGCCAGGGGTCAAGCACCACACACATTCCCCTGTAATGATCTGGGATGTTGTCTTGGAAGCACTGGTATACAGATTCATGGACCATCCCTGTAGGCCAGGCACTTTTTCCATCCTGCAGACAGGAACTGGGCTGGTGGATGAAAGAAGACAGCCAGGCAGGACTGCTGGGTCTTCTGCAGGGCACAGGGGCATGGACATGGGTCGGGGGCTGCCTAGACTAAGTCCAAGATTGGTGTGTGCACCCAGATCCTGCTCTTGACTGCACTAAGATGTGTGAAAAGAGTACAAACAATGATGCCAGCTGTGTAGGTGCAGATTCAGTTTATAGGTGGGAGAAGTTTGCTTCAGGCTCTCTCTACATCTTCCCAGAATCCCCCCAGGAACTCATTTTAGACATTTTAAGACTGTGATCATTTTAGACATAAAGTGGACATATCAAGAGACAAACTGGGTAAACCTTTGTGGAGTTCAAGGGAGTGGTCAAGTCTTGTTATGTAGAACTTTGATTCATCAGTTTAAGTATGGTATTAAAAGCCCTTGAAACTGGATAATGTGTACAGATGTGAGAAGCCTAGGGATGGGGTCCTGGAGCAGCCAATGTGTTGGGGAGGTAGAGAACAGGAGAAAACAATAAAGGTATAGGGAACACTCAAGCAATTTTGGTGTCATGAAAGAAGGTGAAAGAAGGATGATCACTGGTAACTAACACTGCCAATCACCCAAATACCATGAGGGTTGCAAGCTGATCATTAATCCGGCAAAAGAATGTGCATCTGTGATCCTGGGCTGGACTCCAGGAGAACTGGCAGACTAACTTGGGTCAGTGAATAGAATTTCTCTTTTAAGGAGGTTTGCTCTAAAAGACCACAAAGGACAGTGTGGTCCTAAGAAAAATTCAATGGAGAGGAAAACAATGATGAGGCCAGGAGAGAGAAGGGAGAGCCACAGGGGCCGAGTGCCCGAGGAGTGACTGCGATGGCCAGGAGTGAGCAATTCACAAAGAGCCACGGCTGAGCGAGCACACATGGAGGCAGGTGGGCAGATGTGTTCAAGCCTACTTTGATTGCCCCAATTTTCTCAGTGAAGCAAGAAGCAAAATAGTTTTTTGAGTCTGAGGATAAGGGTATTGATTTGGAGGTTTAAAGAGCTGGAATAGGATGCAGAAAATAGTATAATTGCCAAGCTGCTTTAGGAGTCCACTTGTGGTCAGTGACTATGAATTGAATGTCACATGGCTGTTCATGTTCCTTTAGTTATATCTAGCTAAATAAGAACAGCCATATAATACAATGAAATGGATTTAATCTGATTCATTTTTCCCAAAGGGTGAATAAGGAAGCAAGTGAGCTGAGGATATGTGTTATGAGGGAATGATAATAATAACTGATTATGTAATTAAAGGGGATCATTTGGATAAAGGGCATAAAATATATGGGGTAAAAATGAAGGTGATGGGGTCAAAAAGTAGTAAGGTTCATCTTGATTGGAGATGGAGTATTGTGGAGTTTGGTAGGTTAAGGATATTGGTAGAGCAAAAGGTTTGAAATTTAAGTTACAGTCACATTGTACTTACTCATAATGGCCGGGTGCAGGGAATGGCCAAGTAGGGAAACCATAACTAGGGGGACTGGATAACAGCAGGTCAGTAAAATGAAATGCCAGAACTGTCCTGTGTCTTTTTTTCATATAATAAGAAGCATTGATAGATGATTTCTGGAGATATTTATAATGATCCAGGGACTAAAAGCATACGGCTGAACAGTGATGTGCCCATCTGTATCTGTCAGACATGTCTGGATATGGACGGCAATAGCGGAGAGTTGACAGTGTATGTGTGTATGTGTGTGTCTGTTTGTGTATGTGACATAGATGGAGAAAAGTCTAGAGGAACAGTGCAGTGGGAGCACACAGAATGCCCATGCCTCTCTAAGTTTAGTAAGATGAGGAGTTAGGGAAAGAACTTAGATTCCACTTGAAAGAATGACAGGATCAAACAATTTTCCACAAGACACCCAGGTTTCAATTTTGACAATAAGGTGAGAAAATATAGACTTAA
This sequence comes from Manis javanica, assembly GCF_040802235.1. Taxonomy (NCBI): domain Eukaryota; kingdom Metazoa; phylum Chordata; class Mammalia; order Pholidota; family Manidae; genus Manis; species Manis javanica. Next base: position 137,794,969 of record NC_133157.1, on the reverse strand, counting down.
GAGCTAAAGGGAAAAAACAATTTGCAGATGATTGACCTTAAATTATCTGTATAAGTCTTTTCACCTCTGTGTTGAGAGTGGGAGAAAGGGGGGGGGAGAGGAAGTAGAGTACATAGTACAAAGCAGGAAATGCCATCCTTCAGAGGTGGATGTGCACGCACAGTAAAGGAAGTCAAACTCTTTTCTTCCTTGATGTCTAAACATATTCTTCATACAGTTAGGGTTTTCATGAGGCAAATTAATCCATATTATTTGTTTTCAATATTTGCTTTTGTATGGCTAAATCAACTTCTCAAGCAATTTGCCAAATTTGTTTTTAATGATAACATTAAAATGTCCTCAAATGACAGTATCCAAGAAATTTCATGACCACAGAAGAACTTGCAACCACTGAAACATGAGGACACAACTTGAATGCCATCAAAAAGCAAAACCAAATATATTAACTTAATAATCAGTGATTTCAGATGTGAAAACTTCTGTTGATAAATATCTATGGAGAAAGGAAACTCTCATTAGAAGGGATTGTTGAAATGATCAAAGTCTTACATCATTACGTGATAAAAGATAAGATTTGTTAGTACTTACAGGCTTCAATTATAAACAGTCAGGCCTGGGCTGGGGATTTAATTGATACATTATCTGAAATACCTTTAAATATGTATTATTATGGTATATGTGTAATTGAAGTTTTTCTATCAATAATATGCATTACTCTGCAATACATGTGGACATGATTTTAAAGGATTCTATTGTGGTCAGCAATATGTGATTTTAGATCTTAAAAAATATATATTTGAAGTTAATATGGAAGCAATAAAACAAATCACATTTATTATAATTATTTGCAATTTCATTGCTATGCTGACATTATTAGCTTTTCTCCATAATCTCAGAAAAGAAGAAAAAGGTGATAATTTGCACATATAAAACAAGCATATAGAAAGAATCATATTACCAAAAATTTAGAGAACTTAGTGAGGCATTGGCCATAACTTCCTATTCTAATAAAATTAGGGACTAAAGTACCATATACATACACTGAAATATAGCAATATTCTTTAAGAAGTGTTTGTCACTAACAGATTACAACAGAATAATTAGTTGGCCTTTCATAGAATTTTAAATTCGCATTTCCATTTAGTGCATTTCTAGTGTCTACTTTTGCATAAATATTACATTTTCTTTAATATTAGGCTGTAGTTAAATTTTTACACAATTGAGATGATATTATATAAACCTTAATAATTGCATAGCAAAAAAATAAACAATAGCAACAAGCATTTCTCAGTTTTTTCAGCATAGCAGTGATCTTTTCAATGAACTTCAGTTAATTAGATCAATCATTAGTGTAGCTCTGGACAGAGGGAATCTACACATATGGTCATATATATGCCTCTGTAGACATCTGATATTATTCTGTTGCTGCAGGGAAATGGTTGCTATTACAGCAAACGCTATTTCTTCTTTTTCTTTCTTTTTCTATTAAGGTATCATTGATATACACTCTTAGGAAGGTTTCACGAGGAAAACAATGTGGTTACTATATTCACCTATATTACTGAGTCCCCCCCATAACCCATTGGAGTCATTGTCCATTAGTGTAGCAAGATGCCAGAGTCACTACTTGTCTTCCTGGTGACCTCCCCCATACCATGTGAACTACTCATAATACCCCTCAATCCCCTTCTCCCTCCCTCCACACCTGCCCTTCCACAACCCTCCCCTTTGGTAACCACTAGTCCCTTCTTGGAGTCTGTGAGTCTGCTGCTATTTTTTTCCTTCAGTTTGACTTCGTTGTTATACTCCACAAATGAGGGAAATCATTTGGTGTTTGTCTTTCTCTGCCTGACTTATTTCACTGAGCATAACACCCTCTAGCTCCATCCATGTCATTGCAAATGGTAGGATTTCTTTCTTTCTTACAGATAAATAGTATTCCATTGTGTATATGCACCACCTCTTCTTTATCCATTCATCTACTGGACAATTAGGTTGTTTCCATATCTTGGCTATTGTAAATAGTGCTGCAATAAACATAGGGGTGATATGTCCTTTTGAATCTGAGAACTTTTTTTCTTTGGGTAATTTCCTAGGTGTGGAATTCCTAGGTCATATGGTATACCTATTTTTAGTTTTTTGAGGAACCTCCACATTGCTTTAAACAATGAATTACTTTACATTCCCACCAGCAGTGTTGGAGGGTTCCCCTTTCTACGCATCCTCACCAGTGTTTGTTGTTTCTAGTCTTTTCGATGTTGGGCATCCTAACTGGTGTGAAGTGATATCTCAGTGTGGTTTTAATTTTCATTTCCCTGATAATTAGTGATGTGGGGCATCTTTTCATGTTCCTGTTGGCCATCTGAATTTCTTCTTTGGAAAATGGTCTGTTTATATACTCTGCCCATTTTTTAATCAGGTTATATGCTTTACGGGTGTTGAGGCATGTGAGTTCCTTATATATTTTGGATGCTAACCCCTTGTCAGGTATCTTGCTTACAAATATATTCTCCCATACTGTAGGATGCTTTTTGTTCTGCTGATGATGTTTTTTGCTGTACAGATGCTTTTTAGCTTGACATAGTCCCATTTGTCCATTTTTGCTTCTGTTTCCCTTGCCTGAGGAAATGCATTCAGGAAAAAGTTGCTCATGTTTATATTTAAGAGATTTTTGCCTATTTTTTCTTCTAAGAGTTTTATGGTTTCATGACTTACATTCAGGTCTATGATCCATTTTGAGTTTACTTTTAGGTATGGGGTAAGATAATAATCCAGTTTCATTCTCTTGCATGTAGCTGTCCAGTTTTGCCAACACCAGTTTTTGAAGAGGCTGTCATTTCCACATTGTATATCCATGGCTCCTTTGTGGTATATTAATTGACCATATATGGTTGGATTTATATCAGGGTTCTCTACTGTGTTCCATTGGTCTATGGTTCTGTTCTTGTGCCAGTACCAAATTGCCTTGTTTACTTGGCTGTGTAGTAGAGCTTGAAATTGGGGAGCATAATCCCCCCAGCTTTATTCTTCCTTCTCAGGATTGCTTTACCTATCCGGGGTCTTTTGTGGCTCCATATGAGTTTTAGAATGATTTGCTCTAGTTTGTTTAAGAATGCTGTAGGTATTTTGATAAGAATTGCATTGAATCTGTAGATTGTTTTAGGCAGGATGGTCATTTTGACAATATGAATTCTTCCTATCCATTAGCACAGAATGTATTTTCATTTACTGTTATCTTTTATTTCTCTCACAAGCATCTTGTAGTTTTTAGGGTATAGGTTTTTCACTTTCTTTGTTAGGTTTATTCCTGGTATTTTATTCCTTTTGATGCAATTGTGAATGGAATTGCTTTCCTTATTTCTCTTTCTGCTAGTTCATCATTAATGTATAGGAATGAAACAGATGTTTGTGTATTAATTTTGTATCCTGCAACTGCTGAATTCAGATATTAGATCTAGTAGTTTTGGAGTGGATTCTTTAGGGTTTTTTATGCACAATATCATGTCATCTGCAAACAGTGACAGTTTAAATTCTACCTTACCAATCTGGATGCCTTTTATTTCTTGTGTTGTCTGATTGCCATGGAGAGGACCTCCAGAAGTATATTGAATACAAGTGAGTAGAGTGGGCATCCTTGTCTTGTGCTTCTCACTGTTAAGTATAATGTTGGCTGTGGGTTAGTCATTCATATATGACCTATATTATGTTGTGGTACTTGCCCTCTATACCCATTTTGTTGAGAGTTTTTATCATGAATAGATGTTGAATTTTGTCAAATGCTTTTTCAGCATCTATGGAGATGATCATGTGGTTTTTGTCCTTCTTTTTGTTGATGTGGAGGATGATGTTGATGAATTTACAAATATTGTACCATCCTTGCATCCCTGGAATAAATCATACTTGACCATGATGGATGACCTTTCTGATGTGTTTTTGAATTCATTTTGCTAATATTTTGTTGAGGATTTTTCCATCTATGTTCATCAGGGATATTAGTCTGTAATTTTCTATTTTTTGTGGTATCTTTGCATGGTTTTGGTATTAGAGTAATGCTGGTCTCATAGAATGAGTTCGGTAGTATTCCCTCCTCTTCTACTTTTTGGAGAACTTTAAGGAGGATGGGTATTAGATCTTCACTAAATGTTTGATGAAATTCAGCAGTGAAGTCATCTGGTACAGGGATTTTTTTATTGCATAGCTTTTTTATTACCAGTTCAATTTCATTGCTGATAAATGGTCTGTTCAGATTTTCTGTTTCTTCTTGGGTCAGTCTTGGGAGGTTGTATTTTTCTAGAAAGTTGTCCTTTTCTTCTAAGTTATCTAGTTTGTAAACATAATTTTTCATAGTATTCTTTCATAATTCTTTGTATTTCTGTGTGTCCATAGTGATTTTTCCTCTCATTTCTGATTCTGTTTATGTGTGTAGACTCTCCTTTTTTTTTTTTTTTTGGTAAGTCTGGCTAGGGGTTTATCTATTTTGTTTATTTTATCAAAGAACCAGCTCCTACTTTCACTGATTCTTTCTATTGTTTTATTCTTCTTGATATTATTTATTTTTGCTCTAATTTTGATTATGTCCCTCCTTCTTCTGACTTTGGGTCTCATTTGTTCTTTTTCTACTTTCATTACTTGTGAGTTTAGGCTGTTCATTTGGGATTGTTCCTCTATCCTGATGTAGTACTGTATTGCAATATACTTGCCTCTTAGCACAGCCTTTTCTGCATCCCACAGATTTTGTGGTGTTGAAGTATTGTTGTCATTTGTCTCCATAGCCTTGATCTCTGTTTTTATTTGGTCATTGATTCATTGATTTTTTTTTATCCCTCCATGTGTTTGTGGGCTTTTTCATTTGCTTGGTACAATTTATTTCTAGTTTCATCCCTTTGTGGTTGATAACCAAGTTCATAAGCAAGCTGGTTGGTACAATTTCAATATTTTTAAATTGCTGAGGCTCTTTTAGTGGCCTAGTATATGATCTATTCTTGAAAATGTTCCATGTACACTTGAGAAGAATGTGTATCCTGCTTCTTTTGGGTGGAGTTTTCTGTAGATGGCTGTTAGGTTCATCTGTTTTAATGTGTTGTGCAGTGTCTCTGTCTCCTTACTTATATTCTGTCTGGTTGATCTGTCCTTTGAGTAAGTGAAGTGTTGATGTTTCCTAAAATGAATGCATTGCATTCTATTTCCCCCTTCAGTTCTGTTAGTATTTGTTTCACATATGTGCTCTTGTGTTGGATGCATAGATATTTATATTGGTTATATCCTCTTGCTGGATTGACCACTTTATCATTATGTAATGTCCTTCTTTGTCTCTTGTTACTTTTTTTGCTTTGAAGTCTATTTTGTCTGATAAAAGTACTGCAACTCCTGATTTTTCTCTCTATTAGTTGCATGAAATATCTTTTTCTATCCCTTCACTTTTAGACTGTGTATATCTTTGGGTTTGAAGTGAGTCTCTCATAGGCCACAAAAAGATGGGTCTTGTTTTTTTTTAATCCATTCTGTGATGTTATGTCTTTTGATTGGTGCATTTAGACCATTTACATTTAGGGTGATTATCAATAGGTATGTACTCACTCCCATTACAGGCTTTAGATTCATGGTTACCCGAGATTCAAGGGCAATTTCCTTACTGTCTAACAGTCTAATTTAACTCACTTACTATGCTATTATAAACACAATCTAAAGGTTCTATTTTTTCCCTCTTTTTTCTTCCTCCTCCATTCTTTATATATTAGATATCATATTCTGTACTCTTTTTCTATCTGTTGACAAACTTTGGGGGTAGCTGATTTAACTTTGCATCTGGTTAGTATTTAGTTGCTCTACTTCCTTTCTTGTGGTTTTATTTTCTCTGGTGACAGCTATTTAGCCTTAGGCACACTTCTGTCTGTAGCTGTCATCCCAAAATACACTGTTGAGATGGTTTGTGGGAGGTAAAGTCTATCCACTTTTGCTTATCTGGAATTGTTTAATCCCTCCTTCAAATTTAAATGAAAATCTTCCTGGATAATGTATTCTTGGTTTGAGGGTCTTCTGTTTCATTGCATTAAATACATCATGCCACTCCCTTCTGGCCAGTAAGGGTTTCTGTTGCGATGTCTGATCATAGCCTGATGGGCTTTACTTTGTATGTGATATTTTTTAAGTCTGTGGCTACTTTTAATATTTGGTCTTTATCCTTGATCTTTGCCATTTTAGTTATTATGTCTTGGTGTTGTCTTCCTTGGGTTCCTGTATTGGGAGATCTGTGCACGTCTGTGGCCTGAGAGACTATCTTCTTCCCCAGATTGGGGAAGTTTTCAGCAATTACCTCCTCCAAGACACTTTTTATACCGTTTTCTCTCTCTTCTTCTTCTGGTACCCCTACAATGCAAATATTGTATTGTTCGGATTCGTCACACAGTTCTCTTAATATTCTTTCATTCTTAGAGATCTGTTTTTCCTCTGTGCCTCAGCTTCTTTGTATTCCTCTTCTCTAATTTCTATTCCATTTCCCGTCTCTTCTACGCATTGAATCTGCTTTTAAATCCTTCCATTGTATGTTCCATTTCAGATATTGTATTCTTTATGATTGAATCTCCATCCTGAATTCTTCCTTGAGTTCTTGAATATTTTTCTGACCTCCATGAGCATGTTTATCCTTTTTATTTTGAAAGCTCTTTCAGGAAGGTTGATTATTTCAGTTTCACTAGTTCCTTTTTCTGGTGTTTGTGGGATTTTGGTTTGAACCAGGTTCCTTTGACATTTCATATTGTATGTGGTGCCCTCTAGTGCCCAAAAGCTCTACTCTCTGGAGCTGGTCAGCCCCTGGAGCAATTTCAGGGGGCAGCAGGGGTTCACAGTGGAGTGACCCTGGTGCCTCAGGGGAGGAAAGAGCTGTTTTCTGCTTCCTGGCTCCTGTACCTTTCTCCACTGCTGGAACCAGTGGGCTGAGTGCACAGGTGTAAGCCTCTATGCTTTACATTTGTAGTTGCCATGGATGAGGCTTCCCTCTTGCTGGTCTGACTCCAGGGCAGGGGCTGCTGTTTTATGTGCTGGTGCTGGCTGGTTTGGATGAAGGTGCAGCAGGCTGGGTGTCATGGTGTGGGGCCTTGGAGCTGAGTAGCCAGCCAAAGGGATGAAGTGCCTGAAGCTCCAGAAACTTTATTCTAAGCTCCAATTTCAATCAAATTCTTGATGAGGTGAAATAGTATCTACAGTGAAAATTTGATAGGGTTTTCTTTCTATGAGACAGAATGTCTACTGAAACACATTGTGGTTACTTCCTCTTCTGGAGTGGAGGTAAGTATTACAGAATCTCAAGAACTCAGGATTTCAGGAATAACTGCTTTTCATCTCCATCAGTACTTTGTGAGTCATTTTCTGCTGAGACCCCAGAGAGGTAGTAAGTATCCTGTCCCCCACACTTGCACTGGGTACCCAATATTCTGTAAGAAAATTCTTAGGATACTGCTCCTTGCTTTTTCACTCAAAAAGCACAGCAGAAGGCAGAACAGGAAAATCAATATTGTCAAACGGTACATTTGAATCTACACTAATTTATAAGTGCCTCTGGATTTGGTATTTTATAGTGGCACCTCTTCTCCAGATACCAAAATCTGCACTAGTTTCTGTTGCAGCTATAAAAATCACCACAAACTTTGCAGCTTAAAACAGCACAGATTTATTATTTTATAGTGCTGTTGGTCAGAAGTCTGAAACAGGTCTCTCTGAGCTGAAATTAAGATGTCAATAGGGCTGCATTCTTTTCTGGGGCCTGAGAGAGTAGTTTACTTCCTTGCTTTTTTCAGTAGATAGGGGCTGCTTATACTCCTTATCAAGACCCCTTTTCTCTGTCTTCAAAACCAGTAGCATAGTATCTCTGTGCTAGCCACATTTCAGATTGTCACCTTAATATCTCTCATTCACTCACCTCAGCCTGAAAAGGTTCTCTGCTTTGATTTGTCTGCACACATCTAGATAATACAGGAGATTGTCCCTGTATCAATGTCCTCAATGAAAATTACACCTGAAAAATCCCTATTTTCACATAAAGTAAGGTATTCATTGGTTCCTGGGATTAGGACATGGTGGCCCCTTTGGTGGCCATTATTCTGCCTATCATGTTATTGGTGACACACTTTTGAAAGTAATACAAGAATCACTGTGTTGAGAAAATGTGCTCAAGAAACTTATCCTTAACATAACAGTTTGGGTTAAAGGAAATAATTCAAAGAGAAATACCTTATTTGGTTTTTAAATAATTTGTGCATCTTAAAGTACTTTGGTTAGACAACCAAATAATATCTAGATAGATAAATTTGAATAAATTATTTGAAAATCCCAATAAATTCAACTTTGATAAAACTCATTTCAATACATTAGCAGGAAATTCAAATTAATCCTGGCATTTTTTTGTTACTTATCTTCCCAATGTCAATACAATCAAACATCCAATTCTGTATCTTGCCTGCATCAAAGATATGATAGGAGACAATCATCCACTAAAGGCCATACTAAATACTGTAGTGAAACTAAGATTTATGAAATCCATGTCCTAAATCTGCTTCTAAAATTCACTTGCTCTATGACCTTGGGTAGGTCATTTAATCAAAACTATATTTTAAGTTTCTTGACAATAAGGATGATTTGTTCATATTAGGCCATCAAAACCTAAAAAAAATGTTATCTTCTAGAGATAACAGAACATACTGAATTGAATTAAACTTTGGGGGTCTTTCCATAAAGTGAGAAAAATAAACCCAAGATTTCCTAAACCTAACTCTAAATTAAAGACTTCATAATTTAATGAACATTTTTATATAAAAAGAAAATTTATTCATAATAAAACACCTGAGCCCCAAGCAAGCAAGTATAAATCACTAACATTGAGACATTTTAGTAAATGAAATTGAAAAGCACAGTGAGGTATCTAGAAAGGCTCTATTTCCTTGGCTTCTTTCCAGATAAGTATGACCATGTGACTAGAACTCACCAATAGAATGTATGAAATGTGTGTGTCACTTCCAGTCAAGGCTTCACTATACCACTCAGAAGAGACTAGGATAGATAAATGCAACTGGATGCATTTTGATACCAATACCCTAACAAAAAAAAATGGTAGAATTATGAGTTTCTGAATTATAATGTGAAGGGAAGTTGCCTCCCCACTAGGAATACTTGCACTGTTAAGTGAGAAAAAATTAAGCTTATATCATGTTTGAGACATTATACTTCTGGGACTTTGTTATAACAGCTAACTTACCCTACTAATGCAATAATTAGAGAAATTTGTATTGTTATAATTAAATTTATTCTCAAGTGATAGAAGCATTATTATAATTCTTTAAAATTGTCTTTATGATATAATGATACACTGTTCTTACTCATAACCAAGAAGAAATTTCTCTTTAAAGCTTAATATTTTACTAATACAAATAGAAGATGATGAGTTTACCTTAATTCTTTCTTTCTTAATTGTCATCAAGTCATTATGAGTTTCCAGGAACGATACATGATGTGAGAAATGAAGAAATTAATTCATACAACAAATACCGAGACTCTAAATTGAGATACTATTCTAGGTAATCATGCAGAAGTTTTAAGAGAATCCCGAAGAATTATTTGGAATTCTGGAGGTCTAATAAATCTGTTAAGGAAAATAAACAGTAAAAAAGAAAGTGTGCATGCTATTGTGATGCTTGATGATCCCTAGTCCGCTTCTCTTGAATGGGGGTAGGAGCCTATGAATATGGTAGATGTCACTTCCTTGATTATATGTTATATGATAAAGGTGAAGAGGTATTTCATATGGAATCACAGTCTAACAGTTGACTTTAATTTAATCAAAAGAAATTAATCCTGGTGAAGCTTAGTTAAGTACGCCATTTAAAGGAGATTGTAAATGACAGGGGAACATGCCTCTTGGTCATGTCAAAGCAAACCACCATTGCTCTGGCAGAAAACAGCAGGCAGTCTCTAGCAGCTGAGGGTCTTAGTCTCACAATCTGCACTGAATCCTTGAAGAGGACTCCAAGTTTCACATGACTTAATATCTGAGCCCAAAACCTTGACTGCAGTCTTGCAAGACCCTGGGTAGAGAGGACTTAGTCAAAGCCAGGCTTGGACTCTTGACCAATGAAACTGAGACAGTAAATGTGTGTTGTTTAAAGTCACTGCATTTAAGGTTATTTTTTAATGGAAAACTAATACAGATGATAGAACCAGAAGTACAGTGCTAGTTTAATAAATACCTAAAGCTGGAAGCCTATTTGGAATTGGGCAGTGAGTGGATGGAGGCTGGAGAAGTTTTGGGGAAGCATCACAGAGCTATCCTAAATCACATTACACAAGACTTAACAACCTGAACTGACAGGTAGCAGACCTATGGACTTCAGGAATGCCACCTGCCACTTAAGGACTCAGAAAAAAGTAAGGAACGGGTTATTGGACACTGGAAAGCAGAAGATGTTTTCTACAAAGTGAAGCAATCTTGATGAAATCATCTCCTGCAGTTATATGGAAGCAAAAATTGTGAAGAATAAACCTGGTTCTATACCTATGGAGATTTCCAACAAAATACTGAGGGCACTCTCTGACATTTTTTGCTGCAAATAATAAAATGTGAGAGAAGAGAAGGGAGGGAAGAACTTGGTGTATTCAATTAAATACAATTGAAACAGGTCTTGATGATTTTGAATATTCTCAGCCTTTGTCATATAACCCCAATTTCTTTTTGAGTGTGACAGTCTCCTTCATATTTTTTGTTTTATGTTTGCATATATTTTACTGGCTTTATAATATCTGTCCCACAGTAATACATGACTTACTCTTATTTATTATTTCACCAGAGTAATAGCACACAAAAATGTTTTTTTCTTAGTCTAATAAAAGATAATAAGTATAAAGTATATGACATGATACTTATCATTTTAGAATATTCCTCTGATTCCTAAATCTACACCTACATTGTACTGCTAGAATGTAACTATAAATATATAAATATAAATATAAATATAAGTATAAATTAATAGACAATCTTGTATTTTGAGCTGTTCTGCCCTTCAGTTAAAGGCATATACCATGCTAGTGAAAATTAGTCACTGTTGAAAAGGTGTTTTCTAAACAGTGTAGTATTTATATTTCAAGTGAGCTTGTTTTATTTTGTTTTATTTTTTCCAGCTTTGTATTTTTTATTTTTTTACTTGTATAATGAATGTTTTTGATTTTTTTATTGAAGTATAGTTGATATGCAATATTACATTGGTGTCAAGTATGCAACATAGTGATTCAACAGTTATGTAACAGCATTAAATCCCCAACAAATGTAGTTACTACCTGTCCAAATAGAAAGATGTTACAGAACTACTGACTATATTCTCTATGCTGTACTTTCATATATTTTAAAGTATTTTTTAATGGCAAATCACTTAACAGATTAGTCACGCTGAGTTATACTTCAATGCATCAAATAAGTAAAAACTAGTCTAGTAGAATGTAGCAGTCCTGAGCATTGGTTTAGGGTTTACATCATCAAGACTGGCAAGAGGGAATTCTGGCAATAAAGTTTCTGCAGCAAATGCACTGTGGAGCAGGATCAATTCATTAAACCCCATATGGGATTAGTGGATCTCTTAAGCCAAATATTCTTTCTATGCTCTTCTGTGGCACTAATCACATCTTCCTTCATGTGGCAAGGGAAATGTACTACACAGTTCGGCCAATTAAATTGCATTTATGGAAGAGATAAAGGAAGCAAAATATAGTGGTTTTCCTATCCATGAATTATTTAAAACATAAACCTTTCACCTATGAGACACCTTTACTTATCTTTTGCTAATTTTCCTAAGTAACATGAATCATCCCCTTGAGTAAACTTTTTGGCTATGGGATTCAGTCACTCACTGTTAGTTTGATGAAGCCAAGGAAATGTTAAAAGCTATTTCAAAAATATTATGCAGGTAAGCCTACAAATGTGTTCTGGTTAAACTAGATTCATATGCCTTATTATAATAAAATCAGGATCACAACTGATGATCATGAAGAAAAAATATTAATGAAAATGTTGTATTAACTTTCAAAATATTTGTGCCCATTTACTGTGAGGAAATAAAACTTCTCGGGATTTCTCAGTGCTCCTAAAAAAAGACGAGGAAATGTATACTAAAAAAAGCAAGAATGTTTGCCTTTACTTCTACTAAACACATTCTCCTTTCATATACCATGAGAATTAGATCTGTAGCTATTTTTCTAGTTAACAGCTCTGATCTGAACTGGAAGTATAATACAACCTCCCTTAGTCGGCCTGAGAGGGCCAAATGGTTACAGCCCAGACAAGGTCCCAGGGTAAAGCCCTAGGATGCCAGCAAGACTCAGTTTTTCTTTCTCTAGAAATGTACATTTCAAAGCTCAAATGCATTGCTAAGTCATTAAATGGAGGGACATCTGGGGTTATCTGACCCTCTGAGAGACACTTACATTCTAAAAGGTCAGACAGCTCAGGATATTTTCATCCTGTCTTGAAAGGACAAGTTGTCTATCTCTCTTCTAAGGAGAAGACAGTTTTCTTCTGCTTGTCCTTAAAGGAAGAAACATTATTCCCCCTCATGTCTCTTCTAGGGCTATAATGTGACACTCAGGTAGAAAAATCCCATCAGTTCTCACTGTGGTACCTGAAAGTCTAGGTGGGGTGGCTGATACTGGTGCTCTTTTGGCTGTTGATTTGGTTGTAAGTATCAATGTAGAGCTTTTGTCCATGACCTAGGTACTTCATGCTTGTGCAATATTAATATATATAAAGTACATAACCTTGTAAGTGGGGTAACATCTAGGATTTTTTTTGTAGTTCTTTTATTTACTATGTGCCAGATGTAATACTGTTCCATTTACATCTATTAAGTCCCATCATATGTTAAAACAACCTATTTAAAGGTCAGGACAACTTCCAAGGACATTCAGCCAGTAAGAAGTGTGGAGATAAAAAGTTTGGTTTGCATGAGTCAAAAACCTTTGGTTAATTACTATATTGCCTTTACTATACAAGGTATTGACCAGAGCAGAAGCTTAAAGCAGATAATTCCTGTATTCTGTTGTTCTCTTAAAACTTGAACTAAGCTAAATTCATCTTTCTTCCTCTTAAGGAGATTTAGCTTTGTCATCCAGTTATAGAAAAAATTATGATTCCAAGACTTATAGTTCATGATTTTACAAACACACACACATATGCGTAAAACTATACAAATAATTTAAACTTTTCATAAATCCCAAATTAGCTTATGTCCCTGAGTTCTCACCAACAAGATGTGCAATAGAAATTGAATCTTGAAAGCAATTACAAGTTATTCAGGTATTAGAGAAAATGAGTTTTATCAACTGAAAAATAACCAAATACTTCCCATGCATAGGCCCTGGTCTAGGTGATGAGGTCATACACAAAAGTATCAAAAGTGCACAGTTGGTAATTTCCTTTGACACAGTAAGTCCATCAGAAAGTGTCTCTTCTCAAAATTTTTGGATTATGAGATGTTCCAGTTACAGTATAGCATGTTAAAAAGCAGAAAAACTAAGGAATTTATATGAGCACAGGGGATGACCCTATAAACATAGCTCTAAAGATAAAGTGTTCTGTGTGAATCTTATGGAAGTGTATGTAGTGGAAAGGTGCTGAAACAAATCTCCTATGAGCAGGAACTTCATGTCTAATTTCAAAGATTCAGTTATTTTCTGAGCTTATAAAAATGGTTCATATCACTGATGACATATTCAAGTAACTTCCAGCTGTGAGAAGCATACAAAATGAGCAAATGTATACCTGAAAAAAAATAAATGTATTTTCAATTGTTTTTCTTTCCATAACAAGAATTTTATGTTAATTATCTGAATATGGTCAGTAAGAATTTTTTAGATTCTAACTATTTCAGGAGTGTCTGCCTGTCTGAACAGAGTTGGTTCCTCCTCTACAGCCTGACCCAGGAAAAATTCAGTGCATTTGAAGGAATATCCATAATATTCCTTTAAATTTACTACAATGCAAAGGAGTTGATGAACAGAAAACATCATTTTGAAATAAAGACTATTCAATATTCAATAAAATTTCATAACTTTTAAAAATTTGCAGAATAATCTCTTGTACAACAGAAAACAAAGCATACCTAAAGACCACAAAAAAGATACTAAAGAAAAAAGGAGAAGAAACTTGCTGACTCATCTCAGAAAATAAGTGGAACAAAAATTTTAAAATTCACAGAAATGAAGGTGAAATTGAAAAACACTTTCAGAATAGACACTGCTGAAAATTCAATTAATAGAGGATAGGACTGAAAAAATGAGAGAAAAAAAACAGCAGTAGAAAAAGAATGTAAATGGATTCACTAGAAAATACCTGTGGAAGAGAAGTAATTACACTCAATTTGGACATAATTAGTGACTGAATAAGAAAAGAAGAACTAAGAAGAAAAAACATAAAAATATATATGAATAAAAATTTTGCAAATACAAGATTACTTGAATCTACCAATTAAATATACAGTGTGTTCCAGGAGCAACTGAACCAGAAGAGTCTGAATTAATCAAATTATTACACTTCAGAGAAAAGAGTCTTTTAGTCTATGAAGTCAGATCAGTTAAGAAATCTCCTAAAGGAAAATAACAATTTAGCTTCATTCACTTCTACTGCAAAATTTCACACAAGATACAGTAATATTCTGAAAAAAGAAAATGTGAACTTTCTTTCAATACCAGTATGATACTCAAGAATAAGGACACAATTTAAACAATTCTGAACATGTAGAAGCAAATGTAAAAATTATTCTCCTGACCACTTCTTAAAATACAAGAGGACACATTTCTGCCAATCAGAGATGAGATGAATAGGAAAAAAGACCTTGATGGTGCTGGGTAGTAGAAACTATGCTGTCTGTAAAAAGCAAGATTAAAAGTGGATTGGCAATCACTCTTACAAAAGAAGGTTTAAATATTGCCAACTATTGCACTGGAGAAGTTAAAATAAATAAAAATAATTAGAAGTGGTTGGAGAAAGGAAACCACAAGTAGCATAATTATGATGACTTTATCACCAATTTAGGCCATTATTAACATACATCATTCAAGTAAAAAAATCAAGTAATAGGAAGTAAATATATTAAGGATATAAAAGTAATTTATTGAAGCAATGGGACATTAGGGAAAGAAAAGGGTATACATTCTTTTAGATTTCAAATTAGGGATTCCATAAGGCATGCCTAATGAAATGGAGAATGACCATAAATTGGAGGATTATAAAAGGTAAACCTTCTCAACTAAAAGAAAGCACAAACAGGAAGTATTAAAATAATATAATTTCTTTATTAAAACTGCTAAAAGTTGGTTACAGAATGAAACTGTGCAAAGCTGTTATTTTAATTAATAGAAATGAAGTTTAATTTATCTATTAAAAGAATATGTCTATGTTATTAGCTCACTAAGCAAAACACAACTATGTGATAGAAACAGAAATCATGTAAAAAAAAAGTGACCCAGGGAAGTTGGTTAAAAGTTGGGGGAAAGATGAATAAAGGCAGACATGCCAGGCAAATAAAATAAAATAGAGGTGATAGTGTTCATGTTAGAAAAAGTAGAATTCAGGGAAAAAGCATCAAGTGAGTCTAAGGAAGTCACTTTAAATGATAAATGTGAAATCTACAATATTGATGCATGAATAACAAAACACATAAATAATGGAAAATAAATGAGAGTTATAATAAGAAATAAACAGATTAATTTACATCTCTTTTTTCATGATAGATCAAGTGGATAAAACCTAAATAACGGCATAGAAGATTGTGTTTTTTCTAATATTTAATTTCTTGAACTGAATTATACTATTTTCAAGTGTACTGCTGCCTATATTTGCTTCAATGTATAGTTAATAAGGCCTATAACTAATATTCTCAGCATATTTTTGAAATATTTAACAAATATTTCTAACAAGAAATTTAAAGTAAGAGGAGGTAATTGTACAAAGGAAATTCAACACACATATTTTCATAAAGGTGGTAATGTCCCAAAGTATGTCTGAGAAGCTCCTGAATCTGAAAAACCTGGTGTTCTCATGTAAGCCAATATGCATTTGGATTCTGATATCATTAGGGACTTTGAACAACTTTTATATCCAGTCTGTAACTGCATATGTAGCTGAAGGAAGTGTATGCAATCCCACCACCACAGTAACTCTGGGAAGAAAAGCAGATATCAGATGCCCATCCTCTAAAAACCCTTTAAAAAATAATTCAATAAATATTTTTTATCCCTTTCCTAGCTGTATGAATCATATCTAGACATATCAGAAAACCCTGGTCATTCTAAACAATTTATGACTAATCTGGATGAAAATAAAAAAATACTCTTATGAAAATTGCAATGGCATAAAGTTGGAAATAATAGCTAATACACTGGAGTAGAAAAGCAGGTCCGAATATTTTTTTGTCAGGCTGAAACAAACCAATGGATTTTAAGAATGTTCAATGGGAAAGTATTCGTTTAATTTTGGAATATTAACTCTATGAATATGAGTGAGGTAATCTATGATGACAACAATTTGACAAATATATATGTAGTTGCCTGAAAGATCACTGTAGTAGATGATTTGATAAAACTGTCAGACTGTATCCTCCACAATATTTATTATCTATAGAGCTTACAACAGGGAAGTAATAAACCTGTGTGATCTATGTGGTTGCCATATCTGGAGCAATGCATGTATAGTAATTTGGGTGGCATCACAATTTTTGGGCCCAACACCTAAATGTACAATTCTTCTCAAGCTCCTTTACTTCCACAAACCATAAAGTCCCTGACTGTAAAATGGGATCATAGAATTTAGCACATACATGAGCTGTGGGATTAAATAGTATAATGTAAGTAAAGACTAGGAAAGACACATCATCATTGTCATTATTCTGAAATCATATTTAAATGGGGAAATTGACCAATCAAAGTATCCAGAGAAGTTCAACAAAAATGTTGAAGATTCTAAAAAGCAACTGCCAAAGACAACAAGTGAAAAAATTGAATATGTTTAGGTCATACAAAAGCAGACCCAGAGGAAGAAACATGTCTTTGATTATGCGAATGTCTCACATGGTAGAGAGAGTAATCTTTTGTATCATTGAATGTATATTTCTAGGAATGTGACTTCCTATCATTTCAAGGAAACTTTCAAACATGAACTTTTCATGAATAGAAAGGACTAACTTACAAATAAAGGGGTTAGTTGTTGGGAAAGTGTGATGCATACACTAAATACTGTTAGCTAGAAAGATGGTGATGTTAAGAAAGGGGCCTCAGGTTATAGAACATGTAGGGTCTCCTTAAAGATGAGAATCCAACAGCTCAATAAATGGATATCAATAGTGCTCCAGAATTTTCTAGTTCAAAACTATTGTTTCCTAAGAGCAGTACTCCCAGAACTCTTTCAGCAGATCTTGCCCTCACTCTCCCAGAGAATTTAGAGTATTATATTCCCTTTGTGCTTCCTCTGACTTAAAATGACCTCTAGGGCCATTTTGTTCATCCTAGCAAAGCTGAGCACAATTGATATGTGGCCAGAGTGACCCAAACAACAAACAGAAATTTCTAATAGTTGAGAAGATAAAACATTCCTTTGGAGCTGCCAAATAAAGTAATCAAAGCTACTCACTACAATTGACCAAAGAAGGTAGTTTTCTGTCAAAGGTGAACAAATAAATCATCACATAAAAGGAAAGTAAACACATGAATTGTAGTGTGAAATACTAAAATTAAAATGGGACTAGTGGTCACTCTAATGTGGCTATAGGAAAACAGTTTTTATAACATTTGTTGAGGGCAGTTATATATAACTACATACGTAACTACAGCCATGAAAATCATCTCTGACTCAATAATTCTCCTGTTAGAAATTTTCTAAGGATATGACCAGAAATTCACACAGGCTAACTGAATAAAGATTAGCAAGTATGAAGAATAAAAAAGTAAATTTATTTTAATAGACGATTGCTTCTATATATCTTGATACAACCATCAAAAATTAGATTTCAAAAGAATAGGGGAAACAGTTCACAATTAAGCAACTGAGTAAAACTTTCAAAGTTATATAAGAAAATAGGATCTCAAGTAAAAATTACATGTCTGGTATATACATAAAAATTTATATTAATGATTAAAAACAATAATTAGGTCTGTATGTTGAAATTATGAGACTCATATTTCTTTTCTTTTTTGAAGTATTTTTCCACTTTTCATTGAGAAAACATCTATTTTAAAATCAGAACATAAAAATAAAATATTTGAATGTATTTGCTTTTATAAAGAAAGAAAAATTGTGAGTATTATATTTTCATGTTAAAATGGCAGTTTGTGAAAATTCTGAAATTGCTTACATGGAATGAAGATGGACACATCCAAGACATACTCTGGAAACTGCATTTCCTAATTATTGAAGTGAAAATTTTCCTTCTATTCAAGAACTGCATGCTTCTAAGAAACTAAGGTGTTTTCATACAGCTAAATTATATCTAATGAGAAACTAAATTATTGTAAGCCTAAAATATCTGTAATTTTATTTTTATTACAGTCATGATAAGTTCAGATGCCACAAGTTTGAGAATGCAAAAGCATTTTTGTGTATGCAAAGCACTGGATTACTTAACAACCTTATTTAAATACAAGAGATGAAAGTTAGTGACTACTCACATATAACATCATACACTTTAACTTAAATTTTTACTATTCTGCATTCTGTTTACTAATAAAAACAAAAATCATGAAATATTTGATTTAATAATCCTAAGGATTGTTGAACTGTAAACCTTGGGTTACAAATGTTTGCTATAGGAAATAATATTTGTGGGTATTTAAAAAGTATATTGTAGAAAACTGTTCAGTTCAAGATGTATATGAGATTTACTAATATCTATTAAGTGCCTTATTAAAATTAACACATTGACTATAATTTTACTATCTTATTTTATGGAATTCAAGACAATAAATTACATTAAAGTTGCTCCTTAAATTATGAACATAGGTAAAGGAATTCTACCTTCTAAAATTGTATTATCTAATAAGTACTAAAACTTATACCTGTCTCTAATTTCAATTAAAGCAACTAGTTTACACCTTAAAGAACAAATTAAACCACAAGTTAGAAGAAGGAGTGAAATGATTAAAACAAAGACAAAATAGATAGTAGAAAAACAAACAAACAAAATAAAACTAAGAATTAGTGCTTCGAAAAGATCAACAAAACTGACAAATTTTAGCTAGGCTGACAAAGAAAAAAGAGAAGATTCAAGTAATGAAAATTAGAATTGAAAGAAGAAGCATTACTACTAATTTTTTTCTCCTTTTTCTTATGGAAAACCACGAATTTGCATATCATCCTTGCGAAGAGGCTCTGGTAATCTCTGCATTGTTCCCATTTTAGTATATGTACTGCCAAAGTGAGCGTGCATTCCTATTAATTCTACAGAAATAAAAAGGTTTATAAAAAAGTACCATAAATAACTGTATGCCAAAACTTAGATAACCAGATGAAATAGGACCTTCCTAAAATATATAATTTACCAACACTGAATCATGAAAAAAACAGAAAATCTGAAGGGATTTATAACCAGTAAGGAGTAATCAAAATCTCCCAACAGAGAAAAATCCTGGACAAGATGGTTTCACAGGTGAGTTCTACCAAACATATAAAGAAATTCCAGAAAATTGATGAGGAGGGAATATTTACAAACTCATTCTATGAGGGCAGCATTATTCTGATACCAAAGCTAGATAAAGACCTCACAAGAAAAAAAAAAACACAAAAGGCTGATTTTCTAATGCACAAAGATTCAGTGATCCTCAATAAAATACTAGCAAACAGAATTCAACAGCACATTAAAAGGATTATACATGATGACTGAATAGTATTTGTTCTTGGAATGACAGAATGGTTCTTCATATGAAAACCAATCAGTCTAATAAGCCACATTCACAGACAGAAGGAATGTTTTTATTTGCATGATAAAAACTCTCAATAAGCTAGAAAAAAAGGATTTTATCAACAAAACAAAGGCCATATACAAAAAGCCACAGCTAATCTCATACTCAATGGTGAAAGATGGAAAACTTTTCCTTTAAGATCAGGAACAAGACAAGGTTACCTGACTTAATCACTTCTACTAAACACAGTACTAGAAATTCTAGTCAGAGCAATTGGTTAAGAAAAAGAAATAAAATGCGAAAAGATGGTGGCAGAGAGGTAAGACAGGTTTCCTCCTAAAACAGCATATAATATGAAAATATAATTAATACAACTAATCCTGAGAGAGACCCAGGAAAGAGGACTGCGCAAGACTGCATACACCTGGAAAAAAGAGCAGACCTCATGGAACAGGGTAACTTACCAAAGCTGTGGCCCAGTGGGACACAAGCCCTTCCCCCACCAGGAGGAAGAGAAACTGAGCATGGAGGGAGTGGAAGCCTGGGACGCTAAATATCTAACTCCGGAGATGTGGTCTGGTAGCACAAATCTACATTTCATGGTGCTTTCATGATACTCTCATGATTAAGGGGTTGGAAAGCTATGACAGGCAGAATTCCTGGAGAAACTGAGATTTCAGCCACTTGTGGAAAGCAGGGATCCATATCTGGCTGCTCTGGGACAAAAGCTTATACCTGTGTGATTGGCCCACTGGTTCAGACAGTGGAGACAGGCACAGCAGCCAGGAGGTGGGGAACAGCTCTTTCCTCCTCCCAGGCACCAATACTGCTCCCCTGCAACACCCAACATTGCTTCAGGGGCTGAGCAGCTCCACAGAGTAGAGCTTCTGGACACTAGAGGGTGCCATACACAAATATGAAATGCCAAGGGAACCTGGTCTAGAGTAAAATTAATATAACCCCTGAGAAAGAGGACATGGACCTCATGACACTTCCTGAAAGGGAGTTCAAAATAAAAGTCATTAACATGCTAATGGAGGTACAGAAAGATATTCAAGAAGTCAAGAATGAATTTTGGTTGGAGGTCCAATCGTTGAAGAGGACAATGGAGGGAAATAAAAGCAGACTGGATCTGGCGGAGGGGGTGATAAATGAAATAGAAACTAGAAAAGAGGAATACAAAGAGGGTGAGGTACAGAGAGAAAAAAGGATCTCTAAGAATGAAAGAATATTGAGAGAACTGTGTGACCAATCCAAGTGGAACAATATTCGCATTATAGGGATACCAGAAGAAGGAGAGAGAAAAAGGGATAGAAAGTGTCTTTGAGGAGATAATTGGTGAAAACTTCCCCAATCTGGGGAAGGAGATAGTCTCTCAGGCCATGGAGCTGCACAGATCTCCCAACACAAGGGACCCAAGGAAGACAACACCAACACATATAGTAATAAAAATGGCAAAGATCAAGGATAAGGACAGACTGTTAAAAGAAGCCAGAAAGAGAAATAAGATCACATATAAAGGAAAGCCCATCAGAATAACATCAGACTTCTCAGCAGAAACCTTACAGGTCAGAAGGGAGTGTCATGATGTATTTAATGCAATGAAGTAGAAGGGCCTGGAACCAAGATTACTTTATCCAGCAAGATTATCATTTAAATTTGAAGGAGGGATTAAACAATTTCCAGATAAGCAAAAGCTGAGAGAATTTACCTCCCACAAACCAACTCAACAGTCTATTTCGGGGGAACTACTATAGATGGAAGTGTTCCTACAGCTTAATAACTGTCACCAGAGGTAATAAAACCACAATAAAGAAAGTAGAAGAGCTAATTATTAAGCAAATGCAAAATTAAATTAACTATCCCCAAAGTCAATCAAGGGACAAAGAGTATAGAATATGATACTTAATATATAAAGAATGGAGGAGGAATAAAAAGGAGGAGAAAAAGAAAAGAACCCTTAGATTGTGTTTGTAATAGCATAGTAAGTGAGCTAAGTTAGACTCTTAGATAGTAAGGAAGTTAACCTCAAACCTTTGGTAACCACGAATCTAAAGTCTGCAATGGCAATAAGTACATACCTATCAATAATCACCCTAAATGTAAATAGACTGAGTGCACCAATCAAAAGACACAGAGTCACTGAATAGATTAAAAAAAACAATACCCATCTATATGCTACCTACAAGAGACTCACTTTAAACCCAAAGACATACACAGACTAAAAGTGAAGGAATGGAAGAAGATATTTTGTGCACCTAGTAGAGAGAAAAAAGAGGAGTTGCAGTACTTGTATCAGACAAAATAGACTTCAAAGCAAAGAAAGTCACAAGATAAAAAGAAGGACATTACATAATGATAAAGGGGTCAATCCAACAAGAAGATATAACCATTATAAATATATATGCTCCCAATACAGGAGCACCTACATATGTGAAACAAATACTAACATAACTAAAAGGGGAAATAGAATGCAATGAATTCATTCTAGGAGACTTCAAAACTCCACTCACTCCAAAGGACAGATCATCCAGACAGAAAATAAGTAAGGTCACAGAGGGACTGAACAACACATTAGAACAGATGGACCTAAGAGATATCTACAGAACTCTACACCCAAAAGCAGCAGTATATACATTCTTCTCAAGTGAACATGAAATACTTTCAAGAACAGATCATATACTATGCCACAAAAAGAGACTCAGTAAATTAAAAAGATTGAAATTGTATCAACCAGTTTCACTGACCACAAAGGTATGAAATTAGAAATAAATTACACAAAGAAAATGAAAAATCCCACAAACACATGGAGGCTTCACAACAAGCTCCTAAATAACAAAAGATAAATGACCAAATAAAAAGAGATCAAGCAATACATGGAGACAAATGACAACAATAATTCAACCTGCAAAATCTGTGGGACAGAGCCAAGGCTGTGCTAAGAGGAAAGCATATTACAATACAGGCCTACCTCAGGAAAGAAGAACAATCCCATATAAGCAGTATAAACTCACAATTAATGAAACTAGAAAAAGAAGAACAGTGAGGCCCCAAGTCGGCAGAAGGAGGGACATAATAAAGATTAGAGCAGAAATAAATAAAATAGAGAAAAATAAAACAATAGAAAGAATCAATGAAATCAAGAGCTTGTTCTTTGAGAAAATAAACAAATAGATAAACCCCTAGCCAGACTTATCAAAAAATAAAGAGAGTCTGCACACATAAACAGAATCAGAAATGAGAAAGGAAATATCACTAGCGACACCACAGAAATACGAAGAATTACTAGAGAATACTATGAAAAATTATATGCTAACAAACTGGATAACCTAGAAGAAATGGACAACTTTCTAGAAAAATACAACCTTCCAAGGCTGACTCAAGAAGAAACAGAAAATCTGAACAAACCAATTACCAGCAACAAAATCGAACTGGTAATAAAAACACTATCTAAGAACAAAACTCCTAGACCAGTTGGCTTCACTGCTGAATTTTATCAAGCATTTAGTGAAGACCTAATACCCATCCTCCTTAAAGTTTTCCAAAGAGTAGAAGGAGAGGGAATACTTCCAAACTCATTCTATGAGGCCAGCAACACTCTAATGCCAAAACCAGACAAAGTCACCACAACAAAAGAAAATTACAGACCAATATCCCTGATGAACACAGATGCAAAAATACTCAACAAAATATTAGCAAACTGAATTCAAAGATTTATCAAAAAGATCATCCATCATGATCAAGTGGGATTCATCCCAGGGATGCAAGGATGGTACAACATTCGAAAATCCAACAACATCATCCACCACATCAACAAAAAGGACAAAAACCACATGATCATCTCCATAGATGCTAAAAAAGCATTTGACCAAATTCAACATCCACTCAGGATACAAACTCTCAACAAGATGGGTATAGAGGGCAAGTACATCAACATAATAAAGGCCATATATGACAAACCCACAGCCAACATCACACTTAACAGCGAGAAGCTGTAAGCTTTTCCTTTAAGATTGGGAACAAGAAGACAAGGATGCCCACTTTCCCCACTTCTATTCAACATGGTACTGAAGGTCCTAGCCATGGCAATCATACAACACAAATAAATGAAAGGCATCCAAACTGGCAAGGAATAAGTTAAATTGTCACTGTTTGCAGAAGACATGATATTGTACTTATAAGACCCTAAAGAATCCACTCCAAAACTACTAGATCTAATATTGGAATTCAGCAAAGTTGCAGGATATAAAATTAATACAAAGAAATCCATGGCATTCCTATACACTAAAAATAAAAATAAACTAGCAGAGAGAGAAATCAGGAAAACAATTCCATTCACAGTTCCATCAAAAAGAATAAAATACCTAGGAATTAACCTAACCAAAGATGTGAAAGACCTAACCTGAAAACTACAAGACACTTTTAAGAGAAATTAAATAAGATACCAATAAATGGAAACTCATCCCATGCTCATGGATAGGAAGAATTAATATTGTCAAAATGGCCATCCAACCTAAAGCAATCTATAGACTCAATGCAATCCCTATTAAAATACCAACAGTATTCTTCAACAAACTAGAGAAAATCGTTCTAAAATTCATATGGAACCACAAAAGACCTCAAATAACCAAAGCAATTCTGAGAAGTAAGAATAAAGCTGGGGGCATTATGACCCCCAACTTCAAGCTCTACTACAAAGCCACAGTAATCAAGACAATTTGGTACTGGCATAAGAACAGACCCATAGACCAGTGGAACTGACTAGAGAGCCCTGATATAAACCCAACCATATATGGTCAGTTAATATATGATAAAGGAGCCATGGATGTACAATGGGGAAATGACAGCCTCTTCAACAGCTGGTGTTGGCAAAACTGGACAGCTACATGCAAGAGAATGAAACTCGATTATTGTTTACCCCATACACAAAAGTAAACTCAAAATGGATTAGAGACTTGAATATAAGTCATGAAACCATAAACCTCTTAGAAGACAACATGGGCAAACATCTCCTGAATAATAAGCATGAACAACTTCTTCCTGAACGGATCTCCTCAAGCAAGGGAAACAAAGCAAAAATCAACTCATGGGACTACATCAAACTAAAAAGTTTCTGTACACCATCAACAGAACAAAAAGGCATTCTACACTATGAGGGAATATATTTGTAAATGACGTATCTGGCAAGGGGCTAACATGCGAAATATATAGAGAATTCACATGCCTCAACACAGAAAGCAAATAACCCGATTAACTAATCGGCAGAGGATATGAAGAGACTGTTCTCCATAGAAGAAATTCAGATGGCCAACAGACACATGAAAAGATGCTCCACATCACTAATCATCAGGGAAATGCAAATTAAAACCATGATGAGATATTATCTCATACCAGTAAGGATGGCCAGTATCAAAAAGACTAAGAACAACAAATGCTGGCGAGGAGAAAGGGGAACCCTTCTACACTGCTGGTGGGAATGTAAATTAGTTCAACCATTGTGGAAAGCAATATGGAGGTCCCTCAAAAAACTATAAATAGAAATACCATTTGACCTGGGAATCCCACTCCTTGGAATTTACCCAAAGAATACAACTTCTCAGATTCAAAAAGATATATGCACCCTTATGTTTATTGCAGCTCTTTTTACAATAGGCAAGATATGGAAGCAACCTAAGTGTCCATCAGTGTATGAATGGATAAAGAAGAGGTGGTACATTTACACAATGGAATACTATTCAGCCATAAGAAATAAACAAATCTCACCATTTGCAACAACATGTATGGAGCTGGAGGACATTATGCTCAATGAAAATAAGCCAGGTGGAGAAAGACAAATGCCAATTTCCCTCATTTGTGGAGTATAACAATGAAGCAAAACTGAAGGTATAAAATAGCAGCAGACTCAGAAACTCCAATAATGAACTAGTGGTTAACAAAGGGGAGAGATGTGGGAGGGAGGGATGTGGGAGGGTGGGTGCGTAGGGTGGGAGAAGGGGATTGAGGGGTATTATGTTTAGTACACATGGTCTGGGGGATCACAGGAAGAACAGTGTAGCACAGAGAAGGCAAATCGTGGATCTGTGGCATTTTGCTGCACTGATGGTCAGTGACTGCATTGGGGTATAGGTGGGGATTTGATAATATGGGTAAATGTAGTAACCACATTGTTTTTTCATGTGAAACCTTCATAAGAGTGTATATCAATTATACCTTAATAAAAAATTTAAAAGAAAGAAAATGCACTGAAATTGTAAAGGAGGAAGTAAAATTATCTTTGCACAGACAATATGATCTTACATGTAGAACACCCTAAAGATTCTGCAAAAAACCTTTTTAACTAATAAAAAATATTCAGCAAAATTGCAGGATACAAAGTTAGCACATAAAAATCAGCTGTATTTCTGTACAATAACAATACAAAATCCAAAAGGAGAAAGACACTTTAAAAGTGGAATTTCAAGAAATACTTTTATAGCAAACATTTCCCAATTGGTTTAGAAATATTTAATTCTTTTATTTAGTTTTTGAGGATAATTATTGAAATTCTCTGAACTCTTAATTATTAAAATATTCTTCTTACTTTACAACATCCTTAGGAACTTTTAGTCTGCTAATGTCTTTGAAATAACAGGAAAGCAATAAGTTTGGCATAAAAATTTTCTCCATATGGTTTCATTTATGATGCATTAACTATTTTTGTTATAGGTAATTTGATATTTTCAGATACTGTCTTTATTTCTTATGCCCAGAATCACAATTTCAACAGGGATATGAAATGTCATTGCTAAAGTGTAATATTTAAATGTAAACTGACAATATTTATTTCACAAATAATGAGATTGTTTAGTTTACCCTTATTAAGTGACTGAAAACATAAAGAATGACTGTGAGCTTCCCAAGGACTAGAAGAACAAATACAAATCTCACATATGCATATTCACTTTTTCCTAAATTACCATAACAATTAGATCTGGGGAAACAGTAATACAGATTAGTAGCAAAATATGTCATAATAACAGGATTCACACTATACAAGCTTGGGTGTTTGGAAGTAATGAAAATATTATTGGCATTATTTAGGGAGTGCTGTGCATTCAGGTAGATGAACCGCCCCAAGAAGGAGAGCCCCCAGTACATTTGAAAGTTGACCAGTGTGTCAGCAAGGCTGGAACAGAAGGAAGCAAGATGGAAAGCAGCTGGAGGTGTGATTGGAAAGAAATAATTTTTCATGTTGTGAAAGCCCAGTTTTGCTCTTACCATCTGTAAAATGTTCAGTTTTACATAACTGAAATAAAATTAAATATTTATGATCAAAATGTTAAAATTTGTCTCCAAATTAGCTTCTACATCAAAAATTGTGGTATAAATGTACTCCATTACCTATGAATAAATCATCAATTTATACTTGTCAGGATAATTGATTAAATTAGGATTTACTCTGTTTGCTTTCTTAGGTTGCAGAATTACAAATCAACAGTTTCTTTTGATCAACTTGTAAGTTTATGTTATTGCTTTCTTATTTTGCTCTTTATTTCATTTATTCTCTAAAATGAGAAAGCAAATGATACTACATCTCTGCTGCTTATCTCTGACAGTGATTGTAATATATTAGTAAAACCTGTTTGGATTTGTTAGGACAAAATATTTAAAAGAAAATATTTCACAAGAGTCTCTTTCCCCTGCCCTTACACCTCTTCAGTTGTTGGCAGACTTCTGATGTTATCACATGAATCTATCACATTGTAGTAGTAAGCTTGTAGCTAAGGATGGACACAGCCCCAGACCTGTGGTGAGGATGTTTTAGTTACTTCCAACCAAATGGCATGTGTATGTGACATAACATGATTCATTATCTAAAAGAATATTATAATTAGTTAAAAATTTTGAGAAAAATCTACTGAAAAGGTAAAAAATTATGACTATATCACAACTAAAGAACACTGCATGGAAAATAACTACATCTCAATCAATGGAATCTCTTTATGCTCATGGTCCAAATTAACCCTCTGTTTTTCCACTTTAATTAATAACTTTCAATTTCCTTGCCTTGGATTGCAAAACCCCACATGACCTTGAAGTTGCCTACCTTTCCCAGCTCACCCAGGACTACTTTCTTTATCATCCCAAATGCTGTAGCCACAATCACTTCCTTTAGTTCTAGAGAAAACAAAGACCAGTTACCCCTGAACAGATTTATACTAGACCTTTACTTCCCATTTCTTCCATATCTTTTCCAGGCATGTACACCTCCTAGGTGAGATCTTTATTCACCACACAGGCTAAATTCACCACCCAGTCTCCTCTATAAGGGACAACCTGGCACTTTTCCTATAAATATATATTTGTTCATTGTTTGCTTCCCTTAGTTAGAATTATTATTCCCATTCTACAGATGTGGAAAGTGAGGTACACACAGGGTAAAAGCTCATATAAGGCCCACAGCAAATATGAACTATGTCCAGCTCCAACCCTATGCATGCTCTCCTCTCCTCCATCTCCATTATGGTGGGAAGGCTGATATCCCTTAAAATCCACAGCCTAACCCCCAGGGCATGTGAAAAGGTGCTTTCCATGCAGAAAGGGACTTTTTGCAGATGTGATTAAAGTGAAGGAGTTTGGGGTACATACATTATCCTGGATTATCTAGGTGGCCTCAATCTAATCATATACATCCTTCACAGTGGAAATGGAGGCCAAAAAGCCCATCAGAAAGATGTAGCAGAAGAAAGAAACAAGAGATTCAAAGCATGAGAGGGGCCTCCAGCCACCATTCCCAGTTTTGAATATGTAGGAAGACAGCCAAGTAATATAGCAATCTGGACAGCTAGCAAGGAGCAGGGGATCTCGGATCTTTGACTGCAGGAACTGTCCTCCGCCTACACCTTGGAGAAGTTGGAGAAGGAAACAAATTCTCTTCCTGAGCTTTAGTCTATGAGACCATGAGAGACTGCTCACCTCCAGAAATGTGAGATAATCTATCTGTATATTTACGCAGCCAACTTTGTGTCAATTTCCTATGGCAGCAATAAAAAACTAATACAACCATACTACTTTTCTACAGACATACCTAGAACAGAGGTTGAAGAGTATGAGCCACTACAGTTCAAGTAGGAAAGGGTTAAATCCAGGGCCCATGAAAAGAAAAAGATAAATGGTAATTTAATGAATGGCAACAGCCCAAGGAACTACCCACTTTGAGCCATGTGTCTTATACTGGTCCCAAGATGAAGGCAGAGAGAGACCCTCCTGAATTGTATGGGTGTTGCAGACTGCAACATCATTTTGGGATCCAGTTTTGCTATTAGTATCAAAAGAACTGACAATATTCAGACTTGAAAATAAAAATCCATTTCTAGAATACATTTAAATTCATATCTGAAACACTGAACAATTTGTATGACCATGATGTTTATTAGAGTGTTATTAGTGAGAGCACCATTGTGCTCTCATTAGGGCTCAGTAATAGAGAATCTGCATAATAGAGAATTGAAACGTGTATAACACAAAGTTTAAATTATACAGGACAAAATATTTTTACATATGCAATATGATTATTGTATAACAACAAAAATAATTGATTAACAACATAAAACAAACAAAATAAACCATATGTTTATGGTGGCTACCCTTGGGGAATGAAATAATTATTTGCTCCTACATTCAGTAATTTTGAAATTTTCTGTAACAGACATGCCAAAAAAAAAAATGGAAGTGTGTTTCAAATAAAGGAGAAAAAATTGTAAAACTACACCTATTTGCACAAAAGGCCTAGAAGAGGAGCTCAGATGAAAATCTAGATGATATTAGTAAAAAGGAAACATAAATAAAAGGCCCAGTGAAGGAGTGAGTGAGGGTGAAGACAGGCACACTTTTGTGGCTCATTTCATAGTGCTCCTTGTTACTCGAAAGCAGTTAAAAATTAGATTGTCTTCCAAATGGGCAGATAAATCTTGAACACCTGCTGTGGTAGGCTGAATGGTCACCCCTGACTAATGCAGGTGTTAATTCCTCCGTATGTGGTAACAGGGAGTTTGCAGAGGTGATTAAGTTGAGAATCATGAAATGAGAAAATTGCCCTACATATTTTCGGTGGGACCATATGTAACCACAAGTGTCCCTGTAAGAGAAAGGCTGAGGGAGACATGAGGACAGAAGAGGAGAAATACTTTGTGCAAATGGAGGCAGGGAAAGAAAAGGTGATGTGAGCAGGGCCATGGACCAAGGAGGGAGGGCAGCCCGTAAAAGCTGGAAAAAGCAAAGAAAGATTCTTTCCCAGAATTCTGTAGAGCTTTCATAGATGGTGCACTGTGCTGACACCTGGAGTTCAGCCCAGTGAAACCCATTTTTGACTTCTGGGTTCAAGAACTGTGCAAGAATAAATGTGTCTGTTGCAAGTCACCACATTTGAGGCAATTTGTTATAGCAGCTGTAGGAATGTAATATATACCCATGAGGAAAGTCCTATGAAATACTGAAGATCTATAAGAAGTAAGCAGCAAAATAAGTTTGGGTAAGTACTGTCATTTGCTTTGACTTTTGTCTTGATTAATTTAATCAATTATTAAGAAGTTACGCTCTGCCAGGCTTAGTTCCAGGTATTCTGGGTACAATGATTTTAAAAGAAACCCTGTGTTCATAGGCCTAATATTCTTAATATATCCTGAATTTCTCAGTGGATCATATTTTCATTTTACTCTTGTTTCATTTTTTATGACATTGTGAAATTCTTACTGTATTTTACTGGCATAGTCACATTGACATTTGAGCTGTGCATGCCAAGATTCACTTGTTTAGCGAACAAATTTATTTTGACTTGACAATATGCCAGGTACAGTTACATCCATGGGGAAAAGATGCGCAGACAAGGCCCCTCCCCTTACGAGTGTATTCTTGCAGGAAAAGGAAATAAAGAAGTAAACAGATGTACAGCGTGGTGTTGATTGTGTGGCAGGGTTTTCAGAGCACCACTTTTGGCAGTGAAAAGGGATATGCAGAAAAATAAACTGGGGTGAATGGCATGGAGAATCATACGATGACTGAGTTGCTCTTAATTATAACATTCAGGAAGATGTAGCTCAGGAGTCATACTTGATCAGACCTAAAGGAGGACGGTGACTAATAAGTGCTTATCTAGTAGAAAGGAATGTGGAGAGGCGAAAGGAAATGTCAAGGCCTTGAGTTTGGTAATGAGTAGCAGGAAACCAGTATAGCTGGACTAGCATGAAGGAGGGAGCACACAGTTGAGGATCAATTCTGAGTGGAATCCGGAAGGCAGGTCACGTGTATTTGCCACAAGCCTGTCTCAGGAGCTTGCCAGCTTTCCTGCTCTTTGCTCTAGTACGTGCTACAGAGAGCATAAGCTTGCATCCAGTTTGCTCAGTATGTCATGGGTCCACTAAGTGGATGACATTTGCTAATTGATTCTACCTGTGTGCCCCCCAGGAGGCAGGGGAGGTGGGCTCAGGAAGAGGAGCACAAGGATGCAGAAGGGACAGTGGACTTCCTGCTGTCCGTGCTTCCTGGGAGCATCACCCCGGAAAGTCTTCTTCACCTTGGCGGTAGCAAGATCCTGTTTATTGTTTCCCCAACATTCTCAGGACCAGATTCATTTCACCTGATCCCGCAGGTCCTTCCTCTAGCCCAGAGACACCAGCACTAGCCAAGCAGTGGCTTCCCCTCTGCAGAAATCTGAATTTCAAGTTTCTATGTTTTAACTATTCCTACCTGCGATGGTTAATTTTATGCATTAACTGGCCTAGGTTATGTTATGGTGCCAACTATTTGGCCAAACATTAATCCAGAAGTTGCTGAGAAGCTACTTTGTAGAGGGGGTTAACACAAACAATAAGTTAACTTTGGGTAAAGGGGTGACCCTCCATGTGGGTGAGCCTCTACAATCAGTTGAAGGCCTTAAGAGCAAAACTGAGATTTCCTGGAGAAGCAAAGACTGTAACAGATTTCAGACTTGCCTGTCCCAACACTCCAAGGAGCCAATTCCTTCAAATAAAGTTTTCTCTCTCATATGTATATATCTTAATGATTCTGTCTCTCTAGAGCACCCCGGCTCATGTATGCCTCCTTCAGCCTGTTTTCCTTTAGAGTTGGGGCTGCTTCCTGCAACTTCTGTGATAACCCTTGCAATAATGTCTTTTTACTTCTTTTCAGTTACTTATTTAACAGTTTATATCTAGTTAAAATTATTTCCATTAAATTTTCTCTGTTCAAATAACAGGTGGTTTCTGAGTCTTGATGGGACTTGAATGATGTCTTCTTATCAAGATTTTGGGAATTGTTCACAGTGATTAGAAGCTATAGGATTCTCTCATGAAATGACAATCTCTCATTTCTCTGCCTCTAACAAGTAACCTGACATCTATAACAAATGTGGTGTTTGCTGTTCATGCCCTGAGCAATGCCCTCCCCTCCATCCTCTTTCCAAAGCCCCTATAAAAGGTATGTCAGGAAAGCTTCTCCACATGGAAATCCTAAGATGCTTTAATTAAACCAATGTCAAAGTAAGCTGAGAAGTATATATTTCTGTTTTTATTCCTCTAGTCACAGTTCTATTCTGCCTTTAGATCTCCTTCCTTCTAATGTATTACCATAGAAGAGCTACATTCATTCATTGCTCCTGAACACCTTTCTCTTAAAATATTACATTATTATAAATCTTCTGGTTTTTCTTACTATGTAATCATTAATACTTTGTTATATTTTAATATGCTTTGATACACATACTGCATTTATTGCTCATAGAACAAAATAAACTATTATGGAGTGTGAAAAAATCTAAACATATTTCATTTTTTTCAAATTTTCAGCTTCAGTCATTAAAACAAACACAAATTAAGCATACTAAGTTTAGTCATTCTCCTAAACCTACCTGTTGTTCAAACTGTGTGGGATTAACATTCATTCATGCCTCAATGGGTGAGATAATGTAATTAAGATGAAGTATAGGTTATTGCTCATTGAGTTGTTAAAAATAACTACAAATGTTATCATGACATTCTACTGTATGTCAATTTGTGGGAATATATTTTGCGCCTTGACAAATTAATTCTTACACTAGATTTCTAATTTCATTTTTAGGAGAAAATTAAAATGGACAAACCAGAAAGGTTTCCCTATTTGGTGAATGAAGATTATCTCTTAATTATTTGCTATTATGTATGTCATGGCTCTCTTTCTGCTATGAGAATTTTAGGCATTCTATTCTAGAAAGAATCTCTGTCAGTTTCAATAATATTAATTGTTCTTCTTGGGTATTTCAGATGCATGTTGGTATTTTTTCAAAATATATTTGAGTTAAAATTTACTTGAAACTTTAAGAATTGGTAGTTCATAGAAAATCATACTACCCATCTTGAGTTTCTTTTTATTGTGTAAAACATTGTATGTAATCTATGATTAGTTTTATTTTGCATTGCTTTTTAAGTTAATAAATAATATTGTAATACATGCTTATTAAAAATTAGTCAAACATGCAAAATATATAA
Organism: Manis javanica; assembly: GCF_040802235.1. Taxonomy (NCBI): domain Eukaryota; kingdom Metazoa; phylum Chordata; class Mammalia; order Pholidota; family Manidae; genus Manis; species Manis javanica. Next base: position 137,761,550 of record NC_133157.1, on the reverse strand, counting down.
AATAAAACATGGAAGTTGTATCTTTACTCTCCTCTGGCTCTAGTTCTAGAGAAATAGTCACTCAGTGCTAAATCTCATAGTTACCATCCTAAAATTAGAAAAGAAACCTGTGTAAATGGACATAAGAACCTCTAAAAGGATACAGTCATTTTGTGTGTGTTTTATTTTTTAATTTTATTTCTATACATATGACTTATTTATGTTGGTGTTATAATCCATGGAGTGATTGTAACAAACTTATGTAACCATTCATTGGTGAGACAATTCTCTTATCTTCATTGTTCTATTACATGTAAAATTTTTCTGTTAACAATACCCTTTAAAAAAGAATTTTGAGGCAAATTATGTGTACAATTTACATCTTGATACGTAATAAAAAATTGCCCTCCAAGAACTTTATAACAATTCACACCAATATGAGAATGCCTGGATACTTGAATTTATTAGAGTAAATGCATTTAAGAACAAATACATCAACTAAATCTAATTGAATGATGTGTGTGCTTCACAAAATGTCCATATCACCGATTTATTAAGATACAGGAGATTATAGCTAAAATGTGTCTTCCTAGATTTTCTGCATACTTATGTATTTCACTTGACCACAATGACATCGCAAATCACTGAATTCATACTATTTCGTTTGAATTTTCAATTACGTAACTGAAATTAATCACTGCCCTCTTCAAGAGATGCATTCTTGGTGATAAATACATGAACTCAGGAAAGATAATCTTTCATTTCGTTGCAAAAGAGTTTCCTTTCAATTGTCCCCAATCCTAAAATCAAGGTAATTTTAAACTCTGGAAATTCTGAGCCATGAATACTATTCTACTTTTCTACTCTCACCACAACAAGCTTAACTTCTGTGAATCTTTCATATGCATTTATACACAGGAAGCCTGGGTTTGAACTGCACTAGAATAACACTTCGAGACACCCTGAAACTTTGCAATTTTTCCATCATTACCATCATACCCCTATGCGTAGGCTCTGATCTTGCATTCGGATTTTAACAAAAACATTTCTTGTTCCTCTAATTTGAAGCAGGTCACTTTCTTTTATATACCTAAGGAGCATCATTGATCATATCTTTAGTAATTTTTCCTAGTGTTTTCTTCCCCTGAACTTCACTTTCTGACACCATGTTTCCTGCTATTTAATATCCTAGAGAATTGAGTTCTCAACCTAAATTACTACTTTCATTTATGAGCTACATATGAGCCAAGTTATCTGCATCTATGTGTGCAACCCCTTATCAGATAAAATGCTAAGACTGTATAATAGAATCCAGATACAAATGGTACCTACCATTGCTGTCCATGACTATATTGCTCTGATGCCCTGAAAAATTTGTCTACTTGGATGTCCTTCTAAAGACAGATTAGAAGTCTTGTCTTTGTACACAAGTTAATATAGAGGGTGTCAGATTGAAATAATGAAGCAAATAAACCAGAACTTGTTCAACGTCATAGACATCATAGCCAGTAGGCAGCATAACCATGATTCCAATTCAGATTTCATATCTTCTAGCCTACTGACTATTTGTTAGTATCACATTGGTTTCATGTTCAAAACTGAAGGTTGATCACTCTTTTCAAACATTCATGCCAACACTACAGGATTAATGGAAAATGACAAAAGAGAATAGCTAAATCTCTCTCCCTGTAAATTAATTGAGATTTAATGCATTCTAAAAAGAAATTTAGAGAAAAAGTTTAAGTCAAATCATATATTTAGCCACAAATAGAGTACATTATAAAGAATCATTCTCTTATTATGAAACTATTATTCCAAAGACTTACTAAATCTAAATAGATGTATTTAACCTAAATCTATTTAATAACTATAAAATATTCTTCACATCTCACTACATTAAAAAGATTTTTCACCTCTACTATGGAGATAAAAGTTCTCAAAAACTACTAAAAGGCACAAAGCTCTATGTGGTGATTTCAAAATACAATATTAAGCATTTATTTCCATTGTAAACTTTCTACAATGCCCATTATGCTTTCATTTGTGCTTCAGAAATTTAAAGGTAGCCCAAAAGTAAAAGAAAAATGTTATTCTGCTATTTAATATAAAATACATTTACTATAGTGTAAAATGGAATACCATAGTCATTTATTTTATGCCTTTCTTCTAATAAATTTTCCAAAAAATTGATTATCATGCTAGATGGAAACCAGTCAGATAGGAAGCTGCTTACAAAGTATGCTGTATATCTACAGTTTCCCTGATAAGGCCTAATTTCCATCCTTCTGCAGTATGTTCTGTGACTGGAAGGCTGACTTACTCCATGAACATACTCTCTTGCCCTCTTGCTTCCCATTGGAGTTGTTCTGTGAGAGAAACTAATAAAAGAAAAGAGGGCAGAAAGGATACCAGGTGACTGTGTATATTTCCCAGCCCTGTCCTGGCAGAGGCTACTAAGGGTTCACTAGGACCGGCTGCCAAAGCACGTCATTGTCAGGCATCCTTATGCATTTAAAGTGTCCTTCTCATGCCTCTTCAGGCCCAGGTATAGCATATATATATTACACGTCTTTTAGGTTCTCAAAATCAGCCTTATGTTTTTGTGAATAGTTTACTTAACTTTAATACCTCAAATTTCAAGTTTTATTTTTTACCATACCTTATCTACCAAAATTCTGCATGATACAAAAAAACATTTAATACTACTGATTTTTGAAAAGGTTAAGAAATCATAATTATATCAAACAAGTCTAAAACTGGAAAAGGTTCAAAAACAACCATTTCAAGTCTCTAGAGATTGAAGACAGATAAAAAACTGAAAATGGTATCCTTCAAAGCCTGCTAGAATTTTGGGCATCTGTGGTATTGCTGCCTCAGTGCTTCCATCCTCCAACTCCATCCTCAGTGATCAGTGAAAATTATTACCTTAGTCAAGTAGGCCTGGAAATTAAACCTAGTATCTTTGATACCAGAAGCTTAGAATCAACTGGGGCTGGTAGCATAAACTTCTGGCATTGACAGCTAAACTAGCAAATTTGGTAAAACACAAATGAGTGGATGTCATAATTTGCCAGTATGACATTGTGATATCTATTGGTGAAATTGTCAGACAATTGACAAATTTAACAGATTAACCCTGGAAAGGAGATAGTTAAATCAGCTCTCCACACATCCCTGGCTGACTGGGAAACTGTGCACATGGACAAGGAAGACCCACCAAACTGAAGTGGAAGAAAAGCCTAGGGAACTTGAGAGGTGGCTGATCTTCGACTATATTCTCCAACCTAAACAGAATAATCAGCAGATAGTGGAAGCCTATGAGTTTGAGAGATCTTCACACAATCTCTTTCCAAATCATCGGCTAGCTGGTAAGTCATAAAGATACAGAAGTTATCCCTTAGAAGTGGGGCAAAAAATAAAAATAAGAATTAAGAAAAGAATTGAACAAAAATTTCAGAGACTGCTCAGCATAGGGTAGACAGATTCTGCAGTCAGGCATATTGCAATAAAATAAAACAAATAAACTGTCAGAAAAAAAATAAATCCAGAGCTGATAAAAGGAATTATCTAAAGTGTCTAATTATCAACCAAAAATTATAAGGCACACCCATGCATGCACTTGAATGCATGCACACACACACACACACACACACACACACACACACACACACACACACACAGAAAAATATGGTCCATTCCAGTCTGGGAGCAGTCCATTGAAACTGGCTCTGAATGAACAAAGGTGGTGATATATTTAGTTGACAACTCACAGATGAATCGAAATAACAAAAATAATACTATTGAAGAAAATTAAAAGGATGCAGAGGCCTGTGAGACAATGATAAGCATAGTGACATACATTGTGAAAGTTCAAGAAGGACAGAAGAGAAAGGGATGATATTATTCTAGGAAATAAAGACTGAAAACTTTTTAAAAATCAAAAGAAAACATTAACATATTATTCAAGAAGTTCAACAGTCTTAAATAGAATAAACACAAAGAGATGTATGCCCAGGTACATCATAAGCCAAATTTCTGAAAGACAAATATAAGAAAAAATATTAAAAGCTATAAAACTTTCACTACACACAGAAAATCATTAATATGTTTAAGAGCTAACTTTATATCAGAAATAATGCTAGATGACTGTGGAGTGACAAATTCAAAGTGTTAAAAGATACAAATAAAAAAGGTCCAACAACATTTCGATAAAACTACCCTTTGAAGTAAAGGCAAAATAAAAACTTTCCCAGATAAACAAGAAGTGAGAGAATTCATTGCTACCAACAGACCTTCCATCCATGAAGTATTAAAGGAAATCCTACAATACGGACAAAAATGATGCCAGACAGAAACTTGGTTCCATAGGAAATGCTATAGAGCACCATAAATAGTAAATATGTTGGCAATTATAAACCCTTCTTCTTTCAATAACATATGAAATAATATGTGACTATTTAAACAATAAATACAATGCCACATTTTTAAATTTATAACATATATGTAATGTATATCTGACAAAAATAGCAGAAAGAAAGGAGTTTGAAATGGATCTATATTAAAATGAAAGAAAGTTTCTAAATAATATCAAAATTAAGTCAGTATAAAATTGAAGAGAATTGGGGGGTGTGTGGAGCTAAGATGGCGGCGTGAGTAGAGCAGCGAAAATCTACTATGAAAACCACATATATTTATGAAAATATATCTCTACCTAGAATAGAGACCAGAGTACACAAGACAACATCCAGAACACATCCACACCTGAGTGAACCCAGCGCCTCGTGAAGGGGTGCTTTTTGGAAGTCTTAAAGGGACAGGGACCACAAAACCAGATGGAAGCATCCTGGGACACTTAGTCTAGCAGCAGGGAATCGGGGGAACTCTGGGCACTCTAACCCCCTGGGAAGCAGGGAGCATGGAGGCCCCTCACAGAGATAAATAGCCTCCCGGCTGCTCCCCTCCAATGCAGCTCCACCATATCGGAGCAGCAGCCCGAGGCAAGGCACACCCACAGCAACAGTGGAGATAAACTCCATAGCAGCCGGGAAAGAATCAGAAGCCCTGTCTGCGCACAGCTGCCCAGCACAAACCACTAGAGGTAGATGTTCTCCCAGAAGAGGAAGGCCACAAACCAACAAGAAGGAAAGTTCTTCCAGCGATCACTCGTGCCAGCTCTGCAAAGCATCTCTATCATCATGAAAAGGCAAAACTACAGGCAGACAAAGATCACAGAGTCAATACCTGAGAAGGAGACAGACCTAACCAGTCCTCCTGAAAAAGAATTCAAAATAAAAATCATGAACATGCTGACAGAGATGCAGAGAAAAATGCAAGAGCAATGGGATGAGATGCAGAGAAAAATGCAAGAGCAGTGGGATGAAGTCCGGAGGGAGATCACAGATGTCAGGAAGGAGATCACAGAAGTGAAACAATCCCTGGAAGGATTTATAAGCAGAATGGATAAGATGCAAGAGGCCATTGAAGGAATAGAAACCAGAGAACAGGAACGTATAGAAGCTGACATAGAGAGAGATAAAAGGATCTCCAGGAATGAAACAACACTAAGAGAAATATGTGACCAAACCAAAAGGAATAATATTCGTATTATAGGGGTACCAGAAGAAGAAGAAAGAGGAAAAGGGATAGAAAGTCTCTTTGAAGAAATAATTGCTGAAAACTTCCCCAAACTGGGGGAGGAAATAATCGAACAGACCATGGAAATACACAGAACCCCCAACAGAAAAGATCCAAGGAAGACAACACCAAGACACCTAATAATTAAAATGGCAAGGATCAAGGACAAGGAAAGAGTTTTAAAGTCAGCTAGAGAGAAAAAGGTCACCTATAAAGGAAAACCCATCACGCTAACATCAGACTACTCGACAGAAACCCTACAGGCCAGAAGAGAACGGCATGATATATTTAATTCCGGATTTACCTCAGAATTTTATCAGACACACAGAGAAGACATAATACCCATTCTCCTTAAAGTTTTCAAAAACAATAGCAATGAAACAGAAGGGCCTTGAACCAAGGATACTGTATCCAGCACGACTATCGTTTAAATATGATGGTGGGATTAAACAATTTCCAGACAAGCAAAAGCTGAGGGATTTTGCTTCCCACAAATGACCTCTACAGGTCATTCTACAGGGACTGCTCTAGATGGGAGCACTCCTAAAAAGAAAGAGCACAGAACAAAACACACAACATATGAAGAATGGAGGAGGAGGAACAAGAAGGGAGAGAAGAATAGAATCTTCAGACAGTGTATATAACAGCTCAATAAGCAAGCTAAGTTAGGCAGTAAGATACAAAAGAAGCTAACCTTGAACCTTTGGTAACCACGAATCTAAAGCCTGCAATGGCAATAAGTACACATCTCTCAATAGTCACCCTAAATGTAAATGAACTTAATGCACCAATCAAATGACACATAGTAATAGAATGGATAAAAAAGCAAGACCCATCAATATGCTGCTTACAAGAAACTCACCTCAAACCCAAGGACAAGCACAGACTAAAAGTCAAAGGATGGAAAAACATATTTCAGGCAAACAACACTGAGAAGAAAGCAGGGGTTGCAGTACTAATATCAGACAAAATAGACATCAAAACAAAGAAAGTAACAAGAGATAAAGAAGGACACTAAATAATGATAAAGGGCTCAGTCCAAAAAGAGGATATAACCATTCTAAATATATATGCACCCAACACAGGAGCACCAGCATTTGTGAAACAAATACTAACAGAACTAAAGAGGGAAACAGACTGCAATGCATTCATGTTAGGAGACTTCAACACACCACTCTCCGTAAAGGATAGATCCACCTGGCAGAAAATAAGTAAGGACACACAGGCATTGAACAACACACTAGAACAGATGGACCTAACAGACATCTATAGAACTCTACATTCAAAAGCAACAGGATATACATTCCTCTCAAGTGCACATGGAACATTCTCCTGAATAGACCACATACTAGCTCACAAAAAGAGCCTCAGTAAATTCCAAAATATTGAAATTCTACCAACCAATTTTTCAGATCACAAAGGTATAAAAGTAGAAATAAATTCTACAAAGAAAACAAAAAGGCTCACAAACACATGGAGGCTTAACAACATGCTTCTAAATAATCAATGGATCAATGAACAAATCCAAATAGAGATCAAGGAATATATAGAAACAAATGACAAAAACAACACAAAGCCTCAAGTTCAGTGGGAAGCAGCGAAAGCAGTCTTAAGAGGAAAGTATGTAGTGATCCAGGCACACTTGAAAAAGGAAGAAAAATCCGAAATGAATAGTCTAACATCACAATTATCGAAACTGGAAAAAGAAGAACAAATGAGGCCTAAAGTCAGCAAAAGGAGGGAAATAATAAAGATCAGAGAAGAAATAAACAAAATTGAGAAGAATAAAACAATAGCAAAAATCAATGAAACCAAGAGCTGGTTCATTGAGAAAATAAACAATATAGATAAGCCTCTAGCCAAACTTATTAAGAGAAAAAGAGAATCAACACAAATCGACAGCATCAGAAATGAGAATGGAATAATCACGACAGACTCCACAGAAATACAAAAAATTATTAAAGACTACTGTGAAAACCTATATGCCAACAAGCTGGAAAACCCAGAAGAAATTGACAACTTCCTAGAAAAATACAACCTCTCAAGACTGAACAAGGAAGACACACAAAAGTTAAACAAACCAATTACGAGCAAAGAAATAGAAACGATAATCAAAAAACTACCCAAGAACAAAACCCCAGGGCCGGACAGATTTACCTCGGAATTTTATCAGACACACAGAGAAGACATAATACCCATTCTCCTTAAAGTTTTCCAAAAAATAGAAGAGGAGGGAATACTCCCAAACTCATTCTACGAAGCCAACATTATCCTAATACCAAAACCAGGCAAAGACCCCACCAAAAAAGAAAATTACAGACCAATATCCCTGATGAATGTAGATGCAAAAATACTCAATAAAATATTAGCAAACGTTATTCAAAAATATATCGCAAGAATCATACACCGTGACCAAATGGTATTCATCCCAGTGATGCAAGGATGGTACAACATTCGAATATCCATCAACATCATCCACCTCATCAACAAAAAGGACAAAAACCACATGATCATCTCCATAGATGCTGAAAAAGCATTTGACAAAATTCAACATCCCGTCATGATAAAAACTCTCAGCAAAATGGGTATAGAGGGCTAGTACCTCAACATAATAAAGGTTATATATGGCAAACCCACAGCCAACATCATACTGAATAGCGAGAAGCTAAAAGCTTTTCCTCTGAGATCAGGAACAAGACAGGGATGCCCACCCTCCCCACTGTTATTTCACATAGTACTGGAGATCCTAGTAATTAGACAAAACAAAGAAATACAAGGAATCCAGATTGGTAAAGACGTTAAACTGACACTATTTGCAGATGACATGATATTGTACATAAAAAACCCTAAAGACTCCACTCCAAAACTACTAGAACTGATATCAGAATACAGCCAAGTTGCAGGATACAAAATTAACACACAGAAATATGTGGCTTTCCTATACACTAACAATGAGCAAATAGAAAGAGAAATCAGGAAAACAATTCCATTCACCATTGCATCAAAAAGAATAAAATACCTAGAAGTAAACCTAACCAAAGAAGTGAAAGACTTATACTCTGAAAAGTACAAATCACTCTTAAGAGAAATTAAAAGGGAGAATAATAAATGGAAACTCATCCCATGCTCATGGCTAGGAAGAATTAATATCATCAAAATGGCCATCCTGCCCAAAGCAATATACAGATTTGATGCAATCCATCTCAAATTACCAGCAACATTCTTCAATAAACTGGAACAAATAATTCAAAAATTCATATGGAAACACCGAAGACCCTGAATAGCCAAAGCAATCTTGAAAAAGAAGAATAAAGTAGGGGGGATCTCACTCCCCAACTTCAAGCTCTACTACAAAGCCATAGTAATCAAGACAATTTGGTACTGGCACAAGAACAGAGCCACAGATCAGTGGAACAGTTTAGAGACTCCAGAAATTAACCCAAACATATATGGTCAATTAATATTTGATAAAGGAGCCATGGACACACAATGGCAAAATGACAGTCTCTTCAACAGATGGTGCTGGCAAAACTGGACAGCTACATGTAGGAGAATGAAACTGGACCATTGTCTAACCCCATATACAAAGGTAAACTCAAAATGGATCAAAGATCCTAATGTAAGTCATGAAACCATTAAACTCTTGGAAAAAAACATAGGCAAAAACCGCTTAGACATAAACATGAGTGACCTCTTCTTGAACATATCTCCCCGGGCAAGGAAAACAACAGCAAAAATGAGCAAGTGGGACTACATTAAGCTGAAAAGCTTCTGTACAGCGAAGGACACCATCAAAAGAACAAAAAGGAACCCTACAGTATGGGAGAATATATTTGAAAATGACAGATCCGATAAAGGCTTGATGCCCAGAATATATAAAGAGCTCACACGCCTCAACAAACAAAAAACAAATAACCCAATTAAAAAATTGGCAGAGGAACTGAACAGACAGTTCCCTAAAAAAGAAATACAGATGGCCAACAGACACACGAAAAGATGCTCCACATCGCTAATTATCAGAGAAATGCAAATTAAAACTACAATGAGTTATCACCTCACACCAGTAAGGATAGCTGTCATCCAAAAGACAAACAACAACAAATGTTGGCAAGGCTGTGGAGAAAGGGGAACCCTCCTACACTGCTGGTGGGAATGTAAATTAGTTCAACCATTGTGGAAAGCAGTATGGAGGTGCATCAAAATGCTCAAAACAGACCTACCATTTGACCCAGGAATTCCCCTCCTAAGAATTTACCTTAAGAATGCAGCAATCAAGTTTGAGAAAGACAGATGCACCCCTATGTTTATCGCAGTCCTATTTACAGTAGCCAAGAATTGGAAGCAACCTAAATGTCCATCGGTAGATGAATGGATAAAGAAGATGTGGTACATATACACAATGGAATATTATTCAGCCATAAGAAGAAAACAATCCTACCATTTGCAACAACATGGACGGAGCTATGGGGTATTATGCTCAGTGAAATAAGCCAAGCGGAGAAAGAGAAATACCAAATGATTTCACTCATCTGTGTAGTATAAGAACAAAGGAAAAACTGTAGGAACAACACAGCAGCGGAATCACAGAACCCAAGAATTGACTAACAGGTATCAAAGGGAAAGGGACTGGGGAGGATGGGTGGGTAGGGAGGGATAAGAGGGGGGAAGAAGAAAGGGGGTGTTATGATTAGCATGCATAATGGGGGTGGAAGAAAAGGGAGGGCTCTGCAACAGAGAGAAGACAAGTAGTGATTCTACAACATTTTGCTATGCTGATGGACAGTGACTGTAAAGGGTTTTGTGGGGGGACCTGGTATGGGGGAGAGCCTAGTAAACATAATATTCTTCATGTAATTGTAGATTAATGATAACAAAAAGAAAAAGTAAGGAATGGGGAGTTACTCCCTGATAGGATAAAACTAACTGCAAGTCACTGATTAATGCATGCTTTAAATATCATTAATTTTGATCATTTAAAGGGTGTCAGATGATCAGCTATGGAAGTATATTTTTCTGATAATATTCCTTTCTCTTAAAAAAAAAAAAAGCAGTTCCTGTGTGGTGATCTCCAATAAGTTCTTCACAATGGTATAAAGGGCATATCAAAATGTGGGCAAAGGGTTTGTTTGTGTTTATACAGTGGATCAAAGCCTAATTTGGCTACCCAGAAAATGAATTAAGATACGATATGAAGAACTTCCAACATCAACATTCTCTGGAAGAGTCATTCCAGAAGATGATCATCAAAAAACTTCAACAAGGATCCTGGCACTATTGCAGTTGTGGCTGCATTCATCTCACTGGTTCCTGGACTTGCCATTGGAATGAAGAAGGAGATATCTAAGCTGGTCTGTGCATACAGTAAAACAACAAATTTGACTGGATCTATACTGTCAGAACTCAACCAAGAATTAGGAGAAGTGCAAGTTGTAGCGCTCCAAAATCTTATGACTATAGACAATCTACTGTTAAAAGAACATATGGGATGTGAACAGTTCCTAGGAATGTGTTGTTTTAATTTGTCTGATTTTTCTCAAACTATTCAAATTCAGTTAGACAATATCCATCATATCATTGATAAGTTTTCACAAATGCCTAGGTTAACTAACTAGTTTTCTTGGTTTCATTGGAGATGGCTGGTAATTGTAGGTCTGCTTTGGTTATGTAGCTGTATTCCTATTATGTTAATGTGTGTACGCAATTTAATAAGTAGTTTAAAACCTATACATGCTTATTTTACACTACAAGAAGATATGTCAAAGAAATAATCAATCTTCCCATGTTTTCTTCCATCTGCTACTTCTATAGCTTTTCTTCTTCCTTCCTCATTACAACCCTTATTAGAATTCGTGCCTCATATAGAAAATTACTGAGTATCATAATTCTTCCAAGTGGTAAAGATACCTCAAGACAAATGCTGGGCATAGAAGCCACAGGGCATAAATATGCAAAGAAGTAAAAAGCTAACCTTTTCAAACAATAAGGCTTCTCTCTCACTTACCAACTTTACATTTCCCTGTATGGCCCCGGAAGATGACTGGTTAGCCAGAGACGGGTAAGATTCCTCAAGGGAGGAACAACCTAAGACAGGCACAGTCGCAGGGGGGTCATCAGGAGAGAAATTGGGGATCAAAAGACGGGAGGCTTAGAACCTCACACCCCTGTTTTGAGAGAAATGTTCTGCATCCGTGGATGTTTTGTTGCCCTTTTCTAGCTTGGATTAATACTTAGTGTATAGGCACAGACCTGATCATCTACATTTGCCCTCTTTCAGCACTAAATTATGTTTTCTACCTTTTATCATGAATCTACCTACCATTTTAGCATTTTATTAAAAAAAATAATAATAATTATAAGGGAGAAATGTGGGATTCACATTTAAATCAAGCATAAAAATCAAACGAATAATCATATTTGACTTGATTGTTTATAGTTCCTGATGCGTGATCAAAACCGAAAGTTTCTGTGATGACTGCCCTTGCACTGTTCACCATGTAATAACTTATTAACTATGTAAGAACTTGTTCACCATGTAAGAACTTGTTTGTTATGCTTCAGAAGATTGGAGACTGTTGAGAATTAGGCTTGGGGTTGATTAATGATTGTGCATTGAATCCCCTATACAGAATTTTATTGTTGTTAACAACCATATGATCAATAAATATGAGAGATGCCCTCTCAAAAAAAAAATAATTGAAGAGAATTGTGTTAAAGATGCATAATTCAATCCCAAGAGCAAATTCTTAAAAAATAAAAATAAAAATAAAAGCATACAGTTAAAAAAAATCAACATAGGAGTTAAAATAGTACAAAAAAATACTTGATTAACTTAAGTAAGGCAATAAAAAGAAACAGAATAAAAAGACATGAACCACCTACAAAAGCAGCAGCAAAGTGTCAGATGTACATCCAAGCACGTCAATACATATTTTAAATGTGATTGTGTGGAAGACTTTAATCAAATGTAGATATTGTCAGACTGGATATAGGAACCATAAGAGAGCTGGAGTAGCAATATTAAAATTAGAGAAAGTAGACTTTAAGCCAAGAAATGTTAAAAAGAAAAAAACGGACATTTCATGCTGATAAAAATGTCCGTATCTTATGAATATGTAACAGTTATAAATGTATATGTACCTAACAAAAGAAGGCTGAAATATAATGAAGCAAATAACAGAACTAAAAGAAACTATTTTTTTAATGACAGAGATTTAGGTATTATCATAATAATTAATATAACAATTATAAGTCTATGGAAATAAAGAAGTTCTAAACAGGACTATCAATGAATTTGATATAACTGAGACTTGAAAAACATTGTCTACCCCAAAAGAACAGAGTACATCCATATTCTTTATAAACTCACATGTGATATGTTCCAGGATAAACCATAACATAAACCTCAATGAAATTTAAAGATCTGGAATCGTGTGAAAATATTCTTTGACTAAATTAATATTAAAGTAGAAAAGAAAAACAGAAATAGGGAAGATCCATAAACATTTGAAAATTAAACAATATCACTTTTCTAAATAGCCATGAGTAACAAAATAAATAATATAAAAAAATGAAAGAACATGATGAATGGATTGTAGAGGAATATCACAAAATATCAAACTTGATGAGAAGCATTTAAGCAGCATTTGAGAAGTATTTACAGCTTTTAAAACAAAAACTAGAGAGGAAGAAAGATTTAGGTTCATAACAGCCAATCAAGGAGAGACAAAAACAAGAGTAAATTAAACTTACAGACAAAAGAAGGAAGAAAATAATAAATATCAAAATAGGAAACAGAAAAGCAATAGAGAAGAATATGAAATCAAAAGCTGCTTCTTTGAAAAATCAACAAAATTAATAAGCCTTTACCTAGACTAACACATAAAAAAAGAGAAAACAAAGATAGCAAAAATGATGAAAGCAAAAAAGGACATCAGAGAGACAGGGGAGAGTATTATGAATAAATTTATGCCAACAACTTAGGTAAGTAAAATGAAATTAATGTATTTCTAATCTAGACACAAACTATCAATCTTACTCAAAAACAAATAAATAACATTAAGAGCCTGATTCTTTCTATAGAATGTAAATTTTATTTGGAAACCCACACATAAATAAAACAACAGGTCTGGATAGCTTGACTCAGAGAATTTTGTGAAATATTTAAAGAATAATACCAATGTTACACACCACTATTCCAAAAATTTAAGAAGAGAGCATATTCCCCAATTAATTATTTAATGCTATTATTACTTTGATACATGACCATATAAATCCCTAAATATTTAGAAAGTGAATAACTTTTCCAAATACCTATGGGTAAAATAAGAACTCAATAATGATTTGCTTTCATATAAAGACATTAAAAAAAAACTACAAACCAATATAGCTCAGAAAAATAGATGCAAATTTTTTTAATATTTTAGAAAATTGTATCTAATAATACATAAAAATGTTAAGCCATTTTGGTCAAGTGGGGTATATCCCCAAAATGCAAAGTTGGTTTAACTTCTGAAAATAAACTAATATAATAAATACATCATATTAATAGGATGAGAGGTATTTGACAAAATCCAGCATTCAGTCCTGATAAAAACCTCTCAACAAATTGGTACTAATAACATGGTTTCTTCAACATGACAAAGGGCTTCTATGAAAAATATCTAGCTAATATCATACTTAATATTCAAATATTTGAAGCTCTCTCCTTAAGAGTAGAAACAAATTATGAATGTCCACTCTCACTACATACATTCTGCATTGTACTGGAGGATCTTGCAGTGCCATAAACCTATAAAAATAAATATATCCATATGGAAAAGTAGAATTAAAACTATATTAATTCATATACAGACTCTGATTATCAGACAACATGATTATCTACAGATCCTAGAAACTAGAAATGATGTTGCAAGGCTACAAAACACAAAATCAATATAAATCATTTGCATCTCTCTACAGTAGCAAAGAAAAATTGGAAATTTGAATTTAAGCAATAATACCATTCTTATGTCAGCAGAAAATTTTAAACTACTTAGGGAAAAAACGGATTAAAAAATACACAACATCTGTACACTGAACACTAAGAAGTATTTCTGAAAGAAATTTAAGAAGACCTAGAAATATGGAGAAATGTTCATGGGCCTCAAGACTCAATACTGATAATAAGTCAACTTTTCCCAAATTTAGTTACAGATTCAATCCCAATAAAAGTCCAAATACCCTTAAAAATATATAAACATTGGCAGGTTGATTTTATTTTCATCTAGAAATAGCACAGAGAGTAGCCAAAACAACTTTGATAAGACTTACATGCTAGGGGATTTACACTATTGATTGCATGACATTCTAAAGCCACAATAATTAAGACAGTGGGTTATTAATGTCAAAATATATAAATAAACCAGTTCAACACAACTGAATATTCAGAAATTGATCCACACATATATGATCAATTTATTTTTTAATAAAGACATGAAACAGTTTGGTGGATAAGGAACAGTGATTTCAACAAATGGTGCTGAACAATTGGATATTGGTTTAAAAATATCTCTCATCTATACTTCACTCTTAAAACAAGCATTAACTCCAAATGGATTACAAATATATAATATGAAACAATATTATAAAAAATCTAGGAGTAAAGTAGTTGAAATTTTCTACTCTGGATTAGGCAAAGATTTGTTAAATATATGTCAAAAACATCATCTGTTAACATATGACAAATTGGACTGGACCATAATTAAGAATTTCTGCTTTTGGGCAACACTTGAACAGGCACTTTACAAAAGAATATTACAGATGGCAGATAAGAGCACGTAAAGATGCTCGATAAAACAGAATGAAGAACTGATGCATGCAGTAATGTGGACAAAACTAATTATGCTATGTGGAAGACAAAAAAAAATTATATGTACTGTATGATCTCATTTAAATAAAATTCTGAGGAATGCAACCCCATCTGCAGGACTGGAAAGCAGACTGGTGACAGTTAGGGTGGAGGAGGGTGGGATGGGCTGTGGTTCAGCAACTTCTGGTGGGCAGACCGCTGCCCTTCAGGCTGGATTTTGTCCTTCTTGAATTGAAATGTGCAAGGATCTAAATATCATTCAGGGCCTGGAGAAGGGATTGAGAGTAAGTCGTGAGATGTCTTTGTGTGGCCACTGCTGCAGTTGAAGGGGCTGCTTTTGCTGGCAGACAGTCCATGGGGACTTGGGCTTTGCCTTTTTAGCACTGGTTGCTAAGGACATTCATGAATAAGTCTTTGTATGGACATAATGCTTTCATTTCCTGGGAGTGGAATGGCAGGATCACATAGTTAAGTATAGATTTAACTTTTTAATAACTGCCAGACTGTCTTCCAAAGTGGTGGGCCATTTTATATCCCCACCAGCAGTGTACATAAGCTCCAGTTCTTCCTTGCCAATATTTAGTATGAATAGTAATAATTAGCCATTATAGTGAATGTGTAGTGGTATTTCATTATGTTTTAGCTTGTATGCTCTTAATGGCTAATGAGTCTGAATATTATTTCATGTGATTATTTGACATTCATGTACTTCTTTGGTGAAGTGCCCAAATCTTGGCACATTTTCTTTTTATGGCATTGTTTATTTTCTAAATATTCAGTTTTCAGTTTTTAAAAAACATATTCTAGATGCAAGTCCTTTATTAGACATATAATTTGCAAATATTTTATCTTAATCTGTGCCCTGTATTTTTCTTTCCTTAAGAGTCTCTTCTGGAAAGTGGAAGTTTTAAATTTGATCAAGTTTTAGTTTTTTTAACCATATTTCTTATTTAAATGTATTTCAAACACTTTTACATGGAGACCTCTAAAAAATCATGATATGTAAAGCACTGTAAAAGGAACTAAGGAAACTAGAAGGACTAATATATTTACCTTCAGGAATTTATAGTCAGGTCTGGGCTGGTTGAGGGAGGATGGGTTAATAGAGAATAACACACATTGTGCTGCCTAAGTAAGACAGATGCCTAAGGGCCTATGGCAGCCCACTGTTTAATGCAAAATCAAAAACATTGCTTTACTAGAAATAAACAACGGAGTTTTTTTTCTTTTATTAACCTTGAGATGATAAAATCTTTCTAAGCATAACACAAATCCTATGAGCCATAAGAAATTGCTAATTTAGGCTACTTTGAAACACTAAGGGTAAAATTCCTTCAAGTGATGAGTATGCAGGGCTTACAAATAAATAAGGAAACAATAGGAAAAATATAGGAACATGTTCAAAATATGGAGATGTATATATAAAAGTATATGCCAAAGTCGTTTGAAGATGTTCAACATCACACATAATATTAAAAGTTCGTCTTAAATGGAGAGCATATAAATTTCTCCAGCTATCCAATAGAAAAGACCAAAAGCCAGAGGACCTCTAATAAATAGGGTAGAGGGAGCTGATTCCAATCTATAGAAATGCAAAATAAGATGTAATAGGAGTAACAAGAGAGTTAACACAAATCTGATCTCAAAAGAAAACATGCACCAGTTAGGGAACTTAAAAGAGTGAGTAGAAGCTGAAATGAAAGACTTTACAGAGAAAGGCATAGAAATTGAGCATATAGACGTGGGCCTGAAATTCTCAAGTGGAAAGGAGACTGGGCTGCAATACTTTCCCCCACAAACACCTTTACCAGATTCTTGGGCATTTTCTTGAGATTTTTTTTTCATTTCTGCACAAGAATATGTGTATGAATCATTCCAAACCTGTTGTTGCAAAATACTACCTTACTTTATTTCCTGTTCTTCACTTTGCTATGGCCACTTAATAAGCTTTCTTCGATTATCTTCTACGCCGGCATCAATAGAGCTAGCTCATCCTTTTAATGACTGGCTGCAGTGTCATCCTGATTGGATATCTAGGTTGTTTCAGGTCCTTTGATGGTGTGGATTTGTTTCTGTTCATCCTGCTCAGAGTTAAATTCGGTTCTTTAATCTGAAAACTCATAGAAACTCTTCGCCTTCTTCTTTCTTCATAACCACTTCTCAGACATTTCCTCTGGGCTTTCTGCAGAATAATTTTTTGAGCTTCTCATTCTAAATTACTTCATGTCTTATATTATCTTTTATATTTTCACCCTTTTCTCTGTGTGTTAATTATGATGATATTCTCAGATATAATACTTCCAATTACATATATTATCTTCATCTTCATTCTATTATTCAATTTGTTTTAATTTTAAATACACTCATTTTTTTTTCATTTTTGAACTTCTATTTGGCTCTTTTGCAGATCCACAGTTTTTAAGACCATGTCCTGTCTTTGACTTACAATTTCCATTCTTTGATTTTTTTAAAAATGACAATTAAAAATAATTGTGGTTTCCTCTTTAATCTCTGGACTATGGTTTCCCTTAGTATGGTTTATTTCCTCAATGGTTTATAATTCAGATTCAAATCTCTTTGTCAGTGAGGGTGGTTTTACTGAAAGTCTCATGCATTCTGTACTGTAGGAGTGTCCGAAAGAAGCTGATTTGTAGCACTGGCTTTTGCTGGAAAGTAGTGACTTTCTCCAGTCTCAGACCCCTTCATGTTTCTTTTTTTATTTTAATTTCTCTGGGGTATGCATACATGGGTACCACTCTTTCAAAACCAAGCCCCACCAAAAGGAGACTTCTTTTCCAATGTATTTTGGATGATGTCTTTTTTTTTCTTCTTTTTTTGAGACCTAGAGCATCAGGAATATGAGGGGGTTTGATTTTCATTGTGTAACACTTGACTATTTTAAGATATGCCTGAATTATTTAATTGAAAGCATAATGCATACGGATATAAATGTACATCTAATCTCAGCTTCAGAGAATTCTACATGAAAATTAAGTTAGGAAGAAATCTGAGATGAAAGCAGCACAACATGGTTTAGTCCAAGGTAAAGTCCTATCTGAATGATCTATTAGCTCTTGCTTTCAGTTTTTAAAGTGCCAAGAAGAATTCATTATGACTTCAAAATTGTGAGCTGCTAAGAGATTTGAAATTAAATATCAGTAAATTAACACTAAGAGACTAGCAAATAAAAACCTCTATACTAATGCTTCTCTATATATATTATTATATGTAAGTGTGTGTTGCAATATGAAATTTTTATTATTATTTATTCTAGGTGTAAACTTTTTCAGATTCTTATTTGCTTCACTCAGTATTGTTGGAAACCTAGAAAATGCAGGAATATCAAGGGTACTACTAGACATGGGGGGAATGTATAGGAAGTGTTATATGGAGTTGTCATCATAAACGAAGGATAGCTGAGGGGTATCAGGGTTATAAAACACTCCAAGGAATGTAAATCACAGTAATTATTAATACTTCACATGTGAGGTTAGAAAGAGCAAGGGAGGGTGATAACAGATAATAGAGTCATTCTTGAAGAAACATTCGTTTGTATTTTTGTATCTTTTTTCTCTACTTCAGCCCTTTGAAATTTTTAAACTGTGTTTCCCAAGATGTTACCTGTGAACTCTCGGCATCAGAATCACCTGGGATGGAATGGAAGCTACAGAACTAGTTTCCCAGGCAACATCACAGAGCTAGCGAATCAGAAGCTCTGGGCTAGAGCCCTGGTGACCTCAGGATACAGTAGTCCTCACATGCAAACACATACACCTCCAAACTCTGCACCCTCCAAAACACCAACCTGGCCCAGGAATGAGAACCTGCATGTCAGAGGCAGAGTGTATCTAGGGCAGGAAAGCCTTCATTTGGAATATTGTGGACATGCTGAGCTCTCTAAAGTTGTTATTAGTATCTCAGTCAGGCATGGTTTTGCAAGCTAGTCTAGGCTACTGGCATCATTAATGACATAATTTATACAAAAATATGAACTCTGTATTCCAAAAGCAAGTTTAAACTTCACACATTATTAATAATATGGCATTTATTGAGAACTTTACATTTGTTATCACTGAATTCTCAAAAATAAACATGTAACGTAGGTGCACTTATAGACATACTCCAGATGAGGTAACTTCATTTTCATAAATTGAAGGATATTAAAAATTTTTACTATTGAAATTCACTTGTGATTGCTGTACCATTTAATAACACATACTTTAGATTCATAGATTTTGTTCAACGGTTGCAAGCTGAGGTTTATTCAACAGTAAGAAATATGTATCTTTGCTTCCTGCTATGTGATGACTTGCATGAACCCAAAACCTGAGCTTATGCTTAATTTTTCCATTGAAAATAATATTTTTATTATGTTTGTGTAAACAATACAAAAGTTAAGTTTACCATGATGAAACTACAAGTGGAACTAGTTACTACTTTCTATGCAGGCATGCTTCCATTAATTGGGCTTCACAGATACTGTGTTTCTTACAAACTGAAAGTTTGTGGCAACTCTGCACCAAATAAGACAGTCTATTGGCACCATTTTTCCAACAGCATTTGCACATTTGTGTTTCTGTGTCACATTTTGGTAATTATTTCAAGCTTTTTTGTTATATTTGTTATGGTGATCTGTGAGATCACAACTCTCTGAAAGCTCAAATGATGGTTAGCATTTTTTAGCAATACAGTATTTTTTCTTTTTATAGACATACATTGTTGCACACTTAACAGACTACAGTATGGTGTAAACACAACTTTTATATGCTAGGAAACCAAAAACTAATTTAACTTGTTTTATTGCAATATTTACTTTATTGCAGTGGTCTGGAACCAAAACCATAGTATCATCAAGTACGCTGGTAATTACTTTATTCTGTACTCAATTATTAGTCTAATAAGTCAATTAAATTCTTTGTTTGATTAATCAGAAATCATTTTTATTTTCCATGCACTAATTTAGACTCATCGTCAAGCAGTTCTGAAAATTCCCCTTAACTTTGCTATTAAATATTGGTCTTCCAAAGGTTAAGATAAAGGAAAATTTTTTGTATGAGTATCTCTCCATGTTCATTAATACTATATTCAAATAAATATGTTTATATTGTCCAGAATAGTTTTGACTTAGTTTGCTTAGTTAAGTTTTCTCTTAACTACTTTTAACATGACTGGAGAGAGAGATATATCACATGATATGTAGAAAATCTAATAAACTATGTATCTTACTGAAAATAGCACATAATAGTACCAATTATTTCCACAAAAATTAAACGCAACCAGCATTAATTTTTATAATAAAAAAGCAAAAAAATATATGATTTTTAAATATTTTATATTTTTAAATATTTTTAAATATTTAAAAATTTTTAAATATTTTAAATATTGACTTTTTAAATATTTCTGCATCTTACCTGCTGGTTTACAGGAAAGTTTCTGTTGATTTTTTTAATCTGCAATGATAAATAAATAATAAAAGTGAGAAAAGTAAAAACAAGAAAGACATTTTATGAGAATCTATTTAAAGTGAATTCATATATATGATATACTAGGTTGATATACAAAACTCACTTCATATCAAATATCAATTACTAAAGTTTCTTTTTAAAAATTATGACTATCAAAATTATTACTAATTTCATATGTAGATATTTTGAAAAAGAATTTTCATCTAATAATTTTCTCATTGAGGAGAAATGAAAGGCCTGTGTTTTCATAAAATGTTAAGTAAAAATCTACCAAGAATATACAGAGTAACTTTTTATAGCTTATTTTCCTGTATGAAATCAAATTATATTCCATTTGTTTTAAGGCTGAGGAGAACAGAGGAAATGGAATATTCAAACACTAAAGGAAAAAATATATGTGTTGAAATATTTTTTTATTTCATTAACAATATTTAAAAATTCATTTAAAATATTTATGATATTTTATACACTAAAGTGTAACATTTACTTTAAGACTAATGAGTGACATTTCACAAGACCTAAAATAAATCCTCAGAAAAAGAAATTCCTTTGTATTCAGTCGTATGAACAAAGTTGAAAAGTTAAATTAAAATGAGTACTAGATTTAGACAAATGACCTTATAATACACAAAGTGTTCATCAGAATTTTTACTAAATACAACCAATTATTATTTTTCATTGGTTTTCTAGAGAAACTTAAACGTTGCCAACTCTGTATAGTATAATCTTATATCAAACCACAAATAGATTATTTTCACTTAGAATTTATTTTATTGACTTATTTTTCCTTTTTATAGTTTTACTTCCTTTTGCCTTACTGATAAATGTGAAATAACAGGAAATTTAATGGATATGATGTGTGGAGTTGAAGAATCATCAAATGACTCATCTGCAAGATTAGACTTACTGTCAAGATTTGTGTTATTTGAAATATAAAAGAAAAGAAAATTTGTGATTTCAGTAGGGTCATGTACAAATAACATGTCTTTCTAACATTGCTATAATCATTTCTAAATAGTTTTTGTTCTGATAAGAAATCAGCCAATGAAACCTCTAAAACTACTGGTTCCTTCAGCTAAACATCATGACAGTTTGGATATTTAGACCAAAAAAAGCAGACCCCTAAATATATGTTATTAACCATATATTGAAACATCCATATTGAATACTTCTTGGAAGTATGGTTTTTGCTAGTTCTTAGGGATTGTTAGAAAAGTTAGAGAATTGTACCAACACTTTATATGGATGCTTGTCTTCAAGCACATATTATCTAGGTTTGTAACTATAATTTTTTAGTCTGAAAAAGCAAAAGCCTAAATAATGTATTTTAGAAAAAAAATCAGCTGTGTAAATAAGTATTGCATGATATAAAGTAGAGGTTGAGATTGTGAACTACATATGGATCACAGAAATCCTGTTCTACGAATCTAAGTAATGTTTGTGGAATTGACATTCTTTGTTTGTGGAATTGACATTCTTTCTCCAATAGTAGTTTACAGAGTCTGAATTGTCCAACTTGGCTGCAGTGTGGAATGGGCTGATGTTCAGGGAAGGAGCTGCAGTGTAGATGCGTAATGGTCAACCTCTGTTGTCAGAGAGGCTTAGATTTGAATTTCAGCTGTAACTATTACTAAATATCCTCAGGTGATTAATTACCCTGCGCCTAATTCCCTTCCTTTGTAAAATGTCATCAACAATAATATTAGCCACATATATTTGTTGGAAAATGAAATGAAAAAAACAAGTGTCATAGAGTTAGAGCTCAATATGTGGCAATTATTTATACAAAAGAAGTTTGGGTTTCCTTTGAAGACAATGAGAGTATTTTAAAGAATGCTGAGCAAAGATGTCTTCCTTTCACTATGCTTTGCAAATGCCTCTCTTGTTTTCTTGTCAACTCCAGATGTAGATTTGCATACTCCTATCAAGTGTGTGGCAACCATGTGTGAGTCAGGCAGCGTACAGACAATGAGGGTAGAGATTACAGGCTATTAGTGACCACAACCTCAGTCAAGTCCAGGCATGCCCACAGTTAGATGGGAAAGGAATCAAGGGATGCCTCCTTATATATGAAAATGGTAGAATGTCTTCTTGGTAGAATATTGCTTGGAAGCAGAATGCCTACTCCTATATTTCCAAGCATATGCTAGGGAAACTGAATTATAAATGGACATACTTGTAGAAAATACTAGGCATAATTTGTTTTCAGTTACTTATTTTGTAGCCATAACAAACTATATCAATAAAAGAGCTTAAGAACATAAAAATAATAGAAACAATGACAATGTCTATTTTAAAAAAATTAAGTTTTATACCATTATTAAGATTAGGTTTAATTTATCATGTGGGGAAAAATTCAGCTTTAAATAATATATTAGATATAACATGTTCATAATAATGAAATCTACTCATAGAGCAAAATTTAAAAATTATTTATTTTTGGCAACAATCTTAATTCTAAATAATGGAAATTCTAAATTTTCTACATCACTTTTAGACTTCTCTTCAAATAAGAAAAATTGAAACTTGTCCCAAAGACATTTTTTAATGTTAAACGTCTTAGAGACCAATGTTAATTATATATTTTCAGAACCAGTAATTTGTGTTATGAGGAGCTGAAAAATTAATGTAATCTTGAACAAAATAGTCAGTATCTGAGCATGAAGTCCTGTAGAGATGAAAGGACATAATTGCAGTCTACAACACATCACTGGCTTATGGAGATGATTACTTAAACCATCAATCTTAAGGCTGTGAAGAAAGCAGAATGGTTTAGACTGGGATTGACATCACTCTACAAGAACAGCAAATGACACAAACTACCAAGTAAAACAGAGGGGAAAACTATTGATCACAAACAGTGGAAAAGAGTTGGTGATGCCCTTCAAGATTTTTATCGGACCTTTGGCCCTGAAAAAGTTCCTGTCTCAGCATTTTCATATTGGAACCTTATTCATGACGTCCTTGAGGTTCATTCACAAGATCCTGACATTAAAACTATAATCAAAACAGGAGAAAAAGCTCTCAGAGAGGACTCCCGACCGCCCTCTGCCTGCCCTTCTGTAGCCGTAGATATTCCTGATGAACCCATAACCCATACTGACAAATCCCCCGAATCTCAACCAGACACAGAATCTCCAAATACCCATGATAAAATTGATACCCAGGACATGGCTGATCCCCCTAAGATTCCAAATATTTATCCTGCACTTACGTCCTTTAAATCGCAAACTGAAGAACCCCTAGAAAATCAGACCATCCCTTGCCAGGCTGAAAGAGACCCCTGGCGCCCTACAGCGCCACCCTTTTATAATACCACCTACATAGGTTATAGACCCCCTCCGTATAATCCCACTCTTCCAAAAGGCGCCCCCATACCTCAAAATCCTACTCTAGAAGTACTTCATAACTTATCTTCTTCCACTGACCCCATCAGGCAAGTAAAACTTTCTCTAATTAAAGAAGTCTCTTCGCTTAAAGAGATACTACAACAAAAGCGTGAACATGTTCAGCTCGTTAAAGAGATTAAAGCCCTTGACTCAGAGCTCACTTCACTACATTCTGCGCATGCTTCGTCGCTTCCTAAAAAACCCACGAAGAATGCGAAACCTAAGAACCCAGTTTTAGCCTTTCCAGTCACCCGCGGCCGCCCGCTCGTCCGTGGTCGCCGCCCAGAAACCCCCCCAGAAGTCGTAGGAGAGAGTGAGGATGAAAATGCCCCCGATTCTCAAGATCCAGATATTTCAGACCAGGAACAAAACCCCGAGGGAGAGCCCTCAGACCATGAAGAGCCCAATACCAACATAAGAGATCCAGTTAAAGCCCAAAAATATCGCCGCCTGAATCTTAAACATTTAAAAGACTTAAAGGCAGCCGTCACCAATTACATTACTACTAGTACTTTCTTTCGGCCCCTGGGCTTTTCAAAAACTTACAATGTTAATCAAACAGCAAATTGACTCCCTCGTAGCAAAACCCATACAAGAAATCCACTCTAAGGCTTTTATCCCAAAAGAGAAAGATAATCTCATAAAGTATATATTCATCTCTACTTGATTTCTTGGAAGAGCACTTCTCACAAGCCTCAAAAGCAGATACTGTCTTGTTTCCAAGTGCCCCTTTATATTATCTCAGGCAGCAGACAAAGCTTCATAATTCCATACCTCTGACCCTGCATCTAAGCCTGCTAGTTTGAAACCCCTGTTTCACAAACATTGGTTCTAGACTGACTGACTGAGAGCAGTTCCTGTTCAAGCACCCCGTGCGCTCTGGGGATACAGACATGAGGAGTCCATGAGGCCAGCTTTGACCAATGCCAACATCTGTCAAGACCACTGAGCAGACCAGTCTGAGGAGGAGATCCCATGTTAGCCTTATACAGCTAAGGTAGCTCCCAGACCATGATAAAAATAGATTTTCCTTCTTCCATATGCATAATAATGCCATTATAGTTTTATTACCAAAGTAAACTTTGACACATTTCTTGCCAGGCTACATTTAAGCTCCAACCATTGTGGGGGTGTTGTGCTGGGGTGTGTTTGTGACAGGAATTGTTATAGTTTCACCAACCAATGTTCATGCTCCCCAGTTTTATCCCAGGGGTCAAACATGTTAAACAGTTATTGTTGCTAAAAAGCACAATGACTTAACCTTGGAGATTATGTACCTATGTTGTATCTTTAATTTATTAATTACTTTAATAATAAATTCCTTTAGAAGTTTGCAAACTTCTTATGTCAGCTCTTTGAGGAGGAATCCTGTCTTTGTGCTCTTCAGTGTATCTTGTTTCCCCAGTGCCCACAATGCCTTTCCTAACACATGTACATGGTAAGTACTCAAATGTTGAAGGATGTTACATATATTTTACCCACCAATGCAATTATTTGCTCAATATGAATCTGTTCCTTGTGATGGAAACATTCCATATTTTTCGTATATAACTTTGAATTATTTGTTGCCAAACATAACAAATATTTTAACAGATTGTTGATTTAAACTAAGAATGTGTAATTAAATTAACACCTACTTGGAAGTATAGGAGGACATAATCTACACTTCAGAATTTTTAGGAACCCCTCACAACATCTTAATAAAAAACAGGAAGTATACTTGAATCCATACTCATAATAAAATGAAATGATGGAAGAAAGAAAGGAAGGGAAGGAGGGAGGGAGGGAAGATGTGAAAAAGAATAAATAAATAGCTCAGGCCAAAGAATTTCAAATAATTTATGTAAATATCTACCCTCAAACATGACTATAGAATTAGAATTTATTTTGCTATCTTAAAAGATATTTACTTCAAAGACAGCGCATATTTTTAACTATTTTTATTCATAGACCTCTTCACAAATTTAATGAAACTTCTATGACCTCTTTAGAGAAAGAAAAATGTTCAACAATTTGCTTGCATTCCAGAGGATTCCCAAAATTTGGGGAATTTTGGGAATTCCATTCCTTGGAACTTTGTAGAGACTTCCAGAAAAGAAGGAAAATGGCACAAGAAACAGCTGATTTAACCCTCTCCCACTAGGTCGTGAAATATGCTGTTATTCTCCCTCTGTAGAGAGAGTGACTACAGTGAAAGGAGTCTCAGCTGAGACTGAAACTGGTGGGCACAAGGCAGGAGGCTTGGCATCTCCCAGAAGTTTTGACCCCAAAGTTAATTATGAAATATGACTTGGTTTAATGACATATATATTTTGAAAGACAATGAGTAGAAAGTAATAGAATAAATATATAAAATAAGGCCCCATCACAAGTGGTCTTCTCTGATTTTTTTCCTCCATATCACTTGGCATTATCTAATACTGTTTTGTCTGATTTTTATTTTATTTTGGTATTATGATCTGTTTGCTACTGTCCCCCACACCCACCAAAAATAAATTCTGTTGTTTATTTAAATACATCACTTCCTGCACCTAGAAGATTACGTAGATCTTAGCAGGTGCTCAATTCAATATTTGTTGAATGAGTGAAAAGACCAGATATCTCAGAACAATGGATCAAACTCTTGTATTTGAGTTCTAACTTTGTCTTGAAAGCAACATACTTCTAAAGATTAGAAAAGATAAATTATTAACTTTGAGTATCTATAGGAAGTCTAATGGCTTAAAAACATTGAGTTTATACCAAATAAGCTGGAACACCTGGTGATTTAAAAAAAGCAAGTACTCATCTCCTAGGAAGAAAAGTTTTTGGATTGAGACCAAAATGTGGAGAAAGAGAGAGGAAGAGACAGAGAGAGAGAGAGAGAAAGAGAGAAGGACTGAGAGGGAAGTTTGGGCTCCTACAACTTGGCTTTGGGCGAGCCTTGAAGGGGCAGACATTAGTTTGCATACATTGCATAGAAAGCACACATTAGTTTGGAAAATCCCTGTTGGGAGGTTTTGGACTCTTCTCCCCAAGTGCTCCTGGAAACCCCATGTCAAGCAGTTTCAAATGACAGAATAGCTCAGCTACAGGAAGTGCTTCAGTCTGAAGGAGAGAATCCAAGATTTCCCCTGCCTACAAGACTGGTGAGAAAATAACTAAAAGAGCTGGAAAACAAGAAGCTTTGTGTGGGATTGCACACATCAGCAAGTGCATCTGGAAGAAAGTGCCACTCAGACCTCGGGGATGAGACTCCCACCACCAGAGAGTGCACAGGACCAGTGCTGACATGATACATTATCTCTGCAGGACAAGGGGAGGAGAAGAGGAGGAGAACTAGAATGTGAGCTTTTACACAAAACACTGAATTCCTTCCCAGTAGCATTTCTCAACTGCCTTCTCTCACTTTTGCAGTAACCTATATCCATCCAGTTGTAGAAGGGGTTTTAGAATTTAGTCATCCAGTTTATCATAAAGCAACAAAAAAGGATATCATGGGTAAAGGTGTAAATTGCTGTAATTTTATATGTTCTCTATAAAAGATAATTAAAGATAATATTTCAGGTTTGTCCTTCTATTACACGTACGCCATACTTCTAGAGAAGTATTTTAAAATGCCAATCTTAAATTACCATGGCTGATTAAATAATTAACCATTGTCCATTACTTCTGGAACAAAACAACAGAATCTCACAGCATTCAAATCCTTCCATGACCTGGTCCTTGCCTCTCTCACGGGTCACCTGTAAACCATGTCTTGGTCCAGAACTGCCAGAAGTCTGCTTTGCTGTGTGGACCACAGTGCCATTGCACACACACACCAACCCGGGCCCTACCTGATGGCCGGCTCTCGCTCTCTCTCTCAGTCTCTCTCTCCCTTTCGTGCCTTCCCTCCTTCCTTATTTCCCTCACTAACACTCTTCTTCACTTACTCTCTCTTCCTCTCACTTTTGTACTTGACAAGAATTTATTATTTTTTGAATGTTTAGCTGAGGTGCACAGAGATTAAATATCTTTAATTCACCCCAATGTGGCAGAGCCAGGTTCTATCTGAAACCAAAGGTAATAATGATGTGTTTTAAATTATGTATATGTCAAATAATAATGCATTCATTAATTATGATATATACAAAGAGCAAAACACTGATTAGTGCATTAAAAGTGGGTGACTTCAGAATATTATTACTATCATAGGAAAATGCTCATAATTATATTTTAACTGATCAAAGGCTGACATCATCAATACAAGAGGATGGTAATCTTGTTTTACATAAAGAAAATTAACTATGTTTTCATGTATATGTAATACATATACTGATAAAAACATTAGCAATAAATAGACCATTATTATTGCAATCATTTTTCATTTTTATACTCTTCTGTACATTAATACCTAAAATAAAAAATATTATGAAAGCACATATTTTAAAAGATATTTTTACCAACTGTATTATCCCAAATGGTTTTGTGTTTAATTTTCTAGAAAACAACATGTCCAAAGATATTGAATAATCTTTTTAAAGAAAGAACAATTAAAAACCTAACATGAGGAGACTGTTCACATTTTTGGATGAAATGGAATAAAAAAAAAGTTTTGTCAAGATCTTACAATTACTGAAAACACTTGTGTATCATCTACCCATTTTTATGTATGTTAAACAGTATTAGGAGAGAGATGCATCCTATTTTATCCAACATTTTCACCATTTACCTTGACTTCTTACTTTATTCAATTATATTAGTCATTTGCTTTTTCTTACAGGAATCACTGGTATTGATTAAGTTTCATATTTAATAAACCAAATATTTTAAATGCTATTATATGTAATATCTATCCAATATATTTTATGCAATAATATATTCCTATATTATTAAAAGTTTAAATTCAATTCAATAGTTTTCTTATCAAAGACTTTTCATTAGCATTTTGAGTTTTAAGTTGAGGCTGCTTAAAAAACTTGAGGGGCAAATACAAAGTCATTAAATACTTACACTGCAAATGTTTCTCAGATATTTCTTATATGCAAGAACTGAAAAAATAATTATAAATCTACTACTTTACAATTTACCTAAAATCAAGACTGAACATCTATCTAAATATTATGAACTGCACTTTTAAGAATAACATTTAACATGCTTAAATGCTAGGAAATAATAAATAGTGTCCTCTTTTTCTTTGAAAACATTTCATTGAATGTTAATGAACGAAACCACTTAAAATAAGCTTGATTACTACAGATCTGTTAAATTGGGATATAAATAATTATACAACAGGCTTTAATAAAGATTTGTTTGGAGTTCATTTATTTAGAGATAAAATTTAGGATAATAAGAATGTCCATTTGTTTGCCATATCACTCATTTTTAAAAATCCCTTTATTTTGTATATTCAATTTTAGCATCATCAATTATATCCATAAACTAAAGCAGTAATAACCTCTTTGATATCTCCATAGACAGAAAGAGAAATGCAGTACAACATTCAAATATTCTTTTAAAAATGGTCTTTTCTCCTACTTTAAATGTCTGTAGGGATAATTATCTCCCAATTAAATGTTTGCAGATTAGTGAAGATATTACATTTTAAAATATTTATCCTACTAACCTTTTGCTTTTAAACCACATATTTGAGTCAGTTCTGACAACTGCAGTAGTGTGCTCTCAGGACGGATGAGGCAGGACCCTGATAAAAAGGTATATTTTCCCATGAAAATCAATTTCGAAGATTTACTCAAGCAAATCATTCTTCTGGAAGCAAGAAACTGTCCTCCTATTCCCTCAGAGATTTGTGGCCAATATTATTTAACAGATGTGTGAGAACTCAAGAGATCTTCATTCTATAGATATAAATCCACCTCAAGACTGATGATAAAAGTGTGTGGGCACATCAAGGCAATGTATCCGTTCTGCAGCTGTTGATAAAACCTGCCTTTCTCGTGCAAAGGAAAGAATCAAGAAAATGATTTTTGCCTCAGAAGCTCATATTTCAGCTCATGTTTTCCATGCGTTTTTACAGGATATGGATTCTATGCCCTCATTACCTTCATTATTACCCAAGGTATTATCAAGGAGCTCCCTCTTCAGCTGTCGTTAGCTTTTAAGCTCCGTTTTGGAATGAGGAATGTTCTAAGATATATTCAATTGAGCAACTGCAAACCCAAAATGATTCCTTGCATAATTTCTTAATGGTTCCTCACCAATCTACTTATCACTTTACATGCACCTTCTCTCCCATACAAAGCCTGCTACTAAGTGAGAAGGCTCTGTACCCTGTAACCCACAGTTAGAGGGAAAGGTAATTTCTTAGTCTTGCTTTCCTAGAAATAGAGCCTGAGGAAGTCATACATGTTAAACCTTTATTGAGGGAGGATGATCAGACCCAAAGAAGCTAGAGAAAGGGGTAAAGGGCAGCAAGACAGGACAGCATAAGGCAAACAGAAGGAGGTGAGGAGCGTGAGTCACTGGGCTGGCCCCTGCCTCTCCAGGAAACACTGCTGGTCATTCCATCAAGTGTGAAACCCCTGCAGAGTCTTACGCAATCCCTGAATTTCCAAGTAGTTCATTTTCTGAGGAAGGGCAAGTGATTTGACAGCAAGCTTTTTTTTTTTAATCCTTGTTTCTCTTTGGACAATGTATGTTCCATGGGGATTGCTCCCCACATTCCTGTCATCATTAGTCTGGAAGCATCCCACATTCCTGTTGTGTTATAATTAGTCTGGAAGCACCTGGTGAGCCCAGCAGGATCAGCTCCTGCTACTGTGGACATAAGGGGGACACAGCAGGTGGCTGAAGGGGTGGGTGTGTTAGGGAGAGGCCCCCATGTAGTTCCTGTAGCTTTGAGAAGCTGGAACATTGAGAACATGAATGCCCTGGCCAGGAAGAAAGGCAAAGAATGAGACCTATGGCAGGGGTGGGTCAGCTAGGCAGAGCCAACTGGATCAAGGGTGGCATATAAATGGTGTTCAGTAAAACTGCCCACTTTTATTATGATTGCATTATTCAGTGTATCAATGCACATGATTTGTTGTACAAATTAAATTCAGCTAATATTTTCCCATGTCAAAAATTTCAAAACTTTAACTTCTAGTGAGTCATTTTCCAAGAGACAGAGTGGGTTATTTTATGAAATCCCTCCTGACATAACACACTCAAATAAGCTCTAATGTAAAAAGCAAAAAATATGATTGCCAAAAATGCAACATAATGTCCAAACTTGCCCTTATTATTTTCTGATTTAAGTTAATGACTCTGCAATTGTTTCATTTCACACTTTGTAACCCCTTTTTAGTTGACAGCTGCATGTCTGACATTCATATTTTAGTGTATGAGAAAATACAATGCAAAAAAACAACACGCTAGGGCTAAAAAGTAATTTAAGGACTCAAAAATGTCAGCAGCTATAAAAAAGGAAGAAAAAGTCTACCTAAGTGCCACCATGCCTGTCAGAACCATACTCGGCAACCTCTGATCACAGTCTTTAGTTCATTTTCAGTAAATCTTCTTTCTGCTAGGTTTTATTTTGTCATGACTTTCAATTCACCTACAAAGCTGTGTTGAGTCTTTTCAATATGACAGACATAATAAAAGTGTTTGCTTTCGCTTTTCACAACCTAAATTTTTATGAGAAAAATATTCCATCTTTTCAACTTGCAAGTGTTTACCTTGCAATATTGCAGATCTCTATGGATTAAATATGTAACTCTTAAATATTTTTTTCATTTCTGCAGGTAATGTGTAAAATGTAGGAAGATGGGTGAAATAACTGCTGTGAATTCATTGACTAAATCTGCATGCACACACGTGTGTGCATTTGTGTGTGAGAATTCTGAAGGACTGTGACCACCCAACAGAAGTCACAGAGGGTATTGGTTACTTATGCATTTTCTTTAGAGTTACTATGCTTTCAGTATTAAGTAATTTGGTATATATCATTGGCTATCTATCTCAAAAGATATTCACAATCTTCTTTTCTCAATCATATCCCATAGCAAACACCAGAAAGGTAGACACTAGACATTATCACTACCCTGTCACCTCCCCACCCCTTGGAATAGTCCTGGGACTGAGTTTAGGAGAATGAGAAGTCAGCATTAGTATATTAGGGTGTTTCTGGGAAGTTTTCTCTTAGCTTGACATAAAGGGAGATAGGTAACTGGTGCTACTTAACACTTTTTCCCATTCTTTCCTATTCTGAACACTGAAGTGATGTTTGGAACCATTGCAACCCTTGTGTAACCATGTGGTGACAAACATAAGGTCAAAGCCAACACTGAGTGGAGGGCAGTGTGGGTATAGATAGAAGTTGGGTTATTAGTGTCTTCCTTAAACTAATGAACCAAAGCCAGTAAATGCCACTATCAAGAATCCTTGTTAGTTGGGTACAAGCCCCATTTATTTACTCAAACAGTATTTAGAGTTTCTCTTGTTTGTCATTAAAAGTTTTCTTAATTGATAGAAACATTGGAAAATAGAGTCTATTCTCTTCCATGTAGTAAAATGTAAATTATATATTTTTAGATCCTCACATATATAATCACATATTCTTCTTTAAGATTACACTAATTTTCAATGAACCTTTTAGGATAGAATCATTCATATACATAGATATTTCTCTATCTATACATAATTCTCTACACAAATATACACACACACACACCAGTAATACATTTCAAGTAACACACTTCATTTCTATAAAGGAAATGCATGTGTAGGGTATATTCATGAAGGACTTTAGAAGAGGAGATCCCTTCATGTTAATAGGTAACCTTAGTAGAAGCGTCAGGTGAAATTCTGTTTGTCAATCATGATTTATTTCAGTGGTGTGGTAGTAAAGACTGACTGGGAAGGTTGGATTCATGAAACACTAGCTGAAAGACAGCCTCACATTTGATCTGCTTCCTCTGTCTCTTCTAAAGATGAGGGAACTGATTTTTGGCCAAAATCATAGGTACTTAATGGTGTAGTTAGTACTAGACATTTATTTCAATTCATTGTATCCAGTTTTATTAACAATCTATCCAAAAAACTGCCTTTCAGAATCTCAAATAACAAAGATGTGCAACCTCAAATACATTAAACAAATCAGTACTGCCATTTATTAATGGCTTGTGGATTAAGGCACATAGTATAGATTGCAACTGGAAAAAAGAAAAATTACAAGTGTTTCAACATCTGTTAAAGGGACAGAATTTTCCAAGTTCTTTATATTTTTTTATCTTAGCCTGCTAAAAGGCCCAGCTTATTCTTTCTTTTTTAAGGTATCACTGATGTACACTCTTCTGAAGGTTTCACAAGAAAAACAGTGTGGTTACTACATTCACCCTTATTATCGAGTCCCACCCCATGCCCCAATGCAGTCACTGTCCATCAGAGTAGTAAGATGCCACAGAGTCCCTACTTGTCTTCTCTGTGCTGTACTGTCTTCCCTGTGACACCACACACACCATGTGCACTAATCATGATACCCCAAAATCCCCTTCTCCCTCCCTCCCCACCTGCTCTTCTCCACCCATCTCCTTTGATAACCCCTAGACCCATTTTTAGTCTGTGAGTCTGCTGCTACTTTGTTCCTTCAGTTTTGCTTCATCATTATACTCCACAAATGAGGAAATCATTTGGTATTTTTCTTTCTCTGCCTAACCTATTTCACTGAGCGTGGTACCTTCTAGCTCCATCCATGTTGTTGCAAATGGTAGGATTTGTTTCTTTCTTATGGCTGAGTAGTGTTCCATTGTGTATATGAACCACATCATCTTTATCCATTCATCTACTGATGGACACTTAGGTTGTTTCCATATCTTGGCTATTGTAAATAGTGCTGCAATAAACATAGGGGTGCATATGTCCTTTTGAATCTGAGAACTTTTTTTCTTTGGGTAATTTTCTAGGGGTGGAATTCCTGGGTCATATGGTATTTCTATTTTTAGATTTTTGATGAACCTCAACATTGCTTTACACAATGAACTACTTTACATTCCCACCAGCAGTGTAGGAGGGTTCCCCTTTCTACACATCTTTACCAGCATTTGTTGTTTCTAGTCTTTTCGATGTTGGCCATCCTAACTGATGTGAAGTGATATCTCAGTGTGGTTTTAATTTTCATTTCCCTGATAATTAGTGATGTGGGGCATCTTTTCATGTTCCTGTTGGCCATCTGAATTTCTTCTTTGGAAAATGGTCTGTTTATATACTCTGCCCATTTTTTAATCGGGTTATATGCTTTTTGGATGTTGAGGCATCTGAGTTCTTTATATATTTTGGATACTAACCCCTTGTCAGATATCTTGCTTACAAATATATTCTCCCATACTGTAGTATGCTTTTTGTTCTGCTGATGATGTTTTTTGCTGTACAGATGCTTTTTAGCTTGATATAGTCCCATTTGTGCATTTTTGCTTCTGTTTCCCTTGCCTAAGGAGATGCATTCAGGAAAAAGTTGCTCATGTTTATGTCCAAGACATTTTTGCCTATGTTTTTCTTCTAAGAGTTTTACAGTTTCATAACTTACATTCAGGTCTATGATCTATTTTGGGTTTACTTTTGTGTATGGGGTGAGACAATAATCCAGTTTCATTCTCTTGTATGTAGCTGTCCAGTTTTGCAAACACCAGTTGTTGAAGAAGCTGTCATTTCCCCATTGTATATACATGGCTCCTTTATCATATGTTAATTGATCATATATGCTTCGGTTTATATCTGGGCTCTCTAGTCTGTTCCATTGGTCTATGTGTCTGTTTTTGTGCCAGTACTAAATTGTTTTGATTACTATGGCTCTGTAATAGAGCTTGAAGTTGGGGAACATAATCTCCACAGCTTTATTCTTCCTTCTCAGGATTTCTTTGGCTATTCAGGATCTTTTGTGGTTCCATATGAATTTTAGAACGATTTTCTCTAGTTCATTGAAGAATGCTGTTGGTAGTTTGATAGGGATTACATTTAATCTGCAGATTGCTTTAGGCAGGGTGGCCATTTTGACAATATTAATTCTTCCTATCATGAGCATGGGGTGTGTTTCCAATTATTGGTATGTTCTTTAATTTCTCTCATGAGTGTCTTGTAGTTTTCAGGGTACAGTTCTTTCATTTCCTTGGTTAGGTTTATTCCTAGGTATTTTATTCTTTTTGATGCAATTGTGAATGGAATTGTTTTCCTGATTTCTCTCTCTGCTAGTTCATTGTTAGTGTATAGGAATGCAGTAAATTTCTGTGCATTAATTTTGTATGCTGGAAGTTTGCTGAATTCACATATTAGTTCTAGAAGTTCCTGAGTGGATTCTTTAGGGTTTTTTATGTACAATATCATGTCATCTGCAAACAGTGACAGTTTAACTTCTTCCTCGCCATTCTGGATGCCTTTTATTTCTTTCTGTTGTCTGATTGCCATAGCTAGGACCTCCAGAACTATGTTGAATAAACGTGGGGAGAGTGGGTATTCTTGTCTTGTTCCTGATCTTAAAGGAAAAGCTTTCAGCTTCTAACTGTTAAGTATGATGTTGGCTGTGGATTTGTCATATATAACCTTTAGTATGTTGAGGTACTAGCTCTCAATACCCATTTTATTGAGTTTTTATCATGAAAGGATGTTGAAATTTGTCAAATGCTTTTTCAGCATCTATGGACATCATCATGTGGTTTTTGTCCTTTCTGTTGATGTGGTGGATGATGTTGATGGGTTCTTGAATATTGTAACATCTTTGCATCCCTGGAATAAATCCTTCTTGATCATGATGGATGATCTTTTCGATGCATTTTTTAATTCAATTTGCTAATATTATGTTGATTATTTTTGCTTCTATGTTCATCAGGGATATTGGTCTGTAATTTTCTTTTTTTTAAGGTGTCTTTGCCTCATTTTGGTATTAGAGTGATACCAGCCTTGTAGAATGAGTTTGGGAGAATTACTTCTTCTACTTTCTGGAAAACTTTAAGGAGGATAGGTATTATGTCTTCACTAAATGTTTGATAAAATTCAGCAGTAAAACCATCTGGTCCCGGAGTTTTGTCTTTGGTCGTTTTTTGATTAGCAGTTCAATTTCATTGCTGGTAATTGGTTGGTTTAGATTTTCTGTTTCTTCATGGGTCGGTATTGGGAGATTGTATTTTTCTAGAAAGATATCTTCTTCTTCCAGGTTATCCAGTTTATTAGCATATAATTTTTCATAGTATTCTCTAATAATTCTCTGCATTTCTGTGGTGTCCTTACTTAGCTGATAACAGCAAAGCTCCTATACCTTTTTTAATTGATTGCTCAGCACTTTTCTACACTTTTATTTTCATTCTTCTAATACCTTCATTTTATACTTTCTCTGGTAAGAAATATATGGACTTAACTATCTTTTTCCAGTCTGACAATCTTTATAACTGGATAGTTGGGTCCATTTAGCTCAACTACAAATATTACATGTATATTTATTTAAATTGCTACTGTTTTATGTGCTTTCTACTTGTCCAACTTGTTCTATTTTATTTTTCTTCCCTTTTCTTTCCTTGTGGCCTTCTTTTACTATATTAATGTTATTTTTCCTCTTATTCTTTGTTAATTTGGAAGTTACACACTCTGACTATTATGTTAGGTCTTTCTGTAGTAAATAATACATCCATTTTTAACATATTAGAGTTCAATATTAACTACATTTACCTCCTTTGCACATATATGTTACTTTTGTAATATAATGCAATTCAGTTCATCTAAATACCTCAAGAAAACCATTATTATTGTTTTATACAGAAAATTTCCACTGAGATTCATTCACATGCTTATCATTTTCCTCCCTATTCCTTGCTTCCCACATCTCCAAGCTCATATCTGGAATTATTTTTGTTTGCTTAAGAAAACACTCTTCAATATTTCTTTTATTAAAAGTCTATTCTTGTTGAATTTTCTGTATCTTTCTATTTGATTGAAAATTACTTAATTTTACCTGGATTCTTAAAAGATATTTATAAGATATGTCAAGATAGGATAGCCTTTATTTTTTTTCAGTACAGTGCAGATATTTTTCAACTGCCTTTCTGCTTACATTTATTTCTATTGCAAGTATCCATTGCTTCCAGTTTTAACTGAGAAGAAATAAGCCCACTGTAGCCCATTTCTCCATCAGACCACAACTAAATGCACTGGGCAAAATATAAAAGGCAACTACCTGAAAAATCTTTAAGAAGATAATAACAAAGACTCTGGGGATAATAATTAATACAATTATAGTGGTTCTCTGGTTTTTGTTTTGTTTTGTTTTTGCTTCCTTTATCTCCCAGAGTTGACATGAGATCAAGACAAATTAGATCATGAACAACAAAACTGTGATACAAGCCCATCTTTCTCACCAGATGCCTGGGAAGGGACCCTCTGTGAGTCAGGGGTACTGAAAAAAACACTTAAGACATTTTATTTTTTTCGTTCCCTGCCCCGCTCCAAGGCCAGCCTGTGGAACAGCTGCTCATATGGATGTGGTGAGGAACTTGGAACCTGGGTCCCTGATATAGGAGAACCCCATATCATTTCCTCTCTTTCTTTTTACTGTGCCCTGAGGGGAGGTCACACCCACAAGGAAATGTACAACAATGCAGGAGGCTAAACTCTGAGAGAAACTCTGACTTTCTGGAAAGATCAAGGACAGATACTCCCTGGGAGCCAGAGAGTATGGGAGAACTCCTACAGAGAAGTGAGGTGGGGAAGGGGACACCTTAATTCCATGTGTGAACTGAGAGAAATTCTGGGTTCACCCCCTAGCAGTGTGGAATCAAAACTTGAAAACTCAACAGATAGCTTTCCCACCATGGAAGACAAGGCAGAATTTAATGTATGAATCTAAGCATGTTTTTGTCTGCCCTATTCATTCTTACAGTAGTCCAAAAAAATGACTGCCCCTTTTCCACCCCCCCAAAAATATATATATTCAAGTCAAATCCCTGGAACTTTCAAACATTTCCTTATTTGGAAATAGGATCTTTGTGGATGTAATTAATTATGTATCTTGGGGTGGGATTATCCTGGATTATCTACGTGGGCTCTAAATTCAATGAGTATCCTTATAAGAGACATGTGAAGGAAAACAGGCACACAGAGGGATGTGACTTAGACTTCAGTGCTGCGGCATGA
Organism: Manis javanica; assembly: GCF_040802235.1. Taxonomy (NCBI): domain Eukaryota; kingdom Metazoa; phylum Chordata; class Mammalia; order Pholidota; family Manidae; genus Manis; species Manis javanica. The sequence continues at coordinate 137,723,157 of NC_133157.1, read as the reverse complement.
GCCTCGGAAGTCAGGACACACTGACGGTTACCAGAAGATGGATGAGGAAAGGGAGGATTCTGTCTTGGAGCCTCCGGCGGGAAGCAGCAGGGGTGTGAACACAGTCCTTATGCTGCATAACAACTCCATTACTTAGTGACACAGCACATGTTCACTGCCTCTGTTTTTTGTAGGTCAGGAACCCAGGAGTGGCCAGCTGGTTGCCTCCAGATTTCTCATAAGGCTACAATCAAGTCCGTGGAAACTGCAGTCTCTTCTGAAATTTCAACAGGAGAGCATCTCCATCTAAGCTCAATATCCAGCCCCAGTGAGGACAGGATCCATAAGGGTGTGCCTCCCAGCAAGGGGAGCTAATTAGGAGTCATCGTAGAAACCAGCTTGTCAAAGCTGGCTGGTCTCTGGGTATCCAGATTCCTGCCACACACAAAATACACTGCCCCTGACAGGTTCTCGAGTTTCATCCCATTACAGCACCAGCATACTTAAAGATCTTCAATTATTTCAAATGAGTTGGTCATGGAAAAAAAAAGGTAATGACAGAATGGAAAAACATTTTTTTGAAGTATTTACTTGAAGCAAGTCTTGTTTTCACAATTCAAGAATTTAATTTTTGCAAATATATTCAGGTCTACCTTACCCAAAATCATAGCAAATGCCCAATGGGAGCTGGCTTAGGCTTTAGCTGGAACCCAGCACACTAAACCATAGCTCCTGCCCTTCCTCCCTTCCCATTGTGTGAGCATATAATTTAAATAAAATACATGAGCCCCTGTGCAAGTACAGCTTTAAGACAAGTCCCCAAAGCATCCTTTCCTACTGTATACCATTTACTAAATACATTGTAGATATCTTGGAGCCACCTTGAATAACAATGAACTTAAATTAAAACAGTGTGTCTGAATACTTGTAACTATTTTGTTCAATGACCTGCTGTAAAAAGAAAATTTTCAGATAGCCACTATGTTACAGAATTTCCACAAAAGTAGTTATGAAAATGTCCCTATTCCACAGAATTATTACTGCCAGACACCAGAAAAAAAGAATAGAAGGTGGTTGGCATATTGTTATAGTTACTCCAGTACAGTTTTTGTTTTCTTGTTTGCTTTCTTTTTAACTTTTCTTATGTCTATTCTTCAACTGGTCCGTATAGTAAAATATGATTCATTATTAAAAAATGTTTCTATAATATTGAGATGTTAATATTCTTTTTTCCAAATCATGTGTACATATATGTTTTATATAATTTCAGTGAAATTATTTTTAAACTTTTTACCTTAATCTTTTATGTGCATTTTCCAGTTGATCTTTTTTTAAATTTATGTTTCTGCATGCTAATCTCCTGAATAGAATTCCCTCAGATGTTTTTCTCAGTATTTTCCTTTTTACACTTATTAATAAGAGTCAGATTTATATAGGCCTACACATATATGTTTATACAAGATATTGTTTCTAGGTTCTTTTTTAGAGTGAAAATTAAGAGGACTAGAAAATATCCAGCTATCTAAACAAAACTTTTCTAGCTACTCTCAATCTAATTCTTTCTTTATACTAGTCAGCCTAGTCGGCTGTATCCGTTGTATCATGCACACAGTCATTACGCCTTCGCTGAAGTCAGTACAACTTTTACATATTGTTATTATGCCTAATAACTCTTCAGCATTTATGTAGCACTATATGATTCCATATATATATATATATGTGAGGGTATTTTGTAACCATTAGTACTTTTGAGTGAGGACTGCTTACAAGGTCCAAGGACACTTACTTAACTTGTGATCACAGGGAGGAGAAAGAACAGCTAGGTAACTGTTAGTAGAGCAATGGCTCTATCATACTGCAGGGCTCTCCCAGCTGCTGAAACAACACTGGATGGGAGAATCGTCTGCTTTCTTAAGTTTCGTGATGAGCATTTCTCACAAGGTTGAAACGCAAGCAGTAAAATTTGACTTCTCCTTCTTGTTCTTCTTTATCCTTACAGATGATAGAGACATTTGCATTATCACTTTTTTAAATATAGCATTGATTTTTCAAATGCTTGTCTTTTGGGTCACAGCATTCTAGCTGAACATATCTTCCAAGGAAACATAGTTTTCATAAGAGTATTCCTAGGATTATTTGGGGTCAATGCAAATTTGGATGTAAATAAATAGAAAAAAACTTTGAACTTAAAATTTAACATTCTGTTCTAATTTTTTATATAAATATAGAATCATAGCTCATTTTTAGGACTCTAATTATTGCATGTGATGAAATAAGAGGCAATACTTTCATGAGGTATTTTTCTTATTTCTTTAATCCTAGAAACAGCCCTAAAATGTAGGTAAAGCATGAGAGGGAGAGGAATGCTCCTTAGAGAAGTACTGTACTTTGGTTTTTTTGTCCTTGCCAGTCTGAAAACTCTCGCCATCTTCTATGACTTTAATATGATGACACAACCAGATTAGCAAAGACTGGGTTTTGGGGATCACTATTGTCCAAACTAGGCCTCCTTGTTAGTTGAGGTTCTCAGTTAAGTCTTGGTGTATTTGTACCAATCTGGCACCATTTTTTGGAAAAAAGTCATCTGCCTTTATTAATACCACAATGCAATATAATTTCACACATACCAAATAACCAAAAATTAAAAAGACTGGTGACACCAAGAGTTGAGGTGATCTGTGAAAAGAGAATGGTCAGCCACTGAGTAGAGAGTAAATTACACAGCCAATTGGAAAACGTTTGCATTACCAGGAAATGTGGAACAAGTACATACCCATATCTGTCAATTCCATTTCCAGACATCCACTTCCACATCCCCTTAGGAGATGGGGGCATAGCCATTTATGATGGCACTGCTGTGTTTAGTGGCTGGTGGTCCTTCTCATTTTAAGAAGAAATATTTGCTACACTCTTACTTAGATTTGGAAGCAAAGATGTTTATGTCTGGAGGGTCATATATGTGAGGAGAGCAATGACTTGAAAAGCATTCTGCTTGCAGATATGTCAGAACAGATCAGATCAAAACATCATCTCATTTACCTATTTGCATGAATGTTCATGAATTGGTGAAAGACTTACATATTTCTGCTAGACCATTTACATGTTAGACCTCTGAACTTTCCTTGGGATTTCTTAAATGCTCCAACAAGGCATATAAGAATGTGGGCAGAAGAGAGTTTGAACACAGGCATAGATGATATTTAGTATTTTTCAAAATAGAATAATCTTTAACTGATATCAAATAATCCTTAATGACCTACATCAAAACTCAATATGGTTTATGGTTTTGCATATTTTGTTACACTATACTTCCCCTAGAAGTAAGGGGGAGAAACGATTTGATTTGGTTATTAAAGAATAGTGATAATGAGAAGATAGAGATAATAAAGAAACAGACTGGGGAAAGAAGAAAAGCCTAGAGCAGGAGGAGAAAAAGTTGAGTAAACCTTTCCTAGCAACGTAGACATGGCTCTAAGGTTTGATTTCTGGACCCCACGATGACATCTAACTATTCTTGTGCCAGCACAGCCTCAGGTGAGAGCTTCCAGCTCCACACTGACTCCTTTCATTCTCCTCTCCCAGCACGGCAAACATTTCCAGCTGCAATTCTAAGATCATTAAAGGAATATCAATAATGCTTTCTGAATTCAGTACTGCTTTAGTCCAGAATGACTTTACATATATATACACATTAGGGATTACATGCTAAATATTTATTTCTACTTATTTAACTAATGTAAATGTTTATGTTTGTGAATGGAAATGTATATGTGAAAGTATTCTTGAAGTGATAAATCAGGCTAAACTCTCAAGATAAAATGATTGCCCTTAGGTAAGTTTTCCAGAATGGCTTTCATGTCGGATGTGAAATGGCTCATTCTTAGATCAACCTCAGAAAGTTCATGCAAAATTACATATATATTGAATTTACCAAGGCTGCATAACTCCAGGTATTTCTTGAATCACTACTTACATTGTGCTTTGTGAGGTTTGAAATATTAGTTGCTATTGCTTGTAGCCAGTCAATACATTCTTCACCAGATAGGCACTGAATGATCCCACTGCAGACCCCATCCACAGCAATGACTTGAAAAGCATTCTGCCTGCAGATATGTCAGAACAGATCAGATCAAAACATCATCTCATTTACCTATTTGCAACTTGAAATATCTGTTGATAGCTCTTCCTTCACACAATATGAATACAGCTTCCAATTCACATTTGCTTACTTCTCTTTATGAATATTTCTGTGTTTAGGTGGAACACTAAAGACGAACCCTGACAACATACAATTTCAAATATTAGACAAAAATCTTGAAATGCAGATAAATTTGGAGCACCTTTGAGAGGTATTATGTAAATGGAAGTGTAAGAGATTTTAGAAAGATTCTTTTCCCAGTTTACCATAAAATTATACATAGAAGTTTATCTATTAGTCTGGCTACAAACATCTCCTGTTGAATTTTTTTTCAATACATTTTCTGATTTATATTGGAAAGATTAAAAAAATCATACAAATATTAAACATCATATAAATAGCACTTTATGTCATAACCGGCAGCATTTTGTCAGTTGTTTAACCACTTTCAATCTCAGCTTATTCATCTTCTCAAAGACAGTTTGGGACAAGAAATTCATAGCTCACCTTTAAATCTGAATTTTCATGGTCTGAATTTATGTGAATGTTATACATTTTGTTAACAACCAACTTTTATTTAAAATGCAATAGCCAGTCTAAATATCCCTATGGCCTTCTGTTGATTTTTTTATTGTTTGTTAGAGAAAACTAGATTATGCCATCCTAAATTGTTTACCAAAGTGCTAGAGAATCTTAAGTGGCTCCCTATGGCTTTAAAGATTTACTTTTTTTTTCTTTATCAAGTTCTTGCACTTTTAGAAATAAGCTTAATGGACAAATATAGATAGAAACCCCACATTAAATGGAATGCCTCATGCTTGAGAATTACCTTGTTGTCCAATAGGATACACTTTAGAAAATGCACACATTATATTTAAATCCCAGTGAATTACAAAGCAATGGCAAAGTTCTGTAGTTCATTACTTAAAGGCTATGTAAACTGCATACATTTATATATTTTCCTTTAAGTTCATGCACTTACTGTCTTTTCTGAGCTTTACAACTAGGTATTTGTAGATATTATACATGTTTTCACTTCCGTAAAGTCAGCCACAGAGCATATGTCTGGCTCAACGTCATCATTAAGCCTGTGTGCCCACTCCCTTCTCGGAAGAGCAGTCTGTGCCTCAGAGCCGGGCACGCGGTAAAGCCTTTCAGTTCTAAGGCACTCTGCATCCAAATTAACGTTTTTGAGAAATTTACTTTCATATCCTTGACCACTTTCAACTGATAGCAGGGAAGTGTTCAAATATAATTATTTGTTTTATCTTAAAAACACATGAAAACATCTAAGAAGTACAACTACTGTCTGTCGCTATGAAATAACATTCTTTTGAATTTATGACAAAAAATATGTATAATAGGAAGAGTATTACAACTTCACATGACTTTGTAAGCTTTAATTTTGATATTCAGCAGTGAGCAAGACATTTAAAATATACAGACAGAAGCTCAACCATCCATGGAAAATGAGAGCTAATTTGAGTTTAGTAATATACATTTGTTTCCGCTCTCTGATTATCATAACTTTTGCTTCATGTACCATGAATTAAAGCATGTCTTGAACATATTTGTCCTCTGTGCCTTAAATTAATCATGACTGCTTGATATTTTTAGCTGATTAAAACACATAGATTTGAAATCTGAAATCTATGTAATCATATATTTTACGTAGTCCCTATATGGAATAATTCTGAGTGACTATTCTTTTCTAAACCCAGGCTTATATATGAATATACATCACTTTTGACATTCTGTTTCAAAGGTTGATTTAATGGAAACCCTTCCATGAATATAAGTGAAGTATTTGAACAGTTTCTTTGTCACATATGGCCTGTTATAAAATAAGGCTGATCATAAAGATTTCAGTCTGAGTATATTTCTGCCTCTACAATTGGATAAATGAGAGTACTGGCAAATTACTCCATTTAGATGTGCCTCAACATTCCGTATAGGAAAATGTAATAATGTGCTTTACAGCTTTAACAAGTATTTATAGAGTAAATGACAAGATCCAAATACTTTCACAAATAACTGGAGCTCTGAATAGTTTTCTTCTGAATAATCCATTAACGTGGTCTTGATTGCAATGTTTGAAGTGTTTAGTAAGAATGTCTCTTATTCTTTCATGGAGCACTTGGGATGAACTGAGGTGCTTTTGTTTTTATTTGTACTGTTTAGAAAATGTAATTCTTTGGAAATAATAATAGTAAAAAATCTTATTTGTTTCATCTTACTTGATGGTATAATTTCCATATCAATAGACTCCATTACCCATTGATTTAGAATTGTGAGACATTAAACTTTAATAGTATTTACAATGGTTTGAAGATATTCAGTCAAAATTATTATTCTTAGTACACACACACACACACACATACACATTTGCCAAAAAAAGTTACAAAATTGAAGAGTTAGATGATCTGAAGTTTTAAATTCAGATTATTTTTTCTACTCCTTACTCAATATTTTAAGTATGTTTCTAAGGATCCTTAATCATTACTCTGACAATGAAAATTATTTCTCAAAAGTTGCTGAATTTCAGTGTAGGTTTATTCATTTAAAATACAAACTTGGTTTTCCTTGGTATGAAAAATATTCACCTCACTATGAAAATTCATAAATAATTTTCAGTATTAACACAGGTAATAATTTGGGTTTAGATTCACTGTGGATTTTATACCACATGAAGAGATATGTAGGAAAATGTTATATGTGTGAAGAGTGAATAGGAAAAGGCAGAGACAGGAGGCATTTCAAGCACATGGAGCAAAAGTTGTGGAGACTAATGTATACACACGTGGAGTGGCTGGATTGGCACATCCAGGGGGAGTGTGGGATATCATCATGGAAAAGCAGCAGGCTCAGAGTAAGAGGACTTTGTGTGTCACGCAAGGGTGTTTAAGTCCACGGAGAAACCCTGCTGACCTCTGCATACAGGTCAGATTTGTGGAGGGAGCGGTCCTCTTAGACCAGTTAGGACAGTATTGTAACTGGTCAAATATGAAATGACATAAAACTGAAATGAACACGAGTGAGAGTGAAATAGGTGAAGGGGATTAAAAGTATAAACTTCTAGTTATAAAGTAAATAGTTATGGGGATGTAACACATAGAATAGGGAATTTAGTTAATAACGTTCTAACAACTATGCATGGTGGCAGGGTTTCTAGTTTCATTACGGTGATCATTTCTTATGTATATAAGTGTTGAATCACTATTTTGAACACCTAAAACTAATATAATGTATGTCAATAACACCCCAGTAAAAATGATGCAATGTTAAACCTTCTTTTAGGTGTATTTGTATGCAATTTCTAAAATCTGTTATGTCCTGTATAGTTTTATCCATCATGTTTTAAAATGTGTCATAGAAAAAGCCAAATTTCCTTGTAAATTGCAGTATAATAAACTCTCATCAGATTTTTAACTATGGCCATTTTTGAGTCTTTGGCCATTTACAGATAGTTATTATTTTACTTCGATGCTTTTGCCAAAGTGTTCTTGTAAAAATGCCTCATTTTCAAGGAGATTCACGGAAAGACTGACAAGTACAGGTTTCTGATAATGAACATCAATTTGGGAGAGGCAACAATGGACCTTTGAGGTGCTTCCCAAGGCTACCTGCAGAGCCCCACAGTGTGTCATGGGATGTAGACCTGAGATCCGCCCCTTTTTCTCTTTCCCCACATCAGTAAATGGGCCCTTTGCACTGATGGTAAAGCATTAACGCGTAGATGTGTCTCTGCTGTAGGACATTCTACAGACTTAGCTGGAGCATCTGCAATGGAGAGCATGGGCAGTGCATCCACAGAAAATTAAAGGTCCAGACGCTGCCATAAGAAGTCTGAGAGTCTGTCTGGGTGAGGTGTTAGTCATTATAGAAGCAGTGATTGATGAGGTACAAGCCTATCCAACCCCCTAAGAAGGTGAAAGAGGTGTAAGCCTTTGTAGGGACTTGGGGGTTTTGGAGGACTTCTATTCCCCATCCGGCACAGTTTCTTTGCTCCTTACACTGCTTGGTAAAGAAAGGATATATATGGGAGTGGGATTAGAGCAGCAAATGGCCTTTGAGAAGACAAAGATACTAGGAACACAGATGAGTGCTCTGAGCATTTCCCAAGCAGGGCTCCCATTCGAGTTAGATGTGTCCATGACTCCAGAAGGTATGGCTGAGACAAGCAAAGGAGAGAACACCCCTAGATTTTGGTCCCAGCTCTAGAAGGGAATGGAAATGTGATATACTCCCATAGAGCAATAACTTCTTCAGTGTATATAGCACTTCAGATACAGCCTTTCAGGAAGGAGCATCATATCACAATAATATTTTACCTTCCTATCAAGGGGTGAGTTAATAGGTGGGTTGACTCTAACCCACATTTTGACTACGTGGCATCTCCCTCCTGCAGCAGGGGAGTACCCTGTCCAGAGCCACTGTCTCTAGAAATGCAGATGCTATGAGGCCTTGTAGAGCATGGAGATGCTCCAGCTGCCCCCACCCCTATTCCTATGGCAGCCCCTATGTCCTGTAAAGAGGTGCTGGGGAAAATTCCTGCTAATTCCTCGTATACCCAAGGCTGGAAAGATGAACAACCTACAGTGGGCAGTGGGCTGAACTCAGAGGAGTCTAGCTGCTGATCCCTTAGGAGCCCTGGCTGTTAACCCTTTGTATGCACACTTGGGATGTCCTACAGGAAGGAACCCAGGCTTGGAATGGGAAGCTGAGCAGTGGATGATCACAAATAAGTCCTTGTCGAGTCAGGATAGGTAGAAAGACATTTGGGTTTGCCTGTAAGCACTTGAGGCACCCTCACTGTCTTCTGTTCCCTGGCACACTCAGACAATTACGAAGCTTATGCTCTAGTCCAGAAATGAGGCCTAACAACTGACCATTCCATAGATACAGCTGATGGGGTGGACAGCAAGAGCAACCACTATGTGTCTGGGTGGGATGGCATATTGCCCAGGATGCCAGATTACCCTTGAAGTACAATGACTTGGTTAATTCAGTAACATCATGTTATGTGTGTGCTAAACAATACCCAGGGCAGCTGCCAAGGAGTTCGGCCATTCACTGCCATTCCTAACTGGTAAGGGATTAGCAAATCACTTATATTGACTGCCTTCCTCCCAGAGAGGGTTCTATGTTTTGGTCTGTGTGGACACTACATCTAGCCTGACCAAGCTTTTTTTATTTCTGAGCAAACTAGGCTGCTGTCACAGGGGATTAGAGAAGCTAAACACCATGTATGGATACTTTTGTCGAATAGACAATGACCAGGGATCATATTTTGGAGATCATGATGAGCAATACTGGGAAAAAGCACATAATGTTGAATGGAGATTCCATTTCCCCTATGACCCACAAGCAGCAGGGTTAGTGGAAAGGAAGAATGGAATAATACTAAAACAGCAGATTAAGTTACTGACAGGTAAAACCACCTTGCTCAGGAAAACTGAAGTAATGCCCCACGCCTTGACACATTTGAATGATCAACAAGCAGGGTTCATTGTTCCACATGCCAGACTGGGGACACTACCAAAATACCCAGTACTGTAAAGACATGGAGACTGTGGAAAACAGCCACCGCCCCAGTTCTCACTGTGGACCCACATGCTATGTTGTTGAGAGCATCAAGCTCCACCATGGCTGGAAAGGAATTATCTGCTAGAATGTGCAGGGGTTTGTCCCACCTGATGGTGAGTTACATCACACCCCTGGGTGAGGGGAATTAGTCAGTCTCCACTGGGATCCCACTGTCCTGCTGCAAGCAAGATCCATGGAAAGGCATTATACCTGGATGGAACATGTACCATTGAAGAAGGTAGAAGGTGGGGGACTAGCTGGCGTATCCCACACCTACTCCATCTCCTTACATTGGACATTGTTTTCTTCCCTGGCCAACATGTGTGGTATGGATAACCAGGTGAGGTTCTTAAAGCTGCCAAACTCCCTCTCCTCAAGGCTATGTGGGCACATTCTGTTTTTCACTGGTAAAATCATTTGGCCACCATGTTTGTCCCCTCCTTTGGCCTGGAGGACATAACAGTGCACATAGAACTCCTTACTAACCTCACCCAACAAGCTTTGAATGACAGCTGACAAAGCCTGTCTTTATAGAGCACTGAATGTCTCTAATGAGAAAAGCTGTCTGTCCTCCAAAATAGGACAGAGTGGGAGCTGTTGCAAGGATGCAGCCCTGAGAGAGGAAGGCGATGCTGAGACCATCTGGACGGTATATGTGACTGAGCCCAGGTAAGGCCTCTCCATAAACTTTAAGATTCTGGCAGGTGGGGGCAGACATCTACTGGTCTTGTGACTACCCAAGACGAGCCTTGTGAATAAGTTCCCTTGCTTATTCCATCTGCCATCTACCAACTAGAGTGGTCTTCCCCTTTCTTTGGCCTCTCCTTGTCCTCCATGTAAGGGAGCTAGTCTGTGATACAACAACGTGGAACAGGCAGAGTATATACGAAGACCATGCTAGAAAAAGACACACTTGCCACAGATTGTGGAGTAGGTGAAGCCAAGTAGGGTTTAATGCTGTATAATTAAATATTTTTTTGAAAATATTGACTGTTCTTGGTTTACATGGAGCACAGGCCTTGTGGACTTACTGGCCTACTGAGTAAATGGAAAACACCAATCAGTTGACCCACTCAGGAGCTGCATGCTTGGACCACATGTAAGAAGACAGAGATGGAAGAGCCAGGGTGTAGGACCCCCATGAAGGGAAGCTGCTCCTCCCCTGGCCTCTCCTTCCCCTCCACACCCGTGGCGTGATGTGCCTTGAATGTGGCGTCCCTTCTGTCCCATCACATTACAAGTAGCAGGTTCCTACACTTTGTTTCCTTTTCTTTCCTTCCAGGATCCTTGCAGCAAAACATTTCTCAGCTAATTCCCTGCAGCAATTACTCTACCCAAATTCACCTCAAAACTAACCACTTTCTCAGTCCTCTCGGTATTTCTTTTCTGTAGTTGATATGATCAAGCCCTCTTCTGCCCTTACAACCCTGGTGTCTCCGGTCAGGGTCAGTGCCTTTTCCTACTTACTTGCTTCTTCCTATTTCATACAATCACTGATTCTGCTTCCTCCTCAGATCCTGTAAAATATACATTCCTAAAAGTCCAATCCTTTAATGAGCAACAAAAATTGAGTACTTATTATAAGCCAGGGTCATAGTCTGTTCTGTCATTAGACACCCTTTTGATAAGACTCTTGATAACAGCACATTTTTCACAGCCACCACTCTTTCATACTGTTCAGATGTGAAACTTCATCCATAGCTGCCCACATGTCCTCACACCTCAGCAGAAAAAGGCTAAGCACTCTTGGAAGGGCACTGGGAATTGTGCTATCACTGGAATTTTCCAAAATAACAGCACAAATCAGTAGACTTTATTTCAGTGCTGTTGATTTTCAGAGTACTTGAGAAGCATGCAATAGATGATACTCTACTCAAAAAAAGAACCAGAGAGATGGCATTCTGCCTCAAAAAAACTCATTTAATTAATATTTATTGGGTGCTTTGGGGCCATAAAGCCTGATAACCACTGGACATACAGAGATAAATAACTATGTTTCTAAAACTAAAATACACACACACACACACACACACACACACACACATATATATATATATATAATACATATTTATAATTATATATATATATTATACACTCAACAATATACATCCTCATATCCTTTTTTTCCACATAAGGAAAATAAAGCTTAGAAATTAAATAAAACAGTCAAAGTCCCCACAACTTCTATGCCCCATTCTAATACCCTGACACTGTAATGTCCTGCAGCATTATAACCCTTCAGCATTGAAATACATATTTCTAAATCACGGTCAGTGCCATATGATGAACATAAACTATCTTACACTAAAAAAAAAAATACTGTGATGCTTTAATTTATATATACAGAATAGTATATGACTGTAACAGCTCTGTTGGAATTCCATATGAGAAGTATTAAATCATTGAAATTAAAATCATGGGCCTTGGGCAAAACCCACCACCAAGTAAAATCCTCGATTTGGAAGCAAGTAAACAATTTTCTGTATTTGTCCTCATGAATTAGTAATTTATACTTTCCTTTTTTTTTCCCTCACTGTCCTGTGAGTTCCTTCAGGGAAAGAACCAAACACAATGCCTTCCAATTATAGATATTAAATCATTGTTTATTGAATGAACAAGTGCACAATAAATTAGCTCTCGACTCTGAATTGCTATGCAATCCACTCTGAGCAGTGCTATACTTATAACTTCTTATTACTGTAATATTTATTTAGTGTAATTAATTCAATTGATAAAAGTTGTTGATGTGTTGAGATGTCATAAAAATAAAAATGTATAGTCATTTGGACAAACGCAAAGGATTTCTTTTTTATCACAAACTGACTTAACCAAAGACTTTTGCATCATGTATCTGTATAAATTTTTTTTTAAGTAAAAGCAAAACAAAACACAAACATACATATTTTAAGAAAATATCATTAATGGCAATATCCAGAGAGTTCTTAAGGAGGATGGAAAATAGAACCAAAAGAAAGAAATAAAGAGAAAGAGAAGATCCATTTAAATAAATACTTATGTGAAAATAATATACATCTTGATGAATTTTTTAAAAATATATAATTCTAATCATATCAGAAATACACCCAGACAGAAAAGAAATTAAAGTGTTCTAAGTCTCTAACTTTGTTGAAAGAAGTAAAATCAATAAATTATATTAAACTGTAATAAATCATGTATATATGGTGTTATGGTCTTAATGTTTGTGTCCCCCTCAGATTCATATGTAGACAGCATAAACACCAGTGTGATGGTAGTAGGAGGTGGGGCCTTTGAGAGATGCTTAAGCCATGAGCGTAGAGCTCTAATGAATGGGATTACTATTTTATTAGAGAGACCTCAGGGAGAACCTGGCCCCTTCCACCCTGTGAGGACACAGGGAGAAGACAGTAGATATGACTCAGGAAGACAGTCCTCATCAAAGAGTTTGACTGTGCCGGTGCCTTGATCTTCTAGCATTAAGAACTATGAAGTAAATTACTGTTGTTTATCCACTCAGACTGTGTTATTTTGTTATAGCAGTCTGAAAGGGCTGAGACATAAGGAGTAATATTTAGGCAATAACCAGAATAAAAGAATGTATATGTAGCAATATTATAGAAGGGATATTTAACAATAAAATCATTCAACTATCATAAAAAGTTTTAAAAAAAGGAGAATATAAAAAACTGGTGTGTTGAGACAAAAGGACATTTTCTTGAAATATACAAAATTCAAACCTCAACAGTAAATAAAAAACAAAAAGTCAATCACAAAATGATCAAGAGACAAAGAGACATTTCACCAAAGATTTCATGTGACAAATAAGCACATGAAAAGATGTTCAATACATTAGGATATGCAAATTCAGGTCACAGTCTTATATTGCTACATACCTATCACAATGCTAAAATAAAAGATAGCAACAACACACCAAATACTGGCAAAAATATACAGAAACTGGATCATTTATACACTGCTGTTGGGACTGTAAAATTATACAGCCACTCTAAGAACAGTTTACTTGTTTCTTTAAAAATTAAATGTGCTATTATCAGACAACTCAGTAATTAAGCCCTTGAGCACTTGCCCAAAGAAATGAATGTATGTCGACACAATAATGTATGCATAAATATTTAGAATAGCCCAAAACTGGAACAACCCAAATGTCCTTCAAAGGGCAAATTTTTAAAATGTGCTACATCTATACAATGGAACAATATCAGAAATAAAAATGAACTGGAAAATGCAACACCTTGGAAGGTTTAGCAGAGAATTATGCTGAGTGAGAGAATGCAATCCTGTGAGGTTACATGATGTAGGTGTCCATTTGTATAACATTCTTAAAATGACCAAATTGCCAAGAAGAACAGATCAGTCTGTTGTCACAGGTTGGGGACATGGTAGGCCATGGCTATGGAAGGGCAACAGGAGGTCTTTGTGAGGATGGAACTGTGCATCGTGGCTGTGTTAGTGGACACAGGAAACGAACGTGTGACAAAGTTCTGTAGAACTAAACACACACACACACACACTCACACATGTGAAATCTGAATGAGTAGTAGATTTAACAATGTCAGTTTCCTGAATGTGGCATTTTATTGTAGTTTTGCATGGTGATACCCCCTGGGAAAATGGATAAAGGGTCAATGGAATCTCTCTGTAGTATTTTTTACAACTATATGAGAATCTACAGTTACATAGAGATAAAACATTTAATCATAAAAAAGATAGAGTACTGAGTAGAGAATAAATACTAGAACAGCAGATATAGTTCCAAGTATACCAGTAATTACATTAAAATTTACTAGAATTAATGATCCAATTAAAAGACTAAGATTGTTACTTTGGATAAAAGAAGGAAAAAAAAACAAATATATATACAGCTCTGAAGAGACACATTTTATAGAAGTAGGACAAAGAAAAGTTGAAAATAAATGGATAAAATATACAATGTAAATATTAACCAATAGATATCATGTGTAATTCTTGAAGGCAAGAAGCAATTCCAAACTACAGAACATTTCATAATGATAAAAGGTCATGCATCAGAAGTTATAAAAATTCTAAATCAGCTTGTGTCTAAGAATGCAGAATTATATATATATATATATATACAGCAAATACTGACACACTAAAAGGAGTATCACAAAATAGATACAGCCATCATAGTGGGAGATATTAATACACCTTTCAATATCTGATAAAATAATCAGGCAAAAATATCATTGGTGATGAAGAGGATCTGAACCCCTTAATGAGAAATATGACCTATATTTATATAAATATATAGAACACTGCACTAAAGGAAAATGGCAATGCAGTCTTTGAAATGCATATATAACATTTGCCAGTTATTCATATACTGGATCAAATTAAATCTCAACAATCAAAGGATTTAAATCGTTCAGCATGAAACTGTCCTTAGTAACAAAAGAGATAATTAGAAAATCCAAAAATATTCTGAAACTTTGCAATTCACTTTTAAATAGTCTTTGTGTCAAATAAGTAATTATAACCCAAATTAGAAAATATCCTTAAATGAATACTATAAAAAGATGTTAATATCTATTCTTATGGATACCCAATTTTAGCCCAGTTCTAGCTTCTCCCTCATACAACTAAAGAACCTTGGACATAACCCAACAACAAAAACAGGCCGTCCCTGAAGGGTAAGATAATAATGCTGATTGCCTAGGGACTTTGGACTTAAGAAATGACAAAGTAGCAAGTGCCCTGGGTTTTCTGCCTGCCTCCAAAGAATCTTAGGCAGTGTTCTAGAAGCCTCCAATCCCAGGACCACCAATAGCAAGACAAAACAAGGCTCCATAGAAAACCCATTCTACCTTGCTAAAGGCCTAGGAAATTAGTAGTCTAAAAGTATTTGACCTTTTTGACAACTTTCTCTAGTCCCATCAAATGTCAATGGAATCACTGTCCCTCTCCCTAAGGTTTCAGCAAGCTGAATGGGGAACTGGTCTCCCACCCATCCTGATTCCACCACCTGGTGGTGTTTGAAGGGCCACGCAGGAAGCTGATCTTCTATCCCCTACCTGAAAGAAGCAGGCAGCACTCCAGTTCTCCCCAGGATAGAGTCAGTGGGGTCCAGGAGAGAGCTGAGCCTCCGTACCCAACCCCAGCAATGAGGCTGAGGGAGGTGGTAGGAAGTGGGGCTGGTCAGTGCTCTGCCTCGCCCGTGCTGACCGCCACGGTGGAGCAGGGAGTTCAGCGTCTACCCACTGTCCTCACCAAGGAGGAGTAAGGGGGCGACAGGTGTGGCTGGTTGCCTCCAGTTCTCCCTCCACACTCCACCCCCCGTAAGCAGGATCTCGCCATGGAAAACTGAGCTTCTACCACCTCCTGTAACAACAAAGCAGTGGGCATCAGCCCTGCCCATCCACCCTCCAGGAGGCAGCAGGGAACCTAGCTGACACCCCATTCAAAGGCCCTGAGGTGATGGAGCTGGCCTCTGCCTGCCACCAGGATTCGGTAGGTGGGCCTGAGGGGTGGGCCACCTTACACCCTAGCCATCTGCCGAGAGGCAGTGTCAGTGGGCATTCCACTGCTTCTGGGATGGTGTCAGCAGGCAACTTGACACACACACCCATCCAGTCTCACACTGCACCTCCACAAAGGGATTGCCTGCTAAGAAAAGAAGATTACAACCTAGAGTCCTGTAATTTAATATCCAGAAAGTCCAAAAGGATATTTAAAATGTCACTTATTTTACCAATGCCAACTTGAAAGAGAGGAGACAATCCAAAGACACCAGTGCTGAGGTGAACAAGGTACTGAGGTTGTCTGATGAAGATTTTAAGTTGCCATCATAAAAATACTTCAAGTAATTACAAATGCTCTTAAAACAAATGAAAAAAAGAGAATTTTTAGCAAAAAATATAAAGACAGGTTATAAAAGGGAACCAAGTGGACATGATAGAACTGAAAAACACATCAACAACAGAAAAAGTAAAATGCTGAATAGGCTCAGTGGCAGAGTAGAAATGACAGATGCTAGAATAAAAAATCTTGAAGACAGATCAATATAACTTACTGTCTGCATAACAGACAGAAAAGTGGTTTTTAAAAAAAGAATACATTTTCAGGGATCTGTGGAACAAGAATACAAATGCCAGCATTTGTATCAACAAAGTGCCAGAAGAAGAGAAGAAAGAATGTATTGGCAAAGTATTTGAAAGCACAGTGGCCAAAAACTTCCATCATTTCATGAAAGTCATAAACTTTTAGATTTAAGAAGCTAAGTGAAGCCCAGGGAGAATAAATCCAAAGAAATCCGTGCCAAGGAACATCATAATTAAACTTCTGAAAACTAAAGAAGGGAAGAAAATTAAAACAAAACAAAACAAAACAAAACGTTTTTTTTTTGAGTGAGTGTGGAGATTCAAAGGCAGTGGGACAATATTTTTCAGGCACAAGAAAAGAACTGTCAACTCCAAATTCTATATCCAGGAAAATGATCCTTAAGAATAAAATAAAGATATTCTCAGACAAAGGAAAACCAAGAGAATTTGATATTAGCAAATTCACCTTTAAAGAATGGCTAAAATATATCCTCTAAATAGAATAGAAATGTTAACAGAGGGCTTGGAACTTCGAGAAGAAAGAATGTTGGGCTATGAAAGCCTTGGGTTAAATATAACAGATTATTGTTCTTTCTATGAGCTTTTTAAACCACTTCTGATGATTGAATCATAAATCATAATACCACTTGATACAATTCTTCATGTATATATAAGAAATTAAAATAATTTCATTTACCAGGTGGACAGATAAAAGGGCCTAAATGGAAATAATGTTTCTGTATTTCATTCAAAGTGGTAAGTCATTAACAACAGTAGCATGATAAGATATGTACACATATTGTAGTAGCTAGAGCAACCACTTCCTTTGTAAAACTATACAAAGTGAAATACTCAAAAATTCTATAAATAAATCAAGATGTAATAGTAAAACTGTGGGTACTGCTAAAGCAGACTTTGATGGAAATGTGTAGCTCTGATTACATATATTAGGAAAGAAAGTCTGAAAAATTAATGACCAAACTAGGGCTTGACAAACTATTGTCTATGGGCCAAATTCAGCCTGCCCCCTGTTTCATAAATTATTATTAGAAAAGAGTCCTGCACATTCATTTATACATTGTCTATGCCTGTTTTCAAGATACAAAAGCAGAGTTCAATAGTTCAATAGTTCTGGCAGAGACATTAGGGCCTGCAGAGCCTAAAACGCTTTACAGAAACATTTCTGGACCCCTAGAACTTCCATCTCAAAAAACTGTAAGTACAAAAAGTCAAGCCAGAGAATTTAAGGAATGGAAACAAGAAACAGAAACTCATGATTTGTAATGTATGCACATATGAAGAGCTTCAACAAAGTCCAAAATTAGTCCTTTGAAAAAACAAACTGATAAAATTTATAATCCCTTAGTAAAACTGACCAGGATAAAAAGAGAAAAATTGAGTCTATCAACTATGAGAAAATAAATTTTGCTATTTCACTGAAATCTACCATTTCCTTGAGAGAAAAACAACTTACTGAACTAACACAAGAAATAAAAAACAAAACAATAAAACCAGCACTGAATCCATTATGATAATTTAGGAATAGAGGCTGGGTTTTAGCTAAGGATGTTCACCGTCAGATTTGTAAGCGGCTTACTGTATTCTAACTCTTTTGTAGTTCTTCCTCCTACTAATAGAGATGTGCTGAAGGTAGGAATCATAATCATTACACTCAAGTTATAAGTTTGACTGTAGGTCTCATTTTCCATCAGCAGACAGTCAGAACACAGTAACACAAACTCACCGACACAAATCCGTCCCAGGCACATACTGAGAGAGGCGCGAGTGCAGCAGGGGGATCAGCCTCAGGTCGCACCACCGCTTCTCCCATCGCAGGCCCGGAGACGCTGGCCATGAGGAACATGACAATGTGTCCTGAAAAGATACAAACATTGGTAGTGTTTTCTTTCTTTCTTGTGTGTGTGTGTTTTATTTAAAGTTTCTGTAGTTTAAGTTTCTGTGTCACAATCCTTTTCATTTGGGGGATATTTTTTCCCCTAGATACTCAGAAGGCATTTATAGAATACCACAAGAAATCCATGCGCATCAGCATACAGTTGTACTTGTTGACTTCTTTAGTAATGGAATTCTATAAGAAAAGTGAGGTTTAAAAGGGTAGTGAAAGCATATGAAAAATGTGGGGAGGGGAGAAAGAAGGAAAAATAAGGTATGACAGCACCTAATTCACTGAAGAACAGGCCAGATGGGCCAGATGAAATGGCAATGAATTAGTGAGTGACAAAAACAAAATGGGTTGTAGTCCATTCAATTAGCCAAAATTTCCTGAGTATCTGCTCAGCACTAAACACTGGTATAAGTTTTTGTAATTTATCAGTAACTTGTACATACTTTAAGGTAGAATGAATATTCTTATACAACAACTTTTAAAAAGTACTGAAGGAAATGCATGTCCTTGGTTTTCATGTTAATTAAATATTTGTCTTTTCTCATATTGTTTTCATGTTATGTTGAATTAACTACTGCTGGTTTAAAATTACATGTATTTTAAGTTTCACTAGAAGTGTGGGGTTTTTCCCTCATGTATAGAGAAAACATATATTTGAATAAAATATGAGCTTTCACTTGATGACGATGTATGCTTCTTTCATTGTTATCAGCTTCACAGTTGAAATTTCTTCCTGGGACCAGTACCTGTATTTGTGTGGACATTTGTGACAGCCCAGGGTATAAGGATTCCAAGGCTCAATTTGATCTGGGAACTGTTGACACTGACTTTTTTCTAATTTATAGATTCTTTAATTTTTGAGTGATGATGTCAAAGAAGGTCCTATTTTAGTCTAGATGTTGAAACCCTGTTAGTTGAAATATTAGCCTTCTCTTTCAAGTATTAATTCCTTCAAAATTGCTTGGGAGAAAAAAAAACTTCCATTATTTTCACAAAAAGTTGAGTGTTCTTTGACACTGTGTTATTTGTCACCACTTGTGCTAGTAAAAACCTGCTAAATTCTGGGATCAGTTTAGAATACCCAGAAGGGTGACCTGGTGAAGACTGCTCAGTGGGGCCCTCCAGTGGTAATTAGCCTCTAAGACACCTATCGTTTGACACAAGACCGTTTTTTTTAATGCTTATCTGGTAATTACAAAGGCACAAACCTAGTTCCATGTTTATGTTTCTCTTGGTTTTCATGTTATAGATGGTCAGCATGTGACATGGGGTCAGCTGGGTGGCAGTACAAAGGGTGGTAAGGGCTCGGGCTCTGAATCAGAATCAGATCACGTGGGCTCAAGATCCACCTTTCCCAGTGAACTAATCCTTCCACCTAGCAGCAAGTTATTTAAACTCTTTGTGCCATACTGTGCCTATCTCCAGAAATAAGGCTATCATAAGGGTCTTCTAACAAAGGAAAAACATAATGCTCTTTAAGAAGCATTAAGTTATTGCTTCCCCACCTTTTCTGCATGAAAGACATGAAGAAACAATAATCCTGTGTGACTAGGACACTGGGGTTAACAGACTAGGTTCCTACGGAGGGAACAGAACTGACCACAGGGTGTCTAAGTGACCAGGTCTCACCAAGCTGCCCTATAACCAAGCCCTATGTCAGCTACAGGAGGAACTTTCTCACAGGATCCAGGGCCCAGGGGCTTCTGCAGAGGTCTACAGTAGAGAATTTACCCAGGTCATCCAGCCTGCAAATGATAGTGCCTGGGGCACTCAGACCTACATCTTTCTGATTCCAGGGACCTATCATAACACAACATTAAACAGTCATGATCGGAGGCAAAAACATGCAAAGAATAACTGAGAGCTCTCTCTTGAATATTTCACAATTTCACTATGTAATTTTAGGCAAATTATTTAAAGATGTTTCCTGATCTGTCTTGAAAAGCAGAGAGTTCCCCTTACTTTATATGTTCTATAAAGAAATGGGATAGAAAATGTAAAAGAATATTAAAGACATGGGCAATGGAACATTGGAGAGTATGATGTTTTACAAATTGTATTTTACAGACTTTATAGACTGGCTGATATGGAAACACCTGTGATCTTTGACATTCCTCTAAGATAGCATCTCAGCTTGATGTCTTTGTGTATCAAAGTTATAAAACATCACTTTCAGCTTCTGAACTGATCCAGCTTAATGTATTTCACTTTACAGATATGCTATTTACAGTGGAATACCTAGTATCCTTTGAAGATTATCCTTATTTATTTGAATTATGAAAATAGAATATAAATTTGCCTTCTAGTCTTCTTTCTGTAATAGTCCTAGAGTTATTTTTAAATGGAAAAAAGATGATCTAAGAACATAATGATTTTTATGGTTTTAAGGCCCTCAACAGCTATTTTCCAAGAAATTTGTTCCTTGATGCCAAAAACGTTGTTTCCTACAATATTAATAAATGAATGGGAAAGATAGCATTTACATAGTCTCTGCTTTAAAACAGACTCTTTTTCCAAGACTTAACACATTTCAAGGTATACTGTCACACAATAACTTCAAGAACAATCATGTTACCAAAATAGAATTGCATACAGGGCAAAATACTAATGTAAATTTTGTTGAGGACCTGGCATAGAAAGTATTCATTGAAGTTATACACTTAGGAAAAATGTTTCTCAGAATCTGGCTAGCTGATTATCTGAATGTAAGTCTCCCAGTGAGCACAAAGCAAATTCCTTTTCTCCTTGGCTGGGAAACCAGATATTCATATACCCTAAAATTTGGTGATCTCAAGTCCTTAGAATGATAGACTATATTTTTATACAAGACAGTGGAGTGATGTTAATATGAATTATTTTCCCATATGTTTAAAATGCTATTTCAGAAAACTAAAATAGTGCCTACTTTACTCAAAATTGGCTTCAGAGAATAACTGAGGCATAGGTATTAAAAAATGGAGTTTCCTGGGTCCAGGAGAGAACTCAGGATTTAGACATACCAGGGGACTGAATGTTTCTCTGAAGGAGACTTTCTATAATATGCACATATTCTTTGGAAAATACATGTCACAATGCATACTTCCTTCCAGGTTCCCACTGTTCTTTGTTACTTAGTGATGGGTCAGAAGAAAACATGCCTTTGCTCCTAATTTTACAAACTTGTGAGTAGAAATGTCCTCCACTCTCCACCTCATCAGAGCCTACTCAAGATAGGAAGAGAAAGAGAACAGCGCCATCTGTGGGAGTCTGTGCGACCCCATCAGGACCAAAGACTTTCCCCTATGGGTGACAGGGCCAATATTTTGTTCATGGTCCCTCAATCAAGTCATATGTTCAAAGTCTCTAGCAGCCCTTTTCTCCAGTATTAGAATGTTGGTATCCTGGTATCCAGTGTTCCTATCCTACTTGTATTACGTACAGTTCACTTTATGCATTTGTCTGTAGATCTGAATTTTAAATTTTTTGAGTCAGGAACCTTAATTAACTTTTCTCCATGGTACCTAGAGAAGTATTTCTACAGAGTAGGTTCTCAGTAAATACTCATTTAATTAAAATGCATTGAGATTATTTTCTTATTTTTAATGTGCTTTATTTGAATTTTCTTACATCATGGATCTTATTCTCTATAATCATAAGTATCATTAATTCCCTTGGACTTAGATATCTTCAGCAAGTCAAAATAATGTTCAATCTTCATGCTAAAAAAGGAAATAAAATGTTTCTCTTAAAAATAGAAAGACATAACTCCAGTAAGAAAAATGTATGAATAATTGATTAAAATTTTATATGGCTGGATTTATGTAGAACAGTCTTGTACAGAATTACTGAGTGATTTTCTTGCTTTAACTATGTCTTTCTGAAAGAGGACATTATATCAAGCAAACACACAGAGACACAATTCATAAATCAATTACATAGGTGTTTTTGTGTATGTCAATGGAATGAGTTAAAAACAAATGTGAGTTCTTCTTACTCATAGACCCTCTACTCTGACTTCTCTACTAATTATTATTACAAAGAGTGCAAGGATGAGAATTAGAATAAAAATGTTACCAAACACTCTCACAGAAATTAGCTCTTCCTTCTTGTCTTAGGAGCAGAGGTGAGATGGGGATTCTTGTGTGAGTAACATGTGGAGGGAGAGTTCTCAGGAGAAACCTGTGGGGACGAGGGAAGCAATAAATGAGGCAGGAGCAACCTGGCGAGAGAGATAGACCTATGGGAGGCTCTGTGCCATCTGCCAAGGCCCTGCCTTGGGGGGGGTCTGCCTTTCCATTCCATCAAGTTCTTGGCTGCAGCCACTGCAGGGGAGGCATGTGGGTCCTGAGTCTCAGGCAGAAGCTCCTTAAGGGAGGGGCAGCTGGGGATGGGGTGGCCACACTCAGCAGCTGAAGGCAGAGGCACCAGCCCAGCAAAGACACCAGAGGGGCATCAAAAGTATCAAAGCATCTACATTGCAAGGAGAAAGGTGAGAAAAGCCATTGCTAACATAAGAGGTGAAGATCTGGTCGGAGCCTGTAAGAAGATTGTAGAATTGAGAAGGAAGCTGAGGGCAGCACTAATTTAGTCATTAGGATCTTGCCATCTTCTGAAGATCAGTGCTTTAAACATCCTCTATAATGACAATTATTTCTCTGGCAACGAAAAGAAGGCGGCCAGATGAAATACACCCAGGTGGTTGGCTTACGCTGTACAGGTAACTTGGTCTGGGGGATCTGTGGCACAAGGTGAGGGACAGAAGTGGAGCAACGAAGGCCATGCAGGCCTGAAGATGTTCAAATGCAGCATTTGAAGTAAAATACACAATTAGGTCAAGAATTTCAACTGGAGGATGAATCATACAAGTCAGAAAAAACTATATGTCTCATATATACTAGTTTGTAGAATAGAAAAATAAAATTCTACTTAAAGCCAGCTCTGCTGCTCTTCACATTTGTGAGCACAGGGGATAATTGTTAGCCTTAACATATGACCAGAGAGAACTGTTTTGTCCTTAAGTGTGGGAATATTTTGAAGGGTAAAATACAAGGGGTTTCATAGGAGAAGATATTTATTAAAAAAAAAACTTGTTTACTCTAAAATCCAAATGAAAAAGATAATTGAATATTTATAAAACATATATAAAATGAGCATGCCAACTTTATCAATTATGAAATACCTGTATAATTTAATATTCATTACATTTTGACATAATGAGAAGGTTAGATATCCTCACTTTGCATTAATTCCTTGGTATACTTGACAATTGCTAAGAAACCTTAGCAAGAAGATTGCTAAGAAATTGCTAACAAGTAGCACATTAAATTGCTACTTTAAACCATCTGATTTTGAAAGAAAAATGATAAAAGTAATGTCAAATCATTTAGAGCATGAAATTACATGGAATATGCAATGTTACAAAATGATTATATGACATTGTATGTGACCTCTCAAAAGTCTCTATAGCTTACAAAGGGCTAAATATAGATATGAGAGGAGAAAAATGATATAAAAAAAAACCTGACCTACTTATTTTTTCCTTCCTGGCTTTATCGTAATACTCAAATGATGAAGCAACCAAGAATTTCAAATATATCTGAGAAACCAGAATTAAGGGCAGTTTTGCACACTACAACTATATATGTTCTCTTAGGCTTTCTTTGTTTTACATCCTTACTAATCTGAACTGTGGCTCATCTTACTGTATTGTTGGGATGGTAGTTGAGGTGTAAGCCACTGTCACAGAGAGGGGAAGAAGTTCCGCTGCTCTGGTCACTGGGAGCACCTGTGGGGAGAAAAAAACAGCCTGCTGGTTAGAATGTTCCTGACTGACGCATTCCACATTAAATATTTTAGTATACTCCATATAGCAAGCAAAGCAGGTAGTAAAAATACATTTTCATTTCACTTACATCAAAGCTAGAATTTTGACTGTAGGCTAAGTGACTAAAATGAGGCCCTGTAAGAGACTTGCCAATATTTACTATTAATTTCAGAAAAACATACAACCTTATAAAATATTACTTTATTTCATTATCTGGAGTGACCTCCACTTATGAGCCATACTTATAATAGTGTAGAATTTTGTTTGTCTATCAAATGCTATTTATTGTCATGTTTCAACCTACTAACTAATACTATATTTAAATACCATCATTTTCCATGATGCAAAAAACATTTGCACATACTCTGTCTTTACAAGTGTTCTTGGCATATTCTATAATTGGAAGTGCTCTTATTGATGCTATCCAGTTTTGTGAAATTGCAACTAAAAAGCTTATTAGATCCTCATGAGATACCTACTAAGATCTAATTTTTTAAGATGAGTAATGTGTCTTAACGATTTGCAATTTTCTAAGATTTCAGTTATTTAATAATTTTTATGGCCAGGATTAGAATACATATTTCTTGATTTCTGTTTCATTGATTTTTTGAAAAACATTATTTTTTGGAGTTTAATGTTGATAAATATGAGCTACTGATGTAATTGACCCCCAATTTTTATTTAAAATATTATGCTTAAATACAAGCATCAGAGGTCATGATAACACTCAACATATGAACCAATGAGCTCAAAGAAGTAAATTAATTTTTTCTTCTCTTTTATTACTCTAAAGTTTCATACATTTCTTGGTGTTAAGGAGATTATAGGCTTTTTTTTGCTACACTAGCTTGAATATAGTTTTTCTACTCTTTAAATCTTAATAATTTCATACTTTGTTTTAGCTACTTTTTCTTTTGATGTTTAACAGCATTTCTCTCTTTTGAGACAATGTTAATACATACACATATTACTTTAAAACGTCCATTTTGAACTGAATAAAGTGAAACCCCAGTATGTCAAATTCTGTGACAGTGTCTAAAGCAGTCTTTTGAGTGAAATTTAAAGATTTAAAAAATTTAAATATTTAAGTGAAATTTAAAATTTAAAGATTTATTAAAAAATGTAAAGGTTTAGTGTACAAAATAAAGCATGTGTAAGCTCATTTATGTTTCAATTTTAAGAAAGTAGAAATGGAAGAGCATATTAAAACACAGTAAATGGGAGACAGAAAATGTAAAAATAAATGTGGAAAGCAGTGAGATTGAAAACAAAATAATTGACAAAATTAACTAAGATAAAAATGGGTCTTTTGGAAACAATAATAAAACCTATAGCAAAAATATTCTAGCAAAAGAGTGAGAAAATACAAATTATAGATACAAGGAATGAAGGAGGTGGCATTTCTGCAAGTCAATACATATGAAAAATAATAATGAAAGGATATGGTTAATAACTTCATGTAAATAAATTGACAACTTGTTTGAAATGGAAAAACCCTTGAAAATTTTATCAAAAGTTACGAAAGGAGAAAAGAGACTATCAGAGAAGTCTCATATCCATTCAAGAGATTAACTCATACAAAATAAAATACTCTAGGCTCCCTTTACTTCTGATGAATTTATTCAATTATTTTTTTAAAAAAGTTTTTGTCACTGTAAAATATTTTTTTTCTGGAAATAGAGAAGGAGTTATAACTTCACAACTTATATGATGGCATAAAAACCCTGGCTCCAAAATCCCACTTAAACATCACAAGAAAAGTACATATAGATATCCCTCATGAACACAGATTTGAGAAAAAAAATGTTTTAACAATTTATTAGCAAATTAAAACCAGCAATATACAAAAAAACATAACACTTCATGACCATGTGGTGTTTATCCTAAGCACAAAAGCTTGTTTTGACATTCAAAATCAATTGTTAAAAATTCACCATATCAAGGATTCAAGATGGTGGCATGAGAGGTGAGACGGAGAATTCCTCCCAAAACCACAGATAGTATGAAAATGTAGTTAATTGATACAACTAACCCTAAAACAACAAGAAGAAAGAAGGCTGAACCAGACTGCATACAGACCTTACAACAGAGCAGACCTCACAAAACAGGCTGAAGTACGAGAGCCTTAATCCCGCGGGACCCAAGCCCTTCCCCCACCCCAGCTCGCTGGCAGGAGGAAGAGAAACGGAGCAGGGTAGGGGGTGGAAGCTAGAACTGTTGAACACCAACCCTGGAGGTCTGCTTTGGGAGCAGAAACCTTCACTGTGTGGTGCTCTGGACGTTGGGAAGCTCAGACAGGTGGAGAGCTTGAGAGACAGATTCCAGCCATTTGTGGAAGAGGGGTTCTACACCCGGCCTCTCTGGGACAAGGGAAAGGCAGGCAGTCTGAGAGGCTTCCTCCCAGCGAGAGGGCTGCTGATGGGGCAGGGTTTGCACAGGGCTTCCTGTGCGGGGGAGGGGAGAGCTGGACAAGGTTGTCTGGGCACGTTCTGCCCAGCAGGTTGGGAACTTGCAGCAGCTTCAGGTGCCCCATCCCCCTGGCTGCCTACTCAGCTCTGAGTCCCCCCACTGTGATATGCAGCTTGCTGCACCTTCCTTCTGGCCTGCCGGCACTGCTCACAAACCTGCAGTCACTGTGCTGGCATCAGGCCAGCCAGAGGGAGGCCCCACCTACAAAAGCTAGAGACGCGAAGCGCAGAGACTTACACGTACATGATGGCCCACTGGCTCTGACACTGGAGACAGGCTCCTCAGACAGGAATCAGGAAACAGATCTTTCCTCCCCCCAGGCACCAGCTCTGCTCCCCTATGACCCCCAACCTCACTCTAGGGGCTGAGCAGCTCCAGGGACTGGAGCTCCTGGGCACTAGTGGGCACCACACAGAAATATGCAACGTCAAAAGAATATGGTTCAGACCAAAATCTCACAAACCCCAGTAAAAGGGTCAAGTGAAACTGAACTCACCAATCTCCCTGAAAGAGAGTTTAAAATAAAAATCATAAACACACTTACAGAGGTACAGAAAAATATTCAAGAACTCAGGAATGAGTTTAAGTCAGAGATTCAACCTTTAAGAAATTCCATATCTGAAATGAAACATACAATGGAGGGATTTAAAAGCAGATTAGATGTAGTAGAAGAGACAGTAAATGGAATAGAAATTAGAGAAGAGGAATACAAAGAAGCTGAGGCACAAAGAGAAAAAAGAATCTCTAGGAATGAAAGAATATTGAGAGAACTGTGTGATGAATCCAAACAGAACAATACTCATATTATAGGGGTACCAGAAGAAGAAGAGAGAGCGAAAGGGATAGAAAGTGTCATTGAGGAGGTAATTGGTGAAAACTTCCCCAATCTGGGGAAGGAGATAGTCTCTCAGGCCATGAAGATGCACAGATCTCCCAACACAAGGGACCCAAGGAAGACAACACCAAGACATATAATAATTAAAATGGCAAAGATCAAGAATAAAGACAGACTTTTAAAAGCAGCTAGAGAGAGAAAAAAGATCACACACAAAGGAAAACCCATCAGGCTATCAGCAGACTTCTCAACAGAAACCTTATAGGCCAGAAGGGAGTGACAAGATTTATTTAATGCAATGAGGCAGAAGGGCCTTGAACCAAGAATACTATAGCTGGCAAGGTTATCATTTAAATTTGAAGGAGGGATTAAACAATTTTCAGATAAGAAAAAGTTGATAGAAAAAGTTGATAGAATTTACTTCCCACAAACCACCTCTACAGTGCATTTTGGAGGGACTCCTATAGATGGAAGTATTCCCAAGGCTAAATAGATGTCACCCAAGGGAAAGACAAAGAGTACAGAATATGATTCATAAAATGCAAAGAATGGAGGAGGAAGAAAAGGAGGAAAATCAAAAAGAGAAACTTAAGGTTGTGTCTGTAACAGCACACAAAGTGAATTAAATTAGACTGTTAGATAGTAAGGGAATTAACCTTGAACCTTTGGTAACCACAAATCTAAAGCCTGCAATGACAATATGTACATACCTATCAATAATTACCCTAAATGTAAATGGTTTGAATGCACCAATCAAAACACACAGAGTCATTGAATGGATTAAAAAATAAGATCCATCTATATGCTGCCTACAAGAGACTCACTTCAAACCCAAAGACATACACAGACTGAAAGTAAAGGGATGGACAAAGACATTTCAAGCAACTAACAGGGAGAAAACAGCAGCAGTTGCAGTACTTGTAACAGACAAAATAGACTTCAAAACAAAGAAAGTAACAAGAGACAAAGAAGGACATTATAATGATAAAGAGGATATAACTGTTAGAAATATCCATGCACCCAACACAGGACCACCTACATATATGAAACAAATACTAACAGAATTAAAGGGGGAAATAGAATGCAATGCATTCATTTCAGGAGACTTCAACACACCACCCACTCCAAAGGACAGATCAACCAGACTGAAAATAAGTAAAGAGACAGAGTCACTGAACAGTGTATTAGAACAGTTGGACCTAATGGACATCTACAGAACACTCCATCCAAAAGCAACAGGATACACATTCTTCTCAAGTACATATGGAACATTTTGAAGAATAGATCATATAGTAGGCCACAAAAAGAACCTCAGCAAATTCAA
This sequence comes from Manis javanica, assembly GCF_040802235.1. NCBI lineage: Eukaryota > Metazoa > Chordata > Mammalia > Pholidota > Manidae > Manis > Manis javanica. Next base: position 137,694,062 of record NC_133157.1, on the reverse strand, counting down.
AAAGATTGAAATTGTACCAACATCACTCTAATATGAAAACCAGGCAAAAACACCACAAAAAAAGAAAATTACAGACCAATATCCCTGATGAACATAGATGCAAAAATACTCAACAAAATATTAGCAAACCAAATTAAAAAATATATCAAAAAGATCATTCATCATGATCAAGTGGGATTCATCCCAGGGATGCAAGAATGGTACAACATTCAAAAATCCATCAACATCATCCACTACATCAACAAAAAGAAGGACAAAACCCACATTTTCATCTCCATAGATGCTGAAAAAGCATTTGACAAAATTCAACATCCATTCATGATAAAAACTCTCAACAAAATGGGTAGAGAGAGCGAATACCTCAACATAATAAAGGCCATATATGATAAACCCACAGCCAACATTATACTTAACAGCGAGAAGCTGAAAGCTATTCCTTTAAGATTGGGAACAAGACAAGGATGCCCACTCTTCCCACTTTTATTCAACATAGTACTGGAGGTCCTAGCCATGGCAATCAGACAACACAAAGAAATAAAAGGCATCCAGATTGGCAAGGAAGAAGTGAAACTGTCCCCCTTTGCAGATGACATGATATTGTACATAAAAAACCCTAAAGAATTCACTCCAAAACTACTAGATCTAATTTCTGAATTCAGCAAAGTTGTGGGATACAAACTTAATACACAGAAATCTGTTGCATTCCTATACACTAATGATGAACAAGGAGAAAGAGAAATCAGGAAAAGAATTTCATTCACAACTGCATCAAAAAGAATAAAATACTTAGGAATAAACCTAACCAAGGAAGTGAAAGACCTGTACCCTGGAAACTATGGGACACTCTTAAGAGAAATTCAAGAGGACACTAATAAATGGAAATTCATCCCATGCTCTTGGGTAGGAAGAATTAATATTGTCAAAATGGCCATACTGCCTAAAGCAATCTACAGATTCAATGCAATCCTTATCAAAATACCAACAGCATTCTTCAATGAACTAGAGCACATAGTTCTAAAATTCATATGGAATGACAAAAGACCCCGAATAACTAAAGCAATCCTGAAAAGGAAGAGTAAAGCAGGGTGAATTATGCTCCCTGACTGCAAGCTCTACTACAAAGCCACAGTAATCAAGACAATTTGGTACTGGCACAAGAACAGACTAATAGATGAGTGGAACAGAATAGAGATTTTAGACATAAACTCAAGCATATATGGTCAATTAATATACAATAAAGGAGCCATGGATATACAATGGGGAAATCACAGCATCTTCAACAGCTGATGTTGGCAAAACTGGACAACTACATGTACAGGAATGAAACTGGATTATTGTCTAGCCCTGCACACAAAAATTAACTCAAAATGGATCAAAGACATAAAACTCTTAGAAAAAGATATAGACAAATGTCTCTTGGACATAAACATGAGCAACTTCTTCATGAACATATCTCCCTGAGCAAGGGAAACAAAAGAAAAATGAACAAGTGGGATGATATCAAACTAAAAAGCTTCTGTACAGCAAAGGATACCATCAGCAGAATAAAAAGATATCCTACAGTATGGGAGAATATATTCATAAGTGACATATCTAATAAGGGGTTGACATCCAAATTATATAAAGAGCTCATGCACCTCAACAAACAAAAAGCAAATAAGCCAATTAAAAATATGGGTAGAGGAGCTGAACAGACACTTCTCCAAAGAAGAAATTGAGATGGTTAACAGGCACATGAAAAGATTCTCCACATCGCTAATCGTCAGAGAAATGGTAATTAAAACCACAATGAGATATCACCTCACACCAGTTACGATGGCCAACATCCAAAAGACAAACAACAACAAATATTGGTGAGGATGAGGAGAAAGGGGAGTCCTCCTACACTGCTGGTGGGAATGTAAACTAGTTCAACCATAGTGGAAAACAGTATGGAGGTTCCTCAAAAAACTCAAAATAGAAATACCATTTGACCCAGGAATTCCACTCCTAGGAATGTACCCTAAGAATGCAGCAGCCCAGTTTGAAAAAGACAGATGCACCTGTACGTTTATCGCAGCACTATTTACAATAGCCAAGAAATGGAAGCAACCTAAGTGTACATTAGCAGATTAATGGATAAAGAAGATGTGGTGCATATACACAATGGAATATTATTCAGCCATAAGAAGAAAACAAATCCTACCATTTGCAACAACATGGATGGAGCTAGAGGGTATTATGCTAAGTGAAATAAGCCAGGCAGAGAAAGACAAGTATCAAATGATTTCACTCATCTGTGAGTATAACAACAAAGCAAAAACTGAAGGAAAAAAACAGCAGTAGACTCACAGACCCCAAGAATGGACTATGGACTAACAGTTACCAAAAGGAAGGGCACTGGGGAGGGTGCGTGGGAAGGGAGGAATAAGGGGGAAAATGGGGCATTACTATTAGCACACATAATGTGGGGGTGGGCATGGGAAAGGCAGTATATACACAGAAGACAAGTAGTGATTCTATAGCATCTTACTACACTGATGGACAGTGACTGTAATGGGGTATGTGGTGGGGACTTGATAATGGGGGGAGTCTACTAACCATAATGTTGTTCAAGTAATTGTACATTAATGATAACAAAATACAAAAATTAAAAAAAGAAATTTGCCATATCAACAGAATAAGAAAATATATATTTCAATGGCTATAAAATAATTTGAGACAACTCCCTGAAATTTATGTTAAAATGAAAAAAAAATTACATAACCAAGATTTGAAGACACCTCCTAGATCTAACAAAGTGTTTCTGTGAACACCTACAGCTAATATACTTAATGGTAAAAGAGTGGAAATTTCTCCCCTAACACCTTGAGCAACAGAAGGAAGTCTGCTCTCAATACTCAACATTTTATTGGTGATCCTTGCCATTGCTTTAGGCTAGAAAAAGGAATTACGGAAATATACGTTGGAAAGGAAGAAGCAAAACTTGTTATTTGCATTTGAAATAATTGTACATGTAGAAAAACTTAAAAGAGTGTACAAAAAAATCCTACTGGAAAAAATTAAACTATGATGTAGAATGTGTCAATACATAAAAGTAAATTTTATTTCTATGTGTTAGCAACAGATAATTGGAGAATGAAATTTTAAAAACATCATTTATAGTAGAGTAGAATAGAAACATAAAATACTTAAATTTAATAAAGATATGCAAGGCACTGAAAGCAAAATGTTGCTGAGAAAAATTAAAACATAAATGGAAATTTATCATGTTCATGGATTGAAAGACTAAAAGTTGTTAATTTGTTAATTCCCCAAATTGTCTATAAACTCAACTTAGTCCCGTTCATAAGCACAATAGGTTTTTATAGAAATTGATGGTATTTTCTAAATGTATGCAGTAATGCAAATGATCTAGAATAGCAAATCTTGTAAAATTGCAAAGTTGGAGAACCTATCCTAGGTGACTGTTTAAAGACATTATAATTCTACAATAATCAACACTTTGGTTTTAGTGGAAGAATAGGCATACAGATTAATGAAAATAAAAAAGCTGTTTCTTGATTCTTAATTCCTACCTTAGATACACACACACACACACACACACACACACACACACACACACAAAAGTAACTAATATAAGAGATTATAAACTTAAACATAAAGCCAATGTCACAAAATTTCTAGGAAAAATGTAGGGGATTCTCTTTCCAACCTTGATGTAGGCTAATATTTCTTAGAGAAGATAAAGCAATAATCATAAGTGCCAAAAACAACCATAAAATGATAAATTAGGCACTATCAAAATTAAAAACTGCAAGCATACAACACCTTTAGGTCAAACATAGGTAGCCACAGACTGAAAGATATTTGTTATACATAGCTGACAAAAGGCTTATATCCATAATATTTTTGAAAACTCCTGCAATGTGAAAATATAAAGACATACCAATGGAAATGGGCAAAACTTGAGCAGACACATTACAAAATAAGATATGCAAATTGCCAATAATATACCCAAATGAAACATGATAAGGAGCTTATCATTATTAGTCTTCAGAGAGATGCAAATTTAAACTACCATGAAATACCACTACACATACAGCCGAATGGGTAAAAAAGAACTTTTACCATCACATACTAGAATAACCACAGAGCAACCAGAAGTCTACACTGTTGGAGTAGACAGTGAAAGATCTTTAAAATATGTCCACTTGAGAAGTAGGGTTGGCAGTTTGTTAACAGGTTCATTATACAGCTCTCCTGTGACTCAGCAATTCCACTCTTAAGTACTAACGGTAGTGACATAAAATTATAAGACTTCCAAAAGCTTTGTACAAGAATGTTCCTGGTAGCTTTATTTATAGTAGCAAAATACCAGAAACTGCTGTTGTTAATCAATAGGATAATGTGTTAATAAACTTTAGTACATTCATACAATTGAATATTACACAGCAATATAAATGAGGAAACTACTGAAATATATGTGATTGCTCATAATGAAAGAAACCAGACATATGAGACTAAATACAATATGATTCCACTCTAACATGTTGTAGAAGAAGAAAAAATATCTAATGACAAGAAATTAAACTGATGATTGTTTCTGGGTTGTTATTTATTGGGATGATGCACAGAGGAAACATGCAAATGTGTGCATTTTTCAGAATCCTTCCAATTGTGCCTTTAAAGATATTTACACTTGCTTGCATGCAAATTATACCTCAGTATAATTATATTGAGGTAAAATATAAAAAAAATATATTCTTCTTTGATTTTTTTAGCAAAAATGGTAGATAATATACATTTTGTTTCATAATCCAAAAACTGATACAGAAATTCTTAAGTAGCTCTTAGGAAACTCATTTTATTTCTACATAGACTGGAGCTTCTTTCAGTCTCCCTGTTCCCATCTGGACAACTTACATGTAAATGCCTATTTAAAAAGTCTAGTGGACAAATAAGAGCATATCATTTTCTAGTGAGAGTAAATACATTAATCAAATATTATGAATGAAATTTGATACAAAATATCTATGTTTGATATGATACTTATTTTTAAAATGTGTCTCCAATTGCAGGTTGGAAAATAACTGTAAATGCGGTGAATACATTCTAAAACAAAAATAACATCTGTTCCTTTTGCATAAGGGTTAAAAGAATGCTTTATGAGATAAAAATGTAATTCAGGCAGAAATCCCAACTTTAAAAACAAATTACCAATTGCTGTCAGGAAGTAATGGTTTAGAAAATAAACACGCTGATGTGGGCATTTTACCTATTCTTCAAAAATGCTTACATGTACAATCTTCGTTTAGTGGGAGTTTGAGGAAAGCAGGTGCCCTTTTTAAAAATGACACTGTTAGGGTCACTTCTTCTCCAGCATTCCGAAGAACCTGAACCTAAAGTAACAGAGAATGAAAATGATACCATTATCAGTATGTTCACAAAATTTTATATGATCACAAAACCTTTAAGTGATTGGTTCCTTTCCCACTTCTCTTTTTTCCCTGCTGGTCAGAAAAATTTTATGAAAGAGGGAACAAATTATCTAACATTGTCAAGATACAGTCATCACCTTCTTATTCTGCCCGTTATTCTATAGTCCCCTGTTCATACACTATGTCATCATCTTCCATTCATATTTTTGATCCCTCTTGAGTTGATGGACATTATGAGGGACGTGGTATTAATAACTATTTATTGATCATTTATTACACACCAATTTGAGAAATAAGAATAAATTATCCTGCAGATGTTCAACAGAGAGCTAATTCAAATTAAAGTGCCCAATTCACTCAAACTCTTTTGTAAAACAAATAGGTATTACTTTCCTATTATATTATTATGTATCTTTTTTTCCTTTCCCTGAAAACTTGTAATAATCATGGAGACTGTCAATAACTCTCAACACCTTCCAAATTACAGAATTTATAGATCTGGTTAAAATAATGCCAATTTCTTCAAAAATGATTCAAGAGAAAAGAAAGAAATACTAAAAGAAGTATAAGAAGTTGAGTAATTATTTATATCAAACATACCTAGAAAAGATATAAGTACATTTATAATTTTTGATCTCACATAAACTAAGAGGAGCATTATAAATATATAACAAAGAGGTAGTTAATAGACATGGGAACATAAGCTGCTATTAAACATCTAAAAAAAGGCTCAACCTCAGGTCATTAAAGAATTTGCTATCAAACCGATTTAGAAAAACTTCTGGTCCCAATAAGATGGCATAGATGCATCTCTCCCTGCTACCACCCAAAAAGTACAACTATAAACCCTAAAAAAAAAAATGAAGGAGACAATGAACAGTGATACTACCCAACAGAACTATCTACTCACTGTGGGGCAAAGCATTTCTTTCCCGTGAGTGGCACCAGGGGACCCAACCTAGTAAAAACCTCCCGCCTTCTCAAAGAGCAGCAGCAGGGACCAGGGGGAGCCCCAAAGACACAAGGTAAGCCAGTCGAGACCAAAGTAACACCAAACAGGCACAAAAAATTATGCTGTCCACAGAATCAACAGACTAGGACCTGTATTCTAAACAGATTGAATTCCTGATTAACAGAAAAAGAAAATCTTAAATAAGGGCCAGTCTCTGAATATAAAGAGCAAAGTGACTGGGATGCAGTCAAATAGCATTTACACTAAGCACCAGGAAAGTCATAATTTGAATGAGGAAAAGCCATCAACTAACACCAACTAGATGAATCACATACTGGAATTATCTGAGAAGGACTGTACAGCCACCAACAAGAAACTACAAATTACCAGACCAAATGAAAAATTACAAAATATCAGTAAAGAAATACAAATTTTAAGGAAGAACTAAGTGAAATTGTAGAACCAAAAATTACAATAACAAATTTAAGAACTTTCTGGATTGGTTCAGTAACACAGTGAAGATGGCAGGGGATAAAATTAGTGCACTTGAAGACAGAACAATACAATTAACCCAGTCTTAGCAACAGAAAAAAACAGACACACACAAAAAGCAATGTATTTCATCACATTAAAAGTAGGGAAAATCTTTTAAAATGAATGAAGCATATAATCATTTCAATAGATGCAAAGAAGCATTTGATAAGCTCCATTTGATAAAAACTTAGAGAAAACTGAGTGTACAAAGTAGTATCTTTGATATTATAAAGGACATATACAAAAAATAATGTAAGAACCATCTTAGTTAATGGTGAATTGTTGAGACACCTCTCTTTGAGATCAGAAATGAGGCAACAATGTCCATTATGTCCACTTCTCCTTAGTCTTTTTTGAAGTCTTTCTTCAACAAGGCAAGAAAAGAGTTGATGAAATGTGTTAAGAACTAGAAGAAGAAATAAAACTGTCATTTAGAGGTAACCCTATTTTGAATAGAGAAAATCCTTGACAACCTATAGACATTGTTACATGAGACATTACCAAGTAAGGTATTAAGGAAGTTTAGTGTGGAATAGCATAGATACTAAATAATATGCAAATATCAATTGGCTTTAATATCAATAACAAATACAACATAAATTTTTAAATAAATGGGAGGATATACTGTGTCATAGATTGCTAGACTTAATAGCATGAATAAATTTGTTCTCTCCTACTTTTCTATAGATACAAGAGAATACCATTTAAGCAAGTTCCATTTTTTTTTTTTCATTTGGTTTTGGCTTAGTATGAACTCATCAACTTGTATTCTGTTTTCCCTTGACATTTAATATTGTTATAATCATTATTTTAAAACTGTATTGGAAGTTTACATGCCAGGGAAATATATGGGGTGGCAGAATGCAATAAATACTCATGTTCTATAGTAAGTGTACAATAGGTGATATCTAGTGCTAACGAATAACAGTATGACAGTCTTAAGTGTAAACATAATAAATTAGACATCTACAAATTAAATATGTTAAATATGGTTGCCTCAAAAATAGGCAATGGGCAACTGTTTTTCTTTTAAAGCTTTAGATTTGTACCTCAGTCTTGAAATTTGTTCAAGTGTAACAGAAAGATAGATAGTTTTGTTTTATTTTTAATAAAAGGTCAATTAAGGTTATCTAGGTAATCAGAATTTCAAGTCTTTGATGCATACACATTTTTAAGATAATATTTTCATTGGAATATAGTTGATATACAGTATTGATTTCAGATGTACAACAGTGATTTGATACTTATATGCATTACTAAATGCTCACCACAGTAAGTGTAGTTATCCCAATTACCATACCAAGATATTACAATATTATTGGTTGTGTCTCTCTGCTGCACTTCCATTCCTGTAACTTATTAACTTTACAGTTTGAAATTTTTATTTAATTAATGCAGGCATATCATCTTTTCAGTGCATATTTCACCAGCCTGATATTGTCAGGTTGGGAAATGTTGGGTCTACAGTATAAATAGTGATGAATGTCATCTTCCTACAAAATCAGAAATCTGCACCAATAAATCCAGTTCTTTTTCATTTTTGTTCACATTTTATGATGTGAATCAAATGTCTATATTTTAATCTGACAATGTATGAGCAGAATTATTCTATCATGTTGCCTTGGGTGAGTATGTGAGCAAAGGGGCAGAGACTGGTAAACGATGACAATCTGTAAGAACAGAAAAGAGAAATGGAGTTAAATAAATACTTACAAGTTTATTAAACCATGAAAAACCTAACATGAACTGACTGTTCTGAAGTTCCATTTATCTGTTAAAAGAGAATCATTGAATCGTTTTGTTTTCTTGACCCTTTTCTCCTTCCCCTTGGAGGCCACTCTGTCTTACATGAGATTTTAAAGAGGAATTCAGCTCTCTGCCACTGCTTTGGTGTATAAGGTCAAAATGCTCATATCAGGGGATTGCTTTATATTTTTACTTATAAAGGCTTTATTTTTGTAGAATAGTTTTAGACTCATGGCAAATTAAGGGGAAAGTGCAGGGAGTTCCCACAGACCCCCTGCCCTGACAGGCACAGGCTCCCTATCATCATCATCCTCACCAGAGTGGGCTGTTTATTGTAACTGATGAGGTGACATGGACACGTCATTGTCACCCAGAGTCCACAGTTTACATAGGGCTCACTCTTAGTGGTGAACATTCCTAGGTTTGGATGAATGTATAGTGACACGTATCAACCATTATTGTATCATACACAGTATTTTCACTACCCTAAAATCCTCTGGGCTCTGCTAGTCTTCCCGGACCCCCAATCCAACCTTGGGGATTGTTTGTAATTGATGAAAAGAGGGACTTGTGTTTGCCAGCACGTATTTTTAAGCACACGTCTGGAAACACATGTACACACACTCATCTTCAGGGCAATAAGAACAGTGACTCAGCTTGTGAGGGTCACAGTTCCTCAGCAGCTTAGCATGAAGTCAGAATGACCAAATAGGATTGAGAGCTCAAGAAAGAAGGTAGGTACTGCTGCTCATGGACAACCACAAGGGAAAACCGTCACCCAGAATTTAATATCACCTTGGACTCTTCCCTCTTGACGTTGTTAAGTGCAGTAAATCACTTTCTTAAAGTGCTCACTCCTGGACAAAAAGAGATTAAGCACGACCTTGAGGAATGTTTTTAAACAGGTGGCTTTACAGATACAACAACTAGACTAACTTTAGATACAGTAATATGCTTTACTCTTCATGTTAATGGAGTGGCTCCATGCACACACTGAATAAACAAACCCTTTCATTACATAATTGTGGGAAAAAAGGACTTGACTCATTACATGTATTATAGGGTAAGAGTTTGAGATGAAACTGGAATTTAAAGGCTTTCCTCAGTGGGTTTAGAGGGTCCTCTGGCCATTGTGTGTTTCACACCCTGGTGTTCAGAGGAATCTGCAGGAGCAGAGGAGGCAACATGCTGCCCTTCCTGGGGTTCAGGTACAGGTGTGTATGTTCACATGTAAAGGTTACACAGAGGGTCAGAGTGGCTGCCAGTTCTCAGGGCAGAAGGTAAGGCCTTCTTAGAGAATTGTTTGATCAAGGAAGGGGTCTACAATATTCACAAGACCTGGTGCTTTTGGGCTGGATATTAAATTAAGTGTAAAAGTAGAAATTACCCAACTGGAAAATAAGGTATAGAACCATATCTAGGAAAATCATATTGCATCACCACTAGAAAAAGGGGTAAATCAATTGTGAAAAATCAAATATAGTGTAGAATGTGGAGGAAGCAATGCAAAAGAAGAAAGCAATTTGGGATGATTTAGAAATATCATCTCTCACTTTGAATTGCTACCACCAAGGCATATAGAACAATGCTGAAAAAGCTAGGAATAGATGGAATATTGGATGGGTTTAGGACTATCATGCACATAACAGCTCAAGAAAGGTGACATTCCAAAGAATATATTTCATTCATTTTTTCATTTCATCATCTTTCCTGCATTTTTGTTTGTGTAAAACACTCCATATATAAAAAAGTAGAATAAAAGGCCTATGGGCAATAATAGTCTAAGTGTTATGTTGTTTTGAAATGAAAAGTCACAGCAAAAATGTATATCTGGTTATGTGTTGAAAAGAATCAATAATATTTTAATATTTCTGAATTGCTAAAATTTCAGCCTAAAACTGTTCAAGTATGCAGTAATTTCTGGGTTTTGGTAACACAACTAAGCATGAAGGTTGACTAATACATTTCAGTACTAATAATCAAGATATAATAATAATATAAGTATATATATATATTAATTTTAATATGAAAAAGAACCAGTTACTTGAGCAAAGCAAGAGTGTTGAAACAGTCGATCAAATTTTATTGGAATATTTAAAGCTAAAATATTGACTAAAATGACTAAAAGCAATTCCAACACTTTAAAAGACCCCATTAGAACAAGGTTCTATGCAATAAAAGTGGGTGAAAAGTTATATTCTAAGTGAGCTGAACTTTAACTCAACAAGTAAAATCCATTGTTAGCTAGCTCCCATGGCTATAGAGCTGCCTTCCAGCATTTGTTTTAATTCTAAGGTGACTTCCTCAATGATTCAAGCAATATTTTACTTTGTTTTCTTATTGTTGTATGGCCAATTAACTAGTTTAAATCCTATTAACAAGTTAAAATAAATTTTAAAGTTGATAAAAGCTTTACTTTAAAAAAGATGTCAGTAACAGATGGGTTCAACACTGTTTCCTCTAATTCTTAAAGAAGAAATCATTCTAGCATTAAATTATTAAAGTGTCTTTTATTCATTGATTAAGTCAAACTAGAGTTAGAATTAATAAGAAAGACTGGCATAAACAGTATGAGGAACAGAGACAAGAGACCATTATTAATGTGAACATGGATATTATAATTTTAAATACTCTAGTAATATTTGGAATCCAACAAGCGACAAATAAAATTGTACTATGACCAACTAGGTTTTATTTCAAAATAGCAAACCTGGATAAATAACAAGAAGTTAATATCAATGTAATTAATTTCATCAAGAAGTTAAATATATACATTATCTATCTATTAATACATAGCAGATAGATGATGATAGTGTGATAGGAGACAGAGAGAGAGAATTTGAGTTTTTAATCCTATTAGAGATTCTGAAAGGACATTTGGTCTAATTGAGCCACAATTCCTAATAAAAACTTTAATAAAAATAGGAATAGAAGAACACCTAGTGGTATTTCCTGAATGTGCCTGGCTGTTCCCTGGGCCTAGCATGGTCTTTCCCTAAATATTTACATGGCTAAACATCCTTACCTCTTTCTACCCTGCTCAAAATTCATCCCAATGAGTCCTTCATCAACCTAAAATTGATCAACCTTCATCAACTTAAAATTATAGCTCTCCCATACTTTTTACCTTGTTTACCTGCTCTACCTGTCATTTTTCATACCTATTAGCACTTTCTTACCTACCATACTGTGCTGACATATCATATCTAATATACTATTAGGACAGCAAGCTATATCTTGTTCACAGATGTATTCAAAGAGCCTAGCATGGCACTTGGTCAATAAAAAAAATCATTAAATAGTTTTGAATAAATAAATAAATTTGAATAAATAAGCTTAATAAAGTCAATTTTTCAAAGAGATGCAAATTGTCCTAAAGCAATAAAACCATGTCAATAAAATCAGGTACTGGATAAAGATGTCCACTATATAATTTTTCAAAAATGTTTTATGACCTGCAGCAAATACAGTAAATTAAGAAAACAAAATTACTTTAATAAATAATAAGAAAATAATAGTTTTTCTTTTTACTAAACATATTATTATGTATTTAAAAAATACCCCACTAACATGCTAATTAGAAATTAAAAGATAATGTGTTAAGGTAGCTATAGTATAAAGTATTTACACAATAGTGTAAAACACCCTTTTCCTTTGCAGTAAACACCAGAAGAAAAATTAAACTGGAGGAAAAGAAATCCTATCAAGTCCTTAGAGATTTAACAAATAGAAATAGATTGCTTTGAAATAAATTGTGAATTCTTATTGAAGGACAGTAAACAAAATCTAAATGCTTGCAGCAATATGCCATGCACTTAATGAAATTTTCTATAAGAACAAATTAAGTCAACAGAATGTTTTAAGATAGCCCCAGAATGTCCAAGAAAAGCCTAAAAAAGAGCAGCTGTAAAGGTTGGGAGAAATTAGGTTATCAAGGTCTAAAGATGGTATTAAGTCATACAATCAAATCAGTATGTTATTGATATACAAAAAGACAAATTAATCCATAGAAATGGATAGAAACTCTAAAGTAGGTCTTAATTAACTTGAACTTTAACACATGATAGCAGTATTTTTTTTAAGTCTAGTGTTTAAAGGACTGCTAATCATAAATGGTGTAAATACACCTTTTCATCCCTTTAGAAAAAAATGGAATAGGACACTATTTTACACACTATGCTGACAATAAATCCTAATGGATTAATGAAGTTAAATATAATTAATACTATGGAAATAATGTTGTAACGAACTTTATAGAGGATACCATGAAAAATCTAGGGGTAGAAAGAGCAGATTAAACTGAACTGCAAGCCTGGAACTTAGAAGAGATACTATATTTGTACAGCTATGTACATAAACAGCAATGTACATAAATGTAAATTTCCAAATCCTGTTCTTTAAGTTCAGTTGAATTAGCCCCTTTCTCCAAGTAGATATGAAGACAACTGTTATTTTATTTTATTTTTATTTTTGTTTGTTGTTTGTTTTGGCAACAATTTCTATAAGCAACTGCTGATTTAACCTTGACATTATGCTCCTGGATGATCTCGGAAGAACAACTCCATGGTTCACAGATTTGCTAAGGCCAACAAAAAAGGAAGAACAGTTTTCCAGTTCATCATTTCAATGTAGGGGACAAAAGCATGAAGAAAAATGAGCCTGAATCTTGCATCTCATGAGATACAGGCTATATGTTAAACTACAGAAACAAAAGTAGATCGACATTCTAAAAGCTGGTTGCAGGATAGTAGGGGAGGCCCACACATTCTGTCTTGAGTCACTTTATTCTTAATTATCTGACACACACATCAGTGGTTCTTTAAACACTACACTTTCAGAGATGACAGTGACACATAATGCAACATTGTTAAAATATTCCAACAATAATTCAATATGACAGCATTTTCTCTATTGAATATTGGGCCACATTATCTGACTGTTAAATTATTTTGATTCCTGTTTGATTTGATTCTACTCAAAGTCTTACATTCAGTGGGATGTTTAATGATTCACATTTATATAAATGAATAATGTGTCACCAAGTGTGCAGCCTTGGGTTTATGAAATAAATTTTATAAAGTAAACAAGGCAAATGTTATTACCTTTTGTTTTACAAATGAGAATTTGAGACATCAAAAAGCTAAGTGACTTGCTCAGATATAACAGCTAATATATGACAGACTGACAAGCAAAACTACATGTATTAATGAGGACTCCACTTTTCACACTAGGCCATTTTCCAAAAAATGGTTAAGGCAAACCTTAAATAATTATTTAAAAAGCGTATTTCACTCTCATAGAGATTGTGAGATAATAATCACTACCTCTCAGTGTCTACGCATCCTTTTATCTGTATCTCCAGTGACACTACCTTACTATACTAGTTCTGAGGGGATGGAAGACAGAGTCCACGGGGCCCAGATAACAAGATAAAATAGAGCAAGCAGCTTCCCTCCGAACTGGTGAGACTGCATTTGTGTAAGTTTCCTACTGTGTATATTTTCTTCTAAGGATCAATGACTACAAAGTTTAAGTCGATCAACACACATCAAGTGTCTACCATATTCACAAGACAGTATTGTGTTATACAGAAGGTGCAGTGCTGGTATGAGGATGATAAAGCCCTTTAGTTCTTGAGGTCAGCAAACTAGCGAGAAAACAAGTGTTTCAATGAATTACAGGGGGGAAAATGCTATAAGGAAGTTTTTAAAAAGTAAATAGCATATGGGAAGTATTCAGACCCAAATCTAGTCAGTATACTACGCATCACATAATTTTTCTAGTTGCTTTACTAATAAGACTGGTAAGTTTGCACTCTTTCCATTGCTTAGCACTGTAAGAACAAACGAAAACCTGGGCGGTGTTTCCCTCAGCACTGAAGGTCTCAGCAGTCTTGCCACCAGCTGCTACAGTTCCCTCATTGGTCATAACTCAGAGGCCTTCTGTGACTGTGTTACATGAGCAGAGGTTCAGTTTTTATACCAAATACATCAACTGTTTAGTGAGTCCCTAAGACATTTCAATCAGACCTTTATCTTTGAATGGCCCTCATCCTCCTTCAATAATGGAAAGTATTTTTATAAAATGCAGCCATTGCACATAATAAAGTATATTCAGTTTAAGTCTTGGGGGAAACATCTTTTACAGGTTGCATCACTGTAGTGTATTTCTTATACATGGTTATGATATATTTGAGGCAGAATAGTGAGGTACAGAACATGTCCATATTTGTGGAAGAAAATCCAGAGTATTTAAAATAAAGTCCCATACAGATGATAATATTTTGTATGGTCATATTTGAGTGAAATAACTAATGCACATATTTATTCTATGTTGATAATATTAAAATCATAGCTACAAGGATGTCTATTCTATAAACAGTATACCAGATTTAAGTAGAATTCTTGAAGGAAGAGGGAGAAATCACAACACTTTACCTTATTTGTATAGAATTCTGTATAAGATATCTCATATAAACTGAATTGTCAAGATTCAAAAAAAGTTAAACATTATCACACCCACATTAGATTTGTAGCTGCAGCATACATTTGCTAAATATTTGTTTATGCATATTATCACCACATTTACACAACATAGAACTAAGAAGTTAATATTTTAGAACTACTTGTACCATTTCCTCCTCTATACTGTCATTTCAGTCTGTTGCTTGAATCATTTAAATATGTTATCCTGAATTTTAAATGCCACCTCCCTGAGATACATACTGAGTACAGTTAAATACTCTGATACCATTAGTGGCATCGTTGGGGCCCCCAGAGTAGGCTGTGCCCACATTTCCTTGGTAACCAAAGTCTGCATGGGGAGAAAAACAGCTGTACTGTCATGGGAAAATGGGGGTTTCTTTGGAAAGCTGGTAATTTCAAATTCTTCAAAAATTGATATGTATGCCTCAACTGTAATAGAGTAGGAACAAAATAATTTTTCCTATATGTTGCTAAATGCCTAAAGAAAAATACATATCCATATCATTACTTAATAATTACCTCGAATTTCAATCTTCAGAAAAATTTGTTGGATATAATGACAACTGCAAAAGCATTAAGATGCTTATCAAATCATGCAAGAAGCATATGCCCTATGAGACACATGTACTCTGTTTGGAAGCCATGTAAGTCCCCTCTTATATGGAAATTACTGAAAATATATAACAATGACCCTTAGCAAAATTATAAACTTAACTGCCTTTCTATTTTGTCATCTCAAACTTTTTTTCTAGTCTACTTTCTACTTTGAGCCCTAGTTCTTTTCCAACAGAGTCTCTAAGGCACTCCTGCCACCTAGTACCTGAACGACAAAAGCCAAAACAGAAGCAAAAATAACCCAAAGATAAAAACACTCCTTGGGAAGCTTCTCTGTGTTCATGCACTCCACTTCAGGCTCAGACTTCATTCCCATCCCATTCCTCTCCAAACAGCAGCGGTCATTATCTCCATCCAAAGGGACTCTCAGGAAAGGGGTAAATGTATCTGACAGTCCATTAAACATAGTTGCCAGTGTATGAGCCCCTTCATGCCTTAAAACTGCATTTTGTCGCCAGTCATCTAGACGCTTCTGCATCTTCTCAGACTTAGTAGCAATAATTTATTAACAGAATTTAAACTCTATGTCTTTAAATGAACTAAGTAAATTAATGCCACGTTCAGAAATCTCCAGGCTATTCCCTTGAGTCCTAAAGCTGAAATGGTTTTTGTTCAGTTAGAGATTTTAGAAGACGGAATCTTCACTGAGGGTATGTGAACTACTCACTTTCAAATGAAACAATGTTGGAGAAAACTACTGACTGCGATTCCCACAAACGCGCCCTTTGAAAAGTCTGTGGTTCACAGGTGAGAGCAGGGCTGCTGGGCCCCTTTCACAGCGGGAGTATTAAACGGCAGAACCATCATCTTTGAAATTCCCTTTTCTCGCTCCACCTGCCTTAGACATATTTGAAGTCCTGAGTAGGGTGAGAGTTCTTGTTTGTTAGTAATAAGTGGAAGAAAAAAAGCTGCTTTTACGTCTATGTCTATTACTACTCTGTCTCCATGGCAACCTGGGGCTGCGATACCCGCAGACACAGCTGCTCCACAACTACACCTGAGTGAGGGAAAGAGGAAGCCTGGGGAAGACATGTTAACAGATTGACTCGGGCAACAATTTGTCAGATCACTGGCCTGGGAAATAGCTACAGCAATGCTTTTGACTCTGTTCTTATCTTAGCACCATGAACTGGAGACTCAATAAATGTCTGTAACACCTAGCGTGAGACACTGAAAATCCAAGACCAGCGCTGTTTCTGTTCGCCACAGGAATGGACCATCTCACTGCATGCCAGTGCAGAAATCACAAAATTATTAATAGCCGGAAATACTGCTTTGGAAAGGAAACCATTTAGAGCAATAAAGTATGCCTTCTCTTTGATACTGCTTTGTGAAAGAAACTCAAAACGAATTCTTAGACATTATCCAAACCAATCATCGAAAGCTCTTTGATAAAACTAGGCATTATATAACCTTGTTCCAGTTGTTGACAATGAAAAATGTCAGACAGATATTATGATTTATTTCATAAGTCCAGAGTAATAAGGTGGAAAGCAAAGAAGCACAAGCCTCTTGTCCTTTATATATAATCTCAATAGATTTTAACAGGAAAAGAGAAAAGGTTTTGAATTTCATTTAATGTGGCCGTAGTTATTTGTTACCCAAAAGGCATAATACTTCATATTCCTTGAATATCTGGAGCATGATAATTATAGGGAGAGTTCAAAAATTTCAAAATAAAGCAAATGCTACATATTGTCCATCACCAGCATCTGATAATACCTTATACTGTCTGCTGTATCTATAATATCTTGTATTTATGTCTTCAAACAATTATTGTGCTGTTTTGCAGGTGCTGTCGACTTTATAAATAGAGTTTCTAGGAGATTTTTTTCTAGGAGTTTCTAGGAGAACAGTTTCTAGGATGATTTTTTTCCCTAGAAGTGTATATTGTATATTCAATGCTTGTTTGTTAAAAAGAACAGTGATTTTGGTTCTGTGTCTCTCACAATGTATTTGAACTACATACTTTAAAAGAGACTGTGGGGGGGCGGAGCCAGGATGGTGGCGTGAGTAGAGCAGTGGAACAATCCTCCCCAAACCAGATAGAATTATGAAAATATAATAAAGACAACTCTTCCTAAAATAGAGACCAGAGGACACAGGACAACATCCAGACCACATCAACACCTGTGAGAACCCAGCGCGCCTCGTGAAGGGGGTAAGATACAAGCCCCGGCCCAGCGGGACCTGAGCGCCGCTCCCCCGGCTCCCAGCGGGTGGAAAGAAACTGGAGCGTTTTTTTTTTTTTCTTTTTTGGTGAGTGCTTTTTGGAAGCCTTAAAGGGACAGGGACCCCAATACTAGGGAAACAGGGCAGCAAGACTGGAGAGCGGGTGCCTGGGACCGGCGCCTGAGGACAAAGAAAATCGCGTGTTTTTCCCTTTTTTTTTGGCGAGTGCTTTTTGGAAGCCTTAAAGGGACAGGGACCCCAATACTGGGGAAACAGGGCAGCAAGACCAGTGCGCGGGTGCCTGAGACCAGCGCCTGAGGACAAAGAATATCGGGTGTTTTCCCCTTTTTTTTTGGCAAGTGCTTTTTGGAAGCCTTAAAGGGACAGAGACCCCAATACTAGGGAAACAGGAAAGCAAGACCGGTGAGAGGGTGCCTGAGACTGGCGCCTGAGGACAAAGAAAATCGCGTGTTTTTTCCTTTTTTTTTTTTTTTTCCTCTTTCATTGTTGCTGTAGTTGTTTTGGTTTGGAGAGTGCTTTTTGGAAGTCTTAAAGGGGCAGGACAGGACACTTAGCCCAGAGGCAGGGAATCTGGGGATCTCTGGGCACTCTAACCCCCTGGGAAACAGGGAGCACAGAGGCCCATTACGGAGATAAATAACCTTACGGCCGCTCCCCCTCCAACAGGGCTCCACCATTTTGGAGGGCCGCCCAAGCCAGGACACGCCCACAGCAACAGTGGAGATAAACTCCATAGAAACCAGGCAGGTAGCAGAAGCCCTGTCTCTGCACAGCTGCCAAGCATAAGCCACTAGAGGTCACTATTCTCCCAGGACAGGAAGGCCACAAACCAACAAGAAGGAAAGCTCTTCCAGCTGTCACTCGTACCAGCTCTGCAAACTATCTCTATCACCATGAAAAGGCAAAACTACAGGCAGACAAAGATCACAGAGAAAACACCTAAGAAGGAGACAGACCTAAGCAGTCCTCCTGAAAAAAAAATTCAAAATAAAAATCATGAACATACTGACAGAGATGCAGAGAAAAATGCAAGAGCAATGGGAGATCACAGATGTCAGGAAGGAGATCACAGAAGTGAAACAATCCCTGGAAGGATTTATAAGCAGAATGGATAAGATGCAAGAGGCCATTGAAGGAACAGAAACCAGACAATAGGAACATATAGAAGCTGACATAGAGAGAGATAAAAAGAACTCCAGGAACGAAACAACACAAAGAGAACTATGTGACCAATCCAAAAGGAACAATATTCGTATATAGGAGTAACAGAAGAAGAAGAAAGAGGAAAAGGGATAGAAAGAATCTTTGAAGAAATAATTGCTGAAAACTTCCCCAAACTGGGGAAGGAAATAATCAAACAGACCATGGAAATACACAGAACCCTCAACAGAAAGGATCCAAGGAGGACAACACCAAGACACATAATAATTAAAATGGCAAAGATCAAGGACAAGGAAAGAGTTTTAAAGGCAGCTAGAGAGAAAAAGGTCACATATAAAGGAAAACCCATCAGGCTATCATCAGACTTCTCGAAAGAAAACTTACAGTCCAGAAGAGAATGGCATGATATATTTAATGCAATGAAACAGAAGGGCCTTGAACCAAGGATACTGTATCCAGCACGACTATCATTTAAATATGATGGCAGGATTAAACAATTCCCAGACAAGCAAAAGCTGAGGGAATTTGCTTCCCACAAACCACTTCTACAGGGCATCTTACAGGGACTGCACTAAATGAAGGCACTCCTAAAAAGAGCACAGAACAAAACATACATCATATGAATAATGGAGGAGGAGGAATAAGAAGGGAGAGAAGAAAATAATCTCCAGACAGTGTATATAACAGCTCAATAAGCAAGCTAAGTTAGGCAGTAAGATACTAAAGAAGCTAACCTTCAACCTTTGGTAACCATGAATCTAAAGCCTGCAATGGCAATAAGTACATATCTCTCAATAGTCACCCTAAATGTAAATGGATATAATGCACCAATCAAAAGACACAGAGTAATAGAATGGTTAAAAAAGCAAGACCCATCTATATGCTGCTTACAAGACACTCACCTCAAACCCAAAGACAAGCACAGACTAAAAGTCAAAGGATGTAAAAACATATTTCAGGCAAACAACAGTGAGAAGAAAGCAGGAGTTGCAGTACTAACATCAGACAAAATAGACTTCAAAACAAAGAAAATAACAAGAGATAAAGAAGGACACTACATAATGATAAAGGGCTCAGTCCCACAAGAGGATATAACCATTCTAAATATATAGGCACCCAACACAGGAGCACCAGTATTTGTGAAACAAATACTAACAGAACTAAAGAGGGAAATAGAATGCAATGCATTCATCTTAGGAGAGTTAAACACACCACTCACCCCAAAGGATAGATCCACCAGGCAGAAAATAAATAAGGACACACAGGCACTGAACAACACACTAGAACACATGGACCTAACAGACATCTATAGAACTCTACATCCAAAAGCAACAGGATATACATTCGTCTCAAGTGCACATGGAACATTCTCCAGAATAGACCACATACTAGCTCACAAAAAGAGCCTCAGTAAATTCCAAAATATTGAAATTCTACCAACCAATTTTTCAGACCACAAAGGTATGAAAGTAGAAATAAATTCTACAAAGAAAACAAAAAGGCTCACAAACACATGGAGGCTTAACAACATGCTACTAAATAATCAATGGATCAATGAACAAATCAAAATAGAGATCAAGGAATATATAGAAACAAATGACAACAACAATACTAAGCCCCAACTTCTGTGGGATGCAGTGAAAGCAGTCTTAAGAGGAAAGTATATAGCAATCCAGGCATATTTAAAGAAGGAAGAACAATCCCAAATGTAAAGTCTAAAGTCACAATTATCGAAACTGGGAAAAGAAGAACAAATGAGGCCTAAAGTCAGCAGAAGGAGGGACATAATAAAGATCAGAGAAGAAATAAACAAAATTCAGAAGAATAAAACAACAGCAAAAATCAACAAAACCAAGAGCTGGCTCTTTGAGAAAATAAACAAAATAGATAAGCCAAACTTATAAAGAGAAAAAGAGAATCAACACAAATCAACATAATCAGAAATGAGAATGGAAAAATCATGACAGACCCCACAGAAATACGAAGAATTATTAAAGACTACTATGAAAACCTATATGCCAACAAGCTGGAAAAACTAGAAGAAATGGACAACTTCCTAGAAAAATACAACCTCCCAAGACAGACCAAGAAGAAAAACAAAAGTTAACCAAACCAATTACGAGCATAGAAATTGAAACTGTAATCAAAAAACTACCCAAGAACAAAACCCGGAGCTGGATGGATTTACCTCGGAATTTTATCAGACACACAGAGAAGACATAATACCCATCCTCCTTAAAGTGTTCCAAAAAATAGAAGAAGAGGGAATACTCCCAAACTCATTCTAGGAAGCCAACATCACCCTAATACCAAAACCAGGCAAAGACTCCACCAAAATAGAAAATTACAGACCAATATCCCTGATGAATGTAGATGCAAAAATACTCAATAAAATATTAGCAAACAGAATTCAACAGTATATCAAAAGGATCATACACCATGACCAAGTGGGATTCATCCCAGGGATGCAAGGATGGTACAACATTCGAAAATGCATCAACATCATCCACCACATCAACAAAAAGAAAGACAAAAACCACATGATCATCTCCATAGATGCTGAAAAAGCATTTGACAAAATTCAACATCCATTCATGATAAAAACTCTCAGCAAAATGGGAATAGAGGGCAACCACCTCAACATAATAAAGGCCATATATGATAAACCCACAGCCAGCATTATACTGAATAGCAAGAAGCTGAAAGCATTTCCTCTGAGACCGGGAACCAGACAGGGATGCCCACTCTTCCCACTGCTATTTAACACAGTACTGGAGGTCCTAGCCATGACAATTAGACAAAACAAAGAAATACAAGGAATCCAGATTGGTCAAGAAGAAGTTAAACTGTCACTATTTGCAGATAATATGATACTGTACATAAAAACCCTAAAGACTCCACTCCAAAACTACTAGAACTGATATCGGAATACAGCAAAGTTGTAGGATACAAAATTAACACACAGAAATCTGTAGCTTTCCTATACACTAACAACGAATCAATAGAAAGAGAAATCAGGAAAACAATTCCATTCACCATTGCATCAAAAAGAATAAAATACCTAGGAATAAACCTAACCAAAGAAGTGAAAGACTTATACTCTGAAAACTACAAGTCACTCTTAAGAGAAATTAAAGGGGACACTAACAAATGGAAACTCATCTCATGCTCGTGGCTAGGAAGAATTAATATCGTCAAAAAGGCCATCCTGCCCAAAGCAATATACAGATTTGATGCAATCCCTATCAAATTACCAGCAACATTCTTCAACGAACTGGAACAAATAGTTCAAAAATTCATATGGAAACACCAAGGACCCTGAATAGTCAAAGCAATCCTGAGAAAGAAGAATAAAGTAGGGGGGATCTCACTCCCCAACTTCAAGCTCTACTACAAAGCCATAGTAATCAAGACAATTTGGTACTGGCACTAGAACAGAGCCACAGACCAGTGGAACAGATTAGAGACTCCAGACATTATCCCAAACATATATGGTCAATTAATATTTGATAAAGGAGCCATGGACATACAATGGCAAAATGACAGTCTCTTCAACGGATGGTGCTGGCAAAACTGGACAGCTACATGTAGGAGAATGAAACTGGACCTTTGTCTAATCCCATATACAAAGGTAAACTCAAAATGGATCAAAGACCTGAATGTAAGTCATGAAACCATTAAACGCTTGGAAAAAAACATAGGCAAAATCCTCTTAGACATAAACATGAGTGACCTCTTCTTGAACATATCTCCCCGGGCAAGGAAAACAACAGCAAAAATGAGCAAGTGGGACTACATTAATCTGAAAAGCTTCTGTACAGCGAAAGACACCATCAATAGAACAAAAAGGAACCCTACAGTATGGAAGAATATATTTGAAAATGACAGATCCGATAAAGGCTTGACATCCAGAATATATAAAGCGCTCACATGCCTCAACAAACAAAAAACAAATAACCCAATTAAAAAATGGGCAGAGGAACTGAACAGACAGTTCTTTAAAAAAGAAATACAGATGGCCAACAGACACATGAAAAGATGCTCCACATCACTAATTATCAGAGAAATGCAAATTAAACTACAATGAGGTATTACCTCACACCAGCAAGGATGGCTGCCATCCAAAAGACAAACAATAACAAATGTTGGCGAGGCTGTGGAGAAAGGGGAACCCTCCTACACTGCTGGTGGGAATGTAAATTAGTTCAACCATTGTGGAAAGCAGTATGGAGGTTCATCAAAATGCTCAAAACAGACCTACCATTTGACCCAGGAATTCCCCTCCTAAGAATTTACCTTAAGAATGCAGCAATCAAGTTTAAGAAAGACAGATGCACCCCTATGTTTATCGCAGCACTATTTACAATAGCCAAGAATTGGAAGCAACCTAAATGTCCATCGGTAGATGAATGGATAAAGAAGATGTGGTACATATACACAATGGAATACTACTCAGCCATAAGAAGCGGAAAAATCCTACCATTTGCAGCAACATGGATGGAGCTGGAGAGTATTATGCTCAGTGAAATAAGCCAAGCAGAGAAAGAGAAATACCAAATGATTTCGTTCATCTGAGGAGTATAAGAACAAAGTAAAAACTGAAGGAACAAAACAGCAGTGGAATTACAGAACCCAAAAATGGACTAACAGGTACCAAAGGGAAAGGAACTGGGGAGGATGGGTGGCCAGGGGGGGATAAGGGGGGAAAGAAAAAGGGGGGTATTAAGAGTAGCATGCATGTGGGGGGAGGGAGAAAGGGGAGGGAGGGCTCTACAACACAGAGAGGATAAGTAGTGATTCTACATTTTGCTATGCTAATGGACAGTGACCATAATGTGGTTTTTAGGGGGGACCTGATATAGGGGAGAGCATAGTAAACATAGTATTCTTCATGTAAGTGTAGATTAAAGATTAAAAAAAAAAATCAGTTCCTGTGTGTTGACCTCCAATGAGTTCTACACAGTGGTATAGAGGGCATGTCAAAGTGTGGGCAAAGGGTCTGTTTGTTTCTATGCAGAAGATCAAGGCCTAGCGTGGCTACCCAGAAAATGAACTAAGATACGATATGAGGAGGAGCTTCCGGCATCAGCATTCTCTGGAGGACTCATGCCGTGGGATGATCATCAAAAAGCCTCCACAGGGATCCGGGTGATGCTGCGGTTGTGGCTGCGTCCACCCCACCGTTTCCTGGACTTGCCATTGGAGTGAGGAGGGATATGTCTAGGCTGGCATGTGCATACACTGAGACAATGAATTTGACCGGATCTGTACTTTTGGAACTCAATCAGGAGTTGGGAGGAGTGCAAGTTGTAGTGCTCCAGAATCCTATGACTATAGACTATCTACGGTTAAAAGAACATATGGGATGTGAACAGATTCCAGAAATGGGTTGCTTTAATTTGGCTGATTTCTCTCAGACTGTTCAAGTACAGTTGGACAGACTAATTTTCACAAATGCCTAGGGTGCCTAAATGGTTTTCTTGGCTTCACTGGAGATGGCTGGTAATTACAGATTTGCTTTGTTTATGTCACCGTATTCCTATTATGTTAATATGTGTGCGCAAGTTAGTTAGTAGTTTAAAACCTATACATGCTTAAGGTACTCTACAAGAAGATATGTCAAAGAAATAATCAATTCTCCCATGTTTTCTTCCATATGCTACCTCTATAGCTTTTCTTCTTCCTTCCTAATTACAACCCTTAAATAGAATTCGTGCCTCATATCGAATTTACCGAGTATCATAATTCCTCCAGGTGGTAAAGATACCTCGAGACAAGTGCTGGGCATAGAAGCCACCGGGCATAAATCTGCAAAGAAGTAAAAAGCTAACCTTTTCAAACAATATGGCTTCTCTCTCACTTACCAACTTTACATTTCCCTGTATGGCCCGGGAAGATGACTGTTTAGCCAGAGACGGGTAAGATTCCTCAAGGGAGGAACAACTTAAGACAGGCACAGTCGCAGGGGGGCCATCAGGTGAGAAATTGGGGAACAACAGTGGTGAAGCTTAGAACCTCACCCCCCCCCGCCCCATGTTGAGAGAAACCTTCTGCATCCATGGATGTTTTATTGCCCTTGTCTAGCTCGGATTAGCACATAGTCTACAGGCACACACCTGATCATCTACAATTGCTCTCTTACAACACTAAACTATGTTTTCTACCTTTATCTTGCATCTACCTACCACTTCAGCAGTTTATTAAAAATAAAAATAATAATAATAATAAAGGGAGAAATGTGGGATCCACATATAAATCAAGTATAAAAATCAAACGAATATTCATATTTGACCTGATTATTTATAGTTCATAATGCGTGATCAGAACTGAAAGTTTCTGTGATGAATGCCCTTGTACTGTTCACCATGTAAGAACTTATTCACTATGTAAGAATTCGTTCACTATGTAGGAACTTGTTCGTTATGCTTCAGAAGATTGGAGACTGACGAGAACTAGGTTTGAGATGGATTAATGATTGTGCACTGAGCATTGACCCCCCTATACAGAATTTTATTGTTGTTAACAACCATTTGATCAATAAATATGAGAGATGCCCTCTCAAAAAAAAAAAGCGACTGTGCTTTCTCTTATTTTGACACCTGTAATTCTTTCAATGAAATATTGTATATTGTTAAACATAGGCTGATTCATGTTGTGAAAGTAAAAATAAACCTTACAAATTATTAGCCCATACCAAATATTTTGTATCTGATTATCACAATATAATTTTGTAATTATAAAACATCTTTAACGAGACCTTCAATATTGAGTCAGTGTGAAAGGATCACAGAGATTATAGCTGTTTTCTGGATACTTTACATTGTCAACATTTTCATGCCAAAATAGTATATATATCATCTAATTTTTTAATGCTAACTAGCAGTTTGTTTCCATTTATTTTCTCGGATTTTTATGATACTGTACGTGAGGGGCTTGCTAATTTGCCTGAGTGGCTTTCCAGGTAAACAGTAAATAAATTTAAGTAAAAGAGTAATACAGCTCCAAGCAATGCAGAAGATTAGACACATTCTTCTTTGGTATATTTTCAAGATATCTCTAGTCAGTGAACTGAAAGTGGCTGTATCCATTCCATAGGCAACTGTGTGTAACAGACTTAGTGGCTGGCCCCAAAGTTACGTTTTTTCATGTTGGAAAATGTCTCAAGGAAGGATAAAATAGTATTTGCCAAAGGATCCAAATAATAGTGAATCTAAATGCATGTGGAGGGAGGGTAGGGAGAAAGGGGAGAGACAGTGACTTACTAAAGAGTGTTCTATTGAAGGGTTTGTGATGTTAAGAGTTTATGAGTTTAAAAAAATGGTAAGTATTATGTGTCAAGATGTTTGACATGATTTCTGCTGGACATCTTCCTTCTTCTGCTATATTAAGGTCCTACTATTTTATAGTCTCTATAGGTAGTAATCTATTTTTATACATTGCTCATCCAATTCATTAACCTCACCAACAAATATTTACTGAACTTCTATAATGAAAAATACAACAGCATTCATTAAGACCCCAGGAAAACTTGAAATAATAGATAAGTATTTGTAACTATCAGGGTTTGGCCAATAGAAACTACATTAGGCATTCAAAACGGGAATTTATCAAGGGATTTTGGGAAAACTCAACAGAGGAATGAGATAATTTGTACCCTAGCAGCAGCAGAGACCCACAGCCACCCTAACAGGACAGCTGAAGGCACGGTGCCCGCTGGACCCAGGAGCCACGCTGTGCTGCTCTTAAAAGAGGGCTCTCTCTGTAAACAGAGGAAGGGGCCTTCTATGAGTTGTAACAAAGCCAGGATGGACAGATTTTATGCCATGTGGAACCAACTTCTCTGCAGATGAGGGACTAAATGAACCATCAGGAACATTTAGAAGGTGGAGGAAAGTCGGACGGCAAAAAAAAATAAAATAAAAAGCAGCCAATAATTTTGCACCCAGTAGGGAAATAGGTAGAAGACACGCACTAAAATTTTGCAGGAGAAAAAGCATTTTCCATTTATACATGACCCACTATGGACTTGGAGCATTTAAAAAATACCATCAGGCAGTATCAGATAACCCTGGGCAATTGATTTAATTTCTCTATGATACATAATTCTCATCTATAAAATAATAGCAATAGTTATATCTACTAAACAGGTTTATGAAGATGAAGATAAAGTGTTTTATAGCCTACAAAATGCGTATAGAAGAGTTTGGTACCTTGATTTTACTTAATAAATGTTATTTTTTCTCACATTGCTAGAAAAATAGATTATTGAAATAAGAATTTCATTTAAAATTTTTTATTATAGCATGTCTACATATTTCTATAACAGAAATAATTAATTAATTTATTAATTAAATATTTAGAACCCCAGTGAAATTGACTTACATGTAGCCAACTGTACATAACCATCACTCTTACCATAAGAGCCACAGGACAAACTCCACGAAATCTCCAGTATTTAAATAACAAAGCTGTTTGAAATAAGATGGATCCCCAAGAAAATCAAAGATAGTTTTCAGGCATACACGCTACTAAACTCAGTGAAAGAGAAGACAGACAAAATTTGAAAGTACACATTGAATAGATAATTTACAATTTGAAGAAAGAGAAAGTATTATGCAGAAATCCTTCAGTTGAAAATACAAGACCAAAACAAAAAACTACCAGGCTAGTGATTAGACAGTTGCTTCAGTGGTTAGAAGAATGATATGGCCAATAATAAGCATGGAATTTCAGGAGCAGAGAACAACTTTAGTCTTATCAAATTTTATATCTCATTCAGAAGTTCATAATTGGGACACAGAAATAAACAGAAGCCCTAAAATCTGCAATTAAAAAATGTCATCAGATTAAATCTTAAAGCAATTGAATGTAGAACTTTATTAAAAATAATTTAGAGTCCAAAGAATTTTTCAAAGGAAGTTTTTCAAAATGATAGGTGGAGATCCAGCTTCTGTTGTTTTACCTGTAATCCTGTGGTTCTTTGTGGGAAAAGTAAGGACATGTTTTAAAACCAGTAGGCCAAGGGCTGATGTCTAAAGCTTCATTTCTTAAACTGATGAAAGAGCTATTATGATAGTTGGATATAAAGGGTGTGGGAATTATTTGGAAAGAGTAAGAAAAGAAGGAACAAGGTCGATAGGAGAGAACTATTTCTTAGTGGGACAATCCAGTTTTAGGGGAAAAGAGCATTTCAATATTTTATTCACAATATATTTATGGGTCATAAAACACTGAATAAAAGAGAAACAGTTCTCATTCCCAATGAGCTGACATTCTGGACAGGAAAGAGAGAAAAATAAATTTCAAAGGAAAAGGAAAAAAATATGAGAGCATGGTAAGTAGTGTTCTATTCAGATTTTAAAAATAAATTTTTAATGTTAGAGCAGTTTAAGATTTATAAAAAGTTGAAAAGATATTACAGAATATTCCCATACAGTCCACATTCAGTTTCCCATATTATTAACATCTTACATTAATGTAGGACATTTGCCATGAGGAATGAACCAAGATTGATGCATTCTTACTAAGTAACATGGGTATTTTGCCCTTCCAGGGTTGCCACTCCATTGACTACGTAAGCCGGACAGGCAGATGAGCCAATGAGGAAAGCTGGCAACTGACACACTGGGAAAGTATGTAGGCCGAGAGTTTCCAGAGCCTCTGATTTTTTCCAGGAAAAGACACAAATCTGAATTTTTATGTGATCTCTTGATTTTCTTCTAAATTTTTAATTGTAGTAAAATGAACACAAAATTTATTGTTTTAATGATTTTTAAGTGTACAGTTGTGTTAAGCATATTCACATTGTTGTACAATGAATATCCACAAATTTTTCATCTTGCAAAAGTGAAACTCTGTAACCATTAAACAATTGCCCATTTCTTTACCCTCCCAGTCCCTGGAAACCACCATTCTA
This sequence comes from Manis javanica, assembly GCF_040802235.1. NCBI lineage: Eukaryota > Metazoa > Chordata > Mammalia > Pholidota > Manidae > Manis > Manis javanica. The sequence goes on along the minus strand of NC_133157.1, from coordinate 137,665,040 downwards.
CTTTCTAGTAGACTACTTGGTATTCTACTAGTCTAGTATTTTACTAGAATCCTAGTCATAAAAGTAGAGTCAGACAGGATTTATCTTCTTGTGATGGGCTTTCTTCACTTTGCATAATGGCCTCAAGCTTCATTCATGTAGTAGCACTTGATAGGATTACCTTCCCTTTAAAGACCATTATTTATTTTTGTTGCCTCTGCTGTTGGTGTCATATCCAAGAAATTATTGCCAAATCTAATGTCTTGAGTCTTTTTTCCATGTTTTTTTCTAAAGGTGTTAGAGTTTTAGATTGAAACTCAAAATCCATTTTGAGTTAATTTCTGTATATGATAAAAAATAAGGATCCACCAGCATTTGGTGAAAGGACTGTTTTTTCCCCATTGGAATGCCTTGGCATCTGTGTCAAAAATTATTTGACCGTATATATGAGGGTTTATTTCTAGGTTTTCTACTCTAGTCCACCAGTTTATATTTGTTTTTATGCTAATACTACATCATTTTGGTTACAGTAGATTTTGTAGTAAGTTTTGAAAGTGTAATACCTTTGCTTTGGCTATTCAGGATCCCTTGTGGTTTGATCTTTGTGATTTTCCAATGGATTTTTCTATTTTTATAAAAAATGTCACTGGGATTTTGATAGAGATTGCACTGAATCTGTAGATTGAATTGGGTTACCTTGACATTTTAACAAGATTAAATCTTCCAATTCATGAACATGGAGTGTCTTTCAATTTATTTATTTCTTCTTTAATTTCTTTCAGCAATATATTGTAGTCTTTAGCATCCAAATCTATTGCCCCTTTGCTTCAGTTTTTTCCTAGTTATTTTATTCTTTTTGTTACTATGGATGGATTTTTTTAATTTCCATTTAGTACTGTTCATTTTAGTGTATGAAAATTCAGCTGATTTTTGTGTATTGATTTGAATTCAATAACTTTGCTGGCGATTAGTTTCAACAGCTATTTATCTAATGGAATCTTTAGGATTTTCTACATATAAGATTATGTTGTCTATGAATAGAGACAGTTTGATTTCTTCATTTTCAATTAGGATGAAAATTGATTTCTTTCTCTTTTTCTTGCCTAATTGCCCTGCCTAGGATTTCCAGTGTATGTTGAGTAAAAGAGGTAAAAGTAGGCATCCTTCACTTATTCCTAATCTTAAAGGAAAAGTTCTCAGTCTTTTTGTCTTTTGCCACTGAGTGTGATGTTAATACTGGGGTTTTCATATAAAGCCTTTATTATGTTGAGGAAGTATTTCCATTTTGTTGAGTGTTGGTTTGTTTGGGTTATTTTAATAAGAAATGGGTGTTTAATTTTGTCAATTGTATCGATTTTGTTCTGCATCAATTGGGAAAATCATTCCTTTTTATCACTAAAGAGTATTCCATTTTGTGATTGCACAACAGTTTATTTATTCATTCATATGGTGAAGAACATGCTGATTGGCTCTAGTTTTTGGTAACTATGAATAAAGCTTCTCTGAAATTCCTGTACATATTTTTATGTGAACATATGTTTACATTTTTCTTGGGTAAGTACTCAAGATTGGTTATATGACTACATGCTGGGTTGTATGGTAAGACAATATGTAGCTCTGTAACAAACTGTCACACTGTATTCAACAGTGGCTTCATCATTTTGCATTTCCAACTGCAGTAAATGAGAACCCTGTTGTTTCACATCCTTACCAGCATTTGATAAGTTGATTTTTTGAAATGTGTTATTCTAATAGGTTTGTATCTTTCTGTTTTCTATTTAGTTTTATTCTTTGCACACAATAGATGACAAGTTTTTTAAACATATAGAAAATGAGCATATTGGAAGGGTATCAACTCACAGATTTGAAGCAATGGATGCAAAAACATGCTCTGGTAGGAAGGAGCAAAGATGTTTCCACACACAAAAAAATGGGATTTTTAAAATGATATCTTGATTAAGATGTTCTTCCCAAGGCTGATGTGAGGAAATTTACACTATTGTACTGAAGTCTTGAACATACTTCAATTACATAATATAATCTCATATGATACTTTAACCTTACCACATACTTTTACAATTAAAATTCCTCAGTGAGAAACCATGAAAGCAAGAAGAGAGTGAAGTGAAATATTTAGTGTTGAAAAAGAAAACCCTAAGCTCAGAATTCTATATTCTATGAAATTATTTTTGAAAAGTATAGGAATAAAAACTTTATCAGATGCACATCAGAGAATGACTGTACTGAAGGAAAACGTATAAGGATTTCTTTAGAGATTAGGAAAATGGTATGTCAGAAATTCAGACTAACATAAGGAAAGCAATAGCTAAAGGAATAAATAAAAAGTATTGTATTTTCTTTGTCTTAATTGATTGGAAATATAACTTTTCACTTAAAATAGTAATAGCAACAATGTATGGGGTTAGAGTGTAGATAAGTGATTTGAATGACAGCAATGTCATAATAGATGAGAGGGATGAATTAGGAATACGCTGTTATTAGGTACCAGAATAAAGCATGAAACAGTATAGGGACATTTGAAAGCAAATGCAGACTAATTAAAAATACACATTGGAAACTCTAAGGTATATGCTGTTTTTAAAGTATAATCGATGCAGTAAGAGAAGAGATATAATGGACTCAATAAAAAGCTTTATTTAAGCCAAGGAAGTAAAAAAAGAACTGGGAGGAGAGACAAAGGACAAATAGGCAACAAATAGAAAAGAGTTATAAACTTAGTGGGTATTAATTCAGTGTTATCAAAAATCACATTATATCTGAATGGTCTAAAGATACCTATTTAAAAACAGAGATTGCTAAGGGGATATAAACACCCAACTGTAAATTCTGCAAGATAACATTTTAATATAAAGACTTCAATAAGTTTAAGGTAAAGATGTGGAGAAAAATATACCTAGTGAATACTAATCAAAGATAACTGGAGGAGATGTATTATTTATACACACACACACAAAGCAGAGTTCAGAACAAGAAAAATTATCCAGGTCAAAGAGGAGAATTTAATAATAATAATAAAGAAGTAGAATCTCTGAGACTATATAGTAACAGCAAACATCTGAACAACAGAATATCAAAATATGTGAGGCAAATATTGGTAAAACTGAAAGGAGAAATAGATATATTCACTATTACAGTTGTAGCCTTTAAGAACACTCTTTCAAGAATTAACAATTCAAGCAAGTAGCTATTCTGTTAGGATGTAGTTCAAATTGATACAATAGACTTTTACAGAATTTTCTATCCAAACATGGAAAAATGCATATCTTTCCAAACTAATATAGAAAATGTGCTAGGACAGACCAGATCTAGGCCTGAAAACAAAACTTAACAAATTTAAAAGAATAGAAATCACAAAAACTATATCCCCAGGCAACAAGGAATTTAAACTAGAAATCACTTAACAGAAAAAGAACTGCGAAAATCACTAAGTATTTGTAGATAAAACTATCCCTTTCTATATAACATTTGAGTCAAAGAAAAAGTCTGAAGAGAAACAAAAATATTTTGAATGATATAGAAATGAAATACAGCTTTTCAAATTTGTGGAATGCAATGAAAGTAGTGCTTAAGAGAAAGTATACCATTAAAATCATATATTAATAAAGAAGATGATATTCAGTGATGTAAGCTTCCACTTTAGGCAACTAGAAAAAGTAAAGCAATTAAAACTTCAAGCATGAAGAAGAAAACAAATAATAAAAATTACACAGGAAATCAATGAAATGGAAAACAAACAAAAACAACCAAGAAAAATCAATGAAACTAAACACATGTTCTTTAAAATGGTAATTAAAATTGATAAAGTTCTAATCAGACTAACCAGGAAATAAAGACAGAAGATACAAATTACCAGAATATCAGGAATGAAAGAGGGGTCATTTCTATTGATCCACATCAACATTTAACAAATGGAAATAATGGAATACATGAGCAACTCTATGAACACAATTTTGATAACTTAGGTGATATTGATCAATTCTGTGAAAGACACAACTATTAAAACTCACAGAAGGAAAAGTAGGTATTCTGAAATGGCCTACGTCTATTAAAGAAATTGAGCAATAATAATAACCTAACAAGAAAAAAATCTAACCCAGGAAGTTTCCCACGTGAGTTCTACCACATATTTAGTGAAGAAATAATGCCAATCTTCCACAATCTTGTCTAGAATATAGAGGCAGAGGCGACACTTCCTAGTGAAGCTAGCATAACCAAATACCAAAAATGATTTTAAAAAATTACAGAAAAAGAAAATTAAGACTAAAATATCTTTCTCATGATTTTGGTGATCTTCAAAAATTTATTAGCACAGCAAACCCAGCAATGTATGAAAGGAATTATAAACCACACCAAACTGGGTTTATTCCAGGTAGGCCAGGAAAAAATGTTCTTTAACATTTTTAATTCAGTCAATGTAATCCACCACATTAAAAGGCTGTAAAACAATGACAGAAAGACCATATCAATTGATACAGAAAAGCATTTAAAGAACCCACAGTATATCCATGATTAAAATTCTCTGCAAACTAGGAATATGGGAACTTCTTCAACTTGATAAAGAGCAGCTACAAAAACTCACAACCAGCATTATACGTCATGGTGAGAAATAGGAGCCCTTTCCACAGAGACCAGAAGCAACGCCAGGATGTACTTTCTCACAATGCCTACTCAAACTGTACTAAAAGTCAAAGTTAGTGCAATATGACAAAAACAAACAAATAAATAAATAAAAGATACCTAGGCTGGAAGTTAGAAAATAAAGCCATCTTCATTCACAGATGATGTGATTACCTATGTAGAAAATCCCAAAGAATTTACCAACATCAATAATAATGACAACAAACAATTTCTGGAACTAACAGAGAAATAAAACTTTGGAGCAGAATAGGTGTTTAATATGCAAAAGTTACTTGCTTCGCCATTTGCCTGGAATTTGAAGTTATAAAAGCAATGTATTTTACTAGAACACCAAAGAATCAAAATATTTAGGTTTAAATCCAACAAAATATATATAGGATTATATATGCAAAACTACTGCTCATGGGTTATAGTACTCATTATCATTTCAATGTTGATTTCCCCAAGCTGATCAATGTATTTCATGAAACCACCATCAAAATCCTCAAAATTATTTTGTAGATATCAGGAAGCAGCAATAACCATGGCAGCATGCTATAGGGCAGAAGAGCACACATACTGATTAATAGAAGAAAATTAAAAGACCATAAATAACCTCACCCAAATATAGCTTACTGATCAACAAATGAGCCAAGACAGCATAATGGAAATGAAAAGTCTTTTTGACAAATGTTCTGGAACAATCAGAAAGCCATATGCCAAAAAATAAAAAATAAATTAACTTAGAAGCAGACCTTACCCCTTTCACAAAAATTAACTCAAAATTAATCATAGAACTAAATGAAAAATTCAATACTATAAAACTTTTAGAAGCTAGCAGAGGAGATTATTCAATAACCTTAGGTTTGTTGATGAGTTTTTAGACGTAATGCCAAAAGCATAATTCATGCAAGAAGAAAACTAATGCATTAGATTTTATTAAAGTTAAGAATTTTTGCTCCTCAAAATATACTTTTAAGAAAATGAAAAGACAACCCAACCACAGACAGGGAGAAAATATTTTTAAAATAGGCATTTTATGTTCAACCAATCTATACAACAATTTACCTCCAACATATCATAGAAATTAACACTCAACTATAAAAAAACACCAATTAAAAAATGGACAAACTATATGAGCAGACATATCATCAAGGAAATTATAAAGAAGGCAAATAAATATATATAGAAAGATGCTCAACATCATTTGTCATTAAGGAATTGTCAATTAAAAAGCAAGGAGATACTGCTACATGCCCAGGTTTAGGCCCTTAGCCCATCCACTGGTAAAGGGAAGCAGGACTTCTAGGAGAAATGGCTAATTCTTAGACCCACAGGAAATACACAAGATGAGCCTGAAGCATCTTTTAGGGACAGAAACCAAGGAAGTGCTAAAAAAATATCTCAGGTAGTATTTCAAAGCAACACTGAGAGAGCCCCCACGAGCCACAGCTGGAACCACTTGAGAAATAACGTAGGGCAAGGGTTGGCTTACAACATGAAATGTAAAATAAATATCCATGAGTCTACACAGATCTATCAAAATGATTGAATAAATAAGATGAATAGACAAATCTCCCTTGTAGCAGAATTGCAAAGAATTTTGTGGACAGTGTACCCTTTTGGAGCATGGGCTCTGCATAGCGGCCTCCTTCTGAAGAGCATGGTAAAGACAGGAAACAAAAAGTAACTTTACTGTGGAGAAACCTGACAAGCTCTACCTCAGCCAAGTGAGAATCCTGACAAGCTCTACCTCAGCCAAGTGATCAGAGTCACAGCAATGGTGATAAGTCATGTTGACAGCATGTCCTACGCTTGATGCGGTGTGACAAGAATGACCTTCCTCTGAGGTCAATCTCCCAAGACAAACCCAGTCAAATCACAAGGAAAGCATCAGAACAATCCTCATGGAGGTGCTCTCCACAGCACACCTGACCGCACTCCTCAAAATTATCCAGCTTACCAGAAAACGGTGTCCTAGAAACTACAACAGGCAAGAGGAGACTAAGGCCACAAGACTACTAAATGCAGTATGTATTCTGGATGGGATCCTGGGACAGAAAAACATTATTAGGAAAAAAATTAAGGAAATCTGAATAAAATATTGACTTTTCTTAATAAAAATGTACCAATATTGGCTTATTAATCATAAGAAATGTAACATAAGGCTAATTTAAAAATCGAGTATAAAAAGAACAAAGTTTGGGGACTTAAATTTTTCAGTTTCAGGGCTCACTGTAAAGCTAGAATAATCAGTAGTGTGATACTGGCATAAGGATATGAAATAGTTAATGTACCATAATTAAGAATTTAGAAATAAACTCTTACATTTAGAGCAATTCATTTTTAATGAAGTGCCAAAGAAGTTCAAAGAAAAAGAATGATCTTTTCAAAAAATGATACTGACATAACCTTTTCTCACGTCATTTGCAAAAATTTAATAGTGATCACAGACTTAAAAGTAACAGTTTAAACTCTAAAAACTTTAGAAGAAAACACAGTAATTCTTCGTATCTTTGGATTTATTAGAAAAGACAGCAAAAGTACATGTAGTAAAATTGAAATATCCATAAATTGGGCTTCATGACAATAAAAACTTGTTTCATTTTTCAGATAATAGATGAAACTTTTCTGAAGATCTTGTTGGTCTGATGCTAGAATTCCTGACTAGAATATCTCTAATAGTCTGTTCTGCCTTATTGCCTACTTATTTGCTCTTTCATTTCATTTTGAGAGTTTTCCCAACTTTATTTTGCAAGCTTTCTACATTCTATAGCTTTTTACAATATTGCTATCAAAGTTTTAATATCTGGGAGTTCTCACTTTTTTCTCCACTCTTCCTTTTAAATATATGATGCTGGCATTATTTTATTTATATAATAAATCTTTCCATCTCTTAAAATTTTATAGTATGAAATCCTTTTTGTCTGAAACTTGTCTTTTTTATGTTTTATTCTTTTTTTTTGATATAGGTGATTTTCTTCAAATATTGGTGATGCTTTCATACCAGTCAATATTTAAGACTGAAGCACTAAACAGCAAATTCACAGTTCTATGGAGAGGATGTGTGGTCTATCCACTGGGCTCCACTGTGGAGTTATTAGTGGGAACCCAGCTGCAGTGAGACAGTCCAAATGTACTATTTTGGGTTCTTTTTCTTAGATCTATTTCATTATGAAAGAAATGTCTAACCTTCTCTGTTAGTGGTTAAAAAAACAACAACAAAAACTAGCTACCAGTGTTCTGGGAGTTGAAAGAAGGGCAAAGGCAGGTAGACGTGCTCTTCAGAGCATGCGTCTCCTTTGCTGTGACTCCGCTCTGCCTGGCAGAATGCTCTAGAGACTTGGTGAGCTCTAACTCTACCCTGTTCTTGGCAGTACCTCCTTTAGTATCCCTGCTCCAGTTCCTATTAGAACTCTGTTATATGAATGTTTGCTCCTCATTGGCTTGTGTTTCTGCATTCTCAGCCCATCTAGGACACTTCCTGCTGAAATGAAAATCTGATTTCCATTTTCAAAAAAATTAACTCAAAACCCTCTTTATTGTCATATAACAAAGTTTCAGAAGAAAAAAGAAGCAAAACATCTTATTTAAATCCAAATCCCTGTATTGACTTGCCTGAGACAACACATTTTCTACTTGGGAAGGTGTCTGTTCACTCCAGCTGCTATAACAAAATACCCCAGACTGGGTGGAAGGCTCACAAAAATTAGAAATTTCTCACAGTTCTACAGGCTGAAAGTCCAAGATCAGCATGCCGGCAGGTGGGCTGAAGGTGCTCTTCAGGGCTGCAGACTTGCATCTTCACATGAGGAAGTGGTTGGGGAGCTCCAGGGGACTCTCACAAGGACACTAATCACATTCACAAGGGCTCCATTCTCAGCCCCTCCGCACCTCTGTAAGACCCCACCTCCTGATGCAGTCACACTGACACTAGAATTTCAACAATGGATTTTGGGGAGACACAGATATTCAGTCCATAGCAGAGAGCCTTCGATTTGTCTTTTGATAGATAATCCTGAAAGGGTCAAAGATGCTTTTTTCTTTATCATTTTGATATCCAGAACCAGGAACTGGAGATTTCCTATGAGTTTGTCCACATAAACATCATTGGTTCTACTAAGTCAGGTATGATCATTTCTGTCACATAGTTTTATAGCAGCTCCCAGACATTTTGAAAGGTAAACATACATACATAGGATATCTTTCTACCTAAAGTCACCCAAAGAGGCATAGATCTTGGGTTTTTTCCCTTTCTGATTCCCAGATCTCTGACCCAGAGAATCATGTCTGTTGTCGAGATGACTTTCAGAAGCACCTTGGGCTTCCTGAGATATCTCAGAATGACTTCAGAACACACTACTACAGAAGCCTCTTGGTAAATCATCTGGTAGAGCCTGGGTCAAAATGTGAATTCTAGAAGGCTTCACACTGCCACAGGATCATAGTGAAGTGTTCACAATCTGGAGGGCTAATGCTATTTGCTCTTCATTAGTGAGAACTACCCACATTGAGAGTGACAGATGAATGCCTCCCCCTGTCTCATTTATTTTTGTATTCTATAAAATGGCATAATCTCAACTTCCACAAAAATCATCTGCCTCCTGATGTGTCTGTCTGTCCAATGCTCTGTTGTTCCTTTCTTCCATCTTTTTGGGTCACTGGTTAAATCCTTACTTATGGTAGACCCTGACTAGCATCACTACTTCTGCTGGGCACAGTGCTTGCTTTGATTATACCACTTCTTCCCTTGTGTAGTGGCAGTGAAAGTGTTCTGAGAGGCATTTTCTTACAGGTAGCAGTGCATTATTCCTTGCATTCTGATATTTTAAAAGCATTTTTTCCAAAACATTATTTTGTAGGGTTTTTATTCCCTTAATGGGCTCTCCCCTATAGCCTAAGATATGAATCCACAAGTGTTATGGAAGCCTGAAAGAAAAATCTAATCTGAATAATTATGACCATTCTCAGTATCACTTCTCCATTTTCATAAATTTGCCTACACCTTCTTTTTTGTAAATGCCATGATTTGGGCATATATATCTACTGAGTCATGAAAGAATGCATGGAAATGGGTGTGCTCTTCTTTCTGTTTTTCAATTTTAATAGACTTTCTTAGAACACTTTTAGGTTGACAGAAAGAATGTGAAGAAAGTTCCCGCTGCATCTCACATGGAGTATTTTCTATTATTAAGATGTGCCCCAGTGTGGTACATTTGTTACAACTGATGAGCCTATGTTGATTCATTGTTATTAACTAAGTCCTATAGTTAGGGCCATTGGAAGTTACTGCTTGTGTTGTATAGTTCTACAGGTTTGCTAAAAGTGTGTGCTCTTTTAAATAAAAGAATTGAACATTTCAGCTGGAAAAGGAATTAAAAGTTATCTGTTTCAAACTCTTCATCTATCAGATAACAAAAACAGGGGTCAGGGAGATTTAGGCCATGTATGTACATCACACATGGAAAGTGTCCACAACAAAAATTTAACTTAAGTCTTCTAACTTCCATTCTCATATACTTTCTTCTCATTGCCTTACAGTTTAATCATTTCTTTTTTAAATTTTTTATTAAGGTGTAATTGATATACACTCTAATGAAGGTTTCACATGAAAAAACAATGTGGTTACTACATTTACTCATATTATCAAGTCCCCACCCATACCCCAATGCAGTCACTGTCCATCAGTGCAGCAAGATTCCACAGATTCACCATGTGACTTCTCTGTGCTACACTGTTCTCCCCATAATCCCCCATACCATGTGTATTAAACATAATACCCTTCAAGCCCCTTCTCACTACCTCCCCACCCGCCCTCCCACACCCCTTCCCTTTGGTAACCACTAGTTCATTCTTGGAGTCTGTGAGTCTGCTGCCATTTTGTTCCTTCAGTTTTGCTTCATTGTTGTACTACATAAATGAGGGAAATCATTTCGGATTTGTCTTTCTCTGCCTGGCTTATTTCACTGAGCATAATGTTCTCCAGCTCCATCCATGTTGTTGCAAATGGTAGGATTTGTTTCTTTCTTATGGCTGAATAGTATTCCGTTGTGCATATGCACCACATCTTCTTTAGCCATTCATATACTGATGGACACTTAGGTTGCTTCCATATCTTGGCTATTGTAAAAAGAGCTGTGATAAACATAGGGGTGCATATGTCTTTTTGAGTCTGAGAAGTAGTATTCCTTGGGTAAATTCCAAGGAGTGAGATTCCTGGGTCAAATGGTATTTCTATTTTTAGTTTTTTGAGGAACCTCCATATTGCTTTCCATAATGGTTGAACTAGCTTACATTCCCACCAACAGTGTAAGAGGGTTCCCCTTTCTCTGCATCCTCACCAGCATTTGTTGTTCTAAGTTTTTTTGATGCTGGTCATCCTTACTGGTGTGAGGTGATATCTCATTGTGCTTTTAATTTGCATTTCCCTAATGATACGTGACATGGAGCATCTTTTCATGTGTCTGTTGGCCATCTGAATTTCTTTAGAGAACTGTCTCTCATATCCTCTGCCCATTTGTTAAACAGGTTATTTGCTTTTTGGGTGTTGAGGCATGTAAGTTCTTTATACATTTTGGATGTTAACCACTTGTCAGATATGTCATTTACAAATATATTCTCCCATATTGTAGGATGCCCTTTAGTTCTGTTGATAGTGTCCTTTTCCATACAGAAACTTTTTAGTTTGATGTAGTCCCATGAGTTCATTTTTTCTTTTGTTTCCCTTTCTCGAGGAGATGTGTTCAGGAAGAAGTTGCTCATGCTTATATTCAGAAGATGCTTGCCTATGTTGTCTTCAAAGATTTTTATGGTTTCATGACTTATATTCAAGTCTTTAATCCATTTCAAGTTTACTTTTGTGTATGGGGTTAATCCAGTTTCATTCTCTTGCATGTAGCTGTCCAGTTTTTCCAACACCAGCTCTTGAAGAGGCTGTCATTTCCCCATTGTATGTGCATGGCTTCTTTATCATATAATAATTGACCATATGTGGTTGGGTTTACATCAGGGCTCTCTAGTCTGTTCTATTGGTCTATGGATATGTTCTTGTGCCAGTACCAAATTGTCTTGATTACTGTGGCTTTGAAGTTGAGCTTGAAGTTAGGGAGCATAATTCCCTCTGCTCTATTCTTCCTTCTCAGGATTCCTTTGGCTATTTGGGGTGTTTTGTGGTTCCATATGAAATTTAGCATCATTTTCCCTACTTTGTTGAAGAATGCTGTTGGTATTTTGATAGCAATTGTATTGAATCTTCAGATTGCTTAAGGCATGGCCATTTTGACAATATTAATTCTTCCTACCCATGAGCATGGGATGTGTTTCCATTTATTGGTATCATCTTTAATTTCTCTTAAAAGTGTCTTGTAGTTTTCAGAGTATAGATCTTTCACTTCCTTGGTTAGGTTTATTCATAGCTATTTTATTATTTTTGATGCAATTGTGAATGGAATTGTTTTCCTGATTTCTCTCTCTGCTAGTTCTTTGTTAGTGTATAGGAATGCGACAGATTTCTGTGTATTAATTTTGTATCCTGAAACTTTACTGAATTCAGATATTAAGCCTAGTAGTTTTGGAGTGGATTCTTTAGGGTTTTTTATGTACAATATCATGTCATCTACAAACAGGGGTGGTTTAACTTCTTCCTTGCCAATCTGGATGCCTTTAATTTCTTTGTGTTGTATGATTGCCATGGCTAGGACTTCCAGTACTATGTTGAATAGAAGTGAGGAAAGTGGTCATCATTGTCTTGTTACTGATCTTAAAGGAAAAGCTTTCAGCTTCTTGCTGTTAAGTATGATGTTGGCTGCGGGTTTGTCATATATGGCCTTTATTATGTTGAGGTACTTGACCTCTATAACCATTTTGTTGAGAGTTTTTATCATGAATGGATGTTGAATTTTGTCAAATGCTTTTTCAGCATCTATGGAGATGATCATGTGGTTTTTATCCTTCTTTTTGTTGATGTGATAGTTGATGTTGATGGACTTTCTAATGTTGTACTATCCTTGTATCCCTGTAATAAATCCTACTTGATCATGGTGGATGATCTTTTTGATGTATTTTTGAATTTGGTTTGCTAATATTTTGTTGATTATTTTTGCAGCTACATCATCAGGGATATTGGTCTGTAATTTTCCTTTTTTGTACTGTCTTTGCCTGGTTTTGGTATTAGAGTGATGCTGGACTTATAGAATGAGTTTGGAAGTATTCCCTCCACTTCTATTTTTTTGAAAACTTTAAGGAGAATGAATATTAGGTCTTCACTAAATGTTTGATAAAATTCAGCAGTGAAGCCAACTGGTCCAGGTGTTTTGTTCTTAGGTAGTTTTTTGATTACTGGTTCAATTTTGTTGCTGGTAATTGGTCTGTTCAGATTTTCTGTTTCTTACTCAGTCAGCTTTGGAAGGTTGTATTTTTCTAGAAAGTTGTCCATTTCTTTTAGGTTATCAAGTTTGTTAGCATATAATTTTTCATAGTATTCTCTAATAATTCTTTGTATTTCTGTGGTGTCCATAGTGATTTTTCATTTCTCATTTCTAATTCTGTTTATGTGTGTAGACTCTCTTTTTTTCTTGATAAGTTTGGCTAGGGATTTCTCTAGTTTGTTTATTTTCTCAAAGAACCAGCTCTTGCTTTCATCAATTCTTTCTATTGTTTTATTCTTCTCATTTTATTTATTTCTGCTCTAATCTTTATAATGTCCCTCCTTCTGCTGACTAAGGGCCTCATTTGTTCTTCTTTTTCTAGTTTCATTAATTATGAGTTTAGACTGCTTATATGGGATTGTTCTTTCCTGAGGCAGGCCTGTATTGCAATATACTTTCCTCTTACATGGCCTTGGCTGCATCCCACGGATTTTGTGGTGTTGAATTATTGTTGTCATTTGTCTCCATATATTGCTTGATCTCTGTTTTTATTTGTTCATTCATCCATTGGTTATTTAGGAGCATGTTGTGAAGCTTCTATGTGCTTGTGGGATTTTTCAGTTCCTTTGCATAATTTATTCCTAGTTTCATAACTTTGTGGTCTGAGAAACTGGTTGGTACAATTTCAATCTTTTTGAATTTACTGAGGCTCTTTTTGTGGCCTAGTATATGATCTATTCTTGAAAATGTTCCATGTGCACTTAAGAAGAATGTGTATTCTGTTGCATTTGGGTGTAGAGTTTTGTAGATGTCTGTTAGGTCCATCTGTTCTAATGTGTTGTTCAATGCCTCTCTCTTCTTACTTATTTTCTGTCTGGTTGATTTGTCCTTTAGAGTGAGTGGAGTGTTGAAGTCTCCTAGAATGAATGCATTGCATTCTATTTCCCCTTTTAATTCAGTGAGTATCTGTTTCACATATGTAGGTGGTGCTCCTGTGTTGGCAGCATAGGTATTTATAATGGTTATACCTTCTTGTTGGTTTGACCCCTTTATCATTATGCAATGTCCTTTGTCTCTTGTGACTTTCTTTGTTTTGAAGTCTATTTTGTCTGATACAAGTACTGCAACTCCTGATTTTTTCTCCCTATTAGTTGCATGAAATATTTTTTTCTATCCCTTCATTTTTAGTCTGTGTATCACTTTGGGTTTAAAGTGAGTCTCTCGTAGGTAGCATACAGATGGGTCTTATTTTTTAATCCATTCAGTGACCCTATGTCTTTTGATTGGTGCATTCAGTCCATTTACATTTAGGGTGATTATCGATAGGTATGTACTTAATGCTATTGCAGACTTTAGATTCATGGTTACCGAAGGTTGAAGGTTAACTTCCTTATTATCTAAGAGTCTAACTTAACTCACTTAATACGCTATTACATACATAATCTAAGGTTCTTTTCTTTTACTCCTCCTTTGTCTTCCTCCTCCATTCTTTATATATTAGGTGTCATATTCTGTCCTCTTTGTCTATCCCTTAATTGACTTTGGTAATATTTAATTTAATTTTGCATTTGCTTAGTAGTTAACTGTTCCACTTTCTTTACTGTGGTTTTATTACCTCTGGTGACAGTTTTTAAACCTTAGGAAAACTTCAATCTATAGTAGTCTCTCCAAAAGAGTCTGTGGAGTTGGTTTGTTGGAGGTAAATTCTCTCAGCTTCTGCTTATCTGGAAATTGTTTAACCCCTCTTTCAAATTTAAATGATAATCTTGCCAGACAATATAATCCTGATTCCAGGCCCTTCTACTTCATTGCATTAAATACATCATGCCACTCCCTTTTGGCCTGTAAGGTTTCTGCTGAGAAGTCTGATGTTAGCCTGATGGGCATTCCATTGTATGTGATCTTATTTCTCTCTCTGGTTACTTTTAGTAGTCTGTCCTCATCCTTGATCTTTGTCATTTTAATTACTACATGTCTTGGTGTTGCCTTCCTTGGGTTCTCTGTGCTGGGAGATCTGTGCATCTTCATGGCCTGAGAGACTATCTCCTTCCCAAGATTGGGGAAGTTTTCACCAATTACCTCCTCAAAGACACTTTCTATCCCTTTCTCTCTCTTCTTCTTCTTCTGGTACCCCTATAATGTGAATATTGTTCCATTTGGATTGGTCACACAGTTCTCTCAATATTCTATCATTCTTAGAGATCCTTTTATCTCTCTGTGCCTCAGCTTCTTTGTATTCTTCTTCTCTAGTTTCTATTTCATTAGCTGTCTCCTCCACCATATCCAATCTGCTTTTAATTCCCTCCATTGTGGTCTTCAATGATTGGATCTCTGACCGGAATTCATTCTTGATGTCTTGAATATCTTTCCATACCTCCATTAGCATGTTAATGAATTTTATTTTGAACTCCCTTTGAGGAAGAGTCATGAGTTCAATGTCATCTTTCTCAGAAGTTATATTAATTTTACTCTGGACCAGGTTCCTTTGGCATTTCATACTTGTATATGGCACCCTTTAGTGTCCAGAAGCTCTACTCTCTGGAGATGCTCAGCCCCTGAAGCAATGTCTCAGGGTAGGGTCGCAGGGTACTGGTATTGGTGCCTCGGGGGGAGGAAAGAGCTGTTTCCTGCTTCCTGGCTGCTATGCCTGTCTCCACTGCCTGGACCTGTGGGCCGAGGACCCAGGTATAAGCCTCTATACTTTTCATTTTTAGTTGCTGTAAACAGATTTTCCCTCTGGCTGGCCTAATGCCAGAGTATGGTTTGCCAGTTTGCCAGCCAGGTGGGACTGGCCAGGAGAAAGATGCAGTAGGCTGCCTATCACAAAGGGGGTTCTTGGAGCTGTGTAGCCAGCCAGGGAGCTGGAGCACTTGGAAATCATGAAAGCTCCCAACCTACTGGGAAGAGTGCACCTGGAAAATTTTGTCTACCTGTCCTTTCTCCTGAGCAGTAAGCTCTGTACAATCATTGCCCCTGTAGCAGCCCTTTTGCTAAGGGCTCCCTTCTTAGGAAGTCTCTCAGACTGGCTGCCTTTCTTTTATCCCAGAGCAGCCAGATATGGATTCCTGCTTTCCACAAGTGGCTGGAATCTCAGTCTCTCCAGGAATTCTGCCTGTGTTAGCTTTCCAAACCCTGATCATGAGAGTATCATGCAGCCACCATGAAATGTAGGTTTGTCTTCCCAGAGAAGATCTCCGGAGTTAGGTATTCAGCAGTTCCAGGCCTCCACTCCTTCCCCATTCTTTTTCTCCAGCCAGTGAGCTGGGGTGGGGCTTTGGTCTAGCCGGCCCACCGCTTTGGTATGTCACCCTGTGTTTTTCTCCAGGTGTATTCAGTCTGGCGCAGTCCTCTTTCCTGGTGCTCTTTCAGTATTAGCTGTATTAATTATATGTTCGTTATATGCAGTTTTAGGAGGAAGCCTCTTTCTCACCTCTCATGCCACCATTTTTAATCTCTTTTCACAGTTTAACCATTTTGAGAATAAAATGTCAGCTATATGAAAAATGTATAATCTGTTTAGCACACATCTCCCTCCTCATTCTAACTTGGAGAACAGGAATGTGACCGAGAAGAAAGAGTCTTTGCAGGAGGTGTGAAAAGAATATTGAGACACTTGCCAACACCTCACCAGTCACTGTCTCCTCTCAGGTCTCCTTGTGCCTACTGCTCTGTGTCCTCTGTGCCTGGTCCTGTAAATGAAAATTGGCTGGTGTCCCACTAAATCATCAGTGTATCACACTTGATTTTGTCTCCTTATTAAGGCAGCTACAAAATTGGGTCTTTGAGCTATGCAAGACAATAAATAAGGATTTGATGAGAATTAGTAGCTAGAAGTAAAGAGCATGAGAGCATGCACTTTAATTAGAGTGTCACCTATCTTGTCTATATTCATAGATTGATAAGGGGACAGACCTGTGGATCTAGCAGAGAAGCAACTCTTAAGGGTGTTAATTTAACAGTAAGTATGTAAGTATGGCAAGTTCTGGATATTTTATTTCTTTTCAAAATCAGAGATAGCATAAACAATATTTGGCACCTTTTTGTCTTTGCATTTAACTTTTCCTGAACCAGTGAGAAACATTAGAAGTTAGATTATTTCATACATGACTTTCCTTGGCGGTAGTTAATTCAATAAAGAAGAGTCCACTATGTTTTGCATTCTTAAGGAAATATTAACCAGTTAGACCTCAATACTTATTTCCAAACTGAGAACAAATTGAGAATCATTAGCAATTAGGTAAAACATGATTTGTAACTCAATGATATTTTAATCTTTTTGCCAAGATATAAAATGATTTGTGTTCCCACATCATATTCTAAATATGTTCCTTGGTAACTCATAAAACCTCCTAAATTGTTCCAATACATAAATTGATGCCTAATTTTCAGATGATATGAAAATACCCTTGTAATGTTATTTTCTGATTATTCTAAACTAAAAAAGAACATGTTCTTTTTATTCCAGTGGAAATTTTAAATTAAGCATGTGTCATGAAAATGAAAATGCTATTAATCAGTATTTTGTATTACTTTTATTAGAATTTGTTTTCATTAAATATGTCACTTTAACTTTCATAATTTGACCTATTCATTCTGCTTTTGCAAGAATTATACAATTTTTTAGAGTTTGGTTCAGAATCATAAATTCAGAATCAGGGTAATAGTTATTTGCACATCTAATTATCTAATATTTTCTATCAATGAAACCATAAAAATAAAAAGCAGAAGATCCTCTTGTTTAGGACCCATAAATCCCAAACCCAAAGCCAGAAAAGTACTTTTAGAAGGACACCCCTGGAATCATGAACCATCGTGCTGTTTCACCTTGTGATGTAAATTTCTTATTAGAATTCTAAATTCTAATAGGATGGAAATTTCAACTATACAAATATATTCTCATTTCCAAGTATCTGGATTATAGAATCAGGATACAAGTTCTGCTAGAGCTAAATCTTATTTTATTTTATGTCTAGTGAGCATAGATAGATCACTATTGTTATATTTTGAAGAACTTTAGAAATCAATTTTTTAAGTATTTTCCTTTCCTAATAATTGTTTGTATATTTTCTTAATTATTAAACATAGAAGAAATGATGTCTACATGGCAATAAGTTCAAAGACAAATAAAGTTAAACTCCTTCTTGTCATACAAAAGATTCAGATTCAGTACATTTCACATAGACGGCACTCAGAAAATATTGGTATGTGATCAGTTTACCTGTTTATCTATGTATCTCTAACTTTGTCTATTATCTACCAATCTACCACTTATCTACCTACCTATCTATCATCTATCTATGGACAGCTAGATATAGAGATAACAATCCATGTAATGTGTCCAGTCTTTAGTGGGAAGGTAGACGAAGCAGAATCAAGCTTAACATCAGCAGCAGCAATAGGTCCAACTTCCTTGAAAAAAAGTGGTACATTAGGGACTTCCAGCGTCTTGGGAACACAACTCATAGATTACAAAACACAGTCACAATGAAAATGAAAAGTGATACCCTACAATGATGAGTGAGGGAACTTTATTTTCCAACAGCCCTGCCCCCCCAAACATGGGTGCCCACCCTGATTTCTGGTTGGAAGTGGTGAAGGAGCCTGGGGTGCACAGCAGAGTCATCATTAGTTTGAAGTCTGTATGGGGAGCTGCTGGGGGCCAGCAAGGTCCCAACAAGACACTACCCAGTAGTGGCTCCTGGGGTGAATAGGGAGAAAAGTGCCAGTGAGAAGCAATATTAGTTTATGACACAAATAATATATAACTTTGCTTAATCACCAGATCTGTGCTAGGAGTTCCATATTTATTACTCTCCTGAAGTTCTTATGCAAGTTACTATTAGTTTATTTTACAGTTGAGTAAGAGAGAAAGAGAAGAGGTTTAGTTCTTTTGCCTGAAATTACCATGTTAGTGAGTGTTTGAGCTAGGATTTGTATACAATTGTTTCTGAGCTTGTGGACCTTCTACCCTCATTATCCTGCTATGTTCCCCACCACATCATATGCAAAACAACACTGTTCCAATCTTTTTCAATAAGGAAACTTTGGGAGCTTCTCTTCCTTAGCAAGCCTCTGGTGAGAAGAATGCTCTGGGTGGGGTGGGTGAAGCCCAGCACTGAATGACTGCACACTCAGACTGTTAATATGAGAAACTGATAGACGCAAAGTCTGTGATCATCTAATTCTAGGCTTTTGGTTGAGAACCCCATTAATAATTCTACAGAGTGCCCACAGTGGACAGCATGGGTTCCCCCTTCTACATAGAGCAAACCTTATAATTCCAACATGGACATAATAACTATACCATTGCAGGCATCCTGCAAGTGAAGCTAATCAGGCTAAATGCATAATTTCTAACATTGTCAATGAATAATGTAGGTGAATAAAGGAAAAGTTACATGCACAATCAACACTCTGTCACACGTACCCAATTGTTTTTGAATTTGGAGCTCTATGGGAATCACTGACTTGGAATAAGGACTGGGAAGTCAGCATGCTCTAACTTCACCCACATCCTCTGAGCTTGTGCCTTTTTCTGCCCATGTGAGTCAAATTTAAACTCTTAATTAATATCTCAGTCCTACTGAGGTGTAAGTAAGTCTATTTGTTTAGATTATTAGCAGTGAGGACTAAAGCATCAGGAAATTAAATGTTGGAACTAAATAAGAATATCAGTACTTATGTTTGAAAGTTGATAAAATTAAGCCTGTCAGAAAAATTAATTTACTGTGAAGGACTACACATTATTTGCCATATGATCCTAAATTCCTTTGAACCAGGATGAGCACCATTAAGAAGTGTCATTATTTGCACATTCAAATCTTTGATGCCACACTGATCTGTTTAATCAAAACTTCATCACAGTTTGTCTGAGCATGCTGCCTGCCTTTGAAGGGCCAGCTGCAAACCTGAACCCATCTAACAGCATGTGGCTTTAAAATACAATGCACTGTTTTGCTCCCTGTATAATGAGCTTAAAACTACTTTACACTTTTGGAAAAAAAAACCCTTAATTTAAAATATCTTTGCTTCCATGGCTCTATTTCAAATCTGCACATGAGTCTGCTGAACAGGGAGCTCTGTGTCCTGCTGTTTGTTCATTTGTCTAAAAACCTGTTTAAAAGTATGACTTTTCTTGATACATACATGTAGCAAACTCGAGACTTGAAATTCTTATTTTTTATATCGTGTTCACCAGAGTGGCAATAGGGGAGCCTAAGTAAGATTCTCCATAAGCAAGACAGGTCATAAATACTAACAAATCTTGATTGGTTATTCTGAGTGCTCACAACAGAGAACCCTCTCTTGTCACTACCTGTGGAATAGGGCTTTTTACAGACAGTTGAGATTGCCTCTTTGAGATTTGAAATGTGTAAACATATCGGAAGTTTTCTACAAATAGCTCTTAACAGAGGAGTAATGTATTCAAAAACCAAATAAAGTAGAGTGGTGATAGGCAAAAGGCTTACAGTATTTTTCCCTTGTCTGACCCTTGAATATAAACTATTAAATGTAACTTCTCTATATCTTCCCATGTAAGTTGATATAGAAATTCAGTGGGGTTCTATGAATAGTATTGAACTACCATAACAAATGTTTCCCAAAACACCAATCATGGTTCTGTTCCTTTCTGTGCTATTTCTTCCATCATCTCACCATCCGCAGAGGAAGCTCCTCAACTTTCCAGTTTCTCCCAGAGTACAGTTTAGAGGTTACCTACAAAAGAGCCACTTGAGCTGGTTGTTAAAAATTCCTGCACTCGGGCAGAGCCAACATGGCGGCGTGAGTAGAGCAGCGGAAATCTCCTACCAAAACCACATATATTTATGAAAATATAACAAAGATAACTCTTCCTAGAATAGAGACCAGAGGACACAGGACAACATCTAGACCACATCCACACCAGCGAGAACCCAGCGCCTCGCGAAGCGGGTAAGATACAAGCCCCAGCCTGGTGGGACCCAAGAGCCCCTCCCCCCAGATCCCAGTGGGAGGAGAGGAGTCAGAGCAGGGAGGGAGAGGGAGCCCAGGACTGCTAAACACCCAGCCCTAGCCATCCACATCAGAGTGCAGACACAGTGCATGTGTGGGGTCCTGGATACTAGGGAAACAGAACAGCAAGACTGGTGAGCAGGTCCCTAAGGCAGGCACCCAAGGACAAAGAAAAGCAAAAGGGTTTTTTAAAAAAATTATTTATTTAATTTTTTTTGCTTTGTTTTGTTTTGTTTTGGTGAGTGCTTTTTGGAAGTCTGAAAGGGACAGGGAGGGACACTTAGTCCAGAGGCAGGGAATCTGCGGATCTCTGGGAAGTCTAAACCCGTGGGCAGCAGGGAGCACCACTGCCTCCGTGGAAGGACCTCACGGAGATAAATACCCTCCCAGCCACTCCACCTCCAACGTGGCTCCACCATTTTGGAGCAGAAGCCCGAGCCAGGGCACGCTCAGAGCAAAAGTGGAGATAAACTCCATAGCAGACAGGCAGGAATCAGAAGACCTGTCTGTGCACAGCTGCCCAGAAAAAGCCATTAGAGGTCACTGTTCTCCCAGGAGAGGAAGGCCACAAACCAACAAGAAGGGAAATTCTTCCAGCCATCACTCGTGCCAGCTCTGCAAACCATTTCTATCATCATGAAAAGGCAAAATTACAGGCAAATCAAGATAACAGAGATAACACCAGAGAAGGAGACAGACCTAACCAGTCTTCCTGAAGAAGAATTCAAAATAAAAGTCATAAACGTGCTGATGGAGATGCAGAGAAATACGCAAGAGCTAAGGGATGAAGTACGGACGAAGATTACAGATGCCAGGAAGGAGATTACAGAAGTGAAACAAACTCTGGAAGGATTTATAAGAAGAATGAATAAGGTGCAAGAGGCCATTGATGGAATAGAAACCAGAGAACAGGAACGCATAGACGCTGACACAGAGAGAGATAAAAGGATCTCCAGAAGTGAAACAATATTAAGAGAACTGTGTGACCAATCCAAAAGGAACAATGTCCGTCTTATAGGGGTCCACAAGAAGATGAGAGAGGAAAAGGGATAGAAAGTGTCGTCGAAGAAATAATTGCTGAAAACTTCTCCAAACTGGGGGAGGAAATAATTGAACAGACCACGGAATTACACAGAACCCCCAACAGAAAGGACACAAGGAGGACAACACCAAGACACATAATAATTAAAATGGCAAAGATCAAGGACAAGGAAAGAGTTTTAAAGGCAGCTAGAGAGAAAAAGGTCACCTATAAAGGAAAACCCATCAGGCTATCATCAGACTTTTCAACAGAAACCTTACAGGCCAGAAGAGAATGGCATGACATATTTATTGCAATGAAACAGAAGGGCCTTGAACCAAGGATACTGTATCCATCACTATTATCATTTAAATATGAAGGAGGGATTAAACAATTCCCAGACAAGCAAAAGTTGAGTGAATTTGCTTCCCACAAACCACCTCTACAGGGTATTTTAGAGGGACTGTTCTAGACGGGAGCACCCATACGACTAAACAGATGTCACCAGAGAAAATAAAATCACAGCAAAGAAAGCAGACCAAACAAATACTAACTAAAGGCAAAAAATAAAATCAACTACCCACTAAAAGCAGTTAAAGATAACACAAAAGAACACAGAATAAAAAAACCAACATAAAAGAATGAAGGGGGGGCAGAGCCAGGATGGTGGCGTGAGTAGAGCAGCGGAAAACTCCTCACAAAACCACATATATACATGAAAATATAACAAAGACAACTCTTCCTAAAATAGAGACCATAGGACACAGGACAACATCCAGACAACATCCACACCTGAGAGAACTCAGCGCCTTGTGAAGGGGAAGAGGAAGGCCACAAACCAACAAGAAGGAAAGCTCTCCCAGCTGTCACTCATACCAGCTCTGCAAACTATCTCTATCACCATGAAAAGGCAAAACTACAGGCAGACAAAGATCACAGAGACAACACCTGAGAAGGAGACAGACCTAAACAGTCTTCCTGAAAAAGAATTCAAAATAAAAACTCATGATCATGCTGATGGAGATGCAGAGAAAAATGCAAGAGCAATGGGATGAGATGCAGAGAAATATGCAAGAGCAATGGGATGAAGTCTGGAGGGAGATCACAGATGTCAGGAATGAGATCACAGAAGTGAAACAATCCCTGGAAGGATTTATAAGCAGAATGGATAAGATGCAAGAGGCCATTGAAGGAATAGAAACCAGAGAACAGGAACGTATAGAAGCTGACATAGAGAGAGATAAAAGGATCTCCAGGAATGAAACAACACTAAGAGAACTATGTGACCACTCCAAAAGGAATAATATTCGTATTATAGGGGTACCTGAAGAAGAAGAAAGAGGAAAAGGGATAGGAAGTCTCTTTGAAGAAATAATTGCTGAAAACTTCCCCAAACTGGGGGAGGAAATAATCGAACAGACCACGGAAATACACAGAAACCCCAACAGAAAGGATCCAAGGAGGACAACACTAAGACACATAATAATTAAAATGGCAAATATCAAGGACAAGGAAAGAGCTTTAAAGTCAGCTAGAGAGAAAAAGGTCACCTATAAAGGAAAACCCATCAGGCTATCATCAGACTTCTCGACAGAAACCCTACAGGCCAGAAGAGAATGGCATGATATACGTAATGCAATGAAACAGAAGGGCCTTGAACCAAGGATACTGTATCCAGCACGACTATCATTTAAATATGATGGCGGGATTAAACAATTCCCAGACAAGCAAAAGCTAAGGGAATTTGTTTCCCACAAACCACCTCTAAAGCACATCTTACAGGGACTGCTCTAGATAGAAGCACTCCTAAAAAGAGCACAGAACAAAACACACAACTTATGAAGAACAGAGGAGGAGAAATAAGAAGGGAGAGAAGAAAAGAATCTCCAGACAGTGTATATAACAGCTCAATAAGAGAGCTAAGTTAGGCAGTAAGATAATAAAGAAGCTAACCTTGAACCTTTTGTAACTATGAATCTAAAGCCTGCAATAGCAATAAGTGCATATCTCTCAATAGTCACCCTAAATGTAAATGGACTTAATGCACCAATCAAAAGACACAGAGTAATAGAATGGATTAAAAACCAAGACCCACCTATATGACGCTTACAGGAAACTCACCTCAAACCCAAAGACATGCACAGACTAAAAGTCAAGGGATGGAAAAACATATTTCAGGCAAACAACACTGAGAAGAAAGCAGGGGTTGCAGTACTAATATCAGACAAAATAGACTTCAAAACAAAGAAAGTAACAAGAGATAAAGAAGGAGACACTAAATAATGATAAAGGGCTCAGTCCAACAA
Organism: Manis javanica; assembly: GCF_040802235.1. Lineage (NCBI taxonomy): Eukaryota > Metazoa > Chordata > Mammalia > Pholidota > Manidae > Manis > Manis javanica. The sequence continues at coordinate 137,640,738 of NC_133157.1, read as the reverse complement.
GAGGATATAACCATACTAAATATATATGCACCCATCACAGGAGCACCAGAATTTGTGAAATAAATACTAACAGAACTAAAGAGGGAAATAGAATGCAATGCATTCATTTTAGGAGAGTTAAACACACCACTCACCCCAAAGGATAGATCCACCAGGCAGAAAATAAGTAAGGACACACAGGCACTGAACAACACACTAGAACAGATGGACCTAATAGACATCTATAGAACTCTACATCCAAACGCAACAGGATATACATTCTTCTCATGTGCACATGGAACATTCTCCAGAATAGACCACATACTAGCTCACAAAAAGAGCCTCAGTAAATTCCAAAATATTGAAATTCTACCAACCAATTTTTCAGACCACAAAGGTATGAAAGTAGAAATAAATTCTACAAAGAAAACAAAAAGGCTCACAAACACATGGAGGCTTAACAAAATGCTTCTGAATAATCAATGGATCAATGAACAAATCAAAATAGAGATACAGGAATATATAGAAACAAATGACAACAACAACACAAAGCCCCAACTTCTGTGGGATGCAGCAAAAGCAGTCTTAAGAGGAAAGTATATAGCAATCCAGGCACACTTGAAAAAGGAAGAAAAATCACATATGAATAGTCTAACATCACAATTATCGAAACTGGAAAAAGAAGAACAAATGAGGCCTAAAGTCAGCAGAAGGAGGGACATAATAAAGATCAGAGAAGAAATAAACAAAATTGAGAAGAATAAAACAATAGTAAAAATCAACGAAACCAAGAACTGGTTCTTTGAGAAAATAAACAAATAGATAAGCCTTTAGCCAAACTTATTACGAGAAAAAGAGAATCAACACAAATCAACAGCAACAGAAATGAGAACGGAATAATCACGACAGACTCCACAGAAATACAAAGAATTATTAAAGACTACTATGAAAACCTATATGCTAACAAGCTGGAAAACCTAGAAGAAATGGACAACTTCCTAGAAAAATACAACCTCCCAAGACTGACCAAGGGAGAAACACAAAAGTTAAACAAACCAATTACGAGCAAAGAAATTGAAACGGTAATCAAAAAACTACCCAATAACAAAACCCCAGGGTGAGACGGATTACCTCAGAATTTTATCAGACACACAGAGAAGACATAATACCCATTCTCCTTAAAGTGTTCCAAAAATAGAAGAAGAGGGAATACTTCCAAACTCATTCTATGAAGCCAACATCACCCTAATACCAAAACCAGACAAAGATCCCACCAAAATAGAAAATTACAGACCAATATCCCTGATGAATGTAGATGCAAAAATACTCAATAAAATATTAACAAAGAGAATTCAACAGTATATCAAAAGGATCATACACCATGACCAAGTGGGATTCATCCCAGGGATGCAAGGATGGTACAACATTCGAAAATCCATCAACATCATCCACCACATCAACAAAAACAAAGTCAAAAACCACATGATCATCTCCATAGATGCTGAAAAAGCATTTGACAAAATTCAACATCCACTCATAATAAAAACTCTCAGGAAAATGGGAATAGAGAGCAAGTACCTCAACATAATAAAGGCCATATATCATAAACCCACAGCCAACAATAAACTGAACAGCAAGAAGCTGAAAGCATTTCCCCTGAGAACAGGAACCAGACAGGGATGCCCACTCTCCCCACTGTTATTTAACATAGTACTGGAGGTCCTAGCCACGGCAATCAGACAAAACAGAGAAACACAAGGAATCCAGATTGGTAAAGAAGAAGTTAAACTGTCACTATTTGCAGATGATATGATACTGCACATAAAAAACCCTAAAGACTCCATCCCAAAACTACTAGAACTGATATGAAAATACAGCAAAGTTGCAGGATACAAAATTAACACACAGAAATCTGTGGCTTTCCGATACACGAAGAATGAACCAATAGAAAGAGAAATCAGGAAAACAACTCCATTCACTATTGCATCAAAAAGAATAAAATACCTAGGAATAAACCTAACCAAAGAAGTGAAAGACCTATACCCTGAAAACTATAAGACACTCTTAAGAGAAGTTAAAGTGGCCACTAATAAATGGAAACTCATCCCATGCTCTTGGCTAGGAAAAATTAATATCATCAAAATGGCCATCCTGCCCAAAGCAATATACAGATTTGATACAATTCCCATCAAATTACCAGCAACATTCTTCAACGAACTGGAATAAATAGTTCAAAAATTCATATGGAAACACCAAAGACCCCGAATAACTAAAGCAATCCTGAGAAAGAAGAATAAAGTAGGGGGTGTCTCACTCCCCAACTTCAAGCTCTACTACAAAGCCATAGTAATCAAGACAATTTGGTACTAGCACAAGAACAGAGCCACAGACCAGTGGAACAGATTAGAGACTCTAGACATGAACCCAAACATATATGGTTAATTAATATTTGATAAAGGAGCCATGGACCTACAATGGGGAAATGACAGTCTCTTCAACAGATGGTACTGGCAAAACTGGACAGCTACATGTAAGAACATGAAACTGGACCACTGTCTAACCCCATACACAAAAGTAAATTCAAAATGCATCAAAGACCTGAATGTAAGTCATGAAACCATAAAACTCTTAGAGAAAAACATAGGCAAAAATCTCTTAGACAGAAACATAAGTGACCTCTTCTTGAACACATCTCCCCGAGCAAGGAGAACAACCCCAAAAATGAGCAAGTGGGTCTATATGAAGCTGAAAAGCTTCTGTAGAGCCAAAGGCAGCATCAATAGAACAAAAAGGTTCCCTACAGTATGGGTGAATATATTTGTAAATGACAGATCCAATAAAGGCTTGACGCCCAAAATATATAAAGAGCTCACCAACCTCAACAAACAAAAAACAAATAATCCAATTAAAAAATGGGCAGAGGAACTGAACAGACAGTTCTCCAAAAAACAAATACAAATGGCCAGCAGACACATGAAAAGATGCTCCACATTGCTAATTATCAGAGAAATGCAAATTAAAACCACAATGAGGTATCACCGCACACTAGTAAGGATGGCTACCATCGAAAAGAGAAACAACAACAAATGTGGTGAGGTTGTGGAGAAAGGGGAACCCTCCTACAATGCTGGTGGGAATGTAAATTAGTTCAACCATTGTGGAAAGCAGTATGGAGGTTCCTCAAAATTCTCAAAATAGACTTACCTTTTGACCCAGGAATTCCACTCCTAGGAATTTACCGTAAGAACACAGCACTCAAGTTTGAAAAAGACAGATGCACCCCTATGTTTATCACAGCACTATTTACAATAGCCAAGAATTGGAAGCAACCTAAATGGCCATCAGTAGATGAAAGGATAAAGAAGATGTGGTACATATACACAATGGAATATTACTCAGCCATAAGAAGAAAACAAATCCTACCATTTGCAACAACATGGATGGAGCTAGAGAGTATTATGCTCAGTGCAATAAGCCAAGCAGAGAAAGAGAAATACCAAATGATTTCACTCATCTGTGGAGTATAAAAACAAAGGAAAAACTGAAGGAACAAAACAGCAGCAGAATCACAAAACTCAAGAATGGACTATCAGGTACCAAAGGGAAAGGGACTGGGGAGGATGGGTGGGTAGGGAGGTATTGGGGGGGGAGAAGAAAGGGGGTATTATGATTAGCATGCATAATGGGGGTGTGGGAGAAAGGGGAGGGCTGTACAACAGAGAGAAGACAAGTAGTGATTCTACAACATTTTGCTATGCTGATGGACAGTGACTGTAAAGGGGTTTGTGGGGTACCTGGTATAGGGGAGAGCCTAGTAAGCATAATATTCTTCATGAAAGTGTAAATTAATGATAACAAAAAAAAAGAAAGTAAGAAAAGGGGCATTACTCCCTGATAGGATAAAACTAACTGTAAATCAGTGATTAATGCATGCTTTAAATATTCTTAGTTTTGATCACTTAAGGGGTGTCAGATGATTGGCTATGGAGGTACATTTTTCTGATAATATTCCTTTCTCTTAAAAAAAAAAAGCAGTTCCTGTGTGGTGATCTCCAATAAGTTCTTCACAATGGTATAAAGGCATATCAAAGTGTGGGCAAAGGGTTTGTTTGTGTTTATACAGAGGATCAAAGTCTAATTTGGCTACCCAGAAAACGAATTAAGATACGATATGAAGAAGAACTTCCAACATCAACATTCTCTGGAAGAGTCATTCCAGAAGATGATCATCAAAAAACTTCAACAAAGATCCTGGCACTGTTGCAGTTGTGGCTGCATTCATCCCACCAGTTTCTGGACTTGCCATTGAATGAAGAAGGAGGTGTCTAAGCTGACCTGTGCATACAGTAAAACAACAAATTTGACTGGATCTATACTGCCAGAACTCAACCAAGAATTAGGAGAAGTGCAAGTTGCAGCGCTCCAAAATCTTGCGACTATAGACTATCTACTGTTAAAAGAACATATGGGATGTGAACAGTTCCCAGGAACGTGTTGTTTTAATTTGTCTGATTTTTCTCTCAAACTATTCAAATTCAGTTAGACAATATCCATCATATAATTGATAAGTTTTCACAAATGCCTATGGTGCCTAACTGGTTTTCTTGGTTTCACTGGAGATGGCTGGTAATTGTCTGCTTTGGTTATGTAGCTGTATTCCTACTATGTTAACGTGTGTGTGCAATTTATTTAGTAGTTTCAAACCTATATATGCTTATGTTACTCTACAAGAAGATATGTCAAAGAAATAATCAATCTTCCCATGTTTTCTTCTGTCTGCTACTTCTATAGCTTTTCTTCTTCCTTCCTAATTACAACCCTTAAGTAGAATTCATGCCTCATATTGAAATTACCGAGTATCATAATTCTTCCAAGTGGTAAAGATACCTCAAGACAAATGCTGGGCATAGAGGCCACAGGGCATAAATCTGCAAAGAAGTAAAAAGCTAACCTTTTCAAACAATGTTGCTTCTCTCTCACTTACTTACTTTACATTTCCCTGTATTGCCCCGGAAGATATCTGTTAGCCAGAGATGGCTAAGAGTCCTCAAGGAAGGAACAACCTAATACAGGCACAGTCTCAGGGGGGCCATCAGGAGAGAAATTGGGGATCAACAGAGGGGAGGCTTAGAACCTCACATCCCCCTGTTTTGAGAGAAATCTGCATCTGTGGATGTTTTGTTGCCCTTGTCTAGCTTGGATTAATACTTAGTCTACAGGCACACACCTGATCATCTACATTTGCCCTCTTACAGCACTAAGTTATGTTTTCTACCTTTATCTTGCATCTACCTACCACTTCAGCATTTTATTAAAAATAATAATTATTATTATTATAATAATAAGGGAGAAATGTGGGATTCACATATAAATCAAGTATAAAAATCAAACGAATATTCATATTTGACCTGATTGTTTATAGTTCATAATGCGTGATCAAAACCGAAAGTTTCTGTGATGACTGCCCTTGCACTGTTCACCATGTAGGAACTTATTCACTATGTAAGAACTTGTTCACCATGTAAGAACTTGTTCGTTATGCTTCAGAAGATTGGAGACTGTTGAGAATTAGGCTTGGGGTTGATTAATGATTGTTCATTGAGTCCCCTATACAGAATTTTATTGTTGTTAACAACCATTTGATCAATAAGTATTAGAGAAGGCCTCTCAAAAAAAAAAAAATTCATGCGCTCAAGTAAACTGATTAAGTTAACATATCTGAGGTTGGGACTTCAAATCTGCACATTTAAGGACATCCAAGAAATGCCAAACTAAAAACTAATCAAGTTCTGAGTAGTGCCAAAACAAAATTTAGAGATCAAGCTCCTCTGAATTCTCTCTGTCTCACGCACACATACACACACACACACGCACACACACACGAGACAGGGACCATATATGTATTCAAGAGCATGGTGAGCGCCTCCGGAGGGGGCAGGGTAGGATATCTGTAGTCAGAGCAATGTAACTACATGCAAGGAAACCCCCCTACTAAACCTCTATGTTAAACATTGAGCTCTAGAATCATTCTTCAGTAAAATCAGTTAATGTTCCCCATATAAAGAAGATAGCACATGTTTTATTATGCTAATCATTTGTAACCATGTGTAAGATGCACTTTAGCACACTAAAAGTTCCATGTGCAGTCTTTCCTCCTTCAGATCTGACAAGGTGATTTTGCAAACTGAGCAACTAACTTAGCCTGCAGACCCAGCTGTAGATGCATAGTAAAAGGCAGGAAGAATTCCATCTTAAAGATAAGATTGCATTTTAACACCCAGGAAGTTCAAGAGTCAAGATTCTTTAGCAAGTAGACAGTATCTCAGCCCACCTTGGGGGCTGGGCAGGCAGCCTTTTGATGTGCTCCCAGACCAAGGCTCCGGTGTCCCAGAGAGAAATCAAGGCAGGAAATTCCTTACAGTTAAGTTAATTTTTAATATTCAGGAACCACTTAACAAGTCCCCACCCTAAGTTTTTTCATGTTCTCAAAAAATCCTCAACTGCTTATAAAACTCCCTAGACAACGCACCACTACAGACTCTCTTGTCCACTCCTGGCGTGAGCCGGGAGCTCTGTCCTTCCACCTTATCTCTAAATAAAAGCCTGCACCTTGTTCTCCTACCTTGACTGTTTGTGAAGCTCATTCTTCGGCTCCACAAACAAGAACCCCGGCATCACACACACACACAATCTTTACATGCTCTTCCAAATGTCCTTGCTACTGAGATTTTACATATATAAATTTGACCATTTATAAGCTTTTAAATATTTACAATGCTTCAGAGATAGCTTTTACCTAAATATATACTTAGTGGATATTAACTGGTAGGGATTAATAGAAAAACTGAAAAAACATAGTAGGCGATGTCTGTAGGTATTTATTTGAATTACATTTCATCCTGGGTGGTGCTATGGATCTGTTTCTAAGACTAAAAAAAAATTGAGATCATTTGAAAATCTGATAGCATACTTGAGCAATGTCCTAGTTTCTTAATGAATAAAATGAACAATTTTTATCAATGTATCCTTGTTCGCATATGGGAAAAATTGTGACATTAGAGAAAAGTAAAGAGAACTCACCACTTCTTCATGTCTGCATTTTCTCACATTAATTCCATTTATCTGCAGTGAAAGAAAAGCATAGCTTAATGTGGCATATTGTGAATTGGCCTTATGTTTTGCTTGCACATGGAGAACAATGATAAATTGCATACCTGTAGAATCGCATCCCCAATAAAAAGCAGTCCTGAAAGTTCCGCTATAACGACAAGGACAACTGATTATGTAAGGACTACTTTCTTCATGCCGGTGAAAGTTTTTTAATTAAATAAAGTCAAAACTGATCAAGAAAATTAAATGTTTTATACAAATCACAAGTAATGTAACAAAAACAATCACATGATTCAGCCCTGATATTAACACACATGCTGAGATGTTTCTATTTAATTCTCTGGTTTCAGATCTAACAGTTGACAAAAATCAGTTACTCTTCTGGATGAATGGATAAATCCTCCCATGTACAAATGAGTTTAAGGTGTCTGTGAAAAAGTTTAGAACTAGACTTTCAATCCAAAACCTATGGAATCGGCTACAATAACTTTTTAAAACATTATTTGTCTTACTGAGTTCAGTCAGTGCAACAGTTGCTTTGCAACTGCAGTTATTCCCCAGATGAGATTTCATGTGATAAGCTGAGATAAGTTGTATATGAGAACTGAAAAAAATATGTATTTGCAGTTGCCTATATTTGATGTGACTTGTTATCCTTACATTTGTCTACATGTTGGTTTAATGAAACAACTGCAAAGTTATTCAGTTCCTAGTTCACTCACAGTCACATGCTCTTTATTTTTCCTTGTTGCTTTCCTGTGAGAAAAGCCTCCCCCTGGAGTAATAAAGGGCACAGATTAAGGAATCAGACTAGGCCACTTACTGCTTGGTCAAGGGGACCCTGGAGCTAGTTGGGTACATGCTAATGTATCATTCTTAAAGTTCATCTTATTTTTCAATAATCATGATTTACAAAGGAATGGCTACAATATTATTCTCTTAACACTTTACCTCTTTGCTCCTTGGAGATTTTTGAAATGACAACTGGAATGTTATGTTCTGCTCCCCCCTGAAAAGAGAAAATCATATATTGTGCTTTTTATCATATGAAAAAAAAACACACACAAAAAAAAAACAAAAATTACAGCTAGGTATTAGTTAGGAAATAATACAAGTTATGAATAGTATGTTAATGGATAGCAGACAGAATTTAAATGAACTTATGAAATTCCTTTACTAAGTAGATAGCACTCTGAAGAAATTTTTCCATCTGGTTAGAATTTCACCATGACATCCAATTAACTAATAGCAATTGATTTTGAAAGTTTTCATTTTTCAAATGAAGCTCGGTCATGCCTTAAATAGGCATTCCCTTCAACAAGCAGCAGTGTTGCCCATTGCAGAAATTCTTGTTAAAGGTTCCAAAGACCATATAATCAAGTATTCCATTAAATGGATTAATCAGATAACCCATTTTCTGGCTAAGTTGCTCTTTGCTTGTGACCAAGCACAGACCCCTTTGGATGCTAAGTGACTAGAGGAAAATTTATCTGCACAAATTGATACAAAAATTGAGACTATGCATGTGCATGGTGGGGAAGTGATCATCCACATTACCTTAATTGTATTAGATTCCTCTTTGTGCAAAAGCACATACTGAACAATTAAGAGAATTAAGTGATTTGGCAAAAATACTTTTGTAGTGCATTGCTTAATGGACCAAATGAGATATATAAAAAAACAGAAAAACAAATAAGCCAAACATATGTAGAAAGAAAGAAAATAAATCCCTGAAATAACGGCATACAAAGTCTGTTTCTGTACTACAAAGTTGGGAAGGTTGAAAGCAATAGTTGAAACATCAAAAAAGTGCATTAAAGAATAAAATGTCATGTAGAAAATAAGTATAGCACTTTTAACATATGAGAGTTGAAAAGAGGATCTAAATTCCACTGGGGTTTCTCTGTCTTCAGAAAAAATAAACTTCCTAAGCCTTTCTCTTTCAAGGACAAAAATTATTTTAGAAGGGACTTCTTTTCCATAAGTGCCTATTTTTAACACTGGACTGGACTGCCAATACACTTAAATATAAGATTGACAATAGTTGGGAAAAGTAGTTTGACTTTTTTTTTTTTGGCAAGGAGTTCTTCTATTTCTGGAATATTAAGAAGAGACATGATTACAAAATGTTGAAAACTGTTTCACTCTGATTCAAGTTTAAAATCACTTCTTGATGCCCTTTCTTCACTATTTTCCACCACCACAGTATTCACCCATCACCCACACTATCCTGTGAGGGGTCTTGGCATCAGCTACATTGGCTCCAGTTTCTACTTTATCTTTTGTTCTTTGTGTCCATGACAAGCACTGATCTTGTCTAAAATGATCTGTCCTCTGGTCAAAGGAATAGTGATTTGTGACTGCTGGTGTGGTTGAAATGAGTGAATATTTAGGGCACAGTAAATACTGAATATAAAGGTAGCTATTATTCTAATGCAGCCTATTGATGAAAGTTTATGAGTAATATTACATGGCATTAAAGTGGTAAATAAGGTTGGGACTAACCCATTCTAAGACCCTTAGTATTTACCAAGTAAGATTTTGAGTTCCCAATCCCCTGCATTCTGTTCCTCTTTTCCCCATTGTACTTACCAGCTTCTAACCTACTCTGATCTTTATTCACTTCATACCTTTACTATTTGTGTCCTTTTTCCCTCCCCTATCCATAACTAGAATGCACGTTCCAGGAGGGCACTGAATGTTTTAGCCATCTGTTTCACATATTGTAGTAACCTCAGTATATAGCATACGGTTTTTCTTTTTAAATCTTGACATGTTTGTTGAATGAATGAGTGAATGTTTAATGAAATCTAAAGCTTCTCAGGCCTAAGATCACTTCATTCATTAAATACGCTGCAGAATGATTCTGAGTAGAAGCTAAGAAAGTAGGTGGTGTAAAATGATATCAAATGCCCATGGTCACAGATAGTTTCTAGAGATACCTGGAAACTGGAAAGGATTTCAAGTGCATCTCTAGTTTTCTTGGAAAAAAAGTTGTTTAATAAGATGAATCATCCACTGATGAAGTTTTAATTTGTTTAAAAAAAGGAAACAAACTCATGTAAATATATGTCTAAGATATTCTGGAGCAGAGTAATGCCCACGCCACTGTTGCCCGTGTGGCTGGCACCAGAGTGCTTTCCTTTAGTTCCTTCAGCTGTTTTTGCTTCTCAGAGCTTTCTCTCCTCTTGTACTACTGAATCCAAAGATTTTCTTAGTGCTCTGATTTTTAATGCAAGTAACCCTGTCAGGGCTCTTGGGAAAACTTTCCCTAGGGTCTTTCTGGAGAGAAAAGGCTGTTGAGGTAGCAATTCTCAGAGGGTCCACTCAGTAACCCCATTCTTCCCTCAACAGCTGAGACTTGGCAACTATCTTTTAATAACAAGATATAACCAACTCTTATTTTGCCAACATTTTCTTTCTATATATAAATTTCTCCAGAAATTTAGATGGTTAGAGTCCAAAGGTGGTCTTTTGGTTTGTGGGGGTTTTTTAATCAGGTATTTCAAGCTTTGAGATAATTTTTAAGTTAATATCAGAAAATTATTGTATTAATTATTTAGAGACTAAATTTTAAGGCAAAACTCAGGAGATAAAGTTAGAACTTAAAATCACAGTACCTTCATTAGTTGGATGAAACATGAGAGCTGCCCAGCTCCATTAAAGTTAATTAGATTTGATTCTGGCTCTAAATGGGGAAATTCAAGACTTTTCAGACAGAATCAAATAATAGGACTTACCCTGTTTAAAATAGGCTTCCTACTGCACTTAGAATAAAGAGCCAAATCCTTAGCAGCCCTCTCTCCTGTGGCCCCGGCCTTCCTCTGCAGCTTCATCCTGATCCTTCATCATTCTGAGCATGAAAGGACATCAGTAAAACTGCCCCCTTGGCCTGGAATGCTTTTTTCCTTTACTCCTAAACCTGGAAAAGTCCTACTCATATTCAGGACTTCAGCAACAGGACCCTTCCACAGAAAATCCTTACTTGGAGTAACTCATTTCTGTAGCACGGATCATGGCTATGATTTAGATTTATTTACATCACAATTTGATCAATGTCCACTTTCCCACTGGAGTGTAAAGGGCCTGAGATCAGAGCTGGGTTTTCTTTTCTCCCCAAACCATCCTGAGGTCAGCCGGATGCATGGCTTGTGTTCATGGTTTACAGAAGAAGTGAATTAATTTAGCTTTTTTGATCCAGTATAAAATCAAGATTAGGGAAAGTGAGGCAACATTTTAAATTGGGTCCCAGAAAACATTAAAACAGGCACCATTCAATTTTACAACAGTTTTTTTACAAAGCATACTTAATTCATAGCTAGCTTTATAGGAACCAGGATATAAAGTTCTGTCTGAAGTATTTTGAGTAGGACTCTGTACAATGATTGCAAAATCCCATCAAATAAACCCAGGACATTTTAAAGTTTTGGGAATCTTGCCAAATAAATCTTTTTAATTTGATATTTCTATTACTCCAATCAATCAATCAATCATATTCTCGGCTCTGAGTGAAAACAGAAAGATACATAGACCCTACCAATATACATCCACTTAGAGTAAGGAAAGCACTTGTATGCAGATTAATAGCAACACAGTAATTAAGGCTAAAAGCCCAGTGAACAGGTATAGAAGAAGCACTGACAGGAAGGTCACCTGAAAGAATATGGGCAAACATTTTTGTCCACTTGAAGGTCATGTTTACCTGCCAGAATCACATAGTTTGGTTTTGGCAAAACTTAACAATCATTCCAACATACTATGTGATTGCCTTCCCATGAAAGTCCAAAATAGGCAACTCCACAGAGACAGAAAGCAGACGAATGTTTTCTAAGACCTTAGATATAAAAAGGTGAAAGCTAAAGCACACGAGTCTTACCATGAGGTGATGAAAATGTTGTAAAATTGAAGAGCAGTGGATGCACACCCCTGTGAACACTATGAAAATCATTGTTGTTCACTTTAATTGGGTATGGTGATTGTACGGTAGGTGAATTATATCTCAATAATCTAATGAAAAACAGTGGTTATCAAATGATAATTGGTATGGTTCTGATTGATTCTTGGCAATAGTCTGTGATCTTTAAAGCCAGGTTTATTCCTTGCTTGTTATCCTCCCACTTCTGTGAAGGAAAGGTGTGTATCCACACTGTCTCTGGTAGAAACAGAGGCTTCTGACTCAAGTTAAAAGAACAGGGGACATAATGAGGAGAAATCATGCCAATTGTGTGTGTGTGTTCATGTGCATGCTTACATCAAAGGTTGATGAAGACTTTTACCCTGAAATCATTGATAAAATAAAAGGCAGAACTTTATTATGTCTAGTATGAAGGCATAATTTTTGTTTGGTAAATTTAATATAAGTAATATTTAGCCTTTGATACTAAGAAATTATTTGCTTGATCTACTTTGCTGGATACTCAAGGCCAAATGAAACAGAATAGAAAGTATTTAGTTCAGAATCTGGTACTTAAAGAGCAGTTAATAAATATTAACAATTATTGTTTACTAATGATAAGATTTAAATGGTAGTTATAGTTATAATTTCATTTTGGCTGCTGCAAAGTTAAAGTTTCCATATAGCAATTGTCTTTAATTGTAAACATTTCATAAATGGACATGGGTAACTTACTGTTTATGTAAGAAATGCTGTGTCTGTTGGAAAATACCCCTTAAAACAATTTTCAGGTAATAATATTCAAAACATCCTTTCTCTAAAAGGTGATCTTTAAAAAAATAATAAGACATATGATTTAATAACATGTAAATGTATGGTATTGTATTTTAAAAGGTACGGATGACAGAAGTCTTATAACGTCAAGCTGGTAGGGGCTTTAAGGTGATTATCATAATATAAGGCATCCTTATATGGTAGCCAGAAAGTACCCACAGACTGGTGGTGCAGCTCACAGAAAACTTAGTCAGGGCCTGAAGGCTGCGGGGAAGATCCGTGTGCATGGGAAGTCAAGCAAAAGCCTGGTGAATCTGAGAGCTTCACAGAGTTAAAATGAAAAACCAATGGAGACCAACCATGAAAATTCCCTGGGAAGGCAAAAACAGCTTAGGCAAGCAAAACGGCTTAATTTCGCTTATTTTGCAAAGATAACTTGACCTGAGTGACTTCTTGTTTTTGTCTCTGGGAATCATAAGCAAAACTTGAACTGTTTCCCAAGGTTAATATGAGGTAACCCTTAACCAATCCCTATCACTTAAGGAAATTCTAGTAGTATAACCAATCTACTATATAAAGAATCTATTATGTAAGTGAAGAATCTACTGTATAAACTGCTTCAGAACCATATACCCCTGAGCCACATCCCATGTTTTGTTTTCAGTGCTACCAGTTTGCAAACTGTCTCTGGTGTGTGCACAATAAACTATTAAATTACTAGTTTGGTGATACATTGGTTTTATTTCTATTATTTCTGAACCTTTGACAAAGGGAAGCAGTTTCACCTTAAGAACAGAGAAGAATATGTGATTACAAGTGCAAAGATTAGTGATTCTTTATCAGTTTTTGGACAATGATTTTTTTTGGAAATTTAAAAATGTAAATAGAAAACCTTAACACTTTACTGAGGGGCAAACAAAAACAGAAACTAAGTCACAGAAAAAACACAGAACTCTGTGACTCCTGAGGGATGTATTAATCAAGGAAAATAGAATAACAACAGCCAGGAAGAATCCAAAAGAATTGTTAAAAAAAAAAGATACAAATTGTTGCAGATATGGGGATGTCTCTAAAAAGTAATACAGGAGTAAAAACAGCTTGCAGGAAAGAGCAAGGCTTCCTGGAAAACAAAGAGCAGGAGTGAGAACAGAGTGAAGAGCCCTAGCAGTGGCTCCTGTGTTTCTGGCCAGAAAGCTTGGCTGGCATTTCCCCTATTTTAAGTATGACTGTGATCAGACTAGGGGCTCGCAGATAAGAAGTCACTTAAGGACAGCAGACGGCTGGGCCTGGTGTACTGTGTGTATGCGTGCCTCCAAGTTTCATCTCTGAACCCTGCTGCATGCACCCTTTTGAGTCTAATTAGATTTGCTAACCGAGGGGATAACATACACCACAAGAAAGGAGAGAACCAAACTGTGATCCCAGGATGGGCACATTCCCCTGGGGTAAAGAATTCATTTTCAGAAGCTGAAGACACACAGTTTGTCTAAACCAGAGGATGGGTTCAAGGAAGTCAGGTGTGTGTGTGTGACCGCCCCTCTTGGCAGGATATCTGCTTCACCACAGGCAGCACCAGAACACATCTGCCATGTGCTCAGAGGCCTTGGTTCTATGGTGTGTGTGTGTGTGTGTGTGTGTGTGTGTGTGTGTGTGTGTGTGTGTGTGTGTGTGTGTTTCCTTATTTAGAATTAACAGGGATATTTAGGTAATATTGGTCTCTACCTTTTAATGGTAAAACACTCTCACTATAAAAAGATGGGATTTTAAGAATCTAAAGGTGATTCTTATGTTAACTTTCCATGTAATTGATGCCAAAACTTTTTGGATGACTCACTGTGTTCCAAACTGATGGTCTAGCATCTTCAAACATGATCTAAAAAAATAACAATGATGCTTTTCAAAGGAGAGTCTCAGATCTTATAAGACTGTCCCAGTAATGCAAATGGAAAATGTTCTCAAGGTGAAAAAAACAACAATAAGAGGAGAAGTCAACAAAACTTTAAAAGAAAATGGATAAAAATTGATTTAAATCTTAAAATATCTTAAAAGAGTTAAATCTAATAAAATATTTCTCATTTTTATTTAATTTGTTTTCTTTTTATTTTTTGGAATTTTAGGAAAATTTGAGATGGGAATCATCTTCAGTGTATACTACATCATATCTACCATTTGGTCTTCAAAGACGTCAAATCAAAGACCTAGAGTTGAACTGGAGAGGCATGTAATGCCTCAACCTCTGAGCGACCTACACATTTTTGTTCCAGAAGTTTCAACATGGTCTCATTAATAAGGTACAGAAAATAAAAGGAGGTAAAAGCTCACTTTATTTACAACCCCTACAGGAGAATCAGCCAGGAGAGGGTGTATTGGAGCAGGAACGGCATCCATGGACAGGTAACAGAGGCTTAATGCTCCAGGGACACCATGCTGCCCACAGTCTGCAGCACTGGGGCATGTTAGTAAATAAAGCATTAAAACAGATGCTGCACAAGGAGCCTGTCAGTGATATTGCCTACAGACCTTTGTAGCACTGACCTCCCCATGGGAGACCTGAGGATTTTACTACCAGGCACCACGGGCACAGTGGCAGGAGGGTCCTGGGAGCCAATGCTTGTCAGCAGTGTGGAGCACGGCCAACTGGCCTCAACTTCTAAGAGCACAAGTTAGAGTATTTTAGTGTTTTCTGACCAAAAAGGACATTTTGTTACCCTTCAGTCAGGTTTTAAAAGATAAGCTTTTTGGAAGGAAACACTGAAATACAGCTCCATGTGTTCTGAGTACAGTGAAATTCAGGAGCATCTATAAGGAGCCTTAACTACATGGATTAATGCCTTTTCAATTGTTTAACACACACTGTTCCTTCATTATCTCTACTTGAGGTAGTCAAGCTTTTCATTAATAATTCTAACTACAAAACATCCACTGTGTGCCAGCAGTGATTACTTAACTGAAGGTAAAATACATGTTTACATATTTATGTAAATAGGTATATTGTTGGCTGGAATTGTTTCAGCAATAATTAAACGAATAAATAAATAGACAAGTAAATGATTTACATTAAAATATTAATTCTGCATTTAGGCTAGAATAATTTCTTAACTGTTATTTACATATGTATATAATTTTTTTGTACACCTAGATCTAAAGAAAATGCAAATAGATAAACACAGTTTATAGTTTATCTGATTCACAAATGACAGGGTAAAAAGGAAAAACATATATACATATATATATATATATAAAATAAGTGCTATTTGAAATAAATAAATGAATAAACGATCACATTTTGAAATATATTAACAGAATAAAAGATAGTTTGAAAATAGAAGCAAAGACCAGAGGTAAGTACTGAGAAAATCAGATGGAAAAACCATAAAAGGAAAGTCTTAAGGATGAATAGGTAATATTCTAAATAAAAATACTGATTGTACTTCTTTTCATTTGGTTGGAGTAAAAATGATATATAATCTTATAGTGATTTCACATATATAAAATAGTGATTCAATAATCATATACATTATTACTAGCTTGCCATAAGTGTAGTAACCCCATTACCATACCAAGATATTTCAGTATTATTGCTTAAATTCTCTAAGTTGTACTTCTGTTTCTACAACTAATATGAGATTCCTACCTATATTTTCTTCTAAGAGTTTTATAGTTTCATTTCTTGTATTTAGGTCTTTATTCATTTTGACTTTATTTTTGTGGTTTAAGATAGTGATCATTCTCTTACATGTAGCTATCCAGTTTTTCCAACACCATTTACTGAAGAGATTGTCTTTTCCCATTGTATATTCATGACTTCTTCATCATATATTAATTGACCATATATGCATAGGTTTATTTATGGGCTTTCTATTAATTATGTTCAATTAATCTGTGGGTCTTTACTTTTGCCAGGACCATCTATCTTAATCACTGTATCTTTGTAGTATGGCTTGAAATCAGGTTTCATTTTATCCCCAGCTCTGTTCTTTCTCAAGATGGCTTTGGCTATTTGGGGTCTTTCGTAGTTCCATATAAATTTCAGGATTATTTGCTCAAGTTCATTGAAAAATGCCATTGGTACTTTGATAGGGATTTAATTGAATCTGTAAATTACTTTGGGTTGATTAGCCATTTGAAAATATTAAGTCTTTCCATACTTGAGCATAGGATAGATTTCCATTGATTTGTGTCTTTTTTTTAATCCATATACTATAGTTTCCAGAGTACAGGTCTTTCACCTCCTTGAATAGGTTTATTCCTAGGTATTTTATTATTTTTGAACCAACTGCAGATGGAATTGTTTTCCTGATTTCTTTTTCTGCTAGTTCGTCATTTGTATACAGAAATGCAACAGATTTCTGTGTATTGATTTTTTATCCTGCAACTTTGCTGAGTTCATTTGTTAGTTCTAACAGTTTTTTGATGGAGTCTTCAGTGTTTTCTGTATATAGTACCATGTCATCTATAAATACTGATAGCTTTAGTGCTTACTAGTTTGGATGCCTTTCATTTCTTTTTCTTGTCTGATTGCCATGACTAGGATTTCTAGTACTATGTTGAATGAAAGTGGTGAGAGTGGGCATTCATGTTCTTATGCAGATCTTAGAGGAAAAGCTTTCAGGTTTTTCTACTGAGTATGATGTTGGCTATGCATTTGTCATATATGGCCTTTATTAGGTTGAGGTATGTTCCTTCTACACCCATTTTATTGAGAGTATTTATCATGAATGGATGATGAATTTTGTCAAATACTTTTCAGCCTCTATTGAGATGATCATGTGGTTTCCATCCTTCCTTTTGTTAATGTGCTGCATCACACTGATTGATTTGCAGATATTATTTCATTCTTGTATCCCAGAATAAATCCCACCTGACTGTGATGAATGATGTTTTAATGTATTTTTTAATTTGGTTTGCTAATACTTGAGGATTTTTGCATCTTTGTTCATCAAGTATGTTGGTTTGTAGTTTTCCTTTTTTGTAGCTTTGGTTTGAGAATTAGAATAATACTGGCCTCCCAGCATCAATTTTGAAGTACTCCTCCCTCTAGCATTTTTGGAATACTTTAAGAAGGATGGATATTAGCTCATTTTTGAATGTTTGGTAGAATTCATCAGTGCAGTCATCTGTTACTGGACTTCTGTTTGTTGGGAATGTTTTTGATTACCAGTCCAATTTTGTTACTAGCAATTGGTCTGTTCAGATTTTCTGTTTCTTAGAAGATTGTATGTCTAGGAATTTATCCATTTCTTCTCGGTTGTACAATTTATTGACAGAGTTTTTTTTCAAAATTCTCTAATAATTCATTGAATTTCTGTGGTGTTCGTTGTAACATCTCCTTTTTCATTTTTGATTTTGTTTATTTATGTCATCTCTGTTTTATTTATAAGTCTAGAGAAGGGTCTATCTATTTTGTTTATCTTCTTGAAGAACCAGCTCTTGGTTTCATTAGTATTTTTTTTCTATTGCTTTCTTAGTCTCTCTCTTATTTGTAAGATAAATTCTAGCCAAAATCGGCACCAAATGTAAGATAAATTCTAGCCAAAATAAGCAGGCAAAGAGAGGCAGCAAAGGGGCAGGTAATTTATTTGAATGCCCCCATGTGAGGTTCTGCGGTCTGGCTATCACAGGCCGGGGAAGTCACGTGAAAGTAGACAGGCAGTGAGTTTTTAAAGAAGGTAGAGGGGGGCAGAGCTTAGATTTACAGCAGCGCGAGGATTGGCTAGCCTAAGGCACATTTATCAGGTTGGGAGGGGGCAACAGCCAAGGACTTTGGCACGTCATCAGTGTCTGACATGCTCCCTCCTTCCCCCTGTGCCTTCATCCTTACATTATTTATTTCTACTCTCATCTTTATTGTGTCCCTCCTATTAATTTTGGGCCTTGTTTGTTCTTCTTTTGCTAATTTCTTTAGTTTTAGGGTTAGACTGTTTATTTGAGATTGTCTCATTTCTTAAAGTAGATTTGAATTGCTATTAACTGCCCTCTTAGAACTGCTTCTGCTGCATCCCATATATTTTGAACCACTGTGATTCTGTTTTCATTTGTGTCCATGTATTGCTCATTTCCTCTTTGATATGTTCCTTCATCCATTGATTGTGTAGAAGCATGTTGTTCAGCTTGCACAGGTTTGTGTTTTTTCCAATTTTTTTTCTTGTTATTGATTCTTAGTTTCATATCATTGTAATCTGAGACCATACTTGATACAATTTTAATCTTCTCAAATTTGTTGAGACATGTTTTGTGCCCTAATATGTGTTCTGTTTTGGAGAATGTTCCATGTGCACTTGAGAAAAAAAATGTGCATTGTGTTGCTTTTGGGTAGAATGTTCTGTATGTATCTGTTACATCCATCTGGTCTAAATGTCATTCAACACCTCTGCTTCTTTAATTATTTACTGTCTGGATGATTATTCTATTGATTTAAGTGGAACGTTAAAGTCCCCTACTATTGCTATATTGCTGTCAATTTCTACTTTTATGTCTATTATTATTTGGTTTATATACTTAAGTTCTCCTAAGTTGGGTGCATAGATGTTTACGATTATTATATTCTCTTGTTGGACTTATCCATTTTATCCATTACATCTCTTGTTACTTTCTGTTTTGAAATCTATTTTGTGTGATATAAGTACTGCAGCTCCAGCTTTTATTTAAAATATCCCTATTTGCATGGTATGTCTTCTTCCATCCTTTCAGTTTCAGTCTGTATGTGTCTTTAGGTCTGAGGTAAGTCTCTTGTAGGCAGCAAATATATGGATCTTGTTTCTTTATCTATTCAGTCACCCTATGTATTTTGATTGGAGCATTTGCATTTAAAATAATTATCCATTTGTATGTACTTACTGCCATTTTGTTAAATGTTTCCTGTTTATTTTTGTTGGTCTCTGACCCTTTTTTCCCCCTGTACTCTCTTCTTTTCAGTAGTATAACTTTTTCTATGTTATAGTTGGGTTCCCATCACTCTCTTTTTAGCATATCTATTACAAGTTTTTGGTTTGTGGGTACCATGTGTTTCTTATATAACATCTTATGAAAATAAAAATCTGTAATAAGCTTATGGCCAATTAAGTTTGAATGCATTCTAAAAGCAGTACATTTCTTACTCCCCTTCCTCCATGTTTAAGGTGTATATCTTCTTTTTCACTTTTTTTAAATAAGTGATTCCCTTAACTAATTTTCAGATATAGTTGCTTTTGCTATTTTGTCTTTTTGACCATCATAATGGCTGCTAAGTAACTGACCTACTGTCTCTGCTGTATTTTTACTTTGCCAGTGGAAATTTTTCCCTTTCTTAAATTTCTTGCTTCTACTTATGTTCTTTTCTTCTTAAATGAGTCCTTTTAACATTTTTTGTAAAGCTGGTTTAGTAGTGGAACTCTTTGAACTTATGTTTATCTATGAAGCTCTTTATCGCACCTTAAATTCTGAATGATAACCTTGCTGGGTAGAGTATTCTTGGTTGGAGATTTTTTTTCCATTCAGTACTTTTAAAATATCATACTGTTCCCTTCTGGCCTGTTGAATTTCTGGAGAAAAAGCAACTGATAACCTTAATGGAGTCTCTCTTATATGTAATTAATTGTTTTTCTTTTACAGCTTTTAAGATTCTCCTCTTGTCTTGATCTTTGACGTTTTGATGATGTATCTTTGTGTGGCCTTCCTTGGGTTCATTTGTTTGGAATTCTCTGTGGTAGACTGCTTCCTTTCCCAGTTAGGGAAGTTTCCAGCTATTATCTATTCAAATAAATCTTCTACTCCTTTCTCTCTTCTCTTTCTGGAACTACTATAATGTGGATGTTATGACGTGTGATGTTTTCCTAGAGCTCTCTTAACCTATCCTCATTTCTTTTCATTCCTTTTTTTCTTTCAGTTGTTCAGCTTGAGTGCTTTCCATCACTCTGTCTTTCATGTCACTGATCTGTTATACTGCATCCTCTTGTCTACTGATGATTCCCTTCAGTTTATTTTTTATTTCACCTATTGGACTATTAATGTTTGATTGTTCCCTTTTAAGGCTTTCTCCTTTTTGAGGTTCACTTTGAGTTCCAAAATTCTTTTGTTAAATCCATTGAGTATCTTTATAACCATCACTTTAAACTCTTTACCAGAAAGACTGTTTAAATCTGTTCCTTTTAGATTTTTTTCTTTTTTTTTTTCTTGTTCTGTTGCTTGGAGCATACATATTCTTCTGTCTCCTCATTTTGCATGATTTTCTGTGCTTGGTTCTTTGAATTAGTAAAAAGTGCCTGCTCTCCAAGTATTGAAGGATTGGCTTTATGTAGGAGGGCCCTCTGTGCAGATTGTGTGTGTCTTGTGTTTTTGGCAAGCTGGAGGCAGAGTAAGTTTGAGACAGGCTTTTCCTGGTGCTGGGAAAGCACCCTCCCTGTGAACCTGGAAATGTTATGGTTCTGCTGATGGGGTTTGGGCTAGTGGGTAACAGCAGACAACAAGGTGGGACTGGTGGATCACATTGAAATCCTGCTCTTGGCTGCACTAAGATGTGCAGAATGGGCACAATGGTGCCAGCCAGCTCCTCTGATCCTAGAATGCCTCCAATGTTTTTCTTTCCAAACAGTGAATGTTTAGTTCCAAAACTTGGGTTTTTTTCACTATGGTCTGGTTGTACTTTAAACTACAAGGTTTTTTCCTGCACCTCAGGGCAAAGAGTCCATGCCTGGCTCTCTCAGCAATATCCTCCCGCCCCACCCCTTCTGCTGATTGCTGTGCCAGGGATGGAGTTCCCACAGTTACCAAGTCTCTGTCTCTCCTGCCTTTTCTTTTTTTTTAATTTGATCTTTCTCTCCCTCACTGTATAGAAGGTGTTCACTTTTGTCTCCATTCTTCAATGTGAAATGCTAACTCTGTAGACACAGATTTGGTACATAGGTGATAAAAGATAGTTTCAAGCTCTATCTGAAAATACCATCTTCCCATCTTCACCATCTTTCCAGAACCCTCCATACTGCTGTTTAGTTTGTGTATCATAAATTTATAAAATAATTTTCTCTTTGTCGAACTACCTAATATATGGCATTGATCACAGTTCAAATATTGCTTTGTGACCAATATTTTGAATAGAAAATACACACATTTGATTTAGAAAGTTACTCTATTATATGCATAAGGGTTTTGTTTAGATTGTAATAATGAAAATGTTAACCTAAAATTATTCATTTGGCAAAAGTCTTGATATATTAAAAACTGTCTATCTTAAAATGTGGCATTTTAGAAAAAAACAAATAACATTTTATTACCGTGCTAATACTATAAATGGGAATAGAAAATAAAGAAAATTTCTAGCCTACACAAAATTATTTTAGCTCTATTATTGGAAAAAGTCAGTGCCTAGTCAGTTAAAATGCTTATCTTAAATGAAACCAATTCACACAAGTAAGTTTTATTTACACTCGGCTTTTGTTTTCTTTTCATGAACATTTTGCAATATTTGTGGTATCTTTATATCCTTCACAGCAGTATCTCTAATATGGCAGAAAAAAGAAACAAAAACAAAAACCTTATCTATTGAATGAGAAAATTACCCTGGCATAATTTCCACATCCTATAATTTGTTCTACATGCTTCCATGCCTTCCTGGTCTTAGTTGATGATAAAGTAAAAGTAAAATATATGTTTTAAATCTAACATGTTATTTAGTAATACTCTTATCACTTGACAACACAATGCTATTCCACATTGATCAGTTTTCTGAGTCATTTTCATAATGTCAACTAGAGCTGATATTCACTAAATTTAGAGTTCTACTTTCCAAACATATGTAACTTGAGCCCTTTTAACATTTCATAAATATAAACTTGAGATGTATGATTTTCACCATACATAGGCAAATGCCTAACCCAAAAAAGTTGAATTTCATTTATCTATGCAGAGATAAAGGTTTCTAAAAGGCATTTAAAGTTATTGAGCTTTTTCACAATTTACATAATTTTCAGCCCTCTTAATATTTACGTTTTGTTTTAATGGTGATAAATTGCAATGTATGGCACATAATTAACAGTCAACATATAAAGTAAGAAAAGCCCTTTAAAATTTAATAATACATGGAAATGAACAAATGGTCATTTTAAAAAATAAACCAGATGTTAAAAGTTTAAGTCTACCTTATATGGCATACCAAGTATGGCATTGAAACATCAGATTTTACCGATTTCTTTAAAAACAAAGCAAATCAAACAAAAGAAAAAATTGAATAGACTACAACTAACACTTAACTTACTATTATAAGTGTAAAATTTGTTCTAGATCTATCTGACAATTCAGTATGTCCTAATCTGGCTGGTTAGAGTTATATATGGACACTACAGCATCATATTTGATATTTTATAAAAAAACAGATAAAGAAAATTAATGACTTACTTTTAATATCAGGTAACATAAAATTCCAAAATAATTTCCCAAACTTTCCAAATCAGAAGGTGGCCAAGGTTTTGTGAGAATCTACCTAATTTACATTTCAAGCCAAATACTGAGGAGTTTGCTATAGTCATTCTTGTGTAATTGTTGATCAGCAAAAAATTGAAATACACAGAAATGCAGGCATTATCCATGGCTTTTGTAAGGACAGACTAGAAAGAATAGCTACCTTTATGCTTAATCCAAATCCTCCTACAGTTTGTCTTCTGATGGTCACTGTTCTTTCCTGAAAGAGAGAATCGTAAAAGTGGTTAGCTTTCCTAATACTGTATGTACATGTTATTTTCCTTCTTTGGGTTTTATTTTTGATTTCCAAAAAAGACATATTTTATGATAGCATAGAGGCTCCAAATATTTCAATAAATGGATTCTTTAGTAATTTTTAAATCCACGGTTAATGATTCATTTGTCAAGATAAAAGGGACTGTGCACCACTAAACTGCTAAACTTTGAAAAATTAAGTTATTTTTAATCATTTTTGGACATAATTTGGAGTAACTTTTAAATTTTTTCTCATTTTCACAATATGTACTTTATGTACTCTTGTCTCAGAAATGATAAGGTTTTGGTTACATAAAAATTACTCAATGTCAATGGTTAATATTATCTTTGTCAACCAATGCCTTTTCTCCTCTAATTACCAAGTCATATTGATTGTGGGGATTTGAGAGATGAATGGGGAGGCTGCCATGTCCCAGGAGATAAATGATTCATGTGTGTGCCTGGAATTGAAACTGAATAAACCAGGGTCAAAATTATTGCTTGTTTGTGAAAGAATGGATTTTACATCTAACTGATAATGATAATATAATTATCAATTTTAAAAATTAGTTCTCTTCTTCCTTCCACAAAGTAAATAATAATTCAATCATTCATCTATGAAACTTAAATATCACAAAGAACCAGATTTTGACAAATCCTTTCATTTCAGAAAAAAACAATATTGTTCTGCGTTAGGGCAATCACCTCTATGTAATGTATATTCTAAAGGCATGGTAAAGAGTTAAAAGCTTTTATTTAAAATATCTCTATTGATTTATAACCTTGTTTTCTTGAACTTTCTCCCATCCAGTACGGTTTGAAACACCACCTTTCTCCCCTTGTACCGGGAATAGATATTTGTTATCTGGTCCCTGTATCTGCACAGAAACTCAATTTATTTGGCTACAATTTCCAGTCCAAAATCTAAATGCTGCTCTGTTTCTCATATATTCTTTCCCTCACTCCCTGGTTTTACAGGGGCTATGTAGAATAAATAATAATTTTTAAGAAGATCAAAGGGAATATTTAGAAAATCT
This sequence comes from Manis javanica, assembly GCF_040802235.1. Lineage (NCBI taxonomy): Eukaryota > Metazoa > Chordata > Mammalia > Pholidota > Manidae > Manis > Manis javanica. Next base: position 137,616,258 of record NC_133157.1, on the reverse strand, counting down.
TCTTCTCTAGGCTCTTCCTAAATACTTTAAGATAATGTAAAAACTCATAATTTTGAGAGTTAAAAGATACCTTCATTTAGCTTAGCCAAGTATTGAGATTTCATAAACAAAAACAAAATAATGCTTAAAGAATAAGATCATCATACCAGAATTTGATGTATATAAATGGTACTTATTTTGAATTAAAAATTAACCTTATCATCTGGAGATCAGTGTATATTTTAAAAACAAACTATTAGCTCCAATAGTCACAATTATATAAATTTTCTTTTTGACCATGTTACTCTTATAATCTGTCATCTAATTGTTTTCAAACATTAAAATTATATTTATATAAATTAGGTTTATAAATGTATTCTAATTTGTGCAAAGCAAGTTGAAATATAAAACACACTATTCATATTAAAAAAATACCATAAACTCTATTTTTAAAAAAATTCTTAATCTGGCTATTATATCACTCCTCATTGGTAAAGTCACAGATATGAGAAGATGAAGTATTTGAACATGTATATTGAAAATCTGTGTGTATAAACACATCGGCATATATAAAAGCAAAAAGGAAGGTGAGCATATGCATTATACATACACAAAATCTAATCTAAAATAAATATTTACTGTAAATGTTCTTTTGTTGCATAGGAAAACATCATGTTAACTTAATTAATCTTTTACTATTTCTCATTAAAGGATTATGTAAGGGGAAGTTTTAGATTGCAAACAATATTGGAATTGAAGTCAGAGATTATCAATGACTCAAATATCCACAACTTAATATGTTGGCAAATTGTTTCAGCCCTATAAGTCTCTGTTTCCAAATCTGTAAAGTGGTAATAAATAATACATAGTAACAGCTTTGTTTTGAGGACTGATATTTATGAAGGACCCTGGCATATAGTAGAAATTTAATAAGTATTAACACACACACACACGGGCACACACACACAATCTCTATTTTAAATGGGAATTCTTACTTTAGTCACTTAAATATCTAATTAATATTTATTCATCTTATATCCCAATAATTACATCACATAGTAGCTCACATACCGAAAGACTCAGACTCAGGGATAGGTTATCTTTATTCTTATAAAACAAACAAGCTAAATGTTTTTTTGATACTGTCTATCAAACTAAAGTTTTGGATAGCAGAGTTTTTTCTTAATTTCTTTTCTGTAAGGAATAAGTACTTATTCCTTAAAGTAGTATAAAAACAATGGTACAGTTAGCTTAGACAACAGAGAGCAACTGTCTCAAAATAAAGATTTCAATCCATGAAAGCAAAATGCATTGTAATTTGCAAATGGAATCACATACATTTTCTAGAACAACTGACAAAGTAATTATTAGTCAAAAGGGCAACTTAGTGAGTGAATTCTAGGAAACAGCCAGGTGTGTGCTGAAACACTGCTTTTCTTTTAATGAACAGCAAACACACCAGGTGTCATCAAGGGTCTATGCGAGGCCTCTACTCATTCATTATGACACTGCTTTCAGAATTTTGGTGGAGAATATTTAGAACGTGTTCCAAATCAACTACAAAACTGCTGATGCAGTAAAGAGCTTGGAGAGATTAAAAAGAGCAGAAACTGCTGAGAATTTCAGAAACAGTACTTATTATAATGTTTTTAAACACATGGCACAGACATATGCACCTGCAAGCCCCAGCCAACACCTCTATACATATTTCTCCATTAGCTTATTTTTAAGAAAGTAAGGAGAGACAGGAAAGACAAATTGCTTCACCTTTTAAGGCCAAATTTTTTAACTGGTCACTACAGGTAGCAAGACCTTGCCTAGTAACACAACACTGTCCTTCAGAAGCCAAGATATTATAGGTAATTTTATTTAAAACACAAAGTTGAGATGGGTAATCCCATACAGTCATGTATATAAAAAGCCTTTCTTTAATCGTCCTATTCTTTACAAAATGTAAAAGATGGAGCCAAGAATAATATTGGACTGTGCAAAGATGTGTTGCATACCTAAATAGTCAGATTAGTGTTATGAAAAAATAGTTTTTACATGCTTAACTTGCTTTATATAAAAATATAATTATCACCACCCTGCTCTCTATAATATTATATTTGAATTAGTCCATAAGTATACCATATGAACTATATGGAACCAAAATATACATGTTACCAAACAAAATAATGTTGCTATACATATTCCAGATATAGAAACTTTTAAGATGTATGTGAAAAGAGAAGGAACAGGTGAGAACGATGCAGAAACTAGAGAGAGTTAATGGAAAATTTCTTATACTGAGTTTGTGTGATGGAAACAAAGAAGATACCCAGGAAAGAGGGAATGTCAAGAGCTCTTCTGACAACTCAGGAAGAGTGAATAACTTGAAAAAGGAACAATAATATAGATGATAGCTTCTACTGACTAAAAATCTGTATGAACTAACAGATCTCATAGTACTTATAATTATTTATTCAAATGTGTTACGATCTTGACTTTTTTTTCCATAACACTTTTCAGAGGGCTGAACCTATCTTATAAGACATATCTAAGAACAAATGTCTTATTCAGAGTTGCATCCCAAGAATTTAGCAGAAAGTCTCAATCAAAGTTAGGTATTCCTTTGTTAAAGGAATTAAAAGGTTTTTACAAACATTTCTCCAAATAATTATCACCACAGCCCACTGTTAAATTTTCCTAATTTAGAACGAGAAAAGTAAAATGCAAAGAAGTTTAATTAATTTGACCAAGATCCAAATAATAATTTAAATTAAAGTTTATATGATTTCCACTGTCTTTCATATCACAACAGGTCTAAGATGGGATGGAGACACAGGATGAAAGAAACTAAAATATCAGGGTGTAATGCATTAAGAAGAGAGGGAATTATGAGAAACTGCATGTTTTCCCTCTAAGATGGAATATAAGGCCTGCATGGCCCTTCTCACCACTCCTGTTCAATACTGTGCTTGAAGTTTGAGCTAATGCAATAAGACAAAAATATGAAAAAAAAGCATAAAAATTAGAGAAGAAGAAATAAAACTCTTTGTTCTTTGTTTATGTAGAAAATCCTAAAGAATCAACAAAAATCTCATGGAACTAATAAGTAATAATTGCAAGAATACAGAAGGGAAGAGCATATGCAAAAGTTAATTGCTTTCCTGGATATTCCTGAGAAATTAAATTTGAAATTAAAATCACAATTCCATTTAAAATAGCCCACTGAAAAGGGAAGAATACTTTGGTATAAATCTAACAAAAATAACAATATATATGTGGAAAACTATAAAAATCTAGAGAAAGAAATGAAAGGTTATCAAAATAAATGGAAGGAAATTTCATGTCCATTATTAGATGACTCAATATTTTTAAGATGTCAATTCTTTCTAATATGACCTATAGAATCAATGCATTCTCAGTAAAAATTCCAGCAAGCTATTTCTGTATATCAACAAACTGGTTCTATAGTTTAAGTGAAAATCCATAAGACCCACATTAGCCAACACAGTATTGAAGTAGAAGGACAAAGTTGGAGGACTGAGGATGCCTGACTCAGGACTTTCTGTAAAGCTACAGTAATCAAGACAGAATGATTTGAAGATTCAACATACAGATCAGTGGAATAAAACAGAAGCTCAAAAATAAAACTAACAAAATAGAGTTAATCTTTGACAAAGAACAAAGGCAATTCAATGGAGAAGAGAAAGGATAGTATTTTCAATAACATCAGCAGCAGAAGAAAGAAAGGAAGGAAAAAGGGAGGGAAGAAAGAAAGCAACCTAAACATGGATGTTATCTTTCACAAACTGTAACACAGAATGGATCACAGACCTAAATCTAGAAGAAAACATAGAAAATATATGACTTTGGGCTTGGTGGTGAGCCTTTAGGTACATCAAAACCATGGTCCATAAAATAAAAAGTAGATATTAGTATAGATTAAAATTTAAAGTTTCTGCTTTGCAAGACATGCTGCTAAGAGAATGAAAAAGAAAAGCCTCATTGACAGAATGTACTTACAAAGTGCATATCTGATAAAGGACTTGTTTCCAAAATATACAAAGAACAGTTAAGACTCAGTAAGAAAATAAAGAACCCAATTAAAAATGCCAAAACATTTGAGCAAACACCTCATCAAAGAATAAATAGATATGTCAAAGCAGTATGTGAAAAGGTGCTCAACATCATTTGCCACTAGGGAACTGCATAGTAAAACAATGAGATAACATTACACACCTATTAGAATTGCTAAAATCCAAAAATTTGACAATAGCAAATACCAACAAGTATACTCATCAGTAAGAATTCTCATTCCTTACTGATGCAAATTCAAAAGAGAGTTTGGTTGTTTCTTACAAAGCCAAACTAGAAGTGACCAAGATATTCTTCATCCATAGAATGGATTAAAAAATGTGGTACATCTTTACAATGAAATATTATTCAGTAGTAAAAATGAATGAGCAATCTATCTGCAAAAATACATCGAGAAACCTTAAGTTTATATTGCTAAGTAAAATAAGCCAGGCAGAAAAGGATACATACTCTGATTCCATTTATATGACATTCTGGAAAGGCAAAACTAGAGAGACAATAAAATGATAAATAGTTGCCAAGAGTTCAGGAAGAGGAGGAAAGGTTGGATAGGTGGAGCGCAGAGAATTTGTAGGGCAATTAAACTGTTCTTTATGATATTACAATAAGCGATACATGACTATGCATCTGTCAAAATCATAGAACTTTTTGAGAACAAAGAATCCACCTTAATATGTGTACATTTGAAAGGATCATTTTGGAAATTAAGAGATTCAAAGAAGAAATGAAGACTGTGATGAAACAATCTAACTGCATTGCAAATGTATGTTACCAATTTGCTGAAAGGGGTAGGGAGGAAATGTGCTGACCTAAGAAACTTTGGAGGAATTGAGTCTTTAAGGCAAAAGGCTGAAAAGCAAAAAGACCAAAAGATACACATGGCTCTGTAGTCCAGTTGATAAAGTTATTTCATGTGAGGGTGTGGTTAACAATTCTGATAGTGTAATATATGTACATTGAATAAACATTTGTATAAATGGACAGTGGATGGGAGGAACCATTTTTCACTCTTGGAGTAGTAATTTGCAGATATGCAAGGGGAGCAGGAGGCTAGAACAGGTCATGGAGTAATGATCAAATGGTTGTTAACAACAATAAAATTCTGTATAGGGGACTCAATGCACAGTCATTAATCAACCCCAAACCTATTTCTCAATAGTCTCCAATCTTCTGAAGCATACGAACAAGTTCTTACATGGTGAACAAGTTCTTGCATAGTGAACAAGGTCTTACATAGTGAATAAGTTCTTACATGGTCAACAGTGCAAGGGCAGTCATATCACAGAAACTTTCGGTTTTGATCACGCATCATGAACTATAAACAATCAAGTCAGATATGATTATTTCTTTGATTTTTATACTTGATTTATATGTGAATACCACATTTCTCCCTTATGTTATTATTATTATTTTAATAAAATGCTGAAGTGGTAGACAGACGCAAGATAAAGGTAGAAAACATAACTTAGTGCTGTAAGAGGGCAAATGTAGATGATCAGGTCTGTGCGTATAGACTAAGTATTAATCCAAACTAGACAAGGGCAACAAAACATCCACAGATGCAGAAGATTTCTCTCAAAACAGGGGGGGGGTGAGGTTCTAAGCCTCCCCTCTGTTGATCCCCAATTTTTCTCCTGATGGCCCCCCTGTGACTGTGCCTGTCTTAGGTTGTTCCTCCCTTGAGGAATCTTACCCATCTCTGGCTAACCAGTCATCTTCCGGGGCCATACAGGGAAATGTAAAGTTGGTAAGTGAGAGAGAAGCAATATTGTTTGAAAAGGTTAGCTTTTTACTTCTTTGCAGATTTATGCCCTGTGGCTTCTATGCCTAGCATTTGTCTTGAGGTATCTTTACCACCTGGAAGAATTATGATACTCGGTAATTTTCTATATGAGGCACGAATTCTACTAAAGGGTTGTAATTAGGAAGGAAGAAGAAAAGCTATAGAAGTAGCAGACAGAAGGAAACATGGGAAGATTGGTTATTCCTTTGACGTATTTTCTTGCAGAGTAACATAAGCATGTATAGGTTTTAACAAACTACTAATTAAATTGCGCACATACATTAACATAAAAGGAATACAGCTACATAACAGAAGCAGAACTACAATTACCAGCCATATCCAGTGAAACCCCAAGAAAACCAGTTAGGAATCCTAGGCATTTGTGAAAACTTATCAATGATATGATGGATATTGTCTAACTGAATTTGAATAGTTTGAGAAAAATCAGACAAATTAAAACAACACATTCCTGGGAACTGTTCACATCCCATATGTTCTTTTAACAGTAGATAGTCTATAGTTGCAAGATTTTGGAGCGCTGCAACTTGCACTTCTCCTAATTCTTGGTTGAGTTCCGACAGTATAGATCCAGTCAAATTTGTTGTTTTACTGTATGCACAGGCCAGCTTAGATAACTCCTTCTTCATTCAATGGCAAGTCCAGGAACCGGTGGGCTAACTGCAGCTACAACTGCAGCAGTGCCAGGATCTTTGTTGAAGTTTTTGATGCTCATCTTCTGGAATGATTCTTCCAGAGGATGTTGATGTGGAAAGTTCTTCTTCATATCATATCTTAATTCATTTTCTGTGTAGCCAAATTAGGCTTTGATCCTCTGTATAAACACAAACAAACCCTTTGCCCACACTTTGATATGACCTTTATGCCATTGTGAAGAACCTATTGGGGATCACCACACAGGAACTGCTTTTTTTTTTTTAAGGGAAAGGAATACTGTCAGAAAAATGTACTTCCATAGCCGATCATCTGACACCGTTAAAAAGATAAAAATTAAGGATATGTAAAGCATGTATTAATCATTGATATGCAGTTAGTTTTATCCTATCAAGGAGTAATCCCTCTTTCCTTTCTCTTTTTTTTCTTTGTTATCATTAAACTACAATTACATGAAGAATATTATGTTTACTAGGCTCTCCCCTATACCAAGTCCCCCCTACAAACCCCATTACAGTCACTATCCATCAGCATAGCAAAATGCTGTAGAATCACTACTTGTCTTCTCTGTGTTGCACAGCCCTCCCCTTTCTCCGACCGCCCACATTATACATGCTAATCATAATACCCCCTTTACTCTTCCCTCCCCTTATACCTCCCTACCCACCCATCCTACTCAGTCCCTTTCCCTTTGGTACCTGTTAGTCCATTCTTGGGTTCTATGATTCCACTGATGTTTTGTTCCTTCAGTTTTTCCTTTGTTTTAATAATCCACAGATGAGTGAAATCATTTGGTATTTCTCCTTCTCCGCTTGGTTTATTTCACTGAGCATAATACCATCTAGCTCCATCCATGTTGTTGCAAATGGTAGGATTTGTTATCTTCTTATGGCTGAGTAATATTCCATTGTGTATATGTACCACATCTTCTTTATCCATTTATCTACTGATGGACACTTAGATTGCTTCCAATTCTTGGCTATTGTAAATAGTGCTGCAATAAACATAGGGGTGCATCTGTCTTTCTCAATCTTGAGTGCTGCATTCTTAGGATAAATTCCTAGGAGTGGAATTCCTGGGTCAAATGGTAAGTCTATTTTGAGCTTTTTGAGGAACCTCCATACTGCTTTCCACAATGGTTGAACTAACTTACATTCCCACAAGCAGTGGAGGAGGGTTCCCCTTTCTCCACAACCTCGCCAACATTTGTTGTTATTTGTCTTTTGGATGGTAGCCATCCTTACTGGTATGAGGTGATATCTCATTGTGGTTTTAATTTGCATTTCTCTGATAATTAGTGATGTGGAGCATCTTTTCATCTGTCTGTTGGCCATCTGAATTTCTTTTTTGGAGAACTGTCTATTCAGTTCCCCTGCCCATTTTTTAATTGGATTATTTGCTTTTTGTTTGTTGAGGTGGGTGAGCTCTTTATATATTTTGGATGTCAAGACTTTATTGGATCTGTCATTTACAAATATATTCTCCCATATGTAAGACACCTTTTTGTTCTATTGATGGTGTCTTTTGCTGTACAGAAGCTTTTCAGCTTAATATAGTCCCACGTGTTCATTTTTGCTTTTGTTTTCCTTGCCCAGGGAGATAAGTTCAGGAAGAGGTCACTCATGTTTCTAAGAGATTTTTGCCTATGTTTTTTTCTAAGAGTTATATGGTTTCATGACTTACATTCAGGTCTTTGATACATTTTGAATTTACTTTTGTGTATGGGGTTAGACAGTGGTCCAGTTTTATGCTCTTACATGTAGCTGTCCAGTTTTGCCAGTACCATCTGTTGAAGAGACTGTCATTTCCCCATTGTAGGTCCATGGCTCCTTTATCAAATATTAATTAACCATATATGTTTGGGTTCATGTCTAGAGTCTCTAATCTGTTCCACTGGTCTGTGGCTCTGTTCTTGTGCTAGTACCAAATTGTCTTGATTACTATGGCTTTGTAGTAGAGCTTGAAGTTGGGGAGTGAGATACCCCCTACTTTATTCTTCTTTCTCAGGATTGCTTTGGCTATTCGGGGTCTTTGGTGTTTCCATATGAATTTTTGAACTATTTGTTCCAGTTCGTTAAAGAATGTTGCTGGTAATTTGATAGGGATTGTATCAAATCTGTATATTGCTTTGGACAGGATGGCCATTTTGACGATATTAGTTCTTCCTAGCCAAGAGCATGGGATGAGTTTCCATTTGTTAGTGTACGCTTTAACTTCTCTTAAGAGTGTCTTGTAGTTTTCAGGGTATAGGTCTTCACTTCTTTGGTTAGGTTTATTGCTAGGTATTTTATTCTTTTTGATGCAATAGTGAATGGAGTTGTTTTCCTGATTTCTCTTTCTATTGGTTCATTGTTAGTGTATAGGAAAGCCACAGATTTCTGTGTGTTAATTTTGTATCCTGCAACTTTGCTGTATTCCGATATCAGTTCTAGTAGTTTTGGAGTAGAGTCTTTAGGGTTTTTTTATGTACAATATCATGTCATCTGCAAATAGTGACAGTTTAACTTCTTTACCAATCTGGATTCCTTGTATTTCTTTGTTTTGTCTAATTGCCATGGCTAGGATCTCCAGTACTATGTTAAATAACAGTGGGGAGAGTGGGCATCCCTGTCTGGTTCCCAATCTCAGAGGAAAAGCTTTCAGCTTCTCGCTGTTCATTATGATGTTGGCTGTGGGTTTGTCATATATAACCTTTATTATGTTGTGGTACTAGCCCTCTATACACATTTTGCTCAGAGTTTTTATCATGAATGGATGTTGAATTTTGTCAAATGCTTTTTCAGCATCTATGGAGATTATCATGTGGTTTTTGTCCTTCTTTTTGTTGATGTGGTGGATGATGTTGATGGATTTTCGAATGTTGTACCATCCTTGCATCCCTAGGATGAATCCCACTTGGTCATGGTGTATGATTCTTTTGATATATTTTAGATTTCAGTTTCCTAATATTTTATTGAGTATTTTTGCATCTACATTCATCAGGGATATTGGTCTGTAATTTTCTTTTTTGGTGCGGTCTTTGCCTGGTTTTGATAGTAGGGTGATGTTGGCTTCAAAGAATCAGTTTGGGAGTATTCCCTCCTCCTCTATTTTTTGGAAAACTTTAAGGAGAATAGGTATTATATGTCTTCTCTGTATGTCTGATAAAATTCTGTGGTAAATCCGGCTGGCCAGGGGGTTTTGTTCTTGAGTAGTTTTTTGATTACTGTTTCAATTTCTTTTCTCGTAATTGGTTTGCTTAACTTTTGTGTTTCTTCCTTGGTCAGTCTTGGAAGGTTGTATTTTTCTAGGAAGTTGTTCGTTTTTTCTAGGTTTTCCAGCTTGTTAGCATATAGGTTTTCATAGCAGTCTTTAATAATTCTTTGTATTTTCTGTGGAGTCTGTCATGATTTTTCCATTCTCATTTCTGATTCTGTTGATGTGTGTTGATTCTCTTTTTCTCTCAATCAGTTTGGCTAAAGGCTTATCTATTTTGTTTATTTTCTCAAGGAACCAGCTCTTGGCTTCATTGATTTTTGCTGTTGTTTCATTCTTCTCAATTTTGTTTATTTCTTCTCTGATCTTTATTATGTCCCTCCTTCTGCTGTCTTTAGGCCTCATTTGTTCTTCTTTTTCCAGTTTCGATAATTGTGATGTTAGATTATTCATGTGGGATTTTTCTTCCTTCTTTAAGTGTACCTGGATCACTATATACTTTCCTCTTAAGACTGCTTTTGCTGTGTCCCACAGAAGTTGGGGCTTTGTGTTATTGCTGTCATTTGTTTCCATATATTCCTTGATCTCTATTTTAATTTGTTCATTGATCCATTGATTATTTAGGAGCATGTTGTTAAGCCTCCATATGTTTGTGAGGCTTTTTGTTTTCTTTGTAGAATTTATTTCTAGTATTATGTCTTTGTGGTCTGAACAGTTGGTTGGTAGAATTTCAATCTTTTGGAATTTACTGAGTCTCTTTTTGTGAGCTAGTATGTCATCTATTCTGGAGAATGTTCCATGTGCACTTTAGAAGAATGTGTATCCTGTTGCTTTTGGTTGTAGAGTTCTATAGATGTCTATTAGGTCCATCTGTTCTAGTGTGTTGTTCAGTGGCTCCGTGTTCTTACTTATTTTCTGCCCAGTGGATTTATCCTTTGGGGTGAGTGGCATGTTGAAGTCTCCTAAAATGAATGCATTGCATTCTATTTCCCCCTTTAGTTCTGTTAGTATTTGTTTCACATATACTGATGCTCCTGTGTTGGGTGCATAAATATTTATAATGGTTATATCCTCTTGTTGGACTTAGCCCTTTATCATTATGTAATGTCCTTATTTATGTCTTGTTACTTTCTTTGTTTTGAAGTTTATTTTGTCTGATATTAGTACTGCAACCCCTGCTTTCTTCTCTCTGTTGTTTGCCTGAAATATGTTTTTCCATCCCTTGACTTTTAGTCTATGCATGTATTTGGGTTTGAGGTGAGTTTCTTGTAAGCAGTGTATAGATGGGTCTTGCTTTTTTATCCATTTTGTTACTCTGTGTCTTTTGATTGGTACATTCAGTCCATTTACATTTAGGGTGACTATTGAAACATATGTACTTATTGTCATTACAGGCTTTAGATTTGTGGTTACCAAAGGTCCAAGGTTAGCTTCTTTAGTATCTTACTGCCTAACTTAGCTCACTTATTGAGCTGTTATATACACTGTCTGGAGATTCTTTTCTTCTCTCCCTTCTTATTCCTCCTCCTCCATTCTTTTATGTTGGTTTTTTTTATTCTGTGCTCTTTCATGTTTCCTTTAACTGCTTTTAGTGGGTAGTTGATTTTATTTTTTGCTTTTAGTTAGTATTTGGTTGGTCTGCTTTCTTTGCTGTGATTTTATTTTCTCTGGTGACATCTGTTTAGTCTTTGGAGTGCTCCCGTCTAGAACAGTCCCTCTAAAATACCTCTAAAATAGTGGTGGTTTGTGGGAAGTAAATTCACTCAACTTTTGCTTGTCTGGAAATTGTTTAATCCCTCCTTCATATTTAAATGATAATCGTGCTGGATACAGTATCCTTGGTTCAAGCCCCTTCTGTTTCATTGCATTAAATATATCATGCCATTCTCTTCTGGCCTGTAGGGTTTCTGTTAAGAAGTCTGATGATAGCCTGATGGGTTTTCCTTTATAGGTGAACTTTTTCTCTCTAGCTGCCTTTAGAACTCTTTCCTTGTCTGTGATCTTTGCCATTTTAATTATTATGTGTCTTGGTGTTGTCCTCCTTGGGTCTTTTCTGTTGGGAGTTCTGTGTAATTCTGTGGTCTGTTCAATTATTTCCTCCCCCAGTTTGGGAAGTTTTCAGCAATTACTTCTTCGAAGACACTTTCTATCCCTTTTCCTCTCTCTTCTTCTTCTGGACCCCTATAATACATATATTGTTCCTTTTGGATTGGTCACACAGTTCTCTTAATATTGTTTCATTCCTGGAGATCCTTTTATCTCTCTCTGTGTCAGCTTCTATGCATTCCTGTTCTCTGGTTTCTATTCCATCAATGGCCTCTTGCACCTTATTCATTCTTCTTATAAATCCTTCCAGAGTTTGTTTCACTTCTGTAATCTCCTTCCTGGCATCTGTGATCTCCCTCCGTACTTCATCCCTTAGCTCTTGCATATTTCTCTGCATTTCCATCAGCACGTTTATGATTTTTATTTTGAATTCTTCTTCAGGAAGACTCGTTAGGTCTGTCTCCTTCTCTGGTGTTGTCTCTGTTATCTTGGTCTGCCTGTAATTTTGCCTTTTCGTGGTGATAGAGATAGTTTGCAGAGCTCGCACGAGTGATGGCTGGAAGAACTTCCCTTCTTGTTGGTTTGTGGCCTTCCTTTCCTGGGAGAACAGCGACCTCTAGTGGCTTGTGCTGGACAGCTGCACGCAGAATGGGCTTTTGATTCTTGCCCGGCTGCTATGGAGTTTATCTCCGCTTTTGCTTTGCACGTGCCCTGCCTCGGGCTGCTGCTCTGATGTTGTGGAGCCACATTGGAGGGGGAGCGGCCGGGAGGCTATTTATCTCTGTGAGGGGCCTCCATGCTCCTTACTTCCCAGGGGTTAGAGTGCCCAGAGTTCCCCAGATTCCCTTCTGCTGGACTATGGGTCCCACGTTGCTTCCGTCTGGCTGTGGGGTCCCTGTCCCTTTAAGACTTCCAAAAAGCACTCGCTTTTCTTTGTCCTGGGTGTGCTGTCTGCAGGGACCCACTCACAGGTCTTTCTGTCCTGTTTCCCTAGTTTCCAGCACCTCATGCATGCACTGTGTCTGTGCTCTGGTGAGATGGCTAGGGCTGGCTATTTAGCAGTCCTGGGCTCCCTCTCCCTCCCCTCTCCGACTCCTCTCTCCTCCTGCCCGGAGCTGGGGTGTTGGGCGCTCGGGTCCCGCTGGTCCACAGCTTGTATCTTACCCCCTTCACGAGGCACTGGGTTCTCGCAGATGTGGATGTGGTCTGGCTGTTGTCCTGTGTCTTCTGGTCTCTCTTTTAGGAAGAGTTTTCTTTGTTGTATTTTCAAAAATATATGTGGTTTTGGGAGGAGATTTCTGCTGCTCTACTCATGCCACCATTTTGGCTCCACCTCCAAGTTTTATATATTTAGTGCTTTAGTTTTTTGATCCAATTTGAGTTAATTTTCCTAGTCATATTGTATATGGTGTGAAGTAGGGGTCCAACTTCATAATTTTCATATGGATATGCAGCAGTCCTAGCACCATTTGTTGAAAAGACAAATGGTCCTGTCACCATTGAAAATTAATTGACTGTAAATATGATGATTTATTTTTGTACTCTCAATTCTATTCAATGATCTTCATGAATATCTTTATGTTATAACTAGACATATCCTCCACTGTCTAGACTACAATCTCTTTAAATTATTGCTTTAAAATAAGCAAGTGTGAATATTTCAACATTTTTCATCTTTTTCAAAATTGTTTTGGCTACTTTGAGTCCCTTGAATTTCCAGATTAATCTTAGAATCATTTGTCAATTCCTGCAAAGTAGTAAGCTAGGATTTTGATAGAGATTGATTTGTAAATCAATTTGGAGATCATTACTACCTTAATAATATTATTAAGTCTTTAAATATGTAGAAATGGAATGTCTTTTCATTTATTTAGGTCTTTAATTTCTTTCAGTCATATTTTTACTTTTGAGAATGTATATTTTTCACTTTTGCATATTTAATTCCTAAATATTTCACTTTTTAAATTCTCTTTTAAATAAATAATGTTGTTAGGATTTAGAACTTATTGGTCCTAACAAAGTAATAGCATTACTTCTGAGAAGATTTAGGCAACCTAAGCAGTATAAGGAGAATAAATTTTAAAATATTCCTTTCTTATGGGTTATTTTAGGGACTCCATTTAAAGCACTTCTGGGGTAACTTGCTCCATTCCCTTTGTTTTTATTCTTTAGTAAGTTCCATAGGGTCCTCCCAATTACACTTGTGGTTGACAGAAAGGAGGCTGACATTCCCCTAAGCCCACTGGAAAATAAACAGTCACCCTTCCCCCTGTGAGACAGAATTTTTCTGCTGTGGCTCTTGATGAAGAATTTGAATGTGCTTTTGCAAGAGCCCAAGGGGAAGAGATAAAGAAGTGAACTTGAGTTAAAAATTTAGGTTGTATGGGAATGTTAAGAGTGAAAAAATTAGGAAAGTTATGAACTATTGAAAGAGAGCATGAAAGGATAACCATTCAGTATAGCTTAAATGCAGAATTCAAAACCAGGAGATAAAGATTCTCATTGTTTTACTTCTGAAATGCTGACTATTTCCAATAGTTAAGAAGTGGCTACTATATACCACTGTTTTTTCTGTTGTAACTACAACAAAGAACAAAACATCAAAAATCCTTGCCTGTTAGGTGTTCTTATTCTAATTGAAATAAAGGCAATAAATACTCTGGAGAAAAACAATGCCAGAGAGCAAGAACTTGGTATAAATGAAAAGGTAATAAAAGATGATCTCTGAGATGATAACATTTGGCACAACCTGACTTGGTAAGAAAATGATAAGTGATACAAATGCCTGGATGAAGGATAATCCAGGAATGAGGGACCAGTAAGGCAAAAGCCCCAAGGAGAAAGTTGCCTGGTATACTCAGGAATTCCAGAAGACTCAGATAACCCTGTCATCTGGGGAAAAAAAGGGACAGATATTTCTTTGTTTTTTAACTGTATCTTTTACTTCCTTTTATTTCCCTTTATTGCACTACCTAAAACCTCCAGTATTATGTGGAAAAGTAGAGGTATGAGCAGATATCTTCGCTCTATTCACACACTTAGGGGGAAGAATTCAACCTTTCAGTATTTAGCATGCTGCTAGCTGTAAGGTTTTTTGATGTGCTCTTAAAAATTGCGAAAGTTCCTCTCCATTCCTGGTTCTCTAAGATTTTTTTTTATCATGAATTGAAATCATTGATTGGTTTTTGGACATTGAATCAGCTTTGTGTCTCTAAAATAAACCCAATTGGGTCATAGTGTACAATTCTTTTCATATATTGTTGAATTCTATTTGCTAATATTTTGTTAAAAATTCTTACATCTATACTCATGAAGCATATTTATCCATAGTTTTCCTTTTTGTACTATTTGTCTAGTTTTGGTATTAGAATAATAAAAGTTTGGAAAATGAAATTTTATATATTTTCTCTGCTTCTATTTTCTGGAGGAGATTTTATGGAACTACTATTAATTCTTCTTTGGTAGACCTCAACAAAACCACCTAAGCCTTTATATTTCTCTGTCCAGAGTTTTTATTGCAAATTTCATTTCCTTAATAGTCATAGAGGGAATCAATAATCAGTTTCACATAGGTATGAGCTGCAGTAGCCTCTGTTATTCGGGGAATTGGTCAATTTCATCTAATTTGTTAAACATATATGAATAGAGTTGTCCATAGTATTCTCCTATTTCTTTCTTTTTTTTGATGTCTGTAGGATCTGTAGTTACATCACCTATTTTATTCTGAATATTAGTAATTAGTATCTTCACTCTGTTTTCTTTGTCAGTCTTGCTGAGGCTTTTTAATTTTATTGATTTTTTTCAAAGAACCAGGATTTTATTACATTGATTTCCTCTGCTGATTTTCTGTTTTCATTTCATTGATTTCTACTCTTTTATCATTTCCTTCATTCTATTTGCTTTGTACTTATTTTGCTCTTTAGGTCTTTAGTATGACAGCTTAGATTATTGATAGGAGACATTTCTTTTCTAACGAATGCATCTAATGCTATTTCCCTTTCAATACTACTATCCCACACATATTGATATTTTTGATTTTCACTCAGTTCAATGTATTTTTTAAATTTCTCTTAAGATATCTTATTTGACTTCTGTATTATTTAGAATTCTGTTGGTTAGTTTCCAAGTGTTTGGAGATTATCCTCTTACCTGTTTTTATTTCTATCTTCATTTAATTACAGTCAGAGAACACACTACATTTAAATTCTTTTAAATTTATCAACTTTTGTTTTATGGCTCATAAAATGTTTTATTTTGACAAATGAAAAATGCTTTTTTAGTGTTTTAAGCATACATAATCTGCTATATGTTCTATAAATGTTCATTAGATCTCATTGGTTGATGGTGCTATGTTCTCCTATTTTCAGTATAACTTTTTTTGTCTACTTGTTTTATCAGTTTTTGAGAGAAGACATTAAAGTATCCAAATATAACTTGGATTTTCCCTATTTCTCTTTTTATTCCTATTAGGTTTTGATTCATGTATTATACAACTCTGCTGTTTGGTTCATACATACTAAAAATTGCTACATGTTTCTGTGTATTGATCCTTTTATTATTAAGTAATACATTCTTGAACCTCATATTTTCTTTACTCTGAGGTCTACCTTATCTGATATTAATATGTACTTTATCTGAGATCTGCTTTTACTGATGAATGACTTCATTAAGGATGTATCTTTATGTCTTTTTCCATCATTTTATCTTCAACTTATTCATGTTACTGCAGAGAACTTGATGTAAGTCTTGTAGAGAACATAGTGGGGTTTGTTTTTTGGTTTCAATTCACTGTTCTAATCTGTATATTTTGATTTATGAGTTTAGACCAGTAAAATATAACTACAATATGTTTAATTTAATAATTGGTATGTTAACTATGGCATTTAATTTAATTTAATTTAATTTGTTTTTGTACTTTTGTTCTCTCCATTCTTCATTCCTTTCCTTCTTTGTGCTGCCTTCTTACGGATTATTTGAATATTTTTTGGAATTTCATTTTGACTAATCTATAGTGTTTTTGAGCATTTATATAGGATTTTTAGTCATTGTACCCTAGGCATTGCATTATATATGCACAACATCACTGTCTACTCATGCCAGTGTTTTACCTACTCAAAGGAAATGAGCAAACCCCATGTGGGGACAGGCACAGCCAGTTTGCACCCTCTTATCCAATAATAACCATGTGTCACATGACCACTTCTTTGGGTTACCTATCCAGTTTATGGTATGTTAACGACCTGGGTCTGGCCAAACTGGACCTGCCTTAGGAATATCTTGGAATGAAGGAATCCAAGCCACTCTGGAGCTTTTATTCCTTGGGGTGTTAGTCAAACAAGAATGATCCCTTCTAGCAAAGCACGTAGTCTTTTTCCTTTCACCCCATATCCATCGTTCGCTCTTTGACGGTGAGAGTGCGGGCAACCTTGTCCAACTGGATGCTCCTGAATTTCCCTGACGTAATTCCCAATAAGCCGGTCTCGTGCCAACTGTCTCGTGGCATCCCCAGTCTTTTCTATGACCTCTGGGGCACTTTCCCATTGTAACTCACCGTGTGGGCATGCAATCAGAATTGAGACCACACACCCTATCTTCCCTTTGTGTCCCTTCATTCTTCCCGTAACATAATTGTCTCAAATATGTCTTCTCTTTCCCCTGGGAACCACATTAGACAGCTATGTGATCTTTGCTTGAACTGTTATCCATAATTTAGAAAGCTCAAGAGGAGAAGGAAAATGCATTGTCTTTACCCATATATTTACTCTTTCCATTGCTCTTTCTTCCTTTGTTCTATTTCAGTTTTCCTCCTTAATCATTTACTTTCTGCTTGTACAGTTCTTCTTAAGTCATTCTTTTAGAACATGTCTGTTGGACAAATTTTCTTAATTTTCATTCTTAGGATAAAGTCTCAATTTCCCCTTGCCTGAAGATTATTTTTGGCATATATATAAATCTGGGTTGACAGTTTTTTTTCTGTTCAGAAATTGAAAAATAGATGTGCCACTCCCTTCTGGTTTCCATTGCTTCTGGGGAAAAATCTACTGCCACTTAAATTGTTTTTGCACTATTGCTAGAGAATTATTTTTTTGTTGCTGTTTTTAAGATTTTTTTCTTTGTCTTTAGTTGTCAGGACATGATTAGAAGGTGTCTTGGCATGAGTTTCTTGGCTTTATCCTTTTGAAATTTCTCTCACTATTGAATGTGCAGGTTTCTGTCTTTGACAAAATTTTGAGAGTTTTCAGCCATTATTTCCTCAAGCAATCTTTGAGCTCTGACCTCTTTTTCTTTCCCTGGTACTCTGATGAAATAAATGTCAAATCTTTGTTATAGTCCCATGGATTCCTCATTTTTTTAGTCCAATTTCTGTTTATCTCACAGAGGGTAATTTGTATTGTTAAGTCTTCAAGTTAATTGTTCCTTTGCTCTGTCCTCTCCATTCTGCTGTAGAGCCTATCCACCAAGATTTTAGTTCAGTCGTATTTTCAGTTCACAATTTCCATTTGCTTTTTGCTGAGACTTTCTATTTTCTCATTTGTTTCAATCCTATTTGTAACAAAGATGAAGCAGTTTTATGACAGCTACTTTAAAATCCTTGTTAGACAATTGTAACATCTGTGTCATTTCAGGGTTGGCATCTGTTGATTGTCTCTCCTCATTTGAGGTGAGAATTTCCTTGTTACTGCTGGTCAGAGGTGGGAATTTCCAGCTGCTCAGCAGGCCTCCACTGACAAAGCCTTGCTGGGTGGTACAGGGGAGCTTTATTTTTGCTCTCTAGACATCTCATTATCCACAGGATGAAGTTTAAGTCCTGACTTGCCACAAGGCCTCTCTTGTACCTCTCCAGTGCGATGTGGAGAAAAATACTTTTTTGAACATGAAATTTCTCTATCTGTGGTACAAAACAATCGATGAAGTCAATTCCAAGGGAGAAAAATAATAAATATACCAGTAACAAAAATATCTATTTTGACCAAAAATGTCACTCTTTATTATGGTAAGTCATGTAGGATAACATTTACATAAATCACATGGATTTTGTCTTCACATTATTACTTATTTCATTTCACCTAGTCTGTATGATTCTTTATTTCCAGAACAATGCAAATTTTGGCTTTTTGGTCTATAATGAATCTCACTGAAGTATTACATATTTAATTAAAATGAATTTCTACAGAAGCAATATAACTGTCATCAATCTGTAATCGTTAGAATATCCTGAGGCTCCTTTTCACTAATGCAACATTAAGAGTACTTTGGTTTGAAGCTATGATAATGAAACTTCTTTGCATTTAAAAAGCATCCATTCACTCACAGAGCATTTCTTTTGAAGTGAGAAGTTTTGTTTTCTAATTTTACACAGAAAGCCTACTTAGTCTATTCAAATTGCTCATCCAGGATAATCATTCAAAATGTTAGGCAAAGTGAATTAGAGAAAAGCACAAATATCCAAATGAGTAGTTCTTTCATTATTTTAGGAAACAATTATGACATCAAATAAGGCTGTGGAATTGATACAAATGCAAGTAAATAGTTGAAAAGCAGGAAGTAAAAGAATCAAGGCTGCCTCTGTATTTCACCTCTAGAAGTTTCCAGGTAATGCTGCCTCACTTAGTGCTGTCACAGAAAATTCTGTAAATTAGACAATCTCAGTTTTTCCCTCATGGAAGCCAAGATTCAGAGAAAGTAATTAACTCACACAGGGTCATAAAGCTAGCTAACGGTGATGCTGCGATATACGCCAGGTCTGCCTGATTTCAAAGCCAAAAGATTTTTCTACCACAAAAACACACACACACACAAAACTAACCTTGGGCCTAATGCTCCATTGAAATCTTTCTCCAGGACAACATACAATAAAATGATGGATACAATAAAACAAACAAACAAACAAAAATCTCAATGCCTAGACAGGCAATAAAAAAAGAAGAAATTTTTCAATCATTAGAACTGATAACAAAGTGTCAGTCGTGACATAAAAGACTCTCCAGGAGCAGTGGCTCTGATGGTCCCCACCCTGGGCTCTTGACTAGAAGGACCCAGACAAGGTGAGAAATAACCTTGTACTAGTGCCTACGTATGAAAAAGATTTCTACCACCCAAAGGGTTACAGTAGAAAACTTAGTTTTGAGTTTGATTGTGGATTAAAGAATTAAAAACTAAACCTCTTGAGAATTTATAAACATGCACTGGCCCACAGGTCATTTTCAGATAAGATTCACTCTGCATGGCTTCAAATCCCCAGTAGAGAATTTAGTGTAAAGGATCTCTGGACTGCTAGTATCCTCAGGCACCTGGCAAAAGCAAATGCAAAAGAAAATTCTGTCTCTGTATCACACTACAGAACTGACCCCAAGGAAACCCCACAGAACATCAAAGAACATGACCACACCATGAAAAATCACAGGAGGAAAGAAGGCATAAGAGGTAGTCAACAGAACACCATGCACACAAATCTGAACCAAATAAAAGAATAAGATCCACAATGACTGCAGATACTAGAGTTTCCGAAACACCCATAAATAGGAGTTTTAACATGACTAATAGGATGGGAAGAAATATCAAGTGCATGACAGTGAGATAAAATATGCAGAAAATATAAAATGGTGTGGCATAAAACTTCTAGAAACAAAAAACATAATTACCATAATCAGAATTTCAATAAATAGTTTAAACAACAGACTAAATCTAACCAAAGAGAGAATTAGTGAACTGGAAGGAAGACTTGAAGAGTCTGCTCAGTACTCCATGGAGACAATTGGTGTATCATGTGAAAGAGTATGAAGAATCAAGGAGGTTGATCTCACATCTGTCTAAAAAAACTACTGAAGGGAGGAACAGACAGAATGGGAGATAAGCACAGTTTTTAAAAATTATCATTAATTCTGAATTGAAGAAATGCATAAATCCTCATATTCAAGAGTTCCTATGACTCCCAAGCAAAATAAAATAAATCTTTATAGATGCATCACAGTGAAACTGCAGGTCACCACAAGCAGGGAGTCCTAACTCAGAAAGCACTCAGAAAGAAGGGACAGATTCCCTACCAAGAAAGCAGAATTAGGCAGCTGGCAGACTTTCCAAGACTCCAAGCTCCATCTGAGAGCTGGGGAACAAAATATAACAAAATAAAGCAAAATGTCAACCTTCTTACAAGAAGAAGGAACAAAACAAAAGACTTTTAAATATCTACATATAATCTGTCCATTTATCAATCATCTGTCTACATATACATATATGCAGATAGAGCAAGGAATAGGTTTACATTATTTATATGTAGTAAGCAAACAAAATTAAGGGGATTATAAACACAACATACAGATTGGTTTTCTCTATGGCAGGTACAGAAGCTGTCAGTGAGGCAAGGGTCTCAGATTTTGGGTAGCAATCTCCTTATTAAGCTGATGATGGGCACAGGGGTGACAACATCCTTTTTAAAATTCAAATTATATGTAATAAAATTAATTTGTGTAAATGTGATATATATTTTTATATCTGTAAGTTTATAAATAAGAACAATAAACTGATAAGCAAATGTAACCATGTATCATTTCTATACAATGCTCAGGGGAGTGATGCCACCTACTAGACTTGGAAAAGCTATAGTTTTGATGATCTTCTTAACTAAATCTTTCTAATTAGTTAACCTGGGATTAACATTTGTCCCCTTGTCTCCTGTATTTTCATGTGTTTTCCACTGGATGATTCCATGCTGAAATTTACAGGAATCTTAAGGAACTCCAATCAGCTTAAACATTCTTGAAAAAGAACAAAGCTAGACACCACACAACACACTTGATGATTTCAAAATTTACCACAAAGCTACAGTAATCAAAGTAGTGTAGTACTGACATAAAGACAGATATATAGACCAGTGGGATAGAACAGAGAACCCAGAAATAATTCTTCACATATATGGTCAAATTATTTTTGACAAGGATGCCAATACACAAATGATATCAGGAAAACTTAATATCCATTGCAGAAGAATGAAGTTGGATCTTTACCTAACACCATACTCAACAAGTAACTCAAAATGCATCAAAGACATATATGCAAAAGGTAAAACTAGAAACTCTGAAGAAAATAAAGGAGAAAATATCCATGACCTGGATTTGGAAAAGACTTCTTAGATATAACACAGAAGTTGAGCCAACAACAAAATTAATAGACAAATTGGACTTCATCAAAATTAAAAACTTTTGTGCATCAAACAAAGCAATCAAGAGTAACAAAGCAACCCAAGGTTAGGTGAAAATATTGCAGATCATGTATCTGATAAGGAATTAACTGTGAACATATACAAAAGAGAATTGAGAAAAGTGACTCAGATATTCATACACCCATATTCAAATCAGTATTATTCTGGAAACAAGCCAAATGTTCATTGTTAAGTAAATGGTTAAACAGTGTAAGCAAAGTGTGGCATATACATTCAAAGGCATATCATTTGGTTTTCTAAAGGAAAAGAATTATTACACATATTATAACATGGATGAACCTTGAAGACATACTAAGTGCAATAAACCAGACATAAAAGAACAAATGTTGTAGATTCTACTCACAAGTCACTACACAGAGACAGGAAGTAGAAAAAGGGCTGGGGGAGGGGGCATGGGTAGTAATTGTTTAATGGGCACAAAGAGTACAGAGAATAGGATGATGAAAATAGTGGTGATAGATGCACAACAAAGTGAATGTCTCAGTGTCACTGAAATGCACACTTAAAAATAAAAATAGCTAAAATGGTAAATTTTATGTTATATATAGTTTACCATAACAAAAAAAAAAGCAATTGACCATATAAAAGTGGGTCTGTTTCTGGGCTATTTATAGTGTTCCATTGATTCAAGTGCCTATACTTATGAAAATATCACATTGTGTTCATTACTGTGATCCTACAGTAAGTTCTGAAATCAGGAAAACACTCCAAATTTGTTCTCCTTATTTGAGGTTGTTTGGCTATACTATGTCCTTTGTATTTCCATGTAAACTTTAGAATCAATGTCTATGAAAATGTCTTGGGGTTTTGATTGATACTGGATATTTGGGAAGATACAAAAACATCAATATGTAATCATTAACTCATGATCATGTTACATTTCTCCATTTGCTTTTCACTTCCTTTATTACAGTTTTGTAGTTTTCAAGGTAGGTTTGTATACATTTTGTGACATTTATTCCCGACTATATTATCACTGAGGTTTTGTGATTTGCATTTTTATTTTGTTTGTTGCAAATTAGAGAAATACAATTAACTTTGGCCATTGTTCTTATTTCCAATAACCTTGCTAAATTTGTATTATTCTATTTTTTAGGTTTTTCTATATACACCATTATCACATCTAAAATAAAGTTATTTTACCTCTTCATCTGTAATTGCAATGCAAGCCCATTTCCTGACCTGCCATACAACCAACACAGTAATGAGTAGAAATAAAGCAAGGTATGATTCTAGACACTCTCAGAGAGTATGTTCAATGTTAACTATAATGCTAGTGAGAAGCGTTCATTAGGTGTTTAACAGAAAAAGGAAGTTCCATCATATTCAGACTTTGCCAAATACGTTTCTTATAAATGAACATGGAATTTTGTCACATGCTTTTTTTTTCATTTGTTGATGTTATCATAGGATATTCTTACTTCTGTCTGAATTAAGCATTCTCTTCAAAAGAGACTAAATCTATATGTATTGGCTATTTTGTCAGCAAAATTTAAAACAATAACATTATTTCATTGTTGAAATACTGAGTTTTACAGATTACAATAGTTTTTACTGATTTAGAACATCCATGATATATTCATTCTAGAGAGTTATATGAATCATATCTCTTCACTGAAGAGAGAAAGGAAGGAAGGAAGGAAAGGAGGGAGGCAGAGAGAGAGGGAGAGAGAGGGAGGGAAGGAGGGAGGGAGGGAAGATGGGAGGGAGGGAGGGAGAGAGAGAGAGGGAGGGAAGGAGGGAGGGAGGGAGGAATTGACCACTATTCTTTCATTAACTAAAAGGAAGAAAGGGCAACCCCACGGGAAGAATTTAATCAGCCTTGACGGCTAGACCCATGATTGAGGATGATTTAAATGGTCTGTGACAAAAGAACAGTTAACAGTCTGCAAAATGTCCATTACCTTTGGTTAGCAAGGGCCTATTGATTTAGGACCTGGTGTGACTCCCATAGGATGTTAGTGAGAAGTTAAGTGATAACTCAAGTTCAGCAGTATTCACCACCAACAAAAAGCACTCCAAGGTAAGTCTGCTAATATGCTGCAAATTAAATCTTCATGCTAAATGGCTACAGATGTCTGAGGAATCCAGGAAGCCAACTGTTTGATACTTGCTGTAATTTTCTTCTAGATCACATATGGCAACATTAAGATGGTGTTTTTAATGCTATTACACAGTAAAGATAGACTACAAATCGGATAGCTGTGGGCCCAGGTTATGAATATTATACAAGGGCAGTGCTTATTTAACAATGTAAACAAAAATTACATGCAGGATGATTGACTAGGTTCTGAAAGTAAAAGAAAACTATATTAAGAATTTTCCATGAATAAACATTTTTATGAATGAAAAACAAAACCAATAAAATCTTCAACAGAAGGAAAATCTACTTACACCAGAATAGAAAGGCTCACCAGACACGCAAATCACATCCTGTTCCTGGATCATCAAAATGTCTTTGGCTAGGTGCAGCCGGACTTTGAAAGGCTCCTGATTACCATCCTGCAGCAAACAAACCCCTGTCTTTGTCTTCAGACACAAAAAAGAGCAAAACAGAGAAAAAAATATACTTAGTTTATAAATTATAATTGTATGGTCTGTTCACAGCAAAATATGATGAATAACATAGGAGAGCTAGGGAAAATGCAGTCTGATGAGTCTGAGATGTGACATTAATATAGGTGCAGAGGAAAGGATTAAAATTTCAGGTAAAATGGGCCTGATACTGGGGCGTATGTCAGAAAACCCACAAAGATCTAGGAAGTAAGGAATATAGTTTATATACTGTATCTGACAAATAAGGAAAGTTTTATGTAATACATACAATCTAAATATAAAACTTTTCATTATAGCTTTATTGAGACACAATTCACATTCTATACAATTCACCACTTTCAAGTACACCATGCAATGTTTCTTAGTATATTCATAGTTGTGCAGCTATCACTACAATCAATTTTAAAACATTTTCATCACTCCTAAAAGAAACCTATTACCTCATCTCCCCACCCAGTACCCAGCCCTAGGTAACCACTGATCTGCTTTGTCTCCATCGCAGCATTTTAAATTTGAAAATGTATCTATTTAATACCCTTTCTGCACTAGTTCATCATTCCTAGTTGCCAACACACACACATACACACACAAGAAACTACACACACTCACACTTTGCATAGATGAGAGAATGAGGATAAAGAGATGAAGTGAACTGCCTAAATTAGCACAGTTAATTAAAACAGACTGGTTTAAGACCCAGGATTTTTGATTCCTAATTCATTCTTTTTGCTTGACACATTTTTGGGAGTTGTGAAAATGGCCTCTGAAGATTTCTGAACCTGCACTACATGTCTGTAAACCAGCTCCTTAGTAATCACTGCCAGAGACCTTGAATCTGGTCCCTCCTGAAGCATGCCATTGTTATGATACACACCCTGCAAAACAGGAATATTCTCCCCAGTAAGTACACTTCATGTGCCCATTGGACAGAGATACAAAAGGAGATTATTTTGTGATGGAATGAAATCTCTGGCTGTTATTCTGCATTAAAAAGTCAATGGGAACAATGACTACTTTGGCAATTATACTTTCATTTAAAAATTATTGAGTCATACTTAATTTAGAAAAAGAGATGAGTACATAGAAATACATAGTTATCTTTAGTTTTTAATAAGCACAAACTCCCAGGCAAATATCAGTTTTTCTTTTGGAATATAAATTTACATGTAGATTGCTAGGAGTTTGTTTCTTTAAAAGATTGTTCCAGAATGTTGATGAGACTATATTTAGATACTGCAGCCTCCAAAGATAACTCTTTCTGTAAACTGTTTTATCTCATGTGCCAATACATACCATTATACCATTTAGCTCTCTTATGCTAGTCTATAATTATTTTGTAATAGTTAGAAATTTTTAAGGAAAAACACATTTTTTCAGGAACACGGATGGAATTATTTCCTTCTCTGTGAGACTGGCACATAGCAGGTGTTCACTAAATGGTATCAACACATCTATTCTAGAGTACGAATCAAGTTGATATGTCTAGAGGACAAAAATTTTCAACAAAAGTAAATTATATTTTCTTTAATACAAAACACAATTTTCGACATTTTTCACATGGAAAAACCTTTCTCATGCTTACAATGTGATCTTGGCCAGAAGCCAACTTTGAGACTCTGTGAGGCAGCATGGGAAACAGATAGGTATAAAATAATATCAAAGCCAAGTGAACATAATTGAGTACATTTGCTGATTTTACAATGTGCAGTAATTCGGGCCACTTTTTCCCCATAAGAGTAATGTAACAGATGATAATCATCAGTGATGCTCTGTCTCAATTTGAAGATGAAAAAGGGGCTTTTCCCTGAAAGCCCACAAGTACATCATTGTTACACATCAAAGAGATATAAAAAAGCATCCGGTAAAGTTTAGAGGACCTAAAGCACAGCTCTGAGGCTTCTTTCATTACATTTCTGATATGGGCAAAGCTCCATTCACTCAAATAATGTGTAAAATGTCCCCTAATTATTAGATGGTTGTCTGAAGAACAGAATACAGACTTTGAGCTCACTTTTGGACCCTGTAATGACAGGAGTGAGAGAAAGCAAAGAATGAGGTGGCTTAAGTATATATACCAATAAATCACTCTTTGGAGAAGTCCAGCAGAAAGCTAACAAATCTAACAGCAAATTCAAGTTAAAATACATTCTCCAGAGGTTAGAGATGTTATATATATTCTACTATGAAAATTCAGCTTGTGAACATTAAAATAGTTTTACAACCCCATACATGAATTTTGCATGACAACAAAGTTAGATATGAACTAGAAAATAGTCCCTGACCTCAGAGTATTCCTACTTGCAAAAATTATACACGTAAGGTGCAGTATGATAGCTGACATAGGGGCAGCGTGGAGGGAAATGAAATATTCTCGAGGGGAGGAGTGCCATTGAAGCTTTGTTAACAGAAAAAATGTGTAGCTTGTTGAAAAAAATGCACTGAGGTAACAATGATTAGAGGGGTCAAAAGCTATTTTGTTCAAGAAGAAAAAAAATTAGTAAAGATGTGGAAGTATGAGAATGTGTAGCTCATATGCTACAAGAAGACAAGCAGGAGAAGGCATCGCGAGGCCAAGCAGAGCCTGAGCAGGGAGCAGTGCCAGGCAGGGAGGAGGTGGGCCGAGGCCCTGCGGGATGTGCCAGGGTTTGAAGGTGATGCAGATGCCCTAGAGACATTTGAGCAGTGAAATAATGTGTTTAAAATTATGTTTGTAAATATATTTATCATAGCAGAGTGGAAGATGGATAGGAATTAGGGAAGCCGAGTGAACATAATTCAAAACATAGTTTTTGCTGACATAAAAAAACATCAACCTTGAGCAGGAAATGTCAGACTGGCAGACAAATGCATTGGATTAGGAGCTGTTAAAGAAGATCAAAGAAAATGGACAGAGTCCATTTCAGGGTGCTCTCCTGACTCAGATCTGATGACGCTGATGAAGTGTGATCACACATTTCACATATTTGTTGTTTAATAACCACTGTGTGCCCAGAAATAGAAATTCATTTGACCCTCCTAATAAACCAGTGCTTCCACACTCATGGACTGGATGGGAACAGAGGAGCAGAGTGAGTGGATCCAGGCTGCTGGGCTCTGGATTCTGTGCCCTCAGCCTCGCTCTGGTTTCCCTCATGCAGGATCATCTGAGGGACGCCTTCTGCAGTCCTCCTGTATACAGTGACATGTCAACCAGTCCCATTTCGGTCACTAAGGCTCTCCTGTGGGAATACCAAGTGTTCTGAGAAGGACATTGCCTTGAATATATCAAGGCACTGACCACTGGAGGGAAGAAAATGAGTAAGAGTCTACTCTGGACCTGACAGATAATTTTCCTACCAGAGACATGCCACTAAGGGAGCACAGGACACCATCTAACATGGGGAGAGGCGTGATCTACATGCTCATGTGACCCATGGATTGCTCTGGGAGAAGAATGGGAAACAGTGTGAGCAGCACAAACTCAAACAGCTGAAAAAATCTATACAGATCTGTGGCCCCAGGTTGTTTAAAAATGGAAAATCAATTTAATAATTACTGGCTCCACATTTCAGTGTAAACTGAAGAACTGAACTCATCTTCTCTTTCTTAAGATGACAATGATTTGTCTTCAGACTTTGTTGGCTGTGTATGTATCGCCCATGAATGAAGAAATGTATGTGCCATATATAATGTACAAATGCATTATGCAAATTATAAAACATACATAAAATTCTTTTCACAGGATGATTCATTAAAAAAAGATATACATTCGAATGTTGTTTTCTTGTGTCTCATAGTCGATTCGATACATTGAAGTTGGATTTGACAAAATTCACATGGAATATTCAAAGGCAATACCTCTTAAGTACTTAAAAGGCAGTGCTTGTAAAGATCTAGTCACTGACTTGTTTCCTGTAAGTTAGTGAAATGTACTCATGAATTTGCATGAATTTACTTTTTGTTTTAAAGACAAACCTCACATTTAAACTTATTAAGAATTTCTGTTTAGCTTAAACCTAATACCTTTGCAAGTTTGCAAAGCAGACTATCATCCATTTTCTACTTAGAAGTTAAGGCCTCTTTAAGTTCAAATCATTAAAAGAACTGAAATGTATATTGTGAGACTTTTAAATCTGTTCCTTATCTTGAAATGTATTTGCAATAGCAAATATAGAAACTACAAACTGTAAGAAACTAGGTGGAGACAGTGGTGTGCTGTGCTAATACTCTTGCAGAGTATCCTTAGTATTTCTATATTTTGGTTGCTAAGTGTAACAATTTCTTCTGTAAGCCTATGGTTTTAGGTGCCATTTAATTTTTTGCACTGTACCATAGAGTCACAATAGTGGCTAAAACATTAATTTCATCTTATTTATTGTTATCTCAAGAAGATCTCAGTAAGTTATTAGTGTCTTCATTATTCAGGATTATTAATCTATAGGACCTGGTACAGTATTTTACTCAGAGGAATTCTAATATTTGGTTGCTGAATCATACTCACAGGTTATATTTTGTTTTATGAGGGACTAGATTAAATTACATGTGTGTATAAATTATTAAATACTAAATATATGTTATAGAGAAATATGTATTTCATGGTCAACACAAATTTATGGATAATATCTTTAGGAATGCAAATATTAAATATGAAGAAAAATGACTTAAGATACTGGCTTATTGAACACAGTTATTTTCATAACACTTCTAAAAGTAGAGAAATCAGTAATATGCCTAGCTGTCCATATACTTTTTTTTCTCTATTGTAGATTTTGCCTTTGTTCCAATTGTATTTTCTATCTTCATGTTGCACCTCTATATCCCAGTTCCTTGAAAGAATTGTAATATTTTCTTTTTAAGAAGAGCACTTCCTTAAACAATACATAAACCTGTCTTTTAAAAATGACCTGTATTAGAAAATTTTAAGACATTTAAAGGGAACTTATCTGAGCATATTTCTATTTCTTCTTAAAGAAGAGACTTCCTGTTATCCACATGGGAATATTCTAGCTAGATATATCTGATGGATGTGAATATCAGATTTGCATCTTTAATGCCTTATTAGTAGTCAAGAGAAAACAAGTTTCATTTAATATATTTTTTACTAGGATTTAATTTCCAGCACTGTAGAACTTTAGAAGGCAGGCTAAACTTAGACTTGAGAGCTCCCAGCTACATGTTATGGTTTTATTTTTAACTAATTAATTAAATGGTACTCAACATTTCATAAAAATCTCTCATCTGCAAAGTGACAGAGATAAGTGAACTATGTTTCACCTAAATGTTCTGACTAAGTTTCAGACAAACTAATTGACCCTGGTCCATCTTCAGGGCAATTTGATTATCTTTAGTGTCTTATAGCTCTCTACCCCTGCCAGTCCAGCCACATGTGGGAGACACATGAACCCTATTGCTGAGCAGTTATGGACAGGTGTATCTCACAGCTGAAAATGGTGGGGATTTTCAAAGGTCTCATTACAACAGAAACCTACTGCTACAAGAAGCAAGGGAAAGATGATCACAAGGGCATTGCCACTGTAAAACAAATCTGCTGGACCCTAAGAAGTATCTGATGTGTATTTCAAATCAATGTATCAAAATAATTTGGTTTAAAAATGGTTTGGGAAACGAGTCTCATGTCAGCCTCCGACACCCCAGGTAAGCCATTTGTTAAAATAGTATTTGGCCACAACACAGTGAGTACTACATGAACCTTGTATGTATTTCATTTGTGTCTCATTCACAAATACCCATTCAGTGTGAATGAGTGCTGCATTATTCCAAACATAGGATAACACTTTGACAGAAATATTAGACATGCCACATTCAAAGTTAAGAGTATAAAATGGCACAGAATTAAAATTGGTGCTTCCAAATTTAAGCTGCTAAAACATTACTTCATTTTTAAAATAAAAGTATGAATTGATAGGTGCTGGGTTAACTAGATGAGTAAATTAATATACTCTGTCCTTACAGTATGCAGTATTGCACATGAGATAAATTCTTAATCAAATAACTATAATGCAATTTGAAAAGTCCTGGCAGAGAGATATGTATGAAGCATTCCCATTTGTAAACTTTTGAATATAAAAAAACATAAGTGTTATTAACATTAATTTTCTGAAAGTCCTTATGTACATTCCAAACTTTGAACCAACTGTGACAAATACTTTATAAAAGAAGGTATTTTTGCAAGAAATTTAACACATGATAATTCAGATGAAAAGAGCAATCATTACTCATATGAATAATTGAAATTTTGTTGGTTTTCTTTTAAATCTATCATAGGTAATCCAGTTATGGTTGTTTTTTCTTGGGTTATTTATACACAAAAATATATTTTAAGTCTTTTAATTAAATACAAAATATTTTAATCTATGCATGCTTGCATTTTGCGTGAATGAACAAAGCAATGCTTTGAATGTTGTATGTTTAGTAAACAAATAGTCTTGCTTCCTGAAATAGCAGTTACATTCCTGAGGGCCCCAGGTCCATGCACTGCTGGCTGCACACCTGAACAGCCTTTAATGCCCTTGAAAGGGCAATGTAACACTTCAATTCCTACTGACAGTTCTACTGAGCATCCGAATTGCCACATGTTAATATTTAAATAATATTGAAATACTTTAATAATACTGGAATCATAAAATCATAGGATTTTAGTGCTGAAAGGGACCTTAGATGTCTTCTAATTTATAACCATTTATGTGGATTCACTTCCAATACTTCTACTGTATGAAATCTTGCAGTACATAGTTTATGGAGAAGAGCAATCTATCATATCAAATATGCTTCCATCTTCTCCTTAAAGAAAGAGTGAAAATCTGAGGCTTCTCCAGGCATTATTTGGATTTCTGGTCTTGCAGAAACGAATCATAGTCTGGAAAGGAAATGGACACATCACCCATCCCTCCACCCAAAGTAGTGTTCCACTTGTATAAAGGAGGGCCAAATATTTTCTATTTAAAACCTGTTTTCCTTATTTTAAAAGCAGAAAGCCATTTAACCTACCTCCTCACAGGCAGTCCTGAAATCCATGTGCTATGGCACCACAAAGGATGTTGTCTGAAAAGACAGAGAAATGGTAAGCCATCAAGCACACCGTCAAGAGTAGGAGAGAAGGTGAATAAAGTGTAAGAAATAATGAAGCAGATTCTGTGGACAAACTGTGTTGATGGTCACCAGTGGGGAACGAGATCTCCCAAGGTACAGTGAACAGAGGGAGGAAGAGATGAAAAAAGTCTTAACCCCTCCTTTTGTGAAACACACACACACTGCCACTGTTCAGTGAGATTGAGAATGTGCATTTCTGTGCACCTCTCCACCCTCTAAGCATTCAGACTGATCTACATATGATTAACCTCTTCTCCCAAGTGTTACCTCATTCTCAACATTCATTTCTGAAACCTACATTTGCAACTGGGAAAGAAACTTCAAAAGGAGTAATTAAAAGTTGCCTTTCATGTGGTTATCACTTGAAAAAAGGTTGACTAATCTTTCTCTTTTTAATTAAAAAGCTACATGCTTGAATAATTCTCTCTGTAACTTAACAGCTTATTCACAAACAGGATGATGTAAGGAAACAAGCTACTTATCAGAGTGAATAAAAATATTAAGATAAAGCAATGTATGAAATATCTAATATAGATCATTTGTGGTCACTATCATACCTAAATGGTGGACATAGCCTCAATGCATATAAAAGTATATAAGTTTTAAGTGCTTTTAGAGAATTTTATTTTAATTATATGATAAACTTAATAAAACTAAATGTTGTCATATAAAATTGATACCCAGACACTATAAAAAAATGCAGAGTCAAAATATAATGGTTTATATAAATGAGATTTCAAAGTAAAATGTATGGTTAATTTCAAAATAGAAGACTTTGTCCTCAAGATTGTACCTCCTCTCAGCCTTTGGAACAGTAACTATAGTGTCCTTCTTTGTCATTTTCTGCTGTATGAGATCAAATATTTGGTCACATAAGGTGAGAGTAAAATAAAGTTTACTTGTGCTGTCACTGGATTATTACTCTTGCTTCTGAAATAAAGAAGACTGACCATTTTCAATAGTAACTGAACATGCCACCTAATCTATTGAACACTTGACCTAAATGAGTCATGGTTTGTGGGCCTATTTTTATTTTATCGAAAAATGCATAAGGAGGCTGATTATATTTAAGTTAGATAGCAACAATTCATTGGCAAATAAAAAGTTAATATGATGATAAAAATAATTCAATGGTATAAATTACTTTATACCTTGGTATCCCTGAGAAATCTGTCATTTCTTTAACTGTTATTTTATAAAATTGATCTAAAATTTGCATATAAACTGTAAATAGCTGCATATCTCCAATTTTGATATAAAGTTATTCCTTCAAAATAAAAATTGGAGAATTTCAGTAATTTGGGGTTATGTAAAAATATATATTAAAAAGAAAGCCCCAGCCTCAAAATGGAGTCACTTATATTAGGGTCCATATCAGCCAACCAAGACTTAATAACTAATTAACTACAGATTCAGCATACTCAGGAATGTAACCTTCACCAGTCAACATGTAATTTCCTGATCAGCACTTGAAAATTTATTGATAGATTTTTCTGTTTTCCTTAGGAGGGCCTAAAGCAATACATTCTTTGCTAATAATTTATTTTTTTCTACTAAGTCTTTGCCTTTAAAAACCTCTCCTTTTTGGAAGCCTGATAAAGTTCCTGTCTACTGGCTAGTTGTGATACTGCCCAAATCATGAACTGGTTAAGAAAGCCAATCAGATCTTCAAATTTGCTTGTTGCAATTTTGCTTCTTAAAACATAGTTTCTCTACAGATCCTACCATTTGCAGCAACATGGATGGAGCTAGAGGGTATTAGGCTCAGTGAAATATGTCAGGCAGAGAAAGACAAATACCAAATGATTTTCCTCATTTGTGGAGTATAAAACGAAGCAAAACTGAAGAAACAAAACAGAAGCAGACTCACAAACTCCAAGAAGGGACTAGTGGTTACCAAAGGGGAGAGGGGGTATGGGAGGGCAGGTGGGGAGGGAGGGAGAAGGGGATTGTGGGGTATCATGATTGGTGCACATGGTGTGTGTGGGGTCATAGGGAAGACAGTATAGCTCAGAAAAGACAAATAGGGACTCTGTGGCATCTTACTACACTGATGGGCAGTGACTACAATGGGGTATGGGGAGGACTTGATAATAAGAGTGAATGTAATAACCACATTGTTTTCCTTGTGAAACCTTCATAAGAGTGTATATCAATGATACCTTAATAAAAATAAATAAATAAATAAATAAAACATGGTTTCTCTAGAATCAATATCCTGCTGCTAAAAAACCAGGAAGAAAAATAGACATCAGTAAGCCCAAAAATATAAAGTCACAAATGAAAGAGAAGTTACAGCTGATACCAAAGAAATACAAAGGATTATAAAAGACTACTATAAATAATTATATGTTATCAAATTGGGCAATATAGCTAAGTAGATAAATGCCTCAAAACAGACAACCTCCTAAGATTGAGTCACGAAGAAAGAGAAAAACTGAATAGATGCATTATTAGTAATAAGATTGAATCTATAATAAAAAACTTCCAACAAACAAAAGTCCAGGACCAGTTGTCTTCAATGCTGAATCCATCAAATATTGAAAGAAGTTTTAGAATCTATTCTTCTCAAACTATTCCAGAAAATTAAAGACTTAGGAACACATCCAAACTCATTTTACAATGCCAACATTATACCAATATAAAAACTAAAGACACTATAACAGAAGAAAATCACAGGCCTATATCTCCCGTAAACATGATGTAAGTATCTTCAACAAGATATTAGCAAACCGAATTAAGCAATACATTAATTAAATGGATAATATACTACGATCAAGTGGTATTTATTCCAGGGATGTAAAGATTGTTCAGCATCCAGAAGTCAGATATACCACACTAATAAAATGAAAGATAAAAATCATGATCATCTCAATAGATGAAAAAAAATTTGATACCCATTTATGATTAAAAACTCTCAATGAGGGGCGGAGCCAGGATGGCGGCGTGAGTAGAGCAGTAGAAATCTCCTCCCAAAAACACATAGAGCTATGAAAATATAACAAAGAAAAATCTTCCTAAAATAGAGACCACAGGACACAGGACAACATCCAGACCACATCCACACCTGCAAGAACCCAGCGCCTTGCGAAGGGGGTAAGATACAAGCCCCGGCCCGGCAGGACCCGAGCGCCCCTCCCCCCGGCTCCCAGCGGGTGGAAAGAAACCGGAGCGGTTTTTTTTTGGCAAGTGCTTTTTGGAAGCCTTAAAGGGACAGGCCCCCGTTGCTAGGGAGGCAGGGTGGTGGGACCGGTGAGCAGGTGCCTGGGACTGGCGCCTGAGGACAAAGAATATCCCGCGTTTCTCCCTGCGGGACCGGCGGAGCGGGTTCCTGAGACCGGCGCCTGAGGACAGAGGAAATTGCGCGTTTTTCCCCTTTTTTTTCTCTTTTTTGCGAGTGCTTTTTGGAAGCCTAAAAGCGACAGGGACCCCTGTGCTAGGGAGGCAGGGCGGCGGGACTGGTGAGCGGGTGCCTGGGACCGGCGCCTGAGGACAAAGAATATCGTGCGTTTTTCCCTGTGGGACCGGTGGGCGGGTGCCTGAGACCAGCACCTGAGGACGGAGGAAATTGCGTGTTTTTCCCCTTTTTTTTTTTCTCTTTTTTGCGAGTGCTTTTTGGAAGCCTAAAAGGGACAGGGAGGCAGGGCGGCGGGACTGGTGAGCGGGTGCCTGGGACCAGCACCTGAGGACAAAGAATATCAAGCGTTCCTTCCCTGCGGGACCGGTGGGTGGGTGCTTTTTGGAAGCCTTGAAAGGACAGGGACCCTGGTGCTAGGGAGACAGGGCAGTAGGACCAGTGAGCGGGTGCCTGGGACCGGCACTTGAGGACAAAAAAAAAAAAAAAAATCGCGTGTTTTTTCCTTTTTTCTCTTTCTGTTCCCTCTCTCATTGTTGCTGTTGTTGTTTTGGTTTGGAGAGTGCTTTTTGGAAGTCTTAAAGGGGCAGGACAGGTCACTTAGACCAGAGGCAGGGAATCTGGGGATCTCTGGGCACTCTAACCCCCAGGGCAGCAGGGAGCACAGAGGCCCCTTACAGAGATAAATAGCCCCCCGGCCGCTCCCCCTCCAACGGGGCTCCACCATTTTGGAGGAGCAGCCCCAGCCAGGCCAAGCCCACAGCAACAGCGGAGATAAACCCCAAAGCAACTGGGCAGGAAGCAGAAGCCCTGTCTGCGCACAGCTGCCCAGCACAAGCAACTAGAGGTCGCTATTCTCCCAGGAAAAGGCCACAAACCAACAAGAAGGGAAGTTCTTCCAGCGGTCACTTGTACCAGCTCTGCAAACTATCTCTATCACCATGAAAAGGCAAAACTACAGGCAGACAAAGATCACAGAGACAACACCTGAGAGGGAGACAGACCTAACTAGTCCTCCTGAAAAAGAATTCAAAATAAAAATCATGAACATGCTGACAGAGATGCAGAGAAAAATGCAAGAGCAATGGGATGAGATGCAGAGAAAAATGCAAGAGCAGTGGGATGAGATGCAGAGAAAAATGCAAGAGAAGTGGGACGAAGTCCGGAAGGAGATCACAGAGGTCAGGAAGGAGATCACAGAAGTGAAACAATCCCTGGAAGGATTTATAAGCAGAATGGATAAGATGCAAGAGGCCATTGAAGGAATAGAAGCCAGAGAACAGGAACGTATAGAAGCTGACATAGAGAGAGATAAAAGGATCTCCAGGAATGAAACAACACTAAGAGAAATATGTGACCAATACAAAAGGAATAATATTCGTAGTATAGGGATACCAGAAGAAGAAGAAAGAGGAAAAGGGATAGAAAGTCTCTTTGAAGAAATAATTGCTGAAAACTTCCCCAAACTGGGGGAGGAAATAATCGAACAGACCATGGAATTACACAGAACTCCCAACAGAAAGGATCCAAGGAGGACAACACCAAGACACATAGTAATTAAAATGCCAAGGATCAAGGACAAGGAAAGAGTTTTAAAGGCAGCTAGAGAGAAAAAGGTCACCTATAAAGGAAAACCCATCAGGCTAACATCAAACTTCTAGACAGAAACCCTACAGGCCAGAAGAGAATGGCATGATATACTTAATGCAATGAAACAGAAGGGCCTTGAACCAAGGATACTGTATCCAGCACGACTATCATTTAAATATGATGGCGGGATTAAACAATTCCCAGACAAGCAAAAGCTGAGGGAATTTGCTTCCCACAAACCACCTCTACAGGGCATCCTACAGGGACTGCTCTAGATGGGAGCACCCCTACAAAGAGCACAGAACAAAACACACAACATATGAAGAATGGAGGAGGAGGAATGAGAAGGGAGAGAAGAAAAGAATCTCCAGACAGTGTATATAACAGCTCAATAAGAGAGCTAAGTTAGGCAGTAAGATACTAAAGAAGCTAACCTTGAACCTTTGGTAACCACAAATCTAAAGCCTGAAATGGCAATAAGTACATATCTCTCAATAGTCACCCTAAATGTAAATGGACTTAATGCACCAATCAAAAGACATAGAGTAATAGAATGGATAAAAAAGCAAGACCCATCTATATGCTGCTTACAAGAAACTCACCTTAAACCCAAAAATAAGCATAGACTAAAAGTCAAAGGATGGAAAAACATATTTCAGGCAAACAACAGTGAGAAGAAAGCAGGGGTTGCAGTACTAATATCAGACAAAATAGACTTCAAAACAAGGAAAGTAATAAGAGATAAAGAAGGATACTACATAATGATAAAGGGCTCAGTCCAACAAGAGGATATAACCATTCTAAATATATATGCACCCAATACAGGAGCACCAGCATATGTGAAGCAAATACTAACAGAACTAAAGAGGGAAATAGACTGCAATGCATTCATTGTAGGAGACTTCAACACACCACTCACCCCAAAGGATAGATCCACCGGGCAGAAAATAAGTAAAGACACACAGGCACT
Organism: Manis javanica; assembly: GCF_040802235.1. Classification (NCBI taxonomy): domain Eukaryota; kingdom Metazoa; phylum Chordata; class Mammalia; order Pholidota; family Manidae; genus Manis; species Manis javanica. The sequence continues at coordinate 137,578,721 of NC_133157.1, read as the reverse complement.
GAACAACACACTAGAACAGATGGACCTAACAGACATCTATAGAACTCTACATCCAAAAGCAACAGGATATACATTCGTCTCAAGTGCACATGGAACATTCTCCAGAATAGACCACATACTAGCTCACAAAAAGAGCCTCAGTAAATTCCAAAATATTGAAATTCTACCAACCAATTTTTCAGACCACAAAGGTATGAAAGTAGAAATAAATTCTACAAAGAAAACAAAAAGGCTCACAAACACATGGAGGCTTAACAACATGCTACTAAATAATCAATGGATCAATGAACAAATCAAAATAGATATCAAGGAATATATAGAAACAAATGACAACAACAACACTAAGCCCCAACTTCTGTGGGATGCAGCGAAAGCAGTCTTAAGAGGAAAGTATATAGCAATCCAGGCACACTTGAAGAAGGAAGAACAATCCCAAATGAATAGTCTAACATCACAATTATTAAAACTGGAAAAAGAAGAACAAATGAGGCCTAAAGTCAGCAGAAGGAGGGACATAATAAAGATCAGAAAAGAAATAAACAAAATTGAGAAGAATAAAACAATAGCAAAAATCAACGAAACCAAGAGCTGGTTCTTTGAGAAAATAAACAAAATAGATAAGCCTCTAGCCCAACTTATTAAGAGAAAAAGAGAGTCAACACAAATCAACATAATCAAAAACGAGAATGGAAAAATCACGACAGACTCCACAGAAATACAAAGAATTATTAAAGACTACTATGAAAACCTATATGCCAACAAGCTGGAAAACCTAGAAGAAATGGACAACTTCCTAGAAAAATACAACCTCCCAAGACTGACCAAGGAAGAAACACAAAAGTTAAACAAACCAATTACAAGCAAAGAAATTGAAACAGTAATCAAAAAACTACCCAAGAACAAAACCCCGGGGCCGGACGGATTTACCTCGGAATTTTATCAGACACACAGAGAAGACATAATACCCATTCTCCTTAAAGTGTTCCACAAAATAGAAGAAGAGGGAATACTCCCAAACTCATTCTATGAGGCCAACATCACCCTAATACCAAAACCAGGCAAAGACCCCACCAAAAAAGAAAATTACAGACCAATATCCCTGATGAATGTAGATGCAAAAATACTCAATAAAATATTAGCAAACAGAATTCAACAGTATATCAAAAGGATCATACACCATGACCATGTGGGGTTCATCCCAGGGATGCAAGGATGGTACAACATTCGAAAATCCATCAACATCATCCACCACATCAACAAAAAGACAAAAACCACATGATCATCTCCATAGATGCTGAAAAAACATTTGACAAAATTAAACATCCATTCATGATAAAAACTCTCAGCAAAATGGGAATAGAGGGCAAGTACCTCAACATAATAAAGGCCATATATGATAAACCCACAGCCAGCATTATACTGAACAGCGAGAAGCTGAAAGCATTTCCTCTGAGATCGGGAACCAGACAGGGATGCCCACTCTCCTCACTGTTATTTAACATAGTACTGGAGGTCCTAGCCATGGCAATCAGACAAAACAAAGAAATACAAGGAATCCAGATTGGTAAAGAAGAAGTTAAACTGTCACTATTTGCAGATGATATGATACTGTACATAAAAAACCCTAAAGACTCTGCTCCAAAACTACTAGAACTGATATCAGAATACAACAAAGTTGCAGGATACAAAATTAACACACAGAAATCTGTAGCTTTCCTATACACTAACAACGAATCAATAGAAAGAGAAATCAGGAAAACAATTCCATTCACCATTGCATCAAAAAGAATAAAATACCTAGGAATAAACCTAACCAAAGAAATGAAAGACTTATACTCTGAAAACTACAAGTCACTCTTAAGAGAAATTAAAGGGGACACTAATAAATGGAAACTCATCCCATGCTCATGGCTAGGAAGAATTAATATCGTCAAAATGGCCATCCTGCCCAAAGCAATATACAGATTTGATGCAATCCCTCTCAAATTACCAGCAACATTCTTCAGTGAATTGGAAAAATAATTCAAAAATTCATATGGAAACACCAAAGACCCCGAATAGCCAAAGCAATCCTGAGAAAGAAGAATAAAGTAGGGGGAATCTCACTCCCCAACTTCAAGCTCTACTACAAAGCCATAGTAATCAAGACAATTTGGTACTGGCACAAGAGCAGAGCCACAGACCAGTGGAACAGATTAGAGACCCCAGAAATTAACCCAAACATATATGGTCAATTAATATTTGATAAAGGAGCCATGGACATACAATGGCAAAAAGACAGTCTCTTCAACAGATGGTGCTGGCAAAACTGGACAGCTACATGTAGGAGAATGAAACTGGACCATTGTCTAACCCCATATACAAAGGTAAACTCAAAATGGATCAAAGACCTGAATGTAAGTCATCAAACCATTAAACTCTTGGAAGAAAACATAGGCAAAAACCTCTTAGACATAAACATGAGTGATGTCTTCTTGAACATATCTCCCCGGGCAAGGAAAACAACAGCAAAAATGAGCAAGTGGGACTACATTAAGCTGAAAAGCTTCTGTACAGCGAAAGACACCATCAATAGAACAAAAAGGAACCCTACAGTATGGGAGAATATATTTGAAAATGACAGATCCGATAAAGGCTTGACGTCCAGAATATATAAAGAGCTCACACGCCTCAACAAACAAAAAACAAATAACCCAATTAAAAAATGGGCAGAGGAACTGAACAGACAGTTCTCTAAAAAAGAAATACAGATGGCCAAGAGACACATGAAAAGATGTTCCACATCGCTAATTATCAGAGAAATGCAAATTAAAACTACAATGAGGTATCACCTCACACCAGTAAGGATAGCTGCCATCCAAAAGACAAACAACAACAAATGTTGGCGAGGCTGTGGAGAAAGGGGAACCCTCCTACACTGCTGGTGGGAATGTAAATTAGTTCAACCATTGTGGAAAGCAGTATGGAGGTGCATCAAAATGCTCAAAAGAGACTTACCATTTGACCCAGGAATTCCACTCCTAGGAATTTACCCTAAGAATGCAGCAATCAAGTTTGAGAAAGACAGTTGCACCCCTATGTTTATCGCAGCACTATTTACAATAGCCAAGAATTGGAAGCAACCTAAATGTCCATCGGTAGATGAATGGATAAAGAAGATGTGGTACATATACACAATGGAATACTACTCAGCCATAAGAAGTGGAAAAATCCAACCATTTGCAGCAACATGGATGGAGCTGGAGAGTATTATGCTCAGTGAAATAAGCCAAGCGGAGAAAGAGAAATACCAAATGAGTTCACTCATCTGAGGAGTATAAGAACAAAGGAAAAACTGAAGGAACAAAACAGCAGTGGAATTACAGAACCCAAAAATGGACTAACAGGTACCAAAGGGAAAGGAACTGGGGAGGATGGGTGGGCAGGGAGGGATAAGTGGGGGGAAGAAGAAGGGGGGTATTAAGATTAGCATGCATGTGGGTGGAGGGAGAAAGGGGAGGGTGGGCTGCACAACACAGAGAGGACAAGTAGTGACTCTACAACATTTTGCTAAGCTGAAGGACAGTAACCGTAATGTGGTTGTTAGGGGGGACCTGATATAGGGGAGAGCATAGTAAACATAGTATTCTTCATGTAAGTGTAGATTAAAAATTAAAAAAAAAAAAAAAAAAAGAAAGAAAGAAAGAAAAGGGGGATTATTCCTTAACAGGATAAAACTATTGGTAAATCAAAGATCAACGCATGCTTTAAATATCCTTAATGTTGATCACTTAAAGGGTGTCAGATGATCAGCTATGGAGGTACTCTTTTCTGATAATATTCCTTTCTCTTAATTAAAAAAAAAAAAAAAAAAGCATTTACTGTGTGCTGATCTCCAATGAGTTCTGCACAGTGGTATAGAGGGCATGTCAAAGTGTGGGCAAAGGGTCTGTTTGTTTCTATGCAGAAGATCAAGGCCTAGCTTGGATACCCAGAAAATGAACTAAGATACGATATGAGGAGGAGCTTCCGGCATCAGCACTCTCTGGAGGACTTGTGCCGGGGGATGATCATCAAAAAGCCTCCACAGGGATCCGGATGATGCTGCGGTTGTGGCTGCATCCAGCCCACCGTCTCCTGGACTTGCCATAGGAATGAGGAGGGAGATGTCTAGGCTGGCATGTGCATACAGTGAGACAACGAATTTGACCGAATCTGTACTGTTGGAACTCAACCAGGAGTTGGGAGGGGTGCAAGTTGTAGCATTCCAAAATCTCATGACTATAGACTATCTATGGTTAAAAGAACATATGGGATGTGAACAGATCCCAGAAATGGACTGCTTTAATTTGTCTGATGGTTCAAGTACAGTTGGACAATATCCATCATATCATAGATAAATTTTCACAAATGCCTAGGGTGCCTAAATGGTTTTCTTGGCTTCACTGGAGATGGATGGTAATTATAGATTTGCTTTGTTTATGTCACCGTATTCCTATTATGTTAATATGTGTGTGCAAATTAGTTAGTAGTTTAAAACCTATACATACTTAAGGTACTATACAAGAAGATATGTCAAAGAAATAATCAATCCTCCCACGTTTCCTTCATATGCTACATCTATAGCTTTTCTTCTTCCTTCCTAATTACAACCCTTAAATAGAATTCATGCCTCATATCGAATTTACCGAGTATCATAATTCCTCCAGGTGGTAAAGATACCTCGAGACAAGTGCTGGGCATAGAAGCCACAGGGCATAAATCTGCAAAGAAGTAAAAAGCTAACCTTTGCAAACAATATGGCTTCTCTCTCACTTACCAACTTTACATTTCCCTGTATGGCCCTGGAAGATGACTGGTTAGCCAGAGACGGGTAAGATTCCTCAAGGGAGGAACAACCTAAGACAGGCACAGTCGCAGGGGGGCCATCAGGTGAGAATTTGGGGATCAACAGAGGTGAGGCTCAGAACCTCACCCCCCCTGCTTTGAGAGAAATCTTCTGCATCCGTGGATGTCTTGCTGCCCTTGTCTAGCCTGGATTAATACTTAGTCCATAGGCACACACCTGATCATCTGATCATCTACATTTGCCTTCTTACAGCACTAAACTATGTTTTCTACCTTTATCTTGCATCTACCTACCACTTCAGCATTTTATTAAAAATAAAAATAATAATAATAATAGGAGAAATGTGGGATCAACATATAAATCAAGTACAAAAATCAAACGAATATTCATATTTGACCTGATTGTTTATAGGTCATAATGCATGATCAAAACCAAAAGTTTCTGTGATGAATGCCCTTGTACTGTTCACCATGTAAGAATTTATTCACTATGTAAGAATTTGTTCACCATGTAAGAACTTGTTCGTTATGCTTCAGAAGATTGGAGACTGACGAGAACTAGGCTTGAGATGGATTAATGATTGTGCACTGAGCATTGACCCCCCTATACTGAATTTTATTGTTGTTAACAACCATTTGATCAATAAATATGAGAGATGCCCTCTCAAAAAAAAAAAAAAAACTCTCAATGAAGTAGGTATAGAGGGAATTTACCTCCACATGATAAAGACCATATATATATTAAACTCACAGCTAACATCATACTTGATGGTGAAAATCTGAGGCTTTTTCTTTAATCAGGAATAAAACAAGGCCATTTTAACCCAAAATAGTAATGGAAGTATAAGCCACAGGAATTAGGCAAAGGAAAAAAGGAATTAAAGTCATCCAAGTCAGAAAAGAAGCAAAACTCACTGTTTGCAAGATGGCATGATATTATATGTAGAAAATCTAAATATTCCACCAAATAACTATTAAAACTTATAAATAAATTTAGTAAAGTTTCAGGACACAAAATTAATATATGGGAATCTATTGCATTCCCATGAACTTATAACAAACTATAAGAAAGACCAACTAATAAAACAATCCCATTCATAACTGCATCATAAAGAATAAAACACTTAGTAATAAAATTAACCTACGAGGTGAAAGACCTGTACTATGAAAACTATAAGACATTCATGAAAGAAACTGAAGGCACAAATAAAAGGAAAGTTTGTGCTCCTAGGTTGGAAGAATTATTATTGTTAAAATGTCCATACTATTTAAAGCAATATACAGACTCAATTATCCCTAATCAAAATACCTACAGTATTTTCCAAAGAACTAGAAAAAATAATCTTAAAATTTATATAGAACCTCTAAAGAACCTTAATAGCCAAAACAATCTTGATAAAGAAGAATAGACCTGGAGCTATCATGCGCCCTGATTTCAAACTAAATTACAAAATAATCAAATTACATGGTACTGGCACAGACCAGACACAAAGATCAATGGAGCAGAATAAAGAGCCTAGAAATAAAGCCACACATACATGGTCAATTAAGTTATGACAAAGGAGGCAAGAATAAATAATGAAGAGAAAACAGTCTCTTGAATAGTGGTGTTAGGATAACTGGACAGCTACATGAAAAAAATGAAATGGACCACTATCTTACATTATATACATAAATTAACTCAAAATGGATTAAATACTTGAATGTAAGACATGAAATCATGAAACACCAAAAGAAAATGCAGGTTGTAAGCTCCTTGACATTGATCCTAGCGACAGTTTGTTTTTTGGACCTGACTTTACAGATAAGAGGAAATAAAAGGAAAAATAAACAAATGGGAATACATTAAACTAAAAAGATTTTACACTGTGAAAGAAATTATCAACAAAATCAAAAGGCATCCTACTGAATGGGAGAAAATATTTGCAAATCAGATATCTAAAAAGGAGCTAATATTCAAATATTTAAAGAACTCATACAAGTCAACAGCAAAAACAAACAAACAAAAAAAGAAAACCTAACAGCATAATAAAAACATGGGCAGAAGATCTGAATAGACATTCTCCAAAATTGACATACAGATGGCCAACAGGCATATGAAAAGATGTTCTACATCACTAATCGTCAAGGAAATGAAAATCAAAACCACAGTGAGATATTATGTAATAGATGTAAGAACGACATTACCAAAGAAGAGAAAAAAAGAAGTAACAAGTATGGGCAAGAATATGGAGAAAAAGAAACACCTGTGCACTATTGGTGGGAATGTAAATTGTTGCAGCTACCATGGAAAATGGTATGGAGGTTCCTCTAAAAATAGTAGAACTACACACAATCCAGCAATTCCACTCCTAGGTATTTACCCCAAAAAATATGGAAACATTAACTCCAAAAGATATATGCACCCCTTTGTTCATTGTAGTATTACCTATAATAGCCAAGATATGGAAACAACCTGTGTCCATCAACGGATGAATGGATGATGTGGCATGTATATACAATGGAATATTACACAGCCATGGAATAAAATCTTTCCATTTGTATCAGTGCAGATGAACCTTGAGGGTATTACATTAAGTGAAATGTCCAAAAGAGAAAGACATATGATTTCACTTATATGTGGAATCTAAAAACAAAAGTAATAATAAAAAAAGAAGAAACAAAACAAATTCATACTCATAGATACAGAGTAAAGACTGCTGATTGCCAAAGGAGAAGGTTGTTGGGTCCTAGGTAAAATAGGTGAAAAAGTTATAAAAAATGCCAATTGTAAAATAAGTAAGTCATAGAGATATATTATACAGTATGGGAAATAAAGTCAATAACATTAAAATAGCTTTGTATGGTAACTAGACTTATCATGGTGATCTTTTCACAATGTATGTAAACATCAAACCACTATGTTGTGCAACTGAAATGAAAATGATGTTGTATGTTGATTATACCTCAATATAAACAAAGTATGAAATTCAAAATGACCTAATTGTTATGTAACATATTAAACTTCACAGTTTTAACAAAACTATTTTCAATGATTAAAGCTAGCAACTGGAGTAAAAACTGTTGAGTATTTTTAGTTTTAAATTTTCTGAGACCTTTCTTATATAAACTTTCATGTTAAAACAGTTCATCTTCACAGAAATATTCCAAAATAAGTTTCCCTCTAATCCATGTCCTTTTTTCCTCTATATTAACATCTTACATTAGAGTGATGCATTTGTCAAAATTAATGACCAGTATTGTCATATTATTATTAATTAGGTCCATGCTTTATTGAAATTTCCTTCATCTTCTCCTGAGGTGCATTTTCTGCCCTGGCTTCCTGCCTTGGATGCCACATTATATTTAATCATCATGTCTCCTCAGGCTCCTTTCATCTGTTATGATTTCTTTTTTGTTTTCTTTTTCTTAATGGCTTTGGCAGTTTTGAGGAGTACTGGTCACTAATTTGTAGAATGTACTTCATTAGTATTATTCTGATGCTTTTCTCATGATTATAATGGGGTTATAGGGTTTGGGGAGAAAGATCACAGAGATTAGTGCTATTTCATCACATCTGAGGTACACACTATCTGCGTGACTTAACACCTTTGAGTGTGACCTTGATCACCCAACTGAGAGAGTGTTTTGTCAGCTCTCTCCATTGGTAAGTTACTCTTCCTTCCCTCTCTCCACACTTTCCTCTTTGGAGAGAAGTCACTATGAGCAGCCCATACTTAAGGGGTGGGGAATTATGCTTCCCTTTCTTGAGGGTAGAATGTTTGCATTAATTATTTGGAATTACTCTGTATAAGAGATATGTCTTTTCTCCCCCATTTATTTATTTATTCAATCATTTACTTTGTCTGAGCTGGCAGAGCAAGGAAATATATGTACAAGGGGAACCCACGTTGTAAGGATGCGCCACAGTTATATTTATCCAGCCAAAATTATACTAAACCTCCACCCATTCCTTCCAGTGAAATCAACTAGACCATGCTATCTGATCCCTTTAACCTATTCCTATTTCCATGAACAGCAACAAGTGATGTCAGAAATAAATTATCCATATTTAGGAGCAAGAAAGTCTTTTAAAAAACCAAATATATTAGGATTAATGTATCTGAATTAGAAACAAATAAGAATAGATTTAAAAAATAAAGTACCACAGTGAAGGAATGCATATCTTTTAGGTGAACACTATTATTTAGGTTAAGGTTATACTGATAATTTTTGGTTTTCTGTAGATGCAACTGAAAAACAAATTTTCAGTGTAGGAGACTGAATGGCCTGCATCTTTTCTGGCATCCACGTCCACGCTGCAGATTTATCATGGAGGGAGTACCTCCTCACACACTGACTTTGGAGTTGATCGTGTGACTTGCCTTTGCCACTGCAAAGGGATCTACGCTAGTGTCTTGAATGGCCTCGAATGTTCCCTGTGCTCTTGCACTTCTGACATTCATGAGAAGAGCCTCCCCCAGAAATCTCCATCTGCTTGTCCTATTGCCACAATGATATACACAGAGTGAAACTTCCCTAAATGGCCTGCAGAACACAGGATGAAGGAGAGCCACCCTCACACTCCAGCTGGTCAGAGTTGCCACAACCAAGCTGAGAATCTAGAGTAAAACAAGGGGTTGGTATTTGTAATGATTGACTTTATGTGTCAACTTGACTATGGTACCATCCCCGGTTTTTCAGTCAAAATCTAACCTAGGTGTTTCCATGGAAGAACTTTGTAAATGTGGTTAATATCTATAATCAGCTTACTTTAAGTATTGGAGATTATTCTCAATAATGTGTGTTGGCCTCATCTAATCGGTCAAAGGACTTAATAGCAAGCACAGAAGAAGTTCTGCCTGAAGGTTGCAGCATCAGCTTCTGCCAGAGAGCTTCCTGACCCCCACAACCTTGTGAGCTGATTCCTTAAAATAAATCCTCCCCATTCTCTGTGTCTCTCTGTGTGTTTCCATATGCATATATATGTGTATGTGTATGAATGTGTGTGTATATATATATATATATATATAGTGTGTGTGCATTTATATATACATTATATGGAATACATATACACTGAACGTAATATATAAGTAACTCATTCTGTTTCTCTGGAGAATCCTGATACACATTTTGGTTCCAAGAGTGGTTCTAGAGGAACAGAATCTGAAAGAAGAGTTTCATGAATTGTTTCTGGGGTTTTCAGAATTGGTTGTCTAATTTGCTTAGATTTAAAGGAACCAGGAGCTCTATTTCCAGTATTAAACACAGCACTAGTCATCCATGGCATGATCTAGCTGTAGAAATATGTAAAATATCAAAACTGGATTCCCTAATCAAAGTATGACCCATGAGGAGATATACTACACTGCACAAGAATTGCATTTTTTCCAGTTTATATAGACAGCATTATGGGAAATATGTGTGGAAATGGGTATCAAGGGAGTAGGTAGTGGTAGAAGGAACATAAAGTTGGATTGACCAAGTTTATTGATAGAGATTCTAGATTCAGAATTTTCCCTTGTGGGTTAGAAATATCTCTAATTGTTTGGTAGGTTGAAACATAGACCAAAGATGGTCCACAGTGAGAGTTGGAATGACAGACGTGCTCTGGTTTAAGGTAGATGAAGGAATTCAAACGCTTAGGGAGATTGAAACTTTAGCAAGGTTCTTTTTATGTAAAACCTGCTCACCCCCGTGGGAGGGCCCAGAGAGCACACTTTTGCCATGGCTGTCAGGAATGAATTTGTGATAGGAGCCTAGTACTGCTGAAGAACTCTGTGCCCACTCATCTCTGGAGACAGGAAATGATAGCGGTAACAGCTGCCACTCATCTAGAGTGTTTAAATGCAAGGGGAGTAATTGGAGCCTGGGCTGGGGAGGGCCAAGTGGTAGCACTTAATTACCAAAGATGAAGTGGGAGTGGTTACCATAATGGGCAGCAGAGTCTACAAAGCAGTAGTCAGAAAAGTCTGACTCAGAAACCCACGACATTGGCAGCTGATTTTGTGTCCCTCAAACTGAAATAGATGGGGAATCTATTTACTTCTCACTTGAGCTATATAAGTAGATGACTTCTAAATCAAGTGAACACAAGTCTAATTGAATCACCAAAGGAAAGAATAATGGACCCCAATCAATTCCCAGACTTGAACCAATCTATAGACCCAAAACTACATAAAAAAGGGGAGGTCAAGTCATATTGAAGAAGGACAATGTCACACTGCCAAAATTTTAGATTATTAATTAATTTTTCTTCAATTTTCCTCAAAGGGACCTGTAACTGTTCACTAGGTTAACTGTTTTTTTTTAAAAAAAGGAAATAATCAGTCTTTTCAAGGACTACTGGGAATCCTTGTGGTCTACCAGTTAGAGGAGGGGTTTATGAAGGTTAGGGGATAAGTGGAATTTTAGCTCTGGTCCACTTCACAGTGAGTTCTGGTGATTCCTGAACCCATACTCTGGTTACTTCCACAGTTCCACAATGCATATTAAGCCATACTAAGAAACTGGTAGAATCCCCATTACATTTCTTTTCCTATAGAGTGAGGGCAATTATGGTAGAAAAATCTAAGTGGAAGCCACTAGAATTGTCTCTACCAAGAAAAATAATTAATCAATACTGCATTTTTGCAGGGATTACAGATGTTAGTGCCACCACCACTTGAAGGATACAGAGATAGTGATTTCCATTACATTCCCATTCAACTCACCTATTGGGCTTGTGCAGAAAAACAGATGGATCTTGGAGAATGAAGGGGATTATCATAAGGTTAACCAAGTGATGATTCCAATTGCAGCCGCTGTACTGGATATGGTTTCATTGCTTGAGCAAACTAACACACGCTCTGGTACTGAGTATCCAGCTATTGATCTGGCAAATGCTTTTTTCTCAATCTCCATGCATAGGCTTATCAGAAGCAATCTCTTTCACTTGACAAAGCCAGCAATATACCTTCACTGTCCCATGCCAGGGTTACATTAGTTCTCCAGCTCTGTGTCATAGTTTGGTCCACAGGATCTTGATCACTTGTCCCTTACACAAGATATCACATATGTCCATAACTTTGATAATATTATGCTTACTGGAACTAGTGAGTAAAGAGTAGCACCTACACTAGACTTATTGGTAAGACATCTGTGTCAGAGGGTGAAAATAAGCCTCTTTCCCCATCCAACAAATGAATAAAGTGGCCTTTGTAGCAAGAACAGAGGCTGTTCATGGGCTCAGCAACATTGACATCCACTCCCAAGGTCAACGTGGCTACAGTCACTGTTCAGTACCTAATCTTCCAGCTTCAGAGAGCAACACTGACTTCAATGTAGTACCATTCCTGAGATGATTGGCCAGCCACCTAGTGATAGGTGATTACACTGAAGTACTTCCACACTGGAAAGGACAATATTTTGTTCTTAATGGACACTTTGGATACAGATTTGCCTTTCCTTAATGCAATCCTTTTGCCAAAACTACCACCCGTGGACTCACAGAATGCCTTATCTATTGTCCTGGTATTCCATACAGCATTGCTTCTCATCAAGGAATGCATTGAGCAAATAAAGTGGTGAATAGCTCATGCTCGTGGAATTCACTGGTCTTGTTCTGCTCCCCACCGTCTTGAAGATGCTAGCTTAGAACAATGTAATGGCCCTTTGAACTTAATTACAGTGTCAGCTATAATTGCAGGGCTATTATAGGTTCTTCAAAAGGCTGCATATGCTCTGAATTGGCATCCAGTATATGGTGCTCTTTCTCCCATAGCCCAGATTCACAGATCCAAGAATCGAGGGAGGAAATGAGTGGCACTACTCACTACTATGCCTAACAGTCCTCTAGAAAATTGTTGCTTCTTATTCTTATGACCTTATGTTCTGCAGATCTACAGGTCATTGTTGCAAAGAGGCACATACTCCAGCAGGAGAAATAATGATTCAACTGAAATGGAAATTAAGGTTAACACCCAGCTACTTTGGACTTACCATGATTTTGAATCAATGGACAAAAAATTACTTTACTGGCTGGGGTGACCTTGATTCTCAAGGGAAATATGACTATTATTCTACAATAAAGGAACAAAGATTATTGCTTAGGTAAATAAATATGCACTGGAAAGTGCAAAAAGATAGCTATAAATAGCAACTACAGCTATGTGTTCAGTTGTAGAAATGAGAACTGTAACTATATAAGCATTTTTTCCTTATTTTGCTGTGAATGTTTGTGTTTATATATGTATATGTACATATATACATATTAGATATTATGCATATATAACACACATATAGATTATATACTATATGCATAAATATTATTTGCTTTGCACACATGCTTACATTTGTATATACAAATTACATATGTATATATGCACATTTGTTATACATACATGTATATAAATATTTTTTGTCCCTCTCTTACCTCCTTACCTAACATAAAATTTATTAATAATATAAACCTTCATATCTAAGCATTTAAGTTACTGTATACCAAGGAGAATAATATATGTCAATTAACCACTCTGTATTGCCTGCAAAGGATATCATGTATTTTAGGTTGTAGGGAGGATAGTTGCATTATTTTGATGGGAAGTATGATTTTATGGATTTTATTTGAATGTTAAGTAGATCAAGGAGATGTGTTTGGGTGCTAAGTTGACAAGAGGTGAACTGTGATGATTAATTTTTAAGTGCGAATTTGGCCAGGCCAGTTATTCAAACTGGTTTCCAGTTATTCAATCAAATTCTAATGTAGGTCTTGCTGTGGAGGTATTTTGTAGATGTGGCTGACTTCTATAATCAGGTAAACTTTAAATAAATGTGACTATTCTACGTACTGTGGTGGACCTCATGTAGACAATTTAAAGACCCGAAAGCAAACTTAGACATTTCCCTGATAAAGAAATTCTGCTTCAAGACTGCAGCACCAATTCCTGCCCAACAGCTCCCAGTGTTCCAGCTTGTGTTTAGATTTCAGACCTACCAGCCCCACAATGATGTGAGCCAGTTCCTTGGAATGAATTTAATATGTGTAGCATGATACATAGGCCCAGCTGGTTCTGTTGTTTGTCTGGAGAATCTTGACTGATACAATGTTATATGTCACTGAGATTTTATGGTTTTACTATGCACAATTATTGAGACAGTAACTAACTGAAAAGTATGTTTCTAGGTATTTCTGAAAATACGTGAAGCCCAACTAAAAAGTACCAGAAAATGCAATAACCTAAGTTCCAGAATGTATTATATTCTAGATATTTCTAAGTTACACTCTAAAAAAAAAAGTGAGAAAGAACTTCATTTTGAAGTTGGTTCATTAACAAGATAATTTCACTAATACCTTTATTGCCACTTAACCTTTTTGCCAACACACAAAAAATGTCTTTTCTATAGGCAATTCATTATTTCTATATTACTTATTGTCTATTCAAATCAGAAATGTTTAAGGCTATCTTCATATGACTGTTTTAAAATAACTGATATGTATTAAAATATAATGCAACAAGTGTACGATTTCCAAATGCTTTCATCTACATTCATGGATAAGGGAAAAATAGTTTGCTGATTTATTAGTATCTAGAACAGCTTTTCTAGTGAAAAACATAAATCCTTTATGGAAATAAATTTCTTAAAATATGATTTTTAGGAAACCATTATTTAAAAGATGGAGATGAAAATAGCAATGTATATGTAACTTGGGTGAAGAATGAGAAAATTAATTTTAGTTTTAACAGAATCACAATACATAAATGTAACGTACCTCATTCTTAATATACTTAGAATCCTCATGAACAGCTCTGTGATAAGCCGCACAGCATGGAAAAGCCCTGGCCTAAGGAAATCTGTTTTTACTATTATTACAGCAGTGAGTCAACAAAAAGTGGTGACAGTATGGTCCCTAACCAAGAAAAGTGAAAGTGGAGCTGGATATTTCCTGAGTACCTAGAGAGCATTCCATTTATGTGGCATGGATCGGCCTCTGTCCAGAGATATCTCTTGTAGTTAAATGGAATACTTAGAAATTAACAGAAACAATTGTCATCAGTTATGCTGAGAACAGTGCCAGTTCCTGTTAATTAAACCTCATCTTTGTAACCAAAATCAAGAAAGCAAAAACAAATATAGCCAAATTCCTGCATGTCACATATCAAATATGTAACTTCCTCCTATAAAATTGTTTCCTTTGGCATGAGACTAACAAAATAAAAAGAAGGTACCTATACAATAATGCACATATTTAAAAAGACTGAAGTGGAAAACTGAGTGGGTAGTTACATAAAATAGAATAAAAAGCACTGGTGCAAAAATATTTTGGATTTAAATTATTTAGATCATTTCCAGAATGCTTTGCTTAGTGAGTGAAAGGACTCTTTAATACTCTACTTTCTATGACTGTTCAGTTTTCTGAAGGAAAAAACATTATCTACTTATAGAATTTGCCCCAGGCAAAATATGAAATATGCAAAATTTATCTTCCATCTTTTTGTGTAACCAAACTCAAACCCAGCATATACTGTTTCCATTTTCAGATATTCACATTATGCCTTGACTATTTGGAAATTGACTAATTGATCCCACTTCAAATTTGGCAAAAATAATAGGATTAAAAATGACAGTTATAGTTATTTGGATTTCCTTTTTAGTGAATATTTTACTCATTTAGCTATATGTAACTTGGGTGAACTATTTTTGCATCTTCCATTTTTTAATTGAAGTGTAATTAATGTACAATGTCCTATTACTTTCAGGCATGCATCATAGTGTTTCAATATTTTAATACATTATAAAATGATCTCCACAATAACTTCAGTTACTGTTGCTATACAAAGTTATTATAATATTGGCTATATTCCCTATGATGTATATGACATCTCCATGACTTATTTATAATACTGGAAGTCCACATCTCATAAAGCCACTTGACTTACTTTTACCTGTCCCACAGTCCCTCCTCACTTTGGTAACCAAGTTTGTTTTCTGTATCTATGAGCGTGTTTCTATTTTATTTGTTTTGTTTTTTAGATTCCACATATAAGTGAAATCAATGGTGTTTTTCTTTGATTTATTTCTTTTAGATCCTCTAGATCCAACTGTGTTGTTGCAAATGCCAAGATTTCATTAATTTTCATGTCTGAGTAATATTCCTGTGTGTGTGTTTGTGTGTGTTTGTGTGCATGTGTATCATCTTCTTTATCCATTAATCTATAAATGGATACAGAGGTTGTTTCCATATCTTGGCTATTGTAAATATGCTAAAATGATTATAGTGGTGTACAAACTCAGAATTGGCTTTATATTTTGTTTGGGTAAATACCCAGAAGTAAAATTCCTGGATTGTATGGTAGTTTTATTTTGAACTTTCTGAGGGACCTCCATACATTTGTAAATAGTGGTGCAATAATTTATATTCCCACTAACAGTGTATGAGTGTTCACTTTTCTCCACACACTCATCAGTTTTTGATAATACCCAGTCTGATAGGTATGAGGTAATATCTCACTGTGGTTTTGATTTACATTTCCCTGATGATTGGTGAGATTAAACATTTTTAATGTGCTGTTAGCTTTCTATACATCTTCTCTGAAAAAATGTCTACTCAAGTCCTCTGTCCATATTTTAATTAGTTTGTTTTTTGATATTAAATTGTATCAATTCTTTATATATTTTGGATAATATACCTTTAACAGATGTATGATTTGCCAATAATATCTCCTATTCAGTAGGTTGACTTTTTGTTTTGTTAACAGTTTCCTTTGCAATGAAAAATCTCTTTAGTTTAATGCAGTCTCATTTGTTTATTTTAGCTTTTGTTGGCCTTCCCTGGGAAAACAGGTCCAAAAAATATTGCTAAAACTGATGTCTAAGAGCTTACTGCCTATATTTTCTTCTAGAAGTTTTATTGCTCCAGGTCTTACATTCAGGTCTTTAGTTCCTTTTGGATCTATTATTTTATATGGTGAAAAAAAAATTGCCAGCTTCAATCTTTGCCATGTGGCTGTTCAGTTACCCCAAAACTATTTATTCAAAGACTGTCTTTTCCTGATTGCATATTCTTGTCTCCACAGATTAATGACCATAAATGTGTGGGTTTATTTATGGACTCTTTATTCTATCCCACTGATCTATGTGTCTGTTTTCATGCTGCACTATGCTGTTTTGATTACTATAGGTTTGTAGTATAGGGAGAATCATGTATTTAGCTTATTCTTTCTCATGACTGCTTTGGTTATTCAGAGTGTTTTGTGGTCCACACAAATCTGAGTATTCTTTGTTCTAATTCTTTGAAAAATGCCATTGGCATTTTGATGGATATTAAGATAAATGTTCAGATTGCTTTGAGTTGCATGGATATTTTAGCAATATTAATTCTTCCAATCCATGAGCTTGGTGTATCTTTCCATTTATTTGTGTCTTCTTCCATTTCTTTCATCGATGTCATATACAATTTTCAGAGTTTAGATCTTTCAACTCTTGGGTAACTTTATTACTAGGTTTTTTTTATGTAATTATAAATAGGATTCTTGTCCTAATTTCTCTTTGTAATAACTTATTGTTAGTATATAGGAATGCAACAGATCTTAGTTATTAATTTTCTTTCCTGTGACTTTTTGAATTAATTTATTAGTTCTAATAGTTTTTTGGTGTAGTATTTAGGGTTTTCTATATATTGTATGTCATCTGCAAATAGTGAGTTTTGCTTCTTTCTTTCAGTTTGTATTATTTTATTTTTTTATCTTGTCTAATTGCCATGGTTAGGACTTCCAACACTATGTTGAATACAAGTGGTAATAGTGGACATACTTATTGCTTATCTTAGAGGGAAAGTTTTCAACTTTTCAGTGCCCAGTAATGTTATTCATTAGTCTGTCACATTTACTAGCATTTATTATGTTGAGTTACTTACATTCTTACCCACTTTGTTAAGCATTATCATAAATGGATGTTGAATTTTGTCAAATGTTTTTCTGCACCAGTTGAGATGATCATATGGTTTTTATCTTTCAGTCTGTTAATGCACTGCATCATGTTGATTGATTTGTGAATGCCAAACTATCCTTGCATCCCTTGAATAAATCCCATTTGTTCATGGCATATGATCCTTTTAATATATTGTTGAATTTGGTTTGCTAATTTTTGTTGAGGATTTTTGCATCTATGTTCATCAGGGATATTAGACTGTAGTTTTCTTTTGTTGTAGTGTCTTCATCTGGTTTTTATATCAGAGTAATCCTGGCCTTATAAAATTAATTTAGGAACATTAATTCCTCTGAATTTTTTGGGATAGTTTGAAAAAAATAGATTCTAACTCTTCTTTAAATGTTTGGTAGTATTCATCTGTACACGATGTGGTCCTGGACATTTTTTTTTGGAGAGGGTAATTTTAAAATTATTAAAAATTCAATTCCATTATTTGTAATTGGTTGATTCAGATTTTCTATTTCTTTATTATTCAATGTTAAAAGCTGTGTCTTTCTAGGAATTAACCTATTTCTTCTAGGTTTTCCAATTTGTTTGCACATAATGCTTTGTAGTACTTTTATGATCCTTTTTACTTCTGTGGTATCAGTTTTAACTGCTCTTCTGTTTCTCATTTTGTTCATTTGAGCCCTCTCTTTTTTTCTTAATGAATCCTTCTAGAGGCTTATCAGTTTTTTATATCTTTTCAAAGAACCAGCTTTTAGTTTCATTGATTTTTATATATTTTTTAGTTTTTACTTCATTTCATTATCTTTGTTATTTGCTTCCTTCTACTATTTTTTGGCTTTCTTTGATCGTCTTCTAGTTATTTTAGGTATAAAATTCAATTAATTATCTTGGACTTTTCTTATTTCTTGAGGTAGGCCTGTAAAGTTATGACCTTCTATCTTAGAATTGCTTTTGTTGTGTTCCATAGATTTTGGAAATTTGTGTTCCATTTTCATTTGTCTCAAAGTATTTTTTGGTCTCCTATTTTATTTCTTCATTGACCCATTTGTTAATTGTTGTTTAGTCTCCAGGTGCTTGTGTTTTTCCTCAGTTTTCTTTTTGAAATTTATTTCTAGTTTTATAGTGTTATGGTCAAAAAAGATTGTGATATGATTTCAGTTTTCTTAAATTTACTAAGGATTGCTTTGTGGCCTAACATATGATCAATCTTAGAGAATATTTCACATACGCTTGAAAAGAAAGTGTATTCTGCAGTTTTTGGATGAAATTTTCTGTATAAATCTATTAAATCCATCTGGTCTGTGTCATTTAAGGCCAATGTTTCCTTGTTGATTTTCTGCCTGGATGATCTATCCATTTATGTAAGTGGGATATTAAAGTCCCTACCTATTATGTATTACTGTCAATTTCTCTTTTTATGTCTGTTAACATTTGCTTTAATATTTAGGTGCTCTTATGTTAGGTGTCTAAATATTTATGAATGTTGTATCTTGTTGGAATGATCATTTTTATCATTATGTAATGCTCTTCTTTGTCTTTTGCAACAGTCTTTATTTCAGATTATTTTGTCTGGTATAAGCATTGCTACACCATCTTTGTTTTTGTGCCCATTTGTATGGAAGGCAAACATGCAATTTTCCATCCCCCCACTTTAACTCCAGCCTCTTATAACCAAAATATAGATGCATCATAGTTTTTCTATTCAACCACCCTATGCCTTTTGATTGGAGATTTTAGTCAATTTATACTGAAACTAACTATTGATAGGTATGTACTTATTGAAATTTTGCTAAATTTTTTTCCTGGTTGTTTGTAGTTCTCTGTTCCTTTTTCTTCTCTTGGTCTCTTCACTTGTGGCTTCATGTTTTTTTTAGTATTATGTTTATGTTTATTTGTTTAATTTTGGCTATATAAGGTAAGCTTTTGGTTTGTGATTACCATGAAGTTCATATACATCAACATATATATATATATGTATATATATATACATACAGAGAGAGAGAACAGTTTATATTAAGCTGATAGTCATTTAAGTTAAAAGCAATCTAAAAGCACATTTTTACTAACCCTCAAATTTTGGTTTTAACTTTGTATTTTACATCTTTTTAGTTTGAATATCTCTTAGCTACTTATTGTTTTTATAGTTGACTTAACTGATTTTTGTCTTTTAACCTTTATACTACCTTTTACAGTTGCTGATCCATGGCCTTTTCCATATGTTTGCTTTTACCAGTGAGATTTTTTTCTTTCATACATTTTCTTATTTCTGGTTATGCCCTTTCCTTTTCTACCTAAAAAGGAAATTTTAACATTTCTTACAAGGCCTGATTTGTGGTGATGAGCTTCTGTAGTTTTTGCTTATCTGGAAAACTCTCTTTCCTTCAATTCTTAGTGATAACTTTACAGGGTAGAGTTGTAAGTTTTTCTCTGTCATTGTTTAAATATATCATGCCACTCCCTTCAGACCTTTCAAGTCTCAGCTAAAATACCAGGTGATAGTCTTACGAGGTTTCCTTTGTATACGACTATTCATTTTTCTCTTGCTGTCTTTAAGATTCTCTCTTTATCTTTAAATTTTGACATTTTAATCTTAATATGTCATGGTGTGGATTTCTTTAGATTCATCTTGTTTCTGATTCTTTATCTAAACAGATGCTTCCTAGACTTGGACATCTGTTGCCCTCTCCAGAAGTCTATTTATTTCCTTCTCTAGGTTAGGGAATTCCTCAGTCATTATTTCTTTGAATAACTTTTCTGCCCCTTTCTTCTCTCCTCCTGTGATCCCTATAATGTGGATTTTAATGGGCTTGCAGTTGCCCCAGTGGTCCCTTAAGGTATCCTCATGTTTTTTAATTTTGCTGTTCTGACTGGGTAATTTCCACTATTCTGTCTTTCCAGACACATTATCTAAACTGTTGTTTATTGAATCTGATACATCTAATCTATTCTTTTACATCATCTAATCTGCTGTTTAGTTCCTCAGATGTACTTTCCACTCTGGTTATTATATTCTTCTGTTCTGATTGTTTTTTATTTTCATCTTTTCTGATTCTTTGTTTAAGTTCTTGCCATGTTCTTGCCTTTTGCTGAGTTCTGTGAGCCTCTTTATGGCCATTACTTTGAACTCTTTATTAGATAAATTACTTATCTCCATTTCATTTGGTTGTATTTCCTGGATTTTTATCTTAATCTTCTACTGGAACCTATTTCTTTCTCTCATTTTATTTGATGTTCTGTGTTTCTATGAATCTGCAGAACTGTCACCTATCTGATCTTTAAAGAGTGCCCTGGTGTAGACTGCATGAGCCTGGCAGCTTTGACACACCAGCTAGAGCTGGATGGGATGTAGGTCAAGGAGTCCCAGGGTAGACTTAGGACAAGGCTGCCTCAACAGTGTGGCTAGAGTTGGAGTTGACACCTTGCCAGTGGGTCCCTATATGGACCACACAAGGGCTGCCTTAGTGGGACAGCTAGATCAGGTGCAGGCCAGAGGGATCTCCGGGCATGTCACACAAGGAGCTTGTCTGGGGCTGTAACATGCATTAGCTTGGGTTGTCTCAGGGCATGCTTCCCTGGGGTTGCCCTAGCAAGATGGTTGGAGCTGGAGTGGGCATGGGCTGGGGAGGTTCTGGAGTGGACTAAACTTGGGGCTGACTTGGAATAATGTCTAGGTCTGGGGTGATTGTAAGTATGGAGGCCAGTGGCATGCCATGTCACGGCTGCTGTGGGAAAATGGCTGGAGCTGGTATGGGCCAGGGTCTTGGGCATGTGTGGTGCCCCTAGCAGGCTGCAAAAGCAACTGGACTCTGGTTCCATAAGGTGCTACCAAGGTGCAGGGGAATGTAAAAAATGGAGCTTGCCAGCAACTCAGATGTTGGATTGACTTTCAGCAGGCCCCCATCTGTTTGGTAGATGCTCTAGGGTCAGTAAAAGGATGTCCTTTACTTATAATCTAGTTGCCCTATACACTGCTTTTTGTTAAAACTGTACCCCAGGGTGGGTAAGTCTGTACAGGTCCCTCAGAGGTGTCCCCCTCACTTCAGGTCACTGGGTCAGGGATGGGATTCCCTTTATCACAGCATCTCTGTCTCTCCTACCCTCCTCCCTGTGGCCCATCTGTTGTTTGTTGTCAGATGCTAGTCAATCAGCCCTCAGTTCTTCTTCAGGAGGAATTGCTCTATATGTTAGTGTACCCACTGTCTGTGGGAGCAGGTAAGCTCAGGGTCACCACTGCCACCATCTTGGACTGCCCCCTGCCTCTTTATCTTCATATTGGTCAGGATATGACTGCTTACTTAAAAGAAAAAAAAAAGACAACATAATAGTGGCTTGAACAGGAGAGCAGTTTGTTTCTCTCTCCTGTAAAGTCCAAGCTTGGTAGTCAAAAGGTGATTCCAAAGTGTCTGAAACCCATTCTCCTGCTATGTTATTTCTCTGCCATTCTCAGGAAGGGTGGCGTGAGAGAACTCAACTTCTGTTCCCATGTCTAAACTCCTGCCTGGACAGAAAACGGGAGCTGACACATCAAGTCCATTCACATTTCACTCTTCATGTTACATGATCACATCTGGCCACACTGAAACAGGGAATATAGTATTTGAGTAGGCAGCTCCGTGATTAGCTAAAAGGTGTATCACAGAGAAGGGCCCGCAGCAGGCCAGGTCACAAAGAATATGAGAACTTCTTTTTCCAGTATTGTTCTTGCTGATTTTAACATTCACTTTAACTCTTTAGAAAAAAGCCTCCTTTGAGGATCTTTTTTGTAGGCCCTGAGCTTACTGAGGAAATTTTATGTACAGATAAAATTTTAAGATTGTTTCCCCTTAAATGTTGTATCACTTTTGGCCATTTATGCTTACTCTGCTTACTTGCAAAGTTGTCAAGAATTTAAAAAATTTTCTGTGTATCTCTAAAGGAACTATCCAAAATCATTTTTTTCAAAATAAAATAATTCTAATTTCTTATTGATATCTTGATAATTTTTGTGAACTCAATTCCCTCATCAATTTTATAACTCTTAAATCCTTAGACAATTATGTCAGTTTGCTAAGTAATTTTGTTTTTTATACTAAATGCATGTTCAACCAATTAATATGTTTAACTAGACATTTTACACTTTTGAGCAAATATTTATTTTTAATTATGCAGCTTTGATAATACTCTGAAAAAAAGGAAATCTTTTTCAACATTTGATATTTCATTTAGAGGAAGAGCAGAAATTCTGGAGACTCATGAATACATTGCAGATAAGCACTACAGGTCTAATGAATTAGAAATTAAAACAAGTAAGATGTTGAGAAAAACATCTGTACTTAGACAAAACTTCCAAAAATCTGAAGATTACCAACTTTTGAAAATTATCTTCTCCTCTGTGTTTTTGAATTTTGTGGAATCTAAAAAATCCAAACTTATAAAAACAGAGAGTGAAATGGTGGTTACCGGGAGCTGGGGAGGGTGTGGGGAAATAGGATGGATATGTTTAAGGGCACAAACTTGCAACCAGTAGATAAATAAGTCCTGGAGATATTTGCACACTGTAGTGAATACATATAACAATATCGTTTTATAATCATCAAACTTGCTAGGAGACTAGATGGTAATTATTCCCACCATAAAAAAGAAATGATAATTATGTAACATGACGCAGGTGCTAACTAGTGCTACAATGGCAATCATATTATAATATGTAACTGTATCAAATTAATACCTTATATACCTTAAATTCACACAATGTTGTATGTGAATTAAATTTCAATTAAAAATCATTTAAAAAATTATGCCCTCTAAAATATAGAATGTGGATAAAAATATTTGAAATATTGTACTAAGTCAAAAAAATTCAGTTTGCAGAAAAAAAATCAAGAAAGGATATATAAGTGGGTGTAATAGTGTCTTTTTCCTACATATATATAACAATAACAATATTATACACAGCTGTAATAGTAGTATAACTTTGCCTTTGAGTTCCTGGGCCCGATTCCAATGTATAAGTGTGTTGGAGGGAGTCTTCCCACACATAACACCAAGCAATTCTTGAACACCAGCGGGGTGTCCAAGTACTCAACTCAATTCTGAGGCTATCTGCCCAGAAACAGCACCAGATTCCCCAGGTTAAGGGCTCCATCCTACAAGACTGTACTCCACTCCTGAAATACAAATGCTGGCACCAGGCAGTTACCCGTGCTTCTGGCCTACCAACTACAGATGGGAGCGTTCAACTACCTCCCCCTTGGGTTCAATTAATTTGCTAGAGTGGTTCACAGAACTCAGGAGAACACTTTCACCAGTTTAATAAAGGATACCATAAAGGATACAAGTTAACAGCCAGTTGAAGAGATACACAGGGCAAGGTCCCAAATAAGGGAGCTTCTATCTTCATGGAGCTTGGGGCCTGGCTTGGTGGCCCGTGGAAGCGTTCTGGTTCCCCAAGCATAGAGCTCTCTATGACTGACAAGCAGGATCAACCAAGCACAGAGCAATAAACTCTTCTCTGGGGTTTCTGTGAGGGTTTCATTGCAGAGTCATGATTGACTAAATTAATAGGCCATTGGCTGATTCAGCCTCCAGCCCCTGCCCTTGGGTGGTGGTCCAAAGTCTCTCAATAACAAGACAAAACACCCATTTCACCTTTAAGACTCTGCAGTGTTTTCAGAAACCATGGATGAAGACTAAGTATACCTGAGAAATATATATTTGGTGATATGAATGACCAAATATGTATTTCTTATGACTCATTATATTGCAGTGGGTATCAATATTTATACTAATGGACATTCTATTTTTTTCTCCCCTTTTTCCAAAATTTTTGTTGATGAGGATGCTGACTTCCCAGTTTTTACTTCCCTACGTTTTACCCTTTTAAGACTTAAGCCAAATTCATTTATATCAAATTCCCAGCTCATTTCTCCTTCTCACTCTGTCCTAGAAACATCCTCTAAGTATGGTTATTTTGTGCAGATGACTCAAGAAGCTGACAATTCATGCCACTTGTCTTACTCTAATCATGGAATTCATGGTGTCTGACCAAGGAAGGGTGCCCCTGGCCCAGTCTGGCTCCTCACTGCTTATTTCTCTGTTTGGCAGAGCAGCTGGCTCATGCAGGTATACATTGCATATCTGCAGGAAGGATTAGGACAAAGAGATCTCTATAGAATCAGTTTTAGTACAAGGAAGGTATCTCTAATGGTAAGATCTTCAAAGTATGGTGACATAGCTACTTTGAAGTTAATTATTTTGTTGCTACATTCAAAAACTTTCCTCCATGCCTGCATGTCTGTATGATACATGGGGCAACTTATCTCTAATCTCATCGTTAGCAGTTCTGGGTAGAAATTTCAGCTTTGAGGCATGAAATTAAAGGAAGTAAATTCCAAATGCAGTGTGTAAACTGCACAGGAAAGATGAGGAACATATGTAACTTGTAAGAGAAGGTGAAAATGAATAGAGATATAGGGTAATGCAATGTTCTTTTTAAACCCATGGGGAAAATTAATATACATGCATATATATTTGTGAAATAGATTAAGCCCTGGGATTCACGGAGGGAGGTAAAAACAGGTATTTAATTTTATGAAGATTCACAAAGTAGACAAGTGCATTCCAGGAACATAAGGCTGCAATTGGGGAGTGCTCTGTATCAGCCAATACTGGCTAAATAATTTATTTAAATGGTCTGAGCCTCAATATTCTTTCTATCTCAACACTCATCTGTCCAGTGACATAATTCGTCACTGTCCTCCTTCTCAGGGATGATGTAAAGTTCAAATGAGATGCGATGTGTGTAAGAGGAAAAATTATAATTATTATAAGGATGTCCACAAAAGTATTATTACTGCTACAAGGGAAACTCAGGAGGATGATATAGAAAAATATTTTACCCCATCTAGGATATGCAAAATCTCAATCTCAACCAAAGGGATGAGGCTCAATTTTTAGTAACTGCCGGTTTTGTTATAATATGGAATGAAGGATGTATATGATCTACATAGCTGCAGTAATATAAAATTCTAGTTGTTCATCATACTGTCAGAGGTATCTTATCCTGACTCCCTTTAAACGGGAATAATAGCCCCAAACAAATGCATCCTAGGACTGTGAAGTTGCCACCAACTCCTGTGGCTAAACCAAAACATCTCCTTTGCCTGCTACTAGTTTCCTTGGCAATTTGCTCTCACCTTTTGTGATGATGCTGATGCTGATGGCGCTGACTCAACACTCACCCTCACAAACTGCTTTCCCTTCGGTTCTCTGCTTTACTCCTTCTCATTCACTTGCCTTCTTCCCTTGGCTTCTTTACACATTGTATTTGTTTCATGCACAAACTAAAAAGCCCTGGAGTTTGGCACCCAGACCCTCCTGTGACCAAACAACTTCTTCACATCTGCCAGGTCAGTGCAGCAGCCGCGATAACCCAGGTTGGTCCAGTCCACCCAGCCACAGGCCGGAAGAGGATCTGAGGACATCAAATTGAAGATTCAAGGCTCCATGCCCCCAGAAGTCAGCAATTTAAGCAGTATATTTTGTCATCAGCATGAATTGCATTTCAGAAATGATTTCGTTTCAATACATGTAATTTAGCCCTACATTTTCAAGTATCACCTACAGGAAAGATCTTCAATAACAAACCAAGGGCCAAATCTAGCCTGTGGACATATTTTGTTTATGTGCTAAATTTTCACTCCAGCAGAACATTCTCTTCAGTTAATTGATCACAGGTTCCTCCTATCCAGACACATTACACCTCACTTGTTTATTTTATCTCCCAGGGCCTGAGGCATTTGAGCTTGTGACCCTTGTTCTTCACTATGAAAATATTTTCATTTGTGTGAAAACAAGTTTCCAACCTAAAACGGTTTTCCATCTGCTAAGAGAAAGATAAAACCAATAGGGAATTTATTTACTTATTCAGCTATGGAATGCTTTGTTTCATCTAAATGCTATGCAGAAATCCAATATGAAAAATATATAAATGCTGAGCAGTTCTCAGTGATATGGACCTGAGGGCAGGCTCAGGTTCTCAGGACTGCTTTCTCTCCCATAGCTAATTATACCACTCTTCTCAGAGCCTGGAGCTCTGCAAAGCTTAAAGACCACTGTGCTAGATAATTTCTATGTTCCCTCTCACACTTACCACCTGGCATATGGTCTGGAGAGAGGCCTGGCACAGATTAACCAGAAAACCAATACCCTTTGTATGCCTTATTACAATGATACTGTCCATATAGAAATGTACCTTGCATTACAACCTGAATAAAATATAAATCAACATTTTTCCATGGAAGACATCCAAATGGACAATAGTTATATGAAAAGGAGCTCAGCCTCACTAATCATCAGGGAAATGGAAATTCAAACCACAGTGAGATGTCACTTCACACCTGTTTGAATTACTATCATCAAAAAGCCAAGAAATTACAATTGTTGGTGAGGTTGTTAGACAGGGGAACAACTGTGCACTGCAGGTGGGAAAGTGAAAGTGTAGCCACTATGGAAAACATTATGGAGGTCCCTCAAAATATTAAAAATAGATCTATTAAACGATACAGAAATTCTACTTTTTGGTTTATATCCAAATGAAGTAAAAATAAGAGTTTGAGGAGATACACACTCTCCTGTGTTTACTGCAGCATTACTCACAGTAGCCAAGAGACAGAAACAATCTAAGTGCCAAGAAAATATGATATATATACACAGTGGGATATTATTCAGACATGAAAATAAGGGACATCTTGTCATTTTTAACAGTGGATGTACAGTGAGGGTATTATGCTGAGTGAGATAAGTCAGACAGAAAAAGATAAATACTGTATGATGATATCACTTACGTGTGAAATCTATTAGAACCAAACTAATAAAAGCCATGAATAAAATGA
Organism: Manis javanica; assembly: GCF_040802235.1. Lineage (NCBI taxonomy): Eukaryota > Metazoa > Chordata > Mammalia > Pholidota > Manidae > Manis > Manis javanica. The sequence goes on along the minus strand of NC_133157.1, from coordinate 137,551,125 downwards.
AGGTTACCAGGGGACTGGGGGTGAGGGATAGGACAGATGTGGTTTAAGGACACAAACTAGCAATGAGTAATAAATACTTCCTAGAGATCTAATTCAGAGTAGAGTGAATATAGATGAAATAATGTAATATTCAAACTTTCTGAGAGACTAGAACTTAATTATTCCAACCACTAAAAAGAAATGATAATTATGTAACATGATAGAGGCACTAAATGCTGGCATCATTTTATAGTAAATAATGGCAATTATTAAATAATTTATAAGTTATATTTTTACATAAATTATTTTAATATATAAAATTAATTAAAATGGCAATCACTTTACAATTATAAATTTTCAAATTAACATGTACATCTTAATTTACACAAAATTATTTATCAAACATATTTCAATGAAAAAAACAAAAAAATGAAAGATATGTCACCTGACCATACAAAATAATAATACACTGAAGTCTAGGAACAAAACTGACTAAATTTGAAAGTCCTGGTATAATTTTGTTCGATAGAATTTAGATACTTACTATGATTTTTTTTTATGATTCCAAAAATAATAACTGATACTTTGACTAATTGAACACTTAGATATTGAGTGAAAAGTTTTGATCACCATGTCATTTCAAAAATATTGCCAAATTTTTCCATAGCAAGAACATACTTTCATCAGAATGGTTCTAACATCCAGCTCTTGGTTTTTTAACAATAATAATTTTTGACAGACATTTGATTTATCTTTCATCTTTATAATTATTAAAAGAAATATTGAAATGGATTTAAAGAGGGAATATAATAAAATTAAGGGCTCTTATTGAAAAGTTAGGGACTGATATAAATTGGAAAAAATGTTCTGTAATTTTTAAAAATGACAAAACTTCAATAAATATGTAGGTATCATTCATTATGTGGCCTAGAGGAGTGACTGAGTTCTTTTTCAGAGAGATTCAACTCAAAATGTACTGTGCAAAGGAATCCCATGAGGTCATGTTAGCACACCAATTCTAATTCAGCAGGTGTCTGCAGGGAGATCAGACTCCCAGGAGATGGTTGAAGCCTTATTAGTTCTCTGACCACGCTTTATAGCACAGCTACAGATGATCAATCTGGCTCAAGGAAATTTATGATTTTAGCTGCAAACTGAGAGCTCTCAAACACCTTAAAAGTGGTAAAAAAAATATGGCAGGATGCCATTGGTAACTTCCTTTTCAGAGAGTCCTTCATCAGAATAGGTCTTCTCCAAACAAGCTATATATTTTAATACTAATAGACAGATGTTATGTTTCACAGCAGAATTTTATAAGAAAAACATTATTTACTGATACTAGTAAAAGGTGTAAGATATGTTAAAAATATGGAAGAATAATTTATGATAATAATTAAATCACTTTCAGAAATAATTTTAGTAATCAAGCCTCTTAAACATTATTCAATTTATGACTCAATCAAGTGTCTGATCATACTGAGAGATAATAAAATCTTTAAAGTAAGCACAGCCTTGACAATTATTTTGATCTGGGCTGCCCATTGTACTATGAGGTCCCTTTGGGACCCTTTGAAAATGGTATACATTTTCCAGAATTCCTCAGTTTTGTGTCCAAATTTAAAATAGAGCTTAATATTTTTAAAATGTAGGGCATCCCTTTCTCCAGTTGTGGCTTAAATATTTATGGAATCACAGTGTTAGGTTTGTGGTGAAATAGAAGACTCATGTCACATTCATAACTGGCAAAAGTATAAACTTAATATTAGAAAGAAAATATTAACTTTGTAGTAAATGTAGTGAATCTAGGTTCAAATTTTGGCCATTAACTTGTTAACTACAAAGAACTGTCAAATTATTTATATTCTCTAAACCTTACATTTCTCCATAATAATCTCAGATTGATCATCTCTGTCTCTAAGGCTGAATGGAGGGAGTCAGTTAGATAGCACATACAGTGATAAGAGTGTCTACATAGCAGACACTCAATTGTGTTAACAGAATGACATATGTTTTACACAGTAACACAAACAGATAAAAATATGTCACATTTCTGCCTAGATTAACTCCCAAACGACTTAAACAGGAATATATCTCTGTTTACTGGATTGAATGGAGAAGATTTATGGAATACAGTCAAGTTACTGGACATTGAATAAATAAACAAGTCTTCTTGGTCTCGCCTCAGGAAGTAGAAGCTGACTCAAGAGCTTTTTGACAGGTCAGGGCAGCAAATGGCAGAATAGGAGGTTTCTACCATCTTCCTCCCAAAGAACACCACGTTTGACAGTCACCCATGGATGCATGTACCTTTGTGGAGATAGGGAAGTTCAGTGGAGAAGTTTCAACAAAATATTGGAGAAAAAAATATCCAAGACTGGACTCATTGAAGGAGAGAAGAGGTACGTTTCACCTTACTCATATCATCCTCTCCCTGGGCTGCACAGTTTAGTGCCAAGTGAGAACTTCTCAGTCCATGAGTTCTTTCATGGAGGAGGAGAGTAGGTGAATGAGCACCCAGCTCCCCCTGCTGCACAGCACACATCCAGAATACTGTGGTGAGCTTTGTGGCTCGGAGTGTAGAGGGGCTGGGAACACAGCAACCAGGCTCTCAGAGAGTAAAGAGAGGTGGATCCTACAAACCACTTTGTGAATTCATCAGGAAGCCGGTCAGCAAGCCACTAGGGATGCCTCACTTGTGGGCCCCCCAAAATGGCATAGGAAGTCCCAGGGCTCTGTACACCTCACCCACACATCCTCACAACTGATGGCCAACTGCCTGTGAAGGCTCTGCAGGTAGAGCTAGTGACTACATGCAGAAAGCCACCTCAGCTCTGTGGGACTGGGAGAAAGCACACAAATTTGAGCTTCCAGCACCACCCCATGGAAACTGAATAGGAGGCTTTAAGCATCCAACCTCTCTTTCCAGGACTGAGAAAAGGCATCCAATTTTAAGAATCCCCACCTACCCACTGACCTGAAATAAAATGGAAGTGTGGAGCTCCTGTATCCATATAAAAGTTATGAGAAAGCCTGAGAATCCCTAGCAAGGATGACAGAAGGTTTTTCTTTCTAAAGTCAATAAAGGCCAGACATGATGACTACTTCTTTCAGTGGGAAGACAGCACTGCAAGACTTCAAGGAGCATGAGAAATGAAGGAAATGTGACAACACATAGCACGTAGATGGGAGCTGAGACTAAAAGACGAGGTGATCAAATAATGAAAAGAATGAGATCTGGAGTTGGCATCCACACAGCCCAAGTGACTTTATGACCATTGTCACCAATACTAGATATAGACATAAGGACATATGATTTCAGGGGAAGACATTCAGCTGCAAATACATTGGGGTCTTCAAATATATCTTCAAATGTACATTTAACCATAATACATATTACAGTGTCTTATGTCAGCTTAGAACTGTACACTTTTTAAATGAGCTTCCCATTTATTATCTCTGTCTCATCAGAACAATTATGGAAACTAGGTATCTATTCCAAAGGTAAGGAAAGAGACATACATTATACATTCTTAACTGTTTAATACATTTTACTACATTATTTATATCTGTTTAATCACAGAGTACTAGACTTAAAGATGAGGTTTACTAATCAATTAAACATAACCTATCATATTCAAGCTTACAAAATTAAACATCTATATTTTGTAAATATGTATTGAACTCTATAAATAATGTCATATTGGTATTTAATAATCTCTAATCAAATAGAATTGCCACTCATTTATTCTCATGTAACCAAATAAAAGCCTTTATTTATCTTACAAAGTTAAATTCACCAAACAATTGGCATGATTTGCAAAAAGCATGTGTAATATTTTTTTACTTACATTGTCCATTTTGACTCCATTCCCTGCAGAGACAATAATAAAACTCATTCATGAAAAGAGCATGCAGTTTTGAGGTTTCCCTTTACTCAGCAGGTAAAATGTGTTTATATACATGCATAATGGATAAATGTTTAAATTTAAATTTACCCCTTGAACCTTCTCAATATAATTTTGTTGTTATGTTTACCATTGTCTCTTGGAAACTCTTCAGTTAAAAAAGTGTATTTTTGTGATTGAAGTACTTCTTTTTTTAAAAAAATACAGTTGACATACAATATTGTGTAAGTTTGAGATATACAACATATTGATTTATATTGCAATATGACATACATATATATATATTCACATGCATACATACCTACATACACATGCATAAACAAAATTCAGTCTATCTTCTAAATTCAACCCATTGTGGAGTTTCTTGGTATGTATTCTATGACTTGCCACAGAGTCAATCCTTCAGTTTTCACTCTGTGCAGACTTTCATTATTTAAATTGTTACACTAGATTTTAATGACTTTTTTTTTCTTATTTGTTATCCCTTTCCATTACACAAAGTCAGAGATGTGCCTTCCTTCTCTTGGCATTCTCAGAGCTTTCCACTGCATTTGGCACTGGATAGACATTTAATAAAAGCATATTAAGTTAAATAATGACCATGTCTTTCTTATGTGACTTATTTGTAATAGGAAATAATAACTCAAAAAATATATTTGTCCCTTAAAAAATAGAGATGAAAGGGAGTGACATCAGTAAGACAGCAGATTAGAAGACCCAGCTCCTATTTCCCCATAGGCACACCAACTTAATAACAATATATGATACATAAAGGGGAGTGTTAAAGTAATTACTTTAAATGAAAATATATTAAACTCCTAATTCAAAAGAAATATAATGGCTGAATGGAAAAAAAACAAGATTCAGCTATATGCTTTTTACAAAAGACACACTTAAATAAAAGTACATAGGCTGAAAGTATAGAAAAATATTCAGTTCAGTGGCAGCCAAAAGAGGGCAGAAGTGGCCATACTTATATCAGACAAAATAGATTTTAAGTCAAAACCTGTCATAAGAGACAAAGAAGAACAGAGTGATAAAAACACCAATTTACCAGGAAGATTTGACAATTGCAAATATATATGTGCACCTAACAACACAGCACTCCAATATATGAAGCAAACACTCACAGAATTGAAGGGAAAAATAGAAAGTAACAGTAATAGTAGAAGATTAAAATATTCCACTTTTAATAATGGATGACTCAACTGGATAGAAGATCAATAAGGAAATTAAAGATTTGAAAAACCCCATAGACCAACTGGACCTAACAGAAATATGCATGCTCTCTCCCCAACAATAGCAGACACACTTTCTCCACAAGTGCACAGGGAACATTCTCTAGGCTAGATCAGGTCACAGAACAAGTGTTAACAAATTAAAGAAGATTAAAATCATACAAACTATCATTCCAACCACAATGGAATGATGCTAGAACCAATTTAAAAAAGTAAACTGGAAAATTCACAAACAGTTAGAAATTAAACAAAATACTCTTAGAAAACCAATCAATGGGTCAAACTAGAAGTTACAGGGAAATTAGAAAATATCTGGAGGCAAATGAAAAAGAAAATACAGCATACCAATACTTATGGAATGCAGCAAAAGCAGTACTAAGGGAAATTTATAGCAATCACTGCCTACACTAAAAAAAGAAAAAGGGATCTCAAATCAACAACAAAGCTTCAGACCTTATGGAATTAGAAAAATAACAAACTAAACCCAAGGTTACCAGAGGGAAAGAAACAATATAGATGAGAGTAGTTAAGTGAAATAGAGAATAGAAAAACAGTAGAAAAAAATCAACTAAATAAGAGTCAAAACAATCAACAAAGCTGACAAATCCAAATCTGGATTAACTATGGAGAAAAAGACTTTAATAACAAAAATTAGCAGTGAAAAAGAAGGCACTACAAATGATGTCACAGAAATAAGAAAGATCATTAGATTGCTATAAAGTGACCTCTAATGTATTGGATAATCTAGAAGAAATGGGTACTTTTATAGAAACATGCTATCTATACAGACTAAATAATTAAGAAATAAAATATCTGAACAGACCTGAAAGTGTATTTGAAGGAAATTGAATCAGTAATTATAAACCTCCCAACATAGTTATTTTCAGGACCACATGGCTTCAGACAAAGCCACTATAAAAAAAAGAGAAATTAGGCAAATATCCCTGATGAATGTTGCTGTGAAATCCTCAACAAAATACTAACAAATCAATTCAGCAACATATTAACAGGATTATACACCATGACTAAGTGTAATGCAAGATGTGTCAAGATATTAAAATCAGTGTGATGCACAACATTGACAGACTGAAGGGCAAGCCACATGATTGTCTTGATGCTTAAAAAAAGCATTTGACAAAATTCAACACCCTTTTCATGATAAAAAAAATAAACTAGGGAAAGGAGGAAATTACTTCAACATAGCAAAGTTCACATATGAAAAGCACACAATTATCATATTCAATGATGAAAAACTAAAAGCTTTCCCTTTAATATCAAGAACAAGACAATGATGCCTACTTTTGCCACTTCTATTCAACATGGTACTGGAAGACCTAGACAGAGCAACTATACAGAGAAAGAAATAAAAGTCATCCAAATTGGAAAGGAAGAAGTAAAAGCATCTCTGTTCATAGCTGACATGTAGAAACCTCCAAAGATTTCACAAAGAAAACTGTTAAAACTAATAAGCAAATTCATCAATGTTATAGGATACAAAATCAACACACGAAAATATTTCTTTTACATTTCTATGTATTAACAATGAAAAATCAAAACAGGAAATTAAGAAAACAATTTCATTTGTAAAAGCATCAAAAATAGTAAAATACTGAAGAATAAGTGCAATCAAGGAGGCAAAAGACTTGTATAATGAAAACTGCAAAATATGATTGAAAGAAATTAAAGAGTACAGAAATAAATGGAAAGACATTCTGTGTTCATGGATTGGAAGACTTAACATTGTAAGATGTCAATATGACTCAAAATGACACAGATTCAATGAAATCCCTATCAAAATACCAAATAAACTTTGTCAACCCAGTGACAATATTTGCATAAATAGAAAAGATATATTACAATTTATATGGAATCTCAGAGATGTCAAGCAGCCAAAAAAGTCTTGAGAAAGAAAAGTAGAGTGGAAAGCCTCACACTTTCTGATTTCAGAATTTACTACAAAATTATAATAATCAAAACAGTATGGCACTGGAATAAAACTATACATAGAGACTAAAGAAATTGAATATAGAGCCCAGAAATAAACCATCATGTGTATGGTCAAACAACTGTGTAAGTCAAGGCTACACAATGGGAAAAGGGTACTTTCTTTAACAAATGTTAGGAAAACTAGATATCCATATGCAAAAAAAAATGAAGATGGATCCTTACCTTATATAATATATAAAAACACTAATTCAAAATAGATTTAAATATTTAAATATAAGATCTGAAAATATAAAACTCCTAGAAGAAAATGCGAGGGAAAATCTTCATGACACTGGATTTGTTAATAATTTCTTGTATATGACAGCAAAACACAGGCATCAGAAACAAAAGACAAATGGGATTACACAAGCTTAAAAATGTCTGCTTAGGAAAGAAACAATTGATGAGTGAAAGGCAGCCTATGGAATAGGAGAAAATATTTGCAGACCAAACATCTAAAAAGATGTTAATATATGGAATATATAAAATACCAATAGATCTCAAAAACAAAATGAAAAAAAAATTCAAATTAAATATTGGCAAAATGTTAGAATAAACATTTCTCCAGTCAAGAAGCATATGAAAAGATGCTCAATATCACCAGTCATAATTGCAATAAAAATCAAAACCACAATGAGGTACTATTTCACTCCTGTTAGAATGGCTACTATCATAAGCAAAGCAAAACAAAACAAAACAAGTGTCAGCAAGAATGTAGAGAAATTGGAACACTTGTGCACTGGTGGTAGGAATGTTAAATGTTGCAACTGCTAGAGAAAATGGAGGAGAGTTTCTTTAATTAAAAGTGAAATACCATATGATCCATCAATCCCATTTCTGGATATATAACCAAAATAACATCATTTTATAATAGCATTGATTATAAAACAGAATCTTGAAGAGATACTTACACACCTGTGTTCACTGTAACACTATTCACAATGGCCAAGAGGTCAAAGTAACCCAAATGTTCAATGATGGATAAATGGATAACAACAAATGTGGCATATACACACAATGGACAGAAGATCAATAAGGAAATAAAGGAGTTGAAAAACCCTATAGATCAACCCCATACAATCAGCCTATTAAAAAGGAAGGAAATATTTCATAATATGCTACATCATGGATGAATCTTGAGGACACTATGCTAAGTGAAAATAAGCTAGTGACAAAAAGACACATATTACATGATTCCACTTACTGAGACATCTAAAGTAATCAGTTCTGGAGACAGAAAGTAGAATGGAACTTGTGAGGGTCTGGGAGAATGAGGAAAAGAGCTTTTGTTCAATGGGTATAGAGTTTCTATTTTGCAAAAAGAAGAAATTAAAGAGTACAGTTGCAGAACAATGCATATATGGTTAACATAACTATACTGTACACTTAAAAATGTACACTTAATCACTTAATGTGGTAAAAAAGAAAGAGTATTCTGAGTAGTGACTGGTCAAGTCATTGAGTCTACCGCTGTGTTCCAAAGTTGGGAATTGTAGGAGTAGAAGATTGGAGTGTCAGGAGAAGTGTAACACAGGGCATTATTGTGAAGTTAATTCAAGACCACCTGATGCTATTGATGATAATGTTAGTAATTATCAATATATATCAATGTAAAAAAAGGAAAGAAAAACAGAAAGAGGGCAGGTGTGGCTAGATGGGTAGTAAAAGGAAGGCTATGGTTATTGTTCTGTCATGTACCTTCATTTTTGTGGTATTTACATGAAGCCACACATGTGATAAAAATGCACAGAGTTTACACCAACACCATCTCTTCTGTGCACACGTACCAGGTTGTACTGATATCAGTATCCTGGTTTTGATATTGAAGATGTTAAGACTGCAGGAGGCTGAATGAAGAGTGCAGGGGACCACTCTGTTCATTTCCTTGCAAATTCCTAGGAACTTATCATTACTTCAAAATTAAAATTTTATTTTATTTAAAAAGACTAATTTGATTAAGATTACTTCAAAATAAAAAGAGGCAGAATGGAGGGAGGAGCCAAGATGGCAGCATAAGTAGAGCAGCAGAAATCTCCTCCCAAAACCACATATATCTATGAAAACATAACAAAGACAACTCTTCATAAAATAGAGACCAGAGGACACAGGACAACATCCAGACCACATCCACACCTGCGAGAACCCAGCGCCTCATGATGGGGGAGAGGAAGGCCACAAACCAACAAGAAGGAAAGCTCTTCCAGCTGTCACTCATACCAGATCTGCAAAGTATCTCTATCACCATGAAAAGGAAAAACCACAGGCAGACAAAGATCACAGAGTCAACACCTGAGAAGGAGACAGACCTAACCAGTCTTCCTGAAAAATGATTCAAAATAAAAATCATGAACATCCTGACGGAGATGCAGAGAAAAATGCAAGAGCAATGGGATGAAGTCTGGAGGGAGATCACAGATGCCAGGAAGGAGATAACAGAAGTGAAACAAACCCTGGAAGGATTATAAGCAGAATGAATAAGATGCAAGTGGCCATTGAAGAAATAGAAACCAGAGAACAGGAATGTATAGAAGCCGACATAGGGAGAGATAAAAGGATCTCCAGGAATGAAACAATACTAAGAGAACTATGTGACCAATCCAAAAGAAACAATATCCATATTATAGGGGTACCAGAAGAAGAAGAGAGAGGAAAAGGGATAGAAAGTGCCTTTGAAGAAATAATTGCTGAAAACTTCCCCAAACTTGGGGAGGAAATAATCAAACAGACCACAGAAATACACAGAACCTCCAATAGAAAGGATCCAAGGAGGACAACACCAAGACACATAATAATTAAAATGGCAAGGATCAAGGACAAGGAAAGAGTTTTAAAGGCAGCTAGAGAGAAAAAGGTCACCTATAAAGGAAAACCCATCAGGCTATCATCAGACTTCTCAACAGAAACCCTACAAGCCAGAAGAGAATGGCATGATATATTTAATACAATGAAACAGAAGCGCCTTGAACCAAGGATACTGTATCCAGCACGACTATCATTTAAATATGACTGCGGGATTAAACAATTTCCGGACAAGCAAAAGCTGAGGGAATTTGCTTCCCACAAACTACCTCTACAGGGCATCTGACAGGTACTGCTCTAGATGGGAGCACTCCTAGAAAGAGAACAGAACAAAACACCCAACATATGAATAACGGAGGAGGAGGAATAAGAAGGGAGAGAAGAAAAGAATCTCCAGACAGTGTATATAACAGCTCAATAAGAGAGCTAAGTTAGGCAGTAAGATACTAAAGAAGCTAACCTTGAACCTTTGGTAACCACTAATCTAAAACGTGCATAGGCATAAGTACATATCTCTCAATAGTCACCCTAAATGTAAATGGACTTAATGCACCAATCAAAAGACACAGAGTAATAGAATGGATAAAAAAGCAAGACCCACCTATATGATGCTTACAAGAAACTCACCTCAAACCCAAAGACATGCACAGACTAAAAGTCAAGGGATGGAAAAACATGTTTCAGGCAAACAACAACGAGAAGAAAGCAGGGGTTGCAGTACTAAAATCAGACAAAATAGACTTCAAAACAAAGAAAGTAACAAGAGATAAAGAAGGACACTACATAATGATAAAAGGCCCAGTCCAACAAGAGGATATAACCATTCTAAATATACATGCACCCAACACAGGAGCATCAGCATATGTGAAACAAATACTAACAGAACTAAAGGGGGAAATAGACTACAATGCAGTCATTTTAGGAGACTTCAACACAACACTCACCCCAAAGGATAGATCCACCAGGAAGAAAATAAGTAGGGACACAGAGGCGCTGAACAACACACTAGAACAGATGGACCTAATAGACATCTATAGAACTCTACATCCAAAAGCAACAGGATATAAATTCTTCTCAAGTGGACATGGAACATTCTCCAGAATAGACCACATACTAGCCCACAAAAAGAGCCTCAGCAAAATCCAAAATATTGAAATTCTAACAACCAATTTTTCAGGCCACAAAGGTATAAAACAAGAAATAAATTCTACAAAAAAAACCAAAAAGGCTCACAAACACATGGAGGCTAAACAACATCAACATGCTCTTAAATAATCAATGGATCAATGAACAAATCAAAATAGAGATCAAGCAGTATATGGAAACAAATGAAAACAACACAAAGCCCCAACTTCTGTGGAACACAGCGAAAGCAGTCTTAAGAGGAAAGTATATAGCGATCCAGGCACACTTGAAGAAGGAAGAAAAGTCCCAAATGAACAGTCTAACATCACAATTATAGAAACTGGAAAAAGAAGAACAAATGAGGCCTGAAGTCAGCAGAATGAGGGACATAATAAAGATCAGAGAAGAAATAAACAAAATTGAGAAGAATGAAACAACAGCAAAAATCAATGAAGCCAAGAGCTGGTTCTTTGAGAAATGTAAACTGTCATGAAACTTTGAGTCATGAAACTGTAAAACTCTTGGAAAAAAACATAGGCAAAAACCTCTTAGACATAAACATGAGTGACCTCTTCTTGAACAAAAAAGAAAATTACAGACCAATATCCCTGATAAATGTAGATGCAAAAATACTCAATAAAATATTAGAAAACAGAATTCAAAATTATATCAAAAGATCATACACTGTGACCAAGTGGGATTCATCCCAGGGATGCAAGGATGGTACAACATTTGAAAATCCATCAACATCATCCACCACATCAACAAAAAGAAAGACAAAAACCACATGATCATCTCCATAGATGCTGAAAAAGCATTTGACAAAATTCAACATCCATTCATGATAAAAACTCTCAGCAAAATAGGAATAGAGGACAAGTACCTCAACATAATAAAGGTCATATATGATAAACCCACAGCCAACATTATACTGAACAGAGAGAAGCTGAAAGCTTTTCCTCTGAGATCAGGAAATAGAGAGGGATGCCCACTCTCCCCTCTGTTATTTAACATAGTACTGGAGGTCTTAGCCATGGCAATCAGACAAAACAATGAAATACAAGGACTCCAGATTGGTAAAGAAGAAGTTAAACTGTCACTATTTGCAGATGATATGATACTGTACATAAAAATACCCTAAAGACTCCACTCCAAAACTACTCGAACTGATATCGAAATACCGAAAAGTTGCAGGATACAAAATTAACACACAGAAATCTGTGGCTTTCCTGCACACTAAGAATGAACCAATAGAAAGAGAAATCAGGAAAACAATTCCATTCACAATTGCATCAAAAAGAATAAAATACCTAGGAATAAACCTAACCAAATAAGTAAAAGACCTATACCCTGAAAACTAAAAGTCACTCTTAAGAGAAATTAAAGGGGACACTAACAAATGGAAACTCATCCCATGCTCTTGGCTAGGAAGAATTAATATCATCAAAATGGCCATCCTGCCCAAAGCAATATACAGATTTGATGCAATCCCTATCAAATTACCAGCAACATTCTTCAATGAACTGGAACAAATAGTTCAAAAATTCATATGGAAACACCAAAGATCCATAATAGCCAAAGCAATCCTGAGAAAGAAAAATAAAGTGCTGGGGATCTCATTCCCCAACTTCAAGCTCTACTACAAAGCCATAGTAATCAAGACAATTTGGTACTGGCACAAGAATGGAGCCACAGACCAGTGGAACAGAATAGAGACTCCAGATATTAACCCAAACATATATGGTCAATTAATATTTGATAAAGGAGCCATGGACATACAATGGGGAAATGAGAGTCTCTTCAACAGATGGTGCTGGCAAGACTAGACAACTACATGTAGGAGAATGAAACTGGACCATTGTCTAACCCCATACACAAAAGTAAGTTCAAAAGTGATCAAAGACCTGAATGTAAGTCATGAAACTGTAAAACTCTTGGAAAAAAACATAGGCAAAAACCTCTTAGACATAAACATGAGTGACCTCTTCTTGAACATATCTCCCCGGGAAAGGAAAACAACAGCAAAAATGAACAAATTGGACTATATTAAGCTGAAAAGCTTCTGTACAGCAAAAGACACCATCAATAGAACAAAAAGGAACCCTACAGTGTGAGAGAATATATTTGTAAATGACAGATCTGATAAAGGCTTAACATCCAAAATATATAAAGAGCTCACATGCCTCAACAAACGAACAAAAATATCATCCAATTAAAAAATGGGCAGAGGAACTTAACAGACAGTTCTCCAAAAAAGAAATATAGATGGCCAACAGACAAATGAAAAGATGCTCCACATCGCTAATTATCAGAGAAATGCAAATTAAAACTACAATGAGGTATCACCTCACATCCAAAAGACAAACAACAAATGTTGTCGAGGCTGTGGAGAAAGGGGAAGCCTCCTACACTGCTGGTGGGAATGTAAATTAGTTCAACCATTGTGGAAAGCAGTATGGAGATTCATCAAAATGCTCAAAACAGACTTACCATTTGACACAATTCCACTCCTAGGAATTTACCCTAAGAACGCAGCAATCAAGTTTGAGAAAAACAGATGCATCCTTATGTTTATCGCACCACTATTTGCAATAGCCAAGAATTGGAAGCAACCTAAATGTCCATCGGTAGATGAATGGATAAAGATGATGTGGTACATATACACAATGGAATACTACTCAGCCATAAGAAGAGGGCAAATCCTACCATTTGCAGCAACATGGATGGAGCTGGCGGGTATTATGCTCAGTGAAATAAGCTAAGTGGAGAAAGAGAAATACCAAATGATTTCACTCATCTGTGGAGTATAAGAACAAAGGAAAAACTGAAGAAACAAAACAGCAGCGGAACCACAGAACCCAAGAATGGACTAACAGGTACCAAAGGGAAAGGGACTAGGAAGGATAGGTGGCTAGGGAGGGATAAGGGGGGTGGTAGAAGAAGGGGGGTATTAAGATTAGCATGCATGGTGGGGAGGGAGAAAGGGGAGGGCTGTAAAACACAGAGAAGACAAGTAGTGAGTCTACAACATTTTGCTATGCTGATGGACGGTGACTGACTGTAAAGTGGTCTATAGGGGGGGACCTGGTATAGGGGAGAGCCTAGTAAACATAATATTCTTCATATAAGTGTAGATTAATGATAGCTAAAAATAAAGAAAGAAAGAGAAGGGGGATTACTCCCTGATAGGATAAAACTAACTGTAAATCAACAATTAATACATGCTTTAAATATCCTTAATTTTGATCACTTAAAGGGTGTCAGATGATCGGCTATGGAGGTTCATTTTTCTGATAATATTTCTTTCTCTTAAAAAAAAAATGCAGTTCCTGTGTGGTGACCTCCAATGAGTTCTACATAATGGTATAAAAGGCATATCAAAGTGTGGGCAAAGGGTCTGTTTGTGTTATACAGAGGATCAAAGCCTAATTTGTCTACCCAGAAAATGAACTAAGATACAATATGAAGAAGAACTTCCAACATCAGTATTCTCTGGAAGAGTCATACCAGAAGATGATCATCAAAAAACCTCAACAAAGATCCATGCGATGCTGCAGTTGTAGCTTCATTCATCCCACCGGTTCCTGGACTTGCCATTGGAATGAAGAAGGAGATATCTAAGCTGGCCTGTGCATACAGTAAAACAACAAATTTGACTGGATCTATACTGTTGGAACTCAACCAATAATTAGGAGAAGTGCAAGTTGTAGCGCTCCAAAATCTTACGACTACAGACTATCTACTGTTAAAAGAACATATGGGATGTGAACAGTCCCCAGGAATGTGTTGTTTTTATTTGTCTGATTTCTCTCAAACTGTTCAAGTTCAGTTGGACAATATCCACCATATCATAGATAAGTTTTCACAAATGCCTAGGGTGTCTAACTGGTTTTCTTGGTTTCACTGGAGATGGCTGGTAATTATAGGTCTGCTTTGGTTATGTAGCTGTATTCCTATTATGTTAATGTGTGTATGCAATTTGATTAGTAGTTTAAAACCTATACATGCTTAAGTTACTGTACAAGAAGATATGTCAAAGAAATAATCAATCTTCCCATGTTTTCTTCCGCCTGCTACTTCTATAGCTTTCTTCTTCCTTCCTAATTACAACCCTTAAAAAGAATTCATGCCTCATATCAAATTTACCGAGGATCGTAATTCCTCCAAGTGATAAAGATACCTCAAGAAAAATGCTGGGCATAGAAACCACAGGGCATAAATCTGCAAAGAAGTAAAAAGCTAACCTTTTCATACAATATTGCCTCTCTCTCACTTACCAACTTCACATTTTCCTGTATGGCCCCGGAAGATGACTGGTTAGCCAGAGACAGGTAAGATTCCTCAAGGGAGGAACAACGTAAGACAGGCACAGTCGCAGGGGGGCCATCAGGTGAGAAATTGGGGATCAACAGAGGTGAGGCTTAGAACCTCACCCCCCCTGTTTTGAGAGAAATCTTCTGCATCCGTGGATGTTTTATTGCCCTTGTCTAGCTTGGATTAACACATAGTCTACAGGCACACACTTGATCATCTAAATTTGCTCTCTTACAGCACTAAACTATGTTTTCTACCTTTATCTTGCATCTACCTACCACTTCAGCATTTTATTAAAAATAATAATAATAATAATAATAATAATAATGGAGAAATGTGGGATACACATATAAATCAAGTATAAAAATCAAACAAATATTCATATTTGACCTGATTGTTTATAGTTCATGATGCGTGATCAAAACCAAAAGTTTCTGTAATGACTGCCCTTGTACTGTTCACCACATAAGAATTTATTCACCATGTAAGAACTTGTTCGTTATGCTTCAGAAGATTGGAGACTGACGAGAATTAGGCTTGGGGTGGATTAATGATTGTACATTGAGCATTGAGTCCCCTATACAGAATTTTATTGTTGTTAACAACCATTTGATCAATAAATATGAGAGACGGCCTCTCAAAAAAAAAAAAGAGGCAGAATGTCACTGTGTTATTACATATGTGTAATGATTCATTTCCAAATATTTTCTGATCAATTTTCTTTTTAAGATCATATAATATTGGCAACTAGATACTTCCAAAAATCTAGATGTTTGAACACTTTTTTGACAGTGGCCTCTGAACAACATTTTTATCCCTCAGTTTATATCTGCATTCCTCTAAAATAGGGGAAAAATCATAATGATGAATTGATCTTCTGAGACAAGTATAAATTCCTACTTAATAAATATTTATTGAAAGTTTAGTATATTACCTATGTCATGATAAATGATCACACATACAACTTGAAATTATACAAGTCTAAGGTGTTTGTTACATAGAACGAATTTTCAGAGTAATAAAAGGAAACTCAGTTTGGCTAAGTCTTTCAAAGGACTGATAGAATTAGTATATAAAAATCAGTGTGGCTACTCTCTTTATACAGCCCAACTCTATTACGTCCATTTTCAAAAGTGGGGGTGCAGAGGTGACACATCATGAGAAAAATGACATGGAAATACACAAAATGGGTAGATTTATTACCCTGTTCACATATTACATTATGATAATGGAGAGATTATAAAATTGGGGAGTTATTCTACCATCTTGATTTAGTCTCATTCAAATATGAACAAACATAATTCCCATTATTAGCAACATACACATTTATTCTGAAATGTCTCTCTAATAGGAGAATTTATTTTATATGATTTTTACCCAAACATACTACTACATTACATTTGTTCTAGAAATAAATTGCTGGTTAACTATGTCCTAGTGTGGTCTTGGCATTTAGTTTCCTGTGAAGGCAAACCATGTGTACTTCTTTCAAGGTTTTTGGACTAGGAAGCACATCTGTCCTCTGTAGTGCGGTGAGATATATTTCAGGTAGGTAGTATATTGTTAAAGGTTCTCAAGAGAAACAGAACTGAAAGGATGTATGATATATGTGTGTGTATGTGTGTGTGAGCAATGTGTGCATGTTTGTGTGTATGAAGAGGGGAGAGACAGAGACAGAGAGATCATTATACAGAAGTTGTCTTACAAACTACGGACGCTGAGAAGCCCTAGGTTTTGCAGCAGCAAGCTGGAGACCCAAGAGAACCAATGGTGTAAGTTCAAGAACCAAGAAGAGTCTAGTTTTCAGTTTGGATCCAAAAGCAAGTGAAGGCATGTTGCAACTCAAGGCAGTCAGCATGAGGAGTGAGAGTCAACCTTTTTTCTTTGATTCAGACCTTCAACTGATGGTATCAGGTCCACCTACATTATGGAAGTCAATCAGCTTTGCTCAGCCTACTCATTCAAATGTTAATTTTATCCAAAAATACCTTCACAGACACACTCAAAACAATATTTGACCAAATACCTGGGTACCTTGTAGGCCAATCATGTTGACACATAAAATTAACTGATGCAGGTAATATATACTATCTGCCAATAAAGTCATAATTGAATGTTTGGATATTTTTAGCTGATGTACAATAATTGGGAAAGGTTTACATTAGAATAAGCAGATTTTAAAATGCATATACTTCCCTGCATTTTCAATGGAGTCATTAACAAAAGTAGTATTATCTTGAAAGAACACACAAGCAAGAACATCTAATCCTGTTATAAAAACAAAAAGCCCTCAATGAAGTTTGTATTTAGGGTTAGGATACAACTGATATCTTTTAATACTGGCTGTAATTCATCATTTTAACATAGGAGCAAATAAAATTGATGTGCTTCTCATGATTAATTTTATTTTGGGAGCTTAAAAATTCCACAACTATGTTCCTTCTGATGCAGCTGCTGAAAAACATCATGGGCTTCAGTAGATTTCCTGCCGACCAAGTGACTAAAATAAAATTCTCAACTTATAGCTTTAAAAAATAGCTTTATGAAAAAAATTATAAATTTCAAATACCTAACTAAAACACTTGGAAAAAGAATAACACACCATCACAATAGGAGTGTTTTTTAAAGGTCTCTGAATCACTTGTGTTCACACCTGAAAAACTCTTACCATATCTGGGTAGGTCTAGAATACATGCTATTGTTATTGGGAATTTTTCCCAGTTATTCTGATGTTGTTAGTTACATTAGTGGCATAGAAAAGTGAGGTTGACTGCTTAAATGTGCATTTTAATCCTTAATGTTCTATGTTCTTTAGATTTACATTATTTTTAAAAAATCAATGTACTTAAGAATCAGTTACGGGTTGATTGTTACCAATGCAGATCCACTCTTAGTCCCCAGTCTGATTCAGTGGATTTAGGGAAAAATTCAAGATTATAGATTTTTCACAGACATCCCAAATGATCCAGATTCAGGTGGTCAAAGACCATACTTTAAAAAGTCATTTAACTATAACTGTACAATGTGGCAAAAAGGTCATTGGGTTAAGATATAATTCTATCCTGACTAACTCCATATTCTTGGGCACAATCAGGGAACATCTCTTGATATCAGGTTAGTCATCTTTAAGTGTGGGGATTGACCTGTTTTTGGGGGAAGATATGGACCCAGAAGGTTATTGTGGTGTATTGGCCTTGTACCGTACCTCAACGTGAGACCATCTGATGGTAGGAATATATTTGGGAATAATTTCATCCACTGGTTGGATCTTAGCTCTCTCATTCTATCATTGTTCACTGGGAATCTTTAATATTGCATAATAAATGTTCCATATTACTCAAATCCTTGGTTAATAGTTTGCTATTGTTTTACACCAATGGTCATACCAATTAATTTAAGTGTTTTAAAATAGAGCCAATTGGTGAGTTATTTTAGAAAGGCAGGAGATATTCAGAAAATACCTTTTATGTCAGGTACCCAGAATCAAAACTACATTTCATGCAGTTTTGCAATGCTTTGCAAAAGAGTTTTCAAAGGGATTTATGTTAGCAATTAGAGACCTAAAGCTTTTGAAATATTTTATTCAATTTCAAAAGAAAAAGGAGAACAATTGTGTGTTAGTACTCATAATTTATGGTTATAAAAGTTTTTAATCAGCAGTTATAATTAAGAAGGCACTATAAATTAATCAAGCTATTAAAATAAATATGAACAGAATAAATCATTGAAGGAACTTGGTGAAATAACTGAATTTGAACTGCCATACTCAGTTCTCTAATCACATATTCTATATAGGATTATTTAAAATCACTTATTCATTTATTTCTGTATGATTTTTTTATATCTATGACTTTGTAAAGTCTTCTCATAAATACTTTAGTTTGGATATAGTAGTAAGTTTCCTACTGTGTGACTAGCAAATCTCAAAGGGAAAAATTCAGAAATATATATATTCTGTGTATATGTATTCACTTTCAAATATATATAAAATATGTCATGTACATATTAAAATATACAATACAAATTTAATATATATGATTTGATAGATATATTTAATTATACAATATATTTAGTTTATGACATTTTATTTTAATATATATTTGATATATATAAGTTCAAACATATGAAATATACAGAGCAAAAACATATATTAAAAATAACAGATATGAAAATAAATTCACCTAACCATCTTTTCTCTCCACATTTGATTTATTTTGACTTAGAGTGATGTTTGACTAATTATCTTACCATGTCTCTTTGCATAACCTATAATGATACCACCAAAGCTTAAATATCCTTAGGGGGAAGTCAGTGCATAAAACTTTGAGGGGATGACTCCAGCATCATGGTGTGGTGTAAGATGTTTCTCTTTCTTAATATCCCCATTTTAAACAACAAAATAAACATCCATCCATCAGGAGAAGCACATTATTGAGTACTGCGAGATATAGCCCCATATGGCCAAGGGACCTGGGAGAAGTTCTGCCCATGTGTGTGTCTGGTACTAGAAAAACACTTTGGTAAGGGTTACATAACAAGGAGAGCCAGCAAACTTGCCCAAAACCTTCTCTCCATTGTTGGGGAAAAAAACGGGAGATGGCTGAACTTGGTAGATACCCATGATATGACAGAATTACAGATGTTCAGTCTTCTTGAGGGGAGATTCTAACATGCCATTGGGGGAAAAAAGTTAAGTTGGGTTTGGTTGCAACAGAGGCAGCAATAAGAGAAACTTTCCCAACATCACCTAGCCCCAAAAGGAAACATTGCATGTAGCCAATTTATCCGGCAGCAGTGACCTCTCAGGTGCAGGAAAAGAATAGCAGTAACTGAGTTCCCAGCAACCCAGTTGTGTGGACATGGCTGGAGAAACATGTTTCTCTCCAGCAGGACCCAGAATATGTCCATGATTGGGGGTACACAGTAGATTGGGAAAGAGGCAGGCAAGGCACATGAGTCCATCAATAAATATCATACTTTGAGATACCACACTTGGAGATCTCTGTACTAGGTCCATAGGCATGCCATCTCCCTTAATGCTGAATTCATACCTCCCACCAAAATCCAACTATTGCATGCATGTGTTTCCCTGTGCAGAAGTGAGACACAGTGCACTAAGAAAACAGGTCGTGGTCTACAGGTGAAGGAGAAAGCACAAACTTGAGCTAAAGCTCAATAGGAGCAGATGTGCCAATTGAAAGATAGATAAACACCAGATAATAACAACATTAAACAGCATACCCTATCTGAAAGCAACCATAAAACATTGAGGGAGTTGTCTGTTATTTCTAATGTGAAGAAAACCAATAAAAACCTACAAGGAACATGAAAAAAATCAAGGAAAGATGCAATCAAAATAAGAACAATAATACTAATTCTCCACTGAGTTCAAAGGCATGGAACTTCATAATATAGATGATAAAGAATTGAAAATAACTGCTTTGAAGAAACTCAAGGAGTTACAATAAAACTCAGAAAACTCTTCAATGAAATCCAAAAAAAAAAACCACATTATCCAATTAAATGTTTTCCAAAGAGTTAGAAATCACAAAAAAGAACAGAGATTCTGGAACTGAAGAACTCCATGTGAAAGGAAAAATGCTTTAGAAAGCATCTGCAATTAGTAAAGCAAATGAAAGGGAAAAAAGGTAGAAGGTAAGAATTTTGAAATAACCCAGTTAGAGGAGACAAAGAAAAAAGAGTGAAAAAGAGCAAAGAAAGCTTATGTAATCTATAGAAATTCATCAGGAGAACAAATATTAAACTAATTGGGGAAACAGAGAAGAAAGGGAGAAGGAATAAAAAGTTTTTATTTAAAAAAATAATAGCTGAGAACTTCCCAAAGCTGGGGAGAGAACTGAACGTCCAAGTTCACAAGGCAAATACATCATCCTGTTATATCAACACAAAAAGATATCTCCAAACACATTATAATGAAACTATTAAATCAAAGTAAAGAAGGAAATCTAAAAGCAGGCAAGGGAAAAAGATTGCACCCTACACAGGAATCCTCATTAAGCCAACAGGACATTTCTCAGCAGAAGCCTTACAGTCCAGGAGAGAATGGAATGACATATTCCAAGTATAGAAGGAAAAAGCACTGGCAGACAAGAATACTTTTTTCAGCAAAGTTAATTTTCAGATGTGAAGAAGAAATAAAGGCTTTCCCAAACAAAAGTTGAGGATATTCACCAACACTAGACCTGCCTTGCAAGATATGCTGGAAGGAGCTTTTCAAGCTGAAATGAAATAATGCTAATCAGTGACATAAAATATACATATATATATATATATATATATATATATATATGAAAGTATGGTACACACTAGTAACAATAAATATAAAGAGAGACATACAGAACTCTAAATTTGTAATAGGATGGTGTATGGACTACCTGGGTATAGTGTAAAGGCCAAAAGAAAAGAATATCAAAAATAATTATAGTTCCTTAAATATATTAATTAATATACAATATTAAAGGATGTAAATAATGACATCAAAACAGAAAAAAAGGAGTAAAAGAGTAAAACTTAGGTTACTGTCAGCTTAAAATGAGCAATTTTATCTATGAGATATCTTATATAAGCTTCATGACAACCATAAATCAAAACCAAAGAGCAGATGTACAGATGATAAAGAAAATGAACCAGAGTATACTATGGAAAACCAACAATTTACAAAGGTAGGCAAAAACAGAGGGAAAAATAAACAATGGAAATATAAAACAACTAGAATACAATTAATAAGATGGTTTTAGTAAGCCCTTATATATCAACAATTACTCTAAATATAAATGGACTAAAATGTCCAATGAAAAGGCACAGAGTGGTTGGATGGATAAAAAAAGAAAAGATAAAAAGACCCAACTAAATGCTGCCTATGAAAGACTCATTCAACTTTCAGCTTTAAAGACATGTATAGACTCAAAGTGAACAGACAGAAAAAGATATTTTGTGGAAGTGGAAACCTAAGGAAAGTGGAGGAACCTAAAGAAACAAAAGAAAGTTATGTCTATATCAGACAAAATAGATTTTAACCTAAAAGTGGTAACAAGAGACAAAGAAGGTCATTATGTAATAGTGATAAGAGATTCAATCCATCAAGAAGGTATAACAATCATAAACATATATACTTAATATTGGAGCACCTACATATTACAAGCAAATAATAACAGATCTCAAGGGAGCAATATCCAGCAATACAATAATAGTAGGGAACTCAGTTCCCCACTTTCAGCAATTGAAAGGTCATCCAGACAGAGAATCAACAAGAACATGATATACTTAACACCACACATTAGACCAAATGGACCTAACAGACATTTATAGAACATTCCATCCAAAAGAAGCAGAATACATGCTCTTCCCCAGTGCCCACAGAACATTCTCCAGGATGTGACAGGATACAAAATAAATCTCATCTCATCTAAGATTGAAATCATAACACAGATCTTTTCAGACCACGATGGCATAAAACTAGAAATCAAGAAAAAGAGGAAGGCTCAAAAAATCTACAGCTATATAGACATTAAAAAACACATTCCTGAACAACCAACAGGTCAAAGAAGAAATCAAATGCAAAAAGATATTCAGAGAACAATGATTATGGAAAAACATACCACAATCTATGAGATGCTGCAAAAGCAGTTCTGAGAGGAAAGTTTATATAATAAATGCATATATTAAGAAAATATAAAGATCTCAAATAAACAACCAAACTTTATACCTCAGGAAACTAGAAAATGAAGAATAAGCCTAAATTTAGCAGAAGGAAGGAAATAACAAAGATCAGAACATAAAGAAAGAGAGACCAAAAAGCGATAGAATAAAATCAGCAAAATTAGGTGCTGTTTTTATTAAAAGATAAACAAAAGTGACAAATGTTCATCTAAATTAATTTAGAAAAAAAGGTGAAAAGACTGAAATCAGTATCAAATAGGGAGATATTACAATTGATACTATGGACATTCATAGGATCATAAGAGATAGTTATGAACAATTACATGCTAAAATTAGATAGCTTAGAAGAAGTGGAGAGCTTCCTAGAAGCATACAACCTACCAAGACTGAATCAAGAAATAGAAATAGAAAATCTGAACAGAACAATAACAAGTAAGGAGATTACATCAATAATAGAAAATCTCCCAACACAAAAAAATTCAGAACCAGATGGCTTTGCTAGTGAATTCTAATTAATTAAAGTTAGAAATAATATAAATCTTTCACAAACTTACAAAAAGTTGAAGAGGAAGAAACATTTCCCATCTTATTTCATCAGGACAGCATTACCCTGATACCAGAGCCCAGATAAGGACACTCTGGAAAATAAAACTTACAGAACAATACCTCTGATAAATACAGATGCAAAATTCTCAACAAAATATGAGCAAACTAAATTCAACAATGTATTAAAAGGATTCTATATTGTGACTAAGTGGATTATCCCTGGGTTGTAAGAATGTTCAACATACGTAAATTAAAAAATGTGATATACTGTATTAATAGAACAAAAGAAAAATCATATGATTTTCTAAATACATGCATGAAAAACATTTGACAGAATACAACATCCTTTCATGATTAAAAACCTCCACAAATGGATACAAGGAACATACCCTAAAGACACAATAAAAAAAATTGTTGGAGCTAATCAATGAATTCAGTTGCAGTGTATAAAATCAACATATAGAAATCAGTTGCATTTATACACACTAGCAATAAAACTTTTTTAAAATAAATAGAGAAAATCAGCCCATTCACAGTAGCATTAAAAAAAGTACAATACTTAGGAATAAATTTAACCAAGGAAGTAAAAGATCTGTATCCTGAAAACTCCAAGACCTTGATGAAAGAAACTGAAGTGGACATAAAAAAATGGATGGATCAGAAGAAATAATATAGTTAAAATGTCTATATCATCCAATGCCATCTATTGTTTCAATAAGGTACCTATTAAAATTCCAAAGGTATTTTTCACAGAAATAGAACGTCCTAAAAAAAACCAAAATCAATCTGATAAAAAAATAAGAGAAATAAGCATTTTTCCAAATAAGACATTCAGTAATGAATAGGTATATAAAAAGATGCTGAACATCACTAATGCTCAGGGAAATGGAAATCTAAAACCCACCAAGATATCACCTCACAACTATAACAATGGTGATCATCAAGAAGACAAGAAATAACAAGTGTTAGCAAGGATGTAGGAAATAGGAAACCCTTTTATGTTGTTGGTGGAATGTAAATTGGTACAACCATTTTGGAAAAACATTATGGAACTTCCTCAAAAAATTAGAATTAGAACTACCATATGATTCAGAAATTCCACTTTTGGGTATATATCCAAATGAAATGAAAATAGGAGTTTCAAGAGATATATGACCTCCCATGTTTATTGCAGCATTATTCACTAAGCCAAGATATGGAAACAACCTATGTGTCTGTCAAAGAAAGAAGGATAAAGAAAATGTAGTATACATATGCAATGTGATATTATTCAGCTACAAGAAAGAAGGTAATTCTGCCATCTGTGACAACACTGATGGGCCTTGACGGCATTATGCTTAGTGAGATAAATAAGAGACAGATAAATACCATACCATATCACTTGTATGTGGAATGTAAAAAGGCTGAACTTGTGAAAACAGAGAGTAGATTGGTAGCTACCATAGGCTGGGGTTGGGGAACTGGGCAGATGTTTAAGGCTACAAACTGGAAACTAGCATATAAATATGTCCTGCAGCTCTAATGCACAGCATGGTGATTATAGTCCACAACATTGTATTGTGAATTTCAAAGTTATTAAAGACTAAATTTTAATTGTTCCCATCAAAAATGAAATGACAATCATGTGACCTGATAGAGATGTTTGTTAGCTAATGTGATCGTGGTAAGCATATTGCAATACATAAGTGAATCAAATCAATATGTTACATACAGACTTGCACAGTTATGTCAATTATATTTCAATACAAAAACTTTTTGAAATTTAATTTTATAGATATTTTATATTTCTAGTTTTTCCTCTGGTATTTTTCCCTGATTACACACATAAATGTGATTATACTGATGGAAATCAATTGATTCTCACATACAGTCTGGAATTATAGAAATCAGGTAGATCAGTAGTATATATAAAATATTCAACATAAGGCCTAGCACAAAATCAATGTCTACTAAATAGAAACTGATTTTGGATAGTGACAGCAATTGTAATAGCAGTAATAGTAAAAAGAAAATATGTTATGGTTTGCAAAAAGCTTCAAAATATTATTTATTATTTAAAAAAGTAGTAATAATGTGTTTCTGGAAAAACATTTTTTTGTAATTTGTAAGAACTCAACAAAATGATTTAAATGTTTACTAAAATAAAACTGAACAAGCGGTTTGTTGACCTAAAAATGTTGAGTAAGATAGAATTGAATATAATGTATTTTTAAATATCTTCATCAGAATTCAAGGACTATTGGAAAGCAAATTCAGGTATGAATCCAGAATATGAGTGAATTACTCATCATAACCTACTTCACAGCCAAGATAATAATGTGAGGTACTGTAATTAATGCAATGATTTAAGATACTTTGTCTTGGAGAAAACTACATTTATAAGCATGTCATAGATGTCAAATCATTCAGGGAAACACATATTAAAGTTGATTTTGTCTATTTCTCTAGTTATGTTCAAAATTATACAAGCCATCATCATTAAAAAAACACACTAATGCACAGCAACATATTTTCAAGGGAACAAATACTGTCATATTTCGTTAGGTAACATGTGAGGTAACTTATTTCACTTTGTGATCAGTTCTCCATCATGGCATGACATCATGCTGATTGTAGGACATGAATTTAAGAAAGAGGCCTGTCCTTGGGTAGGTTAGGACACAAATACCTATAAGAGTTTCTCTAGATAAACTTTTTATCCTTGGGTAGACCAATATAGAAATACCTATGAGAAAATCCCAGAGCACCTTCTATGCTTGGTTAGACCAACATACTAAACCTTGGAGATTCTCCAGATATCCTCTCCCAAAGGAAGTCCATCTGGAGGCTGCTGAGTTCATTGAGAACCTACAAAAACCTCTCTGAAAATGGCTATATCTTTATAAGGTATATAATAGCATAGAATTAGTGAATCATTTTACAGAGAAAATATGTGTTTGGGGTTCAATCTGTTATAAAATACATATTGCTTGCTTAATATGGGTGAACACTCAAATCTAATACAGATTATATTTCTCTGAATTTCTCATTTCTTCACTAATTAGTCACCCCACAACTGAATAGCTGCTATTATTTCACACACACACACACACACACACACACACACACACACACACACACACATGCACACGATCATTTCCCCAAATAAAGTCTGAAGGATAAAGTCCATTTTGAAAGGCTCAAACTTGATGCCATAACCAGCAGTTACATATTTATACTGCCAAGCCTGAGTCCCTCTTGCCACCTCTTGCCACCACTGCATTCGCTGTACCCTCACCACCACCCATACCTCCAGACCACTACTGCAAACTCCATTGAAAAGAGAGCTATGGAGAGGGGATGCAAATGTGAGTAGGCCAGGGCCCATTCCTTTTTATTTTCAGTTCCTAGTATGAGGCCTGACACTTAATAGGTTCTTGATAAACATTTGTGGAGTGACCACAAGAATTTTCAAGTAAATAATGATTATATAGCAGCTAATTCTAGTTAGAAATTCTGCTCAGGGATTGAAAATACAGACTTTCAGTTAGCCTTAAAAACAAAACAAAACAAAACAAATAAGATTAAAAAGAAAATTTTATGTTCCAACAGGACTATTGAAAGGAAGAAGCTGTTAGCTTTATTTATTTTTCTTCCTACTCCCCAGTGGCTGGAGTCCTGGTGCAATCCAGTTATCTGTTTATTAATGAAGACAAGATCATCAGGAGATTTTAGTGATAAGAGTTTGGTTCATCTATGTCTTGATTTTACATTTTACTTTTATTTCACTCTCATGTGTGTATGATTCTGTGTCAGCGAGGCCTTATTCATCACCAAGAGTGAGAGAATACTATCCATGAAATGCATAACAAAGCATATTGCCGTACATATATTAGCCCATGTACAGATGATGAAAGTTATTTATCAAGTATATTTGGGGCTAAATTTAATAAAATATGTTCTAAAATTTTAAAAATTGTAAGAGCTTTCATCTGATAGAGTAACACTGTCAAGGGAATCCTAAATTCTAATCCTGCACTGGCTATTTAATATGACCTTAGTAGCTAATTACGTGACCTTTGTGAAGTAATGCAAAATGGACTTAACATGCTGTACTGTCATTTCTATAGCTTTTCCTCAGGTAAAAAAAGAAGAAAAAATGTAATGGAACATTCTGTAAGCAGAAAAGAGGAAAAACATTTTGTACAAAAGTGTCCAGCACTGGCCCCTTTCCTTGTTAGACATACTCCAAAAAGCTTCATTAGCCAGGCTAAGGCCACTGTGGTGGTTTATTGGGCATTTATTTATTTTTGTTTTATGTTAGTTTATTGCTATTGTCACCCTTCTTTTGGTCAACTTGAAGATGAGCTGTTTATACCTGATCATCCTTATGTTCAGTGTGGTTCTAATGAGCTAACACCCTGGCCTCAGGGAACTCAAGGAGGGACAGACAAGATGGGATAAATTTGTTGGGATTTTTGGAAACATCTTTTCTCTCATCCAGGAGGACCACAGGAGGCATTCTCCTTCTTTGCCCTTCCTAAACTTGTCCAAATACAAGTGACCTGAGGCATTCAACCATGGATCCCAGGATCCCATTCCAGACCCACTGACTGTAATCTTCATGAAAGGCTAAAATCCACCTTTACAAAAACATTTCTGGAAGATTCTTACAAGGATGCAGAGTTAGAAACATTGGCCTACAATGATCCTTACTGCTTAGGAGGGCACTGCAGCCTCAGTAACACGGGACAGCTTGCTACAGATAGGGACTTTCAGATCCCTTCTCTGGAATACTGAATCCAATTCTGAATTTTAGCAGGTTCTTAAAGGCAATCCATATGTACATTAAATTTTGAGACTTAACCCAGACGAGAGATTTTCAGTGAGTCCTTGGGCTGGCAGCATCAGCACCACTGGGGGCAAATTCCTAGCCACGCGGTAACCCACTGAATTAGAAACTGTGGGAGCTGAGGCCTTATCAAGCCTCGGGGTGATACACACTCACCTTTGAGAATCATTGAACTATTCAGCAGAGAAGTATTCAGAGCTGCAGAAACTCTGTTGATGAAGGATGAACATCTGGAGTTGACAGAGAGCTGGACATTCTCTGCTGCTTGATCTAGACTAGTTTTACCTCCAAATGGCTCAGTTCAGTGAGAAAATTTGTATTTTTTGAAACATAATCCTGAACAAATGCAACTACTCACTAACAGAGCTGTATATAATTGTATGTGTGCAATTAAATGTCTGGAGTCCAAAGACAAGAAACTTTCAATAGGCCCACAAGAACTTGGCCTCTTTAAGATTTCAGAATAGGTCATTTTTAGTTCTTGAGTACAAATGAAGAATGCAGATTCTTCCCAAACACAACTGCCTGGGAGGAAAAACACGTTTTTCAAGATTCAAATGGGCTCCATGATATTAGAAGATAACCATCTAATGGGAAACAGCAATAAGTCCCCAGATGCCATCTAAATCCACAGGAATATTCATTTTTACAATAAAGTGGTTTGGAGGTCTCACTACATGATGCCATATCACAACACACAAAGAAGGGAATATTCTGGCAAAGGAAGAAACCTACATTACATTGCACCTCAAATCCTTCAGAGGTGATTATATGATGAAAACAAAAGCCAAGAAAAGAAGTACATGTAATATTTTGGAAAATGTGACATAAACCACAGCACAGAAATGAAAGTGCTCTAACCAAAATTTAAAGATGGTAAGAATTCAGATTTTTTTTTTCTTTCATCCAAAATCTCTGGGATGCACACACACATTTTGCATATGTGGGTGTTACATAATGCTTATAATGTCAAAGTCTGCATAGACTATACTTAGGCATTTCTTATAATTATGTAAATACACATATTCATTTATAACATGAAAAAATATTTGACATACATTTTATGCAAATGTCTGTTTGCATAACATTTTGGATAGTAATACAAACTAATAATCTTTTGACAACAATTTTTAAAAGAAAAGAAAATTTTGTTGGGTTGTAGAGCTCTTTGGCCAATAAATATGTAATTCTGCAATGTACTGATTATACAGTAAATACATGAGCACCTCAGAGAAAAGGTTAATAGCCGCACTTTATATTTGCTAAATGTTAATTATTTTTCCAGAGGATTTTCATATTGTGCCACTGCATTCTTGGAATAAAAAGAAACAGCATATATCTTTGCTATTTGTATAAAGCTGAGAGCAAAAGCATACTAACAATATAAAATCAAGATACCTCAAGTATTTTTTCAGGGTGTCCAGTTTTATTTTAATTTTACCTGAAATTCTTGAGAGCATAATTCTAGTTCCCTTTTACCCTCCTACTAAATTTGGGTTCTAAGTTGCTTCTCTGAAGTGTGAGAAATGAAACATCTGGATAAAGGCAATGGACAACCACCAAGACACCAATTCTTCCCAATTTTGTTCTATCACTATAAATATTTTACAATGCAGAAATATATACTTAGTTTTTGTTGTTTGGTTGGTTGGTTTTGGTTCTGGTGGGGTTTTTTGGCTAGAAAATGTATATTTTTCTCAACCAATAGTTCAATAACACTGACAAAGATGTTAACCTCAAATTAGATCATAAGTTGCATGTTTATCAATAATTCCCTAAAATGCAATTTTTTAAATTCATTTAGTTTATAAGATGTATTTATGGGAAAAACTAAGTAGGCTTCATATATAATACATATATAATACATGGCAAATATTTTTTCATTCGTAAAATTATTTTTGGTTACCAATTCCTTGCAAACAATGTGAGACAAATGTGTGTAGATAAGTCATTCATTTTAAGTGAAACTGTAATAATAACTATTGAAATAGAACATCCATGAACAATTTAATTCTGATTAAAACATCTATAATATTAAATATTTTACAAATGGTTTCTTAATTATTCACATTGACTCAGATACTTGTAAGATAATAACAGTCCATGACCTGCCTGCTATGGATGGTGAAGAATCTGACATTCTTTATGCTAAAGAATACCTACTTGTATCCTAATGATTTAGCCTGCCACACTTTCAAGGGTTCTGGCAGAACACATGAGACTCCTGGGTCATAAAGTAAGGACTTGATTACATACTCTCAGCATAGCAAGCACCAGAGCATCAGCATATTGTGTTAGTCCTTCTTGTCTGCATGTCTCAAAGATGGTCCAGACGGAGCACAGCACATGCAGTGGGTTGAACTGAAGTACAGGAATCTTGAGCTTAAGGAACCTAAATCTTTTTAAACATCCTGCCTTCTTCTCTGTAGGAAGATATTACCTCTCTTATGCTAATCACTATGCATGCCTGCCCTTTGCTCTGGAAGGAGATGCTCTATGTTTTATCTAAGGCTATTTGCTATAAAAATATCCTTAGAAAGGTATCCAAAATGAAGTGTAGTAGTAAGTACACTTAGGGGGTAAATAAGAAAAAAGGTATTGTTGCTTAAATGTGCCAAAAAAAATTGATGATAACCCACCAGAGTGTTCTAGGATACCAGAAAGAGATCACAATAAGACTGGAAACTACCTTTTTCTAAGAGAAACTGGAAAAATGTTGATTTCTCAGATATTGATAGAGAACTAGATTACCAAGTAGAAGCTGAGCAATCTAGGCATCTGGATAAATATACATACATTTATTTATATATAGTTGTATAGTAGATATTTTGGTGACTGGTTTCCTGGTATATGTAAAACACTGCCAAATTATTCCCAGTTTAGTTTGATCAAGGAAACACTCTGAAAGATTTCTAGTGATGAAGATCTAGCTCTGTGTGGGTGTGTGTTTAATATTTCTGAATGAATAGTAACACTTGTTAGTGGTAGTTGTTGATTATCACATTCATTGAAAATTAGAATTGAGTCAGTCTTTAATTTACCATAACAACTCTTCTACCCCAAGTCTTACATTTCTAGGAAAATTTGTATTTTCTTTTTTTAACATGAACATTCAGTGAATTAATTGGGTACATATGTAGTCAGAAAGGTCTGTATGCCATTCATGTGGGAAAACAGAAGACAGCCTAGGGGTAAGAGCACAAGAGAATGAAAGAGTAAAAGATTTAAATGTGGAACAAGGATTGAAGGAAAGGAGGAAAAGAAGTAGAAAAATACTTTGAAATAACCTTTAAAAAATTTTTAATCTTGAAGCTTTCTATCTTAAAATTTACTCCCATTATGCGAAAAGACATTTTAAAAAGAGCTGAGCCTGGCAGAGGCTGACAGACCACTCCCGCTCTGCTCACACCTTTAATTTAGCATACATTTATTTGCACTTGCAAGACAGTGGTATATTTTAGAAATTCACAAAATCACTTTGAGATTGGAAAACATTACTGCTATCACTGATGCAAGACTAGCTCAAAGCTAACTCTCAAAAAAAAGAAAGTTATTGCATTGGAAACAGAGATGTGAACACGGGAGATAAGCCAGGGTTACTTTGTGTTATGACATGCAAGGCAAGCAACTTCAGGACCACTTAAATGCCAGCAGTTCACAATGTGCAGACCCAGAAAGCAAATTGCATAGAAAAATAAAATATGCAGCCCCCATTTGGATGTCAAATACTTGCTGATGAATATAGACAGGCACAAAGTGGGACCTGTGAACTGAAGAGTAAGAAGAGCATAAATGTGGGACATCTGGGGGCCCTGTGGGGTGGGGAATTATTTCATGAACTAAGGCAAAAAACTCAGATGAAGACTGAGCAGAGAGCAGAATAAAAGGCATGCCTATATTGGGAAATTTTGACATGCATGTACTAGGAAGAATTAGTTGACAGCTACAGTTCTGACAGCCAAGGCAGAAGGAACACATTAAGGGAATTCTGCAGCTAGGAGGCAGAAATGATCACTTTTGCCCGACACTGCAGCTTAGGGTGGGGAGGTGTCTGTGCATGATCACCAGTGAGGATGTCAGGAAGGACACTTATTGAAGTCACAGGTTACCAGTACGCATAGCTCTTAAAATACTGAAAGGCAAAGGAATACCCAACTGTGTGCAAATGCACATACAATAGTAACAAAAATGTCAGGCAGGAAATTGTCCTATTGTCATAGTTGGTGCTTTGAACTTGAATAATTAATCAAGGTTTATAAAATATTGCCATATCTGCATAGAAGGTGATAATTTAAATTAGTACAAGATGCTAATTTATTGATTGAATTTGAAACCTGTGATAATTAAGGTAGCATTAACTCCAATGCTGCTAAAAGTAAATTATCTTTTTTATACTTCTGGTAAAATGATTTGGCACTTCATCATGATTTAAATTATCCAAATCATGATTATAGAGGAATTTCCTTAAAGAATGAAGTTATGAAAGTTGAACATAAGATAGTATTATTGACTCAAAGTTCTCCATGGCCTGAACAATTGCAAAGCTCATCAGAAAACTTGAAATGTGAGCCAGGGTCCTGGGCTAATTGGCTTCAGAACCATCTGCTCCTCTTTATTTGCTTCTCTATTTCACTGTGCCAAATGCAAACATGGAACTGCTTCCCTTATTCTGTTTTTCAGGGTTTCTGAGGACATGTGAAGATAAATGGTCTTGATCTTTGCCTTTGTCCTCCTTCAGTTAATTAAGTTAAAGAAAATAAAACTTATTCTAATGAATACTAAGCAAATATGAGTTTAAACCTTTCTCCAAACAAACTGGAAGTGACCTGGAACACAACTCGTATGGCAAAACCAGCATTTAACTTTAATTCCCATAAAGTACAAGGTGATTTGGGAACTAGCCCATGGATCCCATGGAGGAGGCTGGCTCCCCACTGGCCAGCACAGCAGCTCAACACCCGGCACAGGTGGGTGCCTGCCACATGTTGGGCACACGATAAATGCCTGAAAGGAAGCTCACATTAGGTCAGGGCAGCTGGTATTTGTGGATGAGTGGGGTTGGATTTTAAAAGACAAAAGAAGTAGTTGAAACAACATCAAAGAAAATAAGCACAGTTTCTAACTACAGACATCCTCAATGCAATTACTGGGTTAGTGAAGAGAAGTGGGACATAAGACGCCCACAATCATTCAGCCTGCTTTGTAGTTCATTGCAATTTGTTTTTCTTATTAAGCCTATTTCATCATTTTTTTAAAATAATACAAGACAAAATTACTTTATACTCCTTTAAATCACATCACTAAACAGTTATTAATGTGCTGGAAAATATTCTAGGCGACAAGAGGAAATCCCTCTGGGAATGCAGATAAATATGAGCACACTGACGAGGACACTCAAGAAGTGACAGCATTAGACCTGTGTCGGTGTTGAGGATGGTCAGTTTCCTTTTAGGTCCATTCCTATTTCACAGGAAATAATGTTAACGCAGTAAAATCTATTCATCTCGGTAATGGGAGGAATAGGGATAATTCTCAAACGCCAGGAACATTTATATTGATTTTGGAATATGATTTCAAACTTACGTTAAAGCATGAATGTGTCTGATGCTCTAAGAATCATATCACTTCTGAGTAGTAATAAAGCATGTCTAAGAGACAATATGTAGACAATTGAGTCTTTCATTTCAATTCAACTTAAAGCAGACACTAAAAAGACATTTTAAAAAGAGCTGAGCCTGGCAGAGGCTGACAGACCACTCTGTCTTCTACATGCCTGCATAGCAGACATACAGGAATACAGACATGTTCCTGCCCTGAGCCTTCTAGCTAAGGAACATGAGAGAGAAGCCCCCAGGCCAGCAGTGTGGGCCGTGCTGGGAAGCAGCCCTGAGTCCTGCTTGCTGGGGTAGGAAGGTACAATGCCAGGGCTGCAGAGAATGGCCGGCCTGGAGGATAGGCAAGAGGGGATCTGAGGGAGGAGGGCTGAGGGTGGACGTGCAGCTTCTCAGGCTGACTGTGAAGGGAAGTCTGCCTAGAGAGAGAAGACAGTGCATGAGCAAAGGCCTAGAAGGCAGATTTGGGGTAGAATTCAAAGACAAAGGCCACATAGCAGTGATTCACTTAGAACAGCAGGCCTGGGCCCTGGCTCACCGGAGCCCCCAAATGATGCCAAGGTTTGGGGTATTTGAGGACCAGCAGAGAGTCTGGCACTGTACAAACACCAGCATAGTGAATTCTCATAAGTTATTTCTATTTATGAAGATAAGGAACAGACTGGAGGAGTACACATTGGCCAGAGATAACACTTCATCTTTTAAGGTAATGCTGAGCACTGCTCTTCGACAGTAAATCCCTGGCCTGACCACTGTATCACTGGGAAGCCGCACAGATCCCTGTCTTTATCTGAGATTCGTGACAGGAGGCAGAAACCCAGGCTCACGGGGGCCTGCCATGCTTCCCCTGGCTGCTTCCACACCTTCCCTGGGAGAGCAAACCTGGTTATTTGGCCTGAAATTGCTTGGCAATCCCCACATAGTGGTGAACTGAGCAAGCGTGTGACTTCAGCTCCCCCAGGGCCCACATCACATACACGTGAAAAAGAAATAAGCCCCCCAAATGATGACAGCCAGTGGACAGGGCATCAGCATGCAAGGGCGGGTCCAAACATGCTGAAGGATGGGAAAAGAGCAGTGGAAGAATTTCTGGGGCAGAAGGGCCATAGCCCAAGATAAACCACAACCAGTTTGCATGGCATACTGGGTGTGGGCCATTCCTCTGGGACCCCTGGGCCACAGGTACACCTGACACAAGGAATACAGTCAGCCTAAAAGCCACAATTAACCAAAGGCAAATAGATCACAAGTTTTCTCAATGAACAAATAAAATTTATTTTTGTGATACTTAAGGCTAATAATGAGAATATTGTTGTCCTAAAATAAAACCTCCTTCTTTCTGACAACATAGGAATCCCTCAGATGGAGGTTAAATCCCACAATTGACTCTTAAATGAATGTGTAACATTTTGGGATCAGATTTCCCATCAGCAGCAATGGATGCTAAAATATAATGGAGCATCATCTTCAAAGCTCTGGGGGCAAAATGTTTTCAACATATCCTTCAAATGTTAAGGCAGAACGAAAGCATTTTTGAACCTTAAAAGATTCATAAATTTTATCTTTCATATATCCTTTCTCAGGTAAAGTGAATGAGTACATATAGAAGCACATAACTTAAAAAAATAACTTTAAAATAATTAATGTAATTTTCAAATCTGAACAGTAGTGGGCAGCATGAGGTGGTAATACAGATAGTTCAGTTTCCTTTTTTTAGTAAATAATATTGAATCATCATGAATTAGAGATATGAGCATATTATTTAGGTTAAAATTGAGAATCTAATTAATAGGAAAATCAATAAATGACTATGAGAAGTTCTACATTCTTCAGTCCTTAAGTCTTACTAAATAGCTGTTTGGCTTATATTTTTTTCTGTTTCATCATTTGTAAAATGAAATGTTTGAACTAAAATTCTCTGTAAAGCAGCATGATTTCAGGGCTATAGGGTAGGTGTTGAAAATAAACAGACTTTCATTTAAATTTTCCTTCCACAACTTCCAGACTTAGTCTCCTTGTCAAAAACACCACATGCTTCTCCAGAATGGCAGGATTTATTTTATTAAAAGACACGTTTCAAAACTAAGTGTATTTCGCTATATCCTTCCATTTTCAAGATTAGTAGCATCCCAATCTTACACGATCAGGCATACAATTCCATGAGTTAATTCCACCTTTAATTGCACCGTTTCTAGCCAGAAAGAAAACAGGGAGCTCAGTGCTACAACCGCAAGGACCTGAATTCTGCCAGTTACCATGTGAGCTAGGAAGAGTACCCCATGCTTCAGAAAGGGCACAGCCTGGCCCACACCTTGCTTGTAGCCTTGGAAGACACTGAATCAGGGACCCAGCTGAATTCCTGACACATGGAAACTGTGAGTTAATAATACATGCTGTTTTAAGCCATTAAATTTGTGTCATCTGTTACACAACAACAGAAAATTAATATAGCAGAAGATATAGCAATGTCAACCTTCAGGTGGCAAGACTCACCAGGACAGGGTAAACAATATATAATTACAGCTAATTCATTTTTGATCACTGCATGTTAAGATACATTTGTGACACAATGTATAGAAAATGTGATCCTGGACCATAAGTAACTTAAACTTGGTATTATTTTTAAAAATAGGAAAGAGAGAAATTGTTATTAGCATTACATAGAGTATTCCAGACAAGGTGTGATGATGTGGCAAAGCTTTTTGAGGGAATCTAACTAAAAGGAAACCTGGCCATGTTTTAGTTTGCAGTGAATCAATAGTGCCTCTTCATAAAAAGGCTGATTAGTGACTGCTTGCTCCAGACGTAAAGAGCTGTCTATAAGTTTTAAACCTTTTGTGGGAGGGGGTGGGGAAAGTCAAGGCTTTCTTTATTCAAAGCAAATAAAGGACAAATGTGGTTTTGCATCGGCAGGAATGCAGAGAAAGCAGGCAGATTGAGCTTTCTGGATAAGCACAAGAAGGGAATAACTCTCTGAAATGGAGTGTCCTGTTGGGGATTATCGAGTGCATTTTTCACTCATAGGTCTGCCCTTCTTAGATAGGCGCACACCCAGCTGAGGGCTTATGTGTCCTTACTCAGAGAACAGGTATGCACTATCAATTAGTCCTTCTAAGGCACCATGGGTTTCCTTTGGGACCAGTTAGAATACTAAACCCAAAAGCATGTGATTTGTGACTGAAGACTGAGCCCTTCATCCTTGTCTTCCTGGATGGTTTCCGTCTTCATTTACTGATCCTCAGCCATTAACATTTGTGTTGAAAGCACCACTACTGTTATCACACTGAATGTGCGTTTGTGGCTGCAATTTATCTCACTTGAATGAAAAGGGATGGTTTCTGGCCTCAATGTTATTAGTCAACAACGTGAAAGAACACACTGTGTGTATGCATGTGTGCAAAGCATACGTGTGCATGCAACACACACACACATGCACACATCTCAGTGGCCTAATGCAGTTAAATAAATGCTCATGCTGCATTTCTTTGACTTGTGGATCGCAGGAGAAAAAGCCCTATCTAGCTTGTCATATTTCTCTAGGGCAGTGTTGTACTTGAATTACTTATCAAGGTAACATCTTTATTTTTCACGGCATCAGTGAGTTCTCCTTGCTTGGAATGATAAAAAGGCTGAAATGCTCCTGCCCATTTTCAGGGCTACTTTCAGTGAGAAGCAGAGTTGCTAAAAGTGCTCGTTCAATGCAGGTGTTCTGATGGCTCTAAATATTGTGAGGAGGCAAGAGCATTTCAGTTGCTTTTGAAAATCTGCCTGAGAGCTGTCTTAATTTGTATATTGGCTGTTTACCAGAATAGAAAGAATAAAAACAGAACTATTTTGAATAACGGGGAGCCAGGGCTCCTCCCTTCTCCACAGGGATCCTCTGTAATACAAAGAGAGAAGTAAAAGTCCCCTTCCTCCGGAGTCAATTAAAGCAGAAACATGTTATCCAACTCTGTTTTGAAGATTACTTTCCAATCTTAAGCTAATTATCTAACTGTATTTACCCTTAGCAGTTGGAGAAAGCCTATCTTTCTGAGTCTTAATTATGCAATATTTAAGATGAGGTGGCTATAAATAAGATTTCTTAAAGTCTGTTTCTGGATCACATTTCTCTGAGTCCATAATTCAATTTTACTTATAAGGGGAAATAAGAAAAAGTGAGCTATTTTAAACAGTGAGATGAGGGGGAAAATAAAAGTAAGAAACAATGATGATGGCCATATTTGTCTTTCTTGTTTAAAAAACTCAAGTAAAAGCAGACTCCACAGAAAAGTTTACAAATAGTTTTTAAAACTCTCCTTTACTTATACCAATAAAACACAAAGGAGCATACAAAATTATAAAGACTGATGAAATTCTCTACAAGAAAGAATTTTTCCAACAGGATAAAAAATATCTAAGAAAGAAACATTAT
The DNA here is from genome assembly GCF_040802235.1 of Manis javanica. NCBI lineage: Eukaryota > Metazoa > Chordata > Mammalia > Pholidota > Manidae > Manis > Manis javanica. Next base: position 137,512,696 of record NC_133157.1, on the reverse strand, counting down.
CTTAAAATGGTCCCAACATAAAGCAAAAGGACAACCCTTCATAAGTTTTAAGTAGGAGTATATAAATGCTATGAGAAAAATAAGCTTTAGAGAAGTAAAAAAAAAAATACCATAAATGTAGTTTCTCTGAAGAAAGAAAAATAATTCTATATTTTGAGAAGTTTAACTGTAAGCCTTTTGCAGCATGAAGAAACACAATGATTATAATTACTGCCACCAGCATACAGGATACCAGTCCACATGTTGGGGGCTGTATCTGAAGCATGTTTCAGAGGTGAACACGTTGATGACCCATTACATTTCAAGTAAAACAGAAAACCCTCCAGATTTACAGACTCTTCCATACCTTCAACATTTTACTCTGAACTATCTTTTCTGTTCTTACATGCTTAATGTATCATCTCTTTTAATATCAAACTGAACCCAAAACACCAGAGTCTCCTCCATGACAGGGAATGTTCTTCCTCACCCCATTCTCCCCCCAGGACCCCAACTCTTACAGTTTGGAGGTGCTCAGTATTTAAGTTTCATTCTTTAAAAGACACATTTGTGGGGTTTTTTTTCCAGTTCAGGAATGATGCAGTGGTATTTCCTAATCATCAAAGATTGTCAAGCAACTGCCTGCCTACTTCAGGAAAAGATTTTAGCTAACATTTTTAAACATTCTAAAGTTTATTTTACAGTTTTCTCAGACCAGGTATGTCCTGCTACTGAATAAAGGAAATTTCAGCTGTGTTCAGCCCTTCATATCACCTTACATTAGGTGGTAATTTGGTTTTAGCACTACTGAATTTTTTTCATTTGCTTGCACAATTTCCCCTCCAGTTTGTTATGCCACGGTCTGTGTTTCATTGTGATGTTCCTGCTATAAGTCTATTTATTTCCAGAACAGCTCACTGAGTATCTTTGAGCTCATCATTAAATTATATATGATAAGAAGAAAGGCAAAGCATATTAATCAAAAGAGATAAATGCATTCTTTTCAAAGGTTAATTTTCTAGAAAACTCAAACAGTAGCATTCATCTTTTCTGTCAAAAATAATTGAGTGCCTCTTTGTGTCTTTCCTATATAAAGCTTGGATAGCCAAGCACTAGGTGAAGGGAAACTCTGTGTATAGATATGTTCTATGTGAACAAGTAACCAGCTTGTTCCAGTTTACTTGTACTTTCCTGGATTTTTATTGGAAATCCTACATCTTGAGAATCTTGAGAACCCCTCAGTCTGAACGATCTGAGAAGTCCAGACACCCTGACACCAGCTACTACATGAAAATAACCTACAAAACTAGAACACCAACATTTGCAGCCCTAATGAGCAGCAGACTTACCTAAAAATCACCAATACCAGCTCAGAGCACTGAGAGGACAAAGGGACACAAGCCGCCTCCTGAAAGAGTAGCGCACCACTGCCTAGGAAAGCAAACACCAAGAAACCACACACACTAGACCTGACTCTTACCAAGACTCTGGAACTAATCACCAGTTTACAGGATAAAAAGATACATAACATGTAAAAGAATAGCACAGAGATGCAATTGGCAAAATTCAGACCAGGAAACTGGAAAAGAGGTCAGGATTCTTCAACAAATACATTCCAGAGTTTAAAAAAAAAAATAGTGATAAAGAGAAAGAGGGAGAATTCCCAGGCTGGAAAATCTACTCTTGCAAATTGGTCCCATGAAGCTTTGGAATCGTTGAAGTGAGGTCTGTATTTTAACCATGAGTACTTAATATTAGCAGAGTTGCAAAATCATAAGGGGCATCCAAGAAGGTTTCCTGCATATTAAACACACAAAGCATTTTCTGGTTCTTCTAATGAAGTGAACTTTCCCCCTATGGAATCTAACAAATATTTATTCATGCTACATAGACATACTTAGCTTATTGAAATAAGCACTTATTCCACTGACTTATCGACAGTAAACTTCCTGATGTCAGGGACTCTTTCAAATTATTATAAATTCTGCGATGTCTCCCTTGATGTCATATGCAGAGAAGTTAAGCAGTACATACTATGAGAATTATGTTTAAATGTGCCAGGAGTGAAAGCTGTGATCATGCGTGGACAGGGGCTCTACAGACATGGCTTCCTACACTGTCCTAGCCCAGCAGTATGGGGGACTGTGGTATTCCGCAGAAAGAAGAACCAGCTGCAGGATGGAGTTATCTTGTCAGCGCGCTAACATCAACCACCCTGCCCTATCCTTTATGTCGACTGATGTCTTATTTTTGAATTATCTCCCTGGGAAATATCCATACTCATTATGGTGATGGGATTAAGGCTCAGGATTTCAATTCTATTAAGCCCAGAAGATTATCTGATAAACAATGTGTACCTCATATACAGTGAGTCATCACTATTTTTTATTTCAAAAATCAATAGGATCATTGCTTTGGTTTGTATTATTTGGTAACTTTACAAAGTGAAGTGCATATGGTGATTATGTAAGAGTCAAACATAATAACATCAATGATTAAAATAATTTTACACAACAGATAAAATACAGTGAAAGATGTTATTTCATAAATTCAACCTAGTTTGCTATTATTTGCTATTTACATTTTCTTATTTCAAATCCAATGCAACATTAATAATCCTAATAATCCTGTTAAAAATGAATCCTTGGTTTTTATTTTATTTTGTTTTTTCCTTTGCAATCCTTTAAAATGATTTTTTTTATGGTTAAAGTAAGTTGATTGCTCATTGCTTTCAACCATTTTAATATTCATGACATTTTGATGGTTCTTATAGAAATATCTCACTTTACTTAAATGTAGTTTAATCAGCACAGGTAAGTACTTTCACACAGAAATCATGGTAATGATGTAACAGTTTTCCAACTAATAGTTGGCTCATAAACTACTTTCTAATTAATGCCATGTTCTATTTCATCAGTGCTGACGACATCCTCGTCTGCCTTTCCCACCTTCTGCAGGTTTCAGAGTGCCCCTCACTAGGAGGTCAAGCTCCTTGGAGCTTAATAATCCCTGTTGACTGACAGAAATTACTGTTGGGTAAAGAAGGCAGGAAAAATTTCCATGGCAAAAATTGTGTGATTTCTGATTCTTAGTTTTCTGGTTTTTATTTCAATTTTGTTTCCTGGCCATAAAATCCCAGGCAGCTTTCCTTAAAAAAAAAAAAATAGGCCTTTGATTTAATAATCCTGAGCTGTCATACTAGTGGTTTTGTGTAAGTGATCCAGAAAGATCACTGGACTTCTCTGGAACAAACCTGCTTCAGCTCTGCAAAGGATGGCCTAGGCCAGATGGCACGCCAGTCCCCTTACAACTCCAAGATGCCAGGGTAACTAAATGCCCACAAGTGCAGAGCCTGTGAGCCAATGTGAGCATGTGGCACAATTCTGTTTTGTTTTTATACTTCCATCCATGTTGAGCATGTTAGAAAGTTTCTCTACCTTCGTTCTTCTATTTCATCTGTGATAATGCTATCTGGGCTGCCTATTTCTTTTGTTTTTTATTTTTTTTTAATTGAGGTACATACAATAAAATGTATAAATCTTAGTGTATAGTTCAATGCATTTTGACATGTGTATACACTTAGGTAACCATCACCCAGATCAATATATTAAACACTCTCTAGTAATTCATCAAGTATAAATAAAGATAAGAATATTCATACTGGTGTGAAATACTGTATGTGTAAAGAATGTAACAAAGCATTTATCCAGACCTCAGTCCTTACTAAATGTCAGAACATTCATTCTAGACAGAAACCTTACAAATGTAAAGAATGCAGCAATTATTTTTCATATCCCTGAAAAGTTAGTCTTCATCAGAGAATTCATACTGGAGACAAACCTTACAAATATAAAGAATGTGGTAAAGCCTTTAAGTTGTGCTCAAGCCTTACTGCATACCAGATAACTCATACGAGAGAGAAATGATTTTTCCACAGATGTAGTATGGAGTTTTTGTAAACTATACATGTAGGGAGCATGAAAGCTTTCAGATGGGAGAAAAGAAGCTAAAAATTGACTGTGGCAAAGCTGACAACTGTTCCTCACATACTGTACAAATGAAAATTCATAGTGGAGAGAAAACATACCAATATGGTTAATGTGGAAATAATATTGCCCAAGAAATTCACCTTAGAAACATGACAGTCTTCATAATGGAGAGAGACTTTACAGGTACAAAATACTGCTGGAAAGTATTTAAGTAAAAATGTAAAGCAGCCAGGAATGAAATACATAAGAAAGCTCTAAGACACCAAATTTTTTAGAGGTTACTCTCACAGTATTATTCAAATGATTTCAAATAAACAGGGATCAGATAAAAAAAAAAGATACCAAACATTCTCACTCATTTTTCCCCCTTTCCCTTCTCACTCATTTTTCCCCCTTCCCCTATTTCACCCATCCTCCCACCCATCCCCATGGCAACCAGCAGTCTGTTCTCTGTGTCCATGAGTTTATCTTTGTTTTGTTTGTTTGTTTTTGTTTTTCAGATTACACATATGATTGTTATAATAGGATATGATACATTGGAAAATATTTTGTTCAAAGACAGTAAGATGCTAATAGTACTTTAGGAGAGGAAATACAATATAGAGGGCTCAATTGCAAATATGAAAAGAGAAAATATCAGAGATTAAAGGGCAAAGTATAAATTTTAAATTTAGTCTAGAGAGATTATGTAGATTGAGGATCAGAATAACAGATTATAGGAAGTTTTTTTCTTTTTAAAGGGCAAGGCAAATGTGAAGACTTGTTTTTGCCTAGGTCCTCCTCTTCTATAACCGTCTGTGACAATATTTATGCATATTAATAAAATCTGTCTTCTCTTTTACTGATTATGTTTACATTTATTACCAACAACCACGGAGTCATAAACTAACAAATACAAGATATAGAAGAGACCAGAAGATGTGGTATTTAGTAAAGAGAATGGTCTCAACATCACATGGGGAGTTAATAATGCACAGCTGTTTAACACAAAGACTTTTATACAAAATTGAGAATATACATACATCCTTAAGTGATAATTGAGACTCAATGTTGTTTATAAGTATTAGGTTAAACCACATGAAATTACTGTTATTGAAAATGTTTTGGCCCATGCAAATGACAATTGTGTATGTTTCAATCTTACCATAAAATGACTCTCCAATAGTTCCTAGTTTTTATTTTTTACCCATACACGTATAGACACAGTGAACAAATACAAAGTATACAGCTATAGATTTTTAAGTGTTTAAATGCAGTATTTTTTCTTATTCTAATAATGGGGACTGGACCAAAATACAATATATATCATGTATACATTGAGAAATCAATGTGAATTCTATTATATTTCTAAATAAAAAATGACCAGACTGAAGAGTTTTGCTTGAACCCAAGATAATGCAACAACATATGACTGGTTTAATTCTCATTATCACCAAATATTCTGGCTGACCCCACAAGAAAAATGCTAATGTTTCTAAATACATTTGAAAATAAGTTCGGAGGGTGGGTTCCAGAGGGTAAATGAATTTAATAAATATCAGGGATAGATTACTTCAAGTAAAGGGAATCCTAAATGAAGACACCCAGAGGTAGAACAAAGCGAACGTGTTCAAGGATCTCTGAGAAGCCTGGGCTGGAGGGGGCTCACTGATAATTCCAGACTCCATCACTGCCTGGCCACAGGCTTAGAAGGATCACCCTAGTCACAGTTCCACAGCCAGTGTGCGATTTCAGAAAGCCTCCAGGCAGAGAAAATCTATATGATAATTTTACTTTTATTTTCACATACAATCATAAAATTAGACAAGGACAAACAAGTATGTGTTTTCCAGCTTTCTTTGTGGAATAGAAATATTTCATTTTTGTTGTTCAGTTATTTATTCCTGGAAGAACTGTGAGATCACTTGCATTTTACAGCAAGGAGAATTATTTCACCAAATAGCCTTATGATTCAAAAGTGGTCATTTATTCAGTAAACAATTACTAAGCCCTCATTACAGACTCTGAGCTGGACCTTATGGGTATAAAGATGAATAAACATGAAGACTGTGTCCTGAACAAGTTTTAGTCCTGTAGCAAATAAATAACTTTACAGGCACTGATGTAAAAATGTCACTGTACTCTGAACAGGTTTGCACCACAGGTGTTTTGTTTGTTTTTAAATTTAGACTTCATTTAGTTTGATTACTCAAGAGAGGGAACTGTTTGGAAGAGAACTGCACCCAACCTTTTCTTTACATGAGATTGGCATTCATCTAGTATAAGGAAGCCATGATTTTTCAGATGTGGTTGTGAGGTCAGTGTCCACACCCAGGAGAGCAAACCAGTGTGGGGTTCATGAGTTTCTGTACACCTGCCCTCCTGTGAGCTGTTAGAGCCACTGCCTCAGGCTCCTCAGATGGATGTGTTCGGATTCAGTGTTTCTACAACCATGGTTTAGAGGATGTTAGTTTAATTGAATATGGTTTTCGTCTTGCCTCTGTGGATCTTACCAGTTTTGCCAGTTTTTATTAACTTTTATTAAGAAATAAACAGAAAGATATAGAGAAATAAATGTAGTGCATACTACCTGTTTTGTCTAATTCATATGGAAAATCCCATTTACACAAGGCCTTGTTCAGTGGTATCTGAGTCTTCATTTCTGATTTTCTAAGATCACATCATTAATGAGAAGATGGACAGAAAGCATATGTTTTTGCATTGATAACAAGCAATACAGAATCTTTTTATGTAATTACCTCCAGGTTTATGTATAGATAGCTGAAACAAGGAAGATGTTTATATAAATATCACGACGAGGGAAATTTTCTTCTTTCAAAGTTGTCTTTAGTTTATTTGGACAGTTGTTCCTCTTTATTAACAGTCATATGTTTCTCTTTTCACTTACTCAGCTTCAATTTTATTTAGGGGATTAGGTGAGAGACTTAAGGCAACCTAGACTGTGGTGTGATTCAGCCACTGGCCGACTAAATCAATGGACACATTTAAATTTTTAGAGCCCAAACACCTTGTCCTAAATGTATTTATGGTTTGTTTACCTTAGCAAAAATAACTTTTCCTGTCTATTGATTTACAAGCAAAGTACTATTTTCTACAATGCGAAGGAATAGTTTCTGGTTAACAGTGAAAAGTACTTGTCTTAATAACCCGATTAACAAATAACCCATTTGTTACTTTGCTTGTAAAGTACAAATGGATTATTTGTTAATCGGGTTAATCATTAGGGAAATGCAAATTAAAAACACAATGAGATATCACCTCACACCAGTAAGGATGGCCAGCATCAAAAAGACTAAGAACAACAAATGTTGGCGAGGATGTGGAGAAAGGGGAACCCTCCTACACTGCTGGTGGGATTGTAAGCTAGTTCAACCATTGTGGAAAGCAATATGGAGGTTCCTCAAAAAAAGAAAAATAGAAATACCATTTGACCCCAGAATCCCACTTCTTGGAATATACCCAAAGAATACAACTTCTCAGATTCAAAAAGACATATGCACCCTTATGTTCATCACAGCACTTTTTACAATAGCCAAGATACGGAAGCAACCTAAGTGTCCATCAATAGATGAATGGATAAAGAAGAGATGGTACATATATACAATGGAATACTATTCAGCCATAAGAAAGAAACAAATCCTACCATTTGCAACAACATGGATGGAGCTGGAGGACATTATGCTTAGTAAAATAAGCCAGGTGGAGAAAGACAAATGCCAAATGATTTCCCTCATTTGTGGAGCATAACAATGAAGCAAAACTGAAGGAACAAAATGGCAGCAGACTCACAGACTCCAAGAATGAACTAGTGGTTACCAAAGGGGAGGGATTTGGGAGGGCGGGTAGTGAGGGATGGAGAAGGGTTGTTATGTTTAGTACACATGGTGTGGGGGATCATGGGGAGAACAGTGTATCACAGAGAAGGGACATAGTGGATCTCTGGCATCTTGCTGCACTGATGAACAGTGACTGCATTGGGGTAGGGGTGGGGACTTGATAATATGAGTAAATGTAGTAACTACATTGTTTTTTCATGTGAAACACACATAAGAGTGTATATTAATTATACCTTAATAAAATATTATTTAAAAAAGTACTTGTCTTTAAAACATAGTATAGAAATAAGCAGGCCAATTATTGTTCACATAAAACATTGGTGTTTTCTCCTATTAAAGTTGTGAGTGTGTGTATGTGTGTCTCTGTGTGTGTTCAATGAAATAAAAATTGTGTTTTCATAATTGTCTTTAGATATTAGTTTATCCTCCAGTAGGTGGCAGCCTATGATGTTAAAAGGGTACATGATATTATTCTGGAAGCTTTTAAACTACTTCATACAGAACTAAAATGAGTGGAAGAAAAAAATTGCTTTTTATAGCTGCCTATTTATTCTTTGGAATAAAAACAAGTTATACATTTATTGTCATTCTGAAAGTAATGACAAAATCGCCAGTGTACAAATAGTGACTATGCCATTTTAATGGACATCCAGATTTTAACAGTAGCTTGGATATAGCAAGGTTGAAAACCACAATATTTGAAATAGTATGTTATCTGAGAATACAGAAACAGGCAGTTATGCAAAAATCATTTTTGGCCAGGTATTTGACTGTTTTCCAGCATAACTGAATGAATGAAAGAAAAGATAACTTTATTTACATTTAACCTATTATTCTGCAAGAACAATTATCTTGTCATGTACCTAAGGTTTTTCAGAATCTCAATGTCAATTGTCTTTACTAGGCAAACATGACTTCTGGTACCTCCAAACTGGTACCACTGATGCTTGAGCTAATCCTAAACTAATACTAACATTAGTTTTCCTGTCATACATTAAATTTAACTCATCAGAGCAATTGAATTAAATGGTTAACTTGCTTTACTACCATGTTTTCCCTCCACTTATTCAATTTCTTCCTTTCCTGCAATCAAAATTTATTCTCAGCCGTGTGTCTTATTTCTCATGTCAGTATTCACCTAATTTCATTTTCTGTATCTATTGATGTTCAGTATTCACAGGAGTAGCAAACAATAGATACTCTTATAAACATCTGTTGAGTAAATATTTATTAAAATGCTATAAATATTTGTTGAATAAATAATATGCCACATTGGCCAAGTATTTTGCATATGAATAAATATAGCAAATATTCACTATTCTTGAAGTCTAGTTATACAGATGGAGAAGAAAAAGTTCCATTTATCAGAGAGGGAAAAAAGTTATTAGGGATTGTTTCTCCCACTCTATTTGTCCCTTGTTTGAACTCCAATACATCAACTGCCTATTACTATAGGATTTATCACTCCTCAGTGTGCCAACAGGAATACTCAGTTATGTGTTTATGGCTAAAAGAGACCAATTTCTCCTAGGAAGTTTGGGACTACACCTCTCTATGCTGCCTTGCACTGAGTTAGCCAAACTGTTATTTAGCCATAAACAAATAAATCAAAGCAGAGGTGCAGCAATAAAAACTCAAATAACTTCAACATCTTTGCTTTCATCCATGACTGCATGATACATGAACATTTGAAATAAGTGAATTAAGTCTCAGTTCAAGTATAAAATATCTTTCTTTTGTGAACAAATCAAGCAATTTCTGCATTAAATGAACTCTATTATATGAGTATTCATGCATAGAAATATATGTATGTACATACTCATTTTTAATTGTTATGTATAAAATTATACATAACTTTAGTTTTATATAAAATACTATAAGCCAAGCTTTTGTACTAGATGATTTAAATTCAATAAATGATATAAGAACATTTCATTATCTTTTTTTTTCTGCATACATATTATATGTGTTTAAAAGTGTACTGCATCCATTGTTCTAAATATTCACATGTATAAACTTGTTATGGGTGCACTGGGTTGTACTGAAGCAAGCTTTGTAATCACATGTAGAATATTGTAATTTATGTGAATAGCAGAAGGTGATTTCATGATCTTGGACATTTGTGAATAACAGGAAAAACAAATGCTTCCCACATAAGTTTGGAAGTAATTATTCTAGTATATTCTATCTATTCTTTACAGCTTCACATGAGTTATAGAATATTTTCTGTAAAAATTTTCAAGGAGAAACCATAAAATATATAGGTTGCAAAAACAATACACATGTGAAGATACTGAAAGGGATCACTATTAGGAAAGAGAGGACTTTTTAGAGATTAGAGATATAGTCAGGGTGTATAAGTATCTTTCAGTAAGCCATAAAGTAAAGGAAAGGATTCACCACAGCATTGAAAGTTGAAGGATGAATATGAACACTTGAGGTATGAGAGTAATTTCTAAACCCACAGCATTTGGACACATATACCATGTTAAAAAAATGAGAGCAATGAGCATTACCACAAATATCAAATTAATAAAGACACCTCCAAGTTTAAAGTGACAATTTTTATTGTAAGAATATTTTGTTTATGGATTCCTTTTCCAATTTTACTTCAAAAATCAACTATGTGTAAATTATTTATAGACTAAGCAAGTCTCATTACATGTGTCTACTTATCTTTTTGTTGATATTTTTACACCAGCCAATTATTGCCCTGAAAGTTATGTAACATTTACATATAATTGACCCTTGAAAAACACAGAGGTTAGGGACGCTTACTCATGCATAGTCGAAAATCTGCATAAAAGTTCTGACTCCTCCAAAATTTAACTACTAATAGCCTGTATTGACCAGAAGCCTTACCAATATACATGATAGATTAACATGTGTTTTGCATGATACATAGATAATATAGTGTATTCTTACAATAAAGGGAGCTGGAGAAAGGAAGATGTTTTTTCAATTTGTTTCAAATCTCCAAATAATTTTCAGTATATTTATTGAAAAAAGTTTCACAGTTCAGGGTTAACTTTACACACACACACACACACATACACAGACATGTTTTTCCCCTTTAAATTCAAGTTTCTCCAGTTGAATAAATGATTATTTGAAAGAAATTCTGATATGCTACTACTTTTAACAGTGAGAATCATCACAAATACTTTGGAAGACAATTTGGAAATGTATATTCTGTGACTAGCAAATAATTCCATGGTACATCCAATTTCGCTAAGGTAAGTGGCTTAGAGAGAGTACCACACACGTGTCAGAATGACATGTATAAGAATGTTTACTCTATATAAACATCACAAATCTCCATAAAACAGAAAATACACAAGTAAATTTTATCATACCAGTATAATTCTAAATTTCAGCTAAACTGGTTAAACTAGATTTACATCTATCAACAGAGAAATCACAGACATATAATAATGACTAAAAAACAATAATAATGAACATTTCACAGGAATGCAGGAGACAATTAATGTAGTATGTAAAAATTCTCAAAATGATACAATATTGTTAATGCATATCAATGTATGCATCATAGAAACACAAGAAATTGAACAGACCACATTAGAAACCATCTGTAAGCAATGGCCGTATTACTTTAGAACAGCAGTAGTGGATATTCATTATACTTGAAAAAGGCTCTGAAGGGAATAACTAAAAATATTTTTAAAAAATACATAAACAATGGCATGCAAGTTTTAATTGCATCACACAGCATATTACTTACTGTGGTGTTGGCAGACATCTAAATCAATTATTCTTTTCATGAACAAAATTGGTACAGCCTCAATAAAAGGATTTGAACTGTTCTACTTTCTGTATGCAAAGAAAAATATGTTTTTAAATAGTCTTTTCCATACACTAGCTTTTTGAGCAGATACATCCTTTGGGTTAAAAATAAAGGGGATTCCCCATTCTCCCCAGGTCAGCAGGAACAATCTTCTTCAAGCCCATGGATTACCTATGATTCAGGACACATGTCAAACTTTTGGTTTGGGAGAATTCACCATAATTAAAAACATTTTCTTAAGAAGAAGAACAATGAACAAAAAGCAGTTACAAATAAGGTAGATTGTATTAAAATTACATGAATAAACACCTAAATATGAATCTCTTATATACAATAATTAAAAGACAAAGACTGCTAGAGTGGATAAAAAACAAAGTCCGAACTAGTTTTTTGTCTACAAGAAACTGATTTTAAAGATAAAGACACAGAAAAATTAATAGTAAAAGACTAGAAAAAGATATATGCTGGAACAAATCTAAGCATATTGGAGTGACTTCTGGTTTCTGTTTCAGAAGGTAAAGAGCTTAGAAGTTGTCACGCTATACCAACAAGTCCAAAAGCTGAATGAAATCAAGAAATTGACAAGTATTCTTTGATCCATCAGAGAATTGATAGATTAATAGAACATTGTCACACCCAAAAATAGATGGGCAGATACAGAGACGCACAACTTTTTTAAGCAGGAACACTACTCAGGAGTAGAAACCTCTGTGGGAACCAGTATCAGACAGGAAAACCTGAACTGTAATTGACTAATTGCTGGAAACTCATTGGATAAATCTAAGAGTTAAAAACTCTGGTGTGGGGAGCAGCTGTAGGGGGATCCCACACCTTCCAGTCTTACCTTCAGGATACTGAAGGTGAAAATTGATGAAAAGTGCCTCATGCTTCTGTCCCGAGAAAGGAAAAGTAGCTCTTTTGAAACACACCAGATACATTCTATTCTTAACAAACACTTCCGTCAAAAGAAACTATCTTGCCAGAACCTAACTTACTGTTGTTGTTTTGATTTTTTTCTAAAGCCTAACCAACCTGTGTGAAGGGAAATACCCAACTCCAGCCCACTGTAGATGTCTACATGGTGAAAGGGAAACTCCAACCCACTCTAGCCTTCCATGTAGGAGAAGGGAAATATTTAACTCCAGACCCCATAGTCATCCTGTCCCATCTGAAAGGGATGCTGAGAAGCACTGGGAAATTGCATATTTCAGGTACAGGTTCACTAAAAGCCTGAGGCCTAATCATGCCTAAGGCTAGAATGCTGCCTTGCCCAAATCTCAGCACTGTATCACTAAAGGCTTGTTTATCACAGTTCCTTTCATTCAGTAAGTACATCATGTTTAGCTTTCAAAAAAAGTAAGATATTTTAAAAAGAAAAGAAACAAAAACAAAAAACATAGTTTCAAGAGGTAGAGAAAACAGAGAAAACATCAGAATCAGACTTGGTAGAGATGTTGGAATGATCAGAACAGGAACTTAAAACAACTATGGAGAATGAGCTAAGGGCTCTTATGGAATAAGTAGACAGAAGGCAAGAACATAATAGCAGTGTAAGAAGTTACATGGAAATTCTAAGAAAAAATAAAATAGAAATGTTATAGATCAAAAGCACTGTAATAGAAATGCCTTTGATGGACTTGTTAGTCAGTTGAACAAAACTTAAGGAAGAAGGAAGAATATCTGAACTTGAGGATATGTCAATAGAAACTTCCAAAACTGAAATAAAGAGAAAAGAAAGACTCAAAAAAATTGACAGAATGTCCAGAAACTGTGAGACAACTACAAAAAAATGGAACATATGGATAGAAGTTCTTTAACATTCACTGAGATAGGCCTAATGTCTTCTTAAGTGAGAAGGAAAATGATACAGGTCAAAAATCTAGATCTACACAAAGAAAGAGCATTAGTAAAGGTGCAAGTTAAAATAAAATACAACTTATTTTTTAATGCTTAATTGACCCACAAGATAACTGTTAAAAATAACAATGTATTTTATGACTACAGCTCATATATAATGCAAATGAATGGCAGCAATGATACAGGGAATGGGTTGGAGGAATTAGGAACAATTTATTAGAAATTATTGAACTACTACCTGTGAAATGGAATAGAGTTATTTGAAGTAGATATGGATTAGCTGTAATGTATATTGTGAATTCTAAACAATCATTAATAAAAGTTTAAAAAGAAGCATCAGTAGGAGATGCTCAAGATGGAGGTGTGAGTAAGGTGGCAGAAACCTATTCCCAAAACCATATATATTTTGAAAATACAGTAAATACAACTATTCCTAAAAGAGGGACCAGAAGATACAGTACAACAGCCAGGTTACATCTACATCTGTGAGAACTCAGCATCTCGTGAAAAGGGTAAGATACAAAGCTGTGACCCAGCGGGACCCAAGCACTTCCCCCACCCCAGCTCACTGGTGGGAGGAAAAGAATCAGACTGGGGAGAGAATGGAAATGCAAGACTATTAAATAAACAGCTCTAGTAATCTGCACTGGGAGGACAGACACATATTGCATGGTGTACGTGGTATTAGAGAAATGGAAAAGTAAAATCCGATACTAAGACTGCGAACAGGGCCCCACAGCCAGCTGTCCTTGGACAAAAGAAAAGCAGTTGCTTTAAAGGTCTTAAAGGGACAGGGTTTAAAAGTTGGACAAAATTGTCCTGGCACACTCAGCCCAGCAGGCTGGGAACTTTAAGGAATCTCAGGTGCCCTAACCTCCTGGATGGCAATGCAGCTCCGAAGCCCTTCATAGTGATAAGCAGCCTACTGTTCATTCCCCCCTGCCAGAACTGCAAGCAAACCAGTTGACCCACCATGGCTGCAGAACAGCTGGGGAGCAGCCCCACCCACAGCAACCACACAGAGTCTTCTCCCAGTGTGCAGCTAACTGGGCCAGACCCAGAGGCTGCCCCCAGCATACAGCTGCCTGGCATAGACAGTGGAGAGACAGCGCAGAGCCCGGAAAGCACAAAGGGGCTTTATTTCTTGTGGCAAACACGCACTGCTCACCTGCAACTCTGGCCAGTGCCCTAGGCCATCCAGAGAGCTGCCCCACCCACAGCAGCTCAGGAGATTAACCCAGAGGCTTCCTCCTGCACCCAGTTCACTGGCACAGGCAGAGGAAGCCGATGCAAAGCCCAGAAGGCACATAGGGGCTCTGTTCTTGTGGCAAACATGCACTGCTCACCTGCAACCACCACCAGTGCCCTAGGCTATCCTGAGGATCACCTGCCACGGCAGCTCAGGGGATTAACCCAGAGGCTGCTCTCTGTGTGCAATTGACTGGCACAGGCAGCGGAGATGGACAAGGTGACCAGCAAGCAGGAAGGGACTTTGTTCTCACAGCTGACACAAGTGCAACTAGCTGGTGATCTCTTCTATCACCAAGAAAAGACAGAAGAAAATGGTTCAGTCCAAAATCACTCAAATACCAGAGAGAGGACATGGTGAGACCAAAATAACCCATCTTCCTGAAAAAGAATTCAAAATAAAAGTCATAATCATGCTGATGGAGCTGCAGAGAAATATGCGAAGCTAAGGGATGAATTCCAGAGGGAGACAACAGAAATGAAACAAACAATGGAAGGATTTAAGAGCAGACAGGATGAAGTGGAAGAGACTGTTAATGGAATAGAAATCAGAGAACAGGAATACAGAGAAGTTGAGGCAGAGAGAAATAAAAGAATCTCTAGGAATGAAAGAATATTAAGAAAACTGTGTGATCAATCCAAACAGAACAGTATTAGCATTATAGGGTACCAGAAGAAGAAGAGAGAGAAAAAGAGATAGAAAGTGCCTTTGAAGAAATGATTGCTGAAAACTTCCCCAAGCTGGGGAAGGAAATAGTTTTTCAGACCATTGAAGTCCACATAGATCTCCCAACACAAGGGACCCAAAGAGGACAACACCAAGACAAATAATAATTAAAATGGCAAAGATCAAAAATGAGAATAGGTATTAAAAGCAGCCAGAGAGAGAAAAAAGATCACCTACAAAAGAAAACGCATCAGGCTATCATCAGATTTCTCAACAGAAAACTTACAGGCCTGAAGAGAAAGGCATGATACATTTAATGCAATGAAACAGAAGGGCCTTGAACAAAGAATACTGTATCCAGCAAGAGTATCATTTAAATTTGAAGGAGGGATTAAACAATTCCCTGATAAGGAAAAGTTGAGGGAATTTACCTCCCACAAACCACCTCTACAGTGTATTTTAAAGAGATTGCTCTAGATGGAAGCACTCCTAAGGCTGAATACATATCACCAGAGAAAATAAAGTCACAGCAAAGAAAGTAGACCAACCAAATACTAACTAAAGGCAAAATAAAATCAGCTACACACAAAATGAGTCAAGGGAAACACAAAGGAGTACATAATAAAACACCTAACATATAAAGAGTAGAGGAGGAAGAATAAGAAAGGAGAGAAATAAAGAATCATCAGACTGTTTTTGCAACAGTGTAATAAGTGAGTTAAAGTTAGATGGTTAGATAGTAAGGAAGCTACACTGGAACCTTTGGTAACCATGAATCCAAAGCCTACAATGGCAATAAGCACATATCTATAGATAAGTGCTATAAATGTAAATGGACTGAATGCACGAATCAAAAGACACAGAGTAATAGAATGGATAGAAAAGCAAAACCCATCTATATGCTGCCTACAAGAGACTCATCTCAAATCCAAAGACATACACAGACTAAAAGTCAAGGAATGGGAAAAGATACTTCATACAAACAACAGGGAGAAAAAAGCAGGTGTTGCAGTACTTGTATCAGACAAAATAGACTTCAAAACAAAGTAACAAGAGGTAAAGAAGGACATTACATAATGATAAAGGGCTCAGTCAAACAAGAGTATATAACCATTACAAATATATATGTACCCAACACAGGAGCACCGACATATGTGAAACAAATACTAACAGAATTAAAGGAGGAAATAGAATGCAATGCATTAATTGTAGGAGACTTCAACACACCCCTCACTCCAAGGACCAGACGCATTTACCTCGGAATTTTATCAGACACACAGAGAAGACATAATAACCATTCTCCTTAAAGTTTTCCAAAAAATAGAAGAGGAGGGAATACTCCCAAACTCATTCTATGAAGCCAACATCACCCTAATAACAAAACCAGACAAAGACCCCACCAAAAAAGAAAACTACAGGCCAATATCCCTGATGACTGTAGACGCAAAAATACTCAATAAAATATTAGCAACCGAATTCAACAGTATATCAAAAGGATCATACACCATGACCATGTGGGATTCATCCCAGGGATGCAAGGATGGTACAACATTCGAAAATCCATTAACATCATCTACCACATCAACAAAAAGAAAGACAAAAACCACATGATCATCTCCATAGATGCTGAAAAAGCATTTGACAAAATTCATCATCCATTCATGATAAAAACTCTCAGCAAAATGGGGATACAGGGGAAGTACCTCACCATAATAAAGGCCATATATGATAAACCCACAGCCAACATTATACTGAACAGTGAGAAGCTGAAAGCTTTTCCTCTGAGATATGGAACTAGATAGGGATGCCCACTCTCCCCACTGTTATTTAACATAGTACTGGAGGTCCTAGCCATGGCAATTAGACAAAACAAAGAAATACGAGGAATCCAGATTGGTAAAGAAGAAGTTAAACTGTCACTATTTGCAGATGATATGATATTGTACATAAAAAAACCCTAAACACTCCAATCTAAAACTACTAGAACTGATATCAGAATACAGCAAAGTTGCAGGATACAAAATAAACACACAAAAATATGTAGCTTTCCTATACACTAACAACGAATCAATAGAAAGAGAAATCAGGAAAACAACTCCATTCACAATTGCATCAAAAAGAATAAAATACCTAGCAATAAACCTAACCAAAGAAGTGAAAGACCTATACCCTGAAAACTACAAGACACTCTTAAGAGAAGTTAAAGTGGACACTAACAAATGGAAACTCATTCCATGCTCTTGGCTAGGAAGAATTAATATCGTCAAAATGGCCATCCTGCCTGAAGCAATATACAGATTTGATGCAATCCCTATCAAATTACCAGCAACATTCCTCAACAAACTAGAACAAATAGTTCAAAAATTCTTATGGAAACACCAAAGACCCTGAGTAGCGAGAGCAATCCTGAGAAAGAAGAATAAAGTACAGGGTAACTCACTCCCCAAATTCAAGCTCTACTACAAGGCCATAGTAATCAACACAATATGGTACTGGCATAAGAACAGAGCCACAGACCAGTGGAACAGATTAGAAACTCCAGACTTTAACCCAAACATATATGGTCAGTTAATATTTGATAAAGGAGCCATGGACATACAATGGAAATGAGAGTCTCTTTAACAGATGGTGCTGGCAAAACTGGACAGCTACATGTAGGAGAATGAAACTGGACCATTATCTAACTCATACACAAAAGTAAATTCAAAATGGATCAAAGACCTGAATGTAAGTCATGAATCCATAAAACTCTTAGAAAAAAACATAGGCAAAAACCTCTTAGACATAAACATGAGTGACCTCTTCTTGAACATATCTCCCTGGGCAAGGAAAACAACAGCAAAAATGTGCAAGTGGGACTATATTAAGCTGAAAAGCTTCTGTACAGCAAAAGACACCATCAATAGAACAAAAAGGAACCCTACAGTATGGGAGAATATATTTGTAAATGACAGATGCAATAAAGGCTTGACGTCCAAAATATATAAAGAGCTCACCCACCTCAACAAACAAAAAACAAATAATCCAATTAAAAAATGGGCAGAGGAACTGAACAGACAGTTCTCCAAAAAAGAAATACAGATGGCCAACAGACACATGAAAAAATGCTACACATTGCTAATTATCAGAGAAATGCAAATTAAAACCACAATGAGGTATCACCTCACACAAGTAAGGATGGCTACCATCCAAAAGACAAACAACAACAAATGTTGGTGAGGCTGTGGAGAAAGGGGAACCCTCCT
This sequence comes from Manis javanica, assembly GCF_040802235.1. Classification (NCBI taxonomy): domain Eukaryota; kingdom Metazoa; phylum Chordata; class Mammalia; order Pholidota; family Manidae; genus Manis; species Manis javanica. The sequence goes on along the minus strand of NC_133157.1, from coordinate 137,494,070 downwards.
ACACTGCTGGTGGGAATGTAAATTAGTTCAACCATTGTGGAAAGCAGTATGGAGGTTCATCAAAATGCTCAAAACAGACTTACCATTTGACCCAAGAATTCCACTCCTTGGAATTTACCTTAAGAATGCAGCAATCAAGTTTGAGAAAGACAGATGCACCCCTATGTTTATCGCAGCACTATTTACAATAGCCAAAAATTGGAAGAAACCTAAATGTCCATTGGTAGATGAATGGATAAAGATGCGGTACATATACACAATGGAATATTACTCAGCCATAAGAAGAGGGAAAATCCTACCATTTGCAGCAACATAGATGGAGCTGAAGGGTATTATGCTCAGTGAAATAAGCCAAGTGGAGAAAGAGAAATACCAAATGATTTCACTCATCTGTGGAGTATAAGAACAAAGGAAAAACTGAAGGAACAAAACAGCAGTGGAATCACAGAACCCAAGAATGGACTATCAGGTACGAAAGGGAAAGGGACTGGTGAGGATGTGTGGGTAGGGAGGGATGAGATGGGGGAAGAAGAAGGGTGGTATTAAGATTAGCATGCATGTTGGGGAGGAAGAAAGGGAAGGGCTGTAAAACACAGAGAAGACAAGTAGTGATTCTACAACATTTTGCTATGCTGATGGACAGTGACTGTAAAGTGGTTTATAGGGACTTGGTATATGGGAGAGCCTAGTATACATAATATTCTTCATGTAAGTATAGATTAAGGATAACAAAAAAAAAAGAAAGAAAAGGGGGAATACTCCCTGATAGGATAAAACTAACTATAAATCAATGATTAATGCATGCTTTAAATATCCTTAATTTTGATCACTAAAAAGGTGTCAGATGATCAACTATAGAGGTACATTTTTCTGATAAGATTCCTTTCTCTTAAAAAAAAAAAAAGCAGTTCCTGTGTGGTGACCTCCAATGAGTTCTACACAATGCTATACAGGGCATATCAAAGTTTGGGCAAAGAGTCTGTTTGTGTTTATACAGAGGATCAAAGCCTAATTTGGCTACACAGAAAACGAATTAAGATACAATATGAAGAACTTCCAACATCAACTTTCTCTGGAAGAGTCATTACAGAAGATGATCATCAAAAAACTTCAACAAACATCCTGGCGCTGTTGCAGTTGTAGCTACATTCATCCCACCGGTTCCTGGACTTGCCATTGGAATGAAAAGGAGATATCTAAGCTGGCCTGTGCATACAGTAAAACAACAAATTTGACTGGATCTATACTGTTGGAACTCAACCAAGAATTAGGAGAAGTGGAAGTTGCAGCGCTCCAAAATCTTGCAACTATAGACTATCTACTGTTAAAAGAACATATGGCATGTGAACAGTTCCCAGGAATGTGTTGTTTTAATTGTCTGATTTTTCTCAAACTATTCAAATTCAGTTAGACAATATTCATCATATCATTGATAAGTTTTCACAAATGCCTAGGGTGCCTAACTGGTTTTCTTGGTTTCACTTGATATGGCTGGTAATTGTAGGTGTGCTTTGGTTATGTAGCTGTATTCCTATGATGTTAATGTGTGCACACAGTTTAGTTAGTAGTTTAAAACTTACACGTGCTTATGTTACACTACAAGAAGATATGTCAAAGAAATAATCAATCTTCCCATGTTTTCTTCTGTCTTTTACTTCTATAGCCTTTCTTCTTCCTTCCTAATTACAACCCTTAAGTAGAATTCGCCTCATATCGAAATTACCGAGTATCATAATTCTTCCAAGTGGTAAAGATATCTCAAAATAAATGCTGGGCATAGAAGCCACAGGGCATATATCTGCAAAGAAGTAAAAAGCTAACCTTTTCAAACAATATTGCTTCTCTCTCACTTACCAACTTTACATTTCCCTGTATGGCCCCGAAAGATGACTGGTTAGCCAGAGACGGGTAAGATTCCTCAAGGGAGGAACAACCTAAGACAGGCACAGTCACAGGGGGGCCATCAGGAGAGAAATTGGGGATCAACAGAGCTGAGACTTAGAACCTCACCCCCCCTGTTTTGAGAGAAATCTTCTGCATCTGTGGATGTTTTGTTGCCCTTGTCTAGCTCGGATTAACACATAGTCTACAGGCACACACCTGATCATCTACAATTGCCCTCTTACAGCACTAAACTATGTTTTCTACCTTTATCTTGCATCTACCTACCACTTCAGCATTTTATTAAAGTAATAATAATAATAATAATAATAATAATAATAATAATAAGGGAGAAATGTGGGTTCACATATAAATCAAGTATAAAAATCAAACAAATAATCATATTTGACCTGATTGTTTATAGTTCATGATGCATGATCAAAACCGAAAGTTTCTGTGGTATGACTGCCCTTGCACTGTTCACCATGTAAGAACTTATTCACTATGTAAGAACTTGTTCACCATGTAGGAACTTGTTTGTTATGCTTTAGAAGATTGGAGACTGTTGAGAATTAGGCTTGGGGTTGATTAATGATTGTGTGTTGAGTCTCCTATACAGAATTTTATTGTTGTTAACAACCATCTGATCAATAAATATGAGAGATGTCCTCTCAAAAAAAAAAATTAAATTACAGACCAATACCCCTGATGAACATAGATGCCAAAATATTCAACAAAATATTAGCAAACTGAATTAAAAAGATATCAAGAGGGTCATACACCATGATCAACTGGGATTAATCTCAGGGATGCAAGGATGGTACAACATTTGAAAATCCATCAACATCATCCACCACACTAAAAACAAGAAGGACAAAAACCACATGATCATCTCCATAGATGCTGAAAAAGCATTTGACAAAATTCATCATCCATTCATGATAAGAACTCTCTCAACAAAATGGGTATAAAGGGCAAGTACCTCAACATAATAAAGGCCATATATAACAAACCTACATCGAACATCATACTTAACAGTGAGAAGCTGAAAGCTTTTCCTCTAAGATTGGGAACAAGACAAGGCAGCCCACTCTCGCCACTGTTATTCAATATAGTACTGGAGTTTCTAGCCATGGCAATCAGACAAAAAGAACTAAAAGGCATCCAGATTGGTAAGGAAGAACTCAAACTGTCACTATTTGCAGATGACATGATATTGTAAATAAAAAACCCTAAAGAATCCACTCCAAAACTACTAGAACTAATATCTGAATTCAGCAAAGTTGCAGGATACAAAATTAATAAATGGAAATCTGTTGCATTCCTATACTAGCAGAAAAAGAGTATAGCAGAATGATGAACTATCAGAAAGAGAAATCAGAAAAACAATTCCATTCACAATTGCATCAAAAAAGAATAAAATACCTAGGAATAAACCTAACCAAGGAAGTGAAGGACCTATACACTGAAGACTACAAGACACTCTTACCAGAAGTTAAAGAGGATACTAACAAATGGAAATTTATCCCATGCTCTTTGGTAGAAAAAATTAATATTGTCAAAATGGCCATCCTGCCTAAAGCAATCTGCAGATTCAATGCAATTCCTATTAAAATACCAACAGCATTCTTCAACAAACTGAAACAAATAGTTTTAAAATTCTTATGGAACCACAAAAGACTCTGAATAGCCAAAGCAATCTTGAGAAGGAAGAATAAAGCAGGGGGGATCTTCCCAACTTCAAGCTCTACTACAAAGCCACAGTAATCAAGATAATTTGGTACACGCACAAGGCAGTGGAACAGAATAGAGAGTTCAGATATTAACCAAAGCATATATGGTCAATTAATATACAATAAAGGAGCTATGGATACACAATGGGGAAATGGCAGCCTCTTCAACAGCTGGTGTTGGCAAAACTGGACAGCTACATGTAAGAAAATTAAACTGGATCATTGTCTAACCCCATACACAAAAGTAAACTCAAAATGGATCAAAGGCCTGAATGTAAGTCATGAAACCATAAAACTCTTAGAAAAAAACATAGGCAAAAATCTCTTGGACATAGACATGAGCAACCTCTTCATGAACATATTTCCCCAGGCAAGGGAAACAAAAGCAAAAATGAACACGTAGGACTGTATCAAGCTGAAAAGATTCTATTCAGCAAAGGACATCATCAATAGAACAAAACAGCATCTTACAGTATGGGAGAATATATTCATAAATGACAGATCCAATAAAGGGCTGACATCTAAAATATATAAAAAGCTCACGTACCTCAACAAACAAAAAGCAAATAAGCCAATTAAAAAATGGGCAGAAGTTCTGAACAGACACTTCTCCAAAGATATCAGATGGCCAACTGGCACATGAAAAGATGCTCCACATTGCTAATCATCAGGGAAATGCAAATTAAAACCATAGTGAGATATCACCTCATACCAGTTAGGATGGCCACCATCCGAAAGACAAAGAACAGCAAATGTTGTTGAGGATGTAGAGAAAGGGGACCCCTCCTACACTGCTGGTAGGAATGTAAATTAGTTCAACCATTGTGGAAAGCAGTATGGAGGATCCTCAAAAAACTAAAAATAGAAATACCATTTGACCCCAGAATCCCACTTCTTGGAATATACCCAAAGAATACAACTTCTCAGATTCAAAAAGACATATGCACCCTTATGTTCATCGCAGCACTTTTTACAATAGCCAAGATATGGAAGCAACCTAAGTGTCCATCAGTAGATGAATGGATAAAGAAGATGTGGTACATATACACAGTGGAATATTATTCAGCCATAAGAAGAAAACAAATCCTACCATTTGCAACAATATGGATGGAGCTAGAGGGTATTATGCTCAGGAAATAAGCCTGGTGGAGATATACAAGTATCAAATGATTTCACTCATCTGTGGAGTTATGAACAAAGAAAAACTGAAGGAACAAAATAGCAGCAGACTCACAGAACCCAAGAATAGACTAAGAGTTACCAAAGGGAAAGGGACTGGGAAGGATGGGTAGGAAGGGAGGGAGAGGGGGAAAAAGGGGCATTATAATTAGCACCCATAATGTGGGGAAGGCAGTAAAACACAGAGAAGACTGGCACATGAAAAGATGCTCCACATTGCTAATCATCAGAGAAATGCAAATTAAAACCACAGTGAAATATCACCTCATACCAGTTAGGATGATTCTATAGCATCTTACTATGCTAATGGACAGTGACTGTAATGGGGTATGTGGTGGGGACTTGATAATAGGAGGAGTCTAGTAACCATAATGTTGCTCATGTAATTATACATTAATGATACCAAAATAAAAATAAAAGCATCAATAATATGCTAAGAATGGAGAGAAAACGGAAACACAGATATGCTTAATTAAAACCTCAAAAGAGAGAAAAAGAGTGGAAAGCAAAATAGGAACAAAGAACAGCAGAAAATAATTAAAACAGTAATAAATATGGTAGATATCAATTCAACAGTATTAATAATCATTATAATATCAATCATCTAAATACACCACTTATAAGGCAGAGATTGTCAGAGTATATCAAAGCACAAGACCCAATCCAACACTAACAAGGCAATACATTGTCTATTTTAGAATTAAAGATAATATAGTTTAAAGGAAAAGGATGGAAAAAAGTGTATCATACAAACACTAATCAATCTGGAGTGGCTATGTTTATTTCAGGCAAAGCAGACTTTGAAGCAAGAAAAAACGTCAACTATAATGAGACACATTACATAATGATAAAGGAGTCAATTGTCTAAGAAAATGTAACAATCCTTAATATGTATGTCCCTAACAACAGAGTATCAAAATACATAAGCTGAAAATTGGTAGAAAAGCAAGCAAAAACAAATAAAACCATGAATATAGTTGGAAGTGTGAACACTGTTCTAAAGGAAACAGATGCAACAGAATGAAAATCACTAAAAACATAACTGAACTCAGAAACACAATCAATCAACTGAATATAATCAATACTATAGACTACTTCATCCAGTAACCAGAATACAAATTCTTCTCAAACTCCCAGGGAATATTGACCATGACAGATCACATTCTTAACCATAAAACATATCTTAACATTTAAAAAAGTAGAAATCATATAATATGTATGCTCCATGAATACAATGGAACTAAACAAGAAATCAAAACCAGAAAGATAGCTGGAAAATCCCCAAATAATTGGAGATTAGATAACACACTAATAACACATGGGTCAAAGAAGAAACCTCAAGTCATATTAATAAATATTTCCAACTAAATGAAGATGAAAACAGAACTTATCAAAAGTTGTGGGATGCAAAAAAAAAACAGTTCTTAGAAAGAAATTTATAACATTGAAAATACTAGAGAAGTAGAAAAATAAAAATCAGTAATCTAAGCTTCCCTTATGAAAATAAGGAAGAGTACATTAAATTTAAAGTAAGCAAAAGAAAAGAAATATTGAAAGTTGCAGCAGAAGTCATTAAAATTGAGAACAGAAAAACGAACATAGAAAAAGTAATGAAAACAACAACAGTTCATTGAAAACATCAATCAAATTAATAAGCTTTTAGCCAGATGAAGAAAATAAGAGAAATGCCATAATTTACTAATATCAAACTGAAAGAAGGGCCATCACTGCAGACCCTATGGACACTAAAAGGCTGGTAAAGGAATATTATGAACAAATCTGTGCTCAAAACCTGATAACCTACATGAAATGAACCAATTCTGTGAATGACATAATCTGCCAAAACTCACACATGAAGACATAGACTGCATGATTAGGCCTGTATCTCTTGAAGAATTAAAGCAATAATTAAAACCTTCCCAAACTGAAAACAAGTCCATATGGATTCCAAGATAGGTTAAGTAAGAAATTGTGCCAATTCTTTATATACTCTTCAGAAGACAGAAGCAGAGGAAATATTTCTTAACTCTTTCCATAAGGCCAGTATTAACACTAATACCAAAACCAGGCAAAGACATAACAAGAAAAACAAACAACTACAGACTAATCTCTTACAAATATAGATGCAAAAATCATCAGCAAAATTTAACAAATTGAATCTAACAATGCATAAAAATATCCAGGCACCACAACTAAGTGGAATTTATTGCAGGCTCCACAGTGGGTTCAACATTTCAAAATCAAGTATTTCCATCTATCAGATTAACAGGCTAAAGAAGGAAAATCACATGACAGTGTCAATGTACACAGAACATTTGAAAAAATGAAACAGTTATTCATGGTAAAAACACACAGTAAACTAGGAATAGAAACCCCTCAACTTTATAAGGAACATCTTCAAAACCCTACAATTAATATGACACTATTGGTGAGAAACTATAAGCTTTCCTGCTAAGATCAGGAACAAGGCAAGAATGTCTTTTCTCACCCGTTTCCTAGCTTTGTATTGGAAATCCTAGTTAATGCAATAGATAAAGAAAAGGAAATAAAAGGTATGTATATTGGAAAAGAAGAAATAACACACATGACTTAATTGTCTATGTAGAAAATCCAAAATAATTGATAAAACAAATTCCTGGAACTAATAATTGATATAGTAAGTTTGTAGAATGCAAGGTTAACATACAAAAGTCAACTGCTTTTCTATATACCACCAGAAAAAAGTGGAATTTGATATTTTTTAAAAGCCATTAACATCAGTACCCCAAATGAAATACTTAGTATAAATCTAATAATAATCATATAAGATCTATTTGAGGAACACAAAAAAACAAAATTCTGATGAAAGAAATTGAAAAATAACTAAATAAATTCCATGTTTGTTGTTAGGAAGATTCGATATTTTCAAGATGTCACTTCTTCCCAAATTGATTTATAGGTTTAACATAATCACAATCAAAGTCCCAGCAAGTTATTTTGTGGATATTGACAAACTGATTCTAAAGTTTTATGGGGAGGCAAAAGACCCCGAATAGCTAGCCCTATATTAAAGAAGAACAAAATTGAAGGACTGACATTACCCAACTTCAAGACTTAGGATAAATCTACAGTAATCAAGGTGGCATGGTATTGGCAAAAGAATACATAAGCAGGTCAGTGGAATAGAATGAAAAGCCTAGAAACAGACACACATAAATACAGTCATCTAATCTTTTACAAAGAAGCAAAAGTAATACAAAGGAGAAAAGATCGTCATTCAACAAATAGTGCTGTAACATTTGGATTTATACATGCAAAAAGATGAATTTAGACAGACACCTTATACTCCACAAAAATTAACTCAAGATGAATCACAGACATAAATGTGAAATTCAAAACCCATAAAATTCCTAGAAATAACATAGGAGAAAATCAAGGGTGGCCCTGGGTTTGGCAACAACTTTTTTAGATACAATATCCATGAAAGAAATAACCCACAAATTGGATTTAATCAAAATTTTAAAATTCTTTTCTGTGAAAGAAGCTATCATAAATGAGAAGACCAACCAGACTGGGAGAAAATATTCACAAAATATATCCCTGATAAAGGACTGTTACCCAAAATATACAAAGATCTCTTACAACTCAACAGTAAGAAAAAATACAATGCAATTTTAAAAATGGGCAAAAAATGTGAACAGTAAGACATACAGATGGCAAATAAGTATATGAAAAGATGCTCAACATGCATTAAGGAACTGCAAATAGAAACAGTGATGAGATACCACCACAGAGCTATCAGAATGAGAAAAATCCAGAACACAGGCAGTGCAGAATGTGGAGCTGACAATGATGTGGAACAACAGGAATTTTCATTTGTTCCATGTGGGAAGGTAACATGGTGCAGCCACTTTGGAAGACAGTTTGGGAGTTTATAACAAAGTTAAACATAGTCTTACCATACAGCAATCTCACTCCAATGCCAAACTTGTTTTTGAGAAATTTATCACAATTTAAAAGAATTTCTTAAGAGTTTTAAATGTATAAAAATATGCACTTGGCCCTACAGTACAGGAGAATATATTCGTAAATGACAGATCCGATAAAGGCTTGACATCCAAAATATATAAAGAGCTCACGCACCTCAACAAACAAAAAGCAAATAATCCAATTAAAATATGGGCAGAGGAGCTGAACAGACAGTTCTCCAAAGAAGAAATTCAGATGGCCAACAGACACATGAAAAGATGCTCCACATCGCTAGTCATCAGAGAAATGCAAATTAAAACCACAATGAGATATCACCTCACACCAGTAAGGATGGCTACTATCCAAAAGACAAACAACAACAAATGTTGGCGAGGTTGTGGAGAATGGGGAACCCTCCTACACTGCTGGTGGGAATGTAAATTAGTTCAACCACTGTGGAAAGCAATATGGAGGTACTTCAAAATGCTCAAAATAGACTTACCATTTGACCCAGGAATTCCACTTCTAGGAATTTACCCTAAGGATGCAGCACTCCAGTTTGAAAAAGACAGATGCACCCCTATGTTTATCACAGTACTATTTACAATAGTCAAGAAATAGAAGCAACCTAAGTGTCCATCAGTAGATGAATGGATAAAGAAGATGTGGTACCTACACACAATGGAATATTATTTAGCCATAAGAAGAAAAAAAATCCTACCATTTGCAAACAACATGGATGGAGCTAGAGGGTATTAAACTCAGTGAAATAAGCCAAGCAGAGAAAGAGAAATACCAAACGATTTCACTCATCTGTGGAGTATAAAAACAAAAGAAAAATTGAAGGAACGAAACAGCAACAGAATCACAGAACCCAGGAATGGACTAACAGTTATCAAAGGGAAAGAGACTGGGGAGGATGGGAGGGTAGGGAGGGATAAGGGTGGGGAAGAAGAAAGGGGGTATTATGATTAGCATGTATAATGTGGGGGGTGGGGGAAAGGGGAGGGCTTTGCAACACAGAGAAGACAAGTAGTGATTCTACAACATCTTACTATGCTGATGGACAGTGACTGTAATGGGGTTTGTGGGGGGGGACTTGGGGTAGGGGAGAGCCTAGTAAACATAATGTTCTTCATGTAATTGTATATTAATGGTAACAAAATAAAATAAAATAAAGTAATTTAAAAAATATGAACTTGGAATTGTAAATACAAGATTTTGAAGAGAGTAAGGAAAATAGCATTTTGGAGATTTACTTTTGGTCATTTCTTTAGCATGGTAGTGATTAAGTGCATATGTGATAGCATCTCTTGTACTGTCTCCCAGGCCTGATGTGTTGCATAAGTAAGAACCAACAAATTTGCAAATTACAGCTTAAACAGAGGGATGCTGAGCTAATAAAAAAAGATTTTTGAAAAACTGTAATTAATATATTGTAAGAAATGAAAAAGACTACCATATCCATTTACACCTAGAAATCATGTAAATTTTAAATGCAACATTCAGGGAAAAAAGTAGATGGATTGAAAAAGCCAATTAAATACAGAAGAGCGATTTAGAAATCTGAAATTATGGGGTCAATCAGTTCAAGGAGGTCAATATATATTTGCTAAATACATTATTTGAATGTATAGTTATACTAAAATTAAAAGGGCCTACCAATTTAGAAAAAGATAAATTTAAAATATCTAGACATATGATGGCCAATTTTCAGAAAATAAATGGTTAACAAAATGTACAAATTTTCATAGAGAAAAATTATAATGGCAATGGAAGTAGACACTGTTCACAGAGAAGCAAATGTTAAGATTAGTATCAGATTTTGCATGAGCAGCACTGATGCTAGAAAGGAATGCACCAATATCATCAAAGGATACCAGGAAAATGTTTTGAATGAATTGACATTCAATTTTGAGGAAAAATAAAGAAATATTGTGCAATGATTATGACATTATCTAACATATATATCCAAGATGCTCTTTAGCAAAATTTTAAAAAGCAAAAAAATGTATATGTTTTTAAGTGGGTAAATAATGAAAGCTAACATCAAAGTTGATAAAACTGATTCTTACACCTTAAAATAAAATGAAATATAAAAGTAAAGACAAGCTCATGCAGGTTTTCATATGCAGTCAAATTTACTTTCAAGTATTGTGTACACATGTAGTTACCAGCATGAAACAATTCTGAGAACTCTTTCTGAACAATTTGCTGTAGAAATAGCTTCTAATAACACAAACAATGAGAGATGCATTGGCATAAGGACTACTTTTAAGCATTAAATACATAGAGTTGAAAATGGTTATAAAGGAGAGATTTTTATAATGACAATATACTCTGGCAATGAAGATACATTGCAATTATGAAAAAAGTAATGGAAACACTATCCACAATAGCAAAAAAGTGGAAACAACTTAAATGTGTAACAATGGATAAATAAAATGGTATATCCACACAATGAAATAATACTCAGCCATAAAAAGGGATGAAGTACTGAGACAAGCTAGGTGGATGAACTTAACATTTTGCTGAGCGAGAGAAGACAGATATTAAAGGTGACATACCATATGATTCCATTTATATGAAATGTCCAGAATAGGTAAATCTGTAGAGATAGGAAGCAGACTAGTGTTTGCCTTAGGGGAGAAGAGAATAGTGACGTTATAATGAGTATGAGTTTTTCTTAGGGTTGATGAAAATGTCCTAGAACTAGCTAGAGATGGTGTAGTACAACTGTGACTGTACTAAATATTACTGAATTGTATACCTTCAAATGGATAATTTTCTATTATGTGAATTTCACCTCACTAAAAAAAAAGGTAGTCAGGAGAACTGGAGAACTTAAAAAAGCAAAATAAGCTAAACCGTGACACTTGTGGTTGGTACCTGGGAGTAAAATACTATTATTTCAGTTTCAGAATAAGTGAAAAAAAGAGATTACAAACTGATCTCATTATTGCTCATAGGAGAGAACTGACAGTCAATAACCAAAGCAAAACAAAAAAATATGCCACTAAGGATAATGTATAAATGTATTCACATAAACATTAGAATCAGAGTAAGTCTTCCTAAACATGAAAATATGTGCAAAAAAGACAAAGATTACAAATGAAGCATCACGAAGTGAAAGATCATTCTGTTTTAAAAGGGAAGGAAAGATCACACAATTAAATAATAATCACAACCCCTATGGGGAGGGAAGGAATAGAAAGGGTAAAAACCGAGACTCTTATTTCAACCTGATTTTCTACATTTTTGTACATCTCATTTTGGAATCATGTAAATGTTTATTACATAATTATGAAAAAGTAACTAAAAATATAAGATTTTAGAATTAAAAATTAAATGGAAAAAAGGAGCCTATATTTCAGAGATAGTATAACTGTGGCATAATCACACAGAAAATTCATACAACTTTGAATAACAATAATTTAACTACACATCTGCTGTGGGTTACACCATCAGATTAAAAGTACTACAAAAAATGTGAACAGTTTTCAGTAACCATATTTTGATGCTAATACTGATGTTGTTACTCTAAAACTGCTGTGCATGTAACTGGGTTAGTAATCATAGAATACTCTAATTCCACTATCAAGAGCATTCTAGAAAAACAGCGTTCATATGATAGGAGAAAAGGCAATTAAAGGAGGTTAAACAGAAATCCTTAATACTTAATTTGAAGTCAAAATACTGGTATGAATTAACACTGGAATTTATGTGTTAGAAATACATTTCTTCTTTTTGTAAATTGAAATAAGTTTAAAATAATGATCAACCCACAGAAATAAGTACTTCTAGATTACAGATTGGTATCCCAAAATATCACTTCATACTTAAAGAATGTGCTATTTGGGAAATGTATGATTTTTAGGTTTGGGGTATGGAACATCATATCAAAGGAAACCATAAAAAAACATTAAGTCAATGTAAAACAGACAAAAATGCTTTAAACATAATAATTTTGAGTAAAAAAAATTAATATTAAAAAGGAGACAGAAACAATCTGAACAGGCCCTCACAAAAGACAACCTGACATTAATATGAATAATAACTGTTGTGACTAAAACATGCAAATGAATTAACTAAGCTCACAATGCTATATCCATGGGTGTGTATGTTTGCGTTATTAGCCAGCATAACATAACCTAAACACTTCTTTAAATTATGTTATAATTTACCTTCTTTGTACAGATAAAGATTGATGAAGAAATATTCAAATGAGGAAACAGGAACCTTCCTGCACTTCAGAAGTCTCCACAGTCCCTCTCAGCAGTCTGACCCAGAGTAACTACTAATCTAACTTCTATTACCAGAGATTAGTTTTCTCTGTTTTTGATCCTAACTAAATTCAATCATACAATATGTATGCTTTTGTCTGACTTCCTTAACACAACATTGTATCTCTGAGCTTTATTCATGCTACTGTACATTTTGCTAATTAATTCATTTGAGTTACTATGTAATATTCCACTGCATGAATATGGCACAATTTGTCCAACCATTCTACTATTGACAGACATTTGACTTGTTTCCGGTTCTTGGGCCTCATGAATAAAGCCACTATGACAATTATTGTATATTTTAATGCATGTATTTCTACTGAGAATACCAAATCATTTTTTGAACACTGTTAAATAAATCAAAAAAGCATTTGTCATGCCTTTCCCATGCAACTTGTAACAGTAGATAACCAATGAATAGAAAGAGGGTGGTTTCTTTTTCTACAAATATTCTAGTTGGTAAACAAAGATAGAATGGTAAATAGAAAATGTATGTAATAGCACTTTGAAAAGTTCTTTAAAAAAGAAGTTCATTGAAGTATGATATGAGGTTGCCAGTTGGATGTATGTGCATGTATTATTTTTCATATAATAGATTGTTGTGGAACATATTTTTCAGAATTTTAAAACTGATATTCATGACTCCATAAATCTAAATTATCACAGATTACATAATTCACGTACTGACAAGAAAGGCTGGCAGCTTCTTAAACGTACTTAAGGAAATTTACCCAGCAGTATTGCAGCAGAGCTCCCGGTCCCCATTAGATCCTTCCGGGATGAATAGTACAGAGTGTCTTCGTGGGAGGCACACAATGCCATTTGTATTTTGGGTAATTGAGAGATGGGTTCTGCGCTGTGAAGTGATGGAGAGTAATGAATCACACATTATCTTCCTTTCCCTGGGGAAAATGAGTAAAAATTGTAACAGATGGAGCCCCAGGGAGCATAAACAGGAGCTAGACCACAGGAGTGCATCACATAGGCATTGTATCCAGCGGATTCCACAATGGCGTAGTTACATAATTAACTTAAAACATTCCTCTACACATATTTGTAGATTGCGGAGCGCATGCCAAGAATAGTGCCAAGTACAAACTAAACAGAAGTGAAAAGAGTCAGTCCCTGGCCTCCCATCCAGGGAGGAAGGCAAGTAAGTTCACCGCAATTCCAGCCAGGCAGGAAGCCATTCGCTAGGCAGGCAAAGGATGCAGTGAGGACACAGATAGAAAAGGAAAATCATTTAAAATCCCTTTGCAAATTCTATTTTTTGGACATATTTGCTATATCAGATGATGATGAAGCACTGAGTTACATACAGAAGAAAATGTCAATACTGTATCCTGCTCTTAATTATGTTTTGTGATTTTCTTTAAGTAGTACCACGAGCAAAGGCACTACCTACTCCTTCTGAAAAACATTCTATACTTTTCTGTATAAGAAAATATGCAAATTGATTCCAAAATTAATTTTATATGACCATGGTCACCTGGTGAGTCATTACAGAAGGTGGAGCTGCACATCAAACTTTCAATGCCCATAAGTTACTTTCTGTCCTTGATAAACAAGTGCTGACATCACTAGGAGAGCATACACAGGTTCACGATGCTTTACTTCCAGATCAGTGGCATATTACAGAAGAAAAATTTCCAAAAGTAATATATTATTCTAAAGAAAGCACTTGAAAGATTTAGTCGAGCTGATTTTAAAGATCACCCGGTTTAACAGATGAAGCAAGGCTTGGAGAGTATTCAAAATATGCTTAAGGGCATGAACAATTGCAAGTGATCAAAGAGGGAAAAAAGATTAAGTAAAATTTAAAGGATAATGAGAGAAGGTCAGCTAAACCATGACACCTCAAATCTGAAGGAAAAAAGTATGATTTTAAAATTCGGTTCCTCGAAAACCAACTGAATAATGATTTGAATAAAAAAAATTGGGGAAGACATTTAGGTAATATTGTTTCCTTTGAATGATGTTGTCTCACATTCAATTTTAATTTTTCTGAATTTACAGGTGGTACTTTTTCAACTAAATTCAAAAGGTAGCAATATGCTTGTCATCAGCATACATTCATTTTACACCTGTAAATTGTTGAGCTTAATTGCAATGCAGATGTTCACGGTGGGACTAAAAGAACAGAACTTTGATGATTTTGCATCCTTAGTATTACTGTTTTCTTTTCTTTTTTTTTCTGGTGGTTTTGAAAGAAAGTTAGCTGTGAAGCACACTTATTTCACTGTGAGAATCCAGAAGAGAAAAGGGATTTTTGAAATAACTGCATTATCATAATTTCATCTAGTCCACATTTTCTCCCAACACAGGTTTTCTGAAGCAATCTACCTTTTCTGATTTTCCATCCAGAATTTAGTAACTTTCTGCTGCATTGTTTTCACTATTTACAATATTAATTTATTATATCTCACATGCTATTCTCATTACCCTTAAAAAATTTGCTTAATAATGTTGCAAGGACAATCAGTTTAGTTATTTTTTATTTGTTTACTATTTATTATCTTATTTGTGGAGAATGTCAATAAAATGCATAAAGTTTGAATGATATTAAGGTATTTATGAAGTAAGTAAAAAATATACAATTATTCATTCCAACTTGTAATGTATCTTCTATTAACTCTTGAAAAACAATGATACTGCTTTTTTTCCCTTAGGTCACACATATGAAATAAAGTTGAATTGTACTGCACACTTTCTGAATCATATATATAAAAGATTGAAGCTAAATTTCTGTTACCTTAGTGATCAATGCATTCCCACCCCTTGATCTCACATTTTAGAAATCAAAAATAATATACGTGAAAGAACCTATAAAGTTAAATTTGAATATTTCTTAGTTGATTTTTTTAAGTGAGGTAGGCCATTCATGACTTTTAATGGTTAAATATTTATTAATGGGTCATTTAATAAACACCGAACAATTGATGAATTTAACATGGTCAATTTATCACAATACTATAGTCAAAACCACTACCCTAAGAGATACAAAAAAATGTAATGCAGAGTCTATCTCTCAAGCTAATGACCATCTAGTAGACAGTAGAGTTCACCAGTATCTACAATACAAAGTAAATTAAAAATACTCAAGAGAGACATAAACCAAATGCAGAGTTGAAAGTAATCATGTTATCATATTTAGAGAGATTAAAAGAATATTTATAAAACAAATGTTACTTGAGACTGTCCTATAATTACATTTAGATTTTGATATGGAATAAGGGAACAAGTGAAATAGATCATTGCAAATTAATAGAACAGCATCATTTCAGAAAATGATGAAAGAGAAGCATGATTTCAGAACTTATAAGATACCTTCAGGAAATAGCAAGATGTTCCTAATCCATGAAACTCAGATCTCCATCTACACCTCCCAGTGTTTCTTCCAGTGGATAAATGCTTTGTCACTTACAGGAGACATGCCTGGAAGGATCTCCACGTCGTCTCCTCTGACAACCATCCTCTGACACTCCCAATTTGATACATATTTTTTACTCTTCCCTTTAAGTCATCTTCTAAAACTAAAGGTGATCAAGTTACATAGATTTTTATCACCTATTCTCCCATTGCCTCTCTCTTTTGCATAATAATTACACCACCTTAAATTAAGCTGTTGTGTGGTAAATATAGTGGAGTTACATCAGAGTGGTCCTATCATCGCACTCACTATAATACAAGATAGAAATTGGCTATTCAGGCTAATTATGGCTTAGGCTCCCAGCTATGGCAGAGTAAGAGAGACAGGATTTACCCTCCTATGTAAAACAATAAACATGAAAAACATGAAACAACGATTTGCAAAATACTGGACATCAGGTAATAAGGTCAGTGATGCATAGCAATGGAAAAAATTGGGGTACACCCTGTGATTGCCCCAGCTGTCTGCCTTGAGAAAATTTTCAGGCTAGAGGCAGCAAGAGCATATGTGTATGAAGAAATTACTCCAGACCAGGGAAAGACACACTTAAAAACATTAGATAAAATAACCCCATACTCACACAGGCCCAGAAGAGTGCCTTCCCCTCATGCAGAGAACATGGAGCATTGGCTAATTACTTGGAAGGGCCATCAGGCCTCAACAACTAGGTGTAATAAGCCTGAGACCAAATGTGCTCTGTTCCAACCTTGAAAACCCGAGCCCAGCCTAATAAACCTTAAGGCAAAATCCAAAAGGATCAAACTCTTTCTAAAAAACCACACCCCAGAATAGAGCTCAGTAATCTTTATAGGAATATAAAAAATGTCCAGCACACAGTAAAGTAAAATCCGTATTTGACATCCAAAGATTACTAGGCAGCCAAAGAATCAGGACAGTTCAAACCATCAATCATAACCAACTTAGAACTGACACAGATGTTAGAATTATCAGGCAAGGACATGAAAACAATAATTATGACTAGATTCTATATATTCTAAGTGGTAAGTAGAGATCCAAAAGATATGAAAAAAAAGTCCCAAATCCAACTATTAAATATGAAAAGCACAGTATCTGAGATTAAAAAAGAAAAAACACTGAATGGGACTGGCTGCAATTTAAGCACTAAGGAGAAAAAAATTTGTGAACTTCAAGACAGGAAAACCAGAATAAATATTTTAAAAAAATGAACAGGTGATCACAATTGACCAACTATACATGCAACTGGAATGTGTACAGTAGAAGAGGGGACAGAAAATATATTTCAAGAAACAATGGCCGGAAAATTTTCAGTTTGGTAAAGACTATTATAAACACTCAGAACCAAGAACCTCAACGAAGTCCAGGCACAAGAACAAGGTAAACCACACCAAAGCATGTCATGATCAAATTGTCAAAACAAGTGATAAAGAAGAAAATTTTCAAGGAGCCAGAGAGAAAAAGGACCATGATGCTCATTATAAAGGAATAAAGATGCAAGGATAAATCAAAAAAGGTAAAAACACACTAAACAAATTTGAATTAGGATGCTCACCTCTTGTTTAATAAATTAATGTTCATAGAAGAGGCCTAGAAGTATGGATGGTCTAGTGGCAAAGAACACCCCCTGACAATGTATGGGCTGTTTGGGTCTTAAACTGGAGAAATCACAGTTGAAAGGAAACCTGGAGAAAATTAAGTAATCTGAAAACTGATTACTTATTAGATACTGATACTTTAATCAATATATTTTTTTAAATTGTAATAATGACAAGCTAGTTAATAGAAAAAGGAAGTTCCTGTATCTTAGGTTTTCATACTGCAAATTAAAGGTGAAATTAAGAATCCAAATGAATTCTTAAATATTTCTGAAAAAAATGCTGTAGAGGTGAAATGAAAGAAGATAGTGATCATTGCTGGTTCATTGTACTACACTTTACCCCTGTTTACTTAAGTTTTCCATAATAAAATAATTTTTATAGCAGCTATAAACTGAAGATATATTTTCAAACATCAGTTTCTTCTAAGTCTTTTCTACATAATTTTGAGAACATAAAATACATTCATTATGTGCAATTTAATAATTTTATTCCATTATCCTGTACAGCAGAGTTCATCCATTTAGATAAATAGCTATTCAACAACAAAACATTTCCTATAAATGAAAATTTCATATAAAGCAGCTCATATAACAATGAATGTTAGGAAACATATAACAGATTAAAGCTTGGAAATTACAACTGATGTTAAAAAACAGGTTTTAAATTTTCATGTTCCTTGAAAATGCTTTTCATTTAAGACAGAATTGTGAAACAAATGGGTTTTCTCATAATCAAAACCAGCACATAATGGAGGCTATCTGCTACAGGGTATATATCAATTAATAAACCTTTCAACTGAAATACCTAAAACTAGACTGAAGTTAAATAAAACAGATTTTTGTATGTATTTGCATACCCTAGTAGAGAAGAAATCTTTTCCTAAATGGTCTTTCCATCATGTTCTAACTAAATAGGCTCTAACAGTGGCATCCCACTAATGTAGTTGTTGGAATTCATATAGATAGACATTTTTTAAAATGCATATATTATGTCTGTGTAGGGGACAATTTTGAAAATTGACATCATTGTTTCTACCATCTCATTGCAGCTTAAATATCAGTACATATTAAAATAAATTTTTGATTTCTATAACATTAATGCCTCAACAGTTGGAAATTATGATGTATAGCCAAAAAAGTATTACGGAAGGCTGAATCTATACAGATCTAAATTTGAACAGAATCATTTGGTCCAAATATCTAATTTTTATTAGTTTATGAGTAAATAGGTATACTGCAATATTTAGAATATACCCGAAAGTTTTGTTTAATATTTAACCCCATTAATGAAGTAGCCACCTAAAACACAGAATACACACACACATACACACACCCACAGATACACATACATGCATAAAAGCTTAGAAAGATATTTTTGGTATTGGAAGAGAAAAATAGGAAAAGATCAGTAAATAATGAAAATGCATAGTGTGAAGAAACACAGTTTGAGTGAATATAGAAAGATGAAAATAACTAATGAAATCAGAAAATAAATTAAGGAGAGAAAACAAAAAATGATAGGCTTTCACATAATATATTTTCTCTTAATGATGAAATAAGGGAATAAACACTTGTAAATACATGGAAATCAGTGCAGGACAGAATAAACAACTAAATATATGGATTATGCTAAAGAAAAGTAAAATATATTCTGAATAAGTCTGAGGTCCATTGCGCCTAGAGAAATCATGGAAAAATTTAAAAAGGCAATAGGGATTTACATTGGAAATATTTATATATGATAGATGGAAGATCTGTCCTTTTCTGTAAGTAGTATTAATGTAATCAATGAGAGAATGTGGTTATTGTACTTGATCAATACAAATTACTAAAGCAGATTTAGAAATTGATGTAATGAGAAATATAAATGCAATACACTAAAAAAGAAATACCTAAGTATAATAAAGAAATATGAATTTAAAATAATTTTTTCCCTCATGTTCCATTCTCTTTTGCATGGGTATGTCCACTAAAACCTTGCTCAAAAACTATTTTTTTGATAAAGTTAAGACTTGAAAAATCTAGAAGAATATTTTGATGTGAAAATGTATATAATGTAACCCTAAAATATCTACTCAAAATTATTTGTGGAAAAATATGACAAAAATCTATCAATGTCAATGCTATTTCCACTTACTTGCATAATATGTTGATTATCCATTCTTAAAATTTCTTGTTGCCCAACTAAGATGCAAATGTCTTTACAAGTAATACACTGACTTACTACAATTCTCTGCATAAAAGGGGATTTTCTTATCCCAATTCAGCCCCTTCACTTTTAGTATTATACATCACAATATTTGGTGACATCTCACTTTGAGCTTCTGATTTAGCTTGTTTTTGTGTTCCTTTCCAGATCTTCTTGGCTTATTTAAGCTTTTCTTTTCTTGTTAATTGAAATTTTTTTCTTTCCTCACTAATTGAATTTTTTCTCTCTCTATTTTTGTAACTTACATTTCAGTTTTGTATTTCTGCTAACATTTTAGATAAATATTAAATAGCTCTATCTTCCTGATTGACCAATGTCAGTCATAAATTATGTGGAACTAATTCATCATAACATCTTAGTTACATATTATTTAAATGTGATCTAAATTATACCACTTCTGTTTCAGAGAATTTTACATTTAATCACAAATTTTCCCATATCCCTATGCAAAATTCATTCTTGCATCCCAGTCCTTCCTTTTAATGTTCAATTGTTTCTACATTAAGAACAACCTTTAGAAAATTCTATAATGAAACTATGTAAGTAATCACTCTCAAATGTATTATCTAAAAGAAATTTTCTACCAAGAATTTGTTTTTAAATAGGTTAGCTAAGTATAAAATTATAGGCTGATAGTTATTTTCTCTCAAATATTTGGGGTTACTATGTGATTGGGTTTGGCTTCCATTTTTGCTACTAAGAAGTCTAATAATTATTCTAATAGTTGGTTATTATTTAGGTAATTTCCATTTCCTCTTTTTGTGCCTTTTCAAATATTCTTTTTCCTTTTGATGTTTTATAATTTCAGTCCAACATGTGTTGGTGTGGATTTATATCTGTTATTGTACTTGGAAATTTCATGTCTTTCATCAATTCTGTAGCATTATTTGCCATTGTCTCTGTACAAAGAAACTCTTCCTTTTATCACGTAACATTTTTTAATGTGAAATAATCTCAGTCTGTATAATTTTGTGTATCTCTCATCTTTTAATTCACTTGTCCTCACAGGAATGTGGAATGACTTTTATGATAGGTAAATTTGGGAAAGCTACCTGGTGATGACTTGATCAATACTGACTTTGTTCTTTTAGGAAGTTTCTCTGTGTTTCTTCCACAAGTTTTACCTCATGATATTACAGAGTAAAACACTGACTATTGATGGGTATTTTTGCCCAATTCTAAAGTGTCATTCATAAATTTACTTGTCTTTCACAATAAGGTACATTATTCAAAATATTACCTATCAAAAATAAGAGTGACATTTTACTTGCACAATTATTTTGTAAAGTTGTTCAGGGCCAGATTGAAAAGAACACTGTTATTTGTTAGGAAATCTCTCAAAACTCCCAAAATAGCCAGACCTTCAAATAAATATCTTTTCTGCTTTCACTATAGTCTCTTCTTTGGAACTCTTACATGATGAATGTTGGGCATCTTTTTCCATACTTATCTCTCATAACTACTCTGTCATGTTTTTCATCTTGTGTATCATAGTATTATTTGTTCAACTCTGTACTCCCATTTTCTAATTATTTTAACAGCTATATTTTGTTATTTATCATGTATATTGAAGTTCTAGTTTCAGTGGTTGTATGTTTCATTTTTAGAATTTCAATTTATTTCTGGCATATTTTTTTCACCGTAATTTATTATATTTTTTAGTCACTCCTATTTATTTAATCATTTTAAATATATTGATTGTGGATTTTGCCTTTGATAAACCTATCGAATAAAAACCTATGGTTCCATTATGTTGTTTGCTGTATCTTCTGATTTTTCCTAAAATTGGAAGCTTCCTTGTGTGTTTTGGAATTTGGATTGTGAACTCATGTTCAGGTGGCCTTATCAACAGGAATCTTGTGTGTCCTGAGTAAAGGATGTACCCATCTGTCAGTATTTTCAGTCTGCAACTGGTTGTCAGTATTAATTTTCTTTACTGCATATTTTCATATCAAATAGAATTTGTAACTCTGAATCCCGAATCCACCTAATAGCAGATGTATAGTTATAAATATTCAGAGAAGAGTTTCATCCAGAGACCAGGTGCCATAGATAACCAACTGCCTTGATAACTTCCTTTACTGTATGTAATTTTTCAAGTCTACTCCTTCACCTAAGCATCTTTAGAAAGTATTTCTATTTTACATATGCCTAGTGAAAAACTTTTACAGATGAAGTAATTTCCTTTTTGTTGTTGTTGCTGTTCTTTCAAATAACCCAGGAAGGAGTGTTGGGAACTAAGAAGAGGTAAAATGCAACACATTTTGCTATATAGAAGGTCAGTGATGGGTATGTAGTTGTTTATTATATTATTTTCTGTGTTTTTCCATATGCTTAAAATTTTCCATAATTATGTTGTTTTTTCATAAACCCTTGAATGGCAAGTTGAAGACTACTTGTGACTACACATGGTCTTCTTTCCATGAAGTAGCTGATATTCCAGCCTCTATTTGCAGCTCTGATTTTCAATCTTACACTGGTACTCACCTTACTTATTTTTTAATTTTTTTATATACTTAAAATGATACTGTATTTTATGTGCAAGTTTTAGGAATTTTATTCCAGATTATTTAATTTACCTTATTTGAGAAATAAAAAGGAAGCATGTAATCAGGATTATTAGAGAAATAAGCAATCTCTGGGTTAGAACATCTATTTGTATTGATTTTAACATGAAATCAAACATCCACCTTTCTGGAAACAAGACTAGGGGGGATTTGAACTGAAAATGTGGGTGGGAACTGGAAAGTGTTCGTTGGCTTAAGTTTTTACACTGAAATCATAGATTATATTCTTACTCATGATTTTGGACATCAAATTTTCACACTTTGGAGATAAGAACACTGAAGCCTGGAGTGAAACCCAGACTTCTCTACAAGGTCTACAAGGTAAGTCACTTATCTGTTATCTTAGAGCTAGGTTATTGTTTATTTTAGAGATAGAAAAGATACTTTATATATATGTAACTATAAAATACATATCCAAATCACATATGCATCACCTTCATTTGCTGTCATTAAGGAGACTCTATTTTTCCGATCTTCTCCATTTGTGTGCATAATTAAGACTATGGTGATCCCAGGAGATCAGATCATGCATAGATGTCAAATAATTGAACAAAAGACATTAAGTGCAAAGATTAGTGCTTGGTTACCTTGGTAACAAGTGAATACTGCACATTACTTTTGAGTGAGTCAAAAACTAAGCAAAGTGTATTTTCAACAGAATATTTTTGAGAATAGTCTTAAACTACACAACTTTCTAATTCTTACCTATTTTTTAAAATATTTTTTGTAGGGTTTTATATATATACAGGCATACACCTACATACACACATATATATAATATATAATTATAGAATATATAGAGTGTGTGTGTTTGTGTGTGTGTGTGTATATATATACAGGAATTGATCCAGTTTCCAAGTTGTTGGTGATAACAGTTTAAGATTGTGAAATGTATTTCTAGAATTTCAAGGTACATGGATGAAAATTTTTTTTTCTAGTCTCTCTATTCTAATTTCAAGACATTTATGTATAAAAGGTTATTTGTAACTCTAGATGTACGACCTATTTAATGTAACTATTTCAAGGTCTTCTGCTAATAATATGTTAATTTTGCTTTCAGTCAAATGGCTCACATAAACACAAAGCACATCAAAACGTGATTATAAAAGCACTTTGGATCCACAATTACAACTGAAGCTGGAGGTTAATCAGCAAGCATACCACTCACTATAATGGAGCATAACCTTTACTGAAGTGGCTCGCCTCTTGGTTCCCTGAGCCCCTGACATGAATGCCCACAGAGATATCCAATCACTCAGGCTGCTGCAGCCAGACCCTTTAGCCATGTTAGATGAAAAGGGTGGTGAGAGCAGAGATAGAATACTACCCTAAATATCCAATTACAAAATCAAAAAATACATTTTCTAGAACAAAACTTAGAGGTAGTAACTTTAAGTTCATATAAAAGTTCATAATATTTTAAGAAAAAAAAGCATGGCTTAGTGATTGATATAAGCAATGAATCAGAAGTTAGGACATAATTCTGGCTCTGGCATTAAGTAGCTGTGAGATCTGAATAAAAAGCTTTCTGGACATTAGCTTCTTTATTTATCTAAAGACAGCAGAAATTGAGATTGATATAGATTATAGAACCTTAGCAATGACATTCTACAATTCCATTACACACATATATACACACATACATATTTACACACATTCTTTATATACGGGTAAACATACACTTTATGATATTTATATCTTATCTTACCTCTATCTAAATAAACTAATTATTTAACCAATAATTTAAAGTCAGTACTTATTAAATACAACTGCCATTTTTAAGACTCTTAAAATTCAGTTTTTAGAACTGCATTTCTACAACTCTCCATAGGAATGTCAAATCTCCATCCTTTGAAATTGAAATTTTATGATATTCCAAAGGATCCATAAACCATTTTATTTAATAAAACTAGAGAACAAGGTAGGTAACAAGTTTGAAATAAAACAAAACAAAACAGACACCTCAAGCAATGTGGCATCAAAGAAAGGAAGCTTCTTCCAAGGTGACCAATTTGAAGGACAACATTCATTTGGAACTACAAGTTTAAGTATATTTTGTAGATTAAGGCATATACCAGTACATATATACTCATGTGCAAATAGAGGTTTAATTAATGTATATTACATAAAACAGTTTCTTGACTATTTCCACACAAATAAATAAGCACTGAGTTTTTACTTCTAATACCAATATGACAGAAGTAACAAATATTGTATATTTTCCAGCTAAATACCTCAATTTAATGTCTCTTGGTTATGGGACAATGGGATTTGTGGAGAGTGAAGTTACATATGGAAGGTATTGAAATGAAAAGACTAAAATTATTTTCCTCTAAAGACTTACATTTTGTTTTTAGAAGAAAAGCGATTAGTTAAATTAGGTGTAATTTGTCTTACATCTCCACTTCTTTCAGGTACTTGGTCAGCCACCTTTGAAGTAGCTGCACATTCAAGCCACCGACTGAGTCATGGTATGCTGTTCAGCCTTAACATCACCTGTCACTTTTGTAGATTTTAAAATCTCATCACCAAAGACAGATACAATCAATCTATCCTAAAGAAGTAAATATAGGCTGCAAGTCAAAATTTCCCACTCAGCCCACTGAAATTTGAACTCAATGCAATAAGTTCTGCTTCCAAATACATTGTTTGCCCAGCTGTAGTTTTGCATCAACTGATGGGAAAAAAATAAAAACCACCAGCCTTGTTTTTCTTGGAATAATCATAATTGTTTTCCTCAGAAGAGAAAAAGGCATAGCCTACTTAATATTTATAAGTTAAAAAAAGGGAACAGAAACAAGAGTAAGTATACTGCCTACTTCTAATTATGAAACACTCATTTCGGGTTTGTGAAATGATAAACAGCTTTCAAAAGAAATTTAAGCCTAGGTGCCCTTTCAAATACATAATAATACCAAAAAGCATGTTTTTTTCTTCATCTCCTGAACTTTAAGCTTGATTAAGCTCAGTAAAGGACCATTAACACCATCAGACAGCTTTAGAAAAATATTTTTTATTAGCTCTTTTCAGATGACTAAAAATGCCAAGAATTCATAAAGATACATCTACTTTCTTTTGTGAGAGCCATTCTAAGTCATCTTTGATGTGTAGATAAAAACTATTGCTTCCTAGTTATAATAGGCAAAAAGCTATTCTATGAATAGAAGCGTCTTTTAGAAAGCATCCCACTAGTTCTGTAGTTCTGTTAGTCTTGGAAAACATTTTCTAGAAAAATGAAGGCAGAAAATTAGCAAGAACAAAAAAACCTAAGTAGCATTTGTAAATTTAGTAGACAATGTTGGAATAGAATATCTATGACAGTTATGAAGTCACAACAACTTTTATTTTATTAGGCATTTAATATGCATAAATGGATAGATATGTGCCATTGAAGGAAAAAGAAATTGTTGTGTACTCCATCCAGCTTGAGATAGAGAACTTAAAAGATTGTATATATTAAAAGAAAATAGAACAAACATGAAGGTGGTGCCAGGGTAGCTTTCTGAGCTTCTTAAATTCTTCCAAAACAGAGTGACACACACATTCAATAAGTACATAGCAATATAATATTAACATGTTAGTAAGTGAATAACACCTATGACAAATTACAACACAAAAGGAAATGAGGTAACCTCACACCCCAAAATGTGTTTGATGGGAAGAAAAAAACAGAAGAACAGTTACAGACTCTCATGGCATTACTATCTATGTGGAAAGAAGCAGAGAGAAACAAAGAAAGCTATGATGGATATGAAAGAAAAGAAAAGAGAACTCACAGCTAACAGGAGCTCTCTGGAAAGCACATAAGGTGAATTTGTGAATAACAGCTGAGTCCTAGAGATATTTTTTCATGTGGTCCGTAGGTGCTGGGGCAGTAAGTCTTGTCAACCCTTCAAACTGTCCAGCCAAAGCTTCCTTCCAGGTCAAAGCCCTGCTCTGAGGAGAAGCCTCTGGGAATAGACCACTCATTAAGAGGACCGAGGAAAACTGCTGTAAAGAAAAGGGAAGATACAACCAAAGTGGGAGGTAAGAGAGGATCCAGGTCTCAGAAGGCACAAGACTATCTTTTTAAACAATTCATATGGCAACAGAAGACTAAAGCCGCAAAGCTGGAAAAGCAAACCATATGTATTCTCCTTCTTAAAAGTTCAGGAAACAAATGAATGCTATGGAAAAAATACATAGAAACAAATTATAATTGAATTACATATAGAGCCAGCATAAGGAAAAGATAACGAGGAGCAGAAAATGTTCTTACAGACAATGAAAGCACATTACGACAGGCCCACAAATGACAACATTACCTAATTCTTCAAAATGAACTGAAATAAATTAAGAACATGACGGAAGAAAAATGATGCAATAGATCAGAATGAGGAAAACCGAGAAACTAAATGATAAAACAGGAAACAATTATAACTGGGATACATTTTTAAAGTAAGAAAAAAAAACAGAAAGAAATAAACCAGCTAGTGCCTTAAGATACAAAGCAATACTGCTCCATATACTCCAGAGCAGCTAAATAAAAAAAGATATTCCAGCCCAATTGTTTGCCTAGAAGAAGAGCAATTACACATCTCATACAACATTGATGGGTTGAGTCACTTGGGAACACTGGCAGTACCTACTAAAACTGTAGTTTTTATGTAGTATGTTTTTATACCCTAAGACCCAGAAATCCCATTTTGAACTATATGTACAAGAAAATGTTTGCATACATTCATTGAAATAAGGTACATAACAGAACTATTCATAATAGCTAAGATCTTAAAAAAGCCAAAATTTCAATGAGTTGTACAATATATAATATATTATGGTATGTTCATTCAATGGAATACACATAAAAATGAGACTTAATGAACAACTAAACATAATAACACAGATGAACTCAAGCATAAGACTAAGTGAAGTTAGATATGAAAGAGTACACATTATAGTTATCACTTACATAAAATTTAAATACAAGTATGATATTAAAAGTCAGATGGTAGTTACCTTTGGTGGTATGAGAAATTGGATGGAGGTATGTGGGGCCATTGGGGTTCTGATAGCTTTTTCTTTCTTACCTACACACCATTTCTATGAATATGCTTAATACATGTAACTGTAGTCTTTATTAGGTGAATTTTTGTGTATATGCTATATCTAAATCAAATTTCTTTTAAAAAATGAAATAAATCAAAGAAAAAGTAAAAGTATTGTAAAGAATGTGACACAGTGAAGACAAGCAAAAAGATCTAACATACATGTGGTAAGACTCTATGTAGGCGAAAGCCAAATCAAAAGAATGGAAAAGGACATATAAAAGTATATATGTAGTTCCTTAAGCTAAAATAAAGTATACTTGAAATTTAAATAGCACACCTCAAATCTGGGAAAATCAAATCTAAATGACCAACACCAGGACATATTCTAGTAAAAATAGTAAAGTTTAAGGAAATTTAAAGACATTTAAAAAACCATTTTATCACCTAAGCAAAAATTGAACAGGTCTAATACACAGGAAAGGAAATAATATTGACTTCAGACCTTTCAATCACTGTACTTTGTTCTGAAAGAAAATTAAGTAACATGTTTAAGATACTCCTGAAAAGAATATGTGAACTAAAGGCATTGCATAGAACCAAACTGACTTTAAAAAATAAACAGGTCAGAATGAGAAAGCTCGGCGTAATGTTCCCACGCACACTCCTTGAAAACTCTACTAGAGAAAGAGCTTCAGATGAACAAAGTGACAGGACAGATGATGACAGAAGAAAAGGTGGTAAACACAAATGACATTTGCAGGTGGCTCACAATTAAATGATGGCTGTAAGGGACAGAGGATAGCATGCAATAATTATAGCTTCAGACAACATAGATACAGGTCAAATATGACAACTGAGGGTGGGAAGGACCAATGGGCAAAGTGACTGAAGAACAGAATTGGCTTGATGATTGCCTTAGAGACATTGAAAGAATAAAAGGGTATTACTTTATATCAGAAGGCAGAGGGAAAGGATGGGAAAGGGAAGAAGTTACAAAATGCATTAACAATGCTTTTGATGGAGAAAGATAATAAATCAGAGTACTGAGGCCATTACATAAATCTATTAAAATCAGTGTAAATATAACCATTAGGACAAAAAGTAAAAACTTCCTAATACAAAAAAAAAATAGGATTTAAAATGGAAGAGAAAACAAATGAAATACCAGAGAGGATGAGTGTATTTATGTAAAAGATATGAATGTGCATAAGCATACCAAAACAATGAACAGATTAAACACATCACCAAGGTTGTGAGGAGCTGGGGAGAGGGAGGGATGAATCTGCAGAGCATAGGTTTTTAGGGTAAAGAAACTACTCTGTATGATATCACAAAGGTGAATATATGTCATTATATATTGCTCAAACTCATACAGTGTATAGCTCCAAAAATGACTTTTGATATTCTTTAGTAACAAAGGTGTGTGGATGCGGGTTTCACCAGTGCACTACTCTGGGGAGGGATGCCAGTAACGGGAAGGCTGTGCATGTGTGGGGCATGGGGTAGATGGGAGATCTCTATACCTTCTGCTCATTTTTGCTGTCAATCTAAAATGGCTGTAATAAAGTGTATAAAAATGATTTAAATATAATTTACCTAAATGATAAATTATATTTATCCTCCCATTGTTTTATCCCCATTTTCTCAGCTGCTTAATAAGCAGTTAGGTTCTCTCCCTTGATCACACCAGTGTGTTATGTAAGGTTCTCTATGAGATGGGAGGTGTTTGATTAATGCCAGTCAATTTCACTGCAGCCAATGTCAACTGACATAATGTGCAGCATTACAGTATATCCAGAGCATTATTCTACTCAGAAGAAGCTGTACTGTCGCGATGGAGCCAGGGCCAAGCTGGATGTGAAAGCAAAGTACACATACATCTGTTTTGGCATAAGCATGGTGTGACTCACAGCAGCCAACTGCACTTAACAGAATTATAGGACAGCAGCCTGGACAATCAATAAGATTCTTTTTAAAGTGGCAAATTAGGATAAAGTCATCAAATAAGCTTTTACTTTTGAAATTGTACTCCATTTGCTGTATCCAGTTCACAGAGGATTACGTGCTGTGGCCTGCAGTCAGACTCGGTACAATTTGCACAAGCTAAATGCTAAAATATTAGAATTGTTTTATATATTTAAGAATAAAACATATAGACAAAAGACCTGTTTTATAAGGCTAAAGCAGAAACATTCTAAATTTATCTTATTTGAAAATGCTGTGGACATTCATTTTCATTTGCAGTAAAATATATTTTACCATATTCTAAGTGATCCATAAAAAGACAAGAAGAGCATTCAACAAAAACTGTCCCAGTCACCAAATCAGCTATTATAAATGTATCAAAAGACATAAAGGAAACCATGTTTAAAGATTATATGAAAGTGTCATGGCAATGACTATTCAAATTAGAATGTCAACAAAAAATAGACATTATTGTTAAAAGAACCACAGGATATTCTGGAGTTTAAAAATATAATAACTGAAACGAAAATTTTAGTATAGGGTTATAGTATTTCAAATTGGCTGAAAAAGAGAAATGGTGAACCTGTACATAGATCAATAGAGAGTATCCAGTTTAAGAACAAAATTAGAAAGAGGAAACCTATAGTCCCACAGGACCCCATAGCTGGGATGGTTGTCTGCCATCCACACTGAGCCTGGTGGCTGGACCAACTCTCCTTGGAAAGACACAGCTGGCTTTCCTAAAATAGAGAGAGTGTCTCTGGAGAGACAGAATCTAGTCCTGAGCAATTTCACCTCAGCCCCCTTCTCTTAGGCTGATGGGGACAGTCTGAGATTAGCCCTCATGACGGAATGATAGAGCCTGTGCTGGACTGAATCCCCAGAGGTCATAGCCTGGATATTGTTTTCCTCATGTGGGAACAGACCCCCGACAGGATTTTTGAAATTAAAACCAGCCCTGGAAAAATTAATATGTCTACTAAGCATAATGATGTATGTATAATAGGAGTCCTAGAAATAGAGGAAAGAGAGAGAAAGGTGCAGAAAAAAATATTTGAAAAAGTAATGGCTAAAAACTTCCCATATTTGATAAAATATATCAATCTGAATGTCCAAGAAGTCAAGTAAGATAAATATAAAGATCCACACCTAGCTACATCATAGGTAACTGCTGAAAGGCAAAGAGGAAATTCTGAAAGCAGCAATAGAAACATAACATCACACACATGGGAACCACAATATGATAAATATCTTACTACTCATTAGGATCAATGGAGGCCACAGGGCAGTGGAATGACATATTTAAACTTTTGCATAAAAATTAAAATGTTAACCAAAAGTTATGTATCAATCAAAACTATCCTCCCAATAAAGGCAAAGTAAAGATCAAGGGAAAGACAAAAGGGAAAAATAGAATTTGAGGCTAATAACTAGCTTATAAGAAATACTGAAATAATGCCTTCAGGAGCCTTAAAAAGAAGTTAGACTAGACATTAGACTGAAATGCTTATACAGAAATAATGAGTGCTGATGAAGAATACTACATAGGTATACATAAGTGCTCATGTCCCAAAAACCTTGCTCTGGTAATTGTTTTTTTTATTTATTTATTTTGCTCTACATTTCCTTCAATAGGTCTTTATCTATTTTTCTTCCATGGGAAGACTTGTTTGAATTATTTAATCTCTAACCAGAAAAGGAAATTTCTAATTATTCATATTTATTAGAATAAGAAGTTTTGTTCACATCAATTTCAAATGACAAGTTGCACTCCTAAGGAGATGCATAAGTGTAAATGTATGTCCTGTGTATGTGTATGTATATATGCTTTCAGGAATATGTGTTCTTAAATACATTTTTGTCCAACATACTCTTTCAACTTACGTAAGATTCTTTAAGAAACTTTGAGTTAATTCACCAAAATTATCTTTGAAATCAGACATAATTATAAAAATATTTTTAGAATTGTACTTCTTACCTTCAGAGACATTAGTTATAAACTCTGTCAAAAATAAAGGGAATAATTCAATCCTGAATTGAGATTAAAATAAACAGAAAATGAAATTATTTTCTTTGTTAAACTCTGACATCAGGCAAATTCTTCCATTCACATTTTCTGAGTTACTAAACAAAGGTACATATCAATGAAAATGGAGAAAAACAATTCTGAAGAGATATACCTGCCAAGTCAAAGAAAAATAACACATGCTAGAAATTTATGTACCCTATCAGGCAAAGAGAATGGTATTTTACATCAGGATGACCTTTCAAGAATCACTGAGTTATAATATGGCAGGAAGTATTTTCAACTATGTCCACAATAATATCCCCCATCTCACATATTCTTCTTATAATGTAACACTGATCCACCTCCCATTGAGAGGGGAGGCCTATGCCCCTTCCTCTTGTGTTAGAGTAGGGTTTTAAGACATTTTGATGAATAGAATTATAGTGAAAATAATATTGTGATTTTGGAAGAGAGCTCATAAAAGACAATGCAGCCTCTCTTTGTTTGCCATAATATAAGCTTTTGAAGAATGTAGCAACCATGTGAGTGCCTAATTGGCCACCACACTGCAAGAGACCCAAACAAGCCTTGTGGAGAGATCACATGACTCGGTCCCTAGATTGCATGAAAGGAGTCACACTGCTGCTTCAATTTATAATTTTCTAAAGGAACTCTTAGGACCAAGGCAAACTTGCTGAGCTGAGCCTTCCTCTAATCCTCAACCTTCTCAGAAACTTGGAGAGATAATAAAATGATTATTGTTGTTTTAAGCCAGTAAGTTTTGGGGTAACTTGTTACGTAACTTTACTGGAAAATATACCATTTAGAATATATTTTACAAAATATAATTTGAAAAAAATACATTTAAGGATTTCTTATGATGAGGTGGTCATATTAATCTTAGTTTGCAAGATATGCTTCTGTAATAATTTGTTTTTATGCTGCCTAATTTTTCTGACTACATTCTTCCTGTGCTTGGTGGGCAAGACGTATAAAAAGATATAAAAGATATAAATCTACAAGTACCTTATGCCTCCAGTGTATGTCAGGAGAGTAAGGGATAGTATGGCCCCTGACACGGTTTCTTGTCTATACTTGCACCTTGCACAGCAAGGACAAGGAAGTGAGGAATACTACCTGATCTGAGATGCTGTGTGCTTCTTTATAATTGTTACCATGAGTCTAGTACGGTGTTCATAGTCGGCATTTAGTGAACTTTTGTTCAGTGAATATATGAAGCAATGAATATAATAACTTTTATAGAGTTCACTAGCCATGGCCATGTATGGCATCAAGATAATAATGATTAACAATTAATTAGATAATTTTTATCAAGAACCTTCTATAAACTTGGCACTACTCCAAGGCTTACCTATAATGAACTTAAGCTTTTAAGGCAAACTGAGAGCGTTACAATTATTATCCTCATTTCATGGATGCAAACAGCTGAAAAAAGTCACTCACTTGACTAAGCTTATAGAAGCAAAATGTTAAAATTAAAGAATTCATGACTCCTTATGTATGTTTTCAGATATTGAGAATGGTTTTACAGAATTTTAATTGTGCAGTTTTTTTTTTTTTTTTTTTACATTTAACTTTGATCCTTGAGATAGCTGTCCAAATGAATTTTATGATTTTGGTAAAATTTCAGATCTGTGCCTTTCATTGCAGGTGGAAAAAGTAATTTGGGCAAAGTACCATACTTAGCTGTTATAAAGGAAACTGTAATTATAACCTTATCTCATGCTTCATTAATGAGCATAAATTGTTAATACATAAGCCACCACACAAACATGTTTGACACACTGATTCCTTATTTATCCTGAAGGAACTTACAGTTCATAAAACTTTCAGTTTAGGTAATTAAAAATCTTTTCAAGTATCACACATCAGTGCTTAAATTACAGTGTAAAAATGTTAATGGTACCATGTGCTGGGTGCTGTATTTCCATTTAAGGGCTTACTTTATTAATTTTCCCTTCTTACATTTGATTCAAATGTTTTTAGTTTGGGATTTATAATATTTGGAATCTACTCCATTAAATTAAAAACATCATTACAATAAAATGCACAGACTTTAACCTTTTAATATGACTTCTAGAAAATTCAAAAACTGTGCATGTGGCTCACACATTTCTACTGGACACTAATTTATTTTTTCAGTAATCTATGGTATCTGTCTCTTCTTCAAAAGATTGTTTATAAATATCAGCTTTCAAAGAGATTACTTACATGCCTATCTCACAGTACATGTCCAATAAATGGTTATGTCCATTCTTTCCCTTTTTTCCCTCCAAAATAGTAATAATGAGAATGAGAAGGAGGAGGAGGAGGTGGGAGAGAAGGAAAAAAATGGAGAAAAATGGGCTTTAACGCTCTAGCAGATTTTAAAGCAAAAGGGAAAATTTTGCACGTGAATAAGTAGAAAATTTTGCACATCAATTTTTTATGCAAACACACACTCTAATTTCAAACACACACTCTAAAGACAGAGAAACTAATGCCAGCAAGTGGGGACCAGGATAGCTTCTTAGGAAAATTCCTAACTGCACCTGAAAACAATTAAATTAATATGCAAATACTATTTCGGCTTTATATTTTCAAATAAAGAATTTGTAAAGCCTTTTAATATTTCTCATTGTTGAAAAACACATAAGTCTCTAACTTCTGTACTAAAAACCATCAGTGTGTAAACTGGTCCTGGAGGAGATAAATTTGATGGGACTTAATATTAGCCATGATTTTGGAATTATGCCATAAATTTGGAATTGATTTGTTTCACGGAAGAGTTTTGAGCATTCAGGTTCAAGGCATATGCTACTGTGAGTAAAACTGCATTACTTCCAGAATGTCTTGCCTGGCTTTAGTGCATCTCCATATCAAAATGTGTTTCCAAGGGGTGGAGAGAAGTAGTCCATCTCCATATCAATAGGTAACAGGGGCATGTGAGGACTTATCTGGACTAGAGAGGTTGGGTGGAGCTCTCTCTTCTGCAGCCAGTCGAGAAAGATGCAGGATGACTGCTTGCAAGAAATAAACGGGTTTCTCCCATTTTATTTATTCTTGACTGATTTTGGTTTCAAAGGTATTTTGCCCTGGAATTTCCCCCCACCCTCTCCCCGAGTTGAAGCTACTTTCAAACAAGTGCAAATAAAAAAAACAACCTGGATTTCAATACTTCATAAGAAAAAAAAATTCCCTATCAACTCTATAGGTTGGCCCAGTTGCTGTGAAAGAGATGCAAAGAATATGAAAATACTAATCAAAGAACAAAGGCTTTGTTGAGTAGTAAATCTTCTCTGGAGTTATCAGAGCTCATGCAACAGTTCTTAGCCTTCTGAGATATGGGATGTATACAATATAAAAACAGGAAATATTCACCTTCACTTCCCCTAAAAACTTTCACTCTTTACATGACATTTACTGAGTTCATTTCTCTGATACAAAAGGCTATTTCTGTTGTCTCCATGAGCTGCACAAATAGTTACAGCCCAAATTAGCTCCCAGGTTATACTCTAAAATTTCAGGAGACTAGAGAAGGTATCTTCCTAGGTATTGACATTTCAAAGAGAAATGATACCTGGGAATTGGAAAACATGTTTATGCTGTAAACATCCTTATACCAAGAGATATAGAGGTCCTGGAGAGACTTTATTTACATTCCAAAGAGTTGGAGTTAAGACTCAGTTCCTTATTATATTTCTGTGAAAGAAACCCTTTCAGGAGGAGAGGGGAATATCTGCCTCAGTTTTCAGCTAATCATGTAGGAAATATTTCCATGGGCTAGCATAACATAGAAGTAGGATTAAGACATGGAGGAAGGGGCAAGAAACTTATTATGTACTCTAAAATAGTAAGAAATTTATCTCTGACCCAGGACACTTCATGTGAGCACTCAAGATAATTTAATAAAGAAGAATATTACAAACCTAACAGGCTTTCATCCATGTCTTCTCAGCATGTTCTCTCAACCAGTTCTTGAAACCTAACTCAACTTCATTTTTTTTAATGGCCACATAACCCTATATTTATGAAAATTAATATTTTTGTATAACATAACAACTACTGATTACACAGCCTCCATAAAACTATTGCTGAGTGTGATTGCATGCAAAGTGAAACATAAAAACCCAAAGGAAAAATAAGATGATGGATATTGCTGAACCTGGAAAGCTGTTCCTTCTGGTTCTTTGTTTCCTTTTTCATTGAATTGTTGCATTTAGAGCTAGTCCAAAATCAAGCCACTTGTAAGCTATTTCATTTCATGCTTTCATGACTTTGTTCGTGCTGGTTGCTTTGCCTGAGCCACCCCTGTACTTCATTATTTAGTTTTTATAATATACCAGAGTTCAGATAAGTTGATTATTTGTATTTGCATATAAACATAATGCATAACAATGCAATGTATGAAGTATATTTATTATTTCCATTTCAAAGATAAAGAAACTGAAGCTTGTAAAGATTACTTGCAAATGTTACTAATAAAGTGACAAACCCAGGCAATGTGATTGTGGAGACAAAAGTTTTAACTACTGTCTCACTATATAAAACCTATTTATTCCTCTACTCTCAGCCCAAACTTTCTGTCTTCTTGGAGAGCCTTTCCTGATCTCCAAATCCAATGAAAATGCCCTTCCTAGGTGCCTCTGTACTCATCTGTATCCTTACACTACTTATCACATGCACCACTTACACATGCATCAAATCACTCTGCTTTCTCAGACCATGCCATTTAATAAATGCATAATGTTGGATTTACTTGAATAATCAATGTTGTCAGATTGCTGTCAAGGAAGTACACTGGAGGCAATAAATAGGAGGGGCTTAACCTAGTAAGGAGCATAAGGGATAGTAAGGTGAATGCTATTTCACATCTAATTCCTAATTAGCATTAAGATCTATTCTGTGGGAAAATACATTTTTAGATGACACCTAAAATAAAGAAACTAACCATTGAAAGAAGCTAGAAGATGTGTCCTACTGAGAAGGGATTAGAGGTCAGTGTGAAGAATACTTAAGACAGAAGGAACACATGGGAAAACCTTGAGATGAAAAGGATGGAAAAGTGTCCAGTGTGTCTGGAGGTCCCTTAGGAAGGGTATGAGATGCATAAGCAGCTGTAGAGTGAGTGGCTGATGACCAGGGAATTCTGGCCCCTACTAGGAATATTTTAACTTTTGAATAAGAGAGTGATGTGAAGGGTCTCTCTTCTTCCCTCTCCAACCCTACTCCATTACCCTGTTTTGACAACAAAAATACTGATTTACTTACACTTGCTTTCTTATCATCTAGTAGTGTCTCATGTCACACACACTTAATTATTGATTAAATGATCATTCAAAAAGCCAGGTATATCTACCGTGTCCCTCCCACACTCTGTCTTCTCACTACACTCCCACACTCAATAACGAATATTCAAATGTGTCCCATTCAAAAATTCTCTGCAGTTAATTTAACAGAATATATTTGCATCTATGAAACAGAAGATTGTCAAAGTATACTGGATGTTACCACGCATTCTGAGCCAAGCACCAGTGGTGTAGGGATGAAAAGAATGCATCTCACTGTTACAGATCCCAAAGTCAATTTGAAGAATAATAAACCTTGAAATGGATTTATGGGATATGTGAGATACATATCCCATAGGTAGTCTTCTGCACAATAAACAGGATTACTCATTTTCTCAAATACGGTATGGAGTCCATGGAAGGAAGTTTGTTTGTAATTGCCTCCTATAACCACACTTTGCATTACCAGTGTTGTCTCCATTAATTAGGATGCAGAACATAGTGCCATGTTTGGTAAGTGTGTGGTCTGGAAGAGAACCAACTAAATCTTAGATAATTTCAAATCTTAAAATCTTCTTGAATACTTGAAGAAGTTTTTCCAGTCTAGGATCATATTGATGAGATATACACATGTTCAAATGCCATCATAGGATCTAAATGCATTAGATCCAACTTCTACATTAAGAGATTTTCTTAAAAAATCAGGAATTGAAATCTCTAGAATGGATTAAGAGAACGGGAAAATTTGCTTAAAGATAGTAAAGTCTTTAGTGCTTTATTTTCTATGTAGAGTATATGGAATTCTTGCAGTTTCTAAATTTTCTTTAAATTCCCATTTAAATTGTCAAGCAAACACCATGGCAATTAAAGAGCATCTGGAACAATGAGAATAATTAACCATACTTGTCTGCATTGGTAGGAATGCTTTTCTCCTTAGAACCTATGATTTGATAATGCAGATGATTCAAATTAATAAATCTGCAATGGCAGCTGAAAACCACTTCTCAGTTAAAATGCTAATATTGTCAAGGACACACATTTACATAAGAATTTTTATTTCAAAGAAATTATTCACCTATTTGATACAAAAAAGGTAAACTATAAAAACTACATACACATGTGGGTGAAATTGTAATAGTTCCAGAATGTCTTGCCTGGCTTTAGTACATCTGCATATCAACAGACGCTCAAGGGTGGAGAGAAGTATTGCTTTAGGGCATTTGCAACATTCTTCTGGGGTGGAGAGAAGTTCATCTCCTATCAGTGGGTAATTACCTAGGCTACCAAGGGCGTGTCTGAACATGAGAGGTTAAAGGGGGGGGCTGACTTGCTTGCTGGCTTGCTTTTTCCAGAGCAGAGAGAGATAACCCCAGACTGCAGTTTGTAGGTGAGGGGGAGGGCCGGTTTTGCTTCTGCTGAAGAAGGAAGGAGAGAAGGCCCAGGACTACAGTTTGTAAGCAATAAACAGATTTTAAACTTTATTTCTCCCTTTGACTAATTTTGGTTTTTAGAGTTATCTTGCCCCAAGATTTCCTCTCCCAGGACTTACACACATATAGTATATGTATTACTGTAGTACATGTATTATAAAAAATGTATATGGATATTTTTTTTGGAATAAGCAAGAGGTGTAGGAATCCTACAAGTGTTTGAAATGGAGGTCGGCAGCACGTGTCAGTTCCATTGCTCAGTCACCATCAATGTTACCATTATTGGTACTTCTTTTTATTTACAGTGGGCAGCTTAACAATACTAAAAAATATGGATTATTATCTAGTATTTAAATTGTAGACTTGAAAAAGTGATTTGTATAAAAAACATTCTGTTACTGACTGCTTTGATCCCTTCAGCACCTGGCTCCTACATGCAGGGATGTAACGAGTTGCTGAGTAGAGTGACTCAGTGCTGACTGCCCAGCTCAGAGGCTCCTGAACCACTGGGTGGTATGTCCACCCTGCCCAGCTCCTGGTGTATGCTGCACTGTTAGTTAAGCAAAGGTAGAGGAGAAACAGATTGTGGTGATGGCTGGTTTTTGTGTCTACCTGGCTGGTCAAATATTATTCCTGATGCTTCTGTTAAGATGTTCTTAGCTGAGATCAATGTTTAAATTGATGTACTTTGAGCCCATAATATGAATGCCTTATCCAATCAGTTGAATGCCTGAACAGAAGAATGACCTCCCCCTGGTAAACAGGAATTCTGCCAAGGGACACCTTTGCACTTGAACTACAGATTTTGGACATACTAGACTCTATAATCACATGAATCTCAAAACATGCCTGTTTATATACTTGTACACATTCAATTAGTTCTGTTTTCCTGCAGTTGCTAAACATACCACCTGTACTAAAAGTTGCCCCCTGAGGACTGATTCAGGGCTCCTGAAACTTACTGCTTCTTATATCTAGGGAATCTGGATCACCACTTACCCAGAGGTCTGCACAAATCTAATCCTGAATGTGTTATTACAGGTAAAATCATCTAATTTATTGATATATTTGACCTTTTCACCTTTCTGAATTTTGGAAATTACTTAATCTCTAATGCAACAAAGTTAGATGTTCTTAACTTTTTCACATTATGGATTTATTCCTTTTTGTAAAATTATTTCATAGAATTTTGGATAGAAGGGAGGGTAGACCTGTGCACTTATTCTCACAATTTAACCTACTCCTCCACACTTCCTAATAATAGATTTTAATTTATCATTATTATTTAGGTCATAATTTTTCTTGATTAGGTATTTTCTCCAGGAACCTGACAGTGTAAATTATTATTTTTTTCTAAGAACAGTAAAGTTGTATGATGTTACATATTGAATAATTTCTGAAGAAGTTTTATTTTTTTTTTCTTTTTTAGTCATAGTTCCTATAAGGGTAGGATTTATGTAATCTGTTATGGAAGGATTATGTTCCCCAAAATTCATGTGCTGAAATACTAACCCCTTGTACCTTAAAATGTGAATATATTTAGAAATAAAGTCTTTAAAAAATATAAATTACTTCTTTAAAGAGGTCCTTAAGATAAAAGGAAGTCATGGAGGGGGAGGGCAGGCTAATCCAATCTGACTGGGATCTTTATAAAAAGAAGAGATTAAGACAAAGACAGAGGGAGGGCCTTGTGAGGATACAGGGTGAAGATGGCATCTACAAGCCAAGGAGAGAAGCCTCAGGAAAAACCACCCCTGCTGAAACCTTGATCTTGCATTTCTAGCCTCCAGAAAGGTGAGAAAATTAATTTCTTTTGTTTAAGCCACTCTAACAAACTAATACACTGACAAAACATCCTGCATGTACCAATTCTACCATCAATTCCAAAGGTGACACAGTAGATGCACACACCACATGTTCCAAGGGACAAAGCGATATGAGCACTGTTCTGGGACCCCAGAGACACTGCCACATCCGAGGCCCTGACAATGGGGCTTTTGTCCTCATTTGCGTTCCCATCATCAGAATCCCCTGGTTTTCTCTCCTATCCTGGCTGTTCCTTCTCCATCTCCATTGTGCTCTGTCTCTTAAATGCCGCTGTATATGGCTTTTTCTCGGTTGCTTCTGGTTCCTCTTCATTCTATTGGCTCCTTTGGCTTTAATTACCACCTGTGGGTAACAGATGACTAAAATCAAAATATACATCCCAATTCTGTTCCCAAATATCAAAGCACCCACTTAGCAGGGAGCACATCAAAGTCATAATGGCTCATCCATCTACAGTGTTTTCTGTCTCAGTTGATTATTAACACTTCCTCCAAGCCCCATACTAACAACTTGACCCACACCTTCTAATTTCCTTTCAAATGCCTTCACTTCTCTTTCCATGATCACCATCTGGGCCCAAGATGCAGTCACCTCTCACCTGCCCTCCTGTGCATCTCTTGACAAGTCTGCCCCTTCTCTTTACCCTTTTGAACTAGTCTCTGTATAGCAAACAGATGGCTTCCAAGAGGCAATTGAATATGTTAGTAATTGCACCATTGAAATTTCTTCAATCCCCAGCACCCTTAACATGGCTAGCCCATCCCCACCAACTTAGCATCTGCTTTCCTTTCTTCTCATATCACAACCCCTCTCTTTTCCTTCTGTATTTCACCCAAACTGGTCTGTCCTGTCTTCAATGGTTCATGCTGTCAACTACAACTTTTCTGTTTTTCCAGCCTAGAACCTCCCTTCTGCTTGCCCCGTCTGGGAACCACTTGCCCTCTCTCTTTTCCTGACACTTTTCTCTGATGTCAACATGTCTCCCTGGATGACGTCATCCATTCCACAGCTTTAGATGCCACCTTAGTACACAGATGGTTCCCACCTTCACATCTGGGGGATCAACCGTTCCCATGCATTCTATACTCAAGGCAATTGCACATTTCATTACCAACCGGGCATTCAAAAACTCATGGTTATGTAACAGGCATTCCAAGTTGAGTGTTCAAAAAAATATAGACTTCCCTCATTCTGCTCCCTGCCCTGAACCTGTCATCATTTCCATAAATGTTTTTACCATGGGCCAGACAAAAACAGTACAGTCCCCTTGATGACTCTCTTTCTCTCACATCCCAAGCCCAGTTAGTTAATAAATCTTACCTTCTCTATCATCAAAATGTATTCTTACTATTCTTCCTATTAGCTTTATTCCTAACACCCTGTCTAGCACACAACACAGCTCTCACTTGGATTGTTCTATAATCCTCCTAACTGGTCGCTTACATTCTTGCAGCCTGTTCTCCACACAGCAACCAGAGTGACTTAAACCTGCACTGGCCTTCCAGCACACAAACTATAAAATTCCAAGTCCTTAGCACAATCTAGAAGACCTTCCACATTCTGGCCCCGCATTTTCCTCAAGGTCATTTCCTATTACTCCATTTCTCA
This sequence comes from Manis javanica, assembly GCF_040802235.1. Lineage (NCBI taxonomy): Eukaryota > Metazoa > Chordata > Mammalia > Pholidota > Manidae > Manis > Manis javanica. Next base: position 137,452,108 of record NC_133157.1, on the reverse strand, counting down.
TTCATTACATTGTTGGCCTTCAAACACACTTAGACAAGCTTCCACTGCATGGTACATGTCCACACTTTTCCTTCTACCTGGAAAAGATTTCCCCAAATAGTGACATGATTTGCATTCCCACTTGATTCAGGTCTCTATTCAACTAACGCTACTCAGAGAGTTCTTCCCTGACCACCAATCACACTCGGGCCTTCTACTCTGTTTTTGAAATTTATAGCCCTTTCCATTGCCTGATATTTTATATGTTTACATGCATGTCTCTCTCTCTCTGTCTCTCCTAGTATGTCAGACACACATGGAAAGATATTGGACCTTTTTCTCCCTGCTGAAACCTCAGGGACTGGAGGACTGCATAGCAAACACTCAATAATAATTATTAGTTATTAATAATTATTACTTGAATGAAAGGCACACATGCAAGAATGAATGAATGAATGCGTGAAGGACTGGTATTATTAACATTGTAACTAACTAGACCCTGTTTTCATGAGAATAGATAAGAATGGACAAACACATAAACAAATAAGGGCAACAAAGTAATATACATGTTATATTAATGGTTATATTTGAGGATACAGGATGTTGGAACTTGAGAGAACTCTATATATCTTTGGGACCTGCAAGGCCAAAATTTTCAGGTATTTGCTTAAGACTGTACAGTTAGCCAATCACTTTTCTATAGTGCTAGTAACCCAAACAATGATGTCTTCCTGCAATGGCCATGTGCCATATTGAAAATACAGCAGTGAAGGTTTGTAGAACTTACACTGCAGCTCTTTTGATTGCAGAGAAGAAGAAAAAATTCCTCTTAAAAGACCTCTTGGCATTCCGAATGGCATTCTGAAGTCAGAGTAAGAGCATTTTCTATAAGTTATGACAAAATAAGGAGAGATAATTCAGTAACTCATAAAGCACATTAGATGGTTTAGTAGAGTAATTCCAGATCCCTAAAACAAGCAGGATTTTGAAGAACCTGGAGACAGAAGAGATGTGAAGAATATGAAGAATATGTCAGAAAAATCCTCAGCCTGTGTGAGGGCTGCCCTTTCTGGGAGGTCAATGTGTATATAAGGCACCCATGTGCCCTCTTGACACTGAAAGCTGAAAAACCATATAAGATGGAAGGGAACACAATCACACCCCTTGCACACACATACACTCTATAGGATTCATGCTTCTAGTTATCCAAATTCCGTGAGTACATTTTGAGATACCTGCTGCATGTGCAAACCAGGCATTCCCTTGCTGTGAAATGGAAGAAGGATGCTCAGCCAGTCCCACCAGTTTTTCCTGGTAGCAATCCTGATTATAAGCACCTGTAAACATAGTCACCAACTCTGTGCAGAGTTCACTCAGCTCTCCATTATCCATTATTCTGCTCTTTGAGGCACTGGCAACACAGCAAGGCACAAAACAAACTTTCCAGTCTGGTAGCATTTACATTCTAGCTGGATATTTCTTTAAGTCCAGATAATTAAATATTCAAGAGCTTCAGTGGTGTCAGTGATACAATGATGTATAGAAACTATTTAATGATGCACAAGAATATCTTGGTGAAAACAGGTACAAGCAAGAGGAGACACATCAACCGTGCTTCTGTGCTTTCTGAGGCAGTTATGTTTTATTGCTCCACAGAAGAGTCCTGGGCACTGAAGCACTCACAAATTGCAGATTTGTCCCTAGTTCGTGCATCTTATTCCACAATTACTTAGTAGACAGCACTGTAAAATTGAGCAAACTTGATGTATTATCTACTGAAGACACTGTTTTACCTAGAGCCTCATAAACATAGAAACACATGAGTGGGTTTTATGCTACTTTATTTTCCACATCATATAGGACAAAAGACTGCAATATTTATATCAGAATCATCTACTGAGGCTATTGTATTCTAATTATCTTAAGTCTAAAAGTTGAACTTTTTTTGTTCCTCAAAAACGCCTTGCAAAGCAAAATTTGAAACAGCCCAAGAATCAATTCCTATTGGTCAGTTGGTTACATTTTTGAACTATGTGTTATATTTTCCATAAGTAGGTTGAACTTTAGGACACAGCCCTGCTCCTTCTACAAGAAAAAGGTAAAATGCTGTGCTTAATTTAAAAAGAAGAGACACTGTACATTGAGGTTAGCAACTTACAGCATGCAGTACTTAGGTAGTAATTAGAAGATAAATTACCTACTTTGCAGTAGGACTAAAATGTTAAATATGTTAACTTCTGAAATGACAAAAATAGTTTTATATTTCAATGTCATGTAATTGTATAACTTGAAATCACTCTGTTTACTGGACTCCTTATTCTCTGAATAACCTTAAGCAACACATTTCATAACTACAGACAAAAGTTATCACTCGAAATCTTCAGCGATTTTGAGTCTGTGAGTCCCCAGAGAGTTGAGTTGTCATGAAACGAGCAGCTTAATTCACTGAGCATCCAACATGTGTAAATGTCAAGTGTTCGCTTTGTCAGTAAAGCAAAATAATACAAAAACCAGTCAAGGACTTGCTCTGCTCTCAAAGGCAGTAAAAGAAGGAGGGTGCCCCAATATAGTGAATGTGTGTTTAGCTATGGGGAAATAAACAGTGTACATCACTGGTTCTTTAATATAGTTAAGATGATTAAACCAATAAGGTAATGGCATACCATACAACTTAGAAATATGGAATATATTTTTTGTTAGTTGAGTGGAGTCATTATTTTTCTCCTTTCCTAATCAATTCAAAATATAGTAGAATTCTATATTGAGAAAATATCACAAACCTAGGTGTGTACAGTCTTAGTCCTTTTGAGAAACCTAAATGTTACTCTTTTAAAAAAATGCTTATTTAAAACTAACAATATTTACTCCATTAATATCATTCCATTCTATCTTAATGTATGAGTGGCACACTTATAGATACTAGAAATAAATATATGAATAAATAAGCACATCCTGTTATTTCCCTAAACAAGTTTACAGTTCTTGAATGTAAATGCTATTTGTGGAGGAGGAGAAGGACAAAGTGGGGAGTGGGCAGGGAGTCAGAAGAAGTATCATAGAGATGACATTTGCAGTAAGACTGGCAAAATAAAAAATGGGAAACAGGTGAGCACAGAGGGGTGGACATGGCACAGTAGATATTGGGAGTGTCTAGCATAAAAAGATTTGAAATAATTTTCTGAATGTGCTGTGATGTGTTGTAACTGAAGGCTAGGTCCAGGAAATGCGTGATGTAGTATCAACTGGAAGGAGGAGGTGCTTTAAATGTTCAGACTGTCTGGATTCTAGCACCTGAGTTCCCTTGGTAGGAAGTTAGTAAAGTGCCTAGGCAAGAAAATAACCTGCTCAGGAATATATATGAAAAAGGCCACCCAGACAACATAGAAGGTGGATCAGATAGAGCTGGTTCTGGAAACAGGGAAATAAGTTAGGTATAAAATGAAGGGGTACTAGACACGACTGAGGCAGAAGGACACACCTGACCACAAGTTTGCAATCAAGCTCATTGTTAAGGTTTGGGCATTATTTTGTATGTAGCTATGGCTAGGCCTGAACCCTAGGGCGCTTCTGCTTGTTAGGAAAACCAGACTGAGTAGTGCTGTGACCTAGTGCTGTTCTGCAGGGAGTGACTTGCATAATTGTACACGGAAGCTCAGACATGGAGGGTGAGATGGAAGCGGCTTTCAGACTATTTGGTTGAGTGGTTTTGTTAATGCTGAAGACAAGGAAAACAGGAGAATTCTAGAGGAAATGATTAGAGGAAAAACAGTAAGTTCAGATACAGCATCTTTCATTTGAAAGTGGGAGTAGGCATAGATTTTGAGAAATAGATCTTAAACAGATACATGTTTGAGACAGTAATTACAATCATAGATTTTGGAAGCAAGCATGCAAATGCAAGTAATTACTTAGGGAGGGAAAGAGAACCAGGATAAGAGGAAAATTATTGTTGCATTATAAATCAGAGGAAAAAAGACATGCAAATGTAGCTGGAATAGTTAAGTAGATTGGAGCAGGGTAAGAAGAGAATGTTTTAATTATGAGAAAAGAAAACAGAATTTTTAGACAGAAAAATAAATTAATGACCTTAAAAAATGCTTAGCTGGGTGGGGTAAATCTAGCTATGAAAACAGAAAATTGGATTGGTTGAGGAAAATCATTGATGATCCTAACAGGGGCTTTTCGGCTGAGTAATGGGGCAGAAGCCTAATTGTATGGCTTGAAAAATTAATTGGTGGTTCCTTTAAAATAATGGGTTAGAATTGCATTGCGAATTTCTTCACCAATTACAAAATTAACAATTTGTAAAAAAACAGCAACAAATTCTCCAACCCAGATATCAGAATTAGCATAATGCAAATAACATTAAAAATTATTAAGAAAGGAAAACAAAAGAAAAAAATTTGGGGATTCAGTAGAGTCCCACTTGGCTCAGATCTTAATTCTTCCTCTAAGATCCTGAAGAAATATAGGTAGGTGATAACAGTTTGGGTAATTTCCTTAATACTCCAAATCTCAAGAGAAGAAAACTGGTGGCTATCATTATATTTTCCTGTTTTTGTAGAGGTATAAAGGAAGTGACTGGTGGAGAGAAATTGGTGAACTGAGGATAATAAATGGAAAATGACTATAGATGTGAAGGCTCTTGTAACACACACTGACATTAAGCAAAGAAAAAATAAAAATCTGAGTTTTGTCACATTGGAACAGACACAATCCCCAAATAGGCTGAAAACATACTAGCAGAGAGCATTTTCAAAATATAATGCTGGAGAGACAGTATGCTTTTGCTTGGCTCCTCCACTCAGCTCCCCCTTTCTCCACACTCTACCACCCTCACCCCAATCATTCATTCAAGATTTTTAAAAATAGGTAGACAGATAAGAGAAGAGCACAGGCTGCTAAGTACAAGTTGAGATTGCAGGAAAGGCAGCCACACACATAGTGGGAAAGAGCTGAGAAATCTGCCATCCTACACAGAACAAGCGACAGAAAAGCACAAGGGCGAGTTAAAATCATGGCAATTATGTGAACAGAGTATTGTAGTAGAAAACAAAAGAGTAAAGGAAACATGCCATTGATGAGTCAAATGAACACAGTATAATTCAAGGTACTGAGAGAAATGTCTCATACTTCTTTTACGCTGTCACAATTATTTTATTCAATATCAGGTTGGAAAGCACTTTAATTCAATATGACAGGAGCACAGAAGTTAGATAATAAAAAATAGAATGAAATGAAAACAGGATTTGCTAATCTGAAGTGTTACATTGAAGTTCAAAATAACATTCTAAAGCACATAAATACTATTAAAAATGAGAAACAATAAACAACACCGAGAATTTTTGTATCTAATATTAAGGAAAGACTTGTGAAAATCAGGGTGAATGCAGGAGAAAAATAAAAGTTATTAGATAAATGAAAACAGATAAAGACTTTTAGTTGATATATTGTTGAAATACGACATTATATTAGTTTCAGGTATACAGCATGGTGGTTGGACAGTATATACATCACTAAATGTTCACCATAAATGTAGTTACCCTCTGCTAAGGTACAAAGATATTACAGTATTATGGCTATAACTTTTTAACCTAAAGACAATTATTACAACTGAAGTAGAATACCTCCAAACCAGAAGAGATGTATTAAAATATATAATACAAAAAAAGTTCCTATAAGATATCTTTATATCTATATAACCTTCAAATGAATGTTTCTGAGAGATATAAATATAAATATATATATATATGTCAGAGAATGTGTATATATGTGTATATATATATATATATATATATATATATATATATATACACACACATATATATGGTTATACAGAGAAGTGTATTGAGAAATTTCCAAGTCTCTTGCTTGACTGATAAGAAACGTGGATGTCAAATACCCAGAACTCTTAAAATGAAAAAAAAAATTCAATTAAAAAAATGGAGATCTGTACTGCGGGGGCGGAGCCAAGATGGCGGCGTGAGTAGGACAGTGAGAATCTCCTCCCAAAAACATATATATTTTTGAAAATACAACAAATACAACTCATCCTAAAAGAGACACCAGAAGACACAGGACAACAGCCAGACTATATCCACACGTGCGAGAGCCCAGCGCCTGGTGAAAGGGGTAAGATACAAGGCCCGGCCCAGCAGGACCCGAGTGCCCCTCACCCCAGCTCCCAGTGGGAGGAGAGGAGTAGGAGTTGGGAGGGAGAGGGAGCCCAGGACTGCTAAACACCCAGCCCTAGCCATCCGCACCAGAGCGCAGACACAGTGCATGTGTGAAGGGCTGGAAACTAGGGAAACAGGACAGTAAGACCTGTGAGCGGGTCCCGAAGCTGATGCCCCTGTGACAAAGAAAAGCGAGTGCTTTTTGAAAGTCTTAAAGGGACAGGGACGCAACAGCTGGATGGAAACAACCCAGGTCACAGTCCAGCAGCTGGAAATTCCAAGGAAACCCGGGAGCACTAACCCCCTGGGCAACAGCTCTGAGACCTCTCACAGAGGTAAACAGCCAAACAGCCCCCCGTCCATTACCCCTCCGGGGCACAGAAACAACAGAGAAGCAGCCTAAGGCTGGCCATGCCGTCATCAAGGGAGCTTCCTCCATACCAGTCCAGCAAGACACAAAGAACCAGTCTACATGCAATTGCCCAACACAAGCCACTAGGGGTCGCAGTTGTCCCAGTAAAGAAAGGCCAGGAGCAAGTGGAAAGTTTGGCTCTCCCAGCTGAAAGTCAATAGCACATATGAACATGAAAAGGCAAAAAAATTTGATCCAGACAAGACTAACCCAGACAGCTTTGGCATCTGCTACATCTTCCCCTGAGAAGGAACCTGGGGAGATAGATTTAACCAGTCTTTCTGAAAAAGAATTCAAAACAAAAGTCATAACCATGCTGATGGACTTGCAGGGAAATATGCAAGAACTAAGGAAGAAGAATACAGAAATAAAGCAAGCTCTGGAAGGACTTCAAAACAGAATGGATGAGATGCAAGAGACCATTAATGGACTAGAAAACAGAGAACAGGAAAGCAGGGAAGCTGATTCAGAGAGAGATAAAAGGATCTCCAGGAATGAAAGAATTCTAAGACAGCTGAGTGACCAATTGAAATGGAACAATATCCACATTATAGGGGTACCAGAAGAGGAAGAGAGAAAAAAAGGGATATAAAGTGTCTTTGAAGAAATAATTGCTGAAAACTTCCTCAAACTGGGGGAGGAAATACTCTCTCAGATGACAGAAGCCCATAGAACACCCACCAGAAGGGACCCAAGAAGGATAACACCAAGACACACAATAATTAAAATGGCAGAGATCAAAGACAAGGACAAAGTATTAAAGGCAGCCAGAGAGAAAAAAAGGTCACCTAAAAAGGAAAACCCATCAGGCTATCATCATCAGACTTCTTGACAGAAACCCTACAGGCCAGAAGAGAATGGCATGATATACTTAATGCAATGAAACAGAAAGGCCTCAAACCAAGACTACTGTATCCAGCATGATTATCATTTAAATATGAAGGAGGGATTAAACAATTCCCAGACAAGCAAAAGTTGAGGGAATTTGCCTCCCACAAACCACCTCTACAGGGCATCTTACAGGGACTGCTCTAGATGGGAGGACTCCTAAAAAGAGCACAGAACAAAACACCCAACATATGAAGAAGGGAGGAGGAGGAATAAGAAGGGAGAGAAATAAAGAATCATCAGACCGTGTTTATAGTAGCTCAACAAGTGAGATAAGTTAGACAGTAAGATAGTAAAGAAGCAAACCCTAGACCTTTGGTAACCACAAACTTAAAGCCTACAATGGCAATAAGTACATACCTCTCGATAATAACCCAAATGTAAATGGACTGAATGCACTGATCAAAAGAAACAGAATAATACAACGGATAAAAAAGCAAGATCCATCCATATGCTGCTTACAAGAGACTCACCTCAAACCCAATGACATGCACAGACTCAAAGTCAAGGGATGGAAAAACATATTTCAGGCAAACAACAGAGAGAAGAAAGCAGGTGTTGCAATACTAGTATCAGACAAAACAGACTTCAAAATAAAGAAACTAACAAAAGATAAAGAAGGACATTACATAATGATAAAGGGCTCAGTCCAACAAGAGGATATAACCATTATAAATATATATGCACCCAATACAGGAGCACCAACATACCTGAAACAAATACTAACAGAACTAAAGGAGGAAATAGAAGGCAATGCATTCATTCTGGGAGACTTCAACACACCACTCACTCCAAAGGACAGATCCACCAGACAGAAAATAAGTAAGGACACAGAGGCAATGAACAACACACTAGAACAGATGGACCTAATAGACATTTACAGAACTCTACATCCAAAAGCAACAGGATACACATTCTTCTCAAGTGCACATGAAACATTCTCCAGAATAGACCACATACTAGGCCACAAAAAGAGCCTCAGTAAATTCCAAAAGATTGAAATCCTACCAATCAACTTTTCAGACCACAAAGGCATAAATCTAGAAATAAACTGTACGAAGAGAGCAAAAAGGCTCACAAACACATGGAGGCTTAACAACACGCTCCTAAATAATCAATGGATCAATGACCAAATCAAAATGTAGATCCAGCAATATATGGAAACAAAAGATAACAACAACACTAAGCACCAACTACTGTGGGACACAGCAAAAGCAGTCTTAAGAGGAAAGTATATAGCAATCCAGGCATATTTAAAGAAGGAAGAACAATTCCAAATGAATGGTCTAATGTCACAATTTTCAAAATTGGAAAAAGAAAAACAAATGAGGCCTAAGGTCAGCAGAAGGAGGGACATAATAAAGATCAGAGAAGAAATAAATAAAATTGAGAAGAATAAAACAATAGAATAAATCAATGAAACCAAGAGCTGGTTCTTTGAGAAAATAAACAAAATAGATAAGCCTCTAGCCAGACTTATTAAAAGGAAAAGAGAGTCAACACACATCAACAGAATCAGAAACGAGAAAGGAAAAATTACGATGGACCCCACAAAAATACAAAGAATTACTAGAGAGTACTATGAAAACCTATATGCTAAAAAGCTGGGAAACCTAGGAGAAATGGGCAACTTCCTAGAAAAATACAACCTTCCAAGACTGACCCAGAAAGAAACATAAAATCTAAAGAGACCAATTACCAGCAACAAAATTGAAGCGGTAATCAAAAAACTACCAAAGAACAAAACCCCCGGGCCAGATGGATTCACCTTGGAAATTTATCAGACATACAGAGAAGACATAATACCCATTCTCCTTAAAGTTTTCCAAAAAATGGAAGAGGAGGGGATACTCCCAAACTCATTCTATGAAGCTAACATCACCCTAATAGCAAAACCAGGGAAAGACCCCACCAAAAAAGAAAACTACAGACCAATATCCCTGATGAACGTAGATGCAAAAGCACTCAACAAAATATTAAAAAACTGAATTCAAAAACACATCAAAAGGATAGTACACCATGACCAAGTGTGATTCATCCCAGGGATGCAAGGATGGTACAACATTCGAAAATCCATCAACATCATCCACCACATCAACAAAAAGAAAGACAAAAACCACATGATCATCTCCATAGATGCTGAAAAAGCATTTGACAAAATTCAACATCCATTCATGATAAAATCTCTCAGCAAAATGGGAATACAGGGCAAGTACTTCAACATAATAAAGGCCATATATGATAAACCCACAGCCAACATTATACTGAACAGCAAGAAGTTGAAAGCTTTTCCTCTGAGATCGGGAACTAGACAGGGATGCCCACTCTCCCCACTGTTATTTAACATAGTACTGTAGGTCCTAGGCATGGCAATCAGACAAAACAAAGAAATACAAGTTTTGCAGATTGGTAAAGAAGTTAAACTGTCACTATTTGCAGATGACATGATATTGTACATAAAAAACCCTAAAGACTCCACCCCAAAACTACTAGAACTGATATCGGAACACAGCAAAGTTGCAGGATACAAAATTAACACACAGAAATCTGTAGCTTTCCTATCTCACTCCCCAACTTCAAGCTCTACTATAAAGCCATAGTAATCAAGACAATTTGGTACTGGCACAAGAACAGAGCCACAGACCAGTGGAACAGACTAGAGACTCCAGACATTAACCCAAACATATATGGTCAATTAATATTTGATAAAGGAACCATGGACATACAATGGCAAAATGACAGTCTCTTCAACAGATGGTGCTGGCAACACTGGACAGCTACATATAGGAGAATGAAACTGGACCATTGTCTAACCTCATATACAAAAGTAAATTCAAAATGGATCAAAGACCTGAATGTAAGTCATGAAACCATTAAACTCTTGGAAAAAACATAAGCAAAAACCTCTTAGACATAAACATGAGTGACCTCTTCTTGAACATATCTCCCCGGGCAAGGAAAACAACAGCCAAAATGAACAAGTGGGACTATATTAAGCCGAAAAGCTTCTGTACAGCAAAAGACACCATCAATAGAACAAAAAGGAACCCTACAGTATGGGAGAATATATTTGAAAATGACAGATACGATAAAGGCTTGATGTCCAAAATATATAAAGAGCTCACCCACCTCAATGAACAAAAAACAAATAATCCAATTAAAAAATGCACAGAGGAACTGAACAGACAGTTCTCTAAAAAAGAAATACAAATGGCCAACAGACACATGAAAAGATGCTCCACATCGCTAATTATCAGAGAAATGCAAATTAGAACTACAATGAGGTATCACCTCACACCAGTAAGGATAGCTACCATCCAAAAGACAAACAACAACAAATGTTGGCGAGGCTGTGGAGAAAGGGGAACCCTCCTACACTGCTGGTGGGAATGTAAATTAGTTCAACCATTGTGGAAAGCAGTATGGAGGTTCACCAAAATGCTCAAAACAGACTTACTATTTGACCCAGGAATTCCACTCCTAGGAATTTACCCTAAGCACGCAGCAGTCAAGTTTGAAAAAGACAGATGCACCCTTATGTTTATCGCAGCACTATTTCCAATAGCCAAGAATTGGAAGCAACCTAAGTGTCCATCAGTAGATGAATGGATACAGAAGATGTGGTACAATACACAATGGAATACTACTCAGCCATAAGAAGAGGGCAAATCCTACCATTTGCAGCAACATGGATGGAGCTGGAGGGTATTATGCTCAGTGAAATAAACCAAGTGGAGAAAGAGAAATACCAAATGATTTCACTCATCTGTGGAGTATAAGAACAAAGGAAAAAATGAAGGAACAAAACAGAAGCAGAATCACAGAACCCAAGAATGGACTAACAGGTACCAAAGGGAAAGGGACTGGGGAGAATGGGTGGGTTGGGAGGGATAACAGGGGTGAAAAAGAAGGGGGGTATTAAGATTAGCATGCATAATGGGGGGGTGGGAGAAAGGGAAGGGCTGTACCACACAGAGAGGACAAGTGGTGAATTCTGCGGCATTTTGCTATGCTGATGGACAGTGCCTGTAGGGAGGTTTGTCGGGGGGACCTGGTAAAAGAGAGAGCCTAGTAGACATAGTATTCTTCATGTAAGTGTAGATAAATGATAACAAAAAAAAAAAAGAAAGAAAGAAAAGGAGATTACTCCTTGATGGGAAAAAACTAACTGTAAATCAGTGATTAATGCATGCTTTAAATATCCTTAATTTTGATCACTTAAAGGGTGTCAGATGATTGGCTCTGGAGGTACATTTTTCTGAAAATATTCCTTTCTCTTAAAAAAAAAGAGCAGTTCCTGTTTGGTGACCTCCAATGAGTTCTACACAATGGTATAAAGGGCATATCAAAGTGTGGGCAAAGAGTCTGTTTGTGTTTATACAGAGGATCAAAGCCTAATTTGGCTACCCAGAAAATGAACTAAGATACGATATGAAAACAAACTTCCAACATCAGCACCCTCTGGAAGAGTCATACCAGAAGATGATCATCAAATAAACTCAACAAAGATCCAGGTGTTGCTACCGTTGTAGCTGCATTCATCCCACCGCTTCCTGGACTTTCCATGGGAATGAAGAGGGAGATATCTAAGCTTGCCTGTGCATACAGTAAAACAACAAATTTGACTGGATCTATACTGTTGGAACTCAACCAAGAATTAGGAGAAGTGCAAGTTGTAGCGCTCCAAAATCTTACAACTACAGACTATCTACTGTTAAAAGAACATATGGGATGTGAACAGTTCCCAGGAATGGGTTGTTTTAATTTGTCTGATATCTCTCAGACTGTTTAAGTTCAGTTGGGCAATATCCATCATATCATAGACAAATTTTCACAAATGCCTAGGGTGCCTAACTGGTTTTCTTGGTTTCACTGGATATGGCAGGCAATTATAGGTCTACTTTGGTTATGTAACTGTATTCCTAGTATGTTAATGTGTGTGCGCAATTTAATTAGTAGTTTAAAACCTATACATGCTTAAGTTACTCTACAAGAAGATATGTCAAAGAAATAATCAATCTTCCTATGTTTTCTTCCATCTGCTACTTCTATAGCTTTTCTTCTTCCTTCCTCATTACAACCCTTAAATAGAATTCGTGCCTCATATCGAATTTACTGAGTATCATAATTCTTCCAAGTGGTAAAGATACCTCAAGACAAATGCTGGGCATAGAAGCCACAGGGCATAAATCTGCAAAGAAGTAAAAAGCCAGCCTTTTCAAACAATAAGGCTTCTCTCTCACTTACCAACTTTACATTTCCCTGTATGGCCCCGGAAGATGACTGGTTAGCCAGAGACGGGTAAGATTCCTCAAGGGAGGAACAACCTAAGACAGGAACAGTTGCAGGGGGGGCATCAGGTGAGAAATTGGGGATCAACAGAGGTGAGGCTTAGAACCTCACCCCCTCTGTTTTTAGAGAAATCTTCTGCATCCGTGGATGTTTTATTGCCCTTGTCTAGCTTGGATTAACACTTAGTCTACAGGCACACACCTGATCATCTACATTTGCTCTCTTACAACACTAAACTATGTTTTCTACCTTTATCTTGCATCTATTTACCACTTCAGCATTTTATTAAAAATAATAATAATAATAATAATGGAGAAATGTGGGATCCACATATAAATCAAGTCTAAAAATCAAACGAATATTTATATTTGACCTGATTGTTTATAGTTCATAATGTGTGATCAAACCCGAAAGTTTCTTTGATGACTGCCCTTGTACTGTTCACCATGTAAGAACTTATTCACTCTGTAAGAATTTGTTCACCATGTAAGAACTTGTTCACTATGCTTCAGAAGATTGGAGACTGATGAGAATTAGGCTTGTGGTGGATTAATGATTGTGCATTGAGCATTGACTCCCCTATACAGAATTTATTGTTGTTAACTACCATTTGATCAATAAATGAGAGATGCCCTCTCAAAAAAAAGAAAAAAAAATGGATAAAAGACTAAACAAGCATGTCACCAAAAAAAAAAAAATGAAGAGAAGTCAAATAAGCATATGAAAATATTCTCAACATTTTCACTGGGCAATTACAAATGAAAAGAGCAATGAGATTCCACTACACAGCTATAAAATGCCCAAAATACAAAATTCTTACAAGACAGTTTGGCAGTTCTTATTAAACCTAATTTAATTTTACTGTATGTTCTAGCAATTAATCCAATTTAGTTGAAACCTATGTTTATGCAAAAAATTGCACACAAATATTTATGACAGTTTTACTAAAAATGCCAGAAACAGGAAACAATGCAACCCTTAATAGGTGACTGGGTAAACAAGCAGCATGTCTATACAACACAATATTATACAGTAATCTAGAATTATCTATCAGGCATGAAAAGACATAGAGGAATCTTAAGCGTACATCACTAGGTGCAAGAAGCCAGTCTGAAAAGGCTACACACTGTATGATCCTATTTTATGACATTCTGAAGGAAAACTAGAGACAGTAAAAATATCAGAGATTTCCAGGGATTTGCTGAGGGAACAATTTATCAACAGGTGAAGCACACGGGATATTGTAGGGCAGTAAAATTATTCTGTATGATGCAGTAATGATGTATATATGACTATGCTCTTGTCCATATTCACAGAACTGTAGAGCACTTACTAAGTTAGACAAACTGATATTGAGATTGGAGCCTTCCAGGCTGCCAAGGCTGCCCAAGAATTCTGACCCCAGCTGTGAGAAGTTAGTGTCCAAATATCAAAGCAAAGGCAGTTTTCACCTAAGACCACTCTCATTTTCAACAGTAAGTGCAAGTTTGGAGTTTTCTAAAATGATCCTCAGCTATAAAAATCATCAGGAAGTTGGGCAGACAGACCTCACTGAAACCTCTAATACTTAAGATTACATTTACTACAGAGAACAGATAGATACATTAAAATCAGCCAAGGTAAAGACACACAGGGCAGAATCTGGGAGGGTTCAAAGTGAGGCTTCCATTGTTGTCAGAAGCGTTTCTCTCCCAGGATTGATGTGTGACAAACAGTATTGTGTATTGCCACCCTGGACATCTCAGCCAAGCTTCAGTGCCCAGAGGCTTTATTACCTTGGCATGATTGATGAATTGCCACATGGTTGAACCTAGTCTCTCAGGTGACTGACACTGTGCTGACCAAAGGCCTGCAATAAGTCATACGGTAACCTTTCTGGCATGGTCAGTCCTATCCTGAGGTCACTCAACTTAGCCAGCCCACCCTGGACTATGTTAGTAGCATAAACTATCAGTTGTGGTCAGAGGAGCCCGCCATAAATCACAAAGGCAGGCCTATCCCTCAGAATAGCCCACGGGTTTAGAGGTTACCTCCCAGGAGCCTAGTTAAAGGCCAGACCCTGCTTTGAGTGAAGCCAATTTCTTTATTACATGAGCACAAATACAAACCTTAATCTATGAAAATGCTTTAAAAATCATTTCAGATGTCAGGAGGAACTAGGGTGGACTGTAGAATGCTGGTTTAAGTAACTTTAGAAGTGAGTGGAGTCTCTTCATCTAAAAGTTTGAAAAGCAAAAGGACCTCACACAACTGAGGTGCTGCTTAATAATTCTGAAACTGCTATGTACGTATAATAGAACTGAATCATTCAGGAAATGAATCAAGAATGATGGGAGATAGACCTTACTTTGGGAGTGGTAATTTACATATAAACAACGAGTAGTATGCAGTGCTGGAGCAGACAGAGTTGGAGACATGAGTGAATCTCGTATAGCTCAATACAGATGCAGATACATGAATTATTGTGTATATAAATATGTTTCTTTACTCTGTCAACTGAGTGGACCAAAACGAAATGGCATTTAGTAGTCATGAGCTTCACTCCATGAACTAGGTTTCCTTGGAGACTTTTCTGATTCTAGGATTGTGAAAGAAATGTACAAGATGAGATAGGGGTGCCTTGTAGTGTCATAAAATAAGGGAGTGCTAAAACACATAAACACATTGATGGAGGGATGTCAAAGGAACACAGAGGCCAAGAAAAAGAATTCCTGGTAGTCAATGGGAGAACAACTGAACAATGAAGTAAACATTAGTGATGTATTATAACCCAATAAACAGTAAGTCATGTTGACAATGTATGCGATGAAATGGCACCTTCCCTCTGTGGTCTTCATCCCAAATGCCTATGATAAGAGTCCATTCATGAGCAAAACATCCACAGTATTACAATACTGGGTCATCCTAGTAAATACATGACCAGTACTCCTCAAACTTTTAAAGTCATCAGAAACAAACAATGCCTGTGAAATTGTAGCAAGTTCTCCATGCTAATGTACTATGTCAATATGTTGTGTGCTGGAACCTATGTACTGTATTTTAAGTTTTTCTGTAAGTCTAAAACTGTTCTATAAAACCAAGTTTATTAAACAAGTTAAAAACAAAGGAATATGTAACCGCACTTATTGTACCTACATCAAGGAAACTACAACTTTCTCAACCAGAAGAGCTTTGGAAATACAGTCATCATGTGATCTTGAAGAAACTACTTGGTAACTGATAGTATTCAACTGAGAATTGACTGCAAATAAACTCAGGAATGGAAAGCCATGTTTAAAAGATAGTAGGAAGTAGTATAATAGAAAATAATCCATATAAACAGAAAACTAGTATCAAAAGACTTTGAAACTTGTGGTTACATAACAAAATGTGAATTTACACAAAGGAAGTAGAATATTCAAAATTTAGAGATTGCCTCCTTTATGACATATTTTCAAAACAAATATACATATGAAATCATATGGAGTAAGATGATTAAAAGGACTGGCTAACAGGTTTATAAATTTTAGTCTATTTATTCATTATGCTATGCAGTGAATAAGAAGACAAACAATTTGGTAAACGATAAGGAAAAACTCTGAAATGTCCTAAATTAAGAGGCATATTGGCTGAAGAAAGAAGGAAAGAGACAAGGGAAAGTCATCAACCAATATCCATGGGCCATAGCGAGCCAGAAACTCCATATTCCTGGATGAACTCGTTTCAACAATCACCAAGAAAGTCTCCAGAACAACTGCATCCCCTTTGCTTGTGAGCGGTGCCTGAGCACCTCAACAGCCAATCCACGAGCCTTCCCTACGGACTAATCGCCTGTTCCTGGGTTTCCCACTTCATGTGAGCCTATTTTGCTTTTCTGTGGCCCGTGTGAATTCAGAGAACTTTCTGTCCTTGAGACCCTTATAAATGGCTGTTTCTTGAGTCTGGTGGACAAGTTGTTTTTGTTAATTGGCCTAGATGCTGGTAAAGCAGAAAACTCTTGTCCAGGACTCAGTCTTTTTTCTGGCTGCATCTATAAAGACTCAAGTTATTTAAGTGAGGAGCCATGATTTTCTGCATGGTTTTTATGTACCCAGTAAGTTGTCAATAAATAGGGGTTGACTGCATAAGGAGTAGATCTGTGAAACTATTTGAAAGCATCTTCTCATATTCTGAACTCATACTCTATTAAACTATCATGTGGACTATGTTTGCTTTTATAACCATAGTTTTGTAAGAACGATAAAAATGATCCGTGGAAGGATTTCAGCAATGCTACAAATATCCCTGGGTTTCCTATAGTAAAAAAAACATTAGTTTAGTAACCACAAACTGTTCTCCCAGACATTCAAGTTTCAAAAGCATAATCAAAGTAAGAGCATAAATATTTGTCTTACTAGAAATATAATAGCTAATGGACAGATGCCTGCTGTTCGTTTCTTCATATATGTAAATATTTTAAACTATTTTCAATTTACATGTTAAAAAAGTTCAACATTTTCCTTTTTCCTTTTTTGTTATTTTCCCTCACAGGCTTCTTTACTTCATGGTTGAGATGACTGATTTACAGTCCATTAACGTTTTCCCACAAGGTTTATGTAATTGAGTTCATTTGACAAATAAGCAACCCATAACAACCCTAGTATTTAGTTGTGAATCAGTATGCAAAGTTTTGTATATCTTAAAAAATCCTTGTTTATGATTCACAATAAATTCAATCACAAGGAGCCTGGAAGGGATTTCCATTTCAATTAGGCAGAAAGTACATTACAAGGTCAATGTCAACTGAAGGATGCAAAGTGCAAAACCAGTAAAAGAAATCTCTGCCATTCCCAGGAGCAAAGAGTGAAAAATGACTAAGCTATCAGGTAGAGTAACTCCTTGAATTTGGAAAATATTATACTCAATCATGAATAAAATCCTACTTTTCCTTTAAATTCTCGAGAAAAAGTAATTCATGAAATTAATTTCTGTTCATCAATATATATCCTGATTAGGCATCTTCCATACCATCAGTAAGACTAAAAACAGGATATTAATGAAATTAATAAATTTTTTTTAGCTCTGTAGCAATCCAAAGGGTCACAAGTCAATTTTGGAACCAGATATTGGAAGCTCCTAAAGAAACAAGTGTAGGAAAAAATATGAAAATGATCAAGTAGCCTGTGTGTTTGAACTTCTGGAAGGGAGATTTATGGTTCTGTCAAAGAGTTTGGGGATGAGATACTGAAAGGCAAACAGAAAACATGCTTTAAACTTAGGCAATTGTCTTCCAAGAAAATAAAGACTTGTATAAGAAGGAAAAGGTAACCCTATGTATGGTTCACCTGTGAAAAATGTATATATGAAAATGTACACACAGACTGTTGGTTTAATCAGTAACTATGTTGGAAGAATGAGGAAGGGGAGATACAGGTGTGTGTGTGTGTGTGTGTGTGTGTGTGTGTGTGTGTGTGTGTGTGTATAAGATAATATAAGACATAAAGCCACATTTTCCATAGTAGAAAGTCAAAAGATAATGTCTGCTATAATCTGAACATTTTTGTCCCCCCAAAATTCATACACTGAATTTCTAAGCCCAAAGGGAATGGTATTAGGATGTTGGGCCTTTAAGAAATGCTTAAATCATGAGGTTGGAGGCCTCAGGAATGGGATCAGTGCCTTATAAAAAAGGCTTCAGAGAGACCTGGCCCCTTCCACCAGGTGAGGACACACCAACAAAGTGCCAGCTGGGAACCAGGAAGAGACCCCCACCCGACCACGCTGGCATCCTGACCTCAGACTTCATGTCCAGACTCTAGAACTGTGATGAAAACATTTCACGTTATAAGCCCAAATAAGTTAATATTTAAATTTTTAAATAAATTATGTAATAAAACAAAATTAATTAATAGTTAATCTAGATCCTGATTAAGCATCTTCCATAACCATTAATAAGGCTGAAAACAGTCATTTCACATAAATGGTTAGTAGTTTCCTGATACATTAACTATACAGTTCTGAAATGTGCTTGGGAAAAGTTTATGGAATATCCACACCCTTGGAAAAAAGTAAATCACTTTTTATGTCAACATAGGACCATATCACATAAATGTTTAATGGCATTTTGATTCCATTTTATAAAATCTATCAGTCAGATTGTCTCATTTTCAATTCCTTTCAATAGATTGAAATAATGTAGGTCTACCTTACTTTAGAAATAAAAAAAATTTATTTCATGGTTTCCTTTCAAAAATACAGATGATTCTCATGTGCCTGAGAAGGTTTCTATGATCTGGTGTAACCAAAATTGAGTTAGAAGACTGTTAAACACTAACTGAATTTATTTATTATATTAATATAATCTATTTCCAGTTTAAATATTTTATGAAAAGTCTCTGAGAAAAACAAACATTTTCTAGTTTATAATAATTTATATGTTACTGATCATTCTATATAAAATTTTATTATTGATATTGAGTAACCAAGTCAGTAGGGAGGCAGCAAATATACAAATGCATGATATGCTGTTCATTCCACAACACAAACAGATTAAAAATGGTGTGGGGAATTAAGGCTTATAGATTAAATCATTATCTTGTCCAATTAGTCCTGACACTTATAAATTATGAAAAATGAGGGGGAAAAAGCAAATGACGGTTTGCTTTCAGAATGTAAAAATAATTTCCTTCTAGGCAAGCAAAATTAGTATTAACTTACTTTTAAGATATGTCAGATAAAATTAATTAGATGAATTTTATTTAATTAGCATAACATATCAAGTCTTTACATCTTTGTTAATTATTAATGGAGCAATTCACTGAGTCATTGTTTCATCACAATCTCTTGCCACTCACTACCTTAATTAAACTAAGAAATTTTACTGAATATATGGGCTCAACAGTATTCTGAACATGGCTGAGGAGAGAATCATTGAGCTTGAATATATGTTAATGAGTGTACACACAGGTCAAAATTCACCAAGCTGTCCACTAATGTTTGTGCATTTTATTGTGTGTTCCTCAATAAAAAACAAAAGTGAAAGACTTCCCAAACTAGAAGCAAAGATATAAAAGCATGAAAAAAAAACCCATAACATCTAAGAACTTGAAATCAGTGCAAAAGGTATCACACATGCATAATTGAAATAGTAGAAGGAAAAGGGAGAACCAAAAAGACATATTTGAAGTAATAATGCTAAAAATTTTCCAGTGACAAATACGAAACCATAGATTCAGGAAACCAAAAACACTAAGCAAAATAATACTAAAAGATATACACCTAGGCATATAATATTCAAACTTTAGGAAACCAAAGACAAAGACAACATCCTACAAGAAGACAGAGGAGGGAAAACGTCCTACCTCTAGCAAAACATGGATATAAACTACATTGGACATTTCATCAGACACCATGAAGCAAAAAGCTAATGGAATGAAATATTTAAGGTATTGAATGAAAAAAAATACCACCACAGACAATGTACCCAGTGAAATTGTCCTTCAAGAGTGAAGGAAAATAAAGACATTCTCAGAAAAATAATAACTGAGGAAATTTTTCTCCAGTGGATTTTCCTTGCAAGAAATGTTTTAAAAAGTTCTTCAGAGAGATGGCAGCATGAGAGGAGAGACAGAGGCTTCCTCCTAAAACTGGGTACAATTAGAAAATATAGTTGGCGCAGCTAATCCTGAGAGAGCAACAGGAAAGAGGACGTGTCAGACTGCACACACCTGGAGAAAAGAGCAGACTTCAGCGAACGGGGTAACTTACCAGAGCTGTGGTTCCGTGGGACCCAAGCCCTTCCCCCACCCGAGCTCACCGGTGAGAGGAAGAGAAATGGAGCAGGGAGGGAGTGAAAGGCTTGGGACTGCTGAACACCTAGCTCCGGAGATCTGCGCTGGGAGGACAAATGTATATTTCATGGTGCTTTCATGAGACTCGCATGACTACTGGGTTGGAAAGTTAATACAGGCAGAGTTCCTGGGGAGACTGGGATTCCGGCCACTTGTGGAAGGCAGGGATCCACGTCCAGCTGCTCTCAGACAAAAAGTGATGTGAACGGCCTACTAGTTCAGGCAGTGGAGACAGGCACAGCAGCTGGGAGGTGGGGAACAGCTCTTTCCTTTCCCCAGACACCAGTACCACTCCCCTGTGACCCCTGACATTGCTTCAGGGGCAGAGCAGCTCCAGAATAGAGCTTCTGGACACTAGAGGGCGCCATATACAAACATGAAACGCCAAAGGAACCTTGTCTAGAGTAAAATTATTAATACAACTCCCAAGAGAGATTTAAATGATATGAACCTCATGACTCTTCCTGAAAGGGAGTTCAAAATAAAAATCATCAATATTCTAATGAAGGTATGGAAAGACATCGAAGAACTCAGAAATGAATTCAGGTCAGAGATCCAATCGTTGAAGAGCATGATGGAGGGTATTAAAAGCAGGTTGGATAAGGTGGAAGAGACAGTAAATGAAACAGAAACTAGAGAAGAGGAATACAAAGAAGCTGAGGCACAGAGAGAAAAAAGGATCTCTAAGAATGAAAGAATATTGAGAGAACTGTGTGACCAATCCAAGTGGAACAATATTCTCATTATAGGGATACCAGAAGAAGAAGAAGAGAGAGAAAGGGATAGAAAGTGTCTTTGAGGAGGTAGTTGCTGAAAACTTCCCCAATCTGGGGAAGGACATAGTCTCTCAGGCCATGGAGATCCACAGATCTCCCAACACAAGGGACCCAAGGAAGACAACACCAAGACACATAGTAATTAAAATGGGAAAGATCAAGGATAAGCACAAACTGTTAAAAGCAGCCAGGGACAGAAATAAGATCACACACAAAGGAAAGCCCATCAGGTTAACATCAGACTTCTCAGCAGAAACCTTACCGGCCAGAAAGGAGTGGCATGATGTATTTAATGTCATGAAGCAGAAGGACCTGGAACCAAGATTACTTTATCCGGCAAGATTATCATTTAAATTTGAAGGAGGGCTTAAACAATTTCCAGATAAGCAAAAGCTGAGAGAATTTACCTCCTACAAACCATCTCTACAGTCTATTTTGGAGGGACTGCTATAGATAGAAGTGTTCCTAAGGTTGAACTGCTGTCACCAGAGGTAATAAAACCACAGTAAAGAAAGTAGAACAGCTAATTACAAAGGAAATGTAAAATTAAATTAACTATCCCCAAAGTCAATCAAGGAATAGACAAAATGTACAGAATTTGATACCTAATATATAAAGAATAAAGAAGGAAGAAAAAGGAGGGGAAATAGAAAAGAACATTTAGATTGTGTTTGTAACAGCATACTAAGTGAGTTAAGTTAGACTCTTAGATAGTAAGGAAAGTAACCTGGAACCTTTGGTAACCATGAATCTAAAGCCTGAAATGGCAATAAGTACATACCTATCAATAATCACCCAAAATGTAAATGAACTGAATGCACCAATCAAAAGACACAGAGTCATTGAATGGATAAAAAAACAAGAACTGTCTATAGGCTGCTTACAAGAGACTCACCTTAAACCCAAAGATATGCACACACTGAAAGTCAAGGGATGGAAAAAGATACTTCATGCAAACAATAGGGAGAAAAAAGCAGGTGTTGCAGTACTAGTATCAGACAAAATAGACTTCAAAACAAAGAAAGTAACAAGAGATAAAGAAGGACATACATAATGATAAAGGGCTGAGTCTAACAAGACGATATAACCATTATAAATATATATGCACCCAACACAGGAGCACCAGAATATGTGAAACAAATACTAACAGAATTAAAGGAGGAAATAGAAGGCAATGCATTCATTTTGGGAGACTTTAACACACCACTCACTCCAAAGGACAGATCCACCAGACAGAAAATAAGTAAGGACTCAGAGGCACTGAACAACACACTAGAACAGATGGATCTTATAGACATCTACAGAACTCTACATCCAAAAGCAACAGGATACACATTCTTCTCAGGTGCACATGGAACATTCTCCAGAATAGACCATATACTAGGATATACATACTTCTCAAGTGCACATGGAACATTCTCCAGAATAGACCCCATACTAGGCCACAAAAAGAGCCTCAGTAAATTTGAAAAGATTGAAATCCTACCAACCAACTTTTCAGACCACAAAGGTATAAAACTAGAAATAAATTGTACAAAGACAGCAAAAAGGCACAAAAACACATGGAGGCTTAACAACACACTCCTAAATAGTCAATGGATCAACAACCAAATTAAAATGGAGATCCAGCAATATATGGAAATAAAGACAACAACACAAAGCCCCAACTTCTGTGGGAAGCAGCAAAAGCAGTCTTAAGAGGAAAGTATATACCAATCCAGGCATATTTAAAGAAGGAAGAACAATCCCAAATGAATAGTCTAATGTCACAATTATCAAAATTGGAAAAAGAAGAACAAATGAGGCCTAAAGTCAGCAGAAGGAGGGACATAAGAAAGATCAGAGAAGAAATAAACAAAATTGAGAAGAATAAAACAACAGCAAAAATCAACGAAACCAAGAACTGGTTCTTTGAGAAAATAAACAAAATAGATAAGCCTCTAGGCAGACTTATTAAGAGAAAAAGAGAGTCAACACACATCAACAGAATCAGAATGAGAAAGGAAAAATCACGACGGACCCAACAGAAATACAAAGAATTATTAGAGACTACTATGAAAACCTATATGCTAACAAGCTGGAAAACCTAGAAGAAATGGACAACTTCCTAGAAAAATACAACCTTCCAAGACTGACCAAGGAAGAAACACAAAATCTGAACAAACCAATTACCAGCAAAGAAATTGAAGCCATAATAAAAAAACTACCCAAGAAAAAAACCGCGGGCCAGATGGATTTACCTCAGAATTTTATCAGACATACAGAGAAGATATAATACCCATTCTCCTTAAAGTTTTCCAAAAAATAGAAGAGGAGGGAATACTCCTAAACTCATTCTATGAAGCCAACATCACCCTAATACCAAAAGCAGGCAAACACCCCACCAAAAAAGAAAATTACAGACCAATATCCCTGATGAATATAGATGCAAAAATACTAAAATATTAGCAAACCGAATTCAAAAATACATCAAAAGGATCATACACCATGACCAAGTGGGATTCATCCCAGGTATGCAAGGATGGTACAACATCCAAAAATCAATCAACATCATCTACCACATAAACAAAAAGAAGGACAAAACTGTGGAGATACAAGAAAATCAATGCATTTTTTTTGTGGTGGGAGGGATTCAAGAGGAGAATCACAGTGGATTTTTTTGGATGCTGAAGCTATTCTGTACCACAGTGCAGTGGTATACACTTGATGTTATGTACATCAAAACTCACAGACTGTACAGTGGAAAAAGTGGACCTTAATGTAACATAAATGATGGACTTCAGTTAACATTGTTCATTAACTGTAACAAATGTAATTCAGTAATATAAGTTGCTAATATTAAGATAAACTATGTAGGAGAAAGGAGTGTGTGGGAACTTTCTGTAATATCTGCTCAATTTTTCCCTAAATGTAAAACCTTTCAATAAAATAAAAGTCTATTAATTTAAACAATTGTTCAAGGGGGAATATGTTAGAAGGCAAAAATATCTGGCTAAGTGAACAATGCCCTCTCCATCCTTTTACCCCACTTAGGCTAGGGCTGCATTTCTTCTCAAGGACCACCTCTCACCCCTTCATGGCCATTTTTTTTTGCCTTTATAGAACCAATATACCCTTGTTTATTCCTGCATGAAGTACATCTCATCTTCAGTTATTCTCTACCCCATTATTCATTTTGCTTAATTTTATAGCAAATATCACTATTTTACTACTAGCTTTTTTGTGTGTATTATCAATCTCTTCCCACTGGTGTGTAAGATCCTAGGCACGTTGCTTTTCTCTGTTTCTTGACCAACCTCAGCCTCTGGAGTAATGGCTGGCAATCAGTTTTGGCTTAATGTCTAAATGAATTTCTTCCTAGATAAATTCATATGGGAGGAGAAGAGAAGGAGAATGACAATGACATCCCTCCAAATCTGATCCCACAACACATGGGTCTAATAAAAAAGCATTAGTACAATGCACAGGAATATTTTCCTATATGCAATTGATATATTCTTGAAAAAATTTTGTTTGATTAGGAAAACAACTCTGATACATTAGGGCTTGTGTTCTTTAAATCATACTTTCAACATTTAATGGTTCATTTTTAACTTAATAAATCTAGATTCTCCTATATCTGCTTGACTTATCATATATATATATATATATATATATATATATATATATATATATATATATATCAGTTATTACCACTTGCCAAATTGTTCCATGGAACAACTCTGTGAATTAATGATAGGTATTACTATGTAATTAAAGGATGCTTTGTTCAAGCAACTTAAGAGACCTTTCTTCTTAAACAGAATCTAAAAGGCTTTTTATCAAAGCATTCTTAGAGCCTTTATATATTGATTCTCCCAGAAGCAGCTATATAGGCACCTTTTCAAACTCATTAGTACTCTTTAAAAAGTTATATTCTGCTCCTATTGTAAACTTTACCTTGGATATCTAACAATATTTCCAATTCACTCTGTCAAAAAACAAAGATCTGATATTAATGCCAAAATAGGTTCCACTCACAGCCCTCATCCACAACCCCTCTCTGTCAATCACACCACATCTAATCCAACAAGAAATGCTAATGGCTCTACTTTAAAAATACATCCATAAACTAACTACTTCTTACCACCTCCTCCGCTATCTCCCTGCCAAGAGTCACTGTAACATTCACTGGGATGACTCTGCAAGCCTCTTGCTGGTCTTCAGGACAGATGTTACCTCACCAAAGGCAATTCCTCCTGCAATAGCCAGAAGGACCTCGTGAATACATTTTGGTCTGGCCATGGCAGGCCTCCAGTCACACCGAGATGTGGCTCGCATCTCACTAGTATAAGCCATAGTCCATTGAAGGATGCCCAAGGGCCCAGGTGAGGCTCAAGCCCTCAGGTACCCAGCACCCTAGGCCCTATGACATCTCTGACTCCCCCCTCACTGTTCTCCTCACTCCCTTCACTCCAGCCATTCTGGCTTTGTTGCCATGGCTCAGCCATACCAGTCACAAGCTTACTTGAGGGCCCTTGAGTGGCTGTTCTCAGAATATAAAATATTACTGAATTTTATTCATCCCTTGTCTTCAAAATTTTGTTTAAATGTTGGCTCCAGGAGACCCATGCTGTCTGGCCTGTTTGAAATTGCAACCTGCGTCTATCCCCCCCATTCAGCCCTTCCAATGCCCATTAGTGTGACTGACATTTCAATTGTCTCTATGGCACTTATCATCTGATACATCACATATCATATCACTATTAGTCAGAGTGTGTTTTCTGTCTTTCCTGAGTATAAACCCAAGAGGGTAGGATTATTTTTCAGTGTTGGGCATTGATGTACTTCAACACCTACAATAATGTCTGGCACACAGTAGGTGCCATGTCAGTGTGGGAAGGGAAGGCGTGGGGGAATAAAGCAGTGACCAGGTGTGTGTTTTTGTGCAGAACATCTGTCAGACTAGTGTGTTTCAGAAACTGCTTGAACCATGTTAGGTTAGGTATTGGCATGAGGCTCTAAGTGTAAAACTATACAATTATATTCTGAATGCTTTTATTTCCCTCAAAGCCCTGCTATAACATAATATAGTCCCCTAAAAATTATTCATTAAAAAGTTCTGTCTTGCCAGTGGGTTTCAACCCCCAGCAAGTTCACTGTGGATTCAGTGTGACCAAAGACATGACATTTCTTTGGGGTGAAAGGGTTTATTACCCGGCTTGTTCTCCCAGCGGTAGGTCAACCACCAGCACCTCTGCCTCTGCCCAGAGCACTGGGCAGAGCTCCTTATATCAAGTCAGTAGCAACATATTGCCCACACGTGTGCAGTGAGCTAGCCAGCCAGGGCCAGGCAAGACTCCTGGACACTGGAACTCTCATTTTATCCACAAGGTCCTAAAACTATTCTAAAATCTAGTGTACTTACCACCTTCCATGTTGATTCAAATTCTATCTCATTCCAAGAAAGATTTAAGATTGTTTCTTAGCTTTCATTATGGAAAATTTAAATAAGCATAAAAAATGAAAAAATACATAGAATTACCAGTTGTATGGTCTAAATGACACAGTATATTCAATCACCTAACCAGTCAAGGCTCAAAGCTCTTGTCTTTGTGCCTGAAGTTGGCCCCTAGGCATAGGCAGTGGGAGGAAAGGAGAGCAAGAACAAACCATGACTACCAAGTATGAGCTGGAGTCCACATGCAGGATGGGAACTTCTGGTGTTCTTGCTGTATATGACCTTGATGGTATTGGGGCCTTGCAGCAGCCAGGCTCTCTGTTATGAGGCTAACTGCACACCTGGTGGAGGAGACGCAGATGCTCATGGGGGAAGACTGCAGCTGATGCCCAGCTGCTACTCAGACCGAGGAGATCATCACACACAGGTGAACACACATTAGCTGCTGCTTTGCTTGCACCCCTCAAATTTCCCACCGGAGTATTCCTTGTGACCCTAGCCAGAAATACACAGAAAGAAAAATTCTGGGAAATGAAGTGTAGTTCTGCAAAGTGAACATTTGAGAAAGCCCTGACAATCAATAACTAATTGACAATGGGCATTATTATAACTGAAGTATGCATATTATATACCTTACCTTAAGCACAAGCATCTCCCTCATGTAATCTTAGCTATAGAATTCTCAGGGTCAAAACGTTTAGGAAGTAAACTTTTGTTACAAATATGCTAACTCTCCAATTAAGCTTGGTTGAATCATCCTGATGAAAGGAAACTGAATTATACCTTAATTTTTAGGCCTGCAATTTAATTTTTGGAAAGTAAATTGCTGTAAGAAATATATGTTGGCATAAAATAAATACTTGTAAATATAATCAAGTAACAAAACAACTAAAAAAATATAGAACTGATTTAATGATGTCACTGCCTATTCATTTACAGAAAGCCTCATAGACCTTCTAACTTCAAGCAGATGCCAAAAGAAAATATTTGTCAGTGATTTTAAGAAGTGATAAAAGAAAACACTGTGAATCTGAATATAAACATAACTTTCTGAGTTCTGGATAAACATGAGAAAAATGGTACATTAAATGGAAGTTTACAATGTTGTAGTTCTTCCCTAAATGTCAACATCATTATTCTTACAATTTTTGGCATGATAATGAATTTCAGAAAGGATTAGGGATAAAATACCAAAAACTGACATATTTTTAATAATACTTTGCATTTCTCACATGCTCCTATAATCTTTTTATCTAATCATGTTTGCCAGAGATGTTGTTCTTCCATTTAATCACCCAACCTCAAAGCCCTCCTTGTTGATTTGAATTTGGCACATAATATCTCATGTTCTCTCTCAGATAAAATGGCCAGGTTCATCTATTTCTCTGACTCTGTTTCTAAGTGGCAATAGCGGAGGCAGAAAGAGCATATTTAGAATCTCTCTCGCCTTATTCCAGCTATGGCCAAGGCACTGCAAAGAGCAGAGCTGTGATCGTCTCCTAACTCCCAGAGCGAGCCTGAGATTTCCCTGATCTTTCAGCAGACAACAGTGTTTAAATGGCTCTGTCTTCCCTTTCTCTTTGACACATAAAATCAGTTGTGCTAAACCTAGTGATTCTATTCCTCATATGTATGCATTTACAATTCATTTAAAATACATATTGACTAGTTGTTATGTTCCAGACATCCCTCAAAATAGTGAGCATGTATCCCCTGAACAGTGTGGTTCCTTCCTTCATGGAACTTACAGGATGGAAGTTCACCCATCTCTTCAGCTCAGTTCTTTCAAAGACAGGCAAATCATAATTCCTCTGGCCTGGAATATTTCAACAGCCTAGAGAAGACTATCAGCACCTCATCATAAAAGGTTTTAGTGTTTAATCCACAAGGTAAGGTTTATTTGTTAAAATAACTTCGTGTTTCTTGTTTCTCTCTCCTTTTTTATTTAGGATGGAACTGAAAGTTTTCACATATGCATGCATTCATCAGATTGCCTGTTTGACAAATGTGCAACCCTGATGAAATGTGCTTTTAATGACTCTAACAACCTGTAGGACAAATATAAAATTCTTCACCTGGCATTCAAGCCCTTCTAAAATCTGGCTTTCTTTCTTTTTTTTTTTTTAGTTGTAACAACACCCTCACATGTAGTTCTTGGTTCAGAAGAAATGGGCTCATTATATTTTGACATCTCATGTTTTTTGCTTTGATATCCTTGTTCAAGCTGTTTCTGTCACACTGAATCTATCCCAAGTACTAATTTATGTATATACAAATCTTGTTCTTAAAGACTAACACAAAAGGCTTATCTTCCAGAGCCGTTTCCCAAAAGCATTGCTCTCTCCCTCCTCCACTTGCATGGTAAATGTGTGCCATTAGGTACACTGGCTGGCACCATAGTCATTTCTATGTCTCATTTTCTTATAATTTACAGAATCCTTGAAGACAACAACTGTGTTTATATGTTTTTTTCTTTTTTGCTCCTAAAACTCTCGAAATTTCCTAAGTGATAAGATCAATAAAGGTGTCTTTTGTTATTCTTAACAAGCTCCTTTCAACTACACCTTAGTTCATGCTAATAGAATGACTTCAGAAAACCCCTGAGGATGGGGGCTGGTTGCTATGCAACCAGCACCACGTGGTTAGAAGGCTGGAACTTTCTGCCCCGCCCTCCAGCCGTTTGGGAGGGGAGTTCCCTGAGAGTGAGCTTCACTGAGAGTTGCTGGATTTGAGATTGGCATCTGAACTGGGGGCAGACTTGTGGGAGGGAGCTCTTAATCTGTGGGATCTGAGATA
Source organism: Manis javanica (assembly GCF_040802235.1). Classification (NCBI taxonomy): domain Eukaryota; kingdom Metazoa; phylum Chordata; class Mammalia; order Pholidota; family Manidae; genus Manis; species Manis javanica. Next base: position 137,422,541 of record NC_133157.1, on the reverse strand, counting down.
CTATTTCTAGGTAGATAGTGTCAGAACTGAGTTAAATTGTAAGACACTTGATTAATGTCAAAGAATTGTTCTGTTGGGGAAAAAAAATCATGACGTGTTCAATGTGAGTCCTGGAGAAGAGAAGAAACACAGGAGTGTTTTTCCTATTCACTGTCCTACTCTTTATTTTTGCAATTAGTGTTCTACATATCATATTTCTATATATTATAAACCAAATAATGCATTTAAAAAATAATTATATAAATTTGTAAAGAGACTGAGAGAAGAAAGAAGAGCAAATATGTATGTTTAGAGTTTCTTATGTTTATCTTCCTATTTGACATTCTGGTTCTTCCTTTCATGGATTTGTGTTAGCCTCTGATACTATTTCCTTAGTGCAGTACTGCTTATTACCATCCATATCTTTTGTGCTCTTACAGTCAGACACATACATTTCTACCTGTTAGGCTCAGCAATGCAATTATGTATACGTGCTCCACAGTTGACTTTTAAATCAGTTATGAACAAAAAGGATAAATATGCAGTTATAATGCCTTTAATATTTAAGCAAATGATTACTTTTTTCAGTGTTATATGGTATTTTTTTATATGGATTTGAATTACTGTCCAGGATTATTTGCTTCTTAATCTGAAGATCTAATTTTAGTAGTTAAGTCTCTCTTTAAAAAATTAATAGATTTTAGTTTTCAGTGCAGTTTTAGGTGTACAACAAAGCTGAGCAGAAAGCAGAGTCCCCACATCCCCCCAACACACAGCTTCCCCATCCTTAATACCATTCATCTGTGTAATACATGTTACATTACTGAAATAATACTGAGACATCATTATCAACCAAAGTCCATCATTTATATTATGCTTCACTCTGTTGTATATTCCAGGGTGTTTGACTAATATATATGGCAGATATATACCATATAGTATCCACCCTGTCATCCCTCTTCCTTCCACTCATCTTTTTACTTTTCCATAGTTTTGCTTTTCTAGAATTCATATAGTTGCAGTCATACCATATGTAGTCTTTTCACTGATTTCTTTTGCTTAGCAATATGGCTTTAAGTAACAGCATGTGTATTTTCTTGCTTGATTACGCATTTCTTTTTGGTACTGAATAATTGTTCATTGTATTGGTGAACCAATATTGTTTATCCATTTGCCTATTGAAGGACATCTTTAGTACTTCAAAGCTTTGACAATTAATGATTAAAGCTTCTATATATATATGTCTGCATGCAAGTATTTGTATGGACAAAAGTTTTTGTTTCATTTGGATATGTAACAAGGGGCAAGGTTGCTGGGTCATATGGTAAGAGTTTTGCAAGAAACCGCCAAAATGTCTTCCAATATGTTGTGATTCAGCATTCCCAAAACAATGAATGAGAGTTCCTGTTGCTCCATATAATTTTCAGCATTTGTTAATGTCCTATTTTTTTTTAATTTTAGCCACTCTAATAGTAGTTAGTGTTTTGTTTTGTTTTCTTAATTTGCAAATTCCCTAATTACATAGGATGTTGAGCACCTTTTCATAGCCTATTTACCATCTGGTTATCATCTCTGTTGGATATCTGCTTAGATCTTTTGCCCATGTTTTAATTGGTTTGTTCATTTTCTTATTGATGAGTTTTAAGAGTTCTTTGTATATTTGAGAAAATAGTCCTTTATCAGATATGTCTCTTGAAAATATTTCTCTAATTCTGTGGCTTATCTTTTTATTCTCTTACTGTGTCTTTTGCACAGCAGAGTTTTTAATTTTAACAAAGTAACAACTTACCAAAAATTTTCTTTCATGTGTTAATTATTTTGGTAAGCTATCTAAAAAGCATCACCAAACCTAAGGTCACCTGATTTTTTTCTTTTTCTTTCAAATTTCTCTAAGACTTGTAGTTTCATATTTTAAATTTAGATCTATAAACTATTTTGAGTTAATTTGTGTGCAGGGTACATGATGTTTATGAGATTCTATTTTTTTCTTTTTTCCATGTGCATACCCAGTTATTCCAACACTATTTGTTGAAAATACTATACTTTCTACATTGCATTGCCTTAGTTCCTGTCAAAGATCAATTGGCTATATTTGTGTGGATCTGTTTCTGGACTCTATAGTCTGTTCCATTGATCTTTGTGTCTATTTTTCATCAAGCCATACTGCATGATTACTGTAGCTTTATGGAAAATTCTTGTAGTGTCTATACAATGTCAAATAGTGTCATCCTTCCAACTTTATTCTTCACCATTACTATTGTGTTGACTATTCTGGGCTGTTTGACTTTCAATATAAACTTTAGAATCAGTTTCTTTATCACAACATAACTTACTGGGATAGCATTAAATCTATCAATCAATTGGAAAGAACATATTAATAATATTCAGTTTTGTTATTCATAAACATGAAATATTTCTCCAATATTTTGTTTTTAAATTATGTGTACCCAAGTTTTGTGGTCTTCCTCATATAGGCCTCATACAAATTTTGTTAGCTTTACACATAAGTAGTTCATTTTGGGGTTCTAATAAAAATGATATTGTTTTTCATTACTATTTCAGTTCATGTTGCTGTGTAGAAACACAATTTACTTTTTTATATTAACTTATATTAACTTCATATTGTACAACCTTGCTATATCCATCAATTAGTTCCAGGAGTTTTTTTGTTGATATTTTGGGATGTTCTACATAAGCAATCATGTCATCTTCAAGAAAAGACAATCTTATGTCCTCATTTCTGGTCTATATAAATTTTATTCCTTTTCTTGTCTTATTGTGTTATTTAGGACTTCTAATATGGTATTGAATAGGAGTGGTGAGAACAAACATCCCTGCCTTGTCCCTGATCTTAATGGGAATGTAAATCTTCATCAGTGTCCTCCAAACATTCATATGATGAAGGCCTAACCCCCCAGTGCTTTAGGCTGCACCCTTTATTGGGAATAGGTTCACAGCAGATGTGATCAGTTAGGTAGGATAGACCCATGATTCAGTATGACTGGTATCCTAATAATAAGGGGAAATTTAGAGACAGACATGCACAAGGAAAGTGCAATGTGAAGATGAAGGCAGAGACTGGAGCTTCTACAAACCAAGGAACACCAAAAGTTGACAATAAATCACCTGAAGTTAGGAGGGAGGCAGGGGACATATTTTTCTTCATAACCTCAGAAGTCATCAACCTATTGTACTGACACCTTGATTTTGGACTTGTATTCTTCACAACTGTGAGGATATGAATGTGTGCTCTTTTATGATACTGTGTTCGCCAGCCCTAGATGATACACATATGATAGCAAATGTGAATAAGGTTATAAAATCCTTTAGAATTTAGTTCAAAACAGTATAAGCTTGAGATATTTAAAAGATGAAACAGAGAGAAAGAAGTTCTCAGAAGTAAAGAAACCAGCTAAGTGATAAGAATAACAATCATGGCTAAATGTGATAAATGCCTATGTTTCATTCTAAAAATAAAAGTCTGACATTATAATTACAAATGACCCTAATGAGAAAGAGAACTAAGGGTTTCTAAAGACTAATTGTGGATGCAGAGATAGCTGTTTGTTCTATGATGAGCTCACATCTAAAAAGGTCAATTAAAAAGGACAGACGGTACATTGAATAAGTTATAGCAAATAAAGTCACATAGGTGAATAATATCAGAAAGGCTACAATTCAGATTGCAATGGATTTAATAAAAATAAATAGACGGTGACAAAAATGTTTGGAGTAAAAAATGTGAGAATGAAAGAGATCATCAATCCCCAGCAGCAAAAGTCTTGCAGAATAAAAATACCCAGTTTGTCCTTTGTTTCCCTTCCCACTCAGTCTTTGTTAGTGTGAGCATTAGTGAGAGGAAACCTATAAATCAAGTAGGAAAAAAAAACTGTAAGAAGTTTCCTAGCAGCTTCCATGCTAGTAACAGTCCAGGCTATCAGGAGAAACTTGAGGATGACGTTTCACAGCTACTTCCAATAGTCTGAGTTTCTAGGAAGGGCAATGAGGTGAAGGTGGGTTCTTCACAATTAAGCACACACTCCAGCACAGGGGTCTTGCAGGGATTTTATTCTTTGCCAGGCAATCTTTAATACTGATGGAGAATACAGTCTTTGAGGTTCTTTGCCTTGGACCCAGTCTTGGTATCTCCTTGCAGTGATATTATAAACTGAAGCAGGTTGTTTAACTACATTGCATCATATTTTTATTTGTAAAATGAGAATATGTAAATAATTAACATACATATGGCACATGGTAAGTACTAAGTAAATGTGAGGTATTGCTAATATCATGACCAGTATTATCCCCATTTTCATTCTGAGCCAGTCATGCCTTTATTCTGTATTTGTTCTTTTAATCCAAACTGAGTGGTTGCTGTGTTGTGTGTACCTTATTTTTGTGCTGGGCTCTGGAAATATCTAGATATAGATAAACAGAAGAACTCTTCATTTCAAAGAACTCATTACAAGGAGTGAACAGGCCAAGAAGGCTCTGGAGAATTTACTGTTGTCAAGGCTGGGGTAGGAGTTAGGGTAAAGCTCACGGGGGAATTGACAGTCTGACTGAGTCCAGTAGGATGAGGAGAAATTTATGAAGGTGTCAAGCAGAGAAAAAGCTTTTGGAAAAACAGAAATCAGCATTTGGAAATACAGACATATATAAGGGCATATTTGTCCTTGGGGAAACTGGGTTTAAAATAGTGTGACTGGAGAGAAGTTGAAAGTCAAACACTAATAGAGGCATTGTGGGAGAGACGTGTGGGTTTTATTTGACAACAAATCAGGAGGGCTGTACAGCTGTCAAATAAGGAGCTTTTCTGAGTGCTGTATGCTTCACCATAGCATATGTTATAGGTTGAATTGTGTTTCCCTACAAACTCATATGTGGAAATTCTAACACCCAGATAGGTCTTTATATACATAATCAAGTTAAAAATCAAAGTCATTACGATGATCCCTAATCTACTATGACTGGTATCCTTATAAAAAGGGGAAATCTGGACACAGACACAGACATCCATAGAGGGAAGATGGGATGTAAAGAGACATGGAGGAAAGGCAGTCACCTACAAATCGGGGGGAGAGGCCTGGACAGAGTCTCCCTCATGGTCCCCAGAAGGAAGCAGCCCTGCCAGCACCTTGATGGACTTCTGGTCCACAGAACATGAGGGAATACATTTCCACTGCTTAAGCCGCCCAACTATGTGCTTTGTTACTGCAGACATAGCAAACTAATGCAGAGGATGAAAAATAAGGATGTATTCTGCTTCACTTTTAATGATCAGATAATGCTTATTTACTCATTCTTAAAAATGTCACATTTAATGCATCCAGTATCAGGTGGATATTTTTTCTGTACATGAACTAACTTAATATATTTTAATAAGGAATATTTAATGATTTCCACTGACTTTTTTACTCAGTTGTTAAGGCTTTCAACTGGCTGTTGTACTGGCCATGGTTTTTGAGATTACAATCAGGTGGCACATCTCCCAATTTGAAGATAAGTAGCACAGGCCATCAACATAATGCTTAACAATTTGTACAGTTTATATAGGTTGCTGAGTGCACTTGCAAGCCCATGCTGTGCACTGTGACAACCTTCAGGGGAGTCTTTCCCCTTTGATGGATGAGAACCTTGAAGTCCCAGGATCACTGAAGAGCTCAGGTTGTAGTAAGCTGAGGACTCCACAGCTAGTGCTTCCCCTCCCCACTATGCTGCCTCCATCCAAGCAGCAGAGACTGGAGTCCAAGGTTGGGCATGCTGCCCAGGCTGGGTATTGTGAGGCACCGACAACCCCAGATCAGTACCCCCAGGAGGTGAGCAAGGTCACAGCCACTTAGGTGTGCTGACCTTTGGGCCCTCTGGGAGAGGGACACAATCTGGGTGACCTCAGACATGGAACATGTTTACTGCTCCCAAGCATGCAGTGAGGATATTCCTGGGCATTTTGAGAGTTATAACAGCTCTGGTCCAGCAAAAAAGACATGATAGACAATGAAAATGTAAAAGAATTAGAAAAACACAATTTGTTCATATTTATGCAAGCAATTACATTTTAAATAGCAGAACAAAATTTTTCAAAGGAAAATAAGCCCTAGGTTTGTAGAATGTCTGCGTCCCTCCCTTTCTCTCCATGAGTTAAGCTTACAGATTATTGCACCATTAATAGTAGCCTGTGGCTGTTCTGTGATCACCAAGCACATGTGAGGCTTCAGGTTTTCTTAGTCATGTGTACCTCCACATTGTACTAGCTGTTATGTGATCCTGCATTGGCAAAGGGCTGGTAAATATTCATGTCTTTGGGTGCTGTGGACATACAGCATGAAGCCATGAGGATGTCTGCTGAGCAAGTAGAGCACCCCAGACTGAGAAGGGCTGGATTTCCTGTGGAAATTTAAGATTCCTGTCATATTCTTGAAGGAAATACAAAGGATTAGGCAAGCTTTATCTAAAATACAAAATGTACTCGAGGAGGATACACTTTAGAATCAAAGGGGCTTTGATTAAGAGAGGAATGTCATGAGACGATACTGAAAATAGCAAGAGGACCCTGAGCAGAGTTTTCACAGGCCTGCCTGGACAGTTTGAGAAGGCTGTTGACATACAGTAAGCAGAATGTGGAAATGAGTACCTACATCAGAAAAAGATCTTCCCACCTGCCAAAAGGCTCCCCTTCCCTCAGACACCAGTTCACTGCCACAAATGCTGATTCTCCATCTCCTTCAGGTTTATCTCAGTGATAAAAAGAGGACTTCAGAAGGTATCAATGTTCCATATGCTCTATCACATGTAAATTTCTATACCGTACATTTGTGATTTTTGTAAAATGAAAAGAGGAAATGTGCCTGAGCTTAAGTTTCCAATTGAACTTTCTACATCTTGAGATCTGGATGTATATCCATAGCATACTACAGAAAAATAAAAAGAGGTGATACCCTAAGATGGATGACTTTTGCTCTCAGACAGCAGGCTCAAGGAGTGGTGCGTTAAAACTGGTACATTCGCTATCCCTGAAGCTGTTAAACAGTAGTTAGTAAATGATATAACAGGAATAGCACAGAATTGGTGAAGCATCAGATAGACACTGATATTTTAAAATCCACTCAAATCCTCAGAGTTTGAATTTCTAAGCTTAGTGCAGAAGAGGTGGAGAGGAAGATATTGATAAGAGGGGATTTAACAACTTAAATTGACAACATAGTAAACAGAGAAACTGTATTTAAAATGATCTATAAGCTCAAAATACTGTACTTACATATAAATGAAACCCTAAAATGAACCCCGTTAAGCATAAATTGTTAAAAGTACTTATGGAATCTGAAATACCAGATACTACTGTTACAACAACTTTTTATCAGACTTTCACAACACTAGAACTGTAAGTAATTTTCACATGTCTTTTGAATATGTATGAAGATAATGGTTCAGAACTCATTTACCTGGTACACATAGCATTAGCTGCCAATTTATTCCAAAATATTTTATAGATATCTGATTATTGTTGAACAGAATGCCAATTATTACACATATATATCTGTTAATCATTTAACTTTCAGAAGTAGATTTTAATTCTATAATAAGTTAACACTTAATTTACAAGTCCAATACCTCAGTAGAAACAGCAGATAACAACAGAGCCTCAATAGTGACATTCAGTAAGTCTGCAAGAATCAAAGTAAATTGCATGGCTTCTATGAAATACTGCTCCAGAAACAGACATCATTATCTACTTTCTATAGACAAATTAAAGGTGGTATGCATATCGATATGGATATACAAAAGGCTTATTGAGAAGGTTATGTCCACCCATGGACATTCCCTTACAAAGTGGAACATCTGTGTATTTTAGATGTTCACATTAATATACTAAATGGTATGAAAACTACAGAATAAATGGGATGTATCTTTGAGCATCAGCTTTACACAAGGATTCAGAGAATAAATTTTCCTTATGAGAAACCAAACATACATATTAATAGAGTAGAATATAAAAAGAGTTCACATTAAAAATAATCTCTGGATATGCCATTAGTGCTCCCAGATGCACCCTTAAATAGCTCAGTGTGTACATCCCCCCTTCTTTTGACTTGAAGTTACTTTGAAAATCAGAGAAAACTGCTGTGTAACTATTCTTTATAAAGGTTCTGCTGGATTAGCTTCGAACTAATTCTCAAATCCAGTTTCACTTTGTTATTGGGAGTTTCATAAAAGGGGTTCAGATGCACCGAGTAAAGAGATTTAACCAAACCCTCCTTTTAGGAAAGGATGTGTTAAGCAACCCATAACATTTGTGTCACTTGATATCATTTACAGTTTCAGATGTATACATTTTAAGTCCACCAGCAAGGAAATCACTTCTTTCTTCCTTTAAAATGGGTCTTTGCCAACCAGAAGAATGGAATGTGATTTAGCTGTACTCTCATCATCTAAACAGCACCTCTGTCTCTCTTTCTCTAGAGGGAGAAGGAGGAATCATCACTTTTTTAAGGACTGTGAAACAATACTGAACAGTAATGCCAGTACTCCATACACAGTGTCCCATCTGCTCTGAGAACAAACTGTATGAAAGCTCAATTCACTTCTCCCTGATCAAGTGTAAGTTTTTATGTTAGTTCATGTTTCTCAGTACATTCTGAGGTAGCTATCATTGTGACTTCCTCTTAGGATGGTGATATCACCGACTCTTCTTTTCCCAAGAAATTCTGTCCACCTAAGCAAGAGCAGGCCTTAGGTCCTTGAAGGGACTTCTCAGATACTGCATGCCTGCCCCCTTGGATATTGGAGCAACACCTGTCTGAATCTCCTGCCCTTCACTCCAGCTCCTCTATGTATTTATAAGAAACCATATGGCTTTCCTCTTGGTCACTGCTGCAGGCCAGAGCTAAAACTCAGTGGAAGATCATCATATACAAAATATTGTTGCTCCTCCACTCACCCATGACTTTTCTGTTACCTCATATAATCCCACCCTGTCTGAGTTTGTCTCTCCCAAATTGTAACTCTGATACCAAGCTTTTCCCCCCTCACACTCTCTGACTGTTTTCCTATATTTTTGGCTTTCAATACAACACAATGATTTACATGAATCTAAAACTAAAAAGTAGAAAAAAATGTAAGGTGTGTCCAAATACTTTATAAATTAAAAAAATGCCAAACAAATGAATTGATCTATCTTTAAATTGCAAAAGCTTCATAACTTTTTACTTTACCTCCAGTCCTTGTTCACTTACATGACTCAGTCTTTCTATTTATCCTAACTTTGCAATAAAAGAGAAAATGATCTGACTCTCTCAAGGATTTCTGGATGGCTTTTTACAGTGGACACTTCTTGATTCTACCAAGAATTCATTCTAATAAAGCTACTTTTCTTCAATTTGCTATCTTTTGTGGTCAGAAAAGGTAAAACAGAAAATACACATCATTTCTTTGAGAGTAAAAAACATATGAAATCAGAATATGAATATTTCATGAGAGAATTACTGAAAAATTGGTAATGAAAATTATATAGGCCCATAATTATTTTGAGGATTATAGATTTTTTTCACTAGGGGATAAGGGTACGTGTCAGAGACCTAAATAAAGAACCTCTATTGCTGAGACACTTTGAGGAATAAACTTAATTCTGCTCCCTTTTAAGCAGGAGTAACTTCACTGCCATGTCCAGATTTCTCTGCTCACCAGTGAGAACTTTTTCAGGATTAAATAACAATTATAAAATTTTGAGACAGGTTTAGGTGGTTAAAGTCACAAAAGTGGGATAAAAGATTAATAGTGGTTCATACAATTTTAACTATTTCAGCCATAACTAAAGGGAACTTCCTGGAATTTTAATTCTTTTAAGTCAGTACATCTCATTTATTCCACAAACTTTATTAAAAAGAGAAGTGTGACTTTCGGTATTCACAAAAGCAGTTCAGGCTGTCATCTCTTTCTGTTGAAATTAAAAATACAACACCAGCATGATACATTGAAAATGCTTTGGGTCATTGTTAAAATAACATGCAAAGCTTTGTCTATACTTTGAAAGCATGAAACTGTCATTCTCTTGACTGTTACTCACTTGCCTTCTTTAGAATTGAAACGCTTGGATCTGCTGCCATGACTGCTTCTACAAAACCCAAGCAAGTCCTCAGTTTGCTTCTCCATTAACCCAACCCTGGTCAATACCCCTGCAACTACTCCTCTAACTCCCGACCCATTAGTAGAAGTCAAAATACTGTAATCATTTATAAATTATAATAATTTCTAATTTCAAGATAATCAGATAAAGAAGTCAAAGTGGTTCCTCTATCAGGAAGGATAATGGAATTTTTACTTGAGGTTGTTCTAACTTCAAAATACTATCAATTAAATGATTGTGTTCAAGATCTGGTCAAAATATTGATGGATTTACATACTTCCCCATCTTCTTCCACCTTCTCCCAAACTCTGCAATAAAATGAAACAACAGAGCAAGGAGGATAAAACTAAAACAAATAAGCATGACAACATCTAGAACAATGTTGACAAAGAAGCCTGACAAACCCAAAATATTTGCAAGGGAGCTTAACCACACACAGCAGCAGGTCCTGGGGGTTGCCAGCAGTTCTACAGGAGTGAATAGAAAGGTACTAGAAACTATTTCAGTAGCTCTGAGAACAGGAGAAATGGAATTGCCAGTTAGTCCTCACCTTACAGCTTAGCCACCTCACTCACTATGAGAATCTTAGCAGCTAATCCTGCAACAGCAGCCAAAGATGGGCTGTGCACGCTCTAGCTCACGACCAAGCCCTGATGATTAGAATAGTTCTTCACTTTAAGAACTCTTGCAACAATTGACAAAAATTTTCTGTATTTTGTCAAAAAAAACTCAATAATTTTCAAAGAATATAAATAATGCCATCCACACTATTTGAGTGTAGGAACAAGAAATTGTGTAAAACAGCACAAACAGAAAACATAAAGGTCCTATTCAACAACTTTAGATTAAATAAAAATTCAAATGAAATGACAGGATTACTTTAAAACAATGATATTGATTACACAGCATTTCAGAATCTGTGGCAAACAGTTTAAAGGAGTTAAATGAAAGAAATTTATAACAAGGTGTTGATGCCTTTGTAAATGAGAATAAATAAGTGAATTAAACACCGTACTGAAAAAAAGCAAGTAAAATTGGATGAAAACAACAGAAGAATGGAATTAGCACATATAAATCAAAATAAGAGTTAGAAACAAACAGAAAAAAATAAAATTAATATATAAATCCAGAGATTGAGTTACTAATGAAATCAATAAAATAGAGAAACCCCTAGCAACCTAAAGAGAGACAGAAAGAACTAAATAAAATTAGAAATTAAAAGATAGAATAACCATTAAGAGAGGAAATTTCAAAAGCTCTTGATGCTACTTTATAAAACTCTTTATAATACTTTTTAAAATCTAGATGGAATGAACAATTTTAACAGAGAATATAACCTATTGTAATACAACTGAGTACAGACAGAAATTAAATAGAGTAAGTATCATAGAAGAAATAAAGAAGTCGTTGAAAGTTTCCCAAAGAGCAATGAATTCAATGGTTTCATGATGGAATCACACTAGACTAAAAATCATTTTATTAATGCCACAAAAACTATGCCTGAGCATAGAGAGGGAGAAACCTCTAAATTTATTGTATTAAACAGAATAGCAGAGATTTATAAATCTGATAAATTGCACTAGAGAAGAACACTACAGAAATAATTCCACTTGTGAACTTAAGGCAAAAATTCCTATAATATTTAAGCATATTAAATAATTTTACAATACCACTATTTGTAGTTATGGAATTGAGATTGATTTAAAATTAGAAAATGCTTTAATATAGGCTACCATTTGATATATTAAGGAGAAATTCATATTACAACATCCACAAACACAGAGATTTATCAAAATTAGAACATTAATATTACACTTACATAATACAATTAGAATATTTATACTGATATTCAGATATAGATATTGATGCAGATATGGATATATATATCATCTTCCTTAAGGAGGAAACCTAGATATTTTCTTGCTAAAGTCAAAAAGACAATAAGGCTACCCATATCACCTCTACTATTCAACACTTTAGGAGTATGAGCAACTGAGGCTATAAAAGAGACAGAAATCAGGGGCATATGAATTAAAAGAGAAATGCACATAATATATATGGAATACTAAAAAGAAATGATGGAAAAATTGAAAATGAAAACAAAAATTAAAGAAAAAATAGGAAATGTTATACTAAGAAGAGAATTCAGCAAATAGCATATGAGAAATCAATATACAAAAGTCAACAGCTGAATATTAAGAAACTGAAAACATTGTGAAGAAATAATTCAAAGTGTAAAATTCAAGACAAAAAGGAGTAAAATATATATAAAATATTAATAACTTATATGAAGAAACTTCTGAAAAACAGACGAACAAAAATATATATATCCTTGGATGATAGGAAGACATTATTTCAAGTCTCTTGAAATGACAATATTGAAACTTCCTAAGTCAATTCATAAATTCAATAAAACATATCACAAAACATCATTTTCTTCTTGGACTAGAAAAGGCTGAAGGTATTCAGAAGAATAGATGGGAAAATGCTGAAAAAGAAGAGTACTTAGGACATTTCTAATTAAAAAGTGACTGTGAGCATAAAACAGAGCTTTCACCTATAAAAAATAAACATAAAAGACATAGGGCACCTTAACTGTATACATTGAGAGGTAAAAGGTTAAGAACTTAATCACTAAGCAGATAATTAGACTGAGTATTATGGAATGCTCTACACTCAGCTGTGGTCTGTTTTCTATTTCAAACGTTATTCCCTGTTCATTTGTTGCTTCTGCCTTCAGTATATCTGAGCAATAAAGCATTTTATCATAAACAACAGTGGCTCTTCTGTTAGGTTACTAAAAGGAAATCTGTGTGATCTGGAAACCATCCACGTAAGACTGTGTGTCTTCTTAAAGAGGCAAATCCTCTCCTCCACCCACCAAGGCCATTCAAAATTTCTCACATTGAGGGTCAGAGGAAGGACTGCACTTTTAGAGATAACTAGGCTTTAGACTCCTAGACTGGTTTATAAATCCATTAGGAATAGATTATTCAACCATCTGCAGTCAGTTATGTGTGGGATACTATCATACAACAAATACATATATTTTTTCTTTACTGGAGTTGCAAAAGAAAAAAGCAGCTAACACATTTGACTTGGAGGAAAATTAGAATTTAACTAAAGTGAATTTATTTTAAGTATTTGTGCACTGTTGTTCTCCCACACTTTTAGGGAAAGAAAATCTACAGTGCACCAGTGGGAAGAAAAGAAAACGAACAGTGATGGGTCCTTATGTGTGTGAGCATTTCTTCGTCTCCACAACTCCTTCACCATAAAGCATGAGGTTCACTACAAGTAAAAAGCATAACTGACCTTAATATTTACTGTTTGCCTTCAACAAAAGTGTTTTGCTTTATTTCCAATCCCAGAATACTCTGTATCCTGTCAGGGCTCAATAAAATGTTACAACTAATAACCAATCAAACCTTGATTCTTTCACTTTAATTCCTCACTGAGATTTCCAAGTGTACCTGCAGGTTTCCTCACACTGCATTCATCTAATTCCCTATGATTACTTCTGCCAATCCTATGAATCTGTCTACATTTACCAACAGCTTATACAAACTAGCTATTTTCTTCTTTTACTTGTTGTAATGCAATAATTCAAATATTATTAGAAAAAAGAGAGCTGAGAACATTTTGAAAATTTGAGTGATTGTCCAATGTGATTTTTCAGTCACTTTGTGATATGAGGTTATCTTAGTAATAATTTAGTTATATTTAGGAAGATGTAATGTTAGTAATATGTATGACATCATTTTTATTTTAAACCTTTTATTTTAAAGTTTTTATGAATTCATAGGAATTTCCAAGGACAGTACAAAAAGGTTTTGTGGAACCTTCACACAGTTTTCCCCAAGGGTACGTCCTAGGTAACTATAGTGAAATGTCAGTGTAGAGAATTGACATTAGTATGAAGTATGTGTGCAATGCCATTTTATCATGTTTATATTCTGTTAACCAACACCAAAATGAAGGCAGACAAGGATCCCCTCACCACAGAGATCTCCCTTATTCAGTCCCACCCACCCTTAACCCATAGGAACTACTAATCTGTACTCAACTTCAGTGTTTTGTCATTTCAAGAATGTTATATAAATGGCATCATACAATGTGGGACCTTTTGATAGTGGCTTTTTCATTCAGTGTACCATCACTGAGATCCGTTCAAATTGCTGTTGTGTATTAATAGTTTATTCCTTTTTGTTGCTGAGTAGTGTACAAAGATACAGAGGTACAGAAGTTTGTTTAACCATTCACCTTTTGAGGGATATTTGGTTGTTTTCTGGCATTGGCTATTACAAATAAATTTGCTATGAATAATTGTGCAAGGGTTTTGTGTGTATATAAGTTTTCATGCCTCAGGAATAAATGCCCAGGAGAGCACTTACGGGGTGAAATAATAAATTTCCACTTAGTTTTATAAGAAACTCCCCAAACACTTCTCACATTGGCTGTGTCATGTTATATTCACTACATGAGAGATTCAGTTTCTCTGCATTCTTGTCAGAACTGGGACTTATCAGTAATTTTTATTTTAGCTGTCTTAATAAGCATACAGTGATAGTAAATTGTGCTATTAATTTTCATTTACCTAAAGGTTAGTGAAATTGAACATATTTTCATGTATTTATTTGCCATCCTTATATACTCTTCAATCTTCTTCCCTCATGAAGAAATGTGTCTTCATTCTATTTTTGCTATTTTCCAATTAGAATTTTTATTTTTTCATTTTTCACTATTGAGTATTAAAAGATCTTTATAAATTCAGTATATGAGCCCTTTAGTAGAATTTGTGGCTAGCAGGTTTTTTCTGCCAGCCTGTAGCTCATTGTTTCATTTTGACAGGGGATTTCATACATCAAGGATTTTAATTTTGATAAAATCCAATTTACCTGCTGGGAGCCAACCTACTCCATCTGTCTGATGGGAGGCTGGGAGGCTGATGGATGGATGCCACACAGCGGGCCTCCAAAGGGAAGGCTACTGATATCTCTTCTATTGCTTAATTTGACAGTTCCCCTAGATTTGAACAGCCCTCATGAACCAGAATGCCCCTAGAGAAAGAGCTGTTAGGAGCTGTAAAGCAATCATAAAACTCAACTTGTGACCCTGCACATTCCCCTCAGGCTGGTGGGTTATTGTCCCTGGGTTGGGAAATAACAGAAAGTTCAGGTGACTTCAGGGTACAGCTCCCTGGCCAATTTGGCCCCCAGGAAAAACAAGAGGTGACTAACATGAGTGTGGGTCAGGAAAACAGGTGGAAAAATCTTGGTAAGAGTCCCCTTAAGAATCGTTACTATAGAAATTCCGGTAAGCATTGTTACAGCCAACAGAATGAGTGCTGCGCATTCTACTGTAAATGGTTTCAGGCAACTATGGAGAAAACATGGCCCACAATGAGCCTAATTGAGAGTTCAGTTAGGCAGGTTTTAAGACCCATTCAGAAAACAGTGTGGTGCCTTGTAGAAATTTAACCTGAGATTAGAATTTAAAGGTATGAGAGCAACAGAAGAATCTTGAAGAAGAAAACATAATGACCTTCATGGTTGGGAAAGCAAGGGAACATTCCGAGAAGTAGATTATGCCATAAATCACTGAATGACATATGCCTTATGACGATTTTATGATGATTTCATGTAACCAATCTCCTATATATTGCTTGAGGTTTCTGTCAATAAACAAGCCAGGCCAGCTTAGCATCTTTGCTAGTGTCCGTTTCCTCACTCATTTCTCCGACGCCGTTCCTCCTTCAGGGACTCCTGAACTCGCTGGATCTGGACTCCGGTATTTACTGATATTTTTCTTTAATGGATCATACTCTTGGAGTCATGTTTCAGTCTTCAACAACCTCTAGGTTTTAATGTTTATCTTACACTTTATTTTAAAGAGTTTATAGGATTGTAGCTTTCTTTTAAATATGACCCATTTAATTTTTTTATTAGGAGTGAGGTTAATCAAGGTTCACTTTTACCTATGGGCATCCAATCACTACAGAAACATTTTTTTAAAAATGTAATCATTCCTACATTTCATTTCTTTTGCACCTTTGACAAAAGTAATTTGGCCATATTTGTATTTGTATTATTTCTGGGATATTTATTCCACCTCATTGATCTTTGTGTCTTTGCTTCTGCCAGTACCACAGAGACTGATTACTGTAGTTTTAAAATGAATCTTGAAATCGGGTAAAGTGATCCATTCCACTTCATTCTTCATTTTCAAAACGACTTTTTGCTATTAAAGTTATCAGGGTTTTCCACAAAACTTTTAGATGATTATGTTTTTATCTTCAAAATATCTTGCTGAAATTTTAACAAGAACTGCAGTTTAGCCCATATATCAGTTTGAGGAGAACTGACGTTTTTGCTCTTTGATGAATACAATGTATCTCTCAATTGAACTTGCTCTTCTTTGATCTCTTTCATCAGAACTGTTTGCTCTAGAAGTCCTGTAGCTATTTTATTAACTTTATACCACAGTGTTTTATCATTTTGGGCAATTTTAAATGGAATTATATTTTTTATTCCATGTTCTATATGTTGTTACTAGTGTATGGAATATTTATCTTGTATTTTTGCTGAACTCATTAGTTCTAGAAGGATTTTTTTTTCTTGTATATTCCTTGGGATTTTCTATGAAGACAATCATGTCATTTACAATTAGGAAAAATATTATTTCTTCCTTCAGATCAATACTTGTTCTCTTACCTTATTTCACTGTCTTAAGACTTCCCTAAGAGTCAGAAGTGTAAACATTCTTGCCTTGTTTCCAAACTTATAGGGAAAAATTTCAGAATTTCGCAATGGAGTATTATATAAGCTGTGGTTCTATTAAGTTCCTTGCTTTCCATGACTAACTTTCTGAAAGTATTTATCATAAATGCATGTTGAATTTTGTCAAATTTTTATTCAAATGATTTTTTTTTAAGCCTGAAAATATCTTGGATTTTACTGTTTGCTTTTATAACATTGAATCAGACTTGCATCCCTTGAATAATTTGGTTTTGGTGGTTTATAGAAACCACCACAGGTAGGTAGATAGTAGGTAGGTAGATAGCTAGCTAGCTAGGGATAGATAAATTCTACTTACTATTTTTTTAAAAAGCAGTTTTGCATCTGTATTAATGGGACATAATGCTGCACTTTTTCCTTTTAGGCTGCTTTTCTACTTTTGGAATCAGGGTCATACTAGCTTAAAATGAACTGATATTTTCTGAAAGCAGTTGTGGAGAATTGGTGCTAATTTTCCTTTAAATTCACAAACTGAAATTATTTCATTTTACAGAATTAATTTTTAGAAGTTTTTATGTTACAATTTCTATTTTTTAAAATAGTTACATAGCTACTCAAATTATCTATTTGACATTAGCCATGTTGGTAGTTTGTCCTTTTGAAGAATGGGTTCATATTACATAATTTGCTAATTTATATGTAGGGCTGTAGATGGTATTATTCCCTTAATATACTTTCAATTTATCAAAGGTCAATAGTGCAATTTCCTTTTTCATAGTGATATTGGAAATTTATATTATTTCTTCTTCTCTTTCTCAGTTTTCCAGATATTTGTCAATTTTCTTGATATTTTCCAAAATACAGATTTTCTTTCATTGATTTTTCTCTATTATTTTCCTGCTTTCAATTTCATTAATTTCTAATATAATTTTGTATTATTTTTTCTGTTGCTTTAGGCTGATATTGTCCTTTTTCTAATTTTCTTTATTAGAAGCTTTGATTAGTTTCAGATTTCTTCTTTAATATGCGTATATATTTAATGCCATAAATCTCACTCTAAACACTACTTTTGCCACATTCCACCTTTCATAAATTATATTTTCACTGTTATTTAAGTGAAAGTATTTTAATTACTCTTGAGACTTCTTTGACCCTTGGGTTATTTAGAAGTATGTTGTGTACACATCAAATATTTGGGGGATGTTCCAGTTATATTTTTGTTATCCTAGCTTGACTCCACTGTTTTCTGAGAATATATTTTATATGATTTCTGTTATTTTGAGTGTGTTAATGTGTGTTGTGATTTATCTTGCTGAATGTTCCATGTGAACATAAGAAGAATATTCTGCTCTCACTGTATGAACAATGCTAAAAATACCAGTTAGAGTAAATTTATTTATAGTGCTCTTCAGATCAACTATACAGCATTTCTGCCTGCTTGATCTATCAATTACTTAAGGAAAGGTGATGACATTTTAAATCATATTTGTTTACTTGTATATTTTTTCTTTCAGTACTATCAAGTTTTTGCCTCACATACTTTGATACTCTTGTTAGTTGTGTACATGTTTAACACTGCAAGGTCTCATAAAACTGGTCATTATTCCTGATAATCTTCCTTGTTTGGAAGTTTGTTTCTTCTGAAATTTATGTAGCTACTGCAGCTTTCTTTTTATTAGTGTTAGCAAATTATATCTTCCTCCATGCTTTTACTTTAACCTAATCATTTGTATTTAAAGTGTTTACTAGTAGACAACGCAACAACATACAGTTGAGTCTTTTTTCTTTTTCATCTGAAGCTCTGTCCTTTAATTAATGCATTTAGACATATGTATTCAAAAAATTATTGGACTGATATTTACTATATTTACCCATATTTGATCTGTTGCATTTGTCTTTGTTTATGTTCCCCTCCCTCTTTTCTGCCTTCTCAGGTTTTAATTGAGCTTTTATATGATTCCACTTTCATCTTCTTCCTAAACATATTTACTATACAGTTTTAAATTAGGAATTGCCCTAAAGTTTGCAACATATAGTCTAACTAATCTAAGTCCACCTTCAAATAACAGTATAGTGTTTCACTTGCCATGAATATTATTTTGTAACACAGTATTTCCAATTCCTTCCTTCCACCCCTTATGACTTTGTCATTTATTTAACTTATCTACATGTTGTAACTGCCTTATGAATTGTTCTATTAATACTTAAATAGTTATATTTTCAGTTAAGATTAAGGAAAATAAAATATTTATGGTATCTTCATTTATTCCCTCTCCTGGGCTCTTTCATTCTTTATGTAGATCTGAGATGTTGAGTTACATTATTCAGTCCTTGAGGAATGTCTTTTAATAGTTCTTCCAGGACCTGTCTGCTTGGTGATGATTTCCCTCAGTTTTTGTTTATCTAACCAAGACTTTATTTTTCTTACACTTCTGAAGGATAGTTTTGTTGGACAGAGAATTCTAAGTAGATGAACTTCTCTCCTTAAATATTTTTCTCTCTTCTTGCTTGCCTGATTTCTGATGAGTAGTTTGTTGTAATTTTTATTCTCTCTCCTCTATAAATAAAGCATTTTTCCTATGGTTTATTTCAAGATTTTTCTTTAGCAGGTGTGTTTCCAATCTGTAACCTTCATAAGTTTTTCCAAGAAGTATAGCTTTGTATTTTTCCCCTTATGGACAGGAAGGTTAGAGGAAGCTGGAGTGGGAGGAATCCCATTCCCCAGGTAAAATAAACTTCTGGGTAGTATTTCTTTCTTATGGAGACTTATCTGCACCCATTTCACAATGACTACCCTTCCCCTGCCCCTACCAGAGCCAAAAAGAGATCTTCCTTGGATTTTCACCATCAGAACCAGTTGGATTCCTGGAGGTAAAATCATGAAAGTGTGGCTACGTCCTCTAAGTCTGCAGAGGATTCCTCACACACACCCTAGCCCACAGTCTCCTCAACATAACGTTACCATTAAGTCGTTCCTACCAGTTCATAACTCATGGACATTCTGCTCCACGTAGGCAGATCTTAGATGTCACTTTCTGTACTTGCCTGTCTCCAAATTTGGAGAGGTGGTATATACTCTGCAGTCTTAATTCTTTGATGAGTACAAAAAAAGTCATTGCTTTTCAGCTTGTTCAGGTTTATCTTGTTGTAAAGCCTGGATTGACAATTTCTAAATTCTTCGCATATTAATGTTGAAACCAAACTACCACTTCCAATACATTTTTTAAAATATTTTTTGAAAATAGTTAAAACCATCTTTTCAACTAAATGAATTTATAAGGAACACATAAAAACTTATATCACTTAAATAAAAGTTTTAATTTAACTTTTGAAACCTTACAAAGGTACCATTTTTTATAAAATAGTATTATTTACAATTCTACATTTCATTGTTCATCTTTTCAAGGAATTAATTGATGTTTCATGCATTCCCGCCTACATATACATATGAACATGTTAATAATGAGTTTTCTAATATTGTGAAATGTTTTCAGCTGCTGTTGTAACTGTTGCAAATACTAGGCTAATCCTGAATACTTCTAGAACAATAGTGAGAACACAGAGAAAGCAAAATGAATGTTTGGCTTTACTGAATAAGCATACTTTGCTATGCAAGAGCATACTGCATAGATGCAACTAGGAAGTATCTGACATATTACTTAATTTTCTTTCTCTTACGCAACCACTCCACTTTTCCAAATTCTCCCTGTTCTTTATATAGTTCAAACAACTAATGTTCATGCATTCAGACAAAATCTTCTTTTGTTCCAGGGATGTAGAACATTAGATGTTGAGAAAGGTTTCCTAGGGCCTGAGTGATTTTAATTGCAATCAGACTTAGGGTCATGAGTCTCACTTTGTGAAAGGTGAGTTCTGGGTCCTGCATGGCAGAGAATCCATATGTCCTATCATAAAAGTATTTGTATTTGCGATATGTGACATCCTACAAAACTTGGGGTCCATAGATACATACCTCTTGGGGGCATCTAACTATTGTACTGTTTGGAAAACTCTATGTCCTACATATCACATTCCCTTGCCTTAAATATTTAAATCAATTTAAGTAGAATTGAAATGTTTGAAATACTAGAATTTCCATTAATGTGATATGTCTCTCAAGTATTTAGGTTTTTTGTATTGTATTTCATATGTTTCATATATTATTATATACAGGTTTATGTATTTGGTTTCACTTATTACAATGCATATTTTATAGTGTTTGGAATTAAAGGAATTTGTATTTTCTTTTCAAAATGCTTCTTTGTGCCAAATAGAAATGTCACTTACTAATATGAATTGATTGTATACATAGCAATTTTGCTACTCTTTTTTTCTAACAATTTGAGATTATTGGGATTTTCCATGTGGACAAATAAATACCTCATACAAAAATAGTACCAGCATTTTTTCTACCTCTTCACTCTTTATATTTTTATATATTAAAAGAAATATTGAAATTAAACATTTCTGTCATGCTCTTGAATTTACAGTTTTTTAAAATTCTCAGCTCTCCATTGGAAATTATATTTGCTGTAGCTTTTTTGAAAATATATTTTGTCTATTTGAGCACGGGCCTTTTTCATGTACAGACTGCATTTTTTAAAATTGTTTTATTATATGTGTTTTTTATTTACATTTTCCTTTTTTTCATGAACGGTAGAATCATCAAATGATTCACCCTTGCATTTAATGGGATGGTGGTATTCTCCTCACATTTCTTTAGAAGGAGAATTTCATTAAAAGATTTATCTAATGCTACACATACCTTTCTCTCCTATATTCAACCCAATAAGTTAATGATTGTTATATTTTATACTGCATTCCATTTGCTAAATATCCCTTTGCAGCTCTGTATTTGAATAAAATTAACATTTTTTTAAATTTTCCTTTATCACATTCTCATTTTATAAATTTCCTATTCAAATATACTAGCCATATAAAATGAGTATATGGATTTAGGAGTTTTCTTTCCTTTTGTAATCTGTAAATTTTTGTGTCAGATTGAAATGATCTGAGGGTGATGATGTCACAAAGATAGCAGAGACCCCAGCATCTGTCTCCCAAAAAGAAACAGTTGACAACAATCCACAAATGAAAATATTTTTAGGGCTCAGAAGTCCAGTTAAGAAGTGTTAGCAGTACAGTGGGGCCAAACAACAAAATAACTGCACAGAAAGTGTTGTAAGAACATTTCATTTTGCTGGCATCATCCCATCCCCCAGGCCAGCACTGCTTAGCACCAAGAAGGAACTCCTCTCCTTGAAAGAGTTCCCCTCTCCAGGAAAAAAAAGTAGGGTGAGTGACCAGCTCTGCCAGCCTTTTGGGGCACTATAAAAGGACCCCCTTTGGTCTCACCCCACCCAGACACTGGCAAAGCCGAGAACTGTAGAGATGGCTAGGAACAAGGAGAAGGGCAGGGGCGACCAGCACCTGCTTCTCGGTAGAGCAACTGCAATTTCCAGCATCCTGGTCTATAGAGGATCCAGGAGCCTTTGTAGCTGAACACATCACAGTCCTTGCAGATGCTTCAGATCCCCCAGTTTTCATCACTGAAGACACTATCAGAGGCCTCAGCAGACTGTTCCCTAGAGGAACCCCTCAGATTTCACCACTGAGGAAATCAGTTGCTAGCAGAGCTCTCATGGAACCTAATTTCACTGATGAGGTTTTTGCCCATAAGTTTTTGTAACTCCTGATGCCGGCTGCCTAAGGCCCTCCATGCTTCCTCAATCTCTTCCCACATTGCCTGGGATCCATACCACAGCCAGCTGCGGCCTCTGTGACCATGCTGTGTGCATGCACATGGCAGCCTAGCTCCCTGCAGCTGACACTCACGATTGCATACACACCTGAGGCTGGCCCCTGTAGGCACACAAGTGCACTATCCAGCCAAGGCTCCCAGGGCTGCTGGTGGGCCCAGACCTGGCCCTCACTCCTCTTACTGGCCCACATCACCACACCCAGCTGCGGCAGTCCTCTACAGCTTTACACTTTCTCGCTTCTGGCCCAACTCCTGTCTTGGCCTTTATAGCTTTGCACGCGCACATGCCTGGCCCCTCAAGAGTGCACACTGATGGCCATGGCCCCCAAAGCTCCCTATAGGCCTGGATCCAGTCCTGACTACTACAACACATGCAGGCCCGATGCTAGATGCACAAACAATAAAGATGAGACTCAAAGCCCACCACTCTGGAAAAGCATCAAATCACAAAGGAAGGTATGAAGAAAGAAAGAAATGAAAAAAGGAACTAAAAAACACCCAGAAAACAATTAGTAATATGGTATTTGTAAGTCCTTACCTAGCAATATTTACTTTAAATATTACGGATTAAATTCTCTGATCTAAATTAGGCATGAAGTGGCTTCACGGATAAAAAATAAGACCCAGCTATATGCTGGCTATAAGAGACTCACTTCAGCTTTAAGGACACACATAGACTCAAAGAGAAGGGATGGAAAAGCATATATATATATACACATATATACACATATATATATCAGACAAAACAAATTCTAAGTCAAAAATGTTTTGAAGAAAATCATTATGTTATGATAAAGGAGTCAATCATTGAAAGTATATAATTATCATAAATACATATACACCCAACACTGAAATACCTACATATACTAAGCAAATGCTACCAGAACTGAAGGGAGACATAGATACCAGTTTATTAGTAAGGGAATTCAAATCCCAATTTCAGAAATGGAGAAATCATCCAGACAGAAAATCAATAAGGAAACTTTGGTCCTGAAGTGTACTTTATGTCAAATATACCTAACACAGATATATGGAACCGTCTGTCAAAGAAAAGAAGAATACATTGTGTTCTCAAGCACACATGGAACATTTTCCATGATAGATCATATGTTATATCAAAAAAACAAGTCCTAGCAACAATAAAAATTTTGAAATCATACCATGTATTTTTTTCTGACTATGATAATATGAAACTAGAAATCAGTAACAGGAGGAAAGCTGGAAAAATCACAAATGTGTGTAAATTAAACAACACACCCCTAAACAACCAGTGGGTCAAAAACAGAAATAAAAGGGAAATTATAAGATACCTTGAAATAAAGGAAAATGGAAACATAAAATACCAAAGAATTATGGGATGCAGTAAAAGTAGTTCTAGGAGGGAAGTTTATATTGATAAATGCCTACACTAAGAAAAAAGGCAGAATGCAAATAAACAACCTATTTTATATTTTGGACATTTGCAAATAAAGTAGATCTAGTAACAATAACTGTAATGGACTATGACAATTCAATTTATTTTTAATTTTGATGGTTTGGCATTTGGTTTCTACTGATATGAGAAAGAGATGTCTTAAACTATGAAGTCTTTTCCAATCAGTTTCAGCTTTGCAGGTAGTTCCCTGCATAAACTGAGAAGTAACACCAGAAAGTAGGAATTTGGTTAGTGAACTGTAAAGATTGTGTATTTATAATTTGCATGCTATTTGCAATTTTCTGTTTTTCATCAACTGTAATAATGGAATGGAAATATAAGCTGTAAAGATCCTCAAATATAAACTATTAATTATGATATTAAATAAAGTGTTCTTTACATCTCAAGGAGCCAGAAAAAGAACAAACTAAGGCCAAAGTTAGCAGAAGGAAGAAATAACAGAGACAGAACAGAAATAAGTAAATTAAGAATAGGAAAAATATAGAAAGATTAACAAAATTAAAGTGTTTTCTAAATTGAAAAACCTTTAACCAGATTTATCAAGAGAAAAGGAGAGATTACCTAAATAAAGCTAGAAATAAAAGAGAAGGCATTACAACTGATATCACAGAAATATAAAGTCTCATAAGACACTACTGTGAAGCCCACAATTTGGAAAGTCTATAACAAATGGATGAATTCCTAGAAATATGCAGCCTACAAGACTGAATCATGAAGATACAGAAAATCTTAACAGACCAATAACAAATAAGGAAATTAAATCAGTAATCAAAAATCTCCCAAATAAACCACTGGATGGCTTCATGGGTGAATTCCAAAAAACTGTTATAGAAGAAGTAATACCAATCCATCCTTCTTAAACTATTCCAAAATTTGAGAAGGATAAACCATTCCTGTACTCTTTTAAGGAGGACAGCATTGCCTGATAGCAGAGCCAGATAAGGGCACTTCAAGAAAAGAAAGCAACTGGCCAACATCTCATGAATATATATACAAATGTTCTCAAAAAAAATACTAGAAAACCAAATTCAACATTGACCAAATAACATGATTAAAAAATGGGCACCTTGATCAAGTGTGATTTATCCTTGGAGGCAAGAATGGTTCAACATACTCAAACCAATAAATGTGATACTCCATATTAATGGAGTAAAAATAAAAATCATATGATTATTTCAATAAATGCAAAAGGAACCTTTGACAGAATTCAATATCCTCTCAACATAACAGACATAAAAGGAACATATCTCAATAATGGCCATGTAAGACATGGCCAATGCAAACATCATAATCAGTGGTGAAAAGCTGTCATTATTCCTATTCAATGTAGTATTGGAAATCCTAGTCAGAGCAATTAAAGAAAAATAAATAAATGAAAGGCATTTAAATAGGAAAGTAAGGTATAATATTATCTCTGTTTTCAGATGACATGGTTTCCTATATAGAAAACCTTAAATATGCAACAAAAAACCTGTTAGAACTAATCAGTGGATTCACTAAAGCTTCAGGATACAAAATCAAAGTATGAAAACCTGTTCGTTTCTGTATAGCAACAGTGAGCTACCTGAAAATGAACTACCTGAAAAAAGAAAAAATAATCCCACTTATAAGAGCATCAAAAGCATTAAAATATTTAAGGATAAATTTAACCAAGGGAGTAAAAGATCTGTACTCTGAAAACTATGACACTGATGAAAGAAATTGAAGAAGACACAAATGAATGGTAAGATAGCCTATGCTTATGCCTTGTAACAGTTAATTTTTCACAGAAATAAGAAAAAAAACCTAACATTTGTATAGAACCACAAAAGCAATCTTGAGAAAGGACAACTGTGGAAACTTCCTGATTTCAAACCATATAGAAAGGTATAATAAGCAAAACAGTATGGTACTGGAATAAAACAGACAAACAAACCAAATAAACAGAATAGAGAGCCCAGAAATAAATCTGTGCTTCTATGGTCAATTGATATTTCAGAAGACAGCAAAAAGAAAACAAAACAAAACAAAAAATTGAGAAGAGAACAGTCCCTTCACTAAATGGTGTTGGGAAACTGGATAGTCACATTCATACAATGAAAATAAACCCCTATCTTACACAACTCACAAAAATTAACTCAAAGTGGATTAAGGACTTAAACATGAGACATGAAACCATAAGACTTCCATAAGAATACATAGAGAAACATCTCCTTAACAATAGCTTTGGTTTTGAAATTTTTTTGATACCAAAAGCACAAACAACAAAAGCAAAAATAAACAGGTTAAGGGTACATCAAAGCAATAAGCTTCTGCACAGCAAAAGAAACAATCAGCAAAATGAAAAGTTAGCCTACGCAAAGGGAGAAAGTATTTGCAAACCATGTATCTGGGAAGGGGTTAATAGCCAGAATATATAAGGAACTCATACAAGTTAAAATAGCAGTAAAACAAATAACATGATTAAAAAAACTGGGCAAAGGATCTGAATAGAAAATTTTTCAAAAAAGACATTCAACTGGCCAACAAGTACCTTACAAGTTGCTCAAAATCACTAATCACAAGGGGCGGAGCCAGGATGGCGGCGTGAGTAGAGCAGTGGAAATCTCCTCCCAAAAACACATAGAGCTATGAAAATATAACAAAGAAAAATCTTCCTAAAATAGAGACCACAGGACACAGGACAACATCCAGACCACATCCACACCTGCAAGAACCCAGCGCCTTGCGAAGGGGGTAAGATACAAGCCCCCGCCCGGCGGGACCCGAGAGCCCCTCCCCCCGGCTCCCGGCGGGTGGAAAGAAACCGGAGCGGTTTTTTTTTTTGGCGAGCACTTCTTGGAAGCTAGGGAGGCAGGGTGGCGGGACCGGTGAGCAGGTGCCTGGGACAGGCGGCTGAGGACAAAGAATATCCCGCGTTTCTCCCTGCGGGACCGGTGGGCGGGTGCCTGAGACCGGCACTTGAGGACAGAGGAAATCGCGCGTTTTTCCTCTGTTTTTTTTTTCTCTTTTCTGCGAGTGCTTTTTGGAAGCCTAAAAGGGACAGGGACCCTGGTGCTAGGGAGGCAGGGCGGCGGGACTAGTGAGCGGGTGCCTGGGACCAGTGCCTGAGGACAAAGAATATCGAGCGTTCCTTCCCTGCGGGACCGGTGGGTGGGTGCTTTTTGGAAACCTTGAAAGGACAGGGACCCTGGTGCTAGGGAGACAGGGCAGCAGGACCAGTGAGCGGGTGCCTGAGACCGGCACCTGAGGACAGAAAAAAAGAAAAAAAAAATCGCTTGTTTTTTCCTTTTTTTTTTTTTTTTCTTTCTTTCTGTTCCCTCTCTCATTGTTGCTGTTGTTGTTTTGGTTTGGAGAGTGCTTTTTGGAAGTCTTAAAGGGGCAGGACAGGTCACTTAGACCAGAGGCAGGGAATCTGGGGATCTCTGGGCACCCTAACCCCCTGGGCAGCGGGGGGCACAGAGACCCCTTACGGAGATAAATAGCCTCATGGCCGCTCCCCCTCCAAACGGGGCTCTACCATTTTGGAGGAACAGCCCCAGCCAGACCAAGCCCACAGCAACAGCGGAGATACACCCCAAAGCAACTGGGCAGGAAGCAGAAGCCCTGTCTGCGCACAGATGCCCAGAACAAGCAACTAGAGGTCGATATTCTCCCAGGAAAAGGCTACAAACCAACAAGAAGGGAAGCTCTTTCAGCGGTCACTTGTACCAGCTCTGCAAACTATCTCTATCACCATGAAAAGGCAAAACTACAGGCAGACAAAGATCACAGAGACAACACCTGAGAAGGAGACAGACCTAACTAGTCCTCCTGAAAAAGAATTCAAAATAAAAATCATGAACATGCTGACAGAGATGCAGAAAAAAATGCAAGAGCAATGGGATGAGATGCAGAGAAAAATGCAAGAGCAGTGGGATGAAGTCCGGAAGGAGATCACAGATGTCAGGAAAGAGATCACAGAAGTGAAACAATCCCTGGAAGGATTTATAAGCAGAATGGATAAGATGCAAGAGGCCATTGAAGGAATAGAAAACAGAGAACAGGAACGTATAGAAGCTGACATAGAGAGAGATAAAAGGATCTCCAGGAATGAAACAACACTAAGAGAACTATGTGACCACTCCAAAAGGAATAATATTCGTATTATAGGGGTACCAGAAGAAAGAGGAAAAGGGATAGAAAGTCTCTTTGAAGAAATAATTGCTGAAAACTTCCCCAAACCGGGGGAGGAAATAATTGAACAGACCACGGAAATACACAGAACCCCCAACAGAAAGGATACAAGGAGGACAATACCAAGACACATAATGATTAAAATGGCAAGGATCAAGGACAAGGAAAGAGTTTTAAAGGCAGCTAGAGAGAAAAAGGTCACCTATAAAGGAAAACCCATCAGGCTATCATCAGACTTCTTGACAGAAACCCTACAGGCCAGAAGAGAATGGCATGATATATTTAATGCAATGAAACAGAAGGGCCTTAAACCAAGGATACTGTATCCAGAATGACTATCATTTAAATATGATGGTGGGTTTAAACAATTCCCAGACAAGCAAAAGCTGAGGAATTTGCTTCCCAAAAAATTAAGAGAACCTCTTTCTCTCTCTCTCTCTTTTTCATCTCCTACTTATGTGCATTAAGCATTTTCACATCCACTTGCCAGCTAAATCCTTTCCAAACCTTTTCTCCTTCCTCTTTGTGCTCTTCTACGTTGAATTAAATTTCTAAAGAAGCAGAAGATATTTTGATCCAAATAATCCAATACAGATAAGGGTTATATTTCCTACCAGCTGAACATTTGGTAAAAGGCGAATAGAAGTAACTCAAATAAGAGAATAAGATAGCTTGAGGACTGCTTCTCTACATGTTCTGAAGTGATCCCTACCAATTATGATGACATCTTTAACATTTCTGCATTTCAGTGATTATAAATTGTATCAGCAGGCTTTCAAAGAAACCTGTATTTTTGTTAATTCTTAGAATGTTGTATAGGTAAACAATTGTAAACAGTTTGTATAGGTAAACATTTTACCTAAAAAATGGCAAATCATGTTTCTATCCTGGCCTTCTGACTACTACTTCAATAGTTTTTCCTTGACATTAGGTCAAAAATTCTTGTGAATACTGGTCGGTACAGGTGAGGAGATATTCTAGTACTTTACAAAAGAAATTACTTGGACAATTCCATCAATTTCAGCATTATGAAATGACAAAGGCATTGGAAAAAAATAGAAATTTTTGTATTGAGCTCAAGGAACTCCTGAAACTATCTCCAGTTAAATCGCCTTCATATACTTGGATAAAGATCAGCAAGTAAATTATTGATATTGAAATTTCATCTCAAGGTGTAAGTAGACTGCACTCTTGTTTAAAATTAATGTTTTAATAAAATATTTTTGTTGGCAAACTGGGTGGGTATTCAGGAAGAATCTAGTCACATTTTTCTACATATGCTTTTGGTTAGAATTTGGTTTCTTAACTGATTTGCATCTTTTCATTACACCTTCACTATCATGGATTTTTAAAATTTAATAATGTACTAATTTAAAAGGTGCAAGAAGTATGTAGATAGCAGCTGTTTATTTACCAGCTCTGCAAACTATCTCTATCACCATGAAAAGGCAAAACTACAGGCAGACAAAGATCACAGAGACAACACCTGAGAAGGAGACAGACCTAACTAGTCCTCCTGAAAAAGAATTCAAAATAAAAATCATGAACATGCTGACAGAGATGCAGAAAAAAATGCAAGAGCAATGGGATGAGATGCAGAGAAAAATGCAAGAGCAGTGGGATGAAGTCCGGAAGGAGATCACAGATGTCAGGAAAGAGATCACAGAAGTGAAACAATCCCTGGAAGGATTTATAAGCAGAATGGATAAGATGCAAGAGGCCATTGAAGGAATAGAAGCCAGAGAACAGGAACGTATAGAAGCTGACATAGAGAGAGATAAAAGGATCTCCAGGAATGAAACAACACTAAGAGAAATATGTGACCAATACAAAAGGAATAACATTCGTATTATAGGGATACCAGAAGAGGAAGAAAGAGGAAAAGGGATAGAAAGTGTCTTTGAAGAAATAATTGCTGAAAACTTCCCCAAACTGGGGGAGGAAATAATCGAACAGACCATGGAAGTACACAGAACCCCCAACAGAAAGGATCCAAGGAGGACAACACCAAGACACATAGTAATTAAAATGGCAAGGATCAAGGACAAGGAAAGAGTTTTAAAGGCAGCTAGACAGAAAAAGGTCACCTCTAAAGGAAAACCAATCAGGCTAACATCAGACTTCTCAACAGAAACCCTACAGGCCAGAAGAGAATGGCATGATATACTCAATGCAATGAAACAGAAGGGCCTTGAACCAAGGATACTGTATCCAGCACGACTATCATTTAAATATGATGGTGGGATCAAACAATTCCCAGACAAGCAAAAGCTGAGGGAATTTGCTTCCCACAAACCACCTCTACAGGGCATCCTACAGGGACTGCTCTAGATGGGAGCACCCCTAAAAAGAGCACAGAACAAAACACACAACATATGAAGAATGGAGGAGGAGGAATAAGAAGCGAGAGAAGAAAAGAATCTCCAGACAGTGTATACAACAGCTCAATAAGCGAGCTAAGTTAGGCAGTAAGATACTAAAGAAGCTAACCTTAAACCTTTGGTAACCACGAATCTAAAGCCTGAAATGGCAATAAGTACATATCTCTCAATAGTCACCCTAAATGTAAATGGACTTAATGCACCAATTAAAAGACACAGAGTAATAGAACGGATAAAAAAGCAAGACCCATCTATATGCTGCTTACAAGAAACTCACCTTAAACCCAAAGATAAGCATAGACTAAAAGTCAAGGGATGGAAAAACATATTTCAGGCAAACAACAGTGAGAAGAAAGCAGGGGTTGCAGTACTAATATCAGACAAAATAGACTTCAAAACAAAGAAAGTAACAAGAGATAAAGAAGGATACTACATAATGATAAAGGGCTCAGTCCAACAAGAGGATATAACCATTCTAAATATATATGCACCCAATACAGGAGCACCAGCATATGTGAAGCAAATACTAACAGAACTAAAGAGGGAAATAGACTGCAATGCATTCATTGTAGGAGACTTCAACACACCACTCACCCCAAAGGATAGATCCACCGGGCAGAAAATAAGTAAAGAAACACAGGCACTGAACAACACACTAGAACAGATGGACCTAATAGACATCTATAGAACTCTACATCCAAAAGCAACAGGATATACATTCTTCTCAAGTGCACATGGAACATTCTCCAGAATAGACCACATACTAGCTCACAAAAAGAGCCTCAGTAAATTCCACAATATTGAAATTCTACCAACCAATTTTTCAGACCACAAAGGTATGAAAGTAGAAATAAATTCTACAAAGAAAACAAAAAGGCTCACAAACACGTGGAGGCTTAACAACATGCTACTAAATAATCAATGGATCAATGAACAAATCAAAATAGAGATCAAGGAATATATAGAAACAAATGACAACAACAACACTAAGCCCCAACTTCTGTGGGATGCAGCGAAAGCAGTCTTAAGAGGAAAGTATATAGCAATCCAGGCACACTTGAAGAAGGAAGAACAATCCCAAATGAATAGTCTAACATCACAATTATTAAAACTGGAAAAAGAAGAACAAAGGAGGCCTAAAGTCAGTAGAAGCAGGGACATAATAAAGATCAGAGAAGAAATAAACAAAATTGAGAAGAATAAAACAATAGCAAAAATCAACGAAACCAAGAGCTGGTTCTTTGAGAAAATAAACAAAATAGATAAGCCTCTAGCCCAACTTATTAAGAGAAAAAGAGAGTCAACACAAATCAACATAATCAAAAATGAGAATGGAAAAATCACGACAGACTCCACAGAAATACAAAGAATTATTAAAGACTACTATGAAAACCTATATGCCAACAAGCTGGAAAACCTAGAAGAAATGGACAACTTCCTAGAAAAATACAACCTCCCAAGACTGACCAAGGAAGAAACACAAAAGTTAAACAAACCAATTACAAGCAAAGAAATTGAAACAGTAATCAAAAAACTACCCAAGAACAAAACCCCAGGGCCGGACGGATTTACCTCGGAATTTTATCAGACACACAGAGAAGACATAATACCCATTCTCCTTAAAGTGTTCCACAAAATAGAAGAAGAGGGAATACTCCCAAACTCATTCTATGAGGCCAACATCACCCTAATACCAAAACCAGGCAAAGACCCCACCAAAAAAGAAAATTACAGACCAATATCCCTGATGAATGTAGATGCAAAAATACTCAATAAAATATTAGCAAACAGAATTCAACAGTATATCAAAAGGATCATACACCATGACCAAGTGGGGTTCATCCCAGGGATGCAAGGATGGTACAACATTCGAAAATCCATCAACATCATCCACCACATCAACAAAAAGAAAGACAAAAACCACATGATCATCTCCATAGATGCTGAAAAAGCATTTGACAAAATTCAACATCCATTCATGATAAAAACTCTCAGCAAAATGGGAATAGAAGGCAAGTACCTCAACATAATAAAGGCCATATATGATAAACCCACAGCCAGCATTATACTGAACAGCGAGAAGCTGAAAGCATTTCCTCTGAGATCGGGAACCAGACAGGGATGCCCACTCTCCCCACTGTTATTTAACATAGTACTGGAGGTCCTAGCCATGGCAATCAGACAAAACAAAGAAATACAAGGAATCCAGATTGGTAAAGAAGAAGTTAAACTGTCACTATTTGCAGATGATATGATACTGTACATAAAAAACCCTAAAGACTCCACTCCAAAACTACTAGAACTGATATCGGAATACAGCAAAGTTGCAGGATACAAAATTAACACACAGAAATCTGTAGCTTTCCTATACACTAACAATGAATCAATAGAAAGAGAAATCAGGAAAACAATTCCATTCACCATTGCATTAAAAAGAATAAAATACCTAGGAATAAACCTAACCAAAGAAGTGAAAGACTTATACTCTGAAAACTACAAGTCACTCTTAAGAGAAATTAAAGGGGACACTAATAAATGGAAACTCATCCCATGCTCATGCCTAGGAAGAATTAATATCGTCAAAATGGCCATCCTGCCCAAAGCAATATACAGATTTGATGCAATCCCTCTCAAATTACCAGCAACATTCTTCAATGAATTGGAACAAATAATTCAAAAATTCATATGGAAACACCAAAGACCCCGAATAGCCAAAGCAATCCTGAAAAAGAAGAATAAAGTAGGGGTATCTCACTCCCCAACTTCAAGCTCTACTATAAAGCCATATTAATCAAGACAATTTGGTACTGGCACAAGAACAGAGCCACAGACCAGTGGAACAGATTAGAGACCCCAGAAATTAACCCAAACATATATGGTCAATTAATATTTGATAAAGGAGCCATGGACATACAATGGCAAAATGACAGTCTCTTCAACAGATGGTACTGGCAAAACTGGACAGCTACATGTAGGAGAATGAAACTGGACCATTGTCTAACCCCATATACAAAGGTAAACTCAAAATGGATCAAAGACCTGAATGTAAGTCATGAAACCATTAAACTCTTGGAAAAAAACATAGGCAAAAACCTCTTAGACATAAACATGAGTGATCTCTTCTTGAACATATCTCCCCGGGCAAGGAAAACAACAGCAAAAATGAGCAAGTGGGACTACATTAAGCTGAAAAGCTTCTGTACAGCGAAAGACACCATCAATAGAACAAAAAGGAACCCTACAGTATGGGAGAATATATTTGAAAATGACAGATCCGATAAAGGCTTGACGTCCAGAATATATAAAGAGCTCACACGCCTCAACAAACAAAAAACAAATAACCCAATTAAAAAATGGGCAGAGGAACTGAACAGACAGTTCTCCAAAAAAGAAATACAGATGGCCAAGAGACACATGAAAAGATGCTCCACATCGCTAATTATCAGAGAAATGCAAATTAAAACTACAATGAGGTATCACCTCACACCAGTAAGGATAGCTGCCATCCAAAAGACAAACAACAACAAATGTTGGCGAGGCTGTGGAGAAAGGGGAACCCTCCTACACTGCTGGTGGGAATGTAAATTAGTTCAACCACTGTGGAAAGCAGTATGGAGGTGCATCAAAATGCTCAAAACAGACCTACGATTTGACCCAGGAATTCCACTCCTAGGAATTTACCCTAAGAACGCAGCAATCGAGTTTGAGAAAGACAGATGCACTCCTATGTTTATCGCAGCACTATTTACAATAGCCAAGAATTGGAAGCAACCTAAATGTCCATCGGTAGATGAATGGATAAAGAAGAGGTGGTACATATACACAATGGAATACTACTCAGCCATAAGAAGTGGAAAAATCCAACCATTTGCAGCAACATGGATGGAGCTGAAGAGTATTATGCTCAGTGAAATAAGCCAAGCGGAGAAAGAGAAATACCAAATGATTTCACTCATCTGAGGAGTATAGGAACAAAGGAAAAACTGAAGGAACAAAACAGCAGCAGAATTACAGAACCCAAAAATGGACTAACAGGTACCAAAGGGAAAGGAACTGGGGAGGATGGGTGGGCAGGGAGGGATAAGTGGGGGGAAGAAGAAGGTGGGTATTAAGATTAGCATGCATGGGGGGAGGGAGAAAGGGGAGGGTGGGCTGCACAACACAGAGAGGACAAGTAGTGACTCTACAACATTTTGCTAAGCTGAGGGACAGTAACCGTAATGTGGTTGTTAGGGGTGACCTGATATAGGGGAGAGCATAGTAAACATAGTATTCTTCATGTAAGTGTAGATTAAAAATTAAAAAAAAAAAAAAAGAAAGAAAGAAAAGGGGGATTACTCCTTAACAGGATAAAACTATTGGTAAATCAAAGATCAACGCATGTTTTA
Organism: Manis javanica; assembly: GCF_040802235.1. Taxonomy (NCBI): domain Eukaryota; kingdom Metazoa; phylum Chordata; class Mammalia; order Pholidota; family Manidae; genus Manis; species Manis javanica. Next base: position 137,387,582 of record NC_133157.1, on the reverse strand, counting down.
AATATCCTTAATGTTGATCACTTAAAGGGTGTCAGATGATCAGCTATGGAGGTACTCTTTTCTGATAATATTCCTTTCTCTTAATTAAAAAAAAAAAAAAAAAGCAGTTACTGTGTGCTGACCTCCAATGAGTTCTGCACAGTGGTATAGAGGGCATGTCAAAGTGTGGGCAAAGGGTCTGTTTGTTTCTATGCAGAAGATCAAGGCCTAGCTTGGATACCCAGAAAATGAACTAAGATACAATATGAGGAGGAGCTTCCGGCATCAGCACTCTCTGGAGGACTTGTGCCGGGGGATGATCATCAAAAAGCCTCCACAGGGATCCGGACGATGCTGCGGTTGTGGCTGCATCCAGCCCACCGTCTCCTGGACTTGCCATAGGAATGAGGAGGGAGATGTCTAGGCTGGCATGTGCATACAGTGAGACAACGAATTTGACCGGCTCTGTACTGTTGGAACTCAACCAGGAGTTGGGAGGGGTGCAAGTTGTAGCACTCCAAAATCTCATGACTATAGACTATCTATGGTTAAAAGAACATATGGGATGTGAACAGATCCCAGAAATGGGCTGCTTTAATTTGTCTGATGGTTCAAGTACAGTTGGACAATATCATCATATCATAGATAAATTTTCACAAATACCTAGGGTGCCTAAATGGTTTTCTTGGCTTCACTGGAGATGGATGGTAATTATAGATTTGCTTTGTTTATGTCACCGTATTCCTATTATGTTAATATGTGTGTGCAAATTAGTTAGTAGTTTAAAACCTATACATACTTAAGGTACTATACAAGAAGATATGTCAAAGAAATAATCAATCCTCCCATGTTTCCTTCATATGCTACATCTATAGCTTTTCTTCTTCCTTCCTAATTACAACCCTTAAATAGAATTCGTGCCTCATATCGAATTTACCGAGTATCATAATTCCTCCAGGTGGTAAAGATACCTCGAGACAAGTGCTGGGCATAGAAGCCACAGGGCATAAATCTGCAAAGAAGTAAAAAGCTAACCTTTGCAAACAATATGGCTTCTCTCTCACTTACCAACTTTACATTTCCCTGTATGGCCCCGGAAGATGACTGGTTAGCCAGAGACGGGTAAGATTGCTCAAGGGAGGAACAACCTAAGACAGGCACAGTCGCAGGGGGGCCATCAGGTGAGAATTTGGGGATCAACAGAGGTGAGGCTCAGAACCTCACCCCCCCTGCTTTGAGAGAAATCTTCTGCATCCGTGGATGTCTTGCTGCCCTTGTCTAGCCTGGATTAATACTTAGTCCATAGGCACACACCTGATCATCTGATCATCTACATTTGCCTTCTTACAGCACTAAACTATGTTTTCTACCTTTATCTTGCATCTACCTACCACTTCAGCATTTTATTAAAAATAAAAATAATAATAATAATAGGAGAAATGTGGGATCAACATATAAATCAAGTACAAAAATCAAACGAATATTCATATTTGACCTGATTGTTTATAGCTCATAATGCATGATCAAAACCGAAAGTTTCTGTGATGAATGCCCTTGTACTGTTCACCATGTAAGAATTTATTCACTATGTAAGAATTCGTTCACCATGTAAGAACTTGTTCGTTATGCTTCAGAAGATTGGAGACTGACGAGAATTAGGCTTGAGATGGATTAATGATTGTACATTGAGCGTTGACCCCCCTATACTGAATTTTATTGTTGTTAACAACCATTTGATCAATAAATATGAGAGATGCCCTCTCAAAAAAAAAAAAAAATCACTAATCACTACGGAAATGCAAACCAAAACCACAATGAGGCCATCATCAAAAAGGCAAGAGATAAATGCTGGTGAAGATATGGAAAAAGGTAACCCTTGTACACTGTTGCTGGGAATGTAAATTGGTATAGTCATTATGGAAAGCAGTATGGAGGTTCCTCAAAAAATTGAGTGGAACCACCGTCTGATCCATCAGTCCCACTCCTGATGTATATCCTAAGGAAGTGAAATTGCTATCTTAAAGATATCTGTACCCCCATGTTCACTAAAGCATTATTTATAAAAGCCAAGACATAGGAAAAACGTAAGCGTCATCAAGGAATGGATAAAAAAAATGTGGTATATATACACAATAGAATTTTCAGCCAGAAAAAGGAAAGTCTGCTATTTGAGACAACATGGATAAGTACTGAGGACATTATGCTAACTGAATAAGTCAGACAGAGAGAAACAAATACTGTGTGATCTCACTTAGACATGGAATCTAAAAAAGTTGATATCAGAAAGAGCAAACTGGTGATTTCTAGGGGCTGTGGGGTGGGGGAAAATGAGAAGATGTTGATGGAAGAGCACTGACTTCCGGTCTATGATGAGTAAGTTCTAGGAATCTGGGGTACATTATGCTGACAATGATTAACGATACTGTAATGTGTACTTGAAAGATGCTAGGAGAGTAGATCTTAAATGTTCTCACTACAAAAAAAATATTAGTTATGTGAGGTGATAGGTACATTAACTAACATTGTTTTATAATAAGGTTATAATATATATGTGTATGTGTATGTATATGTATATGTGCATCACAATATATACATATATCAGATCACGTTGTATACCTTAAACTTACACAATGTTATATTTCAACAATAAAGCTGATTGAAATGATTTGTTTTCTGAATAACTGGTGGAGGTTACATGTTAAACTATTCTGTCTCTGTGGAGATATTTAATATTTCTGTTTTCTTAAAGTAAGTGTGTCAGTGGTTTTTAACATATTCACTAAAGGTTGTGTACCTCTCACTAGTATTTAATTCCAGAATACTGTTGTTGCCCCCAAAAGAAATCATAGGCAGTCATACTTTACCCCGACTCCTGTTAATATCTCTGAGTTCTTGAATACTTAGCTGTTTTTTTTTGTTTTGAGTAGGCCCCAAAATTGTTTCTAGGAATTTTTTAATTTAACACAAATTTTCAGACTTACTGGTATTAGGCATTTAGGGGTCTGCTTCTGATAATGACAATTTCTGAAGCTCCTGTTGCCTTATTTCTACTGAGTATTTATTGTTTGCGCAGTTTTCGTTCATGTTTTCTTGTCTTCTCCTTCTGCTGCTGATTAATTTTTATTGCCTGCAGAATACCGTATTTGAAAAGGGTGTTTACAGAAATAAAGTCTAGAATGATGTTATCTGTCTCCAGAGAGGCTGTGCATTTGCCTCTGTCTGCACCTGGAGACACGAGCGCTCCAGGACTGTTTTAACTGATGCTGGCATTGGAGATCGCTTGAGACTAAACAGTATTCCCTGGTGAGGAACTGTCTACTTCGGGTTTATTCTTACTCTTAACATGTGGCTTTTCAAGTCCTCAGCACTCTGCAGGCCCTAGTTTCATTACTATCCCCATAGTGCCACAAAGCTGTCAAATTCCTCCCAAATTGGAAAACAGAAAAAGTGAGCCAAGCACACAGCATGCACTGCTGAAATGCTGTTCTCTACCACATCCTTCCATACTATTTTCTCTCTCCCCACCCCTGAGTATAAGTTCTTATAATCGGTCAGTCATTTTGGGGATGTGTGTGGGATGGGGTGCAGGGTGCACAGCAGAAGTGGAAGGTCTTATATTAAATATTGTTCAGAATTTTTCATTAATCTTTTGCTTTTTTGATCTCTTCCCTAATGATAGCTGTATTGATAGTCTCCACTGTCTTTGTTTTCTATTTAATTCTCATTTTCACTATTCTCTCCTATCTCATTTTCTTTAGTATTCGCATTAATTCTCAGCGTCACATTTTTCCCCAGTACCTAATACCTAATGAACACCTAATACCAATAAATACATTAAAGTCTATATATTTCTGTGTTCTATCAATTCTATACTGAATAATTTCTTTATTACAATATTGCATACATTTCTATCATGATTTCTTCTTCAAACTATGAGTTACTTAGATTAAATTTAACTTCCAAATGCTTTAATTTCCAAATATGGTAGATTTTCTTTTGTTATTAATTGTTAATGATGCTGTAGTCAAAAAATATATTCTACATGATACTAGTACTGGTTGTATGAACTTGATTTGGAAGAAAGGTGTTTTTTCCTACTGCCCAATGCAGTGCTCTATACACAACCTATTACACTACAACATGCATTTCTGTAAAGCAAATTCACCCACATAGGATTCATCAATAAAGGAATTATTTTGGAATAGAGTAAAATTGTGTTGGTTCATTCACAGTATCTAGGCTAGACAAGGCAGAATGGTAGTAGAATTATGACCTTTATGTGGAAAAGGAAAAAACCCTCAACATTACTGCTCTCCTGGCTGGAAAAGCACCCCATTATCTATCTTAAAACACTGGGACCAGGCACTCGGGACTCCATCCCAGAGAGGTGCGCCCCTCACCGTCTCTTGCGTTGGGCTTGGTTCTTGCCCTCTGGCCTGCCTCTCCTGGGCAGCCAAACGGGAGCACGCCAGCTATGCTCCCCGCCATCCATCTTGTCTCAGCACCCATCCACTGTGGACCAAATAAAGTTTTGCAATCATTACTACTCTATTGTTTCAGTACATTTTTAGTAAGCACTGTGACAGCATCTGTTCACACAAAACACGGCTGCTTGGCCAGTCCGAATTATACCCTCGAGGCTCAATTACTCCTTTTTGTTTTGTGCACTTGTTACAAAGCTACAGAGTTTGCGCTGTCCTCGGCAACCCTCTTTTTCCTCAGAAGTCTTGCTGTTTTTAGTGTATATTTTTGTAGAATAGAATGATTTCCAGGACATCTAAAATGTTTCACAGCACAAGTAGCTGGGTGTCCTTCAACTTTACCTTGTAATCTATGCGGTTCAAATATTCCGTACACTTACTATTAATTTTGAAGACAAACATACTACAATCTCCCAGAGATTTGTAGGTAAGTCAATTTCTCCTTGTAGTTCTTTCACTTTGTCTTTACAGTTTTTAAAGTTATATTTCTATGCTCACAAAAGGGTATAACTGTTATGTTCTCCTGGGGAATTGAACTTTCATGTTTGATTTCTAGAAAGGTTTTTGGTCATAAGGTCTATTTTATCTTATATTAATAACATCACACTATTGTTCTCTTGTATCATCACCCTTTCAGAATCCAACTATCCCATCTAAAAATGTGGCTGTTTCTTCTGCTGACGCTTACTTGTGATGGCTTGTATCTTCACATTTTATGTGATTTTGAGGACTGTGAGATTATGATCAATGAAATTGTATCTTTGCGATGTTTGAGGCTTTGATTTAAAGTGGATTCCCTTTATTCATCCCATCAGGTATGTGAGACAGGTCACCAATCCCTTCTTAAAGAAAATTCCAGGCTATATCTTTTAGGGCCTATAGCAGAATCTGGTCTAAAACATGACTTTCAGCCAGACTGTCACTGGAAATTCTTTGTTAAAGCTGCCTTTTCTCCCTTTACAGAAAACATGAACATTTTCCTCTGTGTTATCCTTTGCATGCCTTCTTTTTTTTCATAACTTACCCTTTCCTTGAGAAAAACCACTTTTGGAGTCCATTTTTGTGAGTCTCACCATGATTTCCCACCTTGTGCTAGGTGGAGGCCTTGCCTCCCTGCCTCTTCCTGAGGCCGGCTGAAACACACAGCTCCTGGCAGGATCAAGAAGGCTGCCAAGGCAGCCCTCCACTTTGGAGTTTTATTATTATTCTGAGTTGTGTCACCTCTGAGGATTTCTCTGTTTCTTGCCAACTCAACTCTGTGCATAAGGAGGATGTTGTATCTAACTTTTTATATGTAATATATTCCAAAGGCCATTCTAACAATTAATCTGTCAGATATGTGCTAGAATACGAAGTTTGATTAAGATTACTCTTTATTTTACTCTCTGTACTCCTTTATTTTAAAAAAATTTCCATAACTAAAATATACCACTATGATGATAGAGTATTATTTTTAAAATAATGTATTTGTTTAATTGAAACCTTCAGTCTAATCACCTACACTAGAGAGAAAGCATAGGAATAATGTGACTGTGACTGCCATGTTCTTTATAACTTCTTAGACCTCTGAGGAAGAATACCTCCTTTTATTTCTAAGAATGTATATCATAGGTACTCATGAGCATTAAATCAATCTGAATATATATCACCAATACACTGAATATTCTTATGTACTAGAATCTAATAGAGTTGAATGTAAATAAATTATTTTTCCTGTGAATTAAACATGTATTTCTTAATACCTAGAATGGCTGAAGGGTGTTTAGAGGCAAAGCATTACACACAATGTTAAACATTTTTTAAGGCCTTAAATCCTGTAATTTTCTATAATGTTCCTAATACCCTTTATATGCTGTAAAGATTGTTAGTAAGTATACTGTTCATGCTGTTCAACAGAAAACATCATTATCATTTTATAAAATAGCATGTGTGTTAGGAGTCCAAATTTTAAGTATCATGAAAAAAATAAGAAAAGCCACAAACCCAAACTTCATGGCAGAGAATTAGCTCATGCTGAAATAATATTTTAGTAGTTTTGAACACAGGTGAAACTCGGCTATCTTAAGGTCTGAGGTGATATGACATGTTTGTTATGTTTGGTTTTATTCCCAGAGAAAAAGTTGATGATAACAAAATAAGAAAAAGAATGCAAGCCACCAAACTGAGCTTACGTGCCCTCCTTTTCCCATGACTCTGAATGAATTCAGCCTCCAGTCTCTCTCTCATCTTCAAATCCACCAACTCTTCCTTTTGTTTAATGATGTGGTGACAGCACAAAACAGGAAGTCATAACCATGGGTTTGAATAACTTTTCCATCATTCTCACGGTCATTTGAAAACTCCAGTGTTCTTCTTAGTCTCAGAATTTATAAAGTGGAAATGATGAGTATGTATCTACTAAATGTGAAAACAGCGCTTTGTAAATGTAATTGGACATTTAATGTAATAATTGTTTTTAGTATCATAAGTCTATTCTCTATCTTAGAATTAAATTGAAATAGAGTTGACCTTGTGTGCTCACTCAACTTTTTTCTATTAAATTTACTGTTGACCTATTTTCATTTATGGAATGAGATAAGAACATCTTTACATAGTCACCACCTATAATGAAGGTGCTGAATAGAAATACAAATGGCCAATTGCCAAAGTCAGGAAATAGCATTTTAAAAATTGATTCCTACATATAACAGATGCAAAACTGCTTAGCCCTCTGGACCATCTTCCCAGGCATTGAAAAAAAAAGTCTACTATTGCTCTATTAAGATAATTCTCATCATAGGCTAATGTGATTTTATTAGAGATTTCTTATATGTGATTATATAATAACAGAATGAACTGTATTATATATGAGCATACCATTTGTACATAAACAGATAACATTTAAATATGTAAATTTTCAAATCATGATGAAGTTGTACTTTTATTAAATTAATGTTATTTTGGCCAAGTTAAATCATAGGCCTAAAAATCAACTTCCCTTTGGTGTCAGAACATTTATTTCATTAATGACACCTGCCTTCCCACACAGATCAGCCAAATCCATGTTTGCAAACATTGGGAAGGCAGATGTGTGGCCAGATCAGCCTAACGTGCAATTTTTGTAATTGTTAAAATAAAATGTAATTACTATATCCTAGACCTACAAAAAAATTCCTTTAGTCACATGATCTAGTACACCCTATTTCAGACAAAATCTGAAAAAAATTTTTAAGTCATATATACAGATATTATAGATTAGCTGTAACTATCTCCTATCGCCAAGTCTACCACTACACTTTAAGGTGTGGTTTTATTTAATTTTCTTATTTCCCTTTCACCAGGTTCTTATTAAAGCCTAATACATGATTATTGATGAAATAAGCAGCACACATCTTTCCCTCAGCTGTGAAGTCTTATTGGGGAAACGAGTTCTATATTTGACAAGCAGCTGAGAAAAAATATGATTTGTAAATCAAAAAACTAGAACATACTGAGCCAGAAATAATAAATGCTAAGGAAAATAACATTAAAAATAAAAAACAATCAGTAATATCTAAATAAGTGATTTAAAGTTGTGTTTGTCCCTTTGCAACTTTGGAAGGCATTCACATGAAAATATGAAGAAAATGTTTAGTCTCGCTGGTCAAATCAGCTGTCTGTCTAAAGCTACCAATGTACTGATGTTCTTGTCATCTGTGAGCACCAAGGAGCTAGACTTCTGTCAAGAGGGAAGACACAGCTGAGCCATGCTCCCGACTGAGATAGCAACTCTGACTTTCCATTTTAAAAAGTTTGATTTTACAGTTAATATTGATCAATGGATTTGCCAATATATTTTTCCATAAATAAGCTATTCTAATTAAAACTGATCATGACTTCAATTTTACATACAATTAAACCAGGTATTGCTCAAATTACTTATGAGGGTGTCAATTCTTACTTCTCTGTAACACGTAGTATGTGACAATCACATGGGATAAATTTACTTAAATTTAAAATCTCCTTTTAAAAAATTCTCTAGAACACATGAAAACCACTGGATTTTGAGCCTCAAAGATACATCTCTGCCTATCTCATCTGAATGGGAACTTGGATTTAATGTAAATATTATTTACATTATAATTGGTCATCTGGATCAAAAATACTTTGTTTTAATAAACAAAGCTATAATTTATCTTCTATTTTATGACTCTCATTTATCCTCATTATCACTTTAAATATCAATTAAAATAAAATTTCAGGCTATTCCAGACCAATCTTAGCCCTTAATCTCTGCCCAGCTATAGGTGACACTTTCAAGAAGAGATATATGTATAGTCAAAAAACACTAAGCCTTAGTCAAATAGCATAATATGATGATGAATTGCTATTTTTACATAAAAGCTTATTTTTTTCTACTGATCATTTCATAACATAACTCATATTTAATTATCTTGTTCTAAAGTATCAATGTAAATAAAAATGAAAAATAATGAAACTTGCTTACAATATGATGTGTTATATGATGCCTTTTATGTGTTTAATTTTGCTTATTTGTAGTAGTAAATCAAACCATATTGAGAAAAGGAAACATTTATTTCTCTCTTTGCTCTTTGCCCATCCTTCAGCTTGTGATACTCATTATTAAACTGTTTTGTGCATCCTTTTATGTATAAGTTTTCCTATATTAATATGCATATATGTATACATAGGTATATATAACCAGGCTTTTTCTTTTACAGAAAACATTAAAGTATCTTTTAATATGGCCATGTTCATTATATTATGATATTAAAACGCTGATTCATTTGTAATATGTAGAAGTATTTGAAAACCAGATAAATTTACAAAATGTATTTAGTTAAGTAGAATCAAATGTATTTTCAAGTTCTTTATCTAATACTTTTACATTGTTTTAAGCAAAAAAAGTGGATACAGTGTTTTAGTATTTATTCAAAATTAAAGAAAAATTCATAGAAATCTGAATACCAGCCTTCAAACTTCTCAGCTGATCGTTCTATTCTGCACTTTTAATGGACCATTGTGTCCTAATTCAGAGATGCCCCATTGATCCTGCCTTGAAAGATAGGCTCCCCAGGGACAATGGCGCCTCCAGTATTTGGTGCACATGGAGGCCACAGACAGAATCAGAGCAAATCCAGACAATTACATTCTGATGTTCACAAATGGAAGATAGCCACAGGTTTTTTGTGTTTGTTTTCCCTTTGGCATCAAAGCTACTGAAGGGCCACCAGTGAAGTCAGACAAGTCCCCCTGAGATGTGCAGATGGCTGTGTGGAGGGCAATGAGATCCCCTTGCTTCTAGAATGTCACGTTCCCATTATTTCCTCAACTTTGTCAGACTGGTGGCACAGAAACCACCTCATGTGTGACTTGTTTACATTGCTATCATCCATTTGCTTGTGTCTCTCATGCTTTAAGTGTCACAGACTAGGGAGAACAAATGAGGCTTTGCTTGGTCCCAAATCAAACTGGTACTAGACATATAAGCTTCGTATGAAAATCAGGTGGTCAGCCAAATTTCATTTCACAAATAACACTGAGGAAATTTCCAGGAGCAGAAAACATGAAATAATAAAAGACAGCACAGAAGAAGATACTCTCTTGACCCCAATTTTCCTAGGACCTACAAAATGCAGAAGACATATCCTTGCATTCCCAATGTGGTTCTGTCCAGTCTAAAGGAGTCTCGTTTTTTTTCTTTATTATCACAATGAAAGTTAAGAAAGATAATGTTCAAGGACTTTTATGAATTCGTATTAATTTTGATTTTCTGAATGCTATAACTGAAAACAAAATAGTATATTATTCTTTCAAAAGTTTGATTTCAAAACACTTGAGATTATTTTCAGACCAACTCATATTTATACTTATGCCAATAAACACTGTAGGAATTTGTCCCCAAAAGTGGCATGTGCAATGCCCCAATTTAAATAATATTTAAGTGAATTCATCAGTATTACTCCCATTCTATTTTGATTTGTTTCAGCATCCCATATGTAATCAAAAGAATATAATTTGGTAAGATGGTCTCACTTGAAAGAAATGCCTGTGCAGAATACTTTGAGAAATTCCTATTCAGATGTTAAAATGTTGAAATTTACACACACACACACACACACGCATGCACACACACACACACACACAATGATTTATGTCTTTCTGGAAGTTTCTATTGAATATATTCTATGAATGAATAAGCATGCTTGGTCCTATTGCATATGTAACATATGTAGGTATCTATACTTTGATAGGGAAGATGACATAAATGCATAGTACAAGGACACAAGGGAATATGTGGTGGTGGCTACGTAATCAGTATGGGCAATAAATTCCAAGTAGTTTAAAGGGAGAAAAAAGTTGAATCCAAACATAAGTTATCTGTTATAAGAAGTACCACTGAAATTTTCACCACTGCACAGGCAGTCCCAAAATGTGCTAGGGTTGCAGGCACACTTTCTCTGACAGAACAGTTCAGAGAACATTCCAACCAAAATTTCCATTCAAATTGGTCAGCTCAATCTTACAACACAGCTGCTCAAAGGAAGTGAATGGTGCTTTTGAATTCCTTCCAATCACACTGACACATGGACAAACCATGTCTGATCTGCTCTGTTCAATAGCACATTTAGAATTTGAACATTTCTACTGCTAAGTATGTATAGACAGAGCCTCAGTGAACAGACCACATGGAAGAGATGTGAATTAACTAACTCAAACCACTGTGGTACCTTGTAGTAGGAAAACAGAACACTTACAATTTTTTTAATGAAGTTTTAGCTTTTCTTTTCTTATCTGTCTCTCCTACTAGCCCATGACTTCTTGGAGAGCAAAGACTAGGTATATTTATATCTCTATCACACACTTTTATTTGTTCAGAGAATGTTTGCTTAATGAATGCTGAAAAGGTATGGAGTGATAATGTTACAGCGGCCATACAATCCTGCCTCTCAACAGTAGGTTCTATTTTGTTCTATAGTGTTACTTCTCCTACAAGTGAATTTCATTACTCAGATTGGAAAGAATCCCTATCATTCACAAAGGCATATAATCTGCATATCTTTACTGATGGTTAAACTGGTCCCTATCCAGAATCAGATGAATACAGGAAAGAAAAGGGTTGCCCAGGCAACAGAGATGCTTTGTTTAAACAGCTTTCTGTATTATCACACTGAAAGTTAAGAGAGATAATGTTCAAGGACTTATATGATTTTGTATAGATAAATGTGTCAGATAACAGAAAAACTATTACTTTTATATAAAAGATGTAAAATTTCTGAATTTCACTTAATGTTCGGATTGTATAGTAATACATTTTTTCTTTCAAAATTATTGAAATCCATGAAGAGATTCAGGAGTTTCCACAGTACACATATAAAGAGAAAAAAATCCATTGTACATACTTTCTAGAGTCAACATTGATTTGTCTGACTGCATTCGTTACAAATACCTGGTGCATTTGGTATGATTTTGCAACACCCTGTTTCCCCATTTGGTGTTGTTAAATGACATTGATTCTGAAATATTAGATAGGAAAGCATGTCACAAATTATTAATGTATGAATTTCAGACATAGAAGGAGTCTTTTATACTATAGATAGTATCTGGAAAGATACATGACTTGGTTAAGTGCAAAATACTTAAAGACTAGTACAATTAGGGCCTGCTTTTAAGCTGATTCATTTCTTGCCCTGCCACTTCTAAGAACCAAAGTGCCATGAAATGAATCTTTTTTATAAATTTACTGGTATTATTATAATGCTCCTTTGCTATGTTTAAAGAAATCCTTGGGTGTTAAAACCAAATGGTGGAAATCATTCCATTATTCAACTGTAGTTCAACTCTTTTTAGCAACAAAAGGGGCTATAATTAAATTATTTCTATTTGATTTTAGGATTAATTAAATTGATTTTCAACAGATTTATTTTCACATTTACTCCATTCCTAGATTAATATTTAGAGGAAAGTACTCGAGGCTTATTTGGAAGATATCTAGGCCAGAAAAATTTTGGTTGGCAAGGAAAAGACAGAAAAATACTATCAGGATAATCCACTGTGAACACCATTCATGCCCAGATAAACCAGTACTGACTTACCCATTTTGGTACCATGTTCATTAGACAACACAAAGACCTATCTGGTACAAATCTACGTACAGTGGAGATAATTACAGACAGAAAAAAATTTAAAGCCTTCACTGGAAGAAAATACATTTCACTTGCAAATATACTTTGAGGGCTGTGGGACCAACGGCTAGGTACCCCCCAGACTTGACGGAGGGAAACATTCCTGTTTTGCTCAGTGCCTTAGGAAATTGTTGAGTCTAGATTAAAGTCTGTGTCTACACACAAAATGTACCTGCTGTTTTTTATCATGGAATATCATTGTGTATTTTTCATAACCTTATAAAACTGAAAGGTCTCTAAGGCAGGGCTGCCCTTTACAGAGCTCATCAATAACAGCAGAATTATTAAGATTAAAAATTATGTACTTGCTACAAAAGCTGCATTGACATTGCCTAGCAATTTCCAGTCATCCTACATTCCTTTTATAATTTCTTATTTTTTTAAACTAAAAGCATTACATTATTCTTCACTGCAGATATAACCAGATTTTATTACAAACACTTGTGTTTTTTAAAATCCACCAAAAAGCATGACAATATAGTATAATGGATGAACTTTTGCACTAACCCTATGCTGACGCTCTCTCTCTGGTACCAAGAAGCATTTGGAATGCCCAATTTAATGGTATATATTTCATACCTGGACTGCATGATTTTCTGCACAGAGAATAAAACCCTAAAATAAACAGCCTGAACACTGCCATTATAAAAAACAATAGGGTCTGGTTTCAGCTCTGATGAGCAAAAAGCTTGAAAGAGTCACTTCCATCTTTAGGAAAAGAAAATGAAAAAACTAAACAAAGTGAAAGTCTACGACTTTTGTTGTTACCATCAGAAAACTGAAGTCTCAGAGTAAACTGCCAACTTGAAATCTGCGGAGCAGGTAGATAAAAACAGTGAGCTGAGATCAGATTAACAGGAGAAGAGGCTGCTGGAGCCATAAACTGGTCTCTACTGGAAATGGAGACAAGCATGCAAGTGCAGAGGGGAATGTAAATGGGCAAGCAGAAACTATAAGGAATGCTAAAACCAAAACCCTATCACAGAAATGAAAAGTGTGCTTGATGGGCTCATCAGAAGCCTGGACGTGGCAAAGGAAATAAGTGCACTAGAAAATATGTCAATAAAATCTTCCCAAACAGAAATACAAAGGAACAAACAATAATAATAATATAACATACAAAGCAATCTGTGGGACAGTTTTAAAGATGTAATGTGTATAATGCGAATACAGAAGAAAAAAGAATGGAGTAGAAGATATATTTGAGGTAATAGTCGCTGATAGCTTTCCAAAACTATGACACACCAAAGTACAGCTCTAGGACACATGTATTCTCTTGATTAAAACTATAGAGGCAGAAAAAGAGGGCAAGAAATTAGAACAAGATCAATGAAGAGTAAACAGTTGTATATATAGTAGATATTCAACTGTCAATAGTCACTTTAAATTTGAAATTAGTTTTAGCATATAAAGAATGACCTAAATATGTCAATTAAAAAAAAACCCAACTGAGCTAGATCAAGGAAATGCAAATTAAAACAACAAGGAGATACTACTACATACCTAGTAGAATGGCCAAAACCCAGAACACTGACAGCACCAAATGCTGCCAAGGATGTGGAGCAGCAGGAACTCTCACTTATAGCTGGTGGGATTGCAAAGTGCTGCAACCACTTTGAGACACTTTGGTGGTTTCCACAGAATTAGACAACTCTTATCAAAAGATCCAGCAATTGTGTCCATTGGTATTTATCCAAAGAAGAAGAAAACTTAATTACACTTAATGGCTAAAAATTAGACTCTCTGCACTATGACCAGGATAAAAGAATGCTGTTCTCTCCTACCACTGCTACTTAGCTTCTTAATGGAAGTATTTAGCTAATGCAGTAAGACAAGAGAGGGAATCAAAGGTATACAGATTAGAAAGTAAGGAATAAAATTGTTTTTAATTTGCAGATGACAAGAATTGAAAAAAAAACCAACATTTCCTAGAACCAGTGAGTAGGACAAAGTCACAGGATACAGGGTTAAAATATGAAAGTCAACTGCTTTCCTATATATCAGCAATGAACAAATACAATTTTGAACAAAAAATGTCATTTACAAAAGCACCCAAAATGAAATGCAAAGATATAATTCTGGCAAAATATGTACTGATCTCTATATATGGGAATCTACAAAACTCTGTGTTCATGGATTAGAAGACTTAATTTTGCTAAGATATCTGCTCTTCCATATTTATCTACAGACTCAACACAATCCTATTCAAAATTTCAGCAACCTACTTTTGACATAGTTACAAACTGATCCTAAAATTTATATGGAAAGACAAAAGATCTACAATAAATAGCATAATACTGAAAAGTAGGAATAAAATTGAAAGATTTACCCTAACTCATGGCAAGATTTAATATAAAGATACAATAATCAACATAGCATGGTACTGGCAAATGAACAGGCACATATACCAGGGGAAACAAATGGAGAGCTCAGAAATAGACCCACACAAACAGTCGACTGATCTCTTATAAAGAAGCAAAGACAATTCTATCAGAAAGGATAGTTATTTCAACAAATGGCATTGGTATATTATAATATACATGTATATTACACATAAAACAAACAAAAAAAGTTGAGCCTAGGAAGATACATTGCATTCACAAAAATTTGCTAAAATAAAATATACATCAAATTGTAAAGTTATAAGCTATAAGACTTCTACAGAAAAAAATAGGAGAAAATGTATGTGACACAAGGTTTTGTGATGAGATTTTAGATATAAAACCAAAAGAATAAATATAAAATTTTAAAAATTGACAACTTGGACTTTTACATTAAAATTAAAACATCTGCAGTGCAAAAGATACCATTATGGGAATACAAATACAAGCCAGAGATTGGGGGAAAAATTAGAAAACCCATATGTTAAAAGACTTGGTTCAAAAATAAAGATGCCTTAAAACTCAACAGTAAAGAAACAATCTAGTCAAATAATGGGCAGAGGATCTGAACATATACTTCATAAAAGGAGGTCTATAGATGACTAACAAGCATATGAAAAGTTGTTCATTATCATCTCTTAGTAAAGGATTGCAAATTAAACAGCAATAAGATATCATTACACATCTATTGGAATAGCTCACATTTAAAAAACTGACAGCAGCAATTGCTGGCAAAGTTTGGAGCAACAAAAACTCTCCTTGATTTCTAGCTGATATGCAAAATGGTATTTCCACTTTGGAAGTTTCTTCCAAAGATAAACATAGTCTCCATCTATTTTGTTACCAAGCATTTACTCATTTTATTTGTAAACTTATTTCCACAGATAATCTTGCCCACAGATGCTTATGTCGACTTACTCATAATTGTGAAAAAGTGGAACTAATCAAGATGTCCTTCAATAAGTGAATGGATTAAAAATTGCAGTTCATATGTACAATAAAACTATTTAGCAATAAAAAGAAATGGACTATTAAGCCACAAAAAGACAATGAGGAAACAATATATGCTAAATGAAAGAAACCCATCTGAAAGAAAAGACTACATATTGTATGTTCCCAATTACAACACATTCTGGAAAAGGCAAAAATATAAATATGATAAGAAAGAGTGTAATTCCGAGGGGAAGCAGAGGGGTCTGGAGGAATGAATAAGGAAAATGAAGAAGAATTATTTAGGCCACTTGACCTATCTTTGTGACAGTATCACAGTGGACACATGACTATCCATTTGTCAAAAACCATAGGACTTACAGAACAAAGAGTAAAACTTACTGCAGACAAATTAACAACAAAAAAAGTAATTCAGAAAGGAATTCAGACTGTGGCAAGAGAATCTAAGTGTATTACGAATGTGTGCAACAAACTAACTGATGGGCTCGTGCAGATCTAAGTGGCTTTGGAAAGGAGTAGGGTCTGTAAGACTAATGGCAAAAGGAGATGCACATGTCCCTGTACTCTGGCTGATAAAGTGTTTCCCATGAAGGTATAGGTTCATCAACCTGATATTGCTATACTTGTATCCTGGAATTGAGTATTCCAGGAAATATATGCCTGATGAGGGGAGGCAGTTTTCAACAATTTGAGAATTTATTGATGATCAAGGGAGGAAGTTAAAAATTATCCATGTGGTAATAGATTAGAATTGGAATAATTAGTACCCACTCATGTTTAGCTATCCATCTAGATACATGGTAGATATAGGCAGATAGGTGACAGATTAGTAATAGATATTAATTATGATAATGAAAGATAGACAGATGTTTATACAACATATATTTCTTTGCTGTCAGCTGCGAGTGCCTTAAAGATCAGTAATAGATGGATGATTGATGATAATGATAATAGACAGATAGATAGATAGACAGATGTTTATATAACATATATTTCTTTGTTATCAGCTAAGAGTGCCTAAAAGAAAGGACATTCAAATAGTAATAAGGATACATAGTACCCAGATCTTGGTTCCTAACACCAATCTCCAGTAAGAGGAACCAAGGCTCCTTGGAAAAATGGCTGATTTCAGAACTTAAGCAAGAAATATACACGATGATGCTGGAGTACCATATAGTGCCAAAAGGAAACAAAGTTCTCCAAAAACAAAACAAGAATAAAAACTTCATTGTCATGGGGGCATGTCAAAGTACAGGAGCCATCTGAAAAGAGCCCCCAATGGCTAAAGGTGAAACAATCAGAACTAAAAAATAAGTAAAGTAGTGCTGAATTAAAACCCAAAGTATAAAATAAGAATCATGAGTCCATACTGATGTAAAGAATTGATTGAATACATTAATAAATGGGGGAGAAGAGCCAAATCTTCTTGCAAAAAATCATTCCAAATAAATTTTATAGATGTTCTACCATAGATAAAAGGAGTATAACTCTCCAGTACTGAAGTGTGAGCTGCATATAGCAACTTCCTTCTAAATAAAACTGTGTGGGAAGAGGTGGAGAGTAACCTTACTGTGGTTATGTGGTTAAGAAAAACTACTTTTACCAGTTGATTGAGGTCAACATCAATAGTCATAAATCACATGGATAGTATGTGCCCTTCAAATGATGTGACACAACGGGCATTTACAGTTTCCATCTTCCTTCAAGTAACCCAGTCTAATCTGTTGAATAACATCAGAAAATCCCAATGAGGGGCATCCTATGAAATATCTGATAAGTACTTCTCAAAACTGACAAGGTCATCAAAATCAGAAGAAGTCTGAGATGCTCTTGCAGCCAAGAGAATTCTAAGGAGACTGAAAATAATTTGATGATCTTAATGAGATTCTGGAACAGAAATGGGACATTATAGAAAAACTAAAAATATCTGAATATATTAGGAACTTTAGTTAAAATATCATATTAATATTTGTTGAACCCAACTAATGCTAGGTATTATTAGTAAGGGAGATTGGGTGTGGGGGCACTTGGGAACACTCTGTAATACCTTCTCCATTTTTCTGAAAACTTGAAACTGTTTTAAATACCAAAGTGTATTTAAAAATCACAAGGGATAAAATAGACATAGTGTATGTCCAATCCTGACCTGAATGACACTCACTTTTTTCCCTAATTCAAAAACAAAGTTAGACCAATCATTTTAAAATCTATTTGCAAACAATCCATTTATTTTCAACTTTCTTGGGGAAAAAAGGGAATTTCAAACCTTTTACTATTATAAATATCACATAAATTTCCGGGATTGGTATAGAAATGAGAGAACTTTGAACTCCATTATATATTGTCTGTCTTGGTTTTATGCCCTCAAGGTATATATGCTCACTCTTTAAACCTCCAGTTTCTGTCTTGAGAAGGAGTTAAATTGTTTCCATCTACCTCTCTCCCTGAAATATTCTAATCAGGATACGTCAGTATAGCCCATGGTGTTAGAGAAAGTTCTAAGGCTTAAAATGAAAAGCCAATTATGTAATGGATAAGGAAGCAACTTCAATATGAGCTCTTCATCTGACTCGGGGGTAATAATGTGTGCACACTCTGTTCACATGGGAGCCACCAGGAAGAGTAAAGTGGACATATTTACTTATATCAGATGTGATCCTCTTATATGTGGGGGTTTTGTTTGTTTTGTTTTCTCTAGTTCTAGTTGCCTTGAATATCATGCACACAAAGTCTATATTGAACATTGCTTCGATCATTCCCCTTCCTCTTCCACACACACTTGGTCTTCATTTATCTTGATGCATCCTGAAATTGTCTTTCATCAAGTGAGGTCTTCTTGCCCAGACGCTTTCAATACTCACTACTACTATGCTTCTGGTGACTCCTAAATGGACTAAATAGTTGAGGAAGGGGGTACTGTTGAAACACATATTGCTCAATATATTCCTGGATGAACAGGCCAGATTTCAAGAGAGAGCAGAGAACCACAGCTGTTCATCATGCCATGCAGGAAATGTCCTTGCTTGTTACATTCCCCAAGCCTTAGCCCAAGTCTGGGGACTGAGCCTCATGCATAAATAACGCAAATCGAGGGTCCAGAGTGCTCAGCTACAGTTCATTTACTTTCCCTACAGCCTATGTCACCATGACCTTGGATTTTTCTGGATCACGATCACTAGGAGATTCAAATATATTAGCAGAGGACTAGCTGTATAGTCATTAAGTGAGGGACTTAAAACTAACCTGCCTGAGTTAAAGCCCCATGTCTAAGATGTTCTCACTGGGACCCTGGGAAAATTATTTTCATTTTTGGCGACTTAGTCTTCTCATTGTAAAGTGGGCACTGCTGGGACGTAGCCCACAGGGAGTTCTGAGGATTCAGGGAGTCAGTGTACTTAGCAGGCTTAGTGCAGCACCACACAGGCCAGTGAAGGTGAGTATTTCTTTCACCCAAGAGAAAAATCAATTTCTTGGGACAGCGGTAAACCAAAATGAAAGAATTGTATTAATTGTCTATCCCACTATTATTCACCCAGTCTCTTGCTAAAATCCAAGTCAGTGAAACAGATTTTCCTAATCTTGTTTCTTTTTCTATGTAATTCAGGTCAGAATCAAAGTTCTCTACAATTGCAAGTGACTGATAACACTTAAATCACAAACAAGGAGTCCAGGGACTTTACATAGCATTCCACCCTCTGCTGTATTAATAACAGGCACAATGGAAGATAATTGGAATGTGTATCGGGCAGACCAACCCCTATATTCACCACAGATGCCACAGGATCTCATAGATAAGACCATGTACTACAACAGGGCCACTGGTGACCTGCATTCACTATTTTAATAGTTTCTCAGGATCTCTAGTCAAAAACAGGGTTTGGTCTTCTTGGGCCAGAACTGTGTTACTCAATCAGAATTGCTGGTTTAACTCTACTTAATTGACTTGCTTTTCTAAGAACACATTAAAAATTTAGGTCCTAATGTATTCTGTTTCAACAGTTTTATCAAGCTGGTTTACTAACTTCCAACCTTAAAACAAAAATCTATAAGGTCTCACATTGTTAGTTAAAAGAAAATATGACATATAAAAGAAGAAATGGATTCTTTCCTATGCTTTGAGTTTTTTTTCTTTTTTTGCAAGTTGAAACCTAGTTTAATAATCACTCACCAAAGTCCATAGGGAAATCTTAAATATTTATAGGAACAAACTATTCCACTACTCCTATTACTGTGTCCTTCATGGTAGCATATCACAAAAGTTTCTGGTAGTTTTTATCTACTTGAAACCAGATGTAAGAAACCCAAGTCATAGCAACTTCAGGCTTCAGTGTAAAACAGTCAAAGCTCCCTTGGAAAAGTTTTCTTTCTGAAAGCAGCTCCTCTGTCCAGAAAATGCTTAAGGCCCATGTACCTTTCTTCTTCCAACTAGTCAAGAAAGAGTTAAATGCCTCAAAATGCCCTAAGAGGTCCCAATATGCAGTAAGGGCAATATGAGACAGGCTGCATGCAGTCTTCTAGGTGTGATGAATTTGAGTTTTGATAAAAACATTAAAATCATCATGGAATCCTTGGAGGACTAAGATACTAAAACACCAGTGCAGAAAATTTCATCCAATAGGAAGTCTGGAACCAGTACTTGTTCCTTCAGTAAAAGGCCTTTCTGGACTTCATTCTAGAAGAAGATGATTTTTTTATGCTTTGAGTTGGGAATTTGCCCCTTTGATTTTAACCTCCAAACAGCTTCTCTCATATGTTTGGGTTGTAGTGGTGGCATAATATTTTGGCTCTAATTCTGTGTTCTTTTCTACTATGAACAATTCCTTACTGTGTGTCATCTGTCACAAAGGTAAACTAGCAGGCCTGGGACCACACACATATTTACCTCATGAACTAGGGAAGCAAGAAGGAAGCATGGGCCTGCAGAACCCCTGCAGATTTGACGTGCAGAGTGGGCTCTGCAGCTGCATGAGGAGTGTGTTGAGAATGGAGAACAATCTCTCATTCAGGTTCTACTTGTCCCATGTTGCCTGTAAAATTATAGCCTGACCCATTTCCAGATAAATAATTAGTAGCAACTCAGGGCAATGGTGTGGCATGATAAAACCAGAATACCAAAAAAACAATAGTTGGCAGAAGGAGCTGCCAAAATGTCCTCATTTCCTTCCTCTCCCACATTCAGAGCTCACAGATTAAAAGTAGGAGACTGCTCTCTCCTGGCTTGCTCCCTTCCATTGCTGTTCCTAATAGTCTGAAGTCAATTACTGATGGGAGGACCACCTGATGTAGGCACAGCACCTGGGAGACCTCACCACAGTGCTGTCTGCTGAGAGGCTGATTCTAAAAAGAAAACAAATATGCAAACACGGTGCAAACAGAGATAAATATAGTGTTACTGGGAGGGCTGTGGGCACCAAAGGAACACAACAGGGACATTTAAAATGGACTCATTTATAAGTGACAGCTACATACACAATAAAGATGCCACTAAAATCAGAGAGGAAAACAGATTGCTTAGCAAACACTCTTAGAAAATATTGTACTATTAGGGAAATAAATTAAAACCATATTCCCACATAACTCTGTGCACCAAGTTTGAAAGTAGATGTATTGAAAACCTAAATGTGAAAGATAAAATGATAAAAATAATAGGAGAAACAAAGTAAAATATCTTTATTCTCCACAGTGATAGATGAGTCCACCATTCTGACAGGACAAAATCTAACATGGATATGCAGACCTTAAGACAAAAAAAGTGATCCTAGATAAACGTCTAAAGATATTCTCAATTGAGTGATAACAATTTTTGGATTTGAGATTTTTTTGAGTAGTATGGTTTATGTTATAGGTACAATGCATATGACTCATTGAAAATGAATATCTAAGTTTCTATAAATGATGAAAACAGACTGAACTTCAACTTGAAGTAAATCAAATAATAGTATTTGCCTTCCACATTTTTCCCATTGTATTTGAAGAGACATAAAAGTAATTTATGAAAATGATTTGGAAGAAAATTTCAATGACAAGTCAAATTCGAGTTGGAAAAACAATACTCCTTCTCACCCATTTGCTTCTCATAGTTCCTTAAGTAAACAGCTGCTATCTACATACTTCTTGCACCTTTTAAATTAGTACATTATTAAATTTTAAAAATCCATGATAGTGAAGGTGTAATGAAAAGATGCAAATCAGTTAAGAAACCAAATTCTAACCAAAAGCATATGTAGAAAAATGTGACTAGATTCTTTCTGAATACCCACCCAGTTTGCCAACAAAAATATTTTATTAAAACATTAATTTTAAACAAGAGTGCAGTCTACTTACACCTTGAGATGAAATTTCAATATCAATAATTTACTTGCTGATCTTTATCCAAGTATATGAAGGCGATTTAACTGGAGATAGTTTCAGGAGTTCCTTGAGCTCAATACAAAAATTTCTATTTTTTTCCAATGCCTTTGTCATTTCATAATGCTGAAATTGATGGAATTGTCCAAGTAATTTCTTTTGTAAAGTACTAGAATATCTCCTCACCTGTACCGACCAGTATTCACAAGAATTTTTGACCTAATGTCAAGGAAAAACTATTGAAGTAGTAGTCAGAAGGCCAGGATAGAAACATGATTTGCCATTTTTTAGGTAAAATGTTTACCTATACAAACTGTTTACAATTGTTTACCTATACAACATTCTAAGAATTAACAAAAATACAGGTTTCTTTGAAAGCCTGCTGATACAATTTATAATCACTGAAATGCAGAAATGTTAAAGATGTCATCATAATTGGTAGGGATCACTTCAGAACATGTAGAGAAGCAGTCCTCAAGCTATCTTATTCTCTTATTTGAGTTACTTCTATTCGCCTTTTACCAAATGTTCAGCTGGTAGGAAATATAACCCTTATCTGTATTGGATTATTTGGATCAAAATATCTTCTGCTTCTTTAGAAATTTAATTCAATGTAGAAGAGCACAAAGAGGAAGGAGAAAAGGTTTGGAAAGGATTTAGCTGGCAAGTGGATGTGAAAATGCTTAATGCACATAAGTAGGAGATGAAAAAGAGAGAGAGAGAGAAAGAGGTTCTCTTAATTTTGTGGGAAGCAAATTCCTCAGCTTTTGCTTGTCTGGGAATTGTTTAAACCCACCATCATATTTAAATGATAGTCATTCTGGATACAGTATCCTTGGTTTAAGGCCCTTCTGTTTCATTGCATTAAATATATCATGCCATTCTCTTCTGGCCTGTAGGGTTTCTGTCAAGAAGTCTGATGATAGCGTGATGGGTTTTCCTTTATAGGTGACCTTTTTCTCTCTAGCTGCCTTTAAAACTCTTTCCTTGTCCTTGATCCTTGCCATTTTAATCATTATGTGTCTTGGTATTGTCCTCCTTGTATCCTTTCTGTTGGGGGTTCTGTGTATTTCCGTGGTCTGTTCAATTATTTCCTCCCCCAGTTTGGGGAAGTTTTCAGCAATTATTTCTTCAAAGAGACTTTCTATCCCTTTTCCTCTTTCTTCTGGTACCCCTATAATATGAATATTATTCCTTTTGGAGTGGTCACATAGTTCTCTTAGTGTTGTTTCATTCCTGGAGATCCTTTTATCTCTCTCTATGTCAGCTTCTATACATTCCTGTTCTCTGGTTTCTATTCCTTCAATGGCCTCTTGCATCTTATCCATTCTGCTCATAAATCCTTCCAGGGTTTGTTTCACTTCTGTGATCTCCTTCCTGACATCTGTGATCTCCCTCCGGACTTCATCCCATTGCTCTTGCATTTTTCTCTGCATCTCTGTCAGCATGTTCATGATTTTTATTTTGAATTCTTTTTCAGGAAGACTGGTTAAGTCTGTCTCCTTCTCAGGTGTTGTCTCTGTGATCTTTGTCTGCCTGTAGTTTTGCCTTTTCATGGTGATAGAGATAGTTTGCAGAGCTGGTATGAGTGACAGCTGGGAGAGCTTTCCTTCTTGTTGGTTTGTGGCCTTCCTCTCCTGGGAGAATAGCGACCTCTAGTGGCTTATGCTTGGCAGCTGTGCACAGACAGGGCTTCTGCTTCCTGCCCAGTTGCTATGGGGTTTATCTCCGCTGTTGCTGTGGGTGTGGCCTGGTTGGGGCTGCTCCTCCAAAATGGTGGAGCCCCGTTGGAGGGGGAGCAGCCGTGAGGTTATTTATCTCTGTAAGGGGCTTCTGTGCTCCCTGTTGCCCAGGGGGTTAGAATGCCCAGAGATCCCCAGATTCCCTGCCTCTGGGCTAAGTGTCCTGTTCTGCCCCTTTAAGACTTCCCTTTAAGACTTAATTAATAAGATGGCATCAATAAGTCTTTACATATCAAAAGCACTCTCTAAACCAAAACAACAACAGCAACAATGAAAGAGAGAAAAAAAAAAGGGAAAAACACACGATTTTCTTTGTCCTCAGGTGCTGGTCTCAGGCACCCGCTCACCTGTCTTGCTGCCCTGTTTCCCTAGTATTGGGGTCCCTGTCCCTTTAAGGCTTCCAAAAAGCACTCGCCAAAAAAAAAAAAAACTGCTCCCGTTTCTTTGTTCTCCAGCGCCGGCCTCAGGCACCCACTCACCAGTCCTGCCGCCCTGTTTCCCTAGTATTCAGGACCCCATGCATGCACTGTGTCTGTGCTCTGGTCTGGAATCCTGGGGCTGGGTGTTCAGCAGTCCTGGGCTCTCTCTCTCTCCCTGCTGACTCCTCTCCACCCGCCAGGAGCTGGGGGGAGGGGCGCTCGGGTCCCGCCGGGCTGGGGCTTGTATCTTACCCCCTTCGTGAGGCACTGGGTTCTCACAGGTGTGGATGTGGTCTGGATGTTGTCCTGTGTCCTCTGGTCTCTATTTTAGGAAGAGTTGTCTTTGTTACATTTTCATAGATATATGTGGTTTTGGGAGGAGATTTCCGCTGCTCTACTCACGCTGCCAACCTGGCTCCACCCCCCAGATTCTCTTAATTTTGTTAGGATTTGAAATTTAAAAATTTTTGCTTATCACTGCATATAGAAACCATATATATATAAACCATATATAAATGTATATATTAAAATATATATACATATAACTGTATAGAGATATAGACATACAGATAGATGGATCTACATATGTATCTGCATTTATCTATCATTTATCATCTACCTATCTATATGCCTCAATAACTTAAGGCATTTTTAACTACAGCTGATTGCAGTTACCCTTGTGGAGAACCACCAAATCACAAGGGTAGGCAGCATTAGAAGAAAAAAGAAGCAATTGACCTATAAAACATACTGAAAATAATTAATAAGATGGCATCAATAAGTCTTTACATATCAATAACTACTCTAAATGTAATTTGATTGAGTTCTACAGTCAAAAGGCACAGAATCACTGGATAATTAATAAACAAGATCTAATTATACGCTGCCTACAAGAGACTCACTTCAGCTTTAAGGACACCCAGAAGCTCAAAATGAAGGGACTGAAAAAGAAAAGATATTCCATGCAAGCAGAAACCAGAAGAAGGTGTATGGGGGTAGCGATACTAATTTCAGGCAAATAGACTTTAAGCCAAAAATGATAACAAGACAAAAAAGGTCATTGTATAATGATCAGGGTCAACTCATTTAGAGGCTCTAACAATTGTAAAACATATGTACCCAATATTGGAGCACCTAAATATATCAAGTAAATACTACTATGTCTGAAGGGAGAAACAGACAACAATATAATAATAGTAGGGGATTTCAATACCTCACTTTCAGTAAAAGCTTGTCCAGGCAGAAAAAGCAACAAGAAAAAGTTGGACTTGAATAATACTTTAGACCAAATGGACTTCACATTTACAGAACATTCCATCTAACAGCAGCAGATACACTCTTTAGATATGCACACTGAACCAACTTGTAGTCAGAAGATGAAAAAGTTCTGAAGATCTAATGCACAGTATTGTGTTTATAATTAACAATAACATGTATTATGCTTCAAAGTTGTGAGAGGCTAGGTCTTAAATGTTCTCACTGCAAAAAATAAGTCATTATATAATGTGATGAATGTGATAGCTTACACTATGTTGGTGATATTACAATATATAAATGTATCAAATCATCATGTTGTTCACCTTAAACTTGCACAATGTCTTACATCAATTAAATAGAAGAAGTATTCTTCCTCGAGAAAAAAAAAATTCAACCTGAAGATTATAGTGTAAAAATATCACCACGTATTAGGTGATAGCTTTAGACTGGTATTCTTGAAAGGAACCTATCCAAATTCAGAGATACTTTGCTCCTCAGAACTTTCTCAGGAAAAAAAAGAAAGCAAATAATGCACTGCTCAGGATGCAACCATTTATTTTTCTCACTTCAGGATAAAACTTCTACAGCAGCCAACTAAACCTTTGATTAAACAACATGCAAGAACTTGTTCTCAATGAAGAGAGGTCTACTTATTCAAATGCAGTCATGAATCAAGAATCCTTGGGTATTTTCCATTTCAAAAATCTCTGAAAACTACATGAGTACAATCTTAAAACAAAGCATTGATTTAGACAATGAGTTTAGGAAAAGTTGTTTTACATATGGCATTAGATTTCCCCTGAAATCTAAAGCTATCTCTGGATGGAAACATTTTTTACTAGTTTTACAGGACTATTTATACAACTGAGGTGCTCTTCAAACACTGTGCTTCTTCAAGATAACAGTTTTCTCTGCATTTTTGATAGTCTATTGTTTAAGAGTAAAATTTATATAATATTTGATATAATATATATCATATTTGATATATACCTGTCCTACTATCCCATATAAACAATTTTAAGGACACTGGCATGGACTAAACCTCTCCTCTGCCCCCAACATACACACACACACACATATGTAGTATTACATTATATGTTTCATGCTGGAGAAGACTCATCCTAGATCTAAATAAAGACATGACCTTATATCACACTGAAACACATTCTTGCACTTTAGTGTTTGTAATTCATTAAATAACACTGTGGGTTGCTAAAGTTCAAAGAGAAAACAGAAGGCTGAAGATAATAAACAATTAACATACTAGTAGGTAGTAAAGTTTTACCAAATACCTTTAAATATTTTAGAAAATGTTTAGACCATCTCCATGAAATATGTTGGATCTGACCCTGTTTTGTAGCAAACTTTTTATGAAATTTAGATTTTTCAACAGTATAATTGTAAAAAACATAACTGAATCTCGATTCACTATATTCTGGATGCACAAGTGCACTTCAGAAGGTTAATCTAGTAGCATGCCAACTCTCAGAGGACAAGTCGGGCTGTGGGTGACTTTGTGCTACCATCTGGCCCTGTTGAATGCAATGGGTGGCCATGACATTATTCATTAGTCCACAGCCGCCTGAGGTATTGGATTGCCGCCATGCATCACTCTAAATCCTTTTTCATTTCTTCAGACAGATCAGATTTATTGGCTCTCAGTATCTCTCTATCACTACTACATTTTCTTCCATCCTCCAGCTTCCAAATGTTACCCCATGTTAATTATATTGTTTTAAATGAGGTAGGCTGATGAAAGAGAAGGGATGTCTGGATTCAAAATTATAGTGGCAAGCATTTAAAAAGGAGAAAATGCTCAAATAACAGAAGTATCTTAGATTGTGCCCACACACAGTGGCTCTAAGGACAAGTAGCTGCAGTGAGCAGGGATAACACAGGCTCCCAAAAAAGATGTAGAGGGGGTCACAGCTGTGATCCTGGCACAGTGAACTCTTAAATGTGGTGACTGTCATTATTAGAAACGCTGAGTCTTTTTATTTAACTTTCTAGGGCTGGATCCTCTACGTTGATCTAAAGGATGACAATGTGAAGGCTAGGTGATGGCTTTCAAACACTCATTTTCTGAAGACTCTGAAAATGAGTCTACCCCTGACTAGTCTGAAAACTGTCAGTCTAAACTCTAAAATTATTAGAGCTGACAGCATTTTCATAGTTATGTAACAAATTACACCAGAAATACATATTCCTGCATAATGGCTTATGTTTCTGTTGGTTGTTGTTTATCTTAACCAGTTCCTGTGTTTGCAGCTCACCACAGTCCTGGAGCACCTCTGAGGTTTATTTAAAGA
Source organism: Manis javanica (assembly GCF_040802235.1). Classification (NCBI taxonomy): domain Eukaryota; kingdom Metazoa; phylum Chordata; class Mammalia; order Pholidota; family Manidae; genus Manis; species Manis javanica. Next base: position 137,359,550 of record NC_133157.1, on the reverse strand, counting down.
TTTCCAGTATGAATTACCTGCATTGTAATTCAGCCTCTTTATCTCTCTTACCTACAGTGGTTTTAATTGTTTTAAATTAGTTGATCCCATGTGAAGTCTACCTAATTTGCTCAAAGAGAGAGGCCCTGAGTAACTTAAGAACAAATAGGATCAGAAACAACTTCGAGAGCTTCAAGAATTTCAGAGGAGACACCAGCCTTGGCCAACACCTAGACTGAAGCTGTGTGAAAGCCCTTTGGAATAATAAATATGTGTTGTTTGAAGCCATTCAGTTTGTGCTAATTTATTACACAGCAATAGATGACTAAAGCAAAGTCCAAAAAAAAAATTACAGACAAAATTTTGCTGCTATGACAGCAGCAGAAATTTACTTATTAGAAAAGAGGTTATGTAAAATAATAAAATAACTAATCAAAGGTGCAAATACATATAATTTTTTTTTCTTTGGTATCATTAATGTACAATTACATGAGCAGTATTATGGTTACTAGACTCCCCCCATTATCAAGGTCCCACCATATACCCCATTACAGTCACTGTCCATCAGTGTAGTAAAATGCTATAGAATTACTACTTGTCTTCTCTGTGTTGTACTACTTTCCCTGTGCCACACCCCTACATTATATCGTAATACCCCTTTTCCCCCCTTATTCCTCCCTTCCCACTTTTCCTTCCCAGTCCCTTTCCATTCTTGGGTTCTATGAGTATGCTGCTGTTTTGTTCCTTCAGTTTTTTCTTTTCTTTTATACTCCACACATGAGTGAAATCATTTGATACTTGTCTTTCTCTGCCTGGCTTATTTCACTGAACATAATATCCTCTAGGTCCATCCATGTTGTTGCAAATGATAGGATTTGTTTTCTTCTTATGGCTGAATAATATTCCATTGTGTATATGTACCACATCTTCTTTATTCATTCATCTACTGATGGACATTTAGGTTGCTTCCATTTCTTGGCTATTGCAAATAGTACTGCAATAAACATATGGGTATATATGTCTACTATACTTGCCCTCTATAGCCATTTTGCAGAGAGTTTTTATTATGAATGGATGTTGAATTTTGTCAAATGCTTTTTCAGCATCTGTGAAGATGATCATGTTGTTTTTGTCCTTCTTTTTGTTGATGTGGTGGATGATGTTGATGGATTTTCAAATGTTGTATCATCCTTGCATCCCTGGGATGAATCCCACTTGATCATGGTGTATGATCCTCTTAATGTATTTTTTTTATTTTTTATTTACTTTTTTTTATTTTGGTATCATTAATCTACAATTACATGAAGAACATTATGTTTACTAGGCTCCCCCCTTCACCAAGTCCCCCCCCCCACATACTGTATTTTTTAATTTGGTTTGCTAATATTTTGTTGAGTATTTTTGCATCTATGTTCATCAGGGATATTGGTCTGTAATTTTCTTTTTTTGTGGGCTCTTTGCCAGGTTTTGGTATTAGAGTGATGCTGGCTTCACAGAATCAATTTGGAAGTATTCCCTCCTCTTCTAGTTTTTTGAAAACTTTAAGGAGAATGGGTATTATGTCTTCTCTAAATGTCTAATAAAATCAGCAGTGAATCCATCTGGTCTGGAGATTTTGTTCTTGGGTAGTTTTTTGATTACCTATTCAATTTCATTGCTGGTAATTTGTCTATTAAGATTTTCTGTTTCTTCCTTGGTCAGTCTTGGAAGGTTGTAGTTTTCTAGAAAGTTGTCCATTTCTTCTAGGTAATCCAGTTAGCATATATATTTTCATAGTATTCTCTAATAATTCTTTGTATTTCTGTGGAGTCTGTCATGATTTTTCCATTCTCATTTCTGATTCTGTTGATGTGTGTTGATTCTCTTTTTCTCTTAATAAGTCTGGCTAAGGGTTTATCTATTTTGTTTATTTTCTCAAAGAACCAGCTCTTGGTTTCATTGACTTTTTCTATTGTTTTATTCTTCTCAATTTTACTTATTTCTTCTCTGGACTTTATTATGTCCCTCCATCTCCTTAATTTGGGCCTCATTTGTTGTTTTTTCTCTAGGTTCAATAATTGTGACTTTAGACTATTCATTTGGGATTGTTCTTCCTTCTTTAAATATGCCTGGATTGCTATATACTTTTCTCTTAGAACTGCCTTCACTGCATCCCACAGAAGTTGGGGTGTTGTGCTGTTGTTGTCATTTGTCTCCATATATTGCTTGATCTCTGTTTTAATTTGGTCATTGATCTATTGATTATTTAGGAGCATGTTGTTAAGCCTCCATGTGTTTGTGAGCCTTTTGGTTTTCTTTGTAAAATTTATTTCTAGTTTCTTACCTTTGTGGTCAGAGAAGTTGGTTGGTAGATTTCAGTCTTTTTGAATTTACTGAAGCTCTTTTTGTGGCCTAGTATGTGGTCTATTCTGGAAAATGTTCCATGTGCACTTGAGAAGAATGTGTATCCTGCTGCTTTTGGGTGTAGAGTTCTGCAGATGTCTGTTAGGTCCAACTGTTCCAGTGTGTTGTTCAGTGCTACTCTGTCCTTACTTATCTTCTGTTTTGTTGATCTGTCCTTTGGAGTGAGTGGTGTGTTGAAGTCTCCTACAATTAATGCATTGCATTCTATTTCCCCCTTTAATTCTGTTAGTATTTATTTCACATATGTTGGTGCTCCTGTGTTGCATGCATAGATATTTATAATAGCTGTATCCTCTTGTTGGACTGAGCCCTTTATCATTATGTAATATCCTTCTTTATCTCTTGCTACTTTCTTCGTTTTGAAGACTATTTTGTCTGATACAAGTACTGCAACACCTGCTTTTTTCTCCCCTACTGTCTCCCTCCATACTTCATCCCTTAGCTCTTGCATATTTCTCTGAAGGTCCATCAGCATGGTTATGACTTTTATTTTGAATTATTTTTCAGGAAGATAGGTTATTTCGATCTCACCCGGCCCTCTCTCTGGCGTTTGAGGGTTTTGGGACTGGACCAGGTTATTCTGCCTTCTCATGGTGATAGGAGTGATCACCAGCAAGAGACCTGTGTGTCAGTTGGGAGAACAAAGTCCCTTCCTGCTTGCTGGTCACCTTGCTCTTCTCCACTACCTGTGCTGGATAACTGTACACAGGGAGCAGTCTCTGAGTTAATCCCCTGAGCTGCCGTGGGTGTGGTGGCCCTCAGGATAGCCTAGGGCACTGGAAGGGCTCCAAATGAGCAGTGTGTTTTCTCCAGTGAGAATGGTGCCCCTTCGTGCCTTCTAGCCTTTGCACTGGCTTCCTCTGCATGGGCTGGGCCGCTGTGCGCAGTGGGAAGCCTCTGGGTCTGGCCTTGTTAGCTGCACACTGGGAGAAGATTCTGTGTGGTTGCTCTGGATGGGGCTGCTCCCCAGCTGGTCCGCAGCAATGGCGAGTCAGCCAGTTTGCTTGCAGTGCCAGTAGGGAGAATGAATGGCAGGCTGCTTATCACCAGGAGGGGCTTTGGAGCTGTGTTGCCACCCAGGGGTTACTGTACCTGAAATTCCTTAAAATTCCCAGCCTGCTGGGCTAAGTATGCCAGGACAATTTTTTCTACCTGTCAAAGCCTTGTCCCTTTAAGACTTTTAAACCATCCACTTTTCCTTTGTCCCAGGGAAGCTGGTTGTGTGGACTTGTTTGCAGTCTTAGTCTTGGATTTTACTTTTCTGTTTCTCTAATATCCAATACACCAGGCAATGTGTGTCTGTGATCCCAGTGCACATTTACTAGGGCTGGTTATTTAGCAGTCCTGTGCTTCCACTCCTCCCCACTCTGTTTTCCTCCTGCCAGTGAGCTTGGGTGGGGGGAGTGCTCGGGTTCTGCCAGGTCACTGCTTTGTATCTTACCCTTTTCATGAGATGCTGAGTTCTTACAGATGTAGATGTGGTCTGGCTGTTGTACTGCATTTTCTGGTCTCTCTTTTAGGAATAGTTGTATTTCCTGTATTTTCAAAATTTATATGGTTTTGAAGGAGATTTCCACTGCCCTACTTATGCTGCCATCTTGAGAAATCTCCTATACATACTTTTTTTAATGTCTTGGTATGTTAATCCAATTCTTTGTAATATCTAAATTTGGTCTGCTTTGATACCATCTTCCATAGGTATATCTTAAAGAACTTATCCAATTGGAATCAGGACCTGTGGGTAAAATTGTAATATTTCCAGAATATTTCACCTGGCTTTAGTACATCTGCATATCAACAAGCATTCAGAGGTGGAAGGAAGTATGGCTTTAGTGCATTTGCATCATTCCTCAGGTGTTGAGTGAAGTTCATCTCCATATCAACAGGTAATTGCCTGGGCAAAGGAGAGCTTATCTGTGCCTGAGAGGTGAGGGGGAGGGCCGGGTTTGCTTCTGCTGGAGCAGGAAAGAGAAAAGGGCCCGAACTGTAGTTGGTAAGCAATAAACATATTTTAAACTTTATTTCTCCCTTTGACTGATTTCAGTTTTAGAGGTATTTTGCCCTGGGATTTCCTCTCCCTAAGTTTACAGGCCCATATTTTAGAAATAAGTAATGTTTTAAAGCCAACAGATTCAAGATTTCACTATTAAAAGATTTTCACATTGAAAACAACTAACATTTTCTTTTTAATTACAGAAAGGATTGTCCATGACACATCTTTTGGCTCATTACTAAATTCATGTAACAAATGTAACTGTAAAAAGTGTGCAAGGAACAATATTAAGGGCAAGAGGCCAAGTAGATTATGAGGTGATTGTCCAAAAATAGACTTTAATTAAATACTTTGTTGAAAGTTAAAGCAGCAAGTTGGTTACTAGTACTCTTCCTTTGCTGAGAGAATCTAACCAATTTTAGCTGATGGTGTGCAATATGTTTCCTTTCAGTGTAAGTTGCAAGCCTTTCTTCTAGCTCTTTGATACATAGTAGATACTTGTAACCATATGTAATTAGTACGATAGTGTGAAATGGGGTGTCTAATAATTTCAAAGTAATATACTGTGTTATTTGCATAATCTCAAGCTATTTCTAGATTCAATCAAACATAAACTGTGCAAAATTTCATTTAAAACTGATCTCTCTCATTTATAGGACTGCGGTCTCTTCCCCAATGCTATTATATGTTTTCTTAGACTTTCATTTGTCATCTTGTTCATCTTGAAATTATCAAATGATATGTCATATGAAAAGCAAGCATTAGAGTGCATTCATAAAAGATACTCATTAAATTATAATCATTCATATATTTTTGTTACTATAGACAACATTAAACTCCTGTCTTAACAGATTCAACTCCTAGAAGCTTAGAATTTTGTGATGTAGCTTAGAAAGAAGATAATTATACCTTTCTGAACTCCAACAGCACTGAAATTGGGTAACTGTCTCTAATAAATTATACTGATGCCTGCTTTTGCCAAAGAATTTTTATCTTTATTTTTAAAGTAGGAAGATAGAGTACTCAAAGACTTTAACAAAGTGCTTAAAATAATTTAACCATCCTAGCTGTATTTGAAAAGTAATTAAGCTTTCAAATGACAAAAGGTGAATGTAAACCATAGGGAAAGTCTCCTAGGTAAAACTGGTATGTAGAATTTTTTTTAAATGTTAAAAATGAAGCTCTGCCTTAAAATAGGCAAATACTGCATTCATTTCTCACTTTATCTGCTTACAGGTGAGACATAGTATTGATTTAGCTCTTCTGTTAATGTCATAAATAAATAGAGCAAACAAATACACTACAAAAGAAAGACATGATTAAATTCACATTTTTCTGTTAGATGTAATCCCGTGCCTATGCTTGTGAGCAGGGCTGCCTTGGCCCTTGGGCAAAGTGTAATCAGAAAATAACAGTGGAACAGAGCTAACTTCCTTCTTTTATAGATGAAATGACAAAAGCTCAAAGAAAGCCAGTAAATTTCTCAGATTCATAAAACAGATGAACAGTTGAGAGATGCCAACATTCCAGTCCAGTAGAATCTCTTGGCACCAAACTGCTTCTCATTTTCTTTTAAAACAAACAAACAAATTAACAAACAAATAAACACCTTTCATTGGCCAATTTCCTGCTGTGCTCAGCATGAGTGTAGAGAGAAGTACTTTCACTCAGGCTCTCCAGTGTCAGCCTGGACTGGCTGGCTCCCCACAGATCAGGCCAAACTTAGCTGTCTCCATGGCCTCTCTGACTACATGTACTCTAGTAAATAATGAGTGGTAAAAAGATGTAGCAAAATTTGGAAATCTTGTCTTTCATTGTTCTGTTATAATACCACTATATTGACAGGACAGACACTTAATAGGAATTGCTATCACTGGTCATACTTCTGTATTAAACCTGTGAGTTTTTCAATATAATGTGCAGCTATTAAGACAGCAAAAAGTGATTGGCCAAGCTATGCCAAATTGTGCTGTTGTGAATAAACTGAATAATACTGATTCACCTGGCATATCAGAAACCTTGCCAAGAACACAATATCTCAAACTCAACACAGATTTGCTGAGCATCATTCTCCCTGCTCTACATGCTGATTTTGAGGAACCAAAATGAGAATGAAAATAATTTTTTACAGTAAAATCTTGGTCTTTCTACTGTCACCAAATGGCTACATACAGTACAGGTAGTTTGACATCAGAGAGACTTTTGCTCCCTGGAAATCTCATCCTGATATATAATATAAAATAACCCAGCCTAATGCATTTGACCAAAAACTCCCACAATCCTATAAGCTTTAAAAAGCATGAGTATTTATGATGGGTAAGACAGATGAAAATGGAGAAAAACTGAAATGGTAAAATCTGGAAAGAAAAGCAGCAAAATAAAAAATAAACTGCTTATCTAGAAGATACTCTACACAGCATGGCTTACTGGTAATGAAAGGAAAGCTGTTTGTAGTGTAATTGCACCATTTTATCTAAGCCTAATTTACTCTTATTATTTTGGCATTTCACCTTTTCCTGCAGATACTTAGCTGCATGGATTTATCTACTGAAAGAGTGAACAGGTGGCTGCTTTGCTACTAGCTCTTGCCTCAAACGACCAGCCAGATCACTTCTGGGATGTGTGCAGGGTTGTGCTGTGTTTGTCCACAGGAAGGGTTCCAATGGTTCACAAATCTTCTTACAGGAGTGTGCAAGAAACTTTATGGAAACATTATACTTTTAAAAGGCACCGAGCAATAACAAATGAATAAAACAGAAAGAAAAATGTACTACCAGTTATTAGACCTTTCTCAGGTTTTCAAATGGACAAGAATATCCATTTGATTATGACATGATAGCTAGTTACCACCAACTCTTTATTTCTTTTCTCGAAGAGAAACCATTGTAATCACCTGGAACTATGCATTTTAAATAGATTGGGAATAGGCATACCCTCACTGATTTATTGATGTTACCAACAGCAGACTTAACAAAGCATTTCTTTTAATCTTAATCATACAAAACTATTGCTTCTTAATTTAGTAAAGCAGGTAGGATATTTTAGCAGCTATTTGAGTTTGTGACATAAAAATATGTTTTTTGGACATAATCCAAAATGTTCCTTCATTCCTTTTTTAAAATTTGTTATTAAATAAATTAAATATTAATATGATAAAAATTAAAATTAATTTTAAAAAATTAATCTGAATTGTAATCCTAAGAGCAGAACACATGGTGCATAAATCTTACTACCTTGTGTTCTGAGTAACCTCAGCTGAGGAAGATGATGAGAATAGAGCACAGCTGACAGCTGAATTTTGCTCTGGCCATGTTATCTTGTACAGGAAACATGAGCCTGTTCTGGGAAGAATGAGAAGCAGAATCAGGAGCTGGCCTTCCTCTGCAACGACTTGGTTACAGACCTCTAGGCTACGAGCTCCATGAAGGCAGTAACATCTTCTTCATCTCTGAATCCCTGTGATTAAACAAGGAACCTCATCTAGAGTGGGTATTCAACCCATGCCTGTAGACCCATGAACAAATGAATGAAAGCTACTAAATAACTGTCTTGATAATTTCATTTTCAAATAGAAAATAGGGAATACTCTAACACTGAATGATTTCCCATTGTTCACAAATGACCTTCCCTCAATACTCTGAAGGCAAATTAAATTAAAATTTAACTTGGTTCCATTTAGAACAAGAATTCAAAGAATCTCAGTTATTACATCTTTACCTGATATTGATTTTGGATCCTTTATCTTTTTAATTTGTACTTTTTTTGGTAAGGATACTATAGTTTATGCCTCAATTATTCAATATACATACTTACTAAAAACTGTACCTCTTCTAAAATACATTAAATGTTCAGTTCTGCTGAGTAAATGTCACAAAGAACCCATATGCAGGCAGAATTAACCCAAGAATTCTGGCATGGTCTTATGGTATTCCTGTTTGTTGAGGCAGATCTTCAAGAGGATGTGACTCACGAGCTGGCCCTGGGCAATCAGAGGCTCCTTAGCCCTTCCCTTGTCCTTGGAATACATGTTCTGCCCACCATTCCCACATGGGTGCTGTTCCTTCCAAGGATACAGCCTGAGAGTAAGGTACTGTTGAAAACCTCTTGACTGAATATAAATCTGAACACCATTAAGGCTTCTATATAAACTTTAGGATTTTGGCAGGTGGATGTGAAGATCTACTTGTCTTTGACCACCTAAGGCAAACCTCACATATAAGTTCCCTTGCTTATTATACCTGCCACCTACCAATTTGGAATGGTCTGCCACTTTTTTCAGTGACTCTTTGTTTTCCATGTACAGGGACTAGTTTGCAAGATAACACTGGTATCATGGAGTTAAAATGTTGTCAACTTCTCTCCTATGCAGGCTGTAACCACATAGCCACAGAAATAAAACAGGCAGTTATCAATAGCAGATGATAGTAGAGTCCATTTATAACTAGATTTCTGAACTAAATTACCGATTTCAGTCTCCAATGGTTCCCAGTGTGTGGTCCCTGGATCAGCAGCTTCTGGGAACTTGTTAGAAATGAAAATTCAGTCTCCAGGAGCGGGAAAATAGATGGTGGCAGGAGAAGTGAGGCAGAAACCTCATTTCTCATATAAAACAAAAAAATACAGAAAATGCCACTAATCCTGAAAAAGTGACCCAAAGGCTGTAGAACAGACTGCCTGCATTTGGAGAAAAAGAGAAGACTTCACAGAAAAGGGTAAAGTAGCAAAGCCATGGTCTGGTGGGACCCAAGCCCTTCCTAGTCCCCATCCCACAGGTGGGAGGAAGAGAAACAGAGTGGGGAGGGAGTGGAGGCCTGGGATTGCTGAACACCCAGCCCTGGAGATCTGCTCCAGGAGCACAAACCCACATTACATGGTGCTCTGGAGATTAGTGGGACTGGAAAGCAAGGAGAGAATATTCAGAGATACTGAGATTCTGGCCATTTGTAGAGAAGAGGTATGCACAACCAGGCCCCTGGGACAAGGCAAACAAAATTAAAAAATGAACAAATAGAACTACATCAAACTAAAAAGCTTCTGTTGAGCAAAGAACACCATCAGCAGAAAAAGCATATCTTACAACTATGGGAGAATATGTTCATAAATGACTTCCCCCACAATAAGGGGTTAACATCCAAGATACATAAAGAAATCACATGCCTCAACACCCCACTACAAAAATATAACCCTACTAAAAAAATGGGTGGAGGATCTGAACACTTTTCCAAAGAAGAACTTTGAATGGCCAACAGGCACATGTAAAGATGCTCCACATCGCTAATCATCAGGGAAATGCATATCAAAACCACAATGAGATATCACCTCACACCAGTAAGAATGGCCAGCATCAACAGACAGAAACAACAAATGCTGAAAAGGAAGCAGAGAAAGGGGAACCCTCCTATGCTGTTGGTGGGAATGTAAATTAGTTCAACCATCGTGGAAAGCAGTATGGAGGTTCCTCAAAAAAACTAAAAGTAGAAATAAAATTTGACCCAGTAATTCCAGTCCTAGCAATTTACCAGAAGAAAGCAAGACCCCAGATTCAAAAAGACATATGCACCCCTATGTTTATTGCAGCACTATTTACAATAGCCAAGAAATGGAAGCAACCTAAGTGTCCATCAGTAGATGAATGGATAAAGAAGATGTGGTACATATACACAATGGAATATTACTCAACCATAAGAAGAAAACAAATCCTACCATTTTCAACAACATGGATGGAGCTAGAGGGTATTATGCTCAGTGAAATAAGCCAAGTGGAGAAAGACAAGTATCAAATGATTTCACACATTTGTGGAGTATAAGAACAAAGCAAAATTGAAGGAACAAGATAGCAGCAGACTCACAGACTCCAAGAAGGGACTGGCAGTTACCAAAGGGAAGGGGTTGGAAAGTGTGAGTGGGGAGGGAGGGAGGGAGAAGGGGATAAAGGGGCACTATAATTAGCACACACAGTATAGCTAGGTCATGGGGAAGGCAGTATAGCACAGAGAAGACAAGTAATGACTCTATAGCATCTGACTACCCTGATGGACAGTGATTGCAATGGGGTGGGAGGGAGGGACTTGATGATATGGGTGAATGTTGAAAGCACAAGTGTTGTTCATGTGAAATCTTCATAAGATCATATACCAATGATACTTTAATTTAAAAAAGAAAAAGAAAATTCAGGCTACATCCTAGACTTCTTATATCAGAAACCTGAGTTTTAACAAGTCCTCCATGTGTGTTTTGTTTTAACAACTGCTCTTTGATATTTATGAGTATCCAAAAACATAATAAAGCCATTGGGTAAAATTATTCAAGTACTCTTGTTTTACGAATTTCATTCTTAAATTCATAGCACCTATGTTGATTTAACTGTGTTCCTCCCAAGGTTCTAGGGCCTGGAGATTGTCAAAATAACATGTAAAAGGAAAGGGCTAGTTGTTGTTTTGGGCCCCTGGTACCAATTCTATGGGCCATCTTTGGATTTTGGAGGGCACATGTATGTCAGTTGGGTAACCTACTAATCTGGAGTGGAACTCAGAACAACAGCAGGATCACCAGCAAATCCAGGCTGCCAAGCAAACTGCTCTCTGCTGCTTGCGTCCAGTGGTGGTGGAGCTCAGAGTTTCAGTGGCAAATGGATATGCTGTTCAGAGGCTCTGGCAGGCCCTTTGGTGAATCACAGCACAGGCTCTCAGGATTCAGGAACAAACTCTGCCTTACACAGTGAATACCTACTCTTCTTTTGAGAAATGGCCTTTGGCCTATTACAGGGATTTAGATCAGAATAAAGACTTAACCACAGGCTACCAAATTATTCTGTGCCCTGAGTGTCCATTATGAATCCTGTATTGTTTGGGTGTGCACAGCCGCACCCCACTATCCCATGGAAGCAATGTATGTGTGATCGGACCAGGAAGGCTCTGAAAGCTCAGCTGCATTAGAAGTGGCCCAAATACCCAAGGTCCCCGTGCTCACCACCCTCTCACCCAGCCTGCACCTGTGGCCTCATGTGGAGTTCCCTATGACTGGTTGACTGATAATGAAAAACCAAGGCTCTGTTTGCAGAGGGTAGCTGCCCAGTGCACAGGCACCAGACCCCTGTGGACAGACACAGCTCTGCAGCCTTCCTCCAGGACAGTCTTGGAAACCCTTGTGGAGATCCTCCCAGCGGGTAGAACTTGGACCCATATACCTGGTTGTTCATTCTGCTTGGAAGGAGAGGTGATTCACCATCTGATTTGTGAACTAAAGTGAATGGTTAGGCTGAATTGTTAAGAATTTGAAGAAATACGACAGGAAAATTGGTGACAAGTAGGTTTGGGAGAAGAATGTGGGTAGTCGGCTCCAAACTGGCATGGAACATAAAGATATTTGTTTCCTAGGTGAATGACTGCCAGCAGGTGACTCAGCAGGGAATATTTTACTGATGAGGATAGCTGACACACTCTGGTGGTGCCAGTCTCTTTCTCAGCCGTAGCTGTTACACTCCGAGGGCTGGCAGGCAAAGTGGCTGCAGTGGCTGTGGAGGAGGGCAGGCATGACTTGGGCAGCATGGGCCCCACTCACCCAGGCTGCACTGGATACAGATGAGCTAACATGGTACCATTCCCTGGGGTGTCAGCCAGTGGCTTAGTGGCAGGTTGATTGCACTGGACCACTTCTTTTATGGAAGGGGCAGCATTTTGTTCTTCATGGAATAGCCACTTACTATAGATACCAATTTACCTTCCCTGACTATAGTGCTGTTGTCAAAATTATCATCCATGAACATACAAAATCCCTTAAAATGCCTTTCAAACACTACAGTATTATATAGCATTGCTTCTGACCACAGAGCTCATTTTATAACAAAAGAAATGTGGTAATTACTCCATGCTTATGAATTTCTGAAACAATTGCATCCTGAGTTTATACCTAAATGGATTTGTACAATTTGAATATTTTTCATTTTTTATTTAATCAACTATAAAATGAGCCCAATAATAGCATCTCCTAATAAGGCCAGTATGAATATTAAATAAAATTTTAAGTATAAGATTTTCCAAAACTATTTGTGAACTTTAAAGTAAAATTCTAATATTAGTTGCTTATTATCTGATATATATATAACATTAAACACTTTGCATGTATTATCCATTTATTCTCTCCATAACACTATTATGCATGTGGAACTAAGAATAAAAATTTTAAAAACTGTCAAAGGTCTCACAGATATTGAATGATAGCATCAACTTTTGACCCCAGCAGTCTAATTTTAGAATATGACTTTTAACACAAATTCCATGTATTTTCTAAGCATACCGTAAAGTGTCAATACTTTATGAAAGACCATTTGTCATTCTGATGGATATCAATGGCACAAGCATCTATTTGAATAAGCAGAATCTCAAGTTGTTCTTTGTTTTGATAAAAGTGAACAATCATAATAATTTTTTAAATATTGGGGGAAAAATGAGAAGTTTCATGGAAATAATTGCCATGAAAAGAAAATTCCTAAATTCCACAAAAGGGATATTTAAATATGAACTGGGAATAATTTGACATTTCTTCTAAAAAAAGTACAGCCACCATAACATTTTCACATTTGGTACTCCAATGTATATTATTTAAACAACTTTTTAAAGCAATATGAATGATACTGGATGAGTGGGCATGCAGGAGGAAATATTGTAAATTGGGGGAAAAAGGAATGCACTAGCCTCTGGTTACCTGGATAAGAATGTCATCAGTGGAATGGTGGGTGAAAACCTGTTTGTAACAGTTCCAGTAGTGAATACAAGGTGACAGTCTGGAGAGATGGGATATTTACAACTACTGTGAGGAGGTTCGCTTCAAGGTAAACAGAGATTTCAAGTGATATTAGAGGTACACCTGGAGTTAAAGAATGGATTTTATTTTCAATTTTAAAATATAACCATACTTGTGTTCTGATGGAAGTAAAGAAATAAAATAGAGTGGACAAATTCATGATACTTGAATAAATAAGACACACTGTCAGGAGAAGATTCCTTAAGCAGGTAGAAAAGGATTAGCATATACATTCCATTCATAGTGATAGGCAGGCTACAGTTAGACATTCAGTAGTTTGGTAGATTCCCTGATGGATACATCGGGTAACTTACATCTTATGGCTTCTGTGGTAGTAACATCAATGCAAAATTATTAGATATAATGAGAAGCAGGGAGGTTTGCTGACAGATTTGGGGAGAATGAAGATATAAATAGCCATCTCAGATGAATGATTATTGACAAGTAATACTTATAACTGATTGAGGTTTGGGATCAAAAATTAGAAGTGGACTCATCAGCATAATTGCATGTTTTCCTTTAATCATATTCTGCTATTTGGGTAAGGAAATAGAAATATGGTTTAACCCTGGTTAAGGTTTGTCCAGGTGAATATAGAAAAGGAGAGAAAGGTAAAAAATGAAAACAAAACTGGAGGATATATGCATGATGATAATTTTATCATGGAATCTAAGTTAAATATGGGGGAATGAAGGCACAAAGGATTGCAAATACTGACAAGTATGAAGTGTTGATAGATTAGAAGTCCTCAGCAAATGGGTATAGGATAAGTAAAGAATGTGAATTGTAAAGATGTCATATACAGTCAAAATACTGAGATTTTAGAGAAAGTACAGTATAAAGCAATAATATAATTTAGAGAACTAACAGGAATGGATAGTTCTGGAAGAATAGGCACAGAGCTAAAAGCCAAGAAGTTGAGAACTGAAAGCCCAGAGGCTTGACTCTTCTGCATGAATACTGACACATAATAAATGCATACATGGTCCAGAGAAACTGATGATTCAGATACTAAAATATCTAGTAAATGAGCAAGAGTGTCCAAATTTCAGTAAATGATGTCATCATGTGTAAAAGCAACAGAAACCAGTGGAACATATTGAAAAGGAGCAGCATTTCATGAGGAAAGAAAGAGAAGAACTGGACAAACAATAAGTGAAGAGGAGCAAGGTGGACGCATGCCTACCTCCCGGTCTAGTGGTTCCTCATTTAAAGAAGAAGAAACCACATTTAAGAAGGCTGGAGAGAAAGAATTGTCCCCAAGAGATCTGAATAAGGGCAAGAAGGTGAAGGGAATGTTCATGGTACTTAAGAGGATAGAGTAGATTTTGCTGGTGGCCCAGGTAAGTAGAAAAGAGAACATTTGGAAGACTCAGGAAATCAGGGAAAGGTTAGATCCGGAGTTGCACCTGTTAAGAGTTGTTAAGAGTGGCACCATCTGGTATAAAACACCCACGGATATTCAGCTTCTCAGTACAGTTTAGCTTCAGGACAATATTCAATTTCTGAAGACAGAGGGGAGGAGAATTCATCCACTCACTTTTGTCTCCCAGAGGATAAAGACTTGCCTTACAGATGATTCCACAGCACTTCTGGGTTCCTTGATATCTCACCTTAATGGGAAATTTCCAGAAAGGAGAAAATAGATGAACAGTATGAGATGCAGAAATAAGATTAGGAGCTGGTAACTTGTGGCTGCTGCACGAATTAATTCAAAGGTCCAGGTAGTGGCTGAAGCTAGAATAAGTGACCAAAAGAGACAGGTGAAATCAAGAGAATTCTGAATAAATTTATAAGAGGCATCTGGTACACACACACAGACACCACAATATAGTTTTTCTTGAAAAATGCTTCCTGGTTTGGTTGGGGCTACTTTTATCCCCAACCAATGTTTTATCCCCAACATTGTATCATCAAATAATTTTGATTTAGTAATATCTACCCATATTTTATATATTTCTCTCTTCTATTTCATCTTCAAATTCATTATATGTTACTTAACTGAGAACTCATTCTTTAGGTTCTTCAAACCCTGAACTTTTAAAATGAGTTGTATCATTCGGTAGAAAGAATATTGGATTAGTTGACCAAAGAATGAAAAGGCAGTCCTTGATTTGCCATTTTCTCAACATAAAACTTAGCAGAAATGCAATTGGCAATAATAGAACCAGCATCCATATGTCAAAAGCTGGATTTTGCACTGAAATAAAAAAGAGATATGAAATACTGTGCAAATGGCAAGTGTCATTGTTATATATTCATTTCTCTTGGTTTCTCTAACACATAAGCATTTAGACTAAGATTCTCATTTTGTAAATGGCATTCTTTTCTAAAATAGTTTGTTAATTCTGACCTATCTTTAGAAAATAATTTTATGTTCTCATTCAGATTTTACCACATGCTCCAATGAATTTAGACATTATACACTGTGTCACACAGATGTAGAACACTTTTGAACATCTATCTCCATTTTTAAATAGCATAATTATTGTATTGTGTAATGACATTCATTTCAGTAGAACTATGCTTCTTCGTTTGTCCAATTGGCCTCTTCTCAAACCATTGACTTTCCTCCAGTGTTATTTTAAAAATATGTAGAAACATCGAATTTGGACTTAAAACTACAAGTAATATGTTTCAAAAGCACTCCACTTTTTATACAGTATCATCCATTACTAGGAGATCTTAGAGATGAAATTTTGCATCATTCCTTTACCTTTAATCATTTTTTATACACATATTGGCAAGCAAATTAATTTAAAAAGAAAATAAAAAACCTGTTAACTGTTAATACATTGTACTAATGTTATTTTCTTAAATATTCAAAAAAATGTTAACTTGCTGAAGCAATGAATGTTCTAAATATCAGTTGAACTCAATTCAAATTAAAAAGTAAAAATATACTGTGTGTGTACAGCATCTTATAAACTCTACTGAGTCCCCCCCAACAGACACATTTATGGAAGTGGAAAAATGAAAACGGTAGCTAGCCAAATGATTGTTCTTGGAACTTTAGTTTGTAGAAAGGCAAGGATGCTGGAATTATACCAAGATAATTGAATAAATAAGAATCACATTTGTGTCAAAATCCACGAGGAAAATCAAACAGAAAGATGAAGTCCAAAGAGCCAGAAACAGTATCTGAGAGGGTACAAGGTACAGAAAAATGAGGGTGGAGATGGCAGAGTGTGAAGAGCCATAGGATCTGAGCCAGTTAACTGGGAATCAGGCGCAGGGCCGTCGCCACCAACAGTGTTACACTGGAGACTCATGGTTCAGACAGGCTACATGAACAGAGCAGGTCAACATGCACTATTAGTGACAGAATATACTCAAGCCTTCCTGTTGAAGAGCTCATGAACTGGTAGGGAAAACAGGCAAAAATAACCTAAAATGTGATCATTTAAGTGTATAGAAAAGGAATAATTAATTAGGATTAGGGCACTTAAAAAATTTGTGGAAGGTAATGGAATTTGTGTTTGGCTCTTATGTGATAAGAAGTCTTTGAATAAAGTAAAAGACATTCCTATGAAAAATTAGTACCATAGAGAGTTAGCAGCATTGAGGAAAGATGAGATTTACAGGATGAAGCAAAACTAGATATAGATAGGAAAAACAAAAGCAATCATCAGACAGTGGGTGAAAAGTAAGAGTGGATGGTTGGAAACTGTATGATTGAATTTTTCAGAGAAGTGCAGGAAGGCATTGGCTGAGTACTGTCCAGGATATACTCTGATTAGATGAAGAGGCTTTATATTGTATCTGCTCATTTATGTCCTCATAAGTGTTGTTTGTAATGGCATTTTCCAACTTGTTAATTCCACAATTTATGGGTTAGGCACCCACTAAAATTTCTTTTCAGCATGTGAGTGTGAGTGTGTGAGCACATATGCATGCTTGCAGAGAGTAAGATGTGAGTGAGGAGGAGGGGGAAGAAGGAGAGGAAGATGAGAAAAAAGAAAAGGGGGAGGGGCAAAAATAAGAAATCTCATTTGGTGTCTCCCTCATACAACTTGAAACTGATTATAACTGCTTTAATTTTCAGTTTTAACTCTCTAATATCCATGCCCCCCACTAAATATCACTCATGACATGTATTTGCCTGGTTAGTGTTAGTTAACTTTGTTATTTTGGAACATATGTTTAAAATGCCCTTTAAATGAATTGATTCCTTATTCTAAAAGGATACTATGAAAGTTAAATGTCTTTTAAAAACTATGAAACTTAAAAGCTGGCAATATAATTTGCTGGCAAGGATATGGAGTACTAGGAACTCTCCTTCATTGCTGGTAGGATTGCAAAATAGTACATACACTCTGGAAGACAGTTTTACAGTTTCTTATAAAACTATACATATTCTTACCATATGCTGCCACAGTTATACCACTAGGTATTTAAAAAACTGATTTGAAAACTTACTAAAGCATGCACATGAATGTTTATAGCAGCTTTCTTCATAATCCCCTTCAGTAGATGAATGGAGTAAATGAATAAAGTGTGGTCCATCTAGAGTGACATATTATTCAGATAAAAAGATATTACCTAGCAAGCCACAAAATGGCATTGTGAATCTTAAGAGTGCGTTGTTAAATGAAAGAAATCATGCTGAAAAGGTGAATCACTATTGACAATTTTGGAAAAGGGACACTGTAGAGATGATTTTTAAAAAATTAGAGCTGTCCAGGGGTTTAGAAGTAGGGAAGGATAAACAGATGCAAGGTGTAACATGAACAGACAGACAGACCATGGAAACACCAAAGTACAAGGTCAGCTGCCTCCGACATCATCAATGCACAAAAAATCAGTAATAAAATAAAATGCATGCATTCAAATATGTAGTATTTGAATATCTGAAATCTTTATAGTATAGGAATCTTGTTCTGGAATATGGAAATTTCCAGGAAGGCTTCTCTACCCAAGTAGAGAACACAGCAAGCACAAATCAAGAGGCAGGTGCTCCAGTGGGACAGCTGCTCACACAACAGACATCCAGTTTGCTTTTGCTCATGGGCTATTTTCCATTCACATTTGAAGCAGTCTAGCTTTAAATATACACAAATATGAGCATGATTAAAACACAGGAAGCACAAGTAAAATCCTACAGGTAAGGTCAGAGACTATGAGAAATCCAGTAACAGGGCATGCTGAGACATGCAGTGCTTATTCCTTATGTGCAAAGTATCAGAGAATAGGCCATGTGGGTAGGCTATGTGCTATAAGACTACATTTAGTATTTCTCCTTTTCATCCATCTTCTCTCAAAACAACTATCCACTCAGACATGTTACTTGTCAATAGAGCATGTTGAACTCCAAAATAACAAGCAAACACAGAAGGCAGAGATACATACCCCAGAACAGAAATGTTAGAAATGTATCCAAAGGTAGCTTTTAAAATAAAATATGAACTACCCTTTATGAGGTGCTTTGAGGATGGCAATAGGGACTGTCAAATGAATTTCCATAAGCCTCTTCACAACTTCTCTTCTTCACTGGTGAGATGCAACACTTCCTAGGCTTCAGGCAGATTTACAGCATTTGGTCCTTTGGATTCTTGCAGGGTGGGTTTTGCGCAACAGTGAAGTGAAAGTTCACTGGGAGACACCCACATTGGGACTCTCCATAGGTAATAAGTGATCTCTGTTGCAAAGATATGACTTGGCCATTTGTGGCCAGTACCGCATAATTTTGGCACTTCCACCTCTGTGGTCTGCTCTGTGCCTCTGCTCAGTTCATTCTTCCACACGGGTTTCAAAATGAAGGACCAAGAGCTAGAGAATCACAGGGTTCCAGGAAATAGTGGCGTCTGTCAGGTATGTAGGGTTTGCGGGTATTAGGACGCCTTTGGAGGAAGGAAGGGCAGTGCACAGCTGCCACGTAGATCTGCGGAACTGACCCATTTCAGTGAAAATGTTCCCCCCCCAACACCTTCATCTTTTGGACTTCTCTGATACTTTTATTTAAGAGAAGGTGTAACTATGAAAACAGGTTTAGCTATGAAAAATCATTTGAAAACCGTGGATATAACCCAGCATTACTGGTGCACTAAAATGGGTTCTTTTTGCTTCCTAGGAATATATGCATTAGAATTTTCTGAGTTTATTCAAATGATGAGAAATACAGGGTTTAAGGATGAGGAAAAATCTACCTGAATTCGGGTGGTTAGGGGTCAGGTGTAGGTGAGGAAAACAGAGTCAACCTATTAGCAAACCATCCCCATATAGGTTCTGCTATGAAAAATATATCACTATATGGCTTCTGTGTCTAACAGAAGTAATTAGAACAGCCTACTTCTGTTAATAACAGCTGATTAATAAACATATGATTTAGTAATTAATTGCTCATAATCCTAAATAGCTTTGAATTTTACCATAATCCTCAAGAACAAAGTCTGGGAAATCCATTAAAAAGCCATCTGCATAGATGCATACAAACCTAGAACTCTGATTTTTATAACATACAAATATATACTCAAGAATGTGTCCCAGTTTATATTGTATTTAAAAATCATTTAATGCAATAATATACACAGAATATACTTTTAAGTGTTGGTGTTTCTTTAAACATAGATGACAATAAGTATTGTGATTCTCACTAAAGTTATACTGAAAGTTCTTGCACTGCCAAGAGATAAGGACTCAAAAACACTGTGAAAATATGTTTTTAAAAAAACAGAATTAGTGATTTCAATGTGAAACTTTGGCAGCCAGATTTTGTTCTTTCTAGCAAATAGAGTCCTTCCAAAAGTAACCTTCCTAGCACCAATGTCAAAGACTATATTCATCTTTCTTCTGTTTTTCCTTGCTGATTCAGGCTCTCTGAAGGTATATTTATTTCACTGATCTCACACTTTTTTATCCTTTGTGTTGAATAAACAAAAGAGAATGTGAAAGCCCCCAAGCTCTAATATTGTGAAGCCTTTTAGGACCACTTTGCCACAGCCCCTTGGACTGTCACAGATTTACCCTTTCTCCAGGTCTCTATAGATCATGGAGGTGGTGACAACCGTTCTAAACCTGCTGAGAAGTCATGGACCCCTCCCTAATAAAGGAAGCTTTTGAAAAACTAATGTGTATCACTCATTCCTCTGAACAATTCTCATTAAAGGAGCAACAAAAATTCACTATAGTTGTTTAAATGAATATGAGGGAAAGATATGCTCAAATCCAGTCTAACGACTAAACATTGACAAGCATACAGAGTTGCTGCCTTTCCTACGCCAGATATTTTTTTAAAGTTTGATACTGTGCTAGAGTAGATAGAGAGGCTTCATAAATCTTAATATGGAAAAAAACAACTCTCTTATAGAGATGTAGAGAAATGATTATTTTTTACAGTGATTTACAGTGTTCATTCATAGACTTACTGCAAAGTAATGGTCTTACCTGAATTTAGGTACAGCAATGGTTTCCTTTCTCAGAGGTCACTTCTCTGGCAATCTCAACATTCTGGAGAAGGGTCTAGAATCAGGAAGCAAAAATAAAGGCCCTGTGAGCACTCAAAACAGAAGCAGTGCAAACTATATACTGAAATTTTATTACTTCATCTATAAGGAAGATATGCATCCTATTTACATTTATATACGATTTTACCACATCTGCTTGTCAGTTTCTAGGAGGGATTCAAAGCCTTGGGAATCAAAAGGGGAAATAAAATCATGACTATTTCCCAAATGGTTTATGTTGTAAGACACAGAACACATTTTAGGGAAATTAGCTTTAAAAGAAATAAAAAAGAATATTTGGTAATCTGTCAAAAACTGTATCCTCTGTAGTTAGTATTTAGACCTAAACTGCCAATACTGCAGGCTTTAGAATTAGACTCCATGTTTAAATAATTGATAATATTTTAAAAGCATTCTGTGTGAGGAATAGCCTATTGATTTGATGCCAAGGAGTAATCACTATTTTTAACAAGGCATAGCTATTAACTCAGTTTTATATGGGGTGAGAGAGAGTTGTAAATCAAGGCCTGAGAAACAGATTGCTAATTCTAAAGGCTAGAATAATGTTTCTGCCTTAGCCACTTAATTTTTAATGATCTCATATGTGTTATTTGTCCTCTTGTGAACTCAACTGTAGCTTTGAAAATGCTCTAATAATTTAATAAAATGATAGCTAGGTGAGACCTCCTATTTAATAGAGCAGTGGTTATCAACAGAAGCTACAGGGGCATGCAGCTGGCTCCACAGGAGTTGCCTGTATAGCTCATCAAAAATATGTGTCTGATTAAGTAGATACATTCTGATTCTGAACCTGATTCAGATTTATACAACGTTTATGCATATGTCTTTTTAAAAAGACCCTGTCTTGCCAATGGGTTTCAGCCCCTGGCAAGTTGCTATGGATTCAATGTGATCAAAGAAATTGATAGCAAAACACTCTTTGGAGTGAAAGGGTTTATTACCTGGCTTGTTCTCCTGGCCATAGTTAGAGCACTAGCGTCTCTGCCTTTGCCCAGAGCACTGGGCCGAGCTCTCTATATAGTGCAATAATAGCTTATTGCCTAAAGGTGTGGAAGCGGTAGCCTAGCAACAGGCCAGTTACATCATCAGGTGAATTAAATTCAGTGAGGATCCTGGCCATAGGAACCCCAACTTCCTTACACACCCCCAGATAAATCTGAACTTTAGGCAAGTTGGGAACCCTAAACCAGAATATATCTGGGCTGTTGTCTTGCCTGAGGGTTTCAGCCCTGAGGAGGTTCACTACAGATTCAGTGAAACCGAGAAATGACAACAGAAAGTTCTTGGAGTAAAAGGGTTTATTACCTGGATTGATTCTCATGGCGGTAGGACACACACTAGAACCATGTCAACCATGTCTGCAGCCAGCCGTCTGCAGGTCCATAATCCACCTCTGTCTCTAGCTCTGCCCAGAGCATGGGGCAGAGCTCTTTATATAGTGATTCAGTCAATAATAGCCTATTGCCTAGGAGTGTGGAAGCAGTAGGCTAGCAATAGGCCAATTATGTGATCAAGTAGTTTATGGTCAGGTGAGGATCCTGTCCTTGATCAGGCTCCAAGTTCCCTGGCATGTCTGTCTTCCAATTTCTGCCTTTCCAGGTCTAATACGCATGTTTCTTATGTCATGTCTAGGATTTTCAGTTTTACTTAAGTGGGACAATAGGTAAAACTGATTCCACTCCAGTTTGTTTAGAACCAAAAATCTGATGTGATTTCTTGATTTAGGAATTTAATTGAAAATTTTTAAATGTGACTTTAAAAAAACACCTGACTTCAATAATTCAGGGTATGTCTTTTAATATAACAGGTTCATACTATTTGTATGCCCTATTCTGAATTTTCATAAATGAAATTATTATTCACCAAAAATGCTATCACATAAATATCACTAAGGAAAACAAATTCAAGCATAAATATGGCAAAGTTAAAGAGAATTAAATAATGAAATTTGAAGTATTTTGGAACATTATTCATCTATGCAGAAATTTAAAGTGATCATTCTGCCTACCACATTATGTAATGAGGCAGGACATCATCCAAACAATATTTGGGTTTCAACAGAGTTTCATCACAGACTTTTAAGGCAAAATCAGCATTATTCAACTGGAGAGTAAATTTTGATGTTTTCAAAACAACTTTTTTTCCACTTTTTTTCCAAATAACAAGTATTTCACAAGTTAGAGCTATTTTAAATGGAATTTGCCACTATTTGAAAAATGTTGCCAGCTTTGATGTTACAAAAACAAACTCATACACTTAAGGCAGGAAGACTCTAGCAGGTTTTGTTCTTGCCCAAACTCCTCTAACACCCTGTAATAGTTAACAAAAGATATCTTGTGTCTTCCAAACTTCAGCATCTTTTGTTACAAAACAAAGTGTGTTTTAACAGAGTGACAACCTCAAATTAGACTTCCCAGCAATAGATGCATACTGCAGTATGCTAATAAGCAGAGGGGTCAGGAGATTTGTGTTCAAGTTGCAGGCTACCTGGAGAGCTCTCCACAGCCCAGGGGGATGGTAGGAATAATATTATGCTACTTTAAGAGTTTTTCTTCAAGAAAGGCAAAAAGATATTTTAATTAATTATTTTTATATAATATTTATAGAAAAACGGCAAGCTCCTCAGTGATGTATTATTGGCTTTCTTACAGTTTGTAGGATTGGTGTGCCAAGGCAATGAGTTAAATCAGTCAGCTCAGGATAATAGAGACAGGGTGAAACCACATCTGTCAAAAACACTGCAGAGACCGTAGAGTCCTAATTCTTAACTCTTCCCTGTGTCCTGACCCTTTACAATTGGAATTTGTAGCATCTCCAAGAAAGAATGCCTAGTTTCATGTCATTTTTGAAATCTATGCTGGGGTTGGTCAGTTGTTTGCAACAGAGGTAAGCATACATAGTTCTGCAACTAGGCCTCAAGAAGTGTGCATATTTACACTTTCTCTCAGAACTTTTCCACTGGAAAGAACAAGCCCAGAGTAGTGTGCTAGATAGAGCTCACAAGGAGTGGGGATGAACTGTCCCTTCTGAGGCCCTGGACATTTGAGAGTTTAGCAAAAATGCTTATCTGACCTAGAGTCAACCGTTGAAACATGCTAGAGGCGAGAGAAGACAATTCTCAGCTGACCCATGGACTCATGAGCAACAATAAATTCTTACATTTTCAGGTTAATGAAGTCTGGGGTAGTTTGTTATAGAGCAAACCACACAACTGGAAAAAATGCTATTTAACAGATACCTTCATAAATTTCACATTTTTCTAACTCATTTACTTTGAATTTCTTAAGCAATGATTATATATACACTTCCTTATCGCATTCAGAAAACATCCTTTGCAGACTTCTATGTAAGCATTAGTCTGTGAATTATTCAATACTCTTCTGTTCTCTGTTTATATCACTGTTATAAGAAAATAAACTGTATATGGTTATTGCAAATCATTGAGATATTACTGCAAATTTTTACAATTATTCTAAAAAATCAAATGTCCTGGTCAATGTCCTGCATTATAGCCACATAAATTCATCTCTTATTCCTTGGATTTAATGCAGTGATTTGGAAACATAGGAAGCACTAGAATTCTGTTTCTTTACCTAAACACCAATTATGCTGGAAAATCTGTCTGATGTATTTATCTTGGAACTCTGGAGTCTATTAAAGGCTTGCACCTTCCAGGGGAAGTCTTGGACAATAAATTATAATTAATTTTTGCTCTTAGTACAGTAGCAGCTATCCCCATGGCTGGCAGCTTTGCACATGTTCGTAGAGCAGCTATATACAGTTTTCAGGAGCCAGGGTGGGCGAAACAAGACCCTGAACTCCAAATACTGGGGATCTGTGTTCTGATCACTGGCTGCCACTTCTGGGCAGCCATTGTTGTTGAACCTCCCCCATTGTGGTCAGCTCCTTCTCCATTCAGCATAAGTGATGTTTAGGGGAATTAAAAGGGCTAGCACCCTTTACCTCCACTTTCATGTTTCTCTTTTTCTCCTTTTGAAAGTCAGAAATTAAAGACGAGGACATGCAAATGCACAGCATATACATCAAGAGTTAGAATGCAACTGTGTGTGCTCAGGAGAAGGGCACAGAACAGGCTCAGAGAAGAGCTGAGAAGACCTCAAGTTGACATCTCAGACTAAATCTTGGCACATAGAAAGCCTACAAAAAAAACACTAAGCAAAAGCAAAATATATATATAAACAGCATACCCAGGGAAGACAGAGAATATGATTTCCAGGATAATTACATTATTAGAGTTAAATGTTCAGTTTTCAACAGCAAAAAAATCACAATGCATACAAAGAAACAGGGAATAAATTGACTGAAACTGTCCCTGAAAAACAGATCAAGATCTAGATCAAGACTTTAATTGACTTAGAGAAAATCAAAAAACTAAAGAAAGGTGTCAACATAAAAGTCAGGAAAATGATGTGTGAATAAAAGGGAAATATCAACAAAGAAAGCCAAAAAAAGAACAAGAAAAAAAATCAAAGAACTGAAAAGTACAAATAGAGTGTTAAAACTTTAGAATGTTAAATGATCCCCATGGTAACTACAAATAAAATAGCTATAAAATGTATGCAAAAGGAAATAAGAAAATAATTTAAACATTTCAATACAAAATATCAACTAAATAAAAGAAGAAAGCAATATAGGAAGTGAGGGGAAAAAATCTTATGAGGTATATAGAAAACAGAAAAATGACAGAAGTAAGTCCCTTATCAATATTTACTTTAATTCTAAGTAGATTAAGATATAAGGAAGCACTTTATACATTAATAAAAGAAGCAAGAAAATATAAAATTTTAAACATTTATGCACCAAGTAACAGACCAGCAAAATATATGAAGCAAAAACTAACAGAAGGAAAAAATAGACAGTTCTACAATAACAGTTTCAAACTTCAGTACTACGCTCTCAATAATGAACAGAAAATCAGAAAAAAGGTTAAGTACAGAAATAGAGGACTTGAACAACACAATAAGCTAAGTAGATCTAACGATGTATACAGGACACTCTACCAAATAACAGCAAACCCATTTTCTCATGTGCACATGAGATATTTTCCAGGATAAGCCATATGGTATGTCACAAATTAAGTCTTGACAGATTTTAAAAAGTAGATGTCACACCTGTATGTGTTTCAATTTATTGCTATTTTGTTTACTTAACAGTTGTTCTAGCATTATAACGTACATATGTAACTTATCACAGACCACTGGTATTAGTATTTATCACTGGACAGCCCTGAAACCCATAACAGCAGTAGTTACAGAATAAAACAAAACAAAACAAAACAACAAAGGCACAAAAAGCCTGCTCTCTGTAGCCTACGCATAGGGAAATGTGAGGGCTGCACAGAACTCCAGGGATACATTGTTCGTTCACATAGGCACAGCGTCAGGCTCGGTCTACCAGAGGGTCAGCATTGACGGGTTTCTTGTGGAGCCCCAGGATCACGTTCTGGTGAGAGACAGCAGACATCAAAAGAATCCATACCCAATGCCCAGTAAACAGCAGCCCTCTCCAGGGAAGTAGTAGTGTGAGTGGACCCAGCCAGGGCACATCCTCCCCGCCACACCAAAGCCAGCAGTGGCCTGATGTGCCACAGCAGCAGCAGTAAAGGTGGCCCTTCCTGGTGACCTCGTTGGTGCTGTCAGCCCAGCAGACCTGACAATGAAACTCTACTGCCTCCCAATATGTGAAGGAGCAGAACCTAGTCTGAACAGTACCAGCATTAGTGGGACCCCTGCTCAGTGACTGGCACAGCCACAGATCAATCTGAAAGAACAGCGTGAGTGAGACCCTGCTTCACAGGGTAGCATAGGAACTGACCTTGGCAGCTTCCCACCCAGCAGACCCTGCAGAGCCTCTGGGGTAGCAGCAGAGTTGGTCTGGTACCATGCTTATGAGCAAGGCCCAGCCTTTCCTGAATTTCCCACCAAAAGCAACTGGCAGCCCAGTCAGTACAAGCACAGGGCTAGAGAGAACCCAGCAGAGCTGGAAGAATGAAGCCAGCCAGAAGAGTATGGCAAACTAAATCGTCATTGGTGCTACATCTCAGAAAAGTTGGCCAGAACCTACTTGATAAAGAAATTGAATGACTACCTGCTGAAATTGAATATTTGGACAGGATCAAGTCTCTTAACATAATATATGAAATGTCCATTATTTAATCAAAAATAATTAATCAATACCAGGAACCAACAAATTTGAGTTAGAAAATATAAGCAACTGACACCAACACAGATGAATGAGATGGTAAAATTTCTAAAAAGGGTTTAAAGTAGCAATCACAATATTGCTTACACAATTAATAATTCTGTTGTAACAAATACAAAATTGAAAATGTTAACAAAGAAATAAAAGTTCAAAAAAAGCAGAATGGAATATACAGAATCAAAAATACAGTAACTAATATGCTTTTAATAACTGGATGGGCTTAATATTAGAGGAGAAATGAAAGAGAATATAATCAGTGAACAGATAAAGAGGATAAAGAGAATTTATCTGAACAAGAAAAAGATTAATAAAACTAACATATACTCAAGAATTTATGGAACAATATCAAGCAATCTAACCTTTTATCACTGAAATCCCATATGGAGATAAATCTGAGACTAAAAACACACACTCAGACAAATAATAATTGAATATTTCCCAAATTCGGCAAAAGATTCAAACATACAGATTCAAGAAGCTGACCAAACCCACAAAAAGTAGCCAAAAAAGTAGCATATTTTCAAGTACTGAAACATAAGAATTATCACATAAAAATTCTATATCTTAAGAAACTACTGCTCATGAAGACAGAATAAAAATATTCCCAGAATAAGAGAAATAAAGGAAAAAACAAGAACAAAAACAAAGAAAGAACTAAGGAAAAATGAGAGGGAAAAATATCTAAGGAAAACTGAGATAATTTGTTGCTAGTAGAACTACTCTTAAAGAATGGCTAAAGGAAACTCTTCCAACAAAAAAAGATAAATGAATAAGGCTGGGACCTTCATAAAGGAAGGGAAACAATGGAATAAATAGTAAACATAACTGAATAATCTTTACCTCATAAGTTTCCTAAATCATATTTTATGGTTGAACTGAAAATTGTAACACTGTGTAATGTGGTGGCCAGTGTATGTTGAAAAGCTGTGTGTACTATAAAGGTATGTATACTATGTATATATGACAACAAAGTTTTGATACTTTACTTGAAGTGATAAGTATTGTTGCTACCAATAGTCTATGATAAGATGCACATGCATATTGTAATATTAGAGCAACTACTAAGGAGATTTTATTGCAATTATTTGGAACACACAAATAAATAAAAATGGAATCAAAAAGGAATTTAAAAAGCTATTTCAAGTAAGCAGCCAGAAGGAAAGAAAAAAGGAACAGACATGAAAAGTGGGAAGAATATAATGAAAGACATAATAAAATGGCAAACTCTAACATGTCAATAATCAATGTAAATAGATCAGAATATGCTAATTAAAAGACAGAAATTACCTGATAAATTAAAAATCCAGACCCAGCTGTAAACTGTCTATAAAAAGTTCACTGCAAACATAGTGATATAGGTTAAAAGAATGTAAAAGGTATAAAATTAAAATGTTAATCAAAATAAACAGGAATGGCTACATTAATATCAGATAAAATAGACTTTGAGACAAAAAAATTACCAGAGACAAACACTGGTATTAATTAACCAAGAATATACAGCAATCCTAAATTTTATTTTCCAAACAATACTTGAAAATAAAAGAAAGAAAAGCCAACAGAGCTGAAAGAAGAAATAGACAAATCTACAATTTTTCTTGGGGATTTAAACACCCCACTCTCAACAACTTATATTTAACAAAAAGAAAATCAGCAAAAATATAGAACTGAGCAAAACCATCAACTAAAATGACCTAGTGGATTTTACAGAAAACACTTTCAAATAAAGTTAAAATACTCATTCTTTCTGTGTATACATGGAACAATTATCAAGATAGGCTACACTTTACATCATAAAACAAACCATTAACAAGTTTAATGACAACAGGAAAGTCTTCAGATATGTAGAAATTAACCAACAAAATTATGAATGTGATTCTAAGAGTCAGTCTCAAAGGAAATTTAAAAAATACATTAAGCTGAATGAAAATGAAAAATTCAGCACCAAAATTTACTGGATGCACACAATGCAGTTTTGAGAGTGAAATTTATAACATTAAGTCCTTACAAATAATGGACAAAACATCTCAAATCAGTGAGTTGCTACTTTAAGCAAGTAGAAAAGGAGCAAACTTTACTAAATTGAAGAAAGGTAATAATAAGAATGGAGATGGATGAAATAGAAAACATTAACTAAAGAGAAAATTAGGGAAAAAGCTGATTCTCAAAAAAAGTGATAAACCTCTGTAAGATTGACAAAGATAGGAACAATCAAAACACAAACCTCAAAGACCTCAAATAAATGGAATGAAATATAGATATCAAAAAATCCCTGCAGTCATTAAAAGAATGATAAGGAAATACTGTGAAAAACTTTCTACTTTGAATTCAACGAACTAAGGATAAAATCATTTCTTAAAAATCACAAACTGCCAAAGTCATCCATGAAAAATAGATAAATCAAATAGTCTAATACCATTAAATAACGTAAACTGATAATTAAAATTTCATGAAAAGTAGTCTCTTTGCTGACGTGGTTTTACTGGAGAGTTTTGCCTATTAGTCAAAGAGTTTAGACCTCTTCCCAAAAACTATAAGAGGAGGGAACATTTTCCAATTCATTTTATGAAATCAGTGTTAACTTGACACCCAAAGCAGATAAGTACAACATATATTTGAAAGAATACTAAATAACAATATCTCTCATATACTTAGAGGTAAAGACATTCAAAAATAAATTTAAAAAAATCAAGCAATATACAAAAATAATCACATGACCCATCAGGACCACTATGACCAAATGGGTTTGGTTCCAGTATACAAGACCCATTCAATATTTGAAAGTCAATCAATAATATACTATATTAACAGTTAGAAGAAGGAAAATCAATGATCATATCAGTAGATGAAGAAAAAGAATTTGACAAAATTCAGTAGCCATTCATGAAAAACCTCTCAAGAAACTAGGAGTAGAGGGGAATTTATAAAAATATCTACAGAAGCAAACCAAAAACCCCATAACAACACAAAAACCACAGCTAACATCAAACTTCATAGTGAGAGACACAATGCTTTCTGACCAGTACGGAGAAAAAGGCACTAAAGTCTGCTTTTACAGGTCTAATTCAACTTAGTAGTTTAAGTTCCAGCCAACGTACAGATTGGAGAGGACAATGTAGAACTCTATCTTTCTGCAGACTGCATATTGTCTGTGTAGAAAATCTGAAGGACTTGCCAAACAAACTCCTATTACTAATAAGTAAGTTTAGTAAAGTTACAGATACAAGATCAACATTTGAAATTCAACTTCATTTCTATATACTAACATCAAACAAGTAGGAACCAAAATAAAAATACAATGCTATTCACTATCATACCAAAGAATATAACTTTTTAGTCAAAAATATAAAAAATTTTGTAACACTAGCCTCATGAAAGTTACAAAGTGCTGTTAAAAATATTCAAAGAGGATTTAATTAAATGGAAGACATACCATGCTCATAGATTGGAAGATAATGTTGCTGACAGCTGGTGTTCCTGGCTGGGCATAAAAACCACCATGTAAGTTTTATTACTCAGGTAAATTAAGAAATATTAATTTCAATTGTACTCTTTCCAGTGGAAAAAAAAAAAGCCTTATCTAGAGATGAGTACACTGATGAGACACAACAGAAAATGTCAGTATACAGGGCACAAAGAGACTCGGGGATGGATTTTGACTAACATGATTCCCTTGGTCTTTGCTTTTGAGTAAATCACTAATGCCAAAATATTTTCAATATACCTGCATATCAGTATGCTAAAGCCTAATTTTTAGCCCTGACCTCACTATGATACAGACTTTTAATCTTTTAAAGTAGTACTTTGTTAGAATAAGATTGATGGGAGTCCCTGGCTGGGGATGGAATGTAATCTTTAAGTTAAATTGACTTTGCACAATATTAAGCCATTTGCACTCTTTTTAGTAAACAAAGCTATATTTGTAAAGCTTATCATTGTGGAATGCAACACTCTTCTACTCTGAAGATTAAGAATACCTGACACAAATTTCTTGAAAGAAATTTTCAAGAATTCCTTGAAAAGGGGAAAAAAATATTTTTTTTCTAAAGGGTGAGAAAAACTCAGTTTATATGGGTATCTTGATCATGATTTTCTTAATTCATGATAATGAGAAATAAGCAAAGGGCAAATTTAAAAATCTGTAAATAAGGAAAGTCTCATTCTTGGACCAGAATGTTAGAGACATATTCAAAAGAATAAACTTTATCCCCTGATGTTGTACATCCATTCTTTATAAGATGTCCAAAAAATATAATATTCTCAACTGCTGATGTAAGGGTTATATATTTCAAAAGGCTGTTCCTATTTATGAATTCACTAAATATTTGAATGCTTACTAGGAACTCAGTACTGTTATAGAGTCTGTAAATGCAGCAGAGAAATAATACAGACAAGGAACAAACAAATAAATGTAATTTACATGATATGTGATATGTTATTTGCAGCAAAGACAACTGCAACCATATCTCCTAGTGACCTAAAATGTGTCCATTCTTAATTTACTTAAAAGCTTATCTACTTTTAAATATCTTTCAAATTTTCAGAACTAAACTATCATTTCAGAAAGAATGTCTCATAGTTATGGCTTTAACCTGACAAGCACCAGTAAATGGGATTTGCCATGTCATCTCCTATTCATGCTTGTCAATTGAGAATTATGTATTCTTTGATAAAAAGTAATTCTTTTCAGAATTTGATACTGCAACAGAACATGTTCATGTTCAAAGTTCTTTGTAATTGTTCATCATATCAAACACATCTGAATAGCAGCAGAGTGATGTATTATTCTTCTTAACAATTTTAAGCTTGCATATGAAAAAAGAAAAAAACTTTCTGTTAATTTTTACTTATGACCATATTTTTATGCATGTTCAGCAAGCCCATGGTGATACAGGGCACAAAGAAGAATTTCTTTATATCAAGATCTCTGAGATCAAGAAGAACATTTAAAAGAAAATGGAAAAAAGGCAAACACAAAAAAGTAGATGAAACCCACAAATTTATGTCTTTTAAGTTCAACAATTTGTAGTGCTAAAGGCTACAATTATAAAGATAACAGTTGTTATCTTGAAAAGGATCCAATATGTGATATTTTTGAATTCTTAATTTTATCATTTTCTACTTTAATCAGTAAAGTGTATATCATAATTAGGTAGATACTTGCCAAAATTTAAAACTAGAAAAATATGAGATTTAATGGCTATAGATGAAATGAGTCTGTTTTTTGAAAGGGTTGTGGAATAACTGGCTGGGTGGTGGAGAGAGGTGATTTTCCAGTTGTCATGATCTGCAAAGAATTTGAAAATGAGGCCAGGTATTACATACTAGTGAGGAGAGGGTCCTCTCCTCTGAAGACAGAGCTAGGTGGCAAGGAGCCTGGCTAGCTGAATCTGGAAGCTGGAACTATGAACCCCCAAAGTAACAGTGTGTAACTCCCCTCTCTTTTCCTTGATTAAAGTCTTTCTGTGTGTTTCAAGATGATCTCAGCTGCACCCAGTGGGCTGTGTTCAAGCTCCCGTTAGGTCATAAAGAGAATCTCCACTGCAGCTGTCCACATTTCTTCCTGAGGGGATTCTGGGCAGTAGCAGAATCAGATTATTGTCTAATTATGGAGAAGTGACACAAGATAATTTAGATCAGACCAGATGATGTGACTTCACATATGTGTCACAAGTACCCCTTCCTATCCCACCTCCCTAGATAAAGCAGAGCCTTTGAGGCTGAGGACAGATACGATAACAGAAGATGAAGTCCTACCAGCCACTGTGTTGTTCCTAATGACCACTGGATTTCAGGGTCAGCTCCTGGCTTCACCTCATTTTCCCCTGGCTTTGTTTCTCAGCTTTCGCATCCTGGCGTTATTCATGGAGCTGCCCTGAGGGTGACAGCTTCTCTCATCTAATACAGTTCTCTCAATAGCTTACTTTGTCCTCCTGGTGAGCTGCCGTCATGTCAAGCTCTCCACCTTTCCTGTCTGTAATTTCTGCAACTCATTTAGTTCAACCACATAACATCTTTTTCTCCCTCTTGCTTTTTTCTTCTCCTCATTCTTCCCAGTTTCATTTCTGTTTTCCTCATTCTTATGGGTAATATAGGCCAGATTATGGAGCATTTTGAATTTCTGGCGAAGATTATATATTTTATCAATGCATAATGAGGAATGAATTGCATTTTGGAAAAGATGATTTCCTCTTGATCTGAAGTGTGGTCTTTGTCTTCTGCCCCTTAAAGATTTAATCAACAATTTTTTTTTGATCTTTTGATCTTTCTGTACTTTTCCTCTGGGAACTCTCTCCTCACTATACCAGTCCTTTCAAGTGTACAGTCTATTTTAACAAATTCACTAAAGGATCAATCATTTTATATCTCTATACCAGAGCTTTCCCTGAACTCAAGATAAACATATACAGCATCCTATCACATCTCTCCTCTTACATAATCCTCAAGATCAACACATTGAAATTGGAAGTTAGCCATTCCCCACCTAAAACATACCCATCTTTTCACAAGCTCCATCTGAATCAATGGCACCATCACACTCCAGATTTCTAAGCCAGGAAACTAAACTTCATATTTGACTTCTTCCTTCCCTTGGCTCTTCACTTTCAGTGATTCATTAGGTTCTATGAAAATCTCTTAATTACTTCTCAAAGGTTTATACCCCCTAAATATTTCTACCTCCTTTGACCACTATTTTGGTTTATTCTGTAACCATTCTATGCTAAAATTTCCATAAATATAGAAATACTGATCACATGATACCCCATATAAAAACTCTGACTTATCCTAGCCCCTGCTGCAAAAGTTATCTTTCTGACTTACAAATATAATATTTTAAAAGAGCAAATGTATAATTATGTGACTCTTCTGATTCAAGTCCTTTCATGGATCTATATTGTCTCCAGGACACAATCAATACCAGTTAGAATAATATTCATTGTCCTTAATGATCTGTCTGTAAGTCTTAACTTAACCAACTCCTCTCCTCAATTTTACTATTCTGAAGTCATTGTCATTCCCCAGTGTGAATTCTTCTCTTTGCAACAGTGTTAATTCTCATTAGGGGTTTCATTGCCTTAACTCTCCTTTCCCTGCACCCCTTATTCTCTGGGTCTTTTTGCCAGAATTGCTCCCATTTGCTCTCCAAGACTCCTCCACAAAGTGCTCTCTAGTCTACATACTATCTTAAGTGGTAAACTCCCAAAGGAGAGCTGTAGCTAGCCTGTATTTCTGAAAGAAGTGCCCAGTGAGTATCAAATAAACTAATATACATGTAAGTGTAATGTCAACTTGCATAATATATATTAAAAATAATTACAAGCTACCCATATTGTTACTCAGGGGGATTTCATACATAAATTATTATTCAGGAGGGTCACAAACTATACATTTTGCTATTCCAGGAGATTTAATAACACATTATGTTACCTTATTTACATTTCATTCCTGATGAAATGTAAAACTAAAAAGTACTCTAGTCATTAATATAAAAATCAAAGCAGAAAAAAGAAAACCTTGTCAGAGTCTCTAAGAAACTAGAGCAATATTTATGATCCATTAAGAAAACTAAAATGTTTTCTTCTTGAAAAGAGAGGTAATTGTTTAAAAACAAAAGCATTTTTTCCTTGGAATTCATCTCAGAAGTCAACAAAAGTTTACCAGTACTATTAGAATACCTATGGTTTATATAATTTATTTCACAAAAAGGAATTTCAGAACTAATTGAAAATCAGTTTGTTATGGCAAAAAATCTGAGTCAGAAATTGATTTAAATCTCATAAGGCTCCAAGTGAAGATTATCTCAGAATAGCTCATGGAATCCTAAGGATTAGTAAATTTTCCTCAAAAGGCTTGGAGAAAGTAAGTACAATACTCAAGAGCGTGTATTCCTTTAATTAGAAAAACCAGCAAACACATTGCCCAATATATGCAGTAAATGTCAGACGAGCTGTTTTTTCTACATTTTTCTTGTTCTGAACTAATATTACTCCCAACTGATCCCCTGTTTTAAGTCCATCAGGTCAGTGCCTAGTTAGGTAGTTGGGCTTAGTTTTCAGTAATAGAGGAAGCTTCACATGGATTCTGAAGAACTTGGTTTAATTTCTTGCTCTACCTTACTTGGGTTTTTAAAATAATTTAGCTTTTAATTTCCCCAGAGGAGAGGAGTATAACCTAAATGAGAAACATATTTTTGCTTGAGTTATCCAGAACTGTCTCACCAGTGCCCACCGGAGTGCTCAGACCTTCTGGTACTCAATATACAGTGCGGCATGAAGAAAAGAAGAAAAAAAGAAGGGAGAAAGTCAGCTTTATAAATTGTTAAATTGAAATGGAGAGTACAGATATAGCTACTGAGAAATAAAAGAGTTTTTCAGCGACTGGTGGACTTTTCTATAAAGAATTAGTGCTCTAGATTGTGAGATTATTGATTACTCTCCTTGACTTGTATATATTTTCTATGTAGGTTTAATATTTTAAACTGTTTAGCTGTAATAATGGAAGAAAGTTATTTTTAAAAATGAATAAAATAAATTTATCTAATTTCCTCCATGTTTACTTTATAACATGCAGAGTTGAGATTATCTGAAGAAGCTGCCACATAATAGCTTTCAGGCAGTGCACCATCTAACTTGAGAGCAAACTTCTACTTTTACTTTTACATATATACATATATATAACACATATATATAAACTTACAAACATGCTCATAATTAATTGTAATGACAAAGATATGACTACTATAATTACAAATGTGTTCATAAATAGTAATTATAGGCAATATAGGACAAAGATTTACTCTCATGTGAGTCATAAAATAATTGAAGCAAGAATCAACAAATGACTTTTCCAAAGTCATTTAGATTTTGACAAAAAAAAATAGTGTATATTTAAAGATTTTGTAGCACTGCACAATAGTTAGCACACTATTTTCCTCAAATGAGCCATCTAGTATTATAAGTACAGACTTTCCTTAAGAGGTAGGTGTAGGAGTACATATTAAATTTAGAATGAGTAGGCACGTAAAATAACTTGTGTGTGTGAGGCTATAAAAATGAGGCACTTAGAATTTAGAGAAGTTCTAGATAAAAGTTATAACTGCATACTAAGGATGACCAAGAGAGCATTAAGTTAGTGTGCCATACTGCTTTTTCTACTAATTGTAGATTAAGAAAAGCCTGCAATATTATTTGCATAGCCAAATATTCACAATTTTAATTTTAATCAGACATTGCATATCACTGGCTAGGTAGTCAGAAAGCATGATGAATCAAGCAAATGAAAAGCATAAGCAAACATGGTTCCATCATTTTGACAGTTGATTTTTTCATAATAAACAGGAATTTTCATGACACAGATATTTATTCTGTGTGCAAAAGAAGACTATGCACATGTGTTAGGACAACAAAACCTTAATATACCAATTGAACACTTGCTTAAATAATCTTACAGCTTATATGCATCAAACAGTATTTCTGAAGAACAGGATTCTGGTGGTGAAAGAATATGTTGTCTTATATGAAATTCACAAATTTAAGACGGGAATTTGTACTTTGGTACAGAAGTTAGCATATGTTTCTAGTTGCCTAGTCCTCTTTTATTACCAGCCATTTCTCTCAATGATTGTCTTTGATTATATTTGTTGTGTTTGATTAAGGGTAGCCATCACAGGATAATTTGTTGGTACAAAATTGACTTCAACTATTGACAATGTATCCTGAAAGGAAAGGAGCGACACACAGCAGCAATTCACTGGAGAGTTCCGCTTTATTAGGGAAAGGTGCTGGGTTATACAGGAAGGAGCATAGGGTGATTGTGGTGTTACTTCTACGGGGCTGGTGGCTGTTGGCTAGGTGCTGGGATTGGGAGGGGGGCGAGAGGTGATTGGGCTTCAGGTGGCACCGGCGGGAACCAAGGATCCCGAAAAGAAGCCGGAAGTTTGCCATCTTACTGGTGGGGACCCTTCATTCCCCCCTTTCTCCTCTATGGGTTTGTGGACGTTGCTTTCTCTCTGACTGCTTCTTGCTGAACAGGGGTGGAGAAAGGGGTGAGGGTTTGAGGATTGGGAGGAAAGGGTTGATAGGACTCCCCACAGTAAGGATGAGTAGATGTGGATTTCTTCAGGTTGGAAATCAATGAAAGTTCCCTGTAACCATAGGTTGAGGACCTGTTGATTCCGATGGTGCCAAGAGGATATGGGTATCAGGAGCCAGGCATCTGCGGCCATTGTTTCCAGGAACAGTTTCCAGCGGAGAGAGGGGTCCATCTCAGCATGTGGTGAGGAGGTCATGTGAGGGTGAGGGATCTTCTGTGGCAAGAAGCTGGTAGTTCCTGAGTAAAAGCTGGTTGAAAGCTTGATTAGAGATTTTTCTGACTTGGGATTTGATGAACTTTATTATACAGGGTAGGAAGAGACAGATGAGAAGAATGACTATTA
This sequence comes from Manis javanica, assembly GCF_040802235.1. Classification (NCBI taxonomy): domain Eukaryota; kingdom Metazoa; phylum Chordata; class Mammalia; order Pholidota; family Manidae; genus Manis; species Manis javanica. Next base: position 137,322,256 of record NC_133157.1, on the reverse strand, counting down.
TGGGGCCTGCAATGGGCCAGAGCCAGGTGAGGAGGGGGTTTGTTAGTATTGAAGAGAATGGGTTGGAATTGGAAGCAGAGTGGAGGCTGGAGGCAAGGTCGGTGAGTTTGGTGATGTCAGTTTCTACAATGCCGGATTCGTTGATGTAATAGCAGCACTCTTCCTGGAGGAAGACGCAGGTGCCACCCTTCTCGGCTGTAAGCAGATCTAGGGCCTGCTGGTTTTGAAGGGTGACTTTAGCTAGCAAAGTGACCTGTCTTTGGAGAGAGGCTAGGGAATCGGCAGTGGATGTCAGGGCTCCCTCAAGTTTGGCGTCAAAATCTCTAACTGCCCATAGAGAGTGACCCAAGGCTCCTCCCGAAAACCCCACCCCAATGGCTGAGGTGATTAAAGAGATACCAACCATGATGGGAAGGAAAGCAGCCCTTTTTGTGCGCGAGTGCAAGGGAGGTTGGAGCTCAAGGAATTCTGCCATGCTGTAAAGTGTAAGCTGTGGGATTAGGGTGACGAGAATGCAGGGTGTATCAGAGTTGAGAGGTAGTGAGTTCAAAAGGCTGCCATTACACCAAAAGAAGTGTCCCGGTTGTGTAAAAGTCTTAGAGCCGGAGGTAGGGGTGTAGATAGAGAGGCAGTGAAGTGCACTGGAGGGGGGTGGAGTTGGGCCTACACAGTGGTGGATGGTGAGATTATCTGCGTATTCTGGTTCCCATAGGGGTATGTCTGCCAGGGGACGGAGGGGTTGTCCTTCTGCATGGAAGTAGTTGGAAATATTGAGGGGCACGGCGGCCAGCAGTGGGCGCTGTAGTGATGCACACAAGAAACAATTGGCGGTGTTGAGGGTGTGGTTGAGAAAGATGGTGGTGTCTTGAATGAGCTGTAACCAAGAGTAGGAGGAATAAGAAGATGAAGAGGTGCCATCAAGAGTTTGGATAATGACTTTCTCGGAATGTCTGATATCTGATGCAACTTGAGAGATCTGGGAGCGAGAGGGAACATACTCTCGAGAGATATGAAGGGTACCGTGGGGGGTCGAGGACCCCTTGTAGTAAACTGAGGCTGTTACTCCAGCAGCCCATCGAGAGTCCCAGGGATCTGGGATTGATAAGGAGAATGAGCCATTGGGATATTTCATGAAACGGTTGGAGGAGTAATACTGTGGGTACTGGAAGTCACCCATGTAGTGAATGGTGCAAGAGCAGTAGGGGCATCCCTCGTAGGTGTCTTGCCATTGCCTGCAATAGGCTTGTCTTTGGTCATAGAGGAAGCAGAGGTAGGGAGAATAAAGGTAGCTGTAAATGAATACTTCGGTGGAGGGAGGAAAGTGGAGGTACAAAGGCTCAGAGCAGCCTTTCAGAGGGCAGTCTGATGTGGCAATGAGGGCAGTAACTTTTGTTTGATGCTGTGTGTAAGTCTGCTTGACTTTGAATCACCATACAAAGGAGGGTGGGGCGGCAGGGAAGACAATAGGAATGAGGGAAAAAAGCGAGAGAGCAGTAAAGGAGGAAAAGGTCATGATTCGGGTATGGATGGCAAAGGGGGTGCACGGGAGATGCGGAGCTTCAAGGGATCAGAGGGATGAGGCATGGTAGAGTAGACACCGTCTTGGGCTGTATCCGAAGGACTCTGGATTGTGACTGATGGGTCTGGGGTGTCCAGAGAAGGTGAGTCTTGGGTATTTGGTTTCAACCTGGAGATATGAATCCAAGGGGTGACAGAGTTAACAGGCAGTGAGAGCTTGGCGGCCGAGGGGGTGCAGAGAATAACTGGGTGTGGACCTTCCCATTTCAGGGTGAGAGAGGGATGATCCTCTGGTGGCTTATAAAACACTAGTTGGCCGGGCTGTAAGACAGGAGGATTTTGGGAGGCGGATGGATCAGGAAGGAGCCAATCCTGATATTTCCACAATTCAGTGCAGAGGAGAGAGAGTAGTGGAAGGGCTATATTGGGAGGAATTGGTCCTTTGTGGGAAGGGAGCCCCGGGGGTAGAATCGGGCGGCCATACATGATCTCAAAGGGCAACAAGGAGGAAGGTTTCTTTGGGAGGGCTCGAATGCGGAGTAGAGCTAAGGGAAGTACGCAAACCCAGTCAAGGTGTAGTTCTAGAGATAGTTTGGTCAGGATGTCTTTTAGAGTCCTATTGGCTCTTTCTACTTTTCCTGAAGCTTGTGGTCGATAAGGACAATGTAAATGCCAGGGGAGCGAGAGCGACTTGGAGAGGTTCTGGATAATTTGGGCAGTGAACTCAGGGCCGTTATCTGATTGGAGGGAAGTGGGCATCCCGAACTTAGGAAAGATCTGGGTGAGGAGGATAGAGGCAACTACAGATGCTCATTTGTTAGTGGTGGGCAAAGCTTCTACCCATCCTGAAAATGTATCTACTAACATGAGTAGGTATCTGGTACATCGTACAGGGGGCATGTTAGTGAAGTCTATTTGCCAATCTGCAGCGGGGACATTACCCCTTGCTTGATGAGCCGGGAAGGGTCGGGCTTTGAGGGGGGTATTAGGGTTAGTGCGTTGGCAGATGGTGCACTTGCAGGTGATTTGGTTAAGTAGGGTTTTGTCTTCAGGAGAGAGAGGAAAAAAAGATTGTAAAAAATGGATCAAGGATTGGGGGCTGGGATGGAACAGGTCATGTAAGAGGCAGAAGAGAGACTCTTTGTCCTGAGAGCAGAGGGCGTCTTGTGATAAGGCTAAAACCGCAAGGGCAGATGGATTGTTGTCTGGTGAGTTTTCTGATAGGGCAACTGACCGGGCTACTCTGTTGGCTTTGTTGTTACCTCTTGCAATGGGGGAGTCATCTTTTTGATGTGATTTGCAGTGGACTATGCCTAGTCGGTGTGGGAGTTGTGAAGCCTCTAGAAGTTTAGTAATTAAGGCTGAATTAGTTATGGAATTCCCTTTTGTAGTGATGAGGCCTCATTCTTTCCTTACTGCCGCGTGGGACAAGAGAATGTGGAATACATACTTGGAGTCAGTGAACAATGTGAGAGACGTGTCCCGGGCCAGAGTGCAAGCTCTGGTGGCTGCAATGAGTTCAGCCTGCTGATTGGTTGTACCAGGGGGTAGGGCTCGTGCTTCAATGACATCTTCGAGGGAGACTACTGCATATCCTGAGTAGTGGATGCCCTCATGTTTAAAGGAGGACCCATCAGTAAACCAGATGAGGTCAGAGTGTGAGAGGGCTCCTTCGGAGATCATGGAGTGGCACAGAAGGAAGTTGTGAAGGGCTTCCAGGCAATCATACGAGGGAGTATGAGGAGAGTAGGGCAGAGGAAGAAGAGTGGCTGGATTCAGGGGTGGGAAGGGGAGGAAAGAAATGTTTGGATTTTGCAGGAAAGAGGACAGTAAGGTCAGGAGTCTGGGCGGAGGGAGAGTCTGTAAACTTTTGTAGGTTAAGAGATCTTTTAGGTGATGTGGGGACAGAATGGTAAGGGGCGCTCTGAATGTTAGTTTATGAGCTTCTTTCTGCAAAAGCTGTCCAGCGGCTAATGCCCGTAGGCAGGGGGCTCATCCCTGAACTGTGGGGTCTAATTGCTTGGAGAGATAAGCTACTGGGGCAAAGGATGGGCGATAATATTGGCCTAGGACTCCGAGAGCTTGACTGGACCTCTCATGAATGTATAATGAGAAGGGTTTTGACAAATCAGGGAGATGGAGAGCTGGAGCTTCTACAAGGGCTTGGCAGAGCTTAATGAAGGAGTGTCGGGGTGAGGATGATAATGGTTCTTCAGGGGGGCCCTTGCTGAGGTCGTATAGGGGTCTTGCCAAGAGGGAGAAGTTAGGGATCCATGCTTTAAAATACCCAGCCAGGCCTAGAAAGGAAAGGATTTCTGTCTTGGTTTTGGGAACGGGCAGGTCAGAGAGGAGTCATTTTCTGTCTAAGGTAATGGACTTTCTTTGTTGAGACAGAAGGAATCCAAGGTAAGTGACAGAAGGGGAAGAGATTTGAGCTTTGACGGGGGATACTCGGTAACCTCTGGAAGCTAGAAGGTTAAGTAGAGACACAGTGTCAAGTTGAGACTGTTCCCACGAGGGACTGCAGAGCAGAAGATCATCTACATATTGTAATAAAGTGGACTCGGGGTGATCATGGTGAAACTGTTTGAGGTCTTGAGCTAGGACTTGTCCAAAAATATGGGGACTATCTCGGAAGCCTTGTGGTAAAACTGTCCAAGTAAGTTGTACAGAATGTCTGGTGTATGGGTCCGTCCAGGTGAAGGCAAAAAATCTTGGGAGGAGGGGTCTAGAGGGATAGAAAAAAATGCGTCCTTGAGATCTAGGACTGAGAAGTGGGATGCGGAAGCAGGGATCTGCGATAAAAGGGTGTATGGATTTGGAACTAAGGGATGGATAGGGACAACGGCTATGTTGATGAGGCGAAGGTCTTGGACAAGGCGGAAAGATCCGTTGTTTTTTTTCACAGCTAATATGGGGGTATTAAATGGGGAGTGAGTGGGTCTGAGGTAGTTTTTGTTTAAGAGATCTTGAATGATGGGTTGGAGGCCTATGAGGGCTGAAGTGGTTAGGGGGTATTGGACCTGACAGATATACTGAGAGGGGTCACGTAATTTGATAGAGGCAGGGGGACATAGGGCCATGGAGGGGCTTGTAATGTCCCAAACTTTGGGATTTACAGGGTGTATAAGGGCGGAACCGGAGCTTTCATTGGGTAGAGGGGGGTTGTCGGCTATGAGGGCCATCAGAAAGGGAGTACTGGGGGCTGTGGGATTGGATATAGTTATGGAAATGTGGAGGAGGGAAAGGATGTCCCGTCCTATTAAAGGGATGGGACACTGGGGCATAACTAGGAAGGAGTGGGAGAAAGGTATGGGACTGTCTAGGATTGTGCATAAAAGGAGGGGGGATTTAATCGGAAAATCTGTTTACCTCCTACCCCGACTATAGGAGTAATCGCTGGCATGGTAGGGCCCCGGTATTCTAACAAGACTGAGAAGGTGGCTCCTGTATCTAGGAGGAAGGAGATGGGGTGACTGTCTACTGTTAAAGTAACCCTGGGCTCCTGTTTGGTGATGGAAATGGTCGGGCGAGAAGCCCCCGTGCCCCATCAATCTTCTTCTGCCAGCCCCACTACGGCGGGCTTAGGATGGGGGTTGTTCATCCAGGCTCCCCTTTGGGTGGTTGGGCAATCAGACCCCCAGTGGCCCTTTTTGTGGCATCTGGGGCATGGGGTGGTAGGAGATCTGGGGGAGGGGCACGCCCTTGACCAATGTCCCTCTTTTCCGCACTTGAAACAAGCTCCTGGGGGGGGGCTTGTCTGTAGAGGGGTGCCCAGGTTGTGGTTTTATCAGCTGGGCCAACATCTGGAAATTGGCCTGATCAGCTTTTTGTTTAAGGCGTTCTTTCTCCTCCTCCCGGTTATGGAAGACTTTAAAGGTCACTGTTAGGATCTCAGTCTGTGGGGTAGCGGGGCCCTGTTCTAACTTTTTGAGTTTAGCTTTAATGTCGGGGTAGCTTTGAGCTAGGAAGTATGTCATAAGGACATGTCTTCCTTCAGGTGTTTCTGGGTCCAGGCTGGTATACTGTAATAGGGCTTGAGTGAGTCTATCTAAGAACTCGGAGGGGGTTTCGTCTCTCTTTTGAATTATGTCTTGGAGCTTTTGAAAACTGACTACTTTACGAGCTGCCTTTTTTAGACCTGCTATTAAGCAGGAGGCAAAAATATCTCGAGAGTGGAGACCCACCGTGGTGTTATAATCCCAGTGTGAGTCTTGTTCGGGGACAGCAGTGGGACCAGGGGGACAGGTGGGGTCAGTCCTGTGGGTTTCGGTAGCATGCATTTGGGCGAAGTCCCAAGCTCGTCTTCGCTCCTCAGGGAGGAGAGTATTGGCCAGGAGCATGAAAATGTCATGATGCGTGAGGCTGTAAGACTGGAGGGTCCATTGAAACTCCCTGATGTATGTCATGGGATCAGTGGAAAAGGAACCTAGGCGTTTCTCTAGTTGGGCTAAATCTCCTAAGGAGAAAGGGACGTGAATGCACACGATGCCTTCGGATCCTGCTACTTCCCAGAGCGGGGCGATAATTTTGGGAGGCCCTCGGACCGAGTCTGAGGGGGACTGAAGGGTTCTGGCTCAGTCTGTGCGGGGGAAACAGGTGATGGGGGCAAAGCCACGATAATTTGGGGAGGCCCTCGGGACCGAATCTGAGGGGCCAAAGACAGACGAGGCTCTTGGAACTTAGTTAGAGGGGGGCTGAAAGGCTCAGGCTCGATTTGTGGGAGGGGAGAAGGTGAGGGGAACGGAGGAGGAGGGGGTGAGGTCCCGGAAGAGATGGTGGAGAAGGGGGAAGGGAGAGGATGGGAGGCTTCTGCAGGGGTGGAGGTGGCGGCGGCGGCGATAGAGGAAGGGGGAGGGGCTGTTGTAGGAGAAGAAGGGGAAGGGAGAGGACGGGAGGCTTCTGCCACGGGGAAAGAGGCAGCAGTGGCAGCGGAGGGTGGAGGGGTTGTAGGAGGGGGAGGGGCCGAAGGGGGAAGTCTGTATGGCGGAGGCTCATCGGCCGGGTCAAAGGTAATTGAAGAGGGACTGGGAGTGTGTGGAGGGGAGGGAGACGGCTTGCAGGCTAGGAGAACTTGGGGTGGGGAGCAGGTGGTTCAGAGGCTGGGATTTTGAGCTAGGAGGCGAAAAGCTTCAATATAGGGAATCTCCTTCAATTTTTTCAGGCGCTGGCAGTAGTTAAAGAGATTGCGAGTGATGTTAGGATCAAGAGTTCCCCCTGCAGGCCATTGGTTGTTATTGTCTAGGGGGTATGTTGGCCAATCTTGGGAGCAATATTTACAGAGAAGTTTTGGTTTTATATCAGGCGTCAGGGAGAGGGTAGCCAGATGCTTAAGCAGGCATTCAAGAGGTGAACTTTCAGGGAGGGATGAGGAGGCTCCCATGGCTAAAGGACAGAGAAGGAGACAAACAGGGGAAGACAAACGGAGATCCTCGGACTGGAGGCAGACCACAAGGAGACAAAGGGCGTCCCCGATGATCCTTGGTGGTCTGCGGAAACTCGTATACGAGTTGGAATTTCTTGGGAAGTGTGGGTCGTCACCCAGACTTCCCTAAGAAGGCAGAGTGCCCGATTCACGAGGTACCTAACGCTAGGCGTTTTCGGCAGACTGAACAGGTTTTGGCAGATGGAACAGCAGGAGGAGGGGGCGGGAAAGGGAGCGTTCTCATCTGCAAAGGAGTCACCTCGTTTATGGCTGTTGGAGGGAGGGGGGCGGCCTGAGAGTCTGCTGCAGCTGTGAAGGCCTGAGGCAGGGGTTTATGGCTTTTGGAGGAGGGGTCTGAGGGTCCGCTGCAGCCGTGAAGGCCTGAGGTGGGGGTTTATGGCTGTCGGGGGAGGGGCCTGAGGGTCCGCCGCAGCCGTGAAGGCCTGAGGCGGGGAGCATTCCCTCCTCATCCCCGAGCGTCAGGGCCTTGCCAGATGATCACGGTCAATGGCACTGCGATAGCTCGGGGAAGAGTGGCCCACCCCGGGGGGAAAACTTACCTAAAGGCCAGAGAGGAGTGGTGAGTGTGATGAGCCAGCGCCGGAAAAAGAGGACGAGGGCAAGCTGCTGCTGGTGTTGGGGGAAGACGGGGCCCAGTTAGGGTGTCCTGTCTCCCGGGTTTCAGCACCAATGAAAGCAAAGGAGCAACACACAGCAGTAATTCACCGGAGAGTTCCGCTTTATTAGGGAAAGGTGCTGGGTTATATAGGAAGGAGCATAGGATGATTGTGGTGTTACTTCTACGGGGCTGTTGGCTGTTGGCTAGGTGCTGGGGTTGGGAGGGGGGCGAGAGGTGATTGGGCTTCAGGTGGCGCCAGCGGGAACCGAGGACCCCGAAAAGAAGCCGGAAGTTTGCCATCTTACTGGTGGGGACCCTTCATATCCGAAAACAAAAAATTGTCTAAGTGCTTTTAGCTTTTAAAATAAGCATTTATACAAAAATGTCCTGATTTCTGACGTGAATAGATACCCCTTCCACTTAAAAATCAACTACACAACTGAACAAATGGTGAGAATCAGCTGTTTTAGAGTTCTGAAATTTGACCAAAGTCCTCACAGACAAAAGTATTTCTGCATGGAGAATACCAAACTTCAGCTAACAGAGTAAATAGTTGTACTAATGGACTGTGGGTGTTTTGCCCAAGGCTGTCCCAGAACCCCCTTAGATGTGTTGACAAAGTAGTTTAATTAGGGAGGGATAGGCTACAAAAACCAACAGAATCACAAACACTTGGGAAATATCTCACTTGACTTGGAGCATTGTCAGTTAATCTGGCAATCTTCTTGGCAATTGAAAAGATGTCAATGGTTTCATTAGCCTGAGGTCCAGGTCCTATCTGGGGCAAATACTGGACTGTAGGAATAGTGTGGGTTTAAGAGGGTGCTGCTGAAGCTGAGGAGGCCACAGATGTCTTGGAGACTGGAAGAGCTGTCTACATATTCTTGAGCGGAGTCAGCATGCATGTACAGCAGAGTCCAGGTGGTGCTAAGACCGCCAAGCATCCCTTTGCAAGGAAGCCTGTGTGTACGTGCCAAGGTGGCATAAAAAAGTCCATCGAAAGTAACAGCCAGGGAAGCTTTAAAGTGGCCTGACATTTAAAAACTCTCTCCAGGCCATACATACACATAACAGAAGGGACTAGAAACTCCCTGGCTAAAAGTCTTTGATTATATCCTTTTATCAGTCTTAAGTTTAAGTTTAAACTATTCAAAAATGCAGTTTTCAGCAGGAATCCAGACTTAAAGATAAAACAAGAAAATTTAGAGCAGAGAAATAATCAGGCAAACATTTCAGGGAAGAGGCACTTCATAAATTTGCCCCAGCAATTTACAAAACAAACAAGCAAGCAAACAAAATGACATCAGTGGAAAAAATCAGAATCCAGAGTTGCTACAGTATATTATCAATATGCTCATTATTATAAATAATATTAATCATGAAAAAAAGGAAGGTATGACAAATGCTCAGCAAAAAAAAAAAAAAAATTTAAGGTCCGTATATATTTATTCTGACTGCCAACAGATATAGGATTCAGTCAAGACTCCAAGGCATCTCTTATAAATATGTGCAAATAAATAAAGGAAATAATGCCTAAAAAATTAAAGTAGAATAGCAATGACTCAGCCAATAGAGAATCTCAATAAGCATAGAAATTATTTTTTTAAAAGTAAATCAATTGGAAATTCAGGAGTTAGAAGTAAAATGGATAAAAATTCTCTAGAACAACACAACAGAAAATTTGAGATGGGATAAAAAAGAATCAGTGACTTGACGATAAATCAAAATAAATTAATAGTTATCCAATCTGAAGTATAAGGAAAATGATTAAATAAAAATGAACAGAGCTTCAGAAACCCGCGGGACTATGCCAAGCACAGCAACAGACTTAAAACTGAGCTACAGCAGAAAAGGAAAAACAGAGAAGGGAGGAAAAAAATACATTTATTCTTAGGTTCTTTATTCTTTTTCATGCAATTGTGAATGTGACTGTTTTTTTACTTTCTCTTTCTGGTAGTTTATTATTAGTATATAGAAATACAACATATTGTGTGTACTCATTTTGTATCCTGCAGCTTTGCTAAATGCAATTGTTAGTTCTAAAGATTTTTGTGGAGGCATTAGGGTTTTCTATGTATTGTATCATGTTTTTGGCAAACAGTGACAGTTTTAGTACATCTTCTCCAATTTGGATGTCTTTTATTTATTTTCTTGTCTGGTAGCTCTGGTTAGGACTTCCAATACTACTACTACTACCTTGAATAAAAGTGGTAAGTGAGCATCCTTGTCTTGTTCATGATCTTAAATGAAAAGTTTTCAGTTTTACCATTGAGTATGAAGTTACAGGTGTGTTTCCTCACATACAGCTTTTGTTAAGTTGAGATATGTTCCTTCTAAAAGCACTTCAGTGAGACATTTATCATAAATGGATGTTGAATGTTATCAAATGTTTTTACTGCAACTATTGGGATGATCATATGATTTTACAGTTTTTGTGTATGTGTGCATGTGGTCTATCACAATGATTAATTTGCACATGTAGAACCATATGTGCAACCTGGAATAAGTCCCATGATATAAATGCTATTCTATAGTTTTCCTTTCTTGTGATATCTTTGTCAGATTTAATGTCACAGTGTCCTGGATCCTAGAAAGAGTTGAGAAATATTTTCCCTATTTTCTGAATGATTTGTATTGTTAATTCTTTAAATATTTAATAGAATTCAGTGAAGCCAGCTGGCTAGGCTTTTCTCTGTGGGAAGATTTAAATTATTAACTCATTTTTAACTTGTTATAAGTCTAAGTGTTATATTTTTAGGTGAGTCAGTTTGCATAATTTTTGTCTTTCTAGATGTTTTCTATTTCATGTAAGTGGTCTGCTTTGTTGACATATACTTTTGTTATTATTCCCAACAAGTTTTTTATATCCAGTATAAAGTCAGAAGTAATGTTTTCTCTTTCCTATTTTCATAGACAATCTATATTTTTTATATTTAAAAATGAGATTATATATCATGACCATGTGTCATTCATTCCAGGAATGTAAGATTGGTATAACACCCAAAAATCAGTTAATATATTCATTTAAAATCATATTGATAAAATAGATGACAAAAGCCACATAACCACCTAAATAGATATAAAAGAATTTTACAAAAATCAAACACCTGTTCATGGAAAGAACACCTCAACAAACTAGGATAAAACAGTTTTCCAGCTGATGAAGGTCATTTTCAGAAAACCTGGTACTAACATAATACAAAGTGATGAAAGAATGAATGTTTTCTCCCTAACTTGGGAACAAGGTAAGAATATAAATTTTCATTGATAGAAGAATCAAAGTGCTGATGGACAGTGACTGTAATGGGGTATGTAGTGGGGACTTGATAATAGGGGGAGTCTAGTAACCACAATGTTGTTCATGGAATTGTACATTAATGATAGCAAAATAAAAAAAATAAAGAAGGAAAGAAAGAATGAAAGTGGAAAACATACCACATTTAATTTGAAACTTACTACAATGTACAGAAATCAAGACATTGTGATATTATCTAAAGGTCTAAAGATTTCATATCAAACAATGAAAGAGTTGATAGGTCAGCAATAAAAGTTTATATTAATTTTCAAACAATTTTTGAAAAACATGCAATGACAATTCAATGAGAAAAGAAAGTTCCTTCAAAATTGGACAGTTATAAATATATATGTATACATATACATGTATGTATATATGTAAACTTATGCATCCATACATATCCATATATATGTAAAAGTAAGCACAAATATAGGTATAAACACTTCACACCATAAAAATACTCAGAATAAATCAAAGACCTGAAAGCAAAACCTAAATCTATAAGGCTTTAAAAAAGAAAAACATGCATAAACATATACACATGCACACACACACACACACACACACACACACACGAGAAAATTTTTATGATGTTGAATTAATCATAAATTATTAGGTGTGAATCAAAAGTTCCAGTACTGGGAGGAGAAATTGACTCCAAAGGGGCATAAGCAGACTTCTCAGGATGATGGAACTGATCTAAAATTTATTGAAGTGATTGTTGCACAAAACTATAAATTTACCAAAGAAATGTGAATTGTCATTTCATGGGTGAATTTTATGATGCATAAATTAGTTTATAGATATTAGAAATATTTAAGTTAGAAAGAGAATGAATATTGATGACATATACCTCAGAATATTCTATGAAATAAGCCTAAAAACTATACTATGAGTAAATGAAGTGTTAGAAAATTAAATTGATTTGAATTGATTGTTGACCTTAGAGAAAAAAATGGAGAAAAAAAATGAGTATTTATTATTACTCTGAGCAAGATAAGGGATTGGGCTTTTAGTTCAGCAACATCTTGTATAATAACAGTGGGAAATTATGAAGAGACAAAATGATCTAATAGCCTGGGTGCCAGAAAACTTTTCTTCTGAGATCCTGCCCTGATGGCTGAATGCCAGTCATATCTGGAAGGAACAAAAAGAAGATGCAAGAATGATTGTACACAGAGATGCCAAATTGGATAGAGTAATTTCTTCTGTGCCTTTCTTCTTTTTGGCCAAAATGGGTGTTTGGATGTTGTACTGTGCATTCTCAACCTGTCCATCTGCAAAGGCCAGCAGCATGTCAGGGAGAAAGTATAGAAGCTTAAGCCAGAGGCAGGAAGATGGTCACCTCATTTTGATTAATTTACTATAATGCAAAATGGTGTCAAGTGTGCTGAAATTCAAAGGTCTGTGTCATTAACAATGAAATTTCCTATTCCATATTTTCCCCTTTAAGACTGGCTTTAACTAATCATAATTTTAAGTTAAATATATGTATGTTTTTGAAAGAAAGCCCAAGAAAAATTATAGTTCTAGAGATCCCGAGTCACCATTATTTTAAAAATTTTAAGTAAATTCACAGCCTGCATTTATGATAAGTAATGCAGCTGTATAATTTTTCATGATTCTCCAAAAGTTTCTTTTCACAAGGAACTCAAAATATTATAGCTAATATTTTATTAGCTATAACAAAATAGAGGAATAATATATAACACGTGAAATACTAGAATTTACATATGAAAACACAATGCCTATAAATATAAGATTAAAAACTCAGAGAAAGTTCTTAGAGTCTCAAATTAACTGCTTAAACATTTGAGAATCTTAAGATTTTTATGATATATAAAACATTTTATAGGTTTAAATACATGCCAACTTCTATTTCTTGATTTGTACTTCCCTTTGGTAATAATTTATTTTGGTTTAATAGTAATTAATATAGCTTTGTAAAGCCCTTTTATAGTCCATTCAAAAAATTCTTCAAGGAAAGAAATTTAATTTTGTTTCTGACTTTTCTGCTGTATTGGCTAGTCATGTACTTTCATACAACCACACTGTCCAACATTTGATATTAATAACATATCAATGTGCCATTAATACGCATAAACCAACTTTCATAGGAATTCACTCCTTTTTTAATACAGGCATGCAATGTTTTGTTGCACTTCATTTTTTTTGTGCTTCACAGATGTTGTGTTTTTTACAAATTGAAGGTTTGTAGCTACCCTGCTTTGAGCAAGTCATTGGCACTATTTTTCTAACAGCATTTGCTCACTTCATGTCTCTGTATCACTTTGGTCATTTTTGCAATATTTCAAAATTTTAATTATTATACCTATTATGGTGATCTGTGATTGGTGATCTTTGATGTTACTATTGTAATTGATTTGGGGTGGCACAAATTACACCCTTATAGGATGGTGAACTTGAATAGATTAGGTGGTGTGTGTGTTCTGACTGCTCCACTCACCCTCTGTTTATCCATCTCTTTCCCTCTCCCCAGGCTGCCCCATTCCCTGAAACACAATGATATTGAGACTAGACTGGTTAATAACCCTGCAAAGGTCTCTAAATGTTCAAGTGAAAGGAAGGGTCCCATGTCTCACTTTTAATCAAAAGCTGGAAATTATTAAGGTTACTGAAAGCTGAGATAGGCTGAAAACTCAGTCTTTTGCGCCAGTTAGCCAAGTTGTGAATGCAAAGGAAAAGTTCTGGAAGGAAATTAAAAGTGCTTCTCTAGTGAAAATACAGTATAAGAAAACAAACAGCCTTATTGCTGATATGGAGAAGGTGTTAGTGTTCTGGAGAGAAGATCAAACCAGCCATGACAGTCCCTTAAGGCAAAGCCTAATTCAGAGCGAGTCCCCAACTCTCTTTAATTTTCTGAAGGCTGAGAGAGGTGAGAAGACAGAAGAAAAGTTGGTAGCTAGCAGAGGCTGGTTCATGAGGTTTAAGGAAAGAAGCCATCTTTGTAACAAAAAGTGCAAGGCAAGCAGCAAGGGCTAACATAGAAGCTGCAGTAAATTATGCAGATTATCTAGATGAGACAATTTATGAAGGAGGTCATAGATTTTCAATGTAGCCTCTTGTTGGAAGATGCCATCTAGGACTTTCATGGCTAGAAAGATGTCAATGCCTGGCTTCAAAGTTTCAAAGGACAGGCTGACTCTCCTGTTAGGGGCTAATGCAGCTGGGGACTGTAGGTTGAAACCAGTGCTCATTGACCATTGTGAAAATCCTAAGGCCCTTAAGAATTATGCTAAATCTCTATAAATGAATACAAAGACTGGATGGCTGCACACCTGTTTACAACATGGTTTATTGAATAGTTTAAGCGTACTGTTGAGATCTGCTGATTAAAAAGACTCTTTTCAAAATATGGCTGATCATTTCTATGCACCTCATTACTCAAGAGGTCTGTTGGAGATGCACAAGATTAATGTTGTTTTCATCCCTCAACATCCATTCTGAAGCCCATGGATCAAGCAAAATTTTGAATTTCAAGTGTTATTATTTAAGAAATACAGTTCATAAGACTATAGCTGCCATAGGTAATGATTTCTCTGATGGATCTGTACAAAGTCAATTGAGAGCCTTCTGGACAGGATTCACCATTGTAGGTGCCACTAAGAACATTTGTGATTTATGGGAAGAGGTCAAAATAACAACATTAATAGGAGTTTGGAAGAAGTTGATTCTGACCCTTACGGGTGACTTTGGGGGAAGTCATTGCAGATGGGGTAGAAACAGCAAAAGAACTAGTATTAGAAGTAGAGCCTGAAGATGTGACTGAATTGCTACATCTCATGGTAAAACTTGGAACAAATGAGGAAATGCTTCAACGGATGAGCAAAGGAAAAGGTTTCTTGAGATGAAATCTACTCCTGGTGAAGATGCTATGAGGATTATTGAAATTATCACAATATACCATAAACTCAGTCGATCAGTCTGCAGCAAAGTTTGAGAGGATTGACTCTAATTTTGAGAGAAATTCTACTCTGGTTCAAATGCTATCTGACACCATCACATGCTACAGAAAATTGTCTGTGAAAGGAAGGGTCAATTGATGCAGAAAACTTCATGGTGGTCTTATTTTAAGAAACTTCCTCAGCTAATCTTAAATAACTTCCACCCTGATTAGTCAACATCCATTGACATCAAGGCAAGACTTCCCACCAGCAAAAAGATGTTGACTCACTGAAAGCTCTGATGACAGTTAGCATTTTTTTAGCAATAAAATTTTAATTATGGTATGCATGTGGACTTTTTGGCATAATGCTATTGCACATTACAATATATCAATATAGTGTACACACAACTTTTGTGTGACTGGGATGTTAAAAAAATTAATTGGACTTGCTTTACTGCAATATAGGCTTTATTGAAGTGTTCTGGAACCAGAGCTATTAGATATGCCTGTATGTTCACAACAAAATGTCATTCACCACTGCTTAACTGGGAAACAGTCAGACAATAAATGTTTGTGACTAAGTGGACTTAATGATTTTTTTCACTCTAGTAGGCCATTGATAGGTAAAAGCACTATGGAAAACATTGTGATGTTATTTATTAAAGTTGAGGATATCCACACCTGAAGTTCCAGTAATTCTATTATCAGATATAGGCACATTAAAAAAAAACGGGCAAATGGGCATTAAAGCATGCCAGAATGTTTGTTCATCAAAACCATTTTTGTAATAGCAAAATAGCTTCAGGAAAACAAAGATATGTCCAAGGAAAAAACAACATGATTTATTACTGAAATGGAAAGTTGGTTACAACGGTGAATTAAATTAACTGCAGCTGCATCAATCAACATGGGCAACTTGCTAATGTACTCATGTACTCAATAATCACACGGTTGAAACATTAAGAAACTTTTGAATTCCCACTTCACATTTTTATTTTTTAGATTCTATTAACTTTGCTAAATTGAGTCCTATTCATGTCCCACTATCATAAGAAGAGTGTCTGCTGAGCTCCGTCAGCCAGAGATGCTGCACAGTGCTCTCCTGAAGCATCTGCAGGACCACTTCACACCTTTAAGAAGGAACTCAAGGAGTTATTGTGTATGAGTCACACCTATCAATATACAATGCATTAAAAATTAAACTGAGAAACTTAAAAAATATGCATCACCTAATTTAACAATTGACCCATTATGTGTTAATATATATAACAAATTCTTATAAAAATAACTGTTTTCCACATTTACAGCAAAACAAATTACTGAGAAGAGTGTCACTGTTGTATTATTTCTGCAGATCCCTTTCATGTCTGCCTCAGGAGACAACAGCTAGATTGTCCTATTTGCTTCTGCAATGAGTCTGTTGTGATTCTTTTTTTGAGTGATGTAGATGAAGTAGATACAAGTTTCTTCAAATCTATTTTCTTCTGAAAGCTTATATTTTATCATTGATGACAAATACTGTCACTTTTTTTTTTCTTTGAAGTTGTACAATCACTTGACTTTTGAGAAAACGTCTGCCAAATATTAAAGGCTGAATGACTATTTTTCATCTGTCAGTCCTTCTTTCAAGTGATAATGGGTATCCATGAAAAAAGTGTTCAAGCCACCATTTAATCTCCCAACTGTTTTTTCTTGAGAAAGCCACTGTACTCTGGTATGTGCAGTGGATGGTATGCATACTTCCCACTTCTGTACACAGAATAAAAAGATGTGTACTCAGGGGCAGATATTTAATAAATAATAGTTTTTCTGCTTCATCGATGGCATTTTTAAATATAACTGGCATTCTTTTTTACTCGTGGGTGTGTAGCAGTGAAGAATAGCATGACTACTCTCTGGTTTGGCTCCACCTCCTTGGTTCATGCTGACGCACCAGAGGTTTTGCTCACCATAGCTTTTGCAGCATATAAAATTATTAATGAAAGGGAGATATTAACTTTGAAATACAAAGAAATACAAAGAAATAACAGAAATAGAAATACACAGGATACTCAGAGGCTACCATGAACAATTATATGCCAATAAATTAAATAACCAAGGAAATGGATAAAGTTCTAGAAATTACAACCTATCAAGACTGAATCATGAAGAAATAGAAAATCTGAACAGACCAGCAATGACTAAGGAGATTGAAGCAGTATAAAAATCCTTCCAACTAAGAAAAACCCAGGGCCAGATGGTTTCACTGGTGAATTCTGCCAAACACTAAATGAATTATTAACGCTAATTCTTCTCAAACATTTCCAAAAAACTGAAGAGTGAACATTCCCAAACTCATTTTACAAGGCTAGCATTACTCTGATACCAAAGCCAGGTATGGATGCTACAAGAAAAGAAAATTATAGGTTAATATCCCTGATGAATATAGATGCAGAAATTCTCAACAAAATTCTAGCAAACAAAATTCAACAGTACATTGAAACTATGGTACACTGTGATCATGTGAGATTTGTCCTTGGGATGCAAGAATGTTTCAGCATACGTAAATCAATAAAAACATTACATCACATTAATGGAATAAAAATCATATCCTCTTAATAGATTTTGAAAAAGTTTGGCAAAATTCAGCATCTTTTCATGATAAAAGCTCTTAATAATCAGATATAGAATGAAATACCCCAACGTAAGAAAGACTATATATGACAAACACATTTAACATTATACTCAGTGGTGAAAAGTGAAAAGTTTTTCCTTTAAGCTCAGGAACAAGATAAGCGTGACCACTCTTGCCATTTCTATTCAGTATAGTCCTGGGAAATCCTAGCCACAGCATTTAGGGAAAAAAAGAAAAGGAAAAAGGTGTCCAAATCAGAAAATAAAGGCAAAATTTGTCTGTAGATGATATCATCTTATATATTGAATGCCTTAGATATTCTAAAAAATATGGAACTACTAAACTAATTCAATAAAGTTGCAGAATATAAAATCATAATACAAAACTCAGTTGCATTCCTATATGCTAACAACAAACTACATGAAAGACAAATTAAGAAAACAATCCCATTCACAATAGCAACACATATACTTGGGAATAAATTTAACCAAGGAAGTGAAAGATCTACATACTGAAAATTATAAGACATTGATGAAAAAAATCCAAGAAGGCACAAATTAATGGAAGGGTGTCCCGTGTTGATGAATTAATGAATCTGAAGAATTGGTATGGTTAAAATACCTGTAATATCCAAAGCCATCTATAGATTAAATGCAATCCCTATAAAAATTCAAATGGCATTTTTCACAGAAATAGAAAAACAATTCTGAAGTGTATATGAAACCACAAACGACCCTTAATATCAAAAGCCATCTGGAAAAAGAATAAGGCTGGAGGCATTACATTTCCTGATTTCAAACATATGACAAAGCACAGATAACAAAAGCAAAAATAAACAAGTGGGACTATATAAAACTTAAAATCCTCTGCACAGCAAAAGAAACATTAACAAAATGTCAAGGCAACCTATAGAATGAGAGAAAATATTTGCAGACCACGTATCTGATAAGGGAATAAGAGCCAAAATATATAAAAGACTTACACAATTCAATAGCAAAAAATCAAATAGTCCATTTAAAAAAACAGTAAAGTACCTGAATACACATTTTTCCAAAGAAGATATACAAATGGACAATAAGTACATGAAAATGTGCTCCACCCTGTATACTATTGATATTAGTATAAATTGGTATAGACACTATGGAAAACAGAACGGAGGTTCTGCTAAAACTTAAAAACAGAACTACCAAATAATCCAGCAATCCCACTTCTGAATACATATCTGAAGGAAATGAAATCACTCCTTCAAAGAAATATCTGTACTCCGATGTTCATTACAGCATTATTTACAATTTCTAAGCCATGAAACAATGTGTTTGTTGATGAATAATGGGTTAAAAAATGTGATATATTAATGCAATGGAGTATTATTCAGCCATAAGAAAAGTTGAAAAATCTGTAATTTGTGACAATATGCATGGAGTTTGAAGGCATTATGCTAAGTGAAATAAGTCAGACAGTGAAAGACAAATGATGCATGATCTCACTTACATATGGAATCTAAAAAAGTAACATGAATTTGTAAAACCAGAGGGTAAATTCATAGTTGCCACAGGGAATGGGTGGAGGTGGTAAGAGTGCAAACATCTGTGTGAATATTACACAGTATAAACTACTATGGTGAATACTTGTAAGTTGCTAACAGAGAAGATCTTACAAGTTCTCACCACACACACATGTGAATTGATTGGACATGTTCACAAATATTACTGTTGTAATCATTTTGCAATATATACATATTTCAACTAATTTCATTGTATATCCTCAAATTATACATGTCATATGTCAATTATATCTCGATAAAGCTGGAAAAAATAAAACATCAATCATTAGCTATTTGGAGTCACTTAAATCTGAATTCAATTTAGTGTCCTATTTTAAATACATGTTTTTTTAAAAAAATATGTAGATACTTAGGGAGGGAAAAAAGCAACTTCCAGAAATGCTGCGAACATAAGGATATAGAAGCAGACAACTTGAACATAATCATCAAAAAATATGCTAATATCTGATGAAATCTTATCTTTTAGTTGTGTAAAAGAATATATAGCATTTGACATGCAAAATTCAATATAAAGATATTAATCTTCTGCATGTATTTTGTACCTGCGAATATTAGCACATCAGGACATTTACCAGAAGCAAGTACTATCCAATAAATCAATCAAAAGGAAAACATTTCAGCAAAAGAACAAATTTAAAAATAAATCAGGATTATCTTTTTAGTGGAAAACACACTTGAGGACACTGCAGACAAATTTGTTTATATTTTAGATTGTCAACTTTTTCAATAAGTTATAGTCTCCATTATAGCACATTTAGTTAATGAAAATGCAGTACATAAAGGCAAAATCATGAAAATCAGCAGAAAGTTTTCTTGCAACAGGTAGACAGAATTATTCAGAAAAACTCTTCCTGGCACATCGTAATGAAAATGACAGATAAAATACACAAGCAAACCTGGCTTTAAAGGAAGCAGATATCCGGAAGAGCAGTAATAAGGAAAATGTACACGTTAACAGACTGTATGATCTTAAACTGGCATTAGCTCTACAGATAAGTGCCGAGTTCAGATAAGCTGGAACAAGGATTTTAATGCATAATGTATGCAGAACAAAGAAAAAACACCTCAAATCCACACCTAGAGGTGGTTTGCACAAAGACTTTAGAGTAATGTCTGAATGTCTGCAGAACAGCACCTACACTTGGTGAACTCAGTACAACCCATCCCTTTATGGAAGGCAGCAGGGATAAGTGTGTCAGCCAAATTCTGGACATGGAGAATTAAAAAGAAAAACAATTAACAGTTGTTCATTGTTTTTAAAAATTAAGAAAAATGTGAGTACTGAGAATTTCTAGCTGTAATTCTATAATAACAGGGATTCAGAGCTGCAATTTATACTCTTAAGTTATCTGAGAAGCTCCAAGCTAATATTTTAACATAACTTCTGAAAGGTAGCCAGCAGAGGTAAACACAAATATCTGCAACAAAACAAAATGAAAAAACGTTTTATTAAACCCAGAATTTATTAAACCCACCTAAGGATAGGCTAGCTTATTCTGAGATAAAAACACCTTTCCTACTAAATTTCATTGACTTGAAACATCAGAGTTTTATTTCTTGCTCACATTATAGGTGCACCATATTTAAGTTGAAGTTCTGGAACTCACATTATTGATTAACTGCTATCTGGATTGTGTTTTAGTGAAAAAAAGAGAGGACTGTCAGTGTGTATTGATTCTAAAACCTTCTTCTCTATTCATATGTTATTGCCAAAAAGTACTATGAACATGTCTAACTCTTGGTGAATACACAGTAAGACATGAGATATTAGTGAACAACCCTAACGACTACCAATCCAGACTCCAAGAATTCCAAAGACAAAATAAAAGGAAAATGAGAACTCAATCAAAACCATAAACAAATGATAAGGGAAATCATTTGTGAATAACTTTTAGAACAAACAAGCAACTTACAAATACTAGCAACATTGGAAGTCCAACAGAATCAGATCTGTAAGTACCACCGAAGTTATAATTAGTAACAATGAAACACAAAATGTTTAGGCATGCTATGTTTAAATAATTGAAAGATAAATTGGAAAAGAAACGGTAAGAATAAAAAATGATTGGAGTTTACTAGATTTGAAAAGAATAAAGAACATCTTAAGGAAAGGAATATAGAATAAATTAAATAATGATGAAAAGTTAAACAGTAGAATCGGTGAATCAGGCAGACCTCATGTAAATATCCAGAATATAGAAAAAGAAGAAGAATCCTGATGAACAGATGTGAACATTATGAGACAGTAAACACTAATGTACATCTTGTCTGAATTCTGGGGCCGTGAGAATAGAGAAACTGCTCAGAAGCAGTATCTGAAAGGACAGAAGCAGTATTTGAAGGATAATAACAAAATTTTCTAGAACCAATGAAAAGGATTATGTCACAGTTTCAAGAAGATCCTTGTATCTCAAGATATATAGCAGAGGAAAGACTCTATTTAAAGATAAATTAAAATTTTCTGAAATTGTTAACATCATCAACCCTCAGATTCAGGAAAACTAAAATAGTAGAAATAACCAAACAGTTATCAAAACCTAAACTATCATAGTAAAACTTCATAGTAGTAAAAACAAAAAGAAATGTTGTCAGTCACAGTGAAGAATCAGATTGCCAGCACCACCCCCTTCTTTTCAATGGAAAGTGTGGAAGCCATAAGAAGAGAATTAAATCACCAGAGTATTGAAAGAAAATAGCTGTCACAGAGAACATAGCCAATGATCCTCTAGCACATTTCTGTTGACAGACAGTAACTGCTCTAATGGGGGGTGAGGATTTAATAAAATGGGTAAATGTTGAACCATTGTGTTGTATACTTGAAACCAGTATAAGACTGTATACACTCTACTTCAATTAAAAAAAATACTGTCAAACCTGAATTTCCAGAAATTAATTTGTAACAAGGACTAAAACAAGCAATGTTTTTTATACAAGCACAAGTGAAGAATATGATAGCAAGTGACCTTCATTAAAATACACCCTGAAGGGGCTCTGGAATTTTAATGAAATAAAACTCTGTTTTGCTTAGTGTGTAGAAATACAAACACACACACACACACACATATGCTCGGGAGGAACAAGAACAAGGATCCTGGCTGAGCAAGGGAGCATCACCTACAGCCTTTCACTAGACTCAAAGACTGTAAACATGGGACACCTGGAAGACTATAGCCCTGAAAGTGAGGAACTTGTTCCCCTTCAAACATCCTTCTCCTGAACTTCCGTAACAGCTGTTGAGCTAGTTAGGTCATCCCTTTTTAAATGCCTGAGTTCTTATACTTCTAGCATTGCCTAGAACAAACTATTTGCCTCATAGGTGCTTATTGATTGATGGATGATTTGTGATCATCTACACTGGGAATTAGAGTAATATATTAATGACATGATGAGCTATTCAACATTTTACTCTGGCACCTATAAATTTTTTTTCATCATTTTATTTACAATACAAAACAAAACCACACAGTTTTCTGTTATATGAGATTACCTTCAGACATCACCTTACCTTGGAAAGACCGAGGTAAATTCCTGAGCTATCCATGAACTCATCACTAAGAATGACTGTGAATCTCCCTGCCAATGGTCTCGTTTCCTTTACACTTCAGTGACTCACTCTTGGCTCTGGTGCTTTGCAATCCTGCCAGGTATCTGGGGAATGTGCATAGTGGGCCCATGAAAGATAATTAGCTCTTTCTCCAAATAGCCCAAATAGCACTATTGTGATGCACATAATGATAATTCCCACCTCCTCTAAATGGAGAGGGCTTTTCTTTCCTTTGTTGAACTTTCCAGTGTCAGGCTGTATTATGACACATCTAATAAATCTGTTCTTGTTGTTGGGGTCTTCACTAATGGATGCAAAAAAGTAAGTTAGAACCATTTTAGTATGTATTTGGAAATTTAAACTTAGTCAAATGTTGGCAGACATGGCACAGGCATTCTGCTTTCTAGGTCAATTACATCTTCTCATGTCATACAGCCCTGCTGGGAGGGCCATTCAAACCTAAATCATTTACATCCTTCGATTAGGTAAGACTGCATTTAGGGATTAAGGAAACAACCCCTCTCAATAGATATTATGCTTATGAATATGTCCTTAGTAATTAAATGAAAAAATAAAATTACATGTCTAGATATAAATTACTGGTTAGATAAATGGTGGTATGTACATTCAGTATAATATTTTGCTGCCATGTAAAACTCCTTAAAAGAATTTTTGTACTATAATTTCCCCATGCTATTTGTCTACTATAGACTAAATTGTGTCCTCCCCTGATTCATATGTTGAACCTCCATCCCCAGTGTGCCTATATTTGGACCTAGGGTTTTTAGGGGTCCAAATGAAGCCATTAGAGTTGAACCCTGATCTGATAGAGACTAGATAACAGAATCTCACTTGCTACCATGGGCATTGATGAAAGTCCTTGTGAGGACAGAGCAAGAAAGCAGATGTCTGCAAGTCAGGAAGGGGGTTCTCCCTAGAAACTAAATCAACCAGTTTTAACCTTGGACTTCTCAGTCTCCAAAAGTGTGAGAAAATAGATTTCTGTTGTTTAAACCACCCAGTCTATGGAATTTTGTGTGGCAGCCTAAGTTGATTGCTACAATATCAAAAGTAGGTTGCAAAATAAGATATTTATTATATTTCATTTTTTTCATGTAAAACATAAGTACAAATCCTCACAGATAGATGCAAAAATACACAATCATGTAGAAAAATTCTAGAAATGAAACATCTAAATGATGACAGCACTTGTACATATTAGAATTACAAGTAAATTTTATTTTCTACTGTTTTTCTGTTATTTACAAATTTTCAGAATTTATTTTATCATAAATTTTATCATAATTTTATCCTGAAAACATATATAGTAATTTTACCATAAAAACATAATTTTAAAATTAAAGGAGGCAATATAATGTAGTCAGTGTCAGCCAAACATATTTTATGACTAATTGCTCATATAAATTTGCAATATCTCTACCCATGTTTACAATGCTCAACTTTTTATATAAGCAATTAGATTTTTCCTGCCTAAAATAGATGGTTGCTTTACCAACAAAATGGCTGCACACAGCACCCAATAGCCAGTCTCTGCTATATGCCCATCAAGGTGCATGAGTCTTTCAAGAGATTTTCCCATAAAGTTATTATGTTTTCACTGACATTGTTCTGATTTATTTCAGTGGCAGGTTATCTGGACAGGAGTTTTCAATGAATTATTTATCAGTGAAAAAGTATATATGTACATTTCATGTGTATATGTATCTCGCCCCATTTCCTTATTCCCAGAATGAGGCTATCACACTCATGTTATTCTTTAAAGTTTGTATAAAGTCACAGATTTTTGAAATCTGTAAATTAGTCCTCTCACAGACAGGCTTCTTAGCATGACACTATAGAAATTAAAGCAAGTAGAAAACCCATTTACTGGAAGGATGCTGACTTGATTCCATAATTAACAGAACGGTTATAGATTCAGATTCAGAAAACGGAGTACATCTTGGGAGGTGTGGCCTAGTTGGCAACTTAGCAGGACCCTGTCCTAAGGAGTCAACACAGGTAAGGCGACCATTGCCACTTAGTGTGACTCAGGCTGCTGCAGGAGCCACCACTCCTGGCTATTAGGTGCTGTGTGGTTAAATTCTCTATGCTTCAGTATTCTGTCATAATTCCAACTTTCCTTGGTTCTTTGTCATTCATACTAGATGCAGAATCCTAGAAAGGACATTCTTGTGTGCAGAGTTGATGGGACATGATGAGTCTTGAGAAGCTAGGAGGGTTCTCAGTGTTCCCACCTGGAGGTGACACCATGGGTCCCCTCCATTCAAGAGCCCTCCAGGGAATAATTGTGTTTAAATGTTGGTAAACCAAGATGGAAGGGGCCAACCATGTCTCAAGTAGATTAGAAAATATAAAAGAAACTGGCTAAGAAGATCTCCTTTTATCAAAGTTAAATCTAGACAGATAAGCCAGGTTTTCTAAAACAATGCTAAGGAAAATTCATTAGTTCCCCAGATTATCTACATTCATAACTTGGACTAATGTATCTTTTAAATCATCTTTAAAACATGATATCTTAAAAGTTTCAAGATTTTATCAGTTTAAAACAGATTACTACTTACAAGCTATGTAAATGTCTATGGTCATGGCATATATATGTTAAAATCTATTATATTAATTTATCAAAACAGAGATATTTCTTGAAATAATATTTTTGAATATTCACTTTAGTACGAGGTCTACTCAGCATGAAAAGAAATATAAATGCACCCTTAATCCAATCAATAAACATTTATTGTTACTCCACTCAATAATCATTAAGGACCTATTAACTGTCATACTTGTGATTAGATCTAAAGATCTATGTTAGAAATATTTCCTGTCACATATGCCTCACAACTTGCAGGCATATTTTTTATAAAACTGACTAACACCAATTAAAATAAAGGAATGCTCTGTAAATCCTTTACTAAGGTACTGATCAAGACGACCACTCCATACATGAAAGGGCCATACTTCTTTTTTATTTTAAGTAGAAATTATGCTTGTAAACCCTAAAATGTTTGTGAGTAAAAAAAATAAAAAATCGAAGTGTGGCATACAATAGGAGCATAAGCAAGGAGCCATTCTTCCTGGGTGAGTTGAGACAGACTTCACAACAGAAGTGACAACTGAACTTGTCATGAAGAAATCAGTAGTATTTTTCCAAATAGAAAAGAGGAAAGAAAATTAGAAGAAAAAGTACACTCTGAGCAAAGTCAGGTAGATATAAAGTAACTAGAAGTCTTCAGGGAATGGTGAGAAGTCAGTCCTTCCCAGGACCTCTGGTTCCTAATGGATTGTCAAGGGAAAGAGATGCCAGCCTGACACGAAGAAAGAGTTTGGGGTCTATGAGCATGTGGAGGGAATCAGAAAGGTTTCTTTGATGTCAAGTCGAAGAATTAGAACTTCATTCTCTAGGAAATGGATAGGTTTTAAAGGTTTCAAAGCAGAGATGTAGAGTGATCAGATTTAAGTTTTATACAATTCCTCTCATCCATTCTCTTGAACCATGATTTTAACCAGTGAAACAGCTTTGTTAATGTCAACAATCCTTCCCTCATTGATAAATTCAGTGATCCATTCTCAGTCTTCATCGTGTCTGACCTATCAGCAGCTTTTGACATTTATGTCAGACAGACCAAGGAATGACCCCCTACAGGGGTAGGGAGATGACCCCCGCCTTCTGCTGTTAAGGCCTAGGTGCAGACCCCTCCCCTTGAGAGCAGGAAGTATCTGAGACTAGGTTCCAACCGACAGAAGAAGCCAAAGATGATGGGATATCCTGTCGCCTCCCATGATTTTGTTGTATTTATAAGACTCCATCTCTGCACTAGGAAGCTAGAGACCTCCCCTGTAGGCTTGATGAAGTGATAGACCAGACTGTAGAAGCCTGTTGGGTAAGGAACCTTAGGTGGCCTCCAGCTGACACCCCGCAAAGAGCTTGAGACCCTTTGTCCCATAGCTGCAAGAAAATGAATGTGGCTAACAGCCAGAGTGAAGCCGAAGCAGATTTTTCCCTGGGTGAGCCCCTGGATGGGCTAGATTCCAGCACATCACATCGCCACTCTGCCTCTCTCACCCTGCTTTCTGTATTCTCAGTAATGCTAATTGCCTTCCAACCTACCATCTATTTACATGTTTATTTAATTAGTGACTGTCCTCCCCCACTAGAAGATAATCTCCTTAAGTACAGTCTTCAATTGCTTACTGCCATGTTTCCACACCTACACTAGTGCATGGAGACTAGTGATCACACTGTGACCATTTGCAGACTGAGTGAGGGGGAGCTGACCCAGGTGGCAGGAACAGAGGCCAGGCCCTGCCATTGGTGCAGTGAGATGGGGGCTCAGATCTTGTCATTTGCTTTGGAATGAAGCTGAGAGGGTAGACTGGAAACAGCACCTTAAATTAATCCCCATTCTCCTCTCTCATGAATCTCCATGATGCTTCTGCATCATCCCAGCCTGCCCACTCTCTGAAAGCCTGGGAGGATTCCTAAACATGGTGCACTAACACTGTGTGGGAAGCAGTGCCTATTTCTCAGAGTATCTTGGAGGGTCCTCCAAGGTGACTACTTTGCTGAAACTGAAGTCATTCAGAAGCTGTTGCTCTCCACATACCACTTTCAAAAAATGTGTTGTGCTTTGTGTCCTTTTCTTAATGGGGAAAATCTACTGTCATTCAACTGACAGTCCAAATGTGC
The DNA here is from genome assembly GCF_040802235.1 of Manis javanica. Lineage (NCBI taxonomy): Eukaryota > Metazoa > Chordata > Mammalia > Pholidota > Manidae > Manis > Manis javanica. The sequence goes on along the minus strand of NC_133157.1, from coordinate 137,295,065 downwards.
CCATTCTAATGGTTCTGCAGGCTCTTCCTCTTTGAAGGAGCGCTGGTCACGCCCCCTCTGAGCCCCTGACCCCACAACCTGTGTGTACTTCTGTCAGTCACCGCGGGCCTGTCTGCATACGTCTGTCTACCCTGGGCTCCCTGAGCAGAGGGATAAGCCCTACTCATTTCTGGGCCCTTTGTGGTTAGGAATCAAATGACACAATAAATACCAAAGCAGTGCTCCAGTAGCAAATGGAAATTTGGGTGTGGAGTTGAATGAGAAGGAAGCAAGGAAGGGAAATGAGGAGAGACAAGGAAGATGAGAGGCAGTAGGGAGATTAGTCTAAATTGTGTGAAGTTTTTGGAATAACCTCACAGAATACATAGAGTATAGAGCAAAAAGAGGTTAAAATAACTCCGAAGAATCCTGACCTCAGGAGAGCAGGTTAAGAAGGTAGTGTCAAATAGTGAAAAAGGGAGTTAAAGGAATAGAGATCAGCCAGGGTGATGGAAGCTATAGTCAGAGAAAATTGTGTTTTTAATCAAACAAGAAGAGGAAAAACTAGTCCTATAATTGAAACACCTGGTTACTGCATATCGTAATTAAAAATAGCTATTGTGAGATAGTTCTAGCAATATAGTGTAAAGAATCTCTTTTCCTTGTGTTCCATATTTTGTTTTACATCTTCCTTTTGTCTAAACTGGGGCATTATAAAGAAAGCCAAAGGAAATTCTGAAAGATTATGTTAAGTTTAAATAATGAGAAAACACAATATACCCATGAACATCCATATGAAAAAACATAAAATAGTTTTTGCTTCCCATTGATCTTAATATCTGCTACATATTAATGGTGGATATGGACAAATTTCTTGGTTGGGAAACACACAAATAGAATTAATAAATCAATTCAAATAATGACAGGTGCCTATAAAAATGAAAGCAAACATAAAAGAGGACTACAATTCTTCAGTTTTATTCTTTTATGTGATATTTTAATTTTTGATTTATCTATTTATTACCATACAATGAAATGTTATTTAAGGACTGTTAAGAGGTTGATATGGAATCAGATGCAAATGTTAATGCACATAGAATAAATAAAACCAGACCTTATTCAGAAAGCTTTTCAGATGTACCCTTGTCAAGGGGAATGAATAACCATGAATAAGATAGTCTGTTGTGATAGTTTCATGCTGACGTGGTGCTTCTCTCCTCCTGCAGCATGCAGTCCGGCTGGAGGTCAAACCCCATCTCACAGGCATGTGCATTTCCAGGCTGACTACAGGATGGACATAATTGAACCTGGGAAGCTGTTTTTCACTGCTGAGATCACAGGGAATAGCCATCTCAAGATCAGACCTGTACTATCATTTCTATTTCTTTGATCCTTTTTCCATTGTAAAGAACATGAAAGAGGACTGAAATTATTCTTACAATCATTGAGGGAACACTATCAAAGTTGGACTGCTTTTTATACTAAGTTTGGATCATGTTAGTTTCCTGGCCAAAGTGAGTCCCTCCATCTACGCTCTGAATCTCAGTTCTTCTAGGGACTGCATTCTAGAAGTTGCTCAAGTCACTCTCTTTCCATTACCCTTAATTTAATCTTTCAACTTCTTTTTCCCCTTAAGTACATACACATACCTCAGTGTCTGTCCTTCTATCACCCTCTCAGTCACCCTAACTCTCATTCTCTCCTTCCCCGCCACAGCAAGGATACTTGAATTTGCTATCTATACTTGCTAACTACATTTTCACAATTCCATTGACTCAGCCACAGGTCAGAAGAGCCTATTTACTAAATCCAGTGGGCACACACATGTCCTTCCCTGGCCTAATCAGTCTGTGATGTTCACACGTGACCAGTCCCTCCTTGGCTCAGCACAGCCATTCTCTATCTATCCCATCCTACTTTGTAAGCTCCATCTGAAAGCTCCTCTTTCTGGGCCCTTCCCATAGATGCTGGCAATAGTCAGGATTAAATTAAATTAATTAAAAAGAATTTCGGATACTTGAGTGTTCATATATAAGTTATTATGTTGTTAACATATTTTAGACAACAACACTAAGCAAAAATTTTTCACACAAATTTGAAGAAATAAATAGAATGCTGGGGGTGGGGGGATATGTGAAATGGGGAGTAATTAATTAGGCTTAGATGAAATAATGAAGGTGGGGTCCTTTTAATGGGATTAACGCTTTTATAGGAAGAGACATTAAAGACTTTGTTCTTTGTCTGCAAATGCAGAAGAGGTCATGTGAGCACAGAGATGGAGGCTCCCTTCTAGCTGAGAAGAGAGGCCTAGAGTGAAACCCACTTTGCTGAGCCCTTGATCTTGGACTTCCCAAAGTTCAGAACAATGAAAAATAAGTTGCTGTGTGTAAGGCACCTATTCTTTAGTACTTTGTTATAGCAGTCAAATCAGATTAAAATGCATGTCTTCTGTCTTCTACTTGGACAAAATAAGCCAAGGCTTTCTGTGCTATAAACTCTGGAAACACAACTTCCTTAACTATTCTTTTACCCTCAGCACAATGCTCAGTACTTTGATCAGGTCACCCTGAATATTAAATTAATCATATAAAATGTAAGCAACCTTAAGGAAGAGATTTTTAATTTAGCTTTTTCACTCCTGTGTCCCTACTATCTGATGTAGTGCTCGGTGCATAACCTTAGAGTTAATATTCTTTGCATTGAGGATAAAGTTGTGTGCCATGTTCAATTCTTCATGAACTGGTATTTTGACTCTTAATATTGGCCTCACTGATTCTTAGTCACATCGATTCTTATTCACATTGGTTTTCTTAGGAACTTCATTATCCTTTTGACTGGAATAGTCATGCATGAGAAGTAAATGGATGTACAGTCACAAGTTACTAAACTGAAACATGGATGAAAAATGTATTTGCAAGTTATGAACATATAATACTTTAAAGCTGAAACAGAGTTCTTTAAAGAATAGGATGAATATAAAGATAGAATGGAGAAATTCTATTCTAAAGTTGTAATTTTAATTAGAAATCACATTTATTGGGCACTGACTATGAGCTGAGTATTGTGGTAAGGACTTCAGCACATTATTATTTCATTTACTCCTCAACACTCTATCAGGCACTCCATCAGTTATTTTCTCCACTTTACAGAAGGAGAAATAAAAAATTTAACTTCTCCAATGTCATACCACTATGAAGTTATGGTATCACAATCTGAACCTAGGTTGAGCAGTATGCAATTGATTTATTTATGTGGACATTTGTGCAGGCATTTTGGAAAGAATATAAGCACCTATTACCTTTTTTATCACTTATTTTTATGATTATCACTTCTTATATCACTTATTACCACCTTGTAGAACCTGTGAATTTTAGCACCTTTGCTAAAGGCATGAATGCATTCTTCAAATGTGCTTTTAATTGTGCAATCTTCCTTTTCAGTTTCTACAAGCTGTTTCTATAGGCTCATCCCTAAAGACAGAAGCTTTTGTTGTGAGTGCTACATTCCCACATAGCAAGGTACTTCCTACCCCATACCTTAATCAGAACATTGTTTCCTGGTAGTAGGTGCAAGCCTTCCCTTCATCTCCCTTCCTTGCCAGTAAGGGAGGGAGATAAAATTAACACACCAGTACTGATACTGAGATAAGGAATAGTTTCTCTATGTAAATTTTTTCTATTCTCCAATATATTAGTTGCTTTTCTGAGTGGTGATTCTTCATTAGGGGGTAATTAGAGTTCCACATTAGAAACTTAATTTGCAGTGCTATCCAGTTTAAGTAATTTAAAATTTGATCCCTCACATTTGTTTGCTGCAAAAGACATTTCTTTAGACTCTCTCCTCAATCTAATGACCAGTTTAGCATGATAATGAACATAAATTTACAAGACACCTATTGAATATAGAAGCAATATTGGAAGCTGTGTTTAGATGCAGTGTCATGTGGCTATAGGGAGGCAGTCAAGTCAGAGAAAACAATTGGACTCACAAAACATACTTAGAGGTAATCCAATAAAAATAAATGGAGATAACATTTTTCTTACTGGAGAGAATACATCTTAATGGTATACTTCTAGTCAGAGTTCATAAATTTAGGTAACATCAGAAATATAAAGATATTAGGTTTGGGCATTTTGGTATGAAGCATTATTAAAAATTAATCAAAACAGCACTAAAAGTGATAGAAAACTCGCTACACATCTTGGATGTTTTGATCAGTTAAACCAAGATCTGGACCAGGAGGCCTCTTTGTAGATATTTCAATACAATTGCTAAGCCCTGAGATGTATCAGCAACAAGAGTAGTTGAGCCCTGAGAAAGCCTCAAAGGCTTTTATTCCTGACACTCTACCTCCTTGTTTGGGGACCAGAATAATCATTTTGATGAAAAAGACCCAGTATGACCACCTGGTGTGATGAAACACTTGCCTGTCATTGAAGACAATTAAGTTTCATGTACTTTATTTTTAGATTTACCAATTAAGTGTCTAAGTTCATTATGACTTCATTTTCCCTCTGGTACTTTAAAAATGTACCACCTTATTACTATTAAATTAGGTGCCACTCTATTGTTATTAAATAAGTTACCACCTTATTACTGTAAAAATAACAATAAACTGAAAAATAACAATAAACTGTCTTCTGAATGACTCTCTCATACAGAACACACATCACACAGTCTGAAGAGATGGCATTAGCCTCAATTTTCACTGCTGTATCCAGAAAATCATTCCTTTACCATCACTCAAGAATTCTTTCTTTGCTTTATTGAAGAATCTATCATCTACCCAATCAAGACTACTCTCTCTCTCATATCATATATTAAAATTCCTAATTTTCACCATTCTGTTGCCTTATTTACCAGATGACTTAACCATCCATATTTCTACTCTGACTACACAGATCCTAAACCCCTTTACTTCCTTGATACAGTTACAATTTTCAAAGCCTGCTACCTTGGGATTTCACATTCCTGAGGACAAAGCTTACATGTCGCCACTATGTAGACTCAGGACTTTTCCAGTCCTCATAACTCATGGACTTTCTTTTGTCTTCACTTGCCTTTCTGTCTAACCTGGATACTAGTTTCAACTGCTTCAAAAGTTTCTTCACTAATAATATCTATTCTAATATCCTCTGCAATGTTACCTCTGCAAACACCAACACAAAAATCTGTATGATACAAGGAAAAAAAAGTCTCTTGAACCTCTCTCTTCTCAAGTTAGCATTTATCTTTTTCTTCCCCATCAGTGTTAAGCTAAGCTTTTTGAAAGGATATACTAATATTGTTTAGGCATTTATTATTAACTCATTTTAATCAAATATTTGTACATTCTTATTCTAAAAAAACTTGCTTTTGTTGCATTCAAATCTATTTCTTCTGCTGTATATTATCATTGTAAATCCCTTCATAAAACTATATAGTCCAATATGGCCCATTTAGCTTGGCCATTCTGAGTCCAAGGACATCCGTCCACAAGTCTTAGAGTTCCAGTCACATGGTCCTCTCAAAAGTTAGTCATGATTTTCATAACTGATGTAGGTAAGTGTACTCCTGAACATTCCTGCCCTCAATCACTGCCCTTTTATTGCACATTCCTTAACATGTGGTCATTTGCCCTTAGGTGCACTGACCCAGGAGGGCTGCTGCTACTAGCCATCAGGCCCTCACACACCAAAGTTCAAAGGATGACAGCAGAGTGTCACTGGGACAGTCAAAGGCAGTTTTTCTTCTGATTCTCTGTTCTTTAATGTGTCTTATTGACCAGAATTGAGTCACATGCCTCTTTCCAGATCAATCTTTATTATGGCAAATTTTATAACTCTGTATTGTTTGAACTGATTGCTAGGCTAATCAACACAAGAGAAAACTAGGATTTCTGGTAGCAAGAAAGAAATGCATTTGAGTCAAAGTGAAAGGTAATTGTTTGGTAGGCAATTAAAAGTATCTGCTAAAATTTAATTTCAATATATACTTTCTCAGCCCTACTAACTTGACATAATTAGAAAAAGGCTTAATAAAATGAGCAATCATTTAATATTATGATGATTATCATCTAGATTTATTTTCCAATCCTATCTTATGCCCTCTCCAATATGCTCAAAATGAACATTAAAAGCAGAGTCAAAATGTCCCATATATCTCCCTTAGTATATTTTGTTCCCCTGCGTGGCTGTCCTCCCACATTTTCAAACATTGCTAGATGGATTTTAAGGGGCGATAGCTGCTAATTTTTGAGCAATGTGCATTTAGTATAAATCAAGAATAACAAACACTAACATTTATTATTGCACATGAAGAATGCTGCTAAGCATATTTATTTCAATGAGATCATTTAATATAAATTCTGAAAACATAAACCGGTGTCTTCCATTTATATACAGGAAACTTACCTGCAATGAGAATTTACAGAATCTGTTCAAGATTACCAACAGGTAGATGGAGAGTATGGGTTCAAAAATCAAAGCCTGGCCTAACAGTAGAGTTACATTAAGTGTTGTAAAGAGTGGACATTTTCTCATTCTCACACTATAATAGCACTAGTATTAGCCAAATTTCATAGATCAGGAAATGGAAATGGTGATTCAGAGATATTAAATAATTTAACCAATATCACAGCTATTGATACGTAGAGCTGAGACTCAACTTAGACTTGTCTGACAATAAATCCTGGACTTTTATTTCAGCATATAAGCAGCAGCTAGAATTGCTCCTTCAATGAAACATTCCACAATTCCTCCAAAATTCATATGCTTCTTACCTTCCCCTGCCCCCCAGTAGGTTGCACTCCATACAAAAGCACTCAGCACACTGTATGATGGGTATTTAGCACACGGTAGGATGGGCATTTAACACAGCATACAATGGGCACTTAGCACACCATACAATAGGCCTTAGCACACCATCCAATGGGCAGTTAACACACCATCCAATGGGTGGTTAGCACAGCACTCAAAGGCCCTTAGCACACCTTATGATGGGTACCTGGTATGCTATTTCACAGGCCCAGAACATCACATGATGGGCACTTAGTGCATATACAGTAGTTACCTAGTACACCATGTGATGGGCATTTGTGTGCTATACAGTGACACTTGGCACACCCTACCATATGGCACAGGTGAGATGGGTCCTGAGGACACAATGTACCACACAATGGTATCTTCCAGTTAAGACCAAACGTGAGTCTGTGACTACATGTTCTCAGTTCACTTTCTATCCATGGTACCTTGCACAGTACTTAGCACAGAGAGTGAATTCGGTAATACAGTACTTAGTACAAGGGTTGTCTTAGTAAAAAAAAAAAAAAAAAAAAAAAGTTTTATGTTTTATGTGCTTTTCCCTGAAAATACACTCATAAATAAAGAAAAAAACTTATGTCTACTTAAAGAAACAAAAAACAAAGGATAATGGTACTGGAACAAATTAACCTTCAATTTAACTCATGCATTTTTTGCAATAATGATTAAGTCATTTGAGACTATTTAAAGGATGAAAAAACAAGAGATGGTGATACCTATATTTAGAATTTCACATGTAATTACTTCAGATGAGGACCTAGATTCTTAGTCAGGATTTAACTTCACACTTAAAGAAAGAAATTGATCACTGAGCTCTTGACATTAAATGTACACATGTTCAGTCACTAGTTCACCTGCCATTCAAATGGACCTCTGCAATTTACTTTTTATCCCCATGATCTCTTTTAAAAACTTAAAAAACAAAACATGGCTTTCAAGAGTAAGCGATTGGACTCTTGCTTGGTGACAGTAGCAATCTGAGCACTTTAGATAGGACTGTATCAGTAGATAATTATTTTGTGTATCATTTATGAGATGACATGCCATGAAAAATAAGATAGCTATGTTCAGTGCAAGAAACTACATGTCAGCAAAAAGAATTTATAATCCAGTTACAAACCCTTTGATAAAAAAAACTTAGAAAATTCCAGAAAGTATGAACCTCATCTTTAAGAATAAATCCCACTCTCATATTTTCTTAAGCCAACATTTTAATTTTAGCAAAAGGTTTTAACAAGTAGGGCCAAATTCTTCAGGAATTCAGCAACTATTTTCGCCATCACTGGCTAGCAAAAATGGAAGGAAAAACAGTCCTGTGGAAGTAATCTGGCATGTAAATTGGACAATTTTCTGCCTTATTTACTATATTTTAAAGCTATATTAATAATTTATAAGTGGATGATTAAAAATAAAGCATCAACGTCTGTTCCATTCATGGAGAGAGGGCCATATTGCTTTTCAGCTTTTTATATTTAGATGCCAGTTTTATTCATCTGTATTTTTTATTTTTTTATGATTGTTTTGCTTAATAGGCATCCAGCAAGTACTCTTTAACTTTATATAAAAAATTCTTAAACAATTATTTGTTACATCCATCCTTCAGCAGAAATACTAGTCCCATACTAAGAAGGCATTAAGACTGTTGTAACCAAGTACCACAGACTGGATGGCTTAAACAATAGAAATTGCTTTTCTCACAATTGTAGAAGTTAGAACTGTGAGATAAGGTGCCCTTGGGATGGGCTCAGCCTGGGGCCGCTCTCTTCGGCTCTCAGGTGGCCATCTTTTCCCGTGTCCTCACGTGGTCTTCTCTGTGTGTGTCCTAATCTCCTCTTCTTAGAAGGACAGTTATTTTGGATCAGGGCCCAACCAAATAGTCTCATTTTAATTTAATTACCACTTTACTTTTTTTGGAGATTCCAGCTCCAAATACAGCCCCATTCTTAACTACTGGGGTTGAGACTTCAACATGTGAATTTGGAGGGATGCAATTCAGTCCAAAATTGAAAGGTTTTTTCTCATGCTAAGGAAAAGAGACTAAAAACAGTGAAATATATTTATTCATATTCATTGTTTGAAAATAAAATCACTTCTGGAAACGGTTTGAATCCAAACCCTGCCACTTACTGTCTGTGCATCTTTGACAAATCACTTAATATAGCAAATATGTGGTGGCCTCTGAGCATCTTAAATTAAGTACTTGTGGGTTACAGAGCTATTTCTCATATAGAACTCCTTATAAGTCACTACGCATAAAAAGCTGTTTCCCAAATACCCCAATTAAAAGTGCTTTGGTGTGTGTGGTGGGGGGTGGGTGGGGATGGGGGTGGGGGGAGTGTTATCAACTATAGTTTCCTGGGCCCCTTTGCAGGAATTCTGAGTTGTTGGGTCTGGGTTGGGAGCCTAAGATTTGGTGTTTAACAAATGTGCTGGTGGTACTGAACAAGACAGCTAAACCTTTATTTACATGCCTCTCCTCTGGACATTGCTCCCAACTAGGCTCCAGGGACCTCCTTCCCTCCTCAGCAGCCCTGTGATGAGTGTCAGTGATCAGGACCTCCTTCCCTGCAGGCAGCACCAGAGATAGGGACCTTCTTCCCTCCAGGCACCGCCCCGTGGTGAGGGACCGGGATGGGAACCTCCTTCCCTCCAGGCAGCACCCCACAGTGAGGGTCTGAGAATATTTGTTGCCCTTAGCATTATCACAACTGCAACTATTACAACAATGACTGCCAACACCACTGTGAAGTACGTGACTTCGTTTGCTTGAAAGGGTCTTTTCCTTTGTTTTCCATGATCCTACTATTTCCCAGTAAGAAAAGACAAAGAAAAACAAAATAAAACAATGTTTTTAGACATACTTAAAAGGTAAATTTTATTCTGAAAGGAAGTCTTTATGTGAAAATTATGGGAATAAACAAAGGATTATAATAAGAATGTCTTAGAAGTCTGACATCCCATCATTTATAATGGATATGAGAGAAGACCTCACATTTGCTTTCTTAATATAAAGATATTCTTAAGTACCTGACCTCCTCCTCTTTTTTGGCAATAGCAAATAAAATGCTAGAGTGTAGCTGAGTTAACCATGCCATAAATTCACTAGGGCACCCCTGGTTTACCTAATCATTATGAAGAAGCCACATTAGACCCGCTCATTATCCTAGTGGCCCCTTTCAGGAACACTGATGGCAGCACACACATTTGTTTTCTGACAGTTTAACTATCTATGCTTTTATACACCAATGCAACTGTGTACAGGAGCACAGAGCACTACAGTTATCATTAGCTGGTAGTTTTTTTATGTAAATCTCTGCAATGCCTAGATAAAAACTGACAAATTGAGTTTTAGATGAGTTACATGACATCTCAGAGGTATGTAACAAGCACAGCAAACAAGTCTAAGGTTTTATACTCTGGTGATCTACTTTTTGCATTCAGTGTTTACAACCCTGTTTGGCCGCATGCTTCCACATTGTTTCCTTGTCTTTACACAATGCTGGACGTTATGAGCGAGCTACTTGAATCCATGGAGAGTTTGTGTTTAGCACATAATAGCTATTCAATAAAATGCATCAATAGATGTCCTGCCATCCGCATTTTATAAGCCAAGAACTCAGATGCTTCTGCGCATGCATTTTGTGCACTCTCCCTGTGGGAGCTCACACAGTTGTTTCCTCTGGGAAGAAGCACTCAGATGTTTTTTACTAGATAGCTCTCTGGCATTTCTTCACTTCACTACTCCTATTCTCCTTAACTCATCAGAGGGGCTTCCAAATACAGCTTCTTGCCCCATGGCCTGCCTCCTGACCAGCCACTGTGTCTCCTACTTGGAGTGGGCCAGCAACCTCCTCCCTGATTCTTGGCTTCCAGTCTCAGCCCTCCTGTGACTTCCTGGCATTGTAGTCAGGATGAACTTCCTAAAACACAAACCTAAGCGACATTCCCTGCCCCAAAGACTTTGAGCTCCACTAGTTTCCTTGAGGATGATGTCCACATGGCTGAGCTCAGTTTCTAGGGTCTTGGGTCTACTTCTGGAGCAGCTCCCAGTCTCCTCTCTGGCCCTTCCTATATACCCTGGCTTTGTGACCAACTTAATTCCTGGAAGGTGCCTCTCCCTCTTTCTCTGCCTCTCTCACCACCATACCCTCTTCAGGCATGTGAGCACACGAGGCCTTCTGCCTAGAAGGAGCCAGGAAACACTGACCCATCTTAATATTTTCTTTGCAAAATGAGTAAAAGTTGAGGGGAGTGGGGTACACATAACCAAGGATGTGTATATGTCTTGAATTTTTTAAATATTTATCCAAGGAATGCATGGATTGAAGAGACCAGGCGCAGTCTGCAAGTGTGTGGGGGCTTGGGGCCTCAGCAGAGGTAATGGGCCCTGAAAATTGGGCATGCTGTTCATTATTTATGATCTTATTTTGCATATGCTTCTACATGGTTTTGAGATGGGAGACCCTCATACGCATGCCAGCCCACTGAGGAGTTGTACTTCCAGCTCGTCCCCATCCCAGTAATTTTACTGCCTCTACCATCTCTGTTAGCTTTCCCATCCAGACACTTAAGATTTAGGTTTAAGATAAATATGCTTGCCTTACATAATTTATTATCCCTTCTCATTTAGCTTTAAGCCCAAACTGCATTTATTTCATGACTTACAATCCAAACTCCTATTTTTGGTACAGTCACAATACTCTGGTTCAGATCCTGGAGAAATTTCACATCTGTTTTTCTTGTTTTCCAACTTCTAAAATACTCTGCACACTACAACTAACCTAAGTTTCTATCATTATTAATTTGGTTTAATCACAGTACTTCTTATATTTGACTGCTTTCTTACCCTCCAAAACATATAAATGTTATTTTTGGCAAATTTCTCCAAGGTTATTTTTCTTTCTGTATATAGAACTGTGTGCATGTTGATTAAAATAGTTCAACTTACCTTCCCTACAAAGCACTTGAATTTTGTGTATTGTATGTAGAACCAGGAATATCAGAACTTAAAGGGGCTTTACAGACCATTTCGTTGAAGTGTTTTATTTTAGGTATGAAAAATAAGATTCAGGGATAAGAATTTTCCGAAGTTCACAAAAAGAATAAATTATGGAGTTAAGTCAAAAACCAAAATTATTCAAGCTCCCAGTGCAATATATTTCGACTCTATTCGGAGATGCTGTTACTATATTCAGCTGCCCTTCTGTATGGAAAATAATGGTACTGAGAGACCATTTCTTCATGTCTATGCTGCAAGTATGCATTATTAGCAATAAAAACAGATGACATTCTAATATTCTTAGATAAAAATGAGTCTGATAAATAATATCCTTTCAGTGTCTCATTCAGTTTGATGTGCTCATCAAATATGGGTGAAAAGAAGATGACACTATGAGGAAAAAGGAGCATTTCAGTGTTTCTTGTAGGTTAAGTTACCCTGCAGTATGTTGATGAGAATTTATAGCAACCTGCTTTGTAACAAGGATCATTTGTCTCATATAACAGCACTCATTCCATAGTTGCATGGTTTGTTCCATAGTACATTATATATCATTTCTTTACTAGTTTAATGAAGGCTAAAAACCAGATAATACTTTTTTCCTAAATTAAATATGAGGAACAAAATATAGAATCTGAAAATTAACATGAGATGAATAGAAACAGTGGATTCAGAAGATTATGATATTAGTAGTGGTCATAGTGGTGGGAGTAGAAAGAGTAACAATAGTGGTAGTAGTGGTGGTAATAGGAGAGAGGGTGGCAGTAGTGATAGCTGTAGTTAGTATAAATGGTAACAGTTAACTCTTCCTTGTTTTACTAAGAGGCAGGCCCTATTCAGCATTCTTACAGCTACTGAATCATTCATTTTTCCCTATTATAATCCTAAAAGGCAGGTATTGTTATTACCTTTTGATGGGAAAGAAAACCAAGACACAAAGACGTTGAGCAATGCAGCCAAGGCTCTACATCTGGCAAATGGCAAAGCTACACATTTAGCCAGGCCAACTGGCTTCAGAGTCCATGTTCTGAGCTACTGTGCCTCTCAGGGTATGATCCTGAATTGTCATGCACAGGACTAATGATGAGCAATTACTAATGCAGAATGAGGATATGTTTACAATTATGGTAATTCTGAACTGACTTACTGAACCATGTAATGTGCATCCTACCTGAGCATTGCACTCTCCTCAAAGAGCAAGTGTGGTTTTAAGATTTTAAAAATTTTGAGTTCTTATTTTGGAGGATTAATATTTGTGAACATCTACATCTTCTGGCTCCTAAAATTACTATGAGCATACAGGGGCTTGTTGAACTTTCAACAGTGAACTTGCTGAAATACTGAACTATGTTTCAGTTTCTCATCTGAAAAGGTGGTATTAACTGGATTTACAATGGAAACTGAATATATGGACAAAATACTGGGGCTTAGATAACTAGCTGAGATAGCTAAATGATAGCTTCCTAGCCCAATGCTATTATTTGTTTACTTATTACCCCACTTAATTATCACATTTTTTTAGATGAAATAACCAATGTGTAAAGAGACTCAATAAATAACTTGACTAACCAAGTGATTAGCTCAACTGAGATTTGAATCACTATTTCTTTAACTCTTAAATTCTAAGTTCTTGCCACTGTGCTGTATTATTTTCTCTGGGATTTAAAGATAACTTTTTGTGGGTCCAGTTTGTTCAGATCCATTCTGCCACCAGTCACCCCACCCTGATCTAGGGAACTGGCCTTATCCACAAGGCTCCTGGGAGGTGCCTGATTTGCCCAAGGAGGCCATTCCCAGGCACTGTCAACCTGAGCACTTTCCTGAAATATTCAAATGACAGCCAAAGAGAATAATCAGTCCCCTTCTGTTGGTGACAGTGACAAAATATAAAGTCAGCCACTTTCACTGGCTTTCTTTTCCTACCATGTAGGGAAGGCTAATGAGAGAAAAAAAGGCTAATTCAAAAGAGAAAATCAGAAAAAATAAATGGAAAATATTTCCAGAAGTATTTTTTTTTAATTGAGGAGGCTTCTGAGTCCCATCTATGGGTCTCTGCTTCAGTAGTTTGAAGGCTTCCGTGAGCCAATAGAGCCCCCATTTTTCCTGAGCTAGCTAGAGGTAAAATTGTCTCCCAGCTAGATCACAGGGCACTTCTATTCATAACTAAGGCACAGAGGTTCTAGATTTCATTATTTAGCTTCCAATTCTTTTCAATAAAGAGGTGTTAATTTTGTTTTCAAAATGATCACACTGTTACATCTATTGTCATTTGAAAAACTAACATCTAAGTAATTTAAGAATGAATTTTAATTTTATGTATTATAAGGGGAAAACAAAAAGAAAACAGCTATTTGTTTTCAGACAATAAATTTGTAATTTCTCTTTCAAATTTTCCAGGATCCTCTAGAGGAGTGGATTCTTTATTGAGCCTCCATGCATAATCCAGCTCAGCCCTTTACTAGCTATGGGGTCCTAGAGGAAATAAGCAAAATCCTCTTGCTTGTATTTTCTTATACATAAAGTAGAGATAACAATAGTTTCTCCCCCACAGGGACATTGTGAGGATTATGTGAGTCTAAACATGCAAACCACGTAAGGCATTGAGAATAGCACTTGACAATTAATAAATCTTACTTCACATTATAATCATTTCATTTCCTAAATACTTATGTAAAACCCTGGAAATTATGATAAATGTAATTCTTTTTAAAAAGTAGGAAATAAAATAAGCTGTTGCCTGCTGGAGTTGAGCTACTTCCTCCAGCCAGGAGCCCACTGATAATGAACTCTGTCTCATATGCCTCAACTTCCTGGACAAATGGGAAACACCAACCTGATCAACAAATCAAAAAATTTTATTTTCAAGTTGCAGGTGTCCAGCCTTGCCCTTTACTATCAAATGGGTGTTTTTTAACCACAAATTGGAAAAACAGGGAAGCAAGTAGGGGCTTTATGGTAAATGCAACCTAAGAATCTGGTGTACTAATCTTCCATGGGAGTCAGGATCTCTTTCCTGTCTCTGGTGCCAATGTTCACTGAGCTCTTAGGAAGTCACGGTGCAGTCAGCATGCCTGAGGTTTGCTCATGACAAATCAAACCAGCACTGACTAGATTGTGAGGTGCAAGTACAACATAATCTGATTTGAAGCCTGATATTTTGAAGAAGTAATAAAAATGACTAAGGGAAATGTTACCTTCCTCCTAGTTTCTGGAGCTTTTAAGTTATTCATAAATACTTACTGTTAAACATGGTGTATGTGGGGTCACAAGGACAACAGTGTAGCACAGAGAGGACAAGTAGTGACCCTGTGGCATTTTACTACACTGATAAACAGTGACTGCAATGGGGTATGGGGGGGACTCAATACTAAGGGTGAATGTAGTAACCACATTATTTTCCTTGTGAAATCTTCATAAGAGTGTATATCAATGATATCTTAATAAAATAAATAAATAAAATAAAAGCACAGTAAAGAAAAAAAATGCTTACTATTACAGTCTAGTGGCAACAGAGGAAAACCTAAACTGAATGACCCGCAGACAGCAACTTTACTGAATTCAATGACAATGGTATCTGTGATGTTAATTTTAAATGTTTGAAAAATTATTTTAAAGAAGTGAATTTTTGGATTCAGACAGAAATCCAGTAAAGAGCATTCTGCTGAGAGGCATGAGGGCTACCATTTTGCCGTGCTCTCTTCTGTTACTATTTGCCAGTTTATGCTGAGATATTAGTGCTCCTGTGAGGGAATCAAACACCATACATTTTGTCTTTGTAAGGAAAATAGGGGGAACTATACCACATACTAATGTTATGAATCATTCTTACAGAAGGAGGTATTCTTGCTATTTTATTTTCCTAAAATGTTCTGAAAATCTGAAGAATCACATATATTTCATTCATATATTATACATAAGTTTGGCCTGTGTATTTTAGTGCTATACTTAGAATATATATGTCCTGAAATATAATGTTAGATTCTAAAGTTACAGTAAAAAAAATCTGCATCTGTTGTTAGGTTAAATTGATATTGTGCTATAACAATTTCCAAACTCTGTGCACACACTCTGGAAATAATGTCTAAAAAGATATTTGAATATTTGTATGCATATGGGAAACAATGACAAGCAATGGTTCTCATTCGGCTGAGTGACTAGAACTTTGTCAAACAGAAAGAACAGAATATGTTTAAAACATATTAAAAAGTGCTTTACAATGTTAACCTTAATGATAAAATTGTCAAGTATAATATTTTTCATGCTGTGTAATGCCCCATTCTCCACTAAGATGAATCCAAGCATTAAAAATTAAAAATGTTAAGTACCCAGAATCTCTGATCTTCTTAAGTGAAATACAAAATTTTCCACTTAACTTAAAATGCTGAAATATTTATGACTCTACCTCTCACAGTTTGGAAGATTATTCTGCTAATGGTATGATCAGGTAGAGCCATATGTAAATTTTCATAATGATAGAATAAAACTCAGGAATTTATTGAAATATGACTTTTGCATCAACATAGAAATAAGAGCAAAAATCACCATAAGCCTCATAGCTAACTGCTCATAGAAAGTGAGTTTAAAATAAAATATTTTTGGCATATTAACAAAAATAAACAATGAGGAAGAGATAGGCCTTTAAAACAGAAAAGTTCATATAGGCATGCATCCAATAGGCAGGCTAAGTGTATCCTAAGACAGTGTATATTCAAACTTCTTATAAATTTATAAACTCAGAATGAAGCAGGCAATGACTGAGAATATAGAATGGATGAGGATTTTATCTTGTGTATATAAAAGCCATTCCAATGCAAGTAAGTGATTATTAAAAATGACAAGCAAAATAACAAAAGGACAAGTTAAGAATCACAGAAATCAAAGACCTGAGAGTGGAACTGGGTAAAGCCAGGCCAGTGAGAAGTCAGGAAGAAGGACTGATTTCATGCTAAAACTGTTTTTGGAGAGTTCATCTAATAAGAAACTATAGAAATAAAGAATAAAATCAGCAAAACTAGAAACTCGATGAATGGACTTAAGAGTAACAGCATATGTCAAAAGATACATTCTAAACAACTGAAAGGAAATACACTGAATGGAGCCTCAGGGTCTGTGGGGAACAGAACATATAATAATAGTATCAGTCCCATTAGAGTCCCAGGAGAGGAGACAGGGTGGAACTGAGAAAGTATTCAAAGAAAAATGGTTGAAAACTTTCTAAACCTGGCAAGGGATACCTATGATTCCAGAAGCTGAGAAAAATTCCAAATAAGAAAAAATCCAAAGAAATTTACCCATAGCACATCATAATTAAATTTCTGAAAACTATTTAAAAACTGCTAAAAAGAATGACACATTACCTATAAAGAGACACAATTCAGATGGCAGAAGATTTCTCATATGAAACCATGGAAGATGGATGAAAATGGTACAACATTTTTCAAGTGCTGAAAGAAAAGGTTGTCAAACCCAAATCTATATACAAGAATGAAGACATTTTTAGAAAAAGGAAAGCTCAAAGAATTAATGCCAGCAGACCTATCCTTAAGGAGTGGCTAAAAGAAGCTGTCCAAACAAATCCAAAATTATGTAGAAGATTGGGAACTCCAGAAGTAACAAAAGAATGGCTAAAAATAAAATTTAAATATACTAGACTATCGTTTTATAAGTACTTTAATTATAATTTAAGGTCAAAGCATAAGTTATAATGGATGACATCTATTGTGATACAGGAAATACTTAACAGTATTATATTTTAGAAGTGTTGGCAGTTAAGGAGACCTAGTTCTGGGATATAAAATGTTGCCATCAGTATGCTGTGATAAATTTTATATGTTGCAGCCACTAAGAAAACTATGCAAAGCAATAAACTCAAAAATGTTATAAATATTTCAAAATGGAACTCATAAAAAAAATTCAAGCAATCCACAGTAAGGCAAGAACACTAAAAATAGAGGAACAGGAAATAAATAGAAAATAAACAATACATTGAAAAACTCAAGTCACTAAATGTCCATAAATTACTATAAATGCAAATGTTCTAAGTCATCAACTATAAGACACAGATTGGTAGATTGGATTTTTAAAGAGACCCAGAATTCTATGAGAAAATCTCTTCAAGTATAACAACATGGGAAGGATGAATATGAAAGGACTGAAAAGTATCTTGTCAATATTAATTTAAAAAAACAGAAATGGCTATAAAATAAAGTAGACCTCAGAGCAAAGAAAATTATTAGCAAATATGATGGATCTTATATAAAGATAAAGACTCTATCCACTAAGATGATATAGCAATCCTAAATGTGTGTGTCCCTATACACAGAGCTGGAAGAGCCACGTGGCGAACACTGATGGATCAGAAGGGGGAAATAGGCCCTCCACATGTGTGTCAGGGCTTCAGCACCACCCCTCAGCACCCAACAGCACTACTAGACCAAACATAAGCAAGGATGCAGCAGAACCAGGCCACACCATCAGTCAGCACAGGCTGCATAGAACAACCACTCAACAACATCAGACTAAGCACTCTTCTCAGGTGGCCTCGGGACATTCACCAGGAAAAACATCTTAGTGTCAGGTCCAAAATCAAATCTTACTACCTTTAGGGAATTGAAATCATACAGAATGTGGTCTGGATCATAACAACTTCTCCACAAAGGCCTTCTGCATTCTTTACTCTTTTGCTCCCACTGTAAATCCACATTTTTAGTAGAATTCAGTGTTTCTTCCAAACTTATACCTGATTACCAGAATTTTGTGGGAGAATACCAGAAAAGTAAACTGGCTTGTTTCACTCTCAATTCATAATCTCAAACATGATTCTTCATTATGAGCTGTATACATTTTCATTTAAATTTACTTTTAAGTATTTTTAGTATATGTGCCACTCTTCAGAATGGATCCATTCTTCTACTGCTTATGACTAATGTAATCTATTGGTTTTATATATCTATACTTTAGATAGCTGTCTTACCAAATTGTCTAAAATAATTACAATTGTTTTTTAGTTGAATCTTTAATTTTTAGGTGTGCAGTAATGTATATGGAAATAAATAATTGTATTTCTTAACCAATGTAGTGTTGTTTATATTATTCTTGGGTGACTGTTAATAGTTAGCATCTCCGAAATAATTCAGGTCTTACCCATAATGCAGACAGCACTCTGTAAGTTGTACTGACTTTAATAAGAGCTTCCTTACTATTTTAACATTTAATGTATTTGCTGTTTGCTTTAGGAAAACTGCATTGCAATGTCTAAGGACTTTCAATCTCTTCCTAATTTATTAGTCTTTAAAAGAAATGGTCATTTAATATTATCAAATATGTTGGATTTTTTTTCCTGTTACAATAAATAAATAAATAATGTAAAGTTGAACGATTCATGTATACTTAAAATTAAATATTTAGTCATTCTGTATAGTTCTTTAAATATATATATCTTTTTATTTTATTAACTAGTGTTTTAATTAAGGTTTTTACACTTGCATTCTTATGTCTAATGGGTCAAATGCTTCATGATAACATATTAACTCTGGTTTGAGGATTCTTTTAACTTTATTCATTTTTCTATAGTTAACATGTTTAGAATTGAGTCATTTATGTATTCCTACTGCTTTGCTGTAGGATTCTTTTGGTATAACCTTAGTTTCAATTTACTAGCATGATAATCAGAATGATTATAGCTATATTCTTAAGTCAAATTTAGTTGTGGTTGTACTGTAATAACAAAATCACATAAAATATATGCCAACTATCTCTCCTATGAGTACCAAACTAGTAACCTGTTCTCTGAAAGTTAATTTGTCTGTGTATTTCACCCTTTCTCCAGTATTATTGCATCATTCAGGTCTTCTATGTCTTCGCAATAGAATTTGATCAATTGTAATTTCCTTAAAATAGTCTACCTTTCTTTCTCAAGTTTATGTCCTTAGAGCACTGTTTTGTCCCAAGGAATTACTTGTTTGTCTCTTCTTACATGAGCTAATTCATTCAAAGCTTTAATTCATTCAAAGCTTTGGAGCCATTCATTTTTTTTTGTGGCCTCATTCTTTTTTTTGAATTCTTCCTTTCTTTCTATTTCACCTCCTGGTGTTTGATAATGGAGTTATCCCCAGGTCCCATTACCACTCATGGTTTCCGTGTCCTGGGAGTTTTGCCTGAAATTGTGTCCTCTGCTGGTCCTCGGCCAATGTCATACAGTTTTACCTGTGATCCTCTTTTTCTCAATTTATTAGAAGTTTTAATCCAGTTGTGGGGTAGGGTGTCTTAGTCTGTTAGGGCTGCCAGAACAAAATACCATAGAACATGTGGCTTAAACTACAGAATTTTATTTTCTCACAGTACTAGAGGCTGGAAGTTCAAGATCAAGTCACCCTCATAAGAGTTTCTGGTGCAGACTCTTCCTGGCTTGCAGACAGCTGCGTTCTCACCAAGTCCTTCACAGTTTTTCTTTTGTGTGTGCAAGGAGACAGAGGAAAAGTGAGCTCTCTAGTGTATCTACTTATATGGAAATTAATCCCATTGGATTAGGGTTCCATTTTTTTTACCTCATTTAATCACCCCTGTTACGGTTCTTTCTCCATATACAGGCACACTGGGATCAAGGCTGTAACACATTGGAGGACACAATTCAGTCTATAGCAGAGAGATATAGTAGTTTATTTAGGAGGTGATCAAAGGAATGGAGGTTAATGGCATTAACTCCAAGGAGACTGGAGAGTAGACAGGAAAAGAAAAATGAAATCAACACTGATGTGTATTAACATTGGTATTACAACTCCCGTAGATGATTCTTCCAGGAATCCTGAGATCATACTGAGCTCCTCCCAGAAACATCTGTATGAAGTAGTGGTCATCAAACTACAATCAGTAGGTAGGCACACCAGATGAAATACAAGATACTCAGTTAATACTGAATTTCTTTTTTTTTAATTTATTTTTTATTTTGGTATCATTAATCTACAATTACAAAAAGAACATTATGTTTACTAGGCTCCCCCCTTAACCAAGTCCCCCACACACACCCCTTCACAGTCACTGTCCATCAGCATAGTAGGATGTGATAGAATCACTACTTGTCTTCTCTGTGTTGCACAGCCCTCCCCCTGCCCCCGACACACTATACATGTTAATCATAATGCCCCATTTCTTTTTCCCCACCCTTGTCCCTCCCTTCCCACCCATCCTCCCCAGTCTCTTTCCCTTTGGTAACTATTAGTCAATTCTTGGGTTCTGTGATTCTTCTGCTGTTTTGTTCCTTCAGTTTTCCTTTGTTCTTATCCTCCACATATGAGTGAAATCATTTGGTACTTGTCTTTCTCCATCTGGCTTATTTCACTGAGAATAATACCCTCTAGCTCCATCCATGTTGTTGCAAATGGTAGGATCTGTTTTTTTCTTATGGCTGAGTAATATTCCATTGTGTATATGTACCATATCTTCTTTATCCATTCATCTACTGATGGACATTTAGGTTGCTTCCATATCTTGGCTATTGAAAATAGTGCAACGATAAACATAGGGGTGCATCTGTCTTTTCAAACTGGAGTGCTGCATTCTTAGGCTAAATTCCTAGAAGTAGAATTCCTGGGTCAAATGGTATTTCTATTTTGAGCGTTCTGAGGAACCTCCATACTGTTTTCCACAATAGTTGAACTAATTTACCTTCCCACCAGCAGTGTTGGAGGGTTGCCCTTTCTCCACAACCTCACCAACATTTGTTCTTGTTTGTCTTTTCAATGATGGTGATCCTTACTGGTGTGAGGTAATATCTCATTGTGGTTTTAATTTGCATTTCTCTGATGACAAGCAATGTGGAGCATCTTTTCATATGTCTGTTGGCCATCTGAATTTCTTCTTTAGAGAACTGTCTGTTGAGTTCCTCTGCCCATTTTTTTAATTGGCTTATTTGTTTTTTTTGTTGAGGTGCGTGAGCTCTTTATATATTTTGGATGTCAACCCTCTATCGGATCTGTCATTTATGAATATATTCTCCCATACTATGGGGTACCTTTTTGTTCTAGTGATGGTGTCCTGTGCTGTACAGAAGCTTTTCAGCTTGATATAGTCCCACTTGTTCATTTTTGCTTTTGTTTCCCTTGCCCAGGGAGATATGTTCATGAAGAAGTCTCTCATGTTTATGTCCAAGAGATCTTTCCTATGTTTTTTCTAAGAGTTTTATGGTTTCATGATTTACATTCAGGTCTTTGATCCATTTCAAATTTACTTTTGTGTATGGGGTTAGACAGTGATCCAGTTACATTCTCTTAGATGTAGCTGTCCAGTTTTGCCAGCACCATCTGTTGAAGAGATTGTCATTTCCCCATTGTATGTCCATGGCTCCTTTAAAGTATATTAATTGGCCATATATGTTTGGGTTAATGTTTGGAGTCTCTATTCTGTTCCACTGGTCTGTGGCTCTGTTCTTGTGCCAGTACCAAACTGTCTTTATTACTTTGGCTTTATAGTAGAGCTTGAAGTTGGGGAGAGAGATCCCCTCCACTTTATTCTTCCTTCTCAGGATTGCTTTGGCTATTTGGGGTCTTTGGTGTTTCCAAATGATTTTTTGAACTATTTGTTCCCGTTCATGAAGAATGCTGTTGGTAATTTGATAGGGATTGTATCAAATCTGTATATTGCTTTGGGCAGGATGGCTGTTTTGACGATATTAATTCTTCCTAGCCAGGAGCATGGGATGAGTTTCCATTTGTTAGTGTCCTCTTTAATTTCTCTTAAGAGTGTCTTGTAGTTTTCAGGGTGAAGGTCTTTCACTTACTTGGTTAGGTTTACTCCTAGGTATTTTATTCTTTTTAATGCTATTCTGAATGGAATTATTTTCCTGATTTCTTTTTCTATTAGTTCATTGTTGGTATATAGGAAAGCCACAAATTTCTGTGTATTAATTTTGTATCCTGCAACTTTGCTGAATTCCGATATCAGTTCTAATAGTTTTGGAGTGGAGTCTTTAGGGTTTTTTATGTACAATATCATGTCATCTGCAAATAGTGACAGTTTAACTTCTTTACCAATCTGGATTCCTTGTATTTCTTTGTTTTGTCTAATTGCCATGGCTAGGACCTCTAGTACTATGTTGAATAACAGTGGGGAGAGTGGGCATCCCTGTCTTGTTCCCGATCTCAGAGGAGAAGCTTTCAGTCTCTTGCTGTTCAGTACAATGTTAGCTGTGGGTTTATCATATATGGCCTTTATTATGTTGAGGTACTTGCCCTCTATGCCCATTTTGTTGAGAGTTTTTATCATGAATGGATGTTGAATTTTGTCGAATGCTTTTTCAGCATCTATGGAGATGATCATGTAGTTTTTGTCCTTCTTTTTGTTGATATGGTGGATGATATTGATGGATTTTGAATGCAGTACCATCCTTGCATCCCTGGCATGAATCCCACTTGGTCATGGTGTATGATCCTCTTGATGTATTTTTGAATTCAGTGTGCTAATATTTTGTTGAGTATTTTTGACTCTGTTCTTCAGGGATATTGGTCTGTAGTTTTCTTTATTGGTGGGTCTTTTCCTGGTTTTGGTATTAGGGTGATGTTGGCTTCATAGAATGAGTTTGGGAGTATTCCCTCCTCTTCTATTTTTTAGAAAATTTTAAGGAGAATGGGTATTATGTCTTCCATGTATGTTTGATAAAATTCCGAGGTAAATCCATCTGGCCCGGGGTTTTGTTCTTGGGTAGTTTTTTGATTACTGCTTCAATTTCATTGATGGTAATTGGTCTGTTTAGATTTTCTGTTTCTTTCTGGGTCAGTCTTGGAAGGTTGTATTTTTCTAGGAAGTTGTCCATTTCTCCTAGGTTTTCCAGCTTGTTAGCATATAGGTTTTCATAGTATTTTCTAATAATTCTTTGTATTTCTATTGGGTCCGTCATGAGTTTTTCTTTCTCGTTCCTGATTCTGTTGATGTGTGTTGACTCTCTTTTTCTCTTAATAAGTCTGGCTAGAAGCTTATCTATTTTGTTTATTTTCTCAAAGACCAGCTCTTGGTTCATTGATTTTTTTCTATTGTTTTATTCTTCTCAATTTTATTTACTTCTTCTCTGATCTTTATTGTGTCCCTCTGTCTGCTGACCTTAGGCCTCATTTGTTCTTCTTTTTCCAGTTTTGATAATTGTGACATTAGACTATTCAGTTGGGATTGTTCTTCCTTCTTTAAATATGCCTGGATTGCTATATACTTTCCTCTTAAGACTGCTTTTGCTGCGTCTCACAGAAGTTAGGGCTTTGTGTTGTTGTTGTCATTTGTTTCCATATGTTGCTGGATCTCTATTTTAATTTGTTTGTTGATCCGTTGATTATTTAGGAGCGTGTTGTTAAGCCTCCATGTGTTTGTGAGCCTTTTTGCTTTCTTTGTACAATTTATTTCTAGTTTTATACCTTTGTGGTCTGAAAAGTTGGTCAGTAGGATTTCAATCTTTTGGAATTTACTGAGTCTTTTTTTGTGGCCTAGTATGTGGTCTATTCTGGAGAATGTTCCATGTGCACTTGAGAAGAATGTGTGTCCTGTTGCTTTTGGATGTAGAGTTCTATAGATGTCTATTAGGTCCATCTGTTCTAGTGTGTTGTTCAGTGCCTCTGTCCTTATTTAATTTCTATCTGGTGAATCTGTCCTTTGGAGTGAGTTGTGTGTTGAAGTCTCCCAAAATGATTGCATTGCATTCTGTTTCCTCCTTTAATTCTGTTAGTATTTGTTTCAGGTATGTTGGTGCTCCTGTATTGGGTTCATATGTGTTTATAATGGTTATATCCTCTTGTTGAACTGAGCCCTTTCTCATTATGTAGTGTCCTTCTTTATCTCTTGTTACTTTCTTTGTTTTGAAGTCTATTTTGTCTGATAGTAGTATTGCAACACCTGCTTTTTTCTCTCTCTTGTTTGCATGAAAGCATGAAATATCTTTTTCCATCCCTTGACTTTTAATCCGTGCATGTCTTTGGGTTTGAGGTGGGTCTCTTGTAAGCAGCATATACATGGGTCTTGCTTTTTTATCCATTCTATTACTCTGTCTTTTGATTGGTGCATTCAGTCCATTTACATTTAGGGTGATTATTGAAAGATATGTACTTATTGCCATTGCATGTTTTAGATTTGTGGTTACCAAAGTTTCAAGGTTAGCTTCTTTACTACCTTACTGTCTAACTTATCTCACTTATTGTGCTATTATAAACACAGTCTGATGATTATTTCTCTCCCTTCTTATTTCTCCTCCTCCATTCTTCATATGTTGGGTGTTTTGTTCTGTGCTCTTTTTAGGAGTGCTCCCATCTAGAGCAGTCCCTCTAAGATACCCTGTAGAGGTGGTTTGTGGGAGGCAAATTCCCTCAACTTCTGCTTGTCTGGGAATTGTTTAATCCCTCCTTCATATTTAAATGATAATCGTGCTGGATACAGTATCCTTGGTTCAAGGCCCTTCTGTTTCATTGCATTGAATATATCATGCCATTTTCTTCTGGCCTGTAAGGTTTCTGTTGAGAAGTGTGATGATAGCCTGATGGGTTTTCCTTTGTAGGTGACCTTATTTCTCTCTCTGGCTGCCTTTAATACTCTGTCCTTGTCCTTGATCTTTGCCATTTTAATTATTATGTGTCTTGGGGTTGTCTTCTTTGGGTCCCTTCTGTTGGGAGTTCTGTGTGTCTCCATAGTCTGAGCAACTATTTCCTCCCCCAGTTTGGGGAAGTTCTCAGCAATTATTTCTTCAAGGACACTTTCTATCCCTTTTTCTCTCTCTCTTCTTCTGGTACCCCTATAATGCAGATATTGTTCCTTTTGCATTGGTCACACCATTCTCTTAATATTGTTTCATTCCTGGAGATCCTTTTATCTCTCTCTGCATCAGCTTCTATGCGTTCCTGTTCTCTGGTTTCTATTCCATCAATGGCCTCTTGCATCTTATCCATTCTTCTTATAGATCTTTCCAGAGATTGTTTCACTTCTGTAATCTCCCTCTGGATGTCATCCCTTAGCTCTTGTATATTTCTCTGCAGCTCTGTCAGCATGTTTATGATTTTTTTTTAAATCTTTTTCAGGAAGACTGGTTAGGTCTATCTCCTTCTCAGGGATTGTGATTTTGGTCTGTATAAAATTCTTCTGCCTTTTTATGGTGATAGAGATAGTTTGTAGAGCTGGTGCAAGTGATGGCTGGGAGAACATCCCTTCTTGTTGGCTTGTGGCCTTCTTCTCCTGGGAGAACAGCGACCTCTAGTGGCTTGTGCTGGGCAGCTGCATGCAGATGGGGCTTCTGATTCTTTCCCAGCTGCTATGGAGTTTAGCTCCATGGTTGCTGTGGGTGTGGCCTGCCTCAGGCTGCTGCTCTGATATGGCAGAGCCATATTGGAGAGGAAATGGCCGGGAGGCTGTTTGTCTCTGTGAGGGGCCTCCAAGCTGCCCTGCTTCCCAGGGGGTTAGAGTGCCCAGAGTTTCCCGGGTTTCCCAGCTGCTGGGCTAAGTGTCCCGGGACTCTCCCGTCCAGCTGTGGGGTCCCTGTCCCTTTAAGACTTTCAAAAAGCACTCTCTTTTCTTTTTCCCCAGGGCACAGGATGCGGGGACCCTCTCACAGGTCTTACTGTTCTGTTTCCCAAGTTTCCAGCACCCCACGCACGCAGTGTGTGTCTGTGCTCCGATTCAGATGGCTAGGGCTGGGTGTTTAGCAGTCCTGGGCTCCCTCTCCCTCCCCACTCTGACTCCTCTCCTGCCTCCAGGAGCTGGGGTGTGGGGCGTTCGGGTCCCGCCGGGCTGCAGCTTGTATCTTACCCCCTTCATGAGCTGCTGGGTTCTCACAGGTGTGGATGTAGTCTGGCTATTGTCCTATGTCTTCTGGTCTCTCTTTTAGGAAGAGTTGTATTTGCTGTATTTTCAAAAATATATGTGGTTTTGGGAGGAGATTTCTGCTGCTCTACTCATGCCGCCATCTTGGCTCCCTTCTCAGTTAATACTGAATTTCATGTAAATAACAAATAATTGTTTAAAACATACTTATGCTGAAAAATTTAATTGCTGTTTATCTGAAATTCCAGTTCAAGTAAATGCCCTGAGTTTTTATATATAAATATGGCAACCTTAACCACTGACCAAATTTAGCCAGTGGTCCATTTGTGCATAGTTTCATTGGAACAAACCACACCCATTCATTTGTGTATTGTCTGTAGCTGTTTATGCACTACAGTGATATTATTGAGTAGGCACAAGAAAAACTGTATGCCAGCAAAGGATAAAATATATACTGACTTATATCAACTAAAAGAGTTTGTAGGCAGAGGGTCTAAAAAGCAAGAAGTTCCATCTCTCACTAATTGGGGTTGGTTTCATGAGATTAACCCCTCTCCCTACTCTTCCAGGTTCTACATGCCCAGGAGGACTGAGAAGTGCTCAGTGTTGGAAAGTCTCAAGTCTGAAAGATAAACAGCTTCCTGAGTTCACATAGACTGTTTACCAGAGCTGTGGATGAACTTGGAGTGGAGCACCCTGAAGGCTTGTGCTGTCACAGATGGCAAAGGAGATGGCGTGATGGATGCTGATAACTGTGCTGCCTACACAGCTGGATGGGCAACTCAGTTACTCCTTTCAGCATCTGTGGTAGGTTTCCTATATATGAAGTTTGAGAACAGTTCTGATACCCAGAAGGACATTCTTTAAAAACTGTAAAACATCATTTGAGAAGTCCTGCCCTATATGGAAAATCAGTGTGTAGGTTTCTAATAGTCCTTCCTGCTTGTTTTATACTCTCCACTGAGGTTCTTCATTTACATTTTTTGATAGTCCCTGCCAGCTTATGGCAATGTGATATACTATAGTACATCAGAATTTATGATTTTGGAGACTTGCATGTTAATATTAATTGCATCTGCTTAGGAATTCTCATTCCATTTGATATTAGTGGCCTGTTTTCACAATTATATCTTTATCTGTTTATGTTAGTGGATATGCAGGTTAGATATTTTAGATCTTCCAGAATGAAAGGCAGTTGACATTCAAGGGATAGATTTTCCCAAGTTCCCGCAGTAGAGTACAGGTTGACATCCTCTGACCTTTCACAAGAGGAATGTAGAATACTTCATGCCCAGGAGCAAGAAGTGTCTGATGTTAATGGAAACAGCTGGTCTTTCACAAAGCTGCACCCAGCAGTCAGAGGAAGATCCTTTCCCTTGCTTAATGGATTTCCTTAAGTCAGTTACACTCTCCTCCCCTGACCATATACATATACAGAAGTGATGCTAAGATTGTTGCAGGTGATGTCATCTCATACCTGCAAAAATCCTCAGGCCTTTCATATATCCAGTCTCCTGTAGACTCCTACTTCAGTCCAAAAGACCACAACTGTTTACATTGTGAATTTCCTTAAGCAGTGTATAGGATATAAGAAAACATTTTTTTTTAAATGTGTTCAAGCCACTATATGACCAGCATCCCCCACAAATAAATTAACAGAGCCTAGTACATAGTAGATTTTCAACAAAGGTTGATACATGGAACAAAAATACATAAAGTATTTTTAGTTTCAATAAAATAATAAAAATAAACTACTAAATAATATTTTGTCTTTGTTTTATTTGGTTATAAATCTTAGTTTGCTTTGTAGAGTATCATCGTTACAATACAATCATCTTTACAGTGTCATCTTTACAACATCCTTTTTTTCACCTTTCTTTCCTACTATTGTTTCTAAACAACATCAAATCAATTCCAATTCCATATGAAATTACTGCCAGGCTGGCAAATGTGTGTAACTCTTACTACAACAGCCTTTGACCTATCCTCTGAAATACCAGAAGAAAACCTGTCTCCTATTTTGTAATCTCTCTTCATTCTCCAGAAAGCAGATTGACTTTACTCAGCATGTTACATAAAATAAATAATAGTGCTTTATATTTCTTTTTAACTAAAACACATTCTCTGTTATGCTTTAATGCCTTTTAACAGAATTCTGTTCAGTTAGTACATGATATTGGCCCAAGCATTTGAAGACAGTAAACTTGCAAGGCAAGGTTTGTGTGACCCACAGGAGCCTACCTCATCATAATTGAAAACCTTATCTGGTACAAATATTTTGCATAATATCTCATGCAGTTTGGATATGAACAATGAAATCGACACAGACTCATCATTTTAAGTATGGCTTTGGGAATATCCAAGGCAAAGACACAGTAATTAGCATTTACCAAGGGAAATTATTTATGAGGTGCTAAAACTAAATATTTTAAACATATCCTTATTTAATTCTTACAACCCCTTAGTGAATTTTTCTCATTTGAATCATGATTCCTAATTTAAGTTTCTTCAGCCTTTAAAATAAGCTTTGAGCTGACTTACTCCCAAATCTTAAAGTGAGTACGCAAAATGTAGTTATTAAAAATAACAAACTGATAAAAATGAAGAACTTAAAAACAAATGGCATTAAAAACTACATTTAAATAACACCTATGTGTGCAAATCTGTCTATCATCTGTCTGTCCGTACATCCGCCTGTCCCTGTTATTGATATTCTGCATGGCATCTTAATATAATATGGAAGGAGAGGTCCATGCCTCCCTCTTCCCATTTAATCAAGTCACTCTGGGGTTTTCTGGCAAGTTATGACAGCCTTGATAAACTTTCATGAAAGGTAAAATATTTAGAAGATTAAATATTAAGGGGGATTTAAGGAGAATTATTTTAATACACATTGGTAATATTACCTTCCTAGATAGCAAAAGTTTTAGTTCTGAAATTGTCCTTATTTAGAATGGAAAATTATTTTAAATACATTGCCTGCTATCTTGGCACTGTGTGTGTGTGTTGTCAGCTGGCGACAGGACGCCTGTGCACTTCTGTCCATGGCAGTCAAAAATTTTTATTTTGGTACCATGAGTCAATCAGCTGCGTTTGTTCCAAAGTGTTTAGTTCAAGGTAAGTTGTTATTGTGATTATCTAATATTGAAAAACAAACATAAATTGTTGAAGTATCTAAGCCAAAATACAGAACTGAGTCTATGAAATCTATGAATGTTTGGGTAGATATATTAAACATGAGCTGTTAAGTAAAAATGTTATCAAACTTAGACAACTCTAACAGTTTGAGAAACTCATGAAAACATTCAAAAGAATGTATTAAGATTGCTTTTCAAGAATCTAAATATTGTTAGGCTCAAAAAATTCTGAAAATGGAAATACAGTATAGAAAATACAAACCAGGTATGATTACTACAAGAAAAATAAAAAGATAAGTCCCTATTCAACAAGTCCATGGGCAAAGAAAATACATTGGTCTTACCTCAAAAGATTGACAAGAAGTATGCAATTATAATTTGATGTTAATTAACATATTAGGAAGAATATATAATATTTTAAAGACCCCCCCCTTTTAACTAATGTTCTCGATTAACTAATGACTCTGGTTCCTATACTATAGTGTATATGTGTGTTTATGTGTGTATTTCAGGGACAGACACTGTTTAAAATGTAAACAACGTCTGGGTTCTATTCAGAAAATAAGAAAACTATACAAATTCTCAAAGACCAGCAGCAGAAATCTACTCATATGGTACGGGGTATCATTAGCAATGGAATATGGATGGATTTGTACTTGTTCCTAAATATCTCTCTTATGTAAGAGACTTAATTTCTACCATTTAAGACACATTTTGTGTGAGGCAGTTTTGTATGTTTTTAAAACTCAATATAAAATTTCGACAGCTTCACAACACCTTCTATAACCTCTAGATTGTGACTTTGGGTTATATTTGCACATGGCTCAACACATACTCCCTACAAAAGAGTATTAGTGTGATTTGGTCATTATTATAGAAAAAGCTATAGTGAATATGTATCTGGTAGATTAGGACCCCAATGTGAAAGGGGAATTTTTTCCATAGAATCTCCTAAACCTAGGAATAGATGAATGGATATATTTGTGTAAAATTCTCCCCTGAATCATATGATGATTTATAAATAAGATCTGAGGCTTGAAGAAATAACTTGTTCATGATCACAGACGATGAGAATCTCATCATGAAATGGGCTTGTCTGAATCCCAGAGACATCCTTTCTCTACTACATTAGGAAGCGTTATCTTACACTGTCTTGAAATGCAGTCCTTTGGGAAGAATATTTTGTTCATTAAATTGTCTAGAGTAAATTAGTTTGGCAGATGGCCTGTTCTTGAACAGCACAATCAAATCAGTAGAAACATTTTGAGCTGACTGGAAAGATGTTGAAACCATTAAAATATCTGTGTATCAGAAGACAATGAAGATGAATCTCTGTCCCAGTTTTGCCCATGGTTAATGTTATGTTTTAATTAATCTGAAATCCCTACTCCCATAAGAAAAATAATGATAGTTACAGGATTTGGGAGAAGGAGAAGTCCCATAGCTCTCCACACAAAAACTTCATATTTATACCATTCAAAATTTTCACATAAAGTTCATACACAAACTTAAACATACAAAGGATAATTATCAAACCAAAAACTATAGCATAAACAAGCTTGAAAAAAATGCAGCACACTTAACACAATATCTAACTTAAATAAGTTTGCTTTGACTCTAGTAACTGCCAAAATTCTTGATGGGTGCAAATTCTCTTAAGGTTTTCCACTGTGAATCAGAAAGTGATTCTTAGCAGAAAGTATACCAGATTCATAGTATTTCATGCTTTCTTTTAGAGATGTCTATGCTACTGATCTGAGCAACACTACACTATCTTTCATCCTCATACATAAATATTTGAGAGAATTTGTTCATTCATACATATCCTGACAACTACTTGTAATATGATATAAGCTTTGGTACAAAATTAATATGACCCATTCCTAACTTTTGTGGACCATCCCATCAAACATTCCTCTGTATGTGCTACTTTAAAAACAAACCAAATTTATAGATGGTCATTCTTCCTGAGAAAAAAAGAAACCCTTATTTTGCAATATTTATCTTCCTGATCACAAATATCTTATATTTTCACATCTTGCTGCCTTTTTATGCATATTTTATGCTTTCCACTGACAAGAGTTCATATTATGAACAGACAAATAACCATTCCATTCACTTAAAAACACTCCACCTTACAATTCAGTTTTCAGTAGAATTACAACAATCTTGTTAATTCAGGAAAAGTACCTTTATTTACTTCAAGGGCAGACTCATTTGGATCTCATTGTTTCTATCGATAAATCTCCCATGGCCTCCTTCACAATTATACTCCTTTATTCTGTTCTACAAGTTTCTTCATGTTTTGCAAAGGCTCAAAGATTTACAGAGTTAAACCTTGGTGAAAAAATTCAATGGAACAAACTTGAACTATTGTCATTTTATAACTGCTGAAATCCTCCACAACTGTATTATGTTATTGTTTTTCTATTCCATTTACTCTAACCCTCAAAACTCAGCATTTTCAAGAAGTGTGGTTGAGTGAAATGGATATTGGCATTGATAGAAATTTGAACCCTACTCTTGGGCTCTGCCAATTTCTAGTTGTTCTGACCTCATAGAGGCAACATGTCTTAGTTTGTGATGCTAAATCAAAGTACCATGCCTGGGTGACATAAACAACAGGATACTGTGTCCAGTCTCATAACAAGATTGAGTTTTTTTCTACCAAGAAGAAATAATACCAAAGGTTTTTTTCCCTGTGGAGTTTGCATTATAATATCCCTTACATTAAGCTTGCTGGTGGCAGTGTGGGGGACACATAGTTCCAGTTTACTGAACCTCTGCCAGTTAAGACAGTGTGAGTTTACATTCCATTCTGATATATAATTCTGGGAAAACCACTTCATAAAGATGGCCTTCCAAGTGGTTTTAAAATTTTTCTTTACATTAAACCTTCTGGATTAACTATGTATGCTAACTAAATTTCTGAATAAACTTATTTATCTAACTAAAAATAACCTATTTCTTACAGTTTCTGAAGGCTGGAAGTTTAAGATCAGGGTACCAGCATGGTCTGGTTGTGTTGAGAGCTCTCTTCTGGGTTGCAGACTGCTGACTTCTCATATGTGCGCATAGTGGTAAGAGAGCTCATTGGCTCTCTTGGGATCTTCTCATAAGGGCACTAATCCCATTTGGAAGGGCTCCACCCTCAAGACCTAACTACTTCCCAAAGGTCCCACCTCCAAATGCCACCACATTTGGATTAGTGTTTCAGTATATGAATTTGGGACACTGACATTCAGATCATTTCACCACATAACTAAATTGTACTTCAGTAGGAAGATTGAAAGTGGTAAAATAAATTACAGTGAAATTTCCATGTCTTAGTCCTTACTTGACTGGAGCTCTGTTTGTCCTTAAAAAAGGCTATCAACCAAGGAATTATTTCTTAGATTTAGATAATGGTAACTGGGATAATAATTTACAGGGCTACTTTATTTTCCACATTTCAAAACAACTTGCATATATTAGCTCTTTTGACTCTTACCACAAATGTCTGAAATAAACTCATGCTCATTTTGAAAAATGAGAAAAACGGGGTCCATAAAGAAAAACTGATCCACAAAGAGGGGTTCTGAAAACAAAATATGTGATCTTAATTTTCATTCAGAGATTTTCTACTTTGCCTTATATTTAAAGTCAACTAACAGAAAAAAATATCTTATCCTGGCACAACATTGTTCTATATTATCTTCTGATTATTAAGAGGAAGTTAACTGTATGAAATAGCAGCAACTTGAATAGCTGTATCCTACTGTCTTCTAATTTTTCACAGAGCTGTCACTGTACTGCTATAAGCACAAAAGCAGAATTTCACTTCTCCAATAGAACACCAAAACTGGCCCCAGAGCTGTCCATACACACTTCCCAAATAGCACATCCAGCGAAAAGGACTCAGCCCTGGTCTACTGAACCCACTGCACATTTGACACTTTGTATCGCACTCCTCTATCACCTTCTTAACTCTTCTCCTCAACTGATTGGACAGCTCAGATTCATGGCCTTTGCTCTTGTTCACTCATCTTTCCCTTTTTGTTTCCTTTACACACCTTCCCATTTCTGTCGCCTTTTGAAATATCAACATTGTCTCGCTGCTCTTTGCCTCCTTCCATCACCATGTACTCCCGCCAGCAATCTCAAACACAGCCATAGTTTCAGCAAACATCCAGACAAAACTCAAAAATCATGATCTCCAAGCCATATATTGCCCTATAAAGTATAAACAAAACACTTTAAACCCCTGCAAAATATGTAAAGAAATGAAAATCAAACACATGAACAAAAGCTTTTCCTTTTCCTTTGTCTTATTTCAGGTAACATACTCGTTATCTTCTCAAGTCAGTCCTAGATTTCATATGAGGTTCCAATTCCTTCCACATCTTTTACCTGAATCCTCACAGTTATATCCATCTATCTACCTCTTTTTTTTACTTCTAAATCTAATTGCAAATAATTATTTGGTGTCTGAACAACTATTGCCTCAGTTGCTGGAACATCTATCCGATTGGTCTGTTTACAATCCTCAAATTTTTCAAATTCCGCCTTTAGCCTTTTGCCAGAATGACTTTTCTACAGCAGCTATTAACTACATCTCTGTGGTTTAACATGATTCTAAGGCTCTTTATCATGATCAGATTAAAACACAAGCTCCTCTGTGGAATATGGCTTTTCAGGATTTGGTCACAGTCTAGTTTCAGCTTGGTCTATCACCTCTAAACTTACACCACAGATGCAAGTTGCAGGCCCCTAAAGAGACCACATTCTTTCACAAAGAACTGTATTTCTGTTCATGATGCTTTCTCCATGGCTTAATAATCAAACCCAACTGATACCTTCTCCATCTTCAAAGCTTGGCCTGTTTCTCCTCCTCTGAGCAAATTGCCTGAGCTTCTCATGTAACCCTTTCCTGTGGTTTACATAAATCTCAGTGCAGACTCTAAGAACTAAAGCCTAGCACAGCCATCAAGTGAGACCCACATAGGACATTAGTTCTCACTTCAGCTGGCCTTCAGAAACTATTCAGAAGTGGGATAGTGTGGTTTGGTACCAGATACTGGTGCGTTGGTCAGACCCTTAACACTTGGCTGTTTAAAATATAGTCTGCATGATGACTCGTACAACAATAGAGATTGTGCAACCCTGAGAACATGCTAAAACCACTGAGCTGTACACTCTGAGGAGCAAATTGATGGTACGTAAATTTTACCCCAGGAAAACTGTTATTGAAAACATATGGTCTCAGGCCTTATCCTCGACCTGCTGAAATTTAACCAGACTTCCAGGTTGTTTGTGTATATGTATATCTGGGAAGTGCTGTAGAGGATAGTAGGTATTCTCAAAGCTCTGGAGTGAAACATTAACAACTGCCCGCCCTCCCAGAGCCCTGATGATCAAAGATGTTTCTTCCCCACCAGGATCTATGCTTTACATGCTCGTCTCTACACAGATAAGTGTTCACATTTCCTAATATTCAGAATTCTCCTTCCACTCTATCCATTGGTTTATTTCCACTAATCACATCTTTCTTTTTTGTGTTAAAACCATGTAACAGAAATCATGTCACACTTGCTGTGTTGCAATTACTCTTTCTCCAAATATGGTAAGATTTCATTAAGAGTGTTAACTCCCTTTTTTTTTCTTTGTATTCCTAGAATCTAGCACAGTAACATCCTGCTCCACACAGATTGTCAAATAATAAAACTATTTGTCAATGTAGCCTGACTGTGTTAGTCCAGGTAGTCTGGAAGCAAATGCCGTGAAGGCATTAAACATACACGAACTTTATTAGGGGAAATGTCTGTGAAAGTAAATGGACATGGGGTGCAGGACATGGGTGGCCCATCAGACTGTGATGAGAGGCTGACTTCAAGTGAAAAGGGAGGGAAGGCTAGTGGACATTTCCCAAATTGCTACACAGACTGAGGAAATTTCAGCAAGGCTACTTAGGAGCCTCAAGCCAAAGTAATCATCAGAGGAATCTCATATCTTCCAGAAGGGGCTGGCCTACCAGACCTACGACAGTCAATCCACAGCTGAGAACAACTGTAGAAGTATTGTTCTGGAGCAGTGACAGAATTCAGAGCAGAGCAGATGGTGCCCTAGATCAATCATGCTCCCTAAAGTCAAGATGTCAGAGGCATTTTCATTGTTGCTGCAGTGGTGTTCGTAAACCTACCAAATTTTAAACATTTAGATTATTAACAATTTGTTCACTGATTGCAAACAGCATCTTGTTTAGGTGTTTGCACTTCTCATCATTTGATACTGATTCCTCATCATTTATGAAGTTCCTTCTTGTCTTTGGGCGAGGGACAGGGTCCTTATCCAGTGGACAGGTCTCTGCCATTAGAAAGCTGAAGGGAACGAAACAACACATTTATGCAAGTAGCTTATTGATTATAATTTTGTGAAGTGCCACAACAAGGAATAAATGCTTTGTGATACTTCCCTTAGGGTGGGAAAATGGATAAAGGAGTTTTATATCTGAACTGGGGGTTCCTATGTGACAGATTTTGTTTTATCATTGCTGTTGGTCTCTTGGCTGAGTTCCTGCCATGCTATATATTTTACTCAAATTGAATTTTGTTTTAATTAAAATTATACTGAAGCTTCCAGAGACCATTAAGTAGCAGATAAATTTTAAAATTAAAAGAGTCAGTCACCTGTTTGCTTTCCTCCTAATGGATTACCTACAGCTTGATTTCCCATCAACCATACCTCAGGAATCTCATGAACACATTGGTCCCATCAATGCACTCCATCAGCCAGAGTACATGCAAGGAAGACAAAAATGTCACCTTAAGTAAAACACCTTAAGGTGAAAAACATATCATCTACTTTTTCTCTGTGAATTAAGAAAAGCAATATTTATCACCAACATTTTTGATTATCCATGTCACCATTCTCATTCATATTTATTAAAAACTAAAACTTTAGTTTGAAAAAATACATTATTTGGTCCCAAAGCACTTTTCTTCTCTTAATTAGTTTTGAGCTTTTTTAACATACTAGTCCTTCTTAAATAAAGAGGTCGTCGTGCTTGGTCTTAACTCTAGTAGAACCACCATGTTAGCCTTCTTATATTGGTTTTCCTGCTTTGCATTCCCTTTACTGATTCATGCTCTCTCTGCATCATTGTATTCAAGGATCCAACAGTGTGTGGAGATACAATGGCTATTTTCTGCTCAGTATCCATCTCCCCTTCTTTGCCAACAACCTTCAATTTTTTGGGAACACACATCCCTTTGTTATTCTCATTCTGTGTAACCTGGAGCTGAGTCCCTATGGGTTCCAAAGATGAGGCACAAAGCCCAGTAAGGCCATTGACTTTACCTGTACATGCAAATAACTTGAAGAGGTAGACTTTGACCTGATTTCACAGTGAATCTCAGGATCAGTAGACTTTATGAATTAAGCATCTCCAAATCTAATGCTTTTTGATTTGTGAAGCTGCAAGGTTGAAGCCATTTGCCATGAGAGGAGAGACTCCCTCATGTAGGAACCGACTCAGGGGAAAAGAAGATGAGAGCTGAAGAGAGGAACTGGTTTTTGGTGATGTTTTTTGAGATCCTCCTTTAAAATGAGCTGGAACCAACAGCTGCAAATCATAAGCCAATCAATTCTTTCCTGCTTAAGCCATTTTAAGATTGGGTTGTTATCACTTGCAACTGAGTAGTATTTTAAAAAATGAATTACGTTAAAAACCCAACTCAAAGACCTGGCAATATTTAAGGAGAAACAGGGGTATCACACTACAGGTAAAGCACTATAAAGGTGATCTGATGGATGTGTAGTGATTTGTCTCCTAAATAGCACAGGAGCACCAATAGAAACATTCTGGCAGACTGAGAATACTTCCAAAGTCTGTGGCATTTGTGTTGGCTTTTACAGTATAAGACAGAACACTGAACAAGGGCATTCTAGGTAGTGGAAAGATACTGTGCTAACTTTACAGCAAATATGATTCTTTTTTCCAGCTCCTTTATTTGGAAGGAAAGTATGTTCTAAGTGGTTGTGATGACTTAAACATATTTCTGTGATAAACTGGCTAATCCCAAACTTGCTGTCAGTCATCATTCACCAGGCAGGCAGAGAGAGAGGAATGGCAAAGCATAGTTGATGTTTGTCCAATATTTGGCACTGGTTTGCTGTGTGTAATTTTTATTAATTAGCTGAAGAAACTTCATTGCCATGCTATGAGATCATATGACCCATATGAAGCTACAGAATTTCTGTCTCCTGAAATTTTTAAGTATAATAGGATTTTTCATGGTAGTCTGTGGGGTAATTTGGATTTAAGTTTAGCAATGAATATTACCCACACACATTTTGCAGAAGGGAAGATTATCAAGTTTATCCTGTCATAAAAGTACTCATTTAGCTAAGCAGAATATATCCATAGACTATTATATGGTTTGATTATGTAAAGATGTTCTCTCACATGAAAATACCTAAAATATTTTAGAAGTGAAAGGGAAATAGAGGGAAAGGTAAATAAGAGAAGACAGGAATTTTTAATATTATTTTCATATCATAGAAAGATGTCTGAAGTTATTGAAAGAAGACATTTCTACATGACACAGTAGAATAATAAACTACATTACTAAGAATGTAGAACAGTGCACACTCTATTGGAGATATCAAAGCTCGGGGATAGTTGAGCAAACAGTCCTGTTATAATCAAAGACAAACTTGACCCTTTGAAAGGAAGCCAGAATCCCCAGGAGATCTCAACAACTGAGAGAAATATTGTATCAACAAAAGAAGAACCTGAAAATGTCTCAGGCATTCCTGAAGCTTTCAAAAACATGTCTTGCTCACAGAAGTTCAACAATAGAGGCCAGCTGAAAAAAACATAGACACGACAATCTCTCGCTTATTTCAGGAAAACTCTCTGGAACATAGTGGTATAACACCACAACCCAAAGGTACTCTGAACCTGACAAGACCTTGAAGCACTTCACTGTGCGAACAAATAAAAGAACAAAGACCCCTCCTTACAGTTGTGGAGAACCATAGAACATACTGATCTTCAAAAAGAGTTTTCTAACACACTGTCCCTTCCCAATCTTAGGAGACCTCTCTCCCACTACTACAGTTACCTAAAGGGTTACCAGGACTGTGTCTAACACCTGGATCTTAGTTCTTCACTACTTTACACAACACATAGAAGGCTTTTTTCTTTTTAATAAAGTGGGTTTTTTTTCCTTTCCAGTAGTGGTCACCAAGCCTGTATTTTCAATGGCTTCTTGCAAACAGCACAGAAATCTGTATCTCTGTTCATGAACGCAGTTGATTCAGAGGATTGCTGGGCACTTGTACCTTGGGCAGATCTCCCTGGAACAATGCAGGCCCTTCAAGCACAACCCCTGGCATTACCTCCAAGCCTGCTGTTCATCAGTATTTCCTCTCTCTCTAAGTAACAGAGACACAGGAAATAATTTACATTCCAGGCTCAGGGGTCAGTTTTTTTCATCCAACCACTCAAGTAGAAAACTGTCATCCTCAAAATCTGCTCTTGCTCATGGTGCAGGAGCCCTGACTGGTGACCGCACCTTGTTGACCCTTTTCCCTCCTGTCGCTTGGATCTGGACCCTCTCTTTCAGATGCTTTGTGACTGATTTCACTTGATGCTGTGTCGACTCACCAGGCTGACACTCAAGGTCTTCCTGCTTCCAGCTTCTTCCTCTGCACTGAATGCCACTGTGCCACCGTTAGAGCCACCAGCAGGTGCTGCAGACTTCATTACATCACCACTTGTCTGGCGAGTCTCTATTTCTCTGAGACACAGCTCAAGTGCAGCTTTCCATGGTCCCCAACCGGGCTGGCTGTCCCTCTGTAACCCACAGCAAGCCTGTGTCTTGTCTTACCCCAGGAAAGTGTGAAAGGCTAGGATACTAGCAAAAATCAATTTTTTCTTTCTTAGAGAACCCAAATTTAATTGGTGTTACCACCCATCATGGAACATAAAAGTGAATCCTCATTATTCTAAGCCAGCAGACCTTGGCCTGATGAGGTGTACAGCCCTTAAAAAATATGAGAGCAAAGTCCCCAGCAATGAAGATTTTGGTTTGTTTGTTCATTTGTTTTTCTTTTTCACACAAGCTGATTCAAATGTCCTCAGATTTCTTCTTACAAAATGTTTGTTTTGACCTAAAACAAGGACTTAATGTGCATTATCATAACTTTTTTCCTTTATTTATTTCCCTTTGACACATTATTCCACCACCTCAAGAAACTTTTGGATTCTCACCTTTTTTTTTACCTTTTGGCTCCCTTT
The DNA here is from genome assembly GCF_040802235.1 of Manis javanica. Lineage (NCBI taxonomy): Eukaryota > Metazoa > Chordata > Mammalia > Pholidota > Manidae > Manis > Manis javanica. Next base: position 137,255,087 of record NC_133157.1, on the reverse strand, counting down.
ACCCATTCTTTTACCTGCAACCTACAACCTCTGGCATCTACCAGTAAGTTCTCTGTTAGTATGAGCTAGATTTTTTTTCTTTAACTTTAGATCTCAAATATAAGAGAGATTATATGGTATTTGTCTTTCTCAGTCTGACTTATTTCACTTGGCATAATACTCCCGACATCCATCCATGTTACTGTGAATGGAAACATTTCATTATTTTTGTTTTGAGTAATATTCCATTGAATACCCAGAATGGCCAAAGCAATCCTGAGAAGAAAGAGTAAAGCAGGGGGTATCTCGCTTCCCAATTTCAAGCTCTACTACAAAGCCACAGTGGTCAAGACAATTTGGTACTGGCACAAGAGCAGACCCATAGACCAGTGGAACAGAATAGAGAGTCCAGATATTAACCCAAGCATATATGGTCAATTAATATATGATAAAGGAGCCATGGATATACAATGGGGAAATGACAGCCTCTTCAACAGCTGGTGTTGGGAAAACTGGACAGCTACATGTAAGAGAATGAAACTGGATTGCTGTCCAAGTCCATACACAAAAGTAAAGTTAAAATGGATCAAAGACTTGAATGTAAGTCATGAAACCATAAAACTCTTGGAAGAAAACATAGGCAAAAATCTATTGGACATAAACATGAGCAACTTCTTCATGAACATATCTCCCTGAGCAAGGGAAATGAAAGCATAAATGAACAAGTGGGGCTGTATCAAACTAAAAACCTTCTGTACAGCAAAAGACACCATCAGTAGAACAAAAAGGCATCCTACAGTATGGGAGAATATATTAATAAATGACATACCTGATAAGGGGTTGACATCCAAAATATACAAAGAGCTCACACACCACAACAAACAAAAAGCAAATAAGCCAATTAAAAAATGGACAGAGGAGCTGAACAGACACTTCTCCAAAGAAGAAATTCGGATGGCCAACAGGCACATGAAAAGATGCTCCACATCGCTAATCATCAGAGAAATGCAACTTAAAACCACAATGAGATATCACCTCACACCAGTAAGGATGGCCAACATCCAAAAGACAAACAACAATAAATGTTGGCAAGGATGTGGAGAAAGGAGAACCCTCCTACACTGCTGGTGGGAATGTAAATTAGTTCAACCATTGTGGAAATAAGTATGAAGGTTCCTCAAAAAAAATTAAAATAGAAATACCATTTGACCCAAGAATCCCACTCATAGGAATCAACCCTAAGAATGCAGGAGCCCAGTTTCAAAAAGACATATACAGCCCTATGTTTATCACAGCACTATTTACAATAGCCAAGAAATGGAAGCAACCTAAATGTCCATCAGTAGATGAATGGATAAAGAAGATATGGTACATATATACAATGGAATATTATTCAGCCATAAGAAGAAAACAAATCCTACCATTTGCAACAACATGGGTGGAGCTAGAGGGTATTATGCTCAGTGGAATAAGCCAAGCGGAGAAAGACAAGTACCAAATGATTTCACTCATCTGTGGAGTATAGGAACAAAGCAAAAACTGAAGGAACAAAACAGAAGCAGACTCACAGAACCCAAGAATGGACTAACAGTTACCAAAGGGAATGGGGCTGTGGAAGGTGGGTGAGAAGGAAGGAAGAAGAGGATTAAGGGGTATTACAATTCGCACACACAATGTAGGGAGGAGCATAGGGAAGGCAGTATAGCACAGAGAAGACAAGTAGTCACTCTATAGCATCTTACTACGCTGATGGACAGTGACTGCAATGGGGTTATGCGGTGGGGACTCGATAATAGGGGGAATCTGGAAACCACAATGTTGCTCATGTAATTGTATATTAATGATACAAAAAAAAGCAGCCATAAAATATAATATTCCATTGTGTATATGTACCACATCTTCTGTATTCATTCATCTGTTGATGGACACTTAGGTTGTTTCCTCATCTTGCCTATTATAAATAATGCTGCCATGAACATGGGTATGCAGGTTATCTTTTCTAATTAGTGTTTTCACTCTCTTTGAATAAATACCCCAAAGTAGAATTTCTGGGTAGTACGGTAGTCCTATTTTTAGTAACCTCCATATTGTTTTCCACAGTGGCTACATCAATCTACATTTCTGCCAAGAGTGAAAAGGGATTCTCTTTTCTCCAAATCCTTGTCAACACTTGTTATTTTTCGTCTTTTGGAGAGTGGCTATTCTAACTGGTGTGAGGTGATATCTCACTGTGGTTTTGATTTGAATTTTCTTTGATAATTAGCTATGTGGAGCATCCTTTCATATACCTGTTGGCCATCTCTATTTCATCTTTGAAAACTGTCCTTACCAATTTTTAACTGGATTGCTTGTTTTTCTGTTATTGAGTTGTTTTGGTGAGTTATATATTTTGAATATGAATCCCCTATCAGATACATGATTTGCAAACATTTTCCCCCATTTGCTAGGTTGACATTTCATGTCGTCAATCATTTCCTCTGCTTTGCAACAGCTTTTTAGTCTCTGATTGCCACAGACCTAGGGGCCCCAAGAATGCAAAACCTCTGGCCACCAGAGCCATGTGATCAAGGGACATCCCTGGGCAGCAACTGCAAAAACAGTAGCATCTGATGTAAAAAGCAGGTCACCAGGTGCATATAGGTCCACTTAGGTATTTTTGCTTTTAGTATCAGATATAAAAAAATCATCACTAAGTCCTACATCAAGGAACTCATCACCTATGTTTTCTTCTAGGATTTTTATGGTTTCAGGTCTTACATTCAAGTCTTCCACCCACTTTGAGTTATTTTGTGCGTGTGTGATATGAGTGTAAGACTGCCCCTCAGGGAACAACTTTGGAAGTATGCAAATATGTCCAGTGGGACCTGCTGGCTACATCTTCCGGCAGCATCTTCTGGGAAGGAGTCACCAAACCAGAGCTCTAGATGAGTGTATAGCCCTTTTTGGGGTTACAATGGCAAGCTGGAAAAAGGCAGAGCCAGAGCACTGAGAGGGTACCCACAGCCTGTGTTTCTCAAGAGAAGATGTGTAATTCAGTACATCCATGCCAAACCTGAAGCCTGGCCCTCAGACCAAAGGCTGAGGACATGCAAAGAGGCCTCCTTCACAGAGGACTTAGGGGTGTGCCTTAGTCTGCTGTCTGTGTAGTTTCCTAGGGGTGAAAACCTGCCAAGAGCCATCTCTCTGATTGCCACAGACCTAGGGGCCCCAGGAATGCAAAACCTCTGGCCACCAGAGCCATGTGATCAAGGGACATCCCTGGGCAGCAGCTGCAAAAATAGCAGCACCAGATGTAAAAAGCAGGTCACAAGGTGGAAGTAAAGCTCCCCTCCAGGAGACACTATGACTCTGGAAGGGAACAGAGGGAGAATGCAAATATAGCCCCAGCCCTCTGAGGTCTCCAGAAAAGATTACCATCAGCCTCTAGATGTGAGTTTCATTAGAAGTCTGCTTGTCAGCCACAGCCATGATAATTAGCAAATAGGCCTGCTTAAAATAAAGATGGAGCCCCTGGGAAGGATGCCTCTTGCTGTGCTGTGGGAATTGTAGCAGTTCAAGAATTTTTTCTCCCTTAGTTACAGTCCCACAGTGACCATCAGTCCCACTGGTTGCCAGAGCTGGGCAATCTACAGGTGTCCTTGGCAGCAGCCACAGAGATTGGGGCGCCAGAGGGGGATATGAGCTCCTTTCTGTGTGACACCGATTTTTACAGTCCCATGGAACCAGGAATGCTAGCTAACCTGGCCTCCGGATCCAGGCAGACAAGGGGACCCCTGGGTGGCAGCCACAAAGGTCAGGGCACCGGATGCAGGGCAGAGCTCCCTTCTGGAGATGAAGATGTTCAAGAGGCTGACAAAAGAGAAGTGCAAGATGGTGCCCACCAGTTTCTGTCCCCAGGGAGTGTTCCAGCAGGCTCCTTGATGTGGGTGTTCAATTAGATGCTTGCTCCTCAGGTTGAGACTTCAAAGTAAGCAGGTGAGGCCCTTCACTTTAAATCTGGACATTGTTAGTGTGCTCAAGCCGAGCTCTGGGGTGGGAAGTTGGGTGTATGGTCCCTTTGAGAACCATGTTTCAGATCACCACTGTGTGGTGAGTCTTAGGATAGGACCCTCACTGGTTTCTAAAGTTGGACGTTTGGGGATTTTATCTCTCAGGTGTGAGTCCTAAAAGTAGAGGTGCCCTATGTGGGGTTCAAACCTTTCACTTCTCTGGGAGAAGCTCTGGGTTTTGATTTTTATTTCCTGCTGTGAGTCACATGGGGTGGGATTTATGGCAAGATTGTGTCTCACTCTCATCCACCTGCTTTGATGTGATTTTCATCTCATTTGCTGAATGTGTGGTACTCACTCAGCAACCCTTCACATTTAAGAGGAAAATATTTCTTATGTGGCTGTAAACTCAGTGAGTCCATGAAGGAGATGATATCAGGTTTTCCTATGCCACTTTCTGAACTGAAACCTACTTCAGTATGTTTTATAAGCTTTTCCAAAAACTCTGAAGTACAGCCATGGATGACAGCAATTTTGGAAATCTATGAGTATATGGAATTCCTTTAAGATTTTTACAATTCCAGGATTTTGCACATGAACTAATTGTCTATTCAGATGAAAGGAGCTAAGTTATGTTCCAGATTCAGGGTCAAGTTTGCTTTATCTCCTGTAGAAGTGAACAGGTGATATTTAGTCCAGACTGTAGCAGAGATTGTCATCTACGTAAGGTGACATAGACACCAACCTAAAAATTGAACACTCGGAAGAGAAAGAAAAATGGAGAAAATCTGAGGATTTGATGATTTTACTAAGGTGGTGATTATCCTGTGCCTACAGTCTTATCTTTGGTCTTACAATCCTTCACCTCTTGACTTTCCCAGAAGACTGTAATATACATGAGAAAATATTTTGACTTTTCCAGCATTGACTCATCAGTACATATGGGAGTTCTCAGAACATTTTACTACTCAATGTATAATGTAGGAGGAAGAAAACAAGGAAAAATGGAAAAGGGAAGTTAATTTTATGAATTGTTACATTTAAAAAGGAAAATACAGATAAAGCTACTGAGAAATAAAAGTTTTTCAGTGACTAATGGATTTTTCTACAAAGAATTAATGCTCTAGATTTTGGGATTATTATTTGCCTTGTCTTGTATACACTTTTTTGGTGTTATTAATATCCTAAAATATTTTCATGTACAACTTTAATAGTAGAAGAAAAGTTATTTCTTAAAATGAATAAGAGATATTTTATCTGATTTCCTCAATGAGTACTTTATACCATGTACAGTTCAGATTAGAGAGGATGTTGCAAAATGGCTCCCTGGTTTTGTGTCATCAAGAGTGTACTATTGATACATATAAAAATTGCAAATGTACTCATAATTATAATTACAAACATAACAATTATAACTATAAACATGCTCATAAATAATAATTAGACATTACAGGACAAAGATTTACTCTAATTTGAGTCATACAATAATTTAAGCAAGCATCTACAAGTGATTTATCCAAAGTCATCTAGATTTTTGCAAAAAATATTACAGTATATTTAAAGACTTTATGCCACAACACAGAATTTAGCACCGTATTTTCTCCAAGCTAACCATCTAGTATTTTAAGTACAGTTTTTAAGAAGTGGGTGTAGGAGTATATGTTCAATTTAGAATGAGTAAGAAAAATTATGTGTGTGTTTAAGTCTTTAAGAATGAGGCACCTAGAGTTTAGAGAAGTTCTAGGTAAACATTACATCCACATATTAAGAATGACCAAGAGAGCATCAAATTAGTGTGCCATACTACTTTTTCTACTAACTGTAGATTAATAAAAGTATTAATTTAAATATAAATCACTAATTAATAAAAATTAATTTAAATATAAATATTGAATAAATCAAGATTTATAATTTTGAATAATAATCAGAAATTGAAAAATTACTAACTAGGTAGCCAGAAAGCATGATGTATTGAGCAATTCAACAGCAAATGAACTATAAACATAGTTCCACCATTTTGGCAGTTAATTTTTTCCCAAGAAACATGAATTTTCATGACACAGATATACCTGTGTGCATAAAAAGCCTATGCACATGTGTTAGGACAAAATCTTAACATACAATAAAATTAATGTTTGAGATAGTTGCTTAATCTTACAGGTTACATGCATCATATATTATTTCTAAAGAATAGCATTCTTGGCTGAAGGAATATGTTGCTTTACATAAAATTCATAAACTTAAGACCGGAATTTGTATTTTGGTACAGAAGTTAGCACACATTTCTAGTTGCCTCTTCTTCCTTTATCATAAACAAACCCTTTCAATGAAAGTCTTTGATTATATTTGCTGTGTTTGATTAAATGTAACCATCACAGGGTGACTTGTTGGTACAAAATTGACTTCAATTATTGAACAATGGATTTAAAGACAAAAAAAATGTCTAAGTGTCCTTAGATTTTTAAATAACCATTTATACAGAAATGTTCTAATTTATGACATGAATAGACACGTTTTCCTTTCAAATATCAACTATAAAACTGGACAAATGGTGAAAATCAGATATTTTAGAGTTCTGGAATTTGACCAAGTCCTCACAAACAAAAGTATTTCTGCAGACTACAGAACTTCAGTTAATACCAGTGAACAACTGTGCTCAACAGACTGGCTTTTACCCAAGGCTGTCCAGAACTCCTTTACATGTGTTGGCATAATAGGTTAACCTGGGAGGCACAGGCTATGAAAACCAGCAGAAACAAACACTGAAGAAAGATCTCACTTGACTTGGAGCATTGTCAGTTAATCTAGCAATCGTCCTGTAATATATTTCTAGTAATATATTTCTTCTGACAGTTGTTAAATGTGAGATTCGGCCAAGACCTCAAGGCAGCTCTTATAAATACATGACAAGAAATGAAGGAGACAATATCTGAAGAATTAAGGTAGAATGATAATGACTCAGCAAGTAGGGAATCTCAACAAGCATATAAATTATTAAAAATCAATTGGAAGTTCTGGAGTTAAAGAGTATAATGGCTAAAATAAATTTTCTGGAAGAGCTTAGAAGAGAATTTGAGGTGGGGAAGAATCAGGAACTTGAAGATGAAGCAAAATAAATTATCCAGTCTAAAGGGAAAGGAGATAGATTAAATAGAAAGGAAGAGAACTTCAGAAACCATATAGTGCCGATGTCAAGCACAGCAACATACATGAAACTGAGCTACAGGAGAAAAGGTGAAAGAACAGGGAAAAATGCATGAAGAAATAATAATTTAAACTTCCTAAACTTATGGAAAACTTTAATCTACATATTTAATAGGCTAACTAAATGTTAAATAGAATAAAGACAAAGAGATGACTTCTAGACACATCAGCAAAACTGTTGAAAGTCTAAGAAAAAGAAAAACTTCACAGCATTCATGTATGTGATTAATGTCTATTTATCAGACATTATTAGACAGAAATAATAGACAACAGTAGTGTTTTATCATATTCAAATTGATAACAGAGAAGTATTGTCAACCAATAATTTGATAAACAGCAAAATTTATTTTCAAAAATGAAGGCAAAGTATAGACGTTCTCAGAAAGAAAGAAGACTAAGGAAATCTGTTACTACCAGACCTGACTTATAAAAAATACTAAAATAAATTATTTAGTCTCAAAGGAAAGAAGCATATAGTAATTCAAACTGACAAGAAGAAGTTAAGAGTGCTAGAATGGTAATTATGTGTGAATTTAAAAGATGCTATAAATATATATTCTATTTTTTCTGTTAACTTATTTAAAAGACATAGATGGTATAAAGCAATAGTCATCACATTGCATTTTGGGGTTTATAACATGTAGATATAAAATATATCACAATATTAACACAAAAGGAGAGGAGGACAAGGAGATATACTGTAGCAAAGTTTCTATATTTTACCTTAATGAGTTATTATGGTTCTAAAGTAATTCATAACAAGTTAATATACATACTGTAACTCCTAGAACTTGAAAGAACAAGATTTGTCCCACCACCTGCTTTGTACCTAAATTAATATTGGAAAACAACATGTTTCTTCATTAGCTTATTGACTGTGGCTGCATTCACACTACAATGGCAGAGTCGATCAGTTACAACAGGGAAAGGATGGCTCACAAAGTCTAAAATATTTATAATCTGGTCCTTTACAGAGAAAGTTTGCCAACCCTGACATAGAAGAACACTAAGAAAATGTTTGAAAATCATGTAGTAACAATATAAACAGAGAAATTAAATTAGCATACTAAAAATGCCTTTAACACAAAAGCAGCTAGTAAAAGGCACAGAGGATCTGAAAAGTCAAGAGATAATTTAAAAAATAAGTAGCAAATGGTAGACAAATAAAATGCAACAATAGCATCAAATATTAATGAACTAAACATTGTATTCAAGAGGGATTATGTCAGTCTTGAATAAAAATTAAGGTACAATTGAATATTGTCAACAAGAAACATCTTTAATTCAAAGACAGAAACAGATTGAACATAAAAGGATGTCAAGTGATATGCCATGGAAACAGCAACCATCAGAAGCCAGACTGCTTTTATTGACATCATAAAAAATAGATTTTAAACAAGAAATATTACAAAAGAAAAGAGGGGCAATCTATAATGAAAAATTTGTAATTACATACAAAAACATAAAAATTACATAATCATATATGATTAACAACATAGCCCTAAAATATATGAAGCAAAGAAATGACAAAATTCAGAAGAATCAGAAAATTCAAAATTCACACTTGAAGATTTCAACTACCCTCTTTCAACAATTAATAAAAGATAGAAAATTAAGTATATAGAAAACTTGAAAACATTACCAAAGATACTGACTTGGTGGGCATTTTAAAACACACCATCCAACAATTAAATACACATTGTTTAAAAGTGTACATGGAATATTTTCAAGATAAATCCTACATAAGACCACTAAAAAATGACTCATTAAATGTGAAAAAGATTAATATCATGCAAAATATTTGATATGAAAATAAAATTAATTAGAGATTAATCATAGGAATAAAATTGAGAAATCACCAAATGTTTAGAAATTAAATAATACAGTCGTGATAACACACAGGTCTAAAAGAAATTATAAATTAATTTTTTTAATTGAAGTATATTTGATATACAAATTATGTTATTTTCTGGTATATAACATAGTAATTCAATGTCTATATACATTAAGAACTGATAACCAAGATATATCTAGGTACCATCTGTCACCATAAAAAGTTCTTACATATTATTAACTATAATCCTTAAATTGTGTATTATATCCCCATGTCTTACTTATTTATAACTAGAAGCTTGTACTTCCCCTACCACTATTTTGTCCTTCCCCCTAATTCCATTGGCAATAATTTTTCTGTTTTTGTTCTTGGTTGTGTTGGTACTAGGGGTGGTTCATTTATGTTTCAGATTCCACATATAAGTAAAATCATATGGTATTTGTATTTCTTTGTCTGACTTTCTCACTTAGCACTGTATGTCCATCCATGTTGTTGAAAATATAAAGAATTCTTTATTGTTTATGGCTGAATAACATTGCATTATCATAACATATAGCTATATACTCATAACATATTTATCCATTAATCTATCATTGGACACTTAGGTTGCTTCTATATCTTCACTACTGATAATAGTGCTACAATGAACATAAGGGTACATATATTTATTTGAATTAGTGTGTTCATTTTCTTTGAATAAATACTTAGAAGTTGAATTGTTAGATTGTATGGTTTTTCTATTTTTAATTTTTTGTAGAATTTCCATCACGTTTTCCAAAATGGTTGCCCCATTTTGCATTCCCATCAACAATGGACTAGGACTCCCTTTTCTCCACATTCTTTCCAAAAATTTTTATCATTGATTTTTTAATAATAGCTATTCCTGCAGGTGTAAATTGATTCTCATTGTGGTTTTGATTCATATTTCCCTGATGACTGGAGATGTGTAGCATCATTTCATGTGTCTTTTCAGCCATTCATGTGTTTTCTGTTTTTTGTTTTTTTTTTAAGAAATATCTATTCAGGACCTCTGCCAGTCTTATTTTGATTTTTTTTTGTTATATTCAGATGTGGGAGAACTTTTTTATTTTGGATTTTTATTTATTATTAGTTATATAATTTGAAAAAATGTCTCCCATTAGGCAGGATATTTCGTTTTGTTGTTGGTTTCCTTTACGATGCAGAAGCTTTTAGTTTGATGTAATCCTTTTTGTTTTGCTTTTGTTGCCCTTCTGAGGAGAAAGATCCAGAAAATTATTGCTCAGGTTAATGTCTAAGAGCTTACTGCCTATGCTTTCTTGTAGGAGTTTTATGGTTTCTGATTCTGTATTTGATTCTTTAATACATTTTGAGTTTGTTTTGTATATGGTATAAGATAGTGGTCCAATTTCACTCTTTGGCGTGTTGTTGTCTAATGGTCCCAAGAGCATTTATTGAAGAGATTCTTTTCCCCATTGTTTTCTCACCTCCTTTGTCAAAAGATTAATTGATTATGTAAGTATGGGTTTATTTTTAGAATCTATTCTGTTCCATTGATCTATGTGTTTGCTTTTGTACCAGTGACATACTGATTTGATTGCTATAACTTTGTAATATAGATTGAAATCAGGGAACATGATACCTCCAGCTTTGTTCTTCTTTCTCCAGATCATTTTGGCTATGTGAAATCTTTTGTGGTTCCATACAATTTTTAGGATTGCTTGTTCCAGTTAAAGAAAAATGCCACTGGTATTTTGATAGGGATTGAATTGAATCTGTAGAACGCTTTGGGTAATATGGATATTTTAACAATATTAATTCTTCCAACCCATGAGCACTGTAAATTTCTCTTTTTATTTATGTCATCTTCAACTTATTTTATTAATGTCTTATAGCTTTAAATGTACAGGTATTTCCCTCCTTAGTTAAATTTATTCCCAAGTATTTGATGTAATTGTAAATTGGATTATTTTCTTAAATTATTTTCTGATGGCTCATTATTAGTGTATAGAAATGCAACAGATTTATGTATATTTATTTAGTATCCTGCAACTTTACAGAATTAATTTAGTACTTCTAATAGTTTTATTGTGGAGTCTTTAGGGTTTTCTGTATATACCATCATGTCATTTGTAAATATTGACAGTTTTACTTTTTATTCTTATTTGGATTCCTTTTATTTCCTTTTTTTGTCTGACTGCTATGACTAGAAGTTTTAATATTATGTTGGATAAAAGTGTCAAGAACAGGAATCCTTGTTTTGTTCCTATTAGAGAAGAAGCTTTCAGCTAACGCTATTGAATAGAGTAGCTGTTAGTTTGTCATATATGGTTTTTATTATGTCGAAGTACGTTCCCTCTTCATATACTTTGTTGAGAGCTGTTATCATAAATGGATATTGAATTTTATCACATGCTTTTTCTGCTTCCATTGAAATGTTATATGATTTTTATCCTTTTTCTTGTGAATGTGGTATACCACATTAATTGATTTATGGATATTGAAACAACATTGTATCCCTGGAATAAATCTCATTTTCTCATGATGTACAATTCTTTTACTGTATTGTTGTGTTCAGTTTGCTGATGTTTTGTGGAGGATTGTTGGATCAATGTTCATCAGGGACATGTTCTGTAATTTTCTGTTTTTGTAGTACCTTTATTTTTCAAAAATACTTTTTCTTTAATTAAAATTAAAATACAACATAGCAAATTTATGTAATGGATTTAAAATAGCATTTAGAGAAAAATTTGTATATTAAATGTTATATCCAAAAAGAAAAAAGGTAACAGTTCATTAACCTAAGCATTCATTTTAAGAAACTAGAAAGTGTTCAACTAAATTTCAATCAAGCAGAGGAAAGGAAATAAATATTCTATAGAGTGAAAATTTTTTTAAATAGGAAAACAATAGAGAAAGTCAGTGAAACCAACTGGTTTCATTGGTTCATTAAAAAGAATTTTTTAAAAGACAAATGTAGATCGTCCATGAAAACAGGAAAGGGAACTGATGATTTTACATGGAATGTAAAGAGCTTCTTAGGAATTAACACAAGTACACGTCAACAAAGTAGACAACCTAGATGAAATAGAAAATATCTGCATAGACAACACATTACACAAACTACCTCACTAGAAATTATATAACTTAATTAAACTTAACAGAAGTAAAAAAACAAATAAAATCTCCCTACAGAAAAGCCTAGCCCAGGTGGTCTATTGTACATTCTATCAAATATTTAAATAATTAATCATACAAATACTTCACAGAAACTTTCAAAAAATAGTAAAGAACACTTCTCAATTCTTTCCAGGTTCCAGGACACTGATGCCAAATCAGACAAAGATATCACAAGAAAGAACACTATGGAACAGCATTTTTCCTAAATATAGACACAAAAATCTTATGCAAAATAGTTACAAACCAAATTTACCAACTTACAGAAAGTATTATATACATGATCAAGTGTAATTCATTCCAGGAGTGCAAGACTGATCTAACATCTAAAAATCAATTGATATATTCAGGTAAGTCATAGTTATAAAATAAATGACAAAAACCACATAATCATATCAACAATACAAAAGAATTTTACAAAATCCAACAACTATTCATGATAAGAACATCTTAACAAACTAGGAGTAGAAGAGTTTTTCAACTGATGAGGCATGTCTTCAGAAAACCTGTCACTAACATAAAATGAAGTGGTGAAAAAAATGAATGCTTTCTCCTTAAATTGAGCCAAGGTAAGAATATAAATTAGCACTTATAGCCAACATTTTACTTGAAGTTCTAACCAATGCAACAAGGCAAAAAATAAACCTATAAAAGTATGCAGATTGGAAAGGAAAAACTATCTTTACTTGCAAATATTATGATTTTTTTATATTAAAAATATCTTACGGAATCCACATTAGAATTACTAGAACTAATAAACAAGTTTAGCATGGTGATAAGTAAAAAGATCAACATAAAAATAAATTATGTTTATATAGAATACTACTAGAAATTTAAGAAAATGGAGTCTTAAAAATCACATTTACAGTAACAAGCAAAATTATAAAATATCTAGAAATCAGATTAAGAAAAATTTTATACACTGAAACTTATAAAACAATGCTAAGAAATATTATAGCAGGTTAAAATAAATACAGAGATATTCTGTGGTCATGGAATGGAAGACTTTATATTGTTAAGAGGGCAAATCTCTGCAAATGTTGTTTATCAATTCAAGGCAGTCTCCATGAAGAGCTTTATAGGCATTTATTGTAGAAATTGACAAACTGAACATAAAACTTATAAGGAAATGTAAAGGAACAAATAGACAAAATAATTTTGTAAAAGAAACACAAAGTTGGAAACCATATACAATTCTGAAACTAGTCAGAAATCAAGTCAATGTAGTATAGCCTAAGATTCAATATAAACAAGTGAAATGGAGTTGATAGTTCAACAGTAAATCCTTACATTTACTTTCAAATGATTTTTAATAAATGGACATGACAATTCAATAAGGAAAGTTTCTTGAACAATCGATATTTATAAACATATGCATACATACGGATGTTTGGATGTTTGGATACATATACCTTCATACACATACATAGATATGTAAATATAAGTACATATACATGTATAGGCCCTTACTTCACACCATAAAAATACTAACTCAAAATGAATCAAAGACCTAAAAGCAAAAGCTAAACCTGTAAGACTTTTATTAAAAAACACATGTACACACACACATGTTCACACAGAAGAAAATCTTTGAATCAGGCACGAATTATTAGGTGCGTACCAAAAGCACTGGTGTTGAGGGCAGGGAATGACTCCATATGGGCATGAGCACATTTTTTTCAAGATGATGGAACTGATCTAAAATATACTGAAATGATTGTTGCACACCACTACAAATTTGTGAAAAGTGTGTGTATTGTCCATTGTAATGGGCAAATTTTATGACACATAAATTACACTTTAGAAATGTTTAAGTTAGAAAGAAAATGAGTGTTAAGGATATATATCTCAGAATGTTCTATGAAAGAAACCTAAAAACCATAATATGAGTAATCAAGTGTTGAACTGATTTGAAATTATTATTCAAAATTAAATTGATTTGACTTGACTGTTGTTCTCAAAGAAAAAAATAGGGGTAAAAGAATATTCATTATTACTCTGAACAAGATAGGAGATTTGGTCTTTTAGTTTTAGAGATAAGAACATTACTGTATAATAATAGTGGGAAATTGTGAAGTGATCAAACGATCTAACAACCTAGGTGCCAGAAACTTTTCTTCTGGTATCCTGCCCTGATGGCTGAATGCCAATCAAATCTGGGAGGAACAAATAGAAGACGCAAGAATGATTGTACACAGAGATGCCAAATTGGATAGAGTAATTCCTTCTGCGCCTTCCTTCTTTGTGGCCAAAATAGGTGTTTGGATGTTGCACTGTGCATTCTCAACCTGTCCATCAGCAAAGGCCAGCAGCATGTCAGGGGGTTAAGTACAGAAGCTTAAGCCAGAAGCAGGAAGTTGGTCGCCTCATTTTGACAAAATTACAGAAATAGTCTCAAATGTGCAGAAATTCAAATCTTTTGGTTTAACAATGGAATTTCCTACTCCATATTTTCTCCTTTAAAACTGGCTTTAACTACTCATAATTTTAAGTTCAATATTCCTATGTATTTGAAAGAAAGCACAAGAAAAATTACAGTCCTGGAGATATCCTGAGTCACCACTACTTTAAAATTTAAATACAGTCTACATTATAAATAATGTGTAATATTTAGTGACTCTTCAAAGGTTTCTTTTCCCAAGGAGCTCAAAATATTACAGCCAGGAAAAGTATATGATAGCTGAGTTCATAGTATTTACATAGGAGAACAAGGCACCTATAAATATAAAATTAAAAACTCAGAGAAAGACTTGAAAGTCTCAAATTAGTTGATTAAATATTTGAGCATCTTAAGAGTTTTATGGTATGTAATAGAATATGTAGACCTAAATATATGTCAATGTCTATGTCTTGATTTGTACTTAGTTTTAGAAGTTATTTATTATGGTTTAATAGTAATTAATAGAGCTCCGTGAAGCTATGTGGTAGTCTATTCAAAAAAAAATTTTGTAGGACAGAAACTTAATTTTGTTCCTGACATTTTTGCTGTATTGGAAGTCATGCATTTTCATAAAATAACACTGTCCAATATTTAATGTTAATAACATATCAATGTGTCAATTAGTATACACAAATCAACTTTCATAGGAATTCATTTCTTTTTTTAATATGATATTACTAAAGGATCAGCCATTCCCAAGTGATATCACTAAGAAAGAGAGTTTGACCTCAACTCAACTGGCATTTGGGCTGCCGACCCATCCTCATGGTGCCAGTCTCTTGACACCAGGAAAATTCCTCACACTTCATGAGGTCTGTGCTTACAAGGTAGACAAGCTTCCAGCTGTGGATCTTAATGGTACTCAGAAGAACATACTGAGGTGCTCCTTCAGCAGTATGGACAAGATGGATCTGTTCCCTGAAATTTCACTCTAGGCACCTAATCAATCCCAAAACACAATTTACAATTGTGGGGTTCTTTATCTTAGCCCCTTTACATGTGATGTGATTAGATAGTGATATACTAATTGTGTCCAGGAAAAAGATACTTTTATGGCCTAATCCCCAGTTCATGAAACATGGCCTTATTTGGAAATAGAACCTTACAGTAATAATAAGTTCCTCTCTAATTCAGAATGATAGATACCTTTATAAGATGAAAAAAATGCCATATGAAAACACACAGGGGAATACCAGGTAATGACAGAGGCAGAGACCAGTGCTGCAGCTCCAAGCCAAGAAATGTCAGGCTAGCAGAATCCAGAAGAGGTTAGAAAGGATCCTTGCCTAGAAGATTTAGAAGAAGCATAAACAGGCCAACACCTTGATTTCAGGCTTCTAGATCTAGAAATCTGAAGAAATTAAATTTCTGTTATATAAAGCTATCCAATTTGTGATCATTTGTTACACAATCCTGAAAACTAATACATATTTTAGTGTCAGCAAGTGGGGGTGCTGCTGTAACAAGTAACTAAAAATGTGGAAGTGACTATAGAATTGTGCAATGGGAATAGACTAGAAGAGTTTTGAGGTATTTAAGTGAAAAAAACCTAAGTTGCCTTAAAAAGGCTTTAAAAATTTGGATGTGATTCTGGTAAAACTTCCAAAAGGAAAGAGGAATGCTAAAGAAAAAGTTTCCTATTATCATAGAGAA
Source organism: Manis javanica (assembly GCF_040802235.1). Lineage (NCBI taxonomy): Eukaryota > Metazoa > Chordata > Mammalia > Pholidota > Manidae > Manis > Manis javanica. The sequence goes on along the minus strand of NC_133157.1, from coordinate 137,238,832 downwards.
TATAGATATCATCCTAGGAAGAAAGTCGATAGAAATGTGAACATCACAGGTGGTTCTCAGAGAGTGAGATCTCAGAGAAAGATAATCCTCATTATAAGGTGGCAGGGCTCTTGGCTCAGATATGTTTCACTGATTTGAAGAAAGTAGAATTTGTAAGTGATGAAGTTGGACATTTAGCTGAGGATATTTCCAAGCAAAATGGAAGGTAAAGTCTTCATTTTCTCTGCTGCTTATAGGAAAATGTGAGAGAGAAGAAAGAAATCGAGGAAGGAACTACTAAGAAAAAGTAATCACCACTGATGATTTGGCAAATTCTCAGCATAGCAATAGTCTCAGTGCATCCTAGAGACTGGTCCAAGGCTCTGGGAGGATGATCACTTTCTAAAGAGATTAGGTGTGTTAATTCTCGGATCAATCAACCATCTGACAAGAAACCAGGGATAGAGATCAACTATCTGTGGAAGACTCTTGTGTGATGGTTTGTACCCCCCACTGGATAAGAGGTAGACAAGGTTAATGAGAATTTATACCATCAGCAGCATTTCCAGTCTAGACTGAAAGGGACAGAGATGGAACAAAATGAGGGAAAAATAACTCTGAGGCCAAATCTCAGATGCAGAGACCTGGGTCAACGTCAGCATTTCAGTGAGTTCAAGAGGGCAGAGCCACACCCCAGGGGGGCCAGAGAACAGAGCTTTGAAACACAAATGATCATCCTCAGGCTTAGAAACCTAATGGAATTTGTCCTGCTATTTGATTATTTTGAAGAGATTTTTGTACTCGGAGTTGATGGTGGATTTGGCTAAGACTTTTGGGCATTTTGGGATTGGTGAATGTATTTTACACATTGGAAAGACAGGAATTTTGGGCAGACAGGGAGTGGACTGTTAAGTTCTGTCCACCCAAATGTTGTATTAAAGTCCTAACCCTCACTACATATAAATGCTATCTTATTTGGAAATAGGGTCTCTTAGATGTAATCAAGTTAAGAGTTATGTCATTAGGTGTGCCCTATTTCAATATGACTGATATCTTTGTAAGATGAGAAAAATGTCATGTGAAGATAGAGATGCACAGGGGGACACCAGGTAATGACAGAGGGAGGGATTGGGGTGGTGCAGCTGCAAACCAGACAACACCAAGGACTGGAGGTCACCTGGAGCTAGGAAGAGGCGAGGAGGGGTTCTGCCCAGAGTCTCAGAAGGACCATGACCCTGTTGACATTTTGATTTTGGACTTACGGCCTCTAGACCTGTGAGAGAATAAATCCCTGTTGTTTCAAGCCACCTATTTGTTGTATTTTTTCTTTTACAGCAACACTCTGAAACTAATACAGGCAATTAACACTTAGAAACAGAAGATGCCTGGATTGCCATTTTTTTTTCTTATCAAAAAGACTAAGCCTGAAGAAATTAATTACATGAACCTTAATTTAGAATTTTGTACCTTTCTTTAACTTCTCTTTATAAATTACTAAAATGGAATTTCCCCTTTTAACATAAAAATCATGTTATTTATTGAATGCCTGTATGTCCTAGGACTATGCTAAGTAATTACTACACACTCTCATTTAATAATTAAACAGTCTTTTCGATAGTTACTATTATTTTCTTTGGTTATCATAATGTGAGATCAGAAAGGAGCAATTACTTGGCCAAAGGAAATAGATCCATGTCTATTTTAATTTACAGCTCAAACTCTTACTCTTAATTGTAATCTGCTGTTTAATTTTCTGATAGTTGACTTTCAGAAATGTATTCAAGAATGAATTTATACAAATAATACTAAGGGATTTATCTTGCTATAGTTTTTCATAGTGTAAGTTCCTAGGAACCATATAAATATTAACAAGGAAATAATGTTCTTTAATGGAATAAAACAAGTAGATCAGTTGTTAGCATTTGTATAAATTTTAACATTGACATTTAGTTCTGAGTAATTCCTATTAGTTTCATTGGTATAAGCATGTTCTTCTAACTAAATCCAAAGTTCATTATCTCTTAAAAGAAGCATATGCATATGCAGTAGGTTAAAAATACCTGTAGATTCTTCCATGTTATTTCCTCCATTTGAATCTGGGCAAACTCTGTAATCACTTTGACCAATAGAATAGAGAGTGAGTAAGTTGTGCCCAATCTGGTGTAAAATACTGATAATTTTCACTTCTTACCTCTTAAAACACTGTCCCTTGGAGTCCTATGTTTTCATGTAAGAACAGTTATCCAGCTGAAGAACTACATGGCAAGTCTAGTCACCATGAAAAGAGTGAGTGGGAAAGGGGTTTAGCTTCCAGCTCTCCTTACCATGGCACCCAGCACATGAATAAAGTCATTCTGACTCAGTAGCCTGGCTCAGGCCCCAATCCCCAGCTGATCACATTGTGACCATAATTGGTAACAGGCAGGGTAGAAGCCTTACCCAGCCCAGTTCTGTCTGAATTCTTGAACCACACAGTCACAGATACATAATAAAATGGTAGTTGCTATAAAGCAGTAGATTTAAGCCATAGTTTGATATGTAGCAACAGATAACCTGCATAGGTACTCAAATAAATTTTATAGAACAGAGTTGAAGTCATTTCCATTTTTTGGTTCTTCCCTAAATCTCTAACACGGAGGCCCTGCCCAGTCTGCCTTTGTGGAATTTGGCTGATGAGACTTGTCATTTGGCCTGACCAGTCACTAGCAGGTGCATGACTATTTGTGTTATCTATTTAATGGCTTTACTCCCAACAGGAAAAAATACCAATTAGATTTATAGTTGTGTCTGCTTATGAGAAGGTAGTAAAATGCTTTCAGTTTGTAGTAACTCTTTTTCATTTTCAAGTGATCAGAACAATAGTAAAAAAACTATTTTCCCTCATCTTGATTTCCAAAAAAACAGAAATAAAAACACAAGGATTTTCAAAGATGGTGCTCAAAAATTTCTTTATATTTGGGTAATTCCTATAAAGCTGCTTCTTGATACTTCTCTGTTAATAAATGTTTTGTGTTGTTTTTTAGATTTTACTCACAGTGAATTGCTTAAAATACCTTATAGCTATGGTGACAATTTTGGTTTTGCTATCATGATATCCATTCACTCTATTATTTTATCATTTATTGAAAATGTCTATTTTGGGTATTTCACTGGGGATATAGCCTCACAAATGATCATAAGGAGGCTGACAAGTCACAAACAGCCTCCTACCAAGCCTATGTGTTGCAAAAGAACACATGGTGGGTGCCAGGTGGAGCCCTGGGGCAGCCTGGCAGGTGGAGTCCAACTACTCAGCCAAACTTTGAAAGGAGGGTCCCAAGGGTATAAGAGCAAGGAGTGTGGGAAATGACAAATTCTCCTCAACCACACTTTAGTCAAGTCTCTGAGCCTCCTGCTCAACTTGGCCCCTGCCTGTTGTCTATCCCATAGAGCTCAGTTTAGAAAGAATCCTGCTGAGCCAGTTTGGAGAGAATCCTCAGACTGGAGGTTCCATCAATGGACAGCTGATCAAATCCCTCATTCTCCACATCCCCAGGTAGATCTGATCACTCTAGCCTGCCTTCAGCAAGAGTCCTGACAAATAATTTAGCCAGAAATTCCCCTTTCCCTCAATGGTTCCCCCTCAAAATTTCCATCCTCTGGGCTCCACAGTGCCCCTTGACTATGAATCCCCACTTATCCACATTATATTTAGAATTGGGCTCCAGTTCTATACTGAGGTCTCTTTTTCCCTATTGTGATAGTTCCTGAGTAATCTGTTTTCATCATTCTAACTACTGTCCTGCTTATATTTTCCTTGACTTTTGTGGTGCCTGAGACTCGGAAAGGACCAGCTTCATCACTGGGCCATGGATCTCTCACCTGGGACCTGAGGTTCACATTTGAAAAGGCTGTATCCCCGCTCCTGGCCACTACTGGGGGTTCACTGATGAGGCGGGCCCCTGAGCCAGTGCTCTGGGTGGCAGTCCATGGAAACACAGTAGGGTATTCATGAGATACTTTCATTCTTGAGATTCTTAGTGTATCCTACAAGCTCCACCAGAGTCCCAGATGAGAAAAGGCTGGGTTAGAGGCCTACCATGTCTGTCTTTAAGAGGCTACTCTCTGTAAGGGACAGGTCCACTGTTAGCAGCATAAAGGTACCATTAGTTAAGAATGGGAGCTTCTTGGTTGATGGAACCCCTTCTTAAACCTCTATTGACTATATTCTCCACCAGTTGTTTGCTTCCTTTCTGTTGGAATAATTTCACTAAGTATAGAATGGAGTATCAGTGGCCTTAAGATTCCCTGAAAATGGCTCTTTAAAGATTTCTCTTTTCTCAACTCCACCAACCCTCATTCCTCCTTTTCAACCTTCCCTTCAGCACCCTTAATCCTTCCAACGGCCCCTCAAACCCTCTGCCTACACTGCCAGCCCCTCCATTCACTACAGTTACTTGAATTTTAGGCCACTGCTCCCCCCATCAGGATATCTCAAGGGACTCAAGGGCCCCTAAAAGCAACCACTTGAGGCTGAAAAGAAGAAAAAAGGCTAATTGAAAATCTACCAGATATTTTGTCCAATTAGATGAGGCTTGGAGACACCCATACAGCTTCCCAATGCCCCCTCTGTTTCCCTAAAAAGGTAGTCCACAACCTCCATATGACTACATAGTCAGGCAAAGGAAGTCTTAAGTATCCACCACAAATGTTGATAAAAACTTTAGCTCCCACATTAAAAAGGTGGTCTCAACCTGTCTCACTTGCCAAAAACACAATTTGGATAAATAATATAAAGTGGAGCCATATATGAGAGTATATCCAAACTATATATACTCAGAAAAATGCAGGGGGAAAAAAACTAAATAGACATAAAAGTTGTAGAAGATTTGTAGAAAAAGAATTTTATGTGTGGTAAAGCTGCCTGAGAGATGAATGGGTTTATTTATAAATTTGATTTTTTAAAATGATGTTTGATATCAAAAGTACATGGTGAAAACTAGAAATTTGTTTTTTTAATCTGTTGAAATGACAAAATTTTCTTGAATTATTGGTTGAATCTTCATAAGATACTGTAAAAGATTTTTACCTTTTGAGTAACCTTCCTAGAACACCAGGACTTTTCTTATCAGAATAACTTCCTATGTTTTATGTAAACCTTTTTCATCTCCCTGATTATTTAAGAGAAGTAAGACCTCTTACTTTTAAAAGAGGTAAAGTTTTTTACATTTTTGACATGTTTTCCCTTCCCCAAATCAAATACTATATGAAATCTTCTTTGTTTGTAAACTATCCCTGAGATTGTCCAGTGGACCCCTGGAAAATCTCAAAGAATTTAGTTTTTCACCTTATAGAAAGAGAAATGTTAAAAATAATTTGGTTTATTTGATATGTTGAATTGCATGAGAGATATTGACAAATAGAAGCCTTGCTCTAACATTTCCTGGGTTATATCTAAATGGGTAAATGTTATAAATACAGGTATTTCAGAAATTGTATCAAATTCATAGTTATTATATAACATGTATCCCACAAAAATAACCACATTTTCTTGTCAAATGCACTCTCACCAACTCTTTAAACATGATCATTTTAATCCTTTTCAGTCATGGACAGTTATTATGTCACCCTAATGTTTTCCTAGAAGCTGCTGCCATCAGCTACAGGCCAAAACGCTTTGTTATTACATTGCTTAAATATCTGTGAGTCATACCACTGGACTGAGTCAGAGTTTCGAGAATTCTAGTGGAGAGGCTGATGGGTTCATGGAACTGCTAATCTAAGACCAAACAGAACAAGATCTAATTACGTGGGATTTAGAGAACTGAGAAGGGATGATTATGAATTTTGTTTGGAACACTGATGGTTCTTTAATGCTCTGCTCTCTGAATGTAAGGAACTTCCTTTCTCTTTTATCTGAAGCTATCAATAACTTACAACAATTTTATAGATCATACCATTGTATGCAGAAAGGAAATATTTATATTTTCTCTCTGCCTAATGCTCCTGAATTTGGAAACTCCTATTGAAAACTATTATTTCATGGCAATATAATTATTTGCATAAGTTAAACAAGAATCAGTTCTCTGTGTAACAGAATGTAATTGGAAACATTGCTTATATAAACCAGGCCTTGATTAGAATGTCGTACTTAGGAATAATGGGCATAAATCAGTTTTAAGGAACTAAAGTTGATTTACAGAGTTAATGCTTAGAAAGCCCCCCTGGAAAAACTGGATTGGTACCTGGTTTACTCCCAGCCTTACAGGTGAGTGAGAAAGGTCATTTTCTGGCAGGCCCAAGGCCATTGGGATATTTTGGGGGCCTAGAGGAGAGAGGATTCACTTGAATCAATATGTACTAAAGGTGGAGTCTGGTTGTAATTTCTTGACTTGGCTTCCTAGTCAAGATATTTGAAAGTCTAATATGACATTTATAATTTATTTTGAAAAGTTCTAGAAAGGCAGACAAAAAAGGCCTATGTGGTCAACTGCCATTCTTGCTTACATAAATGATCAGAGCAAATCTAATGAGACTAGTTCTATTTTGTATAGAGAATCAAAGATGACTGTAGAGAAAAACTTCATAGTTGAATGGAAAACTATAGTGAATCTTTTTAGGCCATCAATTCTTCTAGTTTCCTCTAATATGAGACTACAGCTCTCCAAATGAACATATCCAATGGTTATTTCACCCTCCTTTCCTGATGCCAGTGCCTGCTGAAACCTGATTTCCCAGATTTTTATTGGGACTATCCAGAAACTCCTCTGAGCTGAAGCTGGGAATGTCCATGTTGTCATCCTAGTAATACCATGACTGTCACACTGATACACATGTCATCACCAGAAGCGCATAAACTACAAACCAGAGAATCTCTTGTTTTGTCATTGCTGGCCTTACTCCAACATCTAAAGATATTTCAAACCCAACTTACACAATTCTTTTTGACTGGCTACTTTCTGGACCCAGAAACTGGGTTTCCAGACATAAACCTTTGTTTTGCTCTTATTTCCATAGACCTCCCCTGCTCACAAATATCCTCTGCTACCAGGTTCCAACCCATGGTTTGAGCAAAAGGTAACTGAATGAGAAAATTGAGAAAATTGACTTACATTATTCAAATGAAAGTGTTAGAGGAGGCAGTTAGTTAGACATAAGCAGGAAAAAGGGGCCAGCTCATCACCAAGGAAGACTCCTCCCTGGCCAACCCCTAAACCCTCCCAAGTTTCCAGTTCCAGAGAGTCAAGGACACCTAGATTGTCAAGAGGCCCATACCACAGAGGCTTCCCTGATTACAGGACATGTGCAAGGGCCAAAGATCTTGTCCAAAAGTAACTCCACCTCATTAAAGTAACACCTATAAATTATCATAGTGGTTTTGGCCTTCCTGTGGGCTTTGCTTAGGTACTTATGGATAAGGAACCTGAGCACTGAGAAGAGGTTATATAATATAGAGCTGTCAGTCAACCTGTCAATCAAATGACATAGGATGCAGGGCAGGACTTCCAACTGCCATCTTAAGAAAAAAGAAAAGCCAACCAAACCCTAATTTGGTGGTCTCTGTGTTCTGTATTTTGCCTGTTCTGATAGGTGTACAGTAGTATCTTGTCACTTTAATTTTCATTTCTCTGATGACATATGAACTGGAGCATCTTTTCATCAACTGAATTGCCATATGTGCATATTTTTGGTGAGGTATCTGTACAAATAATTGGCCCATTTTTTAATTGGATTGTTTGATTTCTTATTGTTGAGTTTTGAGGTTTCTTTGTATTTTTTGACTAAGAGTCCTTTATCAGATATCTTTTGAAAATATTTTTATTTCAGATTGTGGCTTGTCTTTTCATTCTCTGTACTTCATCTGTTACAGAGCAGAAGTTTTTAATTTTAACGAAGTCTAGTCATCAATTTTTTTCAGGTATTGTACATTTGATGTATCTAAAAATAATTATTTGTCATACTCAAGGTCATGTAGGTTATTTAGGTTTTTTGTTATCATCTAGGATTTCTACAGTTTTGGGTTTTACACTTAGGCCTATGACCCATTTTGAGTTAATTTTCATACAGTATATGAAGATTTTGTGTCTAGATTCATTTTATTGCATGTTGATGTCCAGTCATTCCAGCACCATTTATTGAAAAACTGTCTTTGCTCCATTTTATTGCTTTTTCCCCTTTATCAAGGATCAGTTGACTCAGTTGACTGTTTATGGGAGTCTATTTCTTAGCTCTCTATTCTGTTCCAATGATCTGTTTCTTCACCAATATAACACTGTCTTAAATACTGCAACTTCATAGTAAGTCTTGAAGTCACATAGTGCCAGCCCTCTTTTTCCCCCTTCAATATTGTTTTGGCTTTTTTGAGCTTTTTGTCTTTCCTCTCATATCAATTTTACAACAGTTTGTCCATATCTATAAATTGCTGATATTTTGACTGAAATTGAAGCTATAGATCAAGTATGGGTCTTTCTATCCATAAACATGGAATATCTCTCCATTTATTCTTTGATCTCATTCATCAGCTTGGTACTTTTTATCTTATATAGAACTTGATATATTTTGGTAGATTTATACCTATATTTTCATTTTGGGGGTGCTTATGTAAATGGTATTGTGTTGTTAATTCAGATTTTATTTCTTCCCGGCTGATATATAGGGAATCAACAGACATTTGTGTGATAACCTTGTATCCTGCAACCTTGGTATAATTATATATTAATTCTAGCTTTTTTATCTATTCCTTTGGATTTTCCACATAGATGATGTTATCTATGAAAAAGGACATTTTTATTTCTTCCTTTCCAATTTTCATACATTTATTTCCATTTCTATTTCTTGACATACTGCTTTAGCTAGAAATTCCAGTAAAATGTTGGAAGGAGTGGCAAGTGGAGACATCCTTGCCTTGTACCTTGATTTAAGTGGGAAATCTCTAAGTTTCTCAACAGTATGATGTTAGCTGTAATTTTCTTTGTCGATGTTCTTTATCAAATTGAGGACTTTTTTTCTATACCTAATTTACTGAGATTTTTTATCATGTGTTTTTAATTTGATCATTTAGTCAAATTATCTGTAGCTATTGTTATGATCACGTCTTTTTTTTCTTTTTTAGCTTGTTTTTGTAATGGATTACAATTGATTTTAAAATATTTTGACAGTTTTGTATACCTGGGATAAATTTCACTTAGTTGTGGTGTTTAATTATTTTTCTATATTGTTAGATTGTATTTGCTAATACATTGTTATGATTTGACATCTATATTTATGAGTGAGATTAGTCTGTAGTTTTCTTTTCTTGTAATGTCTGTCTGATTTTTGGTATTAAGATAATTCTGTTCTCATAGAGGGAGTTAGGCAGCACTTCCTTTGTTTCTATTCTCTGGAAAATATTGTAGAGAATTAGAATTTCTTCCTTTAATGTTTGGTAGTATTCACCAGGGAACCCATCTGGGACTGGTACATTCTGCTTTGAAAGGTTATTAATTATTGATTCAATCTCTTAATAGATATAGGCCTATTGAGGTAGTTCTTTCTTTCACTGAATTACTTTATTGGTGTGCTTGTAAATGTTGTGATAAATGTTCAACAAGTAAAATTGCATTTTGGGGAGGAAAAAAGCCCTGATTTCAGCACATGAAGATTTTTGTTATGTAGAAACTCCTACTCTGGCAAATTCCAAACTACCAACATGATTTCCCTGAATTCTCTGGGAAGAAATACATAGAATAGGTCCTTGTGTGCTAGTCTAAGACCACTCAAGCACATGAGCTTATTTTCAATTGTACAGTCAAACCAAACTTTATTTAATTCTTTCTGTTGTTGGAGATACATAGTTTAAGTCCTATGTATTTCCCTTCATAAATAAAATCTGTCACTCTAGCATTTAGTCCTGAAAGGAAAGTACTGGATACAGTTTACAAGGAGAAAACAGAATGGTCTGGAGAAAACAGAAACATTTTAAATGTAGGTAAGATAAGATTTTTGCTTATTTTACTATTTTGTCAAGAACAATGAATAGATTATACATAATTATTTTATGAAACCTACCATTTCTGTGTACTTTTTATAAATAACAGTTTAAGTAATAGCAATCATGAATAGACTTAGAAAGGACATGTGGAGAGATGAGTGACAAAGTAGGAGCAAGGGAAATGGATGGTTCACATCCATTGGGCAAGAAAAAATAATCTACTACTAATCATTCAACAGCAGCATATCCATTTAACAAATATTTATTGAGCATGTATTATGTATTAAGGATTGTTTTAGGCACTACTGATACAATAGCAAACCAACAAAAACAGTTTCTTACTATAAATGAGCGTCCATTCTAGTAGAGGAGGTAGATAATAAACAAGATCCACCTGTAGCATATAATGTTAGGAAGCGCTCAGTGCTGCTGGGCGAAACAGCCAGAGGGCGGGACTAGGCATCATTCCACCTGGCAGAGGTCTGGCTACACCTTTAGGTCAGAGGATGGGCCACCCCATCCTACAGTGTAAGGATTGCTTTGAGCTGATTATTTTGAGAAAAAACAGGCACCAGCAAAGCACTGAAAACAGACGTTACCTTTTTGTAAGGAAAATTTACATCAGAAAATCAGCCTCTAGCAGAGAGAGGTCTACTATCAGACATAACTTTTACACCTGAGAGACTTATCTGCATGTCAGGGTACCCTTTGTTTACCAAACATTTCCCTTTCTAACCCATGAATTCCTTCCTCATTTTGAAGCTCCAGAGCTTTATCCCTTAACCCAGGATGGGATATAAGCCTCCATTGTCTGGCTGCATTTTGACCTTCATATTTTTGTGGGGCACCAGTGAATGTGTATATAATTAAAAATTATTTTTTGTCTCCTGTAGGTCTTGTCTTTTGTTACGGGGAGTCTGAGCCAAGAAACAAGTAGGATAGAGGGAAAGTTATTTTTCCTTCTTTACAGAATTTGGGCCTGAGAATTTGGAGTGCTTGTAAGATGGCCACAGCAGGTGTCCTCAGGACCTGTTCAGGCCAAATACCTTGGAAGAGCAGTTAACCTTTGAGCAGCATGGGTTTGAACTGAACTGTTTGGGTCTACTTAGAGGTAGATTTTTTTCAATAAATATATTGGAAAATTTTTTGGAGATTTGTGACAATTTGAAAACATTTCTTTTCTCTAGCACACTTTATTGTATGAAAATAGTATATAATACATATAACATGCAAAATATATGTTACTCTCCTGTTTATGTTATTGGTAAGGCTTCTGGTCAACAGTAGGCTGCAAGTAGTCAAGTTTTGGGGGAGTCAAATGTTATGTATGGATTTCCAGCTGCGTGGGGGTCATCACCCCTGCCTCCTGCACTTTTGGAGGATGAACTGTACTTGGAAGTGACTGCTGTCGTCAGCTTCATAACACTGATATAAAGTTGAAAGCACAAGTCAAATAAAAAAGTTACAATTAGAGGTGATATCTCAGGTGGATAATCTGCCTGAAGATAATCCCAGATGGATATAAAAGCAAAACTTCCAGAACCCCTCACCAACCACAGACACTATTGCAATCAGAACTGTATCACACCTGTTATTTGAGAGGAATGGAAATATCGATATGTAGACAAATTATCAAGGAAACATGATTGAAGGCTCTCCATTCTTTCATATCTTTTATGTCCTTTGGCAAAGTTTTCCACTTTGCTTCATATGGATCCCTCAGATTTATTTGCAGTTTTCCTAGGAATTTTGTAAGATTTTTCTTGTGTCTGAAATGGTGTGCTTGGACACGATATATGGTGAAATAATGCCGAGCTGATCTTTGAGGAATATCAGAGTTTGTCTAAAAGATTTCTGCAGTCATTCATCAATAACTGCTGACCGAGACCGTGCCCTGTGACAAGTACTGAAGGCAGAGGAGAGGGAGCCAGACACAGCATCATTCAAGGTCTGCCGGGATAAGACTGCGAGCAGGCAAAGCATTGGGGGAACAGCTTCTCCAATGCACATTCTGAAGATACCAGGCCAAACACATCAAATCATGGTTTGAATTATCAAACTTTGACAAAAAGAGAAAGTTGGTCAACTGCAGATTTGCATCTGGTGAAGAAAATCCATGAGTTAAGATTAAGGAAATATATTTTGAAAAATCAAAAAAGTAAACAAATGACAAATTGTTAAGGGGAAGACCAAAAAGGTTTAACAAATTTTAAGAACTGCAAGTGTAGTTCAAGAACCCAATTAATTTCACACTGAGCTAAGTAAACAAGCCCATTTGAAATAAAGTTCCACATCAGAAATGGAAAGACCTGAAACAACCATATGGCCTGCAATTGTATTTTAACTAATCTTATTTTCTTAATGGTGTAAAGGTAAATTTAAAGTTAAATTAGGTTCAGAATGCAATTGGAAGTTAAATGATGTGTAAATTAATAGTTCAATTTTAAAGTAATAGCGTTAGTTGGGATTTTGAAATAAACTGGTGAAAAACCACATATGTCCAAAATAAGAATTCTCTCAACTTTGTAAAACTTCATCAAAATGGCTTGCACGAAAACGTAACAAGCCCACTGATGAAAGGGGGAAGCATCAATATTAAGCACAAAATAATGCATAACTTTGATGTCTTCTAGGATGAGGAACATTTAAAACAAAGAAAAGTAGGATGCATGGGGTTGACAGCAGAATGACTTTATGTCTTTAAACAAAAGAAAGAAAAGTAACTAATAAAAGAATAAGTAATGATTAATGATATTTAATGTATGAATTTGCTGCAATAATCAAATTCATTCTGTTTTTCCCTGTGGTGTTTTCTACAATAAGAGTAAAACATTTTCTTATGGTTCTTTTTAACATTTCAGGATATTTTAGTGAATTGGTCAGTAGGTACTAGAAACCACTAGTGATTAGGAAGTTTGACAGTTATAACAGTGCAAAGTCAACATATAATGGAGATTATCTGTCAGGATACACAAAAGCCTACAATCAGAATACTTCCATTTTATCCTTTACTATTTTAAGCATTGAAGCCAGAGCAGCTTCTATTTATCCTTCACTACAGATTTAGAACTTAAAGAAGTAGAATGGGGGCTCACACATTTTTACTTTAAGGTCTGCACTCATTTGTGATTTTCATTGCGATAGCATAGATATAAACAAACAAAAAAATGGAGAGAGAAGAAAAGGAATGTCATCAATTATTTTCAAGTTGTCATTGTTATTGTTTTATTTTCACTGAATTATAACAATTTTTTCACTGAATTAAAAAAAAAGTCCAAGAAAATAAAGAGTCAATATGACATGAGGTTGTTTTAAGGTGAGAAAATAATATGAGAAACTGGATTCTATGGACTTACTCCTCTTGTCAAAGTGTCCCAGAAGACATGTGTCACCTGAGCATGTAGAGAAGGCAGTGGAATCATGGGATATATATATTTCTTAACTATCCAAATGTCCTTCTTCATCTGAAAGTACTTTCTAGATTGGTTAAACATCATGTTTATGAAGCTCATGTGTAATTAAACTACCAGGGTACATATAGCAAAATGTACAGCACTCTATTTACCCAATGGTTAAACATTTTGTAATGATTCTGAATACGGTATATTTCCCAAAACAAACTTTAAAAATGGATTTTCTATTCTATGAGATGCAATAAAAGAAAAATGTGAGTGAGTCACTTCTTTTTCTTAAGGGTTATATGCAATTAGAACCTGGCGGTTTTTTGTAAGTCATAACCAATAAATGTCTACCAACTCAGTTTTAGTAACTGAACTTCAAATTAAATCCCCATTTTATTTCTTCAGATTATTTTTACAACTTTTTTATTTGTTCACTTATTTGCCTCTAAAGTTTTTTTAATGTAAAATTTTCATTGTTTTTATTCTCTAAACAGTCTAAAACAAAATTAAGATTAAAAGTATGATGCTTAATATAAACTTTTTCATGCCATTAGTGAAAGAAGATATTTTTTTGAGTTACAGAAAATACACTATCTCAAAATACTTTAATCCATTACATTTTATTAGATATGCAATGTAGTCCAATTCCTTTATTTGAAAATCACCTAACAATATGTAGGGCTAATTATTTTATTGAGTCATGATTTTTAATATTTGAAGGAAACTTAAAACCTAAATCTTCAGTTATTTTTCAAATATATGTAATTGCTTTATTGCTTTATATTTCTTCTTAAATTTGTCTCTTCTACAAACATGTATTGAAGAATTGGTATGTGCTAAGAACTCTATGGCACAAGATTATAAAGAGGTTCATATTCTAACATAACAGTGAGAGGGAATAAATAAGTTATTGTATGAAATTTATGATGGCTGTGAAGACAACAGAGCATGGTGATGTGGATAAGTGTGTCTAGGGATGGAGGATCTTTCTTTCAGATATGGAGTTAGCTCCCTGAGGTGATAAGTGAACCAATATAAGCATAATTTGAAGGAGCAGTTATGTGAAGGTCTGGTCAGAGTCTTGCAGGCAGAAAAATAGAGCAAGGTTTGGTCCTGCAATGAGAATGAACCAGACATATTAAAGAGCCAGAGACATGCACTGAGGGGAGTGGAGCGACCACTGGGGACGCACCGGGAGACAAAGCCAAGGTGTGGGCAGCCCAGTCACGCATGGCCACAAAGCCCGCACTGGAAGTTTGCAGTGTAAGCTGGTAAGGTGAAAGCATATTTCTGGATATGAAAAGATCACTTTTTTCTAACTCATGGATGATGGTTTGTGGTGTGGTAGAAGTGATGAGGGCAAGAAGTTCCAGCAGGAACGTCAGGAAAAGAACAGTAAGTCTATGTGGGCGGTGATGGCAGCTTGAATGAGGTGTGAGCCATGGACTGAGGAGGAGGATTTAATTACTTGTATAGAGATAAGGCAGAAATTCCCAACAGAAGAGAAAGGGAGGAAGGTAAAGACACACCCATTTTGATAGCTGAGATGGGGAACTAAGAAGCTGGGTTGATGCCATTTCCAGGGACAGAAGAAAAACTTTAGTTATAAATATGGGAATTAAGGATTCTGTTTTAGTTGTGTTATACTTGGTGATGGGGAGAGATCATTACAAACAGCTAACATTTATTGAATGCTCAATTTGTGCCAACTGACATCTAAATTGCTTTACACATATTATTATACACACCTTCATAATAATCCTAGGATTAGGGACCTTCATTAGATACATTTTACAAATGAGAAAATAGAGCCACAGAAAGATTACTAAATTACCCAGAGTTATATACCTAGTAAATTGATATAGATGGAATTGGAACCTGAGTAGCCTTATGAGTTTCTTTTCTTAATCCCTGCACTGTAGAATAAGCTCAGTCAGGAAAACAGGACTTGAGATATGTAAATGTGGATATCACCAGCACCTGTAACAAGCTTGACATATATTTTCAGCATTTTGAATCTACAGTCAAGTTCATCCATAAGACATGAAAAGTGTGACTTTGTTAGTGTTAAATTACTGTCATTAAATATTCAAAATCAAAGGAAAGGGAAGCAATGATTTCCAGAAGTAAAGGGATGTACAACTATAATGTGCTCTGACATAAATTGTTTCTACATATAAAGGATGTCATCCAAGAGCGGTGAGGTTACAGATGTGGAGGGTAAAGGGAGAGATGAGAGTTAACATGGGCAGTGCTTCTCCCAGGAGTCTTCAGCCAACACTTCTGGTTTGGTGGCCACTGGGAGGACGTCAACAGCATCCTGATACTACTTGGCAACAGTGTCTTTATTTATAATATTATTTCTTACAACTGTAGGCCTATCTATAATTAGTTCAAAATAAAGAGTTTAATCAAAAAATCAAGGTAGTCATACAAAGGACATTGGACTGTGTGGGAAGCCATATGGCTTCCAGATTCTGGCACTTCTCTATCTGTGCCACCTCCAAAATTCACTTTATCATTCTAGGCTTCAGTTTCCTTAAAGGAACAGGAAGGATTTAGTTAAGGTGTATAGTTTCCAGGTTATTTAACAATAAGTAAATATTTTACACAACAAAACAATGTACAAACCACTTCCTGCACTGCTCTCACCATATTTAAGAGCCACTGATGGAAGTTTTTCAGGTTAAAAAATCTCTTCTTTATGTTTTTCCTTTTATTAATTGCATAAGACATGTACATATGCTAGAAAAAGTATAGTGTATTGCTGTGAAAATAGTATTCATCTATTCTACAGACCATGTTTACAGCCTGTGTAGGTCTTGGGGCCCCTTGCTATAACTCCTCAGCCCCTCAGGGTCCACAGTTAATGGTTTGCAAATTTTAAAAGATAAGTTAAAAAATCTCAAAGGTCTCTTCTAGACTTAAGATCCCA
This sequence comes from Manis javanica, assembly GCF_040802235.1. Classification (NCBI taxonomy): domain Eukaryota; kingdom Metazoa; phylum Chordata; class Mammalia; order Pholidota; family Manidae; genus Manis; species Manis javanica. Next base: position 137,222,568 of record NC_133157.1, on the reverse strand, counting down.
ATGTAGAGATTTAGATTTTCAACTGTATAAACATATAAGAAGTTTTGACTTAACCACTAACCACAGAAAGTTTCCAGTATGAATTATAGTTTCCAATATGTGAAACTGCCTTATGAAATCACATGCAAATCACAATCCTGCGGTTAGAAAGCACAAATAGACTGTCATTGATATCCAAAAGACGCATCATCAGGCAGAAAAATTTTGTGCATGTTATTTCCTAAGTTGAAGTGATCATGGGCCCTGGAATGCTGAAATAGGAACTGCAGTCCTGAGATGCAACGTTCCTGTAACATCCATACCAATAAAGGGAATAGCCAAGTACTGCTAAGCAACAAAATAGGGTGGGATGGTCTCCACTGACAAGTCCCTCACAGTCTAAAGACAAAGGAGGAGGAAGCTCGTGTTTACATCTTATGTACATAGTGCCATAGACATTAGTATCTGCCTTTACATATTTAATCCTTAAAGCCATCCTTGTCCTTATTAGGCATATAAATTTATAAATGCTGACACTGATGATTGGGAAGTTATATAATTTGCCCAGAAAAGTACCAAACCTTGCATTTGACTTTAGTTCTAATTTTAGAGCCCACACACTTTCTGAGACATTATGACATTTCATATGAAACAAGAAAAAAAATTAAAAGGAAGAATTAAGATTTTAAAAGGGGACAAAAGAAAAATGGACAGGCTCAGCCAAGACACATGTCCTGACTAGATATTGCCTTAGCCTGTTTTATTGTGGAGAATTTTGGCTTCCATCTATGAGCTGAATTTATTTTTGACGGCTACATTCCTACTCGGCATGCTCCTCTGACCAGTATGACAAAAGATGAATGTCTATGACAAAATAACACATCCCTCTAAGTTATATTTTGCTGAATCACCACAGAAACTCACAATGCAACATAGCTTTCCATCTCATCTCTTGTGAGGGTATACTTATGTTAGATATGACAAATGATATTAAGCAGGTTAAACCTCAAAATGCAATGTGGCTGACTTAACTACTTCCTGTGAACCTAAGCCTGGAAGCTCAGTGAGGATTTGTTTGCTTGCTCGTTTATTTTGAAAAAACCGTCTGCCTTTGAACCTAACAAACACTACTGATGATCTCCTATTGCTTCCATAGTGCCTATTCACTCATTTATCTTACTTGACTTTGTTGGAAGGTAAAACATGATAATAATAGCTAACATTGATTGTGACATTGTGCCAGACAATGTCCTAAAGGACTTTACTTATAGTAAAATGTACAATAATCCAGGAAGCAAAGGCTATTATAATTATGCCCATTTGACAAATGACGTGACTGCTTGCACAATGAGGTTAAGAAATTTGCCTTACATGGTTTACAAGCAGATTTTAATACTAGCAATTAGGCTCCAGGGCCTGCAAATTTAACCACTAGGCTCTATCTATGGAAAGATAGGTCCCAACTCTTGACTTCATTATTCTCCATAGTTTTTCTGCAGTGTCATATGGCTGGTCTGGATATTTGGGGAAAAAAACAATGAAACAAGTTTCCACAATGATAGAAGAAGGAATCTGATACAGCCTCAAGTAAAGGGTTGGCTCTTCTCTTTCAGAAAAAAACACAGAGGCTAGTCCTCAGTCCAAATTGCATGCTCACTTGTGTGTCTCTTAGAGTTGAACTCAGTCATACACATATAGTCTTTTGCTAACTTGTTCTCATGGGCCCTTACTCAAGCCTAGGGATAGATACTTAGATTAAGCCAGGACTACCTGGGGAATCAAAAAGGTCATGAGGCTGAAAAGAATCCATGCTTCATCGACTGTGAAGTGAAAAAAATATATGGAGGTTTTCACACATAATTTGCCAATCCAATATGCAGATATAAAGAAGGTGATGACTCAATTTTCCTTCCCTTTGTAACTGCTTCCAAACCCTTGAAAACGGAAAAGTTAGGAAAATGGACTCAAACAGAATTGTCTGGCACGGTATTTTCCATTGTTTCCAATAAAAAGGTGGTAAAACATATTTTCTAAGGAAAACAGGAGCCATCCAATCTATTTAAAAAGTATTTTTTATCAAGTTATGAAGTACACTGCTGTGCTTGTCTCTCTAACTCTTGCCTAGAAATAGTGCAAATGACTTGTTTTCCTTCAGGAGAGAAAAAAGGATGGGTTATGAGGTATGACAAACCTTGGAGACATTCTTTTTCAAGACTGGGGAGGAGAGAGGTACTTTGAGCAAAGATGGGGAATAGAAGAGCTGCCTACTAAAGCATTAGCATGTTTTACATGTGGCATTTCTTTTTATCCTTAAACAGACCCCTGAGATATTATCATGCCTGTTACAGATGGGGAAAGTGAGATTCATAGATGGTAATGGACTTGCCAGCACATGAAGAAACAGCTGTTTGCCTCCCTGCCCCATGTCTTCTAGCGCTATAGGCCTCCCCAACATGGACTTTTTCACTGTAGGCCAGGAGCAGAAAAACAAGAGGCACTGACATGTTTTTCAAAGTTTACCCAAAGCCTAGAACGTATCTTTCAGCTAGTATTCTGTTCATTCATTCAAAAAATCTATTAAGAATGAAATTTTTTTTTAAGCATGTTAAACAGAATAGGAATAATTCCTGCTCCCAGATATGACACTGTATAGAAGATAGATAAAATGTAACACACAACTTTAATAAAGTGTTAAAGGGTTTTTTATAGCAGGGACACTGCCCCAAGTTGGGAGAGGTCAGGGAAAGATTCCCAGAATCAGTGACTTCTGACTGTTTAGTAGATGCTGGCTACTTGTACCCATGGAACCTGTGGTCCCCAATGTGGGAAAGAGAGTGTGTGTAAATTACAGGCAAGTTTGGAATGACTGGAGGATTGCAGCCCATTTGAAGAATTTAAGAAAGGTCAGTGTGGTTTATGCATAAGGAGTGATAGAAGGTGAAAGAGCTGAGGCTTGGAAGGTAGGCAGGGGGCAAGTTATTCAAGAACCATATTAGGAAACTTGGATGTTACTCTGAAAAATGGAAGACACTGAGCAATGCTCTAATGAGAATGAACATTCTGGCAACAGTATAAATAATGGTTTTATATGAAAAGCTGTACATCTTAGTAGCTTGTTCAATAATCCAGATATGAAAACATAGTGGTTTGGGCAAGGACAGAAGCAATGGGAAAGGAGAGAATGGAAAAGATGCAAAATCTCTTTCAAAAGTTAAATGCACAGAACTTGGTGACTGCTTGGATGTAGAATTAAGTGAGAAAACACATTCAAAAAGAACATCCAGATTTCTGGCTTTGAAAACTGGATAAGTTATGGCATCTTCACTGAGAAGGAAGCTACCTTGGAAGAAGTACCCTCGGAAGAGAAGAGTCCTGTTGTCTCCAGGTCAGGTCTATTCAGGACCCAAAAGATGATCCTGTCACTACCTATAACTCAGGAGAAAATGCAGATATGGGCATTTCCATGTATGGATAACATCAACTTAGTCCTCTGTATTGAGTGACAATATCATAGTGAAGTAAAAGGGTTGAAGAAGAATTAAAATGTCACTTCTTGAAGGCAGGTATATGGCTTTCCAGGTAAACTTCCCTGGAATGCTTGATACTTGATACAAACTCCCACTGTTGATAACAATTTCTAGAAAAAATCTTTTGTTCTTCCCCTACTGGAAACTCAGAAGAGTTTCAGCATTTAAAAGATTACTTGGGGAGGCGGAGCCAGGATGGCGGCATGAGTAGAGCAGTGGAAATCTCCTCCCAAAAACACATAGAGCTATGAAAATATAACAAAGAAAAATCTTCCTAAAATAAAGACCCCAGGACACAGGACAACATCCAGACCACATCCACACCTGCAAGAACCCAGTGCCTTGCGAAGGGGGTAAGATACAAGCCCTGGTCGAGTGGGACCTGAGTGCCCCTCCCCCCGGCTCCCAGCTGGTGGAAAGAAACCGGAGCGGGTTTTTTTTTTTTGGCGAGTGCTTTTTGGAAGCCTTAAAGGGACAGGGACCCCGTTGCTAGGGAGGTAGGGTGGCGGGAACAGTGAGCAGGTGCCTGGGACCGGGGCCTGAGGACAAAGAATATCCCGCGTTTTTCCCTGCGGAACCGGAGGGCGGGTGCCTGAGACCGGCGCCTGAGGACAGAGGAAATCGCGCGTTTCCCCCCCCCTTTTTTTTTTTTCTCTTTTTGGCGAGTGCTTTTTGGAAGCCTTAAAGGGACAGGGACCCCATTGCTAGGGAGGCAAGGCGGGGGGACTGGTGAGCAGGTGCCTGGGACCGGCGCCTGAGGACAAAAAATATCGCGCGTTTTTCCCTGCGGGACCGGTGGGCGAGTGCTTTTTGGAAGCCTTGAAGGACAGGGACCCTGGTGCTAGAGAGGCAGGGCAGCAGGACCAGTGAATGGGTGCCTGAGACCGGCGCCTGAGGACTAAAAAAAAAATCGCGTGTTTTTTTCTTTTTTTTTTTTTTTCTTTTCTGTTCCCTCTCTCATTGTTGCTGTTGTTGTTTTGGTTTGGAGAGTGCTTTTTGGAAGTCTTAAAGGGGCAGGACAGGTCACTTAGACCAGAGGCAGGGAATCTGGGGATCTCTGGGCACTCTAACCCCCTGGGCAGCAGGGAGCACAGAGGCCTCTTATGGAGATAAATAGCCTCCCGGCCGCTCCCCCTCCAACAGGGCTCCACCATTTCAGAGGAGCAGCCACAGTCAGGCAACGCCCACAGCAACAGCGGAGATAAACCCCATAGCAACCAGGCAGGAAGCAGAAGCCCTGTCTGCGCACAGCTGCACAGCACAAGCCACTAGAGGTCGCTATTCTCCCAGGTGAGGAAGGCCACAAACCAACAAGAAGGGAAGCTCTTCCAGCGGTCACTTGTACCAGCTCTGCAAACTATCTCTATCACCATGGAAAGACAAAACTACAGGCAGACAAAGATCACAGAGACAACACCTGAGAAGGAGACAGACCTAACCAGTCCTCCTGAAGAAGAATTCAAAATAAAAATCATGAACATGCTGACAGAGATGCAGAGAAAAATACAAGAGCAATGGGATGAGATGCAGAGAAAAATGCAAGAGCAATGGGAGGAAGTCCAGAGGGAGATCACAGATGTCAGGAAGGAGATCACAGAAGTGAAACAATCCCTGGAAGGATTTATAAGCAGAATGGATAAGATGCAAGAGGCCATTGAAGAAATAGAAGCCAGAGAACAGGAACGTATAGAAGCTGATATAGAGAGAGATAAAAGGATCTCCAGGAATGAAACAACACTAAGAGAACTATGTGACCAGGCCAAAAGGAATAATATTCGTATTATAGGGATACCAGAAGAAGAAGAAAGAGGAAAAGGGATAGACAGTCTCTTTGAAGAAATAATTGCTGAAAACTTCCCTAAACTAGGGGAGGAAATAATCGAACAGACCATGGAATTACACAGAACCTCCAACAGAAAGGATCCAAGGAGGAAAACACCAAGACACATAATAATTAAAATGACAAGGATCAAGGACAAGGAAAGAGTTTTAAAGGCAGCTAGAGAGAAAAAGGTCACCTGTAAAGGAAAACCCATCAGGCTAACATCAGACTTCTCGACAGAAACCCTACAGGCCAGAAGAGAATGGCATGATATACTTAATGCAATGAAACAGAAGGGCCTTGAAACAAGGATACTGTATCCAGCACGACTATCATTTAAATATGATGGCAGTATTAAACAATTCCCAGACAAGCAAAAGCTGAGAGAATTTGCTTCCCACAAACCACCTCTACAGGGCATCCTACAGGGACTGCTCTAGATGGGAGCACTCCAAAAAAGAGCACAGAACAAAACATACAACATATGAAGAATGGAGGAGGAATAAGAAGGGAGAGAAGAAAAGAATCTCCAGACAGTGTATATAACAGCTCAATAAGCGAGCTAAGTTAGGCAGTAAGATACTAAAGAAGCTAACCTTGAACCTTTGGTAACCACGAATCTAAAGCCTGCAATGGCAATAAGTACATATCTCTCAATAGTCACCCTAAATGTAAATGGACTTACTGCACCAATCAAAAGACACAGAGTAATAGAATGGATAAAAAAGCAAGACCCATCTATATGCTGCTTACAAGAAACTCACCTTAAACCCAAAGACAAGCATAGACTAAAAGCCAAGGGATGGAAAAACATATTTCAGGCAAACAACAGTGAGAAGAAAGCAGGGGTTGCAGTACTAACATCAGACAAAGTAGACTTCAAAACAAAGAAAGTAACAAGAGATAAAGAAGGATACTACATAATGATAAAGGGCTCAGTCCAACAAGAGGATATAACCATTCTAAATATATATGCACCCAATACAGGAGCACCAGAATATGTGAAGCAAATACTAACAGAACTAAAGAGGAAAATAGACTGCAATGCATTCATTTTAGGAAACGTCAACACACCACTCACCCCAAAGGATAGATCCACCGGGCAGAAAATAAGTAAGAACCCACAGGCACTGAACAACACACTAGAACAGATGGACCTAATAGACATCTATAGAACACTACATCCAAAAGCAACAGGATATACATTCTTCTCAAGTGCACATGGAACATTCTCCAGAATAGACCACATACTAGCTCACAAAAAGAGCCTCAGTAAACTCCAAAATATTGAAATTCTACCAACCAATTTTTCAGACCACAAAGGTATAAAAGTAGAAATAAATTCTACAAAGAAAACAAAAAGGCTCACAAACACATGGAGGCTTAACAACATGCTACTAAATAATCAATGGATCAATGAACAAATCAAAATAGGGATCAAGGAATATATAGAAACAAATGACAACAACAACACTAAGCCCCAACTTCTGTGGGACGCAGCGAAAGCAGTCTTAAGAGGAAAGTATATAGCAATTCAGGCACACTTGAAGAAGGAAGAACAATCCCAAATGAATAGTCTAAGATCACAATTATCAAAACTGGAAAAAGAAGAACAAATGAGGCCTAAAGTCAGCAGAAGGAGGGATATAATAAAGATCAGAGAAGAAATAAACAAAATTGAGAAGAATAAAACAATAGCAAAAATCAATGAAACCAAGAGCTGGTTCTTCGAGAAAATAAACAAAATAGATAAGCCTCTAGCCAAACTTATTAAGAGAAAAAGAGAATCAACACAAATCAACATAATCAGAAATGAGAATGGAAAAATCACGACAGACTCCACAGAAATACAAAGAATTATTAAAGACTACTATGAAAACCTATATGCCAACAAGCTGGAAAACCTTGAAGAAATGGACAACTTCCTAGAAAAATACAACCTTCCAAGACTGACCAAGGAAGAAACACAAAAGTTAAACAAACCAATTATGAGCAAAGAAATTGAAAAGGTAATCAAAAAACTACCCAAGAACAAAACACCGGGACTGCACGGATTTACCTCAGAATTTTATCAGACACACAAAGAAGACATAATACCGATTCTTGTTAAAGTGTTCCAAAAAGTAGAAGAAGAGGGAATATTCCCAAACTCATTCTATGAAGCCAACATCACCATAATACCAAAACCAAAAACCAGGCAAAGACCCCACCAAAAAAGAAAATTACAGACCAATATCCCTGATGAATGCAGATGCAAAAATACTCACTAAAATATTAGAAAACCGAATTCAAAAATACATCAAAAGGATTGTACACCATGACCAAGTGGGATTCATCCCAGGGATGCAAGGATGGTACAACATTCGAAAATCCATCAACACCATCCACCACATCAACAAAAAGAAAGACAAAAACCACATGATCATCTCCATAGATGCTGAAAAAGCATTTGACAAAATTCAACATCCATTCATGATAAAAACTCTCAGCAAAATGGGAATAGAGGGCAAGTACCTCAACATAATAAAGGCCATATATGATAAACCCGCAGCCAGCATTATACTGAACAGCGAGAAGCTGAAAGCATTTCCTCTGAGATCGGCAACCAGACAGGGATGCCCACTCTCCCCACTGTTATTTAACATAGTACTGGAGGTCCTAGCCACAGCAATCAGACAAAACAAAGAAATATAAGGAATCCAGATTGGCAAAGAAGAAGTTAAACTGTCACTATTTGCAGATGATATGATACTGTACATAAAAAACCCTAAAGACTCCACTCCAAAACTACTAGAACTGATATCGGAAAACAGCAGAGTTGCAGGATACAAAATTAACACACAGAAATCTGTAGCTTTCCTATACACTAACAATGAATCAATAGAAAGAGAAATCAGGAAAACAATTTCATTCACCATTGCATCAAAAAGAATAAAATACCTAGGAATAAACCTAACCAAAGAAGTGAAAGACTTATACTCTGAAAACTACAAGTCACTCTTAAGAGAAATTAAAGGGGACACTAATAAATGGAAACTCATCCCATGCTCATGGCTAGGAAGAATTAATATCGTCAAAATGGCCATCCTGCCCAAAGCAATATACAGATTTGATGCAATCCCTCTCAAATTACCAGCAACATTCTTCAATGAATTGGAACAAATAATTCAAAAATTCATATGGAAACACCAAAGACCCCGAATAGCCAAAGCAATCCTGAAAAAGGAGAATAAAGTAGGGGGGATCTCACTCCCCAACTTCAAGCTCTACTACAAAGCCATAGTAATCAAGACAATTTGGTACTGGCATAAGAACAGAGCCACAGACCAGTGGAACAGACTAGAGACTCCAGACATTAACCCAAACATATATGGTCAATTAATATTTGATAAAGGAGCCATGGACATACAATGGCAAAATGACAGTCTCTTCAATAGATGGTGCTGGCAAAACTGGACAGCTACATGTAGGAGAATGAAACTGGACCATTGTCTAACCCCATATACAAAGGTAAACTCAAAATGGATCAAAGACCTGAATCTAAGTCATGAAACCATTAAACTCTTGGAAAAAAACATAGGCAAAAACCCCTTAGACATAAGCATGAGTGACCTCTTCTTGAACATATCTCCCCGGGCAAGGAAAACAACAGCAAAAATGAGCAAGTGGGACTACATTAAGCTGAAAAACTTCTGCACAGCGAAAGACACCATCAATAGAACAAAAAGGAACCCTACAGTATGGGAGAATATATTTGAAAATGACAGATCCGATAAAGGCTTGACATCCAGAATATATAAAGAGCTCACATGCCTCAACAAACAAAAAACAAATAACCCAATTAAAAAATGGGCAGAGGAACTGAACAGACAGTTCTCTAAAAAAGAAATACAGATGGCCAAGAGACACATGAAAAGATGCTCCACATTGCTAATTATCAGAGAAATGCAAATTAAAACTACAATGAGGTATCACCTCACACCAGTAAGGATAGCTGCCATCCAAAAAACAAACAACAACAAATGTTGGCGAGGCTGTGGAGAAAGGGGAACCCTCCTACACTGCTGGTGGGAATGTAAATTAGTTCAACCATTGTGGAAAGCAGTATGGAGGTTCATCAAAATTCTCAAAACAGACCTACCATTTGACCCAGGAATTCCACTCCTAGGAATTTATCCTAAGAACGCAGCAATCAAGTTTGAGAAAGACAGATGCACCCCTATGTTTATCGCAGCACTATTTACACTAGCCAAGAATTGGAAGCAACCTAAATGTCCATCGGTAGATGAATGGATAAAGAAGATGTGGTGCATATACACAATGGAATACTACTCAGCCATAAGAAGTGGAAAAATCCAACCATTTGCAGCAACATGGATGGAGCTGGAGAGTATTATGCTCAGTGAAATAAGCCAAGTGGAGAAAGAGAAATACCAAATGATTTCACTCATCTGAGGAGTATAAGAACAAAGGAAAAACTGAAGGAACAAAACAGCAGCGGAATTACAGAACCCAAAAATGGACTAACAGGTACCGAAGGGAAAGGAACTGGGGAGGATGGGTAGGCAGGGAGGGATATGAAGGTGGGTATTAAGATTAGCATGTATGGGGGGGAGGGAGAAAGGGGAGGGTGGGCTGCACAACACAGAGAGGACAAGTAGTGACTCTACAACATTTTGCTAAGCTGATGGACAGTAACCGTAATGTGGTTATTAGGGGGGACCTGATATAAGGGAGAGCATAGTAAACATAGTATTCTTCATGTAAGTGTAGATTAAAAATTAAAAAAAAAAAGAAAGAAAGAAAGAAAGAAAAGGGGGATTACTCCTTGATAGGATAAAACTATGGTAAATCAAAGATCAACGCATGCTTTAAATATCCTTAATATTGATCACTTAAAGGGCCTCAGATGATCAGCTATGGAGGTACTCTTTTCTTATAATATTCCTTTCTCTTAATAAAAAAAAAAAAAAGCAGTTACTGTGTGCTGACGTCCAATGAGTTCTGCACAGTGGTATAGAAGGCATGTCAAAGTGTGGGCAAAGGGTCTTTTTGTTTCTATGCAGAAGATCAAGGCCTAGCTTGGATACCCAGAAAATGAACTAAGATACAATATGAGGAGGAGCTTCCGGCATCAGCACTCTCTGGAGGACTTGTGCCGGGGGATGATCATCAAAAAGCCTCCACAGGGATCCGGACGATGCTGCGGTTGTGGCTGCATCCAGCCCACTGTCTCCTGGACTTGCCGTAGGAATGAGGAGGGAGATGTCTAGGCTGGCATGTGCATACAGTGAGACAACGAATTTGACCAGATCTGTACTCTTGGAACTCAACCAGGAGTTGGGAGGGGTGCAAGTTGTAGCACTCCAAAATCTTATGACTATAGACTATCTACGGTTAAAAGAACATATGGGATGTGAACAGATCCCAGAAATGGGCTGCTTTAATTTGTCTGATTTCTCTCAGACTGTTCAAGCACAGCTGGACAATATCCATCATATCATAGACAAATTTTCACAAATGCCTAAGGTGCCTAAATGGTTTTCTTGGCTTCATTGGAAATGGATGGTAATTATAGATTTGCTTTGTTTATGTCACCATATTCCTATTATGTTAATATGTGTGTGCAAATTAGTTAGTGGTTTAAAACCTATACATACTTAAGGTACTCTACAAGAAGATATGTCAAAGAAATAATCAATCCTCCCATGTTTCCTTCCATATGCTACATCTATAGCTTTTCTTCTTCCTTCCTAATTACAACCCTTAAATAGAATTCATGCCTCCTATCGAATTTACCGAGCATCATAATTCCTCCAAGTGGTAAAGATACCTCGAGACAAGTGCTGGTCATAGAAGCCACAGGGCATAAATCTGCAAAGAAGTGAAAAGCTAACCTTTTCAAACAATATGGCTTCTCTCTCACTTACCAACTTTACATCTCCCTGTATGGCCCCGGAAGATGACTGGTTAGCCAGAGACGGGTAAGATTTCTCAAGGGAGGAACAACCTAAGACAGGCACAGTCGCAGGGGCGGCATCAGGTGAGAATTTGGAGATCAACAGAGGTGAGGCTCAGAACCTCACCCCCCCTGCTTTGAGAGAAATCTTCTGCATCCATGGATGTTTTGCTGCTCTTGTCTAGCTTGGATTAATACTTAGTCAATAGGCACACACCTGATCATCTGATCATCTACATTTGCCTTCTTACAGCACTAAACTATGTTTTCTACCTTTATCTTGCATCTACCTACCACTTCAGCAGTTTATTAAAAATAAAAATAATAATAATAATAAAGGGAGAAATGTGGGATCAACATATAAATCAAGTACAAAAATCAAACAAATATTCATATTTGACCTGATTGTTTATAGGTCATAATGCGTGATCAAAACCAAAAGTTTCTGTGATGAATGCCCTTGTACTGTTCACCATGTAAGAATTTATTCACTAGGTAAGAATTCGTTCACCATGTAAGAACTTGTTCGTTATGCTTCAGAAGATTGGAGACTGACGAGAATTAGGCTTTAGATGGATCAATGATTGTACATTGAGCATTGACCCCCCTATACTGAATTTTATTGTTGTTAACAACCATTCGATCAATAAATATGAGAGATGCCCTCTCAAAAAAAAAAAAACAGTTTTTTAGATAAAGAGATGAGTAGAATTAATTTCAAGAGATAGCAAAGATAACATTGAACCAGTTCATGTATCAAATTGCAACTCTTAGACTAGGCTCAGAGCCAACTGGAGGACCCCTGTAAGTTTTTACATATGTATATGTTTTTATATTCAAATATATGTTTATTTACACATATTCGTTAAGTATATAAATATATATATATACACACATATGTGTGTGTATATATATATGTGTATATATATATATGTGTGTGCATGTGTGTATATACACACACATATATATGCCAATACCAGCGTTATTGGGATAGAATTTGCAAACAATAAAATTCACCACTTTGAATTACCTCAGTGATTTTAATATTATGAAACTACTGATTTTTAGTATCTTTAGTGTTGTGAAACCATACTACTTTCCAATTTTAAACATTTACATCAAACTAAGAGAAACCTGTGCCTACTGGCAGTCACTCCTCATTCACTCCTCCCCCTAGACCCTGGAAACCCTGATCTACTTTACATTTCAGAGACTTGCAGATCCTGGATATTTTATATAAATGAAATCTTAAAATATCTGATTGGCTTCTTTCACTTAGCTTAATGTTTTCAAGGGTCAATCACATTCTAAAATGTATCAGTAGTTCAGTTTTTCATTGACAAAGAACATTCCATTGTACGGATGTACCACTTTTATCTATTTTTTATTACATCAATATTTTGTTTATTTTCACTTGTGACTATTATGCACAATGCTACCATAAATCTTTTTGTAAAAGTAGTTATGTGGAAATGTTTCCACTTATCTTGGTATATGCATAGTGGTGGAATCATTGGGTCATATGAGAATTCTAGGTTAAACACTTAGAAGAATAGTCGAAAGGTTTTCCAAAGTGACTGCACCAATTTGCATGCACATCAGCAACATCTCATACATTTTCTCCACATATATAAAAACTTACAATTGTTGTTGTCTGTTTTTTTGTTAACCACAGCCATCTTAATGGGTAATAAGTGGTATTTTAGTGCGGTTTTGATTTGCATTTCAGTGGGAATTCATTATGTTAAGTATATTTTATTTAGTATGTGCTTATTGGTCATTTGTGTATATTCTTTGGAAGAATGTCCATTCAACCCTTTGCATTTCAAAGTTTGGATTATCTTTTCATTGTTGAGTTGAATGAGTCCTTTATATATTCTGGATCAGAGACCCTTATCAGAAGTATAGTAAGCAGATTTTTTGTCTAATTTTATAGGTTTTCTAAAAAGTTCCTTCGTAGTGTCCACTGAAGTATAAGTGTTTTTGTTTTAATTTTCCTGGAATCCAATTTACATATTTTTTAATTTGTTGCTTATGATTTTGTGGTCATATCAGAAAAACTACCTAACCTAAGGGCATGAATATTCTCATGTTTTTCCTTCAAGACTTTCATGAACTTAGCTCATACATTTAGGCCTACAATCCATTTTGAGTCATATTTTATATAAAAACATATAAACATTTATTTACATATTATATATTATTTATATTATGTTATACTTTATATATGTATATAGTTATATAAATAAAAAGTTATGTTTTATATAAACAGAAAAAGCATAAAAATGTTCTATTTTTATGTAAATAAAATAGGTGTAAGATAAGTATCCAACTTACCTAACTGTAGGTAGCCAGTTGTCCAGCACCATTTGATAAAAATACCTTTACTTCTTTATTGAATTATCTTTGCTACAATACTAAACAATCGTCATTGATTAGTTTCAACAAACACTCTGGGAAAAGGGCTTTCCCACTATGCAAGTTTTGAATTAGGAAATAAAGCTAGGTCTTGTACAAGGGAATTTTCTAAGGAACTATCAGACAAATCAAACAGTGACAACCTTCTGTAGTTTGGACCTTTTTAGGAATACATTATCCTCCTTTCAGTGGTAATTGTGCTGCCATTTTTTCTTTTTTTATTTATTAAAGTTTCATTGATATACAATATTATGAATGTTTCAGATGAGCAACATTGTGGTTACTACATTCACCCATATTATAGAGTTTCCTCATTACACCCCATTGCAGTCACTGTCCATCAGCATAGTAAGACGCTACAGAGTCTCTACTTGCCTTCTCTGTGCTATACTGCCCTCCCTGTGATCCCTCTACACTATGTGTGCTAATCATCATGCCCCTTAATTCCCCTTCTTCCTCCCTCCCCATCCACCCATTTTCACATCTACCATGGTTGTAAGGCTGCTGGTATTCAATGCTAGTGTGGAATTTGGGATAAGGGATGAAAACAGGGCATGTTAAGTTGCCAGAAACCTAACTGCCCTTGCTGAGATTCATTGTTCCTGATTAAATGTTCTTTGGATTGTGATAAGTCACTGACTAATTTCCAGACTTCCTACAAAGTTAATTTTGACAATTTTTGTCAGTGCTGTACTGTTCTTCTTTTATGAGGCAGTGGATTTTTAGGGGTCCTTACTTTGTCATTATAGAAGTGTTTTTACATATATATTATTTTCTTTATATTTTTCTATGTATTTTCTATTTATATATAAATTCCCTCTATTTTATTTATATTTACATTATATATCACATTTGATACTAAACCTGATACATTTACATTATATTTTATATTTTTAATATCATATATTTATTTATATCAATTATGTATCTAACTATAATCTATATTTATGTACATTCTTTATATATTTATATATGTTTTTCATATATGTACGTATGTATATGTGTAAAGAATTTGACTATTTGTACAGATTAAACATATGCAAAAATTTCCAGGTCAGAAGAACCATGTAACTTTACTGAAATCCACAGATAAAACTGATCACTCCATCTGTGCCCCACTATAGTATGCAAGTGCTTTTCTTGCAGAATCTGAATCATTTTGTGTTTTGTATGTTTCTGAGTCGTTTATTTTCTCCCTCTAAACTTTAAACTCCTGCAGAACAGGGCCTTGCCTAATCTTTGTATGTTCATTGCATAACATATTCTGAAAGAAATAGATATTCAGTAAATGGTTATTGAATATTGATTACACTCTGGAAAGCACTGCCCACCCCTGGAGTATCTTCTGAAGTTTCATGTATCTTCCAAATTCACAATTACTTCCAAGTCATATTTTTAAAATGTTGCAGTAGCGATTCTTGAGACTTGGGCAAACTTAGGGGATAAGAAGATAAATTTAAAAAAACAGTTCTTACACTAAAATAAAACTTTATTTTTTATAGAGACAATGAGGCATATTGTAAATAATGGGAATTCCAGTTGGAAAATGGTAGGGGCAATGTAAGATAAACCATTACAAACAGAAAATACATCTATACACACAAACATATACACATAAACTCAGGAGAAACATCATGCACTCATTTTCATTTAACAAATCTTAAAGCACTGTGGGTTCAAGTGACAGAGCTCTCACCTTCAAGATTAAATGACATACTGTGATAATCAGAAAACAAACTACAATGTATAGAATAATTGAATAGAAGGGCAAGCTGTGCTGTGAGAGCAAAACTTAGATGACATTGTCATTATTTATCACAACACTGAACTAATTTTAAGTCAGAAATAAAACTTAGCTCAAACATTCAAGACACCAGGTTTATTGCTGGTGTTGTCTAAATAATGTTGGAGAATATATGCTAAAGCTACAAAAATAGAACTAATGAATTAACTGAAAAAAAAGCTACAATTTCATCATTTCCACTTAGTATTGCTCTTCTATGTTAGGAGTAAGCACTTTTTGTACTTATGATAAATATAGTGCTGAAAAAGAAATAAGCTAATGTTAAAAATTAAGTATTTAAATTAATGACTATTTTAAAAGGAGATAAATAAACAGAATATATTAAAACAGATGAGCTTGTTTGGAGGTGAGGCCCTGTAAGGCAGCTGCCCACATCCCTGCACATGAGGTTCTGGATTTTTCTCCTGCTCTGCCATTCTTTATGGGCCAGCAGGTGTCACTGAGAGATGGAAGTCAGCCTCATTTCATGTGTTCAGCTATTAAACTGTGAACACTGGGCATTTCATGTTCTTCTTGATTTTTGTTTCTTAGTGTATTATTTTCAAGGTTTCAAATTTTCCTCAATCTTATATGTATCTTAATCACTCAGTTCTGAGGAGGGTAAACTAAAATTCAGAGAAGTTAAAAAATTTGCTGCATCTCCATAGTTGGTTGTTTAGGGGAAATTATTCTATCTGATAAATCAAATAATGACTCTGTAATTCTTTACCTATGAATGCCAACATTAAAGCAATTTATTTATATTTTATTGTAATTATTAAGTTCATGTTCTGATTGTTGTGTGAGTCAGGCTCTGAAATAAATCCATTGTATATGCTTTCTCATGTAATCCTCTGATCAGTATTTTGACATGGATATTATCCAGTTTTAAAGCACAAAGAAACCAAGCAAGTTTCTCATCCTAACCCTGACCCTTCACTCTTAAATACAAACCAGGGTTACAAAAGTTGCTTGATTTAATTAAAAATAATCTCATCCATCTGTTAAATTACACATTCCTTGGCCCATCTTACTCTGGAATCTTAAGACTCAGTGAATGATTTCAACCTAGTCTCCCAAGGTCATTATGACAAGTGTGAGAAATACTACATGAGCTTGGATGTCACCACTTCTTTGAAGAAAGAGGTTAGGAGGAAATTTTATGTTAAACTCATTAACATACATTAAAGAAATTAGTTTTTTGATTAAAAATCTTTGGACTAAAAGGTTTCCTAAAATAACAGTAATTTTTGCCATCAATTTGGTCCAAGAACCATACCCTAACTATTCTGGTCATGTGACTAAAATAGCTTTTTATAATTACCTAATAGCTTTAAATTTGCAATCTTTCCTAGGGTCTAAACTCTTTCTCCCATTGGACATAAAGCTTATTTTTGTTAACTTAAAAATTCTAAAAGTCATAATTTTAAAGTGATTCTGCATATATATAAGTAATATTTGCAATCCTATGCTGAAATTAAAATTATGCTCATTTTAGCCTTATCACATATTCTTACAAAATATAATATTCTTAAAAAGTAGAATCTGAGTTAAAAACCTGGGATTTAGGGCACTCAAAAAATGTCACTTATCCTCATAATATAAATAACACTTTAAATTTGGGGGAAAGTGTAAATTCTAAGTAGAACAAAATTAATATGGATAAATAATCACAAAATTATTATAATAGAGCTAATAATTTGAAAATGAAGAAGCAGCAACTTCCACTAGATAAAAACAGAAGAAGGAGCAAGTTTATAACACATCACAATAATTAGACATGTGGGAAAATTTGAACAATCAGCATTTGTGGCAGTGAATATTACTTATTTTGTTTAAATAAACAAGTATATACAAATATCAAGGAAATACTAAGACTATCTTTGATCCCTATGTAGGAATAATTTTTTTTTAGATTTTTAATTGAATTCAGTTTAATGAATGATTATTTTGTCCAAGTCTCAGTCCTTATAATCATTTAGAATATGATTGACTACCATTGTAGATTTGAGAAGGATATTTTGAAAGGTAGTAAATTAACTTACTATTTGCTGAGTAAAGAGAAGTTATATAGAGAAAAAATGTAATATCTTTGTTTGCAACTGTCCTTTAAAAATCATGGACCTGCAACTATCAGGTAATTTTCAGAAAGAGTATCAGATGGCTGGGCAGAAATAAGGAGGGGGATGGAGGAATGAGAAAACAGACCAAAGAGGGACAGCAGTCTTAGTAAGAATGAAGGATTTGAGAGTACAGCGGTTCTTGGAAATATTCTGTAGGTGTGAGAAAACTCCAACCCTGGCACCAAATCCAGTCTGCCACCTCTTTTTTATGGTCCCTGAGGGAAGAATGACTTTGACATTTTAAAGACTGAAAAATGTCAAAAGTGAATAGTGTTTCATGAAAAGTGACAATCACATAAAATTCAAATTTCAGTCCATAAACACAGTTTTCTTGGCTCCCAGGCCCAAGATCACTTGTTATGCTTTCCTGCTGATGTGACAGAATAGTTACAACAGATACATACAGTCCTTCGAAGTCTAAACTCCTCACTCCCAGGTGCTCTCCTCATCACACAAGAAAAACTTTTAGGGTTCTGGCTACCTGCCTGTGGACTGTTCACAGCAAGACCCATGTCAGAGCCTGGAGAGCCTGGCTGCCTGCCTGATCCTTCCACTGGGTACCAGCACCTCCCCGCATGGTTCTTGTCCTAATAGCATCACATACCCATGGGATTTAGTGCCTGGAGGGAGTTCAGAAGTTTGAAAATTACCCAATATTTATCCTACCACATGCCAGTCATTTTGCGAGGTAAGTTCTTTATCTAATTTAATCATTACAACATACAGACTTGCTCCTTCTATCTGGCTATCTACCTATCTATATCACCTACTTCTTTTCATGAATCTATCTTATTTCTGTATAAACTAACATATTCACTCTTTTATTTTAGGCACTGTTCTAAGTACTTTGCTAATATCATCTTATTTAATCCACTGAACAAATGGAAAACTTTTTTGTAACCACATACCCAGTTCTTACATCTAGAAGTTCTTGAAAAATCAATAATGTTTTTTCTCCTTGCCTAGAAAAAAATGTTTCAGTGGTTAAGTAGATTAGATGAGACAATTTGCTAGTTCACTTAAAGTTTTTAGACACATCTGTTTATAGATATGATTTGCACAGAGGAAGCAAGAAGAAACACCAAGGTCACACCCTAAATCTCTAAATAAACCTATGGGTCTCAACCTATAATGCATTCCAGATTAATCCTGCAGAGCTGTTAAGAGCACAGTTTTCTGGCTTCATGCCACAGAATCTCTGAGTCAGAACCTCTGCATGATGTCACATGCAGAATATTCCAAAGAACAGTGACACGCACATGCCAAATAGAGAATGGCCAACCTGAAGTCGGTTTTTGAGCTCATTCCACCATTAGAGGACATTCATGTCATAATGGAGTATACAGCTATTTTTATTGTTTTGCTTTTTCAAGTCAGATTCCATTTGAGAAAAAAGGGAATAATTTAAAAGACACTTCAGATTTGTAACTGGCATACCTAACATACAGCACTCACAATTACTTCTAAACTCTACTTTTGGAAATGTCTCCCCTGCTCTTGGATGACGATGTTCACAAGCCTGTGACTTATCTGATAATTCTTGATTACAAGTTCTATGGTCACTTTAACTTAGAAAAAATCATTCTCAATTTTGTGATTAAATATGTGTGATTCCATGTTATATTCAAAGCAGTGCACTTGATTTAAACTTGTAACTTCTTCCCAACTGGGCCTCCTGTGAGCTGGCTTCTGGAGGCATGCAGGGAGATATGTCCTTCTCTTCTTTCACACGGTTGCAAAGTGTGACTTTTTAAAAATATTTTCAGTGTTACATGGAGATGGCAGTGCACAGGCATTGTTTGAAGGACAGCAAAGTTTCTTATATGGCTACAGAACATGTTTCATCTTTCTGTAGGATTAGGAGATGTTTACAGCTTATTAATTCTCTGGTGGTGCCTCTGAGATCTCACTGAGCACATCTTCCTGCCTTACTATGGTGTGGGCGATGCATTTTCCCCAGGATACTGGCTCACGTCATTTCTAGGGTGTGTGTGCGTATGTGTGTGCATTAGTGTCTCCCCATGTTGCAGTCTTGTCAGTCAACAAGTAGCACTATATGGGAGCACAGTTTGCTCCCAAGGCATCCTTAATTCTGCCATGGAAGCAGGAACAATCCAATTGTGTTATCCTCTAGGTTGTCTGGGCATGAATCAGACACATGTCCACTATGATGCCTTAGTTTGCAGGACTCACAGTCAGCTCAGGGGGAGGCTCTGCTGAGACCATCACACAAGCAGAGGGTAAAAGAACTGACAGTTAATTCCAGTAGCATCATCCGAAAGCATGCACAAAGTGTTTTATTAAT
Organism: Manis javanica; assembly: GCF_040802235.1. NCBI lineage: Eukaryota > Metazoa > Chordata > Mammalia > Pholidota > Manidae > Manis > Manis javanica. The sequence goes on along the minus strand of NC_133157.1, from coordinate 137,202,652 downwards.
CAGACTGCTTTTATGAGCCCAATGTACCAGGAAGTGTTTTCAGTTACTTGTTTAAAAATGTTCACAATGGCCATTTTGGTATTCCATACATATTGCATATTTGTACTTTAGTCAAAAATTATAATTTAACTTCCTGCTACACAAGAAATAATTTCAGAAGCCTTTGGAGTCTCTGTAGACAGACACTGTCTATTAAGATCATTCATTGCGCTTATAAAAATTCAGATTCCTGGCATCATTCCAGCCTTGCTAACATAGATGCTCTGCTGATAATGCAAACTTCATATTTTAACAAGTTCTTCCTGAATGATTACTTTGCATATTAACATTTGAGAAAGTGCAAAGAAATTGTACTATCTTCATTATTTTAGAGTAGGAAAAAGGAAAATAATAGAGGGGAAAAGAGAGGAAAATACAGGAAGACAAAGCCAGTAATCTTTAGGCTATAATGATTGAATAATAGGGTAAAATATTGAATAATGAGTTACTCTTTTATGAGTCAATGGCTGATACAAGGGTGGTTTCAAACCAAAAACTTTGCATTGCTTTAATTTCTAAGTAGAAAACTATTGGTGTACCAATTAAAATGAAAACTTTACATGGACATCTGAATCTCAAAAAGTGTGTATTTTCAAAAATAACACAACATCTAAAAATGAAATTATTGGTTAATTTTAAAGATAGTTCAAACTCTTTGTTGCTGAAGTGTCAATAAATTAGAGTAAAAATAATGGCACCCCTAAAAACAAAGACAATAAAACCCTAGCTTACATAAGGACTGCAGAAGGGGTATTCAGCCTTGAATTTTATCACAGTATCAAAGGCCAGTAAATTTAAAATGAAAAAATTAAGAATTTGGGCCAGTTTTCAAACAAGCACACATTAACTACCATAATTTCATTTTATGAAAATGAGAGTTTGTTTTAGCTTATTCCTAAATTATTGTAGTTGAGATATGAAGTTGAAAACAGACACATTCCAAATAGTAGTGGGGATGTTCTTTACCCCTTTCAAAATCCTGATATATTCATATCTTCAGTTTTCTTACAATATAAAGTATGACCCTTACAGAAATGACTAAGAAATTAAATTTGTTATCAATTCCACAAATAATGAAGCTTTAGTATGATTGTTTTTATTCTGGAAAACCTGGTTATTAGTTGCAATGACATTCAATTTTCAATGAAGTGATGAAACATCATATACTAGGGAAACTGTATCATCACAAGAAGCTAAGAACTGACACTGGAAAGGACCTCTTTCAGATAAAAACTATCATCAAGTTCTAGAATTTTCATTGCTTTCTTTAAAAATATAAGTTACATATAATTAATTTAAGCATGTAGTAAATTACAGTGTTTTTTCCAAGAAAGCTTCAAGTAGCTTTTTGTAATTTTGGTAAACATAAATCTCTTATATGTAGTCCTCCAACATTAATCCCAGTTTTGCAATCCTTGTATACCTAGGAGCTGATCTCATTGAACTTTCAGTGGAGCCCAACTAAAACACTCATTAATCAAATCATTATCCAAAAATGTAGACTGATTTGGTGATACAGGGTATTTAGCATGCTATAGTTTTAAATATCAGAAAGATGTAAACTTGTCGAGAAATGAAGACAACTTTCCTAATAACATGTGATTTAAGCAAAAGTCTGAAAGGCAAACAAATGATCAAGGGAAGGACAATCTAGAAGGGCACCTCTCTCTGGCACGCAGAGGACCACCTTCTCCCTGTGTCTTCATATGTCTGGTCTTTCTATGTCCTAATTGCTCTTCTTATAAAGGCACCAGTCGTATTGGATTAGGGCCTCTCCTAATGACCTCGTTCTACCTTAATTACTTCCATAAAGACCCTTTTTCCAAATACATTGCCATCTGAGGTACTAGGGGTCATAGCTTGGACATATGAATTTGAAAGGCACAATCCAGCCCATGATACGATACCATATGCAGGTGTTTGAACTTTAACAAATAGCAAATGGGCAACACTGAAAGTTTTTACGTCAACAGAATTATGGCCCTAGTTTATTTTGGAACATTCTTTCAATGTGCCATGTGAAAACCAGTTTGGAAGGAGTGGGGCTTGTGACAAGTCAGTCAGGGAAAGATAAAGGCGGGGCTGGAGGTGGCTAGAGAGGTTCCCCTGAGGGTGGCAGGATGGGAACGGATCCCAGAGAGAGTCAGGAGGCAGAATATACTGAGCTGTTGACTACTGAACTCTGAAGTTGATGAACTGAACCCTTGTTGGGAACAAAAAGCCCCTCCTGCCGGACAGAAGGGTGACTGATAGTTTTGCTATGTACTTGGCCAAACTCTAAGGAGGAAAAATCAATTCACCTTGTCTAGATAATGAAGCTTATCAAATGCTAAATCCAGAAACTGATGCCATAACAGACAGGCATGAATCAAGAGGGGAGCTGACAGCTTTTCAATTGGAACGCAAATATGGTTCCACAGTCCATTAATTTGCCTGAGGCCTGAATACAAGAAGGTATAAATGACAAAAGGAATATAAATATTTTAAAATGTAATAATGATGATTTAAAAGGGACAAAATACACCTTGACATTAAAGCTTCTTGTGGGCTCAATCCCTTTTAATTCCAAATCAATGTCTATTTTTTCCATTGAATACAATTCTCGTTCCTGTCTCTTATCTCTGCAGCTTCACAGTGACTTACTGATTTATTTACCTTCACCGGAAACCTTAAGTTTTGAAGGTCACCACTAAACATGAATCTTACAAATGAAATGTTTAAAAGCCTTTAGGGACATTCTTTTCGTTAATTCACTATATATTTTTATTCTGAAATTTTTCAGAAGTATATAGACTGAAAAGAGAATGGCATAATGATGCAGCTGTATCCACCATCTACTTTCAACAACTATCAGCATTCAGCCACTAGTTCTACAACCTCCTCCCTTCTTTGCTGAATTTTAAAATAATTATTTGGCACCATTTTATTTCAATTGTCAACATATTTTTTCTGCATGTTTGACAGATGAGGACATGTTTAAACAAAAATTACATGGAAACATCTAATAAAATTAATAACAGCTACTTAATACCATCTGATACCCAATTCATTTTGAAATTTTCCCTAGAAGTCTCAGATTTTTTTTTTATATTGGTTTGTTTACATCAAGGCCTAAACAAGTTCTACATTTTGCATGTATTTGCTTTGTCTCTTAAGACTCTTTGTCTATAAACACCTTCTCTTTTTCTCCCATTCCATTTATTATTGGAAGAAATAACACTACTTGTCCTGTAGAATATCTTGCAATCTGAATGTTCTTGATTGTTTCCTTACAAATACTTAATAATCTCTAGATTAGCTTAATCACAAATCCCTCTTCCTCAATAAATTTTAAATTGTATAAGTTAAATACATTCCAAGTGACCACTAATAAAGACCTATATAGTACAATTAACCTATACTAACTGTAAATACTTAATAAGTAAGACAATGAATACACAATAACAGGAGAGGGGGAAAATGCTGTAATAAATTTCATAGCTGTGTGTGTCCCACTTATTTCTGACAATATTTGGCAAGTACAATTCTAACAGAACCAAATATGTGGAGTTAAATATAATGGCCTTTGATGTTTGGGGCAAAAGACTTAACTTCATTTCCCCCTGAACCAAAAGTGGGCTGCATTCTCAGTCTAAAGTAAGGCTGAGAGAGGTGTGCTCGTGGGCAGCCTCTTGGTGCTTGTGCACAACTGTGGTTAGCACACCTCCAGCTCTCAGCTGGCCTTCGAGCTTCTCTCTTTTATAGGCCTTACAAGTCTTTGAGTCAAAGTGACTCACCTCAGTTCTCATTCTGGAAACTCAGTGTGGCTGCTGAGTCAGTATGTGCTGCCATGTGGGTTTCTCCTTCTGGAACACGCAGACATTGGGCCTCCCGTGCCCTGTGGCTTGGTCCCTGGCTGTGGAGATGTCACTGCCTTGCAGGATACCAAAGGCAAAGGCCACCTCCACTTACTTTCCAAGTTAACAGAAAGCAACTCTGGTATCTTTTGAATCATGACTTATGGGCCTAGGGTTTAAATTTATCCCATCCACATTACCAGAAAACACATAACATAAATATGACCAGTTCAACATAAAAGCATAGAAACTAAAGCACTCAAATAATCCAATAACAAGAGTTGATATAGATATTAGGGAATTTATTCAATAGACAAAAACAGTAAATAATTAAAGAAATGTGTGGGAAAAGATTAAAAGAATGATAATATGCTCATTCAGATTAAATCTAGGTAAAAGAGATCAGATAATAAACCCCTATTACAGGACCTAGCCTGTCCTAATACCCATTTTAGGTAAGGAAATGGCCTGGTGATTAAACTGAGTTGTTTATCAGATACAATAATCACACCCAGAAGGATATGCAGATAAATGCAGGGAACTGCTGTGGACATTCTAAGCAAAGAGCACCTATTTTTTTATTAAATGCCATGCTACTTATCTTACATGAAGCACTGGGGCACCCTGTTGTGAGAATGGCACTTCTCCATGTCCCACTGGAGCTCTCTGCACATGGATGAAGAGTTTATGTGCAGCCTGAAGGGTCATGGGCAGCTGATTCTTCAGGCAGGAGACAAACACTTGAATAACCAAAATTGAACCTGTGAAAGATCTTGCCTACTGGGCATTGACAAAGCAGTCAGTGGAGCCTCAGGTGTCATTTACTATTGCAACAAGGTGTCGAGTGATTAGCACTGTCTTCATCAGTGGGTGTGGAGCCTCTCACCTGTAGCAGCTGCTCTTGCTTGTGCTTAAACCTCCTTTGAATCCTGCCTCTCCACCCCAGTCTTCTTACTCCTGGGTTTTCCCTAGCCGTGAGTCTTGCCAGTCAGGAGCAAAGTTTTCAGTTGAGTCTCATGACTATAAGGAACAAAGTTACCATCCACACTGTCAGAACTCTGAAGAGCTGATAGTGAAATTATAGGTTATACTCATAAAGTTGCCACATTTAAGCCATTTTTTAATTTACCACTATTGCTAGTTGTTAAGAGGGGAAATGGAAGCAAAGAAAATATTGATATATGTAGATAATTGCAAAAAGTACCTAAGATCAATATGAAGTCACTTCAGTCTCTCTCCTTCAAGATCCCTAACAAAATTTGCTGATTAGATAGTCTAAAACTTAGTGTCTGTTTTCTTTAGGAATTTAGTACAATCAAGTGGGATTAGTTAACCTATAAAGGAGATAACTTCCCATTAATAAATATACATTAATGCTACATCTTCCTGGTAACACTACAATATGGTCTAGAAAAAGCAGCAATAAATAAAATACTGTATGGTAATTATTTCTTTGATTAATCATAACTTTATAAATAATTAATTAAGTACATTCCTTAAGTATTATTGGCCATTATGGGGTTTTTTTCTTTAGAACTCTTATTTAGGAGTTTTATTTCTAACTTAGATAAGGGCTCTGATGTCAGGCTGGTGTATATATTTTTTACCTATCATACAAAATTGGAGGAACAGCAAATTCCTTCATGGAAAAATTGTCCAAATTCATGTGTATGGGCATGAGGCCAACATAACAGGAATGCATTTAGCTGGGAGCATGGTAAGTGGTTCTATGAGACCCCTAAAGCATTATGCATAGAAGGTTGGGAGAGAATAGTAACAGGGTCATACATGAGAAAACGTAGGGTATAGCCAGCTGTAATTCTCACTGTGTCCACACTGTGATGTGGTTGTAAGGGCTAATGTGATTAAGTTGAACAAGACAACTAGTGGACTCAGAACAGCAGACTTTGAAGAACATCTGGGATTAGTCCACCCCAGAGACACACACTCATCTCTCCATGGTCTATTTTATGTAGGGACTCTAAGTAAGTATAAGAGGACAGGGTGGAAAAGAGGATCTAGACTGAAGAGTCTTGAGTTTTCAATGTGAAAAGGTGAAAGCAAAGGGCAAGCTACTAGTCACTGTCAAACACTGAAGGACCAGCACTTGGAAAAAATGATGAGGCTCTTCCCAAGAAAGAACAAGGCCCAAAGGTGGAAGTTCCAGGAAGGCTGAAGGAAGCTCCAGTGAAGGAATTTCAGTGATTAAATGAAATACAAAGGCAATGTGTTTTCAACCTCTAGGGCAAGGATGGGGATTCAGATGTCAGATGAAAGTTTAGTTAAGTGACCTTAATCCCTTTCAACACTGAAATTTTATAATTCTTTAACCAGTTTCTAAAGGGAGATATTCATTATAATGACTTTATTCCATGCTTATTGCTATTTTATGTGAATTTATCCATTTTCCCCAAGACAACTCCCAGATAAGGGATCCCAACTTTGGTACCTCATCCAGTGTTGTAACTAGATAAGACAACTGATGAACTTTCCCAAGGACAACAAAGGGGAGAGCCATAAGTCAACTCCTGGAAATCTCCTTTGAAACTCATGCTACATAGGCTTTTAAAAAACACACAGTGGGTATTAGGAGAAGCAGAATAAATTTAATTCACATTAGCAGAAATAATATGAGGCACTGACATTTTAACTATTCATCTATTGGATTCTTATTACCAAACTTAGCTACTGATTCCATCTTGAGCATTATGAATCTGGAGCAAAACAGATAAGAACTCCTATTTGAAGACCTAGTTCATAGGCTGCCACACAGGCCATTGTAAATAGATGGTTAAAATGCAGAACCTCAGGTCTTATCCTGGACCTGCTGAATCTGAATCTCCATTTTACGAAATTCCAGGAAGATTCATGTGAACCAAAGTTTGCAAAGCACTGGCTTATTATATACTCATCAAAAGCCTTAGCAATGCCTTTCATTATAATAATAACTTTGAGACGATCGGTAGTTTAACAAAACTGTCTAATTAAAGTATGGAAATATACACAACACTGATGATTTCCTAAACATAGAAAATAAATGGGCTGGTTGTGCAACCCAGTTGTCACATGAATAGAAAAGGAATCAGGAACACCTACCTCTGAAAAGCTAGAGCTATGAAACAGTTATGTGTCTACTGTTTAAATGAAGAAGCTGGGAGTGGCCCTGGGCATGACACACTAAAACAACTGACAAGTTTGTGCAGAAACTGCAACAGAGCAAAACTTTTTCCCATCAGTGCAATGGTGTTATTCACCTTACAGCTTTTGTTGAGTGTTCAAGAGAGATTATGCATGTGAAAACAAGTCTATGAAATATGACACATTTAATTCATATTATTGCACATTTGTGTCTAAGAAGTCTAACTTTCACTCATACTCTACACCACTTTCAATCATATACCATCCTGAGTGAATCTGTTGTAAAGAGAAAACTAGGCATAAAGATACCAAATTTTCTAAATTGTGCAACGCTGATTCTAATAGGACCCACTTTTTTCCCTTGTTTATTCCTCATTAGATATCTGATATAAACCCAGAACTGGCTGTCACCAACCTATCCTGTAGTTCTATTATGGCAGGGGCAGCCACACTTGGACAGGTCTTTTCCAAAGGAACTCCATCTGGCCCCCCTTGCTGTCAGGTGAGCACTTTCTAATCCAGCTAGAAAGATGCCTTTTATTTCACTGTGCCTTAAGTGGGCTTGTTTAGAACCTGTGGAGACATGAACATTTGACAGTTATCTGTGAAGACCTGTGATACTGGGCAGAGACCACAGGTGATTTCTTATGCCTGAGTTTTAGAATCCCAACTGACAAATGACTCTTAAAGTTGAATTGAACTAAACAGGAGAAAACATACCAGGACTTTTCCTGTAGACACAGTACACATTTTTATACTAGGAAGGTGAGAATTCTTACAACTCAGAATAGTTGACTTGTATTCTTCTAAAAGTGTCACATTTTTATTCATGTGGCACCTTTAACAAAAACAGACTCAGGAATAAAACACTATGAGGGTCCAGACCTATGTATCCTGAAAACAGGAAAAGAATGTTCACAGACCAACCAAGTGAAGAGGTAATCACCTTCATCTCAAGAGGAGATGACATGATGAGTTTCAGAAAAAACAATAAAGGGATTCTGCAGAGATGGAAGTGTTAGGGAAAATTTTTCCCACAGTTAGTAAGGAGATGGAGTAGGGGTGATCTGGCTCATTTATTTAACAAATAACATCAATTCTGTGAGAGGAGGTGTCTTTCCAAGAGAAAACATTACAGAAAGCCCAGCACTCCTTAGAAGGGTCTCCAAGGCTTTCCCTGAGGGAGGCTTCAGCAAGATTTTGGTATACTGAGTGCTAACAGAAGCTCCAGCCAGGAGGAAATATTAAATCAGCAAAACAGTAAAGGAAAAGAGAACTGCATTTAGTAGGAACTCCATGGGAGCATTACACAGCCAGAAGGGAGATGTGGAGTGCAGGCAGTTCTACACAGGGAAGCCCCTCTGTAGGCTGAAGAAAGCTGGCATTTGGTGGATGGCCCATCCCAATCTACATTATGGCAATTGAAGACTTACAGATATTACTTTGAGAAAATCACAATCATTGCTGAAACTCTACACTATTCAGGATGACATAAATCCCAGGCTGTGGGCAGAGTCTCACATCAAGTGAGAGATGAGTTTGCCCCCACTCCAACTTTACCCCACTGACTAACCTGTGCTCTTTCTGCAATAGCAACTTCAGAGTAAAGAGTTCTCTTCGACTTAGAAATGCAGGCATTAACCTTGTATTTAATCCTTTTAAGCAGGAAAATAGCACTTCTAAGAGCTCAGACAACTTTGTTTCTAAAGTAGCTAGGCAGCAGGTCTAAGAAAAGTTTCACCTCATTGCATGATTTCTTATCTCTTTTAATGAAATGAATATAAGTGTGATTTTTATTACTCCTCTTGCCTATTATGAAGCTTCCTTCTAGTGTTATGTAAACAATCTAGCAACAAGTCTGATGGCCTAAATGCTGCATTTATTTGGATTGAGAAGGCAGAATACTCCAATTTCTCCCAAAGCACAGATCCTTAAGGAAATATGTACCTGATTTCTCCAAATTTTTATGCTATTTTTACAGAAGAAAAACTTTCACTCTTGCCACTTCCTTCTTCATTGAGCTATGACTTCCACCCCAAAGAATGTAGTTAATTATGTATCTTTTTATCACAATCAAAACAGTGGCTGCTGAAAATTCATTTTCCCTTCTTACTGCTCACCCTTTACCATCCATGGTACCTTTTCTATTCCAAGCAATATGAGTGCTATTGAGTGCATCAACTATGATTATTATTACTTTTACCTAGCACTGTGCAAGACAGTTTTCAAAGAATTTTCATCTGCAACATCTTTTGTTGTCTAAAATTTCCCCATCAGTTGAGCAGATGGAAGAGTGCGATGTTGTGACTTATAAGAAATACATATTTGGCCTTCATCCCTATTTTTGGCACAAAGTTCCTAAAACACTTGGAATTTCCTAAGTGATGGAACCATAAAAATATCTTCTGTTATATTAATAAAGTGACCTTTGGACGAGCACCTAAGAATGGGGACTGGTTGCCAGTGGAGCCGCTGATCTATAGCCAGTTGGTAGAAAACACAGGTAACAGAAGGACTGAAAGCTTACATTAGGGAAAAGGAAAAGTTTCAAAGCCATCATCTAAACTCCTGTCTGAAGCAATTAGAAAAAGAAGAGCAAAATGAACTACAAACAGGCACAAAGAAATAAGCAATAAAAAACATGAAACAATGAAACTGAAAACAGAAAAACAAAAAATGGATTGAACAAAAATCGATTCATTGGAAAAAATTAATAAACCTGACACACCTCTAGCAAGACTGACAAACACACAAAGGGAAGAGATACAAATTGCTAATAATTGGAATGGAGCAAGGGACATCACTACAGACACTGTATTAATCAAATGGATAAAATGAGATTACTATCAGCAACTCCACACACAATTTGACAAATTAGACAAAATGGAAAAATTCCTGGAAGAGTACACTACCAAAATTCAACTAGGATGAAATAATTTCAACACTATAACTATTAAGAAAATTTAATTTATAGATTAAAAACCTCCAGAAAGAGATCTGCAGTTCAGTGGTTTCCAATATTCAAAGAAGGTTAACATAAATTCTCCATGTTCTCTTTTAGAAAATAGGGAAGGTGATACTTCCCAACTCATTCTGTGAAAACAGTATTATTCTCATACCAAACCAAAGAAAATGCAAATGAACCATAGAGCAATATCATTCATGAATACAGATGTAAAAACTCTTAATAAAATGTAAGCAAATAGGATTTACCAATGTACAAAAAGAATTGCACAACATGAGCAAGTACGGTTTACTCTAGAAATGAAAAGGTGAGTCAGTATGTCAAAATCAATCCATATACTCTCCCAATTCATAAACTAAAGAAGAAAAATTGAATTATCATGTCAACTGATGCAGAAAAAATATTAAACAAAATTCAATACCCATTTATAATGTAAGCTCTCAGCAAACTGAACTAGAAATAGAGGGATAACTTTCTCAACCTGATAAAGAGTACTTATAAAATTTATAAGGTAATATAATAAAATACTGTTTCACCCTAAGATTGGGACTAATACAAGGAAATCCACTCTCAGCACTTACTATTCAACATAGTACTGTATGTTATAGCAAGGACAATCACACAAGCAATGGAAATAAAAGACATACAGATCTTAAAGTTAGATGTAAAATGGTCCTTATTTGCAAATGATACAATGGTCTATGTAGAAAATACCAAGCAATCTACTCAAAAAAGCCTAAAATTCATAAGTGAATTCAGCAAGATTACAGGATACAATATCAACATAACAAAAATCAACTATTTTTCTATATATTAGTGATGGACACAGAGAAACAGAAATTTGAAACAATGCCATTTACATTTAGGTGTAAATGTAACAAATAATATACCTGGGTTATATGTTGAAGGTAAAAAAACTGCTGAAAAAAAACTAAATATCTCAATAAATAAATGTAATGTCCATGGACTGGCAGATTCAACATAATAAAGATGTCAGTTCTTCACTAATTTATATATAAGTTTAATACAACTTTTACCAAGATCTCACCCTTTTTTTAGAAGATACAAGCAAAATTATTTAAGAATGTTTAAAGGAAGACAAAGAATAGCTAAAACTATTCAAAAAAGAAGAAAATGGGAGGACCACCATAGCTAATTTCAAGAATTATTGTATACTAATCAACATTATGTGATATTGGTGAGGGAACTGACATCCAGAATCCAGAAATGGGCCCATATAGTTATTTACAACTGATGTTTGACAAAAAATAAAAGCAATTGAATGGAGGAAGAATAGTCTATTTAATAAACAGTGCTGAGCAGTCAAATATCTCTAAGCAAAAATATGGACCCCTAACTAAACTTTATACAATATACAAAACTAAATGAAAAGGAATCATAGACTAAAATGTAAAATTAACAACTGCAAAATTTTTAGAGTAAAACTCAGAAAATTATTGGGAACTAGGGCTAGATAAATAGTTCTTAGACATACATGAAACCAAAAGCATAAACAGAAAAGTATTGATAAACTGGACTTCATCAAAATTTAAAAAATTTTGTTTTCCAAAGATGCCATTAAAAGGATGGAAAGACAAGCTACAGACAATTAAGACCACAGTGAAATACCACAACATCTTTGAGAATAACTAAAACTAAAAAACAGTAACAAAAATATGAAATCTGGCAAGGGTATGGAGAAACTGAACCTCCCAAGCATTGCTAATGGGAAATTAAAATGGCACAGCCACTCTGGAAAATATTTTGGCACTTTCTTAAAAATAATAAAAAATAAATAACCCAACAGCTGCATGCCTGAACATCTGTCTCAGGGAAATGAAAACCTATATTGACCCAAATATCTATACACAATTGTTCATAATACCTTTATTTGTAATAGCCAAAAACTGGAATCAATCCAGTTGGTGAATAATATTCTCAATAACTGAATGGTTAAATAAACTGTGGAATATCCATATCACGCATGTTACTCAACAATAAAAAATAACTAAGTATTGACACACACACCAATTTTGATGTATCTCAAGGTCACTATATCAAGTGTAGAAAGCCAACTTCTAAGGTAACACAATATTATTCATATAATATTCTTGAAATGATGAACTTATACAGATAGAAAACAGGCTGGTTTCTAAGGGTTGTATATGGGTGTGTTTTGTGCATGTGTATATATATATATATATATATAATCTTCATAGTGATGGAATGGTTCTTTGTCTTGATTGCTTGCTTGAAGTGTTGGTTATGGGAATGTACATACATGATGAAATGACATTGAACTACATACACATGTATCAAAGTCAATTTCTTACTTTCAAAAGATGTAACTATTTGGGAAAACTGTTCTTGGTAAACTGAATGTTTCTATACTGTCTTTGTAACTTAGTTTATATTTATTCCAAAATAAAAAATACAAAAAATGAGTAACCAACTAAGAGATAGAATGAATTGAGAGGTAAGTATAGGGACACAAGTCAATGCATTTCACAGTCTGAGCAAGGTGCTGTATGCAGTAAATTATAGTGGATGGTAGATTAGCTTCCTGGTACTGCAGTAACAAAGCGTTGCAAACTGGCTGGCTTAAAATGACAGGAAGTTAAGATCTCACAGTTACAGAGGCTAAAAGTCTAAAATCAAGTTGCCAACAGGGCCATGCACTGCAAGAGAGCTTGGGGAGAATCTGTCCTTGCTTTTTCTAGCTACTGGTGATGGCTAGCGGTCTTTGTCATTCCTTGGCTTCTAACTGACTCACTCCAACATCTGCCTATGTTGCCACAGGGCATTCTGCCCTTTGTGTGTGTCTTGACTTCACGTGTTCTCCATGGGCCCACTCTACTCCAGGATGCTCTCATCTTAATTAACTTTATCAATAATTCTTATACTAATTATAAGAATCTCTCCAAATGAGGCCACATTCTGAGATTCTGGGTGGTCAGGGATTTGGGGACACCATTTAACTCAGTACGGAAGGTCACCAGAACAACACATGATGTCTCTGGAGGTGGTGGGTGCCAATATCTAGTTACAAACTGAAGAGATGATCATGTAGTTATGAGTGGAGAGAGATGATAACAAGAGCTTGGGCACAGACAGGTTAAGAGGGTGTGCAGCCCTGAGAGGTGAGGCAGCAGTTTGCGGCCTGATCTTTTCCCTTACACCATCGAAGCATCCTCTTTAATCCCCATCTTTTTTTATTTTAAACACAGAAATTATGTTACAGCATAATCTCTAAAAAGAACCATCTTGTAGTACATAGCATGTTCTCAAAAGGGGAAAGCAAGAATGAGTGACTAGTGAGAGGGATACCGTAGGGTTGTAAGTGAGTCACAATGGTGTCTTGAACAGGAGAGTCAAATGAAAAAGCCATGGTCAGCAAACACATTCAGCGCTATTTCACTCAACCTGGATCTATGCACTTAATGTTCCTTTACTGTTCACATTCCAAATGCACATTTCTTAACAAAAAAATACTGGTTTTAACAATACAAAATCTATAACTTAAAAAATCTGTACATTTGTGATGTTTCATGCAGAATTTATTTCTTTCCATGAGGGCAAGATCGTTTTCTAAGTAGCACATAATACACTGTATGCATATGCTATAAATGTAATTTTGAATGAAGATAAAATCCTTCCTGTTTGGGGTTTCTGAATTGGGACTGTTGTTTTACTTGTGGTTCTGTGTTCCTGGTCAATCACTCTTAAGCTCACATATTTCATTCATTCACAGCATTTTGCATGTGTGAGAGGGTAATCTCCCACATGGGAGTGTGGGCAATGAATTCTCTTCCTACAAAGGTAATCAATCGGTCAATAGGAATTTGAAACCTTCAAACTTAATCTCATTATCAACGCTCTTGAACCAGAGAACTAGCCAGACAGATGTATTATAATTAGAGCAGGAAACATCCATTAGGTTATTGTGCACATACACGTACATACCAAACTGTCAAGATAGCGTAGAATTCGGATAGCAAAGATTTTCCAGAACAGGAGGCCTAAAGGTTAGAACCATTACCCTCTGTACATGCCCAAAGACAATTTTTATTCCTACAAATACGGCAAAATCATTACTGATAAAATATATATGAACTGAAAAAATAATTTAAAACTGAGTTTGATAACAATAGAATACCATTTTCCTACCATAGAGGAAACAATGCATGTTGATGGAAAATAGCAAACAAGTGACCAAAGAAAATCTTTACAAACAAACACTTCAATTTTTTTTTTTGCAGTAGGGAACAATTTTAGATAATTTATGTTCTTCTGAAACTCATTTGTATTCTACTCTAAATATACAGCAGTCTAAAAGGTTGAGAAAAATCTGGGCCAGAGACCTAAATACAGAGCTCCGAGGAGAATTCCTGGCTGGATGCAAGCTCATTTATATAACTACTAGTCTAGCATTTTGTCACTGTGAGGAAGAGAGTTATTTACTTCCCTGTAGGCAGCTGGGATGCGCTCTGTATAACAATATGTAACAATGAGAGAAAAATTGATACAATGTATCAATTAGGAAGTTCCTTCTTACAGCAACAGAAAAATGAAATAGTAGTTTTAGAGTGGTTCAAATGTCTTCAGCATACCGAAATTTCCACAAATTTTTCCCAAAGAGGTAAGTTTTATAAAAATATGTATATAGGATTTTCCTCAATATCTGAAATCGGATTGGTGTCAAAAGGCTTTAAAAATTTGCTTCTTCTGATTGCAAGAGCTACCATTTGTTTCACCACCTACCTTCCTTAAATGTTCGCATTTAAATAGTTCTTCCCTTTAATTTATTATATGTCTCTGAGTATCACTATAAAAAGAAAATACATTTCTTACACCATGGATATTACATCATCTCCTAGAACTAGGCTTCTTACTTTACATTAATTTTTGGAAGGACAAATTTATCACTCTAAACTAATTAATTATTTGATAGACATGGATGAATGTATGGCAAAGTTATTAGAGAAAAAATATCTAGTAATTAGAATTTTGGAAAAATTAGGATTAAGATTAATGATAAAATGGCCTATTATACATGACTGGAAATTAATGAGTATACCATTTTTAAAACTTTAAAGTGAAAAAGCATTCTACTTTGTGCCAGGGAAGGACAGAGTGAATGTGTTTTTATATTTAAAAATGCTCATCAAAAACATTCTTTCCTCAGTTTCCTAAATCTTTCATAGTGGTTGCTATAAAGAGATATAACTGAGAATTAATGTGTAAAATATTACATTTCAGTAAGAACCTCGGTATTGCTAAAGTAACAGAGTACAGCATTGGCTTTTGGACAAAAAGCATGGTGGATGGTAATGGAACATGACTAATAAGGATAAAGCTCTTTTCAAGTGTTTAAAAATACGCTTTCCTAAAAGAAATCTAGTATACTGGCTTTTCCACGTTTCCCTTAGCAAGTGTCTAATTCTATCTTGCTTTTAGGTTTTGTACTCACTCCTTCTAGATCTGGATTCTATTTGCCTGAAAGAGTAGTTCTCACACCTGTGTAACAAAAGCACCTGGAGAGTTCACCAAAGTACAGATCGCTGGGCTGTACTATCAGAGTTTCTGTTTCAGTGGCTCTAGGGCAAGCCCAGATTTGAAATTCTAGCAAGTCCCTGGGGATGCTGATGAAGCTGGTCCAGGGACAACATACAGAGAACATATGGAGTGAAAAATGAGAGTATCCTCTTTTTCACCACTGCATAAGCTATCTCCAGATGGACAAAAGACACACCTTAACACAGAACCAAGTTTAGAATTGGAAAGCATCCCCTTCCATCCACAGAGACACATGCCCACATCTTACATAACTCAGAGATGTCCTAGTTGAGCTGAGGCCTGGAGCCTGAAACCTGTGGATGTGGATGCACCAAGCTTCATGCTGTTGGCCCCGAAAGAGCGGACTTACTATTCGCTGGGGTCATCTGTTCATCTCAGTGGTTGTTTGGGCTTTATGGACATTTGTGCTTACAAATATTTTATTGCTGTAATTGTTGCCATTCATTCTTCCAGTTTAGCAAAGATTGGCTCACTGAACACACTGGACATGAGTGAAACTGCATTTTCTTTGGAGGCAGCAGGGGTCTTTACAGGAAGACGGGGAGATGTTGAAAAGGAAGGGGAGAAGCTGCCAGAAAAGTTCATGATCAAAATACTTTATCTCAAGAAGCTGTTAACATTGCATGGATTAAATGAAATTTTCAATAACCCACATTTGCATGCATAAATAAGCTTTCTATGACAAAGATAAAATGGACTCTAACGTCCACCTTCTGAACCTCATGCTGGCAACCTAAAGAGTCCTAGTGCATTTGGAAAGCTATCACCAACAAAACAGCACTGCTTGGCTTTTTACATTTATAAACCTGTTCTTGATGAGAACATAAAAAAATAATTTTTTCCCTTTCTCTCTACCTAGTCTAATCCAAAGCTATGAGTCTCCCCAAATTCAGATCACCTAACTGTGGTATAGCCCTAGAGAAAATGATTAAGTAATGGATGCTGGCTTATTCCAGTTCTAATTATTAATATTACCATTATCACTCATAGGATTTGCTGCCTACCTTCCTCACATCTTCAATCTGTCCTTCCTAATGGACATAAAACAAGCTCTATTCTTTCTAAGCCTAAAGACAATTTTCACTTTACCATCTTTCTACTTTTAGCATGTTGATCTTTCATTAAAGGCCAGACTTACACTGCTGTGAGGTAGTTTACTGGCCATATATTTACAGAAAACATTAATTAATGGAGTTTTTGTTTGTCACTGATCACATTATCTACTTACTTCCCATTAGGACAACTGTAAATGTTCCCTAAAGCTGAAGATCCTGGCCCCACAGCAGCATGTGTGTTGTGAGAGAATGCCTCAAAGATCAAGACCCCCTCCACACACATCCCTTCACTTCATGAGGACTGTGCATTTTGGATTTTTGCCCAGTGGGAATGTGGGTTGCATGGACACTGCTCCTGAACTCTGAGCTCTGGTACTGTAGTTTTCCTCAAAACATAGATAGTAAATAATTCTGAACAGATTAAACATACTCACACATACATGCACACCACACACACACACACACACACACACACACATTTACATTTATAAACCTGTTACAAAAACAAAACAAGACTTCCAGGCAGGCTAGAGGTGATCTATTACAGTTCTATCCAATTTAATTCAATATATACTTAAGACCTTGACCCAGTTGCAGATCTCCAGAGAGGAGATCCATCACTGCCAGAGTGGACCTGAAGCCCTCATGGGTTTGTCTATTAATCTGCCCTGTTTTGTTTTCTGTGGCATCCCAGAATTTGTTAACAGTTGCTTCTGTCCTATCCTACTAGACTATTCCCAGGTTTCCTATGCCAGTATTGGCACTGCCTTGGTAGAGCCTGTCCTAGGGCCTCCTCCACCCCATCTCAAGCTGTATTGGGTATTTTACCCCCATGAAACCTCAAGCATTTTGTACAAATTTCTGTTATAGCACTTACTGGCATCATTATCTCATCTATCTGCGTGGAAGCCTCAAAAGGCTATTACTATCTCCATCACAGGGATTTACTATTCCCATTACTGATCCCATAGAGATTCTGTATCTTGCTAACTGTGACACAAGACAGCGACGGAGCTTGGTCCCTTATGTGACACCACTTGTGTTAACATTGCGATGCTTCCTTGCTGTACTGTGAATTTTTCCTTTACCATTTTTTTCACTACAATGAAGTTTCCTTAAAATTAACTCTGCCATCTTCCTTCTCATAACTGCACAACATGTAGCCTCCAGCATACAGAAGGTGCTTGACCAGGATAACTGATGATCACGGAGTACGTAACTCACCAGCACCATGACTGCAGGACTGACTGTCCAGGCCTCCTGTAGTTCCCAGAGTCCCCAGTTAATTGGACCTATAGCAAATGTCATTAGTTTCATTAACTCAATGGGAGAAACAAATTTATCAAATTAAATGTTCTAATCTAACAAGGACTTGAAGAAATGGCTCATTGACCATAGAAGTGATATTAGTGGGAGTAACTATGACAAGCCTAGAATCTGGAGAGGGTAACAGGCTGCACTAGTTTTGGCAATGTTAATGTCCAAGATAATTTATCAACTCCACACAGTTTCCTTTGCATTAAACCCAATGCTTTAAAAGTGAAATGAACAGCAGGCTGGCAGCTGTGTAGGAAGCCTTTTTTCTGCCTCCTGCATAGGAAGACCTAGTGTAAATATGTCAAAACCTACCTCAAGAACATGGAGGTATTTTATTCACTCTGTATTGTGGGAGACTTTTACCATCTCAAGAAAATGAAAAGTACAGAGTTGAGGGCAAAAGAGGAGGAAAAAAGTAGCTTTCCATGAAAGCAAAATATTTTCCTCTCAGATTTAATATTTGTCAATGAGGAAGAGGTAACCACCCTAAATCTGTTAAAAACTGAAGGAAAAGAGGAATCCCCTATTAAATGATGAAGTGCATTGCCACAAAAGGCCTGATTGCTTTCTGAGCATTTTTTGTACAGATTAACAATAAAAGTGAACATGGATTCTACTGCCAAAATGCAATGTTTTATTCTCTCAATCACATTATTTTCATAGCATCTCAGTTTACAGGTAAAATAATATGCATGTTTAGAGAACACCTTTATCTATTTTGGAATACATGGTACTCCAATGTATAATGCTTTACACATAATGGGACCTCAACAGGGATAAAAGTCAATCAAATACCTGTTTGTACAGGTGTATTCCAAGCTCCCATGCCCTACAACCATTTCCTCATTTATCATATTGCTCTCTACTTTTGACATATCTTTGTGTATTTGGGGAGTCATTTTGTTGGTTTATGTTTTCACTGAATGCATGAGCCACATTTTTATCAGAACTCTCTTCCTTTGAACAGAGAGAGACTCATAAAGTGCTAGATGGATCAATGAATGGAAGGATAAATGGATAGATGCATAAATGGATAATGAAGGGATTCATGAATGGGCCAGATAGTTTTTCACAGATGCAGAAAGTGAGTTAAAGTAAGAGATTTTGCTGGCAATAAGTAGAAAGTGCATAAAGTACCCTTCAATAAAAAATAATTATCTAAAAAAAAAAAAAAGAAAGTGCATAAAGAGGCTCTTTGGATTTCACTCAACGAATAACGCTACTCTCTTCCTCCTCCTTAAAGCAGGCAACATATTTCACACACATCTGTATGCTTTTGTATTTACTGTGTTCATAAGCCTAACCCCAATAACCATGCCTTCTGAAAACTGGATATCTTATCAAATAAGAGAACATACATAATTTTTCTTCAAATGTACCAGAAAGACAATGGGAACTTTTTCTGAAGCTTTAATGAGAAACATTTCACCTACCATAAAATTAATCCATGTAAAGAATTTGCTTTAGCCTTTGTAGAATACCACAGGTCTATGTGGCCATCACCACAAACTAATTGTACATTTTTCAGTATTTTCAAAGGAAATCCCATATACATTAGCAGGTGACCCTTTTTCTGTTTTTTTTCCCAGACACAGACTTATCAGAAACTAATCTACTTCCTGTCTCTAAGTATTCAACTACTGTGCATATTTAAAATAAATAGAAACATATGCTATGTGCTCTTAGGTGCCTGACTTCTTTCAGTTATCAAGAAGTTTTCAAGTTTCATCAGTGTTGTATGTAGCATGTGTCCATACTTCGTTTATATTCTAAGTATGATTCCATTGTATGGATATACCACAAATGGATTATGTTATCCACTCATCAGTTAGCAAATATTTATGATCTTTGGCAATATTATTGATAATGCCACTGTGAACTGTTGGGTACAACTTTTTGCATGGACATATGTTTCCATTTCTCTCAGACATATAACTATGAAGGAGTTGTTGAATCACATGGTAATCCCATGCTTAACTTGTGAGAAATGGCCCCATTGTTCACCAGAGAGGCTTGGAGCAGGTCACATTCTCCATTTCCAAGTACAGGGCCTCAGTTTCTCCATGTGCTGGAGAATCCTTGTTATTTTCTGTTTCTTTGACTATGCCCACCTTAGTGGGTAAGGGGTGGTTCTCATTGTGGTTTTGATTTGAATTTACTTAATGACTACTGAAACTGAACATCTTTTCATGTGCTTTTTGACCATTTGTACATCTTTGTAAATATGCATAGTAAAATTGTCTTTTTTAAAAACCTGGTGTTTTGTGTTGTAGTTAAGTTGTAAATACTCTTTATATTCTGGGTCCTAGGCTTTTGTTAGATAAATGATTTGAAAATCTATTCTCCCATTCTATGCATTGTTTATCATTTTCTTGATGGTGTCTTTTGATATGAAAGTTTTTAATGTCCATGACGTCCAGTTCATCTATTTTTTCTTTTGTTGTTTTTGTTTCTGCTGACACATGTAAAAGAACATTGCCTAATACACAGCAATAAAGGTTTCCTCCTCCTGTTTTCCTCTAGGAGTTTTACTGTTTAAGCTCTTACATTTAGGTCTATAGTCCACTGTGAGTTGATTTTTTGAGTATGTTAGAGGTAGGGGTTCAAACTTTTTCTGTATGCCTGTGGATACCCAATTTGGACAGCACAATTGATTAACAAGACTCTTTTCTCTCCATGGGGTGATCTTGGCACTATTGTAATAAATCAATTGGGCATAAATGCGACAATTTAGTTCTAGACTCAATTATATTCCAGTGTTCTGTATGTCTAGCCTTTTGCCCGTACTTCATGTCTTTATTACTGTAGCTCTGCAGTTTTTGAAATTGGGAAGAATAAGTCTTCCAACAATATCCTTTCTTAAAATTATTTTGATTATTGAGTCATTGCCTTTTCATATGAATTTTATAAAAAGCTTGCCAGTTTCTAAATGGTCTTTATGAGGACTGTGGTGACTCTGAAGATTAATATAAGTTTTAAGGTACATTAAAATGGGTTGTCTTTCAATTTATTTAGAAATACTTGCAATATCTTTTTAAGCTGAAAGATAGTGACTACACTAGTTGGGGTGAGCATTTAAAAATAAATTATTTCTTTCAAAAAGATTTGTGGTTTTCAATGCCTCATGTGTACTTAAGAAAAAAATGTATTCTGCTGTTAAGTGTTGTGTGCTATAGATGTCTACTAAGCCTAGTTTTAAGTTGTTTACTTATTGTTGTTTTAAATCTTTTGTTTACTTGTTCATCTTCTGATTGTTCAATCCATTATGGAAACTCAGTATTGAATCTCAAACTAAATTGTTGACTCGTCTATCTATCTCTTCAATTCTGTTGGTTTCTGCTTCATTTCTTTTGAAGATCTATTTTCATATGCATTTAGTTTATAATCATATATATTCTTGATACATATGATATATATAATCATATACATTTCTGATATATATGGTATATATTCCTATATATCATTCACATATATAATCATGTATATTAATTAACCTTCTAATCATTATGGAATGTGCTTCTTGTTTTCTAGTAACAATTTTGTCTTAAAAGCTATTTTGTGTGATATTAGCATTGCTATTCTAGATTTATATTGGTTAAACTTAGTACTGTACATTTTCTCATTATTTTATTTTTCAACTTATTTGTGTTTTTAAATGGAGAATGTATCTCCTTGTAAAAAGCATATTGTTGGATCCTATTTACTTTTAATCCATCTTGCCAATCTCTGCTCTTTGACTGAGATGTTTAATTATTCAAATGTAATATATATACTGATATGGTAGTATTTATGTGCATCACTTTTCTGTAGGTCTTATTTTTTTATTTCTTTCTTGTCCATTTCTGCTTTATTCCCCCTTGCTTTTAACATAGAGTCTAATATACATTTTAAATTCCCTTATGGTTTCCTTTACTGTATTATTTTTGAAGTTATAATCTTACTGGGTGCCTTGGAGATTACAATGAACATTTCAATTTAAAACAATATAGTTCAGATTAATAATAATTTAAATAGCATACAAAATCCTTGCTCTAATATACTTCTGTTTCTTTTCCACCTGCTTGTATTAGTATTATCACATAAATTACATTGTTATACATTTATGGTCATCAAAATGTTTTATAATTATTGCTGTATGCAACTGTATTTGAAACAGTATGAAAAGAAAAGAATAACAACCAAAAAAAATTTATAATGTCTTTAATAATATTAGTGTAATTACCTTTACCGGGGGTCTTTCTTTGTTGGTCTGGATTTGAGAAACCTTCTACTGTTCTTTCACTTCAGCCTGAAGGGTTCACTTCAACATTCCTTGTAGGGCATGTCTGCTGGTCTCTTAGTTTTTATTTTTCTGGAGTTTTGTTTTAATTCTTTCTTTGATATTGAAGATGAGTTTAGCTGTATATAGACTTCTCAGTCAAGGTTTCCCCTCTGCATATGGCATGTTTCTTTGCCTGCATCATTATTTTTGTTGAAAATTGGACATTTTTTTTTGAGAGGGCATCTCTCATATTTATTGATCAAATGGTTAACAACAGTAAAATTCTGTACAGGGGAGTCAATGCTCAATGCACAATCATTAATCCATCTCAAGCCTAATTCTTGTCAGTCTCCAATCTTCTGAAGCATAATAAACAAGTTCTTACATGGTGAACAAATTCCTACATAGTGAATGAGTTCTTACATGGTGAACAGTACAAGGGCAGTCATCACAGAAACTTTTGGTTTTGATCACTCATCATGAACTATAAACAATCAAGTCAGATATGATTATTCGTTTGATTTTTATACTTGATTTATATGTGGATCCCACATTTCTCCCTTTATTATTATTATTATTTTTATTTTTAATAAAATGCTGAAGTGGTAGGTAGATGCAAGATAAAGGTAGAAAACATAGTTTAGTGTTGTAAGAGAGCAATTGTAGATGATCAGGTGTGTGCCTGTAGACTATGTGTTAATCCAAGCTAGACAAGGGCAACAAAACATCCACGGATGCAGAAGATTTCTCTCAAAACGGGGGGGGTGGGCGGTGAGGTTCTAAGCCTCACCACTGTTGATCCCCAATTTCTCACCTGATGGCCCCCCTGTGACTGTGCCTGTCTTAGCTTGTTCCTCCCTTGAGGAATCTTACCCGTCTCTGGCTAACCAGTCATCTTCCGGGGCCATACAGGGAGATGTAAAGTTGGTAAGTGAGAGAGAAGCAATATTGTTTGAAAAGGTTAGCTTTTTACTTCTTTGCAGATTTATGCCCTGTGGCTTCTATGCCCAGCATTTGTCTTGAGGTATCTTTACCACTTGGAGGAATTATGATACTCGGTAAATTCGATATGAGGCATGAATTCTATTTAAGGGTTGTAATTAGGAAGGAAAAAGAAAAGCTATAGAGGCAGCAGATGGAAGAAAACATGGGAGGATTGATTATTTCAGAAAAAAAAAATTGGACATTTTAAGTACTACAACTTCTCTGGTGTCAGATTCATTTACTGCCCTCCCATGCCATCACAAAGTCTTTGGTTGTAGTTCCTTATTTGTCTGGATTAATTATATAGGGTTTGTATTTCCTGAAGTTTGTGATCACTGAGATCTCCTTTAACATTGTTTTTTAAATTCTTGTTATTATTTTTAAATTTGGTTTCCTAGGAAACATACCTTAGTCATTATAATTTAGTGGTCAACCAATGACTGGTTAGAAGGTTTCAGTAGGTGACTTACCCATCTATCTTCTGTCCTTCACCAAGAGGATCTGTGTGAGGGCATCTCTTCCAATATTAGGCAGTGGACAAGACTGCCCTAGCTCTCACTTCTGCTTTACAGACCCCAAGGTCAGCCAAAGGTGCATGGCTGGTGCCTGCTCCTTTTCCAGATCTTTTCTGAACATACACACATCATTTTAGATACCCAGGAATGTGTAAGAGCATTTTTAAAGTCCCGAGATTATGTAGTTCTCATTACTTCCTTTTCAGATTCACAGGCAGGAGCTTGTTTGTCCCAACTGCAACTGCAGCCTGAAGTACCTACAGTGTTGCCTATTGTTTCCATAATAATGTGGGGGTAGACTTATTTGCTGATCACCTTTCAGCCCCTGAGCTGAGCTCTGAGTCAAGAGAAATAGCAACTATACTCTGAGATTTCTCTAAGAGCTGCCAGTTTGGACAAAATATTGACTGTGCCCTAGAGATACTGCTGTATTGGAGCTCTAGAAATGGTCATATCTCTCCATTGTCTGCAATGAATTTGGCATCTGGCAAATTTGCTGCTGAGCTGGTGTGGGTGTGTGACCTCAGAACATCACAGAACCTGCTGTCCTGCTGTGTTTCAATATTTTTGCTTGGATAGGTTATCTTCAGCTCATTCTGAGGTTTTGGTTAGTCAGCCAAGTTCTGAAATGGTTGATTTTAGTTGTTTTGTTTTATTTTTGTTGCTTTAGAGGAATACTGAGTTAATTGAGGTCCTCACTGCAATTCTGGAATTAGTTCTCCAGAGTAAACTTAATACATTCTAAGTCGGTCCTCCCTCAGCATGGGTACCAATAAAAACCTTGGGCCAGGTGTATTTCTTCTCTTTGTAATTTCCCCAGGGAAATATCTTAAAAACACTTATAGTTTTATAGAATTATATATAAGCACCATTGTTTAAAAAGTAGTACTTTTATCCAATATTTTTAACAAATACTTTCATAGAGAACCCGACTGATAAAGCACATATATATATATTCAGCCCCTTCTTGAAAGTTGTAGATTTACCAAAGAAAAATTTTTAAAAAGAAGAAATCGGCAAATAAAATTGACAGGCAAACCTTTTACAGATGATTTGATTTAAGAAATGTGGAAGCAGATAAAGTCCTGTGACACAGTTCTGTGTTGCCCATCCCTATTTTAGGAAAAAGGCTATCCTTATCTTTGTCCTCTTCCATGTGTTCAGTGAATTCTTGATTACTGTGTTACAGAATAGTGCTGCTACTCTCAACCAAGATAAACACTAGTCTAATGATGGTATGATGACTTGTGAATCAGATATTCAACCATCCATGCAGCTCACACATATTTATTGGCAAAGAGTTTGGCCTTGTGCTAAGCATGTCTTCTTCTGATGCTTTGACGTTAGAGGCCATGTGATCATAGAGGGTCTACCCCTTCTAGAGTGGCCAATTCTGGATGAAACAACTCACCTCTTGCCTGTGTGTGCACCTTTCATAGTGAGGCTGATCAATTGCATCCCTCACTCCACCAACCTGCTTTACTGGGCCTTCCCACTCTGGGCCACCATTCCAAAACCCTGATGTGCCAGGGCCATGCCAGACAGCTACAGACAGACCCCACACCACAGAGCCCACTGAAACGTTCAACCTAGCCCACCCCGAACCTGTCTGCCCCCCTCACCTGCTCCTTCCCATGGAACCCATGGTAAAGGCTTTGCCCACAGTTGCCCACTCTTCTACCTCATGACTGAACCTGGCGCTTCCCTATGCAAACTCCCACCCCACCCCAGGTACAGTGCACCCCCTACTCTTGGGACTATAACAAGCTATGTTTCAATGGCAGTCATCTCCTGATCTGTTGCCCTCACTGTCCCTAAAGTAAAAGCATTCCAGTGAGTTTAACAGCCTGACTTCAGATCTCAGAGTTACTGCAATTAAATGGGGCAATAACCAATGCATGAAGTGGCTGAAATTTGAAAGTTTGTAGAAATGTAAGGGATTAATATCCAGACCCTGCACTTCCACTGTGTTTGTGGTTTTCCCACTTAGTGTCCTTTACGCATGGCTGCCTCTGCACATATTGGACAGTGAGAGCATTTTTCACATGTGCAACAGGACAGATTTCATCTGGAACATACCATAGTCCGTCCTGCTCATGAAAACACAAACAGTAACACCAACAGCCCCAGTGGCACTTTCCTGTGTGAAGATGGCAAACACGGGAGATGTGGGCAACATCCACAGAAAAAGGTCAAGTGTTCATAATACGTAAGCAATAAACATTTAAAAAATAAAAGCCCCCTTTTAGGTAAAATTAACATGTATGGAAATAATTCATCTTTTACCAATTTTGCTTAGCCTTTTGCCACAAATGTGACTTACAGTTGCTCTTATTATGTAACAATCTGAATGCTCTATGGGCGGAGTCCTGTGCGGTGGGGAAGGGTTTGTGCGCATGGCATTTCCTAACAGAGAGGCAGTGAAGAAGGCAGAGGGTTAAGGCAGTGGACTTTGCCCATGAGAGGAAGTGCTGCACTTTATTCATGGGCCGGGATCTGCAGCCTTCCTCAGAAGAGAAGGTCCAGGAGGGAATGCTCTCCTGTCGAAGAGGGTGGTCTCAGTAAATAGATCCCTGTCCATCTGGCAGTCAGGGATTGGCAATCTCTAACATTTAAATAGAAATACAATTCCCCAAAAAGTACTGAAGGGCTCAAGAATACTCAAAAGATCTTTTCTTTCTTTTTGACAGTGACCTGGAATCACAACACACAAAACTGAAAATTTGGAAGCACTGAACTTAACATTTTGCTGGCAGTCAAGGAGTACTTAGAAGCTAAAAAACATAGTTTAAAGTCAAGTAACACCATCAAAGCCCTCAAAATTCTGAGTTGTCACACACTTTCAGAGAAAGGTAGAAATATTGGTGCTTAAAAATAAGGAAGGGCTCATAGGGCATCCCCACATAAGACTGGCAATCAGTATCATGTACAGATGTCTGGTTCTTTAAACATTACTCTCATCTCTCAAAACTCTTCAACATGGATATTTTTATCTTATTTAATAACTGTGATTCAGAAAGGTGTCCTAACTTGTTTCAGGTGAAAAGCTAGTGTCAGAGCTGGAATTCAGAATTTTGTCTGCCCGATTACAAATGCTTTACTCTTTCTAGTTCTGCAATAGACTCTCAGAGAGATGATGAGGCTGAGTCAGTAAGTCACACGTGAAAGTCACACTCCTGTATAATGTAGAGCCTGGTGCATGTCAAAGCAGCGCCATACACAGACACATGAATAAACCTACGCCTGATGTGACAGAAATCATTTAAGTTCCTCTGTTTTATTCACATTCAACATTTCAAAGGGGCAATATACTATTGATTTATGGAAAATGTTTCATTATTATTAAAATGAATGGGCCACAGTGTGACAACATGAAGAAATAAAATATAAAGAAAATGGCACAACTCTATTTCTGTTAAATTGAGTAAAGGGATTTAAAACAACAGCAACTCAGCAACTAGTTATCCTCTTTCCAAACACAAAGGAGGTGGTGGGTCATTTGAGAGAGGCCTATGCCTTGGATATTGTGGTTAACCAGTCACCTAGTTCATACACACTAGGCATGTTCTCCTTACTCCCTACTAGGAAACGTAACTGAACATCATAAATTATTTCACACCTTAAAGAAACTAACTAGCTTGTCTGTTGAAAGCTATGGTGGTTAGAATGTGGATTAAGGTTTCCTAAGCAACTAAAATATTGAGTATGGGCACACAAGTTTTTAGTAAGTATATATCTTTTTTTAAGTCTACCACTTAGGGGAGCTTCTCAGAATTTAAGATAATGCACTAGCATTTATCATATGCATCTAGGAAATATTTCATTGTTAAAGAAGAAAAAATGTTAGTGATTCCTTAGAATATATGACTTATTATCTATATGAATTAGTTACATTCATATTTTTTTATGAAGTTAGGAATTTGATTAACTTACCTCTCTAAACATTAGTGGAAAACACAGGTGTTAATGAGATTACCAAATCCTCCAAGGATCCCCTTGCTACCTGTGATCACAGGCAAGCCCCTACAGCTCTCTATACTTCAGATTCTTCATCTATAAAATGAGGAAAAAGGCCCAAGACACTGTAAGAGTTAAATGAGTAAATGGTTACAACTTCTATTATATGTAGGCATTGAATGGATGTCACTGCAAATCGGTATAGACAGGACCGGTAAGTGTTATAACTTTCCTTGTATACATATTCATTACTTTCATTTAAAACCAAAAGATTGAAAAAAAATCATCAAGGAAATAAGCTTCACTAAGAAGACTTGATGGAAAGGAAAAGAAAAGGAGGAAGTTCAGGAGATAAATGACATGCTAGAGTGCCAGGATGGCACAAAACCTCATTTCAGTAAACAATGATTAGCACACTGCAGCGTTTTTTCTTTATAATAGTTCAAAAATGTTTTATTGATTTGGGCAGATTGGTAACAATAACAACCAAAAAAGTTCAAATGATTTACTCCAGACGAGCATAGAGACAGTGGCTGTGACAAGAATTGGTTCCCAGTCTATAGAACATACAGAGTAAAATGGCATCACGAATCCCCCAAGCTAAAAATGGTTCTGCTGATTCTCAGATCACAGACCACCTTCCTTTAGCATATGCCTTTGCAAAGGTAAACAAACATATGCCAGATTGCATCCTCATGCTCTTTAGGCCCAGAGGAATAGTCCAGTCCTACCCAAACAATTCCTTTGGCAAGCGTAATATTTATATTAAAATTCCTGTGCCATGCACAATGAAAGCAAAGCCTCCACATATTTTCAATACTAAAATTAAAACTCAAAAAAGCATGGCAACTGGAACTAAATCACACATCTGAAGTTGGGTGATATATAGCGTATAAAAATCAGTCCTCAGTCAACAAGCGTGCAAGACACAGAATCAGGGTTCAGAGGAGTCCAGAAATGACAGTCTGGCAGCTTAGCACTTTCTCAAATAGGCATATGTAATGTCCACAGATAATCCTGGGAAATCCAAGATTAGATGAAAATAAATGAAATTCTAACAAATCAATAATGAGTTGAAGCACTAATTGGGAAATTGATTCTCTATTAGAAGCAAACTGTGGGGTTGAAGGTTGAAAATTAAAATTACTTGAAATATAGCTTACATATTGTGAGAAATGCAGTGTGCCTCTTTAATAAGCTGATTTAACTTTGCAACAGTGGCTAAGCACCTAATTAACAATAGGAGCTACAGACAGAATGCATTAAGTAATCCATCTCTATGAATTGTAACATAATCATTTAGACATCTTATGAGTAATCTTATTCACTTGTTCTAACAAATCAGTAAATCAGTGATATGACAAAACAAGTGGTTGATACATAATTTGATTTATTGAAATAAGCTCTAGATAGAATTAAATCAACATAACATTCCCTAGCATTATCCACTACAAGGTTGATGTAATTTTTCTTTGTTTCTTTATCCATCCATACATACATACATACATACACACACCCACAAATCACATCTGCGATAATTGGTCAGCGGGACAGGAAGTCCACAGTAATGAACTTTACATAAAAAGGAAAAGTGAAAAACTGGACCTGACTAAGAAAAGCAATAGCTCCCATGGGACTTGTCAGTGACAAACAACAATAATCACCAAGTGCTTACCCAGTCCCTGCACATATTAGCTCGTTCAATCCTTTAAACACCCCTTGAGGCACTAATGTCACTGGTTGATTTTCATCTGAGAAAATGTAGTCCTGGTGGTTCAGTAACTTTCCTGACATCACTTAGGTACTGGGAGAAGAGTGATTGACCCAGTCCAGAAGTCTTGTCTAAAACACCGAATATTGCATTCTATGTAGAAATAGCTTTCATGTAAAATCCTTGAAATTCTTCTTCTTCCCTCTAAACTCCCTACCAAAGAAATTTGGAAGTCCCCACAATGAGATTCTCCCACTTCCTCTAGCTCATTTTTCTATTCTGAAAATCTACAGAACTTATCATTGTTCGGGAACCAGGCATGGCCCGCCACAAGGCTTGTCTGAATCCAACTCTTGGAACTAGTAATATGCATTACATGGCTTTTACTTTTTGACCTTTTAAATTGTATCTATCAACTCTCAGCCCATTGAGCCCAAAAATCTTGTTAACTTACTTCCCTCTCCAGGGAGCACAGTGTCACTGAAAGGCTAAGGAAAACCACTACTTTTTAAAATGAATTAGAAATTTCCAGTCCACACAGTACAGTGAAGACTATCTCTTTCTGCTCCTCTTTGCAAGTACAACTATATAGATTGTTAGAAAAAAAGCAAGAGACAAGCAAAGGAGAATTCTGAAAGGTAGAAGGAGGAAACACTGGTTAGAGACCCCAGGACCAGAGGAACAGCACAGAGGTGGGACATCCTATAAATCATATATATTCATATATATATACACACACACACGTACATATATGTCACAGAAGCTTCGGTGACACAAGATAAACAATTCAGACCAACTAGTGCCACATAGGGTCAAAAAATCAAATTGTCAATGAACCAGACAGTCGATAAAACAAGGGTAGGATCTTGTTATAAATCTAAATAGGGTGAATTAGTGATAAAAAGAAAGAAAAAACTAAAACTTAAGACAGTGTCTCATGACATATAAGTAAAAAGACAGGATACAATAAAAAAATGTCATACTGAGAACCAGAAAGATCACAATTGGAAAGATAAAAAAAGACAATCATCTAACACCAGCAATTAGATGAATCATACATCACAACCTGACAAGAGTTTCAATGTAATCATCATAGAAATGTTTCAACAAGCAAATTCAAATTCTCTCAAAACAAATGAAAAAAGCAGAAATATTCAGCAGGGAAAAGTTACAGAAAAAGGACTTATTGAAAATAAATAACAGAAATTAAGACAACCTGTTGGATGAGTTGTTTTAGAATGAAAAGTGAGCCAGAATACATCAAAAAAGCCTTTACCTGTTCTAAATAACAGAAATTCCAAAAATAAGGAACATAGCCTCAGAGGCCTGTGGGATCATAACAGAACTGACAACAGTCACATCGTCCAATCTAATTCTGTATTATGGAGTATTTTATATCTGAATTTCAAATATTCATCACATAACTCCTGAACTGAGGATCTGCATATGTAAACGAACACTTTCATTTTACTTTAAAAAAGATGCAAAAGGCAGACACGATTATATATTTATATGTATATAACAATCTTTGTGGCATAATTTGAGTTTGGTTTGGAAAAACCCACATGAATTCTAACAAATTTGTACTATACTAAATATACAGTCAAATGGTCAACTATTTCCATTTTTACAGCAATAATTGGAGTTTATGTCATTGTTTCCAAATAATCTTTACTATTCTTTTTTTAAAGATGAGAAACACAACAAGAAAGTTTAAAATTTCTTTATGATACATACATTCAATTGAAGACAATATTCATATGTCAAGCTATCATGACAAAATACATAAAATCTTATTAAAGATTGCCAATTTTATTATGCTTGGAATGATCATTGTGTTTTGTAAAACAAAGTACTGTCTTATTTTTTATTTCTTTAACATTCATGATATTAGAAAAGCCATGCTATATATATATTTTCATCGTTCTTCTGGTTAGAATAAAAATTTCTTGTCTGTTTTAATATTTTTTATATCATGATCAAAAGTATAAAGAAAAAATTTTTAGACATATACTAGGCTGTATAAGTATCAATATAGGAACAATAGAAAACACATGACTCTGGTATTCCACTAGATTTTCTGTTGCAAGAAACTAAGTAAATAAAATGTAATTCAGTCTTGCTCATGCAATAACGGGGATCTATTCACTCAAATAGTGGAAAGTCAATGGGTAGGGAGGTTTCATGCATGATTTACTTCAGTAGGGCCATAATGTCATAGAGACTTCAATGTTGTTCACTTCCTCTGCTCTGCATTGTGGGATAGCAGGTTCATTCCAACGCTGGGACCTCTTTCAGTACTAAGCAGCCATTGGACTACTTGTTCCTTCATCTACTTCTAAGGATAGAAAAAGGATTTCTTCTAGAAATTATTTCAGGAGACCAAAAAAGTTTGCTTATGTGTTTCTCTAAAGGCTCCCTGGCATCTCTACACAGATTTTATTGGATCTCATTGGGTCTCATGCCATCCCCGCAACAGTTAAAAATCACCAGCAGATGTCAGGACTGAGCAATTTGTCATTTTCTACAGTTAAGATAGGGTCAGCCCTACCAAAACTTGCTGCTCCGGGGAGGGGTGGGAGCATTAACAGTGGGGTGGTGGGGGTGGCAGGGGGGCAGGTGGCACTAGTTGGCGAAGCACAAAATCCATGAATTAAGGTACAGATCCTCTGGATCCTGACAAAAACCTTAACTCCCAGTAACCATTACCTGCCATTCCTCCCCCTCCTGAGATTTGGGGACCACCAGACTTTGTTACAAATATTTAAAATGACTGTATTTTCCAAATTTACTGAGAATTCCAGAATAAACATATTTTGGGACTTAATAATTCCCAATTTATGTAAAGTGAGCTGGCCTAATGGAGAGAAAATCCATGGGGCAGAACAGATTTAAGGAGTTGTATTATCACTATCACAACTACTTAAATTATTGCGCTATTATTATTTGTGTACATGATCACATTTAGTCTTTATAAGAATCATTAACAGTAGATCCATAATCCTCTAATAAGGACCAGAAATTCAGATAAAAGGATGTTAAAGAATGTGCCAGGATTACATGGTCCCAAGCTATATGCTGCTAACCATCACCATAGTGATGTACTCTTTTGCAAATTTTAAAAATCAAGCAGAAATAAAAGTCCTAATGTAATTTTGGACCCTTGGCAAAGTCTTTTCACTGGAGCAATAAGCCTAGGTCAACCACAGTGAACTGCACCTCTCAAGGTTGCTCTGGACCAGAACCAGACTTTGGGGAACAGGATGGTGACACTTGGCATGACTTAATTCTAGCTGATTATGCCAAGTGAGCAAACAATTTTTATTTGGGTATTTTCCAGAGAGAAAATGACCAGATCATTCATATGGCCCCTGGAGGCATTAGCACAGTGTTCTAATATGTCCTCTTTTTGCAGGAAAAAAAAAAAAGTAAACTATCAAGTAATTCCAGCAATTAAAACTTCTATTTTCTGCACAGAACTTTCTTTAAAGAGGAAAAAATTAATTTCATACAAAGTCTTGCTTTTTAATTAAAGTGAAACAAATCTTTCCATGATAATTACATCAAAGTTTGAAATGTATTGTTTTATCCTTAAATTTAAGTTTACCTTTTAAATTAAATAAAATGGAAAATTTTTAAGTCTTGTAAACATAATGAAAAAAGTGGTCATGGTTGCTAGAGTCCATCAAGATTTTCCTAAACCGTCTGTTTTTCCCATAAGACCACTGCAATTGTTTGGGGGGAAAAGCATTAATATTTAATCTTCAGTATCTAACATTTATGTTTTAGGTAACAAGAAGAAATAATTCCCCTGTGCTTATTTTCAACAAATATAATGTCATTATATGTTTACATAACAGCTTTATTGAGATACAATTCATATACTATTAAAATCAACTTTTGAAAGTATACAATTCAGGGCTTTTTGGTACATTCATAGATTTATGCAACCACAGCCATGCTCTAATTTCAGAATGTTTTCATCAGCCTCCAAAAAACGTCCTTGTGCCTATTAAGCAGTCCCTTCCCTTCCCCCTATCCCACCAATTAGAGGTGCCAAACATGTAACATGCATGGGGAGAAATAAGATGCCAACTGGGAAGAACATTTGTTGTGGGGCCCCAAAACCTAGGTTCTTGGCCTCATGCTATGGCTTCATTGCCTGATCGCCTTTGGCAAGCACTGAATTTCTTTAAACTTAGTGTTCTCATCTGCAAAATGAAGTCCAATTCCCTGTCTCCTTCACACGCAGTTTGTATAAATCAAATACACTGATACTTGTAAATTACTTGATAAACCGTAAGTTTTGCTGCAAACTAGCTGTGGAACCTCAGACAAGCCACAAGATTCGGTCCCTCACAGTGGAGGGCTGCTTCCTGACCTGAGAGGGATGTTGTCACTGCCCTGAAGCAAACAGCAATCAATTCTCAGAAGTTTACACCAAAAAGAGAACCTAACGTTGGCTGCACAGCTAGGTCACTTATATTTTGAGCGTGCACTAGGCCTGCCTGTGTGCACACAGAAAGTGAAGATGCACAAAACCTGGAGAGCTGTTGGTGCCTTGGAGTAATGACTTAACTATGTTACATGGTAAGGTATCTGGAAAGAAAAAAAAGGAAAAAACAAAAGAAGATGAAAAACTGAACTAAATAAACACAACAAAATGCTTTGACAACTGTGTCAGTGGGCATCTATGCCCTGCTGCTTGCAAAAGACCAAAAGTTCAGACATGGTGAAATCATTTTCTTTTATCAACTAAAATACTCCAATTTATCTGCCACTGCCATGAAGGATAACCTCTTGCCCAAATCTATAGTAGACGAACAAGAATGGAATACGGAGCATTAAGCAATTAGCAAGAAGCAGTTATTCTACCTGTAAAGCACTGTCTCTGGTCCCTCATACATTTTTGTAGCATGAGGGGCAGGAAAGAGCAATGCTTGGTGTGTTGGCACCAAGGAGAATATTTGATATTGCTCTAAAGAAGTAGCATAGAGCCTGTGATGTTTGCAGTTTGGAGCTGGTTTTTCTCAGGTCTGGCCCAACACTGAAGTTTCTTTCTTTTCACCAAAACGTAAGGCTGCTCCTGCTGTCACAGAGTAGCTGAAAGAGGCAGACACAGGGGTAAAGGCACGCAGAGCTAAAACACAACGCGAGGAAGAGAAAAACATTCTAAGATCACAGGGAAGCATAGGCATTTGCAGCATGCAGACAAGCTCTTGCAGCATTTCTGTGGTTTAAAAACTTGCAGGAATTGGAATTGATAGATTTTTAGGAATATAGCTGAAGACACTTAAACTTAAAATCTGAACTAGAAGTAATGGCAACAAGAAAAAGACAGAAAACTATTCACTGTAGATATTGAAAACCCAGATATAATCAATCAATTATTTCAACACAAATGGCAAGAGGCAAGAACAGAAGCAGATCATGGAGCTTGAATATGAAAAGGTGACAGCCCGACGGCTTGGCGCAGCACTAGTTGTGACGGTCAGCACTAAATGGAAAAAACATGAAATGAAAGAATAGACTTTCTCCCAGCCGCCATACCTGACTAAACATTTTACTTTTCTTGTGGTGAGGAAAGATTAGATCTTAATACCAGCTACAATTAACTGAGCAATTCAACAGTATTTATGAAGCTAAGAACTGATCTCGGCCCTGGGAATACAGCAGGGGACTAAATGGAAAACCATCATCCTAGTTCTTTGGGAGCTTACAGCCTACTGGGGAGAGGCACATAAAATTAAGCAAGTTATTACACCATCAATGACAAGTGCTGTGGAGAAAAATAAAGCACAGAGTAGGCAAGGGAAATAGGGTCAAATGTTCATCTCATGAAAGGCAGCAGAGAAGGCGTGGCTGTGAAGGGGACATTGGAGCCCATCCTGAAGGATATGAAAAAGAGCTGTGCAAACATGTGAGGGAAAAAAATCCAAGCTTGATGGAATAGCCAAGTGCAAAATGCTGTGTGAAGAGATCTGTGTGGATCCAGAGAAGGGAGGGGGATTGGGCAGCAGCTGCTCAGAAGATCGGGGCTGAGTGGTCAGACACTGCACAGGCCAAGGAGAGAATTCTGCCTTTTCGGAGAGTGAGGTGGAAAGTCACTGAGAGATATCAATCAGACTTATTTTACTTTATTTTAGCAAGATCACTTTGGCTATTGTGTTGCGAATGCTGTGGAGGGGTGGACAAAGAGACACGAATCAGACTAACATCCAGTCAGGAAGGGAAACGTGGCACTGACTGGATGGAATGGCAAGAGCAGGGGCTGGGGGACAGGGTGGGTTCCTCGTATATTGTAGAAGAAATACTCTCTCAGTGGGGCAAATGTAGAGTGAGAAAGAGAAGAAACAGGCTTCAACAACTGGAAAAATGGAGCAATGTTATAATGCAAAAGAGAAGGTTTGAGAAGAAAAATCAAGAGTAAGGTTTTGAAATCTTAAACTTCATTTTAATATGATTCTTTGACATTCAAAAGCTATGTTGAGTTGCACATATATGAGGCTCGCTTCTTCAGTCAACAAGATAGAAATTTCAGAATTGGCATATTTTTAAGGGCATGAAACCAGGTGACATAAAAGATGTTCATGGTCTTTTTCCTGGAAGTCAAGTAATAAAACATTTCCAGGGAGGGTAAGAATGTGCTGAAAATGTACTAATAGTCAACTTGCTGACACTCACCAAGATGAGTAGTACGAATTAATTAGTTTATTGACAGCGTTAATCTCAGTGGTGTCCTGGAAAGGTTTCAGTAATGGGATGTGAAGGAAAAAATACGATTTGAGGAGGCCCATGATAAAACAGGAGCAGGCAGGAGCGCACACCGGACTGGACGACACCGAGGAGTAACGGGAAGCAGTGAAGTACAGGGTAGTTCATGGAAATCAAGAAAGCTTATCTTTAATTTATTTTAATGGAAAAATAAAACTAATATGTCTAGATGCTTATAGGAATAATCCATTAGGCCTGGGGATTAAGGATGCATGGAAAGAGGGAAAAGTTTCTGGAATCATGCCGTGTTTAAGGAGGGATGGGGAGAAGTACATAGACGGTTTGGCTTTAGAGAGAGCCATGGGCAAATATGTACACTTATTTAAATTTAAATTACAATAAGACAGAGTTCTCATTCCACGGTGCTAGTTTATATAAATAACAGCTCCATGGACTCACATAATTGCCTAATTCAGGTAAAACCAGGTTTAATTTTGTATTCTCAAATGATAAACTAAGCAGCCCACAGAAGGCTAATTATTTTCTAGATGTGCCACTCAATACACATACCTTGTGTTAAATAAGTATTTAAATAAAATTGTAACAGCATTTCTTGCAATCTCGAAAATATACCATACTGGCTTCCATCTTCAAATTTATATCAGAAAGCAAGAAATTCTCTTAGGCGCCTGCTAATATTATGGTCCTAGTTATTAAAAATTCAAGGGTTATGAAAAATGCTAGTTATTAAAACCATAACCCTTCTAATAGTACTGAGTAGTGAAAAGCATTGACAGTAGATCTAGATCATTTCCAGGGAGCAGATTTTAATAAACATTTGATTATCATTTAGTCATTTCTTCAAATAAAATTCTATTTTTTTTAATGGTAAGTATTTTAAGTACTGCAGTTTATTTATTTACAGGAGCTTTTACAGTTTAGGAAGTACATTCTATATTTTGAGCTGTCCTTTTTTTCAAGCTTTATGGAGTCAAAATAATTCTCTTCAACTTGCAATGTGAGGCCCTTAGATAAAATTAGAATTGGAGGAAAGGAGAAGGACAAGGACATGAAGAATGAACTGCTCTTTTTGTAAAGAATGTTTCATCAAACGTTGTGGAGGAGAAAGAAAACATATTGCCTGTGTTTTAACTTTTCACCTTGATATATTTATCCTAGAATAATGAGGAGTACAATCTTTATTTCCAAAGTTTTTAATGCTGCAGCAGTAATTTGGCATGTGCCTATTCCCTTGGAAAATCATATCACCCGAGAAGAAAATATTAACTAGATCCTTCTTTTTCATTTAGTTTCATGTGTAAATTGGGGGAAATAAGAGGATGAAAGAAATGAAAAGAGCTGAAGGGCTTGTTTTCTAAAATGGCATAAATAAGACAAAGAAACAATACTAATTAAGCATTCAACTGAATAATACATATATTCAGTTACTCTTTTGAATTTCTAAGGGTTTTTTTTCCCCCTTAAAATTCAATTGACATATTTTCCCATTAGTTATACTCTCTGTCATCATGAATTTGGTGAGTAAATGAAACTCAGACAACATTTATGTTTAAAGAAATGGACAGTTGAATCTAAAAAAATACTTTAAATGTTAGTATAAAAGAGGGTCTTGATGATTAACTAATAAGAAGCCAAATAAATAGCATTCAAGTAACAACAAAACAGTGATCTATTGAAAAAATAGTAATGTCTGACTGTATGGGTCTGGCTCTTGAGCTATGAGGACACCAGAGAGGATGTTCTAGAGTCCGTTCTTCATTCTTTATTGTGCATAGATGCCAATATCTATTTTGTCAGCATCCTGAACATTTTTGCTACAGTATGTATTCTTTTACACTGACCAGGTGGTGTGTGTGTGTAGAGAGGAGACCTCATCCGGATAAAAGTGCTTCTGTCCATTCTAAAAAATCCCTGAACTGCGGAATGCTACTGGCAAAAAAGTACACACCTGCACGCATTGGTGCCATCTTTATTGTATGGTTTCCAAAATTAACTGGCTTCTGAACTCTGCCATCCATCCTTCCATATCAATATTTTCTCCAGTCTTCCTTAACAAGAACATTTTCCAATTTCTCCAGTCTTCTCAAACTTATAACCCTTTGCCACCTTATTTTTCTCAGAAAATGATCTTATTTCCAATTTTCCTCTTTAAAAAGTCATCTAAAAATAACATGCTCAACATTTACCCCAAATCTAACAAATAAACCTATAGCTGTATCCATCCTTTCTTTTTTATTTCCTGTTTCACACTATACTGAGTGGCCTTGTTCAATTTAAAGTTGAATTCTTTACCAGACTTAGGGAACTTCCTCCATTTGGAAATTTTTGAAATCTCATCAGTTGTTTTTGCTTATTTCATTAACATCTCTCTTTCAATTTGTGTTTCTCAATCTTTGGATTCTCCCATCTTAAAACAAAAAATGATAAGGAAAAAAGCATTTTTCAACATGGCCAATGGGTTTAACAGGAGAATCTCAGCACCCCCCTCGGGACCCTTCTGGGTTTTTCTCCCTCCTGCTTGCCGCGCACCAAAATGCTACATATACGGAAGTAGAAAAGTAAAAATTGCTCTTCTTGCCTGTGCTCAGGGCTCAGACCTTTGGAGATCATGCCCCTCTGAGCCCACTGGTGTGAAATAAACCTCCCACCCTCCAAGACCTCGGAGTGCCGCTTGGTTCTTCTGTCAGGCATCCAGTCCAGGTTTCATAACAAAACCATGTTCAAATCATCTCACTTTGGGGTCTCAATATTCTCATTTAAATTATGTGGTGAATATGGCTAGGCAATTATTGCATTTTCTCTGCACTTAAATTCTATTAATCAAAAGATCTATGGAGATTTGCAATAATCAAGTGTACTTACTGCATCTTAAGATCTGGGATGATTCAAATGAAATTAAATACTGGCCATTGTTATCTTTAACACCGTATCTTTGATATCTTCTCTAATCCATTCAATGTCTTGCCCTCCTGACTTTTCCATAATAAATATTGTAATCTTTTATCTCATTATATCAGGGTGTTCTCTGGGTTTGGAGAAAAAAATGAGTATTATTATTCAAAATGAAATAATATTAGATATGATTTAACAGTTCTTTAAGCTTTGAAATAATATTATTTCATTGAGTTTCCTCATTTTTATGCACATCTCTTTATAGTGATCCTTAGTAAGAAAAATGGTCCTGAGAATTGTGGGTAGTAGAAAAGAATTTATTTTTAATAAACATTTTTTACATGTCTTATATATACCATCTAAGATGAAGTATATTTATACCATGAAAAAATTACTTACATATGTATATGCATGTACTTACACACACACATACACATTCATAAAAATTTAACACACTGAAAAAGATATGTAATAAAATTCAATAGACTACAGAGTGTATAAAGTCTATCCTAGGGGACTGGAATCCTAGAGAGTAATAGGTGAAGGGTAGAAAAGGGCATAGAAAGAAAAGTTTACATGTATAAGAACCCAAAGGTGTTTTCAACAGGACTATGATGTTTCATCTGATATTTCACCCATTTGACAGTCATCACCACCCTCTCTTCAATACAAGCCCATAGGAAAGTATTATTCTCACCTTAGGAAGAAAAGAATTTTGCATATCATTCTGCTTGATCTTCTTTAGGTATAATAATTTTAAATGCATACATATATACATTTAAGTATACATGCAATGACTATTTTTTTTCTTCACAAACAAGGCATTTAGAACACATAAAAATTATATATAGATATTATATTCCTACAAAAGTAATACTCTGCTTTCAATGTTCCAGTGTCTAAGCTCTTCCAAGAAAATGAGTGAATGCAAAAATGCAATATAAATGCCACTGGTTGCATTCATAAAAAGCTGATTTTAGTAATTCTTTCGGCATTTTATTTACCAAGAACAAATTTTTAGTATTACAGCAATACATAAAACCTAATTGTTCTCCAGAGGTCCATTATTATATGAAACCCACTTTTATCCTATAGGGATCGTAAAATGTTTTAATCAGGAGAAATGTACTACTTATAATTCCACCTTTCTGCTGATATGAGGTACTAATATGAAAGCCAATTTAAAGTTTCTTCCAGCATTACCAGTTGCAACTTCAGACATGTGGGAGTTTGTTTCACAATTAACTAGGTTTCTCAGGTTCTCTGTGTGTATTTATGACTTTAGCTTATCAAGTTCCCTTTATCATTAAATACTTCAAGTAATGTAAAAGCTAACATGCTTAAAACCAAGTACTGTAAGAGTCTATGTAAAAAATCCTATGTAAAAAAATGATAGCCTTCAAACTTAATTGAAATAAAAAATCTTTCCCAAATAAAATTTACACTGTGATATTGTGATTTATACTAAGAAATCTGTATTTGGTCTTCATCCCAGTTTCTGGCACAGAGCTCCTAGAATCCTTGGCATTTCCTAAGTGATATGAGCAATAAAGGTATCTTGATATTCAAGGCAAGCCTTTCAACCATCTCTGAGTTTATGTTAATGAGATGACTTTTGAAAGGCACCTAAGGATGAGGACTAGTGCCAGGGGAGTCAAGCATGTTACTAGGTGATTGGAACTTTCAGTCCCATCCACCTGACCCCTGGAAAAGGGAGAGGGGCCAGCGGTTGAATCTGTCATCAAAGGCCTATGACTTAATCAAGCATGCTTATGTAATGAAGCCTCCATAACATTTATGAAAGACAGGATTAGGAGAACTTTGAGCTTGGTGAGCATGTGGAGATGCAGAGAGCGCACGCAGCTTGCCTAAAGAGCACGGAAGTCCCATGACCCTTTCCATTGCCCCGCCCCATGCACTCTCCCATCTAGCTGTTCCTGAGTCATATTCTATTACCATAAACTTGTAATCTAGTAAGTAAATGGATTTCCTAAATTCTGTGTGCCATTCTAGCAGTTTAATCGAACCTAAGGAGAGAGTTGTGGGAACCTCCAGTTTATCACCAATCGGTTAGAAGCACTGGTGAAACTTGGACTTTCTATTGGCATCTACAGTGGGACAGTCTTGTGTTACTGATCCTTTACCTGTGGGATCTGACACTCTCCAGGTAGGCAGTTAAATTTCAGAATTCAGTTAAATTTGTGGAACACCTGGTTAGTGTCTACTTAGAATTAGAGAATTGCTTGGTGGTGTGGAAAAAAATCACATTGTAACTGGTGTCAAGTCCTATTACATAAAATTATTAAAAGCTAGTACACTGCGGTGGACATGCTGAACCTAAGTGTAGGATCACTGCAGTCATTCCTTATTTGCAGCTCTTTCCCACCGACATATCCTAATCTATACTACAATATGACCCCATTTCTGAAAATTCCTTATTTTCGTACATTCTTGGTTTGAAAACTATTACAAAAATTTAATTTGAAAGTTGTCTTTCTTGACCATGTGCCAATCTACATAGCTCCAAGAATATAGATAATAGACTAATAAACATCAGATTGTTTGAACTCTGTTCTTGCATAGGAATGCATGCTATGAGGTAGGCATTGAATGGTAGTACAATATTATTGGAGAAGCACAACAGAAGAAAAATATGGGAGAATTCTTCTTTAAGGCATTCTTTGCCATTTAGTAGCTTTAATGAGATATAATTCACATACCATAATAGTCCCCCATTTAAGCTTTATAGTTCATTCATTTACAGTATTTACAGAGTTGTGCAGACCTCACCACTATCTACTTTTAGAACATTTCATCAAGCCAAAATGAAGCACAATACCTATTATGGCTTTCACCCCTCCCCACCGCCTGCCAACTAGTCATTTGCTTTCTGTCTCTGGGATCTGCCTATTCTGGACTTTATGTGCACATGGAATCATACAATATGTGCTCTTTTGTGAGTACATTATTTAACTTAGTATCAAGTGTTCAAGGTTCATCCATGTTGTACCATGTATATTACTGCATTCTTTTTTACTCTCAAATATTCTTCTACTTCAGAGATACGCCACTTGTATTTGTCAATTGATGGGTATTTGGACTGTTTCTACTATGACTATTATGAATAATGATGCTATAAGTATTTGTATACAAGTTCTTAGGGGTTGTATTTCCATCTTTCTTGAGTATATCCCCTAGGAGTAGAATTGCTACATCATATGGTAATTGTGTTTAACATTTTGAAGAACCATTACACTGTTTTCAAAGGGAACTGCACGATTTTATGATCCCACCAGCAATGTATGAGGGCTCTAATTTTGCAGGATCCTTACCAATACTTGTTACCTTTCTGTCTGATCTTAGCCATCCTAGTGTGCAGGAAGTGGAATCTAATTATGGTTTTGACCAGAAATTCTCAGATAACATAGATGGTGAGCATCTTTTCCTATGCTTA
This sequence comes from Manis javanica, assembly GCF_040802235.1. NCBI lineage: Eukaryota > Metazoa > Chordata > Mammalia > Pholidota > Manidae > Manis > Manis javanica. The sequence continues at coordinate 137,160,216 of NC_133157.1, read as the reverse complement.
TTGGCCATTTTTATACCTTCTTTGGAGGACAGTCTATTCAGACTCTTTGCTCATTTTTAAATTGGATTGTTGTGTTTTTATTACTGAATTGTAAAGGTTTTTAATATATTCTAGATACAAGTCCATTATCAGATATAAAATTTGCCAATACTTTCTCCATTCTGTCAGTTGTATTTTGATTCTCTTAATAATGTCTTTGGAAGAACACACCTTTTCATTTTGATGGAGTCCAATTTATCTTTTTTTTTTCTATTGCTTGAGTTTCTTTGCCATATCTAAGAACTATTCATATAACCCACAGTCACAAAGATTTTCTTACATACTTCTTCTAAAAGACTTACTGGCTTAAATCTTATGTAGGTTTGTGATACATTTTGAGTTTACTTTTGTGTACTGTATGAGGGAGTCAGCCTTCACGTTTTGCATGCAGATATCTAGTTGTTCCAGCACAAGTTTGTTAACAGTAGTCATCCTATCCTATTAGAAAGGTTTGGGACAAATTGGAAACATATTGACCATAAAGTAAATATTTCTTTACTCTCAATTATATCCCAATGAACTATATGTCTATCCTTATGTCAACACCACAGTCTGGGTTACTGTAGTTTTGTAGTAAGTTATGAAATCAGGAATTATGGACTACTCCAACTTTGTTCTTCTTTCTCAATATCATTTTGTTATTTTGTGTCCCTTGCATTTGGAGGAATTTTCATATTACTTTGTCAATTTCTGAAAAAATATACATAACCAACCTGGGTTTCACTAGAGCTTGCATGTACTCTTTAGAGCAATTGGAGAAGCATTGCCATCTTAACAATATTGCCTTATCATGAATATGATATGGTATTGCATTAAAATCTCTAATTTCATTTAACAATTGTTTTTGCCATTTTCAGATTATATGTCTTGTACACCTTTTCTTGCTGTTGTAAATGGAATTATTTTCTTAATTTCATATTCTAATGTTTTCACTGTAGTATAAAGAAACACAATTGATTTTTGTCCATTGATATTGTACCTTGCAACTTTGCTGAAATAATTTACTATTTCCAATATTTTGGGGGGTTTATTATGATTTTTCTATATACAAGAGCATATCATTTGTAAATGTGTGAAGATGTATTTCTCCCTTTTCCCCCTCCCACTTATATTTTGTCTAAGTACTTTTGCTGGAATCTCCACTATAATGTTGACTAGAAGTGGCAAGAATATATATCCTTATTTTGTTTCTGATCTCAAGCAGAAAGCACTCAGCTTTTTACAGCTAAGTTATGACAGCTGTAGGCTTTTCACAGAAGCCCTTTTTTTATCAGATTGAAGGAGTTCCCCTTTACTCTTTCTTGAATGATTTATCATGAAAGGATATTGGCTTTTGCCATATGCTTTTTCTGTGTATATTGCTATCATCACATAGTTTTTTGTCTATTATTCCATCACTACGGTATAATATCTTGCTGATTTTCAGATGTTAAACCTGGTATTTTTGAGATAAATCTCACTTGTTCATGATGCATAATCCTTTTTATAGGTTGCCAAATTTGATTTACCAGTATTTAACTAAGGATTTTTGAGTCTGTATTCATAAGATAGTGTTCCATAGTTTTCTTGTTACATTCTTATCTGATTTTCGTATCAGGGTAACACCGGCCTCATAAAATGAGTTGGAAAGTATTACATTCACTTATATTTTTTTGGAAGATTTTCTTTTAAAAAACTGCTACTTCTTTAAATATTTGGTCAAATTCACAACTGAAGTAAGCTACACCTGGTCTATACTTTGTGAGAAGTTTAATTAATAATTCACTCTATTTACTGCTTATGTGTCTATTCACATTTTCTAATTTTTCTTGAGTCAACTTTTGTAATTTATATCTTTATAGGAATTTGTCCACTTCACCTAAGATTTAATTTATTTGTATTCAATTGTTCAAAGTATTCTTTTATAATTATTTTTAATTCTGTAAGGTCAATATTGATGACCTCCTTTTATTCCTGTTTTTGGTAAGTTGAATCTTCTCTTTCTTTTACTTGGTCATTCTAACAAAAAGGCTTGTCAGTTTTTGTTTTTATATTTCCTGAGAACCACTTTTGAGTCCATTGATTTTTCTCTACTGTTCTTTTGTTTTCTGTTATATTAATTTTTGCTGTCATCTTTCTCATTTCTTCCTTTTGTTTACTCTATGCTTATTTTGCTCTTTTTTTTTAACCCAGTGTTTTATGGATAGACTAGGTTATTCATTTGAGATCTTCCTTTTTAAAATATAGACACTTGATCTGTATAATTCTCTTAAGCACCGCTTTAGCTACATACATCAATAAGTTTTAGTATGTTATGTCTTCATTTTCTTTCATCTCAAAGCACTTTCTAGTTGCTATTGTGATTTATTCTTTAATCAATTATTAATTTGGAGGACTTTGTTTAATTTCTACATTTTTGTGGATTTTCTTCTGATACTGACTTCTAATTAAATTACACTGTGATCCAAGAACATACTTTGCATGATTTCAAAGTCTTTAAATGTATTGAGATTTATTTTGTAGTTTAATATATTGTTTATCCTGGAAAATGTTACTGTTCCAAGGACAGTTGAGAAAAACGTCTGCTTTGCTGTTATTGGGTGACATGTTCTGAAGGCGTTTGCTAAGTCTAGATCATTTATACTTTTGTTTAAGGTTTCACATTCCTTATCAACCCTCTTTCTAGATGTTCTATCCATATTGAAAATGGTTTCCAATGAGATTTAAATCTCTAAGTATAATTTTTGAATTGACTGTTTCTCCCTTCAATTCTGTTAGATTTTACTTTATTTATTTTGAAGCTATTATTAGGCATATATGTGATTGTTATATATTCCTGATCAATTAACCTTTTATAATTATAAAAAAAGTCCCTTTATCTCTAGTAATATATGTTAGGCTTAAAGTGCATGCTGTCTGATAATATTATAGTGACTCCATTTGTTAAGATATCATTATATATCTTTTCTACCATTTTGCTTTCAATCTATTTGCTTCTTTGAATCTAAAGTATGCTCTTGTAGACAACACAGAGTTGGATTTATTTCATTTTTTTAGCAGTTTGACAATATCTGCATTTTGATTACATTTGAATGGATTAATTCATTCACATTTAGTGTTATTTTAGATACAGTTAGCTTTATATTTGTCATTACAATTTGGTTTTCTATATATCTCATATCATTTTTATTCATTTTGTTTTTTTTGTTTTATTTTTCATTGAGTGAATATTTGTATTGAATAACTTTGATCCCTTCGAATAGTTTTGCACTATATTTTTGAATCATTTTCTTAGTGGTTGCTCTAAGGCTAATAATGTACATGTTAACTTACCAAAATCCATTTCAGATATGTATTAACTTAATCCAGGTATATCTATAAAAGTGACTCCAATTTAACTCTATTCCTTCCTTCCTTTTTTTGTCCTATTATTGTCAGGCAATATTTTACCTAGCTCTATCACAAACCCAACAATATATTGTTGTAATTATTATTTTATACAATTTCATGTCTTTTAAATAAACCAAGGAAGACAAGGAGAGGAAATATGTATTTGTATGTTTTGTAATATTAACCTCTTTATGTAATGCTCTGGTTCACTTAACTTTTTCCAGTGGATTCACATCATCTTTTAGTGTCATATCCTTACTTTAATACAGCTTTGCTACCACCCACATCATTGTGTTGTTAGTGCCAACCTGTTATATATGTATGGGTTATAGGCCCAATAGTACAGTTACATACATTGGTCAAGAGAGAACAGGAGAAAAAATCTTCAGTTATACTCTCTTTGCATTACATAATTACTTCAGCATTACTCTTTGAATTTTTGTTTGTGGACTCTCACTACTTTACAGGGTCACTTGTTCTCAGTCTGAGAAGCTTCAATATCTTTCTAAGGCAGGTCTAGAAGCAACAAATACTCCCAGTGTTTGTTTTGGGATGCTCTTATTTTCTCTGTTTTCTCTGGATATGAGATTTGTCTAATAGTTTTGTTTTTGTTTTTCTTTTGGCACTTTATCATTGTCCTGACTTCTGGCCTTGATGAGACACTGCAGTTAAAATTGCAGTATTTCCACAATCTCTCACCTGGCCTTAGTGCATCTCCATATCAGTAGGTGTTTCCAAGGGGTGGAGAGAAGTAGTCCATCTCCATATCAATAGGTGACTACAAGGTGGGGGAGCGAGGGCACATCTGGACACGAGAGGTTGGGTAGATCCCCTTTTTGGAGCTGGGTCCCCAAAGATATGAGGAGGCAGAAGTGAATGACTGCTTATAAGCAATAAATGGGTTTCTCCCACTATATTTCCCCCTTTGACTGATTTTGGTTTCAAAGGTAATTTGCCCTGAGCTGGGAACATATTGCTCCCACTAAGTTTCAGACCAATAATTATTCTTATTAATTTTCCTTTGTACATAATGAGTTATTTTTCTCTTGCTGCTTTCAAGATTGTATCTTTATCTTTGGCTTTCAGTATTTTTCTACGATGTATCTGGGTTTAAGGATCTTTGTCTTTAAGATAATTAGAGTATGTTGTGATCCTCTGAAGTCCACATTCACATTTTTTCATCCCGTTTGGGAAAGTTTCCACTACTATTTCTTCAAATATTCTTTTTACTCCTTTCTCTCTCTGCTCACTCTGGTACTCCCATTATTCATATGTTGGTTATTCCCTGAAACTGTAGATTGTCCTTCATTTCTTCTCTATTATTTGGGTTGCATGATCTCTATTAATCTATCTTTAAGTTTGCTGATTCTTTCCTCTGCCAGCTCAAATCTACTGATGGGCCCATCTAGGAATTTTTCATTTCTATAATTGATCATACTTTTCAACCCCAGAATTTCCATTTGGTTCTTATATTTTTTTCTCTTTATTTATATCACCTATTTGATGAGACACTGCCACTATACCTTTCTTTACTTCTTTATGTATCATTTGCATTAGTTCTTTGAATATATTACTTTAAAGCTGTTTCTGCTACATCTGGCATCTAGGCTGTCCATACCAGTTTCTGTTTTTTCTATGTATAGGACACTTTTCCTGTTTCTTTTTCTTATGTCCTATTTTTGTTGTTGTTAAAAACTGGATATCTTATATAATATTGCAACAATTCTGGATACTGATTTATAATCCTGTTCCTCAGTCTTGCTATTGCTTTTGCTTACTTGTTCTTCTCATTACTTGGCTAGACTAGTTCCCTGAGGTATTTCCCCTTCTGTGAACCTCTGATGTTGCTCCTCAGAAGTCACATTCTTGAGCCTGTGTGCAGGCATCTGGGGATGATGATGGTTTTCACAGGGCCCTTTTTACTGTCTCTTTCTTTGATCTTTAATTAAGCTCTGTCTATGTCTGTTTATATCACACTTAGCTCTTAGCTTCCACTAATTGCAGGCTGATTACTTTGCTATATTCAAAAGTACACTGAGCATGAATTGTTCCACGGTATGATCCAAGTAAATGTAGGCCTCTTTATGGGGTAGGTTCTGGGGCTAGATTTTGAGGCTTGTTCCAATCCCAGGAAAGTTGTTCTTAAATGTGTATTTTCTTATTTCTCTCTGTTAAACTTTTAGATGGTCCAGGATTTAGCTTGCTACTCTCATGGAATCACCCATCTCCTCTAATTAAAAACCAAAATTTCCATTGTTTTTAATAGCACTTTTAAGCTTAATGTTTCTATATCTCTTTTTAACATAAAACGTGGGGAAATCTTAAGAGCATTCTTTCTTAAAGTCTGCTTTTCCTACAGGGAAAACTTTTATGTCACTGCTCCAGAATTCAGGTCAAAGATAGCAGCCCACTTATCCCAGAGTTATACCTGTTTTACACTAGGGAGTTGCGCAGGGGTAGGATGCTTTCATTTTCTGTTTGCCTCCCCCTGCGAGGAAAGCTTTCCCTAGGAGTGAGCTGGCAGAAGGGAATTGGGGCTTCCATATTTTTGGTCAGCAGCATCTTGAGGAGAGTTTCTACCCTACACATGTGGGGGTGGGTAGATAAAGTGAGCTCCAGACCTCCCAGTTTCTCTAACCTGAAATAGAGCACTGGAACCTGGGGAAAAAGAGAAATGCTGAGAGCTTGCCATACCAGGGAAGAGTATATAGCCTTAAACTAGGAGCTGGGTGGAGACTAGCTGTACCTGATCAGGGAAAAAGCATTTGTTATACTGAGCCTAGTGGGGAAAAGGAGGTGTTGGTTGTGACTCAAAGGCACCCTGTCAATAGTCTTAAAAAATTTTAATAAATTTCTTGAATAATTGTTTCTTCACTTGCTGTGTGCCATTGAGACATTTTCCAGAGACTTTAAATCATTGTGTGTTTGTTTAATAATTTTAACTAGTATGGCTGTATTACTAAGTCATGGAGTATCTCACACTGCCATTCTGGAGTCAGTCTCCTAACTCATTCTTATTCTCATATTTCTCTGTACACTTTAGATTTTCATGTTTCCCATGATTTTATACTTGACATCATCTATTTTCTTTTTGCTCTGTATAGTTATTACCTGCATAGAGATGAAACCCATCTTTTCTCCCAAGATCTAATATGGCACTATAACTGGGTCATGATGGATACCAACATGCTGTTTAAATTCAGCACTCTCCAAATGGATTTATCACATCTTCCCAAACATAACCCATTTCTTATTTCCCCATATCAATGAATGCCAGATGGAAATCCTTGTATCAGATAGAAATTTGGGGCCACTCTTGGATTGTAGTCCCTAATATCCATTACAGAAGACATTTATTCTCCATCCCCAATGTCCAGGTGTTTATCATTTAACCTGGGATATACTGAGTATGCACCATACACAAAACTCTATTCTAATGAAAGCTACTATGCAGAAAATTGTGAATGGATAGTATCAATGGCTTCCATGTAATACTTACAGTTTACCCACAACTGATTTAATCAAGAGGTGGGATCCAACTCAAATTTAGGTCAGTTGTATAATGAGAGTATCTGCTGTGTTCTGAGTGTTTGTGTCCCCCTCCAAATTCATATGTTGAAATCCTAATGCCTCATCTGATGGTGGTAGTAGGTGGGGCTTTTGGAAGGTGATTAGGTCATGAACAGAGAGCCCTCCTGAATGTGATCAGTCCCTTATGAATGAGACCTGAGGGAGTCCTTGCCCCTTCACCATGTGAGGATACAGTGAGAAGGTGGCGATCTGTAACCTAGAAGAAGGCCTTCACAGAACCCAGCCATACTGTCTCCCTGATCTCAGACTTCCAGCCTCTGGGACTGAGCAGCAAATGTCTGTTCTTTACAGGCCATCCAGTCTGTGCTATTTTTGGTAGAGCAGACTAAACATACTAAGGCAGAAAATTGGTGCTGGGAGATGGATGCTGCAGTAACAAACACCTAAAATGTGGAAGCGATTTTGGAATTGGGTAATGGATAAAGGCTGAAAGCATGTTGAGGTGTGTGGTAGAAAAAGTCTACATTTCTGTGAGAAGATCATCAAAGGCAATTCTAATGATGGCCCAGGAAGAAAACAGCAGAGCCTCAATCTTAGAGAATACCTAAGTGGTCAGAACACAATGTTGGTGGGAACATGGATGGTAACGGCCATCTGATGAGGACACAGACAGAAATCAGAAACATTATTGGATAATGCAGGAAAGGCCATCCTTGTTATAAAATGGTAAAGATTGGCTGAATTGTATTCACATCCTAGTGCTTTGTGAAAGTAAGCACATGTGAGTAAGGAATTAGATATCTAAAGCTATTTCTAAGCAAAGATTTGAAGATGTGGCTTCATTTCTCTTGAATGCTTATAGTAAAATATAACAGGAAAGAAATAAAGATGGAATTGTTAACAAAAGTGAAGCACAAACTAAAATTCAAAAAATTCTCAGCCTATCCAAAGTGCAAAATATGAGAGAGCATTTTCAGAAGAAAATACAAACTATGTGACCAGCTGAATCTTTTATAAGGAGAGTCATATGGGCATGAACCATGGATTTAGTCACCCATCAGCAAAACAGCCAAACTGAGCTGAAAGAGAAGGAAGCAGGAAGGACTAACTGAAGGTTGTCAGACACGTTAGTTCATGGGATGGGGCCATGCTGCTGTTTGGCTGTGAAAGTGCACTATTCTTCAAGACAAGGTGGGTAGAACCCTAAGAGCAATTTAGAGATCAGGGCAGCCTCCTCAATGTCACAAGGGAAGATGTCATCTGCATGTCAATAGGCCAGTGGAGCCACAGGCATACAACTCCAATCTTTGAAAGCAGCTAAGCCATGGGGGCAAGGATGTCTCAGTGTGTCCAGAAGGTGGGAGCCTTGCCCAGTGGGCCTGGCAGTCAGAGCATCAGCTTGAAGATAATTCCTGGGTCTTAACACTTGATGCTGTTTGCCATGTTTCTCATGTCAGGGTTGGACTTGCTTATAATTTGTTACCCATTTCTCTCCTGTTTCTCCCTTTTGTAATGGGACTGTTTACCCCATATATTTCACAACATTGTATTTTGGAAGCACATAACTTGTTTGATTTCACAGATTTACAGATGGAGAGGAAGGTTCCTCAGGATGAATCATACCATGTCTCATATGAGATTTAGATGACATTTAGATGAGTCTTTGGGTTTTTGACTTTTGAGTTGATACTGGACTGTTTGAAGACTGATGGAATGGAGCGAATGTATTTTTCATGTGAGAAAGATATGGATTTTGGAGGGCCAGGGACAGAACACTGTGGCCTGAAAGTTTGTGTCTCCTCAAATTAAAAAGTTAAAATACTAATGCCCATTATGAAGGTATTAGGAGGCAGGGCCTTTGGGAGGTGATTAGGTCGTGAAGGAGACCACATGAGTGAAATCCGTGCCTTCATAAAAGAAGCAAGGGACCTTTCCTTCTCAGCCACCTAAGGTCACACTGCAAGGCAGTCTGTAGCCTTGAAGAGGGCCTGCACCAGAACCCAGCCATGCTGTGTGCTGATCTTGGACATCTGGCCTCCAGGACTGAGAAGTAAGTGCTGTTTGTAGGCCACCCAGTCTGGGCTTCTTGGCCCTGTAAATCTATAGAGGTTAAAACTGAAGCTGTTTCAACTTTTATGAAATGGCCTTTAATAATTTAGCAATAATCCTGTGCTACATGTTTGTGGGGGGGGGGGGGTAACTAACACTGTACATTTAAAAATTTTACAGAGATGTCAAAACTGAAGTATATTGTGTGATGGATCTCATCTTTTTCTTTAAACTAAAAAAGAAATGTAAGTGAATTATTTTCCTTATAAAGCTAAATTTCCCATTCTACCTAATAAAAAAGATTGAAAAGAGTTTTAAAGAACATGAATGGAAAGATATAAATGCTTTGAAGGAATAAATAAAATATTACAATAGGGTCTATCCCTCTAGAGAAAAAGTCAAACAATCACCATTGTTCCCTCTTCCATTTAATATTTGGGTGGTGATTATATCCACATGGAAGCGGAAGGTAAAGAATTTGGGGAAAACATTAGCATCTACTCTACTTACATTACGGTTTAAGTTCAGTTCTGTTCAGTTAAAAATATTTGACCTTTCACTATGTTATTTTTATCTTGTTTAAACAATTATTGTCCTTTTGTAGTCTTGTCACACTTTATTACTGATATTATTTTGTTATTCATTTACAACTACATTTTTAAATAAAGTGTTTCTGGAACTTAATGTTTTTTTTGTATTTTGTTACAGCAGCCCAAATGGACTGAGACAGGATCTTACACGAGCGCTCCACTCACATTCCAGAACACTTCATTGTCTGAAGACCAGCTGACCCAATCAGATCCTAACTTAGGAAAATGGAAGTACAATGTATAAAGTGCTAATTGGCACAAAAGACTCAGATTATGAGTCTTTCTGTTTATCTAACCATTTTCTCTTTAATTTTCACTTTCCATTTAATACACCACACTAAATGCCAGAAAACTATGCCTAGGCTGGATCAATGCAACTTTTGCTTAAAAACTTCTTGGGATATTTTATAACTTAAAATAGTATTATGGAACTGAGAACAATATATCATTCGCCTCAATAAATGTAAATGAGCCTAAATCATTCATTTAAAAAAATCTAACACTTCTCTATAGAGCCCCCTATCTAACATAGATTTTGTTATTATAATAATTTGGATTTTTAAGAAGTAAATTTTTTGAGACTGCTCAGAAAAATTCTAAATATAAAATGGAAATATCATATCAGATACACTAGCACATATCAGATGTACAGGTCATTTTCATTATCATCTGGAAAAGAATGCCAAACAAAAATCTTTATAAAACCAAAGTTTTATAAAACAATCAAATGAAGTTGTGACCGACTATAGTGAGAAACTGATACCATCAAGAACCAATGAAAAGCATGATTTCTGCTGAATTATTTGTAACAGCCAATTTGATTGTCAAAACTTGTATTCCTATGGACTAAATATTAGTCATCATTAAACTGTATTCATAATATGTCATATGATTTAAATAAATTATTTTGAGTCATTAATGCCGTCAACTTTAAGTATAAGAAAAACATCCTATTTTCACTTCTGATTAAAAACCTAAGATACCTGAAGAAAATTCTATGAAAATGTAGCATTAATATTCTCAAGGAAGACACTAAGAATTATGATCTATACTTATTTTAATAGAATAAAAGCAGAAAGTTCACTTCCACTTTTATAACATTTGCAATATTTTTCAGTCATCTCTTGGTGTCTCTGTAACCTTCATTCTCAGTTCTTGATTATGAAGCTTTGTCTTTAGGAATCTAATTTTGGGCACCAGAAGGAAAGCTGACTAATTAGAATTCAATCAAAAATGGCTCTGAGATAATTTTTGTACTGGAAATTGGTAAGGCAGAGGTTAGAATATATACTCCAAAAGGACAGGTTGTTTTCTGCTACAGATGCTTAAGAACTTAACCTTTTAGAGGCAACCTACCTCTCATAACACTTCTCTGGCCAAAGTTTAAAATGGTATCATATGAGAAGTTTGCCATTTCATTAATGAACTCAGCTAAGCAGAAATTCTTAAAGCTGTACAATACTTAGCATTATAAACTCTTCCATTACAAAGTGTCAATTCTTCAATGTATTTTCCATGAAATATAGTGATGGTTTTGAAAGAAAAAGAACAAAACAATAATTTAGCAAGATGAGTTATTTATTTAGGTCTAAGACGTTAGGGAGAATTTCATCCCTCAAGTCATTTACTTACTATTATTGGAAATAATTTATATTTGATCTCTCACCAATCCAAGAGAAATATACTGTTTAGAAACAACAACAAAAAGCTGGTCACAGCATGTGAGTTATATTTTTAAATATTTGTGCTTTATTCCAAATCAATTTTTTTTAAATCGTGACTTGGAAACTAAAATGCCCCCAAAAGGATCTAGTGGTATGGAGAGTCAGAAAAATGGTAGATATAGAAAAGAATAAGACAGAATTGTGCCTCCCAGTAATAGATTGAATTTATGCATGCCCCAGAGTTAAACCCTAGCAAGGTCTTAAGGCAACAGCCCTCCTGTTATCTCACTGTGAACAGACGTTCTAATGAATAAAACTAAACAAAGTTCCAAATCTTCAGCAGTGCAATATTCTCTGCACACTGCAAAAATGGGTTCGAAGAAATGGGAGTAGAGCAACAGTGGTTCTTTCCTACATCACTCTCTGCAAACCTTTTTAAAGCACCAGGACAAGGAGATCGCATAATCCTGGAGAACTCAGTGATCTGCTGACTGCTGTGGCTGAGCTGTAGACCTTCCTTCTCTAAGACAAGGGCTCATGTAGGCCTTCACAGCGGATGAGTTGGGTATAGAAGAGCAGGAACAGTTAGTTACTGGACATCTAGGCACTACAATTATATGTCATCCTAAATATCTTTACTAATTCAGTTATTTAAATTCACAGATCCCATAACCAATAATAATAAACTCATAAAAGGAAAAAGAATTTATTTATAAAGTGTTTAGAGATCAAAAAAAGACAATAAAGGATTCCTTAAATACATAAAATTCATAATCTTTGCATTAAATTACTAAATTTGGTCTTTTACTGAATTCAGAATAAACAATGCCATATGTATGGAGTCATATTAAAGGTATAATATCATAAGAGGTTCTTTGCATTTTGAATTCTAAGTCCTCTGACCTTTATATTTGATGTATAGGCAACTCTCTCTTAACAAAAATTAATCAGAAAATATCTGTGCTAAATTTTTCCCCTTGTCAGCTAGGATTGAGTTTCCATGATGTATAATTATCCATCAAAGACAAGTTGCCAAGAAGCAAAGTGATTGCATAACTGTGGAGCTATACTTGCAGTTTTATGGTCCATGAAACCACTCTGGTATAAATTTTCCTATTCCTGTATTATCTCTTTGGTTAAGTATAAGAAAAACCTGTATTTATGATGGGTTACTAGTCTGACTTTAGAAAACTTTTTAGCCTTTGGAAAAAAACTGCATTAAAAGCATACAAAGTGCATTCTATTTAATGCTTTTAAAAAATCAATAACTTTCAAGCTCAGTTGAAAAAAATTACACCAGTTAAACTCCATTTTCTCTCTAATGGTTTAAAACTGTACTATTCTAACATCTACTGAGTATTTGTAGGAATATGTGGATGAACAAAAATATTATTAGAAAAAATACCCATTTGATTATTTTTCTAAAAATAAAACTAATGATCTTAACTAGACTGGATTAAGCTACCTATTTCTTTAAAGTAAATGAAAGATAAGATAAAATCCTTAGTCTTTTGTGAAGTGTATATAATTCTACATTTATAAATACATACTAACATATAGACATATTTTTATACTATGTATATAGTGTGTGTATATATATTTATAAATTCAAAATTCTTCAGGTATAAGAGTTCCTTGCACATTCCCAGAACTTAGAACAGTGCCTAGCAAAAAGGAGGTGTGCAGAAGCACTTATTGAATAAATCAAGTCACTTGACCTCTGTTAAAAACAACACACCGGGCCCCAAATGGAGTACTTGTGCTAATCCCCATGTCAACCAACCAAGACTTCATACCTAATCTAACTGCAGTCTCAACCCTGTGGGAATATAAACTTTAAACAGTCAACATGACATTACCTAGTCACCACCAGTGAGATAATCTACCCAATAGAGCCATTCTGATCCCCAGGAGGGCAGCCTCATCTGAAACAATGCATTCTTTGCTAGTAATTTCCTTTTCTGCCCCCCTTTCCACCTTTAAAAATCTTGCCTTTCCTACAGCTCAGCAGAGCTCCTTTCTGTTGTTAGATTCATGAGTTGTTGAATAAAGCCAATTTGATCTTTAAATTTATTTGGCTGAATTTTTGTTATTTACTATATTTGATGGTAGTGGCAAAACTGAAGATGTGTGATGGCTTCTGGGACAAGGAGAAGCACAGACATGGTGCCCATCAGCCCTTCTTTCTCTCCATTACTGAGGAATGGGTAAATTCCTCTTGGTTCTGAGCTCCACTCTCTTTGCATTGAGCTCCCAATCTAGATGGCTTTCCATGGTACCCCATTGACTGGAATCCCTCCCCGGATTCACTCTCTACTCCCCCTGAATTCCACCTTGGGAACTAATGGTGGTAACTGTACTGTGTGCAGAGTTGAACTGGGCACAGGTTATAAACAAGGCAGATATGAGTTTGGTCTGGGTGTGATTTAAGCTGATCTGGGTCCAGTGTGAGGCCTTAGGGAAATAACATTTTGCTCTAAGTAAAGACTAGTTGCTAATGGAACTTTCAGAAGCCAAAAAAGCCCCAAACACTGTAGGCCTGTAGGCATAATATTGTTAGAGCAGTTAGCATGGCAATAAGACTGGTGATAGGACAAATTGATCATAGGATGGTTAGATCGACACTAAGTCACCTGCCAAAGTCAAGAAAGTTTCTGTGCAAAGGAGTATACTTTAAAATACACAATCCCCAACCCCATTGCACACCCCTTCAGATATCAGTTCAGCTCTGAGAAACACAAAGGCTTAGCTAACGGGATCCTGGAACTCTGAAGAGTTGAGTGCACCACTTTCTGTCATACCTGCTTATGCCATGCCCATAAACTACAGTTTTAGGAGCTGTAAGTATCTATAAAAATGGCAAAAATCTTACTAAAAGCAACCCAGAATTACAATCACCATTATGGGGAACATTCTGATTAGATAAGTTCATTCATTTAAGAAGTGCACTTGAAAATAAAGGTTCTTGAATTAAACACACAGAATGGGATACCTATGTTAATTGGTGTGCAGAAGCTTCCAAAAGCCTTCAATATCCTAAAATAGCTTCATTAAAAGACTCATTACAAAAGGCTAATGAGAGATTAGACATAAGAGGGACCTGAAACAAAAGGTGATGTGGCAGGACTCCCACGGCTCCCCTCCATCCTTTACCTGATTGCTCACACTATACTCATTCTCTAACAGTCTTTCAACTTTAAAGAGACTACTAAATGGTTCTTTTAAAAATAAAACTACCCAAGTTTGCAGGGAAATCCTTCCCAGATATATTTCACTCATTGGTCAAAGACCAAACTAAGGGCCATAGTTAAGAGATTTCTTAAGCCCAGGGAGAATCCACAAAAGCTTTTTTGGAGAGTTTAGAATCCTTATTGGGGCCTGCAGCCACAGGCTTCCACAGCTTTATCAGCTTTCACGTAAGTTAGTGGGACCCCGTGAAGCCCAAATATGGATGTAGGAAGTAGAATGGCATAGTCCTAAGGATGTTACTTGAGATCCCCAATCTACAACATGGTCCTCTAATGGACCAGAAAAAGCTTATAATACAGCAACTGATCTCTTAAAAGCTATTTCCTGCACTGGCTCCTGTACTATTATTCAAACATGCAAATAAAAGGAAGATGAATTTGTTGCAGACTGTAAAGCCCATTTGGAGGCTCTCTTCCTACCACATTCCAGATTTCATACAATAAATTAGGTCACTCAACCAGCTCTAACTGCTCTATTTGTAACTGGATTACCTCCCGGGACTAGTTGGTTAATAAAAATGCAGAAAAAAGGATGGGAGGCCCTCATCCTGACTGAACTTGTGACCTCAGCTGAGCACTGAAAGGAGCAAGACTACACACAAAAATCCACCAAGTTATTGTTTTCACAACCTCAATAGCTCCAAGGCCAGAGACCTGGGCCTCCCCACTTGCACCCTTCCCAGGGGTCCACATCAAAGCACTGGCTCAGGGGTCAATGCCTGAATTTGCAGTCACCTGGGACACTGTAAAAGACATTATCCTCAAAGGTCCTATACAAATTCTTCAACTCAAGTGTTTCCACATCTACCCCAAGGGAAGGTCTCCATATGTCCCCTGTCCCAGGAGTTGATGGGACTCCAAGGGGTTCTCCAATTACTATTACCAGTAATTTTAAATAGCCAAGGGAAAACTAAAACTAAAATAATGAGAAACATTGCCAAATTCTAATTGATAGTGGAGCTACACACTCCTCTTTAAACCCCACCCTCACAGGACAACAAATCCTGGAAGTGAAAAAGAGGTTTCCACAGTAGAGGCATCCAATAAAGTTCAGAGGGATTTTCTATCTCAGTTACCTAAGACACTAACAGGCCACTTGGCTTCAAAAGTAGACTTCTTCAGTGGGGTCTTTATTTGACTTTCTCCATTTTGATTGGTTTGGGTCTTGAGGACCCTTCCTCTGAAGTACACTTCAGACATTGGGAATTATCCTGCTTTATAATAATCATAAACTCTCTATGGTGCACTGTATTCTCTCAAAAGCTTTAAATGTATGTTTTCAGTTAAAAAACAAGTAAGTGATCTCCCTAAGACTGGAACACCAGAAAAGGAACAAAGAGAATGGCCAACTATAAACTGTGAATCTCAGGTCATGGCCTATGAATATCACAGAGATTCAACAAAAAATACCATGATCTGTGTTGCCCACAGAGAGGATGGGCAAATGTTGGGAAAATGAGAGGGTGTTCTGAGAATGGTGCCTTAAATTTGGATCACTTCTCTCAGTTAAGGTAAGAGTCTGATCAGAAAGTGAGAATTGTTAAAAGGAGACAGCAGACCCAAAGTGGAGTCACTTGTGCTAACCTCCATATCAATAAACCAAGACTTAATACTTAACCTTGCTGCAGTTTCCACCCCTCAGGAATGTAACCTTTAACCAGTCAGCACAGCATTACCTGGTTAGCACTAGTGAGCTAATCCACCCAAAAGACCCCTCCCATTACCCAGGAGGATGACCTCACCTGGAATAATACACTCTTTGCTAATAATTTCCTTTTCTACCTCTTTCTGTCTTTGAAAACCTTTCCTTCCTACAGCTCAGCAGAGTTCCTTTCTAATGCTAGTGGGATTCTGCCTGACCTATGAACTGTTGAATAAAGCCAATTTGACCTGTAAATTTACTTGGTTGAATTTTTGTTAGTTAACAGCCCACAGAATCTCTAAGCTTTCAGAATGAAGAGTTCAAATGCTGACTACTGAGCAGTTAAATACCACTGAGATGCTCATCCACACGATGACTGAAAGAGCTCACATAGTCAGCAGGCAACTCTCCACAGCACAGACACACTTTTGCTTTTGCAAATGACTTTCTGGGCAATGTTCTTTAACTTGAAGAAGACATGAAAATTTGATTGGTCCAGGTCATTTTGAGAACTGTACTCATTGTTTCCAGGACTTATTTTTAAAGCTATTACTTTTTTTCCATGTGTCATATCATCTGTAGTTATTTTGCTTAACACAGATCTAGGGTAAAATATTAATAATATCCACATCCCAAACAATAAAGATAAACTTAAGACAAAGGTACTCTAAGGGTAGCATTTCACTTTTTAATATTTTTATTTTACTGCAGAGAGTTTTTAGAAAGTTTATATACACTGAGAGGCCAACAAAGGCAGAGATTGTTAGATTTTTTTAATGCATAACATTAAATTTCCTAACTGAAAGCGAAATATTGTCATGTAACATTAAGGAATAGGAAAACAATTCATAAAATGCACACGAAATGCATAAAAGGATTAACTAATTCTATTATTTTGACTGTTACTAATCACCTCAAAAAAATAAGGCTATTCAATTGAATTAATTTACTATACTAGGATGCATTGTTAAGGTGCCCATATTTTTTCCTAAAATTGCATGTAAGCAACTAACCATTATACAGGATAGACTAAAACAAATGATACTGGTCCATCATTTTGCCCTTCTCAGATCAATAATGCCCTTAAAAAGAAGAGTTCAATCTGAAAACTAAATGTCATAGAGTCCAGACTCTTGATCATTCCACACTAAGACTGCCTTCAAAATAAACAAAACAGTGACTTTCAGGGTCTATCAATGCAATGGGCAGTTTTGAGCCTGAAGCCAGATAGGACTTGTGGGTTCCCTATTTGCATCTGTACTGTGTGATTTCACTGATTATAGGTCTAGTGCAGGGGTCTCTGGTGCCAGTTGATTTGTTTCTCTCTCTCCCTTTCTCCCTTTCCTTTTCTGCTATTAATTGCTAAGGTTACTTCAAATACTCTTTGCTTCTGTTCTGTGATACTTCTCTTTTGACTGGTAAGCCTTTCCTTCTCCCTACATTAATACCATGTAACTCAAGTCAATGTTTATCAGGAGCCTAGCCTGGGTAGCTATTAAGACACTTAACTGCAGCTATTGCTTAGCTTCCTAAAGACAAAAACATTGCTCTTCACTGGACTATGTGGACTCCGGCTCTAGACAGGCAGGTATGGAGGCAAGGCTGCTGTGCTGGGAATTCACTCCATTTTTATTAGAGTTTCTCTAAGGAAAAATAATATTATTTCAATTAAGAGTGATAAAAAACACAACAGAAACCTTAAGAATGCATAGTTTGTGAATGAACGTTCGGCAAAGGTTAAGTTTAATGTGTCTAAGGGCTTTGAAACACATTTTCCTAAATAATATTTCATATTGAATTTAATTTCCCAGTCAAAACCACAGAACCACTTTATCAAAGAGTACCTGAAATTAAATTTTATTCAACCAAGTATAATTTACAACATTTTTTATAGGAAAAAACATTTGGGAGCACATGCTGTGCTTTGTGAGCTGACGGCTGGGTAGTAGAGATGCCACCACCCTGCGGACCAGGAGCTGAGGGGCAAAGGCACCCTCTGCTAAAGGAGTAAGGGCCCAGTGCTGGACCCGGAGAAGTGGGGAGGCAGAAATAGGGCAGGGCACATTCTGTGAGTATAATAACCCAGGTACAAACCAGAAAAGCAAAGGGCTCAGTCTTCTTAGGGCTTAGGTGATGCTGAGAAATTTAAGGTGACTGGAGCGAGCATGTGTACATGAGAATAGCTGCTAGAACAAACATTAATTTATTTATAGTATCAAGCAGGCGATAATTAAAACACAAAGATGTACCTAGAGCCATAAAATTCAAAAAGAAGGCAGGACTGTTGTTGCCAAGGGTCAGTGAGGGAAGAAATAGGGAGTTGTCTAATGGGTATAGTGTTTCAGTTTTGCAAAGTGAGAATTTTTGGACATTGGTTACATAAAAATGTAAATATACAACAAGACTCATTGGTTTGGGTCACTACTGAACTGTGTACAAAAATGGCTAAGATGGTATGTTTTGTCGCATATAATTTGCCATAGTTAGGTATTTTTTTAAAAGGAGCATGATTTACCATTAGACACACAATGTTCACAGTTTAGCTATAAAGAAAAATGAAAATGAAAATTTAATCTGATTATCTAGGAAATGCAGATGCAAAATACACTTGTGCAAACAACTGAACAAAAGGACAGAAAATTTCTGGTTTGTTTACTCTCTGAACTTGCTCTGTTTCTACATTTCAAGAGACTCATGGCCTCCTTCTACCCTGACAGTACGAGGTATGTCTGTCGAGTGACATTCAGCAAGTTCTGTGCTTTCTATATGGGTACAGTGATTGTTTTTTAATAGCAAGCTCGTTTACTAGTATAGAGATTCTCCCCAAAGAAATAATATGCAGATATAAATAACCATGTGCATCTGCCTAGCTGTCTTTCTCCATACACACACACACACACACACACACACACACACAGCTGTAAATAACTGATGCACACAGTGCTTGCACCCTCATAAGGTATAACTGTGCACATTGCATGGTTCTTTTATTGGACATTTAGCCAATACACATTCAGCAGCCCCCATGCTCAGACCATTAATGAACAGGGTGAACATGGTTCCTGCCTACCTGGAAACTGTAATCTGGAGGGACAGACCATTAAACAGCCCATGATGCTGTGGCCACAGAGCACCAGGCACTAAGTGCTGGGTGCCTGACTAGACCAAGCTGAGAACCCAGGAATGAGCGAGTCCTGAGGAGGTATGTGGGTAGAGAGAGGGGGAGAGGAACAGGGCCCAGAAGGAAGAGCAAAGCTGAGGCAGAAAGAGCAACATATGAAAATGACCTGGAGCAAGAGAAATATTGTCATCAACACCACAGAATCCTGGATATGAGCAGGTTATTCATGATGGGAGTGAACTGAACTGGTGTGAGCACAGCAACCTACACATATTACCAGCAGGGATCACCTCAGCATCATTGTAACATGACCCATTATTCTTTCCCCATAAGAAGATACAAAAATTAAATCTCAAACAAATTCACATGTCCATGGTCACTTTCCTTGGAAGCAAAATAGGACCTCCTAAATCCATAAGCAGCATGCTTATTGCTCTGTGTCTGCCCCAGAGGCTGTATGTGTTCTTGACTTCTAACTTTGTCTTCCAACCTTGTCTTTTAATAATCTTTGCTGTGAATCTCTCCCTTTCCACCTTCTGCCTGTGGGATGATCATCAGTGGGAAAGGGGAGTAAGTCAGGATTCAAGCTTTAAAGAACAGGTCTGGAGGGAGAGGCTGCACGCCCTGAGCATGGGGCTTTCTCATAACCACTGATCCCGACACTCTTCTGAGGTCATTATGAGACAGCATGTGCTTTCAAGCAACTTACCACCTAACAGGGAAACAAAATGAGAGAAACATGGCGTACAAACCCCAGCACAGTGCCAAGTGCATGCCCAGCCTCACCCCCTCAGGAGGCTTGGCCTCCATGTCCCGGGCTGAGGGAGAGGCTTCAGTGCCCAGGCCCCGGATCATCACAGTCACACTGGTGATGGGGAAAGGATGCCGGTGAAAGGCTCATGCTGGTGGCAGAGACGATAGTGATGACAAGAGAAGACATTTTATTCTTTTCTGCCTTCCTTTGAGGAAATGGATGTGACCTGTAGGAGGATCTACCTATAGGTCAGCCCATCTACCAAGAGCATCTCTAGCCTAGGGAGTACTGCCCAGTGCAGATGTCCAGCCTCTTAACCTTGGGGATTCAGTCTGTACCCATTAGTTTTCTGATGTTTTTACTTAATTTTTCTTGAGAAACATTTCTTATTTCAAAGTGTAATAATTACTAATTCAGTATAGAACCCAAGTACTAATTCAGTATGGGGGGCTGCGGGTCCATCCTTATCTTGGGGCTTGCAGCCTTGCACGTGCAGTGTGACCTGTCTGCATGGGAGCATCCTCACTGGCCAAAATGAAGGGTGGGACTCAAACAGCCCTCAGGATCCCTTCTGGCTTCAAAAGCAGGGTTGTACATTCCAAGTGGGAATAAAGCAAAGTACAGTCCAAGCATTTGCTTAATTGTTTGCTTTGTGAGACCTAATTAATTTCTGAAGAACATCACCTAAAATATTTTGGGATGTACTACAAGGATTCAGAAATGTTTTAGTCTGTGCCTCTTTTACATACTGAGTGTGACTAGGATTGCTAGAAGGATTCTAAGTCCATCCTACCTGCACCCTCTGAACTGCTCTCTGAACTCTGCACTCCCCACCAACCCTCCTCTTCATTCTGGCCTGCCTACATTTTGAACAGGGTGGATTGGAATGATCTTGTTTTCCACACCTTATAATTGTATCCTGGGCTCAGGGACCCAAATCCATCTATTTTCTATCAGCACAGCCCACCTGCTGGTTTCTGAACTGCCTTCTTGTCCTTAGGATTCTTTTTTGCACATAATATCCAGAGAGATCTCTCCAAAAAACAAATGGAACTGTGCCATTTAATCATGCTAAAAACCTGCTGGTGGCTTCCTATTGTGCTTAGAATCCTGTGGAAATCCCTCTCTCTGGCTTTGAACTACCAGGCGCACTTCCCACTGCTGTACTGTGGCAGGCGGGCCCTCTCCCACCAGACTCCTTCCCTCCCAAAGCCGCTCCTGCGCCTGCAACACAAACTTGGCCTTGTTCTCTCAGTTACATCTCAGTTTCAACTGTACCTCCTCAGAAGAGGCTCCCCTGGACATATTAAGTTACTTTTCTGTTTTCATGATGTTGTAAAATTCTCTGCTTAACGTTAATCAGTGTCTTAGGTTCTGTCTGCTTATTTCACATTCCTGTGTCCCTCCCACAAGCACTTGGGTGTCAATTTCATGACAACAGGAAACGGTCACCTTGTTCAACCTCATGGCCTGGAAGAAATAAGATAAGGCTTTGGAAATAAATATAAAAACGCAAAAACATAGAAAATAACTGAGTGGCTTGCCTTGTAATCCTTCCCATATATATCACAGGCTCTTAAATAATGTTATCTACACCTCCCTTTGCATAATAAAAGAAAGTTTCTCTTCCCATTCTTTTCTGTTTTCTACATAAACATTCACACACTGAGTCTTCAAAGAAGGCTTTGCTCCCCCCCTACAAAAGACATAAAATATAATCAAATTTGCCAATTATTGTGAAGTACATCTGGATGAATCATTGCTATGTAGTAAATTGGGATATGAATCTTGCAAATTAATAATAGCTGTCAAAAATGGGAGCAGATATGCTTTCCAATTCTCTCTCCATCCCAATTTTTGAAACAAAAGTAAGATTAAATAACTCAGCAGACAAATATAGTTTGCAAAATAAGCTGTTAATTGAAAAATAAATGAAACTCAATTCCATGCTCTGCACCACTAATGTGAACAAAAAAACAAAAAATAAAAAATATAAACAGGAAAAAAATACTGAAAGAAGACAATATAACAAATTCTCAAATCCCATTAATATGTCAGGAACAAGGACAAAAACTGTTTGAATTATATAGCAAGAAATGAAGCCTTCATACATAAATATGCTTTTGTAAGTATTGCAGAGCACACAATGATGCCATTTTAAAACAGGATAAATCTTTCCCCAAACTGAAAGTAACAGGTGCCTTCCGGTGGCTCACCTACGATATACGAGTGCATGGAGAACCTGTTTATGTATTTATGTCTATGGGTGTGGAGCACCAGTCTGTTAGGGATGCGGGAGAGCTGGCCTGCCAGCCTGGGGATGCCAAGAGCAAGCAGGGCAGTTTCACAGTTATCTTATTCTGGAAACAGTTACAAGAGAAAACATTGCCCAGAGTTGCAGGAACTGTGCCAACTTTGCAACCCAGAATGAATCAGAATGTTCTTGGAGGCCAATGCTGCTGCTGTTGTGTAGCAATTCATTAAAATCTTAACGTTGAGAAACTTAGTTGAATGGCTTTATATCATGAAGCCAAAGAGTCTCAGTATGAAACTCCAAGAAATTTCAGAAATCCTCTCATCCCACTACCATAAATGAAGAAGAATTAAAGTATCTTTTGAAAATTGTTAACCTCCGCAGCTGAAAGGACAATCAAGACTTTCTAAATTATAGGTCTGCAGTTATGTTTATTAAGAATCTTCTTTAAATCTTATTTCACCACATATATCTTTAAAGTCACAGCCCTTAGCCACCTCAAAATCATTTTGGAAGAGCCAGGGGAGAGGCGGACACACTGATGACTTGCTGAGAACCCTCTCTTACTGCGCTGTGACAGGCTTGCCCGGGAAGCACTCTCCGGACTATCGCTCTCAGAAGCGCCTCCAGTGCACGTCTGGGCACCTTCACTCCACGTGCTCTTTTTCTAGTTTTCTCTGCTTCTACATGCGAAAGTTATTAAGAAATCCCACCATAAATAGACATACATCTCATTTTGTTTTATCTTGCATTTCCCAAAGCCAAATTGCCCATAAACCTCTTTTATGATATAATACATACATTATTAACATACATGAAACTAACAGTTTCAGAATACATTCTGAGAAACCCTCAACAATAAAATATATTATTGTAGATGTAATTTTTTTCTGAAACATCTTATTTTAATGGAATCACCAAATCTTACAGCTAACAGTACTTAGGATGCTCTAGTTCAAAGCCCTCATTTTACAGTTAATGACAAAAGCCACAAGGTCATGCAGCTAGTAAATCACTTACCTGGCATGTAGAGGTGTGTTCTCCAGATTTGCAGGCTAGGACTCTCCCTAACTGATGCGAAAGGAAAAAAAATCTCTTATACATCATTCTGAGAAACAATTGAAAGAGCAGGAAATTTGAAACCAAGGGTCTGAGGACAATTTTACCACGTTTTACAAGTATGTCCTTAGGAAAAGAGATTCCCCTCTAGAAAATGAGATTTTAATGATTTCTCTGTCTATCTCACAGAACTGTTGAGAAGTCAGCATAAGATAACACAATTTTAAAAGTTTGCTCTACAATAGGGAGGGCAAAACAAGGACTGGTGCTCACTAATCAATATTGTTGTGAGGGTCATTTTACCTCACTTCTACTTGGAAATCTAAGGTGATTTTTGGCAGTTGAATATTGTTGGTCTACAGTTTTTATGGCTTGCTAATGGACTTATGGCCTGTGCTTTTAGATAGGAACAAAGAGCTGGAAGATTTGGAAGCTACATTCATTCATGTTGGAAAACACCACACTTCCTGATATAACAAAGTAAAAACTTGAACTAATGGATAATATTAATGTATTCAAAGAGGAAACAACCAAACACTCTGAAAACAGAAAAATTGGGATTTCTAGTATAGTCTTGATATACTTTCCTTGCCCCAATGTTGGCAATTATGTAGCACCAAGAATGCTCTCTTACTTTATTTGAATAAAAACACAGAAAATAATACAGTTGCTAGAGTAATGATAGAAATATCATTTTGTTGAAATTATATGTTATATATATTATCAAACAGAATCAGACTTATCATTGGTTTCACTTTTATGTTCTCCAAATATTCCTTTCTTGACCCCTGCATGTCTAATTGTGAGATCCTAAGTTTAACTGATTTGACTTATATATTGAAATAATACTAAATATATTGACAGAATGTTCTTCTTTTCCAACATATACTTCTTTTTACATATCTTTTAACTGGCTTGAATTATTTTTAATTCTTAAAAGCACATTGGTGCATATTATATGAAGGCCAGGACTCACCAAACTGAAGCAGTGAATTCCAACTCATTTGAAACACAGGCAAAACTCTTTTCTTTGGGGGCCAGCTTGGAGCTGAGTGCCTAGTGTTCATAGAGCAAGTGGCTCTTTCATATCCACTCTACCTTTAAGTCACGTTTGCTTAGCCTTGGCATCACTCCCTAACCATAGCTGTCACTGCTCAGGGTAGAATAAGGTCTCCAGCATTAAAGATATGATCTGTTTGCCAATCTGAGTAGCTATCTAGGACAGCAGAATTTGTTCTTCTCTAGAGACACAGTGAGTAGAATTGCATGTTATATGTTTCTTTAACCCCCAATTTGGACAGGAATGTTATGGAATGAAAGAAAAAAGAAAAATATCTGACTATAATTTGAATTCAAGTAGTACATATCTGTTTCTCTAATGAAATGGACATTTTGCTATTGATTATTGTGGAAGCTCCAGAGAAGCAGCCATCATCTCAAGCCATGTGTGTGTCCTGAGAAAACAGTCCCTGCTCGTATCAGACTGGGCCACTAAATACTAGATGTTGAATGAATCAAGCACAGTACAATAGGGCATGTGTGTATTACTGAAAGGTTGTAATGTATTTCAGTGTTTCTCTGGTTGCAGCCCAACTACCAGGAATAAATAGCTGTTGAAACTCTTTGTGATGCTGACAATTGCCTGGTGACAGCCTTGGAGAAGCTCTTATTCACCATACAAGTGCTGAGAATTTTTACAAGAAGGTGAGGTGGAGAGATGTTACTGAAAATTCAGATCAGTGAAACCCTTTCATAGCCAGATGTCAACCAGACTAGAAGTTGCCTTCTTCAACCAACCCCTGGTAATCATCCTAAAATTAGTCTAAATGTTCCCTTAAATCAGCATGTATCATGGCACCTGGATTAAAATACATAATAATAGTATGAGATGGTCTTGTTAGGATTCAGGGAAAAAAAAAACACAAATAGCCTCAATTCCATTATCAAAAAGTAGCAAGTATTGGTAGATTTATCATCAGCAGTATTTGGAGTGTGGCTGAGGAGGGCAAAGGAGGAAGAAACAGCTGCCTTTCAAGTCCCGTAAATGTGGAATTTGCATTATTGTATAACTGGTCAATGCAGCTCCCTCTATTCTTTAACATGCCCCAACATCAAGTACCATAGATCACAAATGGAGTTTGAAAAATCAGGTGAATTAAAATACATTTGTTATGGAGAATTTTACTAAATTTTACAATTCTCCATGAAGTAATTTATGGATCCTGCTTAAGGTTAAAATACTCCAAGTTTCATCAGATTAATGCCTCTTTCTGAGTTCTTACAGATTCATAATCAATCAAAAGGAAGGAAGCAATTTAAAAAGTGGACCAAACATACTGAAAAGTTAGTTTAACCACCTCATTAAAAAAAATAATCAGGATGGAAGAGTTTGAATCAAGCAGTACATACACAAGCTATCAATATATTAGTTACCTTAATCTGGATATGCTGTCACCTAATTTTTCTCATTCAGTCTCTAATCCCCTTTACATACTATTCTTAAATTAGTATTTCCAAAGCTCAGGAATGCTTACTCCCTTTTCCATTCCTGCAGACTTCATCCAAGCCCCTGACTTGGCATTCAGTCCCTCCAGTTTCAGATGCAGCTTACTTCTACTCTTCCTTTTCAGCATTCACCTTGGCCTCTAGTAGACACCAAACCAATGGAAAGATCCATTATTATGCCCCATTGTATCCTGAATGGGTAGCCCCATTGTAGCCTGAATGGCTAGACTCAGAAGACCTGGCACTGTCATGATAAAGGTAGGCTGAAATTCTTGCCTTCTAATTTTCTGAAACACTAGAACATAGTGCATAGAAATAACTGCGATTGAATTGAGTGAAATAAATGCTCTCTCATTGGTCTGGAATGTTCTCTCATGAAGGGGAAAGTCTTCATTATTTTTCAAAATCTAGCTTAACTATTACCTTCATCATGAAGCTGCATCTGCGCCTCCCAACTTTGTATTATCTCCTGTGGATAGAAGGTATCTTCTGATTATAGTAACCTGGGAACTTTATTATAATTCCTTTCAGGGAAAAGGTAATTTCTCGTTCATTGTATATTGTTTCAGTATCTCATTCAGTAATCTTTCTACTTCAGATACTTGAGAAACTTCAAGAAATAAAAGATTAACTCAAAGTAAGGCACTGAGTCAACTTGCTGAGGGAAAATATCTTTGGATGTATTTACTCTCTTTACTCTCTTAACTCTCAAGTCACAAGAGGCAAAAGTACAAGAGATAAAAAAATCTATCATATTATTCAGGGTTCTCCAGATAATCAAAATGAATAGGATATAGTTATAGATATTTGTTATGAGGAAATTCCTCACACAGCTATAAAGAGAGAGAAGTCCCAAGATCTGCCATCTGTAAACTGGAGACCCAGGGAAGTTGATGGTGTG
Organism: Manis javanica; assembly: GCF_040802235.1. Taxonomy (NCBI): domain Eukaryota; kingdom Metazoa; phylum Chordata; class Mammalia; order Pholidota; family Manidae; genus Manis; species Manis javanica. The sequence goes on along the minus strand of NC_133157.1, from coordinate 137,133,490 downwards.
ATTCAGCTCAAGTCCAAAGCTCTGAAAACCAGGGGAGCCAGTAGTCAATGGCGAAAACCCCAGTCAAAAGGCAGGAAAATATGGGATGAAATGTCCCAGCTTTAGCAGCAAGGCAGAACAAAAAGAGACAAATACCTCTTTCTTGTGCTTTTTGCTTTATTCAGGCCCTCAACAGATTGGATGATGCCCACCCTCACTGGGCAGGGCCACCTACTTTACTGAGCCCACTAATTTAAATGCTAATCTCACCCAATAACACCCACTCAGACATAACCAGGAACAATGTTTAATCTGAACATCCTGTGGCCAGTCAAGTCAACACATAAAATTAACCACCATGCCTATCCTGCAAACAGAATGTACGGTGACTAAGAGGAATGACAGTGTTGAAATTCTATAAGCTAACACAGCATCTGTGGCACATTTCAAATCATCAGATTAAATGAAGTATGTGGATAGTGGCTTTGGACACAGGGACATTGGAAGAACAGAACACAATTCATTCTCCTCTGCTGAAATCTTTGCATCCTTACAAAATGGTATATATAAACATAAATATATACTGAGCAGTTACCATTGTATTTCTTTGCAGAAAAAAAACAAAGAATGCCCATCAGGCAAAGAAGAAACATCCTTGGGCTTGCAAGATGAGTAGAGCAATTCTTTAACACCCTGCAGGATAAGGATGAGACAAGCAGTGAAGTAGTTGTCCTCACTCTTAACATCGACACAGACAAGTGTGCACTCCCTTTTGGAGACAGTAAGAGGGATGCTTGAAAAATAGATTACTTGACAATCGTTATCTTGAATTATAAATGTGAACAGTAAGACATACATGCTACTGACGTTTTATTATTTGCTTAAAAACTTTCAGTTAAGCTCCAGCCCTGTAATTAATTATGCTTAATGGATTTTCGATTGCTTTAATCTCACTTCCAGTGATAATTAACACCTATCAATTCTCACTACAAATGAGAGAGAGATTTCTGAGAAAGGGCTAGACTCAGAAGACCTGGCACTGTCATGATAAAGGTAGGCTGAGAAAAGCTAAAGATTTTATAAACTGAACTTATTTTTCTGTTGCCCAATTTAACCCAGTAGAACTTAAACACAGTCTATCTACACATTAAAATAAATTAAACAAAAATTGAAACTAAAAAGTTGATGAATAGTGAAGATTTTATCAGGTGAAAAATTTTCATCATTGTATAGGCCCCTGGCAAATTCATACACCAAAGTAGAGAGTAAACCAATAAAGAAAACTTCATAGGCCCATAGCTGCAAAAGTAGATTTTGTAATAGATCAAATGAAACCCAGCAAATGGCTAAGCTGCATGGTGACAAACACTGTAGTGTGATAGACTGCAAGCTCCTTGAGGTCAGGGACTCTGGATTATGGTGCAAATATAGAATAATTGTTAAGGGCACAGAATCCAAAGGCAGACAGGCATTGTTCAAAGCTCTGCTAGGCCACTTTATTGGCTATATGACTTTTGGAAAGTCATTTAATCTTTCTGGGCATCAGTTTATGAAATAAAAACCAGAATGGGTCCAGTTTCATATCATCATTACGAAGATTATAATATGCTAATTGGAGCAGTGCTAGCTAATATTGTGTGTTAACAAAATGTTACCTTTATTATTATTCACAGTATTGTCTAGCACAGTGCATTACAAATAATAAATAGGGCATAAAAATAGTTGTTGACACTTCTGGTAGAGAGACTGAAAAAACATTGTCAGCAAACTTACGATGTGACACTAAATTCACATAAATTGTAATGTAGCTGTTAGCATTGCAGTCTGGTCATAAAACAAAAATTTATTGAGCATTTATGATGTACTAGGTATACATAGAATAGTACACACAAAATATAACTGTAAAATAAAAAAATGTTTCACAAGTCAACACACCTTTTATCACAAATTAATTATCACTGGAATAAAATAGCAAAATTACAATAATTCACCTTCAGAGACAAAAACCTATGTTTTAGTAAAAAGGACTGGAATAAGCAATAGGCTTTTTTTTTCTTTGGTTTCTTTCCTTTTTTTTTTTTTTTAAGCAATAGACTTTTAAATAAGAAAAATGTAATGTGAACTAATACATCTAAAGTACTGACTATACTTCAAGTGCAAATCCACAATTCACAGCAACTCTATGAACTGAGAACTCTCTCTCTCTGTAAGATGAGATATTAAAGAAGCAACTTGACCAAAGATTCAAACACAGCTAGTCATGTTCCAGAGTCTATTTTCTTTCCCACTATTTTCCTAACAGAGGCAAGACAAATAGAGACCAGTAGAGACTCGACTAAGTAAAAAATTGAATCAGAAATGGAAACCAAATATATTTTAGATATGAATATTACATACTCAAAATACTGAAAATCAATCAGGAAGATGCATAAAAATATAAATGCATAGATGAAGGTGAAGAATAATAAGGCCCAACATAAAAAGTTGAAACAACAGATAAATTGGTGGACTTTAATATTCATGTAAACAAAATAACAGGCCAGATGAAGTATGATGAAAGATCTCAGGAAAAATTCATAAAAAGACACTAATGAATTTGTACAAATGGCAGGTAGGGAAGAAAGATACAAGGAGTAGAAATACACTAAAATTTGTGACATAACATTTGGCTTTAAATATCTCTGAAATTTCAAAAGCCAGAGTGGTAGCTATTCGTACTATTTTCATTAAAAAATTCTCCATCATCTAAAAATTGAATTCTTTCATTGAGTAGGGAGCATTGGCTAATCAAGATCCATGACAAAACCCACCTTAAGGAAATGCAAGTCAAGTTTCCTATTACCTAGATTTCAAATTTGTAGAGAGGTCATTGCTGTGGTGTCTGGAGCAAGAACTCTCTTGAGCCCCCGCTGATAATGTGAGTTATTCATTTTCTGAACACATTCTTTGTTGAGGTGAGTAAGCATGGAAATCAAAGCAAGATGTTCTTGGAAAGGATAAAAAACAGTTAAACAGCAAGTCATTATATTGGCAAATACAGTCAGAACTCGATCAGTACATACGGTTTCAGCTATCTGTGAAGAAAAGAATAAGAAAAGGGCTATTGGATTCCACCACCACCACCATCATCACCTATTAAATGTCTTGCTCTTTGTAACTAGATTTTTTACAATCTGCCATAAAGAACTACATTCTTACAGCTAATTCTATGTAACCCATCACCATTTATGTAATGTAAATCCATCACTCATCACTCACATAAGTGTAAAAAATATCTAGGCAAATATTGCTGATGACAGCTAACTCATGCCATGTAATATATTAGGTAGAGCAGTCAATGCCTGTATTCTTTACCTGAAGATTTTATTAGCAGTGATATAGATATTCTTCACCTGAGGTTTTTCATTCACCAGGATAATAATTAAAAACACAGACATGCAACCAAAAAAAGGTATGTGGTACCAGACTACATTTAACAAAAAATAGTATTGGTTTAATGTTTCCTGTTTTAACTGAAAATCAGGGTCAGAGATTCTAAATCCTGTCATGGTCTATATACCATTAACAGTTTCAACTTGATGCAGTGAGTACTCTTTATGCCTTCATTGCTTCAAGGACATCACTGATGAATTACTTATTATCATGGAACTGGATAAACAAAGAAAGCTATTCAAAAAAGGAAAGCCAATAAGAATATAATAATATAAAAACAAGGAGCCTAATCTGTTTCAACAAACATGAGCATGCACCTTCCTTATGCCAGAAATGTGCAAGGATGACGATTGCAGAGGTAAGTAGAAAATTCTTGTCCCAGGTTTGCCACCTCAGGAGAAGGACAGAAGGACCCAGCCCACTGGCACTAAGTGTATAGTCAGGGATGTCCAGGAAAACAGAATGATAGAATATGGTGTGTATTGGTGTGTGTGTGTGTGTGTGTGTGTGTGTGTGTGTGCACAGAGAGAGAGAGATTTATTTTAAGGAATTGGATCACATGACTGTGGAGGCTGGCAAGTTGAAATCCACAGGGTAGACCAGCAGACTAGAGGCAGTCAAGGCCCATGGCAGTCAGCCAGCAGAAAAGGGCGTCGACTGACTGGATGAGATGCCTCCACTTTGGAAGACTGCCAAACAATCTGCTTTACTCAAAGTCTCCTGATTTAAATGTTATTCTTATCTGACAAATATGTCTACAGAAACATCATGAATCCTGTTTAGGTGCTATGGCCTTGATGCATAAAATTAATGATCACACTGAGGACAAGGACTATGACATGAGTGCAATATGTTGAATTTGTGTTGAGTTGAGAATAAATTATGTGAATTTAAAAAATTTGATTCAAACCCTTTTTTCATTTTGAGCTTTAAAAATATGATTTTTAATCAGATATTAGTGGGGGGAAGCAAAATTATTTCTAAATCAAAAAGATTTAGGAAGGCATGTTTTGTCACATAAACTACAAAAAAAACAGAAGAAAATGAAGTGTCTGTGAGGCCCCTATTTTTAACAGGCTTTAGATCTTACTGAAATAAATTGGGAGCTATTCATAGTATTGCTTCATGGATTAGAGCTTATTTAAATAGCCATCCAAAGACACCATACGAAGACCAGGAGCTCACAGTAAAGGAAACGCCAGCCTATGAGCACTAGACCTGAATTCTACCTGGCTCACTGGGTTGAAAGAAGCAAAGCAAAGAGACAGTGCCTGCTCAGTCAGGAGGCTTCCCCATAAGGCAAAGAAGCAAGGCAAATGGCCCTTAGGTTTATGGAAAACATGGCAAATGCTAAAAAGAAACTCTATTGCATTGAAGCAGTAATATAAACCAAGACCTCACAAACGGGGGCTCAAAAAATATCATAAAATTGTGAAACAGTAGTATATAAATGAATACTGAAAGCCCAAGACATGAACCCAAACAAAATCAGACTTGCCAAGATAATAATTTGGCAGTGTGCCAAAAGATGCTTTCAAACACTAGTCTCTGATCTCCCATTTATTTGATTCTCGGAGAGTGTTTCCAGAGAAATGCTCAAATATGTGCTCTGGGCACATGACTTTTGCCTCTCCCTCCTAAGGTAGTGTTAGGCAGGAAAATAGATATGAGCAGGGTGGAAAGAGAATAAAACCAGGAAACCCACTAAAAAAGACCCAGAGTTAATGAATTAATTAGTTAAAGCTCAAAAAGCCAGGAGTAACTTGGCCTGGAATGTTTGAATATTCCCCAGATAAAGGAGGGTACCTCAGGATAGCCCATGTCTTTATTGTGTTAATAATGCAGGCCCAGCTTATTTTTTAACTTTACCTATATACTGTTTTTAACTCCTTCAGCCCTAATCAAGTAATTTGCAACCTGGGAAACTAATTTAGCAAAGAGGTCCAGCCATAAACCACATAGTAAAAGGTAGGAAGGATTCTACCTTAAAGATAAGGTTGCATTTTAAAACCCAGGAAGTTAAGAATAAGATTCCTAATGTACTCTTTAGCAAACAATTACTCAGCCCACCTTGGGGGCTGGGCAGGCAGTCTTAATCAATATGCTCCTAAACCAGGAAGCTGCCATCCTGGGAGGGGACCACAGCAGTAAATTTCCTATGTTAATTTTTCAGAATTACCCAGAGGATTAATAAGAAACTTAATGTCTTATCAAGATAAACATCTTGAGACCACTTAACAAGTCTACACTCCCAGTCCTTGGTCACATTCCTGAAAAATCCTTAAAACGGGGAACCCCCAACTTTCCAGCATGCACCTCTCTCTAGGGTTGCCTGCACATTGTAAGTGCCTAGACTTTCTCTCTTCCAATAAAGCTTAAACCTTTCAAGGCACCTCTCCTCCCTGAGCTCACCTGCTGCACTTTTTCTCTCTTCAAATAACTTTAAATAAAACTTTTACTCTGCTTCACTACTGTGTCTCTGCCCTTCAATTCTTTGTTGTGTTGGGGACAAGAACCAAAGAAAATACACAACACTCCCCCCAACAGTAAGAAAGTCGAGGAAGTAACCATCGGCAAAGTTTGATCTACTACAGCTGTGGTAGGTGATGTAATGCAACAGCCAGAAGTTGGTGGCACCTTGTCTGTTCTGGCCATTGCTGGTCCCACACCACCTACCAGGATTCATGGAACCCCAAGCATGCCTCTGCTTCTGCCAGGCCAGCCCTCATCCTGCCAGGACACAGCTGCCTTACCACCACACATAGCACAAGAAGCCTGTCACCATGTTGACCTCATGTCCCCTCACACTCAGTGCCATGTGGTTGCTCCATGTCTGACCATTAAGGTCAGCTTGGCTCATCCTATAGTCAGACCTGTCATCACTTCCAGCCCTATCCTTCACCTCTTCCTCTACCCCTCTGACCTCAGCAACACTCCACAGAGGCTCACATTTGCTTCCGAATGACCCTTGACTAAAACCTCTGAGCCTCAGGGAGGCTGGGGAAGCATAGGGGATGCTGGTGTGTGTCCAGCTGCCAATGGCCTGCCTCGACCTGCCATTCTCAGCCTCCTTCAAAACCAATTACAAATTATTTTTGTAAAACCATTGCAAGCAATGGCATTTTTCCCTACAGTCTAATGGAAAATCAGAAGGTGACCTTGGAGCTAATTTGCTGTGTGATTCCAACCAGTCCTTGGAGTACCTGAGTCTCAGCATTTTCTCTGGTCAGAAGGAGTTGATGGGAGTTCCAGACTCAGGTCAATGGGAGCCATGTGACCCACAGCAAAAGCTGTGCAGCAGGGAGATGACTCAGCTCCTGAGTTCAACCAGTATGAGCTATTACTGCTTTTTATTTATGTAGACGGTGCATGTTGCATTACAATGACCCAGGACAGGAAGTCCTACTCGAATGCCATTGGCAGTGATGTGGGTGTGCTGCATCTCAGGTTTTTCATTTACCAGGATAATAGTTACAAACAGACTTGTCAACAAAAAAGAGACAATATTGAAAATTCTGCTTCAGGAAGAAGGCAGTCAGGATGCAGGAACGATAAAGGACCCCAACGGGGACTTATTAGAGTAGAGAGCACCATCCCTTGGTTTCCCCCAACTGAAAGTTAGCCATCCACAGTGGGATCCAAGCTTCCATAAACCAATATTGGGGGAAAGAAGTTTCTTTTATTATTTGATAATGCTGGCAAATCTTAAATACAATATTTATTGTATGTAGTGTTTCTGCAGACTCTTGTTGCCTGGCAGATGGCACTAAATAGGCATCTCCTTTACAGAGGGCACAGCTCTTGGGGAGAGAAAAGGCCAGCTGTGTGTCTGAAGTAGAGTCTGCAGAAAACAAGACCCATACCTCCCCAGGTAGCCACCAAGCTTTAGCTAAAACAGTAGGTCAGATTCCTATTTCTCCAGTTGTTTTATTCTTGCCCAAGATGGCTGCTAATACTCTGGTAACAACAAAAATAAAACAGTTTCCAAGATGGTCTTTTAATATCTCCTGACACCCTTTCCCTCTTCTTTGTAGCACTGTTTCTGTTGAGGCTCATAGCCACATGAAGGCTAGGGATTTTTCCACATTTCCCTAATCAGTAGAAGACCTTCACCATTCTACCTGAGAATGAAAGATCCATTATTGTATTGCACACCAACAAGAGGCAGAGGTGGGCACATCTATTGTCTTTACCCAGGGAAACAGACCCAGAAAGTCACACGAGCCATTTGTAGCAGTACGGAGCTGGAACAAGACCCAGCTCCAGCTAGAGCTCTATACAGTTTGCAACTTTTCCCCTTCCATTCACTTACATGTAATATATGTGAACGTCTATCTACCCTTTACATCTGTCTGAGTGTTTGTGTGTGCACTCCTTAAAACAATTCATGGTGCCATTTGTACCACAGCATTTTATAGCTATAGATATCAACATATGCAATTTACTCAAAGATAATGTAACAGGATCAAATAGATTACTTTTCAAAATCATATTTCTAATTAGTATAAAAAGTGTGATCAAAATCTATATTTGTACAGATCAAAACCTGTATATTTGCTAGAACTGGGTTTAGAACATGCAGTGCAATCCTCTGTTATCCACTTCCCTGTTGATTAGCTTTTGTATTATCTTGACACTTCAAAATAATTATGGTTTCTTTTGCATTTCAAAAAGCCAATATGAAGTCCATTATTTATGCTCAATAGATATTATTGTTTGTGATACAGCCTGGACAGAGGACCACCTTTTTGAATAAGCCCACCCACCACCTCAGAGAAAGCTAGGCTTCATCTTACTAAGGCTACAAGTATCTCCCAGAAGACACTTAATAAGCCACAAGTCCACCTTTTTCCCTGACCCATCCCCTCAAAAACCCGCCAAAAACCCTGGCCATAAAAAGCCTCTTAACCTGTAAGAGACACTTTCTTTGTTCTGCTGGCCAGAGCAGAGCAGCCCCTCTCAGATTCAGCAGTAAACCTGCTTGGACTGTTGAAGTTCACATGCCTTCTTTTCCTTTCAGTTAGAGTAAATCCACACAAATTGAGAGTCAAGGAAAACATAATTTTTTTCCAGATTTATTGAGATATAATTGACATAATGGCATTCTTTACAAGTGCTGTCTTATAACAAATTCAAGAAGACTATAAACTGAATTTGTTATTGGACAGCCCTTGTAAAAAATGTCATCATTACAATGTCATGCGCATATGAATATACAGTTAATATCTAATGTTCTGCATACATGTACTCTATTTGAAGCATTGAATCATGTACTTAATAAAAAGCTTAGTTATCTTTAGGGACTATTTGTAAAACAAATATATTCTTTAAACAAAAAATTATAGAAATTAGGTTCACAGATCAGTTCACGATTCCAGTTCCATTCATTTTGTTTCTATAATGTACATTATGGAGAATGCAGATTAAGTCTCAAGCGGATTTTGAGTTCCAGTGTTGACACTTTCTAGCTTTAAAATTGTAAGTTACTAACTTCATGGCCCCCAGTTTTCTTATCCCAAAAGTGAAGGGGATAAACTAGAAATTCATATCCACTTCAACCTTAAAAGTGTCAGATGGAATTTAATACAGGTGGGCCAGTGGGCTTGCTCTGCAGACAAGGAAAAGTCACAATATGTATTCTAGGAACCGCATATAAACAGTAATGCACTTCCACATGAAAACAGGCACAAATGTCCATAGAAGCAATATACATAATAGCCAAGAAGTGGAGACAAAATTTCCATCAACTGATCAACAGATAAATAAAATTTGGTGTTGCCATACAACATAATATACTTGGTCATAGAAAGGAATGTATTTCTGATACATGTTACAATGTGGATAGACCTTGAAACCATTACACTAAATGAAAATGCAAGTGTAAAAGCACCTATTATATGATTATATTTATAAAAATAACAAGGAAAAGCAAACCTATACAGACTAAGTAGATTAGTCGCTGTGAAGGGCTGGGAGTGAGGAGAATGGGGAGTGTGTTAGCAGATAGGAAGTTTCTATTTAGGGAGATGGAGTATTCTAAAATTAGATGATGCTGATGGTTGCACAACTCTGTATATGTACTAAAAGTCAGTGAATTGTACACCTTTAAATAGGTGAACACTATGGGATGTGAATTGTACTTCAGTAAAGCTACTACAAAAAAAGGACTCTATCAAGAATATCTCTGTGGAAAAACAATTTAAAGGCCTGGCTGTTGTTGACACCAGGAATATATGGAACATATGTTCACTAAAATCTTAGCCTTCTGGCAGTAAGAATTAGGGACTCCAGGTCAATGATGCCTGATTTCTCAATGATATTTAATAATAGCATAAAATAAAAAGAAAGGACTTTCTCCTCTTTTTTCCTCCTTTCCTGCTATTCTGCACCACGCTCCATTTCAGAGGCAGCAGGAGGAAGAGAGCCCTCAGCACACGTGGATTATAGATCATTTTCTTGTGAATATAATTTCTATAAATCAGAAAATGTCTACAATGTCTTTAACAATTATAAATAAAAATACAAGAATGTGCCCCACTTATTTTTAGTAGTTAAGAAATACTGAAAGAAACAGAAAACTCAGAAGAGCTAATTAGATGAATTAAATTTCCATATTGCATGAAGAATCATATTTTCCACATGGACTAAAAATTCAAAAAGCATGATATTGAATGCTTAGAAGCATATTTTCAAAATCATGAGATAATTTAAGCTCTGATTGAAGCTCTATTTTCCCTTTTATGAAGGCCATAATCTCTGCTTTGGAGAGCCAAATGGAGAAGTATTTCTCTAATAATAAGTATCATTTTGTACTCCATGATCAGTAATGATTCACCTGTGATTATATGCTTTACTATTTTCACCTAAGAATGATCTTAATTAGGTTCCACAGTAGCAAATTCTTGGAGTAGAAGAAAAACATTCACAAGCAAATCACCGCTGGAGCTGAAGGATGGCCTCCTTGGATGGCTGTCTCTCTGCACTGGCCGCCATCTCTCTCCCACCCTGTCAGAGGTGGGGGCCTCTGTGCTGGCAGTTCGCCTTTGGTTTGGCCCCACAGTGGATGTGAAGTGCTGACTAGAGTTCTTTCAGGAGGGCGCTGGCCACAGGCTTCAGCACCCGGCTTCCCTCTCATCTACCTCCCTTTCATCGTCTCCCTGTGTGTTTGAATTCCTGACCGCTTACTAAAACCAGTTGAATCTTTCATTGTGGATGTTCAGGGTTAGACATAGGACAGCAGAGATATTAAGGGCAAGACCTCTAATACGCTTCACACGCCCCACGTCATCCGCATAACCTTAAAGCCACTACCTCCCCTGTCCTCCAGCTCTTCCGAACACAACACTAGTGCAAGAGGAAGGTAATACTCTGGCTGGTATTCCAGTTTTTACTTTTATCTGTGTGTCTGTCGGAAAGTAACTGGGGGCACTAGGTCTCCTGGAAAACATTTTTTCCTGCTAGCCTATCCCTGCCAGACATTTTCCTCACCACCACCCTCACCCTCTGACAACGCCAACTGCTCAAAGCTACTGCATGCAACATACAGCAGCAATGAAGAAAAGAACATACAGGAGATTCATATGGGAAACATCAATGCATGTAATTACAATAAAGAATATACTGTGGATAGGACAGCCATAACTAAAATGAACTCAGGGAAATGTATTTTGCTGATTTTGCTGTTCCCATTCTTACTTACAGAGCACCGCTGTCTCCTGGGAAGTAAGTGAATGAGACAATGCATACCTATCCACAGGTCCCCCTGCAAACCCCCGCTAGGTTGCAGAGGCAACCCTGTCTTTAATGGTGTGGTTCTATTGGGCTATGATTCTGAGGGCCCTGTTTTTCTTATAGGTTAATAGGATCTGCCTTTAAAAGGCATGAATCAGTCACTGCCTGTCTAAGTTAAGACCTCATTTACCCTAGTTCTCGAGGTCCCACTTTCATATATATGCATGGAGACAAATGTGAGCAACAGTCTTGGCAGTGCAGTGCCCAGGGCTGTATGTGGGCACTTCGATTTACTACCACACCAGCCTGAGCCCCCACATTTGTTTTAACTCAGGTTCATGGGCTAGGTTAGCAGCCTATTTAAAAAACAGCAAAACAAAGTGGGAGATATACAGTTATTTAGAAAGATCACATCTTGCAATTGAAATAATTCAATCAAAGGATACAGTATAGGTTGTTTCAGGTTTTGCCTCAATTGCACAAACTGGCTCAGTGGGATTCTTCAACTCACTAGTCGTACAATGCATTTTGCTCATACTCCTAAATTATGTCTTTATTATTACACATGTAAAAGTAAGTAAAATTTCTGCCTGCAAAATGTAAAATAAACCAGATAAGAATTTTAAATCTGTATGTTCTTTGTATCAATGACTTGATAAATAGCAACTGATATATGTAACACAGTAGGAGAAAAATTTGGCATAGAAAAGAAATATGTCAATCAGAAGAAAGAAAAGAAAAACAGCATTGAAATTGAGATTTTTATATATATATATATATTATATATATATATATATCTTAAAATTCTTTTTGCAAGAGTTAACCTGTCTTATAATAGGCAAGCCTGGGAAAAGCTCACACATAAATGGCATTTGTCTCCATGATGAAATCATGATGAATGTGTGGCAAATCTGCTCAGTAGTGTGGGTGACCACAGTGGTTCTGCAGTGCCAGATTTTGTCCTGGTCTGTTACACGAGAGAGTGGTGCCCATGAAAATTAACATTTCAAAGCAGAAAGTCCACTAAAATCAAAGGAATGTGATTAAGTGCTTGGTAAAAGTAGATCACATTAATCCACTTCCCATTAAAGATAAGTAAGTGATGAAAAGCTCCTGGATGTGTGTTCACAAGTCCATTTGTAACTCTAAGAGCTTTGCTTCTTGTCCATGCACTTCAATTTGCAAAGCAGCTAAAGCAGGGGTCTCACCACAGCAAACGGCTTCACCCCTCCTCATCCATCACGACAATGGACACATGGAGCCAGACACTGAATGTGCCTGCCACAGAACCGTGATCCACTGTCAGGTGGCTGGGGCGCTGAGACAGAGCATCACTTGACTGCATGAACACACTCTAATGAGCTTATTTTTGGTTAAAAAATTATGTTAACCAGCTAAAAGAGAAAAAGTTATCTGTCCAGTCACTATATACAGCAGATTTCTGAGGTAACTGAATATACATTGACATATATTATACACTCTGTAGTCTTGAAGGGAAATGAAGTAGGCCAAATATTCTGGCTGAGAGTGTTTTCACTCATGCCATTGGTGGATTATGAACCTTTAGGAAGCAAGAATACAAAAGATACCTAATATTAAAATAATGCCAGGCATAATTATTCATTTGATATTCATGGAAACACTTCAAATTTGTTCACATTTTTGGAGTCATTAATAAACATTGTCAAAGATGCCAGTTAACAAACACTTCTGCCTAATAGAATGCTAGATAAACGTTTTCAATATATGGATCTTAAATAACTAGAAATACTGTTAATTTTCTGATTTCTTTGAAGCAAACAATAAGACAAATATTACTGAAAGTACTATTGCAAACTAAAATACATCAATATTCTCTTTTTTTAAAGATATAAACTATGAGGGAAAACATGTTGGCCTTTTTCTGAGAAATACTCTGAACTTGTAATAATAAAAATAAACTTTGCCATTTATTTTACAGCTCAACATTTTGTAAGCAGGAAGGCTACTGACTCAATGAAGAAGTTCTGTCATGCAAAGTTTCAAGAAGATAGCAGATCTTATTAGAACAATAAATTAAAGACAAAAAAGGAAAAAGAAGATACACTTCTAATTATCTCAAGTTTTGCTTTTGGCTCCATATTTCCCCATTAAAATTTAACACCGATTTAAGTAAATATAAATGGGATCAGTTGCCTTTCTCCTTCTCAATAGGAGCATTTACAAATTGGCCTTATTTACCATCCTTACTAGACATTATAGCCTAAAATCATTTCTGTTGAGGAGAGCTGTTGGTGACTTTCATTTTTGATAGATAGTTACTAATTTTATGTTTGTACATAGTCCATTTAGCTATGGACATCTCTCTGAATGAAGTCTGATAATTTAATTAATATACTTTAAGGCAATAGTATTCATTTAAATTTTATTGTCTAGCCATTTGGGATTTTCCCTCTGGTTGAGCTTCCTTTAAAAGTTAGCCAGTCAGTTCCCAGTTATAAGGGAGGTAAAGAACAAATTTTAAAAAATGTCAGATTTTCACAGCTATTTCTATACAAAGCATTCTCCTAACATTTCTGATCGTATCTTCTACTCCTACATTGCCATCGAGACACAGCAGATGATTCCAGTGCTTAACTTTATTCACTGAAGACATACAGTCAACAGACATTATGGCACTTGCATTTCTACTTGTTTATTTTTTAATCACAGGACATTTTAATTTCAAATATAACAGAAGTGCCTGTAAAACAAGAGAGGAAGAGACAACAGCAGCCAACAGTAGCCGCTACATGAAATGAAACCATTTCATAAGTCTCTCACACAGTGTCAAAACTGGATTTGTTCCTCTGACATGGGGCATGTTTTCCCTCACTCGGTGGAAGACGCAGCCTCAGTGAAAACAGCACTAATCACTATATAAGGCTTGTCATTTCTCAAGGTGATTTCCAGTGTCTAAAGTGATTTAATTCTCATCATACCTTGAGGAGATCACAAAATAGATATCTCCTACTTCCCCTTTGTATTCATATACCATTAAAAACAAAGAAGTAAAGAGAGTATGAGCTCCATTACCTTGATATGGAGTATTTTGCTCTCTGTGCCAAGCATCTTGCATTCGCTCCTTTGGCCTCTCCACACCTTCCCACCCTCCTTACTGCAGCAGGACACCGACCTGTGTGATTATGCCACAGGCTCCCATCTCCTATAGCTTTCTTCTGAGCTTATTTGGCCAAAAGCCACCAGCAAAAGGACATGGAGGGAAGGAGGAAAAGGATAAGGACAGGCCATGCAGCTCTGGTTCCCTGCACGGTCTGCTGTCCCCATGGATGAGGAGTGGTGACGCATTATGTGTCAGTCCCTTTGAGGGAAAATTCCTCTAATTTGACAAGCCATACTTCTCCTGCTGGGACCCTTCCAGCGTATCTTTTGCTGGTTTATGCTACTCTATCTTCTCTCTAAATGCTGGAATTGTGCAGATACATTCTGCTTCATCCATTCTTGTGAATATAAGTCTCACCTATAGGCTGATGATTTCTAAATGGACATACCCAGTGCAGCCACCTCTGAACTCCAGATTCATACACCTGCCTACTTACTGACATTTCCATCTGGAAGGCAACAATTTTATCAACAAGGATATGCCTAGTACTGTACACTTGTTTTCACCTATCACACCATCCAACACTTACTCCTAACCAAATTATCTTCATTTTAGTACACTAGATTCAACCAGTTAGTTGGCCAAGGAAAAAACCTAGGAGGTTACTCCTGGACCCTTCTTTATTGTCCCCATCAAATCCAGTCTATCAGTAAGTCCTATATATTTGGTTCCAGTAACACATTCAAAATCTACCCGAATCTGTATTTTTTGATCCTATATAGTGTGACCTAGACCCTCTCAGTGGCATCAAACTGCACCCGGTCCCTCCCTCCTCCCTCCCAGGTCAGACATTTCTTCACAGTCACTGATAAAACAACAACAAAGGACATATTATGTCACTCACCTGTCTCTCTATCCTACTCTAAACTGCCGCCCTCATTCCCAAGCAGTAGCCCCAGCAGCCTCTCACTGGCTGAACTGGCCAGGATCCCCCCCTTTCCACACCTGGGTGTGCGCTGTTTCTTTTATTGGGGAAGTTCTCTCTGCTGTCCTGTGCAGGTCTGGTTCCTTCTCTTCCTAAAGGAAGTCTTCTCCCTCTACATTCTCATCAGGGCTTTGCAGCATTTCATACAGAGCACCAATATTTACTTTATAGAATTTCACATGGTCTAGTCACTGTTTTTCCTCAGAAGCTCTGGGAGAAGAGAGGCTGAGTCTGTTCTGGGTAGGGATGGGATTGGTTTTTCATGATATAGCATAGTGTACGGTACCTGGGAGTAGAATAAAGACAAACAGTAAAAGTAGCTTACTGTAAGGAAAATTTGTTTGTTCGGAAGATATTTAAGTCTAAAATGGTATTTCTGGCAGAAACCTTCCTTGGACTCTGAAGGCTCCATGAGATCAAATCAGTTCCAATTATTTCATAACACAACAAGCAGCAGAACAGTTCTGGGTGATACATTCACTGGTGACCATCCTTGCTGCTCTCTGTGTCCACAAACGGCCTTAAGAAGTTAAGTGGATATCAGCAGAGCTGTACTTCCCGAGAACAGGCTGCCAATTGCTGGCTATGTGCCCAAGGCCAGGGTACACTCTCTGTCCACAGTACAAGGGGAGAATTATGTCTTCCTCTAAAGGTTCAGGAGAACTCATTTAGATATTTTATTTAAACCCTGGATATTGTAACTGTTCAGTTAATGACATTTTTTTTCTTGGTCCACTGATTATTTCTCCTTTGGCTGGTAAAATAACACTGCTTTCACCTTTGAAGAATTTATACTATAGTGTAATAGTATGATGAATTCAATGTCAGGAAACTCAATTTTTATTCTTACTTTGATCAGTAATTAGCTGTGTAAAATTGGAGTAAAGACAATCTCTCAACTTCACTATCCCTAAAAATGAAATTATTGGAATAGATAAACTCAATATTACCTGACAACTCTAAGCTTATAAGAGGTTTATGAATAAGGAAAGAAAAAAATAACTTTGATATTGTCTAGACAGCACATTAATATCATTTTTAATTGAAAAAATAGTAATATGTGAGCTCCTCGCAAATCAAGAAATGCACAGTTTCAAAACAAGGACAATATTTTCTGGAATTTTGGAAGAAACTCACATGTCTCAGAGCTTTGAGAATTGAAGAAAGCTGGGGAGCATTTGGTGTATCCCACATTTGGCAGATAGTGAAGGTGAAAATTGACAGGTTTTCTACATGCCAAGTCAAAATCAGCTGCCCAGACATCTACTGCATGATCAAATTTATCATTCTGAGAAGTCAGAATATATCCTTTCAATGAAAAAAAATACCAAAGTATTAATAAGTTGTCTCTTACTTGATTGGCAAAGAATAAGCATTTTCCCCGAATTCTTAACTGCATTTCAAAAGGAAAAATAAATGTCTAAATGTTAGTGCAAATAAGACTGAAAATAAATTGTTTATCAATCATGTGTCAGGGAAGATTTGAGATGGTTAGTAATATATTAACTTTGGTTTCTAATAGAAATAAAGCAGCTAACACTTAAGGTTCACCTAGAGAGGAACAGTCTATGAAGATCTAATAAAACTAGCTGCCCTTTGAACTTTCCTTTAAGGTCAAAATTTTCCAGCAGTACCTTAAGAATTTCAACCAGTAATAATTATATCCATAAAAACATTACGAGCTTAGGATAGCTCAATAACTTGAAAGTATGTGGTAAGAAGTATTCCCTATGGTTTTAGAAGCATAGCATTTTTAGGCAACAAGCTACCTATGAACAAATGGAATTTAAATCTCTGATTTACAATTGAAAAGTACAAAAATCAAACACATCCAATGAGTCCACCTATCATGTAATGCTCTTTCTTTTGAAGAGTCAACATAGATCAGAATTAGTAAAGTTTGTCCCAACTATTTTTACATAGATTCAATGCAATTCAAAATAAGTAACAGTTAAAATCTCATGAGGCAAGTTTCATACCCTTAATTACAGATCTTCTCTTAACAAAACCAGTGAATTAAGGATTAAGCATAAAGGCAACGTTTATGAGCATGAACAAGTCTTTGGTGGACAGCATCCCAACTGGCCTCTTTATCAAACACAAACCAACCACCAGCTCTGTCGAAGGAAGAACTGCTTCTAGATTTATCAGACCTGGAGACAGAGCGGCTTACAGTAATGCTGTCTGGACAGAGAAAAAGGACAGGTTTTTTTGCTACTTGGCCTGAGGAGGTTTTGGGACCAGGGGTGAATTTATGAGAATCAATCCACGTATGATATGGAGAAAGTGGCTATTGGTGCCTCTGGAATCTTCACAGAAGGGTGTCATAGATCTTGGAGGACCCAATGAGCAAAATGAAAAGATGGTCTGGTCTCCATACCCTGAGCCTGGGAGGACTACAGAATTTTTGCTAAGGCAACTGTAGAAAGAAGAGCTTCTTCCAAGGTTTTAGACTGGGACCTTCTGGCCAAAAGAAACTCAAGCATTTTCATTGGTTTTGCTTAACAGCCAAAAGAGACCTTTAGGCTTCAATTATGAATAGCAAAGAAACATTAAGAAATAGAGAAAAAATAAACAAAATGGGTTTTTACCAAAACACAGGTGCTAAGGAGACAGAAGACATTTTTGGAAAAAAAATTATTATAATCATTATATTTAAGGAGATTCAAGTACAACACTCATAAGCCTAGGAAATAACATAATTTTCAAACTAAACTATTCAAAAGACGATTGAGGCATAAAATAGTAATTGTTGAGTGACTTGGCAGTTAAGGTTGAAGAACTATCTTACATTACACAGTAAAAAATGCACAAGACATGATTTATGAGGGAAAGGTTAACAGATCCAAAGGAGACACTCCAGTTTTTGTTAACAGTAGATGTAAGTCTTCATATCTGGTAGGGGATATCCAAACATCTTTACAGTTTAACTTCCCCAACACAAAATGAGGTAAATAACCTCTGATAGTTAATCAATAGTGAAATAATAGACTTTAAGTAGTTTTTGAAGAACTTCATAAATGTTAATTTTAATAATAAAGTATCAGTCCACATGGGTTTTAGTTTACAGAGATCTTATGAAACCAAAGGAAGAGAATAAGAAAGCCATATATGTTCACACTGTAATAGTGCAGAACAAATTGTCTTCTTAATTTTATTTTTAACATGCCAGATTGTAATATTAACAGAGTTTCAAAAGATCCAAAATACATTTATTTGGAGAAAGTTTAAATACCTTTGAGCATTTTTCTTTAGCTTGAGTGATTTGGTCTCTAAGAAGTTAGAAAATGGTCCTATGACAACAGAAACATCACTCCTTAGTTAACCTTCACTGGGGATTTAAAAAATCCTCTAGCAACACATATCTTATCACCAGTTTTCAAGCTTATTAGTTGGAAATGTAAATATATTCATTGACATAGAAAATATCTATATGAGATTAAAGTATCTTTAAGTTTTAAGAAGAAACATCCTTTCTGGAAGGTAATGTTTATAATATGTGTGTGCTTATCAGTGATTGTGGTGAGCAAACCTCCTGACCTCTTATCCTGATAATGATAATGATGACAGTGAAAACCATGCCTTCACCAATATAGCTCTATATAAATTTGCCAAGGGGTTTCACGTGATTTACCTCATCTGAAATTTACAAAGGCATTCTATGGGTAATCTCTTAGAAAAGCATCAGAAATAGCATTTCTACTTTAAAGATTCAGAAAGTGAGTATCAAAAGGAACAAATAATTTATAAAAATATATATGCCCAGCAGATTGCACATCTAGACTTAGGAACAAGGCACCTAACTTTTGGTCTAATGCTTTTTAAAAATCGTTGTATTTTTCCTGTTCCTTGGTTTAATTGCTTATATATGCTATCAAGTTTTTCTTGAGTGCAATAAATGGATCAACTTTTTTCCAGTAATCATTTTAGTGTTCTAAGCAGCCTTTTCATAATATCCAAAATAATTTTAAAGAGATAAGATGGATATTTTGGGAACACTTGTTTTTATTTATATTTTTGCTAATTTATAAATGTGTAATAAGATCAAATTTCCCATTGCCAGTTCATTCTGATTATTTCACTTTCTATGAAATACTATAGAAGAAAAGGTAATGATCATATTCATACAATGAAACATGCAGATACAAGAAGTATAGATATTCTTAATGACAATTCTATTTAAGATATGAATCCAAGAACTCATATAACTATATTTATATTTAGTGTTACTTTTACAGAACTTTTTAATATAAATATTAGGAATGTAAGAGTGTTCTAGAAAAGATCAAACATTTGCTAATACTGTACTTTCATAAAATTGATATTCCCTAGCTTTTTATTTCAGAGGACATATGAATTACGCTGTTTATAGAAAGAAAGCTGTACTTGATTGACCATCCGTATGACAGATATATGTATAGATGTTTAGTACATTAATTTATGCCATTTCTACAGCATCCTAAAAGGTTTGTCTTTATTCTTTTTTTCTTCCAAATGAAAGAAGTAAAACTCAGTGACAAAAGTGATTTGCCTGAGGTCACCCAGATAAGTTAGTGCCCAGTGGATCCAAATCAGGACCTTTCCCTTACATCTTGCTTACAAAAGTAATTTTTTCTGCTGCTCCACTTGCCATATTTATCTCAACACTGAATAATTTGTAATTGTTTTGAGGACAGAAGTCAGCATTTTTACTCTCCTTTAATCTCTTATAGGACTTAAGGAGTACTTAATTTTTAGTAGATGTGTCAAACATGTTAAACATATGTTAAACATAAATAAAATTAAATAAAAGTTGAAAATATGAATATTTATAGGAATATTTATTTTAAGAAGAAAGAACATAGTATGCAATTGACATGAAAATTGAATCCAACTAAAGTTACATCTCTTAAGAATTATTTAAAAGAGGTACAATGTTAATCTTTTCACAGTTTAGATCATGTTCAAATAAAAGGAGGGATTATCATGTAATGCTGATTTTCACAAAACTGACCAGATGCAGATTACATCAGAAGGCCCAATCTGACTACAGAAAAACACTGTGAAACTTAATTCAATATATTAAGTCACTTTCCCCATTTTCCAAATAAGAAATATTCTTTTTTCTGTTTCATAAATAAAAGGAAAGAATCCTGAAGTCACTTACTCTTTATTTCTGTAACATAAAAGATACCATCAACACTTTAAAATTAGTGCTTTTAAATACTTAGAATTATCAAGAACCCCAGTGAAATTTAGTAAGGTTTGCAGTTTTGGGTAAGTGTGTGTATTTCACCACCACACACATCTCCCAGAGCTTTCAAGAAATTATTCGTAGAAGTTCACTGAAGCCTAAATGGGTCAGAACATTATTTTGAATTATTATATCCACGAAGTTAATTTCTAAAATATTTTTTACTTGTGGTAATAGTCTTTAATATGCTTGTGAGCTATTTATGAAAAAATAGCTACTGTAGTAGCTAGGAGTCCAAATTCATCTGGAAAATAAAAGGCTGCTTCAGGTAACTGGGAAGAATATGAAATCTGTAAAAGAGAACTCTTTAGGGAAGTATGAAGTTTCCTTCATATATATACACACACACACACACACACACACACATACACACACATAGATAGAGACAGAGAATAACAGTGAAACATGACACAGATTTTCATTTGGCAACAACGCCTGCCAAGTGCATAAAGTAAACAGGTGTACATGGCAAGATCAGGCATCGCAAGCCCAAAGGTGTTAACTCAGGCTGTCAGCTGTGTGCATTAAGTTTAATGATGTGCAAAGACCTCCCTGGTTGACCTTGAGTGCTATTTTTTATTAAAAATGTGCTCAGTGTTATAATACAAGCAATTATTGTTTAACAATTTTCAGTGGGAAAGTTAGAATTAAGAAGTAACATCAGGCTGTTAGTAATATCAGTTCTAAGTGGAGTTACTGTCTTGGAGCTTCTATGAGATGTAAGAGAGCTGTAAACACCACTTGCTCTGTGAAAGGGTGGGAGGCATGATTGTAGAATAGTGTCATTTGACTTGTTGGGCAACATCAAGTCCTCTCTAAAGGAAAAGCAAGCAGGCAATATTTTCATTATCTCTTGGATGGAAGGTGGGTGAAAGGGAAAAAGGCAAGGGCCATGTGGAACTATCTACTTATGGTTTGTCAGGCTTTGAATGTGAAGAATATGAGCCAGAAGGGTTTATCCTGGAACAATAGATATCCACTCAGAAAGATCCTACGAAGGGGCATTTAACTGATGAGTTCAGTCTACTTAATGTTCTAGGCTTAATGTCCAAGCATTTCCAATAGCACATTAAGTATTATTCCATCAGTTATCTTAATTTTATCAACTCATGTTTATTAAATTTAGACTATTAGTTCTAAGATCATTTCCTCTGGATTGTCATTCCTAATACCTTAGACTTGTATACTTACGGTGGTAGCATCCTGTGTTTCTCAGACCTCATAATATTTATGCAGCACATTTCATATTTCCACTTGCATGACTACATGTTTGATATTTCTCTTGCTCACCAGATGATAGCTTCCATGAAGGCAGGGTGGTGACTGCTTTGTGTTCTCCATCCCTAGCACAATACTGGGAACAGTACAGGCCCTCAATAATTATTTACAAACTGTCATTTCATGAAAGGAACTGCACAGAAAAGTCATCTGTCAAATGCATTGTCTCATCTTGAGCAAATTTAAAAGGAGTTCAAATGTTAGAAGAGTTTACTTGGTAATTCTACAATCAGAACCAATTATTCAGTTATATGGATTACACACTGTATATAATCAATTTAAGAGATAAAGCATATTGGAATAAGGGTGTATCTGCCACTGTGGCTAGATCAGCCGGCCCTGTTGCTGCTTAAGACAATATTTCTCAGCTCAATCTCCTTTTTCCTAAATCAGTCAAGTGCTGTTTACCTCAAAAGTGGACATAGCCTTTCTTCAGATCCGTTATTCCATTTCAGTCTCTGGCCTGATATTCTCTAACTATTATCTGGGGTTCTCTGCCTTTTTTTGCTCACTTGGTTCAATGCATCTGATGAAGACTGCCTAGTTCATAGACCCAGTTTCCAAGGTCTTTCTGGGCATTTAGTGTGCTATGGTACCATCTCCAAGATCCAGTGCACAGTTTCCCTATAATGCGTTGGTTCATTCCCAGCACCTCAAATTTCAGGGACTTCAGTTTATAAAGATGAAATCCTAACAGAATCAAGTCCCCAAAGCCAAGAATTCATCTCATGCTACATCAAATCCAGGTATCTTCTAGTGCATTATTTTATTTATTGTGTTTCTTAAATATTTCCTATTTTATTTCATTTCACTTTATATATTTCACTGGACCTTGTATTTTTTTTTTTAAATAAAAGGCAGAGAAGGGGTGCTCCCATACAATGGGAGTCTGGACCTTCTCAGGATCTGCTGTCTTCTCAAGAAGCCCCATGTTTAGAATTTCTTCTGAAACTCAATGCTCTTTGGAAGAAGAGAGCAAGTGAGGGTGCGCCTCTCTAAAAAAGAATAGATATGATAGATAAGCACAAAACATACTAAAGATCTAGAGGACAAGATGATCAGTCTGATTACTTTAAAAGCCTTATCAACTGCTAGCTTGGAAGAGTCAAAGCCAACTGAAAAGGCTTATGGTAGAATTTAATGTACAAAAAATAAAGTGTAGTACATAACTCTTATTAAATATATGAACAGTTATTATGTGCTTACTAAGTGGTCAAGGGCAAGAGGCTTTAAAATCTGTGATAAAAACCATAAGCTATGGCATTCTATCATTCAATAAAACTGTTTACTGATATCTGACTAAAATAGACAATGTACAGATAGGATACTAGTGGTTAAAAAAATCTGAAAAGATTCTAAAATTTACTATTGATGATAAATACAAATGCAAATGCCAACATGTTCATTTTTACCCAACAGAATGGCAAGATCAGAGTGGAGTATGCCAAAGCTTATCCAGAATATGAGAAAATGGAAATCCTCATACTCTAGTGGAGAGATTATAAATTCAAATAGCCATTCTGGAAAATTGTCTGGCAGTACTTGATGAAATTAAAAATATGAAAACATTCTGACCCAGCAAAACCCATTAGTCAATATAAGACCTGTGCAAGAAATTTGTTACACTGCAATGCATGGTATCTGTTCATGCAAATCAAGCTGCAGGCCCATCTCTAGGAGATAGACAGGTAACATGTGGTAGGTCAAGAGTGTGGAATACTACGCAGCATTAGGAGTACTGAACTATAAGTGTATAAACAACGAAGTAATTATCTTCACCAATATATTGCTGAAGGAAAAAAGTGATAAACAGAACAAGATTTGTAACACAATACCATTTGTATAAGTTTATAATATGCACAAAATGTAACCTATTTTATAGGGATATTTTCTATTTTAGGAAACCATTCATCCACATTCTCCACTCACCTCTGTGCTACAGGAGGTTACCCTGAGCTGACTGTACCAAGTGGCTTTCTTGCCTCTGGCTTCTATTTGGATGAAGTCAATGAGAGGCATAAGCACCGATGGGAGGGCTGGGGAAGAGGTATCAGGATGTTTGTTCTCAAGTGCCTGTGAAGTCCTTAGGTGGCAAAGTCCCCTTCAGGAAACACAGTCAACTTCTCTGAGCTCAGGAGAGTGCTCATGTCCTCCACCTTTCACCCCTAAAGACCACTCCCAGTGGGCTACTCCATGCCCTTGTTGTTTCCACATATCCTTCACACATTGAGTAAACAAGCCATTTATTAAACTCCTTTCAAATGACCTCCTCTAAGTGACCTATGTTTCATTCTGAGACACAGACTGATAGTAAATAGTATAATTAATTAAACTCCAGTTATGAAGTCCAATAAAATAATGGAAGGGAGAAAGAGAGGGAGAGAGAGAGAAGGGGGTGGGGAGAGACAGGGAGGGAAGAATTCCACTAAATGTTAGTTAGGCACTGGCAGAGTAGCACATCAGTTCATTTGAATCCTGACTATATAGCCATGGTTTTCATCTTGAGGAGCCAACTTAATAAACATGTACCATGTTTCTTTGTCTATAAAATGGAGATTATCCCTGTGATCTACCTTCTAGAATTCTTGTACAGATTAAATTAGATATGACATGCAAAGTGCTTAGCACATGCTCAGCTGATATTATTATTTTGAAACATGAGGAATAACAATACCTGAGATTCTCACCTTAGACATGGCAAGGAATTTATTACTGTCATGCATGGTATCTGGTCATTGAAACCAATCTGGGCTCCCTCTCTAGGAGATAGGTAACATGTGTAATAAATTCCTTGTACATGTTTTTCTAATAAATGAGATTAGAGAGACAGGTGGGCTCAGCTCATAAACAGCTTTGCAAATTATATCAAGGAGTCACCCCGTCAGTTGGGGGCAGCCAATGAAGTCTCATAGTCAAGGATATGGGAAGATTAGGACTTGCATTTTGGTAAATAAACCTGAGAGTGATATGGATTTGAGAGGAGTCAGGAGACCAATTAAAGAGCTAGTGCAACAGGCATGGGGTGGGTGGGGGAGAAGACAAATTCTAGGCAGAATGAAGACCCATCATTAATAGGATATGAAAAAGAAGCAGAGAGACAAAGTCAATGATTATGCCAAAACCACTAGCTTGTGGATCTGGATGGACTAATGTTTCACAAAGGAACCCAAAAGAAGAGAGGGAGGTAGTAAAAGAGACAGGGAGGGAGAACATAGTGTCTTCAAGAAAGTTGAACTCAGAAAGAGAAATATAAAGCCCAAGCTCTGACAAAGTCATACATTGCCTTTGGTTGCTATTTTCGAAGTTCCTTTTTAGCTATAGTTTCTCTTGCACATATTTGTTTGAAAAGCCTAGCCATTTGTCCTGCACTTTCCACATGCTGGATGTAGCTGATTGAATCCTAGTGCCTAACATAAATGCTGGTGGTGTATGACAAATTTCCCTATCTCCTGTATTTCCTGCAAAATGGTATTGAGACCTAGATCAACACTTTCCAATAGGAAGTTAATGTGAGCCACACGGGTCATTTTAAACTGGGTAATAGGCACCTTTAAAAAGGACAAAGAACAGATTAAATGATTTTTGTAACAGCTTTCATGAGGATAATTGAACATGTAACAAACACCGCATATTTAAACTGCACAATTTAAAACTACCACCACAATCAAGATACTGAACACTTCACTTGAACCTATTTGCCAATTTATAGTGTCATTAACAAACACGTGAATGCTGCTTCTACAGTTCTCTAAAACTGCAAAGTTTGTAATACTTCTTAAAAGAATATTCAGTTCACAATGAAATCAACTCATACTAATAAACAGGGAAATTGCAGCAAAAAGTGGCTTTCAGCCCACTGAAGTTTCAAGTCAAATAACTAGAGGGGCCATATATTAAAAAAAAGAAAGAAAGAAAGAAAATGTTCTATTTATCTAAATTCATATTAAAATTTATTTTAAAAAGGCATTAATTTAGTTGACATAATTTTGGCCACCTCTGATAATGACCCTTACTCATGTACTAAGCCTTTTAAATTACCTCCATTAGTTTGCAATGACTCCTAGATCACTGCATTTTGGAGACTCAACAACTACCAGCTGAATCTACCAGATCCATTCCAAATAGGATTTTATTCAGTAGTCATAAACACTTTTTACTTTCCAGTTTGATTGGGTTTCACTTGGTTCTTTTTCATGTCAACAATTAGTTCGTTTAAACAATGAATATCAAAGTTCATTGCTAACCACGTCCATTGAAAGATCACAGATACTGTAGCAAGGCATCTACAAAAGACAGAAAAGGCACAACCATATCTCATAGTCCAGAAGGGAAAAAGGGGGAATTAAGAGGAGAATAAAAATGTAAAAGACCACAAATGAGCACACCTGCCAGGCTCTCTGGTGAACTGTAGTGCTGGATTTTGCAGCGGCCAGCACGTTGGTACTCTAGCTTGGGTCCACTGGTTCAGAGAGGGAGGTTAAGTAAAGCACTGAGCTAAGTGTAGAGGGGAGAGGCCATCGTGATGGGCATCCATTTCTGAGTGCTGCAAACTGGGGCTCCATGCCTTGGCACCTGGCTTAACTGAGACTGAAAAGGCAGGGACCAGCATGTGATGGAACAGAACCACCTCCTCTGCTTCCTAACTGTCTTGCCTCAGCACTCTTTCATCAAACTGACCCACTTTTTCCAGTGATCTTGCATTTTCCACATATAAAGTCTTTCGAAACATCTCTGTGCTTAACACCAAAAATCAATGATGACCCTTTGAAAGCCCTTAATAAGGGAAATAGTACAGGGAGGTTCAAAGATGATATGCGTCTAGTTTCTCATTTCATTAGGATGCTCTGCAAACACTTCTTAGAAGAGAACATCAGGACAACCAGAAGGGCTAACACACACACACACACACACACACACACATACACTTGTACTTCACTGTTCTCTCATTACAGAGATCCAATTAGAATTTGCAAGTCTGGAATAGGGCCGGCAATCCATACTTTTAAAAGCTTCCCAGAACCATTTGGCCAATTTTATTAAGCAGTAATCTAGATAACTTCATTGGCTTCCCTCATCCTTTATAGCATTGGATGGTTTGAAGTTACTAGCACTAAATGAGCATTGCATTGATTTTTCATGCCTTCTCACAGACGTATAGCAACTTCAAAAATTATGTTTAAGATTTTTTTCTCCAAAAGTTCAAAGAGAAACAATTCTTTATTTCTGCATCTGTCTCCAGGCTTCTTACCTAATGCTGTGAGATTTATTTGTAATACTCATGCATAAACCCATTCAAACTATTTGGCTGTGTAGGCATTTTGTGCTAAACCCTATACTTTCCAATGAAATTAGATTTTAAATCAACTTATTTACCTATTTAAATAGTATATTTTCACATGCACACACAAACATATTGTTCATATTTTTATACTGCATTTTTTATGAAATGTCACATGAACTATAGACAATAATAGCAACCGCATTTTTGTGTGTACTTTGCATTTATTCTCAGTGGAACTAACACCATCATTAGACACATACCCTTCAGGGGTATGATTTCCAGTAAGTAGTCCAGTCAGACCTTCTCCCTGAGGTTTCTCCCACCCTCACATTAACCTCTCATTTCTCAATCACAGCATCTCCTTCTTGGATTAGCCACTTAATATGGAATGTGGCTCAAAGTTTCATGAATTGCCATGCTACCACATTTTCCTCCAAAGCATGTCCACAAAACAATGTGACAAAGACAATATCATACATTTTATGTATATATAATAATATATGTATAACATGTATTTTTATATGTAATTAGGTATAACATAATTATATTACATATATTACATATAATTATGTGTGACATTATATAACTACATTTATTACATAATTATTATATTAGATATTCATACATACACATGTAATACATAATATGCATATGTATGCATTCATACCATATATAGAACTTACATATATATGTAGAAAATTCTATTATATTCATATGTATAATAATATACATTTATGTATGTATCATATAATATATACACACTGAGAAAAAGTATACACAACCAGAGAAAATGACACTAAGAAGGAAATGTGTTTGTTGTAAGGAAAGGTATAAAGGTATATATAATTGGGAAAGATATCCAAGTTGAAGTAAGGCATACACTGACAAGGACTAGAGAAGAACAAAGTCAAATTTAGGTTAAGATTTTGCCTAACAGCCTAGGTACATTCACTAGATAAGGGACTTGCTCATGCACACACTAGTCTTAGACTGCACCATTCATTTACCTGTCTAAGCATATTTGATTTCTATTATGAAATTACTGCATCACAGGAAAAAGTAATTATCTTGGATATAAATTCTTATATACTAATTTATTCTTTCATGTCTATGCCTTTCTCTTTCCAAAATGAGTTCTAAGCTAGGCAGAGGCTATATAATATATTTTGGTATCTCTTTAAAATCTTAAAACTAAGTTCAGGAAATTACAGATAAATAATCATCACATGAATGAATGGACATCAAACAAGATGGAATAAAAGCAAATGGGCTCACATATGCCTATTTCAGAACTTAGTATGAAAGTACAGTGATACTGGGATGAGACTAGGCATATAGATCAATGGATAAAAATGAGAGTCCAAAAGTAAACCCCTATACATGTGGTCAATTGATTTCCAAGAATAGCAAGATCGTTCAATGACAAAAGAATAGTCTTTCCGGGTAAGATTCCTCAAGGGAGGAACAACCTAAGACAGGCACAGTTGCAGGGGGGCCATCAGATGAGAAATTGGGGATCAACAGAGGTGAGGCTTAAGACCATACCCCCCTGTTCTGAGAGAAATCTGCTGCATCTGTGGATGTTTTGCTGCCCTTGTCTAGCTTGGATTAACACATAGTCTCCAGGCACACACCTGATCATTTACATTTGCTCTCTTACAACACCAAACTATGTTTTCTACCTTTATCTTGCATCTACCTACCACTTCAGCATTTTATTAAAAATAATAATAATAAAGAGAGAAATGTGGTATCCACATATAAATCAAGTATAAAAATCAAATGAATATTCATATTTGAACTGACTGTTTATAGTTCATAATGCATGATCAAAACCGAAAGTTTCTGTGATGACTTCCCTTGTACTATTCACCATGTAACTTATTCATTATGTAAGAATTTGTTCTCCATGTAAGAACTTGTTCATTATGCTTCAGAAGATTGGAGACTGACGAAAATTAGGCCTAGGGTGGATTAATGATTATACATTGAACATTGAGTCCCCTATACAGAATTTTATTGTTGTTAACAACCATTTGATCAATAAATAGGAGAGATGCCCTCACAAAAAAAAAAAAGTACACACTTCCAATTGTAAAATAAATAAGTAACCAGGATGTAATGTATAGCATAAGGGATATAGTCAAAATATTGTAACAACTTGGTATGGTGATAGCTGGTACCTAGAATTATCATGTATATAAATGTTGAATCACTGTGTTGTACACCTGAAACTAATGTAATACTGTGTGTCAACTACCCTTCAATAAAAAATAATTATCAAAAAAAAAAAAGAACAGTCTTTCAACAAATGGTGCTGGAAAAACTGGATATTCACATGTGAAAGAATAAAATTGGCACCTATAATACAGCATATATAGCAGTTCACTCAAAATGAATCAAATATTTAAATGTAAGAGTTAAAACTAAGAAACTCTTGGAAAAAAACATAGATGGAAAACTTATCTTCTACTAGGCAGTGATTTCTTGTGTATGACACCAAAATCACAGGTAACAAAACAAAACATAAAGTAGGTAAATTGGACTTCATCAAAATTAAAATCTTTGTGCTTAAAGGACTTATTGAGAAAGTTAAAAAAAACTATATAATGGGATAAGATTTTGTTAAAGCATGTATCTAATAAGATCTAGTACCCAGAATGTATGAAGAACTAAAAACAAAACAAAATAAACACAATAGCAGTAGACTCAGAGACACTGAGAAGTGATGGGTGGTTATCAGTGGTGAGGGGTTAGAGTGGGTAGGTCACATGGGTGAAGGGGATAAAGAGGAACAAAAATCACAATCATAATAAATTGGTTACAAGAATGGAAGTGCAGCATGGAGAATATGGTCAACGGTTTTGTAATATCTTTCTATATTGATAGATAGTAACTGCACTAGTTAGAGTAAGTATTTAATAATGTGTGTAACTGTTGAAGCACTGTGTTGTATACTTGAAATGAGTATAATATTGTGTATCAACTATACTTCAGTTTAAGTAAGTAAATAAATAAATAAATAGTTTCCCAATTAGAAGAACTCTTACAACTTGGTAACAAAGATATCCCATGTTAAAAATGGACAAAGAATTTGCATAGACATTTCTCCAAAAAAGATATTACAGATAGACAATAATCACATGAAAAGAATGCTTAACATCACTATTCATTAGGTAAATGAAAATCAAAGCCAGGAAATACTTCACTTCACACCTACTAAGATTGCTGTAATGAAAAAGCAACAATAACAGGTCTCAACATGGATGTGGAAAAATTGGAACCTTCATTCATTATTAGCGTGAATATAAACACTGCAGCTGCTTTTGTAAAAAGTTTTTCAGTTCCTCAAAATGTTAATAAAAATATTAATTATATGACCAAGCAATCTGACTCCTAGGTCTATAGCCAAGAGAACTGAAAATATATGTTCATATACAAATATATGTATGAATATTAACATCAATGATTATTCATAAGTCAAAAAGTGGAAACACCAAAATCAATTGATGTATAAACAAAATGTGGTGCATTTATCCAATGGAATATCAAACATCCATGAAAAAAAATGAAGTACTCATTCATGCTACAACATCAATGGACTTTGAAAACTTTACACTAAATGAAAAAAAATCACAAATGAATGCAGATTTTATGATTCCATTTATATGAAATGTCCAAAAAAATAAACCTACTAAGACATAGAGGTAGAAAGTGGATTAGAGGTTGCCAAGGGGTGAAAAGAGAAGACAGTGGAGAGTGATAGCTAATAGGTACAGTTTTTTTTGGCTAATGAAAATAATCTGAAGTTAGATAGTGGTGATTGTTGCACAACTTTATAAATAATACTGAAAAATACTAAATTATGTATTTTAAAAGACTAAATAGTATGCTTTTGGACTTGTATCTCAATTTATTTTTAAAAAACCACATAGGGGTGCATATGTTTTTTTGAATCTGAAAAGTTGTTTTCTTTGGGTAAATTCCTAGGAGTGGAATTCCAGGTCAAATGGTATTTCTATTTTTAGTTTTTTGAGGAACCTACATATTGCTTTCCACAATGGTTGAACTAGTTTACATTCCCACCAGCAGTGTAGGAGGGTTCCCCTCTCTCCACATCTTCACCAGCATTAGTTGTTCCTAGTCTTTTCTATGTTGGCCATCCTAACTGGTGTGAGGTAATGTCTCATTGTGGTTTTAATTTGCATTTCCCTGATAATTAGTGATGTGGAGCATCTTTTCATGTGCCTGTTGGCCATCTGAATTTCTTCTTTGGAGAAGTGTCTGTTCATATCATCTGCCCATTTTTTAATAAGGTTATTTGCTTTTTGGATGTTGAGTTCTTTACATATTTTGGATGTTAACCCCTTGTCGGATATGTTTATTGCAGCACTATTTACAATAGCCAAGATATGGAAGCTACCTAAGTGTCCATCAGTAGATGAATTGATAAAGAAGATGTGGTACATATACACAATGGAATACTATTCAGCCATAAGAAACCAATCCTTCCATTTGCAACAACATGGATGGATCTAGAGGGTATTATGCTCACTGAAATAAGTTAGGCAGAGAAAGACAAATACCAAATGATTACCCTCATTTGTGGAGTATAACAACAAAGCCAAACTGAAGGAACAAAACAGCAGCAGACTCACAGACTCCAAGAAGGGACTGGTGGTTACCAAAGGGGAGGGGTGAGGAAAGGCAGGAGAAGAGGATTGTGGGGTATCATCACTGGTGCACATGGTGTGTGTGGGGACATGAGGAAAACAGTGTAGCTCAGAGAAGACAAATAGCAACTCTATGGCATCTTACTACACTGATGGACAGTGATGGCAATGCGGTATGGGGGGGACTCAATAATAAAGGTGAATGTAATAATCACATTGATTTTCTTGTGAAACCCTCATAAGAGTGTATATCAATAATACCTTAATAAAAATAAATAAATATATAAATAAAAATAGTAAAGTGGTAAAAAAAAAACAATAGTTAACAGAGAAATTATTGGTAAATCTAAAGGAATGCTGAGTATTTTTTTCAAAACAGTGATAATTACTAGTTTGAGATAGTTAAAAAAATAGGTAAATTAATACAATACTGACCATCAATTATGAAAGAGTAATATTAACAAATGCTAAACATAGGTGAAAAGTCCAAAGGTGTTCACTGTACTATACTTTCATCTTTTTGTAAGATTCAAGATTTCAAAATAAAGAATTAAAAGGGAAGTGAAAGAGATTGCTTTGAAGTTAAGCAGTAGAACAAAAATTATATAAAATATTAATCTTTAAAAGGTAGACATTCACTCAGCAAATAATTATTTTAGTGTTTTATGTAGTACTAGACAAGGTACTAGGAACTCAAAAAGAGAAACTGGGCCTTTTAATGACTTGACAGTTCAGTTCTTTTTAGAACTGAGTAATATTCCATGCCATGATGAACCAGAGTTTATTTATCCACTCACTCACAAAACATACTTTGGTTGCTTCCAAGTTTGGGTAATTATGAAAAAGGTTGCTATAAATGTCTATGTACAGAATTTTTTGTCTAATTTATTGACATGTAATTTTTCATAGAATTCTCTAATAATTGTATTTCTGTGGTGTCAGTTATGACTATTCCTTTTTCATTTCTGATTTTGTTTGTGTCCTCTTTTTTTCTTAATAAATATGGTAAGGGATTTGTCTATTTTATTTATCTTATCAAAGAACCAGCTCGTGATTTCACTGATTTTTTCCATTGTTTATTTTTCTCTATCTTATTTCTGATGTATACAGATTTTTGCATGGACATATGTTTTCAGTTCAATATCAAGGAACACAGTTGCTGAATTGCATAGTAAGAGTATGTTTAGATTTGTAAGAAACTGCCAAACTGTCTTTCAAAGTGGTTGTACTATTTTGCTTTCCCACCAGCAATGAGTGAGAGTTCATTTGTTCCACATACTCACCAGCATTAGGTGTTGTCAGTATTTTGCATTTCAGCTCTTTTAATAGGTATGTAGTAGTTCTTATTTTAATTTAGAACTAATTCATATAATGTTGAACATCTCTTCATATCCTTTCTTGCTATCTGTATATCTTCTTTAGTGAGGTATCTATTTAGGTTTTCTGTCCATTGTTCTTTGTTTTTTTCTTGTTGAGTTACTAAGAATTTTTCATATACTTTGGATAATAGTCATTATCCAATATTTAGATGTGTCTTCTTCAAACATTTTCTCATTGTCTTTCATTCTCTTCATAGCATCTTTCATGAAGAAGAAGAATATAGTTTTAAAGAAGTCCAATTTGGCAATTATTTCTCTAATAGATTGTACCTTTGGTATTGTATATAAAAAGTCATCACCATACCTAAGATCATCTAGATTTTCTTCTCTGTTGTCTTGTGGGAGTTTTATAGTTTTGTGTTTTACACTTCAGTCTATGATTCATTTTGTGTTAATTCTTATGAAGAGTGTGAGATTTTCATCTAGATCCATATTTTTTGCATGTGGATATCCAGTTGTTCAAGCACTATTTGTTGAAAAGACTCATTATTTTTTATTAATTTATTTTTAATTAAATGGTATTTATCAAAGACCATGCTCTTATAAATTTAAACATTTAAAATTTGGCATGGTTTGCTGTTTGGCACAATATATGGTCAAGTTTTTCTAAATGTGTGAACTTCTAAATAATGTAAACTGTAAATAACCTGTATTTGTACATATACTATGTATAGATTTTTTATACTTTCATACCTATATCCTTATTTTTTGTTGTTATGGAATGTGTGAGATTATAAAATCAATTAAATATGCATTAACTAAAATATCTTCTTAAAATCAATAATTTTGGGGAGCATTATTGAATTGTTTCAACTTTGCATTAATTCTTAGAAAAATACATTTTTACACCTATTACATATCAGAACCCAGTGCTCATGGAGTAAAAGTTACTGGTATAAAACCACCATTCATCAGTGGAAAGCCGGGGTTTAAAACAGTATAACTTGTTCAAAATCCTTTGTTTTCTATCATATATTGTCTGCCTTATCAATATGTACTATTAATATATCATTTTAAGTGTTCAAGTGTACTTATAGGAAGATATTCTGGTTGTTTATTATTACATAACAAACCACTTATACATGAATGTTTATAACACTGTTATTCATAGCAGCCCAAAACTGTAAATAACCCAAACGTCTTTCAACCAGGAGATGGCCAACAAACTGATACATCCATACCATGGACTAGTACTTGGCAGTTAAAAGGAATAACCTTCTGACCCATGGAACAGTTTGGATGGATCACAAAGGCACTATGCTGAGTGGAAAGACAAAAGTCAATCTCAAAAAATTGTATACTGTATGATCCTATTTATATAACATTCTCAAAATGTCATAGTTCTAGAGATGGAGAATGGAATATGGCTGCCAGGGAGTTGGAAGTGGGTCACACTGTTAAGGGTTAGAACAAGGAAGTTCTGTTTCAGTGACAGAACAGTTTAACATCTTGTGATGGTGATTATGCCAATCTATATATAGGATAAATTACAAAATACACACATACAAAAATGAGTTCAGATAAAAACTAATGAACTCTAAATAAGATTTATTGTGTTTGACAGTACTGTGCCAATATCAATTCCAGGCTTTGGTATTATACTATAATTATGTAAGATGTCATCATTGAGGGAAGCTGGGTAAAGGTTTCACAGAAAACAATCTCTGCAATTTCCTTTGAGTCTGTAATTATTTAAAAATAAATAAAATTTTGAAAAAAGTTATCTAAATATAGCATTGCTATCCCCAGCTGCATGTAAATGGGCATTCAATCACACTTGCTTCAGACTTTGCAGACATACAACTTGCCTCTTCTCTGGCTTCTGAACATCCCAGGTTGCTCACTTTCCCTGAACTACAGCTCCATAAAGACATAAAAAGATATTCATTATACAGTAGTCATCACTGATTAAGCCATAATTTATTTCAACTCCACCATGAACTAAATATGAACTTTTTAACAAGTTTCACAAATGTTATGAGGTTCCGTTTCCCAATATGATAACCTGTGAGCACATTTCTAGTTCTGCCTTGTAATGATCCATGATTCTAGATATCTTTGCTTTGCCTCATTAGACTGTAAACTTCTTGCGGATAAACCTTAGTCTTTAAAAGGAATCTGTATACTATGTCATTCTGCATGCTGAGAGTCTACAAACACTTGCACAATCAGAAACTGTAAGTTATGAGCTGTGTTTCCTTCTATTCATTAGGGTTCTGACTACTTGACATTGAAATTTAGAATTTTGGCAATGCCAGCAAAAGAAGTGTTGAACACAGATTACTTTTATCTTTTTTCTGCAAAGTACATTAACCTTTCTTTATAAAAGACTAGGGAATTTAAAATGGCTGAAACATTGTATCTTCATGTATTAACACATGGATCTTCTCTTATAATTCTATATATTGTGAAAATTTAAGAAGTTCTAAGCTTCTTTATCAGTTATGTAATTAAGAATTTTACTAGTTTAGCAGAGCTAGTTGATATACTAATCCCATTCATTCAAATTTATCCTTCCTTGAACTTTCCTTCAAAATTTCCTAGAAAATTCAACCACTGGTATTACAGGAACTTTAACAATCTGATGTACAGATCTAATGATGTCCTATAATGTCTTGATTCAGTATCATCTGCTAAACATTTACAGCTAATTCAGTTTGTAACATGCTTTATTAAAAGTCATTAAAAACTGCAGCTGTGTCCCGTAATCATTTCCTAAATACAAAGACTGCATTTTATAGAAGATCTCCTTGTTCAAAATACTGCCATACAGCTCACAAACTCTTTGTTAGAAGCCAGAAAGCTTTTATTCTTTACAAAAAGAAATGCTAAGTAATTCATCACATGCCAAACTGGTTTTTTTGGCCACATGTTGGTCTTGTTCCAAGTGTTCAACTCGCATGTTCATTATTAATAGTTAAAACCTAGTCTCAGATTGATGCTGAGAATAAATATCTATTTGAGAGCCATCCTGCTCCTAAGATTCAATCTCTTAATGTGTATGGTCGATAAATTTGAAAAAGCTCTGTGGTTTGGCTCAGCCAAGCATCCTGAAGTAAAGCACTTATGCAAATATTCTGGAACTACACATTGAAGGCAGGCACTGTATTTCATTTGGAGTTTTGTTAATTCTGTTCAGAAGAACGTAGCCTAGTGGGGGTTTTATACAAATGTAAAAATAATGTCAATAATTCTTAGGTTCCCTTTAACTGATTATTCTGTGATTATACTGCTTTTATACATACAGAAAAACTTCAGATAAAGTTTGGATATGATTTGAAGAAATATTTTCACAGAAAAATTGAATTGAATTTAAAAGAATTGCTTATGACTCAAAGTAATTTCATTTATTCATAAGCATAACTGGTAAATCTTTGGCATTTGTCAATATTTTGGAAAGTATCCCCTTAAACAAAGTAGGATGTATGTGATTTACTCAGAACAGTATGTAATATGTTCAAATGATACATATATCATTTGAAATGTGATCCAACAGTAAATGGAGAAAAAATTCCTTAAAATATGTCCATTTGATATTCCAGTTAAAATATCAATAGCAACAGAAAATAATAGCAAATAGTAAAGTAGATTTGAACCTCTACAACTGTTGGTAAGATTATGGAAAAACATGAGAAAAGTTATAACCAAAGAGTTGAATTTAGTAAGTTCATTTACATTTAGGCAGCTGAATTTTATAATTGCCAGGAAGTAAATTACTCCATTTCTCAAATAAGGCCAGGACAGCAAAGCAAATGGTCATTGCATTAAAATTAAAAGAGTTGATTAGTTCAAAAAGAGTGCTTTCTACACATCTATAAGCAGACAACTCCTTGTTCCTGTGGACTGCTGTCTTGCCTATCATTGCCAATATACAGATAATGGTATCGAAGTTCCATTCAGATAACAGGTGACAGCATTATTTGCATTTTTCAAGGGTGGAGGCACCTCATCACCCACTCTCTGATTCAATGCCCCACACTGACCGAAATGTGACTCACTGACTCAAAGCGAAAGCTCACATTAATACTCTAAGCTATCGATTCCATCAGTGATGGAGGAATAAATCACCCACTGTTTGGAGGTATATTAACTCTTTTGGTCACTGGGGAGCCTTTCAGGAGGCTGAAAAGGTAATTTGCTAAATGGCACACTAGTGTTTTAGAAACCTTAATAGGCCTCAGAAAGTAGATAATTTACTCTTTTTGTACCAAGATAAGTCCAGGCAATTATTTGGGGGACCTGAGTGGTTGGCAAAATAAATTGGAATACTGGACAAAAGCAAATTTTTGTTTGCCTCAACTCCTTTGGAAATTCTAGCTACTCCACTGGAAGTGGTGACACTCCTGTTGGTCCTCTGGCTCACTCAGCCCAGTGAGACATAAAAGCACAAAGAGATTTAGATTGGTTGGAAGACCCTGGTACTCATTTTCATCCTCAGAATTTTGCTTTAAAAAATACGGATATTTCATACATTATCTCTAGTGGAAGACTAATAATCTAGATGAGACTATAAAGGAGGACACAATAAAAAAACATTATTATTTGAAATTAATTTCAGCCTTCTAACTATGTTACATATTACTAGTGGAGAAAAGTTAATTTTCCAGTGATTAAAACAAAAGAACAATAATTGAACATTTTATATATTTTACATGATCACTTAAAAATAAATATACAGTTGACCCTTGGACAGGACAGGGGTTAGAGTCACCAACCCTTAACTTGGTTGAAAATCCATGTA
Source organism: Manis javanica (assembly GCF_040802235.1). NCBI lineage: Eukaryota > Metazoa > Chordata > Mammalia > Pholidota > Manidae > Manis > Manis javanica. The sequence continues at coordinate 137,095,696 of NC_133157.1, read as the reverse complement.
TAACTTTCAATTCCCCCAAAACTTAACGACTAATAGCCTACTATTGACCAGAAGCCTTACCAATAACATAAATAGTTGATTAACACATATTTTATGTTATATGTATTATATACTGTATTCTTACAATAAAATATGCTAAAGAAAACTTTTTTCAAATTGTCAAAATTTCCAAAAATGTTTCCAATATGTTTATTAAAAAAAAACCCACAGATAAGTGGACCTGCATAGTATAAACCTGTGTTGTTCAAGGGTCAACTGTATAACTAACAGGAGAAAATAAGAGTTTAAACAGTTCTCTGCCCACGTATTATTTATATCTCTTAGATTTGCTACATAATCAATGGTATTTTCTCTCAGCAGACCTCCATCACCACAGGCAAAACTGAGGTAATGGAATGATATATTCACATTTCCAGGAATGCAGTATCACCAAATCCTAAAGGGTATTGTGAACTAGGAATAATAGGGTAGATCACATTGCTTCCCACCAACCCCTTAGAATGTGGCCTTTGCATTGCCTTAGCCTTGGCTTGATCCTTAGGACCCCACTGCCTGAAGATTACCTCATCCATGTGTTAGAAATGTTCTCCCCAAGATGCCAAAGATCTGCTTTTGAGTAAACCTGAAGGCACGTGAATCTTACTTCCTTTCTCCTCCATGCACCACCAACAGGTCAACCACCTAAATTTTTCTTGAATCTTTATTTATTTTTCCTCATACATATCTAAGTACTCTTTTATGATCTTCTCTTCCTGTTACTTCACCCTTTCCAAATGAGGGTGCTTATGTTCGTAAACAATTGTTTTCCTTCTATTCTCTCAACTAATTAATATATTTTCATAGCTTCAGCCATAATTTCCATTTGGATAACTCTGAGTTACATATGTCAGGTGTTACCCTCTTTCTGAAACTAACGGTTCCTTCACCTGCCAGTTGGTTATTACACCCTAACATGTCCCAAGTCAGCTGTAACATCTTTCCTCCCAAAGAATATCATTTTTCATTTACACACCTTGACATTTACCTAGCACTAATCAAGCACATGATATCATTTTCATCTCCTTCTCTTGATTCTTTTTGTGTTTATTAGTCATATCACTATTATCTGATCAAATGGTTAATTGGCTCATTTCTAAACTTCACTCTATTAGGCCAAGTTCTCATCACCTCAAATCTGAATTGCTGCAACAAAATCAACACTGATTCTCATGACTCACTGATGCCTCTAAAATATAACTTTCAATGTGAATATACATCCACAAAATGCCCCATTCATAGAAGATTAGGGTCAAGTTTATACATGAGAACTTCCAAGGTCCTTAAGAATCTTAAATCCTCTAGTTACTTAGTAAAAGTCAGTTAAATGCAGTTGCTTAGGTTTTTTTATTTGTTTCTCCTTTGGTTTTTGCTCTTTTAAAAATCACAATCTGAAGTAAGTGAAGCATATAATAGGTGGGATAAGAGCAGTTTTCCAAACCACCTAAAGAATATGGAAAAGTATGAAATACTGACCCAAATCTTAATTTTGACTGAGTCTATAAAGAATCATTTAACTTTGCTGGACCTCAGTTATCTCATTTCCAAAGCAGGAATGATAAAATCAGCCTCAAAGTACTGCTGCAACGAATCATGTGAGATGTCCTAGAGAGGGATTTTTAAAAAATTGTTAGTGTCATACAAAGGTCAGGAAATGACACCAGGGATGGAAACTAAAGGAGAAGTTTAAGTCCCAGAACATATTTTTTATGAAGACTTTATACAACAATAAAATACTCTTAACTCCAACTTCAAAGGGCTTTCCAGGAATGTATTGTCATGGAAAGAAAACAGAAAATGGAAAATAAAAATAAAATGAAATGAAAAGAAACTGATTAGGAAAATGTTATTTTTCTTATAATCATTTCAAAGGATTTATAAGTGGATAAAATGGTGCTTGAAGAAAAAAATGAATATATTTTGCAAATTTAATGAATTAGATGAACTACTCTAGTCTCATTCCTTAACTATAAATGTGCCCTATCATATCACTTACTGGTTGTATTACCTATAATCAGTGTTGTAATACTCAGGTAGTTAGATTAATCTGCTTTCAGTAGTTTTACTTCTTCAAAATTAAAACCAGGTCAGATCAACAAAAGATAAATAGTCTAAACTAGAGCAGGCTTACCATGTGATAAATGAAGAAATATTATTTGAAACTGCCAAAAAAAGCACCAAGTATAGAAAAAAAAGCTATGCAGAAGTACTATTATCTACACTGTTCTCTCCTTACTGTATGTTCTCCTGCTATTATTCACTTTTGAATAATAAAGTAAAAGGACACCCACAAAGCTTTGGCGCATTAATTACATTGAAGGTCACATTCTGGCCATTTCATCTTAACATGTTCTTTGTTACAAAAGCAAGTTTTTAGAGAGACAATAATCCTATAAGCCCACAAAAAAGCTGAGCATTCCATCAACAGTAAATACATTAAATGACTTAGAAATCTTTGCTAGGTTCTTCAATAATATTGTAGTGGACAATTGCTATTCTATCTGTCCTGCAAAATAAAAGCTGCACCGAAATTTGCATTTGTGAGGAGGGGCTTTGCATTAACACACAGCAGTCACTACCTGATTATCCTTCTGTCACTTAGTTAAGGTTGTCAGCTGGGTTATTGTGACCCTTGCAGGAACACAGGGAGAGGTAGTGGTGGGAAGAGGTGCTGCAATAAAACATATTATGGAATGTTGTTGATCTATCTTCATTCTAATTCTATGCATTATTTTTCCCACACTATTTTTGACCAAAGAAATGGAGCATCTAGTTTGTCCGAGCCATTTACCATCTTTTGCGATTTATTTTTTGTAAACTTCTAAAAGATATTAAGAGTAGGTTTCTTGTCAAGTTATGGTTCATTCTCCCATTTTGGATAAAAAAAGAGGACTGGAAAAAGACTAAGTGTGTCAGGTTTGGTTTTTGAAAAATGCCACTGAAATGGAAAAGCTATGGTTTTAAGGCTATAGGACCCAAAAAGTATCCTGTGCACTGAGTCCAGCTTGCAGTCTGTTTTGTTCCATGAAAACAAAATTAAAATTAAAAATAGCTGGAAATGAAGAAATTCTGTTTTCAGTCCCAAGGTTTTGCTCCAATTAAGGACAGCTGAGTGAGTGTAAGGAACCCTCCTGATGGGCTGGCTTTTTGCAATTTGCAGTGGGCCCCACTGCAGCCCCACTCGTTAGCTTACTGGACTGAACCCTACAGGCATGTGAATTTACAACCCAGATACAGAAAGGTAAGTTTGAATAAGTAAACAGAAAAGGAAACAGTCTATAACACAATGCACAAAAGTAAAGAACTAGGGAGTAGGGACCACAGCATGTTTTGGAAAACAATATATAACACAGGATTCGTCTAAAAAATTAACAAAACGGGTGTAGAACGGTCAGAGCCATAATATGCAGACTGGCCTAACAGGCCTAGTAGTTATGAACATCAACTTTGCTGGTGTCCTGGCTTGCAAGGGCAATACTTGCTACATTAACTATCCCCAGCTACATATTGGGGTAGGAATTTTCTTTTGTTTCACCTATGACAATAAAAAGACTTGGAGCCCTTGCCCATGTTTGCAGTCAATGAAACATATCATTAAGGAATTAATAACCAGGATTCAAATTCAGATCTGTTTGATTCTAAATCTTGAGTACTTTCCACCATGAGAGTAAGGGAATGTTTTTAAGAGAAAAGATCTGAAGGAAGCAGAAGAGAAGTTTTTGAATTCAACAAAACCTATAGGCCTTTTTTTTTAATGAAAAATACTGTTTATTTTTATTACAGGTGTTTTGAGTGCATGCTGCACATGTGGAGAGTGAATAGTTATCCCAAGTCCTGCTATCTTCACAGGGAGAAATGACATGCCTTGTCTCCTCCCCACACTTCTTTCTTTCCACTTTGGCAAAAAAGATCAACATTTAACATTGTTGAGGGAATCTGGATTCAGTTTGTGAGTTCAATGTATCAGTGATCTTCCATCTTTTCCAGAGGTGTGCAAGGAATTCAATGCAGTAGAAAGGGGCACAGACTAGGTGGTGAAAGACTTAGCATCTAATGCACGCTCAACAACTTACTGCTTTGGGACCTTTGACAAGTCCTCTTGGAGCCTCAGTTACCTTATCCACCAAATGGGAATAATAATGCCTTCCTGTCAAAAGAGCTTTTTTAAGAAACATATTGAAATATAATTGATATACAGTATTATATAGGTTTCAGGTGTACAATATAGTGATTTGACATTTATATACATTACTAAATTCTCTCCATGATATTAGCTACCATCTGTCACTATACAGAGAAATTACAATATTGGCTATATTCCCTATGCTGGATTTACATTCCTGTGACTATTTTATTTGATATATAATCTGAAGTTTGTACCTCTTTATCCCCTTCACCTATTTCATCCATCCCCTGGCCCTTCCTCCCCTAGTGGTTATTGCTTGTTTTCTGGCAGACATGATAATGATTTTCCAAGCTAATCAAGAAAACAGATGAAGTATTAAATCAAGAAAAGGTAAATTACTTAAGATCACAGTTGATAAGAAAACCATATTGGACTCATATTAGTATGTACTTGATGCAATATGCAACATGTTGTATATCCATGCAACACTGTTTTCATACTGACATTCTTAAATTTCTTAATCTCAGATACTTACTTGTCACCGTGGATCCCTTTGAGGAGATTCAAAGGGAATGCATTACTCTTTCCAATTGTTTTATATGAATAACATATTACTGATAAAATTCTAGTGTCAACTGTAAAAGATTCTTGCTTTCTCTGATTTGGTGAATTTATCAGGTATGTATTTATTCCTTTAAAAACTCAATCTTTAGCTCTTTGAAGTTTTGAGTAAATGGTAATATTTTTGGTAAACATAAATATAGTCATAACTTCTGAAAATTAATAAAGGGAAACTTCACTGACATGGCCTCCGAAGGCCAGCAAAGGAAGCTCTCATGCCACTCTCCTCATAAATCTTAGACCCCACTGGAAGAGACAGAGACTGTTTTAGCTAGTTACTCCCTAGCAGGAGGAAAGAAAGGTTTCCACCTTCCACTTCCCACAACCGCCAGTAATTTCTTTGAGGCTGTCACAGCTCAGCCAATGAGAAGCCACAGGACGTGAGACTCCCAGTTTCCTCCAATGGACTTTTTGTTTAAATAGCTCTCTCAACTCAGCCCTTTCCTCCACAAAATAGCCTCCTCTCCTTTGTTCTCTGCACAGGCCAATGGTTCTGCTGTAGCTTGTGTGTCCCAGATAGCAATTCTCTGTTATGCCCAAATAAACCCAGTTTTGCTTGTAAAATGACTGTTTTATTTTTAAGGCAAACAAAGTACTTCACAAATTTAAATTTTAAAAACTTTTGTAAGTATGCACATTAAATATAATGAAGTGATAAAGAATTAGTCACTATCCTAATCCATTGATTTAATGGTTCTTGTATTTTTAAAAAATACTTTTATTTTAGCTTTGATGATGATTTAAAGAACAAATTCCTGAAAATATAAAATGATTTTCTGATCCTTTGAGTAGACTGTCCTGAACAAGTTTCACAGTGATAATGTAAGAATAAAATTCTTGGGCACGTGGCATTGTTTTAATGATCTTTCACTGCCTGGGTTGCCGAGTTTTTTTTCCCCTTTTCCTTTCTCTGTTGTTTCTTCTTTTTTGGAAAATTACAGCAAATAAACCGAAAAAAATTTTTTTTTCAAGATTGTATCACTAACTAAGTAATTATGTAATTTTCTATTTCTGGTACAAATAGTTTAACCACATAAGTATACTGAAATGACTGTAACACCAAATCATAATTTAGATTTCTTAAACATACTATCAGTATATTTTTAGTGATACTCTAGAAATCTATACAGGCCTAATTTTAAATTTTAAAAATTATAGTAACTTTTAAAACTCTAAGTGATGAAAGAAAATCAGCAATGAGCTGTTGCTCAGCTTGAGATTTTCCTGAAGATTTCCATGAGTAGAGTCTAAGCTTTGGACTACATCAAAACTATATATTTACAGAATCCCCAGGGCATCCCCGAAGATGTTGTCCACACTTCACTCTATTCTGACTAACCAGAAGTCAAAATGTTTTCTGAGTTTGCTTTCAGATACTGAGTTTTAAAGTCCATTTAATTCTAGGAATTTCTTTGTTAATATATAACTAATAATAAATATTATTCTTCCTTTATAGACCAGAAAATTATGACACAAGGCAGTTATTGATTTGCTTAAGGTCAATATGAAAGCAATTAAAATGAACTTGGGTCATGTTGACCTAGGCTTGACCATTTGGTGTAAAGCATGTTGTTGGTTTTGAGTAATATGCATTTTTAAAACAGGTCTCATCTGCCTTGAAATATGTATTCCATTAAGAGATAAAAGAAAATCGATGATGAATTAGTAGGAAAATATTATATGTCCTACACTGAGAGTTTCTTAGATCTAAGAGACATGGAATTCCACGGGAAATTTTCTGATGAATGAATGAATGAATGAATGGTGTTAGAGATTACTTATAATAATTGAAAAATATAGCACTTAGGTTTCCAAAACACTCAAAGCACCATATTGAGACTTCCCACAGAGTAGGCATCCATTCACTTATCTCACATATATTTAGATGTCAACCATATATAAAGGGTAGTGCCTTGACTGGTAAGTAAAGTATCCTCTTACAAGGAAGATGAGTTTCAGTGAGTTGAGTGACTTGTCCAGGATGACAAGTAATTCAGGAATCCTCATCTTTTGACTGTCAAACAGTGCTCATTCTGCTACATCAGGAGGCATTGCACACATTTTACATTGCAGCACATCATCCCTTTCACATTGTCCATGCCATGTGTAACTAATTCTCCTAAGTTAAATAGGAAGAAAACAATAAATAAGAGGTCTCTCGTCATCTGATTTCTATTCTATGGTTCACTGTACAGGTTTCTATGGAGGTGAGATGACTATAGAAATATTTTTTTCTGGTTACATATGTATTTTGTTTTTTTATCTTTTATTGTATTTTTTATTTTGGTATCATTATTGTACAATTACATGAGCAACATTATAGTTACTAGACTCCCCCCCAATTATCAAGTCCCCATCACATACCCCATTATAGTCACTGTCCATCAGCGTAGTAAGATGCTATAGAATCACTACTTGCCTTCTCTGTGTTGTACTGCCTTCCCTGTGCCACCCCCACCCCACTACATTATGTGAGCTAATCATCATGCCCCTTTTTCCACCTTATCCCTCCCTTCCCACCCATGCTCCCCAGTCCCTTTCCCTTTGGTAACTGTTCTAGTGGTTTTTACCTTGCTGTTGAAATTGGAGGAATAAGCAGGATGCCTGCCTAGAATTTACATCTTTTAAATGGTACAAAAATAAAAGTCAATTTCTGACAGCATTCTTAAATTTCAATAATAATCATCTCATATGCTTACATTTTTCTATAAATATGTATATAACTTGGTTCAAACCCAAACAAATAATCCCAAAAGCAAACTGTGGACACTCAAATCCAGTATGATCTGATGGTATCAGTAATTGTATTAGAATGTTTAATTAATTTTTAGATGGTCTATGCAAGAAGTTAACTGAGAAGTATTTTTATAATATCTTATAATTTTAAGATTCAGGCCAGAACTCCCTGTCCCACTCACCATACCATTTTTTATTAAAAGAAGAATTGCAAATGAACATATTCCAGGGCTAATCATCCTCATTTCTAATCATCCTCTAGTCCTGTATACACTTTACAATTTTCTGATTATGCAATTCTATTTCACTTTTCTTTTTTGTATCTCAAATATAAGCAACAGCCAATAGCACTTTGCCTTACCAACAAAACTTTCTAAATTTTTTTTTAGATTTTATCCCCCTAGGGGAGGAAATGATGAATTATTCTTTCTGGCATTCCCTAAACCTCATCCATCCTTTTTCCATAACAGACCAAAATATCTATCAACATAAACAACTTTCTTTAAGGGATATGGGTGACCTAGAATAAAGTATCAATTTCTCTTTGAAGACAGGTGATTCTGTGCAAAAAGATGGTTTGTCTTCATTAACCCACCCACTCCCTTTTTTTTTTTATTGTGGGGGTCAAGGGGTGTGGGTGGGTGTCAGTTAGAGATTAGTCTTTAGGTGGGCATTAAATTGGTTTACAAAACTATCAACCTACGGGCATTTCCCCAAAGATAAGGATGGACATGAGTTTCTGTGCACCTTGCCTGAGCTCGGTAGGGTGAACTATAATCATTTATTTCTATGACTAAATCTCCAAAAAGATTAGGCAAAGGTAAATTTTACCTTGTGCTGTTTCAGCCACACATATAGGGAAAGCCTGCCCCCTCTATCGGTAAGAAGGTAACTGCGGCCATGTACCCACAGGCATGCTTCCTGGAAAACATTCTCTGCTTTCATTTTGTGCTCAGCTGACCTGGGGAGTCTGTCCCTATTAATTAATTGACAACCGAATAAGAGCCTAACAATAGTCTACAACACTCTTAAAACATGATTAATTACTCCACGTGGTTATTTCACTTCCACATCTCTCAGATCAGGAAAAAAAAACCAACAAGTGGTATTAGGAGCACATGGTAGTTCTCTTAGGAAAGAATCCAAATCAGCGGTACATTTTCTCCTCCTCAGTTGATCATTTCTGACCTATTTAGGGCAAGGTAGCCCCCAAGGAGCTCAGCAGTATAGATGGCTCTGCTCTCTTTCTGCTAAGCAAGCAGGTTCTTGGTAAGTGGTAAGTGACAGTTAAGAGTGATATTTCCTTAGAGTGTAATTGTTACTCTCAGCCAACTCAAAACAAGGGTCCATCAGCCTACCAACAAATATTATTTCAAATGCCCCAGAGGATGTTTGTGTTGAAATTGAGAAGGATGGAAGATATGGATATGTATCACAGGCATTATATAATCAGTTATATATGACCTATGAAATTAAAAAGCAAAACCCAAAGAACTGTAATTTTTCAAAGGGCCAAACTTTGTCCAAGTGACAGTCATGCATCTATCATCACATGTGTTTATGAGATTGTAAAAGCCCATCCTTGCAAGTCAACACTGTCCACTGAACTGAATGTACCCATTGGAACTGATTGAGCTCTTAGTGAAATGTCTGGCATGGGCCATAAATTTGTGTAACTGCTTTTACCCAGTGAACCCTTTCTAGCAGCATGTTTATCAAGGTCATTGTTAAAGATCATAGTTTCAAAGCTCCAGGAGAAGACTTCGTAATAAGAATCAACAGAAACAGATTCAATTAACACTTTAAAGTTTATATTATGTCAAGATCCTATTGACCCCTATTGCTTTTGGATTTCAGTGAAGAATGTACTTTATTGAACTAAGAATTCAGAATGCTATCAAGCCCCAGTTCTTCAAAAGAAGCACACTAAAGCTTTTCATTTTCTGCCTTCCAGCAGATCTGGTTTCAGCAAGCAGACTTAAGCTTTAAAAGACTGGAAAGATGATGATAAGTAAAAACGTGTGTATTCCCTTAGGTAAGATTCTACAGGTGTAGGTGTACTTGGGGGTCAGGGTGAAGAGAGGGGTCAGGTGTGCATGTATACATATATTTGTTTCTGTGCATGGTTTGGCAAGTTAAAATCATAGAAAATATAATAAAACAGATGGTTAAGCTATCTATCTATACTTGTCACTTTGAGCCTTGCATACAGTGTAACACAGAAAGGATCACTTTAAACTGCATGCCTAAGTAAAAAAACAAAACCTTTTTCAAAATGCCAGATTATATTGTTTTTGGAACAAAAAGTAGATATATCTAAATTCAAAAATATATTAGATACCCAACTTAGAGTTTACTATAATTACATAAGCAAATATATATTATTTTTAATATTTTTAATATATAAAAGACCTCAGAAAAATAAAATATCCAATTATTTTATTAGACAAGAGATTTCCTTAGATCATAATGTAGAAACATTTAAAAATCAAATTGTGTATCTTCGTAACGTACTAGGAAAAACAATGTTTATAACCTTTATGTTGAAATCTTTTGAAAAGTAATTAGAGTTGTAAATCAGCAGAAATAATAGTATGACTTACCACCCAAGTAAAGGAATTGGAAGTCTTGCAGTTGCTCCAGCATAGGGTTTTGCATAGATCTGGAACCTCCTCTCACAAAGCTATTTCCAAAACAGTTGCAGTCTTCTCATGGACATTCTATTTATTTCAAGAAGTATGGGGCTTTGAGCATGTTGACCCCTTCTGCAGAGCCCATGGTTTCTCAGAGCCTCTTAACTTGGACTTCACTCTTCGGCTTGCATTCCGCCCAGCCCCCTACAGAAAATCATTCTTGAAGTTGCTGCACTGGGAGTTTAATCTGTGGAACGGGAGTACCTAGGGAGCCCTGTTCGGCAGTTGTAGCAGGTGGATAAGGAGGCTTACTTCCCGTCTTTCAAGGGAGGGGAAGGGGCCGGGGTACTCGGAGGCACAGCCTTTTAGCTCCGAGGAGCAGGGAGCCCAGCTGCCAGTGGCGACGGCCGCGGCCGCAGAGCAGTTCTCTCCCCGGGACCAGAGACGCTGTCCATCCCCTCCGGTGCTGAAGTATGGGGACCGGACCCCAGCCGGTCCCCAGGGCACACTGTCTTCCGCAGCAGATGCGAAATGCTCCCTTGTCTTCCAGTCTCACCTCTTCTCTGGCGCTTTTTGTTTTGGTGGGGTTAATTGTTTCTCCTAAATTATACTCGCATACTTATTTGGTGGTAGCGTTTCCGGATGTTATCTGACACTGGAGGTAGGAATCCATGAGCAATCAGATTTGAACCTCTTCTGAGTTTTCAGTGGCTCTGAGCGAGTTGCCTAACGCTAGAAATGAAAGGCAACGCACGCACACGCGCGTACACACGCGCACGAGAGAGGGCGAGAGGGGGAGGGGGGAGGAGAGGGAGTGGGGGAGAGAGAAACGGGGAGAGAGCGGGACACCGATAGGAAGAGAAGAAGAGGAGGGAAAGGGAGAAGGAGAGGGAGAAGGGGGGCAGGGAGAGGGAGAGACAGAGAGGGAGATTGTATAGATTACGACCGTGGAAAAGCCACAGCTTCTCTAAGTCTCTAATTACATAAAATGGAAAGGGCTGTTTTGGAAGACTCCGCAATCTTGGTTACCAATTAGGACGCACGGGTTTAAATTCTGAGAAGCCCCATTTGAAATACCTAGGTTAGATACAGTAAAGAGGTCGTGGATTCCGCTTAGACCCTCCAAGCAGAAACGACAGGTTACTGTTAAAAAAAAAATAAAAAGAGAACGGACCGGAAATAAAGAAAAGACACCTCGGCTTTGTACCTTTTCAAACGCTGATGAATTGTTTCGGAATCGCTGCCCAGCAGCCAGAAGGATCCGGCCGGACGCAGCTCGTGTGAGTGTGGGTGCTGGGAGCCCCGAGCCCAACAGGCCGGGCCGGGCCTGGCGGGGCTGCAGCCCCAGGCAGAGCCGCCCACGGCCCGGCGGGACGGGCGGACGAGGGTTTCCCCGCCAGGCCGAGGTGCGGACGGAGGAGGGGCGATGCCTGAAGCCAGCGGAGGGCTCGGCCGCCCCTGCCCGGTGAAATCCCGAACAACGCCCGCCGCCGGCCAGGGCCCGGGCCGCAGCCCTCCCCTTGGGACCTCGAGCGGCCACAGCCTCCTCGCCCGGCCGGCGCCCTCCCCAGGCTTTGCAGGCTCTTCGCTGCCGCGGCACAGCCCCCACTTCTGCGCTTTCCACCTGCCCGACAACCCGCTACTGCCGAGCAGAAGGAAGGTCTGTAGGTGTCCCCAAGGTGGTCACCGAGGGCTCCGCCACCCACGCTTGCCAACCCGTGCGGGCGCAACAGGGGGAGAGGGGAATTGAAATGTACAGCATTGAAACTGTTGGAAAACTGAAGAAAACCCCATCAGCGAGGAACCCGCAACTGCCGGTAGGGAGGAGGGAAAATGCGGAAGAGAGGGAGTCGGAACGCAGCCCGTCCCTCCAGGCACCCAACTTGCTCGCTGTAGATATTGCGCACCGGCGGCTGGTTACGAAATAGGGACTCCGGGTGTGGGTGCAGGAGACGGAAAGTAACACTGCTTTCCCCAGGCGGTGGGGCAGGGGCTGCGCGTCCCGAGCTCCGAGCACCATCCTGACTGTTCAGATTTCTCTTCCCGGATTTGGCGGAGGCGGAAAGGTGCAGAGCGCTCCTCTCCCGTGCCCAGAGGGCAGCGCGAGCGCCCGCGGGTGCCGCCCGGTCCATTGCCAGTTCCCGAGCGTTGCTCTGCCATTTGTTCTGGCGCTCAGGGGCGGCAAGGCCCGAGCAGCGGTTCCTTGGGGCGTAACGGGTTTGAACCCGGAGCTCCTGGTAAGGAAAATCAAACACGCGGGTGATTTCTCACAGGAAAAGTTCAAGTGGCAGTTAGACTATGAGCCATGTCGCCCCTCACCGCGATGGCTGTGTTCTTAGTGACCACCGGCTGGGCCTAAAAGCTCCAAGGCTGGGTGGAGAGGCCGTGTTGGTGCTGGGCTGGGTGGGGAGGCCAGGAGCGCTGTGCGGACCTGAGAGTGCAGAGGCACCAACTTTCGCAACATGCTTGGACAGATGCTGGGGAAAGGTGTGAGTGGCCTCTCTGACAAGCCTTGTCTGATGAAGCCCCCTGGCCTCATTTCAATATACAAACCTACCTAGAGTGCTGGAGGCTAATTTGGAAGGGTGTGTTTTGCTTCATGGTCCGTGTGAAAACAGACGGATTTCTCAGGAGTGTGGTATATAAGTTTCCTTTTTCCTTAGAGAAATGTAGACAAACGCATGTTGCTTATATCTGCACAAACAAGTATGTGTTCTCTGTACAGTAGTTTTGAGAAAATGTTGGTCAGGTTTTTGTTAAGGAACTAGAGGACAATGAAGAGAAACCTTGTGTGAGGGCAGTAGTCTTCTGTGTCCCTCTTCACCTGTAGGTTAAAAAGCCTTTTCTGCAGCATTTGATTCTATGCTTAATCCAGGTGATTCCATTGACTATTTAAATTGTTTTCTCTGGAAATGTAAAAACAAGAATAATTTAACACACCAGATGAAAGATTTAAATGAGGTGCATAGTACAAAGATTAATTTGTACTAATACAGTTACTAATTAAAAACATGCACTAAATATTCAGATCTAGAGGGACATATTCTTTTTCTGAGCATTGATTGGAATTAATGCAGTCTCTGTCTCCATCTTTCTATTCTCCAGTAAGAAAAAAGAAAGTTGATTAATTTGAACTGTCAGACTCTATAAGATTAAGTTAGTTTGATGTCTTTTCTTAAAGAAACAAACTACACTCTATATTTTTTCTCATCAAGTTGTGTAACCAGTTATGGAAATTAAATTAAGATGATGAAAATTAAATGCAGTCTAACATCTGATATTACAAATGAATATAAATAAGTACAACAAAACCAAAGGACAGATAAACTGAGATGAATCAAGGAAATATTTTAAGAAATTTCACCCTTGGAGCAGATTTTTAAAAGTCCATTTTAAATGTAAATCTTTAGTCTTAGTTTGTTATCATTTGTTCAAACTATAAATATGATAAAATGTGAATGTGAAATATCAAAACAATACAATATAAGAAGTATTATATTCACAAGAAAATTTAGCACCCTAGGATGGTTTGACTCCTAAACCATGTCATTTAGTCTCTATTTACAAAACTTCAAGATTCAATCCCCACCCAGCCAACCCTTCATAGTGTAGGGATCTTAGAAAACATATTAGTTTGTGAAACATTTTAGAAGCAACTTGAAGTCCTTTGGAGAATGAGTTTGAAGTACAAAGCAAAACCACGTGAGGTGGGTTAGAGTGATGATCATTGTATATGAAACTGCAACACTGACTGTATAACTGACATAAGCCACCTATTTTGAACCATTTTGAAATCATATGTAAAATGGTGGTAACACAATTTCTGCTAACTCCATTGAATTGTCATACAAAAACAATGAGTGTAAAATCTTCATATACCATTGTATATTTCTATAAAAATAGGCAATATTATCACCTATGAGGTATCTCTTGGTAACCATTTCTATACTTCAATTTCAAGATCCAATTGGTAATTTGGGGGTTCTGTTTTGATTGACGTTTTTTCTAATTATTTCTGTGTTTCACTAAATGTTTTCTATTAGAGCTATATGAATCCAATACCCATACCTGAACCCTTTCACTTAATGGTTTAAACATCAAATTGAGCTGATTTTTAATTGTGTACAAATACAACTAGGTGTTACTTATCTATTCCCTATTATTTCTGAGTTGGAACAGTGATCTTATTTAAAACTTTCCTGTGGGTTTTCTAATGAAATGTGGTTGAGTTGTATGTTCTTTTGTCCCTTTTACAAAAAACTCCTCATTCCACACATACCTTTATTTAGCTAAGATGTCCTGACTTGATGCTGAGTCGTCATCAGGTAAGTCTAGAGAACTTCATGTGTGTTTACTTTTGTAGTAGGTGAGCTCAATTGATTTCAGTTACAGGAAAAAAGTGGATGGTATTTTGGATCTCCACTGTCCTCAGATAAACTAAAGCACCAAAATCTATCAGATTTGTTTGATTTTTCTTTGACAAAAGGTAATAAGTGAAAGGTCAGAGTAACTTAGGGAACAGGGTTCTGTTACCACAACTCCTCATGAGAGAGGTTTAGATAAGGCTCCCTCTAGCACTTCTGCCTGTGTTTTTTTTGTTTGTTTTAAAGAAGCTGAGTATGACTTGCTTGAAAAAGAGTGCTACTTTTGTTACTTGGATCAGTTACATAACCTTTTGAGTCTATTATCTCATTTTAAAATGGAATTTATGCATCCTGCTAAGTAGAGTTGATGTCCTGCCCCTGTGTCAGAGCCTAGTACATAAAATGCTCAACATACGATGAGCTGTTCTCTTTCTAGGACATCTCTCCACACCTCTCTAACAGAAAGACATGGGGACTTGGAGAATCTTTCTTGTTCATTAACATCAAGCACAGAATATTGCTTTATTCAAAATACATCAATGTGAATAGGATTTGGTACAAGTATGTGGGAATTCTACCATAGATTTTGAGACCATGGATATCCCTTCAGAGGTTATCAAGTCCTCCATGGAGCAAGCTGCTAACCATGGACAAAAATAAAACCATCTTTAAAGGATAGACCACCAATTTAACCTATGTATGATAAAGCATATTTTTAAACTGCCTAGAAATGTACACCCTTTCCAATAAACTTACATATAATACTTGTATGCTTCAATAGCTTTCTTCTTAAAAAATATGCGTGCATGTGTCAGTGTGTGCACTGTGCACATGTATGTTCATGTGTGTGTGCTTGCATATGTTTATATACATATAGATAAAAATAAATTAATATTACAGTGATACCTCCAACTAGTGCACGATCAATTATGGAAAAATGTCTTGGAAATATTGTCAAAAGTGGTCTCATTTATTATTTTACTTTTTCCACCTCTTGTATACCACTTTCTTTTTATACCCATCTAACTAGGCTTCTCTGTCAAGATCACCAGTGAGTTTCTTTATTTCTGAATCCATTGGTCATTATTCCGTCATCACTGTATTCAGCATCTTACCTGACTGAAGAGCAAACTTTGACCCTTTGATGACATCCTCCTTGAAATGCTCTTCCCTAGGTTGTTCTAATGTTATTCACACAGTATTTTCACTGTAGTGTAAGCTGCTGTAATTTCTTATCTACACTAATGGGGTAGTTTGCTAACTTCTCTCATTGTAGCCAGTTTTAATCCTGGAATGCTTCCTCTGCACAGCAGTAGGAATGCTGTTTTGACAACATGAATAATTCCATGCTTTTGCTTAAACCATCCTAGGTCTTGCTAACACACTTGAGATTAACACCTGGCTTTGCCAGTCTAATATTTGTCTCATCTCTCTTTCCTCCTTGATCACCTGCATTCCAGATCTTGATGTTGGCCAAGATCAGCCCTGCCTTAGGTCCTTTGCACATACCATTCACCAAACCTGGAATTCTACCAACCCTTCCTCAGATCTTTACATGTTTGACTTCTTCTTTTCCTTCAAGTCTCAGTGAATACACATTATCAGAGATCTCCTCTGACAGGTCAGTTATAACAATCTTCATGGGCTGTTTGCATATCCATCAATTTGTTTTAATGTGTTTATACCAGATATCACTAAGGGAAATTATTAATGTGTATTCTCCTTATTGGTCCTCCTCTCTATAATCCAGGCTGTAGGAAAGCAGTAAATAACTTGCATGCCTGTGAGCCCCCTTCCATACAACAGTGCCCAACACACAGTGGGTGCTCAGTAAATGATTGGTAACTGAATGGTTAAAAAACTGAAGCCCTGTGATAATTGCTGATAGTATGAAACTAAACAAAATATTGTTTGCTCTTCAAACCTGGGAAATATTTGTTAATTGCAGGCATTAAAACTTTAAAACCATGGTTACTTCCTATAATAATAGCTTTTTAACAATATGTTCATCCATTTTAAACTATCAAAGGGGTATTTTCAATGTTGTAATAAGGATTTATTTTTAGAGATTCACTTTGTATGCTTTTCTATGACTACAATATTTTAGTATAAATAACTAGGTGGATATTCATGTTAAAAGTAATAAAATTACTTGTAGTCTGGCAAAAAACAAACAAATGGATAAAGTCACAGATTTATTCTAAACCCTCACCCTCACTCTCTTTGATTCAAATTCTTTAAACTTTCATTGTTTTCCATTCTATAGAAAGAATGGTATGTAACTATTTTTTATCTATAAATGCATTTTCTATTAAAACCAATACTATGAGTAGGGAAAAATTGGAAAAGAATGAAAAAAACAATCTGGAACATCACAACATTAGTATACTTTCCTAAATATTTTCAAAGTATTGCACACCTCCCTTTAATGGCTATGGTATACATACAATTTTTTCTAGTACTTTTAATGTAACACAATATATGTAAGATTTTTCTGTGTTGCCATATAGTCTTTATAATTGCATTTAAAGTCTTCATATAACCTTATTATGTGGAGGTAACATAATTGATCACATCTTTATTTTATATTTAGTGTATTTTCAAATTTTGATATTATTTATATGAATAGTTTCATGGATATCTTCCCATTATTTGTGGGCAAGAGTCAGCATAATGGAAATACTGGTTTGAAGTAGCTGTTATTTTTATGATTTAAAATACATGGTCTGTGTGTGTGAGAGAGAAAGAGAGAGACTGAGAGGAAATTACCTGGTGCACCCTACCTTTCTAGGGAGAATCTTTAACCATTGACCACATATACATGATAAGTGAATGCTGCTGTGCTCTTATTCTCTCCAGGATCCACTATATAGAGAGCCCCATGTGAGAGGTAGCATGGTTTCAAGTTAATATATGTAATTTTCCTTATGGCTCTGTAGGTCTGGGAGTAAGGGGGTTCCCTGCCCAGGGCAAGTTTCCTATGAATCAGTGAAACTGAAGGAAGACAAAGGAAAGAGCAGGTTAGAAAGAAGGGTTTTATTGCTCACAGCTTGCTCGGGTTCATTAGCCAGCCCCCACTCCAACCGTCCCCTGAGGCCACACATGTGCCCGCTCCCCCTGCCCACCCCTCTAGCAAGAACTCCATGGGTGGGTCCCTGGTGACTGGCAGGCATCATAACAATTAAGTATCAGGACTGGAGGGGAGGAACGAATGGCCGTTTTCTCTCTACCCCTTGCCCTGGATCAACCAGAGGCTATGTAGTGGTAAACATCCATTGGTAAGTAAATGACCCTTATCTGCACACCACTATGGAAGCCAGGTGGAAATTCTGGGTGGAAACTTCCATTTACCCCACAGGCTTTCTCTGTGAGTTTAATTTGCTGCCACTGTTTTCACCTCCTTTTCACATCTCAATACGTGTGTGTAAATATCACACAACTCTTGTAATACTGAATGATCAGCCAGAGGATGACTGCTGCCTCTTAGAAGTATACTCCCCCCATATCCCCAAGAATAAATTCTGTAAATGCCACATAACTTGCATTTTTTGTCAGACCACCTCAAAAATATCATTCAAGTGTGGTGAAAACATATTTTTAGCCTAGATTTTTGTGGGTGGTGACTTAGTATCTTTGAAGCTCTCTCCAGGGTCTTCCCATGCACATTTCAGGTAGCATGTCTCCTTTCTTCTAAGTAAAAGCATCCCAGAAATAATATAATTCAGGTTTTGATACCAGACAAGTTATAGAAAAGATGATAAACTTTTCATTTCTTTGCTTTTTTAATGCCTGCATATATGTATTTTTCAAAAAGAAAACCACAAACAATGCCAAAGGTAATGTATGAAAAAATAAATTTATGATGCATTCTGATAACTGTGGATTGTGTATAACATAAATGTTGCCTTATTTTGATTTATTGCCTTGTCATAACTCCTTAGGTGGAAAAACAAACCTGTAACAGGGATGCAACTATATGCTATGCTATAACCATTTATACAACGAATCACAGAATAGTCTTTGGTTCAGATGCAGATATGCAAAGCATTCTATCTGTCCTCCTCTATATTTACCTACCTACCTACCTATCTAGTGGATTGATTGAATTCATGGATTTTAATTAATGGGATCTTTCTGTGTCTATAATTTGCAATGAGACTTTGTAGTTTTCATAAAGAATTGGAATTTACTTCTCCACCCCTTAAATCAGAGTGTTCTGAGATTTGCTTTTCCTAATAGAAATACTAAGTAGAAAAATAGACATGAGCAGCCATTGGAAGGAGAAGATAAGATTCAAAGAAAAAAAAACACCTAAACACCTAAACTCTACCCAGGTAGGGGATCCCATGTGAAGGCAACACTTTGCAGGGAGGTAACTTCCTTGCCTTTCAGGACCAGGCTAAACTGGTCCCCAACAGATTCCAATGTGGGCACAATTGAACAGAACTAAGAACTGCCCAAACCACACCTCATCATGGGAAAGGACATGCGTACTGAGAGGGATGGCTATACGGATGGATCTGTTGTTAGGGTCCGGGCTTCCGAGGCTTCTCCAGAGAACAAACTACACAGGCATAGAGATGTAAATTCAAGCAAAGTCTTTATTCAGCCAGCTAGCTGGGGTCCAAGCGTCAGCCCGACGCAGCACGTCTTAACAAGGACCCCGAGCACTCAGAGCCAAGGGTTTATATAGCATTTTCAAAGCACTTAACTCATAGTAATTTTCCACAACTATACATTATTCTTGCAAGACATACATCCTGGGGTTAAGCAAGGGCAGGATAAGACTACTCCTCAATGGTTAGGGAGGTTCTGCACGATAAGCTTGGTATGTAAGGTTAACTGACCAAGGTTAGCTGACCAAGGGTCACAGCTGCCCACCACCCGGTGCTCATGATTAACTTGTTTTTCAAGGCCTTACCCAGGCCCAGGTTTTTTTTTTTTTTTCTTCCTGAGTCACACCCTCAGAAAATGGTTTCTAGGTTTCTAAGATGGCTAAGCTTATGCTAATTTACTAATCTTACTAATGCTTAGATTCTACATTTCCCCACTTTCTTTTGACCATTCCAATCATGGAATGTTAGTTTCTTCCTGCTGTGTGAGTGAATGATACTGTGGTCTCAGCATTAGCACCTGAACAGCACTCACTCTTTCCCTAACAAAGGCTATTAGCCTGTTTAAGATACAGGGACCTAAAGTGAGAAGCAGTATGAAAATAAGCAAGGGCCCTGCCAGGGTGGATATCAGGGTTGTAAACCATGGGGATTTAGTAAACCAGGATTCAAATAGCCCTTGGCTGGCCTCTCGCTCTCTCTTCCTTTGATCTAGCCTTTCTCTAAGTTTAGACATTGAATCTCTTACTATTCCGGAATGGTCTGCTGTTAGAGTTTAGCTAAGTTTTATTAGTTCTTTTTCCTGACTCTTGATGCTCTCTGCACTCCTTTACACTGTCAATCAAATAACCCCACTTTGTCAATCAAACAGGCGCCTCCTAGCCAGAATGCAATATAAAGGCCTCCCACCTAACAGAGGATCAGGGCCTTTGTCTGAAGCTGGCCTACTCCTCGCTTGGATATTCAAATAAAACATTTGCTCTGCTTTGCTATTGTGTGTCTGCCTTTCAATTCTTTGTTACAGTGGGATAAGAATGGAGGAAAACAAACTCAGCCCGGTAAAAGAAGGAACCTGGAGTGATGATGTGTTACTCCCAAATCTTACATTTTCTGTGAATTCTTTCCCAGACAATGCTGTCAAGTTAGTCACATCTTCCTCTCTGCTTCTGTTATATTTCATGTTATATTTAATTTTTTTCTGTACTGAAATCAATTGGAGTGAGAAAATTTAAATGTCCAGTAGATCATTCTATAGCCCTTCATTGGTAATTACTTTTACTTTTTCTTTTTCTTTTTCTTTTTTTTTTAAAGCAGAACGTATTGACTCTTACAAACAGGAAATCCAGAAAAGTAGAATCAGACACATTTGGATCCCACCGGGTAAACCTCTAGTACAGGCATTGCCACTCCTGTACCCTGATCCTTCTCTGAGTCAGCAAAGTGTTCCAAACATTTAATAGCAACATTGGAGATACATAGTTCCAGATTCCTAATATCTAGCAAGCCCATTAGGAAAAACACTTATCACATGCATATCTATCTCTCTAGAAAATGGATAACGGGAGGGCATGACTAGATTCTCAAGTAGTGAACACATAGACTGATGCATCCTAGTGGCCCAAAAATGTCCCATGGATATGTGCTGTCAGCCCTGCTTGGAGAATCCTCATACACAGTGACTTCTCACCACCCCCTAAATCACAAATATAACATAATTCCAGCCACAGAGACTTCATACTATTCATAGCTAATCTTGGAATGCTCCCCTCCTTGGGCCCCTATTTGGACATTTGATAACAGTATATAGATACCGAACTCCAAATGAACCTCTCAACTAGGAAAAATATAGTGAGAGTTCCCTCAAGAAGCAGTTGCTTGCACTGAGCAGTTCTCTTAACAAGCAGTTTCTTGCCTTGCAAAACCTCTTAAATAAAACCCAAACTTAAGTTTTAATTCTGGAATAAAATTTATTTTACAGTGCATATATAATTTAAATATTTCAGGATCTATATATAAACTACACATATACATGTATATGTATGTGGGGCCTATAGAGATATTTTCATGCAAAGTAATTATGCTTTCTTTAAATTTTCATATTTTCATATTTTTGGTCACACAATTTAATTGGAAGTATTGTACTTCTTTTTCTCTGAATATACATATCATATTCAAAAGGAATCCTGAATTTCCAAAGTTGTATAAAAATGCTGGCTGAAAACCCTGACATTGTTTAGTTATCATTAATAATACCCAAAGGTCTATTCTTTAATCTTTCTCTTTTTTCTTTGCTCCTCCTATTTCCTTCTCCTCCTCTTCTTCCTCATACTTGTATTGTTGTTTTTTCTTCCTTCTTCCTCCTCTTCCTCTTCTTTCTCCCCCTGTTCCTCCTCCTTCCTTAGCTTGTCTTCTGTATAGAAAAATACATAATTATGTGACAGATTTCATAGCCAATGCAAATACATACGTGCAGAGCAAATTGCTTTGTCTTCTGTTGTTCTCCAAAGTGAGGGTAATAGTGTACTTTCAGATCTCAAAGTTTCAAAGATCTCAATAACCCAGCTTTGCATGAGTACTCCTTTTGTATGTAAATAGCCCCAGTGTCTTGTGATATTCTAATTGTCTAGAAAAGCTCTTGTGTTATTCATTTATTGTGTTCCTTCATCCCTTTACTCAACCATCAGTTAATAAGTGTCTTTGGGTAGCAGACCACCTTGTTAGGCCCTTTGCTAGGAACTCCAACAGACCATGAAAAATAAACCTGTCCCAATACTAATCAGTTTACAACCTAGTGATTAAGGGTGCATAGCTGGTTCTGAGGCTCCTAACAGAGCAGCTAATCCGGCCTTAGTGGCAAAACATTATTACATTACAATGAGTCCGTATTGGTGTCAATTGACCTGTGGAATATATATAAGTAGGTATGAGTGGAAGTGAATGTGTGGATAAATAGATGGATGAGTAAGAATTATTTTAGTTATAGGAGAGAAATAAGATTTCAGTAATGTTATGCTTCATTTTAATTTTATATTTTATTTTTATAAGGTTTCCTATCAATAAAAGATATGGAGCACAAATAACTTAGAAAATCAACTCAGTATAGCATTGGGGCAGAATAAGCCTCATCTTCCTTTCCACCTGAGAGACAGAATTCACTGCAGGCCACCAGGGCTCGCATTTGCATGAAGCCTTCTGAGACCCCTAGGTGAGCAAGCAAGAAGCCCATGGAGCATCTTCAGTACACCTGAGGGAAGGACCCGGGATAGTGGATTGCTCACATGCCCCACTGCAAAGCACGCAGACACTGAAGGAGGGCTGCTGTACGACAGAGGGTTGGCCCTTCTCTTTACAGGGAAGGTCCTTCAGGTCTCCATGTCAACACAGAAACTGAAACTGCAAAAGGTCAAAAACACCAGCTCTGGGCTCCGAAAATGTCTACTCCAAGCTACAAAGCCCTGCTCCCTTCAGTCAAAGGTATAGCCCTCACAGGAATGATTTGGCACTTACACCTGAGCAGATGGCAGCTTTGGCCACTAAAGAAACTAGAAGGACCCACAGGGCTGGTGCAAAAGGCCACCTTGGTTCCCTGCAGCCATTTGTGATTAATGGAAAACTCAGTTATTCTCTAGCTCTGTCATCCCTAAGGAGAGAATTACTCCAGCCTCCTGAAAATGAAAAATCAAACAATAGGTGAAGTTAGAGGTGAGAAAATTGTAACTAGAAATTGTTATTTCCAATTTGCCCTTCAGATTACATTAAAAAAAATAACCTTAAAGCAAATTTCAAAGTTTCCAACTTAGATGTAATTTACACCTTGAATATTTTCAAAAGAATCTCTGCCCCAAATAAGAATTAAGGTAGAGAATTATCTCAACAAGAACTAAATTCTGTCTTGTTAAAATCTATCAAAGTCATATCTGAAATAACTTTTTGTCTGTAATCATGCAACTATCAAATTTTTAGAGAACATTTGCAGACAACTTAACAGTATAGCAATGAAATATTTTAGGACATTTTGAAAAATCTACTTTGAATGACCATGACATGGATCAGTTAAAGTAATCTTAACAAATAAAACCAAAGCATTTTAAAACAATGCTGTGTAAGTGATGGGAATTTCAACTTTAGTACATAGTTTTTTTATTTGATATCCTTTAATGCTTTACACAGGTTAAAGGAAATTTTGTTCAATGTATTGCCTGCATATATTCTAAACTTAGAGAAAAATTTTGTACAGAAATTGTATGGCTTCTTTAATATTTCAACATATATTGAAAGAATTATGCATAAAACTTTAGAATTCATCCACAGAGAATACAGAACACCATAGTAGATATCCACAACTACACTGTGGTTTTACATCTAAAACATCATTAGTACTAACTCAGTTTTGGAGACAAATATATACATCTGCCTATGCTTTATTTCTGAGTTTTTATGCAATGAATAAGTAATGTTATGGAATAGAAAAGACTGGTCATAAGCATTTAATTTGCTGTAGGGCCTTATATTACATCCAAAAAATTTAGAATGGTAATCTCTTTGGATCAAAAGTGATGTAGAAATACTCATGAGTATGAATTTTTGTACTTAAAAATTATAACATAATATAACATAGTGGTGTTAAAAACATTACCATTAGTATTATTTGGATTCTTCCTTCCTTATCCTCACTCACCTCTCACCTTTTGTTTAAAATGATGCCGAAAGGAAACTATCTTTCATTATGATTAATGATGAGGGGAACCAAATGTTGGGATAGGGGATATTTTTATGAAGTTTCTACTTGTGACAGTTCTGTCCTGCATTTCCTTTCCAAGGGTGTCTATAGCGAACAACTTTGGGAGATCGAGGTAGCAGAGTTCCTTCTTCCAGGGCAGAGGGAGGGAAGATTTTTTTTCTGATCATCATAATAAAGACAATGTCTCCCTCTGGGCCAAAATTTGAGCAGGTTTGCTTGAAGCCTCTTTATAAAACTGGAGATTTCCTCAGCTTGGTGTTCTCCACTGTGACACAAGCCCTGCGTACGAGCAGCATCCACCGTGGTCCACCTTCACATCTGGGTGGAATGTGAGGGACAACAGAGCGGGTGTGAACACGAAGGCCAGGCCACCAGCTGTGCCAGTGAGGGGTGCTGCCCTTCAGGTTTCACTCTGGGGTAGGGTCCTTTGCCAGCGTGCAGGTAGCGGGCTAACCTGTTAGCTCATAATTAAAATAACATCTCAGATCCTTTGTAGTTTTTGACACCAGAAAATGGACAAGTTCCCTAGTGTTACTGGGGAAAATGGGATTTTTCTGAGATAATGACACTAAATTAGGTAACACTGTCAATCTAGAGTCACAGCTATTAGTTTATTTTAACCCCAATGTGTGTGTGTGTTAAGGGGAAGGGGTGGTGATAAAAACATCTATGTGCTTCATACCTCATACTAGAGAAATGAGTTTAAGATTATAAATTTTAATTTATTTTATTCAATTTATTAATATAAATCTAGAGACAGGTCAACTGGTGATATTTATTGGTGCTGACTATAAACTTTTCATCTATCTGATCTTAGCCAGTGTGGATCTATCTGCAAAACCATCAAAAGTTGACTGAATTGATAACTACTGAACATCTCTTAAATGTAGCAGTGTAATCTTTAAACAGGAGGACACCGAGAAGAATGAAAACAACTGGACTTCTTTGAATTGATTAGATTAATGAATTTGGGGTCATGATATTGGCCACTATGTAATATATGGCTAAGATAAATTTATTCTGGCTGTGCAAAAGGAAAAAAAGGCATAGCTAGTCATCAAAGCATTCTGCCTTTTACAAAAATGTTTGTGTAATGTTTATACACATTGAACGGGTTCAAAACAGTGCTCTCCAAAATGAGCGATTTTGGCACATGGACTATTTTGAACTGAAGACAACAGGGACCCTGTGGACTCAGAAGTTTTTGGTCTCTTAAGTGCCTAACCTTACCCAAAAGAATCTAAACTGGGATCTTTTCCAGAATGAGAGCTCCTATAAGAGATAAATTTCATCTGAGTGATCCACCCATAGGGCAGGGCAAACATCTAATCACCAAATGTCTGCTCTGCTTATTGCCCTCCTACCCCATGAAGTCCAGGCCCCTGCCCACCCCCTCACTCAGGATGGCATATACTCTTTGTTTTATATTTCTGTCTTGGAAACTCTTCTGTATGTGGGGTTTCTGTACATATAAAATTAAGTCTGATTTTTCTCCTGTTAACTGTCTCACGTCAATTTAACTCTTAGACTGGCGAGAAGAACCTTGAAGGGTAGAGGAAAACTTTTCTCCTCCATAACTTCATAGCAAAAACTTCTTGATAAAGTAGTTGTCTTATAGTTTTTTAAATAATTTTCTTTAAAGAATTAATAAATTTTACAGATAAATCTGGACATTCTCTCTCAAAATACAGAATTACATAAACCAGATTGTACATTTTACTTTGGAAAAATATGTATAAAAACATGTTTCATGTGGATAAGCACAAGAGATGGAAGCAGAAGCCTCAGTGGAACTACAGCAATCAGGGGGACCTAACATAACCTTAAATGCATGCTTAGGAAATATATTCCTCCAAAACTTAAGTAACCTGTAATTTGTGACCATACCTAAAATTGTCATCTTGCCATATTGCTCCAATAAAGGGAAACAGTGAGGAGGCCCGGAGTACCATCACCCTCCATAGGCTTGTTGCATCCTCACTTCATTCTGTGCTCACCGTGTCTGTCCCCAGTCCTCTGCAAAACAGGAGATTCATCGGGGTCTTGTGGATTTGCCACTTGTTGAACGGTTCTTGCAGGTGGTTGACTCTCCTTCCCCAGACATTAGCCTGGGAAGGCTGCAGCCTGTGTGACACCGAGAAACCCCTGTTAGGGCTGCTGCCTGTTTCTCTCTCTTCCCCCCAGGATTCCCACCCAGTCTGTTCTGTAAGTATGGTGAGAAGTACAGAAAGCAGATACAAGGGTTCCAGTAAGGTGCCCTAAAATGGCTTCCTTGAGAAACTGCAAGAGTGAAATAAGGAGTTCTGTGAAGAATCATCTAGCTTTAATGACACTTCAGGCCTTGAAAATTCTTCACCAAGTACCAGGAAACCCTACTTCCTTCACAACAGCATAAAAACTATTTTTCTATAATTATTTAGCTATTCTTTTTCATTTGTTAATAGTCATTAGGTAGGTATAGTCTCCATTTTCATTTCCTTTTCAACATAAAAGCTCTATTCTCTGTTCTGTTCAATATGGCCCCTGGTGAATAGGAAATCCTGTTGTTAATCCTGAAATAACCTTATCTTGGAAAATGTCTTCATAAAATGTTATAACAAAACCTTTTTATTATCTGAGGCACCTGGAATAGTCACATTACTAGAGGCAGAAAGTAGAATGGCAGTTGTTCTGGCTGCAGGGGGAGGGGTGGGGCATTGGTGTTTAATGGGGACAGAGCTTCAGTTTGGGAAGATGAAACAGTTTCAGAGATGGTGGGGAGGGTTGCACAACAATATGTGAATGCGCTTTTAAAAATTAGGTAAAGATGGTAAAGTTAGCCACAATAAAATAAGCAAAAAAGAAAAATATTCTTATTTAATATCTAAAAAAAGGAAAAACATATATCCTTTTTATCTAGTTGGCTTTCTTCTGTAAAATACTGCATAATTTTCATAAGTTTTCACATTTTCTATCTTCCCCAACACTCTATAATGTACTTATTCTATTGTGCCTTTAAATAATCATGGGAGAGAAAAGAAAACTACTTTCAATCATTTCCAATTTTTAATTTTCATGTGTCTCAGCCTAAGTTATATCCTTTTAATTCAAAATGTATGCTCCTATCAGTATATTTATGAAAATGTTTTCTTTTCTTTTCATTATTTCATGCCAATAACCTTAGCCAGAATTTCAATTTTATAAGTTTGATCTTTTAAGGAGACTTAGAACATGGAGAATATAGCCGGAAGGGAGAGATGTAGGTTGTACTTGTCTGACATTTTTAAGGTGTCCATATCCAGCTACTATAGATGAGAAAAACTTTTCCTCTACCTTCTTAGATCCAGTGGCTAGGCAAGCTAGTTAAACTGATGAAAGACAGATTAACTGGAGAAAAGGTTTATTTTGCATGCATATAAGAAGTTTCAGAGAAAATAAGTGAGAACTCCATAGCAGCAGTTAGGCCAGCAGCTTATTTACCATTTTACCAAAGGTTGATGAATTGTGGAGAAATGACAAGACAGAAGAAGAGAGGTTTGGGTATTGTAGCTCTGGGGTTAAAAAGATACCCCTCTAGGAACAAATTCCCCTGTGAATCTGATGAAATTGAAGTAAAGCAAGGGGAAGGGCAAGTTGGGAGAAACTATTTTTATTGCTAACAGCTTCCTCAAATTCACTGACCAGCAGGGCACCATCCATCTCCTCTGGCCACAGCTTGCTCTCTCCTACCCCCACCCACTGCCTCCAGTGAGAACTCCATGGTGGGTCATTGGTGACTGGACAACACCAGACCAATTACATGCCAGCAATGGAGGGGAGGAGAGAATGGACATTTTCTCTCTACTCATTGCACTAGATCAATGGGAGGCTCTGCAGTGGTAAACACCTATTGTTATGTGAATGAACTAAGGTTAGGCAGAATATTCTAGAAATTTTGCCATTTACTTCAAAGGCATCAAGGGCTGGTAAATTGTGGGAAGATAAATTTATGGGGAACTAGTGATATAAACTTTTTAGTAAAGCTGGTTTATAAAGACAAGTCAGTGAGGTCACCCATATTAAGAACCATCTCTTTAGGAGAGAGGATTCAAGATGGCAGCATGAGAGGTGAGACAGAGAACTCCTCCAAAAACCACATATAACAAAAAAATATAGTTAATTCAACTAATCCTAAAACAGCAACAGGAAAGAAGGCAGCACCAGACTGCATACACCTGGAGAACAGAGCAGACCACACAAAACAGGGTAACATACCAAAGCCTTGATCTGACCCTTCCCCCAACCCAGCTCACCATCAGGAGGAAGAGAAATGGAGCAGGAAAAGGGTGGAAACCTAGGACTGCTGAACACCTGCCCTGGAGATCTGCTTTGGGAGCACAAACCTACATTGCATGGTGCTCTGGAGATTAGTGGGGTTGAAAAGCTAAGACAGGTAGAATACTTGGAGAGACTGAGATTACAGCCATTTGTAGAAGACAGGGATCCACATCCGGCTGCTCTGAGACAAAGGAAAGGTGGGTGGTCTGAGAGACTTCCTAGCAGTGAGAGGATGCTGAAGGGGTGGGGTTTGTATGGAGCTTGCTGTGCAGGGGAAGGGATACGTGGACAAGGTTGACTAGGCATGCTCTGTCTAGCAGGTTGGAAACTTTCAGGAGTTTCAGGCTCTTCATCCCCCTAGCTGGCTACTCAGCCCCAAGGCCCCCCACTGTGATACACAGCCTTCTGTGCCTTCCTACTGGCCTGCCAGCACTGGCTAGCAAATTGTAAGTCCCTGCTCTGGCGTCAGGACAGCCAGAGGGAGGCCCGGCCTACAGCAGTTACAGATGCAAAGCACAGAGACTATCACCTATGTGCTCGGCCCATTACTTCTGACAGTGGAGACAGGCACTGGAGCCTGGAAGCAGGAAACAACTCTTTCCTCTCCCCAGGCACCAGCACCACTCCCCTGCGACTCCCAACATCACTCCCAGGGCTGATCAGCTCCAGACACTAGAGCTTCTGAGCACTAGAGGGCTCTATATACAAATATGAAACTTCAAAGGAACCTGGTTCAGACCAAAATCTCACAAACACCAGAAAAGGACCCAAGTGAAACTAAACTCACCAATCTTTCTGAAAGAGAGTTCAAAATAAAAATCATAGACATGCTCATTGAGGTACAGAAAAATATTCAAGAACTCAGGGAAGAATTTAGCACAGAGGTTCAGTTATTAAGAACTTCCATATCTGAAATGAAACATATTATGGAGGGATTTAAAAGCAGGCTAGATGTAGTAGAAGATACGGTAAATGGAATAGAAATGAGAGAAGAGGAATACAAAGAAGCTGAGGGACAGAGAGAAAAAAGGATCTGTAAGAATGAAAGAATATTGAGAGAACTGTGTGACCAATCCAAATGGAACAATATTTGCATTATAGGGGCACCAGAAGAAAAAGAGAGAGAGAAAGGGATAGATAGTGTCTTTGAGGAAATAATTGCTGAAAACTTCCCCAGTCTGGAGAAGGAGATATTCTTGCAGCCCATGGAGGTGCACAGATCTCCCGACACAAGAGACCCAAGGAAGAAAACACTAAGACATAAAATAATTAAAATGGCAACAATCAAGGATAAGGAAAGACTATTAAAATCAGCCAGAGAGAGATCACATACAAAGGAAAACCCATCAGGCTACCATCAGACTTCTCAGCAGAAACCTTACAGGTCAGAAGGGAGTGGCATGATATATTTAATGCAATGAAGCAGAAGGGCCTTGAACCAAAACTACTCCACCCAGCAAGACTATCATTTAAATTTGAAGGAGGGATTAAACAATTTACAGATAAGCAAAAGCTGAGAAAATTTACCTCCCACAGACAACCTCTACAGTGAATTCTGGAGGGACTGCAATAAATGGAAGTGTTCTAAGGCTAAATAACCGTCACCAGGGGAAATAAAACCACAGTAAAGAAAGTAGAACAATTAATTTCTAAGCATAAGCAAAAACAAATCAACTACCCCCAAAGTCAATCGAGGAATAGACAAGGAGTACAGAACACGATACCTAATATATAAAGAATGGAGGAAGAAGAAAAAAGAAGGGAAAAAATAATCTTTAGGTTGTGTTTGTAATAGCATACTAAGTGAGTTAAATTAGACTGTTAGATAGAAAAGCGATTACCCTTGAACCTTTGGTAACCATGAATCTAAAGCCTGCAATGGCAAGAAGTACATACTTTTAGATAATCACTCTAAATGGAAATGATCTGAATGCACCAATCAAAGGACATAGAGTCCCTGACTGGATAAAAATACAAGACCCATCTATAAGCTGCCTACAAGAAACTCACTTCAAACCCAAAGACATATGGAGACTGAAGGAAAAAGAATGGAAAAAGATATTTCATGCAACCAATAGGGAGAAAAAAGCAGGAATTGCAGTACTTGTATCAGACAAAATAGATTTCAAAACAAAGAAAGTAACAAGAGATAAAGAAGGATATTATATAATGTTAAAAGAGTCAGTACAACAAGAGGATATAACCATTATAAATATCTATGCACCCAACACAGGAGCACTGACATATGTGAAACAAATACTAACTGAATTAAAATGGGAAATAGAATGTAATCCATTCATTCGAGGAGACCAACACACCACTCACTACAAAGTACAGATCAACCAGGCAGAAAATAAGTAAGGACACAGAGGCACTGACGAATGTATTAGAGCAGATGAACCTAACAGACATCTACAGAACACTCCATTCAAAAGCAACAGGATACACATTCTTCTCAAGTGCACATGGAACATTTTCAAGAATGGATCATATACTAGGCCACAAAAGAGCCTCAGTAAATTCAAAAAGATTGAAATTGTACCAACCAGCTTCTCAGACCAAAAGGGTATGAAACTAGAAATAAATTACTCAAAGAAAATGAAAAAGCCTACAACACATGGAGGCTTAACAACATGTTCATAAATAACCAGTGGATTAATGAGCAAATAAAAACAGAGATCCAGCAATATATGGAGACAAATGACAACAATGATTCAACACTACAAAATCTGTGGGATGTAGCAAAGACCGTGCTAAGAAAGAAGAATATTGCAATACAGGCCTACCTCAGGAAAGAAGAACAATCCCATATGAACAGTCTAAACTTATAATTAATAAAACTAGAAAAAGAAGAACAAATGAGGCCCAAACTCAGTAGAAGGAGGAACATAATAAAGATTAGAGCAGAAATAAATGAAATTGAGAAGAATAAAACAATAGAGAGAATCAATGAAAGCAGGAGCTTGTTCTTCAAGAAAATAAACAAAATAGATAACCCCCTAGCCAGACTTATCAAGAAAAAAAGGGAGTTCACACACACACAAACAGAATCAGAAATGAGAAAGGAAAAATCATGATGGACAGCATAGAAATACAAAGAGTTGTGAGAGAATACTATGAAAAATTATATGCTAACAAACTGGATAGCCTAGAACAAATGGACAACTTTTTAGAAAAATCCAACCTTATAAGGCTGACCCAAGAAGAAACAGAAAATATGAACAGATCAATTACCAGCAATGAAACTGAATTGGTAATCAAATAATTACCTAAGAATAAAACCATGGACCAGAAGGTTTCACTGCTAAATTTTATCAAACATTTAGTGAAGACCTAATATCCATCCTCTTTAAAGTTTTCCAAAAAGTAAAAGAGGAGGGAATACTCCCAAACTCATTCTATGAGGCCAGCATCTCTCTAATACCAAAAAAAGGCAAAGACACAACAAAAAAACAAAATTACAGAACAATATCCCTGATGAGCATAGATGCAAAAATACTCAACAAAATATTAGCAAACCAAATTCAAAAATACTTCAAAATGATCATCCATCATGATCAAATAGGATTTATTCCAGGAATGCAAGGATGGTACAACATTTGAAAATCCAGCAACATCATTCACCACATCAACAAAAAGAAGGACAGCAACCTCACAATCATCTCCATAGATTCTGAAAAAGCATTCGACAAAAATCAACATCCATTCATAATATAAACTCACAACAAAATGGGTATAGAGGGCAAGTACCTCAACATAATAAAGACCATATATGACAAACCCACAGCCAACATCATACATAACAGTGAGAAGCTGAAAGCTTTTCCTTTAAGATCAGAAACAAGACATGGATACCCACTCTTCCCACTTTTATTCAACATAGTTCTGGAGGTCCTAGCCATCAGGCAACACAAAGAAATAAAAGGCATCCAGATTGGCAAGAAAAAAGTTAAACTGTCTCTATTTGCAGATGACATGATATTGTATATAAAAAAACCTTAAAGAATATACTCCAAAACTACTAGATCTAATATCTGAATTCAGCAAAGTTGCAGGATATAAAATTAATACACAGAAATCTGTTGCATTCCTATACATTAATGATGAAATAGCAGAAAGAGAAATCCAGAAAACAATTCCATTCACAATTGTACCAAAAAGAATAAAATACCTAGGAATAAACCTAACCAAGGAAGTGAAAGACCTGTACCCTGAAAACTACAAGTCACTTGTGAGAGAAATTAAAGAAGATACCAATAAATGGAAACATAACCCATGCTCGTGGATAGGAAGAACTAATATTGTTAAAATATTGATATTCCTAAAGCAATCTACAGATTCAGTATAATTCCTATCAAAATACCAACAGCATTCTTCAGTGAACTAGAGCAAATAGTTCTAAAATTCATATGGAACCACAAAAGACCCCAAATAGCCAAGGCAATTCTGAGATGGAGGAATGAAGTGGGGGCGATTATGCTCACCAACTTCATGCTCTACTACAAAGCCACACTAATCAAGACAATTTGGTACTGGCACAAGAACAGGCCCATAGACCAATGGAACAGACTATAGAGAGTCCAGATATAAACCCAAGCATATATGGTCAATCAATATATGATAAAGGAGCCATGGATATACAATGGGGAAATGACAGCCTCTTCAAAGGCTGGTTTTGGCAAAACTGGACAGCTGCATGCAAGAGAATGAAACTGGATTATTTTCTAACCACATATACAAAAGTAAACTCCAAATGGATCAAAGACCTGAATGTTAGTCATGAAACCATAAAACTCTTACAAGAAAACAAAGGCAAAAATCTATTGACTATAAACATGATCAACTTTTTCCTGAGCACATCTCCTCAAGCAAGGAAAACAATAAAAAATGAACAAATGGGACTACATCATGTTTAAAAGCTTCTGTACAGAAAATGACACCATCAGCAGAACAAAAAGGCATCATACAGTAAGGGAGAATATATTTGTAAATGACATATCTGACAAGGGGCTAACATTCAAAATATATAAAGAACTCGCACACCTAAACACCCAAAAAGCAAATAACCCTATAAAAGAATGGGCGGAGGATCTGAACAGACACTTCTCCAAAGAAGAAATTCAGATGGCCAGCAGGAACATGAAAAGATACTCCACATCACTAATTATCGAGGAAATGCAGTTAAAACCACAATGAGATATCACCTCACACCAGTTAGGATACCCAACATAGGAAAGACTAGAAACAACAAATGCTGGTGAGGATGAGGAGAAAGGGGAACCATCCTATACTCCTGGTGGGAATGTTAACTAGTTCAATCATTGTGGTAATCAATATGGAGGTTCCTCAAGAAACTAAAAATAGAAATGCCATTTGACCCAGTAATTGCACTCCTAGGAATTTACAAAGATAACAACTTCTCAGATTTAAAAAGACATGTGTGCCCCTATGTTTACCGCAGCACTATTTACAGTAGCCAAGATATGGAAGCAACCTAAGTGTCCATCAGTAGATGAATGGATAAAGAAGAGGTGGTTCATATACTCAATGGTATACTATTCAGCCATAAGAAAGAAACAAATCCTACCATTTGCAACAACATGGATGGTGCTAGAGGGTATTATGCTCAGTGAAATGAGTCAGGCAGTGAAAGACAAATACCAACTTATTTCCCTCATTTGTGGAGTATAACAGTGAAGCAAAACTGAAGGAACAAAATAGCAGCAGACTCACAGGGTCCAAGAAAGGACTAGTGGTTACCAAAGGGGAGGGGTGGGGGAGGGTGGGAGAAAGGGATTGTAAGGTATCATGATTGGTGCACATGGTGTGTTTGGGGTCACAGGGAAGACTGTAGATCAGAGAAGGCAAATAGGGACTCTGTGGCATCCTACTATACTGATGGGCAGTGACTGCAATGGAGTATGGGGAGGGACTTGATAATAAGGGTGAATGTAATAACCACATTGTTTTTCTTTTGGAACCTTCATAAGAGTGTATATCAATGATACTTTAATAAAAAAATAAAAATAAATAGATGATAGATAGATAGATAGATAGATAGATAGATAGATAGATAGATGATAGATAGATAGATGATAGATAGATAGATAGATAGATAGATAGATAGATAGATAGATAGATAGATAGATAGATAGATAGATAGATAAAAGAACCATCCCTTTAGATTAAGAGCTGTTCTTGTCTTCCTGGTACTGAGTGGGAGACCCCTTTAGGAATGGGAATTTATTCCCTGTTTTTAGGCAGGAAGGAAGAGAACAGAGTTTCTGTTGTATCTGCTATTTCTCAAGTGTCTTCAGGTCAAAATAATCATTCTGCTCAAATGGTATACTGTCGGGTGGTATATTCTGATCACCTTCACTGCTAATACACACAGCAACACCATATCCTTGTCAAAGCTCAGGAAGTGTTTGGAATGCTTAATCTTACAATGATTGCTGTTATCTGTTTTCAACAAGTGGTCAACACTATTTATTTAGGACTCTGAAGTGACACTTGAACCAAGGCTTTCTCTTCTATTCAGAGTAGGCTGCAAGGTCAGCACTGTCCCTAATTTGTTCATTTTTCATTACAATGGTCAGCACATGCATCCTGTATAGTGCTCTGCATGGCATACATGCTACATACCAACACATACACCACGTAAGTCTGCAAGATGTTTAGACTTCAGGAGGTCCTGTGACCATGTGAATTGAATTATGAATTTCTGGGTATCTACACATGCATTTTTCTGGGTAAAAGTGCCTATAGTTCTTATCTGTCTCAGATGTATCCATGCTCACTAGAAGTATTGAAGTAAGTTATTTAGTTTGGAAGAAAAGAAAATCTGTTCTCTAAAGAGTGGCCATCAAATGTGTTCCATTATTTACTCAGAATTTGGCAAGTAGGCAACTTTTCCATGTATAAATAGGTAGGAATATTATGTGAGCATACCATTTCTCCTCCCTCCCTCCCTCCCTCCCTTCCTTCTCCTTCCTTCCTTCCTTCCTTCCTTCTTCTTTTCTTCCTCCTTCTTCCCTTTTTCTTCTTCCTTCTCCTTTTTCTGTGGAAGGGTGAGTGCTACTATTAGACCAATAACTTCTAGACAAAAACAAAAACAAAAAACAAGGAAGAGCTGTTATGATTCCAACCCTTAATCCCACTCCACTGAAGCTCTTTTCTAAATAGCCTTTGAGCAATATTGGATTTTGTCTTTTATATTGTTTCTATTGTTTATTATAAACATCTCCAGACCATTTTGGAGAATAATGGCAGAACACTTACAAGGCTGAACAGCTTCTGTACTGTACAGAGGGATTCCCTTAACTCAGGTACCAGCTTGTCAGAGCAGCACCCTGTGATCCCCAGCAGCACATTGTGGAAGGAAGCTCACAAGACCTGGGGGTTATGCATGGACTTGATAATGTGATTAACACTGATACCATCAGTTGACTCTAAGCACAATGCCTGCCAGAGAACATGCCACCATGAGGGAGATGCAGAGAGAGAGAGCACAATAAGGACAAAAGAATTCAACCACTTTGGGATATCAGACTCTCAAGCGCATAAGAGCATACCATGTTTGTTTCTCTGCTACTTGCCGATATGCAAATTAATATGGCATAAATTACTTAGGGAAGGAGACTACTTCATCCGCATTTAAAGATGAAGTTATTTGCCTAAGATCCTGCGACTAGCAAATGAAGAATAATTCTTTAAAACTAAGCAATCAAACTTCAGAGCTCAGGCTCTCAGTAGGGCAAAAAGTTAAAAGAGACTATAGTTTCCTTCTTATAATCCTCCTCCTATTAAGGTTCCTATAGAATGACTTTTTTCTCAAGGTTTTATACTACTTAATTGTAATATCAAACTTCAAATTTTGACTTGCCCTGCTTTTATTTTATTTTAAAGGTTGTGGCTTATTATTTGGTTAAAATCTGATACGGCATTTCTTACTTTGGAATTCTGTAAGTTGATGTCAGTCACACATATACAAAACAGCTGAAAAAAATCTAACTTTTTTGCAGAATAATAAATCTTTAATTACTAAAATTATGTACATAAACTATGCTCTTTCTGTATCTACATAATTGAAGATAATTAGATGAGAACATTTGGGCAGATATTAGAGATAGTGTTAATAAACTCATAAGGCATAAAAATAATAAGTAATCTCAATTAATAAGAAAATACTTGATTCTAATAACCCAAGCTACTGTTATTTCCCACAGAAATAAAATGTAAGAGTTCAGTCTCTGCCTTAAGAGATTAAGATTTTGGTTGAATTTATTAATATTTTAGGTATTTATAAGCTTTTAGTTGAATATACTGTTGTTTATTTCAAAACTTTTCTTGAATGCATACTCTATATTAGTCACTGTGTCTGCTACTGAAGATATAAAGGCAAATTTACTTCTTCGGCATGAAGTAAATAGGAAATTTGATAGAGTATGGCAAGTGCTATAATACAGACACACCGTCAGAGGGAATATGTAGGTGCAGCAACTAGCCAAGTTGAAGAGTGAAGCAGGAATGCATTAGATGTAAAAAAAATTGATCAGTAAGGGAAGGTAGGCATGATTGATCCAGGCACAGATTCAGAAATTAATTAATGAATGTATGAAGGCAAGGAGTTGAGAGATCTAATGATGTTTTAGGATGAAACAAATAGCAAAAATACTTAAAGTAGTCATTTAAACTGTTGATATTTTAACATCAATTGCATATGTAGCATCTCACAAATTTCTGTGAAAAGCTAAAAAAATGAAACTTGATTTTTACTCACAGTAGCTTTCAGTCTAATTGCAGAAACAGCACACACATGAAGACAAAAAGATTTCACTATATGAATATTAATAAACATTTTACAGACATTTATTGAGTGCTGGACACTGCTTTACATTGCAGACAAAGAGAAAAATAAGATACAGTTTCTGCCCACAAGAAGTTTACAGTTAATGGTAGAGACAAATGCATCAATAGAAACTTTTAATAAAAACTGATAAAGGTTAAACAAAGCAACACATGGGATACCATGGAAATAAGCAGGTTAGACATCTCTCCTAGGCTACAAGAGACTCAAGGAAGTGACTCAGGGAAGGTGGTATTGAAAGACAAATAGAAATTAGCCAGATGGGGGAGGTGGGGTGGAAGGCACACCCAACAATAATAGAGTAGAGATAGGGAATCATTATTCCCTCCAGCAAAACAAACAAAAAAATTTTAACACTAAACAAAATTGTCAAAATCTCTAAGTTACTACAAAACAAAAATCCTCAAGAAACAGAAAAATAACAACAAAGTTGTAAACAGATATATCATTAACATTCAAGGGATGAAAGTTGAAATCAAGAGTTGTTACAATGTACTACCTAAAATATCCAGTTTTCAGCAAAATATTATGAGACATACAAAGAAACAGGAAAATATGACCCATACCTGGGAAAAAAAAAAAACTATCAAAAGAAACTGTTCTCTAGTGTGCCTAGAGGTTGCACTTACCAAAGAAAAAAATGAAAGACTCAATAATAAATTTGCTCAAAGAATTTTAAAGCACAAACATATTTTTTAAAATTGGAATGGAGAAATGTCAGGGAAAATGGCACAGTAACACCCTCCTAAAATTTTCTTTTCCATAAAACTAATGAGGAAATTGTAAAAAAAAAATAGTTAAGATTTTCAGAACTCTCAAAAATAACCAAATGCTTCCAGAAATAAGGACAGACTTAATTCAAGAAAAAAGTGTTGAATTTCAAGGAAAACAGCAAACTTTGTGTATTTTAACATATCGTGGTTCCATCCTCCACTCTCCAACTTCACAGTAGCTGTGAAAATAACCTTCAATCAAAATAAAACCTAGTACCCTACCAGTGGGAAGGGAAAGAATACGGTTGGATATACTGTAAAGACTCATTCCCCAAAATTATCATGTGTGACCTACCCAATGGATCCTCAGGTTATGAAATTTGGAAGGCTATCTGTATTTGACCTGATATGGAGTCCACTCAGTGTGAAACGTATTTTCCCCTTGGGCAATTGTGGTCAACATTATAGACAATTGTTTAACTTTGTGAGTGCCTGAAGTTGTAGATAATAGTTGGTATAATAGTTGGGGGATAACAAAAAGCTGATAAGGAAAAACTGAGTAATAAGAAGACTTCAGAGACTTTGAAAACACAGAGTATTCCTAGGAAGCCAAGGGACATGTGAATACACAAGACGGCCTTTCATGAGAGGTTCTCTTTCATGAGAGAAAGAGGTAAATTTTAACTTCCATTTAATCTAAAGGCTCTGGACAAAAGGGAAGGACAAGGTGGAGTTGTAAACTGCCTCAGTGCTAAAGGCATACCTTAGCACACACACATAAATCCTTTGCAAAAAAAAAAAAAAAAGTGGGAGTTGCATTGTTTCCAAGTATTTTAGAAAAATATATGTACAATTATTAGCTGGCCATTGTTAATTAAGCAGAGATTTTATTGGCCACATGCAAAAAAGGCTACAAATTTTACAGAACTACTTCAGAAAAGTAACTAAACTAGCAAATAATAGCAAAGCATCAGCAATCATTCTGAGAGTGTGGATGGTATCCAACTTCTGATTTCCTGAGAGTATTCTCATACTAAATACCTGATACCAGTTGGTTATCCTATATCTCAATTCAAAGACTACCTACCCATAATCAATGCACAACTTACAAGTTATGGGCAAAGTCCTTCATAACACTGTCCTCACATCAGATGCCAAGTAAAAGTTGTAAGAATCACTGTAATTCCAGAGAAAATATGTTTCCAGCCTGTAGCAAATAACCTTTGAAGCCAAAATCAGTGAAAGGGAGAAATAAAGTGGGAAAAATCTGTTTATTCTTTATAAGCAGTTATCTACTTCTGCTCACATGTGTTCCTCATGACCTGGCTGTAAAAAGGGACCAGACCAAACCTCTCTGGTCTTGATATACCCTAGCTGCCCTGACACTTGTAATAACCTACTGATACGAAATGGACTACTTCTCTCCACCCCTTGGAAACACCTATTGATATGGAGATGCTCTAAGGCAAGGGAAGAGATTCTGGAAATATTTCAATTTTACCCACAGCCCACCCCTCCAGTAATCTTGCCTCACAATCTACATCCTTTTCATCTTCCACAATGGCCCCTGTGTGAGTAGACTGAAACAGTGTAAACAGACTAATAACATACAATAACAACTTCAATAAAATTATGATAATCCTCAAGCCGGAGGATTCAGTTAGGTTCAAAACCCTATGCAGATAAAATCCATAGCTCACGCATTTCACAGGTGGCTGGCCAGTAGCTGAAAGGGTAGGGAGTTCAATGTGCTCATTATGCCAGCTACAGCCAGAGGTGGGTCTAGGCTACAGGGTCTATAGAAAAAAATAACCTTAAGGGTGATAAAATGCATGTTTTAATGACACCAGCATAGGCAAATATTGCCCATCAGGTAGGATGCATGCAAGAGAGTGGTCCTATGATGGACAGTGGCAGGAATGGGATCTCATCCTGGTCTAATATACCAGAACTTCAGCCCCCTCCCTGTGGAAGT
Organism: Manis javanica; assembly: GCF_040802235.1. Lineage (NCBI taxonomy): Eukaryota > Metazoa > Chordata > Mammalia > Pholidota > Manidae > Manis > Manis javanica. The sequence goes on along the minus strand of NC_133157.1, from coordinate 137,055,973 downwards.
TACAGATCAATCAATATATAGGGCTATGAGAGGTACATACACTGGCAATAATGATAAAACAAAACTTCCCTGTAAGATGTTCTTACCTCCCAGATGTTTTGGATACACTATTGTGATCTCCGGGGGAAACTCTGCTGTTACTCCAGGAACGAACAGTAGGCCAGATTCCAGACGTTTTCCCCAAAGTGCCAGAAAGGCCAGCCATCACTGGACCATGTGTTGAAATGTTCAGGGCTACATCCACTCAACAGTCTCCAGGGTTTAGTGAAGTTGGGGCTGGCAGCAGAATGTTGTTGCTCTGCTGGCCGTATCCCGGCTTCAGTAACTCCTCTTTGGTTTGTACATACAATTGTATAGGAGAGAGAGCAAGGTGTGTTAGCATATCCACAGGGCTCAAGGCTCATTTTGGGGGCTTCTCATTCAAATGCTGTAGCACTGCCCATAAATGAACTCAGCAGCCCTGTAGACTGTTGGTGTCTGACTTCAGGCCAGATTTCAACAAACCATTGTACTTTTCTATCATGCCTTCCATGGTAGGGTTATATGGTGCATAAAACTTCCACTATATTCCTATTGCTGCACACATTCCTGTAATGCATGTCCAGTAAAGTGGGTGCCTTGATGGCTCTCAGTCACCTGCAACTGGCTATAGAAGCTGCAAAGAGACACTCCAGGCCTCTTTTGGTCATTTGTGGATCTGCATAATATGTAAGAAAAGCAATCAACAGGCCAGTAGCTGTGTCCAATCAAGTCATGGCATACCAATATCCTTTTGATATGGGCAGAGGCCCAATACAGTCTATCTGCCACCTGCCAAGGAGTATTGGCCCCTTTACTATTGTCCTATGTTGCTGTGGGACTCACTGTAAGTCCCTCTTAGAGCACACAAGTCACTCTTTCTGGGCTCTGCTGACTTCTTCAAAGGTTATGGCAAGTCCCACCGACTGGCTAGGGCCCACATTGTTTTTTGCCCTGTGTGCAACAAATGTTAATGTAAACACTGGGCCACATCAGAAGTAGGCTTTCCTTCTAAAGCACCTGGGCCAATGTGTCTGCTTCATCATTCCCTGGGGACCAAAGGCAAATGGCCAGTCACATGATATAACTGTTTTAGTCTGACAGAGACTTATAGGTCTTATCACAACTATTGCCCCCAAAGGTGCTGGTGACCAACCATCCACTTGGCCTGGTACCATGTCAGTAAGCTACAGGATCAAGCCCTGATAGACAGCCCAACTGTCAGTGCAGACAACTATAGAAGAGAGCTCCTAGGTGATCACAAGCCCTACTGCCTACAACTCAGCCCAAATTCTTTTCCCCTCTCCATCTTCCATCCATATTATCTCAGTCTTAGGATGGAAAGCTATAGCCCTCCACTTCAGGGACTTTCTATGACTGGAGCTGTCTGTATACAAAACATCTTCAGGTATAGGGGCTTTTCCCTCCTGATAAGGACTCTTGACTACAAATCGCTCAAAATCAAGTTCTTCCTGCTTTACACTGGTATATGTCACTGACCCCAGTAAGTGTTGGAATTCTCCACTTAAGGGCCTGGTGGAGAGGGCACTACACTGCTGCAAATATCGCACCATTTGGCCAGTGTAGGTGTCTGTGTCATGCCACTCTGTGGCCTTTGGGTCAAGTCTCACACCCACCCTGTGATGGAATGGGAGGTTATTACCTTGGTCAGAGCTGTTCTGGTGATGGGCTCTGTAGCCAGCCAGGCTTGGTACACAGCAGCCAGTTGCTTCTCTGTCAAGGTGTAACAGACCTCTGCTCCTATCCATAGTTGTGACCAGAATCCAGTAGGTTGGCATATCCATTCCTGCTGCTACCAAAGACCCCCCATAACCATCTTCAGTTACATGAACATCTATCTCACTGGGCCTTGATGAGTCCATTAACCTCAAGGTCTGTATGACCTTGACTGCTTGCTTAACAGCAGTAAAAGCAGATGCACATGTCTTATCCCAGTCTCACCTGATGCCCTTTCATACCAACTGGTATAAGAGCTTCAGAATTTGTGCCGAGTGTGGTATAAACACTATCCAGTAGCCCCAAAGGCCCCAAAATTATTGCAATACTGAAACAGTGGTAGGGGTTAGGGAAATCATGGACCTTGTCTATGACTGCTTCTGGGATAACTTTAGTTTTACCTGACCAGACAACACCCAAGCACTCCACAGAAAAACCAGATCCCTCAGCCTTGGTGCTGTCCACAGCCCATCCTTTCTCCTGTAGATGTTGCAGCAGTACAGGAACTGCCCCTTCTGAATCTTCTGGAGAATCAGACATGAGCATGATATCATTAATGTAGGGACACAGCTGCACCATTTGCAATTCCTTCCATGTGGTCAAGTCCTGTGCTACAAGTCCATGAAAAATGGTGGGACTGTAGAGGTATCCCTGTGGAATGAGGATGAATGTCCACTGCAGGCCTTCCCATGTGAAAGCAAACTGTTCCCGACTTTCCTTTGTTATGTCAATAGAGAAGAAAGCATCAGCAAGGTCCACAACATAGTGATATGTCCGTAGTTCATGAATGAGGGTGTCCATAAGGGATGTTATAGAGGGGACAGCAGCATGCAAAGGGGGTGTGACTTTATTCAATTTCCTGTAATCCAGAGTCATATGCCAGAAGCTACTTGGCTGTCTCATAGGTAACACCAGGGAATTAAAAGACTATGAGTTGGCTTTATGATACCCAACTTCTCCAACACCTAAAGAGTTTCTCTAATTTCCTTGTATCCCCCAGGCAATTTATACTTTTTAGTATTTGTCACCCACCTAGGTACAGGCAGAGCTACAGGAAGGTGCTAAGGATGTCCCCTCAGAACTGCCTATACCACCTGTACCCTCTGTCTGAACTAATCTGTAGTGGTCTGTAACCACAGGCCCTACAGGATATCTGTCCCCAAAATATATTTAGGGATGGGAGAAATGTACACAATATATTCCTTTGGGGGTATATGCCCTATTCCCAATGGGATTTGGGTTTTCAACAATCTAATTACCTTACCCCCATAGCTATCTATCATAGCAGGGGGCCCAGGTAAATGCTTAGGGTTGCCATAAATCAGAGAACATTCAGCTCTTGTGTCCTCCAGTGCAAGGACATGTTGTACATTCACTGCTAATTCTACATGTGGCCTATGGTACCCATCATGTTCCCCAAGGTGGGGATGTTGAACTATCCCTCAAACTGGAACACCCAATAATCCTCCTATGGGACTGAGGGTCCAGGGAGAGCCTGAGTACTGTCACTCAGGAAGTATTGCAGGGACACAGACTGGACATAGGGTTCTGTCTCTGGCTCTTGTGTCCTGGACCTCAGCAGCTAGAACTGCTGCTGTGACTTTAATTGGTGCTACAGTTCTAACAAGATCCTATTGGGCTGCCCATCAGGTTTTTCTTTCACTACCTCCACCTTTATCAATCAACCCACATCTATCCCCTGAGACCTTCGCAGGCCCTTTGCACCTCTCCTTTCTGTTGTACCTCATATTTCTTTTGTGCTCTTATTGTTTCTACCTCCCCCACAGGCTCCTGCAATGCAGATTCTTCTGGCACCTCCTCCCTTGCACTAATGTATCTCTCAGGAGCACAACCTGTCTTCTCAATCACTGTCTCTCCTTCTTAACAGCACTCCATAGGTCATTGCTCAGCTCCTCCATGCAATTCTGAAGTGTGTCTGTCTCTGCAATAACCTTTTTCACTATCTCACAAAAAAAACATACCACAATCCTGGCTGCCACATGGCCACTCAGGGCCTCTAAGCTGTCTTCTGTCTCATGGAGGGCTAATTTCACAGCTTCCAGTATCTCCACTCTTCTCCAGTTCTGGGGAAGGGCCCCATCCATCTAGGAGGTGCTTTACCCCAGACCAATTTGCCACTAGGGTTTCCTGAGTGAAAGTCCCACAGATGGGGTTTTAATAGATGAAACTGCACCATTCAGCACTGCTGGAGGGAAGGGTGAGTTATCAGCCCCCACCACAGCAGCCACCAGGGCCTCCCTACCATCCACAGGGGCTGTTTCTGGGTAACACCCCACCATCTCTAGGGGCATTCTGCCCAAGCGTTGCACCCATGAAGACAGATTTCAGGTTCAGAGGTCCTTCCAATTACCACCAGGTGTAACTCCAGGGGGATAATATGTTCCCACCCCCGAGCAAATATCCTTTGAAGCCGAAATCAGTCAAACAGAGAAATAAAGTGGGAGAAACCCATCTATTTCTTGCAAGCAGTCATGTACTTCTGCTCACCCATGTCTCTTGTGACCCAGATGCAAAAAAGGGCCCCAACATACCTCTCTAGTCCAGAGATATGCATTTTCTCTCCCTTTGTAATCACCTATTGATATGGAGATGGTCTACTTCTCTCCATCCCTTGGAAACACCATTGATATGGAGATGTACTAAGGCAATGTGATAGATTCTGGAAATATTGCAATTTTCCCCACAATCACACACACTTCTGACCAAATGGCTATAAACTAGGGAGTTCTAATGATATTCTCAAGTTTGATATTCACTAGAATTACTCTTTACTTCATGGAAAGTGTCTACTTATGACTAAAGTTTTATTATAACGAATACAACACAAGAACAGCCAAATAAAAGAGACACATAAATCAAAGTCTTGAAGGGTCCCAGATGCAGACCCACCATGCCTCCTCTTCATGAGTTACAGTGTGTCATCCCTGCACGTAAGTGTTTTCGCCAACTAAGAAACTACAGAGACCAATGCTGATCGGAGTTTTTATTGGGCGTTCATTATGTGGGCATGGTTGATTAGTCACTGGCTGCATGGTTTAAATCAGCATCCAGCCTCTTTCTGTGATGAGGAGATTGGGCTAGTCCAATTCCAATCCTGTAATCATATGGTTGGTATTTCTGATGACCAACCTCAACCTTGAAGGGACTTATCCTGAGTCACCTAGTTAGCATAACAGAGGCACTCATCACTCAGGAAACTCCAATGCTTTCTGAAGCTTTCTGCCAGGACCTGGAGACATAGTATATAATATATATATTATTAGACCACATGGAATTCCCACATTATATTATTAAAAATACACTGTTTTTATCCCCCAAAAATGAGACATGCATTGTTAAGCATTGCCAATATATAGGAAATAAATATAAACTGTCCCCAAGGATGTCCATATGTAGAATTACTAAACAGAGGCTTTAAATCAGATATTTGAAAATTGTTTAAAGAACAAAAGGAAAGAAAGGAAAATACTACAAAATGTTTCATCAAATGGAAAACATCAATAAAGATAGATTATAACAATGAGCCAAATATAAAATCATAGTAGCTGAAATGAAAAATTCACTGGGCTGTTCAACAAAATATTTGAGCATGTAGGATACAGATTTGATGTGCCAGTCTGAGAGACAGAAAAAAATGAAGTAAAAATAAGCAGAGTCTCACAGAGCAGTGAGACACCTGTCAAGTATACCAACATACACATAAGGGGTGTGCCAAAAGGAGAGAAGTGGTAAGAAATAGCTTTTGAAGAAATAATGACCGAAAACCTTAAAGATAGATTTTGAGTAAGCATGCTAAACATAATGAAAAGTATGTATTTAAAAAGTCCTACAGTGTCAAAAGTGGCTTCCTGTCATCCAGGAGTTCCATGGAATGGGTTGAAAAGTTAATAACAGTTCATATGTTGACAGTTTTCAGTGATCAAAGGGAAAACACAGTCCCAAACTGGAAGCTGCAAAAAGGTGCATCTGAAGATCCCAGTCCCTGAAAGACCTGGACCCTTCACTTACCTTTCCAGCGCGTATGGGTTTTGCAGAGTTGGTCAAACTCTGAGCAAGAAGTCCAGTCCAAAGGCAATACCTAAGGCAGAATAAGGATCATGTTACAATGAACACCAGTGAAGGTAAATTGTAAACATCATAGTGACAGCTGGTACAGAGATAAGTATGAAACATCCATTCCCCAAACATCCAAGTCCAGGGAGAGGTAAACAGAAAACACTACCGGTGCTTGAGACCAAGTAGGGCAGCCCATCCACCTGTGGGATCCACGTGGATGCTGATAGGGCCCATGATACTGTATCTGGGTAGTCCCCGTGGGGCAACCCGAGGGCAAGGTCCCCATGGAGCAGCTCCACCACGCAGCGCTCCTTGAGCGCACCCCGAGGACAGAAAGGCTAACGGCCCCACGGAGCTGCAGAGCAGAAACTCCCGTGCTGCCTCTGTATCTGGCTTCCGGGCAGCAGGGCACCTTGCGACCTTACGCACATCAACCCTTGGTTTCGGTGCTGTGCTTTTGGTGTTGTGCAGGATACAAGAGGCCGGCACCTCTGGTCCATTCTCCTTTTCTCTGTCTAAATCTAAATGATTCCTGTGCTTTTACAAATCATGTGGGTCAGACCTCAGCCTTTTCCTTGAGAACTGTAAACACTCTCAGCTCCAATGAGGTCCAGCCTCCGGCCCCAGGCAAGTGACCAAGCCCAGCATGGCTTCCAGCCGCCTTAAGGCTTTGTGCCAGGCATGGTCCTGAGTCCTTTAAGTTCCTGCCTGGGAAAATTCAAGGCTGCCAAATAATTTACTCTTTGTTTCAGCCAAAAACCAGTCATAGGCCCAAAACTTCCCTTTTCTCAGAGCATTTACTTACAAATCTTGGAACTGTAAATTTTTCTCTGTCCTTTTGAAATGTGCAAATATCTTCTACAACCCAGGAATGACTTTCACAAGAAGCCACTCCTGTCATATAAGTAAGGAGAGAGTCCCTGTCTCCCCTGACTGCCATGAAGCCAGTTAGCAGACACAGATGGCCCAATCACGGCACGGCACGTCCTGCCAGACTTAGGCTGGAGCCCCACCGTCTGTTTCCCCAGGGTGCAGGTCAGCCTGCACTGGGCTTTCCCCCCACCAGAAAGAGCCTAACTGACTACAGTGGCCCTGTGTCCCTTAACCTGTCCTGGTTTTGCTCCTCTTAGACACCTTTTCTTGCCGTGTGTGTGAGCTCCTCACTGCCATGTCCTGCTGGCCTGAACTGCCTCTAAAGATTCAAAAATTAAATTGCAGAGCCTCTAACTAAGAAAAATTGAATGTTTGATTTAGGAGATCATCTAAGAGGCTATTCTGTGAAGTGGCAGCAGGGTCCATGTGCTCTGGAGCTACCAGAGCCCACCTTACAGCCACGTTATGTGGTGTATTTGGGCCCTCTGCCTTGAATCAGCTTGCTCCAGCCACTGCCTCCTGCCCACCTAGCAGGCAGCTATGATCTTCCCAGAGCAGTCTGTCTGGACATAGTTGTTACAGCCACAAGTTGTTCTTGCTTTTGGTTGTGGGAAATGGCAAAAACTTAAGGCTTACTCTCAAAGGTGTGTTGCTGGTCCTGATGTCTGCTCCATTTAGCTCAACTGATGGATAGATCTTCTTTTTTTTCCCATTATTTATATACATTTTGCCTACCTTTAGATCCACTTTTAATCCTTCTATACTCTTAGATAGCTGAGCAAAATAAGGATGAGGAAATGTAGCATAGTGGCATCTCACTCTTCTAGAGAACTTGCAGATTTGATGCATGCCATAATTTCAAGTTTTTTTATCAGCTTTCTAATTCACTCGGATCTAGTTTTAACTTCCAAAACACATTAGAATTGACAGTGACTTTGATAAAAACAATGCTATAATTATGTGAAGGATCACTGTAGGTCATACTTTCCAGAAACATTAAAGGTGATTTTTATTATATTTAAATCTAGTTTGTTGAATAACACTGTTCATCTGCATTTTAATGACTATATCATTTTCATGTAAATCCATTTTTTTCATAGACAACATGGCCCTTTGTTGAGCCCACCTGCTATGAGATCTGTGTAAAAAAAGGGAAATTTCAATTATGCTACAAGTGTTATTCCTATAATGCTCTGAAGTGAAAAATTAACAGCCTAAAAAAAGGATATATTGTCAAGATTTCTCCACTGTTATCTGTCAGTATTAGGCTGGACAATAGCCACCTCATTGTCTCATATGCAATCTTTTGTAAACAAGAGGTAAAAATTACAAGTGAAAAAACCACACAACATGGAATAAATTTATGATGATATAAAAATCTTTTAAAATATATGTGTATGTCTTCTCATTTGTCAGTTTGGTGAGGACATTGGGATCTGGAGTAGCTACTTGGAAGAGCAAGGAATGAATGCATGGAAGTGTGTAGTAGAGCTCCAGGAGACAGGCCAGGAGAGGGCCAATGAAGTTATACCGATACTTTTCAGAAAGCAAGAAACTTAGGAGTCAGGAGGGTGTAAAGAGCAGTATATTTTCTGCTGCATTTTTCATTATACTTAGATTAGAATTAAAGGCAAAAAGAAGAAACTGATTTTAAAACTAATTTCAAAAGATAGGTATGACAGCATATAAATTGCCAAAATAACATTGGTGCTATAGAATATTATTTTTTTCAAAAAATTTTTTGGGAAAGCATCAGAAATAGACACTAAGAATCAGTGAAACATCATTTTGTTTTAGCTATCACATTCCTAGCATTATAACTTAAATTTATATATATATTAAAAAGCATTTCTTTTAAAATTTATACTGTGTGATTGCATTTTGTGGTGCATACTTATTAGTTGGCTATGTTTAAAATGCTATTCAATAGTTTTGTGTATCTATACAAATGATAAGGACTGTAAAGAGGTGTGCTCCTTATAGGGCTGGTCTGGGAAGGAAACGGGGCAAAGCAAGGGATCTCTCAATAAGGGAGATCTGTAATGAAAATACAGCATGCCATTCATAGCATTTTGGAAACTTTCAAAATCACAACTGCCACATGTAAATAAACATTTAGGTCTGTATACATGTCACTGCTCCAAACACCATTGAAATGATATGAAAAAGAACCATCCGAAGATTTTAGAGGAAAACATTGCTTTTACCAGGAGGTTCAGTAGCCCAGGGCTGGTGCTATGTCATTGCTCAGATTTTGAAGCTGCAAAATGATCAGCGTATTTGAAGAGCCAGTTAAGGACAGCAAGATAGGAGGGTGGCTCTGGACAATCCCTGACCTAGACTTTACTGGGTCTGATGAAATCCAACAGTCACCTTTGAACCCAGAGAGTATTAGTTGGTGCTGTTATTTATTTCTGCAATTTGGAATGCCCATACAGGAACAGCATCTAGAATAGCAGAGAGAGTAAGGCTAAACAACCTACTGGAAATGTTGAAATGCCTAAGTAAGCTTAGTTTTTTGGAAATTTTCACAGAAGTGTTTTAAAATGACTTAGAATTTATTAATTCAAAATACATTACTAAAGATATAAGATCATTGTAATAACTACTGTTTGAATAGAAATTCACAAGTTACCAAGCTCTTTCCCACATTGTCTCATGTTGTTCCTTAATAGAGAAAACAGAAATTGATAGCCTAATTTCCAACTAATAATTAATTCCAGCTAATTATCAACCAGTGTAAAGACATAATGTTCACATTTGTGGAAAATCTCAGTTATATTTTGTGTAACCAACGTTGATTAAACTAGCAAGGTGATTCCTAAATCTGTCCATGTAAATAAAGCCTATATTATCTTACTTTCTTTTTCCTTGCATTATCTTGGATCCTTCCCTTTCATCTTCTGTTCTCTCCTCTTTTTTCTTCTTCTCTTTTCTTTTCTGTTCTAAAATGTCTTCTGAATATCAACACTGTGCATGAAAATTCTTAGACCTTTGTGTGATGTTTAAGGAATATTTGGTGGTGCCCTTAAATATAAGGAACATTGGAGTTAATGGGCACTTTCATTGTCTGACAATGAGACATTTATATTTACCTAGGAATCTTCAAATTTACTTTCTAATATTTAAGGCTTTTGCTTCTAAAAAGTCATTAAATCAAACCTAAGAATATGGCAATGCCCGGGAATGGGTTTTCACTTAAGAAGCTGACAAGACTTTATGTAATGTTAAGACATTTCAACATGACTGTAATACAACACATAGATAAAAGTGCAAAAATGTGAATATAGAACATAATGAATACTTACATAGGAAGCACTTTTATACCCAGTACCTAGGTTCAGAAATAGACATTACCAGTGCTTCACAAACCCTCCTGAATCCTTTTCACAACACATTTTTCTTCCCTCCACTAGTTATAACCTCTATCATGACTTTAGTTGCAATCAACTTCTTCTTCTTCAAATTTTCCCCTTCAATGTATGAAGTTTTGCCTGTTTAGGGACCTATATAATTACAATCAAATTATAATGATTCTTTTCTGTCTTGTTACTTTCACTCCGTGTTGTGTCTATAAGAAATATCTTTGTACTGTTACTATAGTTCATTTACTCTCACTGCTGATGCTACATTCCAATTTGTGAACATACTAGCAATGATTCGTCTTCCCTCACATTGATGAATGTTTGGATTCTTTCTCATCTGAGCCTTTTACAAATAATGTATTTGAAGAAGATCCGTACTTGTCTTGTCAGGGCTCATTCGCCAGGTCTCCAGTGCTCCCTGACTCTGAGACTTCACACTCTTGTGTACCCCATCACCCCCCTCTTGTCTATTAGGGTTGGTCTGTGTAGCTAACAGCAGAAGGCAGGAGTGATGGAGTGCCACTTCAAAGATGTGATTTTAAAAGTCTGCAGCTCCGTCTTGGATGCTCACCAGCTCACATGCTCTCTCTGGCTCTGTCTCTCTGCCTGACTATCTTTCTCTCTGTCTTCCTCTCAGATGTCTTGCTCTGGAGGAAACCTGCTACTGTGTTGTAAGTAAACCTAAGGGGAGACAGAGGTGGCAGGGAACTGAGACCTCTGGCCAGTGACCACTGAGGAACCAGGTCCCTTAATAAACACATGAATGGGCTTGGAAAGAGACCTGGAAATGACTGCAACTCTGGTCTGAAGCTGGACTGTAATCGCATGGAACATCCTAAATCTTCTACCTTCAAGGGTAAATTTCATGCAGCAATACCTAATTAATGTAGCATTAGTTTCTTTCTGACATGATTCTTTTCTGTCTTGTTACTTTCACTCCGTGTTGTTCACTCACAATTAACACTGATGGGCCGTAGGTTTTGTGTATATGCAGCTTAGTAGATAATGAAAAATTTGTTTTCAATGTAGTATAGTAACTATATGAAAAAGCTCCTTTATTCTATATCATCACTCATGAAGCAGGGTATGTAAGGCTTTTAAACTTTAAACAGTGTGGTGTCTGTGTAGTTGTACCTTAGGGTGGCTTTAACACCTTGGTTACTAATAAGGTGGAGGACTTTTTCATATCTTTATTTACCATCTGATTTCCCTCTATTGTTAAGTGGTTTTTCAAGTCCCTTATCATTTTCTGGGTTATATTCTCCAATATTAAGTTTAAATTTTTGACTGTCACACTTAATCTTTAATCTATATGCAAGTACTTTTATGCATATGGTGTTAGTTGTGGGTATTCTTTTTCATCCATGTGGATACTTATTTTTTGAAAAATTTTATCTGTTTTTTTTGGATTAGCAAATGCCTTTAAGGCAAAAGCAATTTTGTATGTTGTTGATCTTAAATCTCAGGGATCTCTCCTTCCTGCAGATTTTGGCCTGATAAAGTTTCCGTAGCTTGTTAGTTTCTGAGAAGCTTTAAGAAGCATTTAACAAGTTTTTGCCTGTAAAATTCCTGTAACATTTTCCACTGTCTTTAGTGAGGAATTGATCTGAATTATTTAGCCTACTATTACTAGAATACATTTCTTCTCAGCTATTTTAAGATTTACAGTGTCTCTTAATATAGATAATGTCCAGTCTGCCTAATTTCAGGGTATATTATCTTCAATGCCTTGTTCCATATTAACTGAATAATAAAAACATAAAAAGTCAACTTGGTTTTAAAAAAATCAATGAAAATATGTTATGTATATAAATTCAATTGACTATCAAAATTATTAGGCATATTTTAACTTGACACAAAAATGCTGACTAATGAACCAAGCCAAAATCTTTAAGGCTTAACTGATATTTATCTATTCAGGCCCACACGTGTGCAGGTGAACTGTCCCATCTGGCACCCATGTGTCTGTTCTCCACAGACCACAGGACCTGGGCTAGAGGAGCACGGTATTCTCATGGCACCAGCAAAACATCTTAGGCACGTTTCAGGTTTCCTTGCATTACTTCTGCCAAAATCTCTTTGGCCAAAGCTAGTTCCATGGAGTGATAAGAATATTCCTCCCCTAGTAGGAAGAATTGCAAGGTTAGGTGGCAAAGGATGAGAATACGGTGGGGTGAAGAACCAGGACTAAGGAATTATGTTTATCAAAACAAGGAATAATGATCCAAAAGTGCTAATTCAACCTACTACATATTCTTCATCCAATATATTTGAAAGACTCATTTGAAAAATGGAATGCCTAGTATGCAAACGTGGTTTAAGCAATAGATGCCCAGTTTTCAAAGGATGTGATTTTTCAGGATGGTTTTTTCAATTACATTTAGGATATTTGCTTTATGAGTGGAGAATATTTGAACTAGATTAAGAATGATTCTTAAAACTATGCATATGATTGAGAAAATGTAGCATAAATGTCATATATCAAATATGAAGTCACCCAACTAAATTATTAGACACATTGGACCATATCATTAGCATGCTGAGTGATTTGTATGAATTACAGTGGTAGACAATTTCAGTTTTTCATCTATAACATATATAGACATTAATCATATATTTTGATCTGTATTCATCTCTGGAAAACCAATACATTTTAAAAACTGAATATATCCTTGTGAATAATGTTATAATTATATATTTCTTCTTTCCTTGGTCTCTTTCTTTTCTTCCACGTGACTATACATTGTAACATTGTTTCCAAATGAAAACACAAATAAACAGATCAAAACCTTGTTCCTTCGAAATTTTAACTGTTCAAACTCCACATCGAGACAACCAAAGTTATTTAGCAAAGCATGTCTTCTTGGTTTTGATTTTGAAAGCAATTCGAAAGCTTGGATGGAATAAGTGACAGAGGAATTAATGACATGGATGTTTTTTTGACAAAACTTTTCGGTTTGCAGGAAGCCCTTATGAAATGCAGCAGTATAAACTCCACTAAGTGCTTTTAAAGAAAAGTGTATGGGGTCACAGGGAAGGCAGTGTAACTTAGAGAAGACAAGTAGTGACTCTGTGGCATCTTACTACACTGATGGACAGTGACTTCAATGGGATATGGGGGGGGGGTACTAGATAATAAGAGTGAATGTAATAACCCTATTATTTCTCTTGTGAAACCTTCATAAGAGAGGATATCAATGATACCTTAATAAAGAAAAAGGAAAAAAAAGATAAAAGTGTATGGGATAACAGCACTAATACTCTCACATAAAAAGTTTAAAAATCACATTAACATTAATGTATTTATAACATAATCTTGATTGATAAAAGTTAAACGACAGCGTTATGATTCTGGCAACAGGCAGGAAAGCCTGTCTTACAAACATTACCAAGTACTTAAAAAATTGTATGCTGTTGTCCAGAAGACTGAAGAGGCAATCCCCAAGGCCAGAAACAGGGAAGGAGCAGAGGGCTGGAGCAGTGAGCTTACAGCCGGACACAGTTACAACTGGGGTGGTGGCGGGCAGTGCTACCTGACCCTGTAGCTGCCCTGGAATTGGATTGTAGTGCCCAACCACAAGCCCATTTGGGTAGGAGATAAGGTCTGCGGCTTCAAAAGGGTGGATACTTGGAAAAAAATCTTGCATTAAGATCAACTCCAGTGAAAGAGGGCTTAAATTTCTTCAACCACTGGCCAAGAAAGACAATAAAGAAGCTTGTCTTTGCTGGAAAGACAATGTCATATGTGGGGAAAATCCTCCCATGAAGAATCTAAACCTGGAGCTTAACGTTGGTTGAAATGCAAATTTTCACTGCAGTGTATGAGACACTCCAGTATAAGAAGTAAACAGAAAACCTGGTCCATGTCAATGATAGCTCTGGGATCCTTGCAGAAGACAATGAGGGGAAAAATCACTCTGGTGGGAAGAATTCTAAAACTCACAACCACGCCCACACTGACACTACTAATCTATGGTAGAAACACAACATATGGTGGAAACTATCCACCTGAGTCAGCAAATAGAGCATGCAGGAGAGCTAATCTGGCTAGAACCCATGCCATTCAAGTAACAATACAAAGGAGAGGATAAATGTTTATGTGCTTACAAAGTTGAAGTTAAGTGTCTTTCTTAAAGAAGTAAAAAGATTCAATATTAGAATGGACAGAAAGACTTTTTTCTGAGGCATGGAAAGATCCAGGAACTTGCCTTTCCACCTTCATCCAATTTAATGGATGAAAGAGCTATTATTCAGAGTCAGAAAGTTAGTAATATGCCTATGTCTTAACCATACAATGCTGCAGGTTGTAGAATACATTGCCATGAGTTATACAGATACATTAGAACTTTATATGAACATGAACTATATGTTTTCTAAACAAGTTGGAGGTATGTGCAGTAGTCTATCCTTCTACAGAACATAAGGAATTCAGAGGGATTAACCCCTTATTTAAGGTATCATCAAGCACTGATTCTCTCCATCTCATATTGCTTAGAGATTTATTTTTCATTTAGTTTTCTAACAGTAATTATTATACCTCTGGGCAGTGTTCCTAAATTTGGACTAATATTTTTTATCTTGCCTGGAAATCAAAGGGGATTTTTGGGATGTTTTTGGTTGAAGATATCTTTATTTCTAGGAAAATCTCTGCTGTGATCCAATCAAATATTGGGTCTCTCTCATCTTCTCCATTTTCTTCTTCAGGTACTCTGCCTAGACCCAAACTGCAGTGTTTGGATCTGTCTCATATATTTCTTAACTGCCCTTTAATGCATTTTGTGTATGCATTTCTATGTTGCATCCTGTGTGAATGTCTCATGTCTATGTTGGCGATACTCCAACTGGTTTTCTTAACAATGATCAATCCAGAGTTTTGTCTTATTTTGTAAATTCCTGTGACTATATATGTTTTTCATTTCAAATATTTCTAGTTCTTCCTTACAAAGACCTTTCTGGTTGTTTCATTTCTACCTATTTTTGGATCATAATTCCTTGTTTTGATAGACATAATTCTTTAGTCTCTTTGATATTTTAAATATGCTTATTTTAAGTCCTTCTCAGAGTATTCCACTGAATTGTTTTATCTGCAATATTTTCATGTACCTGGTATTGATTTTGTTAATGGCCATGCTTAGCAATAGTTTGTATCTTTCTGTCTTTTTTGGGATTGGTAATTTTAGACTCATGCTGAGTGGAATTTTTTTATTATGTTTACTTCCTCTGTGAGTTTATGCATACCTATCTAGTAGCCTCCTACATGACTCTTCTTAGCTCACAATCAGTTCTTAAAATGATTATTTGGGTGTCTTGTCCCACAGCAATAATAGCAATAATTATCATTTACTGAGTACTTGCAATGGACCGGGCATTTTTCTAGGTCATCGATTGGTGTGAACCCATTCCATCCTTACATTTAAATCCCTGACATAGGCACCAATTCTATTCCTACTTTATAGATGAACAAAGTGAGACATGGAAAGTTTAAATTATCTGCCAATGGTCACAAAATGGTAAGTGCTAGAGTTGGGAATTGAACACAGACATCCTTTTGCAAGAGCTCATCTTAAGCACTTCTGTATGACCTCAAGCTTTGGGGGTGTAGGATGCAGTCATTGCACTTGGTTCAGCCCCTAGAGTCAGGGCTCTGGAGGGAGCATCCATCCTTTCTGCTCCAGGTAAGCATTAGTCTCATGCATGGTGATGTCAACAGTTTAGTGCCATGGAGATGCATTTTGTTTAGTCAAGAGGCCTGAGGGGACCTTAAACCAGGACCATCCCCCATCCAAGTACATGCCCTACACAGCAGCCCACACACAAAGTCACAGTAAATGTAAGTTCCTGATGGGACTTTCCCCAAAGCCCTTGCGACCAGCAATCTCCTCAGTCTCTCAGTGCTTTCCTCTCATGGGCACCTAGGATAAGATCCCTCTGGGGTTGTCAAAAACTTTGCTCTTTTGGTTTGAATTGGCCATCATGGCTTTAGTTGGGAACCCAAAGCACTGTACCACAGACCCTAATGAAGGTGTGTGCACCAGCTTCTGTCTCTCTCTGCCTGCGCTCTGTCTCAGCCTCCCTGTGTGGCCCCTGGATGCATCTTGGGTACTTCCTCCAGGACTGTGAGTAGTAAACGCCACTTCAGTTTCCCTTGTGGTCTGTTGTTGAGGAGTCACTCACCACCTGGCACCCTGTGCATTGCCTAACAAGTGTTAATTTGGCAAATTCCTAATAGCTGTGTTCTCAGGTCAGGCTCCCGGAGGCTCCCGGATCACTTGGCTTGGGGCAGCAGTGCTGGGTCCTTCCTACCTTTTCCGCAGGGCCCCTTGGGTTTCCCCTCTCTCCTCGCTCTGTATCCAGCTCCCTAGCCTGGCTTCTCGCACTTCATTCCCACTTAGTGTCTGGCACACTAATTTGATTTCCACTGAATGGAATTCGCTGTAATCTCGTTTTGGTTGAAGCATGAACATATAGTGCCATTTGGACTGAAAGCCTTCAATCTGTGTCTCCTAGCCCTTTTCTTCACCACCAAGAAATCACCCTTGGAGAAATTAGAGTATCTCCCAGTATAGATTTGCTGGTTAAGCAACAGTAGTGCTACTTTTTAGAAGGCAGAAAACAACAAAGAGTTTTCCCATGCTTCAAACACTCTGGCATACTGGCAGTCAGACTACCAGCTTTTGTCCCCAGGAGGGATGACTCCAGAGATTCATACTTACTGGGCTGTCATGACTTCTCTCTCTGCTTTCACTTGAGGATTCTTCTGAGGACTCTCCTGAAGCTTCCTCCTTGTTCCCTGGGCAGCAGGCTCTCACCTGAAGTTCTCTCAAAGCCACTTGGATGTGCAAAGGCCTGGCTGCCCTTCCTCATGCCCTCCACCCATCACCTGTCCCCCTCCTCACCACCACAGTACATGCCTAACCATTTTTAAATTCAGTTCACATGGAATTGTCCCATATATGAACATCTTTTTCCAGGGCCAACCAGCAGCTGGTCCCACATACTGGCTGACACATCTCCTTTATGAGTCAGTCCAAATGCCTCACCATCACCAGGTAACTTCTTCCACTTCCCTCTTTTGGGGTGAAAGCTTTAGATTAAGAATGCAGGTGATCTAAATTCTATGATTCTGCCTTATTTTAGCTGAGCTAAATCTTTAATTTAGCTACCAACATCTGTATTTCACCAGAAATAACCTTCTAATCATCCCTCAAACCCTTCCAGGCTGCCTTCCCAGACTTCCTTTGCCCCCTCCCCTCACACAACTATCATTCAATGTCTGCGCCAAGTGCCTGTCTCACCTTTCCTCATGAGAGCTCCTTTGCACCCATGAGGGTACTGTTCTGGAATATTTCTCAGGGATTGAATAGTACTGACTCCCAGTGATGTGTCTAACCCTCCCAACTCCTTAAAATGGACCTAAAATTAAGATCAGCATATACAGCACTGAAGGACATCTTCTTTGGGATGGATGCCACCATAGGGTATCGAGACCCTCCAGGTCACCTTCCAGCCCCCCACCAGGCCATCCTCAGAGACTGTGAGTCTCCTTTCACCTCCACTCCACAAACTGCAGGCGATTTCCAGGTCTGTGTTGCCCCTGAGACTCCCTTGCTCATGGTAGTGGGAAGACCTGCCACAGGGGAGAGGCCTCTTGTTTGATTCGGACTAGGAAGGGCTTGTCAGCCTTTGAAATTCAAACACAGGAACCCTGAGGTCTTGTGGCTTTGGAGAAAGTGGTGGGTTTTTTTATTCCTATGCTCTAAAGGCTTTTCCTGGCAGTGGTCTGTCTTGTTAGCTCTCCAAACAACTATTCAGAAAGCACTTAACAATACTTGGCTTGAATTAGCCTGCATGATCGAATCCTGTTCAGTTTTTCTAGCCAGGAGTGGTTCTGTGGCAGTCTGGCCTGGGCCAGTAAATAATTTTATAGAAAATCATGTTTGCTTGCCTTTCTGTCCCTAATATCACATTTCCTCCCAAACCTTGCCACTTAGGCTTTGTGATTACAGGGCAGTCTGAAGTATGGGCTGTGGACATGACAGGGGCCTGAGATGTAGGTTTAAAGATGGGGATGTTCCCCCCTCACATTCTGTCTAACTCAAAAACATACTTGGAAATGTTTCCTCACCTCCTCAATGTCTTAGGAGATAATTCCTCCCTTTATGGAGCCAGGATTATCTATTGATTCACATCTTCTAAGTTATATAGTCTACAATGATAGCTTGTCAATAGTAACTCCAAGACAAAACTGACCACTCCTAGAGAATAATCAATGAGTAGTCTTCTGTTTTATGGAAAGGGCCTGTCATAGTTTATAATAATGCCATCAAAGGGGGCACTAATATTTAATAAAATATAATAAAATATAACCTAAAGTTGCTGATATTAATTGTATTACTTGTTTAAACTGATTTAATGATCTCATAATACTAAACTCTGAAAGCATCAAATAAATACACACTTATCTTAAAAATAGAATCTTTAATCTTGATACATGAAGTATGTAGTCAGTACCCAGAAGAATCCTTATCTTTCTGATTCCTCTGGACAGCCTTACAGAGAGAAAGGATGAAAACAAGTATCCATTTGAAATAGTCCTTGAGTAATTTCCCCTCGTGTTCCAACAGTGTCTGGAGCTCTGCAATCCTCACCAGGTCACTACTGAAGGGGCCGTGGGGAAGGCAGTAGCAGGGCTTACACCCCCTACAATGAATCAGCAAAGCTGCCCCAGAGCCAAAACTTCAGGGAATTGAACTGGAAAGTAGCCAAGACATCCTACTGAGGCATAGCTAAGCCAAGAACTACATGAGCATTTTCCCTCAAATGCTTCCCAAAATGAAGATGTTACAGTTAGCCAGTGCGGGGCTAGAGAGAACAAAGGTTTTGAGTGTATGTCATAAAATTCAGCCTTAGCTGCATTCAGGATCTCAGAGATAATTGTGGCTTTGAGGTATTTTGAATAAGCAGTTTGCAAACCACAATAGTTTAGAAGTGCAGGAGAGAAAATACTTTGAAAGAAAATATATTCATTTACTTTATAAACTCTCATTTGTTTGAGTCTTGCCTTTTTTGTTTACCTCCAATATATCCCCACAATTTATTCCAAGAATATTTGGGTAAAGATTTAAAATTCATGCTAGACATCAAGATTTTAAAAAGTTTCAAGAAATGACCACAAACAGGGAAGTGCAGAAAAAATTAGGACCCAAGGATGAAAATAATGTCCAAAATAGGACACAAATTTCTGAGAATACTATAGTTGACCAATAGCAGTTAACTATTGATCTTGAACTTTGAGGCTGTGCACATAAAACAGAAAGAAAAGAGTGGTATGATTCACAACTTTCAATGAGCTGCTAAGAATATTGAGATACAAAAATCTGTGATGTTTCTTCAGGTCACATTCACTGGACTTGGTTTCACTAATATTTTGCAGTTTTATAACACTGCATCTTAAACATAAACTATAATTGTTGAGACATTATGAAGCCTATACCCTAAATAATCATTTTCTACATACTGGTGAAGACTGTTAATATCACTATCAGTTCACACAGTGTTCATTCCATGCTGTTTATCTGAGTCATGGCCAACTCAAGGGTTATTGCTCAGCAACGTTAAGGTATGACAGACTTATGATTTTAGTTTATCCTGATGTTATCTGCTTTATCATTCATCACCTTCATGATGAAATGGATGTGAATGAGTATTACAGATACACTTTAAAATGGTCTAGTGGCATACTATGTAAATGATAGTAAGAATAAACTTTGTTAAGAGTAAGACTGGGCCAGAGAGGGAGAGTTTGTCACCACTTATCAGCTCTGGTGTTTCTCCCATTGCTCAGTATTTCCACAATGCACCTTGGTAATTGTCCTGGTATGTCTTGCATGGGGTGTGGTGCATTTAGAGAAGTGCTCTCCCTGTTGGCCGCAGCCGCTGCCCAGTTTATCTTCCCGTGAGCTGCACGAGCTCTCTGTTCAGGTGAGGTGGACAGGCCAAGGTTGCATAAACTTCACATGCTCATGTCAAAGCTCCGTGTTGATATTAGTACCACAGATTCGACCACTTTAGGAAACCTACCTGTTTTCTGTCCTAAATAGGCACATCCTCTTGCTAGCTTTGATGTCAGTTGTCCAAGTGTGAGGTCACCGCGACCCAGAAGTCCAGTCTGAAGCACATGGGGCTGAGCTGTTAGTTTATAGGGCCATCACCATCTCCACAGCATGGAGGACTGGGGGCTTCAGGCTTCACTTGAAAAGGTACTAAAAATATCTACTTAATTCTACCACTGCTAGCTTGTTACAGCTCCAATGCATCTATTTTATGAATGTAATAAAAAATCTTGTGGTCAAAAAAACTAAGAGGGTTTCTATACCCTATCCTTGTCTTGATTAAGTAATGCCTGCAGTTCCAAACTGGTACCAGCACAGCCAGGGAAGGAACTGTGGGCTCAGCAAAATTTAAGAACACTGACTACGTAGTCCTCTGGTGTTGAGAATGCCCACTCCTTGCCAGGCCCCACCTCACCCCAAGTGAGTAGAGCAACTCACTGTCTCTGATGTCTTCAGAACCTGGGCCATCCCAGCACCAGGCCTGTGAAGGGGGATCCCAATCAGGCCAGTGATTAGGGACCTGGTGGTCTGAATTTGGTAACAGACCTTCATGTTTGGTCTCCAATTCCTCTTTATTTTGGATCTCTTTGACTTTCAAGAGCATGATGGTAATGATGGGCAGAACTATTTTCTCAATCTGTGATCACCCTCCTATCTAGAAACTGTGTTTCACAAATTCAACATATCAAGGGACAGTTTTAACCCTGCAAGTTGCCTTCTACCTTAAGACATCCTTAGGCTTTTTGAAAGTGCTTCCTGTATGATTTTATTAACTAACTACAATGACACTTCTAAATAACTTACAGTGTTTAGTACATTCTCAAGACTGACCTACCTCACAGTGCCTTGATGCCAGGATCTGGGATGGGCTAACCTGTGTTGGAATCCTGATTCCATCATCTTCTAGCTTGTGACCTTGGTCTCAGTTCCTCTTACATCAGATTGGGGATATATAGAATACCTGTATCACAAGAGTGTTACAAAATTAAATAAACCTTGGTACATTTGAAACCTGGAACTGCACTTAGCACACAGTAAGCTCTCCCAGTACTTGTCATTATTGCTATCATTATCATCATCATCATTTATTATTACTATGATAAAGGGGGCAAGTCCTAGAGTTACTGGACCCAGTCTTTCAAACTGCAGAAAGAATCTTATATATCCCCTTATTTTTCTCAGCCATAGACATCTGGCAGTTTTCTCTATTTAAATCTATCACTGGAACAAATTCAGGGCACATTGAATTTGAATCATGATGAGATGTAATCCTAACCTAATTGTGCTCTGCATGGAAACCAACACATATTTTAATTTCCATACATAAATTGCATTATCAGGGTACATATGGATTCTGATTTAGGATGTAGACTCATTAACCTCCTTAAGCAAAGTGCTTCAGTCTCCAATTCTGGGAAGAGTAATTATTCTGCAAACTACCGCTGGGATGAGAAACTCAAGGCCCTATTTTGGTGTTGATCCTTTTTCATATAACAGCATGTCTCCATTCTTGGAGGGAAGAGTACTTGCCCCAAATGTGTGGACCCCCTTGTGAACCAAATCAGTGAGGCACAAGCTCTCTGGGCGTAGCTCCACTTCTCTTCCTCAGGGAGTCTGGAGCAGACACTGGTGGTGATGGCTGGGATAAAAGTTCTTCCTGTACTGTCGACACCATCCGACCACAGCACAGAGAGGGAAAATGGCAAGTGAGCAGACATGTTCCTCATCTCTTCAGTAACACTTCCAAAATAGTTATGAACTGCTTTCCCATGCAACATTTTTGACACCAAATATGTGGGGAGTTATTTCCCACACCATTCGATTCTCCAGCTCTGTGGACACAATTGGGTGTCTTACAGTTCAATTCAATTCTGATACTCACAACCCGAGTTAGTGCAGAACTCAGAAGTTAAGGGCTCCATCCCAGAAGACTGCCCTCACTTCAGACATGCCACAAATCCTAGGCTGCCATTTGTACTTCTGGACAATCAGCTCTAATTCACAGGTTTCCATGGTCCACTCTTATGTCTCCATAATTCTCTAAACCAAGTCACAGAACTCAAGAAAACCCTTGGCTTATTATCACTGGTTTACTGTAAAGGGTACAAATGAACAGCCAGTTGAAGAGAGACATCAGCCAGGGCCCTAAGGGCTCCTAACTGCAAGAGCTTCTGTCCCCACTGTTGGGCTGCACCACCGTGCGGCTTCATGGATGTGTTCACCAGCTCAGAACTCTCTGAGCTCCTTGGGTAGGGAGATTTTAAGGAGGTTTCATTATGTAAGCACTGTAAGAATAGAAATAGGTTAGCATAAGAGTAGCCATCTTAAGGGCCTAGAAGCCATTTTCTGAGTGTGTGTGACTTAAAAAGAAAAACAGGAACTAGGTAAGGCTTTGAAAAACAAGTTAATCAATCATGAGCACCGGAATCAGGCAGTGGTGACCCCTGGTCAGCTAGCCTTGGTCAGTTAATACTACATACCAAGCTTATCATGCGGAACCACCCTGACAATTGAGGAGTGGTCTTATCTTGCCCTTGCCTAACCCCAAGATGTATGTCTTGCAAGAATAATGTATAGCTGTGGGAAATTACTATGAGTTAAGTGCTTTGAAAATGCTATATAAACCCTTGGCTTTGAGTGCTCGGGGTCCTTGTTAAAACCTGCTGTGTCGGGTAGACACTTGGACCCCAGCTAGCTGGAATAATAATAAACCTCTTGCTGTTGCATCGATCTGCCGTGGCGTTCGTCTCCTCACTGGGGGGAAGCGCAGACCCGAATAAGGCCATTGGGTCTTACAGCACAATTAACTAAAACATTGGCCATTAGTGATTAAATCAATCTCTAGTCCCTCTTCCCTCCCTAATGGTTGGGGTTGGAGTTGGAATTTCCATCCTTCTAATCATGGTTGTTTCTTTCTAGTGGGCAGCGCCCCTTCTGAAGCTAGGTTGGGGCCTCCAGTCAACAGTCATTATCAGCATACAAAGGACACTCTTGGCACACAGGAGATCCTAAGGGTTTGGGGAGTTGTATGCAGGAATCAGGCACAAAGACCAAACATTTATTATTTGTCACATCACAGTAGGTGAGGTTGGCTTTGCCCTAGAGAGAGGCCCAGAGTGGTGGTCCTTGGGGGCCTCTGCTGCCTGTGGGCTAACAGGTATGACCTCCTCCCAGCAGGTGCTGCTTCAAGGGCCTCTGCTGCTTCCACACCAGGCACAGGAACAGCCCTCCACATCCCAGCCTTCTACCAATGACAGTGGTGTAAGCAGTTCCTTGGGCCTTGCAGGCTCATCCTGAAGGTTCTAGTTGTCTTCAGGAAAGCATCAACCCCTTTACACCTCTGTCTCTTCAGGCCCACAGCTGTTCTACAACAGGAGTAAATGTTCATTTATACAGAAAAGGAAGTCATTAAGGATATTAGATGCTTATAGAATCTTCAAAAAAGCCAGGGAATCAAAATTAGAAGATACACTGTTAGGAAAAAAGCCCCAAAACACAATGTACAGCTAGTTCAATTGGTTCCACTGGTCTGCAGGCACTTGGCAAAGAGAAACATCTAGAAACAAAGAGCTGAACTTAGATACAAGATGTTCCCACTTCTTGTGCTTCTCAACAGCCTCAGACTGTTGCTCTTTCAGCAGCACCAATCATTTCAGTGGGAAGATGAGGAGGGTCCTCAGGCACCCTTAGGCCCACTCAAAAGACTCACAAGCACATGGTACGACCGCTGATCAGAACTCGCTGTTTGCCTCCTTCTCTAAACCATATTCTCATCAATTCTTTATCTGCTTCTTATATAAAATCATTTCTTATCTGATCACAACATGAAAACAACTGATCAAGAAGAACTTGTTTTAAGCTTTCTCAACATTTCCTTCCATACCAGTTAGTATAAATTAACAAACAGTCATACATATAACCAGTTTTTCCTGCTCATTCCATTTGAGCAACATTATTGAATAGTCCAGTGCTGTCCCTCCGGGTGTTCTGGGGACCTTTCGCTGCTCGCAGTATTTCAAAGAACCTGATGGGCCAAAGTTAATCAGAAATCAAAGTACAGGGGAAATATCCACCAACATATAAAGATTTCAAGTAACAGAGAAATAGAGAAACAACCACAGTATTTGCTCAACAGATGCTCCTGATGATGTTAAGGTAGTCCAAAGGACAGAGTGATTGAAAATATTTTACAAGTTTTTCTTGGATTAGTTGTTCTACAGATGCCGTATGAGAACACATTCATTTGTCAAATATTAGTTCCATGTCACAAATATTGTATAGTAAATCTCAGGAAGATATTTTTTAATGGAAAGTGGTCCTTAGAGACATTTTCAAATGGTGATACTTAGCAATGAAAAATACATGCACAGCTTTGCTGGCGATAGGAAGATGGCATTTACAACAAGTCACAGAGACAGGAATGTGGCATTTTTGATAAATCATAGGAAGAGTTATGACATTTGAAATGAAAATTGAAGATCATTTAATTTACTTTATTTTCCATAAACTAGAGTAATGCCTCCCTACTTAGTTTTATAACCATGCTATAAAGCATGTACTTCATTATGATTTCATAAATTATGTTACAGAAATAGTCACAACTATGCCTTGTAAATACATATCTGGTAGACATTACTGTTGTTGGGAAGACTTATTTTACTAAAATTTATGGTTCCAGCATTTTTCATCTACTTGATATATTAGTTTGATGCTGTAAGACAAGATAAGGTTGCATATATTACATATATAATTACTTTTTTCAAAACGTTTAATTTAGGGGGAATCCCAGAAGGTATGCAAATGTCTAGTTTCTGACATTTCTTCCACATTAAATTCAAAATCCATTGAGTAAAATTTTCCAGTGTTTTTAAAAAATTATTCTTTCCAAAGAAACTGAACTAATGAGTTAGTTAAATTTATTTTTTGCCACCATCTCCTTCTTTATTAAAGAAAATATCTTTAACATATTGTGGCCTATGATGATTTATTTATCCTTATGTGTATATTTTGCCCTATTTTTAATGGCATCATTTATAATTTGCTATGAAAATGTGTGCACATATGTAGACATATTTGCAAAGAAAGTATGGATGTACAAACTTATGATATCTTCAAAGTTGAGATTAAGATTTCTCCCTTCTACTTCAGAGAGCTACGGATGAGGTCTCTGAGAATGAAATAAATATCAGGATGTCTTAAGTACAACCTTTCATTCTATGGTCATCATTTATTCATTCATACTTTAATTCAACAAGATATTACTCTGTTTTCTGGTTTCATTGATAAGGAAACTGAGATGTAAAAAGTGATTTGCCTAAAGTCTTATGACAAATTCTTGGCCAGTCAGATTTGTGTCTTTTCCTTAGGTGAACATGAAACAGCAAACATAGCAATTGCCAAGGTGGGCATAGAGCCCAGACAAACATCAGTTGACTGGCCAGTCTTAGAATTCACTCCATCAGGTGAAAAGTCCAGGTAGTTGAAAACATGTTCTACCATCATTGGTGCCATAAGACAGTATTGCTCCCCCAAACGTTTCTCAGAGCGGCAGTTGTATCAGTAAAACATTTCCTGATCACTGGCTACATAAGCTTATGTCTTATGAATGTACTATTGTGCCAGTATATTTTGTTAATAATAAAACATCTACAGGTTTATAGAATGACTGTACATGTATTACCTGTAATGCATAATCATTTTGTGTGCCCCTGGGGTGTGCAGCCCGGATTTGGGGACCACTGTCACACGACACTATACAGTCTTATTCTGGAATGTAGGTGTTCAACTTAGAGCAGAGCATATTAAGCAAAGAATACCTTCTCTTTTCTTGCTTGGGCACATTTTTCTCAATTGTATGCCCATCTCTTGAACAGTAGATGTGCCTAATTATCTTTGAAAGACAACTGCTACTGTTCAAAGAGTTTATAAATAGAAGTCTCAAAAGAAAAGGAAAATGCAATATTAAGAGTCATTATACATTGTTCTCATTATTCTAATTTTGAAATGATGAGCCCAGGCTAATGTAAACAAATTGTAAAGGAATAGAATAGCATAAAGGAAACATTTTGACATATTTAATGATAACAGTTTCTTAACAAAACCTTTCATGAAATAAATTAGAATGTAAAATTAGGAAGAGCTACCTAATTGTTTTGGAAAACTGAAGAACAAAACTGTAGCAAAACTTTACATGGTAAATGTATTTTAAAGGGTGTTTTAACTCGTAACTCCTTACTTAGGTTCCAGTGATTTCAACAACAACAACAACAAAAAATAGATTTCTGAAATTTAACATCTAGAAGGAAGGAAGTGATGTCTCCTCCCAAGCTAGTCCTGCCACAGGCTTTCCCGCTTCTTCCAATAAGCGCAGCGCGATCTTCACAGTCAAAACCACAGCTGTAGGCTTCGCTCCTCGTGGTCCTTAAATCCTGGGTATCCGGGTACCTGTACCTCCTGACAGCCCCTGGGCAGTCCTGGTCTACACCTCTTGTCCTGGCCTACTACCACTCACTCTCTCTTGCTTTTAAAAATATTCTCGTTTGGACAGAAAACTACGATTTCTCTGCTCCCTGCTTCCTGTTCTCCAGCAAGCCCTGGGGACTCTGATTGTCTACACTTCCTCCTCCGGGTCACTGACAGGGCCCAAACCTCTGCTCCCTCTGCAACCAGTTTCAAAGCCGCACCCAAAGGAACCTTTATCAAATGTAAACCACTTTCTTAACGCATTCAGTGTCACAGAGAAAAGCATAACTCCTTGCTATACTGCCTCTCTTCTCTGTATTGTTGTCCAACACATGCAGAAGCACAGTCTCCTCCCTGGCCCACCCACTAATTCCCAGGAGCCTCTGCGCTCCGATGCAGAGGGCTTGCCCCACGGTTAGTCTCCTCTCATGTGTTCATGCCTGGGAACAAATGCCAATTCCGCAGACATCCTTTCCTCCCACCCAAAGTCAGCCCACTAACTGCTCATCTGTGTCTATTACATGGCTCCAGCCTCTCCCTTCCCAGCACTTACCATCAGCTACCATAATTGTGATCAGCCACCTATCTGCCTCCTGTTAGAATAAGAACCCAGAACTAGTACCTGTACCTCTTGCCCATAGCAGTAGCTTTGTTCCTTCAAACAATGTCCAGTACGTTCTGTAGTACATATATTATAAATGTTCGTTAATGAAAGATTAAAATATATATGCATAAAATCAAGGTTAAAGGTCATTATGCTTATTTAGTCTAAAATGCCCCCTTCTGCAATGAAATAGTCCCCTAAAATAACTTCTAAATCTGGCATGTTTTTCAAAAACTATAAAAAATTAAGCTTCATCATTCCCCCAAAATTTCAGATATTGATATAACATTCACTGTAGTTTACAAAATAATGAAATAAAAATGTTAGTTATTATAAAATGAGTATAATAATAGTAATAAAATTGATGTGGTTGATTCTTCACAAACTAGAATGCAAAAGAAATACATTTTCATTTTTTTTTTAGGACAAAATAAATCTGATTCCATGTCAGCATTTTGCTGTGATGGCAGTAAATCCAACTGTAATCATTTTTGAACTACACATCCTCCCCCAGGTTTGCATATTGAGTGGGCAGGTGGGGGTTTTATAGATGGACAGAAAATAAAAACATGGGCTCTAATCCATCATGGTTCCCACTGAGAGTGCTTTTGGACAAGTGCACTTGGTCCTTTGAAGCTGGGGCTCCACCATCCCATGTCAAGCTGGATTAGTCCTCTTCTGGGAGCCCCAGTACCCCTGGGGCCACCTATCTGGATGAACCTCATGAACCAGAGCCTGTGGAGGCCCTGCCAACCTCCCAGAGGAAGCCAGTTATCCAAATGTGATCCCTGCTGTCCTAAAACCTCTTCTCCAAGCCAATTCCTGTCTCCACTACCTCTCCTTTGGGATAATCTCCTCACAGGTCCCAGAGTTTCAGGAAACTGAGATGGTAGAGACGTTGTTCTCAACAGCCACCACGCTCTGCCCTGCCATGAGGAAGGTTCTTGCCCTGTTCTCCTTTAGCAAAATGGGCCCACAACTCTTCTCAGAAGAATGATTTAAATACATTGGATAAAACACATCCAGTCACAAAGGAAATAAATTATATTGGAATATAATTATAAACATGTTCCTTTATTAGCTACATTAAATAAGATCTAACAATGAGATTAAGAAATGCTGTGACTTAATAAGGACCACTTAATTTAATAAATACCATTATTATAGTGATAGGCAAAACATTTTTGGATATCTGTAACAATTGTACATAAATATTAAAATATTTAAAATTTCTGTGGGTTTTAATGGTAGGTCTCACACTGCTGTGTTTTTATTTACATTTTAATTAAAGAAACCAAAATTTCAATAGAAGTTAGTGAAATTGGAGTTAGTGCAACAGTCAAGTTCACAGAACCCTCATGAAGAACCTAGTTTATTATATGCTAATCATAGCTTCTGCACTGAGGTAAATAGTGTGACAACTAATCAAGGGAAACCTTACTGACAAGGTGTAAGGAAGCTTGCAGGAGAAGCCCTCAGGCCTACCACTCCCCACAACCTCAGATCCCACTCGAGAAGAGGAGGCCACACTGTTTTAGTTACTTTTTCCCCAGGCGGGGGGAAGGTTTCTATCTCCCACTTCTTCATATGCACAGCCAATGAGAGGCTGTCTCAGCTGCCAAAGAGGGGACATCACATGCCCGTTCCTTCCAATGGGTTTTTTTGTTTAGAAACAGCCCCCTGACCCCAACACCCCACCTGCACACACACCAACTCAGCCATTTTCCTCAATGAAAGAGAGTTCTTCTCCTTTGTTCTCCAGACATGTCTATGGTTCTGTGGTAGCTTGCATGTCCTGGATTTCAATTCTCTTGTATTCCTGAATAAAGTAGTTTTTGCTGGTAAAATAACTTTTATTTTTAAGGTTAACAGTAGGTTATCTCAGTAAGAGTCCTGACTGACTTTTGAAGACAGTGTTCAGTATAATAGAAGTGAACTGCTCTCCCCAGGGTGCCTTCCTGTCCCATGACCATCATAACGGGGCCCCACCTGCCTTTATTGTCCTACAGGTGAAGTTGGTTCCACCTACAAACATGGCAAAGTCACCGTTTCTTCTCATTTGTTGGTGGGACATTCCTAAGGTTTAGCTTATACACAGAATGGCAGTCCATCTTTTCTATGCTGACCTGATTTGAAAAATCGGGTAAGGAAACAGAGATGAATACAATGAGGTCCAAATCACTTTGATCCTTACCACATCCTTGTGAGCTGAGTACAAACTGGGTACCATGTACTCCTCCTGCAGAGTGGGTAAAACAAGGAGCAGTAAGACTGGGTTACCAAAGTTCCAGGAAAGTCAGAGCTGGGTGGTGATTTGCATAATGTTGCATCCTCAATAAGTTGCTAGAAATGCTGCAAAACACACATATTTAAAGAGAAACCAAAATTAGGGAATATATATATATACATTTCTGCTCAATATGAGGCTAGTATTCATTTCCCTTTGATATTTTGCCTTCCTTCTCTACATGTTTTACCGAACAGGGATGTGTTTGAATTACATTAGACACAAGCACATTTGTTTGATTTAAAATCTTAGTTTAATAGAGTCAAAAAATTCTTTATTTCATTTTTCTGAATAGTTGGTTATCTTTCATGCCATTATATTAGACTATATTACCATTTAATATGTAATTTTAAATGTTGATTCTGTCCTAATTTAAGAATTTTGGAATCATTAAAAAGGCTGAAGTTTTTCAGAAAATTTCTGGAAGTGAAAAAATTGAATAAAGTATCCTGAAAGGTCATCATAAAGAAAGCAAACGTCCAACAAACCACATGCTAAACCATAAAGTAACAATAGATTTAAACTTATTTTCCATTGTAATACTTGAAAAATGTAGTCATTGAAACAGGCATGTTTTGAATGAGAGGTATTATTTTTAATATAAAAGACTGTGTATATGAAATTGTCTAAATAGAGGAGTCTGTTTTCTATTAAATATGTAACTCATATGTATTCCATTAGGTTTCCTACTTGGTAATTCTCTGTGCTGTTGCTATATATAACATATATACTATTTTAACTGTGGAAGGGTATAAACATGCAAATTACAAAGAAGGGAACTGTGTTTAATCATGCATAATTAAAAATTTCAAGCTTAGGATGGGTAGTTTATCTTGTCAACAAATGCACAATCAACTTTCCCCAGTACTCTGAGTGTGCTCCAGTTGTACTGACTGATAAATAATGTGTGTGCTGTCAGTAAAACCTGCCAAAGAATTAGTAGCCTCGGTGCTGGGATATCACAGGGTGACAGCATGCACTAAGTGGTCTTAGTGGTTGTCAAGGTACCACGATAAAAGACAGTCATATTCACAAGTTAAGGTGAACTAAAAATAAAATTGTTATATATCAGATGGAAAATGTAATCTTCAAACATCTGTTAATTTGATTTAAGCATTATTATTTCCTCATGAATGGTTTATGAGATTTGTATTTTTCCATGGTCAGTCTGAGAATAAAATACAAATTTTACATGTAGGGTTCCAAGTTAAGATAATTGCTTCAAGATAAATACATTTTTTCAGTATAGGTAGTTTAAAATGTTATTTGTAAACAACTCACTAATGAAGGTGCTGGGTCCCTTGGGGATATCAATAACATGCATGCAATTAACATGTGTAAATGCCATGCCCAGAGCCACCTGTGTCCTGAAGAAGGTACATCGGACACGCAGTGCCTCAGACTGGAGCCGGGTAAGGAGCTAGGGCTCATGGGACTGCAGGTACAGAGGAGGGAATGCCAACCTTTGTGTAGGGTACACATTGGCATTCCATTTCTGGAACTCATCTGGGTAAAGTTCACAGCAGGCATGGCTGTGCGCTTCCCCACACCTAATCTCTCCCTGGAGATTCATTCAGAAAAGAATGAAAGAAATGAATAATTAAAGTGGGAGGGAGAACACATTCAGCTATTCAATCAATGCATTATTTTGCATTTTTCCAAGTTT
The DNA here is from genome assembly GCF_040802235.1 of Manis javanica. NCBI lineage: Eukaryota > Metazoa > Chordata > Mammalia > Pholidota > Manidae > Manis > Manis javanica. The sequence continues at coordinate 137,024,772 of NC_133157.1, read as the reverse complement.
AGAATTTAAGTTGTATTATGTTATAGTTACCTTACAGTCTAAAAATTTTTTAAGGACATTTCCAATTTTAGAGTTTGAAATGATACCAACAACTCCCATTGTAAAACTTTTTCCCACAGACAAGATATGTGAATTTCAAAGAAGCCAGAGCATTTCTGAAACAGTCACCCTTATGTGTCATTTCTCAGGAAGACACAATTGATTGGAGGGTCGTTTCCAACAGCTTTTCTTTTCCAGACATTAGGAAGGGTGGAGAAACAGAAAAAAAATAATAATTTCCTACATTATGCTGTCGAGTAAGAAATTTCTATCTCCAAGAATTAGGTTACTCCTCTTTTTTCTTTAGTAATCTTTAATTTAATCCAACATCCATTTGTCCATTTTTCAAACTCCTTTCATGGGTTGGACAGACCCAGCACAGTAGTCCAATCACATGCTTATCTTGGAGACCTGACTGCTTCTGTTTTTGCAAAAGTCTTACTATGCTTTTCTATAAGGACAGGCAAAGGGGAGCTACAAGGTAACATTTCCCCATTGTGAACTACAATTAGAACAGATTTCCTGCTCTGAAGTACCCAAGGGCCTGAGGGTTGATCTGTACAGGAGGCAGGAGGCACCGCTAGCTCAGCCCACAGAGATGCTCCAAAAGCCTGTTTTCAGATGTGGCTTCTGAGCCCAGCAGGTTCTGAACTGGGTAAAACTTACTCAGCAAATGACTGTGGCAGCATATTAATACAGGAGGGTATTTATTTGCCCTGAATTGAAATGCTCCTGAATGCACTGTCACCACAAGGTGGACTTGCAAGGGCTTGTCAGTGGTCAGGAGTCTTCGGGGAGAGGCAGACGTGTGGTGGTGGCAGTCGCCTATGCTGTCCAGCCGTCAGAGGAGAGGTGAGAGGCCACCTTACAGGAAAGTTTCTAAAGCTGTGACTATCTGGGACATTTTCTTAATTTTCAGAAAAGGCTTCCCTGAGCTGAAATAGGTTCTTCACTGTTCCTGCTTTGTGACATTACTTTCTGTTAGAGGGAATACACAGGATGAGCCTTTCAGTGCCACGAAGAAAGCATTCAGACATCCTCTCACTCAACACGTGCACGAGGAGGGCCTGGCCGCGGGGGCACAGGGGCCAAGAAGCTCCCAAAGGACAGACCTGGGGCAATGTGAGCAAGATATACATAAGATAGCTTCGATTATAGCTAAGAGCACAAAATAAATATCCACTAGTCCGTATTTATTTAAATAATGATTGAATAAATAATAAATGGGAGAGAAAAGACAAATATCAGTACAGAATAATTCCAAATAATTGATGTGGGTCCTCTGCCCTCCAGGAGGTAAACTCCCCACTCCCTAAGTGTGGGCTGCATGAAGTAACTTCCTTCCAAAGTGTACAGTGTAGAAAGAAGGAAAAAGAAGCCCGGCAGTGGAGAAGCCTGGCAAACACGGCCTTGGCCAGGTGATGAGGGTCAGCATCCACAATGATAAGCCGTGTTGATAGCATGCACCCTTGAAATGGTGCCTAACAGTGAGAAAAACAGATAAATGCCAGCTGAGGAATATTCTACAAAGTACCTGGCCTGTACTACTCAAAAAAAAGGAAAATACGATAAACTGTTACCACCAAAAGGAGACCAAGGCGACATGACGATGAAGTATGATTTAGGCTCTGGATGGGATCCCAAAGCAAGAAAAAGATATTGCATGAAACTAAGGAAATCTGAGTAATGTGTGGGTTTTACTTAATAATGCCATGTTGATACTGGTTTACTAATTGTGACAAATGCACCTTTAATATAAGATTTGAGTAATAAGGGGAACTGGGTGTGGGATATATGAACACTTTGTAGTATCTTCTCAACTTTCCTGTAAATCAAAAGTATTATAAAATTTAAGGGTTATTTTAAAAGATACTGAATTTGTTATTTATAAGAATAAAAACAGAAATATTCTAATACACAAAAACAAGAATCATATCCAACATAGGATATAGGAAATTTTTAATTAAACATGAGTTGATCTGCTTATTGAATCAACTTATTGGTAAAAATGGGAAATAGTGATGTCAAAATGTTAAGTGGAATGAGTAAGCACATTTTATTCAAAATATGATCATATTTGTATCAAATATCCACCACAAATTCAGCTCCTCCCTAAATGAGAGAGAGAAAGAAAACAGAGAGAGATAGGCAAGCTATACATCAAATAATACCTAGGAAGATATACATAAAATAGTTAATTTAAATATTTTTAGGCTAGAGCTTAAGTGTGCCTTTTTTGTACCAATTTTCTTTTCTTTTTCTTTATACTCTTGCATTTTGTATGAATACGATGGATTGGTCTTATAAGGAAGAAATAATTTTCTTGAAGAAAGAACTGTATATTGCTTTTCAAGTATTATAGAATCTAAGATAAAGAATGTCTAAAAAAGAAGCCACATAAGTGGTTTGAGCTTAGTTGTAAAATCAGACAGATTTTTACATTTTATCTCCATTACTTAATATCTGTATGAACTTTGAAAAATTTTCAGTTTCTTAGTCTTGGTTTCCTCATCAGGAAAATGGGGAATAATCTTATGTAGCAATAATTTATGCTTAAAATCACAGCATTTACCACAGTGCTTGAAACATGGTTAATCCTAAATAAACACTTACAGATATAGTGATCAAAGAAAATCAAAAATATTTTAGTCTAATTCTATAGAAAAAAATGGGAGGGGGATGGAGAGATTCTGAGAAATTAATGGAGAACATTAACTTATACCAATTTCCCCTGAATTCAAGTCACTTAAGAGACATCATAGGTAGATAGGAATGTGACTCATGATAATGCGGGAAAAGCTGGTAATAGGAAAGAATAGATTCCAAGAAAACTCTGAAGGAAATTAATACAAACCCAGGGCCAGTTCAACAATAAAAAAATACAGCACATGGTTCTGACATACAAAAACAGACAAATGTGAAAGAATGTATGGTTAAAAAAGAAAAAAATCTTGATACGATTTAAATAAAATTTAATATGGAAGTGAAAATATTATGGGCCAAGAGATTTATCTGTGTCTTCACATTGCCTTCCCTCTGTACACATCTGAGTCTAATTGTCTTTCCTGAAAAGGACACCAGTCAATTAGGGTCCACCCTAATGGTCTCATTTCAACTTCATTACCTCTGCAAAGACCCTATGTTCATACACAGTCACATTCTGAGGTACTGGGGATCAGGGCTTCAACATATGAGATTCGGGGAAACACAGTTCCTCCAATAACAATCCCATTTAATTTTAGTTTTGGGTACTGATAGGGACAGTACAGCATAGACCATTCTAGACTTAAGAGCAGCTGCTTTCACTGATGCTTGTAACATGTGCCCCTTGTAAGCAACATTTCAGTGACTAGACTGCGTGGGCCAGTGATGTTGTCAACCTGGGGATGTGTGTTCCCACATGACTCATGTCTCCCTGGCTTACATATTAATGTGCACAGAGGTTTTTTTTATAAAAGTGTAAATATCTGAAGCATTCCAAACCAACAAGGTTTGGAAAGTGGGCATCCACACCCACAGAAAAGGCAGTTCCTGAAGTAATGGCACTTGTCAGGATAACTCTGGGCCTGAAGTTCAGTTTCAGTCTGACTAAGAGACAACTCTGATGAAAGAAAGTCAGTGAGGTGACTGCAGGTAATGTGGGGTAAGAATTCAGGACACAGGGGCATCAGGATGAAGATCACATCGTAATGGAATAAAGAGACATTAAGAGCCAGGGTGAGAGGATGTCAATGAATCTCACCAATAAAAGAGGAAAGAGGCTCCCTGAGGTTTCACTGAAGGGGCTTCAGAACAAAGCCTATTATATGTATGTTTATTATGGTGCTTTGTACACACTCCTTTGGAAATAAAAATCTCTAGGGTCCAAGAGCATCTAATGTACTGACTGGAGCTACTCATGTTGCAATTAGAGTAAAAGTCATTGAGATATGTTCGTGGGGACATTTTAAGCCAGAATTTATGCAGAGGAAATCAATTTTTGAAACTAGATGAATTCAGTAAATATATTTGAGAGGTTCTGAAATCACTCCAGAGTACTTGGTATCATGCAAGACAATAAAAATGGTTCTCAGTCACTTTTTAGTCAAGAAAATATTTATAACAATCTAATGATTAATTTTTTTTGTTAATGTTTTAAGTACAGTTAGTCTGTCTTATATTCTTTACTCCTATTTTTATTTGCAGATAAAATTGTCATCTTAAGTATGTGCTTACAAGCAAACTGGAAGGGGTAATGGACCCCAATTTTAATCACCCCCTGTTAGGTATGGATGGCTATGGCCTTCAGGTTATGGACAGAGGAACAACTGGTTCCAACTTTCTGTATACACACCCAAACAGCTTGAAGTAAATCCAGTCTAATTCAGAAGAAAAGGCAATCACTTATAAAATAACATATTAAAACCTGATCATTTGATTCCTACTTTATTGAAACAAAGACTCTGTACCCAGCTATAATAGCTGAGGAGGCATGACACTCTTCAGAGCTGTTTCAGAGGATGCCAAAGTGTGGCCCAGTGACAAAGGAGCAAAACAAGTATGCAAAGGAAAAGGGAACAAGGATACAAAAGCAAAGGATACAAAACAAAAATTCAAAAGTAAAAAGAATATTACTATTACTTTTGCTATTACTATTACTATTACTATTACTAGTGTGAGGAGGCAGAGCAGGAGAAGCTGGTCAGACAGTGGGGCAGGAGTTTGTGGAGAGCAGAGGGAAAGACGCACTGCCTGCCCCTCCCCCCACCCCACCCAACAGCTCAGCAAACACAGGGATCATCCAGTCTTCTAGGTCCACACTCAGCTTTAAGGGGATAGTTAGGCTCTTGAATTATAAAGACACCCTTCTCCATCTCATTTGGAAAGGTGAGATTTCTTAGGTTATCTCAGAATAATCCATTTCCACCTAGCTCATTGAACTGCAGTAAATGCAACACAGAGCAGTCCACCTAGACAAAGGAAGAGGAAATGTCTGTGACCCATATGGGAAAGCAAAACTCTTCAACTTTCTCTAGTTTGTACTGATCAGCGAGGCTCAGGGATTCAACACGTGAGCATCAAGCATGGCTAGGCCATTTCACACAGGCTGTCTGCACTGTGCATGTTATATACACAGCTTTTAGGTTAGCCCAATGTAGATAACAGTAGATAAGACAGGCCAAGGTCCCTGCTCTCAAGAGCCAGGTACTGTAGTTGGAGTGAGAGACTGACCCATGCTTTTAGGAAATAAGGCAGCAAGATGGGGTAGAAAATGACACAACGATGGCAATGTTTGGTGGGTAACTTAAGTTGAGTAGTTGAGAAAATTCTGAGAAGGTAAAAATTTGAGCTGACATCTGAAGATAAAAACAGAGATAATCATGTGAAAATCTGGAGGGCAAAGCATTACAAACTTTCTACTTGGGGGACAGAGGAGGAGGGGAGTATTATATTTTACTTCACACACAATGAGAAGATATTAAAAGATGAAGATGACCTATTTGGTTTTGTGGATAGTGCTTACAGGACTTACAGATGGATTTGATGTGAAATACCAAGTGAGTGTGAGAACCCCTCCTGTCCCCCTTGGCAGGCTCACGGAGAGCCCTTTGATTCTCAGACTCTCACGTGCTGCCTATGGAATTGACGATGTGCAGGGAAAGTGCCCAAATGTCATTTCTCTGTTTTCTTCTCTTGGACCTTGACTCTGCAATGGTTCATTTCCTTGTAGTTCTCTTGAGTTTTCTAATTCATGTTATTTTGAAAAATGTTTTTCCAGTTTTACTAGTTAAGGTCAGCAGAAGTATTGGTCCCAATTACCTAATTTGATTATTTGCTATGTTCACAATTATATAAAAATTGCAAACAAAGAACAAATATATAAACAATAAAGCTATGGATACAGGTCAATGACATAGTAAACGATTGCTATCCATCTGAGCCTGATTTTGTCTGTGTGACTTCAGATTATGTAATGGATTATCAATAATACACAAATTTTGAAAATAATAAAGGAAATACTTGATAGGTTGGACTACACTAAGATTAGTTATGACTGTTCTTAGAAACAGACAACCACATGCAATAACATGGACATGTTTCATAAACTTTGAGTTCAGAGAAAATAGTAAGTCAAAGAAGAAAGCTTAGTGTATGAAAAAATTGCTAACAAAGAAAATGATATAGGCCAAAATGGCGGCATGAGTAGGACAGTGGGAATCTCCTCCCAAAAACATATATATTTTTGAAAATACAACGAATACAACTAATTCTAAAAGAGAGACCAGAAGACACAGGACAACAACCAGACTACATCCACACATGCGAGAGCCCAGGCCTGGTGAAAGGGGTAAGATACAAGCCCCGGCACAGCGGGAACTGAGCGCCCCTCACCCCAGCTCCTGGCGGGAGGAGAGGAGTCAGAGCAGGGAGGGAGAGGGAGCCCAGGACTGCTAAATACCCAGCCCTAGCCATCCGCACCACAGCGCAGACACAGTGCATGCGTGGAGGGCTGGAAACTATGGAAACAGGGCAGCAAGACCTCTGAGTGGGTTCCGAAGCTGATGCCCCTGTGACAAAGAAAAGCGAGTGCTTTTTGAAAGTCTTAAAGGGACAGGGACACAACAGCTGGACAGGAAAAACACAGGTCACAGTCCAGCAGCTGGAAATTCCAGGGAGAACCGGGCGCACTAACCCCCTGGGCAACAGCTCTGAGACCCCTCATGGAGGTAAACAGCCAAACAGCCCCCAGTCCATTACCCCTCTGGGGCATGGCGACAGCAGAGAGGCAGCCTAAGGCTGGCCACACCCTCAGCAAGGGAGCTTCCTCAATACCGGCCTGGCAAGACACAAAGACCCAGACTACACGCAATTAACCAACACAAGCCACTAGGGGTCGCAGTTGTCCCAGTAAAGGAAGGCTAGTAGCAAGTGGGAAGTTTGGCCCTCCTAGCTGACAGTCAATAGCACCTATCAACACGAAAAGGCAAAAAAATTTGATCCAGAAAAGAATAACCCAGACAGGTTCTGCATTTGCTACATCTTCCCCTGAGAAGGAACCTGGGGAGATAGATTTAACCAATCTTCCTGAAAAAGAATTCAAAACAAAAGTCATAACCATCCTGATGGACTTGCAGAGAAATATGCAAGAACTACGGAAGGAGAATGCAGAAATAAAACAAGCTCTGGAAGGACTTCAAAACAGAATGGACAAGATACAAGAGACCATTAATGGACTAGAAAACAGAGAACAGGAATGCAGAGAAGCTAATGCAGAGAGAGATAAAAGGATCTCCAGGAATGAAAGAATTTTAAGAGAGCTGAGTGACCAATCAAAATGGAACAATATCTGCATTATAGGGGTACTAGAAGTAGAAGAAAGAGAAAAAGGGATAGAAAGTGTCTTTGAAGAAATAATTGCTGAAAACTTCCCCTAACTAGGGGAGGAAATGGCTCTCAAACCACAGAGGTACACAGAACTCCCATGAAAAGGGATCCAAGGAGGGCAACACCAAGACACATAATAATTAAAATGGCAAAGATCAAAGACAAGGGCAAAGTATTAAGGGCAGCCAGAGAGAAACAAAAAGGTCACCTACAAAGGAAAACCCATCAGACTATCATCAGACTGCTCACAGAAACCCTACAGGCCAGAAGAGAATGGCATGATATACTTAATGCAATGAAACAGAAGGGCCTCGAACCAAGATTACTATATCCAGCATGATTATCATTTAAATATGAAGGAGGGATTAAACAATTCCCAGACAAGCAAAAGTTGAGGGAATTTGCCTCCCACAAACCACCTCCACAGGGCATCTTACAGGGACTGCTCTAGATGGGAGCACTCCTAAAAAGAGCACAGAACAAAACAACCAACATATGAAGAATGGAGGAGGAGGAATAAGAAGGGAGAGAAATAAAGAATCATCAGACCATGTTTATAATAGCTCAATAAGCGAGTTAAGATAGACAGTAAGATAGTAAAGAAGCTAACCTTGAACCTTTGAAAACCACAAACTTAAAGCCTGCAATGGCAATAAGTACATACCTTTCAATAATCACCCTAAATGTAAATGGACTGAATGCACCAATCAAAAGACACAGAGGAATAGAATGGATAAAAAAGCAAGACCCATCCATATGCTGCTTAAAACAGACTCACCTCAAACCCAAAGACATGAACAGACTTAAAGTCAAGGGATGGAAACAGATATTTCATCCAAACAACAGGGAGAAAAAAGCAGGTGTTGGAGTACTAGTATCAGACAAAATAGAATTCAAAACAAAGAAAGTAACAAAAGATAAAGAAGGACATTACATAATGATAAAGGGCTCAGTCCCACAAAAGGATATAACCATTATAAATATATATGCACCCAATACAGGAGCACCAACATATACAAAACAAATACTAACAGAATTAAGGGAGCAAATAGAATGCAATGCTTTCATTTTGGGAGACTTCAACACACCACTCACTCCAAAGGACAGATCCACCAGACAGAAAATAAGTAAGGACTCACAGGCACTGAACAACACAATAGAACAGATGGACCTAATAGACATCTACAGAATCCAAAAGCAAAAGGATACACATTCTTCTCAAGTGCACATGGAACATTCTCCAGAATAGACCACATACTAGGCCACAAAAAGAGCATCAGTAAATTCCAAAACACTGAAATCCTACCAACCAACTTTTCAGACCACAAAGGCATAAAACTAGAAATAAACTGTCAAAGAAACCAAAAGGCTCACAAACACATGGAGGCTTAACAACACGCTCCTAAATAATCAATGGATCAATGACCATATTAAAATGGAGATCCAGCAATATATGGACAAACGACAACAACAACACAAAGCCCCAACTACTGTGGGATTCAGCAAAAGCAGTCTTAAGAGGAAAGTATATAACAATCCAGGCATATTTAAAGAAGGAAGAACAATCCCAAATGAATGGTCTAATGTCACAGGTATTGAAATTGGAAAAAGAAGAACAAATGAGACCTAAGGTCAGCAGAAGGAAGGACATAATAAAGATCAGAGAAGAAATAAATAAAACTGAGAAGAATAAAACAATAGCAAAAATCAATGAAACCAGGAGCTGGTTCTTTGAGAAAATAAACAAAATAGATAAGCCTCTAGGCATACTTATTGAGAGTAAAAGAGAGTCAACACACGTCAACAGAATCAGAAACGAGAGAGGAAAAATCATAACGGACCCCACAGAAATACAAAGAATTATTAGAGCGTACTATGAAAACCTATATGCTAACAAGCTGGGAAACCTAGGAGAAATGGACAAATTCCTAGAAAAATACAAACTTCCAAGACTGACCCACAAAGAAATAGAAAATCTAAACATACCAATTACCAGCAACGAAATCAAAAAACTACCAAAGAACAAAACCCCGGGCCAGATGGATTTACCTCAGAATTTTATCAGACATACAGGGAAGATATAATACCCATTCTCCTTAAAGTTTTCCAAAAAATAGAAAAGGAGGGAATACTCCAGAACTCATTCTATGAAGCCAACATCACCCTAATACCAAACCAGGCAAAGACCCCACCAAAAAAGACAACTACAGACCAATATCCCTGATGAATGTAGATGCAAAAATACTCAACAAAATATTGGCAAACCGAATTCAAAAGTATATCAAAAGGATCATACACCATGACCAAGTGGAATTCATCACAGGGATGCAAGGATGGTACAACATTCAAAAATCCATCAACATCATACACCACATCAACAAAAAGAAAGACAAAAACCACATGATCATCTCCATAGATGCTGAAAAAGCATTCGACAAAATTCAACATCCATTCATGATAAAAATTCTCAGCAAAATGGGAATAGAGGGCAAGTACCTCAACATAATAAATGCCATTTATGATAAACCCACAGCCAACATTATACTGAACAGTGAGAAGCTGAAAGCTTTTCCTCTGAGATAGGGAACTAGACAGGGATGACCACTGTCCCCACTGTTATTTAACATACTACTGGAGGTCCTAGCCACAGCAATCAGACAAAAGAAAGAAATACAAGGAATCCAGATTGGTAAAGAAGAAGTTAAACTGTCACTATTTGCAGATGACATGATATTGTGCATAAAAAACCCCAAAGACTCCATCCCAGACCTACTAGAACTGATATTGGAATTCAGCAATTTTGCAGGATACAAAATTAACACACAGAAACTGTGGCTTTCCTATACACTAACAATGAACCAACAGAAAGAAAAATCAAGAAAACAACTCCATTCACAATTGCATCAAAAAGAATAAAACATCTAGGAATAAACCTAACCAAACAAGTGAAAGACCTATACTCTGAAAACTACAAGTCACTCTTAAGAGAAATTAAAGGGGACACTAACAAATGGAAACTCATTCCATGCTTGTGGCCAGGAGGAATTAATATCGTCAAAATGGCCATCCTGCCCAAAGCAATATACAGATTTGATGCAATCCCTATCAAATTACCAGCAACATTCTTCAATGAACTGGAACAAATAGTTCAAAAATTCATATGGAAACACCAAAGACCCCGAATAGCCAAAGCAATCATGAGAAAGAACAATAAAGTAGGGGGTATCTCACTCCCCAACTTCAAGCTCTACTATAAAGCCATAGTAATCAAAACAATTTGGTACTGGCACAAGAAGAGAGCCGCAGACCAGTGGAACAGATTAGAGACTCCAGACATTAACCCAAACATATATGGTCAATTAATATTTGATAAAGGAGCCATGGACATACAATGGTGAAATGACAGTCTCTTCAACAGATGGTGCTGGCAAAAGTGGACAGCTACATGTAGGAGAATGAAACTGGAACACTGTCTAACCCCATATACAAAAGTAAATTCAAAATGGATCAAAGACCTGAATGTAAGTCATGAAACCATTAAACTCTTGGAAAAAAACATAGGCAAAAATCTCTTAGACATAAACATGAGTGACCTCTTCTTGAACATATCTCCCTGGGCAAGGAAAACAACAGCAAAAATGAACAAGTGGGACTATATTAAGCTGAAAAGCTTCTGTACAGCAAAAGACATCATCAATAGAACAAAAAGGAACCCTACAGTATGGGAGAATATATTTGTAAATGACAGATCCGAGAAAGGCTTGACATCCAAAATATATAAAGAGCTCACATGCCTCAACAAACAAAAATCAAATAATCCAATTAAAAAATGGGCAGAGGAACTGAATAGACAGTTCTCCAAAAAAGAAATACAGATGGCCAACAGACACATGAAAAGATGCTCCACATCGCTAAGTATCAGAGAAATGCAAATTAAAACTACAATGAGGTATCACCACACACCAGTAAGGATGGCTGCCATCCAAAAGACAAACAACAACAAATATTGGTGAGACTGTGGAGAAAGGGGAACCCTCCTACACTGCTGGTGGGAATAGTTCAACCATTGTGGAAAGCAGTAAGGAGGTTCATCAAAATGCTCAAAACAGATTTACCATTTGACCCAGGAATTCCACTCCTAGGAATTTACCCTAAGAATGCAGCAATCAAATTTGAGAAAGACAGATGCACCCCTATGTTTATCGCAGCACTATTTACAATAGCCTAGAATTGGAAGCAACCTAAATGTCCATCAGTAGATGAATGGGTAAAGGAGATGTGGTACATATGTACATATACACAATGCAATACTACTCAGCCATAAGAAGAGGGCAAATCCTACCATTTACAGCAACATGGATGTAGCTGGAGGGTCTTATGCTCAGCGAAATAAGCCAAGCGTAGAAAGAGAAATACCAAATGATTTCACTCATCTGTGGAGTATAAGAACAAAGGAAAAACTGAAGGAACAAAACAGCAGCAGAATCACAGAACCCAAGAATGGAGTAACAGGTACCAAAGGGAAAGGGACTGGGGAGGATGGTTGGGTAAGGAGGGATAAGGGGGGGGGAGTAGAAGGGGGATATTAAGATTATCATGCATAATGGGGGGGTTACGAGAAAAGGGAGGGCTGTACAACACAGAGAGGAGAAGTGGTGATTCTATAACATTTTGCTATGCTGATGGACAGTGTCTGTATAGGGGTTTATAGGGGGGACCTGGTATAGGGGAGAGCCTAGCAAAGATAATATTCTTCATGTAAGTGTAGATTAATGATAACAAAAAAAAGAAAAAGAAAGAACAGGGGGATTACTCCCTGATAGGATAAAACTAACTGTAAATCAATGATTAATGCATGCTTTAAATATCTTTAATTTTGATCACTTAAAGGGTGTCAGATGACTGGCTATGGAGGTACATTTTTCTGATAATATTCCTTTCTCTTAAAAAAATAAAATAAAATAAAAGCAGTTCCTGTGTGGTGACCTCCAATGAGTTCTACACAATGGTATAAAGGGCATATCAAAGTGTGGGCAAAGGGTCTGTTTGTGTTTATATAGAGGATCAAAGCCTAATTTGGCTACCCAGAAAATGAACTAAGATATGATATGAAGAAGAACTTCCAACATCAGCACTCTCTGGAAGACTCATACCAGAAGATGATCATCAAAAAACCTCAACAAAGATCCAGGCAATGCTGCAGTTGTAGCTGCATTCATCCCACCAGTTCCTGGACTTGCCATGGGAATGAATAAGGAGATATCTAAGCTGGCCTGTGCATACAGTAAAACAACAAATTTGACTGGATCTATACTGTTGGAACTCAACCAAGAATCAGGAGAAGTGCAAGTTGCAGCACTCCAAAATCTTACAACTACAGACTATCTACTGTTAAAAGAACATATGGGATGTGAACAGTTCCCAGAAATGGGTTGTTTTAATTTGTCTGATTTCTCTCAGACTGTTCAAGTACAGTTGGACAATATCCATCATATCATAGATAAATTTTCACAAATGCCTAGGGTGCCTAACTGGTTTTCTTGGTTTCACTGCAGATGGCTGGTAATTATAGATCTGCTTTGGTTATGTAACTGTATTCCTATTATGTTAATGTGTGTGGGCAATTTAATTAGTAGTTTAAAACCTATACATGCTTAAGTTACTCTACAAGAAGATATGTCAAAGAAATAATCAATCTTCCCATGTTTTCTTCTGTCTGCTACCTCTATAGCTTTTCTTCTTCCTTCCTAATTATAACCCTTAAGTAGAATTCGTGCCTCATATCGAATTTACTGAATATCATAATTCCTCCAAGTGGTAAAAATACCTCAAGACAAATGCTGGGCATAGAAGCCACAGGGCATAATTCTGCAAAGAAGTAAAAAGCTAACCTTTTCAAACAATATGGCTTCTCTCTCCCTTACCAACTTTACATTTCCCAGTGTGGTCACAGAAGGTGACTGGTTAGCCAGAGACGGGTAAGATTCCTCAAGGGAGGAACAACCTAAGACAGGCACAGTTGCAGGGGGGCCATCAGGTGAGAAATTGGGTATCAACAGAGGTGAGGCTTAGCACCTCACTGCCCCTGTTTTGAGAGAAATCTTCTGCATCCGTGGATGTTTTATTGCCCTTGTCTAGCTTGGATTAACACATAGTCTACAGGCACACACCTGATCATCTACACTTGCTGTCTTACAACACTAAACTATGTTTTCTACCTTCATCTTGCATCTACCTACCACTTCAGTATTTTATTAAAAATAATAATAATAATAATAAAGGGAGAAATGTGTGATCCATATATAAATCAAGTATAAAAATCAAACAAATATTCATATTTGACCTGATTGTTTGTAGTTCATAATGCTTGATCAAAACCGAAAGTTTCTGTGATGACTGCCTTTGTACTGTTCACCATGTAAGAACTGATTCACTATGTAAGAATTTGTTCACCATGTAAGAACTTGTTCGTTATGCTTCAGAAGATTGGAGACTGATGAGAATTAGGCTTGGGGTGGATTAATGATTGTGTATTGAGCATTGACTCCCCTATACAGAATTTTATTGTTGTTATCAACCATTTGATCAATAAATATGAGAGATGCCCTCTCAAAAAGAAAAAGTAAATTATATATTGTATAGGTATACATATGTATTGGAAACAGAACCATTTTATAAAGAGGCATTATAACACAAATTCAGGATACTTATTAGTTCTGGGGGAAGCAGTGAAAGATGTGATTGTTAGGAGGAGATGTCTACAGTACCCCCTTTGTTCTGTTTCTTAATCTGGGGGATGGGTACACTGGTGTTAATATTATTCTTTAAGAGACCAGTATTCATTTTATGCACTTTTTGTATGTATGATATATTTTATAGGAAACAACCACAAACTACTAAAATGCATCAAAACTCATTATTACGTGTACTTCCATAAGTAATAAATGCTGTGTAATTATTTTATTTTGAAATGTTCTATTTTCAAAATTTGCCAGAGAAATTAATTTTCCTCCATATATTTACAGTTGAATTTATTTTCCTATTAACTAACTCTTCCAAAATTTTGAACAACTGTCCACTAAGATATTCAACATTTCTTTTTGGTTTTTAAAAAATTGTTTATTCTCTAGGAGGCAAGTAACCCTTTGTCTTACAGTATCCAAGTTCATTTAGTTTTTTATTTTGTTTTGATTTTGTTTATGACCGATTTGTAATATATAGATTTAAAAATTATTATGTATTTAATTCTATTGATCCTTTTTTTTCCTATTTTCTCCTTAGGTATTATATGGAGAAAAAGATCCTTAGTTAAACATATTATCCTGTATTTTATGGTTAAATTTCTATATACAATTTTTTATTTCAGTTGGATATTAATTTTTGGGACATGAGTTAAGAATCTAACTCCATTTTTCCAGGAATTTATCCAGTTACGTATTAACCACATACTGAACAATTTGTTTTCTCCAGTTAACAGCTATAGCAGTATTAATAACAGTGTGAAAAATTGACATGACTGGAATGGTTTTAAAATGGAGCTGGAGAGGCCACTACACAGACCACCTTCCCCGCCCTTTGTCTGAAATGGTCCAGAACCTCTGGACTGGGCAAGTATGTGAGAAGTCAGCAGAAGGGGTAATCTGCAAGTGGTAGGCTTTCTGGAGGTAGAACCTGCAGTCAATTCATGCATACACCAGAGTAGCTTGGTTTGTTAATACTCATAGAAAACTTCTGGTTTTCAAATACACAAATACTTGTGTAATTGTCCCTTTCCTTTTCCTCAGAAAAACCCCTTGCTTCCATCCTACAAGCAGGAACACCATTTGAGTATCTACTTGAATCTACCCAAATAGCAATTCTTTGTTCTCAAATAAATGTTTGCTTGCCTCTCATTGAGGTTCTTCATGTTTAGCTTATTGATAGGAAAATATTATGTAAAATTTATTTTAATCAGATTAATATTTGAACATGGTTGAAAGTCAAACAATGCAGAAAATATTGTGATGCATATGACAGCCCATCTCTCCCTGCCCTGCCCTCTCCCATATTACAACCACAGCATCTTTGAAATGCAATTCTTGGGTACATGAAGGAACCAAGGATGCATCAGAATAAATAAATAAATTTCAGACCAAACAGTAGTGAGTCATATGTTTTAAAACAAAATCCTATTTTTCCTTTGAAAATTGTATTAAGAATTCTATCTTAATGAAAAATAGGATATGTCATTTCTCCTGTAATTTCAAAGTCCTGCCACCACAATTTTGTGGAGACCTGCACATTCTGGTTACCTTCTCCCAAACAGGAAGTGTTCATCACAGAGCAGGGATGTTCATTGTCATATGCCAAATATATCTGCTGACTGCATCCTAATCCACCCAAACACTCCACTCCCCTCCACTTTGTTATTCACAATAAATAACATCCTCACATTATACTGATTTACATATGCAGGGAAAATGTAAGTTCTCGTGGCCAGGATGCCCACCTAACCCTGGTCTACTTGCCCACTGTGCTCTTGCAATTCTATCTCATGCTTATGTAATACCTGGCCTACTGTGCAGGCACATACTTGTACATGTGCTGACAACGAGCATTATTGTCTGAGCCACATAAAGATCTCTGCCCTGTGCTTTGCTTGGATTGTGAAATGTGGATTGCAGACTTGCTATATGAGGATGCAGTGGATGTAACCTTAATAAAAAAAAATGCTCCACTGGTGGCCAGGAGAATATAGCCAGATATGAACCATTTTCCCAGTGCTCTGTTATGTTTTCCAGTCTCAGTGAATCCAGAGTGAACTTGCCCAGACCTGAAATCCTCTGGAGCTACAACATGTATCAGAAACCCTAGGTTTGATAAATTTGGGTCAGAAAAAAATTAGAGAGGTTATGGAGGCAGATTAGTTTATTTCTCTAACCAACAAAGTTTACTTGTAGAACACATAAAAAGCTGAGAGCATAAAGTTTAAAATAGTTTCATAATCTGGTTCTTTTGAAAGCTGAGCTTTTTTTTAGATATCAAGGGGACGAAGAAAACACAATATTTCAAACAGTATAGAAACAAAAAAATAAGGAAGGAAAGGCAAGAATAATAAAAAAAAGTCCCCTTTGCAGCAAAGTACTTTTTAGTGTGAAAGTATAGGGGTTATTCTGGAATTATAGCAGGGCTCATAGAATATTTAAGTCCTCTGTTTTATAAGGTACATTTTAGTAGATTAAAAACAGAGAAAACAAATCTTAACTGCCCTAATTAGATTTCAGAAATGAAACATAAAAAAAGTGTCCAGAGGTTTTTATAGGTGCTCAATATTCTCTTTTAAAATATTCAAAGGAACTTGAAAAATATTACATATGTTTTATATATATATATACACATGTGCATGTGTGTGTGTATATATATATAATGTTATAAAGTATACTACATGTCTAATAATAAATACCTACATACCTACATTTCCCCCTGGTTACACATATATATTTGGATCAATTGGTTACTAAATAATAATTATTGCATTTTCTCTGGTTGGCTAAGAAGTGTAATCATTTAAGAAAAGTTCAACATCTATGAAACATTTTAATATGTGAAAAATAAATGATCGACCATAAAAATTAAACTATTAGTAAATAAATAGGTATGGTATAATCCTAGGAAAATGAGTAATCCTTGTGAGTTAAAGAAAACCTTCAGAATTATTTATAATTAGAAACATTTTTGAAATTGGAATGTAATTGACATATACCATTGTGTAAGGTATATAATGTGTTGATTTGATACATTTATATGTTGCCATATGATTACCACAGTAGCATTAGCTAAAACTTCTATTACATGGTATAATTATTTCCTGTATGTGGTAAGAACAGGTAAGATGTAACTTCTCAGCAACTTTGAAGTGTGTAATACTGTTGTTGACTATACTCAACTATGCTGTGCATTAGATCTCCAGGACTCATCTTCAGGTTGCAAATTTGAATCTTCTAGTATTTCCTCTATTACACCCACACCCCCATCCCCTGGCAAACACCATTCTACTGTCTGTTTCTGTAAGTTTGGCTTTTTATATTCCACAATTTATTGATATTATACAGTACTCCCCTTTCTCTGTCTGACTTATCTCACTTAGCATATTGCCTTCAAGGTCCATCCATGTTATTGCAAATGAAAGGATTTCTTCTTTCCCATGGCTGAATGATACTGCATTGTATATGAAAAATATATTTATGTTGTGTGTGTGTATACGTGTGTGTATGTACATACATCTTATTTTTACCCATTCATCCATTGATTGACAAATAGGTTGTTTCCATATATTGGCTATTGTGACTAACGTTTCAATTAACATGAGAGTGCAGATATCTTTTCAACATCCTATTTTCATTTCATTTGGATAAACAGCTAGAATGGAGATTGTTGGCTCATCATATGGTGGTTTTATTTTTAATATTTTTAGGACTTTCTGTACTGTTTTCCATAGTGGCTGTAACAATTTACACTCTTACCAACAGTGTACAAAGGTTACCTTTTCTCCACATCCACACCAGCATTTGTTTGTTATCTCTTGGCTTCTTGATGATAACCATTTTATCAGGTGTGATGAGATAGTTCATTATGGTTTTGATTTGCATTTTCCTGATAGTTAGTGGTGTTGAGCATCTTTTCATCTATCTGTTGGCTATTTGGATGTCTTCTTTAGAAAAACATTGATTTAGTTCCATTTAAAAATTTTTAAATCAAACTATTTGTCTTTTTATTGTGTTGTATGAGTTTGCATATATGTATGTTGGATATGAATGCCTTATGTGATATACGGTTTGCAAATAATTTTCCCTATTCCATAGGTTGGCTTTTAATTTTGTTGATGATTTCTTTCACTGTATGAAAGTTTTTTGCCACAATATAGTCCTATTTGTTGATTTTTACTTTCATTGCTTGTGCTTTTGGTGTCATATTAAAAAAATATTTCCAGTAGTATTATCAAGAAATTTCCTGTGTTTTCCTCTGGGAGTTTTATCAAGTGTTATGTATAAAGTTTTAATACAATTCAAGTTAATTTTTGTGAGTAGTGTATGATAGGGGTCTAATTTCATTCTTCTTTATATGGTTGTACAATTTTTCTAACACCATTTGTTGAATATAATACTTTCCCCATTAAATGTTCATGGTTTGCTTGACAAATATTTGTTGACCATGTATGTTGGGGTTTATTTCTGGTCTCTCTGTTCCATTGGTCTTGATATCTATTTTATAGACATCTGAGTACTGACTTATATTAAGCAAATTTTAATAGATCTTAAGGGAATAATAGACAACAATTCACTAATTGCAGGGGGTTTTAATACCCCACTATCAGTAATGGATAGATTGTCTAGACAGAAACTCAACATGGAATTGTTAGAGTTGAACTACACTTTAGAACAAATGCACTTAATAAAAATACATCGAACATTCTATCTAACATCAACAGAATACACATTCTACTCCATTCAACATGGGACAATCTCTAGGATAGATTATATGATAGTCTAGAAAACAACAAATATAAGAATGAAATCATGCCAACCATCTTCTCTAAGCACAGAAATCAAGAAGAATGAAAAAGTGAGAAGATGTTAAAATATATGGAAACCAAACAACACATTTCTAAACAACCACTGGTTCAAAGAAGAAATGAAAAGGGAAGTAAAACCTTACTTCAAAACCAATGAAAATGCAAATACAACATACTAAATATTGTCGCATATAGCAAAAACAATTTTGAGAGTATAGATTAAAGCAATAAATGTATATAATGAAAAATTAGAAAGATCTAAAATAAACAACCTAACTTTATATCTCAAAGAAATAGAAAAATGATACATTAAGCCCAAAATGAGCAGAAGGAAGGAAACAACAAAGATCAAAGTGGACATAAATAAAACAGAAACTATAAAAACAATAGAAAGGGTAAACAAAACTAAGAGCTGGGTCTTCAAAAAAAGATAAACAGAAGTGGCAAATCTTTAACCATGCTAAGAAAAGAAGAAGGAAGACAAATAAAATTGGAAATTAAAGAGAAGCTGTTACAACTGATACTATAGAAATACATAGGGCCATTAGAGACTATGATGAACAATTATATGCTGACAAATTAGGTAACCTAGAAGAAATGTATGCATTTCTAGAAACACATAACCTAAGAAGACTGGATCAGGAAGAAATAGAAAATCTGAACAGGCCAATAATGACTAAAGAAATTGAATCAAAATCAGAAAACCCCAGCCTCCCCAGGTGAATGTAATGATCAGCATTACATTGATGCCAAAACCAGATAAAAGACATTATAAGGAAAGAAAACTAGGCAAGTATAACCCAGATGAATGTAGATGCAATATTCTTAATAAAATAGCAAACCAAATTCAAGAACACATAAAATGGATTACATACCATAACCAGGTGGGATTTGTTCCTTGACTACAAGGATGGTTCAATACATGCAAATAAATAAATGTAATACATCACATGAATAAAACAGAAAATAAAAATCACATGATTATCTCAATAGAAAAAACATTTGACAAAACTTAAAATCTCTTTGATAAAAAACAGATTGGGTATAGAAGAAACATACCTCAACATAAAAAAGACCATATATGGCAAACTCACAGCTAACATTATACTCAATGGAGAAAAGTGAAAGTGTTTCCCTTAGATAAATAATAAGCAAAGATATCCACTCTCACCAGTCCTATTTAGTATAGTACTAGAAGTCCTAGACAGAGCAATTAAGCAACAAAGAAAGAAAAGGCATCCAAATTGGAAAGGAAAAAGTATGTTGCTATTTGCTGGTGATATGATATTATATATAGAAAATCCAAAAGTCATCAAAAAACTTGGAGTTTCTCATCAATTTCAGTAAAGTGGCAGGATATAACATCAACATGCAGAAATCAATTGCATTCTATTTAACTAATGAAGAAACAACTAAAAAAGAAATAAAGAAAACTATCCCATTCATAATAGCACCAAAATGGATAAATTACTTAGAAATAAATTTAATCAATGAAAAAAGATCTGTACAATGAAAACTACAAGGCTCAAAGTAACTGAAGAAGACACAAACAAATGGAAAAATACATCTTCTGTTCATAAATTGAAAAAATTAATATTGTTAAAATGGTGGTCATACTATCCAAAGTCATATATCAATTCAAAGCAATTGCAATCAAAATACCAAGGGCATTCTTCACAGAAATAGAAGAATTCTAAAATGTATGTGTCACAAAAGACCCCAAATAACCAAAGCAACCCTAAGGAAGAAAAAAAAAAGCCTAAAGTATCAGTCTTCTGGATTTAAAATTATATTACAATTCTTATGAAAAATTGCAAACAGTATAGTACTGGAGCAAAAATAGATAATTCAACCAATGTAACAGTTTAGCCTAGAACTAAATCCCTGTACATACTGTCATCTAATATTTGACAGTCCTGTATCACACCACTCACAAAAATTAACTCAAATGGATCAAAGACTAAAATGTAAGACTTTTTACCCTAAAACACCTAAGAGGAAATGTAGGAAAGAAGCTCATTGATATTGGTGTTGGTAATAAGTTTTTGAGCATAACACCAGAAGCACAAACAACAAAAGCAAAAATCAACATATAGGACTATATTAAACTCAAAAGTTTTGTATAGCAAAAGAAACAATAATTCTACAGAATGGAGGAAATTTTTGCAAACCATATATTGGATAAGGGATTAATATCCAAAATACATAAAGAACTCATAGAACTCAATAACAAAAAAAATCTGATTGAAAAATGGGCAGAACTAAATACAGATGTTTTTCCCCAAGGAAGACATCAAAATGGTCAACAGAGACAAGAGAAGATGCTCGACATCACTAATCATCAAGGAAATATATGTCAAAACCACAATGATAGCACCTTTTACCTGTTAGAAATGACCATCATCAAGAAGACATGAGACAACAGATATGGGCAGGATGTGGTGAAAAAGGAACCCTTATACATTTTTAGTGGGAATGTAAATTGGTCCAATGATGCTGGAAAACAATTTGTAGTTTCTTCAAAACATTAAAAATAGATCTTCAAAAAATTATTAAAAATTAAAAATTAAAAATAGTATATACCCAAGAAATGAAAACAGGATTTTGTTGAACTATATGCACACCCATGTTCATTGCAGTATTATGCACAATGGCAAAGGTATGGAAACAACCCAAATACCAATCAGTGTATGACCAGATATAAAAGATGTACATAGGACACAAGGGAATTTTAGCCATGAGGAAGAAGGATATCCTTCCATTGTGACAAGGTACATGGACCTTAAACCTATACTAAATGAAAAAAGTCAGATAAAGATAAGAACTGTATCATATAACTTATATTTGGTATCTAAAAAGGTTAAACCTGTGAAAAACAGAGTAAAATGGTGGTTACCAGGTGATGGGAGGTGGTGCAATAATATTGGCCATGTTTAAGGGTACAAACCAGTAAAAAGTAGTAAATAAACCTTAGAGACCTAATATACAGCATAATGAATATAGACACTAATATTGCACTACAGTTATGTAATATAAATATTGCTACATTAACAATCATGTTAAGTACACAAGTGTATCAATATAACACTGTGCACAATGTTACATGCCATATTTATTCATGAAAAAGAGAAAATATTAAATAACAATGAATTTCTGATTTGAATTTCATTAAATCTGTATTAAAAGCTTTTAAAACTCAATTTATTTATATTAGTAATTAAAGATTACTATAGATCCTAAAAGCATAAAAAAATAGTTACTTCATTTTATGAAAAATTGCATGGGAATGAATTTGATAACTTCTGAATGAACAAATTTATCAAAGAAAAAAATATGAAAAAATCATAAGCCTGACTACACATACAGGCATATATGTATATTTCAAATATAAAACCTCAGACCCAGAATTTCCTAGTGGCAAATTCTATAAAACACTTAAAAGATATATCACCAATCTATGACAAACATTTTAGGGTAGAGGAGAGAATAGTTCTTGAGTGACTTTTGAAACAAGCATCCTTTCACATTAAAATCAGACAAAGGTATTGAAAGATAAAAAAAAAACTATACAATACTGTAACCCTGGGGCAGGGTGGGGGGAATAAGTTCCATCCCAGGAAAAATTTCCTTTAAAACTGAAATCAGTCAAAGGGAGAAATAAAGTGGGAGAAAACCTCTTACAAGCAGTCATCCACTTCTGCTTGCTCATGTCTCTTGCAACCCAGCTATAAAAAGGGATCCTACCCAACCTCTTTTTTAAAACACCTATTGATATGGAGATGCTCTAAGGCCAGGCAAGAGATTCTGGAAATATTGCAATTTTACCCACAGCCCACCCCTCCAGAAATCTCACCTCACAATCTACTCAATCTCCATCTTTCTTAATGGTCCCTGTGTGAGAAAATTGGAGCACTGTAACCAGATTAATAACAAACAATAATAATAGCAATAAAATCATGATAATCCTCAAGTTGGAGGAATCAGCTAGGTTCAAAGTCCTATGCAGATTAAGTCCGTAGCTCTTCCATTCCACAGGTGGTCAGTAGCTGAATGGGTCAGCAGTTCAGAGCAATCATCACGCAGCAGCTGCAGCCAGAAGCCAGGTCCAGTCTACAGGGACTGTGGAAGAAAATAGCCTTGAGGGCAATAAGATACATGTTTTAGAGTGAATGGTGTGTTGAAGTCTCCTAGAATGAATGCATTGCATTCTATTTCCTCCTTTAGTTCTGTTAGCATTTGTTTCACATATTCTGGTGCTCCTGTGTTGGGTGCATATATATTTAGAATGGTTATATCCTCTTGTTGGACTGAGCCCTTTATAATTATGTATGTCCTTCTTTATGTCTTGTTACTTTCTTTGTTTTGAAGTCTATTTTGTCTGATACTAGTACTGCAACACCTGCTTTTTTCTCCCTATTGTTTGCATGAAATATCTTTTTCCATCCCTTGACTTTTAGTCTGTGCATGTCTTTGGGTTTGAGGTGAGTCTCTTGTAAGCAGCATATAGATGGGTCTTGTTTTTTTATCCATTCAGTGACTCTATGTCTTTTGATTGGTGCATTCAGTCCATTTACATTTAGGGTGATTATCGATAGGTATGTACTTATTGCCATTTCAGGCTTTAGATTCATGGTTACCAAAGGTTCCAGGTTACTTTCCCTACTATCTAAGTCTAACTTAACTCACTTAGTATGCTGTTACAAACACAATCTAGAGGTTCTTTTCTATTTCTCCTCCTTTTTCTTCCTCCTTCATTCTTTATATATTAGGTATCAAATTCTGTACTTTTTGTCTATCCCTTGATTGACTTTGGGGATAGTTAATTAAATTTTGCATTTGCTTCGTAATTAGCTGTTCTACTTTCTTTACTGTGGTTTTATTACCTCTGGTGACAGCTTTTCAACCTTAGGAACACTTCCATGTATAGCGGTCCCTCCAAAATAGACTGTAGAGATGGTTTGTGGGAGGTAATTCTCTCAGCTGTTGCTTATCTGGAAATTATTTAATCCCTCCTTCAAATTTAAATGATAATCTTGCCATATAAAGTAGTGTTGGTTCCAGGCCCTTCTGCTTCATGGCATTAAATACATCATACCACTCCCTTCTGGCCTGTAAGGTTTCTGCTGAGAAGTCTGATGTTAGCCTGATGGACTTTCCTTTGTATGTGATCTTATTTCTGTCTCTGGCTGCTTTTAACAGTCTGTCCTTATCCTTGATCTTTCCCATTTTAATTACTATGTGTCTTGGTGTTGTCTTCCTTTCACCCCTAGTATTGGGAGATCTGTGGATCTCCATGGCCTGAGACACTATCTCCTTCCCCAAACTGGGGAACTTTTCAGCAACTACCTCCTCAAAGACACTTTCTATCCCTTTCTCTCTCCTTCTTCTGATATCTCTATAATGTGAATATTGTTCCACTTGGATTGGTCACACAGTTCTCTCAATATTCTTTCATTCTTAGAGATCCTTTTTTCTCTCTGTGCCTCAGCTTCTTTGTATTCCTCTTCTCTAGTTTCTATTTCATTTATTGTCTCCTCCACCACATCCAACCTGCTTTTATTACCCTCCATCGTGCTCTTCAATGACTGAATCTCCAACCTGAATCCATTCCTGACTTCTTGGACATCTTTCCGTACCTCCATTAGAATGTTGATGATTTTTATTTTGAACTCCCTTTCAGGAAGAGTCATGAGGTCCATATTATTTAAATCTTTCTAGGCAGTTGTATTAATAATTTTACTCTGGACAAGGTTCCTTTGGCATTTCATGTTTGTATATGGCGCCCTCTAGTGTCCAGAAGCTCTATTCTGGAGCTGCTCAGCCCCTGAAGCAATGTCGGGGGTCCCAGGGAAGCAGTACTGGTGCCTTGGGAGAGGAAAGAGCTGTTCCCCGCCTCCAGGCTGCTGTGCCTGTCTCCACTGCCTGAGCCAGTGGGCTGGTCACACAGGTATAAGTTTTTGTCCCAGAGCGGCCGGATATGGATCCCTGGTTTCCACAAGTGGCTGGAATCCCAGTCTCCCCAGGACCTCTGCTAGTATTAACTTTCCAACCCCGTAGTCATGTGAGTCTCATAAAAGCACCATGAAATGTAGGTTTTTGCTCCCAGCGCAGCTCTCCGGACCTAGGTATTCAGCAGTCCCAAGCCTTCTACTCCCTCCCTGCTCCATTTCTCTTCCTCCCGCCGGTCAGCTGGGGTGGGGTAGGGGCTCGGGTCCTGGGAGCCACAGCTCTGGTATGTTACCCCGTTCGCTGAGGTCTGCTCTTTTCTCCAGGTGTGTGCAGTCTAATGCGTCCTCTTTCCTGTTGCTCTCTCAGGATTAGTTGTGCCAATTAAATTTTCTAATTGTATCCAGTTTTAGGAGGAAGCCTCTGTCTCTCCTCTCAAGCTGCCATCTTTAAAATACATGTTTTAATGACACCAGTATAGCCAAATCTTGTCCATCAGGTAGGATGCATGCAAGAGAGTGGTCCCATGATAGGACAGTGGCAGGAATGAGATCTTTCCCTGGTCTAGTATACCAGACTTTTACCACCCTCCCCATGGGAGTTACAGATGGGTCAATATATAGGGCTCCAGGAGGTACATGCAATGGATTTCTTCATAAATGCCCATAATATCTGAAAATCAAGGTGGTTTTTCTTCTTTATTTTCTATTAAAGAGGAATGCAATGTTTTGGCCATAAATATAAAACAACTTCCCCATAAGATGCTCTTACCTCCCAGACGTTACGGGTACACTACCTTGATCTTTGGGGGCCATTTCACTGTTACTCTAGGAACACATAGGAGGCTAGCTTCCAGGCCTTTTCCTCAAGGTTCCAAAAGGACCAACCATTACTACTCCATGTGACAAAATGTCTAGGGCCATGTCCACTCAACAGAGTCTCCAGGGTTTAATGCAGTTGGGGCTGGCAGCAGGATGTTGCTCTGCTGGCCATATCCTGGATTCAATAACTCCTCTTTGGTTTGCACATACAGTTGTGCAGGAGAGGCAGCAATGTGTGTTAGCATGTCCACAGGCTCAAGGCTCCTTTCAGGGTTTCTCTTTCACATGCTGTAGCACTCAATAAGCAAACTGACCAGCCCCATAGACTATTGGTGTCTGACTTTAGGCCAGATTTCAACAAACCATTGTACCTCTCTGTCATGCCTATCCTGGTAGGGTTATATAGTACATGAAACTTCCACCTTTACTCCCAATTGCTGCACCCATTCTTGTAACACCTGTCCAGTAAAGTGGGTGCCTTGATCACTCTCAATCACCTCAGGCCAGCCATAGGCTGCAAAAAGATGCTTTAGGCCCCTTTTGGTGGTGTGCTGATTTGTATGATGTGCTGCAGTAAAAGCAACCAATAGTCAATTAGCCATGTCCACACAAGTCATGGCATACTGATAGCCTTCTGATATGGGCAGAGGTCCAATATAGTCTATTTGCTACTTGACAAGGGGTATTGGCCCCCTTACTATTGTCCCATGTTGCTGTGGGACTCAGTGTAATTCCTGCTTAGAGCACACAAGGCACTCCTGGGCTCTGCTGACTTCTTCAAAGGTCAATGGCAAGCCCCACCAACAGGCTACAGCCCACATTGTCTTTTATCCCACATACAACAAAAGCTGATTTAACCATTGGGCTACATCAGAGGCAGGCTTTCCTTCTAGCCAACACACCTGGGCCAATGTGTCTGCTTCATCATTCCCTGGGGATGCCAAAGGCAAATGGCCAGTTACAT
Source organism: Manis javanica (assembly GCF_040802235.1). Taxonomy (NCBI): domain Eukaryota; kingdom Metazoa; phylum Chordata; class Mammalia; order Pholidota; family Manidae; genus Manis; species Manis javanica. Next base: position 136,998,086 of record NC_133157.1, on the reverse strand, counting down.
GATATATGATAACTGTCTTAGTCTGACCAGAGGCCAATAGTCTTGCTACACTCTTGCCCCCAAAGGGGCTGGTGACCAACCATCCAGTTGGCATGGTACCATATTGGTAGCCACAGGGTCAAGCCCCAATAAATATCCTAGCTGTCAATGCAGACAACTATGGGGGAGGGTTCCTGGGTGATCATGAGCCATACTGTCCACAACTCAGCCCATTTGCTGCTCTTTCCCTCTCCATCCTCCATCCATTCTCAGTTTTAGGATGGAAAGCCACAGTCCTCCACTTTGGGGGCTGCCCACAACTAGAGCTGTATTCCAAGCACCTTCAGTTATAGGGACTATTCCCTCCTGAAAAGGATTCTTGGCTACCAATGGCTCAAAAGCAATTTCTTCCTGTTTTCCACTGGTATATGTCACTGGCCCCAGTAAGCCATCATTATATTATTGGAAATGAAATTCTTCCAAATGTATTAGCAAATATATGTACATTTATTTATATTTATACTCGTAAATATAAATATATATGCATATGTGTGTATATTAGTATATAGGGTTTTCTTAGAAAGCACTATGGCCAAATGATATTTATCCAAGACAAAGTTTGTTTAATATTTGAAAATGAATTGATATCATTTCTCACACTAACAGAATTGAGAACTTTTAAAAATAAGTAAAATAAAGCTAATAGCCTAACAGACTAAATGCCTGCCTACTAAAATTAAGACCAAGGATAGCCACTCTGACCAGTTCTATTAAAAACTGCACATGAAGTCTTACTTTGTGGAATAAGTCACGAAAAATACATAAAATCTATAGCAATAGAAAATAAAGAAGTAAAACCACCTTGACTTTCAGATATTATGGGCATTTATGTAGAAATCCAAAGAAACAAGTGAAGTATGAAAAATACTGAGGAAATTTAATGATATCACATAATGAATGGTTAATGTGTAAAACATAATTACATTTTATATATTAGTAACAAAAATATTGGAAATGAAATGTTAATACTTTTAAAGTAGCAGTAAAAACACTTCCAGGAAAAAAAATTAACAAAGTTGTATGAGACTTTATACTGAGCACTATAAAATATTGATTAAAGAGGAATACAATAAAAGTAGATTTATGCCATGTTCATGAAGATCTTAGCAATATTTCTATTAATATTTTAAAATGTCAATTTTCCTTGAATTTATTCAAAGAGTTAAAGGCATCTCAAACAAAATCCTATTACATGTCATTTTTGTAGGAATTGAGAAGCACATTCTTAAATTATATGGAAAAAAATGTAGAGTCAACAAAACTTCTTGGCCATGAAACTATCTTCTTTCAAAGTTTCAAAGGACATCCATCACCTTTAAAACCTTTTTACAAAAGTGTCATTAAGTAATTAAGTGTTCACAAAGGTAAAACGATGGGGAAATGGATAAATAGCCTTTTGACAAATGGTACTGGGATAACTTTGCATCCAACAGGGACTAAAAATCACCCTCACTACTTACACCACACCTAAGTCCAAGTTCACTTTGAAATTTTAATATTTCTAGAAGAAATCATAGGAGAAAAATTATGTGTGATGTTAAAGTAGTCAAAGATTTCTTAGGACAAAACAAACACAAACCACAAATAAAAAATTGATAACATGAACATCAAGGTTAGAAGCTCAGCAAAGGACAACATTAAAAAATAAATAGGAAATTAAAAAACTAGGGAAAAGATCAGCAAAACCTAAATTTGACGAAATGCTTCTGTATAGAGAATAAAAAGAACACTTACAATTCAATTAAAGCACAACTTTTTTGTATATATACATATAAAGGTCATTGCAAGATCCTTAGCATCATTAATCATCTAGGAAAGTCAAATTAGAAATACAAGGAAATACCATTATTATTATTTTTTAATTTAATTTTGGTATCATTAATCTACAATTACATGAAGGACATTATGTTCACTAGGCTCCCCTCCTCACCAAGCCCCCCCACATACCTGTTCACAGTCACTGTCCATCAACAGGGTAAGATTCTGTAAAATCACTACTTGTCTTCTCTGTGTTACACAGCCCTCCCCATACCCCCCACACACTATACATGTTAATTGTAATGCCCCCTTTCTTTTTTCATTTCCTTATCCCTCCCTTCCCACCCATCCTCCCCAGTCCCTTTCCCTTTGGTAACGGTTAGTCCATTCTTGGGTTCTGTGCTTCTGCTGCTGTTTTGTTCCTTCAGTTTTCTTTTGTTCTTATACTCCACATATGAGTGAAATCATTTGGTACTTGTCTTTCTCTGTCTGGCTAATTTCACTGAGCATAATACCCTCTAGCTCCATCCATGTTTTTACAAATGGTAGGATCTGTTTTTTTTCTTATTGCTGAGTAATATTCCATTGTGTATACGTACCACATCTTCTTTATCCATTCATCTACTGATGGGCATTTAGGTTGCTTCCATATTTTGGCTACTGTAAATAGTGCAGAGATAAACATAGGGGTGCATCTGTCTTTTTCAAACTGGAGTGCTGCATTCTTAGGGCAAATTCCTAGAAGTGGAATTCCTGGGTCAAATGGTATTTCTATTTTGAGCATTTTGAGGAACCTCCATACTGCTTTCCACAATGGTTGAACTAATTTACATTCCCACCAGCAGTGTAGGAGGGTTCCCCTTTCTCCACAACCTCACCAACATTTGTTACTGTTTGTCTTTTGGATGGTGGCCATCCTTACTGGTGTGAGATGATATCTCATTGTGGTTTTAATTTGCATTTCTCTGATGACAGGCAATGTGGAGCATCTTTTCATGTGTCTGTTGACCATCTGAATTTCTTCTTCAGAGAACTGTCTATTCAGCTCCTCTGCCCATTTTTAATTGGTTTATTTGCTTTTTGTTTGTTGAGGTGTGTGAGCTCTTTATATATTTTGGATGTCAACCCTTTATTCGATCTGTCATTTTCGACTATATTCTCCCATACTGTAGGATACCTTTTTGTTCTATTGATGGTGTCCTTTGCTGTACAGAAGCTTTTCAGCTTGATATAGTCCCATTTGTTCATTTTTGCATTTGTTTCCCTTGCATGGGGAGATATGTTCAAGAAGAGGTCATTCATGTTTATGTCTAAGAGATTTTTGCCTATGTTTTTTTCTAAGAGTTTTATGGTTTCATGACTTACATTCAAGTCTTTGATCCATTTTGAATTTACTTTTGTGGATGGGGTTGGACAGTGATCCAATTTCATTCTCTTACATGTAGCTGTCCAGGTTTGCCAGCACCATCTGTTGAAGAGACTGTCATTTCCCTATTGTATGTCCATGGCCCCTTTATCGAATATTAGTTGGCCATATACGTTTGGGTTAATGTTTGGAGTCTCTATTATGTTCCATTGGTCTGTGGCTCTGTTCTTGTGCCAGTACCAAATTGTCTTGATTACTGTGGCTTTGTAGTAGAGCTTGAAGTTGGGGAGCAAGATCCCCCCACTTTATTCTTCCTTCTCAGGAATGCATTGGCTATTCGGGGTGTTTGACGGTTCCATATGAATTTTTGAACTATTTGTTCCAGTTCATTGAAGAATTCTGTTGGTAATTTGATAGGGATTGCATTGAATCTGTATATTCCTGTGGGCAGGATGGCCATTTTGATGACATTAATTCTTCCTAACCAGGAGCATGGAATGAGTTTCCATTTGTTAGTGACCTCTTTAATTTCTCTTAAGAGTGTCTTATAGTTTTCAGAGTATAGGTCTTTCACTTCCTTGGTTAGGTTTATTCCTAGGTATTTTGTTCTTTTTGATGCTATTGTGAATGGAATTGTCTTCCTGATTTCTCTTTCTATTAGTTTATTGTTAGTGCATAGGAAAGCCACAGATTTCTGTGTGTTAATTTTGTATCCTGCTGCTTTGCTGAATTCCGATATTAGCTCTAGTAATTTCGGAGTGGAGTCTTTAGGGTTTTTTATGTACAATATCATGTCATGTGCAAGTAGTGACAGTTTAACTTCTTCTTTACCAATCTGGATTCCCTGTATTTCTTTGTTTTGTCTAATTGCCATGGCTAGGACCTCCAGTACTATGTTGAATAACAGTGGGGAGAGTGGGCATCCCTGTCTTGTTCCCGATCCCAGAGGAAAAGCTTTCAGATCTCACTGTTCAGTATGATGTGGGCTGTGGGTTTATCATATATGGCATTTATTATGTTGAGGTACTTGCCCTCTATACACATTTTGTTGAGTTTTTATCATGAATGGATGTTGAATTTTCTCAAATGCTTTTTCAGCATCTATGGAGATGATCATGTGGTTTTTGTCTTTCTTCTTGTTGATGTGGTGGATGATGTTGATGGATTTTCGAATGTTGTACCTTCCTTGCATCCCTGGGATGAATCCCACTTGGTCATGGTATACAATCCTTTTGATGTATTTTGGAATTCGGTTTGCTAATATTTTGTTGAGTATTTTTGCATCTACATTCATCAGGGATATTTGTCTGTAGTTTTCTTTCTTGGTGGGGTCTTTGCCTGGTTTGGGTATTAGGGTGATGTTGGCTTCATAGAATGAATTTGGGAGTATTCCCTCCTTTTCTAATTTTTGGAAAACTTTAAGGATTATGGGTATTATATCTTCTCTGTATGTCTGATAAAATTCCTAGGTAAATCCGTCTGGCCCTATTTAATTTTTCTTAAGAGTGTCTTATAGTTTTCAGAGTATAGGTCTTTGGTAGTTTTTTTATTACTGCTTCAATTTAGTTGCTGGTAATTGGTCTGTTTAGATTTTCTGTTTCTTTCTGGGTCAGTCTTGGAAGTTTGTATTTTTCTAGGAAGTTGTCCATTTCTCCTAGGTTTCCCAGCTTGTTAGCATATAGGTTTTCATAGTACGCTCTAATCATTCTTTGTATTTCTGTGGGGTCCGTCATAATTTTTCCTCTCTCATTTCTGATTCTGTTGATGTGTGTTGACTCTCTTTTCCTCTTAATAACTCTGGCTAGAGGCTTATCTATTTTGTTTATTTTCTCAAAGAACCAGCTCTTGGTTTCATTGATTTTTGCCATTGTTTAATTCTTCTCAATTTTATTTATTTCTTCTCTGATCTTTATTATGTCCTCCTTCTGCTGACCTTAGGCCTCATTTGTTCTTCTTTTTCCAATTTCAATAACTGTGACATTAGACCATTCATTTGGGATTGTTCTTCCTTCTTTAAATATGCCTGGATTGTTATATACTTTCCTTTTAAGACTGCTTTTGCTGTATCCCACAGTAGTTGGGGCTTTGTGTTGTTGTTGTCGTTTGTTTCCATATATTGCTGGATCTCCATTTTAATTTGGTCATTGATCCATTGATTATTTAGGAGCATGTTATTAAGCCTCCATGTGTTTGTGAGCCTTTTTCCTTTCTTTGTACAGTTTATTTCTAGTTTTATGCCTTTGTGGTCTGAAAAGTTGGTTGGTAGGATTTCAGTGTTTTAGAATTTACTGATGCCTTTTTTGTGGCCTAGTATGTGGTCTATTCTGGAGAATGTTCCATGTGCACTTGAGAAGAATGTGTATCCTGTTGCTTTTGGGTATAGAGTTCTATAGATGTCTATTAGATCCATCTGTTCTAGTGTGTTGTTCAGTGCCTGTGTGTCCTTACTTATTTTCTGTCTGGTGGATCTGTCCTTTGGAGTGAGTGGTGTGTTGAAGTCTCCCAAAATGAAAGCATTGCATTCTACTTCCTCCTTTAATTCTATTAGTATTTGTTTCGCATATGTTGGTGCTCCTGTATTGGGTGCATATATATTTATAATGGTTATATTCTCTTGTTGGACTGAGCCCTTTATCATTATGTAGTGTCCTTCTTTATCTTTTGTTACTTTCTTTGTTTTGAAGTCTATTTTGTCTGATACTAGTACTGCAACACCTGCTTTTTTCTCCCTGTTGTTTGCATGAAATATCTGTTTCCATCCCTTGACTTAAAGTCTGTTCATGTCTTTGGGTTTGAGGTGAGTCTGTTTTAAGCAGCATTTGATGGGTCTTGCTTTTTTATTCATTCTATTACTCTGTGTCTTTTGATTGGTGCATTCATTCCATTTACATTTAGAGTGATTATTGAAAGGTATATACTTATTGCCATTGCAGGCTTTAAGTTTGTGGTTTTCAAATGTTCAAGATTAGCTTCTTTACTATCTCACTGTCTAACTTAACTCGCTTATTGAGCTATTATAAACATGGTCTGATGATTCTTTATTTCTCTTCCTTCTTATTCCTCCCCCTCCATTCTTCACATGTTGGGTGTTTTGTTCTGTGCTCTTTTTAGGAGTGCTCCCATCTAGAGCAGTCCCTGTAAGATGCCCTGTGGAGGTGGTTTGTGGGAGGCAAATTCCCTCAACTTTTGCTTGTCTGGGAATTGTTTAGTCCCTCCTTCATATTTAAATGATAATCGTGCTGGATATAGTAATCTTGGTTCGAGGCCCTTCTGTTTCATTGCATTAAGTATATCATGCCATTCTCTTCTGGCCTGTAGGGTTTCTGTGAGCAGTCTGATGATAGTCTGATGGGTTTTCCTTTGTAGGTGACCTTTTTTTTCTCTCTGCCTGCCTTTAATACTCTGTCCTTGTCTTTGATCTTTGCCTTTTTAATTATTATCTGTCTAGGTGTTGCCCTCCTTGGATCCCTTGTCATGGGAGTTCTATGTACCTCTGTGGTCTGAGAGGCCATTTCCTCCCCTAGTTTGGGGAAGTTTTCAGCAACTATTTCTTCAAAGACACTTTCTATCCCTTTTTCTCTCTCTTCTTCTTCTGGTACCTCTATAATGTGGATATTGCTCCATTTCGATTGGTCACACAGTTCTCTTAATATTCTTTCAGTCTTGGAGATCCTTTTATCTCTCTCTGCATCAGCTTCTCTGCATTCCTCTTCTCTGTTTTCTAGTCCATTAATGGTCTCTTGCATCTCGTCCATTCTGCTTTGAAGTCCTTCCAGAGATTGTTTTATTTCTGTATTCTCCCTCCTTAGTTCTTGCATATTTCTCTGCAAGTCCATCAGCGTTGTTATGACTTTTGTTTTGAATTCATTTTCAGGAAGATTGGTTAAATCTATCTCCCCAGGTTCCTTCTCAGGGGAAGATGTAGAAGATGTCGAAGGTGTCTGGGTTAGTCTTTTCTGGATCAAACTTTTTTGCCTTTTCATGTTGATAGGTGCAGTGGTATGCTATTGACTCATCTGTCAGCTGGGAGAGCCAAGACTTTTTCCACTTGCTCCTGGCTTTTCTTTACTGGGACAACTGCGACCCCTAGTGCCTTGTGTTGGGCAATTGCATGTAGACTGGGTCTCTGTATCTTGCCTGGCCAATATGGAGGAAGCTCCCTTGCTGTGGGTGTGGCCAGCTTCAGGCTGCTGCTCTGCTATGGCAGGGCCCCGGAGGGGTAATGGACGGGGGGCTGTTTGGGTGTTTACCTCTGTGAGGGGTCTCAAAGCTGTTGCCCAGGGGGTTAGTGAGCCCAGAGTTCCCTGGAATTTCTAGCTGCTAGACTGTGACCCAGGATGCTTCCGTCCAGTTGTGGGGTCCCTGTCCCTTTAAGGCTTTCAAAAAGCACTCACTTTTCTATGTCCCAGATGCGCCGGCTGCAGAGACCCGCTCACAGGTCTTACTGTCCTGCTTCCCTAGTTTCCGGCACCCCATGCATACACTGTGTGTCTGCGCTCTGGTGTGGATGGCTAGGGCTGGGTGTTTAGCAGTCCTGGGCTCCCTCTCCCTCCCCGCTCTGACCCCTCTCCTCCTGCCGGGCGCTGAGGTGAGGGTTGCTCAGGTGCCACTTGGCCGGGGCTTGTATCTTACCCCTTTCACCAGGCCTGGGCTCTCGCATGTGTGGATGTAGTCTGGCTGTTGTCCTGTGTCTTCTGGTCTCTCTTTTAGGATTAGTTGTATTTGTTGTATTTTCAAAAATATATATGTTTTTGGGAGGAAATTCCCACTGTCCCACTCGCACCACCATCTTGGCTCCGCCTGGAAATACCATTATTAATGGGATGTTAGAACAGGCAGTTAGGCATAAGCAGGAGAAAGGGGCCAGCCCATTCCCAAGGAAGACTTCTCTCTGTCCAGCCTTAAGCCCTCCCTAGTTCCCAGGTCCACAGTAAAGCACACCTAGATGGTCAAGAGGCCTTAGGACCACAGCGGCTTCCCTGATTACAGGGCATGTGCAAGATCCAAAGACCTTATTTAAAAGTTAACCCCATCTCATTAAAATAACACCCAAATCTAATTAGCATAGTGGTTTCTGCCCTCCCGTGGGCTTTGCTTAGCTACTTGTGGGTAAGGGGCCTGTAAGGGGATTTTGATTGTTAAGTACCATGAGTGTACTTCCTGAGCAATAAAAGTGCTATATCAGGATTTGTGCTGGTGCTAACACAGAATGTTTGTCAAATTTTATTGTACACTTTAAAAAATGGGTCCACTTTATTCCATGAAAATTATCACTCAATACAGGTGATTTTAAAAATATTAATGTAAGGAATTGTCTTACTCATTTTTGTGTTGACCTTATAACACTGGGCACACAGCAAGTGATGGTTTAATAGGACATGTAATGTTCCAGGAGATAGCATGGGTGCCGCCCTGTCTCTGGCCTAGCCCCTTGGGCTGGTATGAGAGGTGAGCACTCTGTGACATGATATTTGGAAGGGGAGATGGAAAAATGCTCAGCAAATTGTTTGAAAATGTTTTAAACCCCTACTTCCCAATTAATAAAAGAATTTCAATGTTACATGAAATTTTAAAATAAATTTCATATTTTAACTAAAAATAAACCAAATATATATAGTTTAGAAAATAGATAAGAAATAAATTGAGATGGGACAGCAATTGCTCTTGGTCTGACCATAGGACATCATTCTGGGCATTGGGTCTGCTTCTCTGTCACAACTTTCTGTTTTAAGTAATATGGAAAACTGAATAATAGCAAAACTCACTTTGAATATAAAGTCTGTTCCTTTGCTCTGCTTTCATAAGCATCCATGCAGGAAGAAAAATCCCTCAACAACTCTTGTTGGATTCCTTTTTTAAGAACTGATATATTGCCTTTTCCCCCATTCTCACTAAAAGTCCATTCTTTCCTCAAATGAGAATAGGCCTCATTTCCACTGAGAAACCCTGAGTTAGAGCAATCCATCCATTCATCCTTTTAATGTATGTGATATTAGGTACTGCCTGCTATGGGGTCAACTGACTGATGTTTGGCCTTATTCTAGTGGGATGGGTCACTTATGCCAGATGATTATCATAGACACAGTCACCAAAATGACAGGCATGCAACTTACTGCCAAAGAGTGACCGCTCCATCCTTTGGGCATGGAAGGTGTGCAGCAGAGACTTCTTTTGTGGACTCTGACTTTAGTGGCAATTAAATAGATGCCAGACTATAAAGAAAAGAGAGGATGCTTATGCAAGGAGAACCCAACTCTGCTGTCTCCCTCCATAGGCTGATAGCTACCAAGGAAATTCTTTGCAATCTTGGCAAAAATGCTTTTCTTTACAACTAATACATTTATTTTACTTTGACAGAATTAAAATCTTTCTTAAAATTGTATACATTATAGGGAGTTCCAGCAGGCCATTTTGGCAAAAAAGTAAGCTTGAATATCATATTTAGATTTTCTTAAAAATTAAAGGCTTTGACGGTTATGTATAATTTTTCTTTCTTCTACCTTTCTTTAGTAAAAGGCTTCCTTTTGGAGGAGTAAAGACCAGAACATAAACCTTGTTCAAAGCCTTTAAAAAAGAATGCCTCTACATTTGCTTTTACCAATATAGCACATTCTTTTGGTGCTGCGGAACTCCAGAGCCTTAAATAAGATTGACCTGGAGACTCTATTGTTCTCCCTCTATACTAAACACTCACGGATTTTCTTTTGTTAGTGTTCAAACAATTTCAAGGTGATTATATTGTCTAGTGTTACATACTGCAGAGAAAAGAGGTAAATGAGTTACATTTTTTTCAGGTTAGCAATCCACACAATTGTTAGTCTTTTCAGTGGGCATTAATATCCTACATGGTAAGGCCCTGGGACAGCAGAAGTGTTCATAAAAATTAGTGGATATAGTTTATTAGCAAATGCACCACCATGTAAGATTTTTGCACAATATTTGAATTCTGAATGTTACAATATGTGTGAGGAAAAAGTGGAAGAATAATAAAAGTCAAATAGATTTCATGGACAGGCTAGTTTTCAAGAATCTCGGGCCAATAGTATTGTGCATTAGAGGAGTTTTGCCCCTTTCTACACTCTCTTCTCTCCATTCCTGTCTGTTCTTCCAGCATCTGCACTGTGTTTTGATTGTCAGTTACCCAGGCTTCTATCCCTGGTCTGTTCTTTGATTCAAGGGCATTGATGGACTTCTCCAAGGATTCTTTGCATTCCATGGGGCTGATCTGAAAACCTAGCACAATACTGACTAAAAAGCAAAGGCCTCACTTCAACCTCTGCTGACTCTCACTTTCTATGTAATTCATTTCTAGTTTAACAGTGGTGCCCTGGAAGCAATGCTTGTCTATTCTGTAATTGTTTCATCTAGGATATTAAGCTATCACTGAGACATTAGGATCACTATCTTGTTTGTATGAGAATATATTTTTTAGAGCCTTCAATTCTTTTATGGTAGCCTCCTCTAAATCATGTGTCTTCCAACCCTCCCCAAGTAAGGTGTGCTGATACAAATCCCCAGAAAGTCCTCAACATCAGCATGTACCCTTCAGGCTTCCCGTTTCACCTCCCCAACCCAGCTAAGCCTCATCTTTCTCTCTGGCTCTTTACTATCCCCTATTTACCTCCAACACAGGGAATTGGAAGAGCCTTCTGCTCTCCTCTCATTCCCAAAGAATCTAATATTTTCAAGGGCAACCTGTCTGGCTCACCCGTGTAATTAGCAGAGTTCTAGGACATCAATTCTGCTCAATGAGTCGATGTTGAACTGAACTGAATGAACACTTGTGGGTAGAACCCAAGTAGAAATCAGAGATGTTGTTCTGGTTATTATTAATATGACAGCAATACTAACTTAGGACAACTTGTTAATGTTAAGAGGATGTACTAAAAAGCAGAATTCAAAGAATCATTAGACGTATTTCAACAATATCCAATAATGTCCAAATAGTATACTACATGTTTATAAATCATTTAGTACCACCCCTCTAATTGATAACAATTGGCAGTCACTGGTTTGAAATTGACAGTAAACATAATAACAGTGATGGTTTTGTGCCATACCCTCTTTTGGAATATACCTGTAATGATCTTGGAAGGTAGAGAGAATTATCTCCATTTTATAGTGAAGAAAACTGAGTAACAAGAACTTGTTAGATTATATTCTTTTACACATTGAGTAAGTGTTAGTATTAGGATTCTGATGTAACTGCCCATATTCTTTCTTCCTTTTATTCTTTTTTCTTTTATAATATTTTATTAAGGTTTTATTGATATACACTCTTATGAAGGTTTCACATAAAAAAACAATGTGGTTACTACATTTACCCATATTGTCAAGTCCCCACCCATACCCCCAATGCAGTCACTGTCCATCAGTGTAGTAAGATGTAACAGATCCACTATGTGCCTTCTCTGTGCTACACTGTTCTCCCAGTGATCCCCCACACTATGTGTACTAAACATAATACTCCTTAATCCCCACACCCCTCCCCTTTGGTAACCACTAGTTCATTCTTGGAGTCTCTGAGTCTGCTGCCATTTTGTTTCTCCATATTCTTTCCACTGCTCTAATTTGGAAAGAAACAAAGGAAAATTAGTAAAAGCAAGCCCACTCTGATTTCGAGTTTTAAAAAGAAACATTTTAAAATAGTTTAAGAGAATGAAAACCAGGAGAAAAGCATTAATTTCAACTTGTGTATATTAGGAATAAGATAAGTAAATGAGATCATACTTTAAAAGATTTGTCTGTTAGAAAAATTACAACAATGTCAAACTATGTATAACTGTGTTAGAAAGTTATTGTAACTGAAAGAAATGGCTTTAGCTCGCCTGAATCTCTATATACTCAGCAAGATTGGAGGGAAAACATCTAGGGGTAAGTATAAATACTACCCTGAATTCTGTCCAGGATCTCTTACTATGGTTCCAAAAGAGTGATTCTGTGCAAGTACCTAATGACAGGAAAGAAAATAGATTTTATAGAAATAGCACACGATTTATATACATACAAAAACAGTTTAAAATAGCTATTTACAGTCTAAAATAATTAAACATGTATGTATGTCATATCTGTCTCATTAAATTAATATTCATTTTGGTTTTGTTCATCTCAAAGATCTTGCCCCTTATTTATCCCCTGGTTAATTTTTGATTTATTGGTAAATGCTGCTTTAATTTGGAAGGACAAATGGATATAATAAATTCCTTAGTAATAACAAGCACATGGTGGCCATGAGTCCAAGCAGATGGGATAGCATTCTTAACTAGATTTTTAAAAGCCTCCTTAGTTAACTGCAAACACTTATCAAGAATAAAATTGATAGTAAGTGCGAGTTGTAATCAACAAACATAACTGACATTATGACATTAATAAAAAATATTTTAGAGAACTTGTAGAATGCAATAACTTATCATTAACATATAATTAGCACATTACAATTATTATAATCACAATAATAATTACTATTTAAAGTGGAAAATGGTGTAGTATAATGAAAAATAACAAAACTGAGAGAAAGATCAGTGTTTCATAAGAGTAATTAGGGAAAGCTTAAAATAAACATGGCTAAAGTCAGATATGTAAACTATAAATTGAATTATAACAACTAGTATTTTAAGAGCACTTCCTAAATGCTTTCCATACAATCACTAAATTACCATAATAATCATATGAGATAAGCAATATTTTATTCCCATTTTAGGAATGAAGAAACTAATGTGGTGAAGTGTGTAGGACCTAATCTGTGCGCTTCCCAAATCTCAACTCCCTCTCGCAATCAGCTGTAGATTCCCGCCCAGAGACATCTCTGGTACACATGAGGCTTTCCTACCTTGGACAAAACTAAGTAACTGGTTATTTTTGTTAGTTTTATAATGCGTGTGATTACTACAGGCAAGATCTTTTAAAAAGCTAATAGGGTAATGGATATAGATAAGGACATAGATTTTCTTTTTCAAGAACCATTATGTTTTTAACATTATTAAATTTGGCTTTATGTCCATCCATCAGGTTGATATGAAATCTCAGCCTGGCCCCATCAAACCCTCCGTGGAGGATGCATTCAGAAAAGACTTACATAAGGAGCAGATACCAGTTCTGCCACTTGCACTGGGACAAGGAAGCTCAAAATTCTAAGCTAAAGATTTGGTTATTTGGAGGAAAACCCTTTCTGTTTCATTTCCGTTGTTAGTGCATAGAAAACAGGAAAGGATCAGTATTTGAACAAATTATTTCACTCTGTGAGTTAAAGCTGCTGAAGGACTAGATAAAAATAGGCCAAAAATTGAAGAAAAGAGACACGAGGGATGGTAAATCCAGGGATCAATTGCTTATCAAACACATCCCATCTTTCCCTTCCTTCCCTCCCTCTCTTGCTCCCTCCCTCCCTCCCTGTCTGCCTCCCTCCCTCCCCTCTTCCCTTCCTTCCTCCCTCCCTCCCTTCCTTTCTTCCTCCCCCCTTGCCTTCCAACACTAGCTTTTAAAACTTTCCAACATAGGGTCTACAATGAGAGAAAACAAGTCCAGATCCTGGCTATCAAGTGCTTGTGTACCTCTCCTGTGCAGAGGCAGTAAACAAGGTCAGAAGCGAAAGAAGAGGTTAGAGCCCATGAGGAGCACGGCTGTGCACGGAGTGAGATGTGGCCTCCCTGGTGGCCGGGGTAGGGGCTCCCTGTGGGAAGTGGGAAGAAAAGGCCCCTGTGGGGATGTGCCATTTGAGAAGAAGCAGATAAAGCCATAGAGAATGAGTATTACAGCAGAAGAAACAGTGCTGATAGAGTCCTGTCATTGGGAGCTGCCCCGTGTGGGGCCGTGGATAAAGAAAACAGCATGTGGCGCGTGGTGAAGGAGGGGGTGGAGGGATGAAATGAGCTCAGAGGTACAGAAGGGGCCGCGGGACGTGCAGCCTCCCCACCTTAGTAAGGAACTCTCTTTTGCACGTGCTTCATTTGAGTTGTGGATTAAACACCCACATGGAAATACCGAGTTCACAGTAGGCATATGACTCTCAAAGAGAAAGGCCAACTTGAGTCCAGATGCTCAGGGCAACTGTAGAGCCATGAATGAAGGCCTGTGCCATCAGCATCTCCGGCCAAGGTGTGTGCCTTGTTAGCAAGTTTCTTGGGTGGTTCTTATGCTTTTTAAATTTGGGAGCTATCATGCATGCTCTGAATGTTATGCCACCTTCCCAGATTCAAATGTTGAAAACCATCCCCCAGTGTGGTGGCATTTAGATGCTGGCCTTTGGAAGGTCAAGAGACTGGTGCCCTTATAGGGTTCATTTCCCTATAGGAGGGGTGCCCAGAAAAGGACATGAGTCCCTCTTCCCTGATTTCTGCTACCGGGGACTACAAGAGTACAGCTGCCTGCAAGCCAGACCACACTGGGACCTCCAGCTCACACATCCAGCCTCCAGACTGTGAAAAATGAGTGTTTATTGTTTCAGCCACACAACCTGTGGTGATGTTTGGCAGTGCTGACTGACTGAGGATCCGAGGCTTTAGAGATTACAGTGGAAAGCATGGAACAAGTGAGAGTTCTCCAAAGAGAGAACGACTAGGGAGAAAGAGGATCAAAGATACAGGCGTCCTACTTGGGAAGGTGTGTAGTGTGGCACCACAGGAGACAAGGAGACGACAGCACCCCACAAAATCTCTGTCATAACATACATTAGCCATGGGGATGAAAGTACAGCATAGATAACATAGTCAATGATTATGTAACATCTTTCTACATTGACACTCCATAACTACACTTTTGGGGTGAACATTTGACAATGTATTTAACTGTGGACTCATTAGGCTGTATACTTGAAACCAATATAATATTGTATATTAACTGTAGTTCAATAAAAAAATATATCAAAAAAAAAGCTTCTCAGAGGAAAGCCCTTCAGAATGAGAAGCATGGTCACTAGAAGCAAGTGGAGCCAGGGGCCCGGGTGATGGGGACAGCAGGACTGCCCTGTCCTTGATGTCTCAGAGTATGTAGCTAGAGAACAGTGTATGGAAACAACATTAGAGACATGCTATCAGTACTCTGCAAGTATTACCCTCGTTCAAGGTAATTACATCATTGTCTCAGATTTTAGCAACTTTCTTAAAATTAAGATTTCTCTATGAATCATTTGATGATGAACACTTTAATTTTTTTTTGCTTATGAGAAGTTTTGCTGTTAATATATTGATCTTTGATTTATATCAAATTATATAGGTGATATGGTTTAAATGGACTATTAACAATAAAAATTTTTAATAAAAATATTGTGTGTTCTTTATTGACTATTTAAAGAAAGGCAAAATTTTAGGTCCTGGCTATTTTTATTTACTGAAAACAAATTTATGTTATAAAAGATGTTTTCATTATAAATGGACTGTTTCAGATGATCTACCTAATGGTCTAAAGTCAAGAGAGCCAAAATGGTGGGATGTATGATTGTGAGTAAATGGTAAATCATCTTTGATCTTAATCATGTGTGTATGTATATATATGTATATATCTGTGTATGTAAGTTTGTATATATACATACATGTGCAATTAAATACATATGTATACATTTTTTAACAGAGAGAAGATTTGCAGATTTTTGCTTGTGAAGGAGGTTTCATACTGACTGTTAACTATAAAATGGAAGTTTTTCTGTGCCTGTCCCAAAAAATGTAGATGAGGAATCAAAACATCTACGTGTGCCAATAAATAGACTGAATGTAAGTTTATATGCAAGTGACTGCTAGGACTGTGACTTGTTATGGCATTGATGTAAAGATATATTATGCTTGTAAACAGTATTTTTGAATCTCAATCACTGGTTGTCATGAGTCAGTATTTAAGTTATCCTCCACCATGAAGTAATCCAAGGACACATGACTTGATTTGGCTAATGAAAATATGTGAAAAACATTGAGAGACTGTAAATAAAAGTGTAGGAAGGCCAGACTACACATTACTCTGACCCCACAGCCTCTGCTGTGGCTCTTCCAGGAAGCCCACCCAACCTTCCCCACTGTAGCAGGAGGCCTAGAACGATCAGGACTTTTAACTGCTCGCTTCTCTATTTCTGCCATCTTTTCCAATGTAGGATCAACCAGAGAGCACCAAGTACCTCTGTCACCAGTCTCAGAGGATGCTGTCTTCTGCTCAGCCACCCCCAGCTTCCTCTCACCAGTCAGGATACACCTGAGCCTCCCCTTTTCCTACAGTAAGGCCTTAGGGCTACTCTCCCTGAGTCTCTGTTGAAAGGCAAATAAGGATGGCCGAGTCCTTGCTGGAGCCAACTCTGAATAAGTAGCCTTCACATTTGTCAACTGGTGATCTTTGTTCATTTCACACTTTGAACAAGGCACTCAGCCCAATTTTTCCCAGCTGTCTAATGGTAGATAGATGATCTCACATGATTGGGAGGGCTGATGGATGCTTAAAGGTTTTGAAGTTTTTTGATGATCGCAATGGCTCAAACTGGAAGTCCGCATTTTATTCACCAATATCCTGGTATTCTAGTGTGTCCCCCAACCTTGCTGGGGGGCATGGGTGAACAGGAGATATCCAGGCAATTGCATTCCTCAGTCGAGCCTTTTCTCTCTCCCACAGTGACTGGTGGTTGTCCAGATGTGGGAAGCTCTGTCAGTCCCGGGTGCCGTTTAGAAGACATATACCCCTAATTTGCTAAGTTCAGCGCTGAGGTTTTCTAACTAGTTGTTTACTGCAGCACATCCAAAACTGCCTTGACTGATGCACTGTCCATGAGAGAATAATAATGATATAATTAGAATCTTAAAGTTTAAAAAATGTGGTGCCCTTTATATAGAAAATAAAGCTACCTAGACTGGTAAAAATAATACACTTTCAGAATAAGATCTTTTTCGTATTGAGGTAAAGTTTACTGATTTCTCTCTAGTAATTTACAGGTTTCCAAAAGACCAACTTAACATTTCTAATCAAATAGCTGTGAAATGGATCCAGTGGTGACCAGGAAACAGCAGATTAGACTAGACTAGACCCACTCAGAGCACTTTCTGACTTTGTTGTGTTTGAATGTATTCATGGCAAGTTATAATGTTCTGAGATTTATGTTCTGTTGTCCAAAATTTTGTTTCCTTCTTTTTTCCTTTTTTTTCTTAGCAGAGAACAGAAGAGACTGCGAATCATGGTGAACAGAAGAGGGGAGAAAGCTCAGCTGAGCTGTATTAAATATTTATAGATAGCTGTACAGTAGGTCCTAACATATTTAAACTTAGGTTTATATATGCAGGGGCATTCCAGGACGCTGGGCAGACACAAAATTCACACCCAGTAAGAGACTGAGGCCAGAAAGCGAGGTGCTCAGCCTGGGTGCTACAAGGAGAGGCTCTAGAGAAAACAATGCAGTAGCTTTTTTATGAAGATACAAGCGGCACTGTTTAGATACACAGTACAGCAGAAGACACAGGACATCCCCCAACTTCCCAGGGATTTCTGTAGTGATTGTTCATTCAGAGTGAGTCAAGGCAGCCTTGCTCAGAGGGATTTGTCAGGCGTATCTGAATGATGTCTTGGGCTCAGAAACTGACATGATGGTGAGGGGGTTGCCCAGCAATAGTCACTACCCAGGACTCAGTGGCACCTGGTGAAGTGGCCTCTGCACCATGGAATTTGGAGAGTTCAAGCCCAAGTCCAACAGAATGTAGGTTCCTGGGGAAGTTTGGTCTATAAGTGTTGACACTGTTGGAAAGTTAGAGAAACGTTCTGGGAATATTGGGTAAATTTGGGGCAAAAGCCAGTGGAATTAAATTTACTTGAAATATGAGTTCAATTATACCCACAAATGGGTGAGGCCACAAGGAATTTGTCATATATAGATGAATGTATGTACATTTATAAACTCATATACATATATCGAATTGTGACTAGTGTTAGAAATGCTGACAGAGAGGTGACTGTCTATCAATGATTGAGAAAGTTCACATTTTCCATATACATAAACAAAATTTGGGATATACATGCTAATCAGTTAGCTAGCTACCATGCAGGTTTCATAAAAACAAAATGATGTTTCAATGACTCATAAAAAAATGAAAGAAGCTAAATACATCCAGGGAAAAAATCCAATGGATAGAGCAACTATGCCCCAAAGATCACATGTTTCTTAACAATCTTGTACCCTATGACCACAATAAAAATTAATATTAAATAACTCAGAGCTAAACTGTTTTAGCTATCATATAAAAAAAGCCTTTTTTCTTTGTAATAGGGCAATAAGAGCTGTCATTGAAAACTTATGTGGGCTTAATGGGTTTAATATATAAATCAAGTAATATAGAAATCAAATGTATGAAGATATGTGACTTGATTGTCTCTCCTACGACCTCTGATGTCTGCCCAAGGACAGAATGATTAAAGTCATAAAAAGTTCCTATAGCTCGTGACTGCCCTCACATGGTTTCGGTGTCCTTGATGAGTGTCCCGCCCTTGGGCTGGACTCAAGGATAGATAATGGTCATGTGCAGAACCCCCTACTCAGATTTCTTCAGATGTTCATTTACTCAATAAATATGAGGAGTGCCTTCTTGGCATCATTCTTGAGATATTATGCCTTGAGTCCCCTGGCTGGTCTGTTCAGGTCTTCGATATCTCATCGTGTCGCCTCCTTAATCTGCAGGTCGGAGACAGGGAGGGCTGACAACTTACAAAGCTAGTTAGCTACCAGGACCAATGAAACCTAGAGAAAAAAAAGCCTACCTTTACTGATAAAATGCCATTATGAGTTGCTGAGCTGCAATTCAAACACAAGTAATGATGAAACACTGAGAAAATGTGCTTACAATAATCAATACAGTAAATAAGAATGCTGTCGATTTTTTATTATGTGTATTATACCTTTAGAGGCAACTTTATTATAAGGGTACATAATATTTTGACACTTTCTATAGTATTATGTTTAATCTGTTGCTTGCATAGTGTTGACTACTTTCTCTGACACTTTGAATCAGAGTTTTTGTTTAAGAGTGAATCTAAAGAAAAAAATGGCTCAACGTTTCATTAGTATATCAAGATAGGGTCATTTGACACTGGTCTTATTAAATTGATGTGGATAGCAAAAAGGAATAAATCAGACACAAATTATACTAGTCCAGTTAAATTAAATATATAGAAATTATCACTTATAGTTTAAGGTAGCATTTATTATGTACTTGTCCTGGGATATTTAAATCTTCTCAGAGTTTTCAAATAACTTCCTATTTATCAAAAATGTCTTACAAGTCAAAGGTCTAGTAGAAGTATATATTTATGATGATATAGCACTTAACAGAAAATGTTAAAGATACCCAATATATGAGTTACCTATCATTTTAAGCACCTATATTATCCTGTAATGATTTTTGTAGCATTTTGATTTCCGTTTTTAGAGGAAAACATCTGGTTCTATGGGTCATAGAACAAGAATGTAAGGGTTTTTTTAACCAGAAATTAGTGAAGTATTATATTCCTCCATCTGACTTATTTCACTTAGCATAAGGCCCTCAAGTCCACCCATGTTACCATAAATGGCAAGATTTCATTCTTTTTTATGATGAAATAATATTACATTGTTTATATATATAACACATCTTCTCTATCCATTCATCCATCAGAGGGCACTTAGGTTGCTTCTATATCTTGACTACTGTAAATAATGCTACAATGAACACAGAGGTGCAAATAGCTCTACAAATTAGTGTTTTTATTTTCTTTGGATAAAGAACCAGAAGTGAAATTGCTGGATCATATGGTAGTTCTATTTATAATTTGGGGGGAACCTCCATACTTTTCCTCATAGTGACTGCACAACTTACATTCCCATCAACAGTACACAAAGGTTGCCTTTTCTCTACATCCTCACTTGTTATTTGTCTTTTTGATAATAGCCTTTCTAACATATATAAGGTGATACCTCATTATGGTTTTATTTGTATCTTTCTGATCATTAGTGATGTGGAGTATCTTTTTATGTGCCTGTTGACCATCTGTATGTCTTCTTTGGAAAAATGTCTATTCAGGTCCTCTGTTCATTTTTAATTGGGTTATTTGTTTGAATTTTTGCTATTGAGTTGTATGAGTTCTTTATATATTTTGGATATTAATCCCTTTTTGGATATATGATTGGAGGCAGATTCAAAAAATCATTTACAAGATTGATGTCAAGGAGCTTATCACCTTTGTTTTCTTCTGAGGAATTTTATGGTTTCAGGTCTTACATTCAAGTCAGAAAGAGAAAGGCAAATATTATGATTGCACTTGTGTGTAGAATCTAAAAAATACAGCATGCAAACAAATCAAAACAAAACAAAAGAAAAACCACATGCTCACAGATGCAGATAAGAGATGGGTGGTTGCCATGTGGAGGGAGAGTGGGGAATGAGCAAAGGTGTTCAAAAGTTATAATCAGTTACCAAATAGCTGTCATGTACAGCATGATGACTGTAGTTAACAATGTTGTCTTGCATATTTAAAGGTTGCTAAGAGAGTAAATCTTAAAAGTCTCAGTACAAGAAAAGTAATGTAATTATGTATGGTGACTGAGGGTAATAGCTTATTGTGGTGATCATTTCACAGTATCAAATAATACAAATATCAAATAATTTTTTATACATCTGAAACTAATATAGTGTTATGTATCAATTATACCTCAATAAAAAATTTAAATGCAAAATATGAATTAATGAGGAAGGTCACTGTGAAGTATATAATTAATTATTAAAGGTATTTTAAAATGAAATAAATTTTTGGATTAGCTTTCAGAAAGCCAGAGAAGTAATTGACCACCATTTATATAAACAAAGTATGAAATACTGGTTTTGATAGTGTAGCTACACTTTTATACTTGTTTTGTCATTTTTTCCACAAGGTTCTTCAAATTGGTATTTCATTATTTGAATAGTAGTCAGCAATTTATTTTTGTGTTACTACAAAAAAATGAATGCCTTCAATCTTACAGAGTAATGAAGAGAAGATACTTCATTTAAGAATAGATAAATGTATTATACCTGTTGAATATACAGTACATTTTAATTTATGACTGTAGTTGCTGTTTTATATACTAGTATGGAACCATATGAATAAATGCGGGCAATGCTAACACTATGTTTTCCTTATGCTTGTATTGATCTCATTTTTTCAAGACTTACTTTGATTCATAAGTGAATTAAAACTAGCAGATCAAAGAGAATAAAGTACTTAACATTATGCCATAATATATGCATATGTTATTTGTTTATACTCCTTACTAGAGCTAAGGGCAACTTTAATTACAACAGCCTGAAAATTATTTTTTTTCAGGCTATGCTAAAAAAAATAAAGTTTGTTTATGAGCTAAAGATCATTGTGTTTGTTCTCATTAAATTCTATATGAAAACCTAAAAGAGTAATAATAAAATTACATCATCTCTTTTGCATCTTCTTATCATGAGACAGATTCTATATTGCTTTTATCATGGTATTTTTAGAAATTATATTCTCCTTAAATTCCAGTTTGATGAAAAATGTACCCAAAGCAAAAGTAAATAATAACAATATAAGCATAATAATTAATTCTTGCATAGTATTTAAAAAATTACATTCAGTAACCCAGAGTACAGCTAATATTATAAAATAAGTGATCATTTAAAAATATAATTCTAATTATTTGTGTATGTTTTTTCTAAATCTATAATTAAAGATAGGAAATTTATTTTGCTAAGGTTATTGATAATTTTATCTGCAATAGTAAATTTCTATTTCATCAGTTCTAGACAACTTACCTAAAATTTACATGTACTTCAAAGAGTGTTAGAATAGCAGTATGCCATTACCAGACACATGGTGTGACATGACATACAGGAATAAAGCAGTTTCCAAATTCAGACCCAAAGTATTGTGAAAACCTGCATTTCCAACCCTAATGTAAATTAAATGTTCTTATTTAAGGATTAGCATATTCATGGAATTCATATTCCTTGATGAAAGCTTTAACTCTGTTACTCCTTTAGCATTAATTCTAAGAAAAAATTTTTTGTAGTACTCTGTTTCTAAGTATCCAATATTGTGAGTATGATTCAATCAACATATACTGAATTTCCACTTGTGTAAATAACTCAAAAGGGGTACAATGAGGAAACAAAAATGAAAAGATTCTGCTTCTGCCTTCCAGTAAACTCACAAGAAAAATTTACTCAAATATGGTATATTAAAATACATTATATACATATATTACAGATTAATACATACATATACACACATAAACACACTTACACCTGAAATATCTATCTATATCTATATACTTTGGCATATATTGTACATGTGTCATAAGCTTAAAATATACATACACACACACACATACTCACTTTGACACATATTATCTCATTTGATTCTCCAAACAAGTCTTTAAAGGGGTGAATATAGCTATTATCTTATTTCCATTTTCTGAGATGAAAAACTCAAAAATGAAGTGCTATTTAAAATATTCATATGGTATATTAGTTTGCTGGGCTACCATAACAGAGTACCAAGAACTGAGTGGCTTAAAACAACAAAATTTACGGTGTCAGTTCTGGGGACTAGAAATCTGAAATCATGATGTCAGCAGGGCCATGCTCGCTCTGAAAACTGTAGGGGAAGGCTCCTTCTTTGCATTTCCCTAATTTCTGCTGATTTGCTGATAGTTGTAATAG
The DNA here is from genome assembly GCF_040802235.1 of Manis javanica. NCBI lineage: Eukaryota > Metazoa > Chordata > Mammalia > Pholidota > Manidae > Manis > Manis javanica. The sequence goes on along the minus strand of NC_133157.1, from coordinate 136,975,265 downwards.
ATACATCACTTCATCCTCCCTGCTTACATGTCCTTCTCTCTGTGTGCATCTGCTGTGTCCAAATTTCTCCTTTTCATAAGGACAAAATTATATTGGATTAAAGCCCATCCTAATGACTTGATTAACCCTTTAAGGGCCCTATTTCCAAATAAAGTCACACTCTAATGTACCAGGGATTAAGACACCCACATATCCCTTTTGGGGGACACAATTCAGTTCATAACATGGCAAGTAGAGAAGCTGAAGCAGGGTTCAGGTCTCCTGCCTCCCAACCCCAAACTGTGTAAACTTTCAACAACAAACTTTTATTCTTGCTATTGGTGCTATTTGCAGTTTCTATCATAAGTGCCAAACATAATTATTATGGAGGATATCTGAGTGGTATTAAATTTAATAGATAATTGGATGAACTAGTAGAAAAATCAATGGTAAATTTGAAACATCGCTTAGTATCTTCTCATTCAATCCCATTTGGTAAAAATCACTTGGTAGGGAATAACCAAAATTGTGCCAAATTGTTCTGCCACTCGTACAAATACTTTTCCATAAATTCTTTCTCTACTTGTCAAATAAATAGGCCACATATGAGATGATAAGTATTCATTTTAAATTGTATATGAAATATTTTAACAAATGGGGAAGCTATCTTTTTTTTCTGAAAACACATATGTTTGTATAATTTCCTATACTTTAAGATCCTAAAATACAAATCCTGAGAGGCCAATGTAGTACCTGCTGCAGATACAGCAACAAGGCTAATGTGTCCGCAATCCTACACCTGGACAACAGCCAGAGCCTGGCAAGCATCCCACCAGGGAAGGCAATAAGGATTTCTTTGTTGAGCCTTTATTTTATTTTATTTTATTTCAGTTTAATGTTGTTGCTGGACATTTGCAGAAGGGTCAGCCTGTTTAGTTTCTTGGTTTCAAAAATTAAATCCTGGCTGAAATATGAAGAGGATATAGTAACTAACATTACATGAGTAATATTTTGTTTCTCCTTTAATTTAACAAGACTCAGCATGTATACTCTCTTGGTGAAAAACTTTGATATAATAAAAAAACATAAAACTACATTTACATTTCCAACCTCTTGTATTCTGTAATGCAAACCTGGCTCACTGAACCCAGATAGGCATTGATAATAGCCACAATTAGTGTTTTTTTTTTTTAACATGTAACTATCCTTTGTAACAGACATACTAAATGGCACTTAATTTCTTTGCTAATTATGTTTTCTTGGCCCAGCCATTAACCTGATTTAAATCTTCAGCAAATGCATATAATATTTATAATTGTGTAATAAAATGTCTGGCAAGCATCAGGATAGTATCTGGTAAAAGACAAGTATATATTTGCAGTAAAATATTTTGGTATAAACTGTTAAGGAAAACACAATCATCAGAGTCTTTCAACATTCATTCCCAAAAGTTACTAGTGCTCAGCAATTCCATTTTTAGCTTGCACCTTAATGTTACTACACTTGATGTGTCATGGACCAATGTAGCTGCAATACATCTTAGACTTCCACTGAAAGTTTTGAAGAGAGAGAACAAAGTGCCTCACCTATGCTACTAAATTGTCATTAGTCACACTCTTGGGATTCATCCTTATATCTTTCAGTTATCCACACAAATGGATCTCTCTTTCTAAGGTTGCTAAAGAGTTCCAGGAGTGATAAATTAAGCAAACAGATGCAAAATCATTTAAAAAGGCCATTTTACAATTAATTTCTCAAAGTGTTAATATTATCTGTACCCTTTTTCTGAATCATACTATAGGTGCAAATCTAAGTGAATTAGATAAAGGCCCGTCCATAATTACTCCAGATTTACAAAGTTTTAAAAGTAAGAAACATGGGAAATAGCATTTATTACATATCTAAAATATACCACTGTACTTAGAAGTTTCACACAATTTATTTTATTTAATTTTCACAGTAATCATTATGAGAGAGTATTTTAATAATTTCTTGATTTTTGAAAAACTAAGTTTCACCAACAATCAGTAATTCCTCAAAACCTAACAGCCAATTGGTTGTGTAACCCTGATTTGAACTAATGACCATCTAACCAGCCAGGGCTGATTCCACCCAATCAAAAACACATAATGAAATGACTTTTCTTAGATAGAAAATAGAAAATAGCTGGGTAGTGTTATACCATTAGATGGGCAATTTTTAGTTAAAGATTTAGGCATAAATGGGTTGTACTTCCCCAACCTCACATCATACTGTTTCTCTAGACTGACACTGCAAGCTAGCAAAAACATTCATCCACCATCCAAAGCTATGCCAGTTGCTTCTTTCCACTACCTTAACTCACACTGGTTTCCTCTAGCTGAAGGCCTTTATTCTTATCTCTAGAGTTTTTACCCTCCTTTTAAGAGCCAACTCACATGCCCTTTGCTCTTTTATTTCTCTCAACAAATTTTTATTTCCGCAAACTGTACTCTTGTAAAACTAGAAGGGTTCTTAATGTTGGTGGTAGTGTCTGTGGGTCATTAGGGGACATGTCTAGGATGTGGTGTCCAAATATTCCAGTATAGGACAAGGAGATGTCCCACTGAAGACAAATCAGTGGTCACCAGCACAAGATGAAAATTGAAGCACGGGAATGAAGAAATGTCCTGGCACATGGGGAGAAAGAGAGCTGTCATTGTGCCTTAGGTGACAGCCTAGAAATAAGGTTGAAAGACAGGAACTTAGGGCTAATGTCTAACTGCAGAAAGCATTGCAGAGAGCCCAAATGCTTCTCAGTAAGAGAGGCCATACAGGCAGGTCTATGCATACTGTGGACCCAGCAGCCATTATAAATGGTACAGGCTGTTGGTTAATCAATGTTAAGTCATCAGAACATTTTGATAGGAACAAAAAGTTACAAAATAGTATCTACAGTATCAGGCTATTTCTAAAATGTACATACAAATTATATATTCTATAGGCTGAATTTATTATGTAAATTCAGAGAAATGGGAACAATATGCATAAAGCACTTATTACCTGGCACTAGGCAAACATGTTTAAACATGTTACCTTTTGCTGTTGTTATTCTTATTATAAATGTTGGTATTCATTAAGATACTTTGTCTCTCACCTGAGTGGAAACAAGCAGGTATCAAGAATCTGCTTTAGTAAGAGTTTACTAAAGAATCCACATAACTTATAAGCATCTTCTACAAAAGCAGATTTTAATAAGCAAATTATATATGCATGAAGTTACACATCTGTCATGAGTCATGTTTAATAATCCAAAATAATTTATAAGTGAATCTGAAATAATCAACTGGCTTTCTAGTTTTTATGTTGTGGTAAAAAGCACATAACCTAAATTTGACATCGTAACCATTTTTAACTGTATAATACAGTAATGTAAACTATATATGAGTACTCTAGGAAAACAGGTCTTCAGACCATTTTCTTCTTGAGAAACTAAAACTCCTATGTATCTTCTTCCCAGGCCAGGCCACCTCCAATCTATTTTCTGTTTCTAAGAGTTTGACTACTTTAGATGCCTCTCACATGTAGAATCATGCATTATTTGTCCCTTTGTGTCTAGCTTATCTCACTCAGCATGTCCTCAAGTTCCATCCATGTTGTAGTATATGAAAGGGTTTCCTTCTTTTTAAAGTCTGTTTATTATTTCACTGTATGAATCTACCACATTTTCTTTATCCATTCATCCCTCCATGGACATTTAGGTTGTTTACCTATGTTGATTGTCATTAATAATGTTGCAGTAAACATAGGTGTAAAAATATATCTTTGACATCTTGTTTTCAATTCTTTAGGTTATTTATTCAGAAGTAGAAATCCTGGATCATATGGTAATTCTATTTTTAATTGTTTGAGTTGCTTACCATCTATGTTTTCTTATAGAAATGTTATGATTTCAGTTCTTACATGTAAATATTTAATCCATCTTGTATTAATTTTGTGAGTGGTGTAAGAGAGAAGCTTACCTTCATTCTTTTACAGATGAATATCCAGTTTTCCAGCACTATTTTTTGAAGAGACTGTTTTTTCTCCATTGAGTTTCTTGGCTCCATTTTCAATTATTTCAAATATTAGTTTTAATATATTTTGAAATTGGGAAGTGTGAGGCCATCAGTTTTGTTCTTCTCAAAATTATTTTGAATTCTAGAATTTTTTTCTATTTCTGAAGAAAAATGTGACTGGGCTATTGATAGGGGTTGCATTGAATCTGTAAAATTGCTTTGGGTGGTGTTAACATTTTAACAAAATTAAGTCTTCAGTCCGTGAATACAGAATGTCATTCTACTTATTTGTGTTTTCTGTATTTCTTTCAGCAATGTTTTAGTTTTCAGTCTTTACAAATAGCTCATATTTAGTGTATAGAACACAATTGATTTTTGTATGATTTACATCTTGCAACTTTGCTGAATTTATTTCTGTTTTTGTTTTGTGGACTCTTTAGGATTTTCTATATACAAGATAATGTCATATGTGAACAGTGACCATTTTATTATTTCACTTTCTATTTGGATGCCCTTTATTTCTTTTTACTTGCCTTATTTGTTCTTCTGACTAGGATTTCCAGTACTATGTTGAATAGAAGTGGAGCATCCCTAGAGTCCTGAGAAATAGCTTTCACTTTTCCACAATTAAATATGTGTGCATTTGATATATGACCTTTATTACATTTAGGCAATTACTTTTCATTACCTAGTTTGTTAAGTATTTTTATCATGAAAGGCATTGAATTTTGCCAAATGAATTTCATGTGTCAATGTGATGCTTATATGTTCTGTATTCTATATTCTGTGTGCTATATTGACAAATTTTTGTGTGTTGAACTATCTTTATATTCCAGGGATAAATCACAGTTGGTGATGGTGTATAATCCTTGTGATATGCTGTTGAACTCAGTTTACTAATAATGTGTTGAATATTTTTACATCAATATTCATCAGAGATATTGGTCTGTGGCTTTCTTCAGTATCTTTGTCTAGTTTTGGTATAAGTGTTATCTTGGCCTCATAAAATGATTTTGAAAGTGTTCCTTCCTTTTATTCCTTCTACATCCAGTGATTTTTTTGGAATCATTTGAGAAAGGTTGGTGTTAGTTCTTGAAATGTTCAGTGGAATTCTCCAGTGAAGCCTTCTGGTACTGGTATTTTATTTGCTGTGAGGTGTTTGATTACACTTTTAAATCTCTTATCCATTTTTAGTCTCTTTAAATTTTCTATTTATTCATTACTCAGTGTTGGTAGATTATATGTTTCTAGGAATTTATCCATTTCTTCCAGGTGATTCAGTTTGTTGGCAATTAATAGTTCATAGTAGTCACTTGTTATCCTTTTTTATTTTTATGACATTTGTAATATTTCCACTTTCATTTCTGATTTTGTTATTTGTGTCTTCCCTCCTTTTTTCTTAATTTACCTAAGGGTTAGCAAATTTTCTTGGAACTTTGGAAAACAATTCTTTGTCTCATTGTTTTTTTCAATCGCTATTCTATTCTCCACTTTATTTACATCTGTTCTAATTTTTAATATTTTCTTCCTTCTTCTAAATTTGGACTTAGTTTGTTCTTTTTTCTAGTTCCTTAAGGTATAAGGTTAGGTTGTTTATTTAAGATTTGTTTTTCTAATGTGTTTTTGCAGTGCTTTTGCTGCATCCCATAAGTTTTTTCATGACATATTTTCATTTGTTTCAAGATATTTTTTAAGTTTCCCTTATGATACATTTGAATTTTTCGATTGCCCTTCTGTTATTGATTTCTAGTTTCTTTAGACTGTGGTCAGAAAAGAGACTTTACTATGATTTCAGATTTCCTTAATGTAGTAAGACTTGCCTATGGCCTAATATGTTATCTATCCTGGACTATTTTCCATTTTCCATTAAAAGAATGTGAAGGCTGCTGTTATTGGGTAAATTGACACTTTTACCATTATAAAATGCCCTCTATTTTTTGTGACAGTTTTGACTTAAAGACTATTTTGTTTAGCTTAAATATGGCTAACCTTGCTTTCTTTTGGTTACCATTTGCATGGAATATCTTTTCTATCCTTTCACTATGTGTGTCCTTACATCTGAAGAGTCTCTTGTAGACAACACACAGTTGGGTAATTTTTTTATCCATTCAACCACATATTTTTTGATAAGTTTAATTCATTTACATGTAAAGTAATTACTGATATGGAAAGCCTTATTATTTCCATTTGGATAATTGTTTTCTGTTTCTTTTGCAGTATTTTTGGCCTTTTTCCTCTTTTCCTCTCTTGCTGTCTTCCTCTAGCTTTCATGAGCTTTTGTAGTGGTGTGCTTGATTCCTTTCTCATTTATTTTGTGTGTCTTCTATAATTATTTTTTTGTGTGGTTATGGGGATTATAGAGAACATCTTATAGAAAAGATATTCCATGCAAATGGTAACCAAAAGAAAGCAAGGTTAGCCATATTTAGGCTAGACAAAATAGTCTTTAAGTCAAAACTGTCACAAAAAATAGAGGGCATTTTATAATGGTAAAAGTGTCAATTTACCCAATAACAGCAGCCTTCACATTCTTTTAATGTAAAATGGAAAATAGTCCAGGATAGATAACATATTAGGCCCTGAGTTTTTGTTTATCTGGAAAGGTAAATTATTTCACTTTCATTATTGAAAGACAGTGTTGCTGGATATTGTATTCTTGGTTGGCAGGTTTTTTTTTTGTTTGTTTGTTTTCTACGCTTTGAATGTATCATCTCAATCTTTTCTGCCCTGTAATGTTTCTGATGATAATTTAATGAAAGTGTGTGTGTGTGTGTGTGTGTGTGTGTGTGTGTGTGTGTGTGTGTGAAATAAGTCACTTTACTCTTGCTTCTTTCAAGAATTTTTCTTTATCTTTGACCTTTAATAGTGCCTTAGTCAGTTTGGGCTACAAAGTGCCAGAGACTGGGTAGATCAAACAACAGATATGTATTTCTCCCAGTTCTAGATGTCAGATGTCTGAATTCATGGTACCAGCATGGTCAGATTCTGTGAGGATCCTCTTCTAGTTATTGACTGCCAACTTCTTGTATCCTCGCACAGCAGAGAGCAAACAGGGAAAGTAAGCTGTCTTATGACTCCTTTAAGGGCACTCTTCCCATTCAGGAGCCCTCCACCTACACAATTAGCTACCAAAGGTCTCACCTCCTAATATCACATTGGAAACAGGCTTTCAGCATGTGAATTTTGAGGGGACACAAGCATTCAGTCCATTACAGTTTGATTATAATGTGCTTTAGTATGGTTCTCTGAGTTCATTCTATTGGAGTTTTTAAGCTTCTTGAGTTTGGATGTCCATTTCTTTCTTTAGATTTGAGATGTTATCAGCCATTATTTCTTCCAATAAGTTCTCTGTGCTTTTCTCTGTCTATTCTCCTTCTAAGAGTCTATAATATGTATCTTGATATTCTTCTTCATGTGCTATAAGTCTCTTTGGACTTTTTAACTTTTCATCATTCATTTCTCTTTTTATTCCCCTAATAAAATCATCTCAATTGGCTGAGTTAAGTGATTGTTTCTTTGCTTGATCATGTCTGATGTTGAACTTTCTCTTTTCTAATGAAGTTTCAATTCAGTTATTGTACTTATCTGCTCTACAATTTCTGTTTTGTTCTTTTTTATGCTTTCTGTCTCCTTTTGGTGTTTTTTTTTTCACGTTTTTCATGTATAATTTTCCTGAGTACACTTAGTTGTTTGTGTTTACTTGTAGCTCATTGAGATTTTTTAAGATAACTATTTTGAATTCTTTGTCAGGGAATTCACAAGTCTCCATTTCTTTAGGATCATTTTTTGAAGAAATAGTCATTATTTTGTCTTTTGATTGGGATATATTTACCTGTCTCTCCATAGCCCTTGTTATTTTTTGCTAGGATTTGGGTATTTGGAAAATGAGCAGCATTCCCAGTCTTTAAAGACTGTCTTTGTACAGGGAAATACCTTCAACACTCAGCTTGACTAGAGATTCTGGGGACCTTTCAAACACTTTCTAAGTATATATCACTTTGAGCTTGTTCATGCAATTCCCCAATTAGAGAAGTCTGATTGTTTTTGTTGCTGTTTTTTGTGGTTTTTTTTTGTCTGGAGCTCCTAACCTGACTCTTTCTTGTGTCTGTATGCATACTCTAGGTTCTCTCATGCTTCAGCAAGCTACTGAGCTCTCCTTTGTTATTCAAAATACGTTGCTTCTTGGTCAACACTGAATTGGATGACTCAGAAACTAGTCATGGCAGCCCCCGTGAAAAGTCAGAACATGGGATTTACATTCCACTATTCAACCTACCCAAGGGAGAAACTATGACTTGGGTGTTCTCTCCTGATTGTATTGAGCCATGAACGTGTGGATGACACTATTGTTGTGAAGTACAACACAGTACATTTCAGTGTAGTTATGCACCTGCCTATAGTACTTCGACTTCTTAACTTGCTCCTGGTGTTCTTGTAAAGGCTTTTGGGATTGTATATTGTCATCAAGTCAGTATTTCTGATGGAGAGTGAGATGTGCATCTTCCTAGTCCACCACCTTGCTAAAAATCTATCAGTTCTAATGTCATCCTTGTAGAGAGGGAATAATAATTGTGCATTTTGGTTTCATATAAGAGGAAGTATATCTCAGGATCCTAGTATAGAAGACCTAAATGTGCACAGAAGAGTCCTCAGTGAGTAAAGGAAAAGTGGGCTTCAGCAGGACTCTGTGCCATATTCTTGGTGCTCTGCAGCTCCCTTATCTCTGAAATGGGAATAATAATGGAGACATATCACTGAGGAGATACTAAATGTCTAATGCATGTTTACAAAAATGTAATAAAATCCCTAATTATCATGTGAAACACTGCTACAAGCCTATAGTGAAAATCAATTGTCTTACCTCAAAATTGTATAGCAATTTAATTACAAAAACATGACAGAAATCATTACCTCCAACAGACCAGGGAATTAATTACAGAAAAATTATGTGAGGAAAAAAGACAAAGCAATTTCACAAATAATTTACCACAGTCATGCACATCACTGAATATAGGTGCTTGCTGTGAAAATGGTTTTCCTTAATGCGTATTCAGTTCAGGAAAAAAATATAAATTGCTGATGTTCATCTTAACCTGAGTTTTAAAAATTCAAACTTCAGAATTAGTATTCTTATTATCCTGATATTATTACTTAGCTACTGTCAGGAGTAAAAGAAAACCATTCTGTGTACCATGACAGGAGAAACATTGGTCACATGTGCCATTTTTTTTCCTAACCACTGAGGAAATTATAGTTTTGCACAAAGAACACTCACATAGTATTCCAATAACTATCTCTACAGGGGACTACTTCAAGCACTTGAAAAAGTTTAATAGCTCCCTCAGAGAGCAAGGTTTTCTCTCTATCTCTTGCTTTGCAAGGATCTAAAATAGCTAAATTTGCAAACATTTAGCAGTCATTGTAATTGGCAAATATGCTAAGTGCAAATCTGATTATCAATATTGAATTAAAATGTGAATAATCTAATGTTGAAGTTTGTACAACAATGACAAAGGTTTTAAGTAAATAAAAGTCAAACAGTTAACTCTACAAAACTGTTTGAGTCATAGACTCAGCACTTTCTGAATAGTCTCATTGACTCTGTGCATTTTAATAAATGACAATAGGATGGTTACTCCTAGATCAATGCTACCAGGTGTGACCTTCAGATGTTAGCTCCAGGGGCTTTGTGGACATCTCCATTTGGACACTCTACAGGCTCCTGAAAGTTCTGCTATCTTAATCTCCAATCTCAGGAAACTGGAGAACTTTCTTACACACTCAGTTCCCTTCACCCTCACACATACCTTCCATCATCAATATCTGGATAAAATATTCTCAAGATTCTCAAGCCTCGCTAGTTCTTCCTATCTTCTGAAGTTACCCACCCTGATCAGGTTTCATACCTCCAGATCCCTCATCAGAACATTTACAACAGACTCTCAGCCATCTCTCAGCCTTGACTTGACTTCCTTAATGAGTACACAGCATGTCCTCATCTGACCACAGCACAACGTGTGCATAAGAACCATTCAGGGTCTGTCAGTCATTTCTGCTCCCAGGAGGAGTGGCTGAAGGCCTCTGGAAAGTGTTCCTTCATGGCTCTTCCAGCTTGATCTCCTGACTGGGCCTTGGGTTTTATTCTCCAACAGAACATAACTGTTTGGTAATCTGAAACACTTGCTATTTATTTAAAAATCTTTCTGCATCCTGTACACACATTATTAGAAGTGCTTATGCTAATGCTAAACCTCACTCTCCCTATCCCCCAAACTCTGTGCCTTCACCTTGAAATAATATTGATCAAGCCCTGGTCCCTATACTATCCCCACGTGCACAAGAAACTTAGAAGCACCTCTTGAGTCACCCTCACAGTCTTCCTTTTCCTATTGAAGAAAAGTCTTCAATAATTACAATGTATTGTAATTATTGTTCTATGTGCACATTTAATATTAGTAGAAATTCAATTTTATTTCTCTTATTTATTTTTCTTTGTTTTCTCTTTTAATTTCTCTTTACCTGAGGATGTTGTCTGGAGAAGTTCCCAAAATTTCTGAATGAATATCTTAGTACTGATAATTTGAGAATGATTTTAATTTCTCAGCACATTGAAAAAATTGCAGAAATGGCAGCTAAGCCTAAGAAGAAAATATTTCTGAGTCAACAAGGAAAATATTCATGCAAAATGGGTCTTGGGTGATGAACATTATGGGGGCAATATGAACCAACTAAGAATTTCTTAGAGTAGAGATGTTTAGGAAGTATTCTAATGTTCCTTGGTCATGAGGGGATATTGAAAATGATTGTACTGATTTTCTTTTTGTTATTGTAAATTTTTATTATTGTTTTCTCCAATTGATTGAGCCAAAGCCCATACTAAGGCGCTTTGAAAACAATCACTGCTTCTAAGAATTGCTCAGTGCTGTGGAATTGACTTGAAGCCAGGAGTTGTTAGCCTATGATGCCCAAAGCCTGCAAGCTTGAGGCATAACTATGCAAAGCTTAGAATTTGTGTTTCTTAAAAGAATGTGGACCTTACTGACATTATATTTTACTGCTTGCTGTGATAATCAACTAGGGAGCTTCCTGTTAAATTTGATAGCATATAGTTCAAAGCTAATAGAAAGGAACAAAATATAAAATCAAATTTGATAAATGGATTTGCTAAGAGAGAATATGATTTATTTAATTTACATACTTGTTGTCTAGTGCTCATTCATGAGTGATATTCCTACTGATTAATATTAACAGGCAAAAATTAGGTATCTCCAATTTTTGTAAGGAAACAGATTTTCTAAAAGGAAAACCACAGACCCAAAATGGAGTCCCTTGTTCTAGGCCCCTGTCACCAAACCAGGGCTGAATATCTAACCTAATTGCAGGTTCAGTCTTCCCTAGAAATGTAATCTTAACAGCCAGTCTGGAATTTCATGATCAGCACCAGTGAAGTAATCCACCTAAAAAGACCCTTTTGTCCACTAAAGAGTGATGCCCTTGCTGAAAATAGTCCTTTTGTCTTTGTATGACTTTTTGTCCTACTTTAAACACGTTTCTTTCTCTGTGGCCCTTTGGAGCTCCCTTCTGCTTGCTAGAAGGGATGCTGTCCATTTCATGAATCATTCAATAGGGCTAATTACAACTTTAAAATTTACTTAGTTGAATTTTTGTTACTTAACAGCTCATATAAACATATTCCAGAAACATATATTATGCGTCTTGGAACATCTAATTTAATAGTTCCAGAACCTTTTAGAGGCTGAGCAAGTAATTATTGTTAAGGAAAATTTTCAGGAGAAGATAAACTTACTCTCACAGAGACTTAAAAATAAGCAAATTTAAAATAATTTATTTATTCATATGCTATGAAGATACCAGGCAGATGTTATAGCCTGTCCAAAAGGAAAACAAGAATCAGCACATATTTATGTGGAGTAAATGAATGTTGAGACAAACTGCAAATGGGACAAAATTGGTTTTCCTCAAATAGAGGAAGTTAATTAAAATCGCTACCAGACAGGTCAGAATCTGCATATCTATCAGTTACCTGCAATTTGTGAAGGGTTGTAAAATCACTCAGAGACTATAAACAGGGCTAGAATCTGAGAACTCTGAAGGGTGTACTATAAACAGTGCATAGTTTCCCATTAAAAAACAAGATTTTTTTCAAACTAATTTTTATACCTAGAGGAAAAAGATGAACTCAAATAAGCTTCCTCCTTAGCCCAAATTATTCATCACTATGCTAACAAAAATTATATGTAAAAGCCTCAAGTGACAGTAAAATGTCTTTTAAAATGTATGTCTTTTGTTTGTTTCCTCCTGTGATGATAGTAAGGTTTTTGGCAGAATGTACAAAGCATATCTTACATATAATTATATTATTTATGTAGCTACAATAAGTGATATAAATCATTTTACTACTCTTGTTCCTTTTTAAGGAATGTGTATTGAAATTTTAAAATGATTAATTGAAAAATACGTTATGTTTTACTTTCTCTAAATGTCTTTATTTATTTCATGAATTGTCAATTTATCATTTTGTTAGGTAGAAAGATAAGACATGAGAAGCCAGGGAAGGGGAAAATAAGGTTCAAGGAAAATAAACCCAAATCCTGCCCAACTAAGGGGTCCTTTGAAGACAGAGACAACAAAGGCTTTTCAGGGAGATAACTTCTTACCTATTGGGACCAGGCCAATCTGGTCCCAACAAGACCACAACACAGGTGCAATCAAAGAGCATTAAGAACTGCCCAAACCACACCACATCATAATCTCGTTAAAATAAAAATACTGTTTTACTCCCTTACCATGAGCTTTTCTGTGTGCAGTCCAGGAAAGGACATGCTCGCTGAGAGGGATGGCTACCTAAATGGCCGTACGTTGTCAAGCAAAGAGGTGCCTCCTAACCAGACTGTAATAAAAAGGCCCCCTATTTAATGGCTTGGGGACTTGTCTACCTCGACTCTGGCCCACTCCTCCCTTGGCGTGTATTCAAGTAAAGCTTTTGCTCTACCTCACTATTGTGTCTGCCTGTCAATTCTTTGTTTTGGTTGGGACAAGAACAGAGGAAAACAAACTGAACCCCCAACAATTTTATTTAACTCCAGACAGAGTCACTAAAGGAATTAGTTCATAATAAAAGTTTGTTACAATTGGGGAAAAAACATTGGATTTGGGCGTGTAGTCAGGAGATCTGCATTTGGTTCCAGCTATGGTATTAACTGGCTGGGGAAAGTGGGCAGACCAATTTCAGTGTGTCTCAGTTTATTAATATGAAGGGGGATAGGGGGACTAAGTAAAAGTATCAAATTTCTTCTACTTTTGTAATTTCAAATGTGTTTTAAAATTGAATTTATCACTCTATAATTTTATTCTTAAAGGATAATTCTTTTAAAAATAAAATTATAATTCCCAAATAGATGTAAAGCTGGCACACATTTAAGATTTTATTTAGCTTGTTATTAATGAAAGAATTGATACAATATGAAAAATAGTTCAAAAGATAAACCAAAGCAGCAGCATATTTATAGATCACAAATACTCAAGGGTTTGCAAATAGACATAAACTGGCTTTTCCAGGGGAGATGGGAGAGGACAATCAATGAACTTCATCCAGACAGAATTCACATGGTGTCAATAAGCAAGCCTCATTTGGATTCCCTTCAGTTCTCTATAATTTACAGAGTTGCAAAATAACTCAAAGGCAAAGAAGGGGAAAGAGCCCCCACAGAATCTGAATCAAACTCAGATAACCCCATAGAAAGTGTTCTAAACATTGAAGCACAATTTTTCCCTACATGATAATATAAACAAACTTTATATTTAACATGGCTTTCTTGTTAATGAGAATGTTGACTGTGACATTTTTGTGTGCTTTTAAATATGAGGGTGTAGTCAGCACTTTACTATTGAAAGCCTCGATTTGTTTGACATTTGAACTTTGTCTTTTCTTAATCCATTAACACATATTGGCCAAGAAGATTGGCCTGTGGGAAAGAGAAAGGGATTTTTTTATCACATCAGCTTGGATTGACACATTAACTCCATGTTACTATCTGTTTAACCCCATACATATTACTGCAACTTTAAGTGAAAATTTCCTCATACATGATGTCAGAATAACAACACTGCCCTTTAGGAAGTGTTGTGAACTCAGCTGTATGGCTAACATGAAAAACTTCAATCATGTTGAGATTGGTGGGAGGGCTGAGGAAGGGGTGAGGAGAAAGAAGAACAAGAGGGACAAAGGAGGAGGGGTGGGGAGAAAACACTGGGTGAGAGGCTGATGCTTTTGTTAGGCAGAAAGACAGACATGAGCAGCCATGGAGAAGAAGATGATAAAGCCCAAGGAAAAACTGCCCAAACTACCCAGGTAGGGGGCCCACAAGCAGCTTTGCAGGAAGATAACTTCTTGACTGTCAGGACCAGACCAAACTTGATCCCAACAGGGGTGCAACTGAATAAAACTAAGAACAGTCCAAAACACGCCTCACTGTGGAAAAGGACACACACTGAGAGGGATGGCTGTATAGGTGGACCTGTCATTCAAGTAACCACACCTTGTCAATCAAAGAGGCACCCCCTAGCCAGAATGTAACATATACATATATACTCCCGCCTATGGGATCAAGGCCTCTGTCTACCCTGACTCTGGCCTGCTTCTCTCCTGGAGTGTATTCAATAAAACTTTCACTCTGCTTTGCTATTGCATCTCTGCTTTTCAATTCTTTGTTGCCACAGGACAAGAACCCAGGAGAACAAATTCAACCCATAACACTTTTAACTAAGGTCTAAAATTAAAGAGACAAACTGAAATTACAAAGAAACTGGACTACACTAAACAAAACACTAAACAGAACACTAAAGAAAAAAACATAATTAAGGGTAAGATATATGACGAAGATACTAAAAGCAGCAAGAAGACCAATAATGAGGGAGCCCAAGGATTAATTTAAGACTGTCAACTCAGTTGTGAGGAAAGCAGCCTCCTTGCAGCCCTGAAGCTGCCCTGCAGAATGAACTGCTTTTGACTGTTGCAGAGCTTGGCTGTAAAGGCTGAGGGAACAACTGGGGAAAGGAAAGTATCCTGAAGGCTCCAGATTAAACACCTCATCAGAAAGTTTTCAGAGAAGGGGTAAGGGGTCCTGCAGGGGATTGAAAACACAAAAGGTTACTGACAGATCTGAAGCCTTCTGTGCCTGGCATCACTTTAGCTGACTTGCCTAGGATTCACTTCTGACTCTCAGGACTTTCCCCACCATGGGGATCTGCCACTGTGTGTTGGGAGAAAAATTTCTCTACCATCTAAGGTCAGACTGGTCAGGGCAGTGGCAATTAACTAAAAATAGATTGACAGGAGAAAAGTCCAGATTTATTTATCCATGCATTTGAGAGTACTCAGTAATGAGGAACTCTATGAATAGCCAGAAGTAAAGGTTTATATAGGAGCTTGACTGGAAGGGGGTTGGGAGAGAGATTTAGGGCTTCGAAGGGAAAGTATGGGAGATTCTGTACAGCTTTTTGATACTACTGAGTAGCTGAATTTGCTAAGGGTCAATCTTCTCTTAAACAGGAAACTCTCTCAGAGGGGGATCAAAAGTAGCTGTATTTTGGGGCTATACTCAAGATTAGATAATGTTTCTTTCTGTGGCTGTTGATTATTCAGATATTTTCAATTTAAATTAATTTTCATAACAATCTTCTGGGCTGTTAATCTCTTCATTCCCCCTAGTTGAAATTTCCCAGGAAGTTTTACGAAAAGAAGCTGGGTTGATTTCTGCGGAAAGAAGATAAGTAGAAACGGACAAATATAAACATTGTTCCATATTCTGCTAAACCAGTCTTTGAGTCCTGGGCACAATAGGTATTCACTGGATGGTAAGAGTGATTAGAAATTTAGTGAGGGGCATTTCTGTTGAAACAAAAAGAAAGATAATGGTTGGAACAGACTGTAAATCTAGCTTTTGAGTCCAGATTCTAGCCAGTCAAGAAGATTTTTAAAGGTTGGGTTCAGAGTGTTTATACATGTTGGGGTGAGGATGGCAGTGGCCATCTGAAGGATCTGGGGTTTGCAGTTTGAATGCATTTGGTGATGGTACAGACATCAGTGTTACAATCTGGTTATTTCCTGGAGCAGAGGATAGAAGACATGGGTACTTCAGAGGACTTCCCAAGTAGGCCATCTGTTGTGATGAGGCATCCTTTGAGGTTTATAGCAAGCGGCTCAGCTTCAGATTGCAGTACTTCAGAAGAAGGGCAACTATAGTGTAACTTAGGTGCCAGTGAGGACCTGGGCAGTCGTTTCAGTCCTTTTTAGCCATGGTTAAAGTTCTGATGAGAATTTATTGTAAAAATAAGACAATTTGATAAAGAACTTTAGGGGTTTTGTAACATACATTTTATACAATAACTGCAATTATGATTATGACTGATACATTGTCTTCTTTGAGGCAAGCACATATCAGGACATATGAACACAGAAGACATTTACAAATTTCTAGGAATTTCATATAATTCCTGAAATATTTATATTAATTACATTTACCCATATAAAATTTACCCCTAGGGAAAGTTAAGCATTTCTCACTATTTGACAGTGCTTTTGATGCAATTCAATGCAGCAAAAATGCTAGATTATTTTTAACATTCTCTTCTTACAAAGTCAAAGAATAAACCCTTGGACTTTTCTAGGGGCCCTCAGGAAATTTCAGTCAATTTATGATCAATATTTCCTTTAGGATTAGATTTTTGTCTAATGTTTGTTTTAATTATTTTAATCTTATTAATCTAAAAGTTATACATTATGCTTCCATTTTTCTAGTGATTATCTTTTAATTTTTACATACCTGCTAAACTTAATTTTTCTAATAATCTTGAAAACAAGCTTGTCCAGAATCTACAAGTTTCTTTCCATCCACTCTAACCACCTTGACACTCCAATGATATTATCTTTATTAGTATTAGATTGTTACCCTTGTTAAATCCATACCTCTTCAGACTCAACAATGTAAGTCTATCACAATAAGGAGAACATTCACTAATGAGAAAAACCTCACACAAAAAGAAGGGGGCCGAGGTTTTACAGAGACAGCTGCCTGAGGAAGTTTGTGAGGAAGAGTGGGGACAAGCCCTACCTGTGAATATGCATGACAAGGTTGCCCTTTGCCGTGAGACATTTCTGTAACATAAAAATTTGCAGGAATTTCTTGACCATTGCTGTTTTCCAGGAGTAAGGGCACAACCAAAGTTCAGCAGTGCAACATGGGTCTGTGACTCTAAGTTTAAATCTTTTATTTTTTTTTATTTTGCCTACAACTCTGAAGACATTCTGTAGTGCCTTCTTGCATCCAGTGTTCCATTTCTTTATATGTCATCATGTTTAAACTGTAAAACCTCAATATGACTCCTACAACTCGATAGTACAAAGACAGCCCAATTTAAAAATAGATGAATTACCTGAATAATGGTTTCTTCAATGAAGATATCCAAAAGGCCAATAAGCAAAAGGACACGTGCTCAACATGTTTAGTCATTAGGCAAGTGCAAACCAGAACCACAGTGAGATACCACTGCACACCCACTAGAATGAATCTGATTTTTAAAAAGTCAGATTATAATATTGACAATGATGTGAAATTTGAACTCTTATACAGTGCTGGCAGGAATGTAGAATAGTGCCACTATAATGGAAAACAATCTGTCAGTTCCTGAAATGATTAGACATAGTGTTACTCCATGAATCAGCAGATCCTAGATAAGTACCCAAGAAAAATGAAAGCAAACCCATCCAAAGACCCGTTTATAGCAGCATTATTCATAATAGCCAAAAAATGGAAATGACCCAAATGTCTATCAACTGATGAAGTGATAAATAAAATCTGGTGCAAGAACCCAGTTACAAAGAATATATTATATTATTCCATTTATATGAAGTCTCCAGAAATATTGATATAAACTAGAAGTAGTTTGGTGCATGTCTAGGGCTGAAGATACTGACAACAAATAGAGACTGACTCCCAGTGGTTATGGAGTTAATTTATGGGGTAATGAAAATGTTCTAAAATGGATTGTGCTGATGATTGAATAACTGTGAATATACTAGAAAACGTTGTATTATACACTGTAAATGATTTAATTGTGTAGTATGTAAATTGTGTCTCAATAAACCTGTAATAAAATTAAATCATGTAAACTTACCAAATAAATTATATTAAAAAGAAAACAAAGTTTAATTGTAGTACTTTCCCATAGATTCACATTTTTTTTTTTCATTTAGGAGAGCCAGAGAGACTTTTATTGAGAGATACAGTGAGAGGATAGAGTTCCTGGCTCACACCAGGAGAGGACAAGAGAGCCCCAGGAGGTGTGTTGCCTAGGGGATTTATAAGCAGTTGAGGATTTTGGGGAATTGAGGGCTTAGGGTGTGGACTTGCACCACCTGCCCTGCCCTCTAGGTGGGCTGGGTTGTTGTCTGTTTGCTAGAGCTGTTTACAGTGAAGTCACAGGTTATGCTGAGATACTCTTGGAGAACACTCAAAAATTCCAGATGATGTTGCTCTTGGCCTTTTGACTTTCAATGGATCTCACTGAAGGAGTCTATATTCCTAGTCTGGTATCTTTACCCTAGAGAATTAGTGTGGCCTTGACTTCACACAATGCTGAACACAGAGTTTCAATAGGGACTTTACATTGTTACATTGTTTTGGCTGTAAATATCTTGCCTTGCTTTTTCCAGAGGCCCTCACCCTACTCTGTCTAAGCCCATGGTCCCTTTCTCATTCCCCCCTCTACAGATAGAGACCCTAGCTGCTGGTAGGGAAAGAAGAGATGACTGCTCTGGCTGCTTCATGCTGAGAGGGGGCGCAGTAGGGGGGCAGTTAGGCTTCCATCAGTCGAGAGGGCCTCAGAAGGTGGGCACTTCTATTCCAGGTTCCATTTCTATTACTATTTGCAGTTTTATGGCTTCTGTAGATTTGGGTGAATTCCTCTCTTCTCGAGGTTCCCAAGACATCCTGAGGTTCCTGCACCTGCCAGAAAGTGACCTTCCTTACTCACCTGGTAAGGCTACTAGGAACCCTTTTTTAATTTGATTTTGCAAAGTTGTCAGAAGAAAGTTTCTTTGGCACTTGCTTAAATAGGATTAAAAGTTGCCATGAAGCAATGCTTATCCATTATCCAGAATGACAACAAAATACCTTTGAAGTTATCCCAGAGGAGCCCAAAGAGGATGCTGGGGTTCTTGTTTGTGGAGTTGAAGAATGAACTTAGCAAACACCCAAGGTAGGAGAGCCAAGGTAGAGGCTTTTATTCAGAAATAAAGGGAGAGGAAAGAGCTCCTGGCTCACACCAGGAGGGGACAAGAGAGCCCCAGATTCACATTTTTTGATTTTAGTTTTTGAACGTAATTTCTCACAATTTTTATTTTTCTTCAATTCTGATAAATTCTATTTTTTTAATATTGCATTTTTTATGATTCTTTTTGTTATTCTATTCTGGAAACCTTTTTGTGAATTTGGAGCCTCAGTGATTATTGTCAATGTTCCTTAAGAGTTCTCCAACATTTCCATGTTTTTATCCTTTTTAAAGCATGGAAAAATTGTTTGTTTAGATATTCCAATTTTCTAATTTATGCACTGCTGAGGTTTTGGTTTTATCAATATATATAAATACTAAGGCTTACTTGCTTTATTTTTCATATGCTTTTTTCTCTTTCATTTATACAGTATTTTCCATAATCATTTTTCCTGTCAATAGATGAAGATTCTAGTTGCTGATGAGAGGTGCTGAGGGACAGCATACCACACAGTCTCTCCAGGGCCTCCTCGCTGCCCTTGCTCATCCGCTCCCAGTAAGGGGGTATTTGGCACGCTGTCTTTCTTTCCTGATACTCTGTCCTTCTGGGTTTCCTGAGTGGAAGTTTATTTCTTCAATACAATGCTTCCTGCTTTAATTATGAAGGGAATTCTCACAGCTTCCATTGTCCAAAAATTTGCTTTCTCACTTTGAAGTACAGACATTTATTTGTATACTTACCATTTCTTTTCTATCATTTACTAGGAATTTTTGACAGAAGTTAAACTATAACATGTTCAAATCCTCATAAAATTTTATGAATAATGGTAAGAGAAATGATATGATTTTAAAAGAATATTATGAAATGTAAAACTGATGCATCATAAAAAGCAGGTAGAAATTACAGATCTTTGATTTGATAATCAGATGTTCACAGGTTTCTTGAGGACTAAAGACAATAATCATTTGGGATTAAAAAAGAAGTATTAGAAGCTCTACGTCTATTTTTCAATATTAAAAAACAAATTTTATGAGTAATAGTCTACATGTCTGAAATTCTCAGACCTCATAATTTATAGGAGTAACTGTCAAGTGGGGATCCAGCAATGGTAGGCTTAGCATTTTATTACCTATAGCCTGTTGAAGTTTACTTGTGACCAATTAAGTGAGAGTGTGAACTATGTTTTCATTTTTTCTGGATTGACTGTGATTATCATTTAGACTATACAAATTTTCACTGACATTTCTTATACATTTTACTAAACTGAAAAATTGAATGATTATTTAAACAAAGAAAAAACAACTGATCTAAATTTGCTGATCTTTCCTATAATAACAAATGGAAAAGTATGCCATACACCAATCCCTAAGAAATAACAAAATCAGTCCCTTCAAGCTAAGGGTGACATTTTATTTTATTTTACTTATTTATTTGTTTTATTTTATTTTTCCATATTTATTTTATTTTTTATTTTTTATTTTTGAGAGGGCATCTCTCATATTTATTGATCAAATGGTTGTTAACAACAATAAAATTATGTATAGGGGAGTAAATGCTCAATGCACAATCACTAATCCACCCCCAGCCTAATTCTCGTCAGTCTCCAATCTTCTGAAGCATAACGAACAAGTTCTTACATGATGAACAAATTCTTACATAGTGAATAAGTTCTTACATGGTGAACAGTACAAGGGCATTCATCACAGAAACTTTCCGTTTTGATCAATCATTATGAACTATAAACAATCAGGTCAAATATGAATATTCATTTTATTTATATACTTGATTTATATGTGGATCCCACATTTCTCCCTTTATTATTATTATTAGTATTATTTTTAATAAAATGCTGAAGTGGTAGGTAGATGCAAGATAAAGGTAGAAAACATAGTTTAGTGTTGTAAGAGAGCAAATGTAGATGATCAGGTGTGTGCCTGTAGACTATGTGTTAATCCAAGCTAGACAAGGGCAATAAATAATACATCCACGGATGCAGAAGATTTCTCTCAAAACAGGGGGGGTGAAGTTCTAAGCCTCACCTCTGTTGATCCCCAATTTCTCACCTGATGGCCCCCCTGTGACAGTGCCTGTCTTAGGTTGTTCCTCCCTTGAGGAATCTTACCCATCTCTGGCTAACCAGTCATCTTCCGGGGCCATACAAAGAAATGTAAAGTTGGTAAGTGAGAGAGAAGACATATTGTTTGAAAAGGTTAGCTTTTTACTTCTTTGCAGATTTATGCCCTGTGGCTTCTATGCCCAGCATTTGTCTTGAGGTATCTTTACCACTTGGAGGAGTTATGATACCCGGTGAATTCGATATGAGGCATGAATTCTATGTAAGGATTGTAATTAGGAAGGAAGAAGAAAAGCTATAGAGGTAGCAGATGAAAGAAAACATGGGAAGATTGATTATTTCTTTGACATATTTTTTTGTAGAGTAACTTAAGCATGTATAGGTTTTAAACTACTAATTAAATTGTGCACACACATTAACATAATATGAATACAGTTACATAACCAAAGCAGATCTATAATTACCAGCCATCTCCAGTGAAGCCAAGAGAACCAGTTAGGCACCCTAGGCATTTGTGAAAATTTGTCTTTGATATAATGGATATTGTCCAACTGTACTTGAACAGTCTGAGAGAAATCAAGACAAATTAAAACAACCCATTCCTGGGAACTGTTCACATCCCATATGTTCTTTTAACAGTAAATTGTCTGTAGTTGTAAGATTTTGGAGCACTACAACTTGCACTTCTCCTAATTCTTGGTTCAGTTCCAACAGTATAGATGCACAGGCCAGCTTAGATATCTCCTTCTTCATTCTAATGGCAAGTCCAGGAACCAGTGGGATGAATGCAGCTACAAATGCAGCATCGCCTGGATCTTTGTTGAGGTTTTTTGATGATCATCTTCTGGTATGTCTCTTCCAGAGAGTGGTGATGTTGGAAGTACTTCTTCATATTGTATCTTAGTTCATTTTTGGGGTAGCCAAATTAGGCTTTGATCCTCTGTATAAACACAAACAGACCTTTTGCCCACACTTTGATATGCCCTTTATGCCACTGTGTAGAACTCATTGGAGGTCACCACACAGGAACTGCTTTTTTTTTTTTAAGAGAAAGGAATATTATCAGAAAAGTGTACATCCATAGCCGATCATCTGACACCCTTTAAGTGATCAAATTAAGGATATTTAAAGCATGCACTAATCTTTGATTTACAGTTAGTTTTATCCTATCAGGGAGTAATCCCCCTTCTCTTTCTGTATTTTATTTTTTGTTATCTTTAATCCACACTTACATGAAGAATTTTATGTTTACTAGGCTCTCGCCTATATCAGGTCACCCCTATAAACCCCTTTACAGTCACTGTCCATCAGCATAGCAAAATGTTGTAGAATCACTACTTGTCTTCTCTGTCTTGTACAGCCCTCCCCTTTCTCCCACCCTCTCATGCATGCTAATCTTAATACCCATCTTCTTCTTCCCCCCCACCTTATCCCTCCCTACCCACCCATCCTCCCAAGTCCCTTTCCCTTTGGTACCTGATAGTCCATTCTTGGATTCTGTGATTCCACTGCTGTTTTGTTCCTTCAGTTTTTCCTTTGTTCTTATACTCCACAGGTGAGTGAAATCATTTGGTATTTCTCTTTCTCCGCTTGGCTTATTTCACTGAGCATAATACCCTCCAGGTCCATCCATGTTGCTGCAAATGGTAGGATTTACCCTTTTCTTATGGCTGAGTAGTATTCCATCTTCTTTATCCATTCATCTACCAATGGACATTTAGGTTGCTTCCAATTCTTGGCTATTGTAAATAGTGACGCGATAAACATAGGTGTGCATCTGTCTTTCTCAAACTTGATTGCTGCATTCTTAGGGTAAATTCCTAGGAGTGGAATTCCTGGGTCAAATGGTAAGCCTGTTTTGAGCATTTTGTTGAACCTCCATACAGCTTTCCACAATGGTTGAACTAATTTACATTCCCACCAGCAGTGTAGGAGGGTTCCCCTTTCTCCACAGCCTCGCCAACATTTGTTGTTGTTTGTCTTTTGGATGGCAGCCATCCTTACTGGTGTCAGGTGATACCTCATTGTAGTTTTAATTTGCATTTCTCTGATAATTAGCGATGTGGAGCATCTTTTCATGTGTCTGTTCCCATCCATATTTCTTTTTTGGAGAACTGTCTGTTCAGTTCCTCTGCCCATTTTTTAATTGGATTATTTGTTTTTTTGTTTTTTGAGGTGGGTGAGCTCTTTATATATTTTGGATGTCAAGCCTTTATCGGATCTGTCATTTACAAATACATTCTCCCATACTGTAGGGTTCCTTTTTGTTCTATTGATGGTGTCTTTTGCTGTACAGAAGCTTTTCAGCTTAATATAGTCTCACTTGTTCATTTTTGCTGTTGTTTTCCTTGCCCGGGGAGATATGTTCAAGAAGAGGTCACTCATGTTTATGTTCAAGAGGTTTTTTGCCTATGTTTTTTTACACGAGTTTAATGGTTTCATGACTTACATTCAGGTCTTTGATCGATTTTGAATTTACTTTTGTATATGGGGTTAGACAATGGTCCAGTTTCACTCTCCTACATTTAGCTGTCTACTTTTGCCAACACCATCTGTTGAAGAGACTATCATTTCGCCATTGTATGTCCATGGCTCCTTTATCAAATATTAATTGACCATATATGTTTGGGTTAATGTCTGGAGTCTCTAGTCTGTTCCACTGGTCTGTGGCTCTGTTCTTGTGCCAGTACCAAATTGTCTTGATTAATATGGCTTTATAGTAGAGCTTGAAGTTGGGGAGTGAGATTCCCCCTACTTTATTCTTCTTTCTCAGGGTTGCTTTGGTTATTTGGGGTCTTTGGTGTTTCCAAATGAATTTTTGAATTATTTGTTCCAGTTCATTGAAGAATGTTGCTGGTAATTTGATAGCAATTGAATCAAATCTGTATATTGCTTTGGGCTGAATGGCCATTTTGACGATACTGATTCTTCCTCGCCACGAGCATAGGATGAGTTTCCATTTGTTAGTGTCCCCTTTAATTTCTCTCAAGAGTGACTTGTAGTTTTCAAAGTATAGGTCATTCACTTCTTTGGTTAGATTTATTCCTAGGTATTTTATTCTTTTTGATGCAATTGTGAATGGAATTGTTTTTCTGATTTCTCTTTCTATTGGTTCATTGTTAGAGTATAGGAAAGCTACAGATTTCTGTGTGTTAGTTTTGTACCCTCCAACTTTGCTGTATTCTGATATCAGTTCTAGTAGTTTTGGGGTGAAGTCTTTAGGGGATTTTATGTACAATATCATGTCATCTGCCAATAGTGACGGTTTAACTTCTCCTTTACCAATCTGGATTCCTTGTATTTCTTTGTTTTGTCTGATTGCCATGGCTAGGACCTCCAGTACTGTGTTAAATAGCAGTGGGGAGAGTGGGCATCCCTGTCTAGTTCCCGATCTCAGAGGAAATGCTATCAGCTTCTCGCTATTCAGTATAATGTTGGCTGTGGGTTTATCATATATGGCCTTTATTATGTGGAGGAACTTGCCCTCTCTTCCCATTTTGCTGAGAGTTTTTATCATGAGTGGATGTTGAATTCTGTCAAATGCTTTTTCAGCATCTATGGAGATGATCATGTGGTTTTTGTCTTTCTTTTTGTTGATGTGGTGGATGATGTTGATGGATTTTCGAATGTTGTACCATCCTTGCATCCCTGGGATGAATCCCACTTGGTCATGGTGTATGATCCTTTTGATATACTTTTGAATTCAGTTTGCTAATATTTTATTGAGTATTTTTGCATCTACATTCATCAGGGATGTTGGTCTGTAATTTTCTTTTTTGGTGGGGTCTTTGTCTGGTTTTGGTGTTAGGGTGATGTTGGCTACATAGAATGAGTTTGGGAGTATTGCCTCCTCTTCTATTTTTTGGAAAACTTTAAGGAGAATGGGTATTATGTCTTCTCTGTGTGTCTGATAAAATTACGGAGTAAATCTGTCCGGCCCAGGTGCTTTGTTCTTGCTAGTTTTTTGATTACCGTTTCAATTTCTTTGCTTGTAATTGGTTTGTTTAACTTTTGTGTTACTTCCTTGGTCAGTCTTTGAAGGTTGTATTTTTCTAGGAAGATGTCCATTTCTTCTAGGTTTTCCAGCTTGTTGGCATATAGGTTTTCATAGTAGTCTTTAATAATTCTTTGTATTTCTGTGGAGTCTGTCGTGATTTTTCCATTCTCATTTCTGATGCTGTTGATTTGTGTTGATTCTCTTTTTCTCTTAATAAGTTTGGCTAGAGGCTTATCTATTTTGTTTATTTTCTCGAAGAACCAGCTCTTGGTTTCATTGATTTTTGCTTTTATTGTATCTTCTTAATTTTGTTTATTTCTTCTACTATCTTTATTATGTCCCTCTTTCTTCTGACTTTAGGCCTCATTTGTTCTTCTTTTTCCAGTTTCGATAATTGTGATGTTAGACTATTCATTTGAGATTGTTCTTCTTCTTCAAGTGTGCCTGGATTGCTATACACTTTCCTCTTAGGACTACTTTCGCTGCGTCCTACAGAAGTTGGGGCTTTGTTTTGTTGTTGTCATTTGTTTCTATATATTCCTTGATCTCTATTTTAATTTGTTCGTTGATCCATTGATTATTTAGGACCATGTTGTTAAGTCTCCATGTGTTTGTGAGCCTTTTTGTTTTCTTTGTAGAATTTATTTATACTTTTATACCGTGGTGGTCTCAAAGATTGGGTGGTAGAATTTCAATATTTTGGATTTTGCTGAGGCTCTTTTTGTGGGCTAGTATGTGGTCTATTCTGGAGAATGTTCCATGTGCACTTGAGAAGAATGTATATTCTGTTGCTTTTGGACGTAGAGTTCTATAGATGTCTATTTGGTCCATCTGCTCTACTGTGTTGTTCAGTGCTCCCGTGTCCTTACTAGTTTTCTGCCTGATGGATCTATCTTTTGGGGTGTGTGGTGTGTTGAAGTCTCCTAAAATGAATGCATTGCAGTCTATTTCCTCCTTTAATTCTGTTAGTATTTGTTTCACATATGTTGGTGCTCCTGTGTTTGGTGCATATATATTTAGAATGGTTATGTCCTCTTGTTGGACTGAGCCCTTTATCATTATGTAGTGTCCTTCTTTATCTCTTGTTACTTTCTTTGTTTTGAAGTCTATTTTGTCTGATATTAGTACTGCAACCCCTGCTTTCTTCTCGCTGTTGTTTGCCTGAAATATGTTTTTCCATCCCTTGACTTTTAGTCTGTACATGTCTTGGGGTTTGAAGTGAGTTTCTTGTAAGCAGCATATAGATGGGTCTTGCTTTTTTATCCATTCCATTACTCTGTGTCTTTTGATTGGTGCATTCACTCCATTTACATTTAGGGTGACTATTGAAAGATATGTATTTTTGCCATTGCATGCTTTAAATTCGTGGTTACCAAAGGTTCAAGGTTAGCCTCTTTAGTATCTTACTGCCTAACTTAGCTCGCTTATTGAGCTGTTATATACACTGTCTGGAGTTTCTTTTCTTCTCTCCATTCTTATTCCTCCTCCTCCATTCTTCATATGTTGGGTGTTTTGTTCTATGCTCTTTCTAGGAGTGCTCCCATCTAGAGCAGTCCCTGTAAGATGCCCTGTAGAGGTGGTTTGTGGGAAGCAAATTTCCTCAGCTTTTGCTTGTCTGGGAATTGTTTAATCCCGCCATCACATTTAAATGATAGTCATGCTGGATACAGTGTCCTTGGTTCAAGGCCCTTCTGTTTCATTGCATTAAATATATCATGCCATTCTCTTCTGTCCTGTAGGGTTTCTGTCGAGAAGTCTGATGTTAGCATGATGGGTTTTCCTTTAAAGGTGACCTTTTTCTCTCTAGCTGCCTTTAAAACTCTTTCCTTGCCCTTGATCCTTGCCATTTTAATTATTATGTGTCTTGGTGTTTTCCTCCTTGGATCCTTTCTGTTGGGGGTTCTGTATATTTCCATGGTGTGTTTGATTATTTCCTCCCCCACTTTGGAGAAGTTTTCAGCAATTATTTCTTCCAAGATACTTTCCGTCCCTTTTCCTCTCTCTTCTTCTGGTACCCCTATAATACAGATATTGTTCCTTTTGGATTGTTCACACAGTTCTCTTAATATTGTTTCATTCCTGGAGATCCTTTTATCTCTCTCTATGTCAGCTTCTATGCATTCCTGTACTCTGGTTTCAATTCCATCAATGGCCTCTTGCATCTTATCCATTCTGCTTATAAATCCTTCCAGAGTTTGTTTCATTTCTGTGATCTCCTTTCTGGCATCTGTGATCTCCCTACAGACTTCATCCCATTTCTCTTGCTCATTTCTCTGCATCTCTGTCAGTATGTTTATGATTTTTATTTTGAATTCTTTGTCAGGAAGACTGGTTAGGTCTGTCTCCTTCTCTGGTGTATCTGTGATCTTGGTTTGCCTGTAATTTTGTCTTTTCATGGTGATAGGAATAGTTTGCAGAGCTGGGACTAGTGACGGCTGGAAGAACTTCCCTTCTTGTTGGTTTGTGGCCTTCCTTTCCTGGGAGAACAGCGACCTCTAGTGGCTTGTTCTGGGTAGCTGCGTGCAGACCGGGCTTCTGCTTCCTGCCCAGCTGCTATGTAGTTTATCTCTGCTGTTGCTGTGGGTGTGGCCTGGCTCGGGCTGCTGCTCCAAAGTCGTGGAGTTGTGTTGGAGGGCGAGCGGCCAGGAGGCTATTTATATCTGTAAGGGGCCTCCGTACTCCCTGCAGCCCAGGAGATTAGAGTGCCCAGAGAGCCTGGGATTCCCTACCTCTGGACTAAGTGTTCCACCCTGCCCCTTTAAAGCTTTCAAAAAGCACCTGCCAAAACAAAACAATGACCACACACACACACACACACACAAAAAAAAAATGGTCACTTGTTTTTCTTTATTCTCTGTCACCAGCCTCGGGCACCCACTCTCCAGACTTGCTGCCCTGTTTCCCTAGTATTGGGGTCCCTATCCCTTTAAGACTTCCAAAAAGCACTCACCAAAACAAAACAACAACAACAAAAAAAAGATGGCTGTTCACTTTTCTTTTGTCCTCCAGCGCTGGTCTCCAGGACCCGCTCACCGTTCTTGCTGCCCTGTTTCCCTAGTATCCAGGGTCCCGCGCGTGCACTGTGTCTGCCCTCTGGTCCGGATGGCTGGGGCTGGGTATTCAGCAGTCCTGGGCTCCTTCTCCCTCCTGCTCAGACCTCTCTCCTCCCGCTGGGAGCTGTGGGGTGGGGCGCTCGGGACCCGCCGGGCCGGGGCTTGTATCTTACTCCCTTTGCAATGAGCTGGGTTTTCGCAGGTGTGGATGTGGTCTGGATGTTGTCCTGTGTCCTCTGTTCTCTATTTTAGGAAGAGTTGTCTTTGTTATATTTTCATAGATATATGCGGTTTTGGGAGTAGATTTCCGCTGCTCTACTCACACCGCCATCCTGGCTCCACCTCCCTAAGGGTGACATTTTAGCACCAAGAAAATCTCTCCTTTTGAGAGAAAGTCATCATATGGAGAAATATCTTAATTATAGAGGTTAGAAATGTTCCATCATTATGTGACTGAACAGTGTGTTTTAAATACATAAACAAAAAAACAACCTTTCATATGTCCAACATTACAGAACTTGTACCTGTAAAATTTTAACCTATTAATAGTTTCTTCTAAATGCAAGATTTCAGATAATTTGGACACATTTGTTAAACATATACATATATGACATTTTCCTATTATTTTCTTAAACAATTAATTAATCTCAGGTGCTATAAAAATCACAAGCTGAATGTCAACTTTTGTATAATTGACAGAATTTAGCCACAGGCGTAAGGATATAGTGATCACAGTCAACAATGTGCTCCATTTGTTTGGAACCTTCTTTAACAGGAAGAATCTTTCTTCGATGCTAAGAATCATCAATACCAGGTAGCAAATAGCGACACGTAAAAGTTGCTACTTTTCAGCAGGTTGGTAGCCTGGGCCTGGAGTCCGGGAGGAGGGAATGGGAAATTAACTTTTTATGGGTACAGAGTTTCAATTTTGCAAGATAAAAAGAATTCTGGAGATGGAAGGTGGCAATAGTGGCACAAAAAGTAAATATACATAATGCCACATAAAAATGGCTTAGATGGTAAACTTTATGTTACGCATATTTTACCATAATTTAAAAAATTTTCTTAAGTGCACCTTCGATTTTGTGGGATTGGGGGAAATATTTTTGTTCTTTAGAATTTTTTCTCTCTTCCAATTTTCTACAATGAATATGTTTGCTTTCATTATCAGAAAAACAAATTATAATTTTATTATTATAATTTTATAGCATGTGCTTCTTAATATATTCAGGAGTTTATTCAGTGGAATGTAAGTGATTACTGACATAAAACATCATCAAGAAGCTGACAAATTCCATTTAGGAATAAAGCCATGAGCTCTGTGATGTCAGAGAAGAAGGTGTGTCCTGCCAACCCGCTGGGTCACAAGTCCTGCTTATCTTTGGAACAAAGTGGAGAGGACAGGTGGGAAGATGATGAGCCTGACGTGGAGACAGATCTATGTTTCTTTTTTTTTTCCAATCATATCTTTTCTGTAGATTAAACTCTTGAACTTCTTTCTGATTTTCTATATTTGGCTTGCTTGACAGAACTTTGACCATCTTTGCCATTCTCCTCCAATTGCACTTTATTTACATCCTTTTTAAAGTAGGATCAAAAGGAGTAAAGTAGGTCTGTTTTACATAGTAATTCTTCATTATTAACAGATTCTGTATTTGCAGATTTTCCTAATAGCCAAATTTATTTGTAACCTGAAAGTCAGTACTCATGACACTGTCATAGTCATTTGTGGACATTTGCCAAGTGGTAAAAAATGTGAATAATCTGATATGTGTGGTCCCACCTGAGGTGGAATAAGGCAGTTTTCTGCCTTCTTGTTCCAGCTCCAACACAGCAAACAAGTGACCTGTTTCAGGTCTATTTAGTGTTGTTTTCTTTCATTTTTGTTCCTTTTGGGTCAAATTTTCTGTTTAAGGTTGGATTTGGATTTGCAAAGTTAGTTTTTGAGGTCTTCGTGTACACAGAACATTAAAAATTTTTTTGTCAATTCTCTAGCTTTAAGAATGTTTGGATTCATATTTGGTTATGCAGTTTATTTTGTGTTTTATTTCAATAAATTTGATGACTATATCTTCATTTGGGATGTTAAGAGAAACATTGACCAGGATATGGCCAAAAGTGGAACCTATGTTCCATTACTGGAAATAAATTTCTTTCCACATTGCTATTGATTTGTTGGTCAGCAAGAATACTTCAACTGTGAGCCCATCTAACTGTTTTGACATTCAGCCATCATAATTCCTCCTGTTGAGAAAATTATTGACATATTTTTAGTGAAATGATGCTGAATCAAGGAATTCTACATCCATATTACACAGATAGATTAGTTTGGAAATGTTATCAGGATAAATGATAAACACAGGATCAATGTTTTACAGAATTGCCCATTTCTTCCTTGTAAAATTCAAATAGACCTTTCCAGATAGTATCTCTTCCTTAGGTAATCAAGTATTAAATATAGAACCTTAACTCAAAAGAGAATATATTATATTACATTATATTACATTATGTCACATCACATCACATCACATCACATCATATTATATTATATTGTATTAATTATATATGCAGGCATGACTTGGAGATATTGCAGGTTCAGATATAAAGCACTACAATAAAGCAGATATAGCAATAAAGCAAGTCAAATTAATTTGACCAGTGAATATAGAAGTTATGTTTATACTATGCCGTGGTCTATTCAGCATGCAGTAGCATTATGTCTAAAAAATGTATATATGTTAATTTATAATACATTATGACTTAAAATTCTCAGCCACCTGAGCTTTCAGCAAATTGTAATTTTGTTACCAGTGGAGGGATTTGCCTTGATGTTGGTGGCTGCTGCCTGATCAAGGTGGTGGGTGCTGAAGGTCAGGGTGGCTGTGGTAATTTCTTAAAATAAAACAACAATGAAGTTTGCCACATCAATCGATTCTTCCTTTCATGAATGATTTCTCTGTAGTAGCAAGCAATGCTGTTTTATAGCATTTTATCCACAGTGGAACTTTTTTCAAAACTGGAGTCAGTCCTCTCAACCCCTGCTGCTGCTTTATCAGCTAAATTCATGTGACATACTAACTCCTTTGTTGTCATTTCAACAGTCTTCACAGCACCTTCCCCAGGAGCAGATTCCATCTTAAGTAACCTCGTACTTTGCTCACCCATAAGAAGCAACTCCTCATCTGTTCCAGCTTCATCATGAGATGCAGCAATTCATTCACATCTTCAGGCTCCACTTTTGTTTAGGAGAGCCAGGGAAAGGCTTTTATTGAGAGATACAGTGAGAGGACAGAGCTCCTGGCTCACACCAGGAGGGGAGGGGTGGTGCATTGTCTAGGGGATTTATAGGCAGTTGAGGAATTTTGGGGAACTGATAAAGGGCTTAGGGTGTGGACTTTTTAAATGTGGTCTTAGGATGTTTGTGATTGATGAGATATCAAGTTCCTTTTAGCATCCTAAAGTGAATCTTACACATGATTACAAACGATTAGCATATTAAAAGCACGGGCTACTTTCCTTTATCTGGGGAGTATCAACTGATCTCACTAAAGAATGACTCTAGAACTTAATATTTAACACAGAGTTTTGGTAGGGGATTTCTTGCATGTAGTTATATTGCTCTGACTGTAAATATCCTGCCTTGCTTTTTCCGGAGGCCCTCACCCTATTCTGTCTAAGCCCATGGTCCCTGTCTCATTCCCCCCTCTACAGATAGAGACCCTAGCTGCTGCTAGGGAAAGGGGGTGACAACTGCTCTGGCTGCTTCATGCTGAGAGGAGGCACAGTAAAGGGTGCAGTTAGGTCTCCATCTCTGGTCTGTCAAGAGGGCCTTGGAAGATTAGTGCTTCCATCTTAAGTTTCATAACTATTACTATTTGCAGTTTTATGGCTTCTGTAGATTTGGGAGAATTCCTCTCTTCTTGAGGTCTCCAAGACATTTTGAGGTTCCTGCACCTGCCAGGAAGTGACCTTCCTTACTTACCTGGTAAGGCTGCTGGGAACCCTGTTTGCAAGGTACCAGGCCAGTTCTTCCAATGGGCTTTGTTGGCTCTATAAAGTCAACCTTGGTTCTTTAAAGCTGTCTTGTTCATATCTGAGTTCACACATGTGTCTCTCAGGCATGACATTCCAGTCAAAGCCTTAGTAATATAACCAGTGTTTTTAATTGGTCCTTATTATATTGTATACTTCTCTTAGGGGTCAAGCCTCTCCATTGGAGAATTTGTATTAAGGCCAGGCTGTGTGCAGAAGATAAGGCACCTCTTTTTCAGGGTCTTGGGAGCAAGTTGCTCTCAGTTCTTCAGAATGCATGCCAGAGGGGTGTCTGGCTTTAAAAAGAAGCTCCCATTTCCAAAGCTATCCCAGATGAGCCCCTAAAGATGATGCTGGGTTTTTGTTTGTGGAGTTGAAGAAAGAACTTAGCAAACACCCAAGGTAGGACAGCCAGGGAGAGGCTTTTATTGAGACATGCAATGAGAGGACAGAGCTCCGGCTTATGCAGGAGGGGACAAGAAGCTCCCAGCTCCACTTTTAATTCTAGTCCTCTTGCTATTTCTACCACATCTGCAGTTCTTCCCTCCAATGAAATGTTGAACTCCTTAAAGTCATCCATGAGGGTCAGAATGAACTTCCTCCAAACTCCTGTTCATGTTGATATTTTGACATCTTACCCTGAATCACAAATGCTTGAATGGCATCTAGAATGGTGAATCCTTTCCAGAAGCTTTTCAATTTACTTTGCCCAGATCTATCAGAGGAATCACCATCTATGGCAGCTATAGACTTATGAACTGTATTTCTTACAAATAAAACTTGAAAGTCAAAATTAACTCTTTAATCCATGGGCTTCAGCATGGAGGTTGTGTTTGAGGCATGAAAACATGAATCTCACTGCCCATCTCCATCAGAGCTCTTGGGTGGCCAGGTGCATTGTCACTGAGCAGCCATATTTTGAAAGGAATCTTTTTGGAGAGGCAGGTCTCAACAGTGGGCTTAAAATATTCAGTAAATCATATTATAAACAAAAGTTCTGTCACCTAGGTTATGTTGTTCCATTTATAGAGCAAAGGAAGAGTAAATTTAGCATGATTCTGAAGGGCCCTGGGATTTGGGGAATAGAAAGTGATCACTGTCTTCAACTTACAGTCCCCAGCTGCATTAGGCTCTAACAAGAGAGTCAGCCTGTCCTTTGAAAACTTGAAGCCAAGCATTGACTTCTCCTCTCTGTCTGTGCCTAAATGGCATCTTCTTCTAATAGAAGGCTGTTTCCCCTATGTTCAAAATCTGTTGTTTAGTATACCCACCTACATTAATCATCTGAGCTAGATATTCTGGGTAACCTGATGTAGCTTCTCCATCAGCACTTGCTGCTTCCCCTTGCACATTTATGTCATGGTAACACCTTCCTTCCTTCAACCTCATAAACCAACATCCTGCAGCTTCAAACTTTGCTCCTGCAGCTTCTTCACCTCTCTCAGCCACACAGAAATGAAGAGAATTAGGGTCTTGCTTGGGTTTAGGGAATGCTGTGGATGGTTTGATCTTCTATCCAACCCACTAAGACTTCCTCCATATCAGGAATCAGACTGTTTTCACTTTCTTATCATTCTTGTGTTCACTGGAGGAACACTTCAAATTTCCTTCAAGAATGTTTCCTTTGCATACATATTTTGGCTAACTGTTTGGTATAAGAGGACTAGCTGTCAGTCTATCTCAGTTTTCAACAAGACTTCCTCACTAAGGTTATGTCTAGCTTTTGATTTCAAGTGAGATATGTGGGACTCTTCCTTTCTCTTGGACACTTAGAGTCCATTGTAGTGTTATTCACTGACCTAACTGCAATATCCTTGTATCTTGGGCAATAGGGAGGACAAAGGGGAGGGAGAGAGGTGGGGGATGCTGGTCAGTAGAGCAGTCAGAACACACACAATATTTCTTCTATTCAAATTTGCCATCCTGTAGGGGTGCAGTTTGTGCTACCCCAAGACAATTACAATATAACATCAAAGATCACCAATCACAGATCACCATAACACATATAACAATAATGAAAAGTTTGAAATACTGTGAGAATTACCAAAACGTGACATAGAGACATGAAGTGAACAAACACTATTAGACTTGATCGACGTAAGGTTGCCACTAACCTTCAATTTGTAAAAAATACAGTACTTTCAAAGTGCAATAGAGTTAAGCGCAATAAAATACAGTATGCCTGTATATATAATATGACAAGACTCTAACCAAAATTCAGCTGGGTCTTGGGTAGGTCACCAGGCTGCTTGAGCTTTAAGCAAATGTTACCATGAATTTCAGAAAATAAACCAGAATTTCCTCCTTCCCCCTAGATGTTCTGACTCCAAGAATCATCCAAACTACAGAGAAAAAAGTTCCTGTTTCCCCAGTCAGAGGCTACCTCTGTTCTCTAAGATAAAATGAAGTCTGCAGACCTGGGATTTCTACTTAATGTATACTAATTGAATGAAATCTGTCCCTCTTAAAGGCTGGGCACATATGTACATGTATGTATACATATGCACAATTTTACATATACATACACATGTTACATATCTGATATACAACTCCAATCCCCTATGGAATACAATGATGGAATCAACTTTTATAGTGCGATGATCCCTTTTTTTTCAGGCAAGGGTTCATATGTTTATATATATACATATATATATATATACATTTCATATATATATAAATACTTCATATACATATAAACACTTCATAAACACACACATATTTGTCATGTACCTTGTCTGAAAAAACATGGATCTTTGTACTGTAAAGAGTGCTTCCACCATCATAATCCATAGGGTATTAGATGATGCTACACAAAGTCTGTTTTATTTTTCCTACATAACTGTCTGTGTTCTGAACTCAGCTTATATTTTTTTGCTTGAATTATATACAATAAAATGTCAGTCATCTTTCTTAAGTATCTGAGAGTGCTCTTCCTTAATAACATTTTATATTGTGGCTATAGAATAGCTATGTTTACTTTGCCATATAAAATATGATATGAATCAAACTAAATTTGGTTAGAAATGACTATCAGATACCTCAGTTAGAAAATAGTCATTAATTTTCCTAACAAGAAAGGATTAAAATCTTGTTGACTTTCACTTTCAATGCAGATAAAATTCTACAATCAATCAAGAGAAAATTTTTGTAGATGTTTAAGTATACTGTGAACATAAAAAGAAAAATAAAGGAAAGGACACATTCATCATAGTTAATTTGTAAGGTTGCATTAAGTAATGATCATTAACTATTAACTACAGTAAAGAAAGTAATTTTGAAATCTAGATAGAATTGTCATGAGTAACACTTTATGACACATGTTCAAGGGATTCCTAGGTAAATGTCATGTTCTAAGTTAAAACATACATACAAGTCAGTACATACATACGGTAGTTTCAGAGCTCACTCCCCCAACCCAACCATACATATGTGTAAACCTACACATGTAAACATGCACATATGTAAACCTGCAGGCCCCACTACCTCAGTCCTATACCTGGGTAAAACTTCCCACTGGGAATATGTGATCCACATACAGTGTTTTAATATTGGTTCACATATAATACTTTTCAATGTAAATTTACCCATCTCAAGCAGACCCTAGACATTTCCTGTTTCTAGTTCCTGAGATCTTCCTTTCTGTCCTCAATTTAAGAAGAATATTCTGGTAAAGGAAGCATCCTGGTTATTACTGCAGATAGGACTAGGGTGGAGTGTGAGTGTGTATGTGTGACTGTTCTCCAAACTACATTGCAGTGAATAAATGAATAAGAAGGATAATAGTGAGAAGAGCTTTGCTATAAAATTAATGATTTTACCTTAAAATCAATAGTTTATTAAATTATTCTTGATTATTTGAGTTACACAACAGTTAAAGACATGAGAGAAATGTTCATTTCTTGTTTTTTACCATTCTGTTTGCCAACATGAAAGGATAAAGAAAAATAAGACCTCTTCTAAAAAGTTCCTTAACTAGACACTTAATTAAAAGGGTAAATTAAAACCCTTCAGATATGCTAAAAATAAATCTTTTCTCTAAGGGTTTTAAGATTTTCTTTGGCCTAGAATTAAACTTTTGATGATCACTAAAGCTTGGCCCTTAATCTCAAACACTGACTGAGAGCAAATAAGGGACTCAATACTGTGATTTTCTTAAAACTGATTATCCATTTAAGAAAATTATTTGAAAAAATATGTACTCTTGTCTGAGCAAACCAAGGATTCCAGTAGAGTACTGACTTTTTCTTGAGAAGTAAAATTGTTTTTATATATTTGATTAAACAGCTCTTAATATTAGCTATCTTAGAAGTACAACTAGACAGATGTACATAACTTAAATTCTATTTTGAAAAAAAAACAGAATAGAAGCAAAATATAGGAATGGGACATTAATATTCTTAGACATTTTTGAAAAAATAAAGGAAACTACTCTGGGGAATTAAGAGTGAACTATTTTCTGTGTATAAAGAGCAAAACAATTTCCCCCCCTCCTTTCTTTATTCAAGTGTTTCTTTAGAGAAATAGTGAACCCAAGTCCAATAGTTCCTCTAACCTTTGAATAGAGAGAAATCTCTTTGGGATTAAGCTCCGTCTCTAGTTTTTACAATTTAGAGGTACCTCCAAGATGACACGACAAATAACATGTAGACATGTAAAAATGCAACACAAGAATTAACTTGGTGGCCTCTCAAGAGCTTTGCAGGAGACATACATGAGGAGACAACAGATGCCATTGTTCCTGCGGCTTCTTTCCTATATCAGATGTGTGAGGTTCTGCACTAAATTCACATTCACTTTCTTGCCACCTTATATTCATGTAAATCTGTTAATAATCACTCACTTATAAATTGTATCCTCTCTCTTTTCTATATTGGTATGGAGGGATCTATTTATTGGCAAGATTCTTTCATTTCCCCAGTAGAATGGAATGTAACATTTCAATAAATTAAATCATTTAACATAATACATACTAGATTATCAGTTAGTCAACATGAATCTTTTCTGAAAGTAAGAATTCTCTACATTAAAATGTCAATTTGCCTAAAAAATAGAACTAATTTAATATATCTAAAGTTGTCTAAAAAGTTAAAAATTATTTTAAATTAATAATTTAGAGTCATTGAATAAACTGTTATTATATTTGAAGTGTTATTGTTTTGGAGTCAAAGGGAATTGTAGTCTAGTTCAAGACCTTCTTGTTAAAGATTAGGTACCTGAATTCCTAGAGAGAAGAAACAGCTCATTCACAGTCATCAGAGATGTGGGGGGCCAGGACCCCCGCTCTCCTCATGCTCCACCATCTGTCTGTGTGATGGTTAAAATTGTATCAGCATTTTAGGAGTCAATGTAAAGTTGTATGCTAACCACCACGTACAAAACTGTATTTCCAAATCTCCAGAACTTCTTTAATCAGTTTAACAAATTAGATTTAGATACAAATAAGGTCCGAAGCAGAAGCCATTAGAAGTAGGTGTGGCACTTGGGAATAAAATAGCTACCACTCATGCCTGCTACTTAAAGTATTAGTTTGGATGGATTCAACTAAATTTGAGAAATTTGCTACATTGCTACTGGGGCTTTAACAGTCAGGGACTCTGAAATCTGATTTGAAAGTGTTTCATTTTACAATCTGCTTCCTGTTAGAGAAGACCACAAACAAAATAAATAACGACTGTTCCTGCCTTGCAATGACAGTTTATTTAATAGTCTGGCACGGTTGTTGGTTTCACAGGCCCTTTTCAAAGACATAAAGCAATCTTACTTGTTGGGGGAGATCATCCAGAGGACGTGACCTCTGGTTGGCCCAAGAGCTGGACCCTGGCAACTGGAGGCCCCCATGCCTCCCCTGTCCTTGGAAAGTGCACTCTACTTCCCTGTTCCCAGAGGCTGCCCAGGGACACAACCTTGAGATGGCACTGTGGTGTCGGACTGCCTGGGCCACACGTGTGTCTGAACCCATTTCAGGTCCCTGTATGAACTTCAGGATTCCGGCAGGTGGCATAGAGATCTACTGATCTTAGGGCCATAGAGGCTGAGACAAGCCTTGTATGTAAGTTCCCTTGCTTGTTAAACCTGCCACCTACCCTTCTGGATAGGCCTGCCTCTTTCTTCAGCCTCTCCTCATGTCAAGCGTGGGGGCCAGCTCCAGATAATGCACAGGGAGCTCTCGAGGAGGTCATAAATCACCAATTTTTCACATCTCCTTTAGTCCACCAAAATTTTATTAGTGAGTTAATCAGTGTTCCTTGAGACTGAGGCTGGAACTAAAGCCAACTGTTCCATAAGAAACCTCTCTTGAGCACAACACACAGCTTGCTGTGCCTCGAGTTGCTCAGGAGAGAAGGTAAGTGAAGTCAATGATTTGATTTATCAACTGACGGTATTTGAGTCTGATTTAAAATTATGGGCCATGACCGTGTGTGAGAAGAGATAAGTGGCGGGTGAACTTGGACATACATCTACTCCCCACATGCAATTTGGGAGCAGGTGCGGAGCCCAGGACACTCACAGGGCCAAAAGGGCAGAGATGCTGCCTTGTGGCAGAAGAGGACAGCAGTGGAGGGGAGCAATATAGCTTCTGTGTATCATCTCAACCAGAGATAAATATGATGTGAATTCTGTTGTGCATGGTGGGGAGAAGGGTCCAGACATTTGTGTAAGTAGAAACTGATCAATTCTTATAGACTGAAAAAATCTTCCTACCTGATAAAATAAAAATTAAGTTTATGGAAAGGAAAACATTTAAAGAGCCATCAACTATTCTTCATTAGCAAGACCTGTTTTAGGTGAATAATGAAAATGATAGTCTTTGACCCAAGTAAAGACTGTCTTGAAGTCTATTAACATTTGCGTCACACCAATCAAACTCCCATATTCTTATGGTAGATAACAGTTTGAATAAACACTAAGAAAAGACCAAAGCGAAAAGATCAGCTCAAATAAGAAGTGTATATAGCGTGTAGGCATCCTTATTAATAGTTTAATCTAATAGCAGGTTTACTTCTCTTACTATAATTGTCTTCACTGACATTTGTCAAAGCCCTTTCTAAGTTCATAGTAAGAACTACAGGACCACCAGCTAAAAATGTCCTTAAAGCACCTTACTATTTTCTCTACTAATTGCCACTATCCTCAGTGGCCCTCATAAGCAATCTTCTTGTAAACTTAAGTTCATTATGGACTCATCAGTGCTCACTGCATGTGACACACAGAGCTAACACCTACCTGGCAGGGGTGCTGGAAAAATTAA
Source organism: Manis javanica (assembly GCF_040802235.1). Lineage (NCBI taxonomy): Eukaryota > Metazoa > Chordata > Mammalia > Pholidota > Manidae > Manis > Manis javanica. Next base: position 136,935,573 of record NC_133157.1, on the reverse strand, counting down.
TTAGTGTGTATGAAATACTTTGAAGATTTAAAAGAGCATTAGATGTAGTGATCATTATTACCATTCCCCAAGTGAACGAATTTGTTTATTGGATAGTTATTGGATAGAAGTGCTATTATCTAATAGCCATAGGCATTTATAGACCACCTCTTTGAATCAAGACTCACCCATGTAGATTCAATACTCACAGCTTTTATTCTCTCCCTTGAAAAAGTCATCTTGCAGTCACTAATATATCATTTGGAAATGTATGCAAAAGACTTTGTTAGGTGTGATGCTTTATGCTCCATATTGTGCTCCACATACTGGAGTTTGGGTGCTGGATTGTATGGCACCCAGAGGTAGTATGTCATGATGCAAGATAAAATGTTTACAGACCCTGTCTTTCAGTGGCCTCTGATCTAGTATGAAACATTGAGCATGTAATTCTTTATAATGTGACAGTCACGTTAGTAACTACATAAATATAACTTGTTATGTGCTATTGAAACAGAAGGATTCAGAAGAAAGGAAAGGACCTGAAGGTGCTTTAACAGAGAGGATGGCTTTAAAGGGAATGAGGTTGAGGGTGGTGTGGAAATACAGGCAGAGGTCAGTCCATGAGAGGTTCTACCTGAAGACAATGGAGGAGGACCAAAGGAAGATGGGCATGGGGCAGTATCATGAGATTTTAGTTTTAGAAACATTTCTGTGTTGATAGAAATGTGAATGGGAAGTTTGCATTTAGGAGGGTTTAAATATATATATATGTATGTATGTATTCAGGCACCACCAGTGATGCCTGAATATTCTCCATCTTGCCAACACTTGGAGCTGACAGTCTTGTGTGCTTGACCTTTCCAGCTGGAGTATGGTGATAGCTCACCTCTCAGCAGGGTGATAGTTTGCATTTTCTTGAGAGTTACTATGATGAACACCTTTTCTTGTGCATATTGACCATTTAGGTACCTTCTTTTGTACAGTGCTATTCAAATATTTCCCCAACTAAAAACAAATGGGTTGTTTGTGTTTTTCTTACTGATTTTGAGATATATACTCTGGGCATTGCTTGGGTAGCTACCCCAAATATGTTCCCTCACGCTGTGGCTTGCCTTTCTTTACACTTATTGGTATCGTTTTAGGAACAGGATATCTTAATTTTAATGGCAGCCACTGTAATGAGCCTTCTGAGGTCTTGTTTAAAACAAGGGAAGTCATGGCAACATTCTCTTACGTGTTCTTCTGGAAGCATTATTGTTTTATCTCTCACATTTAAGTTTATAGTCCATCTTGAATTACTAATTAGTTTATAAATAATTGTGTGTAGTGGGATGCATGGAGTATGCTTCATGTCCTCCCATATGGAAAACCAGTTTCTCTCATGGCAATCATAGAAGAGACCATCCTTTGCCCTTTTGCAAGTATGTGGCAATCTAGGAAGGAGAAAATTAGGTTCTGAACTAAGAAAGTGTTATAAAAATGAAGATACAGGAACACATGTAATTATTTAAGGAGATGCAATTTATTGCACTTCATTAGGCAACTCAGTGTCAGTTTTGATGGAGACAAATCAAAGATGACTCAAAGTTTTGCCTCAGGTGTAGACAGTTCTGTCACCTACAAATGTGGAAATTGCTGGAGGGCCTGGCTGGGCAGTGGGGAAATTCAGAACAGAGAGGACATCATTTTCATCAAATTAATTTGAATCTGTGGATGGGGTGTATGTTTGGATTGCTGTCTGCCAGGCAAGTTGAATAATGCACATGAGAGTCACCCAAAATAGGAAATTAAGTCATCAAATTTAGGAAGGGAACATTGGCCTAGGGAAACATGCTTTTTATTCCAGTAAGCTTACTGATGGTTAGGTTTTCAAAGTCACATGAGCAACAAAATAAAATATTACAAAAATTTAAAAGAACAGTATATGTAATGATCATTATTATCATTCCGCAAGTGAACGAATTTGTTTATTGGATAGTTATTGGATAGAAGTGCTATTATCTAATAGCCATAGGCATTTATAGATCACCTCTTTGAAGCAAGACTCACCCACGTAGATTCAATACTAACAGATCCCATCAAGCCCTACAGTAAGCGCAAAGGAAGGCTGCCCATGGTGCAAATGGTCCACTTTGCAATTGCACATCCTTTCCAAGGTTATGCAGTATAGTACTCAGCCAAACTGAACTTCATGTTAATTGCCACAACAAAGAACATTTAACAAGATTTAAGTAGATTCATAAATGTTTGAAGTGTGGTAACACAGCAGCACACAGAAGTCCATTTTGTGAATGAAACTTGTGACGTGCAATTGCAAAGTGGACCCTTTGCACCATGGGCAGCCTTCCTTTGTGCTTCCTGTGGGGCTTGATGGGCCCTCCTAGGTCCTCAGCATAGCCGGGGCAGATTGGGACACTTAGCCTCTCTCCACTGCATGCCTGTCACACTTGTCTCTCTGAGCGGTGTCAGTGTCCAACTGCAGAGCTGCTATCAGAGCACAGAGCACAGGGCCGCACACCAGGGACAAGAACCAGCTCACCAGGCCTAGAAGATGGGATGCATCAGTGTCTATAGTTCTAAGAAAACAGCACAGTCTTAAGGGACTATGTTTTTAAATTTTTCTAAAAGAAGTTCAATTCTAATTTCACTGTTCCCAATAAACACTTTTATATTAATCCTTGTAATTTTTCAATCTTTACCTGACTCATGATTCCATTTATGTAAAGCAATGTAATCAGAGCTCATTCACACAATTATTTCAATGAATAATTATACAAATATTGATGCAGGGATTCTTGTTCACGGAGTAGAAGAATGAACTTCACAAACACTCAAGGTAAGAGAGCAAGGCAGAGGCTTTTATTTAGAGATAAAGTGAGAGGACAGAACTCCTGGCTCATGCCAGGAGGGGGCAAGGGAGGCCCGGGGTGGTGTGTTGTCTAGGCAGTTGAGAGACAAAAGGCTAGGGATGTACATCTGCTAAGTGGCCGCAAAATGTTTATTTTTGAAGAGACTCTAAGTTTCTTATTAGTCTTCCTGGTTATTTACAATAAATAGACTGCTTTGATTTCCTGTCAGGATAGTAGCTTCCTGGTCTGGGAGCATATCACTTAAGACTGCCTGCTTTGTTCCCAAGGTGGGCTGAGTTATTGTCTGTTTGTTAAAGAGTATGTTAAGAAACTTACTTTTTAACTAATTTGGTTTTAAAATGCAATCTTATGTTTAAGATGGAATGCTTCCTGATTTTACTACATTGTTTCTAGGCTTGCTTGTTAAATTTCCCAGGTTGTAAATCACTTGATTAGGGCTGGAGGAAGAAAAGCAGCACCTGGGTAAAGTCAGAAAAATAAGCTGCACCCCCCAGCAGGCCAAAGCAAATATCACAATGGATTATCTTGCTTTGTTTTTCCCAGAGGCCCTCACCCTACTCTGTCTAAACCCATGGTCCCTGTCTCAATACTATATAAATACATAAATAAAACAATGTATTCCCAGTTTTTCTTTTAAGGACAATACACTATTCTATCAAAAAGGTAAACATTTAAATTACTTCGATTTATCATGCTTATATTTTTATAGTTACAGATCCCTCTAATCTTTTATATAGAATTCATATTCATATAATGGAAAATAAATTCTTGATGGAGAAAATAAACTCATGCAGAGGGAGTGACAACAGCCCAAATATGGGTCTCTGAGTAGACTTGCAAAGTTACTGGCCACCTGCTTGCACATGGTCCCCACCTGCTTTTGGTTTGTGGAAGTCGTCAAAGTTTAATCATTTTTTTTTCTAGCTAATTCTTCCTCTGTGTCAATGTATATTCTCCTCAGAACCAGTAAAACCATTATTTGTTTTACAGCTTTTGATATCAGTAAATTCTTTAAAATTTATCACATATGTGTGCGTGTGTGTGTGTATATATATATGTATTTCAATTTTAAAAAGCTTTTCCTTAGGGAAGAGGGAAGATGACTGAAATGCATTAGAACAATGCCTAATGCAGGTGACAGAGTGAGTGGATGGCAGGACTGCGGTTGTTGTGGGCAGTGAGCAGGCCAGTTGTTTGCAAGGCAGCTTCTCCCCCTCTGACAGAAGCTGTGCCAGTTTAAATGATCTAAGTTTCTTAGACTGGGCTATACAATTACAAGGAGAAAAGTTACAAGTTAAAATAAATACCTGCCAGTGTCATCTCCTTTCAGAGTTAATAAACTTGGGGATTTTATAGGTACCCTAAAAAAATCCATGTGTACAAACTGTTGGAAAAAAGCTACAATGACCTGTTTTTTATTCATCTCAGGTGTTTTTGAAGTTATTGTGTAAAACATTCAATACTATTTTTCTCCTTAAAAAAGCAGACCTTTTCCTACAAATGGTATTTCCTGTAAGTAAGCATATTTCACAGATATTTCCTTAACATAAATGAATTAACTTTCTAACATTGTTTATTCTAGTAAAGTAAACATAACAAATGATTTACTATTTTTAAGTGTTCAGTTCCATGACATTAATTATATTCACATTATTGAATAACCATCACCATCATCCATCTCTAAAATGTTTTCTCTTTGCTAACTGAAGCTGTACCCATCTAACACTAATTCCCCATTGCCACCAGTCCCTGGCAACCATCAATTTACTTTCTGTCTCTGTAAATGTGAGCACTCTGGGGACCTCATGTAAGTGGAATCACACAGTATTTGCCCTTTCTGTACTGGCCTTATTTCACTTAGCATATTGTCTCCAAGTTTCATCTGTGTTGTAGCTTAAGTCAGAATTTCTCTCTAATTTTTAAAGGACCTATAGTTATCATGAAAATTAGCCTACATAACCCAGAGCAAATATAGGCTGCAGTATTTCTTTAAAACTCTGAGAAATAATGAAATAAAAAATGAGTTTATGCTTCCCCAAAATGCTAAAGACAGACTCTGAAATTTAGGTTACCAGCAAGGTGAAAAAGTAACGTTTTTCTTGGAGCTAGAGAAAAACGTCCAGGGAAAAAGCAAGAAATGAAGCCAGGGAAGGACAAAGAGATGAAACACATCCATCTATTGTGAAGAATTAAGCCACCAGCCCGGGGCACTTCATTTAGACCTCACAATGACCTTGATGGTTGTGCCTCTTCTCTCTGTTTCAAGGACGCTTGCCAGGCTGCTATTGTGTAAGGTCACCCATGGGTCAAGGGGAGGACCAAGAATCATTTGCAAATGAATGGATTGAATTTCTCATGTGCTTTTGAAAGGATAATAGGAAAATTATTTTCTAAGAGAAGAGAGGTAATTAGTATAAAATAGTGGTTGGAGTAATAATTTCCAACTGGAATTAAGAATATGTTATTTAAAATTAGGTACCTAGGAATAGGACTGTAATGACCAGATCCTCATTTGAGTTCTAAAGATTTTTGGCTCGTGATAAGAAACAGCTCTTTATGTTTCCTATAATCCTCCAATATGATGCAGTGAGTTTTGGTTTGTGAAAAGTCATCAAAATTTAATCATTTTTTTTTCTAGCTAATTCTTCCTTTGTGTCAATGTGGTGCTACATTCCTGGAGATGTTTAGGCAAGGAGAAAGAATTTGAATTGGCCTGCACGTCCTCCAGACTTTCAGCAGCTCTGGTCCAGCGATTCTCAAATGTAAGCGTGTATCAGAATCAGCCAGGCTCTTGGTTGTCCGGCCTGAATGCCATGTGCACACCACACACACTGCTGTGACAGACACCGTGTCTGATTCAGCACTGTGGTGGAGCAACTGAATTTGTGTTACCACATCCCGGATGATGCTGATGCTCCAGGACAAGAGACAGCCTTTGAGAAGCTCCATTCCTGTGACACTAAGGTCAGCAGAGGTAACAGCTTGAAACATAGGCCTTGTCCTTGAACAGCTACTACAAACTAAGTTAGTTAATTGAGTGAAATAATAACCGCAGTGTGACAAAACTTCAGTGAAAGTTTTGTGACTATGTACATTGTTTTACTTTTACTGCATTCGTGGAGTCTAGGCAAGAATTGGAGCTTTCAGATTGTCACAGGCAGAATATTATTAAAAGGCTTCATAATTACTGAATTTCATAAAAATGCAATGAATGTATCTGAAAAGAGGAAACTTGGAAAACACCTTTTAATAATAAAGGCTCACCCTCAATCACAGGTTTTGAAATTTCATGATTTAGGTAGGCAACCTCATTGGCAAACAGCTCAAACACACCAACTCCAGGTGCACTGGTGATAGAAGCGCGCTGGTGATAGTTTGTTCTGTTTTGGCCCTAATACACTGTGAGCAAATTTGTAAGGTTAAAGTATCTTAGAAGTTAATAAGCCAGTGATATTTGTAAAGGTTAACCTGTCTCTTGAAATCTCCTTTGGGTAGCAGGTGAATGTGTTGTGGTCACAGTTCATTCTCATCAACCATGAGAAGAGAGCAATCTAGAAGGGCCACATGGCCAGGGGTGGTCAGGATCTGGGCTTACTGAAATAGCAATGGTTGTAGATTCAAAATTAAGCTTACTCATTACCTAACATAAAGCTCTGAAATTCCTACTCTGTGGCCACCTTGTTCTTACCATGTCACACAGAATTAACCCTTAGGATACCCAGTAGCACAATATTTATTAAATGACATTTTATTTTATCCAACTTCCCCTGTTGTTATGGTAGCAGTCAAGCCAATGTCACTGGAGAAAAACAAAAGAGCAGTTTCTGAGGTTATGAAATTTTATGATGTTTGACATTGTGCAGAGAGGGAAGCAATGACTGGATGCACTCTTGTCTTTCCTGATCTTATCAGTAAAAGACTAGGGTCACCCAAAAACCAGTTAAATCCAGCAGACACAACTCAAATAATAAGATTTGAGTTATCTTGAGAATTATTTAGAGATTTGCTCCTTTTAATAAAAAACAGAAATGTCTTTGATTTTTCTATCTGATAATTCACTGGAAAATCTGAACATATGTCATATTTATGGTACATGATGTATTGGTAAAAACATTCTGCTAAGCTGTCCTCAACCATCTGGGTGCAAAACCACCTTCCAACTCCTGCTACTGAAACAGTGGAGTTTCTGGAAAGGATTTATATCTTTCATCTATTGGGTCCTTTCCTCAGGCCTAGGACAACACTATTAAGTAAATAGTTGCTCACTAAAAATTTGTCAAACTAAGTTATTTAATATATTAAGTATACCTTATAAACCTTGAGTGATAAAAAATATGAGTTTCTTAAAAATAGTTCAACTAATTTATATATCTAAATATAATAATATTTTTAAAGTAAACTTTATGCATCATGGGCTTATCAGTCCAGACATATAATTTCTGACATGATAAATATTTCAAGTGTATAGAGAGCTATCTTTGCTTTGATCTGTATAATTGGGTTTTAGCTAACACTTTTTAAATAGTGTAAGTCTAACCTGAAAATGTTATGGTTTTCTTTTGAAGTTCTATGAAGTTTCCTAATTCAAAGCACATCAGGATTAATTTACACATTAAGAAAACATATACATTTACTCCATTATCTGACAGACTGTCAAAGACACTGGCAAACATCATGCATTCATTATATGCACTGAAATGATCAAGCTGGGAACACACCACTTAAATGAAATGTTCCTTTTAACTCAATATATTTTTTTAAAGATTGAATTTTATTAATTATCATTATACAACTAAAAAATTCAGCATTTTCATTTCAATTTTTAATACTATGCAGTCTTAAATATTGATTGACGAGTCAGTTTCAATGTTTTTCTGGGAAAATCAGAACAGTAGTTTAATATTTTTCCTCCAAACTTATAAAAGTTTTAGTTTCATACCTTCTAAAATAGTAGCTTTACAAATATAAGTCCCATATAGCTTTGTGTGTGTGTGTGTGTGTGTGTGTGTGTGTGTGTGTGTGTGTGTGTGTGTGTATGTGTATAAAAAACTGATAAGCTTGGAAAACATTCCACTATTTTATTATAGGATTTTGACAAAGATTTTTATCGAAAGCGTTTTTGGAAATCTTTGTAATATATGTAAGACAGTACACACAATAGGAATTCATCATTTCTTCATTCTTTCAATAAAAAATACTTATTTCCCACTGTATTTCACCCACTGTAGTTGGTATAATTGGCATGTTCTGCCTACCTCCTAAAAATCCCAGAGGTTCTATGGGTTTATTGCAAACTTGAAGGGAGCTGTGGGGTCTCAGTATTGCATACCAGCCCTTATTTCCCAGCTGGTAATGGAGATGAAGAGAATTGCCCCCTCCTTAAGGGTCTTATTATCTTACAGATGTGAGGGAATCCATTGCACAGAGGTAATAAATGTATCATTATAGAGAAATTATGGAACACTAAATTCAGATAATAAAAGGTTAAAGATATAAATATTTGCAATAAGAGATTAACTTTCTATAAAGTTATATCTAGGATCAACATGCAGATCTGTGAAAAGGATGGAATCAGCAATCTACAATATCATTATCCAGAAGTTGACCTTGGGTACCACAACTGAGTGATGAAAATTTTAAAAGGCAAGACATTTTGAGTTAATGTCTGGAGTCTCTATTCTGTTCCATTGGTCTGTGGCTCTGTTCTTGTGCCAGTACCAAATTGTCTTGATTACTGTGGCTTTGTAGTAGAGCTTGAAGTTGGGGAGTGAGATCAACCCAACTTTTTTCTTCCTTCTCAGGATTGCTTTGGCTAGTCAGGGTCTTTGGTGTTTCCATATGAATTTTTGAAATGTCCTTTCTATGCAGTAAAGCAGAATTTTCAAGTATAACTTTCTGTGGTGGTGAAATTACTCTATAGTTTGTTTCACTACCTTGCATAACAGCTGCTAGCCTCATATGGCTACTCAATGCTTAAAACACAGGTAGCCCAACTTAGGAACTGAATTCTAATTTTGTTTTAATTTTAATTAGTTTAAATTTAAATTAAATAGCCACGGATACTGATAAAAAGTTTGGAGATGACACAGCTAAATGAAAAGAGACTCCATGCTCATGGATTAGAAGAATTAATGTTAAAATGGCCATATTGTCCAAAGCAATCTACAGATTTGATTCAGTCATTATCAAAATACTAGTAACATTTTTCCAGAACTGGAGCAAATAATTCCAAAATTTGTATGGAACCACAAAAATACCTTGAATTTCCAAAGCATTTTGAGAAAGAAGAACAAAGCTGGGGGTATCACCCCTAATTTCAAACTATACTACAAAGTTACAGCAATCAAAACAATATGGTACTGGTATTTACCCATGGAACAAAATAGAGAGCCCAGAAATAAACCCACTCTTATGTGGTCAGTTAACTTATGACAAAAGAGGCAAGAATATACAATGGGGAAAAGAAAATCCCTTTAATAAATAGTGTTGGGAAAACTGGATGACTACATGCAAAAGAATGAAACTGGATCACTGTTTTACCATACATAAAAATATACTCAGAATGGATTAAAGACCTAAATTTAAGATCTGAAATCATAAAACTCCTGGAAAAAAAACATAATACACTCTTGACCATCAATCAGCATTAGTAATTTTTGTTGGGATATATCTCCCCCATAAAAGAAAATAAAAGCAAAAATAACCAAGTGGAACTACATCAAACTAAAAGCTTCTGCACAGCAAAGGATATCATTAACAAAACAAAAAGGCAATGTACTTTATGGGAGAACATATCAGCAAATGATATATCTGATAAGGGTTGAGTATATAATACCCAAAATATATAAAGAACTTATACAACTCAATGCCAAAAAAAAAATCTGATTAAAAAGTGGCCAGAGGACTTGAATAGACATTTTTCTAAAGAAGATGTACAGATGGCCAACAGGCACATGAAAAGTTGCTCAACATTGCTAACATCAGGGAAATGCAAATCAAAACCAGAATGAGATATCACCTCACATCAGAGTGGCTAGTACCAGAAAGACAAGAAATAAGAAATTTTGGTATGTATGTTGGTTGATAAGAGGATGCAGAGTAAAGGGAATCCTAATATACTCCTAGTGGTCTTGTAAATTGGTGTATCCACTATAGTAAGCTGTATAGAGGTTTCTCAAAAATACTAAAAATAGAAATGCCATACAATTCAGCAATTCCACTTCTGGGAATTCATCCAAAGAAAACAAAATCATTAATTACAAAAGACATGTACACCCCTATGTTTATTGCAGTGTTATTTACAATAGCCAGGATATGGAAGCAACCAAAGTGTCATCAATAGATGAATGGATTAAAAATGGGTAAATATATACAAAAAAATAATAATAAAATCTTGCCATTTGCAACAACATGAATGAACCTAGAGGGTATTATGCTAAGTGAAATAAATCAGGCAGAGGAAGACAAATCCCATATGACTTCATTTATATGTGGAATCTAAAAACCAAAACAAGCAAAATAGAAATAGACTCAGAGACACAGAGAACAGACTGGTGGTTGCCATAGGGGAGGGAGGTGGGAGGAGGAGTGAAATAGATGAAGAGAAAAATAATGAGAATGTTTGCTCTCTTGATCTGGATAATGGATAATGATTATTATACAAATGTATACATAGGTTGCAATTCATCAAATTCATCAAGCTGTACACTAAGATTTGTGCATTTTATTGTCTGTTCTTCAAAACTAACAAGTTGTTTCAAAATAAAGTTAAAAAAGAAAGTACCTTGGACTTAAAAAAAATCTTGATACCACTGTTTATTTGATTATAAAATGTAGATGTTTTTTCTCTATTCTAGAACAAGTTGAAAATATATATATATATATATGTATATATATATATATATATATATGTATGTAGCTATGTATGGCTAATGTCTACTGTATTGAATAGTGCAACTCTAGAAAAGAAAGGAGCTTTTTTCCTTTAAATATGGCTTTAAAAATAAGGTGTTTATTAGCATAATATTAGCATGTGGTGAGATAGATAGTTTGCCTACTGGATGATGGGGAGTAGTGATAAATCTATTATGACAATCATATGAAACAACACAATATCCACGAGAAAGGATAAATCCAAATTCCTCCTGTTAGCCAAAGCAGATCTTGCCTAAGCCTTGAAGAGTCTTGCAGGATGATATGAAGACCCTAACAGGCTCACATTATTCATAATTCCCCAAAGGTTTTGGAGAGCAGAAGTCTGCATTTTTTGAACACACTTGGATGACCGAGCGACATTGTGGAGACAGTCCACAGGGTGGTCTTGATATAATTTCTGTCAAGGGTGCTCAGCAGATTAGAAAATTCAAATTAGCTATAGGGAGCTTCCCCCATTTCCAGTGAGCTTTAAAAACCTAAAAAGCCAACTATTTACATAACTACTGCAACTATACTTTAAGGGTCATCCACACCCATATGCTAATATACACCTATGTCCCTAGCATCACCATTATTAAGACATAAAACATTTGCATCATACCTAATGTTCCCTTGTGCCTCTTTGAAATCAACCCCTCCTCCTCACCCCCAAGCAAACACTGATCTTCTTTCTGTCCATATGGGTTAGTTTTACCTATTCTGGAAATTTGCATAAATGAAATCATTGTTTGTGATCTTTTGTGTCTGACTTCTTTAAATAAGCATTATGTTTTGAGATTCATCCCTGTGTATGTGTATCAGAACTTAATCCCTATGTATCACTGAATAGTGTTCTATTTCGTGATTATGCCACAGTTTACTTGTTCACCTACTGAAGAACATTTGCTTTGTTTCCAGTTCTGGATTATTATGTAAAATGCTTTTACAAATACTCTGCAAGCATGCATACACTCACCTGTGTGATTTCAATTATCTTTAGTTGAATTTCTGGGTTGCACAGAAAAAAAAATGTATTTTATGTTGGAAAGTGTGCCAGTAAATGAGGCAATTTCTGGTTATTTGGGAGGTAATTTAATATTCTATCCAATAACTCTTGATGCTTTCGTTTTTAGGGACTTTTATCTCTCCTCACAGAAGTATTTTTTACATTCTATTATCATGGTCTTCACTAATGGTTTATTTTACCAGCACTTTAAACAAGTGCTGACTGAAATCTGTTATGGATGTAGATGCAATATAAAATAATGAAACTGAAACCAAAGTTCCAGGTTTATGCTGCTTACAGTTTTTTATCCTTTGTATTGATAAGACAAAAATTACCTTTATTTGTAGGATATGCATTTAAGAAATTTTAGTAATAATTCCTAGTTTATGAAATATTTTCACAAATCTCACATAATTTCCTTAGCAAATAATGTCATTTTATCCATTTTATTACATCAATTTATTATATCAATTATATATGTATTCATTTTATTAATACAACCAGTTCATTTTCTAGCAAAATGTAACATATTAAATGCTATGCCTTTAATTACAAAGATTTGATGGAAAGCTAGCATTTTCAACACAAAGACCTTGAACAATGTCACATGTTGGCATTGTAAATTTGCTTTCCCCTTTTCTACAAAGAAGTCATAGATGACCACCCTGGAGAGAGTGGATTATCTCAGGAGATTCAGGAAAGATGATTAAGTGACTTGATGAGAATTCTCCAGGCCATGCGAGTGACAGCAATCTCGGTTGTTTATTGCAAAGCCCCCTACTTCCTGGCAGCTGGCTAATTTTTACTCAAAGATGCCTGTTTTATCATGGCTCCCATCTTTAAATGACATCATATTCAAATGCTTGGTATTAGAGACAAGAAAGAGACGATTCAGCTGCCAAAAATTTGAAAACATTTCAAAGGCAAACACATTCTGTACAAACCATCAAGTAAACAAAATTGCCTGTCCTGCTGGAGAATCAGCAACCCATTCTCCACCTACCTTCCGATGCAGGTAGAGTCATGGTCACTTTTTCAATGTTTCCTGTCTTTGGTTTTCCTCAGGGGTTTCAGTCAGGAAATAAGGTGCATTGGCTTCTATTTCTCATTTATATGTGGGCCTTTCTTCACAAAATAGATTTTCAAAGTTTTAAAGTTAATTATTAAAATGCAAAATTCCAATTTTGAGCTCTCTTCTACCAGTGGAAGGAATGCTGCAGATCTGAAGACTTTATGTTGCACAAGTGCCTTGACTTGGTTTATATAAAAGATTATTTTATTTTCTCTTCTTCTTTATATTTGTGTTCAACTTTGTCTTATTATTATTGTTCACAAAGAGCTAGTTCTGTAAGAGTCTGTGGAAAAGCAGCAGACAAGCACAGGAAACTTGGTCCCTGAGTCGGAACAGAGCCAAAACTTTGTATACTGCTGGTAGTCTCTCTGAAGGTCTCATTCCCAAAATAGCAGATTGCTTAAATTCATGCCATCCCAAATGAAACTGTAATTTATATCCTCCTATTTAAGAGTTGAGCTGAATTGCAGTGACTGATTGGCATAATGAGATATCACATAAACAATTAAGTATGCATTAAACTTTTTGAAGTTTCTTGTTGGAATGTTGGAGCCTGATAGATCCTTAAAAAGCTTATTGGCCCTGGGAACTGTGCTACAAAAGGCGAATGCAGCAACAGGCTGTAAATCAGGGTACCACGAATAAAATGGATATCCGCACATAGTCACTTAATCCACCTGAAGGGTTTAGATGGTAATTCCCTTATCTTTCTAACATTGATTCTCAGGCATTGGTTGCTTGATGACTATAAAGCAATAAATTCTGCCTTCTTCCAATCCTTTCTTTTTAAATAAAATATTTTTACTGTTGTAAAATACACATAGTATAAACTTTATCATTTTAACCATTGTCGAGTGTACAGATCAATGGTATTAAGTATATTCATATTGTTCAACTGTCATCACCATCCAGCTCCAGAAGTCTTCATCTTGCAGAACTGAAACTGTGTAACTATCAAGCAGTAATTATCCATTCCCCCTTCCCTACAGTCTTTGGCAACCACCATTCTATTTTCTGTTTCTATGAATTTGACTATTATAGGTACTTCATATGAGTGGAAGCATCAGCATTTGTCTTATTTCTTATTTCACTTAATATAATGTCCTCAAAGTTCATCCATGTTGCAACATAAGTCAGAATGCCCTTCCTTTTTAAAGGCTGAATAATAATCCACATACCACAATTTGCTTATTCATTTATCTGTTGATTGACAATTGGATTGCTTTCAAACTTTTGGCTATTCTTAATAATGCTGAAATGTTTATAGCTATACATTTCCTCCTTGATGCTGCTTTCACAGTGTCCCATAAGTTTTGGTGTGTGTGTTTTCATTTTCACTTTCACTAATTTCCTTGGTGATTCCTGTTTGATCCATTGATTAATTACAACTGTGGTATAATATCAACAACTTTATAAGTTTTCTAGTTTTCCTTCTGTTATTGATTTCTTAGTACATCCTATTATAACCAGAAAAGATACTTCATATGATATAGCTCTTTTAAAGTCTATTAAGACTTAATTTTTCACCTAACATATAGTCTGGAGACCTGAAACATGCCTAATTTGCATTTGATAATAAAGTGTAAACTGTTGTTGTTGGTTAGAGTGTTCCATAGAACCTGTTAGACCTAGTTGTTTTATTTTGTGTTCTTCCATTATTGAGAGCAGGATCTTAAAGCTTCCAACTATTACTACAGAAATGTCTGTTTCTCTATTTGTTTTATTTTTATTTCATACATTTTGATGGTTTATTGTGTAATTATTAATTACATATTCTTGCTGTAATGTCTTTTATAAATAATATCCTTCTTTGTCTCTTGTAAACATTTTTTATTTAAAGTCTATTTTTCACTGTATTAGTGTAGCCACTCTACTCTCTTTTGTAACTATTTGCATGGAATATCTTTATACATTCTTTCACTTTAAATATATTTATGTCTTTGGATCTAAAGTGAGTGTCTTGCTGACAGCAATATAATTGAATCACATTTTTTAATTCATTCTGCCATGATCTTTTGATTGGAAAATTTAATCCATTTACATTTAATTACCGATGAAGAGGAACTTCTATCATTTTTCTATTTGTTTTCTATATGCCTTATATATTTTTTGCTCTTCATTTCCTGCTTTATTACCTTCTTTTGTGGTTATCTGATATTTTGCAGTGAATTCAATTCCCTCCTCATTTCCTTTTTTGAAATTCGACAGCTATTTTTTTCTGATTACCATGGAGATTAAATACAATATTCTAAAGCTATAACACTCTAATTTGAATTTTTATCAGTTAAACTTCAATAACAAAAAAAAAACCTTTACTCCTTTACAGTTCTGTCCCCATTCCCTTTTAGTTATTGATATCACAAAATCACATCTTTATACATGGTGTGTCTAAAAAAATAACTTAAAAGTTTTTATGCATTGTCTCTTAGATTATTTAGAAAACAAAAAATTATGAAGTTATAAACCAAAGTCACAGATTTTCAACTAACAACATTTTTTAAGAAATGCTTTAGTCTTGAGGTTCAACATATGCAAGTCAACAGATGATATACTACATCTATAGAATAAAAGAAAAAAATCGTATGATCATTTCAATAGAAATCCTTCAAGAAAAGGATTTGACAATATTCAATATACTTTCATAATAAAGAATTTTAACAACTTGGTTTAGAAGGAACATAACTCAATAACAAAGACCATAACTGACCAATCATATTCACTGGGGAAAGGTTAAAAACTTTCCCTCAGAGGTCAGGAACAAGAAAAGCGTACCCATTCTTAACATTCTTATCAACATAGTACAGAAGTCCTAGACAAGTCAGATAAGAAAAATATATCATGATGACATGATCTGACATACAGAAAAATACTAGATTCCACCCAAATAATGTTTAGAATAAATTCAGTAAAACTTCAGGATACAAATCAACATACAAAAATTGGTTGTATATCTGTATACTAACAATGAATATATGGAAAAGAAATAATCCCATTTACAGTAACAACAAAATGATAAAATACTTATCAATAAATTTAACCAAGGAAATGAAAGACTTACACCTCAAAAATATAAGACTTTGATGAAAAAAACTGAAGATGCAAACAAATAGAAAGCTATTCTTTGCTCCTGGATTAGAAGAATTAAATTATTAAAAATAGACCTATTACCCAAAGATATCTATATATTTAAAGCAATCTCTACCAAAATTCCAGTGGCATTTTCTCACAGAAATAGAAAAAAACAGTCCTAAAATTCATACAGAACCGCAAAAGATTCCACATGGCCAAAGCAATCTTGAGCAAGAAGAACAAAGCTGGAAGCATCACACTTACCAACTTCAAATTATATTATGAAGCTATCACATTCAAAGCAGTATTATGCTATCATAAAAACAGACATGTAGACAATGGAATAGAATTGATAGTTTAGAAGTAAACCCATGCATATATGGTCAACTAATACTTGAAAAGGGAGCCAAGAGTAGTCATTGGAGAAATTATGGAAAAGTGTTGGTAAAAAACTGTATATTCACAGGCAAAAGAATGAAATTGGACCCCTATCTTATATAATTTACAAAAATTAATTCAAAACTGATTAAGAACTTTAACGTAATACCTGAAACTGTAAAAAGTATAGGAGAAAACTTAGGGAAGAAATACCTTGTCATTGGTCTTGGAAATAATTTTGGATATGACACCAAAAGCACAAGCTAAATGCAAAAATCAGTCAAGTGGGACTATATCAACTAAAATGTTTCTGTACAGCAAAAGAAATAATCAATAGAATGAAGAGGCAACCTACAGAATGGAAGAAAATATTTGTGAACCAGGTATCTGATAAAGATATATGATATCTAAAATATATAAGGAACTCATACAAGACAATGGCAAGAAAAAAAATCTGATCCAAAAATCGACAGACAACTTAGACATTTCTCCAAAGAAGACATACAAGTATGTGAAAATGTGCTCAATATCAGTAATCAGGGAAATGCAAATAAAAACCACAATGAATATCATCCCACAATGGTTAGAATGGCAATTATCAAATGACAAGAGATAATAAATGCTGGCAAGGATGTGGAGAAAATGGAACTCTTTTACTGCTGGCTAGAAGGGAAATTGGTATAGCCACAATGGAAAACAATATGACGGTTCCTCAAAAATTTAATAATAAAGTACCATATGACCCAGCAATCTCCCTTCTATGTATATATTTAAAGGAAATAGACTCACTCACTTAGAGATTTCTGCACTCTTATGTTCATTAGTCACAATAGTCAACACATGGAAACAATATACATGTCCAATGACAGATGAATGAATAAAGAATATGTGATAAATAAAAAATGTGGAATATTATTCAGCTTTTAATAATGCTGCCATTTGCAACATGGGTAGACCCTGAGAGCATTACGCTAAGGGAAATAAATCAGAGAAAAACAAATAATGTATGATCTTATTTATATGTGGAATCTAAGAAAACTGCAATTCTTAGGAAAAGAGTAGAATGGTGGTTGCTGGAGTTGAGGGGTGGAGGAAATGGGGAGATGATGATTAAAAGGTACAAACTTCCTATTATAAAAGGAGTAAGTTCTGGAGATCTAAGGCACAGCATGCAATTTTAGTCAACTATATTGTACTGTATACTCAAAAGCTAACATAAAAGTAGAATTTTAACATCTCAGCATAATAACAATAATGAATTGGTAATTATGTGGTAAAGAATGTGTTAACTAAGCTTATTTTGGGGAACACTTTGCAATGTATATAATGTATCAAATCATCCCACTTTACACCTCAAACATACAGAATGTTATATGTCAATTATATCTCAGTAGAGTTGGAAAAATATAAAAAAGACAGTAACTATGTGAAGCAATGCTTATATTGATCTGCTGCTTGTGGTTACTTCACAGTATATCAAATCAGCAAGTTGTATACCATATACACATCTGTATATATATACGTATTTTTTTTCTTAAACATAGTTGACTATACTTCAATAAGGCTGTAAAAAAACACATGTAAACATGTATTAGTGTCTTAAATTATGAAGAAAAGAAATTGCAGTACAAACTTAAGTTAAAATAATACTAGCTTTTCTAATTGCCCATGTATTTACCTTTATTGAGATCTTTATTTCTACATATGGGTTCCAGTTATTGTCCAGTGTCCTTCCATTTCAACTTGCTGGAGACCCTTTAGCATTATTTGCTGGTGATAATGAACTCCCTCAGTTTTTTGTTTATCTGGAAATTATCTTAATCTCTCCCTCACTTTTGAAGGACAATTCTGACAGAAATAGAATTCTTGTTTAACAGTGTTTTTTTTCAGCCCCTTGAATGTATCAGCTCACTGCCTTCTAGCCTTCATCAAAATTTCTGATGATATATTGGCAAATAATCTTATTGAGATTTCCTTGTATTTGAAAAGTTGCTTCTCTCTTGCTGCTTTCAAGATGCTCTTTGTCTTTGTCTTTTGACAGTTTGATTATAACAGTTCTTCCTACTTGGAGACTGTCTAGCTATTGGATATTTATTTTCAAGTCTTTCATCAAATTTGGGGAGTTTGCAGCCATTACTTCTTTGACTAGCCCCTTTCTCTCTCTCTTTTTCTTCTGGAATTGTCTGATGGTATCTCACAGGTACCTTAGGCTCTGCTCCTTTTTCTTTATCTTTTGTTCTCTTTGTTCTTCAGACTCAATACTTTCCATTATCCTATTTTCAAGTTTGTGGATTCTTCTGGGCCACAAATATGCCTTTGAATCCTTCTAGGTCATTTTTTTATTTCAAGTTATGTATTTCCAGCTCTAGAATTTCAGGTTATTTCTTCTGTTTTCTATCTACAGGTATTTCTTTCCATTTTGTTCATATATATATATATTTCAAGTTATGTATTTCCAGCTCTAGAATTTCAGGTTATTTCTTCTGTTTTCTATCTACAGGTATTTCTTTCCATTTTGTTCATAAATATATATATATTTATCCTACATCTTCACATCTTCCTTTAGTTCTTTGAGCATCTTTAAGAGTCTTGTTTTAAAGTCTCTGTCTAGGAAGTCTGCCATGTGGCCTTTCTCATGGATGGTTTCTGTTAACATTTTTTTCCTTTGCATGAACCATACTTTTATGTTTCTTTGTATGCCTTGTGATTTTTTTTGTTGAATATTGGACATTTGAATCAAATAATTTGGTAAAATATAGGAATTTCCCATTTTGGTTTTGGTTTTTGCACTTTTGTAGGCTATATTTATTCTGGAAATCAGTTTGAGGTGTAAACTTAAGGCCTCAGGACTTTTATGAACCTGTGTCTTTCCCTAGACATGTGTAATGACTTTCTAAATTTCCCTGTGGTTTTGTTACTTTTAAATATCCTATACTTGAAATACATGGCTCTTTTATAAGTAAAAAAGCAGGGAAAGGGAAGAAATAAAAGAAAAGAGAAGGGAAGGGGAAAGTGCCAGTTTAATCTCCTGTAAGTCACTTCAGCATAACTGGGGTAAGATTTGCAACAGCAGGAAAAGGGATGTGACTGGTTGCCCAGCCCTGTGCTTGTGCTCCATGATCAGAAGCCCAATCATCAGTCAGACCCAGATCCCTGGTATTTGGAGAACACGGTCTTTATTGCCCACCCTGGCTACTGCAAGATGTACACAGTTGCTCCAGGAACTTGAATGACTGCTCACCATGGGGCTGAGGAACAGGGGAATGGTTACTATGCTGAACTAATGCTGAAATTGACTTAAATGAACTATGATTTCTGTTAAAGCCTTATCCCAGAAGTTGCAAGCCTTCTAATCAATCCCAGCATTCCTAAGTAGTTACATCACACTGACTCCACTAGTGCAGTTGTCATCTAGGTGGGGAGACAGATTCCTGTGCCTCCACCTTCTCCTTCTTCCCAGGATACTCCCATGCTTGTTTTCTTCTTCAAGTGTCTTTATCTTTGGTTCTGAACCCAAATCTAGTCTTCATATACTGATTGCATGCTCCCTTTGCTTGGTGCCTATGTTTTGGACTGGGTGCTGATTTCGATTATCTCACCATAGTGAATCAATGAGAGCAGACAAATACTTTCTGTCATGCGGATGATGAGAATGGATTCTCTTTCCCAGTACTTTATTATTGTTTTTTTTGTCTACAGATTTCTAGCATGTCTTTTATGCATCATATAAAATAGAAGAAAACTCAACCAGTTCTTTCTCAAGTCTAGTCAGTAATAAACATATGAAAGGTGGGGAAAACAAATGTAGCTCTGCAAAATGAATAAAAATTAAGCAGAGACTCCAGATGAATTGCAAAGGCCTTTGAAGGAATTCTCATACCTTTGAAACACTTTTTAAACATACATTACCATCTCTAGTCCCTTTTCCTATAGATCTTGAAGAAAGTATCATAGGTCATAGATATTACTTATATTTCTTTATTTTTACTAGGTTTGGTAGAAGATTCCATTAAGAAGCAGATAGTTAATTCAACAATATTTACTGCTTTCCTACTGTGTGCCAAGACCTCTTCTACCTTCTGCTAGGAATATAATAATGTCTCATAGACTACCTTAGTCAGAGCCATTCAGAGAAGAGTGATAGGACATGTACGCATGTGTGTGGGGTTAAGAACTCTAATGCAATATGCATTATATGCTATATATATATATATATATATACACACACACACACACGCACACACATACACACATATATCATTCTCTTCATGTGTAATATATTATTTATGTGATACATATATATATACAATGAAGGGAAGGGGATTATATATATAAATATCTCATATATATAAATATGAATATATATATATCTCACATGATATGATTGTGGGGTATGAAAAATTCAGACTCTGTGGGAGCAGGCTGGGACACTGGAGACTTTGTAAAGAGTTGATGTTACAGTTTTAAGTCTGAATTACACAGATTGACAGGATGGAAACATTAGCAGGGTTTCTGGGCTGCAGCTTTGAGTCCTTCCCATGGAACCTTAGTCTTTACTCTTAAGTGCTTAAAGTGATTGGATAAGGTCCATGCATTTTATGAAGGCAATCTCCTTTACCAGCAGTCTTCTGATTGTAAGGTCAATCACATCTATAATGTACCTTCAAAACAAAATCTAGATTGGAGCTCGACCAAATCTGCCTATCATAGCCTAGCCAAGTTGACAAATAAAATTAACACAGCAATCATCAGAAAGACCCATGACATTGTTTTAATGGAGTGATACTTTAATAATATTTTAATAATATTATAATATAATATTACGAAGACAAAGATATGAAGAGATAGAGGAAATATTCGGAATGTTTATAATTTGTGTGCCTAGGAGAAATCTGCATGGTCTTCATTGTGCTACTTTTGCAACTTTTCTCAGGATAGGTTTGAATTTTTTAGCATAACATTTTTGGGGAAATACATTTTGAGTAAATGTAAAGTATCATTTCTACAATGATATATCTGTACATGCATCCAACACTGACTAGTCCATTCTATTGGAAATGGGGTATAGATAGCAGAAATCCTCCCAGAAGAGTTTTGTCTTGCAACACAAATAGTCCTGGGACAGACAAACAGGAGTGGCTGAAGGAGATAGAAATGGCCTTTGTCATACGGTCATGCTGAGCAATGGTTTCAGAGCATAAAACGCCCAGTTCCTACAAGAAAAAGTAGCAGTCTATCATGTCAAGATGTAAATACTGCTTGCCAAGCATGTGTGTTTTATCACCATTCACTGCAGTATATATATTACAAGTTCTTGTAGGAATAAAGGAAATAGGGAGAGTAGAAAAAATAGCAGTGTTCCAATGACATTTTCTGGAATAATATGTCAGGAGGGGAGAAAAAGTTGATCAAGAGTGTAAACAAAATTCTTGAAGGAAGCTGCCATACTTTCTTCAAATTGGTTACCATTTAAATTCCCACATTTTGTACCTCTTTTAATAGTATGATGAGTACAAGTTTTCTCGTGGAGAGAATATCAAAGTGTATGGAAAGTGTAGACTCTAGCCAAATATGTTTGTGGTTGTTTTAAAACACAAACAGCAGCTTGTAATCTATAATAAAGTTGAATCTGATGGCCATGTGTGGGTCATGCACATTTTCAGTTTGGTCTATTCAGTGCATTTATTCAGTATTATTTATTTCCAAGCACTAGGTATTTCCTTGAAACTGAGACTTAGTGAATAAGGGATAGCAATGGTAGAATCTCAAGAGTCAGTGAAAAATGTCTAATCTAGTCTACAATTTTTAGAAAGTTAATGCAAATTTGGGTGACTCTAAACATACAAAGAGAAGAAGTCATATTTGAAATACTATATTTAATGAAGATATTTATTGAATGCAAGGATAAAATATACTTAGAATAGAAACTACCTGGTAAACAATGCATTGTGTAATAAATCAAATAATATCAGGAATAAATATCCATCTCTGAATGAAGTGAGAGAATTATATTGTTAAAGGGGAAGTCTTCCCATTTTAAGTCATTAGGGTTAGTTGAAAAGACCATCCTTACATGGAACCCACTGATACATTTGAGAAGAAAACTACAAAAGTCACAGAAAATGTAAAAATTTCAGAAGTGTAATTTTTAAAGAAAACGCATCTCAATCATTTTCGCAACTACAAAACAGGACTTTTCTGGAAAAAAATGTCTCAATTACAAAAAAAATCAACAGAATTTTAGAAGTGATAATTTATTTTCCTTCTATATAAGTACAATATTCTTTATATATGGCTTCTAGAGGAATGTATTTTACTTTCACACTGCTCAACATTTTTATTTAAAATTATTCTTCTGCCTCTTAATGACTGAATAATTCTCATTTTCTGTCATCATGTTCCAGAGTTCTCATACTGAACTGAAACATTTCTCTCCATTAAACCATGAAAGATCCTTTATTAAGAAAATATAATTATTTTTGACTAGTCTAAGAGAACTTCCTGCTTTAGGATGGTATATAACATTGTAACAACAGTTTGTCATCTGCAAAGTGTCATGATTGCCAATTAATTTCTCACCTAAGGGATGGACCAAATGAACGTGTCTTGAGAAAAGCTTTCGTTTGATGGCTTATCAGTGTCAATTCTCTCTACACTATGGACCACTATCACCCATTTGGGAGAGATGGTACTGCTGTTTGTTAAACACACACACACACACACACACATGAACACACACACTGTAGCCAATGAAGCCTTATTATATAGGAATTCAAAAGTATCAAGCTATTTAAATTACTGCCTTTTTCACTTTGATTAATTATTTATGTTTCATTGCATCTGCTTATTTTCTCTATTACTATTTCATTTACAAGCAATCTAGCAGGTAAGAATATTATACTTCCATGAGTTTTACCTTAGGCAATGTAACAGCTGTTTTATAAGCTGTTCTTCTCAGCCTTTTTGAGTATCTGAATATCATAAAATATCAAATTCATTGTTAGTCATTTTCTGTTTACAACATAACTGAACTATGGTTATAAAGCCTAAAGGTAAACCTTCTTAAATATAAAGTGGAGGTAATTTTAATTTAAATTAAATATAAAATGGAAGAGCAAAAAATGTATTTTGCTCTAAATAGTAAAAATGCTTTCATAAGGGAAAGATGAAAATTCAAAACTTATGCTGGATAAATGTTTTATATATCAGACACAGCATAGTATAGGGGCAAGGACCCAGATTCTAGAGCCAGACTGGACAAATTCAACTCCCAGATCTGTTTCCTGATCTTTCTGATTTGGAGCAAGTTGCAGAATTTCTCTGAGGCTCAGTTTTATTGTTGGGTTGTTAAAAGGAATCATTTAGTTAATATTTAAAAATTTCGTAGAAAGCTGACTGGCACAGTGCTATGTTATTGTTGATTAGAACTGTCTAGTGCTAAATTTAAAGAGTTATCATTAAATTAATTTTGGCTCCTATGGAAGCTCATTCTGACTCCCAACTTTCAACAGCTCTGTTTTGATAGCCTTGACATTTGAAAATACAATGATACTTCAATAAAAATTTTTAAAAATTAAAAAAATGCAAATCTCCAAAAATGAAATTAAAATTTTAAATAATGATTATGGTAATGAGTATGGTAGTTCTTACAACCTAGATGTAATCAATGAAAAAAATGAAAATGTTTATGCCAAAGGTGCACATCTTGGGTTTCCATGCAATGCTGAGAAGAAATTAAGAGTATGAGAAAATGGTTGCAAAGAATTTGTTGAAGATGAAACCTTCAAATAAAGTACATTTCTGGCAGTGTGGGTTCTTCTAGGTAGCTAGAAAGCTCTCATAGAAGATGTAACTAAAACGACAGAGCAAGTATAAATAAAATATTCACCATAATTGGGTTTGATAGGGAGCCTCAAAAGGCCACTCCCTTAGTGAAATGGTGTGCTGTTTCTATGAGCCTCAACAAATACTAACATCACAACAAAATTTTGAACAACAAAATCAAAGTCCAGAAGAGTAAATACAATACAGAATGATTCAAAGTTCTAAAACAATATATGCTTTAAGGAAATTTAAACATATAGATAAGACATTAAGAAAAGCAAGGGATTTTTTAAGCCTGCATATTTTACTATAAATGTGTTTGATTCAGTGCCTTGCATTTTTTACATGATGTGTTTTGTAAAATAATGCCAGTATTATGTTTAAGAATATTTTGTAAGCTTCATGTTTATTTCAAGAACATGTGTTGTATTGATTGCATGATCGTTTGACCATACATATGGACACAGGTTTTTGTTTTGTTTTGCCTTGTTATGCTCATTTTTTAAAAGGAAATTTAAAAAATATGAGAATATGTTTAGATTGATAAAAAGTTGTAAGGATACCCCACACCCAATCTCCGCTATTGTTAGTATCATATATTACTCTCATGCATTTGTCATAATAAACAATATTGTTGCATTATTATAAACTAAAGTTCATACTTTATTCAGTTTTCCTTAGTTTTTAACCTAATATACTTTTCTGCTCTAAGATCCCATCTAAGATACCATATTTCATTCATTCTCCATATCTCCTTAAACTCCTCTAAACTGTGACCATTTCTCAGACTTTCTCTGTTTCAGTAACATAACAGTTTTTAGTAGTATGGGTCAGATATTTTGCAGATTGTCCTCAAATTGAGATTTTGCCGTTGTCACGGCCGCCTGGCTGGGATGATGTTCGTCAGCCGTCCTCGCTCTGAAGTCCCTCCTCCTCACCTTCTTTTCCATACCACACCTTATTAAATGAAGTCATTATGTTTGGCTCACACTTAAAAATGAGGAATTATACCGTGCCTCCTTGAAAATGGAACATCCAAGAGTTACACAGAATTTTGAACAAGAGATTTGTCTCTTCCATTTATTTATTTATTCAGTCAGTATTTATATCAGTATGTACATATGTATACTTGTTTTACATTTTGTTTATACTACATCATTGTGTTGATTAAATTTTTCCATCTTTTGCCACCGGGAGCTCTTCCAGTTGGATCTTTCTGACATATCCCCATCATTTTCTTTTCTTTTTCGGGTACTTTCTTGCTTTCTGGCTTGATAAGATGCTCCACACATCTTGTTCAAATGTGGCCACAATGGGGTGTTCCACAAGTGCCATCTGAATTTCATCTGAATGTTCTCTAATCTGGGGTATATAATCTATTCAAAGGAAAACATAATAAGGCAAAAACTTAAAAACTTTGGGATCATTCAGAATAGAGTTCAAATTCTGGCCTGACTACTGCTTATGTGTGGGCTTAGGCAAGTTACCTCTCCTTTCTTAATTTCAAAAACACCATATGATCTTTCCCCAGATTTGGAACATAAATAAAAATGGCTATGGTAAGAATTTAAATTCAACATGTGATTTTTCTCGACCTAAAATTTCATTTGAAGAATAAACTGAAAGATATTCATACATTTTAACATCACTGAAATATTAGAGTGCTAAACTTAGACTTGTTTTAGAGAAGCATGAATCATAATTTTTATTTAAATTAAGAAATCTTAACTAAATCCAAATAATTGATTGATCCTAATTATATATTAGGTAGTATATTTTAATCGATACATGAATAAAAATGTTATTGGCTGATAAATCTACAACAAGGGAAGGATGAGGGCATGCCATTAAGGACAAAGTGACAGATTCAGAGAGGAGAAATAACATCCGGGCCCTTCTCTAAGTTTAACCATAAATGTTTGTTTGACATTGACCTTGTCATTGTTATTTTCAATTTTAATTTATTCATCTATAAAACAAAGATGATATGTGATACCTTGGTATCTCTTGCAATGGGAATTCAAGATGAAGCACTATTCAAAAATGACAGTACTTTTTGTTTTTATAATATGTCAGGAAATTTAACTTTAACTCTTTTTGATGCAAATATTACTCTAATTTATATGGCATTCTTCTTCCTAAATTATCCCTCTTATTGACTGGGGGTTTACATCTTTTCAATATTTTTCTCAATCTAGAATTGAAACATGTAAAACTGTCATGTTTCTTCACCCTTCCTTTTAATGTAATCAAGTTAATTTACAGATTTTTTTTCAAAATAATGATATATTCCACCCACATGCACAATTGACACAGTTTATGAACTATTCCTATATGAATATTTAAAAGAATAAACATTCAACTAATATTTTATTAATTTAAGACATTTATTGAAACCTTGCTAAATATCTGTCACTGTTCTGTGTATTGAGCATCCCACAGTGAATGAGGATGAGAAAATTTCTGCTAAATGGGGCTATTTGTTAGAGTAAGTAAATAAAGAAAATAATTAAATCAGATTTTGTGTAATAAAAAATATTAAATGTAAGAAGAATGAAGTAGCATAAGGAGATAGAGACTGTCCCAGAGGGGAGTGCTTTGTCCTCAGTGGCAGTGGCCTTGGTAACCCTCAGATCCTGGGACCCAGCTGGGGCCTGGTGGCGTTTCTGACAGGTGCGGGGCTCACTCTTCTGGCCCCAAGGCATCATGACAGCGCTCAGGGATGGCAGGCAGGGGTGTGGGTAGGACAGCAGGTGATCTGGATATCAGAGGAGAGAGGATGAAAGGGTGTGAGTGCCTTCAGCAGTGAGATACCACCTTGACGTCAGGAAGGACACCTCTGCACGTTTCCATGAAGGCCCTGCTCTAGAGACCCACAGGGCTCCTGTCATGATCACCCTGTTTTCTGAGAACCCAGTGGAAATAACTGAAGTGAGCCCCAGGCTGCAGACTGCCAGCCCTGCCTGGTGCTCAGTGGGGCTGAGAGCAGCAGTGGGCAGGTCTAGTCCCTGTGGAGTGTGACAATCCTCTCTATTCATGCTGAGGACCATTGTATCAAAATTCGACAGGGCCTGGGCCCCTTCTTTGTGCTGCTCTAAACTGATACCTTAAACCCAGGTCCTCATCTTCTTGGGATGCATTCAGAGGAACTGAAGGGGCACTCAGCCCACCACCCCTGCCAGGGGGCACCCTATGCTCACAGCTTTGTGGCGCTCTCTGTCCTGGGCTCGTTCAGGTCTGGGGTCCTCAGTCCTCAGCATCCTGTCCCCTGGCTCTAGGCTGGGCCTGGGACACCTCCACTGGTGACCTGATGCACCCCCTCTCAGACAGAGGCTCTCCACAATCTGATGCCATCAGAGATAAAGGAGGATTTACATACCTGACTTCTGCACCTGGGCTCCTGAGTGCTGCAAGCAAGGCAGGGCCCTTTCTGTTGTCACCTCTTTTCTGGGATGAGTGGCACCATCGGTCTTCATGCAGGTTCCTCACCCTGACTCCTGTGAGTGAAGCCCTGGGGCTCCTCCCCCTGCAGAATGGAGGCTGCTCAATTAGCCCAATGCCCTCTCTGGGACTCTCCAGACAGAAATGAGGGGGTGTCTCAGCCTAACAGATATTCTGGGTTTCCCCAGGGCTGAGAGAAGGGGCAGACTTCATGAAGCTCCACTTTTTAGAGGTGGTGCTCCTCTTAGTCCCCACTCAGGCCTCTGACCTTAACTGCAGGTAGGACCAGGGACTCCTCCCTCTTATCAGGCTGGAGGTAGTCCAGCCTCAGAGTAAAATCCTCAATCCTTTGAGGCCCCCATTCTTTGAGGGGAAAGTCAGGAATCTCTGTACATGACTAACCCTGCCTAAAGCCTCCAGAAATAAATTTAGGGGTGCCGCTTTGTTCTGCCACCCCTAAGTGGGGAGAGGTTCCTCATTCACACTCGGGTTAGCCTTACTGTGGTTAGGCCTAGGAATCCTCCATCTGCAGGACCCAGGCTGCTCCCTTAGACATCGGCCCTTCCCTCCCGAGACTTTCCAGGCAGAGAGCTGACATCTCAGCTGAGGCCTCCCAGGGAAGATGGCAGCATGGAGGCTAATGGTGTTCCCCTTCTTATGGGTGGGGATGGTCCCCTCAGTCCTCACTCAACGTCCTCCTCTTGGCTCCAGACCCGTCTTGGGAATCCAAGCTTGGCAGGCTAAAGGTTTCACCCCAGACAAAAGTCCTTTCTTCTGGGAACCTCTGAAGTGGAAGTCAGGATGAGTCATGTCCAGCCATGACTGCTCAGGGTCTCTTGAGAGCTGACAGTGAGGTTGGGGCTCTGGGGGACCCCACTATTTAGGAGTCAGTGATCCCTAGGTCCTCACTCAGGAACCTCACCTTGGTGTCTACCAGAGCCTGGGCCTCCTACCTCTATTGACTCAAGTCCACCAGCCTACAAACAGAGCCCTCACCTTCCTGAGCCCCTAGTGGGGAAGGCAAGGTGGATTCCCAAGAGGGAAGCCAGGGTGCTGCACTTCTGACCCCCTCTGCCAGGTCTCACAGGCCTGAAGGGAGGCGTGGACTCAGTGAGCCTCCCTCCGTAGTGCTGGAGGGTCCTCACCTTTGCAGACCTGGGTCTCTATCTCATTGGATAAGGCCCTTTCCTCCCTGAGAGCCTCCTGCCAGAAATGAGGAGTCTTCTCAGCCTTGCAGCTCTGCTCTGTTAAGACCCCGGATGAGGGTCTGTAAAGTCCCTTTGTGTGTTGGGCTAGCCATCCCCCCTTTCCTCATTCAGGGACCTCACCTTGCTCCTGGCCAGTCCTGAGGCTCCAACCTCCCTGATATGAGGTTACTTTGTTCAGAAGAACACTTCCAGGTGGGAGCGTCATTAGGTCAAGAATGCTTGGATCCCGGGAGGGTGACAGCAGAATCAAGTCTCTGTGGAACACCCCTGCTCTGGAGGCAGTGTCTCCACACTCACCACTCAGGGGCCTCAAACTGATGTCTATCTAACAAGGGATCCTCCCTCCACTTAACTGGGCACTCTACCCTTGGGCTGAGACCTTCACATTGCTGACAACTATGAGGAATAGCAAAGGGGATATCCAGTGCCACTGCCCTGCCTGGACATTCCAGAGAGCAGGTCTGGGTAGGTCTCTGAATGACTTGCTATATTTGGGGTGGTTGTCTTCCCAGTCTTTATTCCTGGGGTCCTCACTTTGTCTCCTGTTTCTTGGATTAAAGGATTCCTGGGAAACACCACCTCCCTACAAATATGAGAAAAGTATCCTTAACACAAACCTGGCAGGTTCATGTCCCAGACTTGATGTGAGATGGGAAACTGCAGTATAAGGCAGTGGACCCAGGACAAGAAAAAGTGACACTGTCCTGTCTTTTCAATAGTCAGAATTAGCCCTTTATGTGACAACAGGATGGTTTTGATACCCGGATTTTGAGGTTATCTGACACTGCATATGTAATGATCATATTATCACTGAATATTATCTGTTTTTCCTGTTTATTTATAAATTTAATTTACTGTGGTATTTGTAATTGCTTTGGCTATGTATTTTCAGCCAGTTTGTTGGGCACAGACCCCTTAGTTTTATCACCTGAGATACATCTTAGAGTGTTAAGGAACACAAGGTTTGCTTTAGGCAGAGAGGAGTGGAGTGAAGAGTGTGGGCTCCACAGGCATTCAGACAGAGTCCAGTCCCAGCCCTGTCACTTGCCAGCCCTGAAACTGAACCACATTACCAAATCCCAAGACAAAGAAATTGTGGACAAGCAAAATGCTGCTTAACAAGGACAATAATGTAACATATTCTCATCAGAGGATATGACATATAATAGGTTTGTGGGAGAGTCTTTCTTAGTTGGATATAATTTAAAGTCTTAAGAATCCTCATCAATAACCAATATCTTCCATAACTACGAGCTTCCCTGCCATCTAATCACCATTATTTTCATTTAACCATGAATGAAAACCTAGACCTTGCCTAGAATTCACCGAACGACACAAGATAAACTAATTGAGTGCCCTTTTCCTGTCTCCCCCAGCCCAGAGTAATGAATGCCAATCCAGCATATTCTGGGCATCCTACCTCAAGGAAGTAAACCCTTTATTTCTCAGAAACTCCCTGGTGATAATGCACATAGAACATCTAGTCTGCACACTGTGTTCAGCTGCACTGGGACGAGAGCACAGGGCACCTTCAGTTCCTACCCCAGAGATTTTGTCTGGTTTACACACAATCCCGTAGTGAGTGAACATTACAGACAATTTTCCATTGCAGGCTTAGTCTTTCATCTCTGAGGTCCTTCATCTGAGGGTCTGCCCCTGCTCACCGCCCCCATAGCTTCATCTAGCGCACCATGTAACCTCACCTAAAATTACCTGTCACTGAAGGAATCACAGTTCCCTCAGGCTCCAAACTGCTTTGCCTCAGGACAACTACATTTGATTGCTTTCAACTCTAACCCCTTTCCTTTCCCACCTCTTCTTTTACTCATACTTTAGGTCATATCATGCCATCTTTATTATATGATGGTTGCATCTAGACTCTAAGGTTCAATGGGCAGGGGCTATATCCTATTATTTTTGTTGCTTCTGTTTTGGGTTTTCTTTTTGCAAAACATAACCAGTACTAACCTGAAGCCTTCCAGAGACATCATTCTCAATTAATGATTGGATAATAAACAAGACAGTGAATATGAGGGCTAATTCATTAGGACTGAATTTCTCTTACATTCCTGAATAATCTAAGCAAACCTAGGTATATAACTTTCACAAGAAGAACACTAGAAGGAGTTAAGCAAGCTGAGAATTGACAATCTTTTCCATATTTAACTCTTTCTTTGGCCTTCACTGATTAAATATTTATACAGTGCCTACTGTATACTACTATATACTGTACAACCCCAAATAAAGCAAAATATCTGTTCTTTTTAAAAACAGTTTCCCGAGGTATGATTTGCATACACAAAGCTGTACACATTTAACGTATACAACTTGAGTTTGGAGATAAGTACATACCTAGGAACCATCACCACAATCTATGTTACAAATATATCCATTACCTCCAAAACATTTCTTTCCCTCTGTATTTTATTAGTACTTGGTAGGGGGCGGGTGAAGAACAATTAACATAACATCTACTCTATCAGCAAATTTTTAAGTATCTGTGTGGTGGTGTTAACTATAGGCTCTATGGTGTATAGTGTATTTCTAGGATTTACTCACCTTCAATAACAGAAACTTTGTATCCTTTGACCAATACTTCCCCATTACCTCTCCTCTCAGCCCCTGGCAGCCCCTGGCAGTTTGACTATTGTAGATGCCTTACACAAGTGTAAGACAAATATCATGTATTTGTCTTTCTGTGTCTGGCTTCTTTCATTTTGCATAATGTCCTCTAGGTTCATCTATGGTGTAGCAAATGGCAGGGGTTTCCTCTTTCTTAAAGATGAATAATACTCCCTTGCGTGTATATACCACATTTTCTTTTTCCATTTGTCCATCAGTGGACATTTTGGCTGCTTTGTTGTCTTGGCCATTGTGAATAATGCTGTGGTGGACGTGGGAGTACATTTATCTCTTCAAGATGCTGATTCCAATTCCTTTGGATTATGTACCCAGAAATGGGATTGTTGCATCATCGGGTAGTTCTGTTTTTTAATCTTTGAGGAGTCTTCATACTGTTTTCCATAGTAGCTGCATCAATTTACATTCCCACCAACAGGATAAAAGAGTATCTTTTACAAATACTTGCACTTGATCAGATTACTCTCTCTATGGGAAGAAGGCAAGACAGTCAACCTTTTTCTATTGTTGTGGAGAGTACACTTAACATGAGAACTACTCTCTTAACAAATTTTTAAGTGCACATGCAATGTTTTACAGCAGATCTCTAGAACTAACACATCTTGTGTTAAGTGAAACTACACCAGGTGAACAGCAATTCCTGATTTACTCCAAGCCCCAGCTCCTGGCCACGAGCACTCTACTCTATTTCTGAGTGTTTGACAATTTTTGTTATCTCATGTAAGTAGAATCATGCAGTATTTTTCCTTCTGTGACTGACTTATTTCATTTAGAATAACATCCCCCAGGTTCATCATGTTGTCCCATATGACAGGATTTCTTTCATTTTTAAGGCTAACTAATATTCTGTGGCATGTACATACCACAGTTTTTCTTTATCCATTTATCTTTCGATGGACATTTGGATTGTTTCCATATCTTGGTTGTGGTGAATAATGGAGCAATGAACATAGGAGTGCAGATATCTCTTCTAGATACTGATTTTAATTTCCTTTGGATATATCCTCAAAAGTGCAATTGCTGAATCATGTGGTAGTTCTTGTTTTAATTTTTGGAGGAACCTTCATACCGTTTTCCATAGTGACTGCACCAATTTACATTCCCAAAAACAAGGCACAAGGGTTCCTTTTTCTCAACACCTCACCAGCATGTTATCCCCTGTCTTTTTGATATTAGCCATCCTAACAGGTATGAGATAATATCTCATTGTGGTTTCGATTTTCAGTTTTCTGATGATTAGTGGTGCTGAGCACCTTTCGACATATGTACTGGCCATTTGTATGTCTTCTCTGAAAAAATATGCTTCTCAACCATTTTTAAAAACTGAGGTATTTATTTGCTTGTTTCTTTACTATTGAGTTGTATGAATTCGCTATTTAATTTGGGTATTAATTCCCTATCAGAAATATGGTTTGCAAATATTTTCTCCCATTCCAGAGGTTGCCTGTTCATTTTGTTTCCATTACTGTACAGAAGCTTCTTACTTTGATATAGTCCTGCATGTATATTTTTGCTTTGCTTGCCTGTGTTTCTATTGTTATATTCCAAAAATCATTGCCAAGACTAATGTCAAGAAACTTTTTCTGTTTTCTTCTAGGAGTTCTGTGGTTTCAGGTCTCATTGTTAAGTCCATTTTGCATTAATTTTTGAGTGTGATGTCAGATAAGCATCCAGTTTAAGTCTTTGGCATGAGACTATTTAGTTTTCCCAACACCATTTATTGAAGAGACTATCTCTTTTCCATTGTGTATTCTTGGCACCCTTGTCAAAGATTCCTTGACCATATATGCATGGGTTTACTTTAGGGCTCTATTATGTCCCATTGGTCTATATAACACTGTTTTAATTTCACTAGTATAACACTGTTTTGATTACTATAGCTTTGTGATACAGCTCAGAGTCAAAAAGTGTGATGCTTCCATATTTCTTCCTCTTTCTCAAGGTGACTTTGACTCTTTGGGGTATTTTGTGGTTTCATTTGAGTTTCAGTTTTCTTTCTGTTTCTGTGAACAATTCCATTAAAATTATGATAGGTATTGTGTTGAATCTGTACATCCCTTTGGGTAATATGGATATCAATCTTCCAACGTAGGAGCATGGGTATTTTTTCTTTTCTTTATGTCTTCTTCAACTTCTCCCATCAATGTCTCACTATTTTCTGTGTGCAGATCTTTCACCTTCTTGGTTAAAATTATTCCTATGTATTTCATTCCTTTGGACACTATTTTAAATGGAATTGTTTTCTTAATTTCTTTTTCAAATAGTTTATTGTTAGCGATAGAAACATAGCTGGTTCTTGCATGTTGATTTTGTATCCTGCAACTTTACTGAATACCTTTATTAGTTCTAACAGTTTGGTATACATACTACATTCATGCCACTCCTTCTCTCCCCACCACTTAGAGAAAAGTCACAGTCTCTCTCAGTGCTGAATTACGTCAGCTTGAAGAAGGGGCCATTGCCAGTAACGTCGAATTGTTTTTCTTACCCATTTCAAGAGTTGCTGCTCTTGTTTATGCTTCCCTGTGGTACTGCAACCTGTTGGTTAGATTACCTTCCATAAAGGTTATTTTGTTACTTTTATCACTATTTAATCTGTTTCTGTGGGGAATGAGAGCTAGGAATTCCACCATCTTGCTGAGGTCACTCAGCCAAGGCCTTTGTTTTATTTCTCAACACCAACAATTTTACTGCAGTGTTCATCCATATTTGGAAGAAAACTCCTATTTACATGCTGTGGTATCTCGTTCTGGACCACAAAAAGAGATTCAAGGATTTTTACTTTGTTGTACAAAATATCAACACTCCTATATTTATACTGGTAAAAAGAAATAAATGTGACACATATTATTGATAAACACTGTTACTGAGATAAAATAGACCTTCTTTTACAAGGAACAATATTTTTAAAGTATGAAAGAGAAACCCAAACAAAAACAGATAAATCTCAATTATTCAAGTACAGCAAAAAAAAAAAAAAAAAAAAAAAAAAAAGATATACAATGTATTCCCTCCAGCCTTACCTTGGTGCTCAGCTACTGAGAACATTGACATCTCTTTTCGACCTCAAGGTGAAGAATTTCCCTCAGACCTCACTGGGTGAGCGAGGCGCTGCTGGGCTTGGCCCTGGAACATGCCCTGGCCATGGCGACAGTTCCAGGCCTAGCTGCAACTCTGGCTTAGGCTCTCTCTCCTCTCTCAAAACCTCTTTACACTTTAGCCTGCAGTGGAATTCAGGACCCCCAAGGACTGACAGCAGGAACTGCACTCTATGGGACCCCAGTGTTCTGGGTGGGTGCTTCATTCTTTTTAAGGGACCTCAGAGTGATACGTGTCAACTCCCTCAACTGACCTGACATTGCCCCTCTTAGACCAAAGCTCTCATGTCCCTGATAACACTGATGCAAAAGTGAGATGTTTAACCTGACAGCTCTGCTAGAGACTTCAGGTCTGAGAGCAGGGCCTGGTGTCTTTCTAACACCTAGTGTTCTGAGATGTTGTTTTCTTAGTTCATGGGTGTCCTCGCATAGGCTCTTGTCACTTTGATTAAAGGCTTTTTGAGAAATACCACATTCCTGAAAACTCCTGAGCAGTTGCCCTACTCCAAACCTTAAATGGGTCCTTGTCCTAAGAGTGATGTGACATGGGAAATCCTTGGTGCAACACAAGAGGTCCAGGGAGTAGGCGTTAAGATAAATTAGAACATACTGATCTATTCTTTCTCATCCAAGCCAGACTTGAGGTCTCACGTAACTTCTGTTTAAATCGATACTCTTTTAATAATAAAATGGCTGGGGCAGATAATGATTGAAGTCCTTGATCTTTTAAGGTTATCTGAAATCACATATGTCGATGATACTATTATCAGCAAATATTATCTCCTCCTTAATTTATACCTCACATTTACATTTTAGTATTATTATGGCTTTGGCTATGTACTTCAACCCAGGATCTGAGCCATGAGTCCATCTTATTGCTTTGAGATACATTTTGCAGTAATGAGAAAAAAAGTGAATTAAGGGATACAAGGTTGGCCTCAAGAGTTGGAAGATAGGAAGAGTGTGGGCTTTAGACTAACTCAAATCAAGGGTCTAATGCCATTTCTGTCACTATCGAGCCCTGTGAACTTTGGCCTAGTATTAAACTCTATGAGTGAGTCTCAGGGTTTTCTTCTGTCCAGTCAATTTGGTAAGCCCTGTCTTGTAGGATGGTGGAATGTGTGTACTGAACAGCAAGCCCCTGTAGCTGTTACAGTCCTCCCTCTTAATGACTGGTGGTTGCACTCTCAAACCAAAGATTCTGCCTCTCAGACCTGATATAAAGAAGTGAGGGGGGAGCATTGTCTGATAGCCCTGCCCGGAGATTTCCAGAGCCAGTATCAAAGGATAGGGCATGATTCTCTTTACTTCCCCCATACAGGGATGGGAGGACCACTCAGTCCTCAGCCTTCCTGATTTGACTCCTGGCAGGGCCAGGGGCTCCCTTTTACCTTGACCTGAGGCCTGTCTCCTGGTAGTAAGGCCCATACCTACCTGTGACCTGATGGGAGGAAATAAGCATGGCCTTTTCTGATTACACATGTCTACCTATGGTCTCATAAGAATGATATTTGTGTCAGGCAGGCTGAAGCCCTCTAACAGATGGTCCCACTCAGGGTCTTTAGTCTGACTCCTGGGTAGAACAAAATTCTTCTCTCTGTTCACATGGGACTGCCACACTCAGACCAAAACTTACTTGCCCATCATTCTAGAGTGGGAACTGAAAGGCTCCTCTGTCTGACATCTCCATGTGGGCCCTCCTAGAGCTGAGTAGGGAAGATTCTGTGGGCCACTATTGATATGGAGTGTGTGGTCCTACATACTTCACTGTCCTCACCCTGACTCCTGGAATAACCTGGAAATATTCCCTGTCTTGATTTAAGGCTTATGCTCTCATACTAAGGCCCCCCAATCCCTAATACCCTCTAGGAAGAAGTGAAGTTTGCCTGATCTGGCCACAAAAGCCAATGGATGTCACCCAAGGCTAACAGAAGTGGAAGGTGTCTCAACTCTGCAGTGTCCCCAACCACCTGGTATGAGGTGGGTGGTCCTTTCAGTCTACAGAGTCCCTACCTTGGCTCTGGCATCATCTGGAAATCCTCCTTTGGCTGACTCGAGGTCACCCCCTTTGACAAGATTCCTCACCTCCACGAGCGGCTCTGGGAGGACGTTGAGTATGACTCGTCATATTACTCTGCCTAGGTGACATGGTCTCAGGTCTAACAAGGACAGGGCCCTATGTGGCCTCCTTCTTCCTGGAAGGGATCCTCTCATTTTCAGTGTCATCATGTAAATTGCTTTTAGGAACTGAGTATCCTTCCTTTGGTGAACGGGGCTTCCCCCATTAGTGCCCCTCCCTTGGATTAAAAGCTTCCTGGAAAATTCCACCTCTCTGCAAACTCTTGAGCAGTTTCTGCTCTACAAACCTGGCAGAGAATGGGCCCCTATCCTAGAAGTAATGTGAGATGGGGAACCTGTAGCACGAGGCAGGAGCCCCAGGAAAGGTGGTGGGCTGTCAGGGGAAAAGTACATAGATCTGTTTCTTCTCTTCATCAGCCAGATGAAGATTCTCACGTAACTTCTCTTCTGATATATTTACTTTATGCAGGAAAGAGATTGTTCAGGATGATTTTGAAAGCCTCTGATCTTTTGAGGGGTAACTTCTCTAACAGTGCAAATGTTGATGACCATACTGTCATCCACTATGGTCATTCATTTATTTGTACCTGTCAATTATTTTGGTATTCTTGTTGCTCTGGCTATGTTTCCAATCCAGTGGTCTGGGCACAAAGCAATTCTCTAGCACCTAAAATAAATCTTGAAGTACTGAAAAGAAAACTGAAATAAGAACACAGGTGTTCCTCAGGGTAGGAGGAGGACCATAGTGAGGACTCTGCAGTAAGAGACAAGGACTCGAGTCCCAGTCTGATTATTTGTAAGGCCTGAGAATTTTGGCACATCATCAAACTCTGACTTTATAAGCCTCAGTCTCTCCCCTGTGAGGTGAGTTTGATAAGCCCCATCTTGTAGTACTGATGGCATACATATAATGTATGGAAAGTGTCTGTCACTGTGCCTGTTCTGTATTGAGACATTAGGAAATGGCATTTATTACTATGATTATCTTGACCTCAGATGTTATCATCGACCCAGTCGGGGGTTTTTGTTTTTACATCTAAGAGATGTCAGACAACATGCAGTGTTCTAGTCAAAACACAAACATGCACACAAAACCCCAAACCAAAACCCAAAGAACGTGCCAATCAGCCAAAATTCTGCTCAGCAATGAAAACTAAGTTAACATGTTGTCGCACTCTCCTTTATGGCCTGCTTTTCAGTTGTTCTTTGTGAAATAGAAAGCATATCCCCCTCTTTCATAATGATAAGTTTCCCGAGAATCTGTAATGCATGGACAGGGGCCGGATCGTCTTTCACTTACCATCCCCAGTACAAGCATGAAGATTTCCGAAGAACAGATACTCAGTTAATGTTTGTGTGAAATAAGAGCCATGAGCAAGAGGTCTGGTTCAATATGCTTTATATTCTCAAACATGCTTGAAAAACATAAGCAAATCCAGGCATTTCTCTCTTAAATTTATAAAAAGAAAGACTAAATGGAGTAAGGCAAACCAAGAACTTGGCATAAAGCAAACCAAGGATTAACTTTTACTTTCTATCAACAACCTATTTATCTATCTCCCTCCCTCTCTCTCTCTCTTCCCTCCCTCCACCTCTATCCATCTGTCTCTCTCTCTCTCTCCATCTCCATACATCTGTATCTATCTATCTGTCATTTTCTGATCCCAACTACTTTAGCATGGACTTCTTTCACATTTCCAAGGATAGTCCTATCCTAAAGCCAGGTTATCTTGTTATGGATTACAAAAGCAATTTAAGGATTTCCAATTTCTATTTCAAACAACAAAAAACTCTTACTCTTAAACCTGATAAACAGCAATAAAGATGTGACCTGTGAAATTTATAACCTTATATTCTGAATCTAAATAAACATTCTGTTGAAAGGAACACCACTTGAAAATCGGAAAACAAAACAGATAAGTCAACAAGTTAATCACCGCATATCAGAAACACAGGTTAACAGGCCTTTCAACCATAAAATGAAGAATCTGCCTCTGACCTCACTGCAGGTGAGAGTGGTGGCTGGACGTGGCCTCAGAGTGTGCACCTGCCCTGGCAGGAGTGCTGGCCCTGGCTGCAGCTCTGGCTCGGGCCCTCTCTTCCTCATCTCTCAAAGCCTCTTCATAATGCAATGGGAAGGCAGTGGGCGTGGTACCCTTGATCTTGGCCAGAAACTCTAGGACTTTCATCTTGCTGGTTTCAGCATGGGCTCTTGGACCCCACAGGAACTCATCATGTGGAGGATTGCTGTTGGGTATCTGTTGGTACTCCAGGTACTTTTCTTGCACCAAATCTGTGATGAGCTTCCTTGGCTCCCCGAAGATGAAGTGCTTCCTTCCATCATAGATGTCCAACATACTCAGGAACTGCCAGATCTGCTCCTCAGAGGCGTGGTTGCCATTCAAGAAGATCACGCTCAGGACAGGCATCAGAATCCCATTCCAATGGATTTTCCAGCCACTGCTCAGACTGCCATCACTGAGGTAGTCTAGTTTGTTGACAAAGGTGTAGGACCTACTATTGGGCTTAACCTCCTTCAATTCAAGGCCGAAGACCAGCTCCACATGCTCAACTGCTCTCCTGAGGATCTCAGGGAAGTGCTCCCTGTACCTTTTGTTGACCAACTTCATCATGTCTACCTTTTTAATGGGCTCCTTCATTTTATACTTATAGAGCAGTAGCTGCACCAACATTTCCACCCTTCTGGTTATAGGATCTTCCTTAGCACTCTCAATGGAAGCTGAGGCCTGGGAGGAAGTTTCACTTTCCTCAGCTTGGCCTTTAGCCTCTTTATCAGATCCTGGGTGTGAAACACCTGCAACAGCACTTGTGGTGGCCCGGGCCCTCTCAGGCTTCCGGGAAGTGCCAGCAACAGGGGAGCTTGAGGGAGCACACTGCACAACAGAAGAGGAGGACGAAGTGGTCTCTTCTTCCTCCACTGCAGTGGCTCGAGCACTAAGAGCTTGGGCCTCCGCTCTGTTTTGGCGGCGTTTCTCACGAGCACGGCGCTTACTTTTCTGACCACGAGGCATGATGTCTGTAATCAGGGACAAGAGTCAAGAGCTTGGGCCAGTGAAAATGTGATCTGGACACCTGGAGGAAGGAGAATGAGATGATGTGAACAACTTCAACAGGTAGATTCCATTTTGTGGACTGCAGGTTTTCTTGAGGGCCTTACTCAGGGAACCCATAAGGCTCCTGTTCTTCTGGACAGGCTGGAGCAACCATAGAACCCTTACAGTGAGTCTTAATCTGTATACTAAAGGCCTGCCTTGGATTTACTGTGACAGCAGGTGCTGGCACTGAAACCCCCTGTGTTCTGGAATGTGTGTTGTTCTCAGTTTATTTTCAGCATTGTCATGCCAACTCTGGGCAGAGCTTAGGCACCCTCCCCTCTGCTACTCTGAAGTTGACACCTCAAAGCTGCCTGAGACCCAGAAAGAGCTGCAGGGTGCCTCAGTCTACCTCCCTACTAGGGGACACCCAGTGCTGAGAGTTTAGTGGGGCCCTTTTTCTCCTGAGTCCACTGGGCTCCTCAGTCCTCATGCAAGGCCCTCATGAGGCATGAGATCACTTTGGCCCCTGGAAAGGCGTGAGATCACTCTCCTTTTGCTGACTGTGGCTGTACCCTCAGATTAAGGAATCTCACCTCCTTTAGACCCAATATAAACAAGCAAAGGGAATACTCAACCTCAGAGCCCTTCCCTGAGATTGCTTTGGCTGAAATAAAAATGTTGGGATGGATGCTTTAATGTCTTTTTTTCTTCAGGGTTGGATGGTCCTGTGAGTCCTCACTCAGGTTCCCCAATTTGGTTCCTGGTGGAGAAGCACCACTTTTTCTTGAACTGATGCCTGTGCTCTCACAGTATGAGCCAACGTCCCTGACTCCCAGTAGGAAGAAGTGAAGAGCACTTTATTTGACCAAATGTGATGTCTCAAGAGTGAAAGCTATTGCAGGCAAGTTGATATATTATGATAGGTGGTCCCACATAGGATCTTAACTCAAAGTTCAAATTTTACTCATGATAGGGCCTAAGACTTCTCCTTCTGATGACTTAGGGCCATTCCCCTCAGACCAAGACCCTTACTTTCCTGCTACCCCTGAGAACTTATGTCTGACATTCTATCCTTGAAGTCTCCCAGCACTGAAAATAGGAAGGATTCTTTGTGGCTTCACTGATATGGGGTGGGACATCCCCAAAGGCCTCAAGGTTCTCACCATGACACCTGGCATAACTCAATCTGGGGAAGGAAACAGACAGTTCAATGAAGCATAAAGAGCCCTAAACAAAAGGACCCTAATCAAGACAACACCAAGACATATAATAATTAAAATGGCAAAGATCAAAGATAAGGAGAGAGTGTTGAAAGCAGCCAGAGTGAGAAAAGTGTTACTTATAAAGGAAACCCCATCAGGCTAACAGCAGACTTCTCAGCAGAAACTCTATACCCCAGAAGGGAGTGGCATGATATAGTTAATGTAATGAAACAGAGGGACTTGCAACCAAGAATGTTCTGCCCAGCAAGATTACCATTTAAATTTGAAGTAGGCATTAAAGAATTTCCAGCAAACAAAAGTTGAAGGAATTTGCCACCACTAAGCCTTCATTACAAGATACATTAAAGGGACTGCTGTAGATGGAAATGTCCCTAAGGCTAAACAGCTTTCACCAGTGAAAATAAACCCACAGTGAAGGTAACAGACCAACTAATTACCAAACAAGTATGAAATTAAAACAAAACAAAATAAACAAATTCAACTATATACAAAATCAGTCAAGGATACACAAAAAATGCAAATTATGATATCAAATATGGAAAAAAGTAGAGGAGGAATAGGGAAAAACAGGTACTTTTACATTGTGTTTCAAATAGAGTAATCAGAAATTTAAGGTAGACCCATTATATAGTAAGGAAGCTATTCTTGAGCCTCTGGGAATCACTAAACTAAAGGCTAGAATAAATGCACACACACAGAAAGAAATAACTAAACAATTAAAAAAAGAAAACTCCAAATAGAACCTAAAGAAAACCATCAACAACAAGAGAAGTGTATAAGACAGGAAGAAAGGAACAGAGAGGAGCTATAAAAAACAGTCAGAAAACAATTAATAAAATGACAGTAAGTATATATCTATCAATAATCACCTTCAATGTAAATGGACCAAATGCACCACTCAAAAGACATAGGAAGAATGGATAAAGAAACAAGACTAAAAATGAAGGGATGGAAAAAAGATATGTCATACAAAAAATAGGGAGAAAAACATAGGAGTAGCAGTACTTACATCAGACAAAATTGATTTCAAAACAAAGAAAGTAACAAGATACAAAGGAGGACATTACATAATGAAAAAGAGGTCAGTTCAACAACAGAATACAATCATTATAAATATCTATGCACCCAACATAGAAGCACCTAAATATGTGCAACAAATACTAACAGAATCAAAGGGGGAAATAGATTGCAACACGTTCATTTTAGGGAACCTCAACACACCACTCACACCAATAGACAGATCAACCAGACAAAAAATAAACAAGGAAACAGGGGCACTGAACAATACATTAGATTAAATGGACTTAACAGATATCTATACAACACTTCACCCAAAAGCAGCAGGATGCATATTTTTCTCAAGTGCACATGGAACATTCTCCAGAATATCTCATGTGCTAGGCCACAAGAAGAGCCTCATTAAACTGAAAAAGAAAGAAGTTGTATCAAGCAGCTTTTCAGATCACAATGATATAAAAGTAGAAATAAATTACACAAAGAAAACAAAAAAGCCTATAAACTCATGGAGGCTAAACAACATGTTTATAAGAAATTAAGCAATACAAGGATACAAATGAAAAAAAAATACAACATCTAAAGAAAACAAGTTCTCAGATTCAAAAAGATGTATGTACCCCTATGTTTATTGCAGCACTATTTACAGTAGCTAAGATATGGAAGCAACCTAAGTGTCCATCAGTAGATGAATGGATAAAGAAGATGTAGTACATATATACAATGGAATATTATTCAGCCATAAGAAAGAAACAAATCCTACCATTTGCAACAACATGGATGGAGCTAGAGGGTATTATGCTAAGTGAAATAAGCTAGGCAGATAAAGCAAAGTACCAAATGATTCCCTTATTTGTGGAGTATAACGATGAAGCAAAACTGAAAGCACAAAACAACAGCAGACTCACAGACTCCAAGAAGGATCTAACAGTTACCAAAGGAGAGGGGTGAGGGAGGGAGGGAGAAAGGGATTGAGGGGCATTATGATTAGTACATATGGTGGGGGGGATCATAGGGAAGACAGTGTAGTACAGAGAAGACAAGTAGTTACTCTGTGGCACCTTACTACACTGATGGACAGCGACTGCAATGGGGTATGGGAGGGACTTGATAATATGGGTGAATGTAATAACCAAATTGCTTTTCATGTGAAATCTTCATAGAGTATATATCAATGACACCTTAATAAAATTAAAAAAAGAAGAAAGTGAGAATGTGAAAAAATAATAATACAACACTCCTAAATGTGTGGGATGTGGCAAAATCAGTTCTATCACAAAAGTACTTGGCAATACAGGCTTACCCCAAGAAAGAAGAGCAATCCCAAATAATCAGTCTAAAATTACAATTAAAGAATCTAGATAATGGACAAATGAAGCCCAAAGTTAGTAGAAGGAGGGACACAATAAAGATTAGACCAAAAATAAACAAAATAGAGAACAATAAAACAATGGGAGAAAATCAATGAAACCAGGAGCTGATTATTTGAGAACATAAAATAGATGAACCCCTAGCCAGACTACACAAGAAAAAAAAAGAATTTACACACACAGGTACAATCAGAAACAAAGATGGAATAATCACAAAGGATACCATGGAAATACAAAGAATTATTAGAGAATACTGTGTAAAATTATATGCCAATAATCCAGACAACATAGAAATAATGGACAACTTTGTGGGAAAATGTAGCTTTCCAAGACTGACCCAGGAAGAAAGAGAACTCTGAACACATCAATTATCAGCAATGAAATCAAACTGGCAATCAAAAAACTCCCCAAAGAGAAAATTTCATGTCCAGATGGCTTCACAGCTCAATTCTAGTAAACATTTAAAGTGCTAATACCCATCCTTCTGAAAGTATTTCAAAAAGTTGAAGAAGAGGGAGTACTTCTAAACTCATACTAAGAA
Source organism: Manis javanica (assembly GCF_040802235.1). Classification (NCBI taxonomy): domain Eukaryota; kingdom Metazoa; phylum Chordata; class Mammalia; order Pholidota; family Manidae; genus Manis; species Manis javanica. The sequence continues at coordinate 136,891,791 of NC_133157.1, read as the reverse complement.
GTCAGCATTCACTCTACCAGACAGACACCACAAGAAAAAGAAAATTATAGAAAAAAAACGTGATAAACACAGATGCAAAAATCCTCAACATAATATTAGTAAACTGAATTCAAAAATATATCAAAAAATCAGCCATCATGACCAAGTGGGATTTATTCCAGGGATGCAAGCATGGTACAATATTTGTAAATCCATCAATATCATATACCACATTAACACAAAGGAGGATAAAAACCACATGATCATTTCAATAGATGCTGAAAAAACATATGACAAAATTCAACATCCATTCATGATAAAAACTCTCAACAAAATGAGTATAGAGGGTACATACTTCAACATCATAAAGACTATATACATCAAACCCACAGCCAACATCATACTTAGTAGCAAAAAGCTGAAAGCTTTTCCTCTAAACCCAGGAACAAGACAAGGATGCCCATTCTCACCAATTTTATTCAACATAGTACTGGCGACGTAGCCACGGAAATCAGACAACACACAAATAAAAGGCACCCAAATTGGTCAGGAAGAAGTTAAACTGTCACTATTTTCAGATGACATAGAAAATCCTAAAGAATTCACCAAAAAACTATTAGAAATATCAACTGAATTCAGTAAAGTTGCAGGATACAGAATTAATATAGAAATCTGTCACATTCATATATACTAAAAATAAACTAGCACAAAGAGATATCAGAAAACATCTCCATTTACAACTGTATCCACAAAGTATAACATAGCTAGGAATAAATCTAACCAAGGAGGTGAAAAACCTATAGTCTGAAAACTGCAAGACACTCATGAGAGAAAGACACCCAAAAATGGAAATCCATCCCATGCTCATGGATACAAAGCATTAGTATCATCAAAATAGCCATCCTGCCCACAGCAATTGTCAGATTCAATGCAATCACTATCAAAATACCAAAAGCATTCTTCAATGAACTAGAACAAATAGTTGTAAATTCATATGGAACCAAAAAAGACCGTGAACAGCCAAAGCAATCCTAAGAAAGATGAACAAAATAGAGGGTATTATGCTCCCTGACTTTAAGCTCTACTACAAAGTTCCAGTAATCAAAACAGTTTGGTACTGGCACAAAAACAGACCCATGGGTCAATGGAATAGAATAGAGTACAGATATAAACTCAGGTATATATAGTCAATTAATGTATGATAAAGGAGCCATGAATATACGACGGGGAAAAGCCTCCTTAACCACTGGTGTTGGGAAAACTGGACAGCCACATAAAAGAGAATGAAACTGTATAACTGTCTAACCCCATACACAAAAGCAAACTCAAAATGGATTGAAGAACTGAAAGTATGTCACAAAACCATACAACTCTTAGAAGAAAGCATAGTTAAAAATCTCTTGAATATAAATATGAGCAACTTTTTCCTGGACACACATCCTCAGGCAAGGTAAACAAAATCAGTAATAAACAAGAGGGAGTACATCAAACTAAAAAATCTTCTGTACAGCAAAGAATACCATTAGCAGAATTAAAAGGCACTCTATAGTATGGGAGAATGTATTTGTAAATGACTCATCTGCTAAGTGGTTAACATCCAAAATATATAAAGAACGCATATGCCTGACATCGTAAAAACAAATAACCCAATCAAAAATGAGCAGAGGACCTGAACAGACACTTCTCCAAAGAAGAAATACTGATGGCCAACAGGCACATGAAAGGGTGCTCCACGTCACTAATCATCAGGGAAATGCAAATTAAAACCACAATGAGATATCACCTCATATCAGTAAGAATGGCCAATATCCATCAGAGAAGAAAAAACAAATTCTGGTCAGAATGTGGAGAAACATGAACCCTCCTACACTGTTGCTGGGAATGTAAATTGATGCAACTGCTGCAGAAAGCAATATGGAGGTTCCTCATAAAGCTAAAAGTAGAAATAGCATTTAACTCACTAATTCAAGTGCTAGAAATTTACCCAAAGAAAACACAATCTCTGATCCAAAAAGATTTATGCACCCCTATGATTACTGCCGCACTATTTGCATGTGGAAGCAAGCTAAGTGCCCATCAATATATGAATGGATAAAGAGGTGGTACATATATACAGTGGAATATTATTGAGTCATAAAAAGAAATGAAATCCTGCTATTTGCAACAACATGGATAGATCCACTGAGTTTTATGCTCAGTGAAATTAGGCAGGTAGAGAAAGACAAATACCATATGATTTAACTTATTTATGGAATATAAAAACAAAGCAAAACAGCAGTAGACTCCTGGACACTGAGAAGTGACTTGTGGTTGCCAAGGGGGAAGAGTTGGGGTGGGTGCAGGCGGGCAACGGATAAAGGGGCACAATAATTCACAATCCCAACATAAGTTGATCATGGGGACGGTTGAGTCACCGTGATGTACATTTGAAACAAACATAAGATTGTATATTAACACTTTAAAAACAAGTGCTGGCAAAAAAGAATAAATAAATAAAAACCTCATTATGTCAATGTGTCCAAGTCTCCCAGGTCTGAAAACAGCACAGGAGCCTTATGTGAACCCCTTTTTCCTGGAAGGGTCCTCAATTCTCACTCAGTGACACAACCATGAATCTCTTAGGGACTGGGTCTCTCTTGCTAAATGGGGCTTAATTAACCCTTCAGACCAAGGCCCTTACCTCCAGAGACCACCTCCAGAGGAAATGAGGAGGCACCTCAGTCTGCAAGCTCTGCATCCTTGGCTGAATTTGGGAGTTATCAGGTGTAGCCCTCAGGGACTCATTTAGTCACTTAGGTCACCCCACATCTGTCTACCTTGGTTGGGGCGCTGCTCACCGTGTCCCTTTCTGTTGGGTAAAGGTCGCCTCATTAGCAGTCAGGGCCCTCATTGTGCATCCAGGTAGGACCTAGCTCTCCTTCATCGGTAGAAATGGCGCTGCTCCCTTAGACAAAGGCCTTCTCGCTGAGACATCCCGAGCCTGGTTGAGCCTGACCATGCTCCGCTTGGGCCTCTTGGCGCCAGACCACAGGCATGGGATTTTGTGGAGGAGAGGGTCACCTTTGTTGTGGGAGGAGCAGCCCCTTCGGTTCCCTCTAAGGGTCCTCACCTTGCCTCCAGTCCAGTCCTGGGAATCCACCTCCTGCCAGACAAAAGCCGAACGCCGGTTGCGAAGTCCTCGCTTCCCAAACGGAAATGCGCGTGAGTCACATCCGGCCACGGCGGGGTCGGGAGGGGGGAGGGGGTTGCAGAAATGAGTGTGATTGGCCAGGTTGGTACTTGGGAGAATTTATTTCCCCATGAGGAAAACATAGGGCAGAGGTTCCAACCTAGACATGTGCTATGTAAGTATGAGGAAAATCTCAAAAGTCTTTAAGACTAAAACTGTAAAGAAGAGCTTATTAAGACATGGAAGTACTCAGTAGTAGCCGCTTCCTTTTCACCTCCTCCTTTGGGGCGTTCTGCAGTTCCCCAAAGTTGATCGATACATTTTCTGTTTCCTAGTGGCACTTATTTCCACATAACAATGCCTGGCAAAGGGTAAGATTCATTAATGTGGACGTCTAGAAAAAGAAGTAAAGTAATTGAAAAGTGAGTTCAGGATTCAGGAGGCAGAAAAAAATGCCAAACTCTGAATTTAGAAGATAACAGCTGATGATTAGGAAGGACCTATTGATTTAATACCATGGTATGGATGGAACACATCACATAGCCCAGTAGTTAGAAAAATAAATGTGAGAAAAAAGAAAATGGCAAAGAGGAGAGAGACTGAAAGACAGCTTGAAAGTTGAGTAAGATTTATGAAAAGAATGTGTGTGTGTGTGTATATATATATATATATATATATATATATATATATATATAATATTACATAATAGACAATGTATATACTTCTAAAACTTCTATTAAAATACTTTACTGTAACATAAGATAGCTGATAAAAAAGCAGATAGGGTTGTAAACACAACGTCATACATTTTACAAAGTTAGCACAGATTAAAAAATGAAGCCACATTAGCACTCCCAGAGCTGCTTTTGCCTCCTCCCAGTCAGTGTCCGCCACACAACCAACAGTCTCAAGTCAAACATCGCAGATGAAATTATCCTGTATTTGGAATTGATATGAATACAATATAGTATGTACTCTTTTGTTCAACATTGCATTCAGGATACTCATGCATGCTGTTTTGTGGATATAGTTATTGCTATGTGAAACAGTATTTTTCATTGGTGAATGTAGCACGATTTATTTACCTATTCTGATGATCAGCATTTGACTTGTTTTCTGTGTAGATTGTCTACTAATTCACACCTGGCAGGAATGTCCTGAGATAGGGGGTTGGCATATGTGCATGCAGCTCCAGTAGATTCTGCCAGTTTTCCTAAGTGGCTCCATCAGTTTACTCTCCCACTTGAAGCACTGAGAATCTCAGTTACTGCACAAAATCATGGACTAAGCCTTGTTTGTCTTACTCATTTTAGCATTTTGGTGGATATGCTGTGCTATAGCCTCTTTGTTTTTACATAGAAAACAGTGACTATTTTCTTTAAACATTTTTGCCAGTTTTTTTTGAAGATGTTTTAGTTCATGAACTTTTCATATTGAAAGAATTTTAGAATGGCAGAAATAGTTTCCATAACCTTTACTTCATATCCACAAATTTTTACTTCATATGTAATCATAATAAATTACCAAAATCAGGAAATAACATCAGTGCAATACTAGCTAATCTAAACACCATATTCAGATTTCTCTGCTTTTTCACACATTTTCTGGGCCAGAATCCAATTCAGAACCACTTTGCTTGCGGTTATTATGTATCCTCAGTCTTTCCTTACTACTTTTGGAGGAATCATTATTCCTCCACATTTATTAATTAGTATTCTACTCCAAGGCAGAAAGGTGCCTTCTTCCCCATTGATTGATGATTGATTTTTATCAGAATAGACTCATGGATATTTATTTTATTTCACCCACTATAATCTACCACTATCATTATTTATTTTGCTGTCCAAGCTGTTTTAGATTTGGCCACTGGAGACCCTTCAGGTTGTCTCTGTGTCCTTTTAAAACGTCCCCATCATTTTCTAAAGACTTCCTTACTTTCTAGTGCATAAGAATTTCCAGGAGCATTCTTTTACTTCTCCAAGCCTGCCAGTGGCATCAGCCATTTCTCCAAGGAGTTCCGGTTTCTTTACCAGAAGAATGACATTTAACAGCTGAGTTCTAATAATAGATCTGCCCATATATATTGAGTTGTGATTGCTCCTAGACATTCTCAGTGACAGAATTAGGGTATGTGTGTAGTGACACAACTACATTTACCCAAACACCCCACAACCTATATATATATATATCTCTCACACACACACACACACACACACACACACACACACACACACACACACACACACACAGAAATATGTATAATGAGGTTCCATTTCAGCATAGGTTAATTCTAGCATTCCTGACTTTCTTACTTGTTACTCCTTTCTTCAAGGAGTGGCTTTCTTTGTCCACTATTTGTAGATGTATTTATTCAATTACAGAACATTTAAAATAGTTTGAGAATTGCTAACCCATACTGCTTGGAAAGTAAATTTACTAACTAGTGTCTAATATTTGTTTTGGTTTTATTTTCTTTAGCCTCTAACATTTAGTTAAAATATTGTTTCTAAAAATACTGATGCTAGTTCTTGTCCATCCCTTCCAGTGTTATGTTACTCTTTGGGATACAGTCAGGTTTATTTGGTATTATTTATATTTAAATTTGTGCTTCCTCTATAAAATAGTTGACATTATAGCTTTGTTGGTTTCCTCTGCATTTCCCTGCACACTGATGAAACTGAGCAACTCGTAACATGTTTACTAACATTTCCTTTGTTTTAAATCTATCCGTAGGAATTCTTTATATATTCTGAATACAAATACTGTGTTGGATATATGCCTCACAAATATTTGCTCCTGTACACCAACCTGCCATTTATTTTTCTAATTCTTCTTTTCTGATAAGCAGTTCTCATTTTTAATGTAATCTAATTTACCTTTTACTACATTTTTAAAGCAGTTTTGGTATCTTGTTTACAAATGTCTTAGAACAAAAATCATGAAGGTAATTGTAAGTTTCTTATAAAATTTTATTTTAAAAAAATTGTTTAATTTTACATTTAAATCAGCAAACCATCTCTAACAGGTTTGTTTATATGGTGAGAGATTGTGGTCCCAATATGTTTTAGTGAAAGGCAATTAATCCAGTGCATTTATTAAAAAAGGCTTATATTTTATCCTATTGCATTAAATCAAGTGGCCGTATGCACATGAGCTGTTCCTGGACTCTATTTTCTCCATTTCTCTAGTTGTCTATCCTTGTATAATTGCCCATATGTCTTAATTACTGTTTAGTAATTATTTATTAATAGCTATCTACTGCCCTTTATAAATGAATGTTGTTATTTAGTTAATGATTAATGTTGCTGTATATTAATGTAGAAATCTGGTATTATCAATCCATTCATTTATGAACCTTTTTAAATGGTCCTGGATGGTTTTGGCTTCTTTATTTTTATTAAAATTTTCTCCTTTTCCTCCCCTTTCTAGTACTCTCAGTGTGTGCAAGGTGGAGCACTTAATGGTGTCCCACATTTCTCTGAGGCTCTGCTCATTTTTTCCCTCTATTCTTCAACCTGCATAATCCCAATTTATCTTCAAGTTTAATTTTTTTTCAAATATTTCCTACTTTTTCTTCTTTATCCTGTTCTGCTTCTTCCATTGTTGGTGTGCCTTGTGGAGGACATACATGTCTTTAATGTTTTGTTCTTTTTGATATAATATTGAATTTTATATATAGATATTAAAATATAATAAAAATATTTTTCTTGATTCTTCACACTGTGTCATATCTATCATTCTGCCTTTACACAAGCTGAGTTTTTCTTCTGCTGTTGAATCCCTCTATGAATTTAAAATATTTGCAGATACACTTTCCAATTGCAGAACTTCTGTTTGGTTCTTTTTGATGAATTCCCTATCTTTATTGACATTCTTGGTGAATCTTGTCCTCATATGTTCCTCTGTTTTCACAAGCATGGTTTCCTTCAGCTCTGTGAACAGATTGACTCTGGCTATGTTGAAGACTTTGAAGAGTCTGACATTTGAGTCCTTTCTAAGGAATTTCAGTCGCCTGCTTTTCTCCTGTTTATAGACCACACGTCCCTCTTTTTTGCATGTTTTGTATTTTTTGTTGTTGATTGAATGTTTCAGATAACATTTATTCTCTAAATACTGATCCCCACTGTTATCTGGTTGTTGATGCCCCTCTTCCAGGGCTTTTTTTGTTGTCATTTGCTTCTTTATTTGGTTAGTGCCTGGCTGGCCTATTTCAAAGCATTCATTTCCTCCACAGCATGCAGCTCTGATGTTGCCCTCAGCGCACACAGCCTTAAGCACAGGGAATCCCTTTGGGTGACAATATATTTGGAGACACTCTGTGTCTATCCTTCCCTCTGATCTCTTTGTTAAGCTGTCAGTCTGCTGATATCACACCAGCTGTTACTCTCCACTAATATTCAGCTGATTGCTTTATTGTTCTTAGTGATTTTTCTGGGACACACATTGTTTCACTGCTTGGACAGTTAAATTTGGGCCCAATTGCATGAGCAATCTTTGAGGTCCTTCTTTGAGGCTTGTTCCCATCCCAGGAGATCCTCTCAGCTCTCTGTTTTTTCTAGCTCTTTCTGCTAATTATCCATGTGGTTCATGGTGTAGCTAGTTGCCCTGATGGATCTCCCAGCCTCCTCTTAATTCTGTTTTTTAATTTTTTTGCCAGAGTGTCCTTATATTTCAACTTCCTCACATTGTTTACTTGGGGAGAGCTGTGGAAATGTTTTATCTTGGCCTGCCTCTCCCCTGTGCAGCCCTTCCACATGGCTGCTCCAGAGCTGGGGCAGGGGCAGTGAGCCACTTTTCTCATGAGTGACACTCTTGCTTTATGAGCAGGTCATTGTGCTGGAGAGGCTGTCTTTTCTTCTGTTTACTTCTCCTGGCATCAAATCTCTGTGCCAGGCATGTGGCTGGAGCCAGGATAATCAGGGCCTCATTATTCCTGGTCTGCCATGCTTGTGATTGATCCTGGCCTTATGAATGGTGGTTGGGTGGAAAGAGAGGACTCCACACTGCTCACCTGCTGTTGCCTGGGACAGAATCCCTGTGATATAAACTGAGGGCTGAGAAATTTTAGCAGCTCGTGCCTCCATTGGAGTTACCATAGACCTCAACAGGAAAATGAGAGGAGAGGGAGTCCTGTGCCCATGGCCGCCCACATCCCACATCCTGGCCTGGGAGTGCAGAAGGATGCAGCCAATTTTGGCTTTACTGTCACAAACTCTTGCAGTTTTTCTAAGACTTAGAAGAGTTTCTTAAATACAATGATGTGAGTGTCTCAGAGCCTAACAGTTATGTAAAGCTCAAAGGAACAGTGTGGTGATCTTTGGCCAAGTGAGCAAAGTATTTCCAAAGAGTAACATCCTTGAATGATGCTTGGAGCATGAATGAGCACCTATATTACCTTTCAACACTCCCTTGCTTATGCTCCATTATTAGTTACTATCAGCGGCTTTGAAAGCTTACAGATAAATTACTGTGGCTTAACATTAACTAATAAAATACAACACAGAACTCACAGTTGTGATGCTAACAACTGTTGTGACTGAGCAACAGAACCAGCTTTGTGTCTCAGGCATATATGTTAAATTTCAATATTATTGGTTCTCTCACAAGGAAATCAAAATCCCTGTTCTCAGCATTAAGGTCACTGTTTTGAGACAGCTTACCTTTATTTTTCAAGGTTTTCTTTTGTGTTCTGGGGAAAGAAGAGTTTACCAGAGAGTAATTATTGTATCATTTATGGTTTTAGCTGTTCAGTTATATCATATCATTTGTGGTTTTGTTATTCACTCTTTGATTATTTTCCTTTCAGTCTTAGATTTAACCATTCAAGAAATGGGGAAAATTAACTCCTTCCTTGGAAGATAGTGTAACTTCACAAACGTGCAGAAGCATGCACAATATTAAATGCTTCATGCCTGAGGGTCATGGTGCTTAAATATCTATAGAAAATTATATATTCTTGGAACAGCACATTTACAATCTTGAGGAGGGGGAAAAAAACGTTTTGCTTTGTTGTCATTGAGTCCATTCTAATAGGCTCAGCAGCCAAACTTTCATATTTTACCAACATCAACCACAACACAGAAATGTAAACTCTTATTTCAGGATTGGAGGAGGAAGAAATCCCATTTAATGCATAATTGCCAGAAATGGAATAACCACTTGCTAGAGGGCAAAATTAATTATCAGGAACTGTGCTATGAACTGAGCATTTTTAATTGCACATGACAGCATACATCTGTAGTCTATATTTGTGACATACAAGTTGTACTTCATACTATGCTAAAGGTTTAGTGTAAGGGGATTACAACAACACTGTAATCCTGTTTTTTTCTCATAAAAATGTAACTGGTGATGGATAATTAAAGGCAGCTGTCCCCTGATGTAGTGGAAATAACAAAAATAACACTTTGCATTTGGATAGTAGTTCCATATTCCTCTGGGAAACTGAATTCCAAACAAACAATGACGAGATATCTTTGATATGATCATATAGCAGCTGTTAGGATTATTTCTATTTGAGTGAAATATTCATAGCACATCATGCAAATTATTACAAAGCATTCCTGGTCAAAACAAAGCTGTTGGTCATGACAAGCCTCACCTTCGGTTATGTCTCAGACCACCGCAGGAGAAATCCCACATAGGAATAAAGATAGTGTGGGTCTGAGTTCTCACTAAACTGAAAACTACATCATGCAGGGTCAGTGTTATTTAATTCAAATCCAGTGTTTCTTAATATAATTTCCTTCAGGCATCCTCTCATCTTCCCCTATACTAATCCTTTTTCTTTTGTTTTGCTTACTAGACTCAGTGATTCACCTAATAGCCACCTTTCTTAAACCTCTCCCGTCTAATAAATTATGAAGTTCTAACAATTAGCTATTAAGATCAGTGTGAATGGCCAGACCTACAGTGCTCAGTTCCTGATTATTTCTTAGTTTATGCTTGCCTAGATCACACCCCTGCCTGTCAGCTGTCCTGGCCCCCATTTCCCCTGCACACCACTAAAAGGCACTGTGTTCTGAGTTGCAAATCACTGCATGATATTTGCATTTCCTTCTTTTTCTATTTTCAGGCTGTTTGGGGTCAAATTTGTCCTCTCAAGGCTCATATGTTGGAGTAATAACTTCAGACAGCTCAGAATGTAACTGTATTTGAAGGTAGGGACCTTGCAAAGGTGAAATGAAGGCCTACGAGTGGGCCCTTAGCAGGAGAGGAGGACATGGGCACATGGGTGGACAGGCCTCTGCAAGCCTAGGTTGGAGGCATCAGGAGAAACCCACCCTGTTGACACCTTCATTGCAGACAGTGGGGGATAATATTTCTGTTTTTGTGCCACCTGATCTCAGTCTATCGCTTTGTTCCAGCAACCCTGGTCCACTAGTCCACAGGCAGAGTCCAAACTCCTGTGCGTGGTTTGTGCAAAAGTAATGCAATGTTGTATGTCAATTGTATTTCAATTTAAAAAGTACCTTAATCCATAATAATAAATTAAAAAGACAAAGGTTAAAGTCAATAATTACTAAAGGTACCTTATCTCCAGTATTTCCAGCTCAACCGGAGACTTGGGTTCCTCCTCCATCAAGATCTGTGAGAAATTGCAGAGGCTTGGTTACCTACTGCAAATGAATGAAGACTCTGGAAAGCCTGCAGTCAGCCATCGCTAACTGGAATGTTCTAGGTGATCACTTTCTGCAGAAACTATGAGAAGAGGATGAATTTCACTTTTACAGAAATTCGGAAGTACAGAATATTCTTTTTGGGGAAACAATTGTGTCACCATATTAAAAGTCTAAACCAATCCCCATCACTTTGTAATGGCCCCTAAAATACTCAAGAAAATATATTTATCATTCCTAAAAATTTATTTTTTATTAGGGAAAGCATATAACATATGTTAGTGAAAGAATTACATGTAAAAGGATGGGGAAATTGTTCTGAAACATTGTTTTCCTTATGAGAACAAAACAAAATTGGGCCCCTTGTCTGGACATTAAAGTCACTCACAGAATAAGGTACCTCAATTCTACATGGGGAACTCCAGAATTCATTTGGTTCTTCTGCATAAGGACTTGATGTAACAATGCTCGCCCCAGTCTTCTTAGTACAGCCACAAAAAGACATCAGTTTCTTACCATTTTAGTTAAAGTTTTTGCACCGGAAATCACCTGCTTTTCCAAGCATCAATTTTGCTTTGAATTTATTCATAATGTTTCTCCAAGAAAGAAATATACTTTTTATTTTAAGGTAATTTTAGATTTCTAGGAAGTAGGAAAGATGGTATAGAGGTGTCCCAGATTCCTATACCCCATTTCCACAGCTGTTAGTATTTTGCATTCCTATGACACATTTATCTCAAAAAAGGAAAACTAGATTGCTATTAATGTCCACACTTTCTTTAAATTCCCTTAGTTTTTATCTACTGTCCGTTTTATGTCTGGGATCCCATCCAAAAACCACATCACATTTAGTCACCATGTCTCCTCAGAGTCCTCTTGGCTGTGACAGTTCCTCAGACTTGTTTTTGAGGACGTTGATGGTTTTGAGCAGTATTTTGTAGAATGTCTCAATTTGGGTTTGTCTGATGTTTTTCTCAAGATGAGTCTAGGCTTATGGATTTTTGAAAGACGGCCACAAACATAGAATGCCATTCCCTTTGCATCACATCCAAGGCACGTGCAGTCAGGATGACTTCTCACCTTGATGGTAACTGACCACTGGCTGGGACAGTGCATGTCATGTCTCCACTATAAAATCACTTTTTTCCCCCTTGTGGGGCTAGGGTGACTCCATCTTGTAATATCTGCCATTTGCTTAACTGCTGACTGACCTTGACTTCGCTCTCCCTCCAATAAAATGTTGCTGGCCTTTCCAGATGCCTTGCTTCGTGCGCGTTTCCCAACACCACTCCTGAATGAATGTAGTAGGAAGCCACCGAGTGCCAGACCCTCCTGAGTAAGTAATGGGTTGAGGAGTTTCAGCATGTAGACCCATATAGGATGGGCTGCAAAAGGGGTCTAGGACAGGTGAGGGAAAATGGGAGACAAACCCCATCGCTGTCTTACCGCACCCAAGACACACCTCTTAGGAGCCCCTTCATTAAACTTGCTTTAATTTTGAGCTGAACTGCTCTGCCCCCTTCTTTGGCCTCTCTTCTCCCTTCACCTTCAGAAGTCTATTCATGCACCCCTTCCTGAGCCTGAACACTCCTTCTTTCCATACTGTGAACTTTGGAAGGAAGCTGCTAAGAACAGCCCACACTGAGTAGCACTCTCCTTTAGGGATTAGCATCAACAATAATTATTTGGAAATATCCTACATGGAAATTTTTTTATTGATATATTTTTATTGAGGTATAGTTGATGCATAATATATTGATTTCAAGTATACACATAGAGTTGATATATAAGATTATATTGGTTTCAAGTATGCACACACACATAAGATTCACATCTTATCTTTCTATTTTCATGATCTATTATATCAGCATGGACTCATGGATATTTATTTTATAATTTGGGTCACATTCCAATACTACATTCTTTATTTTCTTACTCAAACTATCCTAGGTTTAGTCATTGAGAGCTCTTTCAGTAAGATCCTGTGTCCCTTGACATCCCCAATCATTGCATATATGTTTTTGCTCTGTTTCAGTCTTTTTTATTTTTTTAGCACTTCCTTACTTTCTGGCACTACAAGTAACTCCAGACTCATTTCATGTATTTCCTGACCCTGAATAAAACACATCTCCAATGAATTCTGGCTCTAATTTTTTTAAATGGTGTTAGAAACCAAGATCTGGGTGCTCAATGTGCTCATTATGCCCTTCATAAAGATCATATTATATTTATGCAATACAGGTAGATTTTTTGTCACAGTCTGTATTCCACCCTGAAATCACTTGACTTCCAGGTGATAATTTTTAAAAAGTCTGTACATTAATGTTCACTGTTATGCTATACATTTTTCTGGATTTTGTGAAATTCGTAATATCACATATGCACCATTACAGCATGATACACCATATGCCCAATGACTCTAAAAAAATCATCTGTGCTTTAGCTATTCACTAATCTTTGGCAACTACATGACCATTTTGTAATTTCCATTGCTTTGCTTTTTCTAGAATATCACATAATTGGAAACATAAAGAATGTAGCCTTCTCAGATTAGCTTCTTTCACTTAGCAATATGCACTTAAGGTTATTTCCATGTATTGTGAGGCTCTGTAGCTCATTTTTTCTTAATTCTGAATAATATTCTACTATATGGATATACCAGCTTGTTTATCCACTCACTTACTGAAGAAGATTTTGAATGCTTCCAGTTTAAGGTCATTATGAATAAAGCTGTAATAGACATTCTGCACAGTTTATTGTAGATTTTTTTCCTGTGGTGTAAATACCCATTGGTGTCATTGTTGGATTATAAATCAGACAATGTTCAGCTTATAAAGAACTTTAAAACTGCCCTCCAAAGTAGCTGTACCATTTTGTATTTCCACCAGCAATGAGTGATAGTTCTTATTTTTCCACATCCTCATCAGGGATTGTTAGCTTTTAAAAGTTTAATTGCTTTTATAGGTTTGTAGTAGCATCTCAAAGCTGTTTTAATTTCCATTTGCTAATGAAAAATAACATGGACCATCTTTTTGTGTGCTTATTTGCCATCTATATATCTTCATTGTTGAGTTGGACATTCATATCTTTAGCCTATATTTGTAAAAAAATAATTGTTTTCTTATTGTTCATGTTATGAGATCTCATTATATTTTGGATACACCTCCTTTACCAGATATGCAATTTACCAATATTTTCTCTCAGTGATTTGTCATTTCAGTCTATTAACAATGCCTTTCACAGAGCAAAAGTTTTACTAAAATCTACCATTACAAGTTTTTTCATGGACTATGCATTTAATGTTGTAGTTTAAAGCTCATTACCAAATCCAAGATTGCCTAGAATTTTTTCAAGTTTTATTCTGAGCTGTACAGTTTTGCATTTTACACTTAAGTCTAAAATCCATTTAAAGTTAAATTTTTTATAAAGGGTAAAGTCTGGATCTAGATTCATTTTGTGCACATAAATGTCCAACTGTTCAGCACCATTTGTTGAAAATATTATGTTTTCTTCCTTGAATTGATTTTGTCTTTGGTCAGAGATTAGTTTACTACATTTGCTCTATTTCTATGTGTCTATTCTATTTCATCAATTAGTGTATCTATATTTTCACTAATGCATTCGTTTTTATATGTGTTCATATGTTTGTGTGAAAAACAAAGACAGAGAGAAATACTTTTCTTTAGTTCAAAAGCAGCAAACAGTATCATCATGGACTATACTTTAACATATATAGTATAAGCCTCCAATAGTTTTTCACATCACCAAACTCTGACATTTGAGATAAATACAAGTTACTTCCCAGGGCCATGCTCTGCACAGAGTAAGCTACACAGTAGTTAAAAGGAAAAACTAGTAAATGGTTTATTTTATTTTAGAAAAAGAATGTTGAACAATGACTGCTTCAGATAAGATTTTTGAAATTTCAAAAGGTCATTCAATAAATTGAGGTAAGAATCTTAAAAAGAGAACAAAATCTGTTAAGAAATAAAGATAGAATACGTTGTGCAGTGAGTAGAATTTTTATGAGATTTTCTATTGGTGCCACTGCTATGGATATTTTAGAGATATGGAGCTTGATATTTAAGTTTATCATGGATTTTAGAGATAATAACTATACCAATTATAAGTCTTTAGAAGAGTTGACTAAAGAAAGGGTTTTAGTACTACATACAATATCTCCTCTGTAGCTCATGCTCAGGGATGATATTAGGTTGATTTGATTTGAGGACATGCAGTATGATTACATTGCTGAGAAATAATGCTAATGAAATGGACATTATCAGTGAGGAATAATATCTCATGAATAGTGAGCTGCAGGAAAGTGAAGAGATGCTTTTACAGATGCAGCTCCTTTGGTCCTTGGCTATAACTGAGAAGAGAGTGGGCTGTGGGAAGAAGGGCAGTAGTCCACAGCTGGTCACAGAAATAAATTTTCTTTTGTTAGGCATGTGGGGCAGAAAATAGATCCAGAAAAGACAATTATTTCTGAATAATGACTATTAAATGCATCTGAAAGATTTTTATCTTGATGTCACCCACAAGAAAAGAAAAATCCATTAATAATAAAGCTTGAGCTTTAAGAACTGTGCTATATCTCCCTGCCTACTTTTATTCATCATCTATTTATGAAACAGTCATTTAGCCTGGTGACCTGATGCTGTTCTGCCACAGTTTATAAATAATGTCTTAATGCAATTTCCTATGATGCCTCTTTTTATCTTCAAAAATATTTTCATATGGATAAAAACTACATATTGTCTATATCTCCAACAGTTTCAACTGACTGAGTTTTAAGATATTATTTTTTACCTCCTTTTCTAGACCAGAAATCGATGAAATAAAAAGGAATAAAAAGTGATTTTTTTGTTTCTTGTATAATCTTTATTTATTCATCAAAAGTATTTCACAGACAATTAAACAAAGTTAAAAAAACATCATGTGTGCAAAACAAGAATTTTCAAAAAGAAGTATAAACCATAAAAAAGAACCAAGTAGAAATCCTAGAACTGAAGAATACAATGAGAGATATGAAAAATTTAAAAGAGATCTTCAACACATGGCTTGACTATGCAGAAGAAAGCATCAGCAAACTTTAAGACCAACAATTTGAAATTACCCAGGTAGAGGAACAACAATAATGAAAGGAATAAAAGAAGAGTGAAAAAAAGATTATATGAATTATGGGACACTATCAAGCAAATGAACATTCAAATCATGGGGGTTCCAAACGAGAAGAGACAGAAAAGGCTCATAAGATTATATTAATCATAGCTGAATACTTCACAAACTATAGTGAGAAATGGACATCCCAGTACAGAAAGCTCACAGGACTCCTAGCAAGATCAGCCTGAAGATTACTCTGAGACATTTCATCAAATTGGAAAAGGTCAAAGACAAGGAGAAAAATTTGAAATCAGCAAGAGAAAAACAACTCATTATAGGAATAACCGTAAGGCTGTCAGTAGATTTCTCTGCAGAAACCTTGCAAGCCACAGGGAAAAGGATGATATAGTCAAGAGGCTGAAAGAAAAAAAAATGGCAATAAAGAATACTATATCCAGAAAAACTGTCCAAAAATTGAGGAGACAGAAAGATATTCCTAAACAAACAAAAATTAAGATAATTTGTCACCACTGACCTGCCTTAAAGGAAATGCTAAAGGGAGTTCTTCAGGTTGAAATGAAAGGATTCTAAGTCACAACATGAAAACATATAAAAGCTTAAAACTTAATGATAAAGGTAAATATGTAGTTGAAATTGGAATACACTAATATTATAATGATGGTGTATATATTAACTGTATTTCTAGTATAAAAGTTGAGAAATACTAATATAAAAAGTAAAACTACAATAATTTTTAATGGATACACTATATAAAAGATGTAAAGTGTGACACTGGTAGCATAAAATATGGGGGTTGAGAAAAGTAAAAGTGTGGAGATTTTGTGTGAGATTGAAGGTAAATTGTTATCAATCTAATATAGACCATTATATCTATAAGAATAGCTTTACATAAGCCTCATGGTAACCATAAAGAAAAAACCTCTAGTAGCTACACAAAAGATAAAGAGAAAAGAATTTAATCACAAAGGAACATAGAAAGACAGCATGAAAGGAACAAGGGAGCTAAGAAACAGAATGGAAATAGTAAGTCCTTACCTATCAGTTACTACTTTAAAAGTAAATGAATTACATTCTCTAATCAAAAGACACAAAGTGCCTGAGTAGATAAAAGAACAAAATCAACTATATGTTGCCTGCTACACACTTACTATAGTTTTAAGGATACACATAGGTTGACAGTGAAGAGATGGGAAAAGATATTCCATGCAAAGGGTCACCAAACAAGAGCAGAAGTTTTTTATATTTATATCAAGTAAAATAGACTTACAGCTATAACTGGTCATATAATATTAAAGGGGTAGATTAATCAAAAGGATATAGCAATTGTAAATATAACTGCACTCAACATTGGGACACCTAGATATTTAAATCAAATATTAACAGAAATGAAGAAAGAAATAGACAATAACATAAAAATAATAGAGAGCTTGAATAGCCCACCCCCAATATTGGATAGATCATCCATACAGAAAATTAATAAGAAAGAGCAGATCTGAATGACACTGTAGGACAAATGGATCTAATTGACATGCATAGAACATTCCAACCAGCAACACCAGAAGACACATTCTGCTCAAAGTGCACAAGGGCCATTCTCCAGGATAGACGGTATGTCAGGTTACAAAGCAGGCCTAAAAAAATTAACTTTTTTGACCACAGCAGTATGAAACTAGAAATAAATAATAGGAAGAAGACAAAAGAAATAATTAGAAATGTATGGGAATTAAACAACACACTTCAGAACAACCAAGGGCCAAAAAGAAATCTAAAAGAAAATAATGAAGTATTTTCAGTCAAATAAAAAGGAGAACACAACATACCAAAATTTATGGAATGCAACGAAAGCAGTTCTAAGAGGAACATTTATAGCAATAAGTACCTACATTAATAAAAAAGATATCATATAAACACTCTACTGTATACTTCAAGGAAATAGGAAAAAAATAAATAAACCCAAGTTAGTAGAAGGGAGAAAATAACATTAGAGCAGAAATAAATGAAACTGGGACTAGAAAATATAGCAAAATATGAACAAAACAGCAGTTGCCTCTTAGACACAAAGTGACGTGGTTACCATGGGGAAGTGCTTACTTAGGATAGGTAGGTGGGCAGGGTGAGGGGGATAAAGAGGCACAAAATCTCAATCATAATATAATTTGGTCATGGGGATGGAAGTACAGTATGGAGAATATAGCCAATGATTCTGTAACATCTTTCTATGCTGACAGATAGTAACTACAGTAGTTGGGGTGAGGATTTAATAAGGTGGGTAACTGGTGAACCACTGTGTTGTATACTTGAAAACAATATAATATTGTGTATTACCTATACTTCAATTAAAAAAAGAAACGATTCTTGAAAGTACTCCAAAACTTATGGATTGTTAAATGATTAAATGATTCAAATAGCAAAAGTAAGTTAATCTTACTCTATTAAAGTCTTCACAAGTAAACATGTATCAGTACCTATACAGTTTTCTTTTTTGGACAAGTAAAAAATACTTTCATTTTCTTCAGAAATCTAAATGAACTACAAAAATTATGGCTCAAAAGTGTATGTTGTTTAAACTGGTCAGGGTAATTATCTATCAATTTTCATCATATACTTTTTTTGTATTCCTATTTGACTTTTTAGTCACTATCTTTATTTTCAAGGTATGATTTACCATTTATTATTGGAATTTATTACCTCCTTAGTTTATTGTAACAAGTTCCTCTACTAGATGGAGTATTAAGGGATTGCCATGGCAATGTGTCCCTATCCACCAAACCTGCTCTGGGTAGTGACTGCTGTACCTCTATTTTGGCAGCCCTCCACACGATTAATGGTACAGCCTTGGGAATATCAAAACCTTGTTTTGGAAATCACCTGTTATAGTGCATATTAATGTGTTTATGAAAGTGTAAAAATAAATGCAAACTATTTTTTAATGACAGAGTTATTTTTAAGGAGCACAGTTCTTGTAAAATATATGGAAGGGATATTTTAGAGAGTTCCGTCTCATGCAAAAATCACAGAAACACTCTTCCACCTCAGAAGTCAACAAAAAAGTGATGTTCAGATAATGGATAGAATTAGAAATTAAAATTACCTGGGAAATTTCTATTTCCTTCTGTTAAGTCTATGTATTATTGTCTGTTAGAGTATTGCAACATGTAGATTAAGTTTCACTCTCATCTACCCACAGTGGGAGTATAAATTGGTAACCTACTTTAGAAAAGTATTTGGTGGTATCTACTGAAGCTGAATATACTCTGTGATCTAATACAGGAATTCCAGTCATGGGTAAATACCCAGCAGATACTGATACACATGTTTACCAAAAGTATGTTTGCAAATGTTCATAGTTGCAGTATTCATTATTGTCCCAAACTTGGAAGTATCCAAATGCCCATGAACAGCTAAATGACAGATAGAGTTGAAGTATATTCACACAATGGCATAGCAGCAAGAAGAATGATCAGCGATAGGCAACGAAAGTGAATGAATTTCAAAATGTAATACTGAGCAAGATATGCCAAGTTTAAATTATAGAATTATATAAAATAAAGAAGCAGGCAAAATGAATCTGTACTGTTAGGAAGCAGGATGGTTATTATCCTCAGGAAGTGAGAAGCTTCTAAGGGACTTTTTTCCCTGAGTTTGAAATTTGGCTCTACTATTCACTAGGTATCGACTTGGTGAACTAACTGAAAACCTCTCTCTCTACCAGTTTTCTTATCTGTAAAATGGGGATAATAATAGCATCTATCTCATAAGATTGTTGGGAGAATCTCCAACATACAATGAACTCTCTAAAATATAATGAGCTCTATATAATATGAGTTCTATATTACAGTTATTCTCTCTAGAAAGTTATATTTTCTAGACTAGGGGTGATTGGGTATTGCATTTATGTCATGTATTTTTTGAAAGGCAAGCACGTTCATATATTAGTTTTAAATTTAACTTTGTGATGTGAATAACAAGCAAATCCTTGCCTACCTGCTCCTATAAAACTCAGCCCCTTCCTTTTCTTTGAGATGCTCTTCATTAATGAATGTAGACCTCAGTCACCCTAGTTGTCACCCCCTTAACTGTTCAGTCTGTTCTGTCTTTCAAAACTATCAGCTGTATTTTGATATAGCCTTGGATGTATTTTAAACTGGCAATAAATGCTATTTTATGATATGCTCTTCATCTGATAATTCATCTCTTTAGTAGCTAATTTGCAATGCTGCTTCATTCACATATCATTTCCTGTCAACAGAGTTACTGAAAGTTCATTGAATTCCAGAGCTGAAAATTTGTTACTCATGGTAAAAACTAAACATATCTGTAGCCCACTGTATTATGTACTTGATATTAAAATGACTTTACTATTCCATTATATTCACTAACATAACTTTATCTTTCCAGGAAAAATTTGCCTGAAAAAAAGAAACATTGCAAATTATATTATTCTTCATTCTAGGAATTTCCTAAATGACCCATCAAGATTTTAGTGTGCTGTGTCCACTCATCCTAACAACACCCTCATTTTGGAATGTGCACCTAAAATCACATTGTAAAATCCTAACCCTTCCCTCTCTGAGATGCTATGGGAACTTTACCCCCAGTACTGTCTTTCCAGAGGTTGCTTTGGTGACATTTAGGAAAGTTAGAATTCTAAAATCACCAACCAAGAGTTTTTTTCTTTTATTTCCTTTTCATGTCTTTAATTTTGTTTTTATAGTATTTCCAATAGCCATAACTTCTATATTTATTTTTGTTTTTTTAACCAAGATAATACTGTAAAAATTTTCTAAATTTACAGATGTGTGCCCATTTTCATGTTACACTCTTAGAAAAGAGGTGAGAAAACCTCTCAATTTATGTTATGCACATTTCCCTTAAGAGAATAAACAGTCTCCTTAGTCTAGACCTAAGGAGATTTCCTCAACAGTGACTTTTTAAGCAATAATGATTCTGCCTCCCTTCTTTATTTTTCCGTTTCTCTTTTTTAAGTTAATGAGCTATTCATCTCCCCACATAATGGCCAGCTGGTTCTAATGGTCTCATTTCATCCTCTCAAGTACTCCTTGTTTCCTAGTGAACTGATTTTATAAAGAACTCCCAACCCACCCCATAGTCTGCTGTCTAGTTTCTCTATATCAAATGCTTCCTCCTCAAGACAAGTACATTGTGTTCAGAATGATCACTATAAAAAGCAAACTGAATCATGTCATTCCTCAACTTACAGACCATCTGATTGCTTACCACTGCCAGACTTCTTCATGCGACCAAAATATCTTTTCAGATACACCTTAGCTTCATCTTGAAAAATCTTCTGACCCACAATTTTTCTTAGAATGATTTGGTTACAAGTATTTTCTTCAATTTCTTAGTTCTAAAATATTTCCCCCAGTGTGGCCTGTCCCTACGCTATTTCCTTTTCCACCTCCTTCCTTTTACTGAGTGGCCCTGATTTCCCTTCAGGTGCTATAATACATTTGTGTCCTTAAACTTCCCTTAGTACAAAACTAGTTAAAGCATCTTTAGTTTTCAGTACTCAGTACAATTACACATGCTTTTCCATATGTACCAATGAGTGTTTATTATATGTAGTTCAGTCTCCCTCCTTGGACTATGGACTATACATGCTGCAGAAGTAGGATGATGATGCCTACCTTCCAGCTCTATGGTGCTCAAAATCCATGTAATGAACACAATAATGGTGGCATGATTTTTTAAAACCTGGCATATTATGACATTCTAATTCTGATATCTTACAACTCGGTAATAAATATTGTTAGTATTTTATTTACTATTATGAGCAGCTATCGTTATAAAGATTTTTATATGTAATAAAGGTGTAAAATACTTAATTATATATGAGACATATAAATGTATGTGAATTGACTCAAGTCATTTATACACATTAGATAATATAAAGCTTCATTTTAATTAATGATTAATTTTTAGCTAAAGTTGACTGCACAATTATCACAGTTCAGTGTGATATCATTTGATACCTCCAGGTGTACATTTACTTTCCCATGTGATAACTAATTGACAGAAGAAACAGACTATTTGGCAATGTCAGAATCTGGATGTTCAGTATTTGTTCAAATAGTTATATCATCAAGAGACTACATATTACATTGAATTGATATTGGATATTTCTTTTCATGTTATTAACATTAATTTTTCTTTTATTAAAAGACAGAGCAATCCTCCTGTACTTTCATCAGAGGGAAAATATCCCATGTATCTATTTGAATTTGTGTCTTCTCTACCCACCAGGGATTTCTTCAAGCTAATGCTCTGTAGACAATCACCATACCAAGAGGTACTGCTGAGACTTTAGAATTGCCCAAACCACTGGGACAGCTGTTCATGCCTTGATGGAGTCTGTCTGTGCAATGCCTGATTTGTCAAGTATCTATCTATTGGAATATAAGAAGCCATTTGGACATTTGGAAAAATCAGAGAATATAAATATTTTAAATGTGCCAAGATGGGGAAAAGGGTATGAAAGAGAATATCATGAGGAATTCTATAAAAATAATTTAGAAAAAGAGAATGTTTTAGAAAATTCGACAGTGCTATTTCACTACTGTCATTTTTAGGTTTTTTGAATGTTGATGTGTACCAGCACCTCCTGAAGAGCTAATAAGACCCCAAGAGACCCAGGATTGTGGGAATAGAATGCGGCCTGGGTGTTTGTATTTTCCCAGCTCCTGAGGTGATCCTGAGACACATGGCCTGAGAGCCCTGGGTTACATATAGTGCTTCAGGTGATGACAGGTGATACCCTTGGACCGATAAAAGATTGCTTCAGGAATGTGAAGGGAACATGAAGAATGGTTACAGGGAATCACACTCCGATACAAGACTATATTAATTTTATTTATTGCAATTCATTTGCTAATCAATGCTGTCATTCTGTATTTATTTTATTTCTGTTTTATTTGTTCCTCACATTCCTAGACTCTAAATAAGGAAAAGCAGCTTGGGAAAATTCCCTGTCTTTATCTGTATAGCCATTGAAATGACGCACTCTCTACATACTCATTACTGTGATGTAGTTTGAAATCCTTTATGTCAAAGAATTACAATCTCTACCTAATTGATATCTGATATTAATTTCATTGAATCTTACTGTCCTTAAATTTGTTAATTGGTATATATATTAATTCTAAACTTATAACTCATTTGAATGTTTCAATAGAAATAACGGGGATAAAATTTCTAACCTGACTGAATTGATGGACTACATTCTTTAAATGTAGATGTAATACAAAATTAATTCATTTCTTATCACATCAGTAGTGTTAGTTTAAAAATAATACAGCAAAATTGTTCCTCGTGGCTGGTAGGAAGTTGGTCTCTTTCAGCAAGGATAGGATATGGTAAGTGATGACCACTCTCAATATTTGAAGATGTTGCTGAAACAGTGCCTTCAGCATTTTCACTCTTAGACTACAGTTGAGCTTAGTGTTCTTAAAATAACACAGATCCACAGATAATTCAGATACATTTATACTTTGAATTATATAAATTCTTCTGCTAAAGCTTACATCCTTAGTCATTTCCTTTCATCTTGAGACAACGGCATAATCTTCAAAGGATACTTACCTGTTAGATTGTTACTGTGGTCCATGTTCTATTTTAAGCTGCTTGTGTTGCCATTATTTCTGTTTTTACTTCACAACCCTGTAAACTACTTTTATAGTTGAAGAAGCGATGCTGGCCCTAGCTCACAAGCACAGAACGTGGCAGAGCAGGGGGACATCAGGCTGCTGGACGCAGCAGCCTGAGCTTCAGCCTCTGCAGTGCACTGCCAAAGTATGCATTTTTAGTCCAAATGTGCGAGATGTGCACATCAGTGGCATGTTGAAATAAGTCATGAAAGGGAACTAAATGGATTACTTTCGCCTGTGCAAAATGACTGAACTGCGATAATTGTGCAGTCAACTTTAGCTAAAAATTAATCATTAATTAAAATGAAACTTTATATTATCTAATGTGTATAAATGACTTGAGTCAATTCACATACATTTATATGTCTCATATATAATTAAGTATTTTACACCTTTATTACATATAAAAATCTTTATAACGATAGCTGCTCATAATAGTAAATAAAATACTAACAATATTTATTACCGAGTTGTAAGATATCAGAATTAGAATGTCATAATATGCCAGGTTTTAAAAAATCATGCCATCATTATTGTGTTCATTACATGGATTTTGGGCACCATAGAGCTGGAAGGTAGGCATCATCATCCTACTTCTGCAGCATGTATAGTCCATAGTCCTTCTTGAATTCCATTTACTTGAAGAAATTGATACTCCAAGAAAGGTAATGAACATTTTCTTTACAACAAGAAAAGATCATATGTAGATTCACTAGAGATTTATGAATTACAAATGTGTTCTTACATTCATATAGCTAAAATATTTCAAATAGCAAGAGTTAAGAAGAGAAGATCATGCCCAAAATAATTTTGTATTTGATAGGAACAGACTACAAAATTAGAAACTAGACCTTTTTAAAATCCTGAAGGCATGATTAATATGCATACTTCAAAAGCTAAAATATCTTCACATTTAAAACATATTTTAATATGCAAAATATTCTGGCTATTAAGAAATTTAATTTACCATTTTGTGAATTTTAATTAATATTATCAGATGAATAAGTTGTGAATAGTGGGTGGATAAAAATTTATTCTACTGGTAAACATTTTGAATAAAACCAGTGATTGTGACTAAATGATAAGGATTAATTTAAGAACTATAAACATGTAAATATTAAGTTAAAAAATATTTTATCACAGATTAAATGGATCATGTAATTGTGGACAGTGTATTTGTTTGGGGCATCTAAATATAAAACATCAAATTGTAGCTATTTTTGGAAAATACATGTTGATTGTGTTAAATTATGCAGGTAATATTATAATTAAGATTAAAACAAAAACAAAAACAAAATACAACCCCCAAACTTGACCTTTTTTAGTCATTTACCCTAGACCAACCTCTCAATAAGTTGTAGAGTTGTAACTTTAAAACTAGAATTTCATTTCTGCAAAAGTCTTCAGGTTTTGGAATCAATTAAATAACAAGTCAAAGTAAAATTAGGGTTTTTTTCCATCTGCTTTTTATATTTTATTTACATTTGGATACATTCCGTGCAATATATGGAATGTGCATGTGTGTGTGTATAACACATATGATATATAATTCACACATATACACACATGCATATGACTAAAAATACATTACTCTTTCAAATGTTACTTGTGATAGAAAAAAAGCCATTCTTTGGAAAATAACACAGGAAAAATAAATAATTATGTCAAAAAAATACCTTATTAGTAATTTTATACCCAGCCAAATGGAAAGCTCCAGTGTTTCTTGTATTTTCTTACATCTTCCAGATTGTTTTACAATTAGGTTCAGGCCTCAGGACTGTAGGATATTAGCAAAAGGAATGTGTGTTACTTTCAGAATAAGGTCAACTGAAATAGATATAAATTCACATGCATTCTTTTTCAGATCTGCACAACCAGAAGGAAACACTTCAAGATGATGGGTTTGCAGAAAAGGAGTCACCAGTAGATGTTAACCTTAAAAATGAAACTGTCAGTTATTTTCTCAGCAAAAATGGGTTTACTCGGGAATAGCAGAGAAATTACAAATTTGTAACAAGGAAGCTATAGCAAAACCATTGGTAAGTCTACAGAACAAAGGAGAAGAGCACTCTTTTATAGAAGAAAAAACTCAGGAGGGGCTCTTATAAACAATAAGTCTCATGGAGGAAACAGGGAGGTCCATGTATTGTGGCTTTTCACTGGTTGAGTTGTGACAGCCTCTCATTAGCTGGGCTGTTGCCGGTGGGAGGAGACCCTTCCTTTTTGCTGGGATGCAAAGTGGTATCAAACACTACTCTTGTAAACTCCCTCTCCTTCCCTTGGGTTTATAATTGATGGGTGGTGGGCATGAGGCCTCCCCCTGCACCCTCCCAACTCCTTTATTTTCACAAGGACAGTGGTCTCTGACCCACATCAGATTGTGTTTTGAAAGAGAAATAAACCTTTGCTGTATTAAGTCATTGTGATTCCAGGTTTTGTTTATTAATGCAGCACACTCTGGTTTAACCTAATGCAGCTCCCCATAGTGATAAAGCTAAGATTACCCACCCAGACCTTGTTTTATGTATTTATTCTTTGAAAGTTAGAGAAAAATGGGTTTCTCATAATTAATTCTTTTGTACATTGCTTTGCTAATAAATCAAGAACCAAATTTCCCTACTTAAAATTAAATTAACAGTTTCATCTAGTCTATATATAAGAATCTATGTTGTTTAGTCATTCAATTGACTCACTACTTCCACCATAATAACTAATATGGGTCAACAATCTTACATAACATCAAGAGTGTATGTAAATGCTAAAATGAGTGGAAAACTTATTCTTGGGCTTGTGTGTGTGTCATATTATCAAAGATAACAACCATATGCATTATTGCTATCTCATATATAGATTTTTACCTACTGTTTCTATTTGACAATTTCATTGTTTGGGTTTGTTTTTCAGTGCTCTTTTTCTCTGTTTATCTTTCTTTGAAGGGGGAAATCTGATGGTTTTCTTCTGAGTATACTCCTATATGGAAAGATTACAAATGTGTAGCTTATTGATTTGATTGTAGATTCACTATCTGGCTTTTGGAAACTGCATATTCCCCTGTGATTTCAGGTGGAGTAATCACAGTACTCCAATCCAGTTCTCACAGTATCTTGTTCAGGAATGAGCATGAGACTAGACTTCACCTGACTTGTGGGATATGGGGGACAAGGGACAGACAGAGAGACCCCACTTGATGATAAGGCCACATGGAGAGAAGCACCTGCACCACCTTGTGCCTCCACTGATTTGGCCCAAACTAGATGTGATCCAACCTGGTCTCCTTTCTCCTCAGGTGAAGTTACATTGGGGTTTCATCACCTGTAACCTGACCTACACCAATAGACCACATTCTGGGCCTTTCTCCTCACTCAGTATTTCAGGCTCCATGTCATCTCTCATCCTGTCTATAGTTATGCCTGGTCTTTCCTATTTTTCTCTAGATGAGCCCTGGGATGCCGAAGCTGTCCACAAGAGCACTTGAGCATCTGAAAGTGCCCCTCAGGCAGTGTGCTGGGTCCTGGGATGCCCCACTCAGGAGAACCTGCTGTGGGAGGGGATGCCCTCTGTCACCCCTCTGCACTCCACCCTCTGCTCACTGCTTCCTGGGCCCAGACCGCACTCATGGCTGCTCCCAGGCCATTGTGCCCAGCACAGGGGCTCAACAGCAGCTTCTGAGGCTGCTTCCTACTGGCCTGGGGAACTATCTCAGAATGGCACTGCAACCAGGTTCTCTATCCAACTGTCCTACTGCCCTCTATCTTTCACAGGTGTTACACCTGCACTGGGGTTTCCAGGTTCCCATCTCCTTCCCTGGTTTTATCTGTCCTAGGTATTCCCCACTAAATCTCTTGCACATGGAATATCATCTTCATTCCTTATTCTCAGAAGACCTAAATGGACACATGGAGAACATTAATTTAAAATATGTCACTTGAGTGGGGATTCCAGATGATGGTTGGGAAGACCACTTGGTCCATGGGTGGCGTTTGTGTGATACCACCATCTCAGAGCCACCACATTAAGATGTTCAAAGCCTGGCTCCAACCTTCACCACATGCTTAGGATGTTGCTCAGAATTCTTGTCCATGGACTTTGTTTTCTAATACTTTATATCTTTTTCACTAGTACTTGTCTGGTGTTATTAGAAACAGTTTTTCCCCTTTTTCTTTTGATTTTGTTAAATCTTCTCATTCTAAAGTTTTCCTAATTATATACCCATTTCTTTCATTCATCTTTCAGAAACCAAAGGCACCATCTGCCTGCAATGTTCTCAGCATGAATGTCAAGGCAGCTGGGACTGTATATTAGCCTTAGAATCTCAGCTGGGCCATTTGTATGTATTTTCATTGCACACATGTCAAATAGTATAAATAACAATTCCATGAGTCCATTCACATGATTTACATGCTCTGGACATTTTCTAAACTGGAGGGTCATTAAGACTGTTATAATGTAGGTCCATCTGAATCTAACTGGTTGCTTATTATTTTTATTCTTCACGAATATTGGAAATAGACACAAATTTTTCCAACAAATCATCAAGTATATGCAGACAGAGGACAATTTGCTATCAGTATTTTTCCATCCAGGCAGATTTATGTGAAACCTTGAAATACAGACAGCTCACACTATGCGGAAGATGAAAGCACTGTTATTTCATAACACAGACATGCCCTTATCGGTCTCAAGGCTGCATTAGTATATTCTATTCTGCTTGCCTTGAATAATCTGTCATATTTCCTGGTTATCAACAGTTTCATAGCATGGAGTCATTGAACAATCACTGTCAGCAAAAGCAGTTGTTTTCTTTACCTGTATACACAGTGTCATCAATGCACATCAATTAATTTTCTGCATCTACATGTGCACTGCATCCACACCATTGTCTACAATTTCTTCCTGAATATTCAAGCCCTATTTAATTTTAAGTATTAAATTACATCCATATATTCTCTTTTAAGTGATTGAAAAAAGGACACTTTTCTTTAAAGTTACCATTAGACTTGTCACTTCTATCATCTCTTTCCCGATTACTCTACACCTTAGAAAAGAATTGATTATTGTGATGCTTAGCAAAATGATGCAATTTTCAAGTAGGATATTTTCATCTTCATCATATCTCCATGCAGTGGGTACTGGTGTTCAATCATAACTACCTATAAAAATCATACTGAAAAATAAACTGTTGGTATTGTATGTCCCTCCTGGAGACACAGTAATAATATAAATCTGCATGAAGTGATCATGTGACATTTGAATAGGCAGTGTATTACATTGATCACTTTATCTCAGGTCTCCATTAGTTTGTCTAACATATGCTGTATAGCTTATAAGAATGTGAAGGATTACTCTGAATGAATTAATGAATGAGTGAATGCTGTTGTATTCTCTGAAGAGTATGGGTTTTTCACTACCCTTGCAACTGTGCTGCCTGTGTGAAGAGAGAAAAAAAATGTTGATTCGAATAGGTAGTAAATTGTAGAGATGGCATGGTCATCCTCGAGTTAGACACATTAATGCCCTGCCACTGCCTCTAGGAACCTGAGGATTTCTAAGGACACAGTTTAAGGTTTCTTCCACAAAATGTCATTTTTTTGTATAGTGTACTAATCATTCCAGTACGCTGTACATTTTACTAACCATTCCAGATAGTTAAATGTAATATAAGCATTCACAGAATATATAGGCAACATTAGTCTGCCTGTTGCTTCATAATAGTTATATAACTCAAATTTCTTTAAAATTTCTGAGAAAATGTATTTGTTCAAGAATGCCAAAGTTTTCTGTTTTTAAGTTAAACCTGCAGTGTACCTCCACCCTGGTTATAATTTTAATGCCTGTTCCTTCCTCCAGAATTATGACTCTCTGCCTGTCATTCTGGCACTCACAAAGCTACTGCTCCAGGAAGAGCTTTGATGGTACATTACCTCAAGCTGCTTAAGTTTCTTAAGGGTTGGAATCATGCTGTCCCTGGGCTTGCTTCCCCTCTGCCACAAACCTCCAATGTCTCCAGCTTTTCCTACCAGGTAGCATTTTCCCATAGATCTTAGCTCCTGCTCTCATCTGGGGAGCTCCTCTGAGCCCCAACAGCTGCAGGGAAACTAATAGCCTGGGGCCATGCCTGTCAGGGTCTGTTTCTCAAGCTTTTTTTCTCTCAGACAGAAAAGGAAAATAAAATGAAGACCATGTGTGAAAACTAAACATGGTCCATTCTGGTGACAGGCTTCTTCCTTTGGATGGGAATACTAGTTACCTTAAAGCTCTAGTTACCTGCTATTGTCACAAGCTTTCAGACATGTCTCCTCCTCTTTCTCCTTTTCTAAAAAAGCCACTCTGCTTAAAAACACCCTTCTCTGTAAAATAATATTACTGAAGTGATGCATGGAAACAAATTTTATACATTTTTTTCCTTCATCACATGCACACATCCAAACATATAATATGTTTATTATACATACATATATATCTTTATATAGAGATACAAATGTATCTCTATATAGAGAGAGATATAGACACACAGATATATACTATCTTATT
Organism: Manis javanica; assembly: GCF_040802235.1. Lineage (NCBI taxonomy): Eukaryota > Metazoa > Chordata > Mammalia > Pholidota > Manidae > Manis > Manis javanica. Next base: position 136,861,702 of record NC_133157.1, on the reverse strand, counting down.
ATCTATCACCTATCTACCTATATCATCAATCTAATGAAATGCAACTATGTTGACTATAAATTGAAGAAATAGAATGCTATCACCTACCTACTCCTTCTCAATTTCAGGTCTCAATTTTTTCTTCAGACTTAACACTATGTTGACTTTGTGTTTCTCCATCACCTTGCCTTGTTAAAAAATATCTCAAACATTCATGTATATATTCTAAAGCATATATTATTTTGTTTTGTTTTTTTTATTTTGGTATCATTAATCTACAATTACATGAAGGACATTATGTTTACTAGGCTCCCCCCTTCACCAAGTCCCCCCCACATCCCTGTTCACAGTCACTGTCCATCAAAATACTAAAATGCTGTAAAATCACTACTTGTCACCAAGTTCACAGTCACTGTCTTTCAACATAGGAAGATGCTGTAAAATCACTACTTGTCTTCTCTGTGTTGCACAGCCCTCCCCATGGCCCCCAACACTATACATGCTAATCATAATGCAACCTTTCTTTTCTTCCCGCCCTTATCCCTCCCTTCCCACCCGTCCTCCCCAGTCCCTTTCCCTTTGGTAACTATAGTCCATTCTTGGGTTCTGTGCTTCTTCTGCTGTTTTGTTCCTTCAGTTTTCTTTTGTTCTTATACTCCACATATGAGTGAAATCATTCGATACTTGTCTTTCTCTGCCTAGCTTATTTCACTGAGCATAATACCCTCTAGCTCCATCCATGTTGTTGCAAATGGTAGGATTTGTTTTTTCCTTATGGCTGAGTAATATTCCATTGTGTATACGTACCACCTCTTCTTTATCCATTCATCTACTGATGGGCATTTAGGTTGCTTCCATATCTTAGCTATTGTAAATAGTGCAGGGATAAACATAGGGGTGCATCTGTCTTTTTCAAACTGGAGTGCTGCATTCTTAGGGTGAATTCCTAGAAGTGGAATTCCTGGGTCAAATGGTATTTCTATTTTGAGCATTTTGAGGAACCTCCATACTGCTTTCCACAATGGTTGAACTAATTTACATTCCCACCAGCAGCGTAGGAGGGTTCCTGTTTCTCCACAACCTCGCCAACATTTGTTGTTTGTCTTTTGGATGGTGGCCATCCTTACTGGTGTGAGACGATATCTCATTGTGGTTTTAATTTGCATTTCTCTGATGACAGGCGATGTGGAGCATCTTTTCATATGCCTGTTGGCCATCTGAATTTCTTCTTTAGAGAACCGTCTATTCAGCTCCTCTGCCCATTTTTTAATTGGATTATTTGCTTTTTGTTTGTTGAGGTGTGTGAGCTCTTTATATATTTTGGATGTCAACCCTTTATTTGATCTGTCATTTTCGAATATATTCTTCCATACTGTAGGATACCTTTTTGTTCTATTGATGGTGTCCTTTGCTGTACAGAAGCTTTTCAGCTTGATATAGTCCCATTTGTTCATTTTTGCGTTTGTTTCCCTTGCACAGGGAGATATGTTCAAGAAGAGGTCACTCATGTTTATGTCTAAGAGATTTTTGCCTATGTTTTTTTCTAAGAGTTTTATGGTTTCATGACTTACGTTCAAGTCTTTGATGCATTTCGAATTTACTTTTCTTTATGGGGTTAGACAATGATCCAGTTTCATTTTCTTACATGTAGCTGTCCAGTTTTGCCAGCACCATCTGTTGAAGAGACTGTCATTTCCCCGTTGTATGTCCATGGCCCCTTTATCGAATATTAGTTGACCATATATGTTTGGGTTAATGTTTGGAGTCTCTATGCTGTTCCATTGGTCTGTGGCTCTGTTCTTGTGCCAGGATCAAATTGTCTTGATTACTGTGGCTTTGTAGTAGAGCTTGAAGTTGGGGAGTGAGATCCCCCACTTTATTCTTCCTTCTAAGGATTGATTTATTCAGGGTCTTTGGTGTTTCCATATGAATTTTTGAACTATTTGTTCCAGTTCATTGAAGAATGTTGCTGGTAATTTGATAGGGATTGCATCGAATCTGTATATTGCTTTGGGCAGGATGGCCATTTTGACAATATTAATTCTTCCTAGTCAAGAGCATGGGATGAGTTTCCATTTGTTAGTGTCCCCTTTAATTTCTCTTAAGAGTGACTTATAGTTTTCAGGGTATAGCTCTTTCACTTCTTTGGTTAGGTTTATTCCTAGGTATTTTATTCTTTTTGATGCAATTGTGAATGGAGTTGTTTTCCTAATTTCTCTTTCTGTTGGTTCATTGTTAGTGTATAGGAAAGCCACAGATTTCTGTGTGTTAATTTTTTATCCTGCAACATAGGTGTATTCCGATATCAGTTCTAGTAGTTTTGGAGTGGAGTCTTTGGGGTTTTTTATTTACAATATCATGTCATCTGCAAATAGTGACAGTTTAACTTCTTCTTTACCAATCTGGATTCCTTGTATTTCTCTGTTTTGTCTGATTGCAGTGGCTAGGACCTCCAGTACTATGTTGAATAACAGTGGGGATAGTGGGCATCTCTGACTTGTTTCTGATCGCAGAGGAAAAGCTTTCAGCTTCTCGCAGTTCAGTATTATGTTGGCTGTGGGTTTATCATATATGGCCTTTATTATGTTGAGGTACTTACCCTCTATACCCTTTTTGTTGAGAGTTTTTATCATGAACGGATGTTGAAATTTATCAAATGCTTTTTCAGCATCTATGGAGATGATCATGTGGTTTTTGTCTTTCTTTTTGTTGATGTGGTGGATGATGTTGATGGATTGTTGAATGTTGTACCATCCTCGCATCCCTGGGATGAATCCCACTTGGTCTTGGTGTATAATACTTTTGATGTATTTTTGAATTCCGTTTGCTAATATTTTGTTGAGTATTTGCATCTATGTTCATCAGGGATATTGGTCTGTAGTTTTCATTTTTGGTGGGGTCTTTCCCTGGTTTTGCTATTAGGGTGATGTTGGCTTCATAGAATGAGTTTGGGAGTATTCCCTCCTCTTCTAATTTTTGGAAAACTTTAAGGAGAATGGGTATTATGTCTCCTCTGTATGTCTGATAAGATTATGAGGAAAATCCATCTGGCCCAGGGGTGTTGGTCCTTGGTAGTTTTTTGATTACCACTTCAATTTCGTTGCTGGTAATTGGTCTGTTTAGATTTTCTGTTTCTTTCAGGGTCAGTCTTGGAAGGTTGTATTTTTATAGGAAGTTGTCCATTTCTCCTAGGTTTCCCAGCTTGTTAGCATATAGGTTTTCATAGTACTCTCTAATAGTTCTTTGTATTTCTGTGGGGTCCGTTGCGATTTTTCCTCTCTCATTTCTGATTCTGTTGATGTGTGTTGACTCTCTTTTCCTCTTAATAAGTATGGCTAGAGGCTTATCTATTTTATTTTCTCAAAGAACCAGCTCTTGGTTTCATTGATTTTTGCTATTGTTTAATTCTTCTCAATTTTATTTATTTCTGCTCTGATGTTTATTATGTCCCTCCTTCTGCTGACCTTAGGCCTCATTTGTTCTTCTTTTTCCAATTTCGATAATTGTGACATTAGACTATTCATTTGGGATTGTTCTTCCTTTTTTAAGTATGCCTGGATTGCTATATACTTTCCTCTTAAGACTGCTTTTTCTGTATCCCACAGTAGTTGGGGCTTTGTGTTGTTGTTGTCGTTTGTTTCCATATATTGCTGGATGTCCATTTTAATATGGTCATTGATCCATTGATTATTTAGGAGCATGTTGTTAAGCCTCCATGTGTTTGTGAGCCTTTTGGTTTCTTTGACAGTTTATTTCTAGTTTTATGCCTTTGTGGTCTGAAAAGTTGGTTGGTAGGATTTCAATATTTTGTAATTTACTGAGGCTCTTTTTGTGGCCTAGTATGTGGTCTATTCTGGAGAATGTTCCATGTGCACTTGAGAAGAATGTGTATCCTGTTGCTTTTGGATGTAGAGTTCTGTAGATGTCTATTAGGTCCATCTGTTCTAGTGTGTTGTTCAGTGCCTCTATGTCCTTACTTATTTTCTGTCTGGTGGATCTGTACTTTGGAGTGAGTGGTGTGTTGAAGTCTCCCAGAATGAATGCATTGCATTCTATTTCCTCCTTTAATTCTGTTAGTATTTGTTTCACATATGTTAGTGCTCCTGTATTGGGTGCATATATATTTATAATGGTTATATCCTCTTGTTGGACTGAGCCCTTATGATTATGTAATGTCCTTCTTTATCTTTTGTTACTTTCTTTATTTTGAAGTTCATTTTGTCTGATACTAGTATTGCAACACCTGCTTTTTTCTCTCTGTTGTTTGCATGAAATATCTTTTTCCATCCCTTGACATTTAGTCTGTGCATGTCTTTCATTTTGAGGTGAGTCTCTTGTAAACAGCACATGGATGGGTCTTCTTTTTTATCCATTCTATTACTCTGTGTCTTTTGATTGGTGCATTAAGTTCATTTACATTTAGGGTGATTATTGAAAGGTATGTACTTATTGCCATTGCAGGCTTTAAATTTGTGGTTACCAAAGGTTCAAGTTTAGCTTCTTTACTATCTTACTGTCTAACTTAACTCGCTTATTGAACTATTATAAACGCGGTCTGATGATTCTTTATTTCTCTCCCTTCTTATTCCTCCTCCTCCCTTCTTCACATGTTGGGTGTTTTGTTCTGTGCTCTTTTTAGGAGTGCTCCCATCTAGAGCAGTCCCTGTAAGATGCCCTGTAGAGGTGGTTTGTGGGAGGCAAATTCCCTCAACTTTTGCTTGTCTGGGAATTGTTTAATCCCTCCTTCATATTTAAATGATAATTGTGCTGGATACAGTCGTCTTGGTTAGAGGCCCTTCTGTTTCATTGCATTAAGTATATCATGCCATTCTCTTCTGGCCTGTAGGGTTTCTGTTGAGAAGTCTGATGATAGCCTTATGGGTTTTCCTTTGTAGGTGACCTTTTTTTTTCTCTCTGACTGCCTTTAATACTCTGTCCTTGTCTTTGATCTTTGCCATTTTAATTATTATGTGTCTTGGTTTTGCCCTCCTTGGATCCTTTGTCATGGGAATTCTGTGTACCTCTGTGGTCTGAGAGGCCATTTCCTCCCATAGTTTGGGGAAATTTTCAGCAATTATTTTTTCAAAGACACTTTCTATCCCTTTTTCTCTCTTCTTCTTCTGGTACCCCTATAATGAGGATATTGTTCCTTTCGATTGGTCACTCAGTTCTCTTAAAATTCTTTCATTCCTGGAGATCCTTTTATCTCTCTGTGCATCAGCTTCTCTGCATTCCTGTTCTCTGTTTTCTAGTCCATTAATGGTCTCTTGCATCTCGTCCATTCTGTTTTGAAGTCCTTCCAAAGCTTGTTTTATTTCTGTATTCTCCCTCCTTAGTTCTTGCATATTTCTCTGCAAGTCCACCATCATAGTTATGATTTTTGTTTTGAATTATTTTTCAGGAAGACTGGTTAAATCTATCTCCCCAGGTTCCTTCTCAGGGGAAGATGTAGAAGATGTCGAAGGTGTCTGGGTTAGTCTTTTCTGGATCAAACTTTTTTGCCTTTTCATGTTGATAGGTGCAGTGGTATGCTATTGACTCATCTGTCAGCTGGGAGAGCCAAGACTTTTTCCACTTGCTCCTGGCCTTTCTTTACTGGGACAACTGCGACCCCTAGTGGCTTGTGTTGGGTAATTGCATGTAGACTGGGTCTCTGTATCTTGCCCCACCATTATGGAGGAAGCTCCCTTGCTGTGGGCGTGGCCATCCTCAGGCCGCTGCTTTGCTATGGCAGAGCCCCAGAGGGGTCATGGATAGGGGGGGCTGTTTGTTTACCTCCGTGAGGGGTCTCAGAGCTGTTGCCCAGGGGGTTAGTGTGCCCGGGGTTCCCTGGAATTTCTTGCTGCTGGACTTTGACCCGATTAGCTTCCATCCAGCTGTGTTGTCCCTGTCCCTTTAAGACTTTCAAAAAGCACTCGCTTTTCTTTGTCACAGGGGCACCGGCTTCGTGACCCGCTCAAAGGTCCTGCTGTCCTGTTTCCCTAGTTTCCAGCACCCCACACATGCACTATGTCTGCACTCTGGTGCAGATGGCTAGGGCCGGGTGCTTAGCAGTCCTGGGCTCCCTCTCCCTCCCTGCTCTGACTCCTCTCCTCCTGCCAGGAGCTGGGGTGAGGGACGCTCAGTTCCTGCCAGGCCAGGGCTTGTATCTTACCCATTCACCAGGCACTGGTTTCTTGCAGGTGTGGATGTAGTCTGGCTGTTGTACTGTGTCTTCTGGTCTCTCTTTTAGGATTAGTTGTATTTGTTGTATTTTCAAAAATATATATGTTTTGGGAGGAGATTCCCACTGTCCTACTCACACCGCCGTCTTGGCTCTGCCCCTTAAAGCACATATTGTTAAGTTTAGCTTGTTCACAATCATTATAAAAACAGTACCATTTTGCATGTAGCTTTCTTTGGCTTTCATTTTTGTTTAACTATGATATTTAAAACTTATCTATGTGGCTATTTTGTACTTGTACTTTATTTTTCTCCTCTGTAATGTTTATTTCTCTGTATCATTCTATTTTGTAGCAGTGTCATAATTTACATATACATTAAACTAGCAATTGATATCCAAGTTGTTTTCCATTGTTGGTGTTTATGAAAAATACTGTTAACATGTTTGCACATGCTTTAAAGAGTGAGCCAAATAACTCTCTTAATTTGTTTTTATACTTACATTCTTACTATATTTCCTAATTTTTGCCATTGTATTTGTCATAAAATAATATCTTACTCTGCTCATAATTTTATTCCTCTGAATATACTAAAGATTGAACATTACCTTCATATGTTTATATAATATTATTTATTTTGCCAAGAAATGTCACCTCATGTACTTCACTCGTTGTAGTGGTTATTTTTCTTTTCTTCATGCTTTTTAGGAATTTTCGTATATTTTGAATGTTAACTAATTGTTTGCAATATGAATTGCAAATACCTTTTGCCATTTTGTTCCATAATGTAGCTTCCCTTTCCCAAGTACAAAGAGACTTTTATATATTTTCTTCTAAATATTTAAAGCCTTGACTTTCATTTTTACAACTTTAGTTTTATGGAAAGCATCAAGTAACACTTTCTCATTGTTTTCCCAATGGAAGGTATAACATTTAGTATTCCCCTACCCTTCTGAAAAGAATTTATTGTACCTAATCTATTTATAGCGCTAAATGCTGCTTGATGAATTTTTTTATATGTGGATATATTTGTGTAATCATTTCTAAGTTACATGGGTATAATATTATGAGACAGAAACATTCTATCATCTCACATACTCATTTCCAGGCAATAAACATCCTGCTCCAAGAGTTAATCACTATTACATGCCAACCAGTTACATGTGCATATTCTTAAACTTTCTAAAGAATGGGATCATAGAGTATGTTTTCTGTCCTGTCTAATTCTCCAGGGAAGAGTTTGAGCTCCTGGCGGGTGTTAGAAGCCCCTTTGACAAGGAACTTAACTGGCTATATTATCAAATCATTAGCTTCCTTTATTTCAGGGGGAGGTAACATACTGGAATCCTACATTGAATTTTTCAGCAATCTATGTGATCTCTTACAATAACCTATTCTACCACCATCAGGAAATTGTGCCTTATGACTTCCTCACTCACTCCTATTATAATGAAATGGGATACAATATACCTGATGTTTGGGGCAGAAATGTGAACTAATATTAGAGTAATGGAAATGAAAAGAGAAAAGTAAGTATACTATTGTTTTTATATAGTTGGTATTCTAAATTGCTTCTGTCATATGCAAAAGTTCAGCAGTTGAAACCTCAAAAACAACAAATATTCTTGTTATACACTTGGAATTCTTACCAATTTGTAGAGAATTCTGTATTGCTGAACTCTGTTCCATTACTTCAATTACATTATTTCCTATGGGGAGTCTGAGTTCAAAGAGCTATTATTGCTTATCTCAAACTGTAGTAGGTTCCCACTCACCAAAACATCTCCTTCTCCTTAATCCCTACAAATCTCTCTGGAAGAGAGGTAAAGATGTTAAAATGAAAAATCAACATCATAAATTTAAATTACTAGGGTATGTATAAATTTTTCCTTATCTATATAAAAATATAATGTCTATTCTGGTCTCATTAAATAATTATTAAGTCTATTATTAATTAAGTCTTCATTATTAAAGAGTACAAGTGAAGTTAGAGCTGAATTGAAACAAATTAGTACATGTCTTTCTCTGTCTCTCTTACCGCTTAATGTGCTCAAGGTTCATCCACATTTTTGCAACTGACAGGGTGTATTCTCCTTTCTCCTGGCTGAATAATATTCCATTGTATATATATATATATACACCATATCTTTTTTATCCATTCAGCCCCATATATCTCATCAGAATCCTATGTTTATTTCTTTTGGATATAAACACAGAGGTCAAATTCCTGGATTTTATGAAAGATCTATTTTTAATTACTTGAAGAAATTCTGTATTGTTTTCCATAGTTACACCAACTTACATTCCCACCAACAGTGCAGAAGGGTTCTTTCTTCACCACCTCCTTGCCATCTGTTTTCTATTGCCTTCCTGATAATAGCCATTCTAACAGGTACAAGGTGATATCTCATTGTGTTTTTTATTTGCATTTCCCTGATAATTTAATAATGGTGAGCTTCTTTTCAGGTGCCTGTTGGCCATTTTGATGTCCTCTTTGGAAAAATATCCACCTGGTTCTTCTGCTTATTTTTTTAATTTAGTAGTTTTGTTGTTGTTAAATTGTATGGGTTCTTTATATTTTTTGGCTATTAACCCCTTACCTGATAAATGATTTGCAAAAATTTCTTCCATTCTGTAGGTCGTCCTTTCATTTTGTTAATTGTTTCTTTTGCTGTGCAGAAGACAAATAGTGTGTAATGTCACTTAAACGTGTAGTCCAAAACAGTCAATCCTGTGAAAAACAGAGGATAAAAAGGTGATTACACAGGGTTACGAAGGTAGGGATAAACTTGTTGGTGGTTAAGAGTACAAGCTTGTAACATGCCATAGAGATCTAATGCAGAGTATAATGAATATAGTCAATAATATTGTACTATAATTATGTGATGTGATTCCTATCACTATAAAGACAATCATATTATCATATACAAATGTATCAGAGGAAAGCTCTGTACACCTTAAACATATAACATTTCATGTCAAGTTTATTAAATAAGAATAAAACAACACAAATCAGACATATTTATAATTTCCACTACACAGAATTCATTGTAACATTGAATTCTTTGCTTAATGGAAGTAAACTTTGTTTATACTTCTAATTCTAATCAAGAAGTATTTCCTATAACACAGGAGTTAGATTTCACTGTGACATAGATAACTAACATTCTAGACAGAAGGAGAGATGGAGGAACTGATAGGCTGGCCTTATTTGATACTGACCCCTCGTGCTGATAAATAAATGCTATCATGGTGTGTTATGATACTTATTTGCTAACCAATGTACTTTGAGCAATTGCAGATGCAAATACAACAAACTTTATGGGATAAATTAATGAGAAAAGCAACAGATCCAAAAATGGAACAATGTGGGACAAGAATAGCTTAGGGTACCCAGAAGAGATCAGACTTACCTCGTTGCTTGAATTTGTCAAGACTGCTTTTACTTGAGCTGTATACCATGGATCTCTGAATTTCACTGCATATAGTCTACATCGTTATCAAATATTTTTCTCTGTGGCATATGGAGCCCAGAGGAAACAGATGTAACAGTTTGCTTTCTCCAGAAGGCAATCTTAGCAATCTCTGCCAACATCCTCACACTGACTCCTGAAGTCAGAGTTCACAAAACCAGGTTAGAAATGCAGGCACACATTCTTGCTTTTTAAAATGCCTGTGTTCATCTGGATATAATTCATATTAGAAAATCACATGATCAATTTAATCACAAATTTCTATGTGACACAAATCATCTCATGTTAAATTATTAAATACTATTTAAACAACCACTGAGTTAGTTAATCATTACTCATAGCTAATCATTATAGGAATACTGTACCTTCTGTATCAAGATGATTCTCTTAGGGGTATGAAAATAGCTCTTTTTTTTCCCTGTGGTCTCTTGTCAGACCTCTCCCTCTGCCTTCCTATGAATTCCATTCCTCCCGTGGCCCCCCTTCTAGGGAGTCCCCTGAACATACTTTAGTGTGGCTGCCCATGGACTCTGTTCCTCACACACACCACCACCACCTGTGCATGCTTGGCTGCACCAACTTGGGGAGTGCATGAAGAGCCCAGCTAAACCCTATCTCTTAAACCCCAGTATTAGAGAACTTAAACAGCCCTGATCAAGAGATTTGTCATGTGTAGGTCAAATACTCGTTTACTGAACTTGCAGACTGCAGGACTAATCTACTAGGAGTCTCATTGAAGCTTCTTTTTCTAGACTTAAAGTGAAAAAATAAAACCATGCCACCCTCCCCCTGGTGGGCAGAAGCACAACATGGGTATGGAAGATCTCTTTCTCCAAAGAAACACTTTCAAAAACTGGACCTTTAGTTTCTGCTCTCTACCTCTTTATAGTCTTCCTTTCTGATTTCACAGCCCTTGAAATGATTCCTGTCCAATTACTTTGAAATTTATGCAGAATGCACTTAAACTTCTTTTTGGACTTTCACATGCTTAGGAATGTTAGTATCTCAGTCTCAACTTTTCATTAATGTATTCTTAAGTATGATGCATTCCACTGAGAAATTTCTCTGAAAAGAACAGCTATGTTTCTGCTAGTATGTTCTCACATTTAATTTCAAAAGTGATTATCGTTTCATAGCAAAAGATAATTTTACTTTTATGAGTCAAGAAGCTTTCAGATATTTAGGTGATGGTCAGGCTGGGGCACTAACAATTTAGGTCTTGGGAACAACTTTGCAGTTCAGCTTTTTATGCTTCCCTAAGTGTAGTGATCCCAAGGTAGCATATTTTGCTGACCTTTCATCAGGTTTACTTATTTATCTAACAGGTTTTCAATATTCAAGCCATATGTAGCTCTATGTTTTTTCACTCTTAGCTGTATGGTAAAAACTAAAAGTGAGACTGCCTGGGTGAAAGTTCTAGTATTCACCTTGTGACTAGAACTTTCTATTCAGAGAGTTATTGTATAGCTAACTTGTGTCATTTTCACTTCCAATAGAAGGTGAGAGTTGACTACGTTTGTGGGCTTCACTGTGTTTCAACCTGGTCTTTATTTCAAATAAGAAACACTAAGTGCTTCTTAAATTGTCCCTTCATCACACACTGAGAATAACTATTGAGAACCAAGTACTGCAATGTAACAACAGAGGGATAGGATTTGTTTACACTGTTAAATGGAAATCTGGCCCCTATGGGTAAAGAGATTTACATTCTAGTGGTGGAGAGAGACATATAAACAGACAAATTGCAGTAAAATATCATGTGTTGTAATAATATATAAACAGTACATTTGGGAGTGAAAAAGTAGAGGAGCCCAGAGGGTCCAGTGAGGAGAAAGCAGCGTTTTACTAGCCTGGAGGAGACAGGAAAGAGTCAGTCCAGTCAGATGGGAAAAAATCATCTTATTTTGTGATCATTTTAAAAGTATTTGAAACAGAGAATATATCCAAAATATTTTCCAGAAGCCATTAATGTGTTCTATTTAAAATATAAAGCATATGTCATGTTATGAAAGTAATCAAGGAAAATAATAATTTGAATCAGTAAACACAAGCCCTCTTCTCATATTGGTATTTTTTTGAAACATCTACTATACTCTGAACTACTTTGTGGTTTTGTATCTTTAACTAAATGTGGTGCATTCTTCCATCCTAACTTTCTGTTACCTTGTAATTTTAGATACCCATATGTATTTCTGGAATCACTGAAGGACATTTTATTTGCTCTCCTCCACTATGACTCAGTTCTCCCTCCTTGATAATTAGGTATCAACACTAGTTATGTACCCAGAAACATCTTCCTGCTTTCAAAATGAGTTATAATCACAATTTCCCATAAAACAAATAAAACACATCTCTGTTCTGAAATAATTTAAATAGAATTTAAATTAGTATAGGAAGTGGCCTTAAATTGGCACACAAAAAATATGTGTACCAGTGGTCAAATATAAATTTTGTAAGTTACCCACCATTAAATTTGATGGCTAGAGATAGTTGTTTGTACATAAAAGAACTGAGACTGGCCATAACTACTCTATTTCTAGTAATGATCTTCTAATAACACAGGATGTATTTTCTTCCTCAAAGTTGTAAGTGTTCTTAAGAGACAATTTAAATTCTAGTTACAAAAGGATAAAAATATTTAAAGTTGGAGGTCATCATCTGATGCTTTACATGAATTTTAGAGAACTGATAAGATTTATACAGCACATGATTGCATATAAATGATTTGCAATATAGGTGAAAGAAAGCAAAGACATCAGTCGCAGAAGACATAAATAATACGTCTTAGTAGTAAATCACCATTGCTTGGCTCTTGGATTCATTGCTCTAGGTCATTTTTACATATTGCTTTAGAGCAAAATTAATAAGTCATGTCAACAGCCAGGCATATTCAACATTCATTCACTCATTTAGTAAATATTTATGGAGCAGTGTGCCTGGGTGATAGGAATAAATTATGAAAAGACATGACCTACCCTTTAATAATGTTTAGTGCAAAGGTTTTCAAATACTCACTTTATTAGGCATTAAAAACTGCTCCTCCATTACCTATAAGGGATGAGGGAGCAGGCAAGAAGAGCTGGCTCTTTGCTGTCATGCAAATTAGAACAGAAGGAATATACCACTATCTCTTGAAAACGCCTTGCAAAGAATGATACTTGATCACGGAAGCATGAGTTTTACAAGACAGGAAAGGTTAAAGGGAGACAAAGACTTCAGGTAAAAGTAAAAAAGCAAACAGATATCAGTGAGAGCTCTTTTCGTACCTGTTTTTTTTTTTTTTGCAGAAAAAATGAATGGTGATTTTATGTAAGTAGAACATTGAGCTATATAATGGATAACTTAGAAGAAAAACCAAAAAGACAATGTAGAGCCAGACCATGAAGGCTTTTCCTATAATGATTAGCTCTTTACCTTATATATTTTAGGAAACAGAGAATTCCTTAAGAACTTCAAGTGAAGTGATTACATGAAATTATCTCACATCCCTCCAGAGAAGGTGGGAGATGAAGCAAGCAGAGTTGGGCAATAGGCCGGGTAGGGAAAACAAAAGATGGGAAAATAAGTTTGAGTGTGACTTCATGATTTTATGAGGTGCTCCAGGCTGTGTGGTGGTGAGAAGTGGAGAGGAAGATACATTTGTACTGAAAATAAAATGAACATGGAAAATAGTAATGATCCACATATAAGACCTTGAATTTTGCTTGCAAATATTTATGTACTTATGCTTATGTGTGTATGTAACGACTCTGGTTTCAAGTTTCTTTATGGTTTGGCATTACTCAGAATCACTGCTTCTTGTTTTCTGCTCTGAATATTTACTTGATATTTGGTCCCATGGGAATTCTAGCACTTCTGAAAAGGGTGGTTTCAACCCCCTGACTTTGAGAGCCCTGTTTTGTCATGCTGGAGCTCAGTGGGTTTGGGGGGATTTCCCTGCCATTTACTTCTTGTAATCATAAGTGCTATAATGCAGAGTCCACATTTAATTACACTAAATGTAAATGGTCCGCATTTACAGAGGATTTTGGACTTTTTCCAATTCAGTTGTTCAAAACAGTTTACTATTTTTGACTTTTTTATGCTCTACACAGAAGAGAGACATAAACTGAAAGCCTGCCAGTGAATGTGGGCTCAAGAAATAGAATGTGGACAGTTGTGGGAATGGTAGTTAACAGTAATAGATCATTCCCTTCTCAGAAGCACAAATTGTGGTTTCCCCAAGTCCAGCTGCCCTGTGGTGTGCTGGGGCTGGAGCTGGCTGAGGGGAGCCACCTGCTTGAATGACTTGAGAAAGGTCTCCAGAGGAGTGTATATACAATGAGAATCTTCAAACATTATGGCTTCTTTATTAGAGAACTGATGTCTTTGCTTTCTTTCACCTATATTGCAAATCATTTATATGCAATTATGTGCTGTATAAATCTTATCAGTTCTCTAAAAAACAGCTCACCAGTCTGAATTCATCAGCTGCCATGGCACAAACAAAATCATTAAATCACACTACAACAGCAGCTCTCCTTTTATTTATTTTAAAATAATTTTGACATTTTCTATTAGCCATAAAGACATGTTTAAATAAAGAGAAAAATGTGGAAACAAATTATGATAAGTTTCTACTAGCAAGACCTTTTTTTTTTAGTTCTCCAGAGAAAAGTTTTGACTAAAAACATAATGAAACAGATACTGCAAATTGAATGTATTGCATGGACAGTGGGAAAAATATAGGTTTTGTGGTTTATACAATTTGGAAGACTTTCATTAAAAAAACTAAAACAAAATTAAGATTACAGAAATGAATTTGAAAGTAAATATTTGCTTAGAATAAAAAGGAAATCATAACAAATCATACATTTAAAAAAGCTAATGCATATGAGCATCAAAAAGTCCAGAAAAGTAGAATATTTATTAATAGCCTTATAACCTTTATGCCATCCTGTAATTTTTCACTGCATATGCTCTCATTGTTTTTTCATATGACAATGACTTTGCACTGTTGTTTTATATGGAGGGAGTAGAAAGATGAGTCAGCTTTCTTCCAGCATGGTTGATTATTAACTTCTATTATTTATATTTAGGTTATATTAAAAATGGATCTTCACACATCACACTCTCCAGTTGCAGAGTACACTCAAAGGCTACAAATGGAATTGACTGTGAATTACATAAATATATCCTATTAACCCCAAACTCTGCTTTCCCAGGTCCACAAAAAGCCCTTTAGTCTCTGTAACATTACTCCATATACAAAAGAAGCATGGGAGAGAAGAGGAAGGTGGCAAAATGACAGTCATCTGAAGCAATTGCAGTTAAAATGTCCCACTTCTGCAAACTGTTCAGAGAAGTGACTGTGTGCACACTGCTAGCCCTCCCTCCAAAGGCTTGGAAGGGGCCCAGGGCAGCTTGGTCTTCAGTGTTCCACAGAAAGGGCTCTCCTCCATGCAACATGCTGATGGCTGCCTGGCTGCCTGAAGGGAAGTCAGAAGATTCTCAGACCTGGAAAGGAAGGAAGAGGATGTGATACATTAGTGATGGGCATAGGGCTGAGAAATATGATTGAGAAGGTCAGTACTTATCATTCCTTCTGAAGAAACATAACTCTTTTTGTCATAAATAAAATGTTTTCCCAAGGAAGGTAGCTGTGTTTATGGAGCATCTAAACCTGTTCTGTCCAATGTGGTAGCAACTTAACCACATACTGCTTTTGAGCCCTTGAAATATGGCTAATTTGAGTTGAAGTATGCTGACAATACAAAATACACACTAATCTGAAAGACTTTTGTGACTCTTATTTGTGGCTTTCATTATAGATCTTGTTTGTCACTGTTCTAAGTATTTACCTAACATAGGATTTTTTTCTAAACCAGTGTTTTTAAGTGAATAACAATTTTGAATGTTACATCTTGAACATTCCATTTGTTTGTGGAATGAAAAAATTGAAACAGAGAAGGAATATGATGATAGATTATCAACATGATATAGATAGCAGATTTTTTAAAAAAGGCTTAATTGTGTCTTCATTATGAAAAGTCTATAGTCTATGATACAAGAAAAAAGCTATGGCAAATTGTAGATTATCATTTTTAAAAAATATGTATATACTGAAATACTAACAGGACCTTTTATAAAAGTTGCAATTATCATACAGGACAGTCTCGTATACCTATACCCAGACTCTCCAGGTGGATGCATCTTGCATAATTATATGGCAATAGTAAAGCCAAGAAACTGACATTGAAATAGTTCTCATGCATTTTTCTATGCCATTCTCTCATGTGTAACCACCACACAAGCAATGTGTAGCACCATTCTGTCACTACCAAGATCTCCCTGTTGCTACTCCTTAATATTCACAGCACCATTTCCTCCCTCACCAACCCTAACCACTGGCAATCATTAATCTGTTTCCCATCTCTATAATTTTTGTACTGTAAGAATGATGATTTGGTTATTCTCTTTAAGGTATTATGAACAATCACACGCAAATGTTTATGTAGGCAGAAATGTCCAGGAGTTAAGTGCTGGGTCTTATGGCAAAGTGTATGTTTAGTATTTTAAGAAAACCCAAACTCTTTTCCAGAGTAGCTGTACCATTTTACCTTCTCACCAGCAAAGCATGAGAGATCCAGTTTTCCACATTTTTTTTGCCAGCATTTGATATTGTCATTTTTTTAAATTTAGTTACACTAACAGGTATAGATGGATAGTTCACTGTGGTCTTGATGTGCATTTTCCTAAGGCCTAGTGTTACTGGTCATCTTTTCATGTGCTTATTCATCATTCTCTGCAGTGAAATATCTATATTTTTTGCCAGTTTGCTATATGGACTGTGTATTTTACTGTTGAGTTCAGAGAGTTCTTTATATATTTTAAATACTTCATATATTATATAAAGAGATAAATATGTGCCTCATATATTCAAAATATTCAGATTTATGGTTTCAAAACATCTTTTCTTAGTCTAATTTGTCTTTTAATCCTTTTAACAAAGTCTTCTGTGATCAAAATGTTTAATTTCATGGAGATTGATTTATCAGATTTTTTACTTTATGTATTAGATGTTTATGGTATCATGCTAAGAACTCTTCGCCAAGTCATAGATATCACAGATTTTTCTCATATACATTCTTCTAAAAGTGTTATAGTTCTAAACTTTACAAAGAAATGTATGATCAATTTTGATATAATTTTTCTTAATTAGGTGTAAGGTTTTTATCAAAGTTCCCTTTTACAACATATGGATAGCCAGTTTACCTCAGCACCATTTGTTTAAAAAATTAACCTTCCTCCACTGAATTGCTCTTTCAAAAATTATTTGACTGTGTAGTGTGGGGCTCTTTGGGGTTCTTCTTTTCCTTTGATATATATATGCGTGTGTCCCTTCATCTATAATGCACAGTCTTAATTACTATAACTATATGATAGGTTTTGAATTGGGACAGATTAATTCTCCCAGTTATTTTTTTAATTGTTTTTAACTGGTCTAGTTCCTTTGCTTTCCATATAAATTTTAAAGTAATCTTATCTACAACTACAAAAATGTCTAGCTGATATTTTGATAAGAATTCTCCTAAGCCCATTCATCAGTATGGGGAGAATTGTTATCTTTACTAAATTGAGTTTTCTAATCCAGTAACTTGGTATGTCTCTCTGTTTAAACCTTATTTGGTTACTTCTACCAGCATTTTATACTTTTTAGCATACAAGTCCTATGTACTTTGTTTACATTTACCTAAGTATTTCATTGTTTTGAGCATCTGTTAACAGTTCTTTATTTTTATTGTTCCCTCATATTCCTTGTTAGTAAGTGAAAATTCAATTGAATTTAATATGTGAGTCATGTATTTTTTTACCTTGCTGAAATCACTAGTTCCAAATTTTTTTTGCAGATTCCTTGGAACTTTCTACTAAGGCAATTTTGTCTTCTGCAAAAAGGACTATTTTTTTTCCTTTTGGATCTGCTTGCCATTTATTCCTTTTGTTTTCATATTGTGTTGGCTAGAACTTCCAGTGCTATCTCATCAGAGTAGTAGAATAAGCTCCTTCATTGTTTCCCATCTTAGAGGGTGTGGGTACAAATGCACTATTTCCAGAATCTCTCACTTGGCCTTAGTGGATCTCCGTATCAATAGGTGTTTTTGAGAGTGGAGAGAAGTAGTCTATCTCCATATCAACAGGTGGTTATAAGGGTGGGGGAAGGAAGGGTATAACTGGACTAGAGAAGTTGGATGGGAACCTTTTTGGACCTGGGTTGGAGAGACCCGGGTGAGCAGAAGTGGATGACTGCTTGTAAGAAGTAAACAGTTTCTCCCCCTTTATTTCTCTCTTTGACTCAAAGGTATTTTGGATTCAAAAGTATTTTGCCCTGGGCTGGGAAAATATTTTCCCCCTGATGTTATATCTGGAGGAAGTTGGCAGGACTACTGGATCCAAAATCTGTCTTCATTGGTGTGACCCTTGGGCATGCTGCCCCTAGAGATGGTGAGGAGATGCCCAGAACCGTCCCTGTGGATGGTGGGAAGGCCCCAGTGGCTGCAGTGGTGGAGGGTGCAGCTTCACCTAGGAGCCCCCTATCCATGGAGCTTCCAATTGGGGAGCCCCTAGTGGGGAACTGGTCTAGGGTAAAGCACCTCCTAGAGGAGTGGGGTCTTCCCCAGAATTGGGTGTGGAGACACTGAAAGCTGTGGAATTAGCCCTTTGTGAATTCGAAGACTGTTTAGAGGCCCTGAATGGATGTGTAGCAGTCAGGATTGTGAGATGTGTTTTCGAGATAGTGGAAAGGGTTGTCGAGGAGAAAGACACACTTCAGCATCACTTGGAGGAGCTGGGCAATGACCTATGGGAGGCCCTTAAGAAAGAGAGACAGTTATTGAGAAGACAGGGTGTGCTCCTAGAAGATACATTAGCAGCAAGGGAAGAGGTAGGAGAATCCATGTTGCAAGAGGCCATGACAGAGGAGGAGGAAAAAGTGATACCTTCAGCCTTGGAGATGGTAGAGTTGATGTCAGGGGAGAAAGAGGGGCTAGGGCCAAGGGCCGAACTGTTGATGAGGCCAGCACTGGAGGTACCAGCCTCCTCTGTATTAAAGGCCCACCCTGTTGTAATTAAGAAAATAAAAACACAACAACTGCAGGCTCCTTAGGGGAAGGAGCAGCTCCCTCTCCAGGTTGTGGAGCACTCCATGCTCCTCCCCTATATCCAGGAAGAGCTGGTGGACATGAACATCGGGTTTCAGCACTGGAACTTCTGCCTACACAGCTTTTGTGTCTTTGGGATATGGGGATGGAAAACATTGCTATGTCAGGTTCTGAAATGGGTAGACTTGCTTCCCTGATGACTCACCCTTCCATCTGGCAGCAGTTGCAAAGTGCCTGTCACATTTCAGGGAATCAGGTGTTTCTGGATTGGCTGTCAGCAGCCATTAGGGCAGTTTGGCCAAATCAGGGTGATTTACCATACTTACCCACAAGTTGGAAAACATATGCAGAGCTCCAGCAGGTGTTACAGGCACTGGGCATGAAAAAATATCATTTATAATATGGAAACCCAAAGCCCTGATGAAGAGCTGTTCACCATAGGGTTGAGGAATCTGGTGCTCCATACAGCACCTCATCTCTCCTTGGGTCCCTGGTGACTATTCTTGCCTTCCAAATAGGGCAACCCATAAATGAGGCTACTTGTATTTTAGCAGATCTGGGAGAAGTTGAAACATAAGAGCACAGCAGAAAGTACAGGCTACAACTGAAAGCAGAGGTGCAAAGGGCCTCATAAAAATCTTGAGGACCCAGATGTGAGTTTATTTGATAAAGGCTGGGGTAGTGAAAGAAAAATTGATGGGCAGCCCAATAGTATCTTGTTACAACTGTGGCACAAATTAGAGCCAGAGCAGTAGTTCCAGCCGCTGAGTTCCAGGACATGGAAACCAGAGCAAAGCCCCATGTCCAGCCTGAGTCCCTGCAAAACTTCCTAGGGGACAGGACGCAGGCTCTGCCTGTGCACTCAACTCCACAGGAGTATGATTGGGAATCACTGTTTGACTCAATGCCCCAACCTTGGGGGACATAGTGGGGACCAGAGGACGCATGTAGAATTAGCAGTTCATTAATTAACTGTGAATGTACAACATGTTCTGGTGCTGGTGGATATAGGAGTTGAATGTTCTCTGATTTATGGCAACCTGAGGATTTTCCTGGGACTCCTGCTGTGATAGATGGCTATCGGGGTAAGGCAATTAGAGTGAAGAAAGCCCAAATCCCATTGGTGATAGGGCACTTAACCCCAAAGGACTATACTGTGTACATATCTCTCATCCCTGAATATATTTTGGGGTTAGATATCCTGCAGGGCCTGTGGTTACAGACCCCTGCAGGTGAGTTCAGACTGAGGGTACATGTGGTAAAGGCAGTTCTGAGGGGATATGCTCAGCACCCACCTGTAGGTCTGCCTGTACCTCAACAGGTAACAGATAGTAAGCAGTATAAATTGCCTGGTGGGCACAAGGAAATTGGAGAAACTCTGAAGGAGTTGAAGAAGGTGGGCATCATAAAGCCCACTCATAGTCCTTTTAATTTCCCAATGTGGTCAGTGAAAAAGCCAGATGGCTCTTGGTGTATGACCTTGAATTACAGGGAATTGAATAAAGTCACACCCCCTTTGCATGTTGCTGTCCCCTCTATAGCAGCCCTTATGGACACCCTCAGTCATGAACTAGGTATGTATCATTCTGTTGTAGACCTTGCTAATTATTTTTTTCTCTATTGACAGGGAAGGCCAGCAGTGGACATTCACTGTCCTTCCACAGGGATACCTCTACAGTCTCACCATTTGTAACAGACTTGAAGCCCAGGATGGCCACCTGTAAGCAACCACAAATGATGTGTGGCTATATTACTACATTGACGATATTATGCTCACATCTGATTCTCTTGAAGATTTAGAAAGGGTAGTTCCTAGACTGCTGCAACATCTACAGGAGAAAGGATGGGTGGTGAACAGCACCAAAGTTCAGGGACTTGGTATGTCTGTGGAGTTTTTAGGTGTTGTCTGGTCGGGTAAAACTAAATTTATCCCAGAAGCAGTCATAGACAAGGTCTATGATTTCCCTACGCCTATCGCTGTTCAGTATTACAAGAGTTTTTGGGTCTTTTTGGCTACTGGAGAGTGTTTATCCCACACTTGGCACAAATTCTGAAGCCCTTGTACTGGTTGGGTATCAGGTAGGACTGGGATGAAACATGTACATCTGTTTTTACTGCTGCTAAGTGAGCAGTCAAAGCTGTACAGGCTTTGAGTGTAATGGACTCATCAACACCCTGTGAGCTAGATGTTCCTGCAACTGAAGATGGTTATGGATGGGGCATTTGGCAGCAGCATGAATAGGCACACCAACCTACTGGATTCTGGTCACAACTATGGAAAGGAGCACAGATCAAGTACACTTTGATAGAGGACAACTGACTGCTGTGTAGCAAGCCTTTCTAGCTATGGAGCCCATCACTGGAACAGCTCTGACCAAAGTAATAACCACCCATCCCATTGCAGGGTGCATGCAAGACTGGACCCAAAGGCCATGAAGTGTGGCATAGATGCCTAAACTGGCCAAATTGGGTTCATACTTAGAGCAGTGTAGCACCCTTTCTACTAGCCCCTTTAGTGGGGAACACAAATGCTTTCTGGGACCAGTGATGTATACCAGTGGAAAGCAGGAAGAACTTGCTTCTGAGCCATTGGTAGCTGAGAGTCCTTATCAGGATGGAAAAGCCCCTATGCTGAGAATGCTTGGTATACAGACGCTCCAGTTGTGGGAAGCCCCTGAAGTGGAGGGTTGTGACTTTCCATCTTAAGACTGAGACTATATGGATGGATAATGGAGGGGGAAGAGCAGTCAATGGACTGAGTCATGGGAAGTATGGCTCATGATTACCCAGGAGCCCTCCCCTATAGTTGTCTGCAATGACAGCTGGGCCATCTATCGGGGCTTGACCCTGTGGTATCATGCCCACTGGATGGTTGGTCACCAGTCCCTTTGTGGGCAAGAGTTGTGGCAAGACCTATGGGCCTCTGGTAAGACTAAGACCATTACTGTACATCATGTGACTGGCCATTTGCCTCTGGCATCCCCAGGAAATGATGAAGCAGACACATTGGCCCATGTGCACGGGCTAGGAGGAAAGCCTATCTCTGACATGGCCCAATGATTTTATCAGCATTTGTTGCACGTGGGGCAAAAGACAATCTGGGCTATAGCCCATCAGTGGGGCTTGCCATTGACCTTTGAAGAAGTCAGAAGAGCCCTGGAGTGCCTTGTGAACACTGAGTTCTGCAGCAACATGATACAATAGTAAGGGGGTCAATACCCCTTGTCAGGTGGTACATAGACTATATTGGGCTGCTGTCCATATCAGAAGGATATTGTTTTGCCATGACTTGTGTGGACATGGCTACTGGGCTATTGGTTGCTTTTCTTGCACATTATGCAAATCACCAAACACCCAAAAGGGGCCTAGAGCATCTCTTTGCAGTCTATGGCTGGCTGCAGGTAATTGAGAGCCATCAAGACACCAACTTTACTGTATAATTACAAGAATGGGTAGAATGGGTACAGCAATTAGGAATAAAGTGGAAATTTCATTTACCATATAACCCTACTGGGGCAGGCATGATAGAGAGGTACAATGGTTTGTTGAAATCTGGCCTGAAGTCGGATACCAATAGTCAACAGAGCTGGTCACTTCACTATGGACAGTGCTATGGCGTTTGAAAGAGAATCCCCATAAAGGAGCTTAGAGCCCTGTGGACTTGCTGTCTCTCCTATAGAACTGTATGTGTAAACTAAAGTGGAGCTATTGAAGCCAGGATATAGCCAGCAGAGTAACATCCTGCTGCCAGCACCAACTGCATTAAACCCTGGAGATTCTGTTGAGTGGATGTGGCGCTGGACATTTTGACACAGAGACCAGAGATGGCTGACCCTTCTGGCACTTTGGGGAAAAGGTCTGGAAGTTGACCTCCTGTATATTCCTGGAGTAACGGCAGAGTGGCCACCAAAGATCACGGTAGTGTACCCAATATGTCCAGGAGGTAAGAGCATCTTACAGGGAAGTTTTGTTTTATCTTTATGGTTAGTGCATGTACCTCCTGTAGCCCTATATATTGACCCATCTGTAACTCCCACAGGGAGAGTGGTGAAAGTCTGGTATACTAGACCAAGATGAGATCCCATTCTTTCCACTGTCCTATCATGGGACCAGTCTCTTGTATGCATCCTTCCTGATGGACAAGATTTGCCTATTCTGGTGCCATTAAAACATGTATCTTATCACCCTTAAGGTTATTTTCTTCTACAGTTCCTGGGGCCTGGATGTGCCCCCTGGCTGCAGCTACCACATGATGATTGCTCTAAACTCCTTATCAGTTCAGCTACTGACCGCCTGTGGAATGGGAGAGCTATGGACTTAATCTGCATAGGACTTCGAACCTACCTGAATGCTCTGGCTTGAAGATTATCATGATTTTATTGCTGTTATTGTATGTTATTAGTCTGGTTACAGTGCTCCAGGTTTCTTGCACAGGGGCCATTGCAGAATATGGGGAGCGAGTAGATTGTGAGGTGAGATTTCTGTAATATAAATTCCATTGTAACAATAATTAGGATATCTATCACTTTACATAACTATCATTTCTTTCAGGTGATTGGAAAAATTAATTTCTAGTCTCTTAGCAACTTTGATTATTATAATAAAATATTTTATCTATATTAACTACTCTTAACATTAAATCTCTAGGACTTATTTACTACTCTTTGCAAGTTTATACCCTTAAACCACAATTGCCCAATCCCCTGCCCCCATCCCTGTACTCTCTGTTTGTATTTTACCCTCTGTTTTTATGAGTTTGGCTCTTTTAGATTCCATGTACAGGTCTTATCATGCAGAGAATTTATCATTCTCCATCTGCACTTGGCATAATGTGCTCAAGTTCCATCATTTTGCTGCAAATGGCAGGATGTCCTTTCTCGTGGCTGAATAATATTCTTATGTATATATCTCTCACATCTTCTTTATACACTCATCCATTGATGGACACTTAAGTTTATTTTCATGTCTTGGCTGTTCTGAATAATGCTACAGTAAACATGAGAGTGCAGATATGTTTTCATATCCTGTTTTCATTTCCTCTGGGTATATAGCCGGAAGTGGATCATGTGTCACGTCTATTTTTAATTTTTTGAGGAACTTCTAAAGTGTTTTCCATAATGAATGAACTAATTTACATTCCCACCAAAAGTGTACAAGGCTTCCCTTTTCTCTACATCTTCACCAATGCTTATTATTTCTTTTCCTCCTGATGACAGCCATGCTAAAAAGTATGAGGTGATATCTTATTGTAGTTTTAATTTTTGTTTCCCTGATTATCAGTGACACTGAGAATATTTTCATGTATGTGCTGGTCATTTGGATGTCTTTTGGAAAAATGTGTATTCATTTATTTTACTGGCTCTTTTCAAGTTTTCTTGATGAGGTTCTATAAGCTAAGGATTTTCTAAGTTGATATCAATTTAGTGCTATAAATTTCCCTCTCATAACCTCTGTAGCTGCATACAAAGTGTTTTGATTTGTTGTATTTAATTTTGTTCAGTTTTTTTATTTAAAAATTACTTTGAAATTTATGTTTTTTATTTCTTTGTAGTTCCAGCAGTTATTAAGAGATGGGTTTTAAAGTATCCAACTGTAATTGTAGATTTGTCTATATCTCCTTTCTACTCTATCAATTTCTATTAAATGTATTTTGAGCCTGTAATTATTGTACATACCATTTAGGGATCATTCTGTTTCCCTTAGATAATTCTTTTATCATTAAATGCCTCTCTTTGCTCCAGTACTATCATTCACTCGAACATACTTTATCAGATAGTAGCATAGCAAGGTAATATTTTCTTGATTGTGGTAAAATACATATCCACAACATTTACCATTTTAGCCATTTTAGTGACACTAAGTACATTCATATTGTACAACCACTGCAAACACCAAAAATTTTCATTTTCCCAAACTGAAAATTTGTGCCTTTAAAAAACTGCCCATCCTCCTTTCTGACCAGTCTTTAGCAACCTGCAGTATTTCTCTATGAATTATACTCTATGAGTTTTATAATTTTTGGACATTTTTATGTCTTGGTCTATTTTGAGTAAATTTTTATATATGGTGTAAGGTAAGGATCCAACATTCTTTTTCATGCAGAAATCTAGTTTTCCCAGCACTGTTTCTTGAAAAGACAATCTTTTCCTCACTGAATGATCTTAACGCCCTTTCTGAAAATGATTTAACCACATAGGTCATGATTTATATGTAGGCTCCCTATTCTGTTTCTTTGGTCTGTCTCCATGTCTCACTTTACACCAGCACCATCTTGGTTTGATTATGACAGTTATATAGTAAATTTTGAAGTCATGAAGTGTAAGATAACCAAATTCATTATTTTTAAGATAATTTTGGCTTCTCACAGTTCCTTGAGATTCCCTATGAAATTTTAAGATGGATCTTTCCATTTTTGACTAAAAGTCAGTGGGATTTCATAGAAATTTAATTGAATCTGTAGACTGCTTAAAGTATTGCTATATTAACTATATTAAGTCTTCCAGTTTAGGAACACTGTATCTTTCCATTTATTGGTGTCTAATTTTTTTCAATAATATTTTGTATTTTCAGTATAAAAATCTCTTCTCTCCTTGGTTAAGTTTATTTCTAAGTACATTTTTGAAGCTATTATAATTAGAATTGTTTTCTTAACCTCCTTTTCAGATTGTTCATTGTTAGTATATAGAAATTCAACTTATGTTTTCATCCTGATTTAGTATCCTGAAACTCTGTTGAGTTAACTTATCATTTCTAATAATTTTTTTTGTGTGTAAAATCTTAAAGGATTTCTGTATAAAAGGTCATGTTATCTCTTCCCAATTTGGATGTCTTTTATTTCTTCATCTTCCCTAATTGCTCTGACTAGAAATTACAGTCTTATGCTCTGTAGAAATGGTGAGAGTGGGCATCCTTGTTTGTTCCTCATCAAAGAGGAAATACTTTCAGTCTTTCACCATTGATATAATAATAATTGTGAGTTTTTCATATATAGCCTTTATTATGTGAGGCAGTTTCTTTCTGTTCCTAGTGTATTGGATGTTTTTTGTTATGAAAACATGTTGAATTTTGTCGAATGCTTTTTCAACATTTATTAAATAGATGTCATGGGACTTTACTCCTTCATTGGTAGGTGGTATATTACATTGATTGAAATTCATATGCTGAACCATCTTTGCAATCCAGGAATAAATTCCATTTGGTCACAGTGTATAATTCTTTCAATCTGCTGTTGAATTTCATTTCTTATTATTTTATTGAGAATTTTTGCATCAAAATTCATAAGGGATATTAGTCTACAGTTTTCTTATAGTTTCTTTGTCAGGTTTTGGGTGTAGGTACTGCTGGCTTCATGAAATGAGTTAGAAAGTATTCACTCTTAAATTTTTTGAAGGGTTTTTAAGAAATCTAGGTAAAGGTTTGTTTGTCTATTTGCTGTTTTCAAAGAACTTAGGCTTTGTTGGCACTCTCTATTGTTTCTCTACTCTTTATTTACCTCTGCTATGATCTTTATTATTTCCTTCATTCTGTTGACTGGTTTAGTTTTCTCTTATTTATATGGTTCCGTTAGTTGTAAAGTTAGGCTGTTGATTTGGGACTTTGTTCCTTTTTAATTTAACCATTTATAGTAAAAAAAAAAATGTCCCTATTAGTACTATTTTCATTGCATTGCTTAACTTTGGGTATGTTGTACTTTTATTTGCATTTGTCTCAATAAATTTTATAAATTTACTTTTAATTTCTTCTTTTACATTTCATTATGTATATTGTTTAAGTCCCACATATTTTATTTTTTGTTTTCTGTTAGTTTTTCTGTTTTCTTTTTTTTTTCATTTGTCTTTTTCCTGCTTTCCTCTGGTTGACTTGAACATACTTTCAGAATTCCGGTGAGATTTATACATAGTTATTTGAGTGTTATTTCTTGAAGATGATTTAGTGGTTGCTTTAAGCATTATATTATACATACCCAACTCATCATCATCTGTTCAACATTTTACCAGTTTGAATGAAGTATAAAACCCTTAACTTTTTTTCTCCTTCTACCATTTATAATAATTGTCTTACATATTTATCTGTACATATTGAAAACCACACAGAGTATTATAAGCTTTTGATTCAACTGTCAAATATAATTTCACACTCAAAAGAGGAGAAACATCATATTTGACTGCATTTTTCTCTTTACATTGTGCATTCTAAGTTGGTTTTTTCACTGTTTCCTTTCTGTTCAGGAAAATTCCTTTTTAGTGTAAGTCATCTTTTTAGTGCAAGTCTGTCAGTTCTCTTAGTTTTCCTTTATATGAGAATGTATTGATTCCCTCCTTATTCAAGAAGTCTGTTTTCACCAGATATAGAATTCTACAATGATGGTCCTTTTCTCTCAGCAATTGAAGAAAAATCAATGCCATTTCCTTCTTTCTTTCATGGCTTCGTGGAGAATCGATTGTCACTCACACTGTTTTTCACTTTTTGCCAAGGCATCATCTTCTCTGCTTGCTTCCAAGGAGTTGTCTTTTCCCGTAGTTTTTAGATGTTTGACTATGATGTGTCTTGGCATGGATTTCTTTGTGTTTGATGCTTTTGGTTTGCTCATCTTAATCTATAACTTCAGGCCTTTTGACAAATTTGCAAAATTTCTATCCATTATTTCTTCAAATAGATTTTTCAACCCCACTCACTTTCTCTTCTGGAATTTTGAAGACACACATGTTAGACATTTTATTTTAATCTCACAGTTCCCTGCGATTATATTCATCTTTATTTTTTTAGGCTCTTTCCTCTGTGTGTTCTAATAGTGTAGTTTATATTATTTTTCCTTTAAGTTCACTGATGGTTCTCTCCATCCTATTTATTCTATTGTTGAGACCATCTACTGAGGTTTTTATTCTTCTTGTTATATTTTTCCAGTTTAAAATTTCAATTCTGCTTTACTTTCTGTCTTCTGTGTGATAGGTAAGATGTTCTACTTCTTTGTTGAGAATATTTTTGCTGTTGTTGCAGCATGTTTACTTACTGAAGAATTTTTATGGTGTCTGTTCCTAAAATCCTTGTTAGATATTTCTAACATTTTTGTCATATTGGTGTTGGCATCTATCACATTTTTTATTCAATCTTTTTGAGAGTTTCCTAGTTCTTAGTATGAAGATAATTTTCTATTAAAATATAGATATTATTATTATTATTATTATTTTGTGAGTCTTTGGTGTTACTTGAAATCTGTGTTTTAGCAGTCCTTCTGATACCACTGCAGAGAAGGGCAGCAGGGTGGGAGAGTGCCACCTCATCACTACGAGGTTGTGTGTGGAAGTCCAGGTTTTCATGTGGCCTCTGTTGACCCCTGGGATAAAAAGGTAGAGGACGCTTCCTTTGCTGGGTGAACTGTGGGGTACAAGAGAACTTCTGAGACTACTCCAGCAAGAGGAGGGAGAAGAGCCTCTTTACCACGGGGCTGGGCAGAAGTCCAAACTCCCGTGGTGTCTACCCCAAGGGAAGGAGATCTGTTACCATGCCCACACACCAGCTATGAAACTCCTTGCCTCTCACTCACCTGTCTCTCAAACCACCACAGAAGAAACATTGCTGCTATGAGTGGAGGGGGCTGCAGTTTTCCTGTGGTATATATCTGGAGAGAAGTGGTTATTGTCTAAAACTTGTCTACCTTTCTAGGCTGCCACTTTCCTGTCCTTTGGCTAGACCGAGTAAGCTTCCCTGGGTCTTTTTTGTTATTTTCACATTGCTGGCTTCTCTGAACTCAGTCTGAGAAAAATGAAGAACAGAAAATCCAGGGAACTGTCTGCCATGTCATTCTCCAAGTCCTTATTTTCTTTACTGCTCAGAGTATTTTGTTTGTTTTATGTGGAATGTCCAGGGCTTTAGCTGTATTTAGCAGGAGGAATAGGGAAAGAATTTCTATATTTCTACTCCATCTTTTCAAAAGTTTACTTTTTGGAATAATTTTGAAAAGTAAGATATTACATTAATTGTTAATTTGAATGATTTTATTGCTACTGTTATTTCAGAACTGCTTTATTTTTTAACATATATTACTAACTTTAAATTTTATTTATGACTGACCATGGAGCTTTCAAATTTTGGTTATAAAATTCCTTTCATAAATATGATTCTCAAAGCCATTGTTTATTCTATTAAAAGTTTCTTAGGCCTCAACCAAGATTTTATAGACAGGCCAATAATAGGCTTACTTTTATAGAATTATTTTGTGTGCAGAATTATTGGTTTATACACCAACATTTTATTCCAGGCCTTGACATTATGGTTTCCTGAGTCAGATTTTAAGATAGTGACTTCCATAGACTTGAAGAATCAGACAGGCATTTGTCATGCTGTTTCCCATTCTCCTTTTTGGGTCCAGGTAGGCCTTCCACCCAGCTTTGGGCCATCAGCAAAATTGATAAGCATGCAATTAGCTCCCTGAAATCCTCCGTAAGATTACCCGGCAAGACAGAGCTGAAAACATCCCGGCAGCTGCTTCATCTTTTATCGATTGTGTAATAGCAGTTAAAATACTCCAACTATGTAACTATGTATACAGTGTCACAAAACATTAAGCATATGAATGCTTTGAGGCTTTGAGATAACAGTGTGAGATACAATACACCATTATACACCATTAAAGGAAGAAAAAGACAAAAATACATTTTATATTAGACTATATATTAAAAAAATCACAATGCCCACACACACACAGGTATGCACATGCACTGCTGTTGAAAACAATTACAGATCCACTGTATATCATGATTCTGGAAAATTTTCTCTAATCATGTTGTCTAAGGAGCACACATTCAGGCAAACAATAGGTTACAAATAAGATAATTACCACTTAAGGATAACAGAGGTTGTGTATTAAAGAAAAGACAAAGCTCAGTGCCATTGGCATAGTTACTAGTACTACTAGTTAGTGATAAAATCTACAACAATCAACGTTTTGCCAGCTGGCCTCCCTCAGCTACATCCATGGCAAGTACATGCTGAGGCAAGCTGAATCTCTCACCACTACTTTCTAGTTCTGTTGGAAAACTACATTTTGGAGTATTCAAGGAAAGATGAGCACAGTCAGGGGCTGAAGAGTGGCAGATGCAGAGGCACTGGGGAGCAGCACCATAATTTGGGGAAGGCATGACAGGGACAAGCTGCCTGGGTTTCCCAGGACAGATATCATTTCCCTTATATCACAGAACCTGGCAGTGAGGGCAGCAACTCCATCTTCAGTCCATCACTGTGCTGTGTATGAAGGCCTTTGGTGCACCCCTGGGCAGCCGATGTCCACCAGGGGACCATTCTTGGAGGAGAAGCTACCTAGGCCAGCAGTGAACTTGGAGGCTTACTCAGTTCTGCATTTATTTTTCTTTTGGAATGTGTTTCTTGCTTGCTTATTTGCTCCTTTGATAACAGGTGACTCAATTACAGAAGTGAAAAAATCACCAGGCAATGAGAATCTGAAAACTGAAGGGGGTTAATCGACCATCTAAGTGGTCTGACAATTACTTTAAACTAAAAATATCTGAAGATTCAGGAGCCACAGAAAGAAACATTCTCTAAACGTGAGCACAGCCTCCTGAAAATACAACTGCCACTAACCCCCCAACCCCCGCACCATGCCACCCCTCCTGGAGTTTCCTTATTAGGAAAAGACTGAAGCTTAGAATCGGGAAGTATGAAGCCAGCTTGTCCATTAGCACCAAAGAGCCCACTAGTTGCTTCCAAACTATCCCAGTGAAGTCCTACCACTACCCCACCCCCACAACACCCTGCTCTTTGTTAAATCGATACATAAATTTTAACTCTGCCTATTCAACATGTGAGTTATTTATTACTGAGAACTCCCACAAGCATATGTAAATAAACTTTGTCTTTTCTCCTGATGACTAGCTATTGTCAGTTAACTCGCTGCCCATGATCAGTAGACCTAAATTGAAAGAGGAAACAGTATTTTCTCCCAACAAACCTATGACACAAGAATATAGGATTTTAGTGCCAGATGGTTGTATGGTAAGTTACAGTTACAGAAAGGAATTCTCATAGATGCAATCTTACAGAAAATAATTTTCAAATAAAATAAAAATAAAACTTTTGAAATGATTAAGACAATTACAATTAAAAGCCAATAAAAGTGAAGATTTCAATAATGTGAATTCTGTTAAAAAACTGATAGTAACAAAAATAGCTAAATGACATCAAATATTTCTGTTTTAATTATTTTTAATTGGATTCCACAGAATATTTTTCCTTAGAGATGTTCTGTTGAAAAAAAAAAAGCAATACCTAAGTAGATTTGGGAAACACTATAGATATGCTTTTCCTCTTGATTTATAAAGGGTTTAAGAAATTCTGGGATAAAGAATCTTACTTACTTTTGTTTCATTCAGTGTTTTCCAAAACACTTGACAAAGGAACCCCTTTTTGGTTTTCACATAATACTTCCTGTTATATTTGTCAGCTTATAAATTTCATTTTTAACTCAATTGTACAAAAATGCTACCCCCTTGTGGTAAACCAAGCAACACAAAATACCATATTAATGATGAACATAATTTATTATGTAAGTAGTTTTATAAATTAGGATATCAGACATTTATCTTGTATTTTATATTCTGACAATTGAAATTGTTATAGTAGGTAGATGAGCAGGGAGAGGAAAGGGGGGATTCAGTCAGATGCTTGCTTATATTCTACACATTCCGTGCAATCTGTTCCCATCCAATGGGGAGTGAGACTATAGATAACAGACTGGCCCAAACTGGCTAGTTCCAACATGGACGAGAAATTGACCCAAACCTCACCCCAAAATCCATTAACATAGTGAAATCATACATCTTTGTTATTAGCGTGATAAAAATCACACCTCTCCATGCCAAGACAGTTCCACGGGGACCAAATATAGTAAAAGGGCCTCTCATCTGCCCCCCCATGTAAGGGTGGAACAAGCTAGAATTCCAAATTCCACCTGTTCCCTTTGAAACTTAACCCCACTTGATGAATATTTATTTCCCTTTACATAAAAAGGGCTCCCTTTTGTTCCCTCAGGGCCACCCCCTCTGGTCTGTTTGTATCCCAACTCTTGGGTGCATAATCTCTCCTTTCTTTAAACTCTTAATCTCCAAATAAACTTTTAATGTTCAAAGGCTTATCTGCATCAGTTCTTGAATTCTTTCTTGCAACAATAATATACTGGCAAAAACTGCTTCTGTAAATACACTTGAAGGACACTGAGTACGAAATTTCAGCCATTAAGTAAATCTTGTGTATGAAATTCAAGGTTAAACCTGAAAAGTGCATCTTTAGAATAAGGGGGCCTGTAGGGAGAGAAAGATCTAAATAAAGAGTTATATGAGAGTTAATAAAGAGTAAATTATAGGGAATTTGTTAATAAAAAGTAAAATTTGAGGTATTGAGAGGAGTCAAGAATCATTTGTAGTATCTCAAAGGGGAAGATATATTTAGGTCATATTTGACTAATTCCAACAAATTATATACATATTTATATATGTGTGCATGTGTCTCTGTGGGTAATAAATATTTAAGTAATACAAGAATTTAGAATCAAAGTATTTGACACATATATAAGCCTTCAGAGATGAGGTGAAAGCCATAAAATCTAGTCTATATTATCAATGACAGTTATAAATGGTGAAAAATAATCAAGAAAACAGATTTAGATAACATAAATCTTGTATGTCTTCTAATTTAAAAATATTGATAGTCTAAATTTCCCACTAGTAAACTAGATTGAAAAAATAATTTTCAAGTATTCCTATACCAAGCAACATTGTTGTCATGTTGAAAATGAATAGGAAGGAAATGTGATGTAACATCAATAAATCAAAGGATTAAAAACCTATGGATATCTCAAAAGCTTCTGAAAGAATTTGAGTATTTTTTCTCTTGTCAATAAAAAAAACTATTACTACTAAGGATAGAATGATACTTCCTCAACTTGATACTTACAAGTTAACTGAAATGGAGGCATTCTAATAATTTTCAGTAATAAGTATACATATTCTCTCAAAATAATCATTTACTGCTAGCCTAGAATTTCAGGCAATACAATAGAATATGGCATAAAAATAAAAGATATATCCATAGAAAGGATGCACAATTACAATTTTCAGATGATCACTTTTTCCCCACATAGCTTAAAATAATTGTTTAAAAATATTATAATTAATGTAATTTGATTTGATATATGCATGCAAAATGAACAGTTTTCTGATATACCAAAATTGTCAGGAAGAAAATGTAATGATAAAATCATCTTTTTGACAATAGAAAAAAAACTGATAAACATATTTGCAATAAATTTGAACATCACAGAAACAAATATGAAGAAAATTGTCGCGTGCCCTGTCCTCGCCGGCAAGAACAGCATGCAACAACAGCAGGATTCTTCTGTAGAAAGCTTTATTCTTCAGCTCTTTGTGAAACAAATGAGTTGGGCAGGACTCAGAGGGGAAGGAGAGGCTTGCTTATATAGTTCTCATGCTCTGACCTGGTTGGTGCGGCTCCATATGCCTTATTAGCATAACCATTTGGTGGGTCTCATTGGTCCTTATGCCAAGGCGCAACTAGCATGTAGTTTAGTGGTGTGGGATGATTTGTCATTAGGAAGTTCGGGGCCTTCCGGCTGCCCTGCATTGGGCGCTATTTTCTGAGCGCGGCTGCCAACATCTCCCCCTTTTTTGTCTAACAGAAGCTCAAGGCGGAACTTGTCAGCAGAGGCGGAGACAGAGGCCTGACCTCCATCATACTTCCTGATGCCCCCTTTTTGGAGAGGGGTTCTGGGCATCTACCCCTATGCAGTCAGGCATGCCTCTCAGAGGGGTCCAAGACCTCTTGCAGTGCTTTGCCTCGCATCCTCTGGCTGGCGTTGGGACCGCTTGGTACAAAGGGTTTGGACCCTTTTTCTCAACCCTCTTGCACCATGAGCTTCTTAAAGAAAGCTGTGATTAAGCATTGAGGTACTCGGGCCTGGTGCAGTACCACATGGGCTCAGGGTGCAAGAGCTACCTCAAGCTAAAGCCGAGCTTCCTTCTTAAGCATGTTGAGCCACACTTGGGGAGAGGCGCCAACGTCTATCGCCATTAGGGCTTGAGCAAGGATCACCTTGTCCTGCTTATGTTGGTTGCGGAGTCTGCATAACAACCAGAGTAAGAGCATGAGACCTCCAAGCAGGAACACGCCCATCCCAGCCATGCCCGCCCACTCCTTGACGTGGGAGAGAGCTCTGAGGAACCAGGAAGAGAGTCCTTCCGCTACGGAGATATCTAGACGGGTGGAGTTGATGTGGATAATTTCTCGCCGCAGCTCTTCTAGTGTCCCATCGAAGTCTTGGGACCAGTTTCCTGAAAGATACTGGGACAGGTCTCGTGACAGATTAGCTGCCCGTGTAAAATTTTTATATTGAATGCTAGTGATGCAGAGGGCACGATATTTCCGCTCACATCCCAATTGGGCCATTTGCCAGAGCACCTCTATTTGTTCCTCCACGAGATCTATGCGTTGATTGAGGATCATTATTCCTCCTTTCAGTTTGCCATCAAGTGTGGACTGTTGGTCCAGGGCAGAAGCTACTGAGGCTGCAAGGTTATTGAGCTCTGTAGCCGATTTGATGGAGGTGTCTAAAGCTATACCAGTGGCGGTGGCTGCGACCGCGGTCGCGGAGATCAGGAGCACTATGGCGGCTGTAACACCGAAATCGCGCCTTTCTCGAAACAGAGTCATGGTGTTAGGGGCGTCTACGGGAACAGGGACCCAACGGGGGATGCGGACTACCAAAGCATTGGTAAAGTTACGCGCATCCCAACACTGAGACAGAAAGCAGGTTTCATTGGAGCAGGAGTCAAAGCTACTATTGGATAAGATAAACAGAAATGGGGGGTATACGCATACTGGAGAAGGTGGAAAAAGGGAATTAGGTGACTCTGGACGTGATTTTGCTGAACACGTGTAGTTCTCGTTGTTATGGGTCATGATCATGTTCCAGTGTGCGCGCATGTGGTTATTCTCGCACCAAAAGGTGATATTTTTTACACCGATTCCCCCACCCTGGAGGGCGGAAAAGGGGGAGAGGTCAGTACACGAGCCATTGACTCCACACAGCATC
This sequence comes from Manis javanica, assembly GCF_040802235.1. Classification (NCBI taxonomy): domain Eukaryota; kingdom Metazoa; phylum Chordata; class Mammalia; order Pholidota; family Manidae; genus Manis; species Manis javanica. The sequence continues at coordinate 136,826,832 of NC_133157.1, read as the reverse complement.
CATTTATGGAAGGGGTTCATGCTCAGCTGCTGACAAAACTCGCCTTCGAGCACCTTTACTGGCCACCAAGCCTCATTGGCTGGCCGTCCCTCCATATCTGGGGAGATGGTTAACTCCTGCCTCTCAGTTGCCCACGTTACTACAGTTGACTGACAGTCAGTCCAGGGCCACAGCTCTCCCTCATAGTCGCCCACACAATGGGAGGCATATTTGGGTTGACGAGGCCTGTTGGTGGAATTGTTCCTGGGAGAGTGTACAAATGTGCCATTGATCCAGAAAACCATCTGGTGGATAGTCATGTTCTTATAGGGCGGGCTCCCTTCCTTATTAGGCCCTTCAAATTTAGCTGACATAACGGGGAGGCTACTGGCCTCTAGAATTATGTCACTGAACCATCCGTATTTCCTCCGTTTCAGGGAGATACAGCCAGCTAGATTCTGAGTGGTGAAGCATAATGACCCATTAGTTACGAAGGATCGGTTTTCTCCCAACGGGGCTGTTAGGGTGTCCTTTTCTAGGTAGGGCAAGTTCATACTAGAGTTGGTGGTGAAAAAGTGGGGAAAAACGGCTGCATTGAAACGGACAGGCATAGGCTTAGGAAAGGCAGACAGGATTCCCCATCTCAATACTCCCTGAGTCGGGGTCTCCAGTGTCAGGAGCAGGGTCAGGAGGTACAGCGAAGTCATCTCCTTTGTTTAGAACTTTCCTCGTTAGGCGCTCTGGGATCCAGAAGGGATTTTCTTCACCCTGGGGGAAAACACACACAGCTCCCCTGGATCTGATTATGATTGGATCCGGGCCCTTCCATTGGTTAGATAACACGTCCTTCCATTTTACTAGTTCTTGTGGGTCTTTTGGCCACTGATTATGGCGATCCGCTGCTGTATGGCCTTGAGCATCCAGATTCAAAAAATTTATAGTGAAAAGTGCTAGGGCTATGGCAGTTTTTGGTGTGGGGGGTATATCTTCAATTCCCCCTTTTTGTTTAAGTAAATAGGATTTGAGCGTGCGGTTCACGCGTTCCACAATCCCTTGACCCTGTGGGTTGTAGGGAAGGCCAGTGATATGTTTTATCCCCATGTGATGACAAAATTGAGCAAATTTTGTAGAGGTATAGGCTGGGCCATTGTCTGTTTTCAGAATCTGTGGTAACCCCCATGCGCTCCAAGCCTCAAGGCAGTGCTGGATGACATGGGAAGCTTTCTCTCCTGACAATGGGGAGGCAAAGATGACTCCTGAACAAGTATCCACGGATACATGTACATATTTCAGTTTCCCAAAAGACGAAATATGCATCACATCCATTTGCCAAACTTGTAAAGGCCTAATACCTCTGGGGTTTATCCCAACATGAGGTGTGGGAAGGAAGCTGCAGCAATGTTGGCAGCTAAGGACAAGGATTCCTAGCTTCGGCCCTGGTTATGCTAAACCGCTTGCGCAGTGTTTCGGCAGTGACATGAAATTGTGTATGGAATTTTGAAGCTGCGGTGATAGGGTCTAGCAGGGGAAAAGCTATATTTCTGGTTGCGAGGTCTGCTAGGTGGTTGCCTTGGGTCATAGGCCCGGGAAGGCCTGAATGTGCTCTGATATGAGTTATATACAAAGGAGATTGCCTATGAAGTAGTGCTGATTGTATCTGTTTGAACAAAGTGGCTACTGGGCTGGACGCTTTGATTAGCCCGGCCACTTCTAGAGATTTGACTGCATTAACTACATAACAGGAGTCAGACACGATATTTAAAGGTTCAGGAAAGATTTGTAGGACCTCTAAGACTATGCGACATTCCACTATTTGTGGAGTGTCAGGCGTGTAGCCTTTTGTCACAACTTTGCCATCATGGACATAGGCACCTGTGCCTGTCTTAGACCCGTCCGTGTAAACTGTTTTTCCATGAGGCAGCGGGGTTAGGCTAGTGACCCGAGGAAATACTAGGAGATGATTTTTGGCGAAGTTGATGAGGGGATGTTTAGGGAAATGATTATCAAAGGTTCCTGAGAAACTGTAAGCAAGTATGGCCCAATCATCGTTCATAGCACATAATACTTGTATCTGTTCTATGCTGTAAGGGGTTATAATTTTAGCTGGAGCCTCTCCGAAATGTGTCATGGAGGTTTTTACTCCTCTCAAAGCAAGTTTGGCCACGGCTGCCGGAAAGTACTCTATTGTCCTAGCCTGAGAGGCTTGGGGATGGATCCAGATCAGTGGGCCGTGCTGCCATAAAACTGCTGTTGGCAGCTCCGGGGTGGGAAGCACACACAACTCAAAGGGTTCATTCGATTGCACTCTATTTAATTGTGCTGTCATCAAAGCCTGTTCTACTTTGCGAATGGCTTGTAATGCCTCAGGTGTGAGGGAGCGCGGTGACGTTAGTTGTGGGTCTCCTTCTAGGGTTTTAAATAGTGGAGTCAATTCAGTGGTGGGTATCTTTAAGTATGGGCACAACCAATTAATATCCCCTAGGAGTTTTTGGAAGTCATTCAAATTTCGCAATTGATTATGTCTTATCTCAAGCTTTTGGGGGCAAATTACATCTGTGTAAATGGTTGCTCCTAGGAATTTGCTAACACTAGATTTTTGGACCTTCTCACTTGCTATATTCAGTCTCCAATTTTCTAGGGATCTAGTGAGATCTATATATGCTTCTTCTATTTCCGCTGGTTGTGGGGAGCAAAGAAGGATGTCATCCATGTAATGGATGATCTTTAGCGTGGGATAGGTCTTACGAATTGGGTCTAGCGCTCGCTGAACGTACAGTTGACATATGGTGGGGCTATTTGCCATTCCTTGAGGGAGGACCTTCCACTGAAATCTGGCATCGGGTTGTTCATGGTTAATAGCTGGCAAAGTAAAAGCAAATCTTTCCCTGTCCTTGGAGCTTAGAGGTATAGAAAAGAAACAATCTTTAATATCTATTATGAGCACTTTCCATTCTTTGGGTAAGGCAGAGAGGAGTGGCAGTCCCCGTTGTACGGGTCCAAGCATTCTCATTTGAGCATTTACTGCTCTCAGATCATGAAGCAACCTCCATGATCCTGACTTTTTCCTGATTACAAATATGGGTGTGTTCCATGGGGACACAGAGGGTTCTAGGTGTCCCACTTGGAGCTGCTCTTGCACTAAGCAATGAGCTGCTTCTAATTTTTCAGAGGATAGGGGCCACTGAGGAACCCATACGGCCTCCTCTGTGAGCCAAGGTATGGGCATGGCATCTTCAATGGCCCCTATGAAAAACCCAGGCCGTGACGGTCATTCTTTACTTTGGGCAGGATGGGCTCTATGTGTCCCTGTTGGTGTTTCCCCAGCCCCTTGCCAGGGATGTATCCCATGTCCATCATCATGCCTTGGGCGGGGGTGGAGTATTCATTAATGAGTTTGAGGCCTAAGTCTCTCATGACATCCCTCCCCCATAAATTGACCGGTAGAGGGAGTACATAAGGGGTGACTGTACCCCCTTGTCATTCAGGGGCTCGCCATTTCAATGGTTTGGCACTAATTGAAGGGCTTGACTCATATCCTAAACCTTGTAATGAATGTGAGGATTGGGTCACAGGCCACTTGGAGGGCCACCAGGTTGCAGAGATAATACTTTTATCTGCTCCAGTGTCTAGGATTCCCTCAAAGCTCTTTCCCTCTATTTGAAGAGTTAATTTTGGTCTGTCTGCTAAATCTAATACTATGAAGGCTGAATCCCAGTCAGAGGAGCCGAAGCCCCTTTCTCCCCTCTCCGTGTTGGTAGCAGGATAATTGGCGTGGAGACTAGGTAAAACTAAGAGCTGGGCTATGCGGTCTCCCGGGGATATAGGATAGATTCCTCTGGGAGCCGAACACATGATTTTTACCTGTCCTTCATAATCTTGATCTATGACTCCGGGATGGACTGTCAGGCCTTTCAAGGCAGCAGAAGAGCACCCTAAGAGCAACCCAACGGTATTTGGTGGTAGGGGGCCTTTAAAGTCTGAAGGGATAGGCTGAACTCCCATCTGTGGAGTCAACACTATTCTGGTGGTGGCACGGATGTCCAATCCCGCGGAACCTGAAGTGGCTCTCCTTGGAGGGCCTGGTTGTTCCCGAATGACACTTGCGTGCTGGTTGCCCCATATATTTGCGGGCCCTGGTGCCGGGGGCCCCTCTGGGCGTTTTTTGGCAGTTCTAAGGGTTTCCCTTCTATATCTTTAATAGACCGGCACTCATTGGCCCAATGCCTGCCTTTCTTACACTTAGGGCACAACCCAGGGGTCTTTTGGGTTGTTTGTTCTGAAGCTGGGCTCCTACACTCTCTCTTTATATGTCCTAATTTCCCGCATTGAAAGCATTTGATACTTCTGTTAGTGATCCTGGCTTGTTTGTGGCTCTGTAATATGGCCGCGGCTAGGCCCGCATTGGTGAGTGGCCCTCCTATTTCTCTACAGGCTTTCAACCAGGCATGTATCCCTTTTTGTTTCCAGGGTGTTATCGCCTGTCTGCATTCCTTGGTACATTGTTCAAATACTAATTGCTCCACTAGGGGCATTGCTTGTTCCTGATCTCCAAATATTCTGCCTGCGGCCTCCATCATATGAGCGACAAAGTCAGAAAATGGCTCGCTCAGCCCCTGAATAATTTTTGTCAAATTGCCTGATACTTCTCCTTTGTTGGTGAGGGCTTTCCATGCCTTGGCGGAGCACGTGTTTATTTGTGCGTATACCTGTAAGGGGAAGGCGGTCTGGTTGGCTACCCACTGTCCTTGGCTCGTCAGCATATCATATGACCACGCAGGCTGTCCTTCGGCCGCGTTTGCGCGTGCCTGGGTCATACTGATATCATGCCACAATGCCTTCCATTCTATGTATTGCCCCATACTAGAAAGGCATGCCTTAGTTACATATTGCCAGTCTGCGGGTGTCATGGCTGTCTCTGTTAATCTCTCAACTTGTGCTATGGTATAGTTAGCACTGACTCCATAAGCCCGAACGGATTCTGCTAACTCCTTAACTTGTTTATGGCTCAGGGGCTGGTGAGAGCGTACGCCATTATCCTCAAATATAGGAAACATTTGTCTAATTGCCTGAAGAGTATCTGGGTGGCAAAAGGAGAGTGCGCCACTCACGTAAGGTGGCGGGGCAACGGGCGTCAGGGGACACCCTGCTTTCATTTTTTCCTTGGTCCGCTTTTCAACTTTGCTGGTTCCCTTACTTCTGCACTCTGCGGTTTTATTCTCTTCCCCTTCCTCTGCGGATGTTAATTCCTCCTCAGATTCCCTATTGGAGAGTTGGAGGTCCCTCAACTCTTTCCAGGGGTATTTACTATTTTCTCCGAGGCGATCGTCACTCGCTTCTCGGGGCTCTTTCGCTTTTGCCCTAGGCGGGCTTTCTCCCTCACTCTGAGGTTTCTTTACCTTCGTTTTTGTGGCCTTTTTTCGGCCGCGCGCGCTCTCTGTTTCCCGTTCCGTTTCTGACATGCTCTCTTGGATATCTGTCAATGCTCTCTGACCTTCTTTTATTACCTTTTCACATCTCTCATCTTGCAGACAAGCTCTAATCAGTTTCCAGAGGGGCCTGGTGCCTCCCCTCAGGCTACCCTCCTCCTCCTCTCTATCAAGATCTTTCCCCAGTTTGTCCCAGCTCGGGATTGAGAGGGACCCTGAACAAATGAACCAGGGGGCCACACGGTCTATCTCCTTCACAAAAGATCCTAAGATTTTGCTGGAGACCTTCAAGTTTCGCTCTTTGAGAGCTGTCTGCAGCGCCGTGACTAATGACGGTGCATTCCCCATGGTGCCTCCTTATTTACAGAGAACCATCAACCATCATCCTAAAAGGCAGGGGCCTCTCGGAACTTACCCCTCCGGGCTTTCTTCTGACCTGCAGTTCTGAATCCTCTCCAGATGTCTGAAGGGTCCTCCCTGTGCCGGTGATGTTCTGGTTCCCGGGTTTCGGCACCACTTGTCGCGTGCCCTGTCCTCGCCGGCAAGAACAGCATGCAACAACAGCAGGATTCTTCTGCAGAAAGCTTTATTCTTCAGCTCTTTGTGAAACAAATGAGTTGGGCAGGACTCAGAGGGGAAGGAGAGGCTTGCTTATATAGTTCTCATGCTCTGACCTGGTTGGTGCGGCTCCATATGCCTTATTAGCATAACCATTTGGTGGGTCTCATTGGTCCTTATGCCAAGGCGCAATTAGCATGTAGTTTAGTGGTGTGGGATGATTTGTCATTAGGAAGTTCGGGGCCTTCCGGCTGCCCTGCATTGGGCGCTATTTTCTGAGCGCGGCTGCCAACAGAAAATTTTGCAAGTTATTGAGAGAAACTAAACAAGTAAAGAGAGAGTGCTGTGCCTTTATAGGCAAGACTGAATATTGTAAAGACTGTTCAATATTTCATAGATCAGTTTATATGATACCATGCTTTTAAATTGCAATTCCAAATCTCCTCTTTATTTGTCCTCCACAGTCGTTTTTTCAAAATTCCATATTAATGCTCAGATTTGCCATTTATTCTAGTTTCATTCTTAAGGAACTTTTCTTATACCTTACAGAGAAATGTGACCCATAAGCAAATCTTGGCCTTGGTTTCCTGCCACCAGATCTATCCTTCCTTCCTGTTAAAGTAGACAAGGTTATTTTCACCTCAGCCTGTCCTGTGGTGTCGAATGTCATTTTAACTCTGTCCTCTTGTGTACAGTCCTCCACAGACACTGATGTCCTCATTGTCTCCAGTGATTTCTCACTTCTGTGTCACTCACTCTAAGGAACATTTTTAAGGACACATTTTACTCCATATCTGTGATAGTTGCATTTTTTGAAAAACATTTTCTCTTTCAACACCGTTCCCTTCCCAGACATTGTTCAGAATTGATTGGATATCCCCTTGTGGTTGTGCGGAGTTTTGTGACTGTGACATACGAGTTGTGTGGTGAAGAAACTTTGTGTTTCTGGGTCATACATGCATTGGCTGGTGAACAAATCTGAGTGTGGTTGTTTGTCTTTCTATGGTAGTTACTATTTAACAAGTGAGGACTCCATAGGCCAGGTTTTCCAAGCAAGTATGATGAGAGTGTGGGAAGGATAAGGTACCTGTGTTGTTTATGCTACTTGATTTGGGCGCTATTGTTACCACAGCATAACCTGGCCTATCCTCACTGATACGACTTCCCAGCAAAATTCAACATTGCAGACCATTTCTTTCTATGCAAAATTCTAATTCTTCATTGCTGCTGATTATATTTCTGTCATCCCTCATATGTTTTTATCTTCCTCTATCTTATGGAAGTTAATTCTTCTCAAGATTCTGTATGAAGAATTTCTCTATCTTTCAATGGCTTCAAGTATCATTTATAAGAAAGTAGCTCTCCAATATTTGCCTCTAGTCTTGAAAATTTTTAAGAAGTACAGAAACACTCTCTCTTTCACACAAATACACACACACAAACAAACATCATTGTCCACCAAGAAAATTCTACCATATCTCTTAGACATCTAGTGAGTACTCCCTTCTCAAAGTAAATTATTAACCTTATGTAACTCCCAAAAATGCTTTAGGCTACTCTCCCACATGATTCAAGATTTAATAAATTAGATAGTTCCACATTTATATGCCATGCATGAGGTACATGTGAAGCTCATAGTTTACTGAGAAGAAAAATCTAATTATGATAATATATAGATTTTTGTTTTCTGATAGTCACACTACTGAGACTCCAGCAGGTGAGAAGGTGGAGTCAATTGAGATTTACAGATGAAAAAAACTAAAAGTTACAGATACCAAGAAATTTATGCAAAGACATAGAGTAGCAAGTATTAGTGTCCAGAACAAAATGGAAGTCATGGCTCAGAGCTGTTGGTGGTGTTTTGTGTTGTGCAAGGGAGAAGATAGCTCCTGTACAGGTGTGCACCCCAACTCTGCAGGGTGTACAAATCCTTCCCAGCCCCTCAACATGATATTCTAGAGTAGAAGTAGGAGATCAAGTTCGTGATCCTGACATGTCTAAGGACCAAAAACAGTACATTAGAAGGTTAAGTATTGATATTCATAAAAGAGCCAGTGTTGAGACACATTTCATCAAAACTAAAAACTGTTCAAGGAAGAACAAAAATTAATTATGACTAAAACTGAGTTTCTGGATATTTCTAATAGCCAGGAGGTAAGAAGTTACACTACAGAGATTAAAATGGTAAGATAACTGAATAAAAAAAAAGAGGATGCATTTATTTACAAATCTGCTATTTAATTGTATTTTCACTGAAATAACTTTTTGTACATAAAATATTGGTGCTAGATTATTTGCTTGAAGATCAAACCCATATGAAATCATATGGAAATAACAGTATCATTATAGTGAATTAAGTATTTTAATATTTCTATCTGTTGTCTTAAAAGCATTTTAACTTCCTTGTGGTTTGATTCTCCTGTGTCTGTGTGTAAATGCTCCCAACTTAAATCTAATACTACATTCAATAGCAGTTGCATAAAACATTCTTGTCACATTAATTGGAAACATGAATTAAAATAATTTATTGCCTAATAGAATATCAAACCAAAACAAAGTTTACTGTATTTCTCATAAGTATTTCAGACAGTTGAATGTTGTTAGTTTGCCAGATTTTAATTGAATTAAGAGTACACATTTTGAAAGGAAAGGAGCGACACATAGCAGCAATTCACCGGAGAGTTCCGCTTTATTAGGGAAAGGTGCTGGGTTATATAGGAGGGGGCATGAATTGATTGAGGTGTCACTTCTACGGGGCTGATGGCTGTTGGCTAGGTGCTGGGATTGGGAGGGGGGCGAGAGGTGATTGGGCTTCAGGTGATGCCGGCGGGAACTGAGGACCCCGAAGAGAAGCCGGAAGTTTGCCATCTTACTGGTGGGGACCCTTCATTCCCCCCTTTCTCCTCTACGGGTTTGTGGACATTGCTTTCTCTCTGGCTGCTTCCTGCTGAACAGGGGCGGAGAAGGGAGTGAGGGCTTGAGGATTGGGAGGAAAGGGTTGATAGGACTCCCCGCAGTAAGGACGAGTAGATGTGGACTTCTTCAGGTTTGGAAATCAATGAAGGTTCCCTGTAACCATAGGTTGGCCAAGAGGATATGGGTGTCAGGAGCCAGGCGTCTGTGGCTATTGTTTCCAGGAACAGTTTCCAGTGGAGAGAGGGGTCCATCTCAGCATGTGGTGAGGAGGTCACGTGAGGGTGAGGGAATCTTCTGTGGCCAGAAGCTGGTAGTTCCTGAGTAAAAGCTGGTTGAAAGCTTGATTAGAGATTTTTCCGACTTGGGATTTGATGAACTTTATTATACAGGGTAAGAAGAGACAGGCGAGAAGAATGATTATTATGGGGCCTGCAATGGGCCAGAGCCAGGTGAGGAGGGGGTTTGTTAGTATTGACGAGAATGGGTTGGAATTGGAAGCAGAGTGGAGACTGGAGGCAAGGTCGGTGAGTTTGGTAATGTCAGTTTCTACAATGCCAGATTCGTTGATGTAATAGCAGCACTCTTCCCAGAGGAAGACGCAGGTGCCGCCCTTCTCGGCTGTAAGCAGATCTAGGGCCTGCCAGTTTTGAAGGGTGACTTTAGCTAGCGAAGTGACCTGTCTTTGGAGAGAGGCTAGAGAATCGGCAGTGGATGTCAGGGCTCCCTCAAGTTTGGCATTGAGATCTCTAACTGCCCATAGAGAGTGACCCAAGGCTTCTCCCAAAAACCCTGCCCCAATGGCTGAGGTGATCAAAGAGCTACTGACTATGATGGGAAGGAAAGCAGCTCTTTTTGTGCACGAGGGCAAGGGAGGTTGCAGCTCAAGGAATTCTGCCATGCTGTAAAGTGTTAACTGTGGGATTAGGGTGACGAGAATGCAGGGTGTATTGGAGTTGAGAGGCAGTGAGTTGAAAAGACTGCCATTACACTAAAAGAAGTGTCCCGGTTGCGTAAAAGTCTTAGAGCCGGAGGTAGGGGTGTAGATAGAGAGGCAGTGAAGTGCGCTGGAGGGGGGTGGAGTTGGGCTTACACAGTGGTGGATGGTGAGATTATCTGCGTATTCTGGTTCCCATAGGGGTATGTCTGCCAGGGGGCAGAGGGGTTGTCTTTCTGCATGGAAGGAGTAGTTGGAAATATTAAGGGGCACGGCGGCCAGCAGTGGGCGCTGTAGTGATGCGCACAAGAAACAATTGTCTGTGTTAAGGGTGTGGTTGAGAAAGATGGTGGTGTCCTGAATGAGCTGTAATGAAGAGTAGGAGAAATGGGAAGAGGGGTGGGGATAAGAAGATGAAGAGGCACTATCAAGAGTTTGGATAATGACTTTTTCGGAATGTCTGCTATCTGATGCAACTTGAGAGATCTAGGAATGAGAGGGAACATACTTTCGAGAGATATGAAGGGCACTGTGGAGGGTCGAGGACCCCCCGTAGTAAACTGAGGCTGTGACTCTGGCAGCCCATCGACAGTCCCAGGGATCTGTGATTGATAAGGAGAATGAGCCATTGGGATATTTCATGAAACGGTTGGAGGAGTAATACTGTGGGTACTGGAAGTTACCTATGTAGTGAATTGTGCAAGACTAGTATGGACATCTCCTGTAGGTATCTGGCCATCACCTGCAATAGGCTTGTTTTTGGTCATAGAGGAAGCAGAGGTAGGGAGAATAAGGGTAGCTGCTAGTGAACACTTCAGTGGAGGGAGGAAAGTGGAGGTATAAAGGCTCAGAGCAGCTTTTCAGAGGGAAGTCTGGTGTGGCAATGAGGGCAGTAACTTTTGTTTGATGCTGTGTGTAAGTCTGTCTGACTTTGAATCGCCACACAAAGGAGGCTGGGGTGGTGGGGAAGACAATAGGAATGAGGAAAAAAAGCGAGAGAGCAGTAAAGGAGGAAAATGTCATGATTCGGGTATGGATGGCAAAGGGGGTGAATGGGATTTTGGAGGAAAGAGGACAGTAAGGTCAGGAGTCTGGAGGGAGGGAGAGTCTGTAAACTTTTGTAGGTTAAGAGATCTTTTAGGTGATGTGGGGACAGAATGGTAAGGGGCGCTCTGAATGTCAGTTTATGAGCTTCTTTCTGCAAGAGCTGTCTAGCGGCTAATGCTTGTAGGCAGGGGGCCCATCCCTGTACTGTGGGGTCTAATTGCTTGGAGATATAAGCTACTGGGGCAAAGCATATTGGCCTAGGACTCCTAGAGCTTGACTGGACCTCTCATGAATGTATAATGAGAAGGGCTTCGACAAATCAGGAAGATGGAGAGCTGGGGCTTCTACAAGGGCTTGACGGAGCTTAATGAAGGAGTGTCAGGGTGAGGAGGATAATGGTTTTTTAGGGGGGCTCTTGCTGAGGTTGTATAGGGGTCTTGCCAACAGGGTGCAGGGAGAAGTTAGGGATCTACGTTCTAAAATATCTAGCTAGGCTTAGAAAGGGCCTAGAAAGGAAAGGATTTTTGTCATGGTTTTGGGAATGGGCAGGTCAGAGAGGAGCCATTTTCTTTCTAAGGTAATGGACTTTCTTTGTTGAGATAGAAGGAATCTGAGGTAAGTGACAGGAGGGGAAGAGATTTGAGCTTTGAGGGGGATACTTGGTAACTTCTGGAAGCTAGTAGGTTAAGTAGGGAGGCAGTGTCAAGTTGAGACTGTTCTCATGAGAGACTGCAGAGTAGAAGATTGTCTATATATTATAATAAGGTGGACTTGGAGTGATCATGATGAAACTGTTTGAGGTCCCGAGCTAGGACGTGTCTGAAAATATGGGGACTATCTCTGAAGCTTTGTGGCAAAACTGTTTAAGTGAGTTGTTCAGAATGTCTTGTGTATGGGTCCGTCCAGGTGAAGATGAAAAAATCTTGGGAGCAGGGGTCTAGAGGGATAGAAAAATGGGTCCTTGAGATCTAGGACTGAGAAGTGGGATGCTGAGGCTGTATGGATTTGGAACTAAGGGATGGATAGGGACAATGGCTATGTTGATGAGGCGAAGGTTTTGGACAAGGCAGAAAGATCCGTTGGTTTTTTTAACAGCTAATATGGGGGTATTAAATGGGGAGTGAGTGGGTCTGCTTGAATGATGGGTTGGAGGCCTATGAGGGCTGAAGTGGTTAGGGGGTATTGGGCCTGACAGATATACTGAGAGGGGTCACATAATTTGATAGAGGCAGGGGGACATAGGACCACGGAGGGGCTTGTAATGTCCCAAACTTTGGGATTTACAGGGTGTATGAGGGCAGAACCTGAGCTTTCATTGGGTAGAGGGGGGTCGTCGGCTATGAGGGCCATCAGAAAGGGAGTACTGGGGGCTGTGGGAGTGGATATAGTTATGGAAACGTGGAGGAGGGAAAGGATGTCTCGTCCTAGTAAAGGGATGGGACACTGGGGCATAACCAGGAAGGAGTGGGAGAAAGGTATGGGATTGTCTTGGATTGTGCATAAAAGGGTGGGTGGGGGGTTTAATGGGAAAATTTGTTTACCTCCTACTCTGACTATAGGAGTAATGGCTGGCGTGGTAGGGCCCCGGTATTCTCACAAGACTGAGAAGGTGGTTCCTGTATCTAGGAGGAAGGAGATGGGGTGACCGTCTACTTTTAAAGTAACCCTGGGCTCCTGTTTGGTGATGGAAATGGTCGGGTGAGAAGCCCCCGGGCCCCATCAATCTTCTTCTGCCAGCCCCACTACGGCGGGCTTAGGATGGGGGTTGTTTGTCCAGCCTCCCCTTCGGGTGATTGGGCAATCAGACCCCCAGTGGCCCTTTTTGTGGCATCTGTGGCATGGGGTGGTAGGAGATCTGGGGGAGGGGCATGCCCTTGACCAATGTCCCTCTTTTCTGCACTTGAAACAAGCTCTTGGGGGGGCTTGTTTGTAGAGGGGCGCCCAGGTTGTGGTTTTATCAGCTGGGCCAACATCTGGAAATTGGCCTGATCAGCCTTTTGTTTACGGCATTCTTTCTCCTCCTCCCGCTTATGGAAGACTTTAAAGGCCACTGTTAGGATCTCAGTCTGTGGGGTAGCGGGGCCCTGTTCTAACTTTTTGAGTTTAGCTTTAATGTCGGGGTAGCCTTGAGCTAGGAAGTATGTCATAAGGACATGTCTTCCTTCAGGTGTTTCTGGGTCCAGGCTGGTATACTGTAATAGGGCTTGAGTGAGTCTGTCTAAGAACTCGGAGGGGATTTCATCTCTCTTTTGAATTATGTCTTGGAGCTTTTGAAAATTGACTACTTTACAAGCTGCCCTTTTTCAGACCTGCTATTAAGCAGGAGGCAAAAATATCTCGAGAGCGGAGACTCATGGCGGTGTTATAATTTCAGTGTGGGTCTTGTTCGGGGACAGCAGTGGGGCCAGGGGGATAGGTGGGGTCAGTCCTGTGGGTTTCAGTAGCCTGCATTTGGGCGAAGTCCTAAACTCGTCTACGCTCTTCAGGGAGGAGAGTATTGGCCAGGAGCATGAAAATGTCATGATGTGTGAGGTTGTAAGACTGGAGGGTCTATTGAAACTCCCTGATGTATGTCATGGGATCAGTGGAAAAGGAACTTAGGCATTTCTCTAGTTAGGCTAAATCTCTTAAGGAGAAAGGGACGTGAACGTGCACGATGCCTTTGGATCCTGCTACCTCCCGGAGGAGGGCGATAATTTTGGGAGGCTCTCGGGACTGAGTCTGAGGGGGACTGAAGGGTTCTGGCTCAGTCTGTGGGGGAGTGACACGGTCTAGCCGTGCCTAGTCGAGCAGGTCCTGAAGTGCAGAAGGGGGGCAAAGAAAATAAAGAAAGATAGAATCAGACCCACATGTCGCCAGCTAGCAGCCCAGCTGCTTGCCTCTGCTGCTTTAGTTGGGCTTGAATTCATGACTCTGAGGTTAAGAGTCCCATGCTCTACTGAGCTACAGCAGGGCTCCAGTTAATTGCTTATGGAATGCGTTGTTTTCTATTCTTGCCACATCGGCAAGTGGGGGAAGGGCATAGCTAGAAGCAGGGGCGGTGTTTCTACACATCTTCAAGGTCTCCCTATTTTCAGAGTGAGGAGTCTTGGAAAGATATGTTTTTGTGGACAGATAATTTCTAAGGACTGCACCGGTTGTTCTCTAGCTTGTGCTTTCCCATGCTGCATTCAGACATGGGGGGAGGTGCTTTCCCATTCTCTCTACAAACATGTGAGAAGACAAAGGCGGCCCCTAACAGGGGAGAAACAGGTGATGAGGGCAAAGACGGAGGAGGCTCCTGGGACCTAGTTAAAGGGGGGCTGAAAGGCTCAGGCTTAATTTGCAGGGAATGAAGGTGGAGGAGGTGAGATGGGGGAGGAGATGGTTGGGGAGGAAGGGAGAAGGGCTGTTGTAGGAGAAGAAGGGGAAGGGAGTGAACAGGAGGCTTCTGCGGGGGCGGCAGCTTGCAGGCTAGGAGAACTTGGGAGGGGGCGGGGAGAGGAGGAGGCAGAAAGCTTCGATATAGGGAATCTCCTTCCATTTTTTCAGGCGCTGGCAGTAGTTAAAAAGATCGTGAGTGATGTTAGGATCAAGAGTTCCCCCTGCGGGCCATTGCTTGTTATTGTCTAGGGGGGTATGTCGACCAATCTTGGGAGCAATATTTACGGAGAAGTTTTGGTTTTATATCAGGCGTCAGGGAGAGGGTGCCAGATGCTTAAGCAGGCATTCAAGAGGTGAACTTTCGGGGAGGGATGAGGAGGCTCCCATGGCTAAAGGACAGAGAAGGAGACAAACAGGGGAAGATGAACAGAGATCCTCGGACTGGAAGCAGACCACAAGGAGACAAAGGGCGTCCCCGATGATCCTTGGTGGTCTGTGGAAACTCGTCTATGAGTCGGAATTTCTTAGGAAGTGTGGGTCGTCACCCAGACTTCCCTAAGAAGGCAGAGTGCCGGAGTCACGAGGTACCTAGCGCTAGGCGTTTTCTGCGGACGGAGCAGAAGGAGGAGGGGGGGAAAAGGGAGCGTTCTCATCCACAAAGGAGTCACCTCGTTTCTGGCTGTTGGAGGAGGGGCCTGAGGGTCTGCCGCAGCCGTGAAGGCCTGAGGCGGGGAGAGTTCCCTCCTCATCCCTGAGCATCAGGGCCTTGCTGGATGATCACGGTCAATGGCACTGCGATAGCTCGGGGAAGAGTGGCTCACCCCGGGGAAATTTTGCTTAAAAACTTTCAGCACTGATGGAAGGGACGGTGAATGCGTTTATGACTGTCGGAGGAGGGGCCTGAGCGTCCGCCGCACCCGTAAAGGCTTGAGGCAGGGATTTATGGCTTTTGGAGGAGGGGCCTGAGGGTCCGCCGCAGCCGTGAAGGCCTGAGGCGGGGAGCTTTCCCTCCTCATCCCCGAGCGTCAGGGCCTTGCCGGACGATCACGGTCAATGGCACTGCGATAGCTCAGGGAAGAGTGGCCCACTCCAGGGGGAAAACTTACCTAAAGGCCAGAGAGGAGTGGTGAGTGTGATGAGCCAGCGCCGGAAAAAGAGGACGAGGGCAAGCTGCTGCTGGTGTCGGGGGAAGATGGGGCCCAGTTGGGGTGTCCCGTCTCCCGGGTTTCGGCACCAATGAAAGGAAAGGAGCGACACATAGCAGCAATTCACCGGAGAGTTCCGCTTTATTAGGGAAAGGTGCTGGGTTATATAGGAGGGGGCATGAATTGATTGAGGTGTCACTTCTACGGGGCTGGTGGCTGTTGGCTAGGTGCTGGGATTGGGAGGGGGGCGAGAGGTGATTGGGCTTCAGGTGGCGCCGGCGGGAACTGAGGACCCCGAAGAGAAGCCGGAAGTTTGCCATCTTACTGGTGGGGACCCTTCACATTTTATTTCTTTTTCTTTCACACACAGACAATATACATTATGGGATGCTAATGTGTGTGCTAAAAAACCCTATGTCTTCAGTGGCTATCAGACTCTGAAAACTTAAGGGTCAGTGTATCAGCATGTGTAATTCCGTGGTGGGGGGAATATGTTCCCAGCTCAGGGCAACTACCTTTCAAGTTGAAATCAGTTAAAGGAAGAAATAAAGTGGGAGAAAGCCATTTATCATTTACAAGCAGTTGTCCACTTTTGCTCACCTGTGTTTCTTGCAACCTGGCTGCAGAAAAGGGACCCCACCCAACCTTTCTGGTCACAATATGCCCTTGCTTCCCCTTATAATCACCTATTCATATGGAGATGGACTAATTCTCTCCACCCCTTGGAAACAACTATTGATATGAAGATGTACTAAGGTCCGGCAAGAGATTCTGGAAATATTGCAATTTTACCCACAGCCATGTCAGATGAAAATATTTGTGTCTATTAACTGCTTAAAAAGAAAATTACAGCCATACTTTATATGAATAGTAAAATTCTATTCTACTTTTGAACTTGGCACATTCAAATCTTTTTTTAATTTAGCAAAAAGTGTATTACTGAGTTCAGGAGACTTTCATCAAAGAAAATAATGTGTTTTTTCCCCCCATTTAAGTAATGTATATAAATTCTCTGCAGAAAAGTAATAACTTTGCATTGCTAAACCATCACATATTTGCCTTTAACTATTTACATTGTTAAATTAGAGAAAATTAGCATTATACTCATTTATCATTACCATATGAAAGGAAAGGAGCTACACACAACAGCAATTCACCGGAGAGTTCCGCTTTATTAGGGAAAGGTGCTGGGTTATATAGGATGGGGCATAGGGTGATTGTGGTGTTACTTCTACGGGGCTGGTGGCTGTTGGCTAGGTGCTGGGATTGGGAGGGGGGCGAGAGGTGATTGGGCTTCAGGTGATGCCGGCGGGAACCGAGGACCCCGAAAAGAAGCCGGAAGTTCGCCATCTTACTGGTGGGGACCCTTCATTCCCCCCTTTCTCCTCTATGGGTTTGTGGACGTTGCTTTCTCTCTGACTGCTTCCTGCTGAACAGGGGCGGAGAAGGGATTGAGGGTTTGAGGATTGGGAGGAAAGGGTTGATAGGACTCCCCACAGTAAGGATGAGTAGATGTGGACTTCTTCAGGTTGGAAATCAATGAAGGTTCCCTGTAACCATAGGTTGAGGACCTGTTGATTCCAATGGTGCCAAGAGGATATGGGTGTCAGGAGCCAGGTGTCTGCGGCCTTTGTTTCCAGGAACAGTTTCCAGTGGAGAGAGGGGTCCATCTCAGCATGTGGTGAGGAGGTCACGTGAGGGTGAGGGGTCTTCCGTGGCCAGAAGCTGGTAGTTCCTGAGTAAAAGCTGGTTGAAAGCTTGATTAGAGATTTTTCTGACTTGGGATTTGATAAACTTTATTATACAGGGTAAGAAGAGACAGACGAGAAGAATGACTATTATGGGGCCTGCAATGGGCCAGAGCCAGGTGAGGAGGGGGTTTGTTAGTATTGAAGAGAATGGGTTGGAATTGGAAGCAGAGTGGAGGCTGGAGGCAAGGTCAGTGAGTTTGGTGATGTCAGTTTCTACAATGCCGGATTCGTTGATGTAATAGCAGCACTCTTCCCAGAGGAAGACGCAGGTGCCGCCCTCTTGGCTGTAAGCAGATCTAGGGCCCGCCGGTTTTGAAGGGTGACTTTAGCTAGCAAAGTGACCTGTCTTTTGAGAGAGGCTAGGGAATCGGCAGTGGATGTCAGGGCTCCCTCAAGTTTGGCGTCGAGATCTATAACTGCCCATAGAGAGTGACCCAAGGCTCCTCCCGAAAACCCCGCCCCAATGGCTGAGGTGATTAAAGAGATACCAACCATGATGGGAAGGAAAGCAGCCCTTTTTGTGCGCGAGTGCAAGGGAGGTTGGAGCTCAAGTAATTCTGCCATGCTGTAAAGTGTAAGCTGTGGGATTAGGGTGACGAGAATGCAGGGTGTATCGGAGTTGAGAGGTAGTGAGTTGAAAAGGCTGCCATTACACCGAAAGAAGTGTCCCGGTTGTGTAAAAGTCTTAGAGCCAGAGGTAGGGGTGTAGATAGAGAGGCAGTGAAGTGCACTGGAGGGGGGTGGAGTTGGGCCTACACAGTGGTGGATGGTGAGATTATCTGGGTATTCTGGTTCCCATAGGGGTATGTCTGCCAGGGGGCAGAGGGGTTGTCCTTCTGCATGGAAGGAGTAGTTGGAAATATTGAGGGGCACGGTGGCCAGCAGTGGGCGCTGTAGTGATGCGCACAAGAAACAATTGGTGGTGTTGAGGGTGTGGTTGAGAAAGATGGTGGTGTCTTGAATGAGCTGTAACCAAGAGTAGGAGGAATAAGAAGATGAAGAGGCGCCGTCAAGAGTTTGGATAATGACTTTTTCGGAATGTCTGATATCTGATGCAACTTGAGAGATCTGGGAGCGAGAGGGAACATACTCTCGAGAGATATGAAGGGTACCCTGGGGGGTCGAGGACCCCTTGTAGTAAACTGAGGCTGTTACTCCAGCAGCCCATCGAGAGTCCCAGGGATCTGGGATTGATAAGGAGAATGAGCCGTTGGGATATTTCATGAAACGGTTGGAGGAGTAATACTGTGGGTACTGGAAGTCACCCATGTAGTGAATGGTGCAAGACCAGTAGGGGCATCCCCCGTAGGTGTCTTGCCATCGCCTGCAATAGGCTTGTCTTTGGTCATAGAGGAAGCAGAGGTAGGGAGAATAAAGGTAGCTGTAAATGAATACTTCAGTGGAGGAAGGAAAGTGGAGGTACAAAGGCTCAGAGCAGCTTTTCAGAGGGCAGTCTGATGTGGCAATGAGGGCAGTAACTTTTGTTTGATGCTGTGTGTAAGTCTGCTTGACTTTGAATCACCATACAAAGGAGGGTGGGGCGGCAGGGAAGACAATAGGAATGAGGGAAAAAAGCGAGAGAGCAGTAAAGGAGGAAAAAGTCATGATTCAGGTATGGATGGCAAAGAGGGTGCACGGGAGATGCGGAGCTTCAAGGGATCAGAGGGATGAGGCGTGGTAGACTAGACAGCATCTTGGGCTGTATCCGAAGGACTCTGGATTGTGACTGATGGGTCTTGGGTGTCCAGAGAAGGTGAGTCTTGGGTATTTGGTTTCAACCTGGAGATATGAATCCAAGGGGTGACAGAGTTATCAGGCAGTGAGAGCTTGGCGGCCGAGGGGGTGCAGAGAATAACTGGGTGTGGACCTTCCCATTTCGGGGTGAGAGAGGGCTGATCCTCTGGTGGCTTATAAAACACTAGTTGGCCGGGCTGTAAGACAGGAGGATTTTGGGAGGCGGATGGATCAGGAAGGAGCCAATCCTGATATTTCCACAATTCAGTGCAGAGGAGAGAGAGTAGTGGAAGGGCTATATTGGGAGGTATTGGGAGGAATTGGTCCTTTGTGGGAAGGGAGCCCTGGGGGTAGAATCGGGCGGCCGTACATGATCTCAAAGGGTGACAAGAAGGAAGGTTTCTTTGGGAGGGCTCGTATGCAGAGGAGAGCTAAGGGAAGTAAGCGAACCCAGTCAAGGTGTAGTTCTAGAGATAGTTTGGTCAGGATGTCTTTTAGAGTCCTATTGGCTCTTTCTACTTTTCCTGAAGCTTGTGGTCGATAAGGACAATGTAAATGCCAGGGGAGCGAGAGCGACTTGGAGAGGTTCTGGATAATTTGGGCAGTGAACTCAGGGCCGTTATCTGATTGGAGGGAAGTGGGCATCCCGAACCTAGGAAAGATCTGGGTGAGGAGGATAGAGGCAACTACGGATGCTCATTTGTTAGTGGTGGGGAAAGCTTCGACCCATCCTGAAAATGTATCTACTAGCACGAGTGGGTATATGGTACGTCGTACAGGGGGCATGTTAGTGAAGTCTATTTGCCAATCTGCAGCGGGGACATTACCCCTTGCTTGATGAGCCGGGAAGGGTCGGGCTTTGAGGGGGGTATTAGGGTTAGTGCGTTGGCAGATGGTGCACTTGCAGGTGATTTGGTTAAGTAGGGTTTTGTCTTCAGGAGAGAGAGGAAAAAAAGATTGTAAAAAATGGATTAAGGATTGGGGGCTGGGATGGAACAGGTCATGTAAGAGGCAGAAGAGAGACTCTTTGTCCTGAGAGCAGAGGGCGTCTTGTGATAAGGCTAAAACTGCAAGGGCAGACGTATTGTTGTCTGGTGCGTTTTCTGATAGGGCAACTGACCGGGCTACTCTGTCGGCCTTGTTGTTGCCTCTTGCAATGGGGGAGTCATCTTTTTGATGTGATTTGCAGTGGACTATGCCTAGTCGGTGTGGGAGTTGTGAAGCCTCTAAAAGTTTAGTAATTAAGGCTGAATTAGTTATGGAATTCCCTTTTGTGGTGAGGAGGCCTCGTTCTTTCCATACTGCCGCGTGGGACAAGAGAATGTGGAATACGTACTTGGAGTCAGTGTACAATGTGAGAGACGTGTCCCGGGCCAGAGTGCAAGCTCTGGTGGCTGCAATGAGTTCAGCCTGCTGATTGGTTGTACCAGGGGGTAGGGCTCGTGCTTCAATGACATCTTCGAGGGAGACTACTGCATATCCTGAGTAGTGGATGCCCTCATGTTTAAAGGAGGACCCATCAGTAAACCAGATGAGGTCGGAGTGTGAGAGGGCTCCTTCGGAGATCGTGGAGTGGCACGGAAGGAAGTTGTGAAGGGCTTCCAGGCAATCATGCGAGGGAGTATGAGGAGAATAGGGCAGAGGAAGAAGAGTTGCCGGATTTAGGGGCGGGCAGGGGAGGAAAGAAATGTTTGGATTTTGGAGGAAAGAGGACAGTAAGGTCAGGAGTCTGGAGGGGGGGAGAGTCTGTAAACTTTTGTAGGTTAAGAGATCTTTTAGGTGATGTGGGGACAGAATGGTAAGGGGCGCTCCGAATGTTAGTTTATGAGCTTCTTTCTGCAAGAGCTGTCCAGCGGCTAATGCCCGTAGGCAGGGGGCCCATCCCCGAACTGTGGGGTCTAATTGCTTGGAGAGATAAGCTACTGGGGCAAAGGATGGGCCATAATATTGGCCTAGGACTCCTAGAGCTTGACTGGACCTCTCATGAATGTATAATGAGAAGGGTTTTGACAAATCAGGGAGATGGAGAGCTGGAGCTTTTACAAGGGCTTGACGGAGCTTAATGAAGGAGTGTCAGGGTGAGGATGATAATGGTTCTTCAGGGGGGCCCTTGCTGAGGTCGTATAGGGGTCTTGCCAACAGGGAGAAGTTAGGAATCCATGCTCTAAAATACCCAGCCAAGCCTAGAAAGGAAAGGATTTCTGTCTTGGTTTTGGGAACGGGCAGGTCAGACAGGAGTCGTTTTCTGTCTAAGGTAATGGACTTTCTTTGCTGAGACAGAAGGAATCCACGGTAAGTGACAGAAGGGGAAGAGATTTGAGCTTTGACAGGGAATACTCGGTAACCTCTGGAAGCTAGAAGGTTAAGTAGAGACGCAGTGTCAAGTTGAGACTGTTCCCACGAGGGACTGCAGAGCAGAAGATCATCTACATATTGTAATAAAGTGGACTCGGGGTGATCATGGTGAAACTGTTTGAGGTCTTGAGCTAGGACTTGTCCAAAAATATGGGGACTATCTCGGAAGCCTTGTGGTAAAACTGTCCAAGTAAGCTATACAGAATGTCTGGTGTATGGGTCCGTCCAGGTGAAGGCAAAAAAATCTTGGGAGGAGGGGTCTAGAGGAATAGAAAAAAATGCATCCTTGAGATCTAGGACTGAGAAGTGGGATGCAGAAGCAGGGATCTGCGATAAAAGGGTGTATGGATTTGGAACTAAGGGATGGATAGGGACAACGGCTATGTTGATGAGGCAAAGGTCTTGGACATGGCGGAAAGATCCGTTGTTTTTTTTCACAGCTAATATGGGGGTATTAAATGGGGAGTGAGTGGGTCTGAGGTAGTTTTTGTTTAAGAGATCTTGAATGATGGGTTGGAGGCCTATGAGGGCTGAAGTGGTTAGGGGGTATTGGGCCTGACAGATATACTGAGAGGGGTCACGTAATTTGATAGAGGCAGGGGGACATAGGGCCATGGAGGGGCTTGTAATGTCCCAAACTTTGGGATTTACAGGGTGCATAAGGGCAGAACTGGAGCTTTCATTGGGTAGAGGGGGGTTGTCGGCTATGAGGGCCATCAGAAAGGGAGTACTGGGGGTGGTGGGATTTTATATAGTTATGGAAACGTGGAGGAGGGAAAGGATGTCTCGTCCTAGTAAAGGGATGGGACACTGGGGCATAACTAGGAAGGAGTGGGAGAAAGGTATGGGACTGTCTAGGATTGTGCATAAAAGAGGGGGGGGTTAATGGGAAAATCTGTTTACCTCCTACTCTGACTATAGGAGTAATGGCTGGCGTGGTAGGGCCCCGGTATTCTCACAAGACTGAGAAGGTGGCTCCTGTATCTAGGAGGAAGGAGATGGGGCGACCGTCTACTGTTAAACTAACCCTGGGCTCCTGTTTGGTGATGGAAATGGTCGGGCGAGAAGCCCCCGGGCCCCATCAATCTTCTTCTGCCAGCCCCACTACGGCGGGCTTAGGATGGGGGTTGTTCGTCCAGCCTCCCCTTCGGGTGGTTGGGCAATCAGACCCCCAGTGGCCCTTTTTGTGGCATCTGGGGCACGGGGTGGTAGGAGATCTTGGGGAGGGGCACGCCCTTGAACAATGTCCCTCTTTTCCTCACTTGAAACAAGCTCCTGGGGGGGGCTTGTCTGTAGAGGGGCGCCCAGGTTGTGGTTTTATCAGCTGGGCCAACATCTGGAAATTGGCCTTATCGGCTTTTTGTTTATGGCGTTCTTTCTCCTCCTCCCGGTTATGGAAGACTTTAAAGGCCACTGTTAGGATCTCAGTCTGTGGGGTAGCGGGGCCCTGTTCTAACTTTTTGAGTTTAGCTTTAATGTCGGGGTAGCTTTGAGCTAGGAAGTATGTCATAAGGACCTGTCTTCCTTCAGGTGTTTCTGGGTCCAGGCTGGTATACTGTAATAGGGCTTGAGTGAGTCTATCTAAGAACTCGGAGGGGGTTTCGTCTCTCTTTTGAATTATGTGTTGGAGCTTTTGAAAATTGACTACTTTACGAGCTGCCTTTTTTAGACCTGCTATTAAGCAGGAGGCAAAAATATCTCGAGAGTGGAGACCCACAGCGGTGTTATAATCCCAGTGTGGGTCTTGTTCGGGGACAGCAGTGGGACCAGGGGGACAGGTGGGGTCAGTCCTGTGGGTTTCCGTAGCATGCATTTGGGCGAAGTCCCAAGCTCGTCTACGCTCCTCAGGGAGGAGAGTATTGGCCAGGAGCATGAAAATGTCATGATGCATGAGGCTGTAAGACTGGAGGGTCCATTGAAACTCCCTGATGTAGGTCGTGGGATCAGTGGAAAAGGAACCTAGGCGTTTCTCTAGTTGGGCTAAATATCCTAAGGAGAAAGGGACGTGAACGCGCAAGATGCCTTCGGATCCTGCTACCTCCCGAAGTGGGGCGATAGTTTTGGGAGGCCCTCGGGACCGAGTCTGAGGGGGACTGAAGGGTTCTGGCTCAGTCTGTGCAGGGGAAACAGGTAATTGGGGCAAAGCCGCGATAATTTTGGGAGGCTCTCGGGACCGAATCGGAGGGGGCAAAGACGGACGAGGCTCTTGGAACTTAGTTAGAGGGGGGCTGAAAGGCTCAGGCTCGATTTGGGGGAGGGGGGAAGGTGAGGGGGACGGAGGAGGAGGTGGTGAGGTGCAGGAGGAGATGGTGGAGGAGGGGGAAGGGAGAGGATGGGAGGCTTCTGTGGGGGTGGAGGCGGCGGTGGTGATAGAGGAAGGGGGAGGGGCTGTTTCTAGGAGAAGAAGGGGAAGGGAGAGGATGGGAAGCTTCTGCCGCGGGAAAGGCGGGAGCGGTGGCGGCAGTAGAGGAAGGGGGAGGGGCTCTTGTAGGAGAAGAAGGGGAAGGGAGAGGACGGGAGGCTTCTGCCATGGGGAAAGAGGCGCAGCGGCGGCGGAGGGTGGAGGGGTTGTAGGAGGGGGAGGGGCTGAAGGGGGAAGTCTGTATGGCGGAAGCTCGTCGGCCGGGTCAAAGGTAATTGAAGAGGGACTGGGAGTGTGTGGAGGGGAGGGAGACGGCTTGCAGGCTAGGAGAACTTGGGGCGGGGAGCAGGTGGTGCAGAGGCTGGGATTTTGAGCTAGGAGGCGAAAAGCTTCGATATAGGGAATCTCCTTCCATTTTTTCAGGCCCTGGCAGTAGTTAAAGAGATTGCGAGTGATGTTAGGATCAAGAGTTCCCCCTGTGGGCCACTGGTTGTTATTGTCTAGGGGGTATGTCGGCCAATCTTGGGAGCAATATTTACGGAGAAGTTTTGGTTTTATATCAGGCGTCAGGGAGAGGGTAGCTAGATGCTTAAGCAGGTATTCAAGAGGTGAACTTTCAGGGAGGGATGAGGAGGCTCCCATGGCTAAAGGACAGAGAAGGAGACAAACAGGGGAAGACAAACGGAGATCCTCGGACTGGAGGCAGACCACAAGGAGACAAAATGGCTAAAGGACAGAGAAGGAGACAAACAGGGGAAGACGAACGGGGATCCTCGGACTGGAGGCAGACCACAAGGAGACAAAATGGCTAAA
Organism: Manis javanica; assembly: GCF_040802235.1. NCBI lineage: Eukaryota > Metazoa > Chordata > Mammalia > Pholidota > Manidae > Manis > Manis javanica. Next base: position 136,802,449 of record NC_133157.1, on the reverse strand, counting down.
GGACAGAGAAGGAGACAAACAGGGGAAGACGAACGGGGATCCTCGGACTGGAGGCAGACCACAAGGAGACAAAATGGCTAAAGGACAGAGAAGGAGACAAACAGGGGAAGACGAACGGGGATCCTCGGACTGGAGGCAGACCACAAGGAGACAAAGGGTGTCCCCGATGATCCTTGGTGGTCTGCGGAAACTCGTATACGAGTTGGAATTTCTTGGGAAGTGTGGGTCGTCACCCAGACTTCCCTAAGAAGGCAGAGTGCCGGAGTCACGAGGTACCTAGCGCTAGGCATTTTCGGCAGACCGAACAGGTTTCGGCTGACGGAACAGAAGGAGGAGGGGGCGGGAAAGGGAGCGTTCTCATCCGCAAAGGAGTCACCTCATTTATGGTTGTTGGAGGGGGAGGGGGCTGAGAGTCTGCTGCAGCTGTGAAGGCCTGAGGTGGGGGTTTATGGCTTTTGGAGGAGGGGCCTGAGGGTCTGCTGCAGCCGTGAAGGCCTGAGGCGGGGATTTATGGCTGTCGGGGGAGGTGCCTGAGGGTCCGCCGCAGCCGTGAAGGCCTGAGGCGGGGAGCGTTCCCTCCTTGTCCCCGAGTGTCAGGGCCTTGCTGGACGATCACGGTCAATGGCACTGCCATAGCTCAGGGACGAGTGGCCCACCCCGCGGGAGGGGGGGAACTTACCTAAAGGCCAGAGAGGAGTGGTGAGTGTGATGAGCCAGCGCTGGAAAAAGAGGACGAGGGCAAGCTGCTGCTGGTGTTGGGGGAAGACGGGGCCCAGTTGGGGTGTCCCGTCTCCCGGGTTTTGGCACCAATGAAAGGAAAGGAGCGACACACAACAGCAATTCACCTGAGAGTTCCGCTTTATTAGGGAAAGGTGCTGGGTTATATAGGATGGGGCATAGGGTGATTGTGGTGTTACTTCTACGGGGCTGGTGGCTGTTGGCTAGGTGCTGGGATTGGGAGGGGGGCGAGAGGTGATTGGGCTTCAGGTGGCGCCGGCGGGAACCGAGGACCCCGAAAAGAAGCCAGAAGTTAGCCATCTTACTGGTGGGGACCCTTCACCATACATTGTTTGATTCTTTTTAATATGTGAAATGAATATTTTTCATTTCTCTTAGGCTCATAACCCTTGAATCATTAGATTTAAAGGGTAAGTTGAGCAAATTTCTATTTCCTTTCCCCCACACAATCCTTTAAAGGAGTCTCACAATTCTCTAGAACACAAGAGCATTTGAAATGTAATTAGAAGTACTTCTGACAATATCTGCTCCCATTAAAATACATGGGCTATAATTTCCAAAGCACCATTTCAAGTGTGCACAACATTTAGCTTCCTGCTAGTAAAAGGAGTATTTCTCTGTGGCAGCTTTATTTTCACAGACAGACAATACACATTATGGGATGCTAATGTCTGTGCTAAAAAACCCTATGTCTTCAGTGGCTATCAGACTCTGAAAACTTAAGGGTCAGTGTATCAGCATGTGTAATTCCCCTACCTTGGAAGGGGTTCACCAATTCTAATCTGACCAGCCAATGTCAGACTGAACATTCAAGTTCACATCCTTTGCACTCTAGCTCATTCTTCTAGTTCACATTTTAAATTCCCCCCCACTGTTGTTTTTGCTTTTATTTGAAACTTATCATAATTGCATTATTTTTACTTAGTCCAAAATTCTCCTAGTACTTCTACTAACAGCCTTTAGAGTGAAAATGGTTCCTTGAATGTAAGAACTAAATCAAATGGCTCTATCTAATACAAAATGTGAGAGGTCAATAAAATATACTTTTAAAATGTCATGATTTTATAAAGTTTCTAAGTTTCTCCATGAAAAGGGATTCAGGAATGTGGGTAAAATTGAAACATTTCCAGAATATCTCGCCTGGCTTTAATGTATCTGCATATCAATAGGTGTTCAGAGGTGGAGAGAAGTATGGCTTTAGTGCATTTGCATCTTTCCTGAGGGGTGGAGAAGGTCATCTCCATATCAATGGGTATTACCTGTGCAACAGAGGCCTTATCTGTACCTGAGAGGTGAGGGGGAGGGTAGGTGTGGTTGCTGCTGGAGCAGAGAAGAAAGACGACCTGGCACTGCAGTTTGTGAGCAATAAATGGGTTTCAAACTTTATTTCTTCCTTTGACTGATTTTGGTTTTTAGGGGTATTTTGACCCCGGATTTCCTTTCCCTGGACTTACAATGAATAAACATAACATATGAGATAACACCAGAATTTATTTTCATTACTGGTAAGCTTACTTTTTTTCCCTCTGATACTCAGAGATCATTAATATCACCTTCTATTCTCTGATGGCTTGGTGCGCAATGTGTGTTCATAAGGGTTGAGACCAGGATTTGGACACCAAGAACTTCAACTAAGGCAATACACCCTATTCATAGCAAACGTTCTCTTAGAAGAAGTGAAAGCATGAGTTGGAGCCAAAGCTGTCAGAAGAAGGGTGGAAAAACCAGGTTTGTTTAGTGAATCCAAAGACAGATGCAAGACTGAAAGGAAGGGATAAAACAAGGCTTCAAATGGAGCATGAAAAAAGGACGGTTGTTGGAGGTGACTGCTCCTACAGGTGCCGACATGTTCGAAGTTTACCTGTGTAGATGATGGCATGGGCTGATTTAGAGGCTTATTTTATGGATCAATCTCAGAAGTTCCTCCAGTTGACTCAAGATTCTTTGCACTGACCCCAAGGCATTTTAGTTGTTTAGAACACCCCATTCCTAGAGCTCTGGGCTGATATATCCCCTGATGCTGTTCATGTACTCAGTCATTCAACTAACAGATATTGGAAAAACACAGTGACTAAAATGAATTCCCTAGCATCTAATACAAAATGATGACTGTATTTTTGTTATAATAAAATAATAATAATAATTGAAAACATTTATGGAATGTTTAATTTGTTGCAGATACTGTGCCAAGAATAGTTTATGCATTATCTCTTTTAATTTTTCTAACAGTCTTACGAAGTTGTTACTACTATTCTCACTAGCCAATAGGGTAGATATTATTGAGGTTTATGAAATTTAAATAACCTACTCAGAATCACTGAGCTTATAATTTGAGAACCCATATCTTGACCTAAGTTTTTTTTACTCTAAACCTATGATTGTTATGTAACAATTTCTTCTTATAGATATTGATAATGATCATTGAAAGGAAAGGAGCGACACACAGCAGCAATTCACCGGAGAAATCCGCTTTATTAGGGAAAGGTGCTGGGTTATATAGGAAGGGGCATGGGGTGATTGTGTTGTTACTTCTACGGGGCTGGTGGCTATTGGCTAGGTGCTGGGATTGGGTGGGGGGCGAGAGGTGATTGGGCTTCAGGTGGCGCCGGTGGGAACCGAGGACCCCGAAGAGAAGCCGGAAGTTCACCATCTTACTAGTGGGGGCCCTTCAATCATCATCAAGAAGATTGTTACCATAGTGCTGCCTCACAGTAGGCACAATGAATGAATGAATGAATGAATGAATGAATGAATGAATGAATGAATGAATGAAAGAAGAACTATCAAATTTGTTTTCTCTGCTTTGGACAAATAGTTTCTATTACCTCAGACACTCCATCACCTTAACACTTTTATAAAGTTTTAGAAGTAATTATTTGCTGTCAGACTTGCATTATTTGGGCTCAGGGTATGAAATGAAAATTATGGGGAACAAAACAGAGGGAAATGTGAAGAGCACCATCAAGCTGGCAGAACATGACTGACCCAGCAGCTTTCCCTTCCCTGGCCTGCTCTATAAGAAATTTCAAAATTATCTCAGAGGAAACTAAGTGTGAGTTTCTGCTGTTGAATGTGCATAGGGAGCTCAGGTCATCACATTTATAATAAAGGAAATGTCCTTATCAAAGATGGAGTGATGGAGGGACATCTATATACAAAGTGTTTACTACTTATTCATGTCTCCCTCATGATTCAGTGTTGACATTTTCTTAGGCTAAAATAGGGAAATCAAGCCCTGTCTTCTGTGTAGTTTAAAAAATATTCTTAAATTTTGCAGAATTACACTGAAAAAGCTTGAATTTTCATTTACATTTACTATTTACAACTAATGATTTAATTAAGCTTTGATAAATTTTGATTAGTTGGTTAACCCCAAGTTTACAAAACAGCTCAGAAGGAGTTTTTTCTAACTAATATATAGTGTATGCAATAAATTCTCATACAAATATCCACATAACTTATTAATATTAAGACTACTCTTCTAGCTTCCAGCTGTCTTTTAATCAAATATCATTTTTCATATATATCAAACTAAAACTTTATTGAATGTTACTAATATTTAAGTAAACTATAAAACCTACTCTGCAACATAACCAGTTTATTCTTAGACTCCTGAAATCAAGGCAATAATGTTTCTTGTCTTCTTAGGACTTAATTAGTAAATGATGGTTCACCAACATGTGTCCATTTCAAAATTTCTATTTAATTCTAATCTTAATTGTTATTTCCCTATCATTCTCCCAGGAACCCTTTGTACCAATCATAACATTGTGGTCATAGGTTCTCAGAGAATCCCAGAATCAAAGAATTTAACAATTACATGAAATGTTAAACATCACCTAGTTCAATGTCCCACAAATGTTGGAAGCCCAGTTAATTAATTTTGACTAAATAGAATGCTAAAAATCTGCCCCCAACAAAAGAATATCTGAATCAAATATATCAACTTTTCTAGATACAATAAACTGGACAAACTAACTTTATTGTTTTCTTTCTTGCTGTTCAAGGACAGAAGGACTCCAGTTTTAGTCTGCTGTTGATAGTGGCTGAAACAATTAACATTGTCAGTGAGTTGATAGTTATTTAAAATCTAGAAAATTCAGAGGATAAAACAAATTCCTGAAAGAGTGCGTTAAACATTGAATGTTTGAGTCCCACCCCCACCCTCCCCACTAGTTCATATCTTGAAAGCCTGATCCAGTGTGATGGTATTCAGAGATGGAGTCACTGGAGGATGATTAAGTTTAGGTAAGGTTGTGAGTGTGGAGCCTCTGTGATGGAATTAGTGCCCTTCAAAGACTAAGAAGAAACCAGAATTCTCTGTTGTCTCCAAACGGGTAGGAAGGAAAGATCATGCGATCACACAGAGAGATGGCGGCCAGCACATCGGAAGGGGCTTCAGAATGAGACCGACCTTATTGGCAGCTTGGTCTTGGGTTTCCCCAAGAACTGTGAGAATACATGTGTGCTGTTTAAACCACCCAGTCTACCTTATTCTGCTACAGTGGCCCAAGCTGCCTAAAGCACAGACTGAACTGACTGCACAGCATGGTTAGAGTGAAAACTCAGGGGGCCGAATTTCACTGAAATACAGGAGACACCTATTTCATGATACCCAAATCATAAGTTGAAGAGAAACTAAAAGTAGGTGGAAATAGGCTACAAAAAGAACAAGGAGAATTCCAATAAATAAATGAAGCAACTTAGTCAAACAGCCATGGTAATGGCTGAGCAGTTTGAATTAAGTGATTGTACTGGACGAATCAAAGTTGTCTCAAAAAACATGTGTTACATCATTAAATGGAGTGCTCAGGAGAAACATCACTTGACCCTGAAAAATTTCCTTTTTACATAGGGCCATGAGGCCAAATTTGAATTAAGTGTTTTAAGTAGTAAGTCAAAAATATGTGTAATATAGTCACATATATTTTAAATGTTTGTGTGTGTGTCTGAAATTATTGCTGAAAATAGTAAAGATAATATGCTGTATATAGATAGATATAATTTTTTTTTACAATTATGCATAACTTTCACTTTCTAAAAACAATTTGGGGTAATTTAGAAAGCTAGAAATATAAGGATAAATATGATTCTTCAGAAGCAAGTAAAATATGTAAATGCACAATCTCAGTTAATTTTTCTTACATTGTATTCACTGTGTTGATAACAACTGAAGAAATCTAATCCACTTTATTAGAAACATATTCACTAACTATCTTCAATTCATTAATTTTTTCCCTGGCTGTGTCCATTCTGCTTTGAAATCCATCCTTTCAGCACTTCATTATTAAATTCATGTTGTCTATCACTAGAACATGTTCATCACAGCTGTTGTTGGTTCTCTATATCTCTGCTAACTAGGTCGTAATTACTATTTTCTTCACACTTTCTCAGACATTTCTAGTTATTTTTAGCAGGCGCACTTTGTTGTGGGCTATTCCAACTGAGCAGGAGAACACACTCTCCTTCATTACACTCTCTGGAGTGCATCCTGGTTTGGTGTTGACTGTTACGCAGGTATTAGTTGAAATTTTGATAGGCTCTCAGTTCTAAAATTCAATTTTTTTGACAAACAGCTATCTTCAGTTACCTCTAAATATTTCTACTGCTTTAAAATACTTTTGCTATCAGAATAATTCCAGATAAACAAACTGCTTCTAGTCAATATTTTCATGTGATAAAAACCCTATATGAACTGTATGGAAAGGCAACCCATAGTTTTTTTATATAATGGCACTATTGTCCTCTTGAAATAATCTCTGTGGGCAGATGTTTCATATTGTTGATGTGTGGATACCTCCTCCTGAGTCATATATTCTATACCTTTCTTAATGTTAACTCAATATAATATCATGCTGGCTTTGTTAGTAGTTTACAGGTTAGGTTTTCTAGCCCAAAATCTTCTAAGTAAAGGGGTCCAGGGTAAAGTGAGATTGAAGTTGTCTCAGGAAAATACATGAGTTTACAGCCATAAATAATAAGAAAAACATAATATGGCTATGTTCTTGTGAGGTACTAAGGACACAGTTTATTTCCACCTCTTCAGGGCTTCCCAGCTCATCTTTGTGATGACATCAATACCTTTACTAATACTAGACATCTTTGCCCCCTATTCTTTAGTCTCTGGAAGCTCTCATCCCCACTCAGTCTGTTTGTGCCTATGTCTCTTCTTCTGGCTGAGTCGCTGTGTGCAATGGCATCAGTGCACACAAACCTTTGTGTTGGTGGACACACAAGTTTATGGGTTGTAATTCCAAATGCATCCTCAGTACAGTTCAGAAAGTCATTCCAGATAGTTTTTAAAAAGCTTTTTTTTCTTTTGAAAAATACTCTCTTCTTGTAAAACCACTTACCTTTCTTATGAAAGAATATATAATCCTGAAGGAAAAATTGTGATCTGATTAGCAAATCAATACTGTGATACACAGTGTTCTTTGTAGAAATGACAAAACTGTAATGACCCTGCACCCAGATCAACTCTACCAGACACTTTAAAAATACCTGGGTGGAAACAGGTGAGGGAAGAAGAAAAGAAAAGAAGGCAGGAACAGAGTTTATCTTTATACCCCTTGTTTCAAAGGTGCTATAGTCTGAATATCTGTGTCCCCACAAAAGTCATATTTTGAAACCTAATCCGAAATGTGATTATTAGTAAGTGGGGCCTTTGGGAAGTGACAGGTCATGAGGGTGGAGCCCTCAGTGCCATAGAAGGGAGACCCCAGAGAAGCCTTGTAAGGACCCAACTGTGAACCAGAAAGTGGCTTCCCAACACATTTGTGAATCTGCCAGCACTTTGATCTTAGACACTCCAGTCTCCTGAACTGTGAGAAATATATTTCTGTAGTTTATGAGCTGCCCAATCTATAGTATTCTGTTATAGCTCCCTGAGATCACATTCTTAACCAGAATAACAGCAGACCTTCCTAGAGAGGGCAGGCCACATGCTGCCAGTGTTTCTGAGTTCCAGGACCACAAGGTGCCAGCATGGGGAAAGACGGGGTCCTCCTAGCTGTGGCTGATTGTGGCCCAACCCTTGGTGTCTGTGCTCTGACCATATTGGTGAACTGCTGGATGCAAGAGTGTTTCTGAGGGAGGAGACCACCTCCCAGAGGAGAAGTGCATGCATACTGGTCAGAACAGACTTTGAGAAGCCCTGTTCATGGCTTATGACAAGGCTGAGAAACCATGGAGCTTCTTGGAAAACTTCAGGGGTTCTGTAAAGAATTTGGTTGTGACACTGACCCAGAAACTGAATATTTTAAGCCGGGGACACTGAAAGCCCAGGGAATTGTGAGACAAATTCCTAACTATACTCCAAAAGGTTATGGGAACACTACCTGACTTACACCATGCTACCCACAGTCCTGGGAAGCTGTAGGTCCAGTGTGGGTCTGGTTGAAGATCATGATTGGCCAGCAAACGATTCTCCATTCCAGGTCCCACCAAGCCAGTCCTTAGAAGTGTTCCCACAACTGAGCTGCGTTCACTCCAGGCTGGTCTGCTTCTCTTGCTGCTCATCTCAGGCCCTCCCTTTGAAGCCTTGAACCTAACCCAAGACCCCCAAGGCTCTGATCTGACTTGCAGAGGTTCATCTTTAGCTTTCACCCCTATTGTACAGATACAGAATTTGGTGAATATCTTACAGGAAACGTCTCAAGTCTTTATTTTTGTCTCTCTAGCATTGAAAGATGGCCAAAATCTTTGATGGTTTCTTGTCTCTGGTGGCTGTTGTTCCCAGTAAAAATTGGTGCAAATCTATGCAAATCTGTAGGTTCAACTGAGGAGTTGTGATCAATATTAGCCAATGTCCTCAGGAAAAGCAGGGCAAGGCTGTGATCTCACCTCAACAGACTTGGTGCCTCTAGATTCTTGGCCCTTTAGCATTCATCACAGCAGCAGACCTCTAGCATTTACAAAAATGTGTGTGTGTGCTTTATTCTGCTTTTACAGTTATTCCTGGCATGAGAGCTGCTGTGCTTCAGCTAGCCCAGTTGTAAACTTCATGCCCCTTACACTGACACTGTTCTCTCCTCCCTTGTAGCAAAGTATAGTTCCCAAAGACAATAGCATAATTACTTAATTTGCTTTATCCCCCAACCTCATAAATCAAAGTATGAGGCTAAAAATACCAATGCCACCACTAGCTATGTGTTTACTATAAAGAATTAATATGGCCTTCTATTTGTTCTTAGCATTTATCCCACCAGGATTATGCTGTCAGATGTTCCATCTCATTTGTGGATAGGCTCATCACATGAAATAAAGACAGGTATCCTATCTGCTGCTACAGGATTTAGAATATATTTAAAGAAATAGAATTAGGTTCCCCAATACATCATTTGGAAACAATCGAGTTCCCTATTTACAACATGTTGGTGAAAAGGGCTAATATACTACATATACATACTAAATATACTAAATATACACACATGCAGTAAAGAAATGAATAAAACAAAACAAGGCTTTATTTTTGTCTCTCTAGCATTGAAAGATAGCCATAAACACTTTAAAATAATCCTAAATTTGTTTTATAGCATTTCAAATTAATTAGAAGCAATCAAATATAAATAAATTGAAAAATGGGCAAGTGTTAAGAAGAGACAATTCTCAAAGAATGGGTCTCAAATGACTGATAAAATAATGAAAAGTTGTTTAATTTCATTATACACAAGAATATTAGAGATTCAAATTGTAATATGCTAACATTTTTTCTCTATTGTTGACATAAATGAATGCCTTAACAATATTAAGTGTTGGTGATGGAGTAGATGGAGTAAATGGGTACTTTTCACCTATACTGTAAATTAGCATAGTACTTTGAAGAATAGTTTAGAAGAAAGCAATAAAACTAAAATTAGACATACCTTATAGCTCCACATTTATAATCCAGTATCTACCCAAAAGAGGAGAAAAGCACATGAGTATGAAGAGCATGTATGAGGCTATTCATTGGCACAATAAGAAAAAGAACAAGAAAGTGAGCAATTGTCTAGTAAATAGTTGACAGGTAGGAAATGGATAAGCAAAATATGGTACATTAATATACTAGAGCATTAAATGTAACAATGTTACAATAATTAAGATTTATATATATATATATATATATTTTCATTTTCTGGGGTTTTTAATAGAAAAAATAGAATAAAAATAGCTAAAATAAACAGTTAAAATGATTGATTGGTATTTGGCTTGTGGGACTTTATTTTTGCACCCTTCAATTAAACAATAAAGTATTTTACTGTATATATTCAGAAGTATGATGCAATTTAAATATTTGGTTTTGATATTAAAAACATAAGTCTCTCCATTAATTTCATCATCTGTGGTCAAAATAAATGAAATTTTTATATAAGGTAATGATAGTTTCCTAAAAATAAAAATTCCTTCTTTGGATATGTCTTTAAATTCATCCCCTTTCAATGAAAGACTATGTCACTTGTAAAGGTAACAGACACATACTTACATAAGTTCAAGGTACCCCTCTTAAGATTAATGCCTAGAATATTTGTTTAAAGAAGAAAAGGTGAAGAGAAGGAGACAAGGTTTGAAGTTAAGACAAGTTTAAGAATAAAATCTTGAAATAGTATAGAATATTAAATAGTTATAGTCCTTTCTAAAAATCAAAATTGATTAAAAACTTGACAGATTCTAAACTTACTATTCGATGGAAGAAAGGTAAGACATAATATTTAGGGGTTCAGTTATTAAAAAAAGGTCAATATTCATGTTCATAATTTAATTATGAAATATTATTATGAGTAAACATGAACATTGTAGCTTTTTATTTATAAAAACAGCCTGTTTAGCCTTTCGTACCCTGTAGTTACCCCATAGTACAAAGGCAAATTTGCATAATTTAGATGGCTTAATATGCCCAAATATTAGAAATTTGTGTATGACAACCAGCCCATTGCTGCATTAGCATGGCTCACATGTCTTCCTGCTGTCACACCTGTTGTACTCATCTATAGTCATTGTTTCCCTTTTTGAAAATTATCTTGTTACTTTTGGTCACAAGCTGCCTGTTCTTCTGGCTGCCTTTTCTGCCAAGAATCCCTGCCTCTTCTCAGGGAAAATATTAGGTATCAAATCTTTGACTATAAGTAAGCAAATTGGATTGAACCAACTGAATATTGGTGGTAAGTGGCAGAAGAGACTCCACCCTTTTTTTTAGTGGCCTTTAATTGATTTCGTGACTGAAAAAGAGGACTTTACCAACAACCAAGGTCAATAATTCACACTCATGTTTAGAATTCAGCTCCGTATTTGTTTAAACATTTTCCATATTAAATCTTTGTAATCTGTTCCTTCCCCATTTCACTTCAATTTTGTATTGTCCCAGCAATTTGCATTTACCCCATTACATACTGCCATGAAAAATCTTGACTTTGAATTACAATGTTTCCTAGGAAAGTCTGCATTTTGTTTTTCTTCTGTGTAATCTTTGGCCCAAGTCTCTTGCAATTAGTTCCAAAATATAATGCAAGCCCATTTTAGTGTCTCAATAACTAAGCACTACGGAGGAAAAATATTCCAGGAACATAAAATGTAGAAGTATGACGTTACAAAGAGACACTTCATAGAAGATATAAAGATATGATGAAAGGACATAAATAAACAAACTGTTCTCAAGATCTTAGTCAAAATTGTTTTCTAGATTTGACCTCTCCTATTTGTATGTTTTCCTTTTCTCTATCATTGTTCATTTTTAAAAACCATAAGTAGCATTATTATTTATTTATTTAAAAAATTATTTTATTAAGGTATGATTGATATACAGTCTTATGAAGGTTTTATATGCAAAACAATGTGGTTATTACATTTACCCATATTATCAAGTCCCCACCCATACCCCAATGCAGTCACTGTCCATCAGTACAGCAAGATGCCACAGATCCACTATGTGCCTTCTCTATGCTACACTGTTCTTCCTATGAACCCCCACACCATGTGTACTGAACATGTTACCCCTCAATCCCCTTCTCCCTCCCTCCCACCCACCCTCCCACACCCCTCCCCTTTGGTAACCACTAGTCCCTTCTTGGAGTCTCTGAGTTTGCTGCCATTTTGTTCCTTCAGTTTTGCTTCATTGTTATACTTCACAAATGAGGGAAATCATTTGGCATTTGTCTTTCTCCACCTGGCTTATTTCACTGAGCATAATGACCTCTAGCTTCATCCATGTTGTTGCAAATTATAGGATTTGTTTCTTTCTTATGGCTGAATAGTATTCCATTGTGTATATGTACCACATTTTCTTTTTTTTTTTTGATTTATTTTTTTTGTACCACATTTTCTTAATCCATTCATCTACTGATGGACACTTAGGTTGCTTCCATATCTTGGCTATTGAACAAAGTGCTGCAATAAACATAGGGGTGTATATGTCTTTTTGAATCTGAGAAGTTGTATTCTTTGGGTAAATTCCAAGGAGTGAGATTCCTGGGTCAAATGGTATTTCTATTTTTAGTTTGTTGAGGAATCTCCATATTGCTTTCCACAATGGTTGAACTAGCTTACATTCCCACCAGCAGTGTAGGAGGGGTGATTGATATACACTCTTAAGGTATGATTATATATACTCTTATGAAGGTTTCATATGAAAAAACAATGTGGTTACTACATTTACCCATATTCTCTGCATCCTCGCCAGCAGGATGTTCTTAGTCTTTTCGATGCTGGTCATCCTTACTGGTATGAAGCGATATCTCATTGTGGTTTTAATTTGCATTTCCCTAATTATTAGTGATGTGGAGCATCCTTTAATGTGTCTGTTGGCCATCTGAATTTCTTCTTTGGAGAACTGCATCTTCATATCCTCTGCCCATTTTTTAATCAGGTTATTTGGTTTTTGGGTGTTGAGGTGTGTAAATTCTTCATATATTTTAGATGTTAACCCCTTGTTGGATATGTTATTTACAAATATATTCTCCCATACTGTAGGATGCCTTTTTGTTCTGTTGATATTCTCCTTTGCTGGACAGAAACTTTTTAGTTTAATATAGTACCATGAGTTCATTTTGCTTTTGTTTCCCTTGCTTGAGGAGATGCGTTCAAGAAGGAATTGCTCATGCTTATATTCAGGAGATGTTTGCCTATGCTGTCTTCTAAGAGTTTTATGGTTTCATGACTTACATTCAAGTCTTTGATCCATTTCGAGTTTACTTTTGTGTATATGGGGTTAAACAATAATCCAATTTCATTCTCTTGGATGTAGCTGTCCAGTTTTGCCAACAGCAGTTGTTGAAGAGGCTGTCATTTTCCCATTGTATATCCGTGGCTCCTTTATCATATATTAATTGACCATATATGGTTGGGTATATATCAGGGCTGTCTAGTCTGTTCCATTGGTATATGGGTCTGTTCTTGTGCCAGTAACGAATTGTCTTGGTTACTGTGGCTTTGTAATAGAGCTTGAAGTTGGGGAGGGTAATGACCCCAGCTTTATTCTTCCTTCTCAGAACTGCTTTGGCTATTCGAGGTCTTTTGTGGTTCCATATGAATTTTAGAATGATTTTCTCTATATTGTTTATTTTTTTCTTCCTCTTATTCAGGATCGCTTAGCACTTCCTTTTGTTAGCTTTATTTCAACTTTCTATTTGACAGCTATACTTTTAAACATATGAATGCATCAAATAAAATCTTATTACTTTGTTCAATAAAGTAATAAAGTATCAAGTAAAAAACTTATTAGTAAGTCTGAGCCTCATCACCCTGAAAAGCTAATGAACAAAGCACATATTCTCCTGTTTGTGTGTTTTACATAATTAAACAGTTTGAAATACAGCAAAGGCATATTTTTAGGATATTGACATTTTTAGATTTTAGAAATTATAGATTCAGTTTCAGTTATAGAGAGGCCTCAGTATACATAAAAATTACCATTATATCAGTGGTGCACTATCCTTGAAATTCCTCAAAATAAACTACTGAAAAGTTAACTTAAATTAATGCTACAAAGATCAAAGCAATTGTATCAACCACTAAAAGTTAGTAGAGAAATTCACAAAGATTACTTTTCAGAGTTCTGTTATTTCCACAGTAAGAGTTGTGCTCCACAAGGACCGGCTCACCAAATCCACAAGCACAGCTCCCGTGACACCCATGCTCGCAGTGCCACCGAAACCCAACAGCATTGCAAAAATTCTAAGACATTATTGGTGCCTGCCAAGCGCCTTTGGAAAATACCTGAGAGAGCAGATCCTGAAAAGAAACGTATAGATAAATATATTCTCCAAGGTTTACTGAGCAAATATATACACTTTTTCCTTGATCAAAATACACCATGGCTGCACCTCATAAATTACACTCTGTGGTAAGGGGTAAGCCAAGGGGCACTCAAGCACTAAAGCACAATGTAACGTTTAATCAGTAAAACCTGAAAAATTATATTCAAAATGCACATATTATTTTTCCTATCAGAAAAAAGTCAGAAGTCAGAGGTGCAGAAAGACTTCAGGCCCTTCCTTCCCCAGCACTCAGCTGCAGCTATGGGACTGGCTGGATGTTAACTCTCAGTGCTTCCCACACAGTCCCCACATGTGAGCTCCTTACCTTTTCTCCATCTGCCTTCTGTGCCTGCATGTTCAGGACAACCTGACTGCCTCCAGGACACGGACACCTTCAATGATGCCAGTCCTCACTCCAGGCCATCACCTAGTCTGATAGATTGTATTGCTCTGTCGTGAGAGAAAGAGAGAAACTTTTAAGCCCTTAAGCAGTTGGAATGCTAATGTTCCTTTGACATAACAGTTGGTCCACCTTACCTAACTTAGGAATTTGTATCAGGAAAGGCATATTGCTATAACAAAACCTAAAATATGGAATGTCAGCTTAGGGATTGCTCAGGGATAGAAAAAGGATAGTCACTTCAGATGGAGAGCGGCAGAGCCATTTTATGCTGTATATGGAAAGTGGATGATCTGTTGCCTGAAATAATGAGAAGTAAGGGAGCACACCTATTGGTGCAATATCCTGGAAAATTGGTTAGAAAGAGTAAGTCCATGTGTGCAGTAACTGTGGGCCATTTAAAAACCATACTGCAAGAAAAAAGATTAACTTAGGCATGAATTGGGCAACTTTCAGAAAGAGACGGATAATAAAGAAAGTGCAAAGAACAGGACCATGTGTTCTCCTTGTTTACATATTGCAAGAAATAAACCTGAAAAGATCCCTCAGTGACAGATGTCCAGCATCTCAGCTAAATAAAGTGACAGCCTTGCTGGAAATAGAAGATAAAGATGCTTCTGTGGTGATGGTGCTTATTTATCCTCTTAAGGAAGATGAGGCATAATGAGGAAACAAAGTCAATAATAAATGTAGTGTGAGGAATTTTAGGTGGGGATGCAGCTAGAGCATCTCTGGACGGCTCACCTCGACTCCTCTGAGAGTTAAATGGCGTCTGAAGTGAAAATGCAGATGCCCATGTGACAAGTAAAGAGAAATGTTTCTCAGGAAGAAAGACTATTATACACAAAAGTAGAAACTTGTTCACCTTTTCAAGGAAAAAGCAACCATTGTGGCCGGAGAGAAGTGAGTCCGGGGACAGTGGTGTCAGGTGAGACCTCGAGTCGTCTCTGCAGAGTGACTCACTGCTGGTGAACTTTATTTTGTGTTGTAACAAAGAATAGCATGCCCTGTAAGCAGACAACATACCCCAAAGACATTCTCAGAATATGGTTTGAACAGAATTTGCACTCTCTAAACTTATTTTGTTGTGGGCAATGGCATCCTTCCTACACAGAACTTTGTTAATGAACATTGGATAGGAAGGAACTCATGGAAGAATCGATCACTTCAATTTATTTCATATGGAACACGACTGAGCATCAGATTATTTCAACCAGCCACACGTGGCTTGATTTATACTCCCTTTACTTTCAGATCACATCTGTAGACACAGGTGAAGAAAAGTAAAGGTGTAAAGTTGCTAGAGAGAATCAATAAGATACTTACCTCTGCAAATAAAAGATAATGCTATTAGAGTGTAAAATTAAGGATTGAGGCAATAAACTTGATTTAAAGCCACCTTGGGCCCACTTCCTTTGTTGGATGAAAGTGAAGGGATCCTTAGTTGGTTCATTTACGTGGGGGAACCAGAAGCAGTTTATTCTTTGCTTCCACATAGGCGCAAGCTCTCCGGACTGCCCGGGACCCACACTTTCTGGGCCCCTCATCTGCAGGATGCCTGTATTCCCTTCCCTCCCCCCTCTCCACAGGACACATCAGCGGGAGGAAGTGTGATCAAATTTATTCAACTGAAAACAATTTTGCTTCCTTTTTTTCCCTTTTGAACCATAAGTTCTACTTTCCACCAGGCACCAAAGTGCCGAAACCACAGCAGGTATGAGCATGCGTGTCTTCCTCATTCCCGCACAGAAGGTGCTCTGGGTCTGAGGACCCCGGTTAGCCCGCTCTGACCGCGTAGCAGCGGCGGGTCAGGCTCACTGCATGGGGATCACCTCCTCTGCCTCGAACACCACGGAAGGCTGTCACCACGCCTCTCCCATGTGGAAATCCTAAGCGAGGTCAGCGATGTGCCTTTCGGGAGACACTCATCCTTCCCTTTCACAGCCAGCAGTCTCAAATACACCCCCTCAATTTTAATCTTGATGGTAGGTGCCATTTCTCTCTAATAATCTGCACTTTTTGCTACAGATAATTAATCCTACTCTAAAGATGCCTTTACAAGTTTTAAGAAGGGGAAAAAAACAAGTGGTTTAACTTCTATAGAAAAATTTTTAAGCATCATTTAGGGTTGCACTTAACTTCTAGTAATTATCAGAATGGTGTGCATGAAGCTATTATGAATAATAAATGGACAGTGAAGTAAATGGGCACTCCTTTTAAACTGTAAGTGATATACTTTTGGAGACATAAATTTATTTTTATAACAGCTTTTTAGACAAATGTTATGAATCCATGATACCAGAGCATCAAATATTTGTCATATATTTTCTACCGTTGTTTTTTAATGTAACTCAGCACATTCAGGGAAAACGCCATGCTTGTTTTGTTAGAACATAACATGAATGATGTATTCTGAATAAACCAATAGCAATTAGAAGTAAAGGCACCGAAATATATGAGCAACAGTAAACAATGGTAGAATAAAAAATGTCTTAAGTTACATTCTGGCTCAGCAGTGGATTAAAGAGTTTAATTGTCTTACATTATAGTTTTGCAAAATTGAAGGCACTTGCTCAAAATTTGGGATTTAATGGAGCCATTAATCTAACAAAGGGAAATTATGTGTGGACACTTGACTATATTTGAGGAAATTAAACCATATAAAATTGAAGGGAAAATGTTACTCTTCTCTAAATGTCATGTAAGACTCTCAAATTAAAATAATCCAAATCCAGATAAATAGACTATATAGCTCATTTTTGTTTATTTATATTTTACCTGTGAAGGGAAATTTTTGGAATGTGGAGGATATTTTCCAATGAGAAGAGCAGATGGTTCTGATCCTGTATAGTGTGTACACTTTTCAAACAAGTCTTTAATATACAGTCCTCGCTTTGGGAAGCTGGTGGGAAGTTAACGGCTCAGGTGCTGAGGTTTGCCTGCATGTAGAATTGCCATGTGAGGAGGGTCACCATCTGCTCGTGGCCCTTCCTCTCGACGCCACAGGTAACAAGTGGGCTCAGATGTGCGCAGATTCCTATAAACTCTGAGCACTTTCATAAGTATGTCTGGGAGGCAGAGTGGAACGAACCATTTTTCCAGTCTTCTTTATAAAATAAAACACTTAAATAAATTTCTGAGCAATTCAGAATGATAAACAAACAAATCCAACAATGTGTCTTTTAGAAGTGTCCTGTGTAAAAAGTATGAAACTGAACAAGGAAATAGCCATATTTAACCTGATATTTACAGAAAAAAATAGTGTGAATAGTTGAAAAGTTGAAAGATTGAATAAACCAAATAGACCGTTTAAACATCACTCTAAAAACACAAATCTCTAAAAACATTTAACAGTCTCCCCTATCCCTAAAAAAAGTTTCTCAGATTTAGCTGATCATGTCTCTCTTGAATCAGTATTGAGTGTTGTTTAAAGTGTGAGATAAACCTCAGAATCCATAAAATTAGGGCAATGAACATACATTTTATAATTACAGTGGTTTGCATGTGGGTATAGTGGATATGCATGGATTACAGTGGGAAGAGAACAAATGGTTGGTGGATGAAACATGAGCCCAGCAGCCAATGAAGGAATAGGTGAGGAGAATCAGAGAGACAAGGAGTCATCTGATGACTGTGGGGACGTGGGCTAGGAGTTCAGAGAGTGAGTCACCACAGGGAACGCTGCATGTGATCTGTGTGACCAGGAACAAGTAAAGAGACAAGTGTGTGGGCAGCCTCTGTGTCTGTATCCAGAATACACCCTGCTCTAGGGGTTTCTTCCCTGTGTGGCACTGATGATGTAATACATTGAGGTTACCAGGTCTGTACATATCAGAAGGGAATGTTACTAAGTGAATTAATATCTTCTGTATAATGAAATAACCAAATTTTAAGACTAGTGGGTTTAATATATTCAGAAATAAAGGTATATTAACAGAGAAGACATTAATATAAAGGAATAATAAGGAAATGAATTTGGAGAACAAAACCATCTACTCCCATAAATTCTTCAATTGGAAGCGTCAACAGACTATTTGTTCCATAGATTTTTTAAATTTCCTATCTCAAAGCCCTGACTTTGCTGATCCACAGATCCAGGACTGCTGTCTCACGATCCTGACCCAATCCTGATCTAACCCCCACTTTGACATGCATGCTTTAAATCAAACTTTCATTCTCAGTTAAGTCTGTCCTTACCTTTTCTACTGAGCCTCTGACAGCACCCTGAAGAGTGGTGTTCTTCTTTACAGCAGTAAATAAAAACTCAGTTTTGTCTTGTCAACAGGTTGGGTTGGTGATATTTAGGGATCCAGGTTTGACAAATGTCCAGAAGTTGCGCAAAAGCAACTTTAATATAGAACAAAGTTTATTGAGTTTAATTTTATAATACTCATTTTATTTCCTCTTTCTGGAAATAAGACACTTGTGAAAACATAGGATGGTTATTTGTTTATTTATTTATGTAGGTAGAAAAACATTTGATAAGTCTTTTATTAAATCAAAAACTTGTCACAATGAAACATCATCACATCTTTTTGTATCTGGAAGTGAAAACTTTAGCAATAAAAACTACAAAAATATGAAACCCAGCTTATGGCTATAGTTTCACAAAAGGAGTCTGACTTTTAAATATTTATCAATAAGAGAGAATGACTTCCTCAACATGGCATATATAAGAAAACAGTTTTTGCATATATGGTACCAGGTTGTTAGTGCCCTATCTGATCTAAATATTTAAAACAATGTAATATTATTTTATAATGGAATCATTAGAAACATGATAGAGGAGTGTGTGTGTGTGTGTGTATGTGTGTGTGTGTGTGTGTTAAATCACAGGTGGCCTGTTTTAAATATATATCCATCTAAAGATATAGTTTCAAAATGTATCAAGCACTAACTAACAGAAATAGACAAGTCAAAAATTTATGGTCATATTAACACACCCTTATAAGAAAGAAGTCAATTAGACAAAGAACAATCACTGCTATTTAAGATAAAAATAACAAATATTAGGTCCAGGCTCTTAGATTTTGGAGAACATACATTGTTTTTGAGTAGAAATGACATGTTTAAAAAATATCTCTATGACTGTTATACAAAATAGGAACCCTCAACAATTCCATGGAATCAGTGTCCAGGGGTACAATGCTGCAATGTTTACCAGTGTTCAGGGCTATGATGTGTACGAGTATAAAGTGGTTAAGGTTTCCTAGAGTTGAACAGGGTTGTGAGTCTCAATGATGTATAATACATAGTACCTAAAAAGCAATAAGACAGAAATAAGTGAAAAAATAATCTGCGCTCATGGATTGGAATAATTAAGATAGTCAAAACAATCTGCAGATTGAGTGTAACCTCTACCAAAATACCAAAGGCATTCTTCACAGAAATAGAACAAGTAATCCTACAATTTGAGGGTGGTGTGAAGATAGCCAAAATGTTAAAAAAAGCAATAAAATTAAAAATTAGTAATAAAGTATAGCTGAGGAAATTCAAGAGATTGGAACCTAAGTAGCATTTATTAAGCAACTGTAACATTATCAGAAAAAAATTAAAAGGAACACTAATACTGAAGATACTAGAAGTTAAAATGTAACTTAGAACAAAATTAATAGCTTTGAATAAAATTACTAGGAAATAAAAATGATTACACTAAATCTAAAACTGTAGGATTGAAACAAAACAAAACAAATAATAAAAGAGACCACTTAAAGAAACAAGAACTAAGGAAAAGAAACAATGACCAAAATCAATGAACTGTAAAACAACAAAAAAATAGATGACATGAACAGGACCAAGGTCTAGTAATACAGGTAAAAAAATAGGTCAATCAGTAAAAAGAGAAGAGATGTAAATAAATCAAGTAGAGGGATTTAAATTGCTGAAATTACACTTATGTGCCCAAAGGGCAGGTCTGTTGTGCAATAATGACAGTCTATGAAATAATGTCTATGTATTGAATATTCCACAAGAAATGCTGAATTATTTAGAGATTTTTGTTTGTTTTGTTTTGATAGATGTTTGAGGAATAAGTAGTTAAAACAAAAAAGAAAAACAATCACACATGCTGTAGGTGAAGGACTTGTCGACATCACTGTTTAATAGAGATTTAATTCTTTTTAGAGTAAAATCATGGGCAACATTTTACCTAAAATCTATTTTTATAATATATGTTACTAATGAGGCAATGACAGCTGAACTTATTATAGTATCTGTCTATCATCTAAACTATATTTATCATCATCATCTATCATATGTTTATCTGTCTATCCATCCATCCATCCATTCATCCATCTGTTATCTATGCATCTATCTATACCTAAGTATCATCTACAGATATATAATCTTTGCTTGTGAACTTATGTAACTTATTAGGGAATTCCTGTTGGTTTTATTCAGACTCTGGTTTGAATTTCAGCTGTACCACCAATTTCCTGCATTAGTTTCCACTATTGTTAATCCTTCCAATTCAGGTTTCTCACCTGCATCTCAAGTGGAGTTTACATCTTAACTCTACTTACTGAGATGCTAGTGCGAGGCGTAATAATTAAGTACTAGGTTTGATTTGTCTTTCTTTCTGGTCAGACACTGAAGGCATGATGCTGTACCTCTCTTTCATTACAAACAATCTATATATCAATGTCAGAGGTCAACATGGACTTTAATATTTATCCTTTCCACAAAACAAACAGACAAAAATGATTAATTATACCTCAGTTGCAGAAAGAACCCTAGTGTTTGCAAGAAGGACTATAAATGTGGATAGGAATTTGAACAGCACCTTATTATGTAAAAGAATTGCTATGTATTAAAACTAGAAAATGGAGAGGAATATGCTATTACCAATTGACTGGAAATAGCCATAAACAACACTGAAGAATAGTGCTAGATTCTGACACTAAAAAACATCAACCCCACCACTAATAGTTTACAAGTGAAAAACCTGTCAAAACTATGTAAATAAATGTATACATTTATTTGGTTCCACAGTTCACCCATTCACTTTTTATTTTATTTTATCTTATTTACTTTTTTATTGAATTATATTTTATATACACTATTATATTGGTTTTAAGTATAGAACATAGTGATTTAATGGTTATATACATTATTAAATCCTCACCCCAACTAGTGCAGTTACTATCTGTCAACATAGAAAGATGTTACAGAACTATTGACTATGTTCCTTATGCTATACTTTCATCCCTATGACTAATTCATATTATGGTTGAGATTTGTGCCTCTTTACCCTCTTCATCTATTTCACCCACCCACCCTAACTCCTCCCCCATGGTATCCTCCAGTCACTTCTCAGTGTTATATTAGTCTACAAGTCTACTGTTATTTTGTTCATTTTATTTTGTTTTGTCTTTATATTCTACAAATGAGTGAAATTATATGGTATATGTGTTTCTCCACCTGGCTTATTTCACTTAGCATAATATACTCTGGCTCCATCCATGTTCTTGCAAAGCAGTATTTCATTCATTTTTATGGCTAAATACTATTCCATTGTGTATATGTACCACCTTTATTTTATTGAAGTATCATTGATTTAGCAATCTTATATTAATTTCAAATATACAGCGGTGTGGTTCAACAGTTACCTGTATTATTAAATCCTCACCCCAGCTAATGCAGTTACTGTCTGTCAACATAAGATGTCACGGAATAATTGGCTATATTCTTCATGCTACACTACTATCATCATGACCAACTCTCCCTGGGGTCCAGCCCTGCTAATCACTATAACCAAATGCAGTGTGGACTCATGTTCCCCAAGTAGATCTCCAGGTGTGCAGAGTTCCTGAGTGCCTGTCCCCGCCCTGCTCTGTTCCTCTCCCTCTGGCTTGTGGGCTGGGATGCGGGAAGCACTGGGGTCCTGGTGGATCATGGCTCTGCCACTTTACCCTTCTCTCTGTTATCTTCTCTTCTTCACCAGGTGTAGGTGGTCTGTTTTACAGTCTTCAGTTTGTTTTCAAGTTTAGTTGTATTTGCTGTAGTTAACTTCCTTGATGTGTGTGAGGGAGGAGGTTTCTGCCTTGCCCCCCTACTCTGACATCTTTTCCCCCCTCTCACCACCTCTTCTTTATTCATTCATCTGTCACTGGATACTTTGGTTGCTTCTATATTTTGGCTTCTGTAAATAATGTGGCAATAAACATAGAGGTACATATATCTTTTTGAAACAAGGATTGTGTTTTCTTAGGGTAAATTCCTGGAAGTGGAGTTACTAAGTCATATGGTATTTCTATTCCTAGTTTTTAAGAAGCCTCCAAAATGCTCTCTGCAGTGGCTGCACCAACTTACATTCCGACCAACAGTGTAGGAGGTTCTCTTTTCTCCACATCCTTGCCAACACTTGCTATTTTTTGTCTTTTTGATAGTGGCCATTCTGACTCATGTCAGATAATATCTTATTGTGGTTTTGATTAGCATTTTCCTGATAATTAGTGATGAGGAGCATCTTTTCATGTGTCTATTGGACATCTGAATTTCTGCTTTGGAAAAAACGTCTGTTCAGCTCCTCTGACCTTTATATTGGTTTTAAGTATAGAACATAGTGATTCAATGGTAATATACATCACCCATTTCAGGTAAGACGTACTCAGTTGTGGAGTCACTAAATCTTCTTGGCAATGTGGTCATTACTGCTGTTTCTCCTTTATGGATAGCTGTTGTGTTTGGAATAGGAATTTTCCCCTTCCCATTCCTCCAGCTGAATTCCCATGATCCTTGGAGCAAAGATTTTTATGGGTGATCTCTCCATCAAATGCAAGGATGGGTTATTTTGTATTTGTGCCAAAAGAATCCCTCTATGGATTTCTCAGTTTGGCTTATATTATTTGAATGGGAGACTTTGAATTGACTGAGAACATCTTATTTGTATACTGTGGTTAAATGAATACTCAACTTACAGGATATAAAAAGTAAATCAAAAAGAATAAGGAAAAGTACATTGGAAGTATGAGTGTGAAAGTCATAGTTATTATGGTGCTGGAAAAGATTGGTATGGAAGGTGTCCCTTATTTCTCTGAATAATTAGAGAGAAAATAACCTTGAAAGTCTCCTTCCCTTCTTTTCCTTCCTTCCTTCCTCCATTTTCTTCTTCCTCCTTCCTCCTCCTCCTTAGCGCCCCCCCCACCACTCTCTCTCACTTTAATCTTTCTTTCCAAGAAGAGTCCCACTTGTGTGCTCACCGTTAATCTTGCAAGTTTATGTTGAGTGGGCATTCGTTGTTATGAAATGTCACAGTTCTTCACACCTGATAGTAGCTGCTTTTCCTAAAAGCCCTTATTATGCAGAGTAGGGACTGTGGAAATACCCACTTGAAGATGGTCCTTGGAAACTTGATAGGAAAGTGGCTGGGACCCTGACCCTTTCATTTGAGGCTCAATATTATTGGAATTTGTCTGAATTTTGCTGGCAGGAAAGGATCTTAAGGTGCCATTCATCAGGTTGCAAAGAGGTATCAGACTTGAAACTGAGACTATGTACTCATCCCAACACAGTCATTATGTTTTGAAAGCATTATGGGAATGGTGGTTAAACACCTGAGTGTAAATAAAAATGGTCATGAGCCACCACTGCCATCTGTGAATACATAAGAGAGCAAGGGCACTACCCCGCCAGTGGACATTTAAGAGATACCATATGTGGGGTGCATTCCAGCAGCTACACATGGAGACTCAAAAGCAGGGCCAGCTGGTAGGCTAATCAGACTTTCTGAAACTCTCACCAACTGCCATCTGTAATCTCAGTTTATGAACCATCTCAAGGAGGAGATGTTGGACTTTGTATTGCATTATGCAAATGTGGAGGCCTGAATAATTAATTGGGTTTGACAGAAATGGAATTTTTGGAGACATTTTATTTTTATAGGTAAGTTTGTCCAAGACTACTTATTCTATTAATGAAGACAGTAAATATGTGATTAACATTTTTCATTGCAATGATAGCAGTGTGAGTAGACATCAGTGACCCTGACATTACCCTTCTAAAATCATATGCCATAAATATTTATTTATCAAGTGAATGAGGCACAACCTAGCAAATAAACTTAAGTTTCTACATATAATATATGCAATTTGTAATACGAACTTTAATTGAAAATATGTTATTCATTACCTATGATGTCATTTGAAATTCTTGGATTATCTAATATTTTAATATTTTAAAGTTTCATCTTAACTACATATAATTTCTCTTCGACTCTAGGAAGGTTTTAGACCCATGCTCTGCTGAAGTAGCTGCCTACTTAAGAATGAGTTGTTTTAGTCAAACTGTCTGGGAATCCTCACTACTTATACATTTTGGGGCAAGTTTTATAATTATAACTTTAGTTAATTTAACCATAGAACATGTAATGAGGATTGAATAATCAGCATGTAAAGCTCTAACCTGACAAACAGTAGACAATTCATAAGTAGTAACTGTTACTACATCTGCCCAGATGTGGATCAAGACCCTGGGCAGTGAAAAGTTCTTCTTTCCAAACACTACTTGACAAACTTGCTATGTACGTTTGGAAAGCTCATCACTGGTTCTGAGCAATCAACAATGGAGATACTTCACTGTGCTCTCTCACTGCCTTCTCTTCTCATCCATGGCTAACACTACTTGAAGGACAACCACAGGAGTCCAAATATTTAGGGGCATAACGCCAGTATGAAGCATGTTAGTGTTGTATGAAAACAAATGAACAAAACTAACTTCAGATTTTGAGAATCAAGTCTTAGCCAAACTTTTGCACATCTCTAAATTTTTATAATTTCCATTTTTCTCATACATAAAATTAAGATGTTTATCATTGTCATATTTAATATTTTAGGAGGTGTTATTCACTATTATTAGATAAGAGATAGAATTAAAGCTAACAATTTTCAGGAAAAAAAACAACCAATTTACCATTCTTTGCTGATAATGTAATAGTTTACCTTTAAGTATCTTAAATCAAGTGGCAATGATGAAAAGATGCCAGTCTGATTGTTGTTTTTTGTATGTGAATTATTCCTTCTTTCTGAAAGGTTTTAGAGTTTTCGTTTTGTCTTTGGTATGTTTAAAGTGTATTGTAATGTGATTAAGGTGGTTTTTCTTGGCACTCTATGGGTCCTTTCAGAGAGAGGTGGGTCAGCTGTGATGATTGCTGTTGAGTCAAGAGACCACAGAAAAGGGATTAAACAGATGGAGGAGTGACCTGTAGATTTCGTTCCACTGAGGTCACTGACAACTATATAACAAGGGCTATTTCAATGTGACAAATGGAGTTAAAAAGGAGGCATAAGAAAGAATGAGTTGAGAGAACAAATAAGCCCATAGTACATAAGCAACTTTAAGGCAGAGTTGGTTTGTCTTTTCTTTTCCTACTCTTTTCATCCTGTATCCCAGAGCTTAGTACAATGCTTGCTCAGAGCACTGAATAAATGAATAGAGACAGTGATTTCTATTTCAAAAAGCTTTGCTGAAAAAAAGAGCGGAGAACTGAAACTGAACTACATTTGAAAAGGAATGTTAATTCAGAGGACAAAATTTTGTAGCACGTTTTGTTTTGCTTTATCATGTGGGTTAAAGTAAATACCCTTAATAGGAGAAATTGGTGAAAGGGAGAGTATCACTGTAGGGGTAAAGCCTTTGGTAAATGAGAACAAGTGGGATCCAGAGGAAAAATGAGATGGTTGGCCACCTGGGGTGAGATTACAACACAAGAGGAGGAAGGCGGAGGGTATAGGTACAGATAAACGCTATGGATAACTTTAGGAATGCAAAGATGAGAGAGCTCCTCTTCTAGTGCTTTCATTGTTTCTTTTTTATATTTTCAATAATATCCTGATCAAGATCAGAGAGATGGGTAGTGGGTATTGAAAGATGAAGCAAGAGGAGTTTAGCAGTTTGAGATGAAGGGGGGACTTTTATTTCTTTCCATTTCCAGAAAATATATGCCTTTATTTTTCATATATGTCTTTCACCTAATTTTGATTGCTCTTTTTTTCTAGGATTTACATGACTAATTGTTGAAACCTCTATTTCTATCTTCCATAGCTGTTAATATTCTCCATTACTTTGCCTTACTCTCACTCTCTCTTTGGTTATCTGCTTATTTTTTTTCAGAGAACTTAACTCAATCTGGTCTTTTAATTGTCTAATCAATTCCTCCTCTGCATCCATTCACTTAGCTTCATTATTTCGTTATTGTATTTTCCAAGCCTAATGTATCTGTTTGGTTCTTTAGTATGTGTTCTTGTTTTATATTGCTAATATCTTTACTCCTCCATTAAATACCAGGTAATTTTTTTCTTGGCCTATTTGTTAGAACATGTCAGATCTCCTGTATGCTAGCCTGTATAATGGTAGGGCTGGTTCCTGAGCCACCATACCCTGAGTCTCTGAGACTTGCCTGGAGAAGGTTTATTTACTGGGAGAGCTCTGGAGAACAATACCTGGCAGTGTGAGGAAAGCAGGACTGGCTGGAAAGAGAGGTTGAATTGGGTGCCCTTGCTGGTGGCCCTTCTGAGATGTCCTGATTTGAGGCAGGAGGGCTGGGGTAACATGCCCTCACTAAATAGTCACTGAGTTTGGGCTGCCTGTGGGAGGGGCTAAAACCTTGACCCTATGGACAAGAGCATATTCCTCAGAGGGACTCCATGAAGAAAAGTAGGCCACCAACCTTCCCAGGAGCTGGGAAGGGAGAACCTCAGTCGTTTAGGGGAACCTGTGGGATTCACACAGTACCCAACATAATAGTGTTATTTTCTGTTCAAAATGTGCATTCCTTTAAAACCTTTCTACATTTGCTCATGATCTCTTAACCCTTGGGAATATCAGCCAGTTGGTTTCATCCTGATATTTGTCAAGAAGTCTTATATGGTTATATTCAAAACATCTTCAGTTTTATTATGTTTCTCATTTTACTCCTTTTCTTCTCTACTTTCTTGGGGGTTGATCATAGTTATCATTATCCATGACAGACAAACTGGCAGAACTTGTAGTTGTCAGCACAGATATACTGAAGCAGAGAAAGCACATATACATAGGAATATTCTTGGCAGCATTGTCTTTCCTAGTAAATTATTTAAAACAACGCAAATACCCATCAGCCAGGGACTAATTAAATCCATATATTGTCACTTAAAAAGAATGAGTCAATTCTATATATACTAAGAAGGAAAGATATGTAAGATACATTGAGAGGGATAGAACCAAAGTGGAGAATGTTTTCAGCAAATGGCCATTTATGTGGAGAATCACAGAAGAAAGGAACCAGTGATTAGGGAATAAGAAAAAGAAAAAAGCTTATTTTCAGTACATTGTGCATTTTTAATATTATAGAACATGCACACATATCCATTTACTTTTTAAAGTGAGGAAGTAAACAAATAAATATTACCAAACCCAAGTAATGCTGTAAAATAACACCAATGCAATGGTGTGTAATTAATGAGACTTTTATTCCTATCAAGCCACCAAGTAAATGATACCATAGGATAAAATAATAAAGCATGTTGAAATGCCTAGAAAATTATATAGTGCATTAATTCTTTAACTATCTGAAGCGTAAATAAGTTCCTTTTCCAACATACTGAATGATAACATTTATAGCTTATAGGAATTAGTAATTCCAAACCTTATTCACCAACATTCATTACCTTAGGATCTGGAATAGCTGGTTTATTAATGCACTCATTTTCTACTTTTGGGCATATTTTCAGATTCAATTAATATTGAAAATGTATGTAGAATTTCTGTGCGAAGAAGCTTTTTTAAAATGCAAAGGGTTATTGAGAATTGCTTTAAAATTAGTAAATACTCAAGAAAATTAGCATTTATATGACATTTTGTGCTATTAAGGAGATTTGCAAACATCAACCTCTCAATCTTTCAAACTGTCTAATTCCAGTTGCTGAAAAATTATTTAAGATTAGTACGATGAGTTTATAAAAACAAAATAAACAGGATTCTATGTGATATATAAACATGCCACTTTATTTAAGCATGGATAATTCTTGAGGGTTATTTATACAAAAGTTATTTTTCTTTTTAAGTTCACCTATTTTTGTTTCATATCCTATGAGATAGATTAGTTTTATATTTCTATGAATATTTTATTCAGTTATACACTTAGTATAATAATGTTTGGTTGTTGGAAGAAGTATAATATCAAAATGAGGCATCCTTTCTTTTCCATGTAAATACTCTACACAACCATTATTCAGTGGATGAGCAACAACATGCTTATGAAACACTTTGCATTATGCATTCCTTTACCGGCGGCCCTGAGTTTGTCTTAGTTAAAATATAGGGATGTGTTAGTTCTTTATTTTCTACAATAGAAATTAAAGTGATTTAAATCAGGCAGGAATGAAAATATAATGGCTTAGTGAGAGGATGTCAAAGATTCTTGTACTCTAAATGGGGACATATATTTCTAAAGAACTTAATGCATTAATTTGTTAACAAAACAGAAAAATATATATTACATATTATTATTAAATCTAGGACACATACCCCATTACTTCCCTTCTCTTTCTTCTCTAAAATGTTTTTCCAGGTTTAAAAATATTTTGTAAACAGTTTTATTCAGATATTTTGACATATGATAAACTGGACAATTTCATACGTATTGACATGAATAAACAACATGAGTCCATCATCACAATGGAGATTATGAGCATGCTCATCAACCCCAAAATTTGACAAGTCATAATTACTTTACATAAAGCTTCTATGAACATTTACATACAAGACTTTTTATGGACATATACTTTCATTTATTTTGGGAAAATACCTAGGATTAGAATGGCTGGGTCATATGGTAGATGAATCACTTTCTTAGGGCAGAGGTAGTAAATTACCCTTGAGTTGATGCCTTACAACAACAAACATTTTTTCTCTCACAGTTCTGAGGTCAGAAGTCCAAAGTCAAGATATCAGCAAAGCCCCACTCCCTCTGGAGCCTCTGGGGCGGAACCTACCTTGCTTCTTCCAACTCTGATGTCTGTCATCATTCCTCGGTCTGGGTCCACATCACCCCTGTCTCCACCTCTGTGGTCTCATTACCTCCCCTTCTTGGCATGTTCTCTTATCAAGATACACATGGTAGCATTTAAGAACCCCCTGAGTTAACCAGGATATGTTCCATTTGTCAATATCCTCATTCATGTATTTTGCTATGTAAGGCAATATTCACAGGTTCCTGAGATTAGGATGTAGACATATCTTTAGAGAGTTACCATCTAATCCATTACAATGGATGTATGCTTAACATTTTAAGAATGGCTGAATGGCCTTCCAAAATGACTGTATTATTTTAGTTTCCCAAAAAGAATGTATGATAATTTTAGTGGCTCCACATCCTCGGTTGACTCATTGCAGTCAGTCATTTTAATTTTAGTACATTCTAAATGGTCTGCAATGATGTCTCAATGTTATTTTAATTCACATTTCCCAGATGACATAATATTAAGCATTTTTCCATGTGCTTATTTACCATTCATATGCCTTCTTTTAGAAAGTGCATTTGCAAATCCTCTGTTGCCCATTTTAAAAAACTGGGGTTGTTTTCTTACTGACTTTTGAGAGATCTTCATATATTCTGGATAGGTTCTTTAACAGATATATATGTGAAAATATTTTATCAGTCTGTGGCTTGATTTTTTCATTCTCTTAAGATTGCAGTCTGGACAGCAAATATTTTAAACTTTGAAAAAATTAAATATATAATTTTTTTTCTTATATGGATTGTGTTTCTGTGCCATAACTTAGAAATCTTTGTTTAATGCAAGTTCACAAAGATTGTCCTCTATATTTTTTCATAGGTTTTATATTTAGATGATGGTATGAGTTAATTTTTGAGCATGATGAATATATGACTTAAAGTTTGTACTATTTGCATAGGGATAGCTGATGATTCTAGCACAGTAGTGGAGAACTGTACCAGAATTGGAATTTTCTTCATGCCCTTTCTGAAAATTAATTGAACACACATATATGTGTTTATTTCTGGACTTTCTAATTTATTAAAATATTAGTGTATCTTTATTCCATACCACACTTCCTTGATCATTATAGATTTACAATAAGTCTTGAAATTCTCCAATTAACATAATTTCTCCAATTATTATTTCTTAATTCAAAGTTGTATGGCTATTCTATGTCCTCCACTTTTCCATATGAATTTCAGAAGTAGCTTCTCAACTTCTACAAAACATGCCTATTGACATTTTGATGGGGTGGGGCATTGAATATATACCAGTTTGGGGAGAATTAACAACAATGCCAAATCTTTCATCAATGTACACAAGATGTCTCTCTCCATTAATTTAGATCTCATTTGCTTTTTCTTAGCAATGTTGTAAACTTGTCAGTCTATAGTTCTTGTACTTTTGTCAGATTTAATGTGAATAATATCTAACATAATCATGATAATGCAGATTTTTATAGTAATATTGTCACAAAAATCAGAAGGAAACTTTATTTTCAATTTAACAATTTTCTTCTCATGCTTGCTTAGAATTTTACATTGAAGAAAAATTGCTCCACAGATTTTGGACCATGATTTACTTTCAGACTAACCAACAGGTACCCCTATTACAGATGAAAGATTTGATTTGTTTAAAATAACAAACTAGGCAGAAAAATAACACATGAACTCAGAAATACTATGTACTATATATTTCCTAATTTTTTAGTTCCCACATCATATTTAAAGATAATCACATTTGGAGGTTCTATTTTATGTGATTGATACTTTGTGGTAAATAACTCAGATGTGAAGGGACATATGAAGTGTCTCTGCACAGAATAAGAATTTCATTATTCCAACAATAAATGCTACCAACACAGTTGAGAAAGAATGAACAAATGCTGATATTTGCAGACAAGAGAATTATCTTACATTTCAGCAGTAGAAAGTCTTCAATTTCTTGTAAATAATGTGGAAATTTTACCTTATAATACTCCCTGCACTTTCACGCTAACCTCATTACCTTCCATACAAAGATAGCAATATGAAGGTGCAGATTTTAATGCAGTATACTTCCATTGGTTATATTTATTCAGACTTTCTTCCAAGAGCCACCAAACTGAGTACTGGGTGGACAGGCTCACACATGAGTTCCAGAAACTAATGTCCCCAGGGAACATGCTCCATCAGAGAAAAATAACAAGTCAACTTAGGGGTGTAGAGTTTATAAAATGACCTCTTTTATGTGAAGCAGATTGAACAGACCATAGAATATATGAAAGAAGAGTTGAGGTGAGGGAGCCAATATGGCGGCGTGAGTAGGACAGTGGGAATCTCCTCCCAAAAACATATATATATTTGAAAATACAACAAATACAACTAATCCTAAAAGAGAGATCAGAAGACACAGGACAACAGCCAGACTACATCCACATGTGCGAGAGCCCAGCGCCTGGTGAAAGGGGTAAGATACAAGCCGCAGCACGGTGGGACCCGAGCGCCCCTCAACCCAGCTCCCGGCAGGAGTACAGGAGTCGGAGAAGGGAGGGAGAGGGAGCCCAGGACTGCTAAACACCCAGCCCTAGCCATCCAGACCAGAGACCAGGCACAGTGCATGCGTGGAGGGCTGGAAACTAGGGAAAGAGGGCAGCAAGAACTCTGAGGGGGTACCGAAGCTGATGTCCCAGTGACAAAGAAAAGCAAGTGCTTATTGAAAGTCTTAAAGGGACAGGGACACAACAGCTGGATAGAAACAACCCAGGTCACTGGCCAGAAGCTGGAAATTCCAGGGAACCAGAGCACACTAAGCCCCTGGGCAACAGTTCTGAGAAGCCTCATGAAGGTAAACAGCCAAACAGCCCTCCATCCAATATCCCTCTGGGGACCCACCATAGCAGAGGAGCAGCCTGAGGCTGGCCAATCCCACAGCAGGGGAGCTTCCTCCATACTGCCGGGCAAGATACAGAGACCCAGTCTACAAGGAAATGCCCAACACAAGCCACTAGGGGTTGCAGTTGTCCCAGTAAAGAAAGGGCAGTAGCAAGTGAAAAGTCTGGCCTCCCAGCTGACAGTCAATAGCACCTATCAACATGAAAAGGCAAAAAAATTTGCTCCAGACAAGACTAACCCAGACAGCTTCAGCATCTGCTACATCTTCTCCTGAGAAGGAACCTAGGGAGATAGATTTAACAAGTCTTCCTGAAAAAGAATTCAAAACAAAAGTCATAACCATGCCAATGGACTTGCAGAGAAATATGCAAGAACTAAGGAAGGAGAATACAGAAATAAAACAAACTCTGGAAGGAGTACAAAACAGAATGGACGAGATGCAAGAGACCATTAATGGACTAGAAAACAGACAACAGGAATGCAGAGAAGCTGATGCAGAGAGAGATAAAAGGATCTCCAGGAATGAAAGAATTCTAAGAGAGCTGAGTGAGCAATCAAAATGGAACAATATCCACATTATAGGGGTACCAGAAGAAGAGGAGAGAGAAAAAGGGATAGAAAGTGTCTTTGAAGAAATAAATGCTGAAAACTTCCCCAAACTATGGGAGGAAATGGCCTTTCAGGCCACAGAGGTACAGAGAACTCCCATGACAAGGGATCCAAGGAGGGCAACATCAACACACACAATAATTAAAATGGCAAAGACAAGGACAAAGTATTAAAGGCAGCCAGAGAGAAAAAAAAGGTCACCTACAAAGGAAAACCCATCAGGCTATCATCAGACTTCTCAACAGAAACCCTACAGGTGAGAAGAGAATGACATGATACACTTAATGCAATGAAACAGAAGGGCCTCAAACCAAGACGACTATATCCAGCACGATTATCATTGAAATATGAAGGAGAGATTGAACAATTCCCAGACAAGCACAAGTTGAGGGAATTTGCCTCCCACAAACCACCTCTACAGGGCATCTTACAGGGACTGCTCTAGATGGGAGCACTCCTAAAAAGAGCACAGAACAAAACATACAACGTGTGAAGAAGGGAGGAGGAGGAATAAGAAGGGAGAGAAATAAAGAATCATCAGACTGTGTTTATAAGAGTTCAACAAGCGAGATAACTTAGACAGTAAGATAGAAAAGAAGCTAACCCTGAACCTTTGGTAAACACAAACTTAAAGCCTGCAATGGTAATAAGTACATACCTTTCAATAATCACCCTAAATGTAAATGGACTGAATGCACCAATCAAAAGACACAGAGTAATAGAATGGATAAAAAAGCAAGATCCATCCATATGCTGCTTACAAGAGACTCACCTCAAACCCAAAGACATGCACAGACTTAAAGCCAAGGGATGGAAAAAGATATTTCATGCAAACACCAGAGAGAAGAAAGCAGGTGTTGCAATACTAGTATCAGACAAAACAGAATAATAAATATAGAATATATTCTATTAAATATAGAAAGTAACATAAAGAAAGAAATAAAGAAATATAGAAATAAATAAAGAAATAAACAAAATAAAGAAAGTAACAAAAGGTAAAGAAGGACATTACATAATGTTAAAGGGCTCAGTCCAACAAGAGGATATAACCATTATAAATATATATGCACCCAATACAGGAGCACCAACATATGTGAAACAAATACTAACAGAATTAAAGGAGGAAATAGAATGCAATGCATTCATTGTGGGAGACTTCAACACACCACTCACTCCAAAGGACAGATCCACCAGACAGAAAATAAGTAAGGACACAGAGGCACTGAACAACACACTAGAACAGATGGACCTAACAGACATCTACAGAACTCTACATCCAAAAGCAACAGGATACACATTCTTCTCAAGTGCACATGGAACATTCTCCAGAATAGACCACATACTAGGCCACAAAAAGAGCCGCAGTAAATTCCAAAAGATTGAAATCCTATCAACCAACTTTTCAGACCAGAAAGGCATAAAACTAGAAATAAACTGTCAAAGAAAGCAAAAGGCTCACAAACACATGGAGGCTTAACAACACGCTCCTAAATAATCAATGCATCAATGACAAAATCAAAATGGAGATGCAGCAATATACGGAAACAAACGACAACAACAACACAAAGCCCCAACTACTGTGGTACACAGCAAAAGCAGTCTTAAGAGGAAAGTATATAGCAATCCAGGCATACTTAAATAAGGAAGAACAATCACAAATGAATGGTCTAATATCACTATTATCGAAATTGGAAAAAGATGAACAAATGAGGCCTAAGGTCAGCAGAACGAGGGACATAATAAAGATCAGAGAAGAAATCAATAAAACTGAGAAGAATAAAACAATAGCAAAAATCAATGAAACCAAGAGCTAGTTTTTTGAGAAAATAAACAAAATAGATAAGCCTCTAGCCAGACTTATTAAGACGCAAAGAAAGTCAACACAAATCAACAGAATCAGAAAAGAGAAAAGAAAAATCACAACACCCCACAGAAATACAAAGAATTATTAGAGAGTACTATGAAAACCTATATGCTAACAAGCCGGGAAACCTAGGAGAAATGGACAACTTCCTAGAAAAATACAACCTTCCAAGACTGACCCAGAAAGAAACAGAAAATCTAAACAGACTAATTACCAGCAACAAAATTGAAGTGGTAATAAAAAAACTACCAAAGAACAAAACCCCCGGGCGGGACGGATTCACCTCGGAATTTTATCAGACATACAGAGAAGACATAATACCGATTCTCCTTAAAGTTTTCCAAAAAATAGAAGAGGAGGGGATACTCTCAAGCTCATTATGTGAAGCTAACATCACCCTAATACCAAAACCAGGTAAAGACCCCACCAAAAAAGAAAACTACAGACCAATATCCCTGATGAAAGTAGATGCAAAAATACTCAACAAACTATTAGCAAACCGAACTCAAAAATACATCAAAAGGATCGTACACCATGACAGTGGGATTCATTTCAGGGATGCAAGGATGGTACAACATTTGAAAGTCTATCAACATCATCCACCACATCAACAAAAAGAAAGACAAAAACCACATGATCATCTCCAAAGATGCTGAAAAAGCACTTGACAAAGTTCAACGTCCATTCATGATAAAAACTCTCAGCAAAATGGGAATAGAGGGCAAGTGCCTCAACATAATAAAGGCCATTTATGAAAACCCACAGCCAACATTATATTGAACAGCGAGAAGCTGAACGCTTTTCCTCTGAGATTGGGAACTAGACAGGGATGCCCATTCTCCCCACTGTTATTTAACATAGTACTGGAGGTTCTAGTCATGGCAATCAGACAAAACAAAGAAATACAAGGAATTCAGATTGGCAAAGAAGAAGTTAAACTGTCACCATTTGCAGATGACATGATATTATACATAAAAAACCCTAAAGGCTCCACCCCAAAACTACTAGAACTGATATCGGAATACAGAAACGTTGCAGGATACAAAATTAACACACAGAAATCTGTAGCTTTCCTATACACTAACAATGAACCAGTAGAAAGAGAAATCAGGAAAACAATTCCATTCACAATTGCATCAAAAAGAATAAAATACCTAGGAATAAACCTAACCAAAGAAGTGAAAGACCTACACTCTGAAAACTACAAGTCACTCTTAAGAGAAATTAAAGGGGACACTAACAAATGGAAACTCATCCCATGCTCGTGGGTAGGAAGAATCGATATCATCAAAATGGCCATCCTGCCCAAAGCAATATACAGATTTGATACAATCCCTCTCAAATTACCAGCAACATTCTTCAATGAACTGAAACAAATAATTCAAAAATTCATACGGAAACACCAAAGACCCAAATAGCCAAAGCAATCCTGAGAAAGAAGAATAAAGTAGGGGGGATCTCACTCCCCAACTTCAAACTCAACTATAAAGCCATAGTAATCAAGACAATTTGGTACTGGAACAAGAACAGAGCCACAGACCAATGGAACAGACTAGAGAATCCAGACATTAACCCAGACATATATGGTCAATAATATTTGATAAAGGAGCCACAGACATACAATGGTGAAATGACAGGCTCTTAAACAGATGGTGCTGGCAAAACTGGACAGCTACATGTAGGAGAATGAAACTGGACCATTGTCTAACCCCATATACAAAAGTAAACTCAAAATGGATCAAAGCCTGAATGTTAGTCATGAAACGATTAAACTCTTAGAAAAAAACATAGGCAAAAACCTCTTAGACATAAACATGAGTGACCTCTTCTTGAACATATCTCCCTGGGCAAGGAAAACAACAGCAAAAATGAACAAGTGGGACTATATTAAGCTGAAAAGCTTCTGTACAGCAAAAGACACCATCAATAGAACAAAAAGGAACCCTACAGTATGGGAGAATATATTTGTAAATGACAGATCTGATAAATGCTTGACATCCAAAACATAAAGAGCTCACATGCCTCAACAAACAAAAAACAAATAATCCGATTAAAAAATGGGCAGAGGAACTGAGCAGACAGTTCTCCAAAAAAGAAATACAGATGGCCAACAGACACATCAAAAGCCTAATTCTCATCAGTCTCCAATGTTTTGAAGCATAACGAACAAGTTCTTACATGGTGAACAAATTCTTACATAGTGAATAAGTTCTTATATGGAGAACAGTACAAGGGCAGTCATCGCAGAAACTTTCGGTTTTGATCACGCATTATGAACTATAAACAATCAGGTCAAATATGAATATTCATTTGATTTTTATATTTGATTTATATGTGAATCCCACATTTCTCCCTTATTATTATTATTATTATTATTATATTTAATAAAATCCTAAAGTGGTAGGTAGATGCAAGATAAAGGTAGAAAACATAGTTTAGTGTTGTAAGAGAGCAAATGTACATGATCAGGTGTGTGCCTGTAGACTATGTGTTAATCCAAGCTAGAAAAGGGCAATAAAACATCCATGGATGCAGAAGATTTCTCTCAGTACAGGGGAGGGGTGAGGTTCTAAGCCTCACCTCTGTTGATCCCCAATTTCTCACGTGATGGCCCCCTTGCGACTGTGCCTATCTTAGGTTGTGCCTCCCTCGAGGAATCTTACCCATCTCTGGCTAACCAGTCATCTTCCGGGGCCATACAGGGAGATGTAAAGTTGGTAAGTGAGAGAGAAGCCATATTGTATGAAAAGGTTAGCTTTTTACTTCTTTGCAGATTTATGCCCTGTGGCTTCTATGCCCAGCATTTGTCTTGAGGTATCTTTACCACTTGGAGGAATTATGATACTTGATAAATTCGATATGAGGCACGAATTCTATTTAAGGGTTGTAATTAGGAAGGATGAAGAAAAGCTATAGAATTAGCAGGCAGAAGAAAACATGGGAAGATTGATTATTTCTTTGACATATCTTCTTGTAGAGTAACTTCAGCATGTATAGGTTTTAAATTACTAATTAAATTGCACATACACATTAACATAATAGGAGTACAGTTACATAACCAAAGCAGACCTATAATTACCAGTGAAGCCATCTCCAGTGAAACCAAGAAAACCAGTTAGGCACCTTAGGCATTTGTGAAAAGTTATCTATGCTATGGTGGATATTGTCCAACTGAACTTGAACAGTCTGAGAGAAATCAGACAAATTAAAACAACCCATTCCTGGGGACTGTTCACATCCCATATGTTCTTTTAACAGTAGATAGTCTGTAGTTGTAAGATTTTGGAGCGCTACAACTTGCACTTCTCCTAATTCTTGGTTGATTTCCAACAGTATAGATCCAGTCAAATTTGTTGTTTTACTGTATGCACAGGCCAGCTTAGATATCTCCTTCTTCATTCCCATGGCAAGTTCAGGAACCGGTGGGATGAATGCAGCTACAGCTGTAGCAGTGCCTGGATCTTTGTTGAGGTTTTTTGATGATCATCTTCTGGTATGACTCTTCCAGAGAGTGCTGATGTTGGAAGTTCTTCTTCATATTGTATCTTAGTTCATATTCTGGGGAGCCAAATTAGGCTTTGATCTTCTGTATAAACACAAAC
Source organism: Manis javanica (assembly GCF_040802235.1). NCBI lineage: Eukaryota > Metazoa > Chordata > Mammalia > Pholidota > Manidae > Manis > Manis javanica. Next base: position 136,764,159 of record NC_133157.1, on the reverse strand, counting down.
AGACCCTTTGCCCACATTTTGATATGCCCTTTAAGCCATTGTGTAGAACTCATTGGAGGTCACCACACAGGAACTGCTTTTTTTTTTTTTTCTATAAGGGAAAGGAATATTATCAGAAAAATGTACCTCCATGGACGATCATCTGACACCCTTTAAGTAGTCAAAATTAAGGATATTTAAAGCATGCATTAATTGTCCATTTAGTTAGTTTTATCTTATCAGGGAGTAATCCCCATTTTCTTTCTTTTTTTTTTGTTATCATTAATCTACACTTACATGAAGAATATTATGTTTACTAGGCTCTCCCCTATACCAGGTTCCCCCTATAAACTCCTTTACTGTCACTGTCCATCAGCATAGCAAAATGTTGTAGAATCACTACTTGTCTTCTCTGTCTTGTACAGCCCTCCCCTTTCTCCCACCCCCCCATGCATGCTAAACTTAATACCCCCCTTCTTCTTTCCTCCCCCTTATCCCTCCCTACTCACCCATCCTCCCCAGTCCCTCTCCCTTTGGTACCTGTTAGTCCATTCTTGGGTTCTATGATTCTGCTGCTGTTTTGTTTCTTCAGTTTTTCCTTGGTTCTTATACTCCACAGATGAGTGAAATCATTTGGTATTTCTCTTTCTCTGCTTGGCTTATTTCACTGAGCACAATACCCTCCAGCTCCATTCATGTTGCTGCAAATGGTAGGATTTGCCCTCTTCTTATGGCTGAGTAATATTCTATTCTGTGTATGTACCACATCTTCTTTATCCATTCATCTAGTGATGGGCATTTAGGTTGCTTCCAATTCTTGGCTATTGTAAATAGTGCTGTGATAAACATAGGGTACATCTGTTATTTTCAAACTTGATTACTGCGTTCTTGGGGTAAATTCCCAGGAGTGGAATTCCTGGGTCAAATGGTAAGTCTGTTTTGAGCATTTTGAGGAACCTCTATACTGCTTTCCACAATGGTTGAACTAATTTACATTCTCACCAGCAGTGCAGGAGGGTTCCCCTTTCTTCATAGCCTCGCCAACATTTGTTGTTGTTTGCCTTTTCGATGGTAGCCATCCTTACTGGTGTGAGCTGATACCTCCTTGTAGTTTTAATTTGCATTTCTCTGATAATTAGCAATGTGGAGCATCTTTTGATGTGTCTTTCGGCCATCTGTATTTACTTTTTGGAGAACTGTCCAGTTCCTCTACCCATTTTTTAATTGGATTATTTGTTTTTTGTTTGTTGAGGCGTGTGAGCTCTTTGTATATTCTGGACATCAAGCCTTTATCAGATCTGTCATTTTCAAATATATTCTCCCATACTATAGGGTTCCTTTTTGTTCTATTGATGGTGTCTTTTGCTGAACAGAAGCTTTTCAGCTTAATATAGTCCCACTTGTTCATTTTTGCTGTTGTTTTCCTTGCCCATGGAGATATTTTCAAGAAGAGGTCACTCATGTTTATGTCTAAGAGGTTTTTGCCTATGTTTTTTTCTAAGAGTTTAATGGTTTCATGACTTACATTCAGGCTTTGATGCATTTGAGTTTACTTTTGTATATGGGGTTAGACAATGGTCCAGTTTCATTCTCCTACATGTAGCTGTCCAATTTTGCCAGCACCATCTGTTGAAGAGACTGTCATTTCACCATTGTATGTCCATGGGTCCTTTATCAAATATTAATTGACCATATATGTCTGGGTTAATGTCTGGAGTCTCTAGTGTGTTCCACTGGTCTGTGGCTCTGTTCTTGTGCCAGTACCAAATTGTTTTGATTACTATGGCTTTAGAGTAGACCTTGAAGTTGGGGAGTGAGACCCCCCCCTACTTTATTCTTCTTTCTCAGGATTGCTTTGGCTATTTGGGGTCTTTGGTGTTTCCATACGAGTTTTTGAATTATTTGTTTCAGTTCATTGAAGAATGTTGCTGGTAGTTTCATAGGGATTGCATCAAATCTGTATATTGCTTTGGGCAGGATGGCCATTTTGTCGATATTAATTCTTCCTAGCCACGAGCATGGGATGAGTTTCCATATCTTTGTGTCTCCTTTAGTTTCTCTTAAGAGAGATGTGTAGTTTTCAGAGTATAAGTCTTTCACTTCTTTGGTTAGGTTTATTCCTAGGTATTTTAAATTTTTGATGCAATTGTGAATGGAGTTGTTTTCCTGATTTCTCTTTCTACTGGTTCATTGTTAGTGTATAGGAACACTACAGATTTCTGTGTTTTAATTTTGTATTCTGCAACTTTTCTGTATTCCAATATCAGTTCTAGTAGTTTTGGGGTGGAGTCTTTAGGGTTTTTATGTACAGTATCATGTCATCTGCAAATAGTGACAGTTTAACTTCTTCTTTACCCATCTGGATGCCTTGTATTTTTTTGTTTTGTCTGATTGCTGTGGCTAGGACCTCCAGTACTATGTTAAATAACAGTGGAGAGAGTGGGCATACCTGTCTAGTTAGTCTGTTAGATTTTCTGTTTCTTTCTGGGTCAGTCTTGGAAGGTTGTATTTTTCTAGGAAGTTGTCCATTTCTCCTAGGTTTCCCGGCTTGTTAGCATATAGGTTTTCATAGTACTCTCTAATAATTCTTTGTATTTCTGTGGGGTGTTGTGATTTTTCTTTTCTCTTTTCTGATTCTGTTGATTTGTGTTGACTTTCTTTGCGTCTTAATAAGTCTGGCTAGAGGCTTATCTATTTTGTTTATTTTCTCAAAAAACTAGCTCTTGGTTTCATTGATTTTTGCTATTGTTTTATTCTTCTCAGTTTTATTGATTTCTTCTCTGATCTTTATTATGTCCCTCGTTCTGCTGACCTTAGGCCTCATTTGTTCATCTTTTTCCAATTTCGATAATAGTGATATTAGACCATTCATTTGTGATTGTTCTTCCTTATTTAAGTATGCCTGGATTGCTATATACTTTCCTCTTAAGACTGCTTTTGCTGTGTACCACAGTAGTTGGGGCTTTGTGTTGTTGTTGTCGTTTGTTTCCGTATATTGCTGCATCTCCATTTTGATTTTGTCATTGATGCATTGATTATTTAGGAGCGTGTTGTTAAGCCTCCATGTGTTTGTGAGCCTTTTGCTTTCTTTGACAGTTTATTTCTAGTTTTATGCCTTTCTGGTCTGAAAAGTTGGTTGATAGGATTTCAATCTTTTGGAATTTACTGCGGCTCTTTTTGTGGCCTAGTATGTGGTCTATTCTGGAGAATGTTCCATGTGCACTTGAGAAGAATGTGTATCCTGTTGCTTTTGGATGTAGAGTTCTGTAGATGTCTGTTAGGTCCATCTGTTCTAGTGTGTTGTTCAGTGCCTCTGTGTCCTTACTTATTTTCTGTCTGGTGGATCTGTCCTTTGGAGTGAGTGGTGTGTTGAAGTCTCCCACAATGAATGCATTGCATTCTATTTCCTCCTTTAATTCTGTTAGTATTTGTTTCACATATGTTGGTGCTCCTGTATTGGGTGCATATATATTTATAATGGTTATATCCTCTTGTTGGACTGAGCCCTTTAACATTATGTAATGTCCTTCTTTACCTTTTGTTACTTTCTTTATTTTGTTTATTTCTTTATTTATTTCTATATTTCTTTATTTCTTTCTTTATGTTACTTTCTATATTTAATAGAATATATTCTATATTTATTATTCTGTTTTGTCTGATACTAGTATTGCAACACCTGCTTTCTTCTCTCTGGTGTTTGCATGAAATATCTTTTTCCATCCCTTGGCTTTAAGTCTGTGCATGTCTTTGGGTTTGAGGTGAGTCTCTTGTAAGCAGCATATGGATGGATCTTGCTTTTTTATCCATTCTATTACTCTGTGTCTTTTGATTGGTGCATTCAGTCCATTTACATTTAGGGTGATTATTGAAAGGTATGTACTTATTACCATTGCAGGCTTTAAGTTTGTGTTTACCAAAGGTTCAGGGTTAGCTTCTTTTCTATCTTACTGTCTAAGTTATCTCACTTGTTGAACTCTTATAAACACAGTCTGATGATTCTTTATTTCTCTCCCTTCTTATTCCTCCTCCTCCCTTCTTCACACGTTGTATGTTTTGTTCTGTGCTCTTTTTAGGAGTGCTCCCATCTAGAGCAGTCCCTGTAAGATGCCCTGTAGAGGTGGTTTGTGGGAGGCAAATTCCCTCAACTTGTGCTTGTCTGGGAATTGTTCAATCTCTCCTTCATATTTCAATGATAATCGTGCTGGATATAGTCGTCTTGGTTTGAGGCCCTTCTGTTTCATTGCATTAAGTGTATCATGCCATTCTCTTCTCACCTGTAGGGTTTCTGTTGAGAAGTCTGATGATAGCCTGATGGGTTTTCCTTTGTAGGTGACCTTTTTTTTCTCTCTGGCTGCCTTTAATACTTTGTCCTTGTCTTTGCCATTTTAATTATTGTGTGTGTTGATGTTGCCCTCCTTGGATCCCTTGTCATGGGAGTTCTCTGTACCTCTGTGGCCTGAAAGGCCATTTCCTCCCATAGTTTGGGGAAGTTTTCAGCATTTATTTCTTCAAAGACACTTTCTATCCCTTTTTCTCTCTCCTCTTCTTCTGGTACCCCTATAATGTGGATATTGTTCCATTTTGATTGGTCACTCAGCTCTGTCAGAATTCTTTCATTCTTGGAGATCTTTTTCTCTCTGCATCAGCTTCTCTGCGTTCCTGTTGTCTGTTTTCTAGTCCATTAATGGTCTCTTGCATCTTGTCCATTCTGTTTTGTACTCCTTCCAGAGCTTGTTTTATTTCTGTATTCTCCTTCCTTAGTTCTTGCATATTTCTCTGCAAGTCCAGTAGCATGGTTATGACTTTTGTTTTGAATTCTTTTTTAGGAAGACTGGTTAAATCTATCTGCCTAGGTTCCTTCTCAGGGGAAGATGTAGCAGATGCCGAAGCTGTCTGGGTTAGTCTTGTCTGGAGCAAATTTTTTTGCCTTTTCATGTTGATAGGTGCTATTGACTGTCAGCTGGGAGGGCCAGACTTTTCACTTGCTACTGCCCTTTCTTTACTGGGACAACTGCGACCCCTAGTGGCTTGTGTTGGGCATTTGTGTGTAGACTGGGTCTCTGTATCTTGCCCGGCAATATGGAGGAAGCGCCCTGGAGGGGTAATGGATGGGGGGCTGTTTGGCTGTTTACCTCTATGAGGGATCTCAGAGCTGTTGCCCAGGGGGTTAATGCGCCTGGTTTTCCCTGTAATTTCCTGCCACTGGGCTGTGATCTGTCTTGTTTCCATCCAGCTGCTACGTCCCTGTCCCTTTAACACTTTCAAAACGCCCTCGCTTTTCTTTGTCACAGGGGCATCAGCTTCAGAACCTGCTCAGAGGTCTTGCCGCCCTGTTTCCCTAGTTTCTAGCCCTCCACGCATGCACTGTGTCTGCGCTCTGGTGCTGGTCGCTGGGGCTGGGTGTTTAACCGTCCTGGGCTTCCTCTCCCTCCCCACTCTGACACCTCTCCTCCTGCCAGGAGCTGGGGGGAGGCGTACTCAGAACCCGCCGCACTGTGGGTTGTATCTTACCCCTTTCACCAGGCGCTGGACTGTCACATATGTGGATGTAGTCTGGCTGTTGTCCTGTGTCTTCTGGTCCCTCTTTTATGATTAGTTGTATTTGTTGTATTTTCGAAAATATATATGTTTTTGGGAGGAGATTCCCACTGTCCTACTCACGCTGCCATGTTGGCTCCCCACCCATCTGGATAAGTGTTTCTTAAGAGAAGACACAGATGGAGATGTGGACAGTGAAGTCCTCTTCCTCTGGCAGGCTCTCGCCTAAGTGTTGGGCCAAGGAGTCGGGGGTTGCACGATGAAACGGCCCGCCTGTCGCATCCCCTATCGCCAGCGCCTGCGCCCATCTGTTGCGCCTATATCATCATTTTTAAAAAAAAAGAAGAGCTGAGAAGCCAGGTGTAATCATTAAAGAAAAGGTATCTGGAAAGAATTAAATAAGGAATGGTTAAGAAATATGGATAGAAGCAGAACATAACATCATTTTAACAGTAGTCCTTTAAGGATACAAACACAAATAAGAGTAAATAATTTAAAAAACCACTGAGAACATGAAATGATATTTTCAGTTGAAGGAAACAACTTCAAATGTGTGTTTTTAGGTTGAACTGACATATGAAGGCAGTCAATATATTCTCAGGCATTAAAACATTAAAAGTTTTACTTCCAAAAAATCTCCTTCAAGAAACATTCCAATGAAGTGAGGAGCTAATCCAGATGGATCTTACAAGATATGGGAAATGAGTTTAAAAACAAAAACTTAAGAAAATTTAAATTGTATAAATACATAAGAACCACAACAAAATTATGAAAGAGTATTTGAAAAAAAGAACTACAAAGCTATCAACATGGTAAGGGGTGGATCCAGGCACAGTGTGAGATGGAGACCAGTGGCAGGTGGCAGCCCACCCGAGCCGTAGGGCAACACATCGGTCAGGGTCTGCAGGCAAACCAGGGTCACGATGACCACATACTGTGTGAGTCTCTGTAAATCCTCTTACAAATGCAAACACACAATGAGGGTGACAAACTTACAAGTCACACAAGTCACCAACTTAGCAAATCTAGATGGCATTATGTCTACACAAATCCCAGAAAAAAAGGGGTTGTGAAAAAACAGGAATAAAACTAGGTCTTGTGTGGGTTAACCTCTCTACCCAAAAATAAAAGGAAAGCAATGAGCTGTTTTTATGATTAACATTTTAAATTTGGGATAATTGTAGATTCAAACACAGTTGGAAGAAATAAGGGAGATTCCATGTACACTTTACCAATTTGTCGCAAAAGTAGCATTTGCAAAACAATAATACAATGTCGCAATGTCACGTGTGACACCGGGACAAAATATTCCATGGCCTCGAGGATACTAAAGGTTGCCTTTTTATAGCTATGCTCACTTCCTACCTACCTAACTACCCGACCCATGAAGTCTGGCAACCACTAACCTGTTCTCCATTTTCATAATTTTGTCATTTCCAAAATATTATATACAATGAATCATGCAGTATGTGATTTTCTAACATTGGCCTTTTTTCTCTTCTTGCAGTTCCCTGGAGATTCATTCAAGTGTGTGAGTATATGAATAGTTGATGTCTTTTTATTTCTGACTAGGATTCCAAAGTATTAATATACCACAATTTATTTAACCATTTATCCATGAAAAGGTATTTGTTTCCAGTTTTAGCCTTTTACAAATAAAGCTACTTTGAACATTCATATGAAAGTTTTGTCTGAGGGTTAGTATTAATTTCTCTGAGACAAATACCCAAGAGTGCAGTTACTGGAAATATATGGTAATAGCATGTTTAGCTTTATAAAAAGCCACCAAACTGTTTTCCAGAGTGGCTGTCCCTTTTTCTTTCCTACCAGCAACATATGAGTGATCTGGTTTCTTAACATTGGCACCAATTTGGTGTTAACACTATTTACTTATTTTATCCATTGTAATAGATGGCATTTCACTGTCATCTTAATTTGGTCAGTTTCTAATGGGATTTCTTTTTCACTGTTAAATTTCAAGAGTTCTTCATATATTCTGAGTATGAATCCTTTGTTGGACATGTGGTTTATAATTTTCCCCCTAGTTTATAGCTTAACTTTTAACGTCTTCACAGGGGCTTTGGGAGAACAAGTGTTTTAAATTTTCTTGAACTCAGAAATCCACTTTTTTCTCTTATGGATCATACTTCTGATGTCAAATCTAAGAACTCTTTAATAATCCTAGATCCTGACCATTTTCTTCTGTGAGTTTTCTAAATGCTATAGGTTTTCACATTTTCAACTAAGTCTGTGATTTAAGTTTATTTTGCATGAAGTGTGAGTTTGGGATGGAGGTTTATTTTTTGTTCAAGGATGTCCAAGTGCTCTAGTACCATTTGATGAAAAGATTTTCCTTCCTTTACTTATTGTTTTGGTACCATTGTCCAAACTCTGTTGGCCATTCATGTGTGGGGCTATTTCTAGGTTCTGTATTCTTTTTCACTATTCTGTTTGTCTGTCCCTCTGTGATACCACACTACCTGGATGGCTGTTGCTACATAACAAGGACTAACTATTGGGTATAGTGACTCCTTCCACTATAGTTTCCTTTTTCAGTATTGTGTGGCTATTCCAAGGCTATTCCTTTACTATTTTATATAGGTTTTTGAATAAGCATGCCTATGCTTAAAACAAAAATATGCTGTAGTTTTGATAGAATTATGTCAAATCTGTATATCAATTTTAGGAGAACTGACATCTTTTCTAGGTTGTCTTCTAATCCATTAACAGAGCAAGTTTATTTATTTTAAAATTTTTTCTTTCATCAGAATTTTGTAATTTTTCACACAGAGATCATGTATGTGTTTTATTAAGTTTATACCTAAGTGAATTTTCTTTGGAGAATTATTAATACATATTTAAGTCTGACTTTCACATGTTTAGTTTTTAGTGCATGAAAATGCTTTGGACTGAGATTGTGCTTCTTTATCCACCTAGCCCAGCCCCTCCCCCATAGTAACCACCAGTCACATCTCAGTGTCTCTGAGTCTACTGCCACTATGTTCATTCTGTTTTGTTTTGTTTTTAGATTCCATATATAAGCGAAATCGTATGGTATCTGTCTTTCCCCACTTGGCTTATTTCACTGAGCATGATGCCCTATAGATCTATCCGTGTTGTTGATGATGGTGATGAAATGCAGCACAGAGAATCTAGTCTGTAACATCTTTCTGTGTTGACAGTAACTAGTTGGCATAAGGATTTAATAATGTAGCTAACTGTTTGAATCACTGTATTGTATACTTGAAACCAATATAATATTGTATGTCAACTATACTTCAATTAAAAAAAAGAAATGCTTTGAATTTATTTTGTTCCACCTTTTCTAGTTTCCTGAGATAGGATCATGGATTATATATCATATACATGTTGATGTCTCACATTTTCATTTTTTAAATTTCCTTTGAGACCGTTTTTAGCCATTGGGAATTTAAATGGCTAATGCTTAATTTCCAATTGTTTGGAGATCTCCCTGTTGTCATTATTTTATGGATTTTTAGTGTGATTCCATTATGGTCACAGAATATACTCTCTATGTTTTCAAATATTTTAAATTTGTTATGTTTGTTTGATGGCCCAGGATATGGTCTCTCTTAGTGAATGATCCGTCATCACCACTTTGTAAAAATAGGGATTCTTAGGTTGGTGGGGTGGATAGAGAGAATTTGCTGCATATATTGATTAGGTTGTGCAAGTTGATGCCTGGTCCAGCTCTTCAGTTCTGAAATCCCCTTGCTCATTTCCTGCCTACTAGTTCTTTCTAGTTCTGAGAGCAGGGTGTGGAATTCTTAACTATAATTGTGGATATGTCAATCCCTCCATTCTCCTCAGTTTGACTTCATTCATTTTAGCTCTGCTGTTTGGAATATACATGTTTAGGATCACTATTGCACCTGACAGACTGCTTATTTTATTATTATTATGCCATGTATTTACTTACCTCTGTTAATTATCTTTGTTCTTAATTTTACTTTAACTCATATGAATATAGCTACACCAGCTTTTTCAGAATGAATGCTTGCGCAGTATATTCTTTAATTTTCAACCTAGTTTTTTGTATTTCATGTTAGTTTCCTAGAGACAGCATAATCTTAGATCATGATTTTTATACATACACTTTGCTAATGTTTGTCTTTTCATTAATGTATTTTGACCCTTTGAATCTAAGGTAATTATTGATATGCTAGAGGTTAAGTCTATTTTCTTGTTTTCTGTTTGGTTCCTCTGTCTTCTTACCATTCTTTGGCATATTTTAATTTTTTTACGATTATGTCTTTATAGTGTTTTTGAGTATATCATTTTGTTTTGTTTTTTTCAATGTTTGCATTAGGTATTAAACTATATTCACATGACTTACCAGTCTACTGTACAGACATTTTACCATGTTGAATTATAAACCTTATTTTCATTCAGATGTCTACACTCCCATCCCCATCAAAACCATACATTTTAAACAAAATTTTCCTATTTCTTCTATACACACTGAGTATCACATGAGACATGCTGTAATTTTTGCTTCCATGGTCAAATATCATTTTGTAACTCATGAGAAATAGGTTTATCCATTTAACCACTTCTAAAACCATTTTGATGTCCTTTATGCCTGCTGTTCCAAGACATTTTCTATTTTTCCTTTTCTGGTTAGAAAACTTCCTGTAACCAATTTCGTAAGGATTGTATTGCTTACAACAAATTATCTTAGTTTTTATTTGTTTGAGAACATCTTTATTCCTCTTTTAATTTAAAGGATATTTTTTCAAATGGAGAATTAGTGGTTGAAGTTGAAGTTTCCTTTTTTTTTTTTTAGTTTCTAAAAAACATTAGACCACACCCATGGATTCAGATGAAAATTCACTATAAGTAAAATTAGTGCTTCCCTGATAAGTGTTGGTTTTCTTCTGGCTACTTTCAAAATTTTTTTCTTTGCTTTAGTTTTCAAAAATAACATTATACTGTATCTAGGTGTGGGTTTTTTTGCATTTACTTGGGGTTTGCTCAACTTCATAAATCTGCAGGTATGTGCTTTTCACCAAAGTATGGAAGTTTTCCACCACTATTCAACATTTTTTTAGTCCAGCTCTCTCTCTGTCCTCTGGGATATGAACAATACAAAAGTTACTTCTTTTTCTATCATCTGCAAGGTATTCTAGACTTTTGGCTTTTTTTCCAATCTATTTTCTCTCTTTTGATGACGTTGAGTAGACTGATCTGTCCTCACACTCCCTCATTCTATCTTCTGTAATCTATACTCAACATCCATGAAGTGAGATTTTATTATTTTAGTTACTGGCTTTTTCAATTCTATAATTTTTTTTCTGTTTTTCAACAGCTTTATTGGAGTTTAATTCCAATGCCATAAAACTCACCCATTAAAATACAATTATATGGCTTTAATATATCCACAGATCTGTGCAACCATCACCAAAATTGAATTTTAAAGCATTTTTGTAGCCTGAATAAATGTCATACCCATTAAGAGTCACTCACCATTCTTCTTGCCCTCCCCATCTCCCCCAGCCCCAGGCAACTACTAATCTACTTTCTCCTATTCTGGACTTTACATAAAAAATGGAATCAAACAACATTTTTGTTGTAACCGGGATATTTTATGTAATGCAGAAACTCTGGAGGTCATCAGTTCTCCTCTCTTCTTGAGGATTTTCTTGCTGTTTCTCCTTTCTGCCGATGTAGTGACTTAATGAATTAACATTCCTGGACCAGCTCTTTAAAGTCTATATTCCCTGACTTGTTCACAGTTTGTGAACACAAATGTCATACAGCAACATATGAGGTTTCCAACTTTTTGACATCTTGTCAGCACTTGTTAGTACTTGTTATTGCCTATTTTTTTTTAGCAATCCTACTGTGTATGAAGTTGAATATCACCGTGATTTTGATTTGTATTTGCCTAAGAATGATGTCAAGTATGTTTTCATGTACCTAATGATCACTTTTATGCCTTCTTTATAGGAATGAATTTTCAAATCCTTTGTCTACTTTTAATTATATTTACCTTATTGTTGAGCTGTGAGAGTTTTTAAAAAATTTATTCAGGATATTCTGAATACAAGTCCCTTATTAGATATATTATTTGTGATTTTTTATCCCATTTTGTTCATTATCTTTTCAGTTTCTTGATGGTGTCCTTTGAAACAAAAATTTTTTCATTTTGATGAAGTCCATTTTTTTCTATTATTTTTCTTTTGTTACTTATGCTTTTGGTGTCATATCTTACCTGAAGTTGTAAAGATTTACTCACTTTTTTCTGCAAGTTTCATAGTTTTAGCTCTTACATGTATAGCCTATGTCGATCAAATAGTTTATAATCCACTTTGAATCAATTTTTGTATGGTGTGATGTTCATTCTTCTCACCTCTCTAGTCTTTTATCATTCATATTGTAATTGTCCTGGGTCTCAGTATTACAAATGATTTTTGATGACATCTTGGACATTTTGGAAACTATTATGAGACTCTGAGTCTTATTCAATATTATTTTGTAGCAGGCAGGCAGTGCACTGTTGCAGTGTAGCTCTGGGGCTATGTGGGTGTGTGTGTTTGGCTTCCCACAAGGCCATGCTGCTCCATCCCCCATACTGTGGGGGTACTAGTTACACCCCTCATTGCAGATAGGCAGAGCGGGAGCCTCTCTTCACAGTGCCACCAACATCTTTCATGATGTCCCCGCCCCCACATTCCACCTGGCTGATGTCCTTTGCAGGTGGGGATACCACTGACAACAAAGAAAGGGAGAAACAGAGTGTCAGCTATCCCATCTGGTCTGCTTCTGGGTGCAGGTGAGGATGGAGGCTCAGCTCACCACCCAGCCTGCTGAAATCAGGTCTGCTGCAGGCAACGCCTTGGAGTGGTTATCCCTGCTTCAGGCATTTTGCAAGGGCTGGTTGCTGCCAGATGAGAGCTCATTTTAACAACGAATCTGGGTCCTTCTGGCACTACCCCAGGAGGGGATCCATCGGAGCGCTGCTTGCTGCTATCCAGTGGGGGATGGGGAGTCACCCCAGAGCACTGATGGGTGGGGGGGGGGGATTGAGCACTTTCTGATTCAGGTGGGGAGGGAGGGAAGGTCAGCCATCTCTCATGGCTGCCCTACTACTCTGACAGGGTGGCGGGTGTTTAAAAAACTTCAGAACACTGAAATTAAATAATCACACCCCGAAAAAAAGGTGTCATTCCAGGTGTGATCATCATCAATTAGATGTGTGAAAAACGGATGAAATGGAGGGACTGCTGGGATTGGAATCTTAGCATAGCAAGCAGAAAGAGATAGAGAGGCAACATTTAGGTACTTGTACACAGGTAAGGAACCACAGAAGGCAGATCTCAGGCTTCCGGTTCTGGTGCAGGGAGACCCACCCTCGGCACCGGGGCTGGAAATGCTACCCCATCCAAGCTCATTTAACCTCTAGCATGAACTTCTTTCTCCTAAAAAGAACAAAAATTCCTAAAAGCCTACCTAATTTATTGTGAGCAACAAAAAAGGACTGTGATCAAATACTACACAAAGGAATTTTAAGAATAAACTAAATCTATTTAATGCCGCTCCTCCAGCAAAATACAGCCATAAAGAAAATGGAAAGTGTAACCTAATAATTTTTAATTACTCAAAAGAAATGGTCAATTTGGAAGTTATGAAAAAATGACAGATCAAAAAAAATTACTCAGAAATGAATTCATTAATGAATCTAAATATGTAAAAAGAGCTCAAGTAAAAAAAATTTTAAATTAGAGAAAAGTTGAGAATTAAATTTTTAAATTAGAAAAAAACAGAAAGATAAGGTAAAACCATGTACATAATGCAAAAATTATGTAAGTGAAATAGATGGAAAGAAAAACAACTGACAAAATGAAACAAATAAAGAAATGAAATGCTCTTAAGAGAAATTGGAGGCATAAAAGATAGACAAAGAAGTCCTAACACCCATATATTTGCAGTCCACAGAAAAGAAAACCTAAGCAATGGAATAAAGCAAGGTTAAACATTATGTTCATGAAAACTTTTTTGACATAAAGGAAAACTTGAATCTATATTTTTAAAGTGTTAATACATTCCTGAAACAATCACCTGAGGTTAATCAACATTGAAAATATTCCAGAAAAGCTACTTTCATGTAAAAATTAAAATAAAATCCTTGGGTATTCAGACCAAAACCCCAAGTCATTCATGGAAATGACTAGAAATAAAGAAAAACAATGATTGGTCACAGATGTACCAAAATTATATCAAAAGACAGTGGTGCATTATATTTAAGAAATTCCAGGAAATAAAATGTGTGGCATGGCCTTATATTCAGAAAAACTGGCATGAAGTATGAAAGGTAGAGACAAACAGAGAAAATACAAGGACATGAGGAATACCAATCTTATCAGCAACATCAGACAATCAAGAAATACAGCAGCTTTTCATAAGCAGTCATTCACTAGTAAAATTTGACAACTGGCTCTAACAGGGAAAAAGTGCCAATTTGCAATATTTGCTTATGTTCATAGTGCAAATATTCCCACTATGATTTATTTCAAGCTAACAAGTGAATATGGAGCTTGGAAGAGACGCTAACAATCAGCTCTCAGTTGCCTGTACAGGAGGGCTCCAGGGTAGCGGGGGTAAGGATTGGTGATAGGCATTAAATATAATTAGCTGCAGAACCGGATAAATTTGAAGATGGAAGTGACATAATCTGAGGATGTTGAAGTTGTTTTATTTCATAAAGTTCAGCTGGTTTTAAACATAAAGAAGTGTTACCAATTATGTCATATAATCTGACTTTTTAATAATTCCTTTTCTTCCCTTTGTAAAAATTCATGATTTTAAATGGCTGACAACATTTAAATTCCACGTTTTATTCATATTGTTGCTCTCAAGGGAGACTGAATGAAAATTGAGTAACCTAGCAACAGTAATTCAAGCCCATGAACATATGTTTATCCCTGGATTTCTATGTCAAGGATTGGTCCAGACCCACAGAACAAAAACAAGCACGATACAATCACTTCTATCTAAGAGCTAATAGTATACTTGAATTCTTCTATGAACTTCATACTGAGTTGATTACTCTGGGAATAAACATATGAAAGTTGATCTATAGGCACATATTAATTTTGTTAAAGATAGGATATTAAAAGTGCAAAAAAGTTGAAAAAATCAAAACAGCATGCATTTACTAATACATTTTTAACACCATTTGAAAAGTTGGTAGGAAATGAGAAAAAAGCTCGTGCAAACAGGGAGGACACTTTGATGAATACAATAAAGAAGGCATTGAAAACAATTGAAAAAGTGGGAGAGAGGAAAGATAAAGTTTGTCCTGAAAGATCGGAGTATTATCTGCACCCTGGAAACCTCCTTTACTTATTCTTCCAACTGCTATTCCAACATGAACATTATTCTGACCACTATTCTATTAGTTCTGCCAATTTTTGTATTTAATGAGATGGAACAATGCAACATAAATGCTTTTGTGTGTAAATTTTTTTACCAACATTATACTTGTGAAAGCCATCATTGCTCTCGCATGTAGCAGCAGTTCAATCATTCTCGCTGTGCAATAGTGTTACCTTGGTTGTATACAGCACACCTTATTTATGCATGCTACTGTCAATATTAAACTAGCACTCAACTAGTTTTCAGTTTGGAGCTACTATGAATGGAAATGATATGAATATTGTAGATGATGGCTTTTTGTCATAATTCATATATTTATTAATGCATTGTTGGATAATACAGAATATATATGTTCAGTTTTTAAAAAACAAACTTCACAGATATAAAACTGCATGCAGCAAGAGTAACATTTTTAGTAGAGTCCCTTTGATTTTGGCAAATACATACACCCTTATGACCACCACCTCCTTTAAAAAAATAAAAACTTCTATCCCCAGAAGCTTCCCTCATGCTCCTTTCAATAAATCACACCTTTGCTTGGTACATGGAAATCACTGCTTCCCTTTCAATCATAGACTAGTTTGCCTGTGGCTGATGCCACACAATGCAAGCTGGGCTGTGTTCCGTTGTTTCTGGCTTCCTTTATCCCGCATGAAGTTTCAAAGAGTCATCAGTGATCTGCTTATCAGTGCTTTGTCACTTCTCACTGTTCAGCAACAGTTCATGGTATGGCTGTATTATTTTGTGTTTTCACCTGCAGATATAAAGTGGAGTCACCCTAGTTATTGTTTTTTTATGAATGAAGTTGTTTTGCACATTCATGCACAAGTCTCTGTGGTATATGTTTATACACTTTTATTTACTTTGAGTAAATGCCTCAGAGTGCCATTATCAAGTCATATGGCCATTGTAAGTTTGATTTTACAAGAAATTGTTCAATATATTTTATTAAGAAGGCAGTTTTTTCTCTATTGAATTACATTGACTCTTTTGAGAAAAATTAATACACAATATATGTTCAAGTCTATCTGTGGACTGTATATTTTGTTCCATTGAAAGTTGTATCTATCTTTATACCAGTACCACACTTTCTTAATTAATGTAGCTTTCTGGATCTTGCAATTAGTAAGTGTAAGTCTTCTAACTTTATTCCTTTTCCAAATAATTTATTTCAAGGACCTTTATAATTCCATACAAATTTCACAATCACATTATGAACTTACATGGAAAGAAACCTGTAGGGATTTTGACTGAGCTTGGCTTGGTGCTTTAATCAGTTTTGGGACAGTAAACGAACCATTGATAGAGTCTTCTAATCCATCACCAAAATATACATCTTTGTTAATTTAGATTTTCTTTTTCATCATTGTTTTCAATGTAGATATTATAAAATTGCATTCAATTAATTCCTAAGCATTCTGTTTTTTCATGCTATTGCAAATGATATTTTTCAAATTTAATTTTCTAATTTGATAGTATATAAATATAGTTAAATTTTATATTTGGACATCATAATCTCCTAACTTGTAAATTGTTTTTTGGGTCAGTCCCTTAGGGTTTTCTGTGTAGACAAGCATTCTATCTCTTCATGGAACTTTATCCTTTCCATCTATATTCTGTTCTCCTTTTCTGCCTTATTGCATTGCCAGTGACATTCAGCGTAGTGTTGGGCAGTGGAGCTGAGGGGAAGCTTGCCTCATCCCCAATTCTGGGGTAAACATGCTTTCTGTTTCAACATGAAATGTGATACGACTTGCAGATTTTTGTGAATGCTCTTTATCAGTTTGAAGAAGTTCTCTCAATGCACTTTTTATTGTAAGTGTGAAATTTTGCCAAATGATTTTTCTTCATCTATTGAGATCTTTTAATGTGGTATATTAGTTTGATTGATTTTCAAATGTTAAGCCAAACTTGTATTCTTATAATAAAGCTCATTGAATGATGATTTTTTGTTTTATATTGGTTTGATTTGATAATATTTTATTGATGATTTTTGATCCTATGTTCATAAGATCATTATTGCTCTATACTTTCATTTCTGTTACATATCACAGGTTTTGTCATTGGGTCTTTGCTGACTATTAAAATACATTGTGGTGTGTTATTTTCTCCTCCATTTTGTTAGCCCAGGGGAGAACAGACCCAGGTATTTCTAAACATGAAAGAAATTTATTATGGAAAAATGTATGTAAGAGAAAATGGGAGAGAGGTGGTTGAAGTTGGGAGAACTGCCAGATCTCAGCGTGAATCTGGCCCTGACCCCAGGGAAGGAGAGGGAGCACGGAGAGAAGGTGAGCGGGAGCATCTCAGTGTGCAGAACCACGCTGAGGTGGCATCAGGGAGGCTTCCCCAGTCACCCCATGGAGGACCCTTGTGGCCGCCAAGGCTTGCCTCAGTTACCTGCTCTTCCTTCCTGACGGGCATGTGTGCATAGACGCTGTACCCTCCATCCGCACACTCCTTCCAGCAGGAGGTCAGCACCCACATGCCCACGGCCACCACAGGTGCCCCTGGTACAGCTGCACGAACCTACTCTTGACACCAGCCCAGGCTGCCTCTCCTCCATGGATGCTGAGCACGTCCTCCTGAGGGAGAGAGCAGGAGGGGGTGGACCACGTGGAGTGTAACTGACACGGAGGCTGCCTCTGGCTGCCACAGTCCCCTCCTCTGCTCTCGTTCCAAGTCCCCTCAACTTCATCTATGATGCCAGCAGTCTCAGAGGCTGAACCCTTGATAATTATACCTTTCTGAGTCCAGATGCATGTGGCAGGTCACTATTAAAATGGGTCAAGGGATTACCAGGAGGTGTCTACATGGAATACCTGGGCTCCACACACATGCCCCCTTGCCCCCTACTGTGAGAGCAGCTCTGCCTTTCTATTGACCAAACCAGTTGCCCCTTACAGGATGGTGACTCAATTTTGCCTGCTGGGTCTTGGGTGTAAATATCCCAAAGTGCTCCATGCCTTTTAGTTACATGGAAACCTTACTATCTCTACTAGTAAGAGTATATCCCCCTTGGCACCACTTCCTCCAACTGCAAAACTGAGATGTGCAGGGGGTAAGAAGCACAAAATACCCTCAGTGGTCATGAGAAGTGATGAAGTGTTGGTAATTGAATAAACTACCACTTCTATTACTTGGCTTCTAGACCCATGTAATCTTTCTGTTGGCACAGAGTACATTTGGACATGTCCAGGTTCACACATGTCCTGACAGATGGCACCCAGCCTCTTAGAGAGTTGCCTCTAAGGCAGTGCTCTTAGCAAGTCATCCTGTTTTTCCATGAGGCACACATCCTGTGTTACATGGTGGCATGTGACATGATAAGGGAATATTACAGGCACTGGTCCCCTCTGGCTGGAGGCCTCATTGCTTGGGACACTTAGTCTGTGGAATAGGAACTTTGTAAGATCCAGGAGGATGGTGTTGGATGAGGTTCTGTGGGCAATAAAGCAAAATCATACTCTGAATTGGCATCTATCCCTTTGATGGGAAATGTGACCCTAGCACAATGCAGTTACCTTGCCATCAAGGGGCCAGTTGGGATCTTCAAGGAACTGGTGGCCCAGTGCTATTTTCTTTTGTGGAGAAGGTAGTGCTCAGAGGCAGTATTGTGTTAAGCACATATGTTGCTCCATCCTTGTGCCCATTGTACCACCTCCAGGGAGGGTGACCATGGAGGTGAACCTCAGCTGATGGCTTATTTTGTCCATTTGGTTGTTCACAGCCTCTGTGTGGTAGATAACATCTGGCAGTTATATATGCATGCTGCAAATATTTTATACTGCATGCCCAACCTCCCATCTCATACCCCTTCTCTACCCCAGACCTCTGATCTTAGTTATTTTCTTCTGAGGCACCTGATCAGATAGCCAGGTCATTGGCTACTTCCCAGAAACCTCTATGGGTTCTTACCTTCAGCCACTTCTCCTTCTGCAAAGTGGGTAACCAAGCTCTACCATGAGAAGATTTTCCTCCCAATGTCTTTCAAGGTCACCTCTGCAGGTGACTACAATGCAGCCCCTGCTGATTTCCAGCACATTCCTGTACACAAGCCAAGCCATACATAAACAAGCACAAGCTTTTCTCCTTCTCTTTTGGGTGGTCTGATGGTATGAGAACCATACCAGTCATGACCACAGGTGCCATCTGCACTGGGGACACTGGAGAAGGAGGTCTGCATTACCTCACCTGTTCATGGAGCGTACGTGTGCCTTCTGCCCTGCTCCCATCTGGGATGTCCCATGCTCCATTTATGGTGGAGTCTTTCTGGGCCTGACAACAACTTACCAGGTCTGAATAGAACCAGTTCAAAATGCACAGCTTTGGGTCCATGGGTACATTGCATGTGTTATATGGTCCCAGGGCCCCACCCAAAGATGTGTTAAAGGGCATATAATTTCCTGCTACAGATGGTGGCCTTGCCTGGCCTCTGGGGCCTGTGCTATGCCCCTCCCATAGGAGCCAATGCATGGATCCATGCTTCTCTCCCTGCACAACGACATCTCCGATGGCATGGAGTCAGCCAGGTCATGTGGCCCACAGAGAAGGCTGCATGAACAGTGCCCAGCCCTGATCCAGGACCCACGTGCATCTGGCAGCCCTCTATAGTCAGGGAATATTTCTGGAGACAGAACCTACAAAGGCCTGCAAAAGTCTTTCACTTAAGGGTGAAAGATGAAACGTTCTGTATGAAACTTTAGAAGAGATTTCCTGGCATGCTCCTGACCACTAGGTCCACAAAACCTCCACTGAAGAGGTCAGCCTTAAATCCTTGCAGGGTCTATGTCCCACCCTCTGGGGCACATTTGTTTTAATAGGGCCTCCAGAGTACTATTCAGCTCTTTCTCATGCTATCCAGTTGGCATGATATTGTCAGTGTATGGGATGAGCAGGTGGTTGAAACACATCAGACAGTATTGTCATGGGGGCATAACACCAACCATATCCCAGAGATAAGTGTAAATGAGCCGTGTTGTCCATCCTGTGAATAAGAACTGCTTTTATGCTCTTTTCTAGCTGGAATGGAAAGGAGTCCACTTGCCACATCAGTGGCCAGCGACCAAGCACCTAACACGGTCAAAATAATCTAGTAAGGGGAACCCATCTACACAAAACACATTCTGGTGAACTCTGCCAGAATTCGTACCAGGACCAAATCTAGCGACCACCTGCTTTCGTTTGGCCTGTGAGCTAAAAGTGGTGTTCACATTTTTTAAAAATGAGTAATCCATTTGTTAGAGAAGTTTTAAGTTTAAGGAAAAGCAAGTGGAGAGTATAGAGAATTCCTATATACCTTCTCCACCCACCCACCATTCACCCCTTTCATTTAACATTTTGCCCTAGTATGGTCATTCGTTATAATTGATGATACAATATTGATAAATTATGATTAACTGAAGTCTGTAGTTTACATTAGGGTTCACTCTTCGTGTTGTACATTCTATAGCTTTTGACAGATGAATAATGACATGTATCAGCCATTACAGTATCACACAGAATAATTTCACTACCCTAAAATCATTTGTATTCCACATATTCATTCCTCTCTCCCCTCTGACAACCTTTCACTGTCTCCATAGTTTTATGTTTTCCCAAATATCATATAGTTGGAATCATATAGAATATAGACTTTTCAAATTGGCTTCTTTTACTTAATAATATGCATTTAATGTTCTTCCATGTCTTTCATGGGCTGGTAGTTCCTTCCTTTCTAGTGCTGAAAAATAACCCATTGTCTGTTTTACCATAGTTTTTTTTTATTAATTCACCTGCTGAAGGACATCTTGGTTGCTTCCAAGTTGTGGAAATTATGAATAAAGCTGTATAAACATCTTTGCTTAGGATTTTGTGTGGACATAAGTTTTCAACTCCTTTGGGCAAATATATAGAAGTGTGACTGCCAAGTAATATGCAGGTAGCAATATGTCTAATTTTGAAAGAAACCTCCAAGCTGTATTCCCAGGTGGCTGCACCATTTTGCATTCCCATTAGCAAAGAAGGAGAGTTCCTGTTGCCCCACATCCCTCCCACCCTTTGGCACTGACAGATTCTAGATTTTGGCAATACTAATACCTGTGTAGTCATATCTCATTATTGTTTAAATTTTGAATCCTCTAATGATGTATGTTATGGACTGAACGTTTGTGTCCCCTAAAATTAATGTATTGAAACCTTGACCCCCAATATGATGGTATCACAATGTGGTGGTGGTGAGGCTTTAGGAGGTAATTAAGTCATGAGGGTGGAGTCCTCATGAATGAGATCAGTGCCCTTATAAGAAGATACATAGAAGAACTTTATTCTTTGTTCTATGACATGTGAGTATCTGAGAGAAGACAGTCTTCTGAAATCTAGGAAGCTCTCACTAGAGACCAGATCTACAGGCACTTTGATCTTGGACTTCCCAGTCTCCAAAACTGTGAGAAATAAATGTTTGCAGTTTAAGCCACCCATAGAATTTGTTTTAGCAGCCCCACCGACTAAGACATGATGTTAAACAGATACGTTCATATGTTTCATATTCTTATCTGCCATCTGCTGAGGGCCTTTTCCAAATCTTTTGCTCATTTTTTCTTTATGTATTTCAGATGACATTAAGAACATTTGTCCTGATAAATAGCTTGTTAGAAGGATGAAAACTCAGGATAAGTTTTGGGGGAAAATATTTGCAAATTTTGTATCTGACAAAGTATTCATATCTAGAATATATAAAGAACTCTTAGAACTAAACATTAAAAAAAATCCACTTACAAAATGGATGAAAGTCATGAACAGACATTTACCATAAAGGATATACAAAGGCAGATAAATACAGGGAAAGATATTCAAAATCATTAGCCATTAGGGAAATACAAATAACACTACAATGAGATGTGACTTACAACAACAGCTAAAATCTAAAGAAATAAGGCCAGCACCAAGTGATGGTGATGTAAAATGGTAATGCTAATCTGGAAAATAGTTTGTCAGTTTCTTAAGAAATTATACCTATCATATGACCCAGCAATCGCCCTACTGGGTGTTATCCTAGAGAATTAAAATTATTTTCATGCAAAAGCCTTCATATGGTTATTCATATCAGTTTTATTTGTAATAGCCCAAAGTGGACACAACTAACATTTCTCTGATGGGTGAGTAGATAAAGAAGAAGCTGTGGTTCATCTAAGCTACAGGACCTACTCAGCTGTGAGAAGTACTGAGAGGTCAGTACATGCACATAGGAACGTGGCTCAAGGGCACTTATGCTGAGTGAGAAAAGCCAATATGATAAGGTCACATATGTATGATTCTATTTATATAAAACATTCTTGAAATGGCAAAATTATAGATAGAAAACTCCTCAGTGGTTGCCCATAGTTAGGGATTTGGGGGAAAAAAGAGTCATGTGTGACCTGTATAACACCAGGGAGGTCTCTGTGGTGTAGAATCTGATCTGTAGCTTCACTGCAGGGGTGGTTCCACACTGTAATCTGCACAGTGACAGGACACCATGGAGCTCAGCACACCACCGAACCAATGTCAACTTCCTGAATCTGATATGATTGTGTATAATGTA
Organism: Manis javanica; assembly: GCF_040802235.1. Lineage (NCBI taxonomy): Eukaryota > Metazoa > Chordata > Mammalia > Pholidota > Manidae > Manis > Manis javanica. Next base: position 136,741,682 of record NC_133157.1, on the reverse strand, counting down.
ACCATACTGGGAAACTGCGGAACAAGTATGTGAGACCTCTCTGTACTGTCTTCGCAGCTTCTTGTGAATCAAAAAATTATTTAAAAATAAAAAGTTAAACAAGGTCGAGACAAAGAAGTTGATTTTTCAACCTCGCATTTTGGTTTTCATTTAAACCATTTCTTGTTGATCTTCAAGGTTTACTACCATCTTAATTCCTTTGGGCTGAAATGTGTGAGCTTTTAATTAGCATTTGATTTCTACGCTCACCGTAAAATGTGAGTCTTTAACTTTTTTCAGTTTTAGTGCTTGTGAATTATGACGTGTGTGTCAGTGTGAAGCCCAAAGGGGAGGGATTTGACTGCACTTCTCCCAGGACCACTGGTGGATGTCATAGATACCTGGCTGTGCCAGTTCTCCCACCTCAGCCCCTTCCATCAGAGCTGATGGCCCTCCCTAACTAAGGCCTCCTTCTGCTTTGCACCCATGCATAGGAGGGATTTTGACACTTATTTGGAGACCTACTGACCACTAGTGGGCTAGTGCCAGGGTTGATAACTCTCTTGTATTTAAAATTACTGCCCTTCACTTTATTCAACACAAAAACAAGACTGCATGACAAAAAGTATGATGCTCAAAATGCACCAGCTGACTAGGGAACTATCTGCTCTCTGTTTGCTTCCTCTGTGAAAACAGAAGCTATGTTGTATTTCTGAGACTCTTCCCATCTTTCTGGGATTGCCAAGCTTTGTGAATCTATCTCACCACTTTGAAATCAAGCCACCCACTTTTGTGTCATAGTGATTCCCGCTGTAATTCACATTGACTTTTAAGTAGTGAGATAATTCAGTAATGATCTGTTCCTTTGTAAGCTTTTTTTCTGTGCTACAAATTCTTCCTTCTCAACGGTGTTTTGATTAAAGTGTAGGAGGGAATGCTCTTAAAATTTACACTTTCAATTCTCAGGCACCTTATAAATGAGACATCTCTTAAAGTATTCATATTGTGCCATTTAATTTTCAGCCTGAAGAAATTATAATTTAGCTTTTTATACAATTAACTATTGTATATTTTTCTGAAGCCAAGATTTAAAATGCCTCATAAAAGATGTTCACATTACTAGTCTCATTTTAGAAATGGGGACTTGCAATTTCATAACTACTGTGTACATGCAGAATATATTGTTAGCAATAAAACAATTCAAAACCTGTTCCTAGGGTGGTTTATTTCTGATTATTTAAATTTTTGCAGTTTTGCAATTCTAATTCTAGGCTGACATTAAAAAGTCGTGTGTGACAATTTCAGCACATGTTGATTTTTCATTTTCTCTTAAAAAGGCTGTGTGATGTCTTTCAATACTTTAAAGAATGCAGAGTATAGTGCTATGCAAACTGAATTACGATTATATGTTCATTATAGGCAGGCTAAGCCACAGACCAGCATCACCCTTATGAAAAGTCCTTGAATAAAATACATCATGAATAAAATACTCAGAAGTATTACTCCAGACAGTAAATGTTTCATCCATTTACTGATTCCCCACCGCAACAAATACTGATATTTCAGCAGTGTTTCTTGAAAAGATGCATACTACAATGTCCAAACAACACTTAGTAATAAAACAAAAAGATACTCATTTTTCTCACCCCTCTTTCTCCTGGTCCACATTCCACACACTTCCTGGTACACACCTGACAATGCCCTTCTGCCCAAGTGAAGGAATCTCCTGATGGCTTCAAACATGATGAACTCCTATGCTTGGGGTGGAGGGAGGCACTAAATGAATTGAAACTGACAAGTAAGGCCTAGTTAAATAGTCTCAACTTTCATACCCCCTAAGTTATCAGTATGTAAAAAGGATGGTGGTCTTTTAATACCAGATAAAATCCATATTAAATATTATAAGGGAGATGGGCTTAAAGAATTATGGCTCTTATTTCAGAGGCCCTTAAAATACATACAGGGCATTCTACACACAGTACATGCTCTGAAACTGACACACATTTCTATATTTTTCAACAGCAAAAAACTTACATCATTTTCCATAAGTCCAGTATGCAACATCTCATCTAAACTATTGTAATTAAAGGAGAAAAACATGAAAATATTTTTTTTTCACTAGTATGTCAGAAACACATAAAGTGCCTAATGACCATTTCTTATGAAACTCAGAAAGGGAACAACACCCTTTTTAGAGGATACTAATCTTTGGTGTTCAGTGAATGGCTAGATATATATATTCTTTTTTAAAAAATATCACTTCAGCTTTCTATGACAGCAAGTATGCTTTAGTTACTGAGCACCAACCTCTGATGAATAATTCTGAATTTTGTTAAGGCCACCAATTTTAAATAAAGTCATTTGCTCCAAAAAGTTTTACAGTATAATTAACTTTCGTCAGACAGTAAATCTTTGCTAACTTCATGAAAATATCTAATTTGGAAGAAAGCCTGTATAAATATTAAGGAATATGTGAAAGTACTCTCTAATTAACATTTAAAATATGTCTGCCTCAGATTATGTGATATTATGAATTTGTCAATTAATCATCTTCAACCTAAGGTAGGTCACTCCTGCTAATCAAAAATTCAAGTTCAGATGGGTCAGCTCGTGTAGCATCAGAAAGCACATATTCTAGACAGTATCAGCAGAGATGCTACCATGTTCATATTTCAATCAATACTTGATGCTTCTTCCTAAACTGCAAATGGAATGTTATAGATAGATCTCCATCAATAATTCAGTGGTTTGTTCACTAGCGTGATGAGTGTTAGAATGTATTTTCATGGTTGAGATGATTGGTAGGAATTCAAGGTGCATAGGTTGCTAAAAGCACTCTTTCCTGTGCCTAAATAAGGATAAGCCTCCAGCAGAGGTAATTATGGATACATGGCACTGCATTTTTCAAAACCTATAGAAACTTACAGCACAAAGTATGAATCTTAATGTCTATAGTCTTTTAAAAGTCATTTAGGATGTTGAGGAATCCCTGGATGGAATACCTAATGTGACACAATAGCCTCAGGGCATTACAGATGTATGAAATAACCTCACCAAAGGTGATGGGGTCAAGGTGCTGACCTCAGTAATTTTGGACATGAGCATAGTCTGTAAAACTACAGGCAAAATAAACAACCCATAATCACTGCACTACAGTTGATAAGTTGTTTCTGGTACGAGTATGGGTTAATCATTATTACCACTACTTATGTATGCTGGAATAGAACAATTAGGTAAATGGATGGCAGGTGGCAGGTATCAGGTTTCTTGCTGCTACAATGGGAGGTCATAGGCAAGTAAGGGTAGGAGACTGGAATGATCCACTTAGTGTAAAATTAGGAATGGATATACCAGTATGAATACATGTGCAGCCTGATATAGATACAGATGGGTACATTTAAGAATATATATCTATTGCACAAGTTAGGAAATCATATCTTGTTTTCTAATACCATTAACCAATAAAAGGAGCCAGGGCTCCTTGGAGAAATGATTGATTCTAGGTCTGGGTCAGGGGATATACAAGATGATTTTGGAGCACTTTGTAGTGCCAGAAAGTAAGGAAGTGCTAAAAAAAAAAAAGATGGATATGTCAAAGGAACATAGGAGCCAACAGAGAAAGCTCCAAATGGCCCAAACTGGAAGATTTTGAGCAGAAAGGAAGAAAGAAAGAGAGAAAGAGAGAGAGAGATAGGAGAGAAAGAGAGAGAGGGAGAGAGAGAAAGGAAGAAATAAAGGCAAAGAACAGAATATGATACAATCTCTACTGACATAAATAAGTAATGGGATAAATAAATAGGGATGAAAGGACAAATCTCTCAAGAAAAAGAGTGCCAAACGATGTATTGTACTGTCGATGTGAGGATTATAATTCCCCACCCCTGAGGTGTGGACCGTGCATGGTCATTCCTTCCAAACAGTACAGTGTAAACAGGGAAACTAAGAGTAACTTCCCAGTGGAGAAGCCTGACAAAGACTGCCCCAGCCCCGTGACCAAGGTCAGCATCAGCAGAGGCAAGTCATGCAGATAGTAAGCACCGTGGACATGATGGGATGAGCATAGCACTTTACCTCTATGGGTTTCATCTTAGAAAATCATAACTCTAGTTGAATCATGAGAAAAATAAATTCCAGTGTGGGACATTCTACAAAATAACTGACTAATACTCTTCAAAACTGTCAAGCTCAAAAATAAAGAAAGAAACTATCACAGTCTTGAGAAGCCTAAGGAGACAGGACTACATGCAATGTGGGATCCTGGAACAGAAAAAGGCAAAAAACAAAGGACATGCGAGTAAATTATGGACATTCCATATTATTTGCTTTTCATTAGCTTTTTGCCTTTTTTATTAGTTATGGCAAATGTACATGCAATGTACTCTTACATGTATCCATCTGTATCTACATTCTAAAAATATATATAGAAGTTGAAAGATAAACTATCTTCAGGAAAGGCATTTTTCCATCAGAACCAGTCAGAGTAGAGAGGGTTCGTGTAAGCAGAAGAGAAAAGAGATCCATAACAGTGCGGTGCGGTGCTCCCTCCCAGAGAGCGGCCCAAACACGGACACCAGGTTCTTGCCATCCACTCACAGCATCAGACCTTGAATGGATCAGCCATGTTCATTTCCCTGAGACAGACTGGACTAGGGACACAAAATTTTGTTTTTTATTTTCTACTCTATATTTTATACATCCTAGCATATACAGACCTGCTTTTCCATAAATGCTTCTTATAAAACTCAACATCATCACAACAGGTAAAGGAAAGTAAAGAAATAGTGAATTTCTGAGTACAGTTTTAAAACATAGGAGAGTAAGTCTCTGAAATCCTCCACTAACAAAAGAGCTCGTTAGTGGAGAAATTAACTAGTAAGATGGAAAAAGCAGGATTCAATATTTTCAAAAAACTTGCGTTATGTGTTCATCATTAGTACAAAGCCTACTGACCTGGTCCTTAAAATGTGTCTCTTGGTTTAAATTACTTTGTTTTCTATAAGATAATTAACAATTGTCTCAACTTGTAACTAGGCATTTTGTAACTATAGATGATATCATAATCCTGTACATTTTCAAAAGTCTGAAATGAAATGAAATTGAAATTTGTACCGTTTTGCTAATAACAACATCCAGTACATTTTATACACCCTGCTTTTAAAAGTTTAACCTTTTTTGTCTATAGATATTTTCACTTTTTAATAAAATGCAAGTATCAGTTTATACAGTATCATTAATTTACACAAAGTCTTTTATACTATTCTGTAAAATGGATAAGTATTTTTATTTTACCTATTTCCAGAATATTGTCACACTCTTTTAGAGTAGTATATGCTGGTAAAATGCTTATTATCTTAAGAAATGACACACCCAAATATTTGTCTTCACAGAAGGATCATTCAGTTAGACACTCTTATTAACATCTGGGTTAGGACATGCCCACTGGTGAGAAAAAAAAATAATTTTTCCCCTTACTTTCTGAGTTCTTGGCTGAAACTTTCCCTTAATAAAAGACAGAATAACAGGAGAAAATATTTAATTACACACATATGTAAAGAGCCCCAAAAATGTTTAACTCAAAAGGCAGCCAGAACCTTATACAACATCCTGAGCTAAGGAAGGAGGTTGGAAACTGGGTCTTTAAAGTGGGAAAGGCAATTTAATTCATAAGAAAGTGAGAAGAAGAAATGTGTGCTAAACAAAGGTTGCCTTGCCTTGCAATCTCCCAGGTGAAAAATTATCTCTGATAATTGCTTTCTTGCTACAGGTCCCTTTTCTAATGTAAATGTACTTTATAACTATAGATTTCCCTTATAAAAGGGCAACTTCAGCTGTTCATAGAGCTGCTCTTGGGTCTACAGTTTCTTGCAAATAGTCAGCTTAAAATAATTCTTATGCCAAACAGGCATATTTTGGGGTGGCATAAACAAGCCCATGTTCGGGGTGGCTACCCTTCCATGGTCCTCTGTCTCTAGAATATCTTTGTCTTGAGTGTGGTAGTTGTATATGGTACAGTTTGCCCTAAGAGAGTTTCATTAATATTTTTTAAATGTTCTGCTTTGTATCACAATCCAAGTAACTATTGGTTTCTAATACTAAATATTAATTTCTAATTTCTAACTAATTAAACATTTTATAAGTGATTATTGGAGAACAATTTTATGGGAGAATTAATAAGGATATAAAGCCAAATTAGCAACATATTTTACTGATATTTTCTTAACCCCAGTCTATGTTGAAATTATAAGAAAACCACTGATACTTATTTCTTCAAGTAATGCAATTTTCTATGTAATGCAAACTCAAGATGAACTTCCTTTGTGTTTTAATCCCTTCAGTCAGAAACCTTCAGAAGTTTTAAAGAATTGATCTCACTCTTGCAATTTTATTTTTGGAAACAGATGTCCTTACAGTAAGGTGTCCTATTGATATTCTGTCTAAATAAAGCAGCCAGGAGAGAAAGAGTCTTCATAGAAATACAATCATGTATGTTATAAAAAAGATCCCTAAGACTCACTTAAAACCTCTAATAGAATTATTTTATTTCTCTTTTCATAAACTTTTACTACAATTAATTAATGTGTTGTAGACAACTGCTTTGCAGAAGCACTGAGATTTCTTTATCATAATTTATACCTGCATAAAGAAACTTAAATTGAATACAATGTTCAGACTTGAGATGGAGCTAGAAAAATGATCTCTTATCTATATATTTTGGATGATATAATAGATAAAACATTTTAGCTCAGTATTAAATGCTATTTGCATAATTATACCTTGAATTTATTATCTTTATTTTCTTACGTATTTCAAACATTGTGAGGATGACATGATGTATGTAAGTGGCATGATGATAAAGCTTTATAAATCTGTGATTTTTTTCTTTTTAATTATTATAGGAAATTAACTATGTAACCTATAGAAAGAAACAGTTTCTAAACAAACTGTCATATTTTACATTAGACTGTTAATGAGAAAAATAGTGGAAGCCCATATTAGGACAACTGATAACTTCTGCTCTAGGAAGCTAGTAAACCTGAAGTACTTTTCATATTTGGAGGTCAAAATTGCTGTTAGAACCAAATTTTTCGTACAAAACCCTAGTGTTTCTGCAGTTTTCAAGACTAACTTCATTTACACATTTGCAAATGTGAAGCTCTTCACTCCTAGCACCTACTAGCAAAATGCAGTGCTCTGTGGGGCACGGAGACTTGGGTTGGCTCTGCAGCATGCCAGCACAGACACATTTCATCAGCCTGAGCAGGAGGTCCGAAGGCATGCCTCTTGGGTTACCACTGATGGTATAAACCTCGGATATCAGCCGGTGATGAAGGGCAGAGCGCTCAATATGTATCACCCCACATCGCAGCTGGAAAAGAACACTCTGAGCCTCCAAATCTAACTTGTTTAAGTTTAAGAAAAGGCATTAAATCCCTAAGGGCTTAGTTCATAAGCAAAGCATTGCCTGGTGTTTACTGTAGAAATCACAGATCTGCTCGGGTGACTAGGGATTCTAGCCCCTCATCCCATCAGGTTTACCGTCTTCTCTCACTCACTCTCTCTCTCTTTCCCAGAATTCATATGCAGAGGTATTTTGTCATCACATATCACATTTCTGCTTGAATGTGTCTCTGACCCTAAACTGACATGGAGGGAAAACAGACTAAGCCTTCCCTGAACCAAGCAATTAAGTGGGTGCTCTGGGCTGCTCTTGCATGAAATAATTTTTTTTATTTTGATAGGTTAACTTCCTTGTCATTGGATGGATAAAAGAATTTTGGTGTAAGAGGAAAGATCAGAAAATATTTTATGAATATTTTTGACATCTTCCAAAAAGGTATTTATTCTTTATCCACTTTGATTTACAAGGAGAATACATGATGACCCAGGTAAAAAGCCTGAGAGGGTGTGTTTCTAATGATTCTGTTTTCTCAGAGTTTCTCCTGCAGCAGAGAAATTAACTAACGTGTAACAGAAGTCTTATATTCAGGATGCTGAGAAATAAGGCAAATCACATTTCAATACTGCCTTCAATATCAGCTGGAGTGCCTCATTAAAAAATACTCTATTCAAACATAATTTAAGATTAAAAAGTATCATTAATTAAATTAATTGTTGTTAGTATTTGGTTTCAAGTTTTTTGATAGTAAAGAAAATGTAAAAGCTATGTCTTGTCATCTTAAAATCTATTACCTAAAATAGTAACACAGTTTGAGTAAATGTAAAAGATCCTATTGAAACTATTAGGTTAATCATGTTTCCCTGTGGCTTTGTTAACCAATAATCTAATCTTATTAGCATATAAATTAAAGTCTGCTCTAAATTGCTTTAGCACCAAAACAACAATTGGGAAAGAAGGAGGAAAGCAGTCTCTGAATTCAGAACCTCTCATCCATTTGCTCTGAACATTGAACCTGGTGAGGAACATAGCACAACCATTATTCACTTAATTCCCTGTAAAAGCAAAAGGGGAAATTAAACCAAAATAATTTTAAGTAGCAGTATTCAAACTGACCTATGGACCCCTTCATGGTTAATGAGGAAAGGACAAAGGAAAGATAATGGGTGCACAAGTTCAGGCTTGGACCACCACTTTTTTCCTTCTGTTGACTAATTTTGTTTTGTAATATTTTGTTTGGAAAAAAAATCTCTACCTATTTTTAAATTTTTTCAAATCACCAGTGAAAACCATTGTATTGTACAAATAAGAGATCACCCAATAAAAGGGTTTGGTTTCATTGCCCAAGAAAGTATAACCTGATCTTTCCTGCTGTCTTTCCACAAGTGGGAGAATTCTTTTAGTATCTTCAAAATAAATAACTGTGACTCAATTTGAGGTTTTAGTCTCCCAAACAGAATTGGTGAAGTGGGTCGCATAACCCTTTGCCAATTAGTGGGAATTAGTTGTGCCTTCTCATAGCCTTTACAAAGGACTTAATGGAAGAGCGCTACAATAATAGAGCAAAGAGGATATTTTACAAATTGTGTTTTCCTTCTAAGTGAAGCTGATCTTGAAAATGCCAGTATCAAAGCTAATTTTAAATTAAGATATATTCAGGTCAGGGATTTCTGGGTAAGATGTAATAAGGTCAATGTTTCCACAAAGGACAAATTAAAAAAACAGATACATTTTAAAATGATAGATTCGTAGACTTGAAAGAGCTGTAGAAGTTATGAAAAAGAGAGACTAAATTACAGACAAGGGAGAACTGTTCCAAGCTAAGCTGAGAATATGGAATGGCTAGGATGAGCATCAGTACTGGGGAAAAGACCGCCACCAGCCTTTCTGAGGAGCTGAGGGTGGAGAGTTGAGGGTGGGTCTTACCACAAAACACTGCTGTGCTCTGAAACTGCACAGGGGGCTTCAGGGCTGTCCTGGAAACTTCTGAGAGAGGAAACTACTGGGTTCTCTTGACCGTCTAGAAACAAGACTTAACACAGGCATTGTCCTAAAACAGAAAAGGTAGATCATAGAGAGGGTGGTGAATTGTACTGAGGACCTATAGTTACCAAGAGGATCTTAATGATTTGGGGTGCAGCTGGAAGATGTAAACTGGGCTCTCAGCTCCTGGAAAAAGACGCTGATGCAGGACAGAGAAATGGAAAGGAAAACTCAAAGTGGTCAGTTTTCCACCAAAAGCAATTGGAGAATTGGAAGCTTTGTGGAGGAGGAGCACTAGGAGCCAACTTAAATTGCTGCTCAAGGAAGAACTGTTTCTCCTCTAGTCAGTTAAGGCACAAGAGACAGACTCTTAACTGACAGGCCTGAAGGCTACACTGTAGATCCAGAATTCTTGAAGGCAGACTAAATTTTAGCAAAACTACTACAGTGTCCTGATATGGCCAAGTCCCTAGCTGCATTGAGGTGATCAGCTCCAATCTATGTCTAGGGAAGAAGAAAGCATTACTCACCTGAAACACCTATGGATTTTATACACTGACACTGAAAGAAGCAACATCATTTGATCGACAGTAAGAGAAACAATACAGAAAATAGGAGGAGAGCATACAGGTATTAAAATTAACAAATAAGAACTTCACTTGTAATTAAAGTAATTTATTACCATGAATTTTTTTAGCAAATAACAGAGAATAAGAGTTTATGAAGCAAGAGAAAAAGGCATGGAAAGGCAGGTGTGAAAAAAGTACACAAAGACTGTGAGTGTGAGTAAATACAAATATTGACTTGTACAAAACAAAAATACTACTGTTATATGTAGGCTAAAGTTCATATGCAATTAAAATGGATGGCAACAATAACATGGGAAGAAAGAAAGGGTAAATGGAATTGAAACTAAAATTCAAGTAGAAGGAAACATGTGGTAATAAGTAATTTTTAACCTTAGGCTGTTTCCTGAAAGAAGAGTAAAAGAATGTGTGGCTAAAAAGGTAAGAAGATAAGAATAGAGTACTAAAAATATATATATCACCAGTACAAAAGAAGTCAAGGAATGAATAAAAGTGGGACATAAAATAGATTTGTTAAACATCAACCTAAATTAATAGAGACATTTAATAGTAAAGAAAGTAATTCAACAGAAAACCATTGCAACCTCTAACATTCACTCAGTAGATTTACTTCAAAATTACATTTTAAAATCTACAAATAAAGAAGAATCAATCTACAATCATAGTGGGATATTTCACATAAGTAATAGAATAAACAGAAAAATGTAAATAAGAAAATAGAAGATATCAGTGTCAGTGAGAGACCTTAATAACAAAATAAATAAACAATTTAACTGATATATATTGAATACTTGATGGAACTAAATTCACATCTTTAAAGTGCAAATGAGAAACTTACCACATAAAGAAAATATCTGAAATTTCAGAGCTGGAAACATTCAAGGTATCATTCTTATCACATGTAAATTAAGGCAAAAATCAATTAAAAAAAACTTAAACATTCTTAAATAAATCATGATATAAACATAAAATCAAGGCAACCATTATAAAATTTATATATAATATAATGACAATATTTTTAAATTTTTCATATAATTTTCAACCTCTAATTTTGCAAAAGGAAAAAATCTGAATAGCAGTTAGTTAAAATTCTCACTTAAAAATAATAAAGAACAGAAAATAAAAACTAAGAAAATTGAAGGAAATATTCAATTTAGAAGATAATAAAACAAAAATATAATTAAAATACAAATATAAATAAAAAGATATGTATAATATGTAATATAGGTATAGAAATGTAGGCATAATACATGAAGAGAATAAAGTTAAAATAATTGCTTTGAAAGTAGTAAAAATGGAGAGACTGCATTAGGCTACAAGTATTAGGCTACAAGTCCCAATTAATTTTAAAATATTAAAATAAAACAAAACATTCTATCTGACCAATATGAAATGAAACTAGAAATCAATAACATGGGTGATATTGGAAAATTCACAAATATTTGGAAATTAAACTACCACTGGCTCAAATAAATTACAAGAGAAATTAGGAAATAATTACAGATGAATGAAAATGGAAACAAAACATACAAAATTTTATGGGATTTAGAAAAAGCAATAGTACCCAGAGAAATTTACACCAATAACTGCTACATTAAAGAAAAGAAAGATCTCAAATCAATAACGTAACTTTGCAACTTAATGAACAAAGAAAAAATGTCAACTACATTCAAAACTGGCTCCAAACACTCTAACCCCCTCTATGGTGGTTCAGTCCTGACACATTTCTCTGCACACCTGCCTACTTGTGTTTGCTCCTCCTGGCTTGCTTGGCTCAGCAGGAGTCAGATTTTAATGCCTGGCAGGCAGAGGGAGGCTTTGCTGCCTGTCAGGTGGAGGGAGGCTTTCCAAACTTTCCTGGCCCTGTCTCAGGCCAACTGGTGAGGTGCCTGTGGGAACCAGGTCCAAACAATATTTCTTCCTCACTGGCAGCTGAGCTTCACACTGCACTCCACTGTGCACCCATCCCGCTACCCCACCATCCCAGCAGTGCTGCCTTTGCTGCCAGTCAAGCAGAGGGTGGCCCCACCCACAGTGGGCTCACAGAGGGTCTCTGCTGATAGAGAAACACTGCTGGCATAAAGGCAGAAAGGCAGCCCTGCCCACAGCCCACCAACAGCAACTGTGGCTCTACCACAGATGAGAACCAAGCACAGGTAAGCACAGTCTTGAGTTTCTGGGCACCACATGACACCTTATTCATAAAGCCATTACTCTCTAGACCAGGAGACACAGCAGATCTATCTGATACAAAAGAGGAAACACAGAAACCCATACAAAATGAAGCAGAGGACTATGTTAAAAACTAAAGAACAAGATAAGACACTAGAAAGAAGACTAAATGAAACAGAGATCACCAGTATTCTTGATAAAGATTTAAAAATAACAGTCATAAATATGCTTACTGATCTGCAGAAAACTATTGATGATTTCATGGAGAATTTCAATAGAGTGAAGAGTTGAAAAAAAGCCACTCAAAGCTGAATAATACAATAACTAAAATGAAAAAATACAATGAATGGAATGAATAATAGATTGCTGGATGGAGAGGAGACTAACAATGTGATGGAAATTAGAGAACAGGAAAACAACAAAGATGAGGAACAGAGAGAAAAAAGAATCTCTGGAAACAACAGAATGCTAAGAGAGCTGTGTGAAAATTCCAAATAAAAAATATAGGCATAATAGGGGTCACAGCAGGAGAAGAAAGAGACAAAGGAGTAGAAAGTCTCTTTGAAGAAATAATTGCTGAAAATTTCCCCAATTTGGGGAAGGAAATAGACATCCAGGTCCTGGAAGGGAAGACAGCCCCTAATAAAAGGAAGACCACACCAAGACATATAATAATTAAAATGACAAAGATTAAGGATAAAGTGAGTTTACTGAAAGCAAGAGAGAGGCAGAAAATTCCTTATAAGGAAAGCCCCATCAGGCTATCAACATTTCTCAACAGAAATTTTACAGGCCAGAAGGGAGTAATGTAAAATATTTAATGTATTGAAACAGAAGGACCTTCAACCAAGTATCCCCTACACCACAAGGTTATCATTCAGAATTTAAAGACAGAATCAAAGTTTCCCAGATAATGAAGAGTTAAAAGGATTCATCAACTCTGAACTGGCCTTATAGGATATATTAAAGGGACTTCTGTAGATGGAAATGTTCTTAAGCCTAAATACTTTCCATCAGTGAAAATAAACCCACAGTAAAGGTGGTAGACAAACTACTTACTAAGCAAGTATGAAGTTAATAAAAAAGTAGTAAGGTCAACTATATACAAAAGTATTCAAGGGATACACAACAAATGTAGACTGTGATATCTAATACATAAAGTATGAAGAGAAAGAAGAAAAAAAAAGAACTTTTAGACTGTGTTCAGTCTAAATATCCTAGAAAAGTACAACCTTCCAAGACTGACCCAAGAGGAAGCAGACAATATGAGTAATTACCAGTAACAAATTTAAATTGGAAATAATAAAAGTTCCAAACAAACACAATCTAGGACCATATGGCTTCACAGTTGAATACTATCAAATATTTAATGAAGGGCTACCCATCCCTCTTCAAGTATTCCAGAAAGTTGAAGAGGAAGTAATAATTCCAAACTCATTCTATGAGGCCAGCATTACTCTAACACCAAAACCAGACAAAGAAACTACAGAAAAAGAAAATTACAGGCCAGTATCCCTGATGAACACAGAAACAAAAATCCTTTAGCAAACCAAATTCAGAAGTACAACCAAAGGGTCATCCATCAAGATCAAGTGGGATTTATTCCAAAAATGCAAGGATGGTACAGTATTCAGAATTCAATTAATATGATGCACCACATTAACAAAAAGGTTAAAAACCATATGATCATCTCAATAGATGCTGATAAAGTACTAGACAAAATTCAACATCTTTTCATGATAAAAACTCTCAACAAAATGGGTATGGAGGGAACATATCTCAACATAATGAAAGCCATGCATGACAAACCCACAGCTAATATTATACTCAATGGTGAAAAGCTGAAAGCTTTTCCTCTAAGATCAGGAACAAGACAGGATGTCTATTCTTACCACTTTGATTCAGCATAATACTGGAGGTCCTAGCCATGGTAATCAGATAAGATACAGAGATAAAAGGCATCCAAATTGGTCAGGAAGATATAAAACTCACTATTTGCAGATGACATGATACTATATATACAATACCCTAAATGCTCCACCAAAAAAAACTATTTGAACTAATAAACTAATAAGTGGATTCAGCAAAGTTGCAGGATACAAAATTAATACACAGAAATCTGTTTCATTTCTATATACTAACAGCAAACTTGCAGAAAAAGAAATCATAAAAACAATTCAATTACAATTGTATCAAAAAGAATAAACCTCACCAAGGAGGTGAAAGACCTGTACTCTGAATACTGTAAGACACGTATGAGAAAAATTTGAGAAGCACAAATAAATGCAAATGTATCCCATACTCATGGATAAGACAAATTAATATTGACAAAATGACCATCCTGCCAAAGTGACTTACAGATTCAATGCAATCTTTATCAAAATGCCAACATCATTTTTCAATGAACTGTAGTAAATAATCCTAAAATTCATACAGAACTACAAAAGACCCTGAAAGCCAAAGCAATCCTGAAAAAGAAGAACAAAGTTGCGGTTTTATGCTCCCTGACTTCAAGCTCTACTACAAAGCTATAATAATCAAAAACCATATAGTATAGTATGGTACTGACACAAGAACAAACCTATATAGGGAGAGCCCAGATGTAAACCCACATATATATGGTTCATTAATATGTGATAAGTGAAATACAATTGGAAAATACAGTGGAGAAAAGACAATCTCTTCAATAACTTGTGTTGGGAAAACTGGACAGCTATATGCAAGAGTGAAACTGGATTACTGTCTAATTCCATACACAAAAGTAAACTCAACATGGATTAAAGACCTAAAATAAGACATGAAACCATAAAACTCTTAGAAGAAAACAAAAGCAAAAATCTCTCAAACATAAGCATGAGTAATTTTTTCAGTGCACATCTGCTCAGGCAAGGGAAACAAAATAAAAAATGAACTGGGAGTACATCAAATTAAAAAGCTTCTGTACAGCAAAGGATACCATCAATGAACAAAAATTTAGCATAAAGTATTGGAGACTATATATGTAAGTGGTCTATCCAATAAGGAGTGAACATCCAAAATATATAAAGAAGTCATATGACTGAACACCAAAAAACAACTTGATTAAAAAATGATAAGAGGACCTCCAAGGAAAAAATAGAGATAGCCAACAGGTGTATGAAAACATGTTTCACATTGCTAGTTATCAGGGAAACGGAAATCAAAACCACAATGAGATATCACCTCACACCAGTCAGAATGGCAACTATCCAAAAGACAAGAAATAACAAGTGTTGTGAGAATATGGAGAAAAGGGTACCTTCCTACACTGTTGGTGGGAATGTAAATTGGTGCAACCGTTGTGGAAAGCAGTATGGATGTTCCTCAAAAAACTAAAAATAGAACTACAATTCGGCCCAGTAATTCCACTTCTAGGAACTTACCAGAAGAATTCAAAATCCCTGATTTGAAACAATGTATGCACCCCTATGTTTTTTGCTGCATTATTTACAATAGCCAATATATGATGGAAGCAACCTAAGTGTCCATCAATAGATGAATGGATAAAGATGAGGGTACATATAGACAATGGGATATTATTCAGCCACAAAGAAAAAGAAAGAAATGCTGGCATTTGCAACAGCATGGGTGGATCTAGAAGGTATTATGCTAAGTGAAATAAGCCAGGCATTGAAAGACATACCATATGATTTCACTTATTTGTGGAATCTAAAAACAAAACAAACAAAATGAACAAAATAGCAGTAGACTCACAGACACTGAGGAGTAATTGGTGGTTACTATGGGGCAGAGGTTGGGGAGGGCAGGAGAGGAGGGTAACAGAGATAAAGGGGCACAAAAATTCTCAATCATAATATAATTTGGTCAAGGGGACAGTAGTACAGCATGGAGAATATAGCCAATGGTTCTGCAACATCTTTCTGTTGACAGTAACTTCACTAGAGGTGGAGAGGAATGAATGATGTGGGTAACTGGTGAACACTGCATTGTATTCTTAAGACTAATATAAGATTGTATATCAACTACACTTCAACAAAAATTAATCTAAAATGCAAAACAAAACACCACCTGTTTATAGAGCTAGGTAGTCTTGACAAATACTGTGCCTGGCAAATATTCTTGATTTATAATTTCAAAATAAAAATATTTCTGGTAAAAAGAAAAAAATTGGTGGCATCCTCGACATAGTAACATCTGGGTCCATTTCTGGCTAAAATGATAAAAACCTTTTGATTGAAAACCTAATGTACCTCTGTTCAAGCTGTAGAAACCCACCCCTGGAGGCAACAGTCCAGTGGAGCCACTGTGCTGGGAGCTCTAGACTGTGTCTGCCACCAGTTTGTCCACATTTAAGGCCTTGAATCAGCCTATTTAGATGTCCATCTAATTCCTGGAGTCAGACTCTTCCTGCAGACTGAGTGGATGTAACCCTGTATTTTGTGTGTCCAACACTGAACCTTCTCATATTGCATGTGAGAATGGTCATGCAGTTCATTACATGTGTGTTCTTAAACAGTTTTCAAGTTGTGATAAGTCATTGTTAACATTACCCAGATAAAAAGACCCACATCTAAATGTTTGTTTTACATGCTTTTGATTGAATTTTATTAAAATTTGTAACACTTATCACTTAATATTATACTTCACTGTATTTTCACTTAAACTTTAAACATATACATCACATTTAGAAATTGACTATATGGAGATTTTAACAGATCTTTCATTGGAGCTAACCACTAGTTATATTTGTCACACTCTTTTCAGGGTGCGAACATAAAATTTATGCTATTGCTATTAACAGACTATCTACAAAATGATAATTCTAAGAATTCACCATTATCAGCATCTTCACTTGGAGCATTAACTGATGATCTTTTAGAAGGATTTCTCTAAAGAGAGTTCACCACCTCTGTCAGGATAGCAACTTCCCTCAATGAAACTTAATTTTTAGACCATCACTGATAACTAGTATTGTAGACATATTATATAATTCTTAGATATTCAAAGAGAAATGCAGTTCCACTTCATGATAAAGTTGACAATTATACAACACAAGATGAAGAACAAGACATTTTTCAAATTTTACTGATCTTACTTCCAGGTTAAGAAACTTGAGTTTTTACTTAACTTTCAGTACAGTGCATTTTCAAATTCTGTTCTGCTTGGCAAACTGCATAACCAGTCATAATCCCATCACAGCTCTGTACAGTGGGGGTTTGAATACTTAGTGTAATACTTAGTACATCTCAAAGGAGATAACACCTTATGTGCCGTAGTCCCAACAGGCAGTAAGCAACAGAGGAGAGTTAGGGGAATGGGCTCAATTTCAGGCCCTGACTCTGCTTCTTACTATCTGCATGGCCTTAGGAATTACTTAATATCTCACTTTGCTTATCTGTGAAGCAGTCAGAATGATAGCACTTGGCTCATTGATATTTTTGTGAGAATGAAATGAAGAAATTATACATAAAACCCTTTTAGGCTGCTTGCCAGGCAGTCTATAAATACTAGCCATCATTGGACTATGAGCTAAATGAAGGCAAATGCATTTTTCCTTCCTTGTTTGGTTCAAGTAAGATATTTGCCACAGGCTATAAAGAATAACAAGTAACAAAAAAAAGTCATGTTTTCTTCATTAAACTATGAGAAATATTTTAAGCACTTTTTCTTAAATATCAGTTGAACTTATCCATGTATTAAATTATTTTGTATTAGGAAAAAAGACTAATTCTTCTAAAACTATAAGCATGAAACTAAACAATATGATAATTAAGGCTCATATATATCAATTTGTAAAATTGCCTGCTTTGGAGTTCAGCAAGGAATTAGCTAAACGTCTTATTACATAATTTCAGAAATGCATAAACGATTTTATTTGCAATTGTGAGGTAGGATTACTTGCCACAAGCAGAATATTTTACTCAATTGACTATTTTCAAATAGTATAAGTGCTGATACAATTCTATAGAAATGTTTAATACTTTCCTTATTCAGAACTTATAAAACAGTATAAATTTATTTAAATTTTTATCTTAATATAATAACCTAGAGAAAATAAAACTAAGACATCTACGTTGAAAGGAAATTTTTTAAAACCATACAATGTGTTAAATTAGATGGCTTCTTTTACCAGATAATTAAATGGAAGCGTTAATAGGCTATGTCTGCTAACCAATATTATATATGTAAAAGCTATAAAGTAATACAAATATTCCAGGAAATAATGTACAAATTAGCACTCTACCCTTTGTTATGGCCACATCAAAGGCATGTAACATGATTAATTTCCTCAAACAAACCTGCATATACCCAAAGATGTTTTAAACTTTGTTTTAGAAATTGTCTTCAGAGCCTTTGGAAAATTATGTGGATATTGCAAATAGTAAAATATTTTCATATTTTGTGAAGGGATTCCATTTTTAGAAGCACTTATTTCCAAAAAAAAATGTGATATGATGAAGATGAATAGATATGAGCATTGATGGGACACTGTGATCTTTGTGTAAAATGTCAGGGAATGAAGGCAAGTTCAGAGGTGAAGTTAGCAAAGTTACTTTATTCATTGTTTCCTCAGACGAATATACATTTAATGCCTACAATATTCCAGATAGAATTTGGTGCTGAATATGCAGTGAAGAATAAAGCAGACACATCTGGGCCCTTGTTGAGTTCATAGCCAAGTGGGGCCATGAGTTATTTGACAGATCAGTCAAGTGGCAACAAATATGTATATACAAAATGTATCATTGCTCTGAAATCCAATTTAGATTTGAAAATCAGTAAGATGATCTCTGAAGATATGACACACAATTTGAAGGAGAAAATAATTAACAGAACTCAGTTTTGTGAGAACAGCTATTGTAAGATAAAATAAAAGCGTATTTAGAGTCTGAAAGATAAGAAATAGCATGCTATGTATTTCCAGAAGTGCATAAAGTCTCCCCAAATAACAGGAAATTGATGAGAGATATCAGATCAGTCATAGCGGAAGCATCACAATGGGGACTGTGAACATTAACTCAGTTTATTAGGAAATCAACACAAGCATAAATTTTCATTTTCCAAAAGCCACAAATTTAAAAAAATATTTATTTTTATGTATTTGTTTAAATAAGGATATTTTTCTTACACAACATTGAAAAACTGTAATTTTATACACACACACACACACAAGTGTATGTATGTGCTTTACCAAACAAATTGGATTGCAGATGATAAACACATTGAAAAATCGTAAATAATTCCTTGCTCAAGAGAACCTGTCTCTCTCTCAAACTATCTAAATAGATAAGTGGAAAGATAGAGATAGATAACAGATAGATATGCATACAAAACATACACACCTGCATAATTATATGAATGTATCTATGCACACATTTGTGTACATGATAAATGTTTGCAGGTATATATGCAGAGTTAGACAATATAGCATGAGAGCGTAAAAAAGTGTTTTTGATTTTACCCAGTCTTAATTTTTAACAACTTATAATAAAAAATTTAAGGTACTGCATGAGTGAGAATATATTTTAATTTTAATGTCAGCAAAGTCATCTACTACATGGAGACACTTATTGTATAAAGCTGTTTAATTAACTTATCCTCAACTTTGGAAATTGTTTTAAATTTACAATATAAAAATGGCCTTAGAAAAAAACATAGACAAAAATCTCTTGGACATAAACATGAGTGACTTTTTCATGAACATATCTCCCCAGGCAAGGGAAACAAAAGCAGAAATGAACAAGTGGGACTGTATCAAGCTGAAAAGCTTCTGTAGAGCAAAGGACACCATCAATAGAACAAAAAGGTACCCTACAGTATGGGAGAACATATTCATAAATGACAGATCCAATAAAGGGTTGACATCCAAAATATATAAAGAGCTCAGTCACCTCAACAAACAAAAAGCAAATAATCCAATTAAAAAATGGGCAGAGGAGCTGAACAGACAGTTCTCCAAAGAAGAAATTCAGATGCCCAACAGACACATGAAAAGATGCTCCACATTGCTAGTCATCAGAGAAATGCAAATTAAAACCACAATGGGATATCACCTCACACCAGTAAGGATCGCCACCATCCAAAACACAAACAGCAACAAATGTTGGCGAGGTTGTGGAGAAAGGGAAACCCTCCTACACTGCTGGTGGGAATGTAAATTAGTTCAACCATTGTGGAAAGCAGTATGGAGGTTCCTCAAAATACTCAAAATAGAAATACCATTTGAACCAGGAATTCCACTTCTAGGAATTTGCCCTAAGAATGCAGCACTCCGGTTTGAAAAAGACAGATGTACCCCTATGTTTATCGCAGCACTATTTACAATAGCCAAGAAATGGAAGCAACTTAAGTGTCCATCAGTAGATGAATGGATAAAGATGTGGTACATATACACAATGGAATATTATTCAGCCATAAGAAGAAAACAAATCCTACCATTTGCAACAACATGGATGGTAGCTAGAGGGTATTATGCTCAGTGAAATAAGCCAGGCAGAAAAAGACAAGTACCAAATGATTTCATTCATATGTGGAGTATAAGAACAAAGAAAAACTGAAGAAACAAAACAGCAGCAGAATCATACAACCCAAGAATGGACTAACAGTTACCAAAGGGAAAGGGACTTGGGAGGATGGGTGGGAAGGGAGGGATAAGGGCAGGGAAAAAGAAAAGGGGCATTAGGATTAGCATGTATAATGTGGGGGGCGTGCATGGGGAGGACTGTGCAACACAGAGAAGACAAGTAGTGACTCTACAGCATCTTACTACGCTGATGGACAGTGACTGTAATGGGGATTGTCAGGGGGACTTGGTGAAGGGGGGGAGCCTGGTAAACCTAATGTTCTGCATTTAATTGTAGATTAATGATAACAGAATAAAGAAAAAATGGCCCTATAATAAATATCTCTTGTTCCTTCTCTGTCTAGCTAAATATCTAGCTATCTATGCATCCATCCACCAACACTTGCATAAGATTTCTGGAGGATGATTCTTAAATTGGAATTAGTTTATCAAAACATATGTTCATTTTTAAAGCTTTTCATAAATACTACCAAATTGCCCATAGGGATTGTGATAATAAATACTTTCTTCCTCACTGACCAAAAATATTCATTTCCTCACTCCTTCTCAGAGAACACTTATTCTTTTTAATATTTAACTTTTTAACAACATAACTTTAAAATAAACAAAAAGTCATTTAATATGTATGATACAGTTATATATATAGACTTCAGACTACATTGATATTAGTGCCAAGATAATGTGTATATATTAAAAGCTATAATTATTTGTAGAGATGATCCCACACTGGAATTTGAAATTATATAGGCATACAATGGTTTAAAAGGGGAAAACAGTAAGATAGTTGTCAAGATTTCTTTTTCTCTGATATTACAAAGGATGTTTCATTTTGAAAAAGATGTCATTATTATTATAAACTTTAAGCCTCAGTCATCAAGTGTGTGTTCTATTTATCTTGAGAGAAATATTGGTCCAAATCCTAATTAATAATTCAATATTAATTATACTATGCTATTATCTGTAAGTGTTTTAACTTTTCTTTATCAGAATTTTGAATACCTATTCAAAATAAGATCAATTAGGGCAAAAAAAAAACCTCTGGCCACCTATACCACAATTTGCATGTTAAGTTGAAAATTTACATCTTCCTTCTAGCTGTGTCTAAATTGTTTTGTGACATTCTCAGTCCATCAATTGCTCTCTACCTAACTGATTTCAGTTTAGCTCCTATAGTGCATATAATATACATATGTTCACACATCATCTCATGTTATATTTGAGCATGTATAGTTCATACATTTTACATTTTATTTTAAAATATGCATATATCATGTACAGGATGAAATATATGCCCCCAAAATTCTGACACTGAACACTTCCTATCTCAGAATATAACTATATTTGAAGATAGAATCTTTAAAGAGGTATCCAAGTTAAAATGAGGTCATTAGGGCAAACCCTAATACAATATGGCTGGTGTCCTTTTAAGACGAGATTTGGATACAGACACACTCAATGGGAAGAGCATCTGAGGACACAGAGAAAGCAGCCCTCCCTTCACAAGCCAAGGAAGGAGATGTCAGAAGAGATCAATGTTGCCCACACCTTGATTTTGGACTTCCAGCCTCCAGAATTGTGGGAAAATAAATGTCTGTTGTTGAAGCCACCCAGTCTATGGTACATTGTGATGTCAGCCCTAGAAAACTAATACATAGTTTGTTTCTTAAAAAAATTATTAAAGAAAATTAAAAGCTGAAGAATCCATAATGTCACAGGAGGTAACTAGATGGAAAGTCATTTATCATCAATGTAACAGTAGTATTTATACAGTAGTTCTATTTAAATCATCAAAATTTGCATATATATTTAGGTATTTATACACTGTACATAAAAATTTCCATTTGTATTGGATTTGTTCTTTTATTAGCTAATTTCAATCTGCTTTATGGCTAAATAAACACAAAACAAAACTAAATAGTAACTCTCTGGCAATTACCTGTCTGGATATTCATTTCAAAATCCACTTGTTCATTGATGTATCTTCAAAAAGAACTGGATTTATCTAATCTGCTATAAATATTTAGATGACCCCAAATTATGTTGCAGTGCAAACATACCAAATCAATGATTTTGAATCATAATTCCATCCATCATTTTCTATGATTGGGTTCCTCTATTAAATGAATATTTAAAAATTATTTAAATGACTGTATTATTCTAAACAAACCAAATGCAAGTTGAGAATACAAATTGAAAGAAAAAATTTCAGCACAGTGATTACATAGCTTGTTTTCACATGTTATGTATAGGTAGGTCTTGGGTGGTATAATTCCTTACAAATGTGTTTAAATGTTAGTCCCTTTGTTTTTCCTAGTTAGAGTTCATTGAGCTTCTTGAATTTGTATGACCATTTCCTTCCTCAAAGTTGGGAAGTGTTCAGCCATTATCTCTTTAAATAGGCTCTCTTCCTTTTCTTTCTGTCTCTGTCTTCCCTTCCCTTTCTCTTTCTCAGACCCCTCCTGTAGATGATGGAAAGTGAATGGATATGATTTAATGCTGGCATAGTTCTGAGGACAATATAAATGGAAGTGTCCTCACATGAATAAAACAATTGCTGGAAGGGGGTCCAAGATGGCAGCACAGGAAGATCTTGAACTCACTTCCTCCTGTGGACACAACAAATTTGCAACTGTATATTGCTCATTTCCCTCTGAAGAAGATCTGAAAGCTAGATGAACTCTCCACAACAAAGGATAAAAGGATCACGTCAAGATGGATAGAAGAGAGGCAGACACCATCTTGCAAAAACCCCACCTCTGGTGTGGAAACAAACTATAGGGAGGGGTGTTCCAGAGAGGTGCTTCTTCCCGAGAGAGAGAAGGGATTGGTGCCTCACATTGGGCACACTCCCGGCCCTAGGATCAATATTGGACAGATGAATCCCCTGAATGGCTTGGAAAACCAACAGGACTGAATCCAGGGGTCCTAAAGTGATGTAGGAAACTGAGATTCCCCTCTTGGAGAGCTCAAATGTGGCTTCCCTTGCCCAGTGACCAAGTGAAAAAAAGCAGTTTGAAATGTATGCAAGAAAGAGTGATTTGCTGACATGGGGGTTCAGCTGGAGGGGCAGGCGATGGTTGAGACACTGCCCAGAGACAGAGGTGGTGGTGGACACCTTTGTTGCACTCCTCACAGTGCCTGTTACATAGCTTGGACACAGCACTCTCGCACTGCCTTTTTGGAATGAGTGGGGACCAGTGGTTGTGGCCCTTGCTGAGGTTGGAGAAAGTGGTTATTTCAGTAGTCCACTGCTCCCTGAGGTTGCAGAGGTCTCCCACTCCCCAAGCAAAAGTCTTCAAAGACTGTTACAATACTCTCCTGCTTCCTGGCTGGGGAGGTTGAGAGCAAGAGGTTATATATTCTCCTGCCCCCAGCTGAAAGGTGGCACGCACACATAGATGAGGCTCTTCCCTGCTGCACTGCTGAAGCCTGCTGATGCTCACACTCAAGACATTTTTCCACTGCCTTTCTGAAGCTTGTGGGCAAACTGTACCCTGTACACTCTTCAGTTGCTGTGCTACAGCCAGTGAGCATGCACAGTTCATATGGGGTACACCTCTCAATCACTTAGCCCTGGTGGCAGGGAGTGCTGCTATTAAAGAGCTCCATGGGGCTGTAACAATCGGAAAGACAGTGCATGGCAGACCACAACCCCCAGGGCACTGCACAGAGGGCAGAATAAATACAACCCAGTTATCACCTACACAAAGCCACTCCCACAAGACTGAGAGGTAGATGTTTCACCTAATATACACAAACACAGAGTTGAGTAAAAGGAGGAAATAGAGAAATATGTTCCAAGTGAAAGAATAAAACTAAGGCTCAGTAAAAGGCCTTAATGATAGAGATAAATAATCTACTTGATAAAGAGTTCAAAGCAAAAACAAATGAGAAGGACAACATCAAACTAAAAAGTTTCTGCACAGTGAAGGAAACCATCGATAAAATGACAAGGTAACCAACTCAATGTAGAGATTTTCAAATGATATACTTGATAGGAGTTAATTTCCAAAATATATAAAGAACTCACAAAACTCAAAAATTATAAAAACGATCCAATTAAAAAACAGGCAGAGTATTTGAATAGACATTTTTCTAAAGAAGCCATACAGATGACTTACAGGCACATGAAAAGATATTCAATGCCACTAATTATTAGGGAAATGTAAATCAAACTCACTAGATATTTCCTCACAGCCATTAGAATGACTGTTATCAAAAATACAAGAAATAACAGCACCAGAGAGGATGTACAAAAAAGGAGACCGTGCAACACTTATGGTGTGTATGTTAGTTCATGTAGCCACTATAGAAAACAGTGGCTACGGAGTTTCCTCAAAGAATTAAGAATGGTACCACTGTGTTATCCAGTGATTCCACTTCTGTGTATTTATCCAGAGAATATGAAAACACTAGTTGAAAATGACATATGCAACCCTATGTTCATTGCACAATTTACAATGGCCACAACTTAGAAACACCTAAGTGTTACAGTGGATGAACAAACACACATACTCAAATAGAATAATATGCAACCATGAAGAAGAATGGAATTTTGCCATTTGTGACAATGTAGATGGACCTTGAGACTATCATGCTAATTGAAATGAGTCTGATGGAGACAGACAAACACTGTATAATTTCACTTATATGTGATATCTAAAGAAACAAAAAAATACAAAAATAAATTCAAGATACAAAGAAAAAATTGATGTTTTTCCAGGGGGGAAGAGGTTGTGGGATGAGTAAAATGGATGCATGATGATAGATGATAACTAGACTTGGGGTGATGATCACTTTGTGGTGTAATGAGATGTTGAATTATCATCTTGTATACCTGAAACTTATACAGTATTATATACCAATTTTACCTCAGTGAAAAAAGCAAACAACAATAAAAGAACAATGGTTATGTCTAAAAGGAATCCAGTAGTAGACCTTACATAGTAAATCTGGGAAAGAAGGATAAAAAAAAGTGATATATATCTGTTAAAATTGGTGTGTAAAACTATCTTGAAAAGTTCTGTTATATTCACTTTTATCTTATAAAATACATAAAAGTAAAAATAGATTAAAAAAGATACACAGAATACAAACTTCTAGTAAACATCAAGTCTTACAATATTAACTATATAATCAAGTTTTTCTAATATTAATTTAGTGAATTTGGGGTATATGTCACAGAACCAAAGAGAATCACATTATTTAACAAGCAGAAGAAAGTCTAGAGGAGGTAAAGCCCAATTTTACCTCTCAAAGAGTGGAGAAACCTCATCCCAGAAACAGGGATTAGAAGTGTCAGGTTGGCCCAAATTGGTGCTCTTTTGATAATTCCACAAACTCCCAATTTCAGAAAATAAAATTGTGAAGTGTAAACACATAGATTATCTTACTCTTGTACTTGAATGATACTTACATTATTTATACCATTGATTAACTAAAATGTAAAAATTAAGGAAAACTTTAAATCTTCACATTTGAAACATTACAAAACACAGTTTTAAAAGATCTTATTTTGAAATTGTTGCGGTTATCTTCTCAAAGGCCATTTGAGTCATCCATTTAATCAATGATTTAAATTTTTTTTTCTTGCTCTACAATAGTAATAACAAGTTCTTCAGGTAAAAAAGAATGAGTTTAGAGTTTCATGGTCTAGAAAAGAAATTATTAATAATCAGTTTTGTATTCTTGATCTTTTTTTAAATTAATGGTATGAGATGAAAAATTAGCAGCTTCATTTTTATATACTGACATTATTTTTGACTGACAGAAAACATATCTCAAAATATGTTAAAAACATCTTAAAATATATAGCTAATAAAGGAAAACTGAGTAACACCAGGTTAATTTCTGATAATGTCCAAGTTTATAAGGTTGTGATGAAACATTTTGGGGACAGTAAATTTGCAAATATTTCCTATTTAAAGTTGAATTATGCATAAGAAAATTATAGAAAAAAATTGTTACTAAATCCAATAAGAAGGGGGTGGTTTATAACTCATTAAAACTTAATAAGGAATTACTGAATAAATTGTGTAAAATGGTGAATATTTATTAACAATATAGTCCACTGTATGTTGCTGTGTCCAGGTGAGAGAATTATGGAAATTAAACTTATGAAAAAACTTGCTTTGAATCATTCAATAGACTGCAATAAAATGCTATTGATATTTTCTTAATGTTTGGGGTGATAAAATTGTTAATTACTTTATTAAAATGCATTAAAAAGTGATACCCTTACCGCAAAAATTTGTTTGAAAATATCATAAGGCAAAGCTCCTACTTTTCTATTTGAGTTAATTGGAGAATGTGAGTATGTATGTATGTGTATATACATACATATATGTATATTTAAGTGCTCTAAAATACATAGTATTTAAGTATACTATATATATATAAAATACATGCTAATATATATAATATCTAAAATTTTGCATTTTAAGATATCATATTTATGGCAGCTTTGTTTCCCTGTTGGTCTTTAGTGTTACAGAAAATAATCTTTAAAAGTAATTTTTAAAGTATCCCATCTTCAGTGAAGCCAGAAAAATATCACTCTTCAAATCACAAACTATGGCTATTGTACAGTACATGTAATAAAAGAACAAATTAAGAGGATGCCAAGGACTTGTTTCCTCTCAGGTCCAATGAGGAGCACAGATTTCGCTGAAGGAATACAGCAAAGCCTCGGGGTTCTGTGGCCAGCCTCCTCTCCTTGGGAGTAGCTCATCAAATGGCTATGTCAGTTCTTCATTTCCAAATGGGAAGTGGGGTGTTTTTAATGATGCCTACTTCCAAATCATGTAATTTTAATCACATTTATTAATGTATCTTACATACATTAATAATTCATTGTAACTTGGGTATACAAATATAGATTTGTTCAAATGCATAAATATGATATCATACATATACCTTTGTTTATCAAAGCTCATGTTTTTTTATTCCTTTTCTTCATATTGCATTTTTTCCATTACATTATTACTCCCACAAATGGTAACCAATTGTTGACTACTACTATCTTTCATTTATCCTTCTATGTTTTATTTATTGGTCACAAAACCAAACATTTATCCATGTATACGTAAGTGAACATGTGATTTACATCATCATCCTTGAAATATATCTTTAATATTTGGTTGAGAAATGAAAATGGAGAACATCTAATTTTTTTACTGTTCATGGTGATATTGAATGATTTCCTTGTGTAGGATCATAGCTGTTGGTCTAATGATTCATCTCAGGCAGTGTTCTCAGTTTTTTCATTGTCCCTACAAGGATTTCTTTTAGACATTTGTCCCTATTATTCCAACCATCATGATATGAAATACTGAAGTGTAAAATTTTGTTGGGTATGCTTGAACTTTGG
This sequence comes from Manis javanica, assembly GCF_040802235.1. Lineage (NCBI taxonomy): Eukaryota > Metazoa > Chordata > Mammalia > Pholidota > Manidae > Manis > Manis javanica. The sequence continues at coordinate 136,713,633 of NC_133157.1, read as the reverse complement.
AGGGTTACAAACCATTTCAACAGCTCAAAATTTCTGAATCCAAAGAGCCTTCAATAATTCTGGACAATTTGTAGCCACTAAATTTTAAATACTGTCTTTTACTCATTTACCATTTGCCTGTGTTTCTGGGACTTCAATTAGACTTGTTTGCTTTACATTTGTTAAAGCTATGCTCTCCCTTGTGTATCTTGTGATTGCTCCACAAATCTTCCACTCCCATCTACTCACCACTGATTCAGATGTCAAGACTGGTGATGGCACTGTTACACAGGTAGATATGAAAAGCTTTACTGATCACATCACAAGACACTCTGGAGAGTACAGTGGCACCCAAGCTGGTCACACCTGGCTTGACTGAAGAGCGGAGCCTGGAGTTTTCTTCTTGTGGTAAGGGCTGGGCTGAAGGCAGGATCCCAAGTACAATCTGCATTATTTGTAATTCTCTTACAGCTCCTGGCCTTTCTAATCATCTGGATGAGTTATGGGGAGGAGTGAGGCTTGATAGGGTTAGTAGTCAAACATCAAAAATAGAGTTAGATTCTTATACCTTGTATTCCATGTATTTTACTCTCTCTCAGTTAAATGCTTTGGTCTATGTTCCAATCCAGTGATTTTCTCTTGTTAGAGTCAAATTTTTGTTACATTGCTTGCAAATTCAGTCTAATTACAGTTTTAAAAATATTCCTTAAAATATTTAATGTTTTCATTAGAAGATGTGTTCAACTTCTGTCACTCACAGCACTTCTGGGCTTGAAAGGTCACATGACACTTTTCTTGGGGCTTCTCCCTTAGGAAAAGGTATGTGGTTGCCCTATTTTTTCCTGTAATTAGTGTGATAGGCTTTCCTAATTCTGTTGTATTTATTAATAATCTTCATTGACTAAATAATAGATTTAAATCTATATTCCCTAGTGTAGACATTAATTATAAAAGTGATATTTTGCTCTCCACCTACTTTATCTTTTTGTATCTCTATGTATTTATGCTCCAGTTAAGAGAAAGGAACTACTTATTGAAACTGCTTTCATCCCACAAATACTGTGTGTGGGCTGGTTAAACTAATGAAAGAAAAATACTGTCAGTTGGAAACATGGAAGGCTAGAAGTTTCAGTTCAACCAGAGCTGATAATAATCTTTTCTCCCGATGCATTGTGAGGAGGTCCTGTATAAATGTATTATTCCAATTTTCTACTTAGAAAAATAACTACACTGAAAAAATAGTTTGTGAATATTTCAAAACAATACATAACACTTAAAGTAAATGTGAATTAAAGGAATATGGGAGAAAAGTGAATTTGCCTTTGAATGCACTTATTAATTTCTCAACTAGGAAAAATATCTATGAAGTCTAAACCCTAGTTGATAGAATTATATCAACAGTACTTTTCTGATTTTGATAATTGTATTGTTTATGTAAAAAACAAAAATTTTTTGTTTTTAAGAAACATTGAAATATTTAAGGTAAAGGGGAAGCAAGTCTGCAACTTATTTTCAGAAAGTTTAGGAAAAAAAAAGATGGAAAGATAAATAAATTATAAATAAAAGATGACAGATAGGTGACAGATGTATACGTGATAAAATGGTAAAGCACACGTAGAAAAAGTTAACATTTTGACCATTTGGGTAAAAGATACATTGAAATTCTTGGTGTTAAATTTGCAACTTTTCTATAAATATGAATTATGTTTAAATAAAAAATTTAACAAGAGTAATGTCAGATGAGCTTCTGATTCTTTTGACCACTCATTTAAAGTTTATTCTGATGCTATATTTACATGAAGCAGGTAATTCATTTTTATTTTTATTTTTATATTATATTACACACAATTATTATACCCCAAGAATCATCTGATTTAGTGCAAAAGCAAAAAATATAAAGAAAACAAAGAAAATACAAATAAAATAAACTAAATGTAAAGTTTTAGTGAATTTTTCCCTTGAGTTAATAGTATTCTAGCTATTTTTAGAAACTCTCACCTGCAAAAACACCCCTATTGCCCTTTAACTGTAGATATTTTATTTGTATATCCATGTAGTAAAAAAAAAAATGTAAATTCCCCCATTGTTGTTTCCATTTTTAAGATAATCAAAATTTATTGTGTGCAACTGTATTTTTGGAAAGTATGTCACTATGCTCTGATTTTTCAAAATATTGTTTTTCAACCCAATTTGTTTCCAATATTACTTTATATAATGATGCAAAATACAATCAGGAATTTAACATAAACAGATATAATTAAATGTATCCTAAGTTGAATGTTATCTATTTATTTTTTTTCTTCTCTGTTTTCATATGCAAAAAAGTCATTAGGACCTCTATAGAAAAAACTGATTCAATTATATAATTTGAAAGGAATTGGCACTTGCAGATTACTGTTTTAATTAAGTTCACATTTCCTGTATTTTAAACAGTGTTAATTTAATAATTAACATATGGTTTGAAATCAAATTCACAATTGATGGCTTTGTAATTATCAGAACCACCATATATCTATCCCTGAGACAGATATACCTCCCTCTGCATATCTTATACTTTTTATAGGTAAAAATAAGTACCATTATAAAGGAAATCTCTAGTAATCATTCTTTTTGAGTTAGAAGTTAGGCTGAAGTTAATATATAAGCCTCCATTATGCATTGTATAATTAAAAATAGTTTTATATAACATAAAAGGAAACGGTAAAGTATCTGACAAATTTGTTCATTAATAACTCACCTTGTTTTAAAGAAGGTATTTGATTATTAGTATTTGATCTTGGTACAGAGTGAGCCTGGGATATAGCTGCATGGATGTCTATTCACATGTTCTTGGTTTTATTCTAAAAGAAATCATAAAGTCCCCTTCCTGAAATCCGACAGAAATAAACAAATTGTAAGGTTCAGATATAAAATGTAGACACTGTATCCGATAAGGCTTCTTGCTGTGGTATTGTTACTGGCACTAAGTAATCTGTCATTCTCCTCAATCATCAATATCCCATCTGCAGCTGACAGTTGCTGTCAGGGAAGGCTAGAAACAGCTGCTTCCTAATTATGAGGAATATGAATAGAGAGATGAGAGTAAGCTGAATGATTTGTGGGGCTGGTAAAAATCTGATTGCTATGATAGAATACAGCAGCAAGTAAAGTTTGATGAAGTATTTTCTATACAGGTTCATGTAGACATGCAGAATGTGTTGTGCATGCTTATTCTAGGGGTATGTTTAGATATACTTGTAAATTTTCAGTAGACATTACCAGGTTATAAAAACTTTATGAATTTTTTAAATTAAAAATGCATGGTCTCTAAGCAAATATTTCAAAAAGTTTCTCTTTCTGAATTGTTCGTTTATTCAATTTAAAAGCAATTGATTGAACATGCTTTATTTCAACAAGGCAATGACCACTTATGGATATCACTGCCTGTAACAAATAAAGAATAATTTTGAGAAGGCATATCCCTCTTATTCTATAATTTACTATTACTTGCTTTTTTACTATCTCTTGAAATACAAATGGGCCCTTCAGAAAGTATGTTTAAGTCTTACATACTAATGGGAATGCAAAATTAAACAAGTAGCACTAATGAAGGAGAATTTGGATATCAAATAAAATTATATACATATGTAATTACATATAAAATAATATATATGAAATTATATAAGTATTTACATATAAAATATATCTATATTAAAAATCTAATTGGAAACCTACTATGCTTAGCAAGTGGTTTTCACACAGTTGCAAGATAATATCTGACTTCAAGTCCTTTTAAAAATCGATAGTAATTAAGACACAGTGATCCTAGCACAAAATTAGAAAAACAGAAGGAAAAAGAATAAAATTCAGAAATATATACATACATGTGTATGAATGATTCTCAACAATGATGCAAAGACAAGTCATTGAGTAAACAGTACTGGTTTTAACCAATGGTGCAGAAAAATATATATACATTTATATGCTATCTATAGCTTAACCTAGATGTAAAAAATTAAGTTAAAATATTTCATAAGCCAAAATGTAACATTTAAAACTACAAAACTTCTGGAATAAACTGCAGGGGAACTTGTGACCTTCAGTTAACAAAATTTATTAGACAAAACAATTAGATAAACACTAAAGTGTGATGTCTAAAAGAGCAAATTGATAAACGACTGCATCCAAATAAGAACCTTTTCTACAAAAAGCACTGTAAAGAGAAAGAAAACAGAGCACAGATTCTGAGAAAACATTTACAAAGCTTATATCTGATAATGGGGTAGCATTCAGAATATATAGACTTGTCAGTGTTCATAATAAAAAAAAATCTAACAACCAAATAAAAAATGGTTAAAAAATTCCAGCAGACAATTTTTACCTCTCATATTTTCCATCCATTCAACAGTAGGTTTTTACCCAATAGAGAATTCACTGAGTATAAAAGGCAAATTTAGAAGGTCACTTTATGATTTGATTTATGTTACATTCTTGAAATGACACAATGTAGATATGGAGAACAAATTAACAATTGGTGGTGGTTAGAGTTAATCAGGGAGAGGTGACTATAAACAGCACAGAAGAGATCATTGAGGCAATTGAAATGTTCTTTAATTTGTCTGCAGTCATGGGCATGCAAAACTCCATATGTGATAAAGTTGAGTGGGATTAAACACACACACACACACACACAGGAAAGCTGAGGATCACTGGATTGTACCAATGTTAGAATACATGTTGCAGTACAGTACAATAGTTATGTAAGATGTTACAATTGGAAGCAACTAAATAAAGCAGGCAGAGGATCCCTATATTATTTCTTACTACTGCATAGTAATCTACAATCTCAGAATAAAAGTTTTAATTATCATAAAATTATATACTTTAAATATGTGTAGTTTTTTTGTATGTTGATATTACGTTAATAAAGCTGAGACCATTTACAGATGTAAATGAGTAAAAAGGGCAAAAATTCATAAAAAATGCATCTGTAACTGTGCATTGACATAGACCAATGCCACTGACATAATATTGAGTAAATGAATCAAACATAAAAGTATATACAACATAATTTCACTCATAATGAAGTTCTGTGTGTAAACAGAGCAGACCGGTGAGAGACAAGGATCAACGTGGATGATTGAGAACATAGGGGAAATTTATGGGATGATGGAATCCCTTCTTACTTGGAGGATTGGTTATGTGGATAATCTTTTTTGGCAAATTTGAATTTCTATAAAGCCACATAATTTTCATGGATAAAAGAGACAGAAAGCCTAGCTTTCAGAACTGGAGAGGGCTTTAGACATAATCTGGCCAATCCCCTTATTTTAATGAAGCAAAAGCAGTAAGTTTCCATCATTATTTATTGGCTGAAGCAAGACAATAATCAAATTATTTGATTGCACGGCAGTATTGTTTCTTTTTAAATTATCTTTTATTTGTTATTTACTTTGTCTTCCACAAGACAGTGCATTTTACATATTTTTCATGAAATCTGCAACACTATAAATAAAATAGTACCATTTCTGGTTAATAAAAAGTCTGAAAGTAAAAAAGTATTTATATTTACTGTTAGCAACATGGCACTACCATTCAGAGAATGCTCTCTGATTTGCTGTCTATATGAGCTTGAACAGGTTTTGTGTTACTTCTCAGTGACTCCTTTCTTTTATTTGCTTTTTAAATTGTTCACATCCATAAAATGAGAAGAAAGCAATATGTACATCATGGGTTGATTCTGAAAATAAAATGAGATAAAACATTTAAATTGTATCATATTATAATCAGTTAAAAAATAATATAGATGAAATGAATGAAACTTACATATTTTGAGTACCTGTATCAATTAAAATTTGTGTAATTCTCTGAATCACATGAACAATGTGAACTATTAAAGCATCTTTCCATTCAAATCAAAAACTAAATAAAATAATTTGGAGTTGTGGAAAGAATATTTTCTTTGGGGAAAAAGTTAAAATTCAGGTATTTGAAAATTTATTCAATTTCTTTAACCTGCTTTCCCACATGTAAATTCAGCCTACTGATGATAAATTCTAGGATAATTAAATTATTAAATGAGAAAATACTGTGAATGCCTAAAACATAGGTTCCTTCTCATTCCTTTAGCTTTCTCAACCAGAAAAAAAGTGAAAGATATGCTTAAATAAATATGACAGTAGCAATGCAAGGGAATAAACCAGTTGCTGGAAAAACAAAGGAAAGCTAAAAGAAATCTCACTTGCATCTTAAAGGATAAAGTGAAGAAGAGACACTATCGCATTCTGCCTTCTTTTTCTCATGTAATTTTTTATGGTTCTTAGAGGTACTGATCTATGCCTGTAATAGCCTAACAAAGACGTGTTCAATAGATCAATGCTGAAAGAATCAGAAAGAAGAAAAATTAAAGTGTATAAAATTGATATAAATTATTAAAGATTAATTTTAGTATCATATGAAAACATTAATTTCAAAGTGATCTCAGTGTTTGTTTAGATACAAACATAACTGGTATTTACTGAGTTTCTCACAACACTGGAAAATGTGCATGTATAGATGAAGATATTGAGGCCCGGAAAATCTTAGCAAATTCTTCCAATTTACACACCTGGTATTTAGAACAAGGGCTAGGATTTTACTTTACTGAAATCAAAAATAGTGGTAAATAACAACAGAGTCAGTAAAATACAGGTGCATGAACAATCTTTATAACATTATTGTTAAATAGGTAGAGATGTAAAGATCAACAAATCCTAAACGGGGTCAGTTTTGCTTATCATCTCATTAGTTGACTGAAGCTTCATTTAATGATTTATTTAGTATTCATGACCTTTTTTTATTTACTTTGATAGCAGTTATTATTTTGCAAACTTTTGCTGAAGGCGACAGCCAATTGTTTTTTTGCTCAAAGCTATAATCCCATAGACATTTATGAATGACTTTAGAATAAGGCAATGACTAAACTATATTGAAAAAAGAAGACTTCTTTCATCATATATAAACTTGCAAATAAGTCAAATAATTTAAAGACTTGTGGAGATGATATATTTGTTTGATTACTTGAAAAATAGCTCCCATCATGTAGTATATTTACTGACAAATTTTCATTTGAATGGGAAGTCAGCCATAAAGCCACAAGACAAGGCCATGTTTATTTATTGCATGTGGTAGTGATGGAATAGCAGGCAAATTTGTAATTTGTATAGTAAGAGTACACTTCTATACATCTTGTATTTACAGATCCCATTGGTTGTGCCTCAGTTCTGACAGGGAGATGACCTATTTTCATATGTGGGAAATGGACTATAGAGCAGCAAATATGGAGATATGTTAGGGAGGCTTGCAACGGAGCTTTCAAAGATGCTTTATAACAAGGTGTTGTATGGAGATAGGACAGTAGACTGGAGCTAGAGCTGCATCGATGTCCTTACAGCCATATGTGAGTAGTGATTGATGAGGTAAAGAGTGACTCTTGGGGATGTTTTTGTTTTTCATAATTGGTAACTAGGTAGATAGGATTGCCAGTGAGATGAGAAAGACTAATTTCAAGAGAAAATACATTTTGTTTTAGGTTTAGAAAGCTGGAGTTGCCTATACTTTTGTTACCAGAGACAGGTCTGTAGTTGCATTGACAGAAAGAATTCAAGAATGAACACAAAAGTGATTGAGCTTTAGGAATGTATTTGGAGAATAAGAATTTAAAGAAAAGCAGGGAAGACCCACAGGGAGTTGCCTCAAGGAAATAATAGGGAGCATATTTATGTAAGGGGAGATGAATATTCACTAAGTGGAGACAGGTCTCAGGGGAACAGGTGGGGTCTTCTGTGAATTCAAGCTTGCTCCACCCTCACATTGGGTGGACGTGGCTTTGGCTATATTTGGTCCTCATTGGAACTATCACAGCAAGGGGAGGCATAATTTTTGCTATTCTAATGAACATATGTTAGGGTCCAGGCTTCCGAGGCTTCTCCAGAGAACAAACTACACAGGCATAGAGATGTAAATTCAAGCAAAGTCTTTATTCAGCCAGCTAGCTGGGGTCCAAGTCAGCCCGACGCAGCGGGTCTCAACAAGGACCCCGAGCACTCAGAGCCAAGGGTTTATATAGCATTTTCAAAGCACTTAACTCACAGTAATTTTCCACAGCTATACATTATTCTTGCAAGACATACATCCTGGGGTTAAGCAAGGGCAGGGTGAGACTACTCCTCAATGGTTAGGGAGGTTCTGCACAATAAGCTTGGTATGTAAGGTTAACTGACCAAGGTTAACTGACCAAGGGTCACAGCTGCCCACCACCCGGTGCTCATGATTAACTTGTTTTTCAAGGCCTTACTCAGGCCCAGGTTTTTTTGTTTTTTTTTCTCTTCTTCCTGAGTCACACCCTCAGAAAATGGTTTCTAGGTTTCTAAGGTGGCTATGCTTATGCTAATTTACTAATCTCACTAATGCTTAGATTCTACATTTCCCCACTTTCCTTTGACCATTCCAATCATGGAATGTTTGTTTCTTCCTGCTGTGTGAGTGAATGATACTGCGGTCTCAGCATTAGCACCTGAACAGCACTCACTCTTTCCCTAACAAAGGCTATTAGCCGGTTTAAGATACAGGGACCTAAAGTGAGAAGCAGTATGAAAATAAGCAAGGGCCCTGCCAGGGTGGATATCAGGGTTGTAAACCATGGGGATTTAGTAAACCAGGATTCAAATAGCCCTTGGCTGGCCTCTCGCTCTCTCTTCCTTTGATCTGGCCTCTCTCTAAGTTTAGACATTGAATCTCTTACTATTCCGGAATGGTCTGCTGTTAAGGTTTAGCTAAGTTTTATTAGTTCTTTTTCCTGACTCTTAATGCTCTCTGCACTCCTTTACACATATAGTTTATTTTTGGGTGAACTTTGGGTCAACTTCTCCTCCCTAATAGACCAGCCAGCCAGCCAGTTTTAGCCAGTCTGTTATCTACAGCCTCACTCCACACATCCCACAAGATCAGCTTACCCAGAATGTATAGAATGTAAACAACCAGCTGAATGTAAACAATGGCTGAAGTCCCCATCCCGCTTCCCTGCTCATCCCCCATCTACCTACTCTAACCCTGACTGGATGTTGTCTTCTCAACACCCAAATCCCTTGTTTTCATAAGGCCCCTAACTGCTGGTCAGGCCCCTTCCTCTCTGAAACAGCTCATCTTGGTCCAAGAGGCTATCTTACTTCTGGCTCTAAGATGTAGTCCAGGCCTACGCTAATCAGAAAATCCCATTTTATGCTATAATTTATTATTTCAGTGTTGGATATATGACCGACTTTTGGCCAAGGAGCCTGGAGAAAGCTTTTAACAAAGGTTTATATGGAGTGAAACTTCCTTGTTTTTCTGGAAAAGCTCCCAAAAGCAACTCCACATCTCTCTGGATGAAGGAAAACATCACAGTTACTTCGTTAAATTTTGTCAAAAGAAGAGACTGTTTGCACCAGATCTTTACAATTGCATGACTTATTAGCAAAGCTAAAGGGTAGTCCAAATGTTTCTCATTCAAAGTGTTTGAAAATGGTATCAGCAGGTAAGTGTCTCTGAAGGAATCTCCTTCTCAGGAATGTAAAGCACAGCTACTGGCAGGTTGGGATCCTGTCTGAGAGTTATTGCAATAGGGCAAGATAAAGTCAAGTTGCAGAGACCTGAGCACCTTTCAATTGCTGTGTAAGAGAATAAACTCAAATTTTTCCCCTTAAGAGATAAAGTAAGAAGCCAAGGTAATTACTAGCATTCATCTTGTGCCCATAAGAGGAAGCCAGTCTGAAAGGCAGATGGAAAAAAACTGGGCCACTTTGTCTCTGCTGAACTGCTGAATCAAACCAACCCTGAAGCTTCTCCTAACTCTTGATTTGTAGTTCTTTAGTTTAAGCCATCTGGAGTTAAGTTTTCTGCAATTTGAAAGAAAAAGAAAGCCTAACTGAAGCAATATACATAAGATATCATGCAGACTGACTTAGATCCACTCAAAGCAGAGGTACATAATGGGGTAGTTATCTACCATGAAATTGAGGAATATTCTAGAAAATACTTGACCAGTACTCCTCAAAACTGTCAGGGTCATCAAATACAAGGAAAATCAGAAACTATCCAAGCCAAGAGGACCCTAAAGAGACAAAGACATGAAAAAAAATATAATGTGGTGCCCTACATGGGATCCTTGGACAGAAAAGGAATGTTAGGTAAAAACTAAGAAAACCTGAACAAAAAAGAGGATTTTAGTTAGTAATGATGAAACAATAATTACTGATTAATCTTAACATACTTGCATACTAATATAAGCTATAGTGAGTATAGGATATGTAGGACCTCTGTACTATCTATGCAGTTTTTTCTGTCAATCAAAAGTTTTCTAAAATAAAAGCTTATCTAGAAAGTCATCTGTTGGGACTATAGATTAGTTATTAAGGATTGTACATATATATATACACATACACACATATATATAAAATAAGTTTTATATGTAAATTATATATATACATGTAAAACCCACCTTGGATCATACTTCAAACATCATTTTAACTTTTTAGAAGGTTAACTACAAATCCAAACAACAGTAATCAATGAACGCCCTTACCTTAAACCATAAATAAGTTAGAATAGATAAAATTTTATAAATTACAGGATGGGTGATCCTTAAAGATGGCAATATGGGAGACTCCTGAGCTTCCTTCCTCCCACAGACACACCAGTGAACAGGTATACACAGAGCGGTTTCCTCTGAAAGAAATCCAGAAACTAGCTGAAACACTCCTGCACATTGGGTGGATGAGAAAATACCCACATCAAAATGGTAAGAAAGGCTGAGACACACTCACTGTAAATCCCACCCTGGCACAATGCTATACAATTGGGAGAAATCCATCAACCCCTAGCTTCTTCCTGAGGAGCAAAGCATTTGGACCCTATATCTGGTGCCCCAGTACTTAAGACTCTAACCCAAGGGATGGGCCTCAAAAACACATCTATGGAAGCCAGTGATGTTTCTGTCCACAAGGCCCATGAGACTGTAACAAAGCAGGCATTAACCGGCGCTGCATCATTCACCATGGCTGTCATCCCAGGACTCAGCACAAAGGAAGCAGCCAAAACTCTCATTCCCCAGTCTCGCCCAGAAAGGGGTCTCGTTGCAAACTTGAGAAGCTGCTGCTGGAAGATCAGGCTTCCAATTCAGCATACATTTAGGGGTTGAATATGATCCTCTGTAGGGTAGCTGTGGACATATCCACCACACTTTCCCTTGTGTCACCAATACTTCTATGAAAGGAGCTTGTACACATATCCTCAGCTTTTATGGCTGCCACCCAATAAATGGGTCCACAGATTGCATGGTTCTGATAGCCAGTGGCTCTCCCATTCAAGAGTCCAGCAGGACTAGAACAAGGAAACAGTTATCTGGTTATTTCCCCAACACTCTGCACAAAGCAGGCTGGCAGAAACACCATTTCCCAGTCTTTCCCTGAAAGTCTATTTACATACTTAAAAAGCTACTACCTGAGGCTCAGGCTCTAATTTACCGTGCATCTAAGAATTGCCTGAGATGCTGCCCAGAGATCAGGGAAGCCTGTAGGCCCCACTCTGCCCTCTCCCCCCTCTCCCCTAGCTCTCTCTAAGTTATGATCATGTCATGGAGTTTGTACACATTTCTGGTACCCCAGCTTTTGCAGCTGATGTTTAAGTGATAGGCCCCCAGAACACCTGGGTCTGATAGCCAATGCATTAGCATTTAGAAGTCCTATAGGACAGCAACAAACAAAGAACATCTGAATGGGTTCAGGAGCACTCCTCCATCCCCTGTGGCTTTACAAAAGGGTCCAGCACAGAGGGAACAGGCAAAAAGCCCATCTCCAAGTTTCTGCCAGAAAGGTACTTTATTATATGCTCCCCCAGCTGTAGTCTGAGGGTCTGGCTTCCAACTGGCTTGAATCTAAGTGCTGATGGAGATCCTCCCCTTTGGGATTCTAGGTCTTGGCATACCCACAAATTCTGAGGGCCACTAAGAACAAAAATCGGCTTGGATAGTCAAGAGGGTTTGAAGGACAAACAAGAACCTGGGCCAGGGTGATCAATGAAGTACATCTCCTCCATGAGACAACTTTGTCAATACTCAGACATGTGGCTGTTTTATCTAATGCACAGAGACCAACACAGAGTGTCAAGGAAAATGAAGACACAGAGGAATACATTCTACAAAAGAACATGATAAAACTCCTGAAACATATATGAATAAAATAGAGATGAGCAATTTACCTAATACAGAGTTCAAAGAGGTCAGGAAAACAACACATGAACAAATGAAAATTTCAACAAATATATTGAAAATATAAAACAGATCACCAAGCACAAGAATATAATAACTGATCTTAAACTTCAATAGAGGAGTTCAACATCAACTAGATGAAACAAAAGAAGGTATCAGTGAACTGAAGATAGGACAGGGGAATTAACCACGAAGGAACAAAAATAAAAGAAAATGAATAAAGAATGAATTCAGAGAAAAGACTTAAGATAGCTCAAGGGACTTAGTGAAGATTTTTGCAATGACAACAAAGGATTTAGAATATTACATAAATTTATCTGATAAAGCAGAAGCAGGGTTTGAGAAGTTGACTCTAAATTTGAAAGAAGTTCTATTTTGAATACAATCAAACAGCATCAAACAGCATACAATCAAACAGATTGAATGCTATCAAACAGCATCACATGCTATAAAGAAATTATGAAAGGAAGAGTCAATCAATGTGGCAAACTTCATGGTTATTTAATTTTAAAACATTTTCACAGCCACCCAACCCTTCACCAACCACTAACTACCCTGATCAGTCAGCAGCCATCAACACTGAGGAAAGACCCTCCACCACAAAAAGATTACAACTTGCTTAAGCTTAGGACATGGTTAGCATTTTTTAGCAATAAAATATTTCTTTTTAAAGTATGCACAATATTTTTTTAGACATTATGCTATTGCACACTTAATAGGCTATAGTGTACTAACTTTTATTTGAACTGAGAAAACAAAAAAGTAGTTCAACTCACTCACTTGTGATATTTGCTTTATTGTCGGGGTATGAAATTAAACCCTCATATCTCCAATGTATGCCTGTATAAAAGCTATGAAGGAAAATAAAAATTGTTATAGGCTTTCTATTTGCTTATTCATTCAATTTTTATTCATCTTCTAACTGCAAGTTTGTATCCTTTGTCCGACATTTCCAAATTCTCCCACTACCTAGCCCTTAGTAGACACCATTGCATTCTGATTCAGTGTTTGGCTTTTTTATATTCCACATATAGAAGAGATCATACAGTTTGCCTTTTTCTGACTTAGATCACATAGCATAATGTCATCATGGGTCACCCATGTTGTTGCAAATGGCAGAATTTCCTATTTTCTCATAGCTGAATAATATCCCAGTGTATAAATATATCACAAGCATCCATTTTATTTTTCTGCTGTAGGACAGGTGAAATTTGAATAGACTTAATTTAGTGAAGAGAAGGTAAAAACTCTGAAAAGAAGTAACATTTTCCAGGTATACTTAACTGAATGATTTCATTGAAATGGCACTGTAGATTTGTGAAGTCATGTGAGGTCAGTTTGATTTGTAAATTGAACAGAGATAATAATGAACCTTAAATGTAGTCTCATAATTTTAATGATATCATGAAAACAATGATGTGGGTAAAATTGCAATATTTCCAGAATCTCTTGCCTGGCAGTGCATCTCCATATGACTAGGTGTTTCCAAAGGATGGAGAAAAGTAGGCCATCTCCATGTCAACAGGTAATTACAAGGGGGAGCAAGGGCATATCTGGACCTGAAAGGTTGGGTGGGGTCACTTCTTTTGCAGCTGGGTCACGGAGACGGGAGAGCAGAAGTGGGTGACTGCTTGTAGGCAATAAGTGGGTTTCTCCCATTTTATTTCTCCCTTTGACTGATTTCAGTTTAAAAGTGTTTTGCTCGAGGCTGGGAAAATATTTTCCTCCTGGAGTTACACCTGGTGGTAGTCAACAGAACACTGAACCTGGAATCTGTCTTCATGGGTGCAACCCTTAGGCAGGCTGCCCCTAGAGACGGTGGAGAGATACCCGGAACCACCACTGTGAATGGTGGGGAGGCCCCAGTGGCTGCAGCAATGGTGGAGGGTGTGACTTCACCTGGAAGCCCCCTATGTTTGAGGCTTCCAAATGAGGAGCCCCTAGTGGGGAATTGGTCTAGGGTAAAGCACCTCCAACAGGGGTGGGACCCTCTGCAGAATTGGGGAAGGGTGGAAAAAACAGAAGCTGTGGAATTAGCCCTCTGTGAAATAAAGGACTGATTAGAGGCCCTGAGTGGCCACGTAGCAGCCAGGATTGTGTGATGTCTTTTCCTTGAGATAGTGGTAAGTGTTATCAAGGAGAGAGACACACTTTGGAGTCACTTGGAGGAGCTAGGTGATGACCTATGGGATGCCCTTAAGGAAGAGAGACAGGTACTGAGAAGATGGGTTGCACTCCTAGAAGATAAGTTAGCAGCGAGGCAGGAGGCAGCCAGGGAATCCACATTGCAGGAGGCTGTGGGGGAGGCATAATAAAGAGCAGTGCCTTCAGCCCTGGACATGGTAGAGACAATGTGGTGGGGTGAGGTGGAGGGTGGAGAGAAGATGAGGGTGGTGCCGAGGGCCAATCTGTTGCTGAGGCCACCACCAGCGGTACCAGCCTCTCCCGTATTAAAGGCCCAGCTGGTTGTAATTAAGAAAATAAAAATGCAACAACCACAGGCTCCTCACGGGGGGAACAGCCCCCTCCCCAGGTTGTGGAATACTCCATGCTCCGTCCCTATACTCAGGATGAGCTGGTGGACATGAGTGTCCGATTTTGGAAGAAGCCATCAGAACTTCTGCCTACATGGCTTTTGTATCTCTGGGATATGGGGGTGGAAAACATTGTTATGTTGGGTTATGAAATGGGTAGACTGGCTTCCCTGATGACACACCCTTCCCTCTGGCAGTTGTTGTAAAGTGCCTGTCACACCTCAGGGAATTAGGCACTTCTGGATTGGCTGACATGAGCCATCAGGACAGTTTGGCCTAATCAGGGTGACTTACCATACTTAACCACTAGCTGGAAAATGTATGCAGAGCTCCAGGAGGTATTACAGGAGCTGGGCATGAAAAATATCATCTATAATATGAATGCCTAGGATCCCGATGAGAAGTTGTTCACTGTAGGAATGAGAAATCTGGTGCTGCATACAGCTCCCACATCTCTCTTTGGGTCCCTAGTGACTGTTCTTGCCCTGCTCATAGAACAACCCATAAGTTCCATAAGTGAGGCGCCTCATACTTTAGCAGATCTGGGGGAGGTTGAAACAATAAGGGCACAGAAGGAAGTACGGGCTGTGACTGAAAGGAGTCATGCAAAGGGCCCCGTGGAGATCTCGAGGACCCAGATTTGGGTTGATTTCATAAAGGCTAGGGTAGTGAAAGAAAAACTTGATGGGCAACCCAGTAGGATCTTGTTAGAATTGTGGCACCAATTAAAGCCAGAGCAGCAGTTCTAGACACTGAGGTCCAAAACAGGGAAACCTGAGGCAAAGCCCCAGATCTGGTCTATGTCCCTGCAAGACTTCCTGGGGGACAGTACTCAGGATTTGCTCTCACCCCCCCCCAGGTCAAGGCCCCCACCTTGGGGGACATGGTGAGCACTGGAGGCCACATGTAGAATTAGCAATTCATTGGTCCCCTGTGAATGTACAACATATCATGGAGCTGGCGGACACAGGATCTGAATGTTCTCTGACTTATGGCAACCCTGAGCATTATCCTGGAACACCTGCTATGATAGATGGCTATAGGGATAAGGCAATTAGAGTGAAGAAAGCCCAAATCCCATTGGTGATAGGGTGTTTACCCCCAAAAGAGTACACTCTGTACAGTTCTCTCATCCCTGAATATATTTTGTGGGGTAGATATCCTGCAGTGCCTGTGGTTACAGACCACTGCAGGTGAGTTAAGCCTAAGGGTAAATGTAGTAAAGGCAATTCTGAGGGGACATGCTAAGCACCTACCTGTAGCTTTTCTTATATGTTGGTGTTGACAAATACTAAGCAGTACAAATTGCCTGGGAGTCACAAGGAAATTGTAGAAACTCTATAGGAGTTGGAGAAAGTGGGCATCATAAAGCCCACTCATAGTCCTTTTAATTCCTTGGTGTGGCCAGTGAAAAAGTCAGACAGCTCCTGGAATACGACCATGGACTACAGGGAACTGAATAAAGTCACAACCCCTTTGCATGCTGCTGTCCCCTCTATAGCAGCCATTCTGGACACTCTCAGCCATGAACTAGGAACATATCATTATATTGTGGACTTACTAATACTTTCTTCTCTACTGACATAGTACAGGAAAGTCAGGAACAGTTGGCCTTCACATGAGAAGGCTGGCAGTGGACATTCACTATCCTTTGACAGGATACCTCCACAGTCCCACCATTTGTCATGGACTTGTAGCCCAGGACTTGCCCACATGTAAGAAACCACAAACAGTGTGGTTCTATAATTACATTGATGATATTATGCTCATGCCTGATTCTCTTGCAGATTTAGAAGGGACAGTTCCTAGACTAATGCAACATCTATAGGAGAAAGGATGGGTGGTGAACAGCACCAATGTTCAGGGACCTGGTTTGTCTGTAAAGTTCTTTGGGGTTGTCTGATCAGGTAAAACTAAATTTATCACAGAAGCACTCATAGATAGGGTCCATGCTTTCCCTACCCCTACCACTGTGGCAATATTACAAGAGTTTTGGGGTCTTTTGGACTACTGGAGAGTGTTTATCCCACACTTGGAACAAATTCTGAAGCCCTTATACTGGTTGGTATGAAAGGGCATCCAGTGGGTCTAGTATGAAACATTCAGCTGCTTTTACCACCGAAAGGTGAGCAGTTAAGGCCGTACAGGCCTTAAGTGTTATGGACTCATCAAGGCCCTATTAGCTAGATGTTCATGTAACTGAAGATGGTTATGGATGGGTGGCCTTTGGCATCGGCTTGAAAAGACATGCCAAGCTATTGGATTCTGGTCACAACTATGGAAAAGAGCAGAGGTCCAGTACACCTTGACAGAGAAGCAACTGGCTGCCATATACCATGCCTTGCTGGCTATCAAGTCCATGACTGGAACAGCTCCAACCAAGGTAATAACCACCTATCCCATCACGGGGTTGGTGCAAGACTAGACCCAAAGGCCATGGAGTGGCATGGCACAGATGTCTACACTGGCCAAATGGGGCATATTCAGCAGCAGAGCACCCTCTCTACTAGCTCCTTAATTGGAGAACTCCAATGCTTATTGGGATAGTGACGCATACCAGTGGAAAGCAGGGAGAACTTGCTTTTGAGCCATTGGTAGCCAAGAATCCTTATCAAGAGGGAAAAGCCCCTATATCTGAAGATGCTTGGTATATAAATGGCTCCAGTCATTGACAGCCCCTGAAGTGCAGGGCTGTAGCTTTCTACCCTATAGGACTGAGACAATATGTATGGAGGATGGAGAGGGGAAGAGCAGCCAATGGGCTGAGTTGCAGGCAGTCTGACTCGTGATCACCCAGGAGCCTTCCCCCATAGTTGTCTGCATTGACAGCTGGGCCATCTATTGGGGCTTGACCCTGTGGTTACTGACATGGTACCATGCCAACTGGGTGGTTGGTCACTGGCCCCTTTGGGGGCAAGAGTTGTGAGGAGAGCTATGGGCCTCTGTTCAGACTAACACAGTTTCTGTATATCATGTGACTGGCCATTTTCCTTTGGCATCCCCAGAGAACGATGAAGCAGACACACTGGTCCAGGTGTATTGACTAGAAGGAAAATATGCCTTTGATGTAGCCCAATTGTCACATCAGCATTTGTTGCATGTGGGGCAAAAGACAATGTGGGCTGTATCCTGTTGGTGGGGCTTGCCACTGACCTTTGAAGAAGTCAGCAGAGCCCAGAAGGAATGCCTTGGGTGCTCTAAGCTGGAGTTACACTGAGTCTCACAGCAACATGAGACAATAGTAAGGGAGCCAATACCCCTTGTCAGGTGGCAAATAGACTTTATTGGGCCTCTGCCCATATCAGAAGGCTATCGGTATGCCATGACTTGTGTGGATGTGGCTAATGGACTATTGATTGCTTTTACTGCACATCGTGCAAATCAACACACCACCAAAAGGGGCCTAGAGCATCTCTTTGCAGCCTATGGCTGGCCTGAGGTGACTGAGAGTGATCAAGGCACCCACTTTACTGGACAGGTGTTACAAGAATGGGTGCAGCAATTGGGAGTAAAGGTGGAAGTTTCATGTACTATATAACTCTATCAGGGCAGGCACGACAGAGAGGTACAATGTTTTGTTGAAATCTTGCCTGAAGTCAGACATCAATAGTCTACAGGGATGTTCAGTTCGCTTATGGACAGTGCTACAGTTAGAATGATAAACCTCAAAAAGGAGCCCAGCCTTAGTGCCTCTCCACATCAATAAGTATTTCCAAGGGTTGGAGAGAAGTAGGCCATCTCTGTATCAATAGGTAATTACAAGGGGGAGTAAGGGCATATCTGGACCAGAGATGTTAGCATCTTGCTGCCAAGTTGCAAGACACATGGGCAAGCAGAAGTGGACAGCTGCTTGTAAGCAATAAATGAGTTTCTCCTACCTTATTTCTCCCTTTGACTGATTTCAGCTGCAAAGGTATTTTGACCTGCGCTGCGAAAATATTTTTCCTCAAGAGTTATGAATGGGAAATCACAGAAAATATTGTGAAGGAGGAAACTTAGACCCCAATTCAGCAAGTCAAAATAATTGTTTCTCCAATGTGATAATTTCTGTCTTAAGTGCTGTGCTGAATGCAAAAATGAGCAAGAAACAGTTCCTGAATGAGATTGTTAAGATAACTTAAAGCTGAAGAAGTCTATAATAATATTTCTTTCATTGAAAAAATATTCTGTATGCAAATGTTGGATTGATTAAACAGGAAAAGAATAGTAGAATTGACAACTATAAATGTACACAAATGAGGAGATAAACATGGTTGGCATTTTATTTCTGCACAATAGAAATAAAGGATGCTTTGAAAGAAGACATTTTAATTTTGCACACAATTAATTTATCATTTAAAATGGATGGGTTGAGCATTAGTTTCTTCCCATATACATTTCTCTTATTTTCCTCCTTCTATAATGACTACCTGAAAGATGGACATCAAATATTAAATATAATATACCTTACATTGCCTAACACAGTATCTTGTAAAGCACGGCTTGATTAATTTATAAAAATATTATGGTGTTTTGAATGGGTCAGGTTTTGACAAATACAGACTGACAGAAAGAGTGATTGTTATAGAAGAAATCTTTAAAGAATTGTCTATTTGGCTATATTTCAGAAAGTTTTCATGTATTGAAAAGGCTAACTATAAAGATAAAGGATTATATGAACTTTTCATATTTAATATATAATTTTGATACATTAAAATCTGATTACATAACGAATAGGAGAATTAACCTCTTCTGTGATTATTGGTAATCTTGTTTGATGAGTTATATTTGAAAGAAAGACCAAATTCCTTCCAGATGGCATCCTTAAAACGGTTAGAATTGAAATGCTAAGTGGCAATAAAAAGTCATCTAATATCTTTAAATATATACACAAATTAAAATAGTATCAGGTAGTTTCTTGTTAATCAGGCTAGGACAGAGAAATGTCCTACTAAATGTCCTATGAAACTCACACCACATTTCAGCAGTACCTACACATGGGTCAAACTCTTGTGGTTTCAGGTCTTCAGATACTATTTCTTGCCTGGAGGTTGAGCTGTCCCTTGGGGCTTACAGCCTCACTAGCCTCCTGAAAGCATTGTCTCTATCACACATCTCTGGGTTTGTGGATAGAAGAAAATGCAAGGGAAATGGTTTAAGAAGTGCTGACAAGGGCCCAGTGTGAGGTTTACATACAAACAGACACAAGGAATGAGGGCTAAAGACAAAGATTGTTGATCTCTTTGATCAAATGAGTATTTGTCAAATCTCCTACATCACTGTGTTTATAAATGAAGCCTCCAATTAATTATGTACAGATACATGCACATAGTGCTGATAAAAATTTATATTGCTCTAACTTCAGTTTTTGAAAGACAGCTATTTCACTTTCCTAATAAGTGTCTTAAGAGTAATAACCCATGGGGGCAATTACCCCCATCTTTAACTAGAGCTACATTTCTTTTCAAACAGGTTGTCTTTAAAAGGAATAAAATTCTCTAGAGTGAATGTGCAAAACCAAAAAACAAATAAATGTGGCTTTTACAAAGTGGATAATAGCCTTGAGGATAAAATAAAATAAGCTTTCAGCTACCAAAACATTCAGCTAGTTTCCAAATTTTACCAAGGATATCAGGACAAACTCTTTGTCTTACTTTGAAGTTGTTCTAGTATTTTAAATGTATGCATAGCAGACAGAATTATGGACTTAAGAATTTCCTGGAAGTGTATAGTGAACAGTTCTATTTATGTTAGTATCTTTACAAGTAAGGAAATTAATTGCCCTTGACAGAATTTACACTTCTAATGGTAGCTGTTTAAAGTAATACTCTATTTCTCTATATACATCTTCTATTAAAATTAAAGAGATTACAATTATGAAGACCAAATTCTTAATTATTTTCATGTCAGTGCTCCCACAACTACCCTTAAATCCTCATCTATTATTCTAGACTCCTGTAATTATTATTTAATGGTGCTTAAAGCAAAGCTCCAGAATCAAATAACTGGATTCAAATATTTGCTCTGCAACATACAAACTTAAGACTAATGGGCTTCAAGAAGTCACTTAACTTCTTTGTGCTTTAATTTCTTCATATTTAAGATTTAATAAGAACACTAATGATTTTATGTAGTATTAAATAAATAATACAACTGATACCTCCCAAAAATAATATGGCTCTCATTATTCAGTGGAAGCTCACACATTTTTTAATTACCATGGAGTCATTAAAGAAATGTACATCATATATCTTTTTTTATACTCTGAAGAATGGATGTTCATTGCATTTATGATACAATTTGAACAATCCTTAGAGCGTTAAAAGCTGCCAAAATTATACCAGGACATTCTCTTACAAGGACGAAGATGTACTAGAAATGCATGACATCTCATAATTCTTTTATATTGTGCCTTCATGTAAATAAATCATCATTGGAACTTGAGTGTGAATCAGTTTTATCAAATCTCTTTTTTCTGTTGTGATAAATGTGGTCACGTGTTTCAAGTGGCTAATGTGAGAAGAGGAGGTAAAAAGCAAAAGAAAGAAGGTGGAAATCAATCTACAGAGATTCTCAGACTTTTCCTGGAGTTCTAAAAGCATCCTGAAGCCCGAGAGAATGTCTGAGGACCTTGAGAATACAGACCAATGCATCTGGCCATAAGTGCAAATGTCTGTTAAGCACCCCTCTGCTATGTCTCTAAAATGATGCAAATCTGCTTTTTTGGTACATGTTTATTTTAATAAAAGATAACTTTTAACTGTATGGCAATTCATTCTTCAACATGTTTTCCAGAGTCAGAAACCACTATTCATACTATAGAAACTACTCAAAATACTGATATGGGGAAAGAAAGATCCTGTATGGGACCACTTTTCCCAACAACTTGAAGAGGGACAGTGACATCACAGCAACATAAATGCACGATTCTGGAAGAATGAGAAAGTCCCAGATGGCCAGCCCACATGTCCACAGCCACAGCAATTTGGTACTAGGCAAATTATTTCAGTTCATCAGATTCCATGAAACGGTCCTAAAAACACAGTACAGAATGTAATGGTGTTTCTAGTGCTTCCTTGATGAAGTCCAGCTCTGAAAAGGTCAGTGGTCAGAAAGAAGAGGGTCTCTTCTATACAAGAGGTTTCCTAAAGTTGTCTGCATGATTATCTCAGCTTGGCAGTTGTTAACCTTGCACTGCTGGCTGCTGTGTATATGGGAATGTAAAATATTATACCGATAAAATATTTTTTCTTTTGGAAAAAAAGAATCAAACACATGCTTATAATTTTATTAGCTATTTAAATGTGTTGTTTAAAATGAGAGGTTATTTCCCTAAAGACTCCACCCCAAAACTACTAGAACTGATATTGGAATACAGCAAAGTTGCAGGATACAAAATTAACACACAGAAATCTGTAGCTTTCCTATACACTAACAATGAACCAACAGAAAGAGAAATTAGGAAAACAATTCCATTCACAATTGCATCAAAAAGAATAAAATGCCTAGGAATAAATCTAACCAAAGAAATGAATGACCTATACTCTGAAAACTACAAGTCACTCTTAAGAGAAATTAAAGGGGACACTAAAAAATGGAAACTCATCCCATGCTCGTGGCTAGGAAGAATCAATATCGTCAAAATGACCATCCTGCCCAAAGCAATATACAGATTTGATGCAATCCCTATCAAATTACCAGCAACATTCTTCAATGAACTGGAACAAATAATTGAAAAATTCATATGGAAACATCAAAGACCCCAAATAGCCAAAGCAATCCTGAGAAAGAAGAATAAAGTAGGGGGGATCTCACTCCCCAACTTCAAACTCTACTATAAAGCCATAGTAATCAAGACAATTTGGTACTGGCACAAGAACAGAGCCACAGACCAGTGGAACAGACTAGAGACTCCAGACATTAACCCAAACATATATGGTCAATTAATATTTGATAAAGGGGCCACAGACATACAATGGTGAAATGACAGTCTCTTCAACAGACAGTGCTGGCAAAGTGGACAGCTACATGTAGGAGAATGAAACTGGACCATTGTCTAACCCCATATACAAAAGCAAATTCAAAATGGATCAAAGACCTGAATGTAAGTCATGAAACCATTAAACTCTTAGAAAAAAACATAGGCAAAAACCTCTTAGACATAAACATGAGTGACCTCTTCTTGAGCATATCTCCCCAGGCAAGGAAAACAACAGCAAAAATGAACAAGTGGGACTATATTAAACTGAAAAGCTTCTGTACAGCAAAAGACACCATCAATAGAACAAAAAGGAACCCTACAGTATGGGAGAATATATTTGAAAATGACAGATCCGATAAAGGCTTGACATCCAGAATATACAAAGAGCTCCCACACCTCAACAAACAAAAATCAAATAATCCAATTAAAAAATGGTCAGAGGAACTGAACAGACAGTTCTCCAAAAAAGAAATACAGATGGCCAAAAGACACATCAAAAGATGCTCCACATCGCTAATTATCAGAGAAATGCAAATTAAAACTACAATGAGGTATCACCTCACACCAGTAAGGATAGCTGCCATCCAAAAGACAAACAACAACAAATGTTGGTGAGGCTGTGGAGAAAGGGGAACCCTCCTACACTACTGGTGGGAATGGAAATTAGTGCAACCATTGTGGAAAGCAGTATGGATGTTCATCAAAATGCTCAAAACAGACCTACCATTTGACCCAGGAATTCCACTCCTAGGAATTTACCCTAAGAATGCAGCAATCAAATTTGAGAAAGACAGATGCACCCCTATGTTTATCGCAGCACTATTTACAATAGCCAAGAATTGGAAGCAACCTAAATGTCCATCGGTAGATGAATGGATAAAGAAGATGTGGTACATATACACAATGGAATACTACTCAGTCATAAGAAGAGGGCAAATCCTACCATTTGCAGCAACATGGATGGAGCTGGAGGGTATTATGCTCAGTGAAATAAGCCAAGCGGAGAAAGAGAAATACCAAATGATTTCACTCATCTGGGGAGTATAAGAACAAAGGAAAAACTGAAGGAACAAAACAGCAGCAGACTCACAGAACCCAAGAATGGACTAAGAGGTACCAAAGGGAAAGGGACTGGAGAGGATGGGTGGGTAAGGAGGGATAAGGGAGGGAAAAGAAGAGGGGCATTAAGATTAGCATGCATAGGAGGGGTGGGAGAAAGGGGAGGGCTGTACAAAACAGAGAAGACAAGTAGTGATTCTACAACATTTTGCTATGCTGATGGACAGTGACTGTAAAGGGGTTTATAGGGGGGACCTGGTATAGGGGAGAGCCTAGTAAACATAATATTCTTCATGTAAGTATAGATTAAATATAAGAAAAAAAGAAGAATGAAAGAGAAGGGGGATTACTCCCTGTTAGGATAAAACTAACTGTAAATCAACAATTAATGCATGCTTTAAACATCCTTAATTTTGATCACTTAAAGGGTGTCAGATGATCAGCTATGGAGGTACACTTTTCTGATAATATTCATTTCTCTTAAAAAAAAAAGCAGTTCCTGTGTGGTGACCTCCTATGAGCTCTACACAAGGGTATAAAGGGCATATCAAAGTGTGGGCAAAGGGTCTCTTTGTGTTTACACAGAGGATCAAAGCCTAATTTGGCTATCCAGAAAATGAACTAAGATACGATATGAAGAAGAACTTCCAACATCAGCACTCTCTGGAAGAGTCATACCAGAAGATGATCATCAAAAAACCTCAACAAAGATCCAGGCAACGCTGCAGTTGTAGCTGCATTCATCCCACCAGTTCCTGGACTTGCCATTGGAATGAGGAAGGAGATATCTAAGCTGGCCTGTGCATACAGTAAAACAAAAAATTTGACTGGATCTATACTGTTGGAACTCAACCAAGAATTAGAAGAAGTGCAAGTTGTAGTACTCCAAAATCTTACAACTACAGACTATCTACTGTTAAAAGAACATATGGGATGTGAACAGTCTCCAGGAATGGGTTGTTTTAATTTGTCTGATTTCTCTCAGACTGTTCAAGTACAGTTGGACAATATCCATTATATCATAGACAAATTTTCACAAATGCCTAGGGTGCCTAACTGGTTTTCTTGGCTTCACTGGAGATGGCTGTTAATTATAGATCTGCTTTGGTTATGTAACTCTATTCCTATAATGTTAATGTTTGTGCACAATTTAATTAGTAGTTTAAAACCTATACATGCTTAAGTCACTCTACAAGAAGGTATGTCAAAGAAATAATCAATCTTCCCATGTTTTCTTCCATCTGCGACTTCTATAGCTTTTCTTCTTCCTTCCTAATTACAACCCTTAAATAGAATTCATGCCTCATATCGAATTCACCGAGTATCATAACTCCTCCAAGTGGTAAAGATACCTCAAGACAAATGCTGGGCATAGAAGCCACAGGGCATAAATCTGCAAAAAAGTAAAAAAGCTAACCTTTTCAAACAATATGGCTTCTCTCTCACTTACCAACTTTACATTTCCCTGTATGACCCCGGAAGATGACTGGTTAGGCAATGACGGGTAAGATTCCTTAAGGGAGGAACAACCTAAGACAGGCACAGTTGCAGGGGTGGTCATCAGGTGAGAAATTGGGGATCAACAGAGGTGAGGCTTAGGACATCACCCCCACTGTTTTGAGAGAAATCTTCTGCATCCATGGATGTTTTATTGCCCTTGTCTAGCTTGGATTAACACGTAGTCTACAGGCACACACCTGATCATCTACATTTGCTCTCTTACAACACTAAATTATGTTTTCTACCTTTATCTTGCATCTACCTACCACTTCAGCATTTTATTAAAAAGTAATAATAATAATAATAATAAAGGGAGAAATGTGGGATTCACATATAAATCAAGTATAAAAATCAAACGAATATTCATATTTGACCTGATTGTTTATAGTTCATAATGAGTGATCAAAACCAAAAGTTTTTGTGATGACTGCCCTTGTACTGTTCACCATGTAAGAACTTATTCACTATGTAAGAATTTTTTCATCATGTAAGAATTTGTTCGTTATGCTTCAGAAGATTGGAGACTGACAAAAATTAGGCTTGGGGTGGATTAATGATTATGCATTGAGCATTGACTCCCCTATACAGAATTTTATTGTTCTTAACAACCTTTTGATCAATAAATATGAGATGCCCTCTCAAAAAAAAAAATGAGAGGTTATTTGTATACATAAAAATATGTGACCCAAGTAATGATTTGATTTAATCTGTTTTCCTAGTAAATGTAGTTGAGCTAACCCTAAATGTAGCCCTGCTCCTCTCTCTGGCTCTTGTGGTAAATAAGCTAATTGCATTTATCTGCAATCTTCTAATGTAACTGTGTTGATGGAGGTGATACCATCAGAAATAGGGCAGCAAATGGGAGATAAAAGTAACTCCTCTGCTCCCTACCCCCACCTTCCTCCTTTTCTTTGTGATTCTGTCTGCTCAGTTCACTTGAACACAATAAGTAAGATGACAAGCTGAAGATGTTAAAGGTAAGTCCTTCCTTTCCTATGATGGAATTTCAACTTTCTCTGGCACAGGTAACACATTTAATCACTTTCATGATTAGAGTAAATGACTTTTTATGAGTTCCTCCCTACTTACTCTCTTTATAATTTTCAAACTCTAAATTGTACTTTTAAAAAATTATTTCCAGAAGCTCCAAAAGCACATTTTCTCTAATCAAATCCTGAAAAATATCCTCCTTTCAGTAAAAAATGTATACTTCACTTTTTACTTTCAATCTATAAAATTCCTAGAAGACAGAAATTTCTAATTTCTCTGATTTATAGGAGACAGTCTCTAAAGTACATTATTTCAAGTTTATTTTATTCTAATAACAAAGGCATGTGACCATTACTGATGATATTTTCTCTTACCTACATTCTCAAATATTGTATTTTGTATTTTTAAATTCTTCTGTTTACATAATTTATTTTATTCTCCTCTTTATATGTATTTTATACATAGTTGGGTAGATTTAAATAAGAGAATACATTTTTAACAAAAATTACAAGTTGTAATAATACTGAAGAAACTTGACCATATTCTCTCTGCTGTACTTTCATCCCTGTGACTACTTTATATTGTATTTGAGGTGTTGTGCCTCTTTATCCATTTCACCTATTTCACCCACCCACTCCAATCCCTCCTCCATGGCAACCACCAGTCTCTCCTCTGTGTCTGAAGTCTGTGTCTGTTTTGTTCATTTGTTTTATTTTCTTTTGTTTTAGAGTCCACACATAAGTGAAATCATATGGTATTTGTCTTTCTCTGTCTGGATTATTTCATTTAGCATAATACCTTCTAGGTCCCACCATGTTGTTGCAAATGGCAAGATTTCCTTCATTTTTATGTCTGGATACTATTCCATTGCATATACGTACTACATCTTTACCCATTCATCTACTGATGAGCACTTTGGTTGCTTCCATATCTTGGCTAGAGAATATAGTCAATAGTTTTGTAACATGTTTCTATGTTGACAGATAGTAACTACACTAGTTGGAGGAGCATTTAAAAATGTCAAATTACTATGTTGTACACTTGAAGCCAATATAACATTGTGTGTCAGCTATACTTCAATTAAAAAAGGAGAAAAAATGTTGACCCTCCCCCAAAAAGAAACTCATTATCAGTCTTGATTCCCTATCCCAAATTACTCTGTCAAGTGAAATATGGTAGCCAAGCACTAGCCATTTAACATTACTTGAGTTAACAGAAGGTACACTGGAGGTACCACAGGTTTCTATTTGTTTGTCTTGCTTTAGTATTCTTTTCATAGGCTTTGGATTGCAGAACTGGAAACAATAGTAAGAGAGCCTCACACAGAGGCTGATATGCTTGCTCGGGAGTTCAGCAACATGCATTAAATTCAGGCTCCACTCTGACTGACCAGAGCGTACCTCACAGCACAGACACTGGCCAGAGCTCCTCAGTGACATCTGCCAATACACTGTCACTAATGCTACCAGTATCCTTTCCACAGCACTACCACTCCCAATAATGGTCTAGCAAATTAAGCAACAGTTTACTCTTGAAAATATATTCATTCTTAAAGAAAAACAATTATTTCATTGAGTATATATTAACACTTTAAAAGTCATATTGCTGAAACAAATTAGGATGTCAGAAATTTATAGTAAAGATGTTCATAATGTTTAAATATTAACATTGTTTTGATATTTTGTTTACTAAGATTTCTGTTTTTAAGTTTACTTTCTGTGTAGTTTCATTTCTTAAACTATGTCATTATTGATATTATTTCTCTTAAGTTTAAATTCCTCAAACTATTTTAAATTACTTTAAAAAGCATTTATATACTTTTATCAATACTCTGTTTACAATACTACCTGAATATACTCTACTTGTGCAGGGAAATTGACATAAGAGTAAAGCTGGTTTCTATCAATGACCAGAATAATACCAATGTCTTTGTAATTTTACACAAAATTTTCACAAAAAGTAGGAAGATGGTTGTACATATTATACAGTCTTTGGGGCCTCCCAAATACCTCCTATCATATTACATATTTTATAAAACCACCCTCCTCTGTCTAACAATGACTATAATTGTATGAACTTACATATGTGGTACTATTTTGATTGTGTGCTTCCTCCATATCTAGCTTCTGTCAGTATAGAACATTTATTTTTCCAAAGTGAGATTTTGTTGGAAGATGGAATTTTCTGGGTTTATACAGAGCTTCTCTGGATATATCATTTAAAATATTTCCAACACCTTGCCATGACTTTACCTGTACTCAGTTATAGATTCAATCATGAAAACATAATAACTGCTTTGTATTTAGAGTCTTTAATCCCATTACTTTACATCTCATCCATCCTAACTCTGCTTCTTAGATTTCGTCTCTTCTACTTAAATTTTACAATACCTAGTTTATAATTACTTTTTTATAATTTCAAACTTTACAGGAGCTAATCTATATATATTCCAGCAGATGACATTATGTACCATATTGAAGATTAGTAATTATATGCAGGTTTGTCAACTAATATCAACAAAATTTTATGCCTACCATTTTCAGAGACTATTTAGTCAGTTTTAATTCTACCCAGAGTGATATGGAAATAAATTTCTTCCACTGTGGGAGGCTTAGAACATCTGTGGTCTACCTGCACTAGAAGAAGATACTTACAATGCAAATAGGCAACAAAGGTATCATATCTAAAATATGATTTCTTTAAAAGAACTTTGACAAATTAATAAGTAAAACAGGAATTTCACTTAAAAATGACAAAAAGCTTGGTTAGGCACTTCAAAAATAGTACATCAAGATGTATAATTAGGGTATAAAAATATGTAATTTAATGTCTATAAATTTTAATTTATATTTAATGTATAAAAAGGTGTTCAATATTATTATACACTGGAGAAATACAAAATAAAACTATAATGATTTACCACTATGAACCCACAGGATGAGTAAAAATAAAGAATAAAAACACTTTGCTTGTGGAAGAGTAAGAAAAGCCCACAGTTACCATTCAATGAATACACTAAAAAAAAAGAAAAACATTAATGTGTCAATCAAAAGTATGTACAATAATTGTTGCTGAATTATTTGTAAACACCCAAATGCAGGAGGCAACCCAAATGCTAACTGCAAGTAGAATTCCTACATACATTGCAGTACTTACATACCTTGGAGTTTTCCTCCACTATGAAAATAAAGACACAACACATAAATGGAAGAAACCCACAGAAGTGTGCACATCAATAATTCCATTTATGCAACTTTCAAAACAAGCACAGCCAGTTTAGGCTTGTTATGGCAAATCAGAAAGGAAGATGCTTTTTTGAGAGGTGAGGGGTTGATGCTGGGAACGAATATGAGCTGGGATTCTGTGGAGTGGACAATGTTCCACCTCCACAATGTTTCGCAGGTGGAATTTACTTGTGATAATTCATTTAGCTGGATATTTATGTTTTGTGTATTTACCTGTGTTACGTTGTAGCAGAATATAATAAAACCAAAAAACAAAGTTTATTTGTGCAACAGGACTGTTGATTTTCTTGAATCTCAGTTTAAATCCATTCAAGAATTCTTGTATGAAATGCTTTAAATGACAGTTTTTCTTTCTTAACTTATCTCTTTTTTTGGACATTCAGAACATATCTCCAAAGTATAATGATGACCAAAATATAATTGAAGTCATACTCTAGAAATTTCTGTACATCGAAGAGGGAACAAATAATGGTAAACTTTCCTGCCACATCTTATTCCATTGTCTCAAAATATTGTGGTATTATCATGTCCTTACTTGTTGTATATGCCAAAGATATTATTTTCTCTTAAAATATGAATTTATTTCTAAGTGCTTTGCAAAGTGTATGAAGAAACATAGTTCAATTTGAGGAGGAAGCCCATAGATCTCTCCACATAAATGCCCCTTCTTATAACATAATTAGCTTCATTTGACAGCATGATACCATCAAAAGGACTGACCCTAGGAGTAAAAGTATCTGTACATTCACTTATACCGAATCAGGACCTTTAAAATATACACCCAACTGCTTATCTAATTAATTGAATAGCATGAATGACAGTGGTTTTATTTAGCATACCTATAGGATTCTTCACCACTGGGATGAATAAACCTTTCAAAAAGTTGAAGAGAAAATGACTAAATGAATATGCAAGTTTTTAGGGGGCAGAAATTGTACTTTTTGTATTTAGGAGATGATGAATACTCAATACATATTTAAAAAGAACAAGGCCTCCATGTCCTTCTTCAATAAACCCTGATTATTTTATATTTCTAATTGCTATGGCCCGTTTTCCTTTTCTCTTAACATTAGTATGTGGAGAGCTTTATAAAAAGTAGGTTTTTTCAGAGAAACCTATTGGAGAACTAGTTTTATAGCATCTGAAGATGCAACAATACCCCAGCCTTCACAGGGACCTCTCTTTTGTTCTAATCAAATTCCTGTGTATCTTTTATGAAATGCCTTTTAAGCACTTCCTAAAGAGGATTTGGGCAAAGAAAGTAGAGAGTTTATAAATCTGCACGTACTTTGCAATGTAGACATTAGATAAGCGGTCCAAAGACACAGCATCTGTCTCTGACTTGAGCAAGTAAAGGACTGGCTCCCACTGTGGAAACAGCCTGAAGGGCGCCTCCCTGCCACTCTGCATCCTTCCCTTGTTCTGATGCCTTTTTGGAGTCAGAGTTGTGACGACATCACAATTATCGTTCAGTGAGGAGGAGACTGGACAGGCCCCAGCCTGCGGAGTGGATGATGGATTGAGACCACATGTCCTGAGAAGATGCCAGCAGCCCTGGCACATCATGGGCCAGCTAGTTTCTCTGGAACAGCTGTAAGTGACAGGAGCATGAAAAACAGTCTTGTCAAAAACAAAACAGAGAATTTGAAAAGATCCCACGTTATTGTCACAGGCAGCAGATAGCAAACGCCTCTGACAATTTTAGATGGGCCTCGAGGGTCTTAGAAACGTTCCCATGTTGCTGGAAATTCTGTTATGTCTCTTGTCTCTGCTCTGAGTACCATGTGTAATATTTTATTCTTTGCCTGCAGGGAACTAATGCACACCCATTGCCTGCATCTCAATTGCTTCATGATCATATTTGTGAAAATCCTGAATTCAGCCAACAGCCAGTTTATTAGAATACATTATACAAGGTTTCCAATGTGGGTCATATAAATATGTAGATTTATATATATATATATATGTATATATATATATAAACTGAGATGATACACATAATGTATCAGAGGCACTCATCTAATGTTAACTATACCTACAGGCACACCTTGGAGACACTGCAGGTTCAGTTTCAGACCACTGCCATAAAGCAAACATTACAATAAAGTGAGAAAAATGAATTTTTTTTGTTCCCAGTGCATATAAAAGTTATTTGCACACTATATTGTAGCCTATTAAGTGTGAAATAGAATTTTTTTTGTGTCTAGAAAGACAATGTACATACCTTAAAAAAAACTTTATTGCTAAAAATACTAACCATCATCTGAGCTTTCAGTGAATGGAGATCTTTTTGTTGATGGTTGAGGTCTTGTCTCAGTGTTGATATGCTGACTGATCAGGGTGGTGGGTGCTGAAGGTTGAGGTGGCTGTGGCAATTTTTTGAAATAAGATAACCATGAAGTTTGTCATATTAACTGACTCTTCCTTTCACATATCTGAAGAAAAATGTACCTTATTGTCATAGGAAGGATATCACCTGAGGCTTCCTGTCAGGCTGTTATGCACATCTGGTTTTTATAATTTCAGCAAAACTCATTTTCCCTTGCTGGTAATAACTATGCATCTGACCTTTGCCTAAATGTTAGCCATCATATAACCTGTACCATGTATGCATCACACATTCTCAAGATGAAAATCCTAACAAGAAATAGATGCATTTAAAAAAAAAGACTTGTTCTAATTTATAAAATCTTACTTCAAATTTATCAAAGATGATTACTTTATGGTATCCTATAAATTTCCATCTATTGCTGCCCTGAATGTACCATGAATAGAGCAGGAATTACAGTAAATTATGGCATGTTTTATAGAAGAAAATTCTGTTGAACATCTGTAATAAATGCCAATATATGCTTTTTACAAGGAAATATTAGATTATAGTCATTGTCTATACATTGTGTTGTGTGGTGTAATTTCCAGAGATATTCTATCAATTAACAGCAGCTGAGATCCCCCAATCTTTACTAGTCTTAAAAATACTTAGAAGTTCTAAAATCATTCTATATAAAACTGTATTACCAGTGAAATGCTCCACAGAAAATATTGTTGTACGGACACATTATGTGCCACATAATAAAATAGCTTCTCTAAGTTTATTAAGTTACAGTAAAATGACACTCCATCCAACAGTGAAACATTGTCACTTTTCCTTCCTATAAAACTTATTTAGAATCACCTTAATTATTTTCTTCATTTAATTGAAAAATCAAGTTACCAATTTGAGTCTACTAGCTTATTGGTTTTTTAGTTATTTCATAGTCTATTAATAAAGGATCTTCTTTTATTTATTATTATAGGTAGTAGTATACATTTTTTAAAAACTATGA
This sequence comes from Manis javanica, assembly GCF_040802235.1. NCBI lineage: Eukaryota > Metazoa > Chordata > Mammalia > Pholidota > Manidae > Manis > Manis javanica. The sequence goes on along the minus strand of NC_133157.1, from coordinate 136,680,778 downwards.
TAAACTTGAAATAGTAATAATGCTTATTTTCTGTAAATCCTGACCTAAGGAGACTTAAAAAAGGGAGACAGAAGGGGGCAAAGGAAAATTCCCCCTTTACTGATCAATCCACTGTCATCTTAAATCATTTGCCAAAGTTGTTTTTCAAAGCAAGATGCATTTAGTGAGCCCTAAAATGATATATGTATCTAATTGTTCCCATAAGTTTCCAAAAATTTCTGATAGGATCATTGCTATATTCTGTAGTGTCTTCAAAATTAGACAGAGATATCCATTCAGGAAATATTTTTTTAATTTGGCGACCATGACCTCTTTTCCTGTTCTTAAGGACCTTTAAATGCTAATTTTTCAATCAATCCTAGATATTACATTTTTAGGATTGCATTTCCACTATTTATATTTGCCTCACAATTTTAACATTCATTTTATTGTTCTGAAAAATGATGTTGAACAAGAGAGCAAATTATATTTAAGAAAATTTAAAATATTGGTTGACAGATTAAAGAATACACTGAGTTACAGGACTTGGGAGCTTTGGGAAAGAATCTGATGTGAAGCATGTATATATACATTTTATTTAATTTACATGTGCATTTTTCTTTATAGAACAGTAATAGAAAGAAATAGATGAGTTAAAAACAACTAAAACAATTATTTGAAGACAAAAAGAAAATATAGAAGAGCATATAGGAAATATAGAGGACAGAAGATATTATTATGTATATACAACAGGAGACAAAAAACGGAGATAGAAGGGGGCAAAGGAAAAAAATTAAAAATATAAAGAAGAATCTTCCAAAACTAATAAGACATCAAGTAACAAATTTAAGAAGGCATATGAACCAAAGTAAAATAGGTTCAAAGAAAACTACACATAGGCACATCATAGTTAAATTGCTAAAAAAAAATAGAGCAATTGTCAAGAAAGGCAAGCAGAATGTCATATTCAAAGGAAAAATTACATTAATTATTGAATTCTCAAAAATAATACTGTAAGCCAGAAGAAGATAAAATTGTATTTCGAAGTGCTGAAAGGAAATTGGACAAACTAGAATTTAAAACATGGAAATACTTTTCAATAATGAAGACAAAGGAAAAACATTTCAAATAAATGACAATTGGCTTAAGTGGCCATCAGCAATAAGAAAATAATAAACATACTCAATTTTGAGTGAAATTAAGAAAATACTAAATAAATTGTTTACCTAAATAAACAAATAGGTTACCATAAATAAATTGTGATACCGTGTTTATGGACTGGAAAATTTAATATGCTAAGTCTCTCCAGTTGGATCCCCAAAGTCAATGCAGTCATCACAATTCCAATAGGTGATACAATTTAATTTTATATACATATAAAAATGGTCCATGAAAAGACAAGACACTTGTATTGGTTCCTTATTGCTGCTTAACAAATGTAGCACATACAATGGATTAAAACAACACACATTTGAATTACCATTCTGTAAGGAAGTTCTAAAATCAAGGTATTACATTAGTTGCATTCCTTCTAGAGGATCCGCAAGAGAACTTGCGTCCTTGCTTTCTTCCAGCTTCCAGAGTTCGTCCACACTCCTCACTCATGGTCCCCATGTCTTCAATATCTCTTCCCTTCACATTTCCTTCTCTGACCTCATTTTCCTGTCTAAGTCCAAAAACAGACACACATATACTTGAACATTTAGTTTGTGACAAAGTTTACAGAGGAGTGTGGCAAGGGCTGCCTTTCATAGAAAGCGTGGTATCTACACACTACTTTACGAAAAGAAGTGAAATGAGCACAACTTTACAGGACACTAAGAATCAAATATTGGAAGATTGAAGATCTGATTTTTTAATGTTAAATAGTAATGTTTGCAGGAGATAATACAGTGCAAGATCCTCATGATCTCAGGGAAGAGTAGCTTTTCTTAATTTAGGCACTAAAAAGCACTCTGAATAAAAGAAATATTGATGAATTAGTGTTCAGAACTTAAAAGTAAATCTCAATCTTTTTAGTAATTATCTCAGTTAAAAACTACAATGAAAGATGGCACATCATCAAAGTGGATAAAGTAAATAGCAAGGTATGAAAGGTTGCTCATTCACTAGGAATGCTCATACACTACTAGTAGAAGTGGATATCAGTGGACACTCTCTCGGTTTACATCCCAAATTTGAATATATGCACCACAAATGATCCAGCTATCCTTCTCTTACTTTTATATCCAAAAAAATGTATAAATAAATTCACCAACCGAGGGAAAAGTGTTTCTATTGTCATTTTTTCTAATAGCTGAAACTGAAATTATCTATCAACTGTACAAAGGTTAAGTAAACTGTAGTCAACTCACACAATTGATACTATACAGCAATGAAAACTAATGAAATTCAACTATACATACACTGTGTATGAATCTCAGGAAATACACTTGAGTGCAAGAAGCCAGAAGCAAAAGAGTACATGCATTGCTCCATTTACATAACGGTTCAAAGCTAGTAGAGCAGAGGTTTGTAAGTTATACTAATAGCTATTGTAGGGAGGCAAAAGGCATAGCAACTGGGATAATAATTTCTTGAGCACTGTCATATCTAATTCTCAGACTGGATGCTGATTTGTTAGGATGAGAATTCCTTAAACTGTACATTCATGTTTTGTGATCTTTTTTGTGCATGATATATATTTTAGTAAAAAATATTTTTCAAAATGGAAATTGTAATTTATTTTCATTTTTTATATTTCAAAATAGCTATGTTCTTTGTATAACTATTTAAATTTAGAGAAAAGTATATAGCATTATTATTGATGCATACCCACTCTGTACACATTATACTCAATAAATACAATAATATTTCAGATGACATATAACCATGCCATGACAGAAATCTAGATATTTATTTCTCATTTGGGAAATATTATGCATGGGCAAACACAGTATTTTTCCATAATAATGTTGTTTCCCAGGTAATGAGACAAGGAAAAACACTGTGTGTGTGTAATGATTATACCAGCAATTGTTAGTACTAAGGCGAGAACTCATATATCATGCTGAGATTCATGTCTTTTTTGAAATAAAATGGAAAGCAATATTTTGATCAAGACTGTTCTAAAAGTAATCTTATTCATTGAGTTTATTATAATATGTATTCACAATAATAACAACATATCATTTATTATTATAAATTAAGGTAGTTCTAAGGAAATCAAAACTACTTTACTCAGTAGTTAGCTGGCAAAGAAGTGAGAGGCAGATTAAATAAAATGGGCAAAGATACAAGGTATTTTTCACTTAAGTCACTGGAAAGGCAAAATGAAAATAAGATTGCTTTAGCATAATTCAGAGAAGGAAATCTAGCTACATAGTAGGATAACATTAAATATAAAAATTTCAAATACTAAAACGATATGATAATTACTAAAAGCTGGTATAAATTGCAAATGATTGGCAAAGAAATTTAGATCATGGGGCTTGCTTTAAGAAAGTGAGAGTAAGTTAAATTAAGGAAGTGCTTTTTGTTCACTATAGGAGGAAAAGTTTTGCCCACCTATTACCATTCTGGGTTGTCTACTGAATGCCCAGGGAGTGTAACAAGGAATCCTAATCTTGCTGACCAGGGTGCCAACTTCTCCCAGCTCCACGTGCTCATGAAATTCTAAAAGTTCTTGGGCCATTGTTCAACTGCCGGTGATATGTCACTCTATGCATCTGGGACAATACTATGCCATGCCACACAATTTAGGCATCCCTTATGCAGACTTCTGGGCCTCTTTGTTTGCAGGATTCCTTCTTCTTTATTATACTGTCACTCAAATACCACCTACCTCCCCCCAGCGACTCATCCCTAATCCTGGACTCAGAGGAACACGACTTTCTGTTTAGGGTCCTCTGAGAGGAAGCAAGCACTGTTGTGGGTTCAGCTATTGCTTTCTCTTTATGGATCACAGTCCTACCTCTTGACCAATGCCTGCAAAAACTTTTGTCCAGTGCTCTGGTTGTTTACAGTGAAAGGAAAGTTCCTGCCATCATGGCTTAGAACCATCTTCTTAAAGATAAAACAAATGAAACTGGAAGTGCCTATTTATAATTCAGCATGAGGTATGTTATGGCAGCACAGATTAAAATTCTTATATAATCTGTATTTGTTGTTTGTTTAATTCATTTTGCTCTGATCAAAGAAAAATAACTTATTTATACTAAATTGTTGAAGTTTTAGTTATAGCATGTATGTGGTTAGTACTTGAAGCAGGCCCTTATCAATAACTTGGAAGTAATTTTTCTCTCTTAAGGTTACATTTTAAAAATACAAGAAATGTAGTAATATATTGAAAGTATAGAAGTTGTTGGCCTGATAAAAATTATTCTGTGTTCTGATTAAAATTATTGAAGTTTCCAAAGAAATAACAAGATAATCTGAGGGGACTGACTTTTGTAGAAAAAGGAAAGAGAGAGAGAGAGAGAGAGAGAGAGAGAGAGAGAGAGAGAGAGGGAGGGAGGGAGGGAGGGAAGGAGGGAGGGAAGGAATGAAAGATGAATGAAAGAAGGAACTAAGGAATGAAGGAAGGAAGAGGGAGGGATGGAGGGACAAGAGAAAGGAAGAACAAGGGAGGGAGAAACAAAATAATTACAAAGGCAATCTTTTCCACAGTTTATGCACTCTTTTTCAGGAGTGGGAAAACCGTGGCAACTAGTTTTTCAGTATTCTTTCCTTACGGGAAAGACCATCCTTCCTGCAAACACCTACATGCCAGGCTGTCTTAACTGATAATGTGAAATGATCCAGTCTGTAAGTAAAACTTTCCTCCTAGTTTGCTTTCACAAACAACTTTACAATCATGCTTTAGCTTCCTATACATGTCTGTGGACACCAAAATTGGTGCTCTGCCCAGAGCCCATTGTTTGTGCAGACCCTGCTCCCCACCCCCCACCCCAAGCTTCCATGTGGCTTTGCTTCCAACAGCCAGCACCTGCGACATGCTGCCCAAAGGCCACTGGGGTCCTCATCGTCTTCATGCATGGTCAACAAAATTGCCTGACAATTGGTGTCCCTATAAATGTGAGGCTTAACTAGTGACTGACAGATGCAATGACAGGTGCCCTAGACACTTTGCTTCTGGGTGGACAATTCTGAGGTTCAGTTCACACTCCAGATTTCCCCAGAGGCACTGGGAGATTGTCACTAGTCCCCAGCTCCCCTCTGCTCTGTCCCGTTTCCTCCTTCCCTGACTCATTTCTTCTGGGATATGTTCTTAGTCGATTACTTGCACACAGATGTTTATCTCAATCTGTGTCTGAAGAACTCAAGCTAATACATTCTGCTTTTTAGAGAAAAAATAGACTACACCATCATGAAAATTTTAGTCCATGCTATAGTAATCCACATATTAAATCAATAAATAGACATGATGGTTTACTCTACTGGGTTCACAAATTAGAATTAACATTCGTCCTAACCTGAAATATATATTTTTAATAAAATCATGTTTGTAAGCCTCAAAACTAAACAAAGACAAGATCCTGGACAATGATATATTCACAAAGGAAATATATTCCTGTTAGTTTTTGGGGAAAATTATGTGATTGTCCACAGATTTCTCTCACCTGTTTAACTGTGTATAAGCCCTTTCTAAAAATATTTCTATACTACATTATGTTTTGGTTTATACTCTATTCTGTAGGGAGGAATTCAAGATAGCAGCATGAGAGATAAGACAGAGAACTCCTCCCCAAACCACACATAATATGAAAATATAGTTAATACAACTAACCCTATATTCTACTCTATAAACTTTATATGACTAAACTGCTACATGTTCATAGAAAACTTAATATAAACTATCTGCTCAATAAGATTAGGGAAATTGTTCCTTTATTGTACACTGAATAGTGATTGTGAATTATCAAAGTAAATCCCATATCTGCAAATTACCATAAACATCACTCATTATCACTATCCTACCACCACTGGAGCTGCACTCATAATTGGCTAAATTAAACATTAAACTGATAGAATTGTCAGTGCTTGTATGTATAACTCAGATTCAGTTTGAATATATTCATATTTAGATTTATTACTTGGAAGTGTCAAATCCTGATATTCTTAATTTTGGTCTAACATCCAAGATGCAATTACATCAATAATGAAGGTGACCCCTATATCCCAGGGCACATCTCAGTAATTTTTTTCACATAATTTTGAAACATTCACTCAATTAGCAGCCTAGAATACTCAAAAGAATAGTTTGAAATATGCGATTTTTACCTCATCATTTATTTGTTAGTGGCTTCTAATTTCTGATTGGCCAATGCTTGTTATTCCAGTACATGGGTCTAAAAGAACATTAATTTATTTATTCACTTAATAAATAGTGATTGACTATCCATTATCTGTCAGACATTGCACATGAGCCTTGGTAAAAAAATAAAAGTAAAAAAGAGCATATAGAATTTGTGCTCAAATAGCTCAAAATCCTGTGGATTACACAGAAGTGTAAAAACAAAATGCAATAAGATGAATACTATGGTAGTGCTAGGGAAGGAAATAACTTTTATTTTCAGTTTGGTATTTTAACTTTATGTCACCCAGTAAGTCTGTTTAGGGAGCCATTAGAAATCTTTCTTCATTGTTCTCATTTTGACAGAACATTCTGATCACATGGTCACATTCTTCATGCTCCCATATGTCCTGCTTAATTTTACTGTCCTAATTTTTAAGGATCTCATATTGTTCCTGGAGGAGTCCTAAAGATTCAAAATTTTGAAACTAATAAAACGAAGAGTGAGATAAAGTCAAAGATTCATTAATATGCAGATGTTACAAATAAGTTTCACCTTTATAATGAGCCCTTAATTCACAAACCCTTTGTCTCCAAAAGCTATTTAGATAGTTTGCAAAGAAATGTGTCATTATCTTCAAGCTTGTTTTCTATATTGAGGGAACATGAGTGGGCACATGGGGTGGACCTTCCACGGACCAAGTCAGAAAGGGCTTTGACCTAGTCCCAATATGCCCTTTATGATGATTCTAACATTAAGACAGTTTATCAGAAATAGCAAACAGACTTTTATTGATTTGCATAAGTGCCACAAATAAGTCCTCTAATGTTTTCAGGCATGATAAATGTGATTAGAGTGCATTTTGTATTACCCCAGGTGACGTTCAGTAGTAAATTGTGCTAATCATTCTTCATTATAATCTCAAGGTTGAAACATTTTACATACATAGCATCAAAAGCATTATATCAATCTTTTATAATTTAGTCATCAAAAGCTTTATACCACAATATTTGAAGTTGATGAGTATTTAATAGATTTTTGCTTTGTCAACACTTATTGAATATAATAAATGTAAAGAGTCTTCAGAATTCAGTGAGTTTAAACACCACTGAGATTGTAAGTTTTTTTGTTAGTGAGAGGGAAGAAAGGGAGTAAATCATAGTGGAGCACAAAGAGGGTAAGAAGGAGATAAAGAAAATACTTGTTGATTGCCCAGTAACTGGCAGTATTTCATTTAATGAAAGGAAAGTAATAATGGAGAAAGCAATATTATGTTAATTATAAATATTCATTTGAGAAGATATTTATAAAACTTTCAGTCTATAAAATGTAAGATCTTATCTGTTTAAACTTATTTTTGAATATCAACATGACTTTTTTTTAACAGAATGTATCTATATGTCTATGGCTCTGTGTGATGAGTTATCTTTATCAGCTATAACTACTGAATCATCCCTAAATAACCTCAAATAGAAGATAAGTGATTGGAAGTCAAAGCATGACCAAGAAGTATACAGAAGCATAAAAATTAATTATTCTGTTGTAATATCAGCAAGATGGCAGACTAGGAAGTGTCAAGCCTCACTCCCACCTTGGGAAGAGAAAATAAAAAGGAACATACAGATCAAAATAGCTTTGTAAGAACTCCAGGCACTAGTTAAGAAGTTGTAGCCACCAAGCCAGTGCCTCACCAAGAACAACAATCATAGGATTCCATGGCACTTTTCTTGTCCTTGACTGTCACGTCCCTCATGAAGCATGGTTTAGGGGAGCAAAAGCTACCCAATTCTAAGTTCCTCCTTCAGGATAGAAGGAAAAAAGTGGACCTGACAATACTTTGGCTTCTCAGGGGCTACCAAGAAACTGGTTTTTGTCTTGCTTTGTGTATCCTGACTTGGAGAGCTGAGGTGAACGGTGTCTAGTTAGGACAGCAGATTGGAGGCTGCTGAAAGCAATGATGAGTGCTTGAGGCCGAGAGCTCCACACCTGCAAGTACCTGAAAGCAAGGAATAATGGAAAGAGTAGTAAAATAAAATGATTAAGGCTCCAGAAAGAAACAAGGTGAACTTCCTAGAGAAATTAAGACATTTAAAAGAAAATGTGTAAAAGGATGAACTAGCACAAAAGCCCATACACAAGCCTAGAGACAAAGCACCTCTAGAAAAAGGTTGGGAATTGAAAAACTTACTAGAGGGGATCAACAGCAGACTCAAACAAGCAAAAGAAAGGATCAGTGAAAAAGACATGACTTGAAGTTACGGGATCTGAGAGGAAAAAGTTAAAAGAATGACAGAAAGTAAACAGAGTCAAAGAGACTTATGGTATACCATCAAGCAGAACAATGTTTGCACTGTGGGAGACACAGAAGGAGAAAAGAGAGGAAAAGGGAAAGAAAGCTTTTTTGAGGAAATATGTACAAATTTGTGGAATACAAAATATACAAATTTGAGGAAAAGGGTGGATATACAAATACAAGAATCTCAACAGCCCTTTATTATGATAAACCCAAAGAGAGGGACACAGAGAAAATTATAAACAAAATGTCAAAAGTCAAGACAAAAAGATCTTGAAAGCAACAATAGTAAAATGTCTTGCCGTGTATATGGAAGCCCCCTATAAGATTGTTAGTGGATTTCTCATCAGGAACCTTGTAAATTGGAAAGCAATTGATATACTTAAAAGGGATAATCTAAAGGGCTGAAGAAAAAGAAACCTATCAACCAACTAAACTATGTCTGGCAAAACTGTTGTTTGAAATGAAGGAAAACATTCTCAAATAAACAAAAGCTGGTAGAGCTCATTAGACATACTCTACAAGAAGAGCTAAAGGAAGTCTTAAAGTTAAGATGGAAATATGACAGAGTAACTCAGAGCAATAAAAAATTATAAAGCTCTCAGGTAAAGGTAATTTATGGATAAAGCACTGCACTATATGTTATTGTTTTGAAATTCTACTTTTAATTCTTTTATAGTATTCAAAAGAAAACAGCATAAAATAACTCTAAGTCTATGTTAATGGGTATACAGTATATAAAAATGTAATTTGTTGCATCAGTAACAAAAAGTGAGGATCAGAGGTTTAAAGAATTAGAGTTTTAAAAATGATTGAAGTTATTTTTGGATCAAAAGACAGTATTATAACTTTACAATGTCTTATGTAATCACCATGGTAAATATGAAGAAATATCTATATAATATACACAAAAGAAAATGAGAAGGGAATCAAAGTGTGTCACCAGATATAGCCAGGTAAACACAAAGGAAGGCAACAAGGGAAGAATTAATAGACAATAGCTAAAAACACAGAAAACAACAGAATAGCAAAAGTAAATTCTTCTCTATTAGTAATTACATTAAATGTAGAAAGTATACACAAAAGAAAATGAGAAGGGAATCAAAGTGTGTCACCAGATATAGCCAGGTAAACACAAAGGAAGGCAACAAGGGAAGAATTAATAGACAATAGCTAAAAACACAGAAAACAACAGAATAGCAAAAGTAAATTCTTCTCTATTAGTAATTACATTAAATGTAGAAAGATTAAACTCCACAACCAAAAGACATTCATTTGCAAAATGAATTATTTAAATTATTTTTAAATTAAATTCTTTTTAAAAAAGAATTCAACTATCCTGTTTCACTTTGGATCTAGGACATGCATAGGTTAAAAGTGAAAGGATGGGGCAAGATATTCCCTGAAAACCATAACCAAAGAGCACAGGGGTGTTTATTCTCATACCAGGAAAAACAAAATTTAAATTAAAAATTGTTGCAAGAGACAACAATCAGGTAGAAGACCTGATTCAGTAAAATACAATTATAAATATATATGCATCAAAAAAACCAAAGCTCCTAAATATATGAAGCAAACATGATATTAAAGAGAAAAATAGCCAACTCTATTGTAATAGTAGAAAACTTCAATACTTCATTTCAGTAATGAAAGAAAAAAACAGAAAAATCAATAAAGTAACAGAGGACTTGAAAAAACTATAGAACAAATGGGCCTAATAGACTTATGTTGAACAATCTAAACAACAGAGTACACACTTTTCTCAAGCTCATATAGAATATTCTTTAGGATGATACAACTGTTAGGCCACAAAATAGGTCTTCACACAAAAAAAGTTGAAATCATACAAAATGTCTTTTATGATCACAATAGAAAAAAACTAGGAATAAATAGCAGAAGGAAAACTGGAAAATCTGCAATGTATGGAAATTAAACTCATACACTTAACCAGTGAGTCAAAAAAAAAAAAGTAACATGGATAATTAGAAAAATCTTGAGACAAATGAGAACAAATAAAAATATTTCAAATCAGAAACCTAGCTTTATACCTCAAAGAATCAAAAAAAAAACAAACTAAACTCAAAGGTAACAGAAGGCAAGGAATAATAAAAATTAGGGTAAAGGTAAATAAAATAGAGAATGGAAAATTAGTAGAGAACATCAATAAAACCAACAGTTGGTCGTTTGAAAGCTTAACAAAATTGGCAAATCTTCAGCTAGATTGACTGAAAAAGAAAGAGAGAGAAGAGTCAATGAAAATAGGAAACAGAGAGGACATACAGCTGGTTTTACAAAAATAAAAGAGACTGAGAATACCAGGAACAATTCTATGCCAACAAGTTGGAAAAGCTACATGAAATAAATTCCTGGAGAGACACAACTCACTGAGACTGAATCATAAAAATAAAATAAAATAAACAACAGATCTATAACTAGTACAATTATTGAATCATAATTAAATACCCAACAAAGAAAAATCCAGGGCAAGATCATTTTACTTGTGAATTCTATCAAACAGTTAATGAAGAATTAATACCTATCCTTCTCAAAATCTTCCAAAATACTGAAGAAAAAGAAATACTTTCAAACTTAATGTAAGAGGCCAGTATTATCCTAATACCAAAGCCAAGCAAAGATACTACAAAAAAACTTACAGACCAAAGTCCCAGATTAATATTGATGCAAAAGCAGAAAGAACTTAATAACACATCAAGAGGATTATGCACCATGATCAAATGAGTTCCAGACCTGGAATTCATGGTTTGTTCAATATATAAAAATCAATTAATGTAGTAGTACATTACATTAACATACTAAGAGAAAAAACACATGATTACCACAATTGATGCAGGTAAAAATTTGATAAAATTCAACACGCTTTCATAATAAAAACACTCAACAAACCAGGAATAGAAGGAAATTAACTGAACAAAATAAAGACCACTTATAAAAAGCCCACAGCTAACATTGTACTCAGTGGTGAAAAATTGAAAGCTTTTCTTTTAAGATCAGGAACAAGACAAGAGTGCCTCCTATAACCCTTCTATTTAATAAAGTACTGGAACCCTGAGCCTAAGTAATTAAACAAGAAAAAGAAATAAAAGACATCCAAATTGGAAAAGAAGAAGTAAAATTTTCTCTTTTTGAAGAAAACATTCTTTTTGTAGAAATCCTTAAGATTCTAACAAAAAAAAAAAAAACTCTGAGAACTTATAAATGTATTCAGCAAAGCTTCAGGGCATAAATCAACATGTGAATATCAGATGTGTTTCTAACTAAAAGTAGACATTCTGAAAATTCTGAAATTCATTTTGAATTAGGAAAATTTCATTTACACTAGCATCAAAAAGAATAAAATACTAAGGGTAAACTTAGCCAAAGAGGCAAATATACAGAGTAAACTACAAATACCATTGGATTTGGCAATGATTTCTTGAATATGACAGCAAAAGTACAGGCAACAAAAGAAAAAATAGATAAATTAAATTAAATTTGAACCAAATCAAATTAAAACTGTCTATGCATCAAAGGACAAGCAATAAAGTGACAAGGCAACCATTCGAAGTAGAGTGTTTATAAATCATTATTAATATCAAGAATATAAAAAAACACAATTCAACAAGAAAAAAAAATGACGAATTCAAAATAAAGGACTTGAATAGATATTTCTCCAAAGCAGATATACAAATTTCAAGTATATGAAAAGGAAACAAAATTGCTAATCATCAGGAATATCTAAATCAAAATCATGAAATACTACTTCACACCCATTAGAGTGGCTACTATCAACAAACAGAAAGCTACAAATTCTGGAGAGACTATGAAGAAATTTGAACCTTTATGCTATGGAAAATGGTAGGAGATTCCTCAAACATTGAAAAATAGAATTAACATGTGAACCAGTTATTTCACTTATGGTGTATACCTAAGTGTATTGAAATTTGGGTTTTAAAGAGATATTTGCACTATGTTCCTGCAGCATCATCAACAGTAAGCAAAGGTGGAAGCATCCCCAGTGTCCATTGATGAATGAGTGAATACACAAAATGTGGTACATACATACAGCAGAATATTGAAAAGGATGGAAATTCTGATATATGCTATAATATGGGTAAATCTTAGGACATTAGGCAAAGTGAAATAAGCCAGTCACAAAAAGACAAATACTATATGATTTTACATGTATGAATTACCTAGAATAGTCAGATACATAGAGACAGAAAGTAAAATGATGGTTGGCGGAGGCTTGGGGGTGGGAGGAAAGGTGAATTGTCATTTAATAAGCATAGTAAAGAGTTTTAGTTTTCAAGATGAAAAATTCTGGAGAATTTTTGGTGTCCAACAATATGAATGTACTGAACACCACTGGACCATACACTGAAAAAGTATTAAGATGGTAAGTTTTATGTTATTGTATATACCACTACCAAAATTTAAGAAAAAAATATTATTCTAATACAATATAATTCTAATACAATATAATTTCAAAGGTGTAGTTAAGTGCCTGGAATTATGGGATTATTCTAAGATTGCTTATTTACTTATTTAAATCTGTAGTCATATTTCAGAGTGAAAAAAATTGATAGAATTCATCCATTTTGTTACATTTCTACAAACAATCCTAGAATAATGACAAAGAAAATTTATAATTTATGGCAAAGTATAACTTTAGATTTAAAATGTTACACTGATTTATTAATGACTTCTATAGCTTCTTATAAATAAAATAAATAGCTTCTAGTCAAAAGATGAAAAATTTTAAATTTACACATAAGTAAAGCTTGTGTGTGTGTGTTTGTGTATACTTGATAATTTTTATATATTATTTAGAGTATAATAATTTCCATTAGGAAAGTGTGTATGTGTGTGCTTATATATGTATTTGTTTTCAATTTATAGTATAATGATTTCCTTGAAGTGTACATGATTTTATACAAGCATGCATGATCCAAGGTTAAATGGATTTTAGGCAATAATTTTGATTATAGTTGATACATGTTACCAAGGAATGTAACAGAAATCCTGTTATTTCAGGTGCTGTGCCTAATAGTATTTTCTGTGCATTCTTTCAATTGATGTGTAGCTTTGATGTATTCCTTCTTCCATTAAGTTTTCTACTGAAGTGAAGTAAGCAAATAAAATAGTCACTAAAAGAGGGCATATTGAATACATAAAAATGGTACCAATATATATGCAAAGCAATCACTCCATACTTCTATAAACTGTGATAGGCTTATTATTCATGACATAGAATCTGCTCATGGCTATTATATCAATATGGAAACTACCTGTTATATTTTCATAACTTCTTAACACAAGCAAATTTTAAATTATTCTGAGAAAGATCAAATATTAAATCAAATGAAAGTAAAGGCATAGCATTTCTAATTATAGCAGCAGTAACTTCTTACCATATTCACATTGAGTTCAAGCCGATTTCTTTCACACAAATACAATTAATGTTAATTTTTTAATAAACTGAAATACAATTATTTTATAGCAATTAACCTTGTAAATAGTTTCTCAATTACAATTTTATGTACAAATTACATTTCCTTGCTTGTGTATGTCTTTTCTAATCTTTCAGTCTATAAAATAATTTGGAGGGAGCTGGGGTGAAAGATCGCAGAGTAGGAAGGTAAGACAGAAACCTCCTTTCACATAGACATCAAAGAAGCAACTACAGCAAACACAACTAAACCTGAAAATGACCTAAGACTGCAGAACAGACTCACCTACACCTGGTGAAGAAGAGAGGATCACACTGAGAAGGGTGAAGTGGCAGAGCAATGACTGATCAGGACCCTAGCCATATCCCCAGGGAGGGGATAAATGCTCAGGAGATCTGAACACATGGCCCTGGCGATCTTCTCTGGGAGCATGAGTCCACACTGCATTAGGCTTTGGTGATTAACAGGGCTGAACACTGGGAGATTTGGAGCACTCTGGGAGGCTGAGACTCATGTCACCTATGGAGGACAGGCACACTTCATTAGTCTTGCTGAAACCCAACACAGAGGTTATAGTGTGGAATATTTACCAGCAAGAGGGTGTCAGAGGAACAGGGGTTGGATTGAGCTCTCTCTTAAGGAGTAAGGGCAGGTGGACAATTCTCCCCCAGCTCCCCCTCAGCCTAACAGATGGGGTACTTGTTGGAGGCAGCCACAAATGCTCCATCCTGTTCACTGGTAGATCTGCCCCAAAGAACTTCCTTACATGCCTGTCCACCTGCCTGGCCCACTCAGCCCAGCAGCAGTCAGACTTTGCTGCCTGGCAGACAGAGGCGGCTTCCCAAGCTTTCCCAGGCCTCTTTCAGCCTAACAGGGGAAGCCTGTGGGAACCAGCTCTGAGTGCTCCTTTCTCCTAGGTGACTGCCCAACCCTCTGCTGCTTTTCCCTGTATACTTGTTCTACCAATCCCGCTGTCCCAGCAGCACCACCATTGTTGCCGGGCAGGCAGAGGGTGGCCCCACACTCAACAATCACCACAGACACACTACTGCACAGCCCACAAAAGGCCTCTGCTGACAGAAATCAGCCACTGCAGGCAAGCAGGCAGATAGGCAGCACCACTCACAGATTTCCAATAGCAACTGCAGCTACAAAGAAAAGTAGAACCAGGCACATGTAAGCACATAGTCTTTAGCTTCTGGCTACTACAGGATGCCTTCTTTATTAAAAAGACACAGTGGATCTCTCTGATACAAAGAAAGAATTACAGAAATCCTGACACAATGAGGAGGCAGTGGAATATGTTCCCCACAAAAGAATAGGGTAACACTAGAAAGAGGGATGAAATAGAGAACACAAATCTTCTTGATAAAGATTCTACAATAACTGTAATAAATATGCTTACAGATGAGCAAAAATGTATAGATGATCTCATGGAGAATTTTAACAAAGAGATAGAAGAGTTGAAAAAGGGTCACTCAGAGCTGAAATATACAGTAACTTAAATGAAAAATACAATGGAGGAAATGAATATTAGATTGCTGGATGTAGGGGAGACAATCAATGAGATGGAAATTAAGAATAATCCCAAATAAATAGTCTAAACTCACAACTAAAGAAACTAGAAAAAGAAGAACAAATGAAACACAATGCTAATAGAAGGAGGAACATAATAAAGAAGAGCAGAGCAGAAATAAATAAAATAGAAAAGAATAAAATAATGGAAAAAAACAATGAAACCAAGAGCTCATTCTTTGAGAACACAAAGTAGACAAGCCCCTAGCCAGACATATCATGAATAAAAAGAAAGTCATGAAAAATAAACAAAATCAGAAACAAAAAATAATAATTATAATCAACACCAGAGAAATACAATGAATTATTCAAGAATTCTATGAAAAATTAAATGCCACTAAATTGGACAACCTAGAAGAAATGGGAAATTTTCTAGAAAAGTAAAACCTTCCAATATTGATCCAGGAGGGGTCTAAAAACTTTAATAGACCAATTTGAATTGGAAATAAAAAATTCCCAGCACACAAAAGTCCAGGACCAGGTGACTTCACACCTGAATTATACTAAACATTTAAAGAGTTAATACCCATCCTTCTTAAAGTCTTTCAAAAATGTACTAGAGGAGGGTACACTTTCAAACTCATTCTATGAGGCCAGAATCACTTTAATACCAAAATGCCACAAAAAAATAGAAAATTATTTACCTATATCAATAATGAACATAGATAGAAAAATCCTCAAAAGATATTAGCAAACTGAATTAAAAAATACATCCAAAGGATCATCCACCACAACCAAATGAAATTTATTCCAGGGATGCAAGGATAGTACAATATTCATCAATCAATCAATATGATACACCACAATAACAAAAGAAGGATAAAAACCATATGATCTTCTCAACAGATGCGGAAAGACAAAATTCAGCATCCATTCATGATAAAAACTCTCAGCAAAATGGGTATAGAGGCCATATATGACAAACCCACAACTAACATCATACTCAATGGTGAAAAGCTGAAAGCTTTTCTTCTAAGATCAGGAACAAGGCAAGGATGCCCACTCGCCCCACTACTATTCAACCTATTCAACATAGTATTTGAGGTCCTAGCCAGGCAATCAGATGAGATACAGAAATAAAAGCCATCCAGATTGGTAAGGAAGAAGTAAAATTTACTATTCATAGATGACATGATATTATATATAGAAAACCCTAAATACACCACCAACAAACTATTAGAAGTACTAACTGGATTAAGCATAGTGGCAGGATACAAAATTAATATACAGAAATCTATTGTATTCCAACATACTATCAATGTACTAGCAGAAAGAGAAATCAGAAACACAACTCCATTTAAAATTTCTTCAAAAAAATAAAATACCTAGGAATAAAACAAACCAAAGAGGTGAAAGATCTGTACTCTGAAAACTGTTAGACACTGTTGAGAGGATTTTTTTTGGTATCATCAATAGACAATTACATGAGCAAAACTGTGGTTACTAGATTTCCCCCCATTATCAAGTCCCCACCATATATCCCATCTTAGTCATTGTCTATCAGTGTAGTGAGATGCTATAGAGTCACTACTTGTCTTCTCAGAGCTATAGTGCCCTCCCCATATCACTCCCCTACATTATGTGTGCTAATCGTAATGCCCCTTATTCCCCTTCTCCCTCCCTTCCCATCCACACACCCCAGTCCCTTTCCCTTTGGCAACTGTGTGTCCATTCTTGAATTCTGTGAGTCTGCTGCTGCTTTGTTCCTTCAGTTTTTGTTTGTTCTTATGCTGCAAAGATGAGAGAAATCATTTGGTACCTGTCTTTCTCCAACTGACTTATTTCACTGAGCATGATATCCTCTAGCTCTATCCATGTTGTTGCAAATGGTAGGATTTGTTTTCTTTTTATGGCTGAATAATATTCCATTGTGTATATGTACCACATCTCCTTTATCCATTCATCTACTGATGGACACTTAGGTTGCTTTCATTTCTTGGCTATTGTAAATAGTGCTGTCATCAACATGGAGGGTGCATATGTACTTTTGAAACTGGGATCTTGCATTTTTAGGGCAAATTCCTAGCAGTGTAATTTCTGAATCAAATGGTACTTCTATTTTTAGTTTTTTGAGGAACCTCCATACTGCTTTCCACAATGGTTGAACTAGTTTATTCCCACCAGCAGTATAAGAGGGTTCCCATTTCTCCACATCCTCACCAACATTTTTTGTTCCTAGTCTTTTCTATGTTGGCCATCCTAACTGGTGTGAGGTGATATCTCATTGTTCTTTTAATTTGCATTTCTCTGATAATTAGTGATATGGAGCATCTTTTCATGTGCCTGTTGGCCATCTGAATTTTTTTCTAGTAGAATTCTCTGTTCATATCTTCCACCCATTTTTTAATCTGGTTATTTTCTTTTTGGTTGTTGAGGCATATGAGCTCTTTACATATTTTGCATGGTAACCCCTTGTCAGATATGTCATTTGAAAATATATTCTCCCATATGGTAGGATGCCTTTTTGTTCTGCTGATGGTGTCCTTTGCTGTATGGAAGCATTTTAGTGTGATGAAGTCCCATTCGCTCATTTATTATTTTGTTTCCCTTTCCCAAGGAGATGTGTTCAGGAAAAAGTTGCTCATGTTTATACTCAAGAGATTTTTGCCTATGTTTTCTTCTAAGAGTTTTATGGTTTCATGACTTAACCTTGAGGTCTTTGATCCATTTTGAGTTTACTTTTGTTTATGGGGTTAAACAATAATCCAGTTTCATTCTCTTGCATGTAGCTGTCCAGTTTTGCCAACACCAGTTGTTGAAGAGGCTGTCATTTCTCCACTCTATATCCATAGCTCCTTTATTGTGTATTAATTGACCATATATGGTTGGGTTTATATCATGGCTCTCTAGTCTATTTCATTGGTCTATGGGTTTGTTCTTATGCCATTGCCAAATTGTCTTCAGTACTGTGGCTCTGTAGTAGAGCTTGAAATTGGGGAGCAAAATTCCTCCACTTAATTCTTCCTTCACAGGATTGCTTTGGCTATTTGGGGTCTTTTGTGATTCCATATGAATTTTAGAACTATTTGCTCCAGTTTGTTGAAGAATACTGTTGATATTTTGGTAGGAATTGCATTGAATCTGTAGATTGCTTTAGGCAGAATGGCCATTTTGACAATATTAATTCTTCCTATCCATGAGCATGGCACGTTCCATTTTTTGGTATCTTCTTTAATTTCTCTCATGAGTGTCTTGTACTTTTCAAAGTACAGGTTTTTCACTTCCTTGGTTAGGTTTATTCCTAGGTATTTTAACCCTTTTGATGCAATTGTGAAGAGAATTTTTTTCCTGATTTCTCTTTCTGCTAGTTCATCATTAGCATACAGGAATTCAAAAGATTTCTGTGTATTAACTTTGTATCCCAAAACTTTGCTGAATTCAGATATTAGTTCCAGTAGTTTTGGAGTGGATTCTTTAGGGGTTTTTTTCATGTACAATATCATGTCATCTGCAAACAGGGACAAATTAACTTCTTCTTTGCCAATCTGGATGCCTTTTATTTCTTTGTGTTGTCTGATTGCTGTGGCTAGGACCTCCAGAACTATGCTGAATAAAAGTTGGGAGAGTGAGTTTCCTTGCTTTGTTCCCTATCTTAAAGGAAAAGTTTTCAGCTTCCCATTGCTAAGTTTAATGTTGGCTGTGGGTTTGTAACATATGCCCTTTATTATGTTGAGAGGTTTTATCACGAATGGATGTTGAATTTTGTCGAATGCTTTTTCAGCATCTATGGAGATGATCATGTGGTTTTTGTCTTTCTTTTTGTTGATGTCGTGGTGATGTTGATTGATTTCCGAATGTTGTAACATTCTTGCATCCCTGAGATGAATCCCACTTGGTCATGATAGATGATCTTTTTGATTTATTTTTGAATTTGTATTGCTAATATTTTGTTGACTATTTTTGCATCTATGTTCATCAGGGATATTGCTCTGTAATTTTCTTTTTTTGGTGGGGTCTTTGCCTGGTTTTGGTATTTGAGTGATGTTGGCCTTGTAGAATGAGTTTGGGATTCCTCCCTCCTCTTCTACTTTTTGGAAAACTGTCAGAAGGATGGGTATTAGGTCTTCACTAAATGTTTGATAAAATTCAGCAGTGAAACCATCTGGTTCATGGGTTTTGTTCTTTGGTAGTTTTTTGATTACCAGTTCAATTTCCTTGCTCATAATTGGTCTGTTTAGATTTTCTGTTTCTTCCTTGGTCAGCCTTGGAAGGTTATATTTTTCTAAAAAGTTGTCCATTTCTTCTAGATTATCCAGTTTGTTAGCATATATTTTCTCACAGTATTCTCTCATAATTCTTTGTATTTCTGTGGTATCTGTAGTGATTTTTCCTTTCTCATTTCTGATATTGTTTATGTATGTAGACTCTTTTTTTTCTTGATAAGTCTGGGTAGGGGTTTATCTCTTCTGTTTATTTTCTCAAAGAACCAGCTCCTGCTTTCATTGATTCTTTCTATTACTTTATTCTTCTCAATTTTGTTTATTTCTGCTCTAATCTTTATTTTGACCCTCCTTTTACTGACTTTGGGCCTCATTTGTTCTCCTTTTTCTAGTTTTGTTAGTTGTGAGTTTAGATTGCTCATTTGGGATTGTTCTTCTTTCCTGAGGTAGGCCTGTATTGCAATATACTTCCTTCTTAGCCCAGCCTTTGTTGCATCCCACAGATTTTGTGGTGTTGAATTATTTTTGTCATTTGTCTCCATATATTGTTTGATCTCTGTTTTTATTTGGTCACTGATCCATTGATTATTTAGAAGCATATTATTAAGCCTCTGTGTGTTTGTGTGCTTTCTCATTTTATTTGTGTCATTTATTTCTAGTTTCATACCTTTGTGATCTGAGAAGCTGATTGGTACAATTTCAATCTTTTTGAATTTACTGAGGCTTTTTTTGTGCCCTAGTATATGATCTATTCTTGAAAATGTTCCGTGTGAAATTGAGAAGAATGTATATCCTGTTGCTTTTGAATGGAGTGTTCCATAGCTGTCTGTTAGGTCCATCTGTTCTAATTGCTGAGATAATTTAAAGAAGACACAAATAAATGGAAATCTATGTTCTACTCATGCTAGGAAAAATTAATATTTTCAAAATGGCCATCCTGCCTAAAGCAATTCACTGATTCAATGAAACAGGGCCACTCAAAATATTGACATCATTTTTTAATGAGCAAAGCAAATAATCCAATCATTCATATGAAATCACAAAAGAGCCCAAGTAGCCAAAGCAATCCTAAGAAAGAACAAAAAAGCTGGAGGTTTTATGCTCCTTGACTTCAAGCTATACTGCAAAGCTACAGTAATCAAAACAGTTTGGTACTGGCACAAAAATAGACCCATAGATCAATGGAATAAAATAGCCCTGATATAAACTCACACATATATAGTAAATAAATATATGGCATAGGAGTCATGAAAATATGATGGGGAAGATAGTCTTTTCAATAATTGTGTTGGGAAAACTGGACAATTATATGCATGAGAATGAAATTGGATTACTAACTCCACACACAAAAGTAAACTTAAAATGGATTAAAGACCTAAATGTAAGACATGAAACCATAAAAATCTGAGAAGAAAACATCAGAAAAAATCTCTTGAACCTAAGCATGAGCTATTTTTTACTGGACACATTTCTCTAGGCAAGAGAAATAAAATCAAAATAAACAAGTGACAGTACATCAAACTAAAAAGCTTTAGTACAGCAAGGATACCATCAACAGTATAAAAAGGCAACCTACATATGGGAGAATATATTCATAAATGATATATCTGGAGAAGGGGTAATTTTCAAAATATGCAGAGAAGTCATATGACTAAACACCAAAAAACAAATAACCTGATTAAAAAATAGGTGGAGGTCCTGAATAGACTTTTTTCAAAAGAAATGCAGATAGCTAACAGGCAAATGAAAAGATGCTCCACATCACTAATCACCAGGGAAATGCAAATCAAAACCACAATGAGGTATTACCTCCCACCAGTTAGAATGGTCACTATCCAAAAGACAAGAAATAGCAAGTATTGATGACGATGTGGAGAGGAAGGGGACCCTCCTACACTGTTGGTGGAAATGTAAATGTTTCAGCCACTGTGGAAAGAAATACGGAGTTTCCTCAAAAAACTAAAAATTGAAATACCATATCACCTGGTATTTCCAGTAAACACCCAAGAATTTACACAAAGGAAGCAAAATCCCTGATACAAAAAAATATATGCACCCCTATGTTTATTGGTATATTATTTACAATAGCCAAGATATGGAAGCAACCAAAGTGTCCATCAGTAGATGAATGGATAAAGAAGAGGTGGTACATATAAACAATGGAATATTATCCAGACAAAAAAAGAACAAAATCCTGCCATTTGCAACAAATATGATATGATTTCACTCATTTGTAGAATCTAAAAACAAAACAAAACAAAATGAATAAAATAGCAGTTACTCATAGATGCTGAGAAGGGACTAGTGATTTCCAAGGGGGATGGGTTGAGATGGTTGAGGAGGATGAAAGGGCACAAAAATTCTCAGTCGTAATATAATCTTGTCACGAGGATGGTAGTGCATCATGGAGAATATAGCCAATGAATCTGTAACATCTTTCTATATTGACAGATAGTAACTGCACTAGTTGGGGTGAGGATTTAAGAATACAGGTAACTGTATAACACTTGAAACTAATGTAAGACTGTATATCAACTATACTTCAATTAAAAAATCATGTTTTTTTAAATTGATGTAGGACTTTAGAGAAACAGATTAATAATGATTGTGCTATCAAAATATATTGAGTGTTTATACGTCAGGCTTAATAAAAGAGTTATTGTTTTATAAAATAAGATTATAAGGTTAATTACTTATAACTTTCTTTAGAAGACCCATCATAGCTGGTTTCAAACTCTGATGTGATTTCAAAGTTAACAAAATTAGCCAGTTTAGGATGTTCAAATACTAGTTGTGAACCATTGGAAACCAAGACAGGGCCACTTTACCAACGGAAAGTCACACTACTAGTACGTTTTTGGAGGTAAATTTTGGATCCAGGTCTTTTTGACTGAAATCTATTTAAGATCCTCTCCATAAAATTGCCTTCCCAAGGTGCTTTCAATAAATGATTTCTGACTACATCTCCACATCCACACACCCCTTCTCCTGGAAACAATACTAATCATAAGAATATGCTTTGGCATGCAGTAGATTTGATGTCGTTTACCAACAAATGTCCCTGAGAAGAGAATAGCAGATCATTTTCTTTTTGAAGTACAAAATTGATAAGGGGGTTGAGAAGCACAAGAGAAGAAATAATAGAGAAGGGAAAAAGAAAAGAAATTGTGGTATTTTCTGTTTTCATCTGTAAAACTGGTCAGGTAACTATGTATAAATAGATAAATTCTATTTTGCTGTGAAATTCTGCAGTCTACTTACATTTTTTGAGATTTTATTAAGTCAGTAAATAATATGTTTTCTCGCCTGCTAGCACAGAATTCAGAAATCAATGGAAAAGTGGATACAAGGATGTTACACATGCAGAGAACAGCACAGCTTTATTGGCAGGACTGACTTTGGAATCTTATGAAGAGTTGTGTCCTCCTGAGCTTTCTCACACTGCATTTGAATCAGGCACATCTCCTCTAGTGCCTTACATGAATAGAGAATTTGTGGCTTCAC
The DNA here is from genome assembly GCF_040802235.1 of Manis javanica. NCBI lineage: Eukaryota > Metazoa > Chordata > Mammalia > Pholidota > Manidae > Manis > Manis javanica. The sequence goes on along the minus strand of NC_133157.1, from coordinate 136,657,542 downwards.
TTGAGGGGCAGGCTGCTTATAGCACACAGATGCCAACAGAGCAGAGATATATTTTGAAAGTGTGAAGTGGAGGCAGGAAAGGAGAGAAAGGGAAAAAGAATGGGTTGGGAGCCAAGAATGCTCTGTGTCTTCTTCCAGGGGACCATCCAGTTAAGGTAGAGGCACCCATTGTGGCAAATGAGGAGGCCATGTGTTAACACCCAAATGATGACCTCATTGATTCTCTTGTTGGGGCTCAATAATGGAACCTACCTTTTCAACACCTATTAACCATTATTATCACATTGGTATATATTTAAGAATTTGATAATGTCTTACGATTTGTAATTATTAAGAGATTTTTCTATGAACTGAGTCACTTAGAACCAAGTCCATATGATTGTGAATTATTTTTCACCAAGGAATTTGAGTAACATAGTTTATAACTTTTAGTAAACAACTGCTGATTTTTGTGTACCATAAACTTTCTCACAAAAATAGTATTTGATGGTCAAAATTCGAGATTTAAGTCAACATCAGAACTATTTAAAGTTTTCTTTGCTTTTAATAAGCATAGTTCTATGCTCTTTTCATTAGACAGAAGTAGTCAGAAAAACAATTATGATATGTAAAGATACTGAACAATGATAGGCAAGTCAACCTTTCTGGAAATAAGTTTATAAAAAATGTTACCCTATTTTCATTTAGCAATGTGGAATGGCCATCTCAGCAACTGGGTTTTCAGAGCACCTGTGTCAGCGGTCACCTATTCTTCCAAGACATTAATGACATTTAGTAACTGCTCTCAAAGACTACAAACCTGTGCCTTTAGTTTTTGCTTTCCAAAGCTGAATTAAGAAATATGAGAGTCTCTGTTTGGTTTCCCAAAGTGGGTTCACAGACAGGGTATGGAGGTCTTGATGTATACAGGAGAAATTGGAAGGTAGGCTGGGAAATAGAGCAAATGTCATACGGCTGAGCTAATGAGTGGAAAAGCAAAAGACAAATTGGATTTACAACTACTTACACTGCACGCAGGTCCAAGGACCTGACATTTTTCTATATTACTTGTACCTACTTCCCTTTGGTCAATAAAAATAATGAAATGAGAGATTTTAGTCTTTCTGTCTTTGGCTTACTTTTCTCACATACTGTTGAGCTGTAGTTAAGACTAGAAACCAGGAATCATACTTTCATGATACCTGCATATAGCTAAGCTTGAGTGTTTTTGTTTTGTTTCCTTGGATGTCTGTCTTCTTTTGCTCTAAGGCAGAGGGTAGTAAATTTTTCCTGTAAAAAGTAATATATAAATATTTTAGGCTTTACAGCAACAAAGTTCTCTGGGTTTTTTTAGCTACCTTTTAAAATGTAAAAATCATTTTTATTTTACAGACGTACAAAAATAGGACATGGGCCAGATTTGGCCTGCTGGCTAGAGTTTGATGTAAGGGAAGAAATAGCTAGTATTTATAGTATACACATTTCAATGGAAACAAATTTAAAAATAACAATTAAGTGAACTTTTTTAAAAGTATAAATGTCCCAGCCTGCCGAGGTAGTATGAAGAAAGGCTTAGTTGGGAACCGGGATATTCATCCCTGCTGCATAGTACCAAGCCCCCAGCCCAACGGTCTTATTGAAGATCATGTGGATGTGCAGACATCACCCCAGTCTGCTGGCAGGAGACCGTGGGATGGTGTTCGCATCTGGGACGTGGCCATGCACTATTGATAACATCACAGAAAAAGAGTCATTAGTTAAACCAAGAGCCTAAAAGAAGCTCATGCCCAAGTTTCCATGGCTAGTATTTGAAACACCTGGAATTAAAATCCATGATTTCCAGTTCCTAGTAATATTTTATATATGTTAGAAATATATATCCTTACATAAATGTATATGAAATATATATTTAATAATATTATTAAACATTGAACATATCAAATATTAGTAACTAATATATTCATTAATATAAATAATGTACTTAATATATTATTATGTTTTAATGTAATATACATTTCCAACATTTATAAATGCAAGCTAGAAAGGCCATAAAACACATAAATGAAGTTATTGGAGTTTTTTTTCACTCTGGGGGAGGGGTAAGTGAATTCCAAGCAGTTACTCTCCCACTTAAAGCAGAAAATAATTTTTGAACTCAACCTTTGTGAATGAGAAGCAATCAATAACAGTATTCATAAGGGATTTTTAGACAAGTGATCTAAAATGGGTAAGCTGGGAAGTGATGGTATGTGGATGAGACGCTATTCACAGAGACAAGAATGAAGTAGGGAAATGAGCAGTGGTCCCTGCAGATGGGTGAGTATAAACCCCCTGAGGTGTCGCTTAGGGAAGAAGGTCATGGAGGGCCTGGGAGCACACAGTGAACGTTTGAGGAAAAAACTGTAGAAGCGCACGGAAGGAAGATGGAGGGGCGATATCCTGAGGTCAAATGAGGCTGACTTTTAGGCTTAGTGGGGAATTAAAACAGGAGCTCCAGGACAGCAGCACTGAAGAGCAGAGGTGGGGCAGATTTAGAAGTCCTCGGGAGGGGTTCTGTCCTGAGGCTGCCCCATTCAGGATACCAGTCTCTTCTAGTTGCTGCAGACCAAGCTTGTAAATCGAATTGTCATGTGCAAAAGGGGAGTAATAAAGGTGAGCTATTTATTATTAAATAAATGATACGTTATTTAAGAAGTTACCGAGTCATTAGTGGTCTAATGTTCAAATGCCTTGCTATAAAAAATATTCCTAAAATGTCTGTTCTTCCCACATGCTTTTATTAAGTTGGGAAGTATGGAAGATAAAGACCATAACAGTTCTTAAGGGATGGATGGATTCTAGAAAACCCAATAAATAATTCTTCTTCAGACAAATTCACAAACAACTGAGAGACAGACAGGAAATTGGCCAAGTAGAAATTAAAATGTCAATTTTATTAATAATAGAGCTATTGAGGAGTACCTACTTATCTAACCATAGTGCTGCATGCCCAGCCCTCTGGAGAAGGGCCTGCCCTGGGAAGCCTGAGACATGAGGACAGAGCTTTTCTCTTTCTTTGTTTCTCTCTCCCTCCCTCCTTTCTTCCTCTCTTCCTTGCTATTTCCTTTTTTTGTTTGTTTGCTTCCTCAGGCAGCAGTATCGCAAACAGAGGATAAAGGGATAGTACTGTGCAAGCCCAGCAGTTCTGCCACGCTCAGCAGTCAGATAGTTCCATGGAAGGGAAGGAGTGGGGAGCAGGTGGTCCCGTGCTCCTCCAAGGCAGCCCAAATGAGAACGAGGCTGCCGTGAGAAGTGCCATGAAGACTACTCAAGAGTGACTTGGTAGCTAGCCAGGGCTTTGTAGTTCACTCTCCCTATTATCATGCTGACATATAAGCAGACTTGTTGAAAATAAAAAATGTTAACACTGAGAGAGCAGAGAGAAGTACCCCTATTGGTGTGAATCAAGAAATGAGTTGTAGGAAGGACATGGGGTAATTGCCACCACCATCCCCTCTGCATATTCTAACCATAACAAGAAACTGCTAAGACCAGAAATCCAGGTGCTGAATTATTTATTTGGGTAAAAGTAGGCAAATGATGACTGCAGAATTATATCTTAAGTTACTGAAATGATTTGGAAAGCATAACTTATGAACACAATGTCTCTGGAGAGAAAAACACTAAAAGTTATATCCCAATTTTAAAACATATAAAAATTGAGAAATCAAGAATAAAGTTTTATGAAAAAATTCTTAGGATAATTACTAAAATACTAAAATAATTATTAAAGTATTTACATAATTGAAACCGAATTATATTTATTAAATTGTGATACCTAGTATACAAAATGACAGATGATGTTGACAATGAGCATTTTGCTTTACTTTTACCTGTTCTTTTTGTTTAAAAAGTCTTTTTTATTTCAGAATAGTTTTATCTTTATATTTATATAGAACAGTTTATAAATACAGTAAAGTTGAAAATCAGTAAAATTCTCATTCACCCCTATAATTAGTAACATCTTATATTACCATGTTCCATTTGTCAAGACTAGGAAGCTGATATGCATATACTGCCATTTACTAATCTCCTGAATGTATTTACATCTCCTTAGTTTTTACCAAATATCCCATTTCTGCTCTAGAATTCTGTCTCTGATCTCACATTAAAGTCACATGCTTCCTTAGGTTCCTCATGGCAGTGACAGCTTTTTGGACTTTCCTGGGTCTTGCATACCTTAAGAGTTTTGAGCATTACTGGCCAGGCATTTTGTAGATTCCCCTGAATTGTGGTTTGCCTGGTATTTTTCTCATGTTTAGACTTGGGGCCATACATGTTTTAGTAAGAACTCAGAGGGAAGCAGTCATTTTCATCACATGATAACAAGAGTGCATCCTATCAGTGTGATTAATCTCTATTTATGTTACGCTTGGTCACATGGCTGAGAGATTATTTGCCAGGCTTCTCTACCTCAGAGTTACTTTCCTACCTCTTTTTCATATAATACTCTGAAATGAAGTCACATGTGTAATCCATGCTCATGGAAGTCATGCTGCCCTCTCTCCAGGGAAACAATCTACATAAATTACTTGGAATTCTGCAGAGAAGAGTTTTGTCTTTTCTCCCATATTTTGCTCCTCATTTAATCATTTATTTATATCTATATGTGTCTTAGTCAGCTTGGGCTGCATTAACAATATACCACACAGTGGGTGGCTTAAACAACAGAAATTTATTTCTTACAATCATAGGAGCTAGAAAGTCCAAGATCAGGTGCAGGCAGATTCAATTTCCTGGTGAGAGCTATCTTCCTAGCTTACAGATTATCCACCTTCTTTATGTATACTTAAATGGCAGAAAGAGAGAGAAAAACCACCTCTCGTATAAGGTCACTAATCCTTTCATGAGGACCCCACCCTCATGACAACATCTGAACCTAACTACCTCCTAAAAGCTTCATCTCAAACACTACATTTTACAGGGGCTCAGTGCAGTCCGTAGTGCTATGGGTATGATCCGTTACTACACTGTTTACTTCTTTTCTCTAATTGTTCTACCTTTGGCCACTGGGAGGTCTTTCAGTTGGCTCCTGTGTCCCTTTTACATGCCTTATAATTTGGGGTTATGAGCACTTACCTTTACTGACACCACAAAATGATCCAGGCTAAATTTGTATATCTCCTGCCTCAGATACAGAATCAATCATTTCCTCTAAGATCTATTGGAAGTTAGTATCAGAAACTAAGATCTGAATCCTGGATGTTCTCATTGTTACTGAGGTATCGTTGCTTCTAGGTCCTCTCAGTCACTGAATAAATGTATGAAATATACATATATATGCTAAATTGTATTTAGTTTAAGACAGAAGCAACTAGAGCTGAACTAAATATGAATTATAATTACTCAAACCCATTACCCCAAGATTCATCCTAGCCTTTTTCCCTGGCTTGTGTATTATCTCTCACTCTAACAGTAACAGTGTTATTCCCACATATACCATCCATTTACTTATTGTTCAGTTCCATTATACATTCATAATGGATTCATAATTATTTACCCATATCCTCATGGGACATAACTTTAGCAACTAGAGAAGAGTGCTTATGTACAGCTCCTTTTAATTTAGTCATACAGTCTCTACTCATTTGTAAAGTTACAAAGGTAAGCATTTTTTCCCTCCATATTCTTCAGTATAAATTTGTACATATTCAATATATATTCAAATATGTGTATTTACAATACATATTATTTGCCACAGTCTAAATCCCATTACTCTATTATACCAGAATAATCCATTCTCCTAATTAACATATTTTAACATTTTTCATACTTTTAGATTCACTCTGTGCTGTAAAGTCCTAATGGATTTCGAGAAATGTGTAAGATCATGTACCCATATAAATTATATAAAATAATTTTACCATTGTAAGATATTACATGTGTTTCTTTTATTTGTCTTTGCCCCACACTGTGGGCAATCACAAATGTGTTTTCCACCTCTACAATTTTGCTTTCTCCATAATATATAAATGGGTAACTTAAAGAAAAGTAACTCAAATAGATTAAAGTCTTAAAAGTGAGACAAAACCATAAAACTCCTAGAATCAAATACAGGGGAAACTTGACTCTGGTCTTGGTGATGATTCATGAATATAACCCAAAAATGCAAGTAACAAAAGCAAACATAAACAAGTAGGACCACATCAAATTAGAAAGCTTCTACATGACAAAAGAAATGATAAAAAAATGCAAAGTCACAGAATGGGAGGAAATATTTCCAAATCATATACCTGATAAGGATGTAATATCCAAAATATGTAAAGAATTCATACATCTCAGTAGCAAAAAATTTAAAAGATACTGATTAAAAAGCAGGCAGAGGTCCTGAATCAATATTTTTCTAGAGAAGACATACAGTTGGCCAACTGGTATATGAAAAGGTGCTCATAATAACTAATCATCAGCAAAATGCAGATAAAAACTACAATGAGATATCACCTAACATCTTATGGAATGGATATTATCAAAAACACAAAAGAAATAGTAAATACTAGAATGAATGTGGAGTAAAGGTAATCCCTGTGCACTGTCATTGGGAATATAAATCAGTGCAGCCACTAAGGAAAACAGAATGGAAGATCCCCCCAAAAAAACACCTAGAACTGCTATATGATCCAGCAACCCCACTTCTGTGCATATATTTGAAGGAACTCAAACTACTGCCTCAAAAAGTTATCTGTGTGTCCATGTTCGTTGAAGCATTATTTACAATAGCCAAGACATAGAAACAACTTATGTGTCCATTGACAAATGAATGGATTAAAAAAAACATGATATAAAGACATATATAAAAATATTTTTAGTTATAAAATGAGAAGGAAATCCTGCCATTTGCGTAACCTGGGCAAACCTGGGGGACATTATGCTAAGTGAAATAAATCAGATGAGGAAGACAAATACTGCATGATCTCACATGTGAAATATAAAATGCTGAATTCACAGGACAGCGAGCTGATTAGTGTTTTCCAGGGGCAGGAAAGTGGTGTGGGATAATACATAAAGTTGATCAAAGGGTACAAACTTCCTGTTATGAGTAAGTTCTGCAGATGTAATATATAGAATAATGATTATAGTTAACAATACTGTACTGCATATTTGAAAGTTGCTAAGATATTAAATCTTTAAAGTTCTCGCCATAAAAAAATGTAGCTAGGTGAGCTGATATATTTGTTAACCAACCTTATTGTAGTTATCATTTCACAAAATATGCATCTGTCAAATTGTCACATTGTATACCTTAAATTTACACAAAGTTATATGTCAGTTATATGGCAATAAAGTTGGGAAAAAAGGAGAGTGTCAAAGTGTCTTCCAAGTGGTTGGACCAATTTTCATTTTCACTAGGAATAAAAGTTTTTAACGTTCCACATCATTGCCAGAAATTGGTATTGTCAGATCTGCATTTGAACCATTCTTATGGGTATGTAGTGATAGTCTGTTGTTGGTTTAATTTACATTTCCTTAATGATAAATGACATTAAGCATCTTTTCATGTGCTTATTTTCCATCAGTATATATTCTTTGGAGAGGTGTCTATTCAAATCATCTGTCCATTTATTAATTATTTTCTTATTATTGAGTTTTGAATTCTTTTTAGTTTTTGGAGATGAATTCTTATCAGATGTGGATTTGCAAATATGTCTTCCAGTCTGTGGTATATCACTTCATTATCTTTAGCAGAGCAGAAGTTTTAAATTGTAATAGATCCCATCCTATCAATTTTTTTTCTTTAGTGAATCATGCTTTTGCTGTTGTCATTAAACATGAATTTGGTCACATAGGTTCTCTCCCATGGCTTGTTATAGAGATATTATCATTTTGTATTTCACATTAAGGCTTATGATTTATTTTATTTAACTTTTGTGTATGGTATGAAGACTGTTTGCATATGGATGTGCAACTAGATAAGTACCATTGTCTACAATGAATTGACTTTGCACCTGTGTCAAAAATCAATGAGCTATATTTCTGTGGGTCTATTTCTGAGACATACATTCTGTGTCATTTGATCAATTTGATCAATGAGTCTATTAAGTCTTCCATACTATACTTTCTTGATTACTATAGCCTAAAGTCTTGAAACTGTGTGATTTGTGTCCTTCAGTTTTGTTCTTCTTTTTTAGAATTTTTTTAGCTATGTCCTTTGTCTTTCCACATAAATTTTATAATCAGTTTGTCTTTATTTACAAAACAGTTTGTTTGGACTTTGGCTTGGTTTGCATTGAGTCTCCAGATCAATATGAATCTAATAATCAAGAACTGATTCCCAACAATACTGAGCATTTCAATCCATAAAGAGGGATGATATGTCTATTTATTTTGATCTTCTTTGATTTATTTTGTCAGTTTTGTAGTTTTCAGCTTATAGAATTGTAATTATTATGCAGTTAGATTTATTTTATCCGAGTTGTTTTTTTTTGTTTCTGTGTGTGTGTGTGTGCGTTATTTTAAATATTATTTAAAAATTGGGGGGTTAATTTTAAATTCATATTGCTCATGCTGGAATACAGGAAGGCTGTCACCAGAGGAAATAAAACCACAGTAAAGAAAGTAGAGCAATTAATTACTAAGCAGATGCAAAATCAAATCAACTACCCCCAAAGTGAGTCAAGGGATAGAAAAAGAGTACAGAATATGATACCTAATATATAAAGAATGGAAGAGGAAGAAAAAGGAGTAAAAAAAAAAAGAACCTTTTGATTGTGTTTGTAACAACATACTAAGTGAATTAAATTAGACTGTTAGATAGTAAGGAAGTTATTCTAGAACCTTTGGTAAACATGAATCTAAAGCCTGCAATGGTAATAAGTACACACCTATCAATAATCACCCTAAATGGTCTGAATGCACCAATCAAAAGACACAGAGTTGCAGAATGGATGGGAAAACAAAACCCACCTATATGCTGCCTACAAGAGATTCATTTCACACCCAAAGACATACACAGACTAAAAGTGAAGGGATGGAAAAATGCAAATAATAGGGAAAAAAAGCAGAAATACCAGCATTATATCAGATAAAAATAGATTTCAAAACAAAGAAAGTAACAAGAGACAAAGAAGGACAGACATTACATAATGATAAAGAGGTCAGTCCAACAAGAGGACATAACCATCATAAATATCTATGCATCCAATATAGGAGAACCTAAATATATGAAACAAATACTAACAGAATTAAAAGGGGAACTAGAGTGCAACACATTCATTTTAGAAGATACTAACACACCCACAGCCATAGGCAGATCAATGAGACAGAAAATAAGTAAGGAAAGAAAGGCACTGAACAGTACATCAGAACAGATGGACCTAACAGATATATACAGAACATTCCACTAAAAGTCAGCAGGATACACATTCTTCTCAAGTGTACATGGACCATTTTCCAGATTAGATCACATACTAGGCAACAAAAAGAGCCCCAAGTTTCAAAAAGATTGAAATTGTATCAAGCAGCTTCTCAGACCATAATGGTATGAAACTAGAAATAAATTACACAAAGAAAACAAAAAACCTACAAACAAATGGAGGCTTAACAACATGCACCTAAATAATCAATGGATCAATGACCAAATTAAAACAGAGATCAAGAAATATATTGAGACAAATGAGAACAGCAGCTCAACAGCCCAAAACTTGTGGGATGCAGCAAAGGCAGTTCTAAGAGGAAAGTACGTAGCAATACAGGCCTACTTTAAGAAACAAAAACAATCCCAAATAGACCATCTAAACTCACAATTAATGAAACTAGAAAAAGAATAACAAATGATGCCCAAAATCAGCAGGAGGAGGGATATAATAAAGAGTAGAATGGAAGTAAACAAAATTGAGAAGAATAAAACAATAGAAAAAATCGATGAAAGTAGGAGCTGGTTTTTGAGAAAATGAACAAAAAAGATAAACCCCCTAGAAGAAAACAGGAAAAAAATCTCTTGAATATAAACATGAACAACTTTTTTTCTGAACACATCTCCCCTGGCAAGGGAAACAAAAGCAAAAATGAACAAATGGGACTACATCAAACTAAAAACCTTCCATACAGCAAAGGACACCATCAGAAGAACAAAAAGGCATCCTACAGAATGGGAGGACATATTTGTCAATGATTTATCTTATAAGGGGTTAACATCCAAAATATATAAAGAGCTCATATGACTCAGCACCCAAAAAACAAATTACTCGATTAAAAAATGGACAGAGGACATGAAGAGACACTTCTCCCAAGAAGAAATATGGATGGTCAACAGGCATATGAAAAGATGCTCCAACTTGCTAATCATCAAGGAAATGAAAATTAAAACCACAGTGAGATACCACTTCACACCAGTTAGGATGACCACTATCCAAAAGACAAGAAATAATAAATGCTGGAAGGATGCAGAGAAAAGGGGAACCCTCCTACACTGTTGGTGGGGATGTAAATTGGTTCAACTACTGTGGAAAGCAAAATGGAGGTTCCTTAAAAAAACTAAAAATAGAAATACCATTTGACCCAGGAATTCCACTCCTTTGAATTTACCCAAAGAAAAAAAAGATCCCAGAATCGAAAAGACATGCACCCCTATGTTTATTGCAGCACTATTTACAATAGCCAAGAAATGGAAGCAACCTAAGTGTCCATTAATAGATGAATGCATAAAGGGGAGGTGGTACATATACACACTGGAATATTATTTAGCCATAAAAATAAATCCTATTATTTTCAATAACATGGATAAAGCTAGAGGGTATTATGCTCAGTAAAATAGGTAGATAAAGACACATACCAAATAATTTCACACATTTCTGGAGTGTAAAAACAAAGCAAAAAAGAAGGAACAAAAAAACAGCAGACTCAAAGACACTGAAAATGTACTGGTGGTCACCAATGGACAGGAGCTGGAGAGGATGGGTGGGAAGGGAGAAGGGGATTAAGGGGCACTGTAATTATCACTCATAATATGGGTACGTCACTGGGACAGTAGTGCAGCACAGAGAATACAATTAATGACTCTATAACATTTTTCTACATTGATAGTGACTGTAATGGAGGGGGTGAGGACTTGATAGATAATATGGGTGAATGTTCAACCACTGGGTTGTGTATGTGAAACCATCATAAGATTGTATGTCAATGATACTTTAATAAAAAAATGTTTCTGTTGTTGCCCTAGTGTTTATATTCTCAGTGCTTTCTGCCCTTTGTTGCATTGCTGTCATTCGTCTCACTTATCCTTTTGTTGAAATAATCCAATAGGTTGTTACTATTATTGCTTTAAATACTTTTTGATAACTTAAGAATAAGAAAGTAAGAGGTTGTGTTTAACTCATTTATATTTCCTCTAGCTATTCCTTTTTTTATGTCAAGGCAAAGCCTGACCTTTATGATGCCCCCTCTCCCTGAAGGATTTCTATTAGCTTTTCTAGCAGGGCAGTTCTTCTGGAAACAAATTCACTCAGTGCGTATCTGAGAAATCCTTTGTTTCTCCCTCATTTTTGAAGGTTATTTTCACTGGACATAGAATTGTAGGTTGGCAGTATTCTTTCAACACCTAGAAGAATTTATCCTTCTCCCTTCTTGCTTACATGAAAAGGTGGAGCACAAAAATATCATTAGAAAGCTACATCCAAAAAGCTAATCACCTGAAATAAGGCGTAGTTATTAAAGCCTGTCTAGTTCTAAGACTGGGCTACAGAGAAGAGTGATTAACATGGCTTTTCTGCATTGCTCTGGCTTCTGCAGCTCTATTATACTGCTCTCATTCCTGTCGCCAACAATTTCACAGGATGAAGGATGCAACGGGTAAACGTTGGGTGCTCCCAGTCTCTCTTCAGCCCACCCTCAAAGGAGAATGCTGTGCTCAGCTGACCCTCTCACTCCCTGTGAGAAAGCCCTATATTGCTGGGGCAATCCGGGGCTTTTACAAAGATTCTCAATGTTGGCTACATGTTAGAATCATTACAATATTCATTTTCAAGGTAAACCCAGACCAATTAAATCAGAGTATAGGAAATAGGTTTGGGCACCAAAGTTGTTAAACATTGCCCAGAGCATCTTAAGTGCAGCAAGGATTTAGAAGCGTGCTGTTAGTGGCATGAAAGCAGAAAAGGGAGAAGGGGCTGAGCTGGTGCATTGGATTGGTGGGGAAGGATCATTGAAGGGAAAGGGTGGGTCACTGCAATGAGAAGGCAGGAGATGGGAAAAAAAAGTAGGGAATTTGAGATAAATGAATGGGGCTATAGATAATGTCTGAGTGGCACAAGTAATAATTAACTATTTGATATGACTTGTGGTCACAGGAGTTTATCAATCACTGCCCTGCCCCAGGACGGCATTAACCTTATATAGTTATAGGGAGTCCTACAATTTTACAGAAATTCCCTGAACATTATCTCTTTTGAGTCTCACCTGTAACGTGGGAAAAGGGAAATTATTACCACTCATTTTATAGATGAGGAATGGGCAACAAAGACAAATTAAACTAACTCAAGGTCAAATAATTTTCAAGTCTCTAGGCTGGAATCAGGATCCTTATTATTGATCTTAACTCTCTTGTAAACTCTACTTTACTGATAACACATACAATCTAACAACCCTGTAAGTTTGACACCCAACAAAGAAATTATGTAAATTCATTGTAATAGATGAAAAAGAATTTTAAATTATAAATATATTGCCCTCCCAAAGAAATTATGATGTCATTTGTTTTTGCCAATCTTATGAAATATTTTCCTTGGCATTTATATTCGTTAATGTCGTATAGAAGTAAAAGGAGGATTTAGCTACAACATACCATGCAATGCAGACTATGTAACAGATGCAATGTATACACTCTGTATGATAAAAATATTATACTATTTTTGCTTTGATTATCTTATTATGAATTCATTGAATCATAGTACCATGGATATGATGAAAAATATAGCAAGACAAATAGTGATAGAGAATATCACTTATATATAAAGAATTCAATATTTGTGTACTGTGTGAATGAAATTTAACATATGAGTCCATTTTAATTACAATTCTGTTGATAAATTCCAAAAAAGGATTTTAAAATTAAGAGTTGAATGTATCCAATTTAATATTCTTTCCACCACTGGGCCTAGAGTCTGAATTCTTTTATTTGGTAAAAGGTAGAGTCGCGCCTGTGTTGGTCTCTACGCATTTTTGTCTGCAGTGGATGTCAAGGCCTCAACCCTAGGAGAACAGAAGAACTAGATTCAAATTGTCAGTAGAAGCAAAACAATATCAATGAATAGGCCTCTGCAAAAATATTTAAGTAAGATTGCCTTAGTGGATTTGTGAATGAGGCCTGGTAAAATCCTTAGAAATGAAGGGGAAGGATTCATGCATGGGAATTTCCCAACTCAGAAGATACAACAATTGCCTAACCAACCCAGAATTTAGCAATTCAGAGTGTCTCACGATGGGTTGATTTACTGTAAAAAGACTTCTTCACCTCTTCCTAAGCCCATTCAATCGCAAGTTGATTCTGAAAGATACACAGTAGCCTAGATTTTTTGTTTTATTTGTGCTACATAAAAATTACTTGGAATTACACAATTATATAATAACATAATTGTTCTAGGAGTTATTTTTTTAAACAATAACTAACATAGTAAAAATAGAGAAAAATAAAAAAATGTAAGCCTAAAGCTGAAAATAACTTCCAGAAGTCATTTATCTAGATTTTGAATTACACCTGGCAACTAATCCTAGATATTCACTTAAAATTCTTTGTTCCAATAGAGAGCAAGTATCCCAGATCTTCAAGTTTCCTAGTTTATTGAATTGATTTACTTATGGCATAATATTTCACCACTCTTTGGAGTATGGCCCTTTTCACTTATTGCATGCTCTTAAGAATTTAGGAAGATATTTCAACTATCCAATGATTTTGAATCAGCATATTTGAGTAAAAGGTTTTAAAACAACTCCAATTCATGCATATTTATATGTAATAAAAAAACAACTCCAATTCATGCATATTTATATGTAATAAAAAGGATTTTGTAGAACAGCATATATAGGGAGATTATTTCAAATCATTTTCATATCATTTATTTACTTTAGCATGGGAAACAATCCCATATTTCCAAAATATCCAAACTGTTGATTTTTCTTATTCTTTGACCCTGGTATTTCTATCTTTATTTTCAGTAACTTTAGTTTTTACATAGGATTTAAATGAATTCAGAACTTTTTCTATTGCTTTTACCCTCTTTTTCCTGAAGATAAATAGAAAATATTAGTTACTCCATGATTTTCTGCCTTAAAGATTATTTCTAACATTAAACAAGTAAAAAAATGTTCTTTTAATTACCTTTCCAAAGACTTAATAATTTCTACTGAAGGAGGTTGTGCATGTGTTTTTTTTCCTTAAAAGTCCCTGTTAAAAAGATAAAAGATAATATAATAAAAATTTATTGTTATGTCTCCATGTAACTTCAGGGTGGAAAATATTTTCTCAGCCCAGGGCAAACTACCTTTGAAACCGGAATCTGTCAAAGGGAGAAATAAAGTGGGAGAAACCCGTTTACTGCTTACAAGCAGACGTCCACTTCAACTCATGTTTCTCATGTCCCAGCTACAAAAAAGGGGACCTCAGCAAACCTCTCTGGTCTAGATATGCCCTCACTTCCCCATGTAATTACCTATTGATATGGATATGGATTGCTTCTCTACACTCCTTGGAAACAGTTATTGATATGGAGTTGCACTAAGACCAGGCAAGAGATTCTGGAAATATTGCTATTTTACCCCCACTCCATAAGGATTAACATGGCACCCATCAAAACTTTACAAAGCATTATTTTCAGAAGAGACATTGAAATAATCATTCATGATTTTTATTTAAATAACATGTGTGTTCTAATACTTCTTCAGCAATCCAAAGTAAAATCTTTTATGACACACGTATTCTAATAAAGAAGAATGCTCTTTGACTGGTTTAATATGATTGAATTTGATGCATAAAAATTTTTTAATCTATTTCATTTTTAAAAGCAACCTTTAAAATAATATAGAACATATACTACATTCCAAAACACATGAAATGTAAGTATTCCCTTTGCAAAGAAAAATAGCATCAACTATGCAATAAAACCACTTTATCATTAATAACATGAGATACAAAATTTAGAAAATTTACTGTAGCAGGGTGTTGACAGAAACAAGTTGCATCTTTCCATCTCATGCAGTAAATCAAGCCATGAAAGGAGAAAGGCCTTGGAACACAGACTGTGAAATTAAAGTCTCTGAGTTGCCCAGGGGGGCTTGACCAGCTGAGAGGCTGTGGCCTGCGGGCCCTGAGTAAAGGCAGAGGAGGAAGGTCAGTTCCATTAATGTTGTTCTTTATCTTGAGAAACTGTGTCATTGGGAGAGAACAATGACACATTTCATGTCAGTTAATAAAGCACAGGTGAAGCAGGAATGGAAAGGCTAGCCTGGGCATGCTAAACCTTTATTTATATAATGCCACTTCCATAGGAACTCGTTGTCGGTCCTCATTTATTTTCACTATGCTTGTCTCCCATTTCTATTTTTAATATCAGAGCCTTCTAAACAATTATTAAGGACTTAACAAAGCCATACAGCTTATCAGTGAAGGAACACAGCCGGTGCTGCCTGGCGTTTCACTTCTTGATCCTATGTCCTTCCTTAATATCCCCCATGGCATTCAGCACAGCCAGCCGAAGTCAGCATATTTTTACTGTTTAGATACCTACTTATAAAAGGGAAGTAACTGAATATAAGCAGAACTGGTTTGTGATTTTTGTTTTAAACCACACATTTTACCATTTGACAGATGATTAATTTTCTAGTATTTCCATCAATGTTCTTTTCATCTAAATAAATAAATAGGAAGTTCCTTGAAGTCAAGAGCCATTTCTTTGATTTCTTGTGGCTACTGTGATATCTGGCTAGAAAATTTTAAGATCACTAATTGACTTTGGCATACCAAATGCTGTTGTGTGCTGTCAGCTCCCTGTAATCCTAGTTCAGGGAGAATAAGCCCCATATTCTCAGCACTGGTTCAGTCTCACAAAGTGTCACCATCCAACTGGTGTTTTATTGAGACTTCCAAAGGACAAATAAATCAATTAATAATTAATAAGGACATTTTAATAAAGGATGGATTCTAGTTAATAAGGATGTATAAATATTAATTCATTCATTATAACAAATGTACTTTACTAATATAAGCTTTGATAATAGGGGAGATTGAATGTAGAATGTGTGGGATGTCTCTGTAGTATCTTAATTATCCTGAGAAGAATTTTCTCAATCTAAAACTTATCTAAAAATAAATTATATTTGAAAGTAAAAAACAACAGCAACAACAACAGATATTCCACCAGTCCAGCGGGCTAGCTGCATCAGAGTGATGAAGAGCATGGTAAGACCAGGGAGTTCATGGCCATGTGCTTATGCTGAACTTGTTTCTTTAAAACCAGTCCATGTTCAGAATCAGTGTGATGTGGATTACCACGACGCTGAATAAGGCACTAGGCAAAGTCACAGAGCAGGGTTGGGCAGATATACTTTTATCAGGGAAGGAAGGCCTGTTCCTTTTGGGGTGGAAAGTGCTCCAAAATCATTCACCTGCCCAGTGGCTGTATTACCTCCTCAGAGGAGCTGCTGCCAAAGAGCCAAGGACCTGCTCTTGGTAGACTAAGCAACTGGCCTTTGTGAGTGAGGCCCACAGCTGAGCCATTTACAATGCCCACCTTGTTACCAGGCACAAGTTTCTCTTGAGACCATTTGGCAAGTCTAGGAGCAGCTAAGGGAAGAGGCTGCCT
The DNA here is from genome assembly GCF_040802235.1 of Manis javanica. Lineage (NCBI taxonomy): Eukaryota > Metazoa > Chordata > Mammalia > Pholidota > Manidae > Manis > Manis javanica. The sequence continues at coordinate 136,640,737 of NC_133157.1, read as the reverse complement.
GGCACTGACTTTACACCTCATCTTGTCTACCTGATCGCCAAGATCCTCCTATACTGAGATTGCTCTTTAGTGAGCATTTACACAAATCACAGGTGTTTCCACTGTCTGAGCCCATTTGGAAAGGTTCGTTTGATACCTTTTCCCAGTATCTGTTATTCACCAATTTTCTAATTATGTTCCCTCCAACTCCATGATAATCAAGGCAGACATTCACCCATTGTTCATGCAAATCCATATGGCTATCTCTCTTTCCAGGCAAAAACAGATGCCCTTCTGAAAGTTCCACCCCCTGGAGAGGGACTGTGGAGTAGGACGCTTACTCACTGTCCTTCAGTCCCACCTGAGTGGAACTGTGGTTCTCCCACTGTCTGCTCTGGTTGGTGCCGGCATATTGTGATAAGCAACTTGGAAGCCACAAGAACACTTTTTCTTCCTCAGGTTACAGGTCACAGAAAATGTTTGATGCCAGTTGTGAGAATGAGAGTGATGTCCCAGGAGTGGGTGTTAATAGTAAGCAGAGCCATTTACTTTTGAAACCTACCTGTGCCCAATTTAAGTCAGACCACCTGCATATGGTGATGGACAGCCAAGGTTGCCTAGTAACATGGTGCCCATGGCCAAGCCTTTGTCCTCTGCCTGGCTCAGGAGCAAACAGAAATTGCTTCTTAACCTGAGAATACTTAGCTTAAGAGAGCCAATAGTTTTCCCCAATCTTAAATAAATCCAATAATTTATTTTAACAAAAACAGGGAAAATACAAAAAATGTTGCAGAAAAGTCATCTAGAATTCTTAGGATGGAAAGGATTCACAATTGATATGAGTTGTAGAATAAAGTAATACAAAATATGGTAGGAAGACAATTATCCAAAATTAAGTTTACAGCTTAGTTAGATGCAGCCAGCTGAATGCCATATGGAAATTATGTAAAAAAGATATTCCTTATTACATTTAATAGCATTTACTGAATTTGTACATTTTTCCATGAACTGTGAAACTATAGTGGTGATCAAAATAATGGGTATCTTCCTAACCTTTGGAGAGCTTATATTTAAGTGAGGGAGATGAGAATAATCAAAAATAAGTCTCTGGACACATACAGGTGAAACATTAAAACAGATAAAAATACTAAAGCCCAAATAAAGAGATTGCAGCAATTAATAAAGAATTCACAAAACAATAATGTCAAAAAACTTATTTATAATAGCAAATGCTATTATGAGTATAAATACTAATATGAATATTAATGAAAAATAATTTAGGTTTTTCAAATTTACCTTTGTGCAGTGTTTACTATGAATCTTTGTAAATTCATAGTTACTATGGTACAAAACAAATGGCAAAAAAAAAAATCTGTCTAAAACAACCATTATTCTATGAGTCAGGAATTCGGCACAGCATGGATTGTTTGTTTCTTTTCACAGTATCTGGGTCCTCAGCTGAGACAGTTGAAGCCTGGGGGCTGGAATCAGTTGAAGACATGATCATCCATAACTTGGGAGGTCCTTCTAGTGAGCAGCAATTTCAAAACACTGACACTCAGCCCTTCCTTGCAGCCTTTGTGTCCTCACAGCACACTGATTAGGTTCCCAAGAAGAGGGCCGTAGACCAGTGTGTGTATCCCCAAAATTCTATGTTCAGTCCTAATCCCTAATGTGATGGCATTTAGAGGCTAGGCCTTGGGGACCAGGGCTCCTATAAAAGAGGTCTCAGAGAGCTCTGCTGCCTCCCACCCTTCCACCTTGTGAGTAAGAAGATGGCGATCTGTGAATCAGGAAGAAGCCCTCTCCAGACATGGTATCAGCTGGTCCTTGATCTTGGATTTCCCTACCTCCAGAAGTGTGAGAAATGAATGGTTGTTGTTTAAACCCCCTAGGGTGTGGTACTTTTGTTATAATAGCCCAAAGTGACTGAGACAGCGAGCATCCAGGAGAGGGAGAGAGAGAGGCAAATGTGCCAGGTGGAAGCTCTACCACTGTATCACGCAGACTTGGCTGTCATGTAGCACTCCTTCCACAACGCTATCTGCATCAGAACCATTGTAAATCCTCCCAAGTTGCAGTGGGATGGAAATACATTCCATTTCATGAAGGAGAATGGGTAAGGTTTAAGGATAACAAGCAGTCCTGGAAATTGTGCTGTGAGATTTTTTGGAAAATATAATCAATCACAATCATTAAGACAAGTTATATAATTGAGTTGGTCTTTGGAAAAATATAGTTTGTCAATCAATGAATATTTATTGGTTATTAAGTATCAGGAATTTTTCCAATCTCTGAAAATATAGCAGTAATAAGCTAAACATTCTTAGGGTTTACATGTTTAAAGTATCAAAATCATATTCATCTACTTAAGAATGCTTGTCTTACCCTTAGAAGGCAGCCCTGAGCCACCTCTGATGGCGTGACTAGGTTTGCTATGGACGAAATATCATGATCAAAAATAAGATGTGAAATAATGTCACAAGGGTCAGAAAGAAATGTCTTATGATGTATAGTTATACTTTTGGCATGCTAATATGTTGCTTCACCCTGCCTGGTGATTTAATAGATAAACTGCTAACATACCATGTTTCCCCCATTCTGGTGTATAATTGTCTACATTGGTCATTGAATTTGGAAGCACATCTATGAGAAATACAAGAGGCATCATGGATACCTCAACACTCAACACTCAACAGTCTTTTTTCGGGGGTCAGTCATGCACTGAAATGGAAATAATCTTGAGTGTGTGTCTAGTCAACATTCTTACCACAATTCGAGACCAGCCTTTGTGCTCCGGCTTAGCTCACCAGCTCCAAGTAACTCAGTTCAGTGACATCTGACTGCTGTTCATTCTCTCCAAATAATTCTATGTCCTAGACTTAAGACAGTGATTTATAGTTTTGGGTTGACCCAGTTGTCTATGTCAAGGAATGTTGCACAGAGCTTGGGCATTTTTCCAAAACTGTGTACTTTAGTTCACTTCAATTTTTTAAAATAACATTTTATAAAACATTTCAGAAAAGTAAAATTTGGTAAATCATGGTATCTTGGCTTTGGAAAGTAGAATAAATAAAAGTACTTCTTAAACCTTCCTCCTATTTTTAATTTTAATTATAATACAAAGTTCCAATTTTTAACCATAATACAAAGAGCAGGCTGACATTCAGAAGAATATTCTTATCAGCTTTATTTCCTTTTTTCTTATCATTTCCCTTCAATGGAGAGGAATGCAAGTTCCTTTTCTTCATGAGGTGTGCACTGAAACAATTTTTATTCTATGCAGTCCCCAACTTTCCATTTTCACAATGTTCTATTGAGATAAAAGATTCATTGTCAAACATATGCTACAATAACAAGTTGTTCTAAGGTTAGCAATTATTTCCAGATAAATGAAATAAGCCACTTATTTTCCAAAGCTTTCCATATCCAAATTACATCCCTGAACTTTTTCACTAAGTTAGCTTAGAAACCTCCTCAGGATGCACTATAACTATACTTCATCAGTGTAATCAAATTTAACAATTATTGATAACCATATAGAATATGTCAGAATATATCCTGATTTTCTAATTTAATATTCATGGTACACTTGTAAGTTGGGTGATACTACTGAGTACATAATACAAAAGTGAAGGATGTGAGGATGTGGAAAATGGAAACCCTCTTACACTGTTGGTGGGAATTTAAACTGGTACAAGCATTATGGAAAGCAGTATGGAGGTTCCTCAAAAAACTAAAAATAGAAATACCATATGACCCAGTAATTCTACTTCCAGGAATTTACCCAAAGAAAACAAAATCCCTGATTTGAAAAGATATGTGCACCCCTATGTTTACTGCTGCATTATTTACAATAGCCAAGATATGGAAGCAACCTAAGTGTCCATCAATGGATGAATGGATAAAGAAGACATGGTACATATATAGGGTGGAATATTATACAGCAATAAAAAAGAGATCCTGCCGTTTGCAACAATATGGATAGATCTAGAGGGTATTATGCTCAATGAAATAAGCCAAGTGGAGAAAGACAAATACCATTTGATTACACTTATTTGTGGAATATAAATCAAAGCAAAACAAAATGAACAAAACATCAGTAGACTTATAAACACTGAGAAGCCTGTTGGTTGCCCTGAGATATGGGTTGGGGTGGGTTGGTGTGGACAGAGAGGAGGATAAAGAGACACAAAAAGTTTCAGTCATAATATAAGTTGGTCACAGAGATAGTAGTACAGCATGGAGAATATAGTCAGTGATTCTCTAACATCATTCTGTGTTTACAGATAGTTGACATGCCAGAGAGGGTGAGGATTTAATACATGTGTAACTGTTGAGCCACTCTATTGTATATTTGAAACCAATATAAGATTGTATACTAATAAACTTGAATAAAAATTTAAAAAATTTAAAAAGAAAAAAAGAAAAGAAGTAGAAAACATGAAAATGGAGAAAATCACTGGTATAGAGGTCAATTTAAAAATAAAGTTGAACATGATAAAAAATAAAGTGAACCAGAGAGCAGAAGGTGCTGGCCCAAAGTCTTATGCATCTTCTAGAAGGTCTGGATCTTTACACAGTGTACATTGCCTCTTAAAATAATAATTAGGATGGGAAGAATTTACATGAAGTGGTGTTCTGAGTTATTGGTCAGTCTGAGAGTGAGACCCAACTTTCAGCATTTCTATTCCTCTTTTTTCAAAATGAATTTTGTTCAATCTCTCTTCCCAAAAAAGTAGTGACTGTAGATACTGGTGGATATTTTTCTCTGACTATTCTGGGAAAGAACTGCTTTACTATGTTTTATTCACAGATGTTGAAAGTAAGTCTAAGCTCCACAATAAAGCATTATTTTTTTTTTGGAATATGGTGTGAAAATGAAACACATCAGGATTGGAGTCCTTGTTCTACTATTTGTTATCTGTGCTTCAGATAACTTATCCTTTCTAGACTTCAGAACCCCCATATATAAAATTTGAACAAAAAATATCAGCTTGAAGAATTAATATAACTATTAAAAGGAATAATATGGACAAAGCAATTAGCCCAAGGCTTAGGATAGCCCAAGCACACCATGAACATTAGTTAGTTTTATTGTTATCTGCAATGATTTTGGAGAATAGTTTAAGAGATTTTCATTATTTTGAGACTGTGTTGAAAAGTGGGTCAGGTGCTCGATTCAGCAGCATATATCCTAAAATTGGAATAGTACAGAGATTAGCATGGTCCCTGTGCTAGGATAACATGCAAATTCGTGAAGTGTTCTGTATTTTTTAGGAGAAAATACAGCTGACCCTTGAACAACACAAGTTTGAATTGTGCAGATCCATGTATACATGGATTTTTTAGTAAATATAGGGTACTCTATACGTATTTTTCTCTTATGATTTTTCTTAATAACATTTTCTTTTCTCTAGCTTGCTTTATTGTAAGAATATAGTATTTAAGGCATGTAACATACAAAATATGTGTTAACTGACTATTTATGTAATTAGTAAGGCTATTAGTAGTTAAGTTTTGGGGAGCCAAAAGTGATATGCAGATTTTTGACTGCATGGGGGGTCAGCAACCCTAACTCCCATAATATTCAAGGATTAACTGTATTTGCAAATAATAGATCCAATAAGAGGTTAATATCTAAAATATATAAAGGACTCATATCTGATTAAAAGTGGGCAGGGTATCTGAATAGATATTTTTCCAGATAAGACATACAGATGGACAAACATACACATTAAAAGGTATTCAACATTATTAGTCATTTAGGGAAACATAAATCAAAACTACAGTGAGATATCACCTCACACCAGTCAGAGTGGACACTATTCAAAAGACAAGAAATAACAAGTGCTGTTGAGGATGTGAAGAAAAGGGAACCCTTGTGCACTGTCAATGGGAAAATAAATTGGTGCAGTCACCATGGAAAGCAGTAAAGAGATTCCTCAAAAAATTAAAAATAGAATTAACCTTTTCACTTCTGGGTATTTATCCAAAAAACAAGAAAACACTAATTTGAAAACCCACATGTTCATTGCAGCATTAATTACAACAGCCAAGACATGGAAATAATTAGAGGTTCATTGATAGATGAATGAATAAAGACAATGTATATATATTCATATATACAATGAAATATTACCCAACCATACAAAAGTTACAAAATCTTGCCATTTGGGACACCATGGGTGGACCTAGAAGGTATTATACTAAGTGACATACATCATAAAGAGAAAAATACTATATCATTTAACTTACATGTGCAATCTAAAAAACAAAACAAAACAGAATCATAGATTAAGAGAACAGAATGGTGGTTGCCAGAGGAGAGGAAGGTTGGGGAGTGGGCAAAACAGGTGAAGGGGGTCAAGAGGTACCAACTTCCAGTTATGAAATGAGTAAGTCATAGGGATATAATGTAATGCAATGTAATGGTAACTGTAGTCCATAATACTGTTGAGCATGAAAGTTGCCAAGAGAGTAAATCCTAAAAGTTAACTTTGTATGGTTAAAATGGATGTAACTAGACTCGTGATTGTTTCACAATGTATATAAATATTGATAATGTTTTACTCCTAAAACCAAAAAATGTTATCTATCAATTATACTTCAATAAATTTCTTTAAAAGTGGGTCAAAAAGTGTATGTATAGTCAGGATGATTTCTGTGTTAATGAAAAATAATACTGTTTATTATTGTGAGAATAAACTCCCCTATTCTTTGTCACCTGTTTCCTAAAAAGGATTTGATTTTTTTCCTACTGTTTGAGGTAAATTAAGATTGAGTTCTAAAAATTAATACCATGATAATTTTCACTCAACCCTGAGCCAGGTGTTCTCAATTCAGACATAAATGAGTTTAAGTTATTACAAAGGAAAGGACTTTGTCCTTGTTTGAAAAGTGTCAGCAAATGGACCAACCTGACTCAGGTTGAAACCAGGTAATCTGATGATATTCATCTTCTTTCTACTTTGAGAATTTGTTCTAATAACACATTGTCATCTTCCAACTTGTGCAATGATGCTATTGACTGCAATTATGCTTTGTGTGGGGAAATTTCTGAACAGAAAAATGTGTGATAATCATTTATTTCACTGATCATCATTTACTTCAAGGTATACACTTGAAAATACATCTTTGGTTTTCAAACTCAGCCGTTTGTTGCTATGTTAGCTTTTTTATTCCTCCATTGTAAACTCACAATCTGAAACATTAACACAGCCACACTGGTCTCCCCCACGCATTTCTGACCTCAGCAAGCCCATCCAGAGCTCTGCTGTCAGAGGCACTGCAGAGAGCAGCATGTCCTCAAGTAGCCACTACAGTTCAGCACAGATACACCACTGTCTTCATTCTTTGTCTACGTTAAGTCAAATATATTTGTGATGGGCATATAGTCAGCACTGCCAGGCTAGGTTTTTATTCATTAGCACTTACTGCTGACTCAGATGTTTCTTCTGGTATTTAGAGTGTTTAAAAGAAAGGTACAAAGTGACATCAGTAGAATGAGCAAAGGAAGGACTGCCTACAATCCTCTACTCCAATAAGGCAAAGAACACTGGAAAAATTGTCAAAATCAACTTTTTTAGAACTTTAGATATTATACAAAACCTGCAACAATCTAAAGAGTTGTTTATGCAAGAAAAATGGTTAAAACTCAATAAGAAGAATCAGCTTTCTGGCACTTTAACTTGCATCATTTTTGTTACTTTCTCTCCAATGCCATGTATTCTGGAAGCATAACAGGCCTGCAATCATGGTGAAAATCATAAGCCTGGGAGCAACTGGAGCAGACAGATGAATATAGAGTCCCCCAAAAGCATTTATTTCCAGAAATTTCTCATTATTTGACTTGTCCCACAATTCCCTGGAAGTCCCCACTTGCAGGATTGTGTTTATTTGATCTGATTTAGAGTTCATTCTGTACAAATAATCTTTTCTCTGAGGTCATTTGTCAAAAAAAAAAATAACTGCAGCTGCTTAAAGCAGAAAGAACTGTTTAGATGAACAGGGAGCTGACCACAATTTTTAGAAGGAAAAAAATGGGAATAAGATATGAACCAGGAGATTTGAAAATGTCAAATATATTACTGGGGATTACAACGAACACATACATGAGAATGTGCAAGATTGTGCAAAGATCCGTGAAAGATCTGAGCAAGCCCTCCCTGTAACTGCTGAGGCTCTGCACGGGCAGGAAGAGACGGTTAAGTCAGAGAAGTAGAGAGCCCGCCTGGATCGTGGAGGCACGCCAAACATGCACACAGAGTCCCTCCACAAAGGCTTGGAGACTTACTGATTTCACATATTTAAAGAAATTCCCAAACAATCATTAGTTGGCCTCTAAGACAACTGAACAAAGACTTCAAGAGGTACACACAGCAGAATATAGACTTTATTTTTGGTAAGTTGACTAAACAGACAACCAGCACTAACAGAAACAGTAGCAAGCACTGTATTGTTATTTTCTAATGTCGTGGAGTTGGGTCAGCATCCAGAATTGCAAAATATTATGTAAGAATGACAGACATACACACAGTAAATATTAGAAATGCAGAAAAAAAGAAAGTGTGATCCTTACACAGGAAAAAGAAGAGCATCAGATGTTGATGCTCTCTGAACATATCACGAGAAAAAATTACAGACAAATGTCCTTGTAAACATAAGCATGAAATTCTGTAAAAAGTACTAGCAAACCCAATCTAGCAGCATCTAGAAAGGATTATACACCATAACCAAGCTGATGCATCATAATAATACAATATTAGAAAGCAATTGATGTAATATATCAGTAGAATAAAGTAGCCAAGCCACATAACCATCTCAATGTTCAGGAGAAAAAGCCTTTGACAAAATCCAACACTCTTTCATGATAGAAATGCAACAAGCTAAAGGCAGAAGGAAACATTCCCAAACTGATAAAGGGCACATCTAAACAGATGCACAGCTAACATAATACCTAGTGGTGAAAGATGGTATGCTTCTTATCCACATATCAAGGATAAGATACAATGCCTGCTCTCATCACTCTATTAGAGCTAATTAGAACAAATAAGTGAGTTAATTAACTTTCCAGGGTATGAGATTAATATACAAAAATAAAATGTATTTCTTTACATTAGCAATAAATATACCAAGAATTGGAAGAATGAAAATCTATTTTGGTAACATTAAAAAGAATGAAAGTCCACTTGAAGTGTATCTAACAAGTAATTATAATACTTATACACTGAAAACTACAGAACTTAGTTGGAAGAAATTAGAGAAGAATTAACTAAATAAAAATAATCCCATGTTCATCTATCAGCAGACTCTATACTATTAATATGTCAATAATTCCCTAATTGATCTACAGATTCATCTTAGTACCTATAAAAATCCCACAAGTCTTTTCTTGTCTTAGAAATTCACAAGCTGATTCAAAAATTCATGCAGAAATGTAAGGGAAAGAGAATATTCAATATAGTCTTGAGAAAGAACAAAATAAGAGGACTCATACTTCCTGATTTTTTTAATTGCCACAATAATATAGTAATGAAGACAATGTAGCAGTAAGTATAGACACAGTTCAATGGAATAGAATTGAGATTCTAGAAATGAGCTTTTACATTTATGATCAATTAATTTTGACAGGGATGCTAAAATATTTCAATGGGAAAAATGAGTTTTTTTCAACAAATAGTGCTGAGAAAATTATATATCCATACATAAGTAATGAAGTTGTCGTACCTTTTCTCACACTAAATATAAAACTTTAAATTTTACTTGGTTGAATTATAGATGTTATATTATTTATTTAGGTCCACTTTACATAGACCTAAATGTATGTAAGAGTTAAAATTATTAAATTCATAGAAGAAGACAGAGGAATAAATCTTAATGACTGAATTTGGCAAGGAATTCTTAGGTATAACACCAAAGGCACATAGACAAAAGAAAAAACTAGGTAAGTCGGACTGCATTAAAAGAAAAAAATTGTACTTCAAACATACCATTAAAAAAGTGAAAAGTGAATAGGCAAAATACTTTCAAGTCATATATATGATACTAGGCTTATATCTAAGAGACATAAAGAACTCTCACAACCAACAATAAAAGAATAAAATCTCAAGTAAAAACTGGTGATGGATTTAAATAGACACTTCTTTAAAGAGGTTACAGATGGCTGAAGAGCACACAAAAAGATGCTTATTAGTGATCAGGGAAATGTGTTTCAATACTAAATGAGGTACCACTTTCCACCAACTAAGATGGATAAGATTAAAAAAAAGTATAGTCAATAGCAAGTACTGGTGAGTTTGTGGAATAACTAGAATGCACTTTTATGATGGTGAGATTGTGAAATGATGCAGCCACTTTGGAAGACAGCATTTCATATTCTCACAATGGTAAAACTAAAGTTATGATATGACCTAGTAATTCTGTTCCTACAAAAAATGAGCACATATGTCCATTTAATAGCTTGTACATGAATATTCATAGCAGCAGCATTCAGAATAGCCAAAAAGTGGAAACAGCCCAAGTGTTCATGAACTGATAAAAAAGGCAAATGAAACGTGGCATATCCACACAATGGAATTTTTCAGCCATAAAAAAGGAGAAATAATGATATTTCTACATGCTACATCATGGATGACTCTTGAAAAAACACTATGCTAAGTGAAAGAAGCTAATCACAAATAACACATATTTTGTGAATCCACACAAAATGAAAAGTCCAGGATATGGAGACTGAAAGTGTTGGCTAGTCAGTGTGTTTCCTTGTCCTCTACTGAGTTTTAACATATGACTTTATCAATTAAACCTTTTCATACTACTCCAGACTGATAATAATTACAAAGCATCATATAGCACAGATTGACACCAGGGATGCTATGTATATAGAGAGATATGTATACAGATAGATTCTGTACCTATCTATTATCAGTATAAACTCAAACTTCTAATTCAGTCATTTTAGACAGTTTTTATATAATCACAACAATATTTTAATGTTTACCATATATTTGATTTTAATGCTATTTCTTTTCCACTTCAAGTGATCACAGCCACCATTTACTGCATTTAGAAACATCCAAGAATGGTGTAAATGTTGAGAGAATTTAGCATAAAGTCAGGTTGCCTCATTTCAATCTTTGCTTATCCACTTATTAGCTTTATAACATTGGGGAAGTTTCTAAAACTCTCTGGGTCTTGGCTGCCTTATGTGCAAAATAGGGATAAAAATAACCTATCCTATACAGGTTCTGTGAAAATTACACAGTCAGTGTTAGGAAATGACTTAGAGTAATGCCTGGTCCAAAATAATTTCTCAGTAAATATTAGTTACATTCATTACTTTCATTGCTTGCTCCTTGAAGTATGTTCTTTTTCTGTCACTTTTTCAATTCTCATCTCTAATTGGCTTGATGAGTGTGATTAGCATTAGGAAACACTACACTAAAGTATTGTTGTTAAGTCTTCTCTGTTCAGATTTCTACAGTATCTTTAAGTACAAACCCAAATACGTTATTGTAAATCACACTCGTGATCCTGTAGAAAATAGCTCCTTTTCAGTACAGGCATAGTCTGTGATTGATGTTATCCAAGCTGTAGTATTAATGCTCACTGATCTGGTGATATAATGAAGCAAAATAGGATGTACCTGGGAGAAACAGGGCTGCAAACAAAAGTGTGAATACAATATAATGACCAACAATTATGTCACTGTAATCATATCTGATTTATGAAAATTCTCACGTGATAAACTTAGGTTGAGCTTTAAAAGAAATCTGTATTGCCAAAAATAGAGCAAATTATAAAATTATGTAGGTTTCTTCTACACATTAAATAATTGAGAAGATATAACCGATTGGTCAGCTTGTAAGAGAAGCAGTTAATGAGTTTAAATTACAACAAAGTACAAAGTCAGAAAAATTTGTGGTTTTCCTTAGAAAAATTCTCAATAGTATAGAGGTTATTGGTCAGTAAAGAGTTTGTCCTTTATCTTCACTTCTCATATCATCACTTGTTTCAGTATTTCTGTTTGTTCCATGTATCAAAGCTTATTCAATTAATCATTAAGACCATAGCTGGGAAGAAGGTCAGAGCATGAGAGGAATGTTATCAATTATAGACCCTAAAATATTTGTTTTCTTTTTTCAACTTAAGTTCAAAACATATAAACAGTACAATAAATTGTTCTTATATAATTATGATAATTTCTCTTCACTAAAGGTATGATATGATATTTAACAAATGTCAGCAAAGTAAAGCTGCAATTCTGTTCAATTTATATCATTGGTTATTCTGCCTTTCCATGGAAACTTTAGAATCAGTTTGTCAATATCCACAAAGTAACTTGGTGGGACTGCATTCAATCTATAGATCATGTGAGAAATAACTGCTGTCTTACAAATATTGAGACACTCTATTTATGAACTTAGAATATCTTTCTGTTTATTTAGATCATCTTTGATTTCCTTCATCAGAGATTTTAGTTTTCATCATATAGCTAGTGGACATATTTTGTTAGATTTATGTTTAAGCATTTTTTGGTACCAGTGTAAATTTTGTGTGTTTTTAATTTTCAAATTCCAGTTATTCTTTGCAGCTGTACATGAGATAGTTGACTTTTGTATATTAATCCTGTGTTGTACAACCTTGCTATAATTGCTTATTAGTTCCAAGAGTTTTTTTAAATCTTTGGAATTTTCTAAATAACCAATGATATCATATGAATAGAGACAGTTTTATCTCTTCACAATCTGTGTGCCTTTTATTTCATTGTCTTGTCCCACTGGATTATCTAGGAGTCACAGCACAATGTTGTATTGAAGTGGTGAGTGGGCACATCCCTGCCTTGTTTCCAATCTTAGAGAAAATTATCTTGTTTTCCCACCATTAAGTATGCTATAGGTTTTTTGTCCTTTTCTCAAGTTGAGTAAATCCCCTCCTATCCTACTTTCTTAATTAGAGTAATAAATTATAAAAAATTAAGTAAAAGGGAAAAATTTAACAGGGAGGGTTTTATTTTTCTACGTGTGTGTGTGTGCATGCATTCAGGAAATCCTCTTGGAGAAGTAAAATTTGAAATCCAGATGAGATGAGAGAGAGCACTACAATAAGATGTAGAAGAAAAAGGAAGTGAAAGTACAAAACATCCTCAAATATAATGAACTTAATTGGGAATGTTAAGACTTCATTTTAATTTTTTTTTACTTCTCTATCTTCTTCATTAACTCTGTTTTCTTTGAAATGAGATCTTTATTGGATTTAGTACCACTCTTATATGTTTTCTGTTTTCTGCAGATATTGGTCAAGCCTAGAATCCTAGACTCTACATTTAATCTAGATGTTTTAAAGAACAACTCTGATATCTGAGCATACTTGCTACATGCAAATGAGAAATTTCTACTTTCTTGTAGTACATGTAGGGCCTCAGTGGACTTGTTAACTCTGGTGGTGGAGTGGGAGGGTGGGATTTGCAGCCACCTGTACATATCCACAATGGGATTCTATCTTTGGCGTGAGCATCCCAAGCATGCTACCAGGACAGAGCACTGTCTTGCTTCTCTGCTCTAACAAAACAAACGCAAGACAAATACATACAACTCTCCAGGATTGAACATCAATTTCCACACATTTTTTTTGTTGCTTAAGTGCAAAGATTGAAAATTCCTTTCTTGGAGATTTGTGTTAATTTCTTATTGCTGCTGTAAAGAATCACCATAGATTTAGTGGACACAATACAAATTTATTATCTTTCCCTATTTTACAGTTCTGGAGGTCAGAAGTCCAAAATGAGATTTATGAAGCTGAAACCAAGGTTCTGGCAGAGCTAAGTTCTTTCTGCAGGCTGAGGGAATAGATATCCTTTGCCCTTTCCAGTTTCTGGAGGCTACCCAAATTTATAGTCACATCACTCCAAATTGTGCCTTTTGTATCAGATGTCCTCTGACTCTTCTGCTTTTCTCCTTTCACTATAAGAGCACATAATCATATTGGGCCCATATAGATAATCCAGGATAATCTCCCCATCCTCATGCCTGCTGCAAGACTTGACGCTCTTCACTCTTGCCCTTTGGTTTATTAGCTGACCAGCAGTGCAAAGCTGACTTCCTCCCATGCTCTCACATTCCCTGCTGCTTTATATCTTTGTACTATTTCTAGACTTAGTTTAAATTTGAACTTATTTTTATGTCCTTTCTTTCTCACCTGCTGTATTGGGTCCATTAATTCCTCAATGCTCAGGTCTGCTGGTAGCTTTTCTAGATTCAAAGTGGTGAAATAAGTTAAATTTTATTTTTATGTGTAGTCATTTATTCCAATAAAACTTTGGAAGAGAAAGGTGCTAAAAATGTGTATATCATAAACCATCGTGAGTAGGAAGATAGCATATTAGATATATGAAAGGAAGATTTATTTTTAAAAAACTTTTCTATTATCTTGAATGCAACATTGAAAAGATTTCAGACAGACTACAGAGAAGTGTCATTTCAGAACCATGTATAGATTTGCTTGCTTTAGATTATAACTGTTTCTGAAAATCAATCTTCCACCAGATAATAGGTCCAACTTAAGTTCTTATAACTGAATAAATGCCTTAAAGAATGGTATGGATTCCATATAACATTCACTGTTTATGATTTGGGAACTAACAAAGAAGGAAAAAGACATTCTTCAGGCATACATTGTTGTACTCTCTGATGCATGATCACTTCACACACACATGCACATACACACACACATCCTTCAGAAAGCTCTATATTTATATACAATTTTATGGATGATCTTTCACCTTTACTGCATAAAAAATTTAATATCCCTAATTGAAGTCTGTAACTCTACATGGCATGCACTGGCTTATTTCTATAAAATATCATGTTAGTCTATTAATTTGAACAACCACCACTGATTGTCAGGAACACTGGCACTTTCATGAACACTCTATTGCTTCATGCCTTTACCATTGTGTCTCAAAATAGTAAAATTACAAATAAAAAAAGGACGCAACCTAGTACCAATACCTTTACAACATTTTTTTTTTTTTTTTTTTTTTTTGAGAGGGCATCTCTCATATTTATTGATCAAATGGTTGTTAACAACAATAAAATTCAGTATAGGGGGGTCAATGCTCAATGTACAATCATTAATCCATCTCAAGCCTAATTCTCGTCAGTCTCCAATCTTCTGAAGCATAACGAACAAGTTCTTACATGGTGAACGAATTCTTACAGAGTGAATAAATTCTTACATGGTGAACAGTACAAGGGCATTCATCACAGAAACTTTCGGTTTTGATCATGCAATATGACCTATAAACCATCAGGTCAAATATGAATATTCATTTGATTTTTGTACTTGATTTATATGTTGATCCCACATTTCTCCTATTATTATTTTTATTTTTATTTTTAATAAAATGCTGAAGTGGTAGGTAGATGCAAGATAAAGGTAGAAAACATAGTTTAGTGCTGTAAGAAGGCAAATGTAGATGATCAGATGATCAGGTGTGTGCCTATGGACTAAGTATTAATCCAGGCTAGACAAGGGCAGCAAGACATCCACGGATGCAGAAGATTTCTCTCAAAGCAGGGGGGGTGAGGTTCTGAGCCTCACCTCTGTTGATCCCCAAATTCTCACCTGATGGCCCCCCTGCGACTGTGCCTGTCTTAGGTTGTTCCTCCCTTGAGGAATCTTACCCGTATCTGGCTAACCAGTCATCTTCCGGGGCCATACAGGGAAATGTAAAGTTGGTAAGTGAGAGAGAAGCCATATTGTTTGCAAAGGTTAGCTTTTTACTTCTTTGCAGATTTATGCCCTGTGGCTTCTATGCCCAGCACTTGTCTCGAGGTATCTTTACCACCTGGAGGAATTATGATACTCGGTAAATTCGATATGAGGCACGAATTCTATTTAAGGTTTGTAATTAGGAAGGAAGAAGAAAAGCTATAGATGTAGCATATGAAGGAAACTTGGGAGGATTGATTATTTCTTTGACATATCTTCTTGTATAGTACCTTAAGTATGTATAGGTTTTAAACTACTAACTAATTTGCACACACATATTAACATAATAGGAATACGGTGACATAAACAAAGCAAATCTATAATTACCAGCCATCTCCAGTGAAGCCAAGAAAACCATTTAGGCACCCTAGGCATTTGTGAAAATTTATCTATGATATGATGGATATTTTCCAACTGTACTTGAACCATCAGACAAATTAAAGCAGCCCATTTCTGGGATCTGTTCACATCCCATATGTTCTTTTAACCATAGATAGTCTATAGTCATGAGATTTTGGGGTGCTACAACTTGCACCCCTCCCAACCCCTGGTTGAGTTCCAACAGTACAGATCCAGTCAAATTCGTTGTCTCACTGTATGCACATGCCAGCCTAGACATCTCCCTCCTCCTTCTTATGGCAAGTCCAGGGGACGGTGGGCTGGATGCAGCCACAACCGCAGCATCGTCCGGATCCCTGTGGAGGCTTTTTGATGATCATCCCCCGGCACGAGTCCTCCAGAGAGTGCTGATGCCGGGAGCTCCTCCTCATATCGTATCTTAGTTCATTTTCTGGGTATCCAAGCTAGGCCTTGATCTTCTGCGTAGAAACAAACAGACCCTTTGCCCACACTTTGACATGCCCTCTATACCACTGTGCAGAACTCATTGGAGGTCAGCACACAGGAACTGCTTTTTTTTTTATTTTTTTAATTAAGAGAAAGGAATATTATCAGAAAAGAGTACCTCCATAGCTGATCATCTGACACCCTTTAAGTGATCAACATTAAGGATATTTAAAGCATGCGTTGATCTTTGATTTACCAATAGTTTTATCCTGTTAAGGAGTAATCCCCCTTTTCTTTCTTTCTTTCTATTTTTTTTTTTAAATTTTTAATCTACACTTACCTGAAGAATACTATGTTTACTATGCTCTCCCCTATATCAGGTCCCCCCTAACAACCACATTACGGTTACTGTCCATCAGCTTAGCAAAATGTGGTAGAGTCACTACTTGTCCTCTCTGTGTTGTGCAGCCCACCCTCCCCTTTCTCCCTCCCCCCCATGCATGCTAATCTTAATACCCCCCTTCTTCTTCCCCCCCCTTATCCCTCCCTGCCCACCCATCCTCCCCAGTTCCTTTCCCTTTGGTACCTGTTAGTCCATTTTTGGGTTCTGTAATTCTGCTGCTGTTTTGTTCCTTCAGTTTTTCCTTTGTTCCTATACTCCTCAGATGAGTGAAATCATTTGGTATTTCTCTTTCTCCGCTTGGCTTATTTCACTGAGCATAATACTCTCCAGCTCCATCCATGTTGCTGCAAATGGTTGGATTTTTCCACTTCTTATGGCTGAGTAGTATTCCATTGTGTATATGTACCACATCTTCTTTATCCATTCATCTACAGATGGACATTTAGGTTGCTTCCAATTCTTGGCTATTGTAAATAGTGCTGCGATAAACATAGGAGTGCATCTGTCTTTCTCAAACTTGATTGCTGCGTTCTTAGGGTAAATTCCTAGGAGTGGAATTCCTGGGTCAAATGGTAGGTCTGTTTTGAGCATTTTGATGCACCTCCATACTGCTTTCCACAATGGTTGAACTAATTTACATTCCCACCAGCAGTGTAGGAGGGTTCCCCTTTCTCCACAGCCTCGCCAACATTTGTTGTTGTTTGTCTTTTGGATGGCAGCTATCCTTACTGGTGTGAGGTGATACCTCATTGTAGTTTTAATTTGCATTTCTCTGATAATTAGCGATGTGGAGCATCTTTTCATGTGTCTCTTGGCCATCTGTATTTCTTTTTTGGAGAACTGTCTGTTCAGTTCCTCTGCCCATTTTTTAATTGGGTTATTTGTTTTTTGTTTGTTGAGGCGTGTGAGCTCTTTATATATTCTGGACGTCAAGCCTTTATCAGATCTGTCATTTTCAAATATATTCTCCCATACTGTAGGGTTCCTTTTTGTTCTATTGATGGTGTCTTTCGCTGTACAGAAGCTTTTCAGCTTAATGTAGTCCCACTTGCTCATTTTTGCTGTTGTTTTCCTTGCCCGGGGAGATATGTTCAAGAAGAGATCACTCATGTTTATGTCTAAGAGGTTTTTGCCTATGTTTTTTTCCAAGAGTTTAATGGTTTCGTGACTTACATTCAGGTCTTTGATCCATTTTGAGTTTACCTTTGTGTATGGGGTTAGACAATGGTCCAGTTTCATTCTCCTACATGTAGCTGTCCAGTTTTGCCAGCACCATCTGTTGAAGAGACTGTCATTTTGCCATTGTATGTCCATGGCTCCTTTATCAAATATTAATTGACCATATATGTTTGGGTTAATTTCTGGGGTCTCTAATCTGTTCCACTGGTCTGTGGCTCTGTTCTTGTGCCAGTACCAAATTGTCTTGATTACTATGGCTTTGTAGTAGAGCTTGAAGTTGGGGAGTGAGATCCCCCCTACTTTATTCTTCTTTTTCAGGATTGCTTTGGCTATTCGGGGTCTTTGGTGTTTCCATATGAATTTTTGAATTATTTGTTCCAATTCATTGAAGAATGTTGCTGGTAATTTGAGAGGGATTGCATCAAATTTGTATATTGCTTTCGGCAGGATGGCCATTTTGACGATATTAATTCTTCCTAGCCATGAGCATGGGATGAGTTTCCATTTATTAGTGTCCCCTTTAATTTCTCTTAAGAGTGACTTGTAGTTTTCAGAGTATAAGTCTTTCACTTCCTTGGTTAGGTTTATTCCTAGGTATTTTATTCTTTTTGATGCAATGGTGAATGGAATTGTTTTCCTGATTTCTCTTTCTATTGATTCGTTGTTAGTGTATAGGAAAGCTACAGATTTCTGTGTGTTGATTTTGTATCCTGCAACTTTGCTGTATTCCGATGTCAGTTCTAGTAGTTTTGGAGTGGAGTCTTTAGGGTTTTTTATGTACAGTATCATATCATCTGCAAATAGTGACAGTTTAACTTCTTCTTTACCAATCTGGATTCCTTGTATTTCTTTGTTTTGTCTGATTGCCGTGGCTGGGACCTCCAGTACTATGTTAAATAACAGTGGGGAGAGTGGGCATCCCTGTCTGGTTCCCGATCTCAGTGGAAATGCTTTCAGCTTCTCGCTGTTCAGTATAATGCTGGCTGTGGGTTTATCATATATGGCCTTTATTATGTTGAGGTACTTGCCCTCTATTCCCATTTTGCTGAGAGTTTTTATCATGAATGGATGTTGAATTTTGTCAAATGCTTTTTCAGCATCTATGGAGATGATCATGTGGTTTTTGTCTTTCTTTTTGTTGATGTGGTGGATGATGTTGATGGATTTTCGAATGTTATACCATCCTTGCATCCCTGGGATGAACCCCACTTGGTCATGGTGTATGATCCTTTTGATATACTGTTGAATTCTGTTTGCTAGTATTTTATTGAGTATTTTTGCATCTACATTCATCAGGGATATTGGTCTGTAATTTTCTTTTTTGGTGGGGTCTTTTCCTGGTTTTGGTATTAGGGTGATGTTGGCTTCATAGAATGAGTTTGGGAGTATTCCCTCTTCTTCTATTTTGTGGAACACTTTAAGGAGAATGGGTATTATGTCTTCTCTGTGTGTCTGATAAAATTCCGAGGTAAATCCGTCCGGCCCCGGGGTTTTGTTCTTGGGTAGTTTTTTGATTACTGTTTCAATTTCTTTGCTTGTAATTGGTTTGTTTAACTTTTGTGTTTCTTCCTTGGTCAGTCTTGGGAGGTTGTATTTTTCTAGGAAGTTGTCCATTTCTTCTAGGTTTTCCAGCTTGTTGGCATATAGGTTTTCATAGTAGTCTTTAATAATTCTTTGTATTTCTGTGGAGTCTGTCGTGCTTTTTCCATTCTCATTACTGATTATGTTGATTTGTGTTGACTCTCTTTTTCTCTTAATAAGTTGGGCTAGAGGCTTATCTATTTTGTTTATTTTTTCAAAGAACCAGCTCTTGGTTTCGTTGATTTTTGCTATTGTTTTATTCTTCTCAATTTTGTTTATTTCTTCTCTGATCTTTATTATGTCCCTCCTTCTGCTGACTTTAGGCCTCATTTGTTCTTCTTTTTCCAGTTTTAATAATTGTGATGTTAGACTATTCATTTGGGATTGTTCTTCCTTCTTCAAGTGTGCCTGGATTGCTATATACTTTCCTCTTAAGACTGCTTTCGCTGCATCCCACAGAAGTTGGGGCTTAGTGTTGTTGTTGTCATTTGTTTCTATATATTCCTTGATCTCTATTTTGATTTGTTCATTGATCCATTGATTATTTAGTAGCATGTTGTTAAGCCTCCATGTGTTTGTGAGCCTTTTTGTTTTCTTTGTAGAATTTATTTCTACTTTCATACCTTTGTGGTCTGAAAAATTGGTTGGTAGAATTTCAATATTGTGGAATTTACTGAGGCTCTTTTTGTGAGCTAGTATGTGGTCTATTCTGGAGAATGTTCCATGTGCACTTGAGAAGAATGTATATCCTGTTGCTTTTGGATGTAGAGTTCTATAGATGTCTATTAGGTCCATCTGTTCTAGTGTGTTGTTCAGTGCCTGTGTGTCTTTACTTATTTTCTGCCCGGTGGATCTATCCTTTGGGGTGAGTGGTGTGTTGAAGTCTCCTACAATGAATGCATTGCAGTCTATTTCCCTCTTTAGTTCTGTTAGTATTTGCTTCACATATGCTGGTGCTCCTGTATTGGGTGCATATATATTTAGAATGGTTATATCCTCTTGTTGGACTGAGCCCTTTATCATTATGTAGTGGCCTTCTTTATCTCTTGTTACTTTCTTTGTTTTGAAGTCTATTTTGTCTGATATTAGTACTGCAACCCCTGCTTTCTTCTCACTGTTGTTTGCCTGAAATATGTTTTTCCATCCCTTGACTTTTAGTCTATGCTTATCTTTGGGTTTAAGGTGAGTTTCTTGTAAGCAGCATATAGATGGGTCTTGCTTTTTTATCCATTCTATTACTCTATGTCTTTTGATTGGTGCATTAAGTCCATTTACATTTAGGGTGACTATTGAAAGATATGTACTTATTGCCATTGCAGGCTTTAGATTCGTGGTTACCAAAGGTTCAAGGTTAGCTTCTTTAGTATATTACTGCCTAACTTAGCTCGCTTATTGAGCTGTTATATACACTGTCTGGAGATTCTTTTCTTCTCTCCCTTCTTATTCCTCCTCCTCCATTCTTCATATGTTCTGTGTTTTGTTCTGTGCTCTTTTTAGGGGTGCTCCCATCTAGAGCAGTCCCTGTAGGATGCCCTGTAGAGGTGGTTTGTGGGAAGCAAATTCCCTCAGCTTTTGCTTGTCTGGGAATTGTTTGATCCCACCATCATATTTAAATGATAGTCGTGCTGGATACAGTATCCTTGGTTCAAGGCCCTTCTGTTTCATTGCATTAAGTATATCATGCCATTCTCTTCTGGCCTGTAGGGTTTCTGTTGAGAAGTCTGATGTTAGCCTGATTGGTTTTCCTTTATAGGTGACCTTTTTCTCTCTAGCTGCCTTTAAAACTCTTTCCTTGTCCTTGATCCTTGCCATTTTAATTATTATGTGTCTTGGTGTTGTCCTCCTTGGATCCTTTCTGTTGGGGGTTCTGTATAATTCCATGGTCTGTTCGATTATTTCCTCCCCCAGTTTGGGGAAGTTTTCAGCAATTATTTCTTCAAAGACACTTTCTATCCCTTTTCCTCTTTCTTCCTCTTCTGGTATCCCTATAATACGAATGTTTTTCCTTTTGTATTGGTCACATATTTCTCTTAGTGTTGTTTCATTCCTGGAGATCCTTTTATCTCTCTCTATGTCAGCTTCTATACGTTCCTGTTCTCTGGCTTCTATTCCTTCAATGGCCTCTTGCATCTTATCCATTCTGCTTATAAATCCTTCCAGGGATTGTTTCACTTCTGTGATCTCTTTCCTGACATCTGTGATCTCCTTCCAGACTTCATCCCACTGCTCTTGCATTTTTCTCTGCATCTCATCCCACTGCTCTTGCATTTTTCTCTGCATCTCATCCCATTGCTCTTGCATTTTTCTCTGCATCTCTGTCAGCATGTTCATGATTTTTATTTTGAATTCTTTTTCAGGAGGACTAGTTAGGTCTGTCTCCTTCTCAGGTGTTGTCTCTGTGATCTTTGTCTGCCTGTAGTTTTGCCTTTTCATGGTGATAGAGATAGTTTGCAGAGCTGGTACAAGTGACCGCTGGAAGAGCTTCCCTTCTTGTTGGTTTGTAGCCTTTTCCTGGGAGAATAGCGACCTCTAGTGGCTTGTGCTGGGCAGCTGTGCGCAGACAGGGCTTCTGCTTCCCGCCCAGTTGCTTTGGGGTTTATCTCCGCTGTTGCTGTGGGCTTGGCCTGGCTGGGGCTGTTCCTCCAAAATGGTGGAGCCCCATTGGAGGGGGAGCAGCCAGGAGACTATTTATCTCCGTAAGGGGCCTCTGTGCTCCCTGCTGCCCAGGGGGTTAGAGTGCCCAGAGATCCCCAGATTCCCTGCTTCTGGTCTAAGTGACCTGTCCTGCCCCTTTAAGATTTCCAAAAAGCACTCTCCAAACCAAAACAACAGCAGCAACAATGAGAGAGGGAACAGAAAGAAAGAGAAAAAAAAAAGGAAAAAAAAGGAAAAAACAAGCGATTTTTTTTTTTTTTTTTTGTCCTCAGGTGCCGGTCCCAGGCACCCGCTCACTGGTCCTGCTGCCCTGTCTCCCTAGCACCAGGGTCCCTGTCCTTTCAAGGCTTCCAAAAAGCACCCACCCACCGGTCCCGCAGGGAAGGAACGCTCAATATTCTTTGTCCTCAGGCACTGGTCCCACGCACCCGCTCACCAGTCCCGCCGCCCTGCCTCCCTAGCACCGGGGTCCCTGTCCCTTCAAGGCTTCCAAAAAGCACTCGGCAAAAAGAGAGAAAAAAAAGGGGAAAAACGCGCGATTTCTTCCGTCCTCAGGTGCTGGTCTCAGGCACCCACCCACCGGTCCCACAGGGAAAAATGTGGGATATTCTTTGTCCTCAGGTGCCGGTCCCAGGCACCCGCTCACCAGTCCCGCCGCCCTGCCTCCCTAGCACCGGGGTCCCTGTCCCTTTTAGGCTTCCAAAAAGCACTCGCAGAAAAGCGAAAAAAAAAAGGGGAAAAACGCGCGATTTCCTCTGTCCTCAAGTGCCGGTCTCAGGCACCCGCCCACCGGTCCCGCAGGGAAAAACGGGGGATATTCTTTGTCCTCAGGCGCCGGTCCCAGCCACCCGCTCACCAGTCCCGCCACCGTGCCTCCCTAGCACTGGGGTCCCCGTCCCTTCAAGGCTTCCAAAAAGCGCTCGCCAAAAAGAGAAAAAAAAAAAAAAAAGGGGAAAAACGCGCGACCTCCTCCGTCCTCAGGCACCGGTCTCAGGCACCCGCCCCCAGGTCTCGCAGGGAGAAACGCGGGATATTCTTTGTCCTCCGGCGCCGTTCCCAGGCACCTCCTCACCGGTCCCGCCACCCTGCTTCCCCAGCAACGGGGGCCCGTCCCTCTAAGGCTTCCAAAAAGCGCTCGCCAAAAAAAAAAAAAAAAAAAAACCGCTCCGGTTTCTCTCCACCCGCCGGGAGCCGGGGGGAGGGGCGCTCGGGTCCCGCCGGGCCGGGGCTTGTATCTTACCCCCTTCACAAGGCGCTGGGTTCTTGCAGGTGTGGATGTGGTCTGGATGTTGTCCTGTGTCCTGTGGTCTCTATTTTAGGAAGATTTTTCTTTGTTATATTTTCATAGCTCTATGTGTTTTTGGGAGGAGATTTCCACTGCTCTACTCACGCCGCCATCTTGGCTCCGCCCCCCCTTTACAACATTTTTAAGCTATTACTCTTTGATAATCTTATCTTTCCCTTAATCATACTTTTCGAAGTATGATGACTAGAGTAGCTATTGTCTGCATTAATTCATCCTATTGTCCTTCTTCATCCTTCTGATAGGAGAATACATGCTTATTATTGAAAACCGTTTCCATTATGTTTACATGAAAATAACCCCATCTCCACATTATCTCAAGGAAAGACATATGACCCAGAGCTTGCCAACAGGATAACTCTACAATGCTGGACTCAGTCCTTGGCTTGACATTCATCTGATAACCTAAGAAAGAAAACTGAGGGAAATGTCTAGGCCTTCTGTGGGATGATAAGGAAAATGTGACTGGGAAACCAATATAAGCCTATAGGATCAATTGTCCTCTTTTTTGTCTTATAGGATAGAGCTTTTTGAGAATGAATCCAGCACTGAATAATGTAGAGGGAAAAATAGATTCACATTTCTGGTTATATCATTTAAAAACCCTAAAAACACCTATTTCTGAAAATTCATGACTTGAATTTCCTGATTTACTGATTCAATAAATTTAATTTTTGTGAGCTAGTTTGAAGATGAATTTCTCTCATTTGCATCTGAAATAGAATTATCTAGCAGAATTGATAACAGTAGTTGTGGTCATAAGATTGACCCTAAATTTGAGAATTGACTGAGCTGAAATGTCATGGGTGGCCATGAGGATCCCCTTGCCCTGGCTATGAGTTGGACATACCTTTAAGGTGATGGTAAAGCAACTAGTAAAACTGTTCTAGAGGACCTTGGGGCTGAGACTGTATGCTCACCTAATCCAGAATTTCAGATTCTGGAGTCAGATTTCAATTCTGGATTTAGATTCTGGACTCCAGATAGATTTTAGATGCAAATTAATGCTAGCTTGGTCAAATGGCAAATTAGCCCTAATAGTTTGTGAATCAGAGTGGATATAATTGAACTGAAAAAGAAGATTAACATGCATTCATGTGTAGTTCAGTAAGTCATATTGCTAAGCAACTACAACCCTTTGTGTCTGGATCCATGACTACATGTGAACTCTGACTTGTGTATCAGATGGTTCAATATCAGGGTAGTTTCAAACAAAAAACCTCAAAGCAGGACTAAAGCAAAGAACCCAAAAACAACTATGAAATATTCGACCTTTAAGTCAATACCATTTCTTAAAATTCCCTAGTTTATGTAATTTTCAATAGTCCGTACAATCTGAATGTGGAATTTTTGAGCTCTCAATTACTGTTCTATATTTCTGAGGTCTTCATTATGAAATGAATCAAATACAAGAGTTGTGGAAATGGCATGAGATGTATTTTTGAATTCCAAATTTAAAACATATTTCCTTTCCAGATCATTAAATCTCCCTTCTCCTCCTTTCCTATGATCTTTTACCCCGCTGTCCTTCATTTTGTACTCTTAGTCTTTTGCTTATTGGGCTGAATTTATTGAATGGTTATTTAGCAGCCATTCTGTAGTTCTGATTTCTTAATGGCCTAACATTAGAATGAATGAACAAGCTATATTCTGAGTTCCCAAATTTTGGTAGCAATGAACAACTAACTTTATTACCCAATTTTGGTCAAGAAAAGTAAACATGTATTGCAACTTCCTGAGAAGCCTTTACTTCTGATTAAAGGAATGAGAAATGCAAAAAGTACCACTCTCTTTTTAATGTATCTTTCTGCCTCCTACTTTTGTCCACAATATCATGAAGAAATGATGCCTAGGCATCACTGGACCACCTCTAGCTAAATGAAGCCACGCCTCTTGCTAATAAATAATATGTGTTCTTATGGATGCAATGGAGGTGGTTGTTTCTGCCTGCACCCTCTGTGATGAGTTATGGGAGGGCAGCAGTTCAGAATGTGGCTGTAGTATGTGTGACTGCAGAATGGAAGCTCTGCTGGCTCTCAGAGCCAGGTGGTCTGGAGCCCATCCCTGGTGCTACAGCCACAAAAGCTGCAGCACAGACTAGCATACTAGCTTGCTCCAGGGACATAATGGCAACTTGGAGTGACCTAGAGAGAAAGGATGGGGAGGTATCACTGGCCTCTCTAGTCTCCAGGGAGGATCAGAGTCACCCCCCATTTTCTCCTTCACCTGACGTGTAGGAGCTGCTCAGCTCACTTCTGGATTTCTTGAAGAGGGAATTGCTCTGTGTGCATCTGTTCATTCAGCATGCCCATGTGAGAAGGGGAGTTTCTGGAACTTACTATGTTAAAACTTTAAAGTCCTGTCAGAGCTTAGATTCTTGCCCACTATGTTTATGAGGGATGTTGTGTGTGTGTGTGTGTGTGTGTGTGTGTGTGTGTGTGTGTGTGTGCACATCTGTGTGTGTGTTTATTGTGGGTTTGTGTGTGTGCATGTTAATGTGAAATGTGAACTCCAGGTAACAAAGATTATCCACTATAGCTTTACTTAACACTTATACTTTTCCTTTCTGCAATACTGATACCCCACTAAAAGAAGAAGGAAGGAAGGAAGGGGAATTAAGTAAAGTCATGTGGAAAAGAACAAGGCTTAAAATATATTCAATTGAAAACAAACATATGAAACTGAAAGAAGGCAGTTTAATTTATACAGAATTTGTTTTCCTGAAGAAACAAAACAAATAGATATTAATAAATTTATATATATGATTCAAGAATATTTTCCTGAAATAAACTTGCAATTGCAAAACAATAAGACATATCCTGATATGACACCTGACATTCAGAGTAAGGAAAGAATACTAGTCATCAGGGCAAAAATAATCAAGTCACTCATTTAAAAAAATTAGCTTAGTCTTTAATTACTTCAGAGCAAAATTCAAAGCTATAAAGCAGAGGAAGGATCCCTATGAAGTGCTCATATGAATGAGTATGCTTCAATAACCTCACATCCTTTGCTGGGCTTTCTTAGAAGTGGCAGAGGGCAATGTCTGCCCTGCATGGAGCTTCCTGGGTGAGATGCCCTATCTGTGGATGCTCCGGTTGAGACTATGAGATTAGTAGTGACAAGCTAATGATTCACAGACACGTTTTCTTTTTATTTAATTTCCTCTATTTATTCTATTTAACCTTTTAAAAATCACTTATCTGCTTCTGGTCTACAGCCATCATCCTCCCATTGTTAGCTGCTTGTCTGGATACAACTGTCTTCACTCAGACTTTGAGGCAGATTTTTATAAGGAATCATTCAAAACATTGATAACCAAGCTTAAAACATCTAAACAATTAAATTTATACCACTTTAGGAAACTAAGACTACCTCATCACTAGTTTTCTTCTCCAAAGTAATGAGCAGAAAAAAAACTTCCCTATGATGAGTTATTTTGAATTACTAATGAAAGTGGGGTGGGTGGGATGGTCTGTGCACTAAGTCTTACTTACTACCTTGAATTATGACAGCAGCATTCTTAGTTGCAGTGGGACAAAATGTACAGTAAAAAAAAAATTTAATATTTGTAAAAACTAAGTAAAATGGTTCTAAGAGGAGAGCATGTACATGGAGCAAAGTGTACTGATGATAGTGGGACACAGGACAATGTTACCACAGGGAATAAGACAGAACAGCAAGGTATAAAATGCAGGGCATCCAACCCAAAAGCATTCCCAAAGGATGAGTCTGCTAATGTAAGACAACGGAGGCTTTAAACTGTTGAAACTATTTAATGCTATGAAAAATATAAGATACAGTTTGTTTTCATAAAGGATTTCATAATATTACCCTAAAAGGACATTGGTAAAATGTTGATATAACTTTTGTCAATATGAAAATTGCCTCTGAGGGCCTTGCACTTTGGAAGGGAAATTAGAACTCTTTCATGTACAGGAGGCTTAGGGACAGAAAGACATGGGATTAAAGACAAACCAATTTTTCAAAGTTAAGAAAGGAGATTGTTGACAGAGGCTCAGTTTTGTGAACTATGTTACCCAAAGCAAAGCATACAATCCTTATCTCCTCATTCTCCGACTCTGTTTTGTTTTGAAGAAAAGATTGGAAAGGCATTTTATCAGTACCGATCACAGCACTAAATTCCAGATTGCAGACCCAAACTAGGGAAATTCCATGTTTCTACAAATGTCTCCATGCTGCTGGGCACTGTGACAGTTACAGTCAGTCCCTGGGAAAGTCTCAGTGACCTTTAAGTTGAAGGATTTCCAGTTAGGTGATGCACAGCAGAGGGCAGGAAGACACAGGGAAACCTGGAGGGTTGAATTAAATATGAACAGATAAAGCACTGGATTTAGGGAGCAAAAATTTTTGAAGAAAAGAAAAGCCTCTTCAATGAATTTGGATTAAAAAAGAAAATGCCAAAGAGGGAAGGGATAATTGAATAATAAAAAACATGAAGATACATCAGTTGCTGTAATTTAGAGGTTTTGATGTTTGAGATCAGTGCTTAGAATCATAAAAGTCTTAACATATATGGAGTGAAATAAAATCCTAAAGGTGGCAAAGAGGAAAAATTCTATTTTATTTTGGTCTTCATTTAAAATACAATTTGGGGGCTTGTACTTGGGCAAAGGTAGATGTATTTGAAAATGTAAACAAGCTTTCCTCTGTGCAGTTTTAGTTGAGGTGATTTTAAACATTTGGTTGATTTGATATGAACTGCAAGTTGTTTTTACTGAAATATGTTCATATAAACATAACTCAATAACAGTGAAATTATATATACTTTCAAAGCTTAAAGTTCAAAATGGTTCATCATTAAATCTTGCTTTCATAAGATTTCATAGATGCTTTCCATGATTCTGTAACATATTCCTGTGTTGACAGATAGTAACTGCACTACTGAGGGTGAGGTTTTAATAACATGGGTAACTGTTGAACCACTGTGTTCTATATTGAAACTAATGTAAGATTGTATATCAATGATACTCAATAAAAATAATTTTATACATGCTTTCATGCAACAAGGAATCCACAAAGCATTGTGATTAGGTGAATAGATGTGAATTTACTAATAAATTAGAGAATGAAAGTGTAATGCAATATAGTTTATGTCACTCCAATACTGATAAAAACTTATCAACAATTAAAATGTAATTTTCAACATTAATTATTTGAATACTATGCTAAGTTTATTTTATGTAAATTATCTAGTCTATATTTACATAACTACATTTTATTGTAATGCCCCTTTTACTCAATTTAAATAATTATTGGGTTAATGTTACTCATTAATAATAACATTTTCCCCATAATAAAGTAGTTTAAGTTCACATGTCGCTTTTAATAGAAAAATTTAATTAATGATGTATTTTAGGGTTTGTGCTAATGAAACTAGAGTGAAGAAAATATAAAAGATTAGTATTTTGTTTACTTCATTTTTTTTGGAAAGAGTTAATAGTTGAGTTTCTTCACAGTTTATTTAATTGAATATTTAGTTTGCATAGGAATTTTAATTTTTAGTGCACTTGATTGAGTTGCTATATTTGTCTTTTATAATGTATTTCATTATTTACTTTTCTTTCTTTTTGATTTTTAACAACCTTAACTAAAGTATTCAATAATTAATATGCATATACTTTAACTGCATTTGGTACTGTTTTCTTTACCACCTGGGGTGACATCATGTAAGAGGTTCGTTTCATAATTTTACAACATTAAAAATAATTCAAACTACCAGATAGTTACTTATGCTGCTAGGATGACTTATAATTCTAATTAAAGATGGCAAAATCAAAGTTCCCAAGTAACTTTGAGTTATATGAAGACTTCTAGATATCATTAAAGATTTGTTTATAATTTTACAAAGAATTCATCATATAAGCATTAAATGCAAACATATATATGAAAGCAAATTTAAAGGACATTACAGAGTTTATCAATTTTTTGCTTTCTTATGTATGTAAAGAAAATACCTTGAATATTCAGATTATAAGCTGGTTCATATTTTGGACAAAAAGTGAAAACTGAATTTCCATTCCATATGATCATATTTCTACCTATCAATCCAAACTCACTTTTGTCTCTCATCACCTTTAAGGCAAATTATCAACCTCTTTTTATTCGGCAACTCTGCTGAACATTTCCCACCCCTGAACTTTTACTTAGTGTTCTTTTTTCTTCCATCTGGAATTCTTCTCCCTTGGCCCTTCCCAATGGCCAGCTATTTCTCATCTTTGCAGGCCCAGCCTCTTAGCCAGTCCTGCCCATCTCAACTACCTTCAGGATATAAACCATTTCATCCTGTAACAGCTCCTTACTAGGCTCATTTCCCTCATAGCACCATTGATTGTTTGCTTCTTGGCCATCTCCTCTGTTACAGGGAACCTCAAGTGGGGCAGTGATTCTCTGATTAATGAATGATCCTGCTCTTCCACCTGTTGCAGCCCTGGAGCACCTACCAGGTGTTACACTGATCGATGTATCAGATTGCAGGCAGCATATAATGACTATTGTATTGTTATTCATTTGGAAGAAAGAGAGAGAATGTCTTGATTTGGAATAAGGACAACTGTATCCTGTTAAGTGGGAAGAGAAGGTTGTTTTATTGCTGTACAGAAATTCAAATGTGCATATATGGTGCATCTGGAAGCTGCAGAGGTGAACTGTGAGAGAGTAATTTCTTACCTCTCAGCTCTGTGTCTACCTGCAACTATTGAATCTGTAATTATGGGGCTAAGCAGTGCAAATTCCTCCTGTGCCACTGGCTCAGCACTAAGCTGTGTTAGTAGGGGTGCTGGAGGGGCCTTACCAGAGGAAGGGATTTCTTCTAAGTCTTGTGCTCCCCCAGGCAGGCTCTTGCAACATGAGATGGCCACCAGCACATGAGCTATCCTCCAGGTGACCTGAGAGTATTCTAAGTGTCAGCAGTATATGCCTTCCTAGGGGAAGATGCTCCCTGAAACCCTCAGGAAGCTTCAGAGAAAGTCTGTGGACAACACCTCCCTGGGGACCTTCCCCTGGCACCTCAGTAAATTCCCAGTGCATCCTTCTGGAGTGGCTTCCACTCCATCCTGTGAGCCACAGCCTTGTCCACTGAGGCCCGGATTTCATCTCTTTGAGTCCTTCCCCAGCTGTGTCCTCATTTGGGTGCCCTGCCTTGGCTGCACGGGTAGTCAATGCCTCCTTTATCAACTACTTTGAATTATTTAGCACTCTCTTCATCTCTGGGAGTCACTTCCCTGTTATTCCAATCTCATACTTAATAATCATTTTTATTAACAGTTCGCTATGCAGCATCCACCTCCTGGCTGGACTCCAAAAAAGGGACACTGTATAACATGATTGTGTCTTTTGGGGAAAAGACCTTGAAAAAAAGTAGCTTTTTTTTAAGGATTTTATAAGCACAAGGACAAAAAGGTCTAAGTTGGTAAAGAACATGAGTTTGGGTAGACTAAAAGAGGTTTGAAAAGTTCAGAGTAAGAATAAATATTTCCTTTGGTCTTTGCTAAACGAGAGACCATCTTGGAATCAATGTTTGGTTTCAAGCCTCAGCAAACTACCAAAGAAAGATGACCTTTAAATGCTTGGTATTTTGTCTCTTGTGTTTGCTAGAACTCCCACTAAATGAATTATTTTGATATGCAAAACTGTCTCCACAATAGCCATTGTAATTCTAGTTCCTACTTAATAAAATCCTTTTCATTTTTCAAAATTAGCTCAAACATGTGGATTATAGTGAAAGACTCAGAATGCAATTGTTTTTGTAGAAATAAATTGTGGCATTGACCCTAGACAAACACCGACAAACTGGAAAGAAAGGGCACTACAGTTAACCAACAATGTAGACTTGTGCAGGGCCAAAGGATCAATCAGCTGATAGGTTTTGACTTGATTATAGGGAATCAAAGTTTGACAAAGCAAGGAGTGACATCATGAAGGAATTTAGGGAGTACAAGGTACTTATTGACCAATCCCCTCTTCATGAGTGGGGTGAAAGTCTAATCATTGTCTAACATTACTTGTCAAGACAGACTTGGGTTAGATTGCAGACCTACCAGACAGATTCCTCAGTTTTGCCCTACAGGCTTTCTTCATACCTTTAACAGGAACAAGCAGTCCAGGGACATGTATGTTGCTGGGCAGCTGTGTCCAGGGAGATGTCTCCCTGTGCACTAGGTGAACCTCAACCTGCAGGGCAGGGTTCTTGGCTCTGATTGGGAAAGAATTCACAAAGAGGTCAGATAAGTGCAGGTAAGGAAGGAATTCATTAAAGCAAGAGTGGTAGTGAATGGCAGCAGCCATGCAGGCAGCAGAAAGAAAGGAAGAGCAGAGGGGAGGAAAGGAAAATCATTGAACTCCTGCTCAGCATAGGGCAGATCCCTTGACAACTCCTGAAGCCAGCCAACACCTGGTATCCAGTATCCACTTCAATCTGCACAGAGTGGAAACTAAGCCCCTACCACCCCAGGATTTGAGGGACCTGCAGACCATTGACTGGAGTGAGATTGTGTTCTAAGAACTTCCCCAAAGCAAAGAAAGGAGATTTTTGGGCAGGCTACCAAAGATCATACAGCTGCAGTTCTGTCCAGGTCACCCAGGCAACAGGAAATTGCAAGCCCAAATCAGAGTTGTTAGCAGCCCTTCCCTACTTGTCTGAAATAAAAAGAGAGTGTGAAGACTTGTGCTTATGTCTAGAAAATTGAATGAAGTAGTGAAGTAACAAAGACACCACCAGGAAAAGGGGTCTCCTATTAGTCTCCCAAGAGGCTTGGAAGAGCTCAGAGACAAAACTCAGTAAGTTAAGCAGCAAGAAGGAATTATTTAAGGTTAAGTACACACTCAAAGGAAGGGGAGTATATATGTGACTTATGCTCTGATGAGTCTGTCTTCTGTGAGTGAGAGATAGCATGTCATCATTCATAGTCAGTCCTCTGGATATTCTGTAAGATGAACTTAACACAAATAATTTATGGATCCTGTTCTTCTCCAAGGTAGTGGTAAGCCTCAAGCAATGGGAACATACTATTTAGCACTGCTTGCCCTGCTGTAAAATAGGGCCAATTTTTGGCTGAGGACCATAAAGTATGCTAAAAATTTTACTGCCTAACTCCCTGGTTTTTAAAATGGAATCTTAGCCTTAAGATGGAGTCCCTCCTGTTCTTACTATACTGTTGATATCTCAACATTTCTCAACATAGGCAGGAAAAATTAATCATGGTGCCTGTCCCATGTTCCTGCCCTCTCTCATGTAGACAAGGAAAAACATAAACAATGCAAGCTGTCAAAGAATAAACAGATAATTGGCAAAAATATCTACTACAGGATATATCTCCAAACTAAATAGTCTAATGACATCATCTAATTATTTACCAAATGAGCTATTTTCAATAAAATAAAACTTTATACAATTACCTGATACAGGTCAAATTACCTGATACAAAAATCTAAATCTAATGGCCTTGTACAATAACCTTTGTGGTTGCAAATACCAAGTTCATAAAATAAAGTTGGTGAACAGAGCTAATGAAATTATTCAGATATTTGTTTTAACAGAATAAATTCAGCAACCAAAGGTTGTAAAATTAGTCAGAGCTCATATTTTCTTGAAACTGAAAATATGGCAGCAAATCTGAAGGATAAAAATAGAGTTTGGGCCAATGGACCAGGGGAACATCTCCTGGTCCAAAGATCTTGGGATGCTGCCTAGTGGGACCTTCAAAATGATCTCATCGGAGCCTCTACAACTGTCAAAGATGATCCAACAGCCACTTATTACCGTAAATAAAAAGACAAAGCTGAATTTATGCCTACTGTATTAAGGGAAAGCTGTGCTGGTCTGGTGCAGTCTTGCCAAAGAGACAGGAGTTCTAGGAAGTGTAGGGCTTGGAGATGGGCAGAAGTTCAGAGACATAGAAGTACACTTACTCAGGTTACACTGTTGTTGGTTGACATTCAGAGCATGTTTATTAGAGTGTTTTAATTTGTTGATTAGGAGAAGCAAGGTATTGTCATCAGTTGGTTGCCTTGTCATGGTTGCTGCTAAATTAAATGCATTTAAGGCTAGTTCTAATTACCATATGTTACCATGCTGCCTGGCAATAAGACAGTTAGTTGTTTTTTCCCTACCCTGAAACTGTGGAAATTTATTTTCTTTTCTTTCCCTTCCTTTTTTTTCTCTCTTTCTCCTTCTTTTCTATTTTTCTCATTTTTTTTCTTTCTTATTCTCTTAATAAGTTAAAGCACATTAATTCATTTGAAAATAAAGTGTATATGAGCAAATGATAACTTATCTCCTTAAGTTAGTTACAGTAGTTTCATGTTAGTTTACATGGAGAACTTCCCCATTCCATAAAAAATAAACAAGTTTAAATTGGATGTGTTTCATTTCATAAGAAATTAGTCCATATTTGAACAAAAGTATGGCAGAGTGTTTGAGGCATGTTAGAAAAAAAATTGGGGGTTCCAATCTCATTCATCAAAATATGAAAAATGAATACAATCTTCTTCCAATCATGGAAAGGAAACTTTTCCTTCATAACACCTCAAGAATTTAATCCACAGACTCAATATGGCAAATTAACTTAATATCTGTGAATGTCCTATGATATACTTGGACCTATGTTCCTATTGTCACATGTTCCCATCAGCTAGGAAGTTAGGAATTTGGAAGAAATTTTAGCTCACTTTGTCATTCCATGCCTGCTTTGCAACAGTCCCAAAAAATGGAGAATGGTTTATATATTTTCACAAAGTATCTTCTCCATTTCTGAAAGTTGAACGACTTTCCTCTCCAAAGTAAGCTTTTTCAATGACATAAAAGGGTGTCCACCATGGGGTACAGATGGTATGGCAATTTTCTAAGTCATCTAAATTAATTCCAAGCATTAAGGAGACTGGGACATGATAGTCATTTTAAGATTAAGCAGTGTTTTTCCTATGCCAATAGCATTAAATGCCTCATTATAAACATACAGATGCCAAACTGACATTGTCAATATTCTTAGATTTTTTTTGGAAAGGAAATAATTCTAGTCTTATTGCTGGGAATGACAGCCTTTCAGGCAACCTTGATACATCTGCATAGGGAAAAGAGAAGCATGCTCCTCTTCATACATGGGTATCACTCTTGAACTGGAAGCCCTAGTTCCAGCTTAATACCTTAAAATTAAATATTATGACACCATTCCACAGTGACCCTTTTATATCTGACTCCCAGGAGAGGGAATTCTTCCATTTCTGTCTATTCCTTGTAAGACTATTAGATATTTGTTTCTTGCTGGGTGATAGACAATAAAAAATTATTCAAATCTACAATGAATATTTTTTGTAACAATCTGAGTAGGAGGAATAAGGGACTGACATTCATTACATAACAACTCCTGCATGTCAAGCATTGTGTACTATACCCACAGACACAGACGCATGGTAGAGGCTTTATCAATTATATATTACACTTAATATTTATCACAATACTGTGATGTAGGTATGCTATTTTCCATAGGAGGGAGCATCCTCAGAGTGTTAGAACAACTACCCTGATTCATTTGCTTAATGATCAGTAGAACCAGTATTTGAAACCATGTTTGACTTCAAGAGCAGTTACAATCATAATAGTTAACACTTTTTAAGAGTTTATTACATATGCTAGGTAGAGAACTTTATCAGCATTATTTTCATTTACAAATAAAAACAGCTGTCTGGGGTGGCTTTTTTTAATTATTTCCCTCATTTGAAAGATGAAGAAAGAGCCCTAAGAAAGAAAAGGCATAAACTAGATGCGAACCTGGCTATCTGACTAGTTTCTCCTATGACTCCTCTGGGCCCATGCTTTCCTAAGTTTGCGCCAATACACTTCTGTGTGTGGGAGTTTGAGGAGAACATTTGTCAGCAATCCTCAGAACAGCTACAATCTTTTCCTAAATCTTGGCAGAAAGTAGTTCATAAATAGCTGTAGAAGACAGTGACTAAGACTTGTCACAGTATATTTAGAGGGAAATAAAAATGTTCTACTTGTCTGTGTATGTTATATTGGAACAAGTGAAAAAAATGTACAAAGAAGAGCATTTAAAATAAAAGTCTGTATCTAGATCTTGGAGACTATTGTTTTATGTAAATATGATAATTAACGGCTTTATGGACTTGTATCACTTTTGCTACAAACACATACTTGACAAATGCCCCTAAAACATTTCAGCTTCTGGCCACATTGCTCCGAGGTGGAAGGACTGATCTCCTACATCAGCTGCAAATTGGCCTTATGTAGTCTCCCATCTCTGGGTGGTGGCATGCCAGTGAAGAGGTGTCTGCTTTTCGTACAAGAACACCTGTCCTTGTATGTGTGGAACACCCACAAAGAAAGCATTACCACACAATCCAACCTTACAATCAGCTTTCATTTTGAGCTGGCGGGGAGAAGTCAAAGAATCTATATATATGGATCAATTACAGGAGAACTCTTGTTAGCAGAAATGAGAAATCCCATGAAGAGAATATTCATGTTCAGCTGGATAAGCCTAAGTATATTAAATTTGCAATGCCTTCTTATTCAGTGAAGCCCAAAATTTGGTGTTATGTATTGTGTCTTCAACTCCAGCAAAGTAGTTTAGGATATTTATTTATTTGCTTTATTCTTCAGGCAAAATTTTCCTTAGCAATTATAAAGAACAATGTCTGTTTGCCATATCACCCACTTTCGTGAAACCTGAAATTCCATTACAGTGACAAAAGTACTGTGAGAATAACATGAAGTCCAACATAGATATCTTAAGGTTTTTAAATAAGTGAATAGACATTCTCTACTGTGATTTATTTTTTATCACGTATTATTGTAGTTTTTCTGATTAAGAATTACATTTATAAGCTCCCATAAGATACCAGTCTTATGCTGGGCTTGAGATGTCGAATTTTCTTTATTTGCAGATCGCTGAGAGGCAGATGTCTTAATCCAAGTTTAGCTCCACAGTTGTAGCACATGTAGGAGAGACCCTTATGGAATATTGGACTGTTTTGGGGCTAAGCAATCCAAACCTTAAGCCCATTTTGTAGTGTAAACTTGCAAGTAGCTGTACATTGAGAATTAAAAAATAGGCTAACTATAGCTTGGAGAATCACTAGACAGGATTGAGAGACGAGGTAAAAGAATGCCAGAGGGCCCCAAAATGATGACAGGTGATATCTTCCTTCCTAGGCTGCATTCTTTGCATAATTTCCAAATCACAAGGTTTCAAGAGAAAATGAGTGTCCTCAGCAACTAAAACATTTTCTGCCTAAAACCATACCTAGTCTTTTTTTTCCCAAAATTCTTTCTTCAAAGTTACTATTCTATAATATGCTCCAAAATTAGAAAATTCTTTAAGTAACATTAACGTCATGAGACATCAGAAAAAAGTTTCCAAGCAGGTACAGAATATCTGAAATACATAAATACGAATTTTTCTGGCATTCTTTCATCCCCCCACCCTCCTAAATAGAAACAAATTACAGGAGCAAAGATCTTGAGACATTAACTTCATTCAAACTTAATGATTTTGGGAGATTGTGAAGGGTCAGACTCTTGGTGAATTAAAAATGAAGAGTGCTTTGAAAATTCTCTCTTGATATGAAAATGTTTATTAAATTGTAAAGACTGACAGCTGGATTCATTAAGTAATGGCATTTTTTATGTTAACGGTGATCATTATGCTAAAGGAGGTTGGTTTGGGCTGTAGCAAGGAAACAGTTTCATTTTAAGGATTCAGTCATTGTTTCTGGTGTCAGAGCTATACATTAAAGGAGGAGGAAATTCAAGAAAGGCAAAAGGCCATGAAAAAGTATGCATTTTTAATTTTGCATGCATAATATTCATATTTACTATTCCAGGCGACTACAGCATTTAAAAATTGTAATAATTAATACTGTTTCAGTTTATATCCTGAGGGAACTCTATCTCCTATGATATGAAGGTAGTTTTGCTTTTTATTCTCATTTACTGCACAAGAGTATAATCAAAGATGTTATGACAACTGTTTATTAACAGAGCTGGATGGCAAGAAACAATGAAGTGATGACACAGATAATGAGTAAAAACCGTCTCAACGAAGAACTTTCTTTCTTTCTTAACCTTATCTTATGTGTTTTTGTACTTTTCCAAACTTGCAACATACTTGAATCATAATTAAAAGCAGAAGTTATTTTCTTTGCCCAGGGATCTATTCCTAGATTCTGGTTTTGAAACAATGCACTAAAAAAAACGATTTAAAGAAAGGATTCTTTCATTTCTTTTCTTTTTTTTTTTACATTTTTTATTAAGGTGTGATTGATATATACTCTTATGAAGGTTTCACATGAAAAAACAACATGGTTACTACATGTACAAATATTATCAAGTCCCCACCCATACCCCAATGCAGTCACTCTCCATCAGTGCAACAAGATAACACAGATTCATTATGTGCCTTCTCTGTGCTACACTGTTCTCTCTGTGATCCCCCACACCATGTGTACTAAACATAATACCCCTCAGTCCCCTTCTCTCTTCCTTCCCATCCACCCTCCCACACCCCTCCTCTTTGGTAACCACTAGTCCATTCTGGGAGTCTCTGAGTCTTCTACTATTTTGTTCCTTCAGTTTTGCTTCATTGTTATACTCCACAAATGGGGGAAATCACTTGGCATTTGTCTTTCTCCACCTGGCTTATTTCACTGAGCATAATGTCCTTCAGCTCCATCCATGTTGTTGGCAATGGTAGGATTCGTTTCTTTCTTATGGCTGAATAGTATTCCATTGTGTATATGTACCATCTCTTCTTTATCCATTCATCTACTGATGGACACTTGGGATGCTTCCATATCTTGGCTATTGTAAAAAGTGCTGCAATAAAGATAGGGGTACATATGTCTTTTTGAATCTGAGAAGTTGTATTATTTGGGTAAATTCCAAGGAGTGGGATTGCCAGGTCAAATGGTATTTCTATTTTTAGTTTTTGAGGAACCTCCATATAGCTTTCCACAATGGTTGAACTAGTTTACATTCCCACCAGCAGTGTAGGACAGTGCCCCTTTATCTGAACCCTTGCCAGCATTTGTTGTTCTTAGTCGATGCTGGCCATCCTTACTGGTGTGAGGTGATATCTCATTGTGGTTTTAATTTGCATTTCCCTGATGATTAGTGATGTGGAGCATCTTTTCATGTGTCTGCTGGTCATCTGAATTTCTTCTTTGGAGAACTGTGTCTTCATATCCTCTGCCCATATGTTAATTGGGTTATTTGCTTTTTGGGTGTTGAGGTGTGTAAGTTCTTTATATATTTTGGATGTTAACCCCTTGTTGGATATGTCATTTACAATTATATTCTCCCATACGGTAGGATGTCTGTTTTGTTCTGTTGATGGTGTCCTTTGCCATACAGAAACTTTTTAGTTTAATGTAGTCCTATTTGTTCATTTTTGCCTTTGTTTCCCTTTCTTGAGGAGATGCGTTCAGGAAGAACTTTCTATGCTTATAATATTCAGGAGATGTTTGCCTAAGTTGTCTTCTAAGAGTTTTATGATTTCATGACTTACATTCAAGTCTTTAATCCATTTCAAGTTTTTTGTGTATGGGGTTAAACAATAACCCAGTTTCATTCTCTTGGATGTAGCTGTCCAGTTTTGCCAACACCAGCTGTTGAAGAGGTTATCATTTCCCCATTGTATGCCCATGGCTCCTTTATCGTATTTTAATTGACCATATATGGTTGAGTTTATATCAGGGCTCTCTAGTCTGTTCATTTGGTCTATGGGTCTGTTCCTGTGCCAGTACCAAATTCTCTTGCTTACTATGGCTTTGTAGTAGAGCTTGAAATTGGGGAGCATAATTCCCTCAGCTTTATTCCTCCTTCTCAGAATTGCTTTGGCTACTCGAGATCTTTTGTGGTTCCA
Source organism: Manis javanica (assembly GCF_040802235.1). Lineage (NCBI taxonomy): Eukaryota > Metazoa > Chordata > Mammalia > Pholidota > Manidae > Manis > Manis javanica. The sequence goes on along the minus strand of NC_133157.1, from coordinate 136,601,178 downwards.
TAAGAATTTTAAGACGATTTTCTCTAGTTTGCTGAAGAATGCTGTTGGTATTTTGATAGGAATTGCATTGAATCTATAGACTGCTTTAGGCAGGATGGCCATTTTGACAATGTTAATTCTTCTGATCTATGAGCATGGGATGTGTTTCCATTTATTGGTGTCTTCTTTAATTTCTTTCATGAGTGTCTTGTACTTTTCAGAGTATAGATCTTTCATTCCTTGGTTAGGTTTATTCCTAGGTATTTAATTCTTTTTGATGCAATTGTGAATGGCATTGTTTTTCTCATTTCTCTCTCTGCTAGTTCATTGTTAGTGTATAGGTTCCAGGCCCTTCTGCGTCATGGCATTAAGTACATCATGTCACTCCCTTCTGGCCTGTAAGGTTTCTGCTAAGAAGTCTGATGTTAGCCTGATGGGCTTTCCTTTGTATGTGATCTTATTTCTGCCTCTGGCTGCTTTTAACTGTCTGTCCTTATCCCTGATCTTTCTTATTTTAATTACTATGTGTCTTGGTGTTGTCTTCCTTGGTTCCCTTGTGTTGGGAGATCTGTGGATCTCCATGGCCTGAGAGACTATCTCCTTCCCCAGACTGGGGAAGTTTTCAGCAACTACCTCCTCAAAGACACTTTCTATCCCTTTCTCTCTCTCTTTTTCTTCTGGTATCCCTATAATGCGAATATTGTTCTGCTTGGATTGGTCACACAGTTCTCTCAATATTCTTTCATTCTTAGAGATCCTTTTATTTCTCTGTGCCTCAGCTTCTTTGTATTCCTCTTCTCTAGTTTCTATTTCATTTATTGTCTCCTCCACCGTATCCAACCTGCTGTTAATACCCTCCATTGTGCTCTTCAACAATTGGATCTCCGACCTGAATTCATTCCTGAGTTCTTGGATGTCTTTCTGTACCTCCATTAGAATTTTGATGATTTTTATTTTTGAACTCCCTTTCAGGAAGTGTCACAAGGTCCATATCATTTAAATCTTTCTCAGGAGTTGTATTAATAATTTTACTCTGGACAAGGTTCCTTTGGTGTTTCATGTTTGTATATGGCACCCTCTGGTGTCCAGAAGCTGTAGTCTCTGGAGCTGCTCAAACCCTGAAGCAATGTCGGGGGTTGCAGGGGAGCGTTACTGGTGCCTGGGGGGAGGAAAGAGCTGTTCCCCACCTTCCAGCTGCTGTGCCTGTCTCCACTGCCTGAGCCAGTGCGCCGGGCACACAGGTATAAGTTTTTGTCCCAGAGCAGCCGGATATGGATCCCTGCTTTCCACAAGCAGCCATAATCCCAGTCTCCCCAGGAACTCTGCCTGTATTATCTTTCTAACCCGGTAGTCATGCGAGTCTCATGAAAGCACCATGAAATGTAGGTTTGTGCTCCCAGGGCAGATCTCTGGAGCTAGGTATTCAGCAGTCCCAAGCCATCTACTCCCTCCCTGCTCCATTTCTCTTCCTCCTGCCAGTGAGTTGGGGTGGTGGAAGGGCTTGGGTCCCGCAAAGCCACAGCTCTGGTACGTTACCTGGTTTGCTGAGGTCTGCTCTTTTCTCCAGGTGTATGCAGTCTGGCGCCGTCCTCTTTCCTGTTGCTCTCTCAGGATTAGTTGCGTCAACTATATTTTCTAATTGTATCCAGTTTTAGGAGGAAGCCTCTGTCTCTCCTCTCACGCCACCATCTTTAATCCTCTAATCTGCTTTTAATACCCTCCATTGTGCTCTTCAATGATTGGATCTCTGACCAGGATTCATTCCTGACAAATATCTTTCTGTACCTCCATTAGCATTTAAAGGATTTTTATTTTGATCTCCTTTTCAGGAAGGGTCATGAGGTCCATGTCATCTTTCTCAGGAGTTATATTAATTTTACTCTGAACCAGGTTCTTTTGGCATTTCATATTTATATATGGCGCCCTCTAGTGTCCAGAAGCTCTAGTCTCTGGAGTGCTCAGCCCCTGAAGCAATGTTGGGGGTCACAGGGAGTGGTCTTGGTGCCTGGGGAGAAGAAAGAGCTGTTTTCTGCTTCCAGTCTGGTATGCCTGTCTCCACTGCCTGATCCAGTGGGCTGAGCACACAGGTATAAGCCTCTATGCTTTTGCATTTGTAGTTGCTGTAGACAGATCTTCCCTCTAACTGACCTAATGCCAGGGTAGGGTTTGCTGGTTTGCGAGCCAGGTGGGACTGGCCAGGAGAAAGGTGCAGTAAGCTGCCTATCACAGAGGGGGTCCTTAGAGCTGTGTAGCCAGCCAGGGAGCTGGAGCACCTGGAAATTGTGAAAGCTCCCAACCGACTGGACAGAGTGCACCTGGACAATTTTGTCTACTTGTCCTTTCTCCTAAGCAGTAAGCTCTGTGCAATCCCTGCCCCTTAGCAGCCTCCTTGCTAAGGACTTTCTTGTTAGGAAGTCTCTCAGACTGCCTACTTTTCTTTTGTCCCAGAGCAGTCAGATATGGATCTCTGCTTTCTACAGGCAGCTGGAATCTCAGTATCTCCAGGAATTCTGCCTGTCTCAGCTTTCCAATCCCCTAATTATGAGAGTATCATGAAAGCACCACGAAATGTAGATTTGTGCTTCCAGAGCAGATCTCCAGAGTTAGGTATTCAACAGTCCCAGACCTCCACTCCCTCCCTGTTCCATTTCTCTTCCTCCAGCTGGTGAGCTGGGGTAGGGGAAGGGCTTGGGTCCTACTGGGCTACAGCTTTGGTACATTACCCTGTTCCATGAGGTCTGCTCTTTTCTCCAGGTGTGTGCAGTCTGGCACAGTCCTCTTTCCTGTTGCTCTTCAGGATTAGTTGTATTAATTAAATTTTGTATTATATGTGGTTTTGGGAGGAAGCCTCTGTCTCACCTCTCACACCGCCATATTTAATCCTCACCCTATTTCATTTATTTTTGATATTAATAAAAGTAATGACTAGAAGTTAATCTTAACTTTATTTATTTATTAACATTTATAAAATTAAATTTAAACTCATATCTTGAAAAGGCTGCTATTTAGGCTGTGCCTAAAAAATAGATTCCAGATACATAAGATAAGCAGTGGACAATACTGGAAATTCAGAAGCAAGGAGCAATTTCAATATGAGATATAAGGTTCACCAACACTAGAACATAACAAGAGATGAGTCGGTTGTTGATTTCACTCATCTAAAAGAGCCATTGGTAAGTAAGAACTATGGAATGCACTAAGGAAATGGAAACTCACAAGAATGGAACAGTGAATTCTACCAAGACTAGACTCACTCCTGCACAGCTGAGCTTCTACAGTTCCAAACAGAAGCTATTCTGGCCAATGAGAAGGGGAAAGAAATTTTGGAACACATATGAAATAGCTCACAGATCAAGGTGTAGACAAAGAACAAAGCTTAGAAACACAATAGGGAGCAGGGCAGTTCAGGAAGCTTCATGGTGAAACCACTCAAATTTGAAGATGCTCCCAGTAGAATGCACAATTTTTAAGCATTTCCTTGTTCTTGGGTGACTTGATGTATGGCTAGAAGTCCTGAAAAAGCTATTAAGGGGATGCTACCATTTGCCTAGAAGAGAGTGGTATGCCTTGATTTTGATCTTACTCTGTTGGGCCCTGATGTGCAGAGAAACCAGGAACTATAGTCCAAGAAAGGCTGAGATCTGGGCAGCCATGACTCTGTCCTGCTTTGTTGTCATCACCAGCCTGGCTGCTCTTTGCAGCCTCACATTTGCACTGCATCTTGCCCCTCAGCCTTTTAAGGCATGAGCACATACCTATATAATGACTCCAGTCATATTTTAATTGCACAAGACCCATTTCTCAATTCAGAGGTTTCCTCTTTCTCCTCCTCCTCTTAATGAATCTGTAAACAAAATGCTTTTATTTATATCTTGTATTTGAGCAAATATATTTAGTCAACTTTAATATCCACCTTGATTTATTTTCTGTTTGCTGTTAGAACTAAAATTACAAAAACAAAAAGAAAAAAACATCTCCATGTTCTTCACTTCCTTTGTTCACTGCTATATCCTTAGCCTCGGCATAGGAACTATCATAGAGGAGGAATAAATACTTGTTGGATAAATGAATCAATGATGATTTTTTGTGTGTCTGATTCATATTCTTCCTAACATGCTCATATGACTGATTCCTACTCATCCTTTAAGATTTAGCTCTAGCATCATCTCATCCTGAACTCCCAGACTTGGTCAAGCCCTCCCTCTGTGTCATTGTACCACCTCAGTTATGCTCTACCACAGTCTTTACCACATTATATTGAAAAATCTGTCTGCAGGTCTTTCTGCTCCACAAACCATAAGCTTTTTGAATGCAGCATCCATGGATCTTCATTTTCCATTTCTATTTCTTAAGGAAACATCATATAGAATAGTCAAATCTTCATGAGCCAGAATGCCAAGGTTCAAATCCTAACTTGATCATTTGCTGCTGTCAAACTATCACTGGGTTGACTGAGACAAAGATTGTCTACAACTGTGAGCCTCAGCAGGGTAGCAAGAGAGGTACTCAATATTTCTATCAGGAAGGTCAACCATAAAAACCTTTTGGAGTGCAGGTGGTCTGAGGTGGGTAGCAGGTGAGCACAGTGAGTCAGAGCAAAGGGGACACACTTTAGGCAAGGAGATGCAAGACCTGGGGAGTGTGGATCTGTTTTGGCAGAGGTGTGGTGAGGTATCTGGCAGGCCAGGGCCATGACTGTGAGCTCACCAAGGTAAAGTGCATTTTGGGTGCAAAGCCTAACCAGAGCACTGAACTCTGGGAGGCTGGCATACACAAGCCTGTGGGAAGCATGCAGCAGCAGCCAGAGATGCAGAGTAGAAGCACACCAGACTAAAAACCTTTTCTGCGCAATGGTCCAACTGTGCTCTTAACTAATGAAACTAACACCATGCTCTCCACAATGGAGGAGCCCTCCAGGAATTCAATCTCAGTGTGGCAAAGCAGGCAAAAAGAGGGGCATGTGGAGCTGAGACACCATAAACGAATTAACCAGCACGCCAGTCCATTTAGATACACAGTCTGCCACATACTTCTAAGCTCCTGTCCAGAAGCCAAACACTTCCACATGGTCACCTTAAAGACACAGCTCTCTTTCCCACTTGTGAAAATGTTCCCCTATTTCTCAGAGTGAAGACAAACACAGGTCTAAGGGCCCTTCATCTATCTAGCTTTATTAGTTATTCTTCAAATGTAGTCATGTCCCAAGGAATATTCTATCTCATAAAGACAAGATTGTAATGTTAAGTTTTGTTAAGTTACAAGTGAAATAAAAATGAGGATGAAGGAGAAAGCAATGGCTTGCATATGCAAATAAGCATCCATATAGAACAACAAAGGAAATGTGCAAAGCTGCAGGAATCCTCCTGCTGCAATAGGTCAAAGCAGCTCTAGGGGATGTCTAGGGCTTCCTTCCTCTATATATTTCATATTTTCCTTACCTTGCTCACACCCACATCCTCTGCTGCTTTTAGTCTTTACATGGTGAAGAGCCCAGTAACCCAGGACCTTCAGTCCTGAATGCTCTGTTGTCTTTCCCTGTTGTGGTTGCTGTAGTTCTACATTAACATTTCCTATTAAGATGAAAATACCGAGCTGTATCCCAGGGAATTCCTTGGGTTCCAGGAATGTTTTCCCTATAGATCTCATGAGGATGCACTGAGCACAGAGCTGGACTGCAGGGACTCACACCGGCCATTAAGGGCTTCAACCCAGAAAGAATCTGTGCCATTTCTGCTCATAACTGATTGGCCAGAACCAATCATATGGCTCTGCCAACCAACAAGATCATAGGGAATTATATTTACCCTATGTTCCTAGAAGGGCAGGAGAAGTGGGTAAAGGTGAACCCTAGAAGTATCTACCAGAACCGTCAGAATGAATTTTGAGCAAAAATACATGTTATGATGAACTTACCAGTATTCATTGTCTCAGTTTCCTGCAAATACAATGAGTTCTTCCCCAGTGAGCTCTGTATACTCTGGGGGCACATACTACTACTTCTTATTACCATTCACTATTATAATTTTACAATTTATTTCATTTATACTTGCAGTAACAAGTAATAAATAAATGCCCAGTAGTTTTTATTCACATATTTAAAATGAGAAAGTAAGCCCTTTCCTTAGCTGATGCAATATATAATAAAGTGAGCAGTGTGGAAGGGAATCAAGAAGTCTGACTTCTTTCATCTCCTGTCTTTGGCACCATCTGTTTTAAATTAGGCAAGTTATTTTTATCCACTTTTGTTTCAGTTTCCTTGGGAAAAATGGTATTTTGAAGAGTTTGCAGACCTCTTTAAAGCCACATACGAGCCTTCTGCCAGGCTGTGGGTCTTAGGTTAACAATGCCTGGAATGTATGCTGTTCAGTTATTATCATGTTCTGCTGAATGTTAAGAAGCCTGAGCACAATGGTTCAAAACAGGACAGGAAGGTTCCTGTTTTTCTCTCCTATAACAAGAATTCTGAAGGTAAGTGACTCAGGGTTTAATGGGGGAGTTTGGTACCACCCTAATGTCCTGAGGACACTCTTCCAGGCCCCCACCCCTGCATGCTCTCTAATCAGTAGTCCTTCTTTCTTGTTTCTTACTGTTTTAATTGCATCTACATTCAAAGCAAGAAGAATGTAATGAAAGTGATTGGTAGGAGTAAGACACGCAGACTTGTGCCATCTGAGTTTATTCCTTTTTGCAATCAAACAACTGCTGCCCTGGAAGTCCTGAATCCTTCTAGTGATAGGCCATGGCCTAGAAAATGAAATCCAACTACCTACAGCTGCAAGGTGTTGACTCAAACATAATTTATATTCAGTTAGGGAGCAAGAAAAAAGAATGGGTATTGATTAAGCAATTACCAGTGTCTACAATAGGTAATTATTTAAGGTCACTTTTTGTACTTCCATTCTAGAGATTTAATTATTTCTGTTTCTCATTCTTTCTTTCTTTCTTTTTTTTTATATTGAAAGGGCATCAAACTGTGATTATATTTTGTTCACTTGAAATTAATAGTGGCTAAAACAGAAATAATCCTTCACTAATGTAAAAAAGATTTCTTTAGCACCTGGTATGGCCTAGGTACTATTTTAGGTCCTAAAGGTATATGATGACCACATCAGACATGACATTACTTTCATTGAGAATATATTCTTATTTCTGATACACAGTTAATCATCCTTTCTCAGTGTGAGACACACACACACACACACAAAAAAAAAAAATATCCCATGGTATGAATTTTACATAATGTATTTTTTTTTTCGTATGCATGGTATTAGTTATACACAGCTTTGGGAAAAATGAGAAATTACTAACTTAAATCACTTTCTATGTTTAGATAAGTGGCTACAACTGAGCAGGACATATAGTTAAATGAATTAATTTTTCAAGTAATGTCAGAGTGTGGTTAATTGTTATGAGGTGAAAGATAAGATGCTGTGTTTAAAAAGTAATTCATGAAAGAGGCAGAAGTTCCTGCCTTCTATATCCAGCAAAGCTATCCTAGAAAAACAAAAACAGAGCAGATCTGCCTTGCGAGAAACACTAAAGGAACCCTTCAGGCTGGAATAGAAATACATGAGACAGTAACTCAAATCCACATAAAGAAATAAACAGCACTGGTAAAGATGACTATGGTAAATATAAGACGGTATAAATGCATTTTTGTCTATAGCACTTTTTTTAACTGATTTAAAAGACAACTTCATAAAGCAATTCTTTTAAATGTGTGTTGGCTATTTAATATTGTAAACTATATAATTTTCATGATAATAGTAACAGTAATGAAGGGTAAGGAACAACTTACTATTAGAATAACATGTTTGGTTATTTTATTCCTGCAATTCGGTTGGTAATATGAATTGGACTGATTTGAGCTAAAATACTAATTATAATCCCCACAGCAATTCCTGTAGTAATTCAGAATATACTGTAAAGGAAATATACAGGTATTTTTATTTTTTTTTTATTAATTAATAAAAAATTAATAAAAAATTAAATTTACAGAATATACAGGTAAAGGAAAAACAATGGAATTAAAATGGCTCACTAGAATCTGCCTTTTACAAAAAAAGGCAGTAATGAAAGGACTGAGGAACAAGGGGCTGACACCGAGAACACATATGGCAGTGTGACACTCATGTACCCTACCTTCATGAGAATTACACTAGCTATGAACCGATCACACGTCCCAGAAGCAGGCAGAGGTTGGCAGAATGGATCAACCACTGCAAATACCCCATCATCCAATGATGAGTTGGCCACAGCAAACGTTTATATATATAAACACTGGAAGATTGAAAACAAAAGGATGGATGAAGACATGCCATGAAGAGATCAGGCGTGGATTTACTCTCAGAGAAAATAAACATCCCAAAAAGTATTACTAATAACAAAGATATATATTTTATGATCCTAAAATATCAGCACATCTAAAGGATATAGTAATTACAAGCATAAAAGCACCTACCAAGAGAGACTAAAACTATATAAGGCAAACACTGGCAAAACTTCAAGGTAAAATAGAACATTCAGCAATAATAGTTGAAACTTCAATAACCCACATTGAATAATGGGTAGAATAGTGGGCAGAGGTAACAAGGTGAATAATAAACCTTGCAATTATACAAAGAACAAACAACCCACAGCAGCAGAAAATGTCCTTTACAAGTGCAAATGGAGCATTTAGTAATGTATATAATTAACTATACTTAACATGGAGCACTTAGTAATGTATACAATTGCCTAATCACTATTTGTACACCTGAAACAAATATAATATTGTATATCAACTAAATTTCAATGAAATTTTTTAAAAAGGCAATAACTGCAAAAAAGAATCCAAATTTCCACCTACAAAATTAGATGGGTGGAAAATTTAACACAGAACAAGAAAAAAGAAGGAAAATTTTATGATTTGTTTGGAAATGAATGAAGTAGAAAATATAAAAATGGTAGGAAATCAATTAAACTAAAAGTTGGTTTTTTGAAAAGATCAACAATATCAGCAAATCTTTAGGCAGAGTGACCAAGGAAAACAGAGAAGATTCAAAATTTCAAATCATGAATTGGAAAATGGATATCACCAGAAAGTTTAAAAAATTTAAAATAAGGATTTTTTTTTGAGAGGGCATCTCTCATATTTATGGATCAAATGGTTGTTAACAACAATAAAATTCTGTATAGGGGAGTCAATGCACAATCATTAATCAACTCCAAGCCTAATTCTCAACAGTCTACCATCTTCTGAAGCATAACGAACAAGTTCTTACATGGTGAACAAGTTCTTACATAGTGAATAAGTTCTTACATGGTGAACAGTGCAAGGGCAGTCATATCACAGAAACTTTCGGTTTTGATCACATATCATGAACTATAAACAATCAAGTCAGATATGATTATTCATTTGACTTTTATACTTGACTTATATGTGAATCCCACATTTCTCCCTTATTATTATTATTATTATTATTATTATTATTTTAATAAAATGCTGAAGTGGTAGGTAGATGCAAGATAAAGGTAGAAAACATAATTTAGTGCTGTAAGAGGGCAAATGTAGATGATCAGGTCTGTGCCTATAGACTAAGTATTAATCCAAGCTAGACAAGGGCAACAAAACATCCACGGATGCAGAAGATTTCTCTCAAAACGGGGGGTTAAAATAAGGATTTAAGAGAAATTTAAACTATTACAGGCCAACCCATTAGCAAACTTGATGAAATGGACAAATTCATAGAAAGATACAAATTATCAAAACTGATTCAGGAAGAAAAAAATCCGAATAACTCTATAACACACAAAGAGGTTAAATTAGTAGTTAAATAGCTTCCCACAAAGAAAAATCCAGGTCAACATGGCACACTGATAAATTCTACTAAATATATAAAGAATTCATACAATTTATCATGGGCTCTCCCTACAAAAACAGTGAGGAATGAAATACTTCTCATTCTAGAATGACCCTGATACCAAAGCAGACAGAGAAGATCACAAGTAACTACAGGACCATCTCCCTTAGGAACAGAGACTCCAAGATACTCATTCAATACCAGCAAACTGAACTTAGCAGCGCCTGAAATGGATTCTACACATCTACCAAAAGGGATTTATCTACGAGTGAAAGTTCAAACATCTGGAAGTAAATCAATGTAGTACACACTATTAATAAAGACTAAAAAATACATCATCACATCAATAGACACAAAAAATAACATTTGACAAAACTCAGTAGCTTTTATCATGAAAACAGTTACACATTTTACATACATATAATGCATTTTTACAAAATTTTTTATTGATAAAATTAAAATATAATATTATAATTGTTCCATGTTTTTGTCATGGACCTACAGATGAGAAAATGGAATTCCTTGGGGGATATCATTACACATAATTGAGAATAAAAATTAGTGCTCTCTGGCTTCAAAAGCAATTGCTAATGTTCATATGTTATTGTCAATATCAACCAGGAATGAGGTTTTACATATTTCACCTTTAATATGTCTTTTCACATGTAGAGACCACCAAATACAGATGTCAGTCCATGAGCACATGATTTTAATTGAGTATGCTTATTCCTTGGAAAATACTTATGTGTTCTATTATTCTTCTCTTAATATTTAACTGTCAACATGCCATGACATTGCAGATTAACTTCCAATCCAACCTGAAATGAAAGTTCCTTAATTGCTCAGTTCAGTGGGGTTTGAAAGATGAATAAGTCTTCTGCACTTGCATTGATGTATGAATGTTGGAACTGTAGTTTGAATTTGAAAGATATATAAATATCCATTGTGCAAATTGCTGAGGAAGTTGAGGTCACTCTTCTTATTTTAGCTTTTGACAGCTCCTGATGTGTAGAAAGCAGGCTGGTGTTACTTACAAGTCAGACATTAGACATGAAGAAAAAGTCACTTTTATTGCATGCATCTATGTATCTGCACACAGCTCTGCACTTAGAAGTGCCCAGTATTGGGCTTACCACGTTGCTGTCACAGCTTTATATGAGATACATGCAGTACACATGTCCACTATTCCTTGATCCCGTGTTTGCATATAATGTTTGTGATGCACCCAGAGCACCATGAACTATGATGAATGGGGGTTGAGTGAGACTCAAAGCAAGTACAAGGTCAGCATGTTGTAACTATGACCGAGTGGCCATGCTTTCTTGTAGGCCATGGCATTCTGAGAAACGTGAATGATCAAGGAACTGTAATGTATCCTTTCCTGCTCCTGTCATTTCTATGTTTGCCAACCACTTATGCTGAAACATGATGACCTTGAAGGAAAGGGGAACATACAACCAAATTTGGTTCTTTCTCCTTTTGTTCATTACTCCTCAGCACATGGAAAGTGGAGAATGTTGGTAAATGAGTATATTAAGAAGTAAAATAAAACATTTGAGTAAATTTTGTATAGTGTTTTCACTGTCCTGGTAAGAATAAAACATAGATGTGTAAATATGAATTATGTCATTTTGGTAATTCTGCATTTGAAATAAGCCCTCATATTTGCATCTTATATTAGCATAGCACATATAAAGAGTGGAAAAATGTGTTTGCATTGTGCCAAGAAGTAGATAGAGTTATGAGAGCACCTCATATCATTGCTGTTACAACTCCTCAGCTCTGCGGTAAAAGTGTCAAAGCAGCTGTAGGTAACATCCACATGAATAAGCATAGCTGTGTTCCAATGAAACATCATTAGTGGGTGCCAACATTCTTTTTTTCAGGTGTAATGCATTAGGATTCTTTGTTGATTTTTTTCCAACTTTTTGCAATATAAAAACTATTCTTGACTCATACAAAAATGGACCATACAAAAACAGGTGGCAGGTTGGATTTGGACCAAGGGCTATATTTTGACACCCCCTGATCTCAAGAGAAAGAATTAAAAGAGATGATGAGGCTTATGACAAAACTCTAGGGCATTCTGATATTGAGTGATGTTTTAGAGGAAGAGGAGATGAAGAAAGAATGAATGGCTAGAGAGGTAGAAAAAAAACCAAACTGACAGTGTATAGACTTCATAGGTGCAGGCAATTCTTTTGAGAAATTTTAGTGTTTGTATTATTTCTTTTCAATATCAGCATGCTACATGGTAGCTGTATCTAATCAAAAACCAATAAAAAACCTTTATAGGCATATTTTTGAGAGTTACTGATTCTAGGAGGAATCACCTCTAATCTCAGAACTTAAATCTAAACTAGTAAGCATCATATCCCTTTTATCTCTGTCAACACATGGGATTTATTGCAATGGGATGTGTTTTCGTGGGTTTCTTTGCTGCCAGTTCAGAAAGTAGTTACCTACTTTCTTTAAAGCTGTAATAAAGGGTCTGACTCTCCATTTTTTGATGGACTACTGATGGCTATTAAGCCTCATCCCTCCTTCTTCCCTCATGCCCCACATCTGGGAGAGCTGTTAAGAAAGACTAACGCTTCCGTCTTTGGCATCAGTGGGCGATTCAAACCTTGGACACAAGAGCCTTTCTCTGGCCCCACTCCTGGTCATAATAAAGACCCCAACCCAATCCCCTTTCTCAGCCTTTGCAAACCATATCATATGTGCTGAACAGCTTTACGTTGCTGTCCCCAGAGTCTTCATTGTGTAAGTAATAGATCTTCTTATACCTCTCAGTGTGCATAGAAGGCATCAGTTTCAATGTACAAGAAAATTTTAAGTGGGGTCCATCCTTCTCCTCTGGAGTGGCACTGGGATCAGGATATTGAGACCCAGACCAGCACCGCTAGGGGGCTTTCTGCTCTTGCTCTGCTGACTGGTTCTGCTGCCTGCTGGCCATGCCTATAGCATTAATTCCTGTGTAAGCTCCCCAGTTTTGTTCCTTTCAAGACTGATTTGGCCATTATGAGCATTTTCACTTTTACATGAATATTAGAATCAAATTGTCAGTTAAAAAAAGAAAACTCCCTCGGGTTTTCGCTGGGGTTACATTGAATTTGGAAAGTAATTGATGGAGAATTAGCATGTTGTTTGTAGATGTTTTTGGACTTTCTATGTTCAGAGAACACAATATGTTGTCTGAATATGTACATGGCTTGCACCTGCTTGGGAGACATCCTCCTTCAGTTTCCATTTAGAAATTTGAGTTGAATTTCTTGGCCTCCATAGGCATTGGTGTGACAAGTGTTTAATGAAAATGGTCCTTGAAACATAGGACCAGTCCAATCAAGGACAAGAGATCTGAGATCACATTCCTACATGCTAAGATAAAGCAATTTTGAGTGACCTTTCTTCAATATCATCAATATTTCTCTGTGGATCACTTAGGATTTAATATTAGGGATCCTGGGCATTTCTTAAGGTCAGTAGATATAAAAAGGTGGTCATAAAGAGTCTTGTAGAGCCCCAGGAGATACAGAACTCAGTAGCTATCATTTCATTATTCATAAACATCATATGGTCCTACAAAATAATTCTGTATTTTGGATTCTGTCAGATTCAAAAGTCTAGTATTAGGAAATACAATTACATATGTGAAAAAAATATATTTATGTACCTTAAGAAACAGAGAATTATGGACTTTAGTCCAATGCTATAGCAGGGGAGTAAACTGTGTTTGAAGATGGCAATGCACTCCTTGCTAATGTTAATATGACACTAGCATCCTGGTTTCACACTTCAGTTTAATTGCCTCCATCAATAGCATGTGACCAACAGGAGGACATCTACTCTGCCTTTCCTACCAAACTCCATTTCAGAGCCTGGAGTCTACAGCACAGGCATGGTGCTGGCTCAACCTCAGGGGGAGTCCTTTGGCCTTCAAAGGACAGAAATATATGCTTTTATGAATCTATATTGATTCATTTTCAAATTTTACAGTGTGAACATAATGTTTATGGAATTTTCTGTCTGTTTCAATCTATACTCTCATAATAATGTGGAATATATTGTGAAGAATTGTTTGTTTGTTTATTAAATATAAACTTCCACCTCTACAGGCTGTAGGCTGACTGGAGCAGTATTAGGATCTGAGTGTCAATCAAGGGGCGGATGTACAACTTTGCCAGATTGTTCTTTGGGAATCCAAGACCTCTAATCAATGCAGTAACTGTTTAGCAAAGTGAGAAAGAAAACCATGCTTCCCCACTGGGTCTGGACCAAAATGAGTCAGTGTATTTGAGCCTTCATACCCAGAGCCCTGGGAAAGCTGTATTTTTAAAACTCCAGCCAGCCTTTGACACAGTCCTTCCACGTAACCGACACTTTGTGGTAATGCACCAGGGAGTTTAATTTTGCTCATGCAATATATTTGGCAATGCAGCAATAACATCAAAACAAAAAATGCATTTTGAGGAGTGCTCTATAATTAATGTCATACATGCATATAATTTTATATGTAATTATAATTCTCTTATTTTTTTCTAAGCTAATGGAAGGGTGTAAGGCAAGTTGTTTTATACTTGTTACCTATTTATAGTAAATGTAGCAATGTATACTCCCATAGAAAATAAAAATGGCTTTTATACTATGCTTTGAAATGCTCAATTTATAATGTCACTAGATGTTATAACTTTCAGAAGGAAATGGTTAAGAGCCTAACTCAACACATAATTCTATACTATATACCTTTCACATGTCCATAAATCACATGGATTGCAAAGGGCCCAGTGAGACAGAGTCTGACAGATCAAAGTGATTTTTCCTGATTATCTCCACTGGATATAACCAAGAGCTCTCTGGGCACACCATTCCTGAGGCCCCAGTGGCCAAGGCAACATGATCAAACTTGCCTTTAGAGTATCCAACTACAGCCTGGGAATTATTTTATACAGCTCAGCAGATGGAGGGTGAAAAGCCTGGCCCCCAGGCAGCTCTGTGAAGGGCCAATAAGGGAGCACTTTAAGAGAAAGGGTTTAAAGTAGGTCCTGCAGAATACAGAGTCCTCTGAAGGTAAGAATTAGGAAAAGGGCACTTCTAGAGATGGAATTCTTAAATAAAATCAGGGAAGTCACAACACTTGAGCTCCCTTTCTGTAACAAATGGTTTCCAGTGTGGTATTGTGCATGTTCTATGTTGTAGGGAATTGGGAGAAGGTTACATTATTTTCTTTTTAATTAAAGTATCATTCATATTCAATCATATGGTGGTTTCAAATACACAACACAGTGGTTCAACATTCACCCATATCATCCAGTCCTCACCTCCTCCATTGCAGTCACTATCAATGTAGTAAGATATTATAGAGTCATTAATTGTATTCTCCATCCTGCACTACCATCCCTGTGACCTACCTACATTGTGAATGCAAATTATAGTGCTTATTAATCCCCTTTTCCCTCCCCAACCCCTCCCCATTGGTAACCGTTAGTCCCTTCTTGGTGTCTATGAGTCTACTGCTATTTTGTTCCCTCTGTTTAGCTTTGTTTTTATACTCTACAAGTGAGTGAAATCATTTGGTATTTGTCTTTCTCCACCAGGCTTATTTCACTGACTATTTCACTGGATAATACCCTCTAGATCCATCCATATTGTTGCAATTAGCAGGATTTCTTTTCTTTTTATGGCTGAATAATATTCCATTGTGTCTATGTAACACTTCTTCTTTGTCCATTCATGTATTGATGGATACTTAGGTTGCTTCCATATCTTGGCTATTGCAAATAGTGCAGCAATAAACACAGAGATGCATATGTCTTTTCGAATCAGGGATCTTGTTTCCTTTGGGTAAATTTCTAGGAGTAGGATTATTGGGTCATATGGTATTTCTATTTTTAGTTTTTTGAGGAGCCTCCATATTGCTTTTTCACAGTGGCTGCACCAATTAACATTCCAACCATCTGTGTAGAAGGGGTTCCCTTTGATCCAACACTTGTTATTTCTTAATTTTTGGATAGTAGCCATTTTGAGTAGTGATATCTCGTTGTGCTTTCTATTTGCATTTCCCTGATGATTAGTGATGTAGAGTATCTTTTCATGGCCTATTGGCCATGGTCATCCATATTTCTTCTTTGAAGAAGTATCTGTTCAGGTCCTCTCTCCATTTTTTCATCAGGTTATTTGTTTTTTTAGTGTTGAAGCATGAGTTCTTTATATATTTTGGATGTTAACCTCTTACTGGACAGTTTGAAAATATATTCTCCCATACTGCAGGATGCCTTTTTGTTCTGTTGATGGTGTCCTTTGCTGTACAGAAGCTTTTTAATTTGATGTAGTCCTACGTGTTCATTTTGACTTTGTTTTCCTTGCCCAAAGAGATGGGTTCAGGAAAATGTTGTTCATGTTTATATTCAAGAGATTTTTGCCTATGTTGTCTTTTAAGAGTTTTATGGTTCATGACTTACATTCAGGTCTTTTATCCATTTCAAGTTTATTTTTGTGTATGGAGTTAATGATCCAGTTTCATTCTCTTACATGCAGCTGTCCAGTTTTCCCAGCATCAGTTGTTAAAGAGGCTGTCTTTTCCCCATTGTACATTCATGGCTCCTTTATTATATATTAACTGACCATATATGTATGGGTTTATATCTGTGTTCTCTATACTGTTCTATTGATCTATGGGTCAGTTCTTGTACCAGTACCAAACTGTTTTGATTACTGTGGCTTTGTAGTAGAACTTTTAAGTCAGGGAACATAATCCCTCCAGCTTTGTTCTTCTTTCTCATGATTGATTTGGCTATTTGGGGTCCTTTGTGGTTCCATGTGAATTTTCAAAAGATTGCATTTCAAAAGGCCAAAAAGGCCAGAATGAGAAAATAGAATATGGTGTGATAGGAAACTTCAGTGCAGGGTGTATCCCTAAGGTAATGTGCCAGGAAAGCTCCAGGGTCAGAGATTTGGTATGAAGGTTGAAGTGGCTGCAAATGCAGGGATGCAGCAGAGCAGAAGATCTCTGCAGAGGTGAGGGAAGCTGGTGAGAAGGCCATTCAGTTAAAGCAATGAGAGTACAACTGAAATTAACAGTCCATTTCCTAGTCAGTTGCCTCATTATTTAGCTGCCTTGCCAAAGGTTTAAAGCTCTGTCTTTTGCATTAAGGATTCTTCAGCAAAATGCACAAGATGGTGTTTGAACCTCTTGACATGTGAATGTGATTATCTAGTTTCCTCATTTACACTACTTGTGTAAAAGCTTACATTCCTAAATGTGGACTTCACTTGCCCTTGGTGTTCAGCATGATGAATTTCTTGCAGTGCTAAGTCACTATCACCTTGTCGGTGGTGATGTGTTAAGTCAAACTGAGCAGTTGCAGTCATGAAAGCTGCGGAGCCAGCAGAGTAGTTCTTTGTTTTAGGTGGCTTTCCTGGTAACATTTTAGTTAGTTTTCCTTCCAGGTCTCAATCAGTAATCTAGTCAATGTTGTACAAAAGAATAACATTCTCCTGAGGCTTCTGCACAATTCTTTGTGCTCCATGCATAAATTTACAGCTGAAAGAGATAAGAAAGCTCCGTGTTTCATGTGACTGGGTTTTTCTAAAACTGAGGATGCTATTGATTTGAGAGGTAGGCTTTACCAGGTCTAATTAGGATAATACTATCTGCATGAGAATATAAGGAAAAATATCAGTTTCTACTTTATATTATTTAACACTGTTTCCTCACAGATAAGGTCTAATCAGAGTTAAAAGAGCACAATTCAAGTCTGAGATAGGCTGTGACCCAGTCAGAATGTGCTAGTCTGATTATTATGAGTGAAGACAAAGATACTCACTCTCAAACTGAACAAGCACTTATTGCAAAGTACAGAATGTGCCCCTGCCAGGCAAAGCAAGTGCTTGTTTTTTTATCTGGATTCACCCAATTCTGAGGTCAGTAGACTGACATGTGACTCTTTTGTAAACATAGGCAACTAAGGAGAAATGTCAAATGAAACATTTGCTCAGGTCAGTCTGTAATTCAGGAGAGGGGTCTTGCCTGAAGACAAAAATTAGGTCTTCAGCATGTAAATGACACTTAACACCATGACACTCAGTGAAACCACCAGGGAGTAGATATAGAAAACAAAAGCAACACTTTTTTTATTGTTCGTTTTCTTTTGCTAAAATCTGTTAACAAATGAATCTAAGTTCTTAAAAATGATCTCAATAAGAAAAAATATAAAATAGAACCCTGTTAGTAATATCCATCCATTACTTTCTTCATTATTTATTTCTCATTAGAGTGAGTGCACCATGTCATTTCTCAGTATACCAGAAAAGTTTTTGGAGAAATTTGAATTTTGGAAAGGACTATAGCAGCAATACAACCTTCTTACTTCAGATCAAAAGGATGACTTGACATAAAAATGCATAATGAAAAGTACATTCACTGTACTATTTCCAGAAATTCACCATGTGCTTTACTCTGACATTTGCAAATCTAGATTTAGTAATTTCTCTCTTCAGGCAGCAGTAATGTAGTAAAAGACTGAGTTGGAGGAAGATGTTCAAGTTAACCATACTGTCTAGATTAACAGTGATGTCTACAACTTTTATATTACCATATTAAGACATCTCAGCCTAATATGCAACATATAAATGAACCATGTTTTTATAAAATCAGTTAAATAAAGAGAGAAAAAGCAAATCTACATAATTGTCACTTATCACTTATTGAAACCTTAGATTTACTGCGTACAAGGCACAGAATATAAGTGATTGCCCAGTCGGGCAATAAAATATAAAATCATATTAATAAACATTCCAACATATAATCCTATTGTAAGTGCTAAATTAAATTAGATTGACTGATCACATATGTGAAGGTACATACTTAGTCTTCAACATGATACTCAGAACACTGGCTTGCTTTTTTTTTAAACAAAATATTCTGATGAAGTAAAAAATACTAAGGGTGTCTAAATTTCGGAAGATTTTATAATAGTTACTACACAATTATAGATATTTATTTGTGATATTTATTTGTGAGCAATGAAGGCTGAGTAGTCTTAAGTGAAGTTTCCTATATTTAATCATTTTCTGATTTTTAAATAAATTAATTAAAAGTAGTATACTTAGTCGTAAAATAGTCTTTGAGATTGAAAGGGCAGATATCTCATGCTTTTACCATATTTTAAAGTGTTTCCACTACATATATCATTGGTTATTATGGATTAAATAAAAGCACTGGTGGATTTAAAAAGCAATCACCATTGCCTGCATTACACTTATTATCTAGTTCAAAATTTTTTCAGGAATGCATCTAAAATAGGAGATGCTGTTAGATGTGACCTTTTGGCAACACATTCATTCAGGACTTGAAAATGAGAATCTCACCCTAGGGAAAACTGGAAGAGTCAATGGGCTGCAGCAGCAGATGATGGTAAGGATACTGGCACCCAGGTATTTGGTCTTACATAATTTCAAACTAAGGGTACTATATAAACTAAACAATGGAAAAGCATGCAATTGGCTATTGCAGTGACTGGTTCTGAATCTACTTTGTTGGAAACCATTTTTTTTATTTGATATTTAGATAAGAGAAGGTAGATCATGAATGGATACATTTGAGGAAATCAAAAGCCTAATTGAAAATGATATAGTATCATTATACTTTAAAACCATAATAAGCTTTTGAACAACCACAATGACACAAATTTACAAGATAGAAAAAAAACATCCTTATAGCCTTGGAACATAATTTATATTCAGTAATGGTTTTTAATACACACCAAACAACTAGAGGAGTGTGTGGAATAAAGTAGATATTGACTAGATGTTAGTTGGAGGCCAGGAGGATAAGTACAGTAAAGAGCATTTTAGGAATTTCCATATTCGTGGTGCTTTTGAGAATCCAGAGCGGCTATTTGCAGTCTGAGCTGTTGCCCAGATATGGTTCAGAAGCATAAGAATAACAGCATATGTGCATAAAAACACTTTTCAGCCCTCACATATCATGTTAACCAAAATAGTTCAATGTTGATGTCTAAACATTTCTTTTAATTATTGATTTGTAGTTTGAGACTTAAGATAAAAAGGTAGTAAAAAGAAATCTTTAAATTCATATAAATTAAAGGATTTTCATCCTTATAGGTAGTAAATTATATAATTTTCATTTTGTTATTCTTATCCTTATCCTGTGCTACCAATGTAGAGAATTGAATAGACACACTAGAATCAGATCTAGAATCCAATGGACACTCAAACTTTTTCTAGCTGAGATTGTTTTTCACTCTCTTTCCCACTAATTCCATCTTGTATAAATGAGAACATTCATGGCTTTGCCACCTCATAGGGCTCCTGTGAAGAAAAAAAATTGCATCTGAAATGGGGTAGTTGCTCCAAAACCTAGCAGCTATTCTGGTAATTAAAAAATAAACATTTCTGCACAAGCTTCTGTAGGACAGATGTCAAAGGTAGAGATGTATATTACAAGTATTGTGAATCCCCTGGTGGTGTGAGAAATATGTGTAATGTGTCAGATACACACATACATGTACACACATGAACTCAAGTCTGCATTGGATGGTTGAAAATAATGGAATTGATTCCATCAGAAACCTGTAAAACAGCAAAACTCAGCCAAAGAGAACATTCCTAAAGAATATTAATTAGCTCTGAGACAAGCTGAAGGTGACTAGTAGCTTCCCAAGAGATAAGATATCAAACAAGCACTAGTTATCTGAGAAAGGAAGCCCAAGTGGACTACTTGTACATGGCTTGTGGATGCTTATTTATTTTCTAGGAGGAAAAGTATACTTCTATCAGCATGAGATGACCATGAGTAACATAAAGACAAAAGAAAGCAAAACTTTCTGAAGGAATTCCATTAGTTTCTAATAGTGTGTAACAAATTACCACAAGCTGAGCACCTAAAAACAGTACGTGCTTATTATTTCCTATTTCCTGTGGGTAAGGTTTCTGGCACATTATAGGCAGGCAGTCTGCTCAGGGCCTCATAAGATTAAATCTAGGTGACAGGTGACCATCTTCATCTAGAGGCTAAGATAGGGAAGTATCTACTTCCAAATTCCTTCAGGTTGTTCAGAACTGATTTTCTTGCCAGCAGGACCAATGTCCCACTGTCTTGTTAGCTATTGGCCAGGGACTGCTCTCATCGCATAAGGGCTACTCCACACAACCTGTCACACTTCATGTGCCTGACCTCAGGAAGGGCCCAATATCTTTCAAGGGCTCACTTAATTAGCTGAGCCCCATGGGATAACCTCCGCTTTGGCTAAAACAAAGTCAACTCATCAATCACATGAGTGACAGTGATAACTCATCATATTCACAGTATCATGTAAGAATAGGGAAAAAAGAAAGAACCTTCATATCATCATGCATAATTTGAATCCCAGGCACACAGGGAAAAGATATGGTAACTGAAATAATATAATATCAGAAAAAATAATATGTATATATATATATATATATATGCATTATTGTTAATTTAAATGAGTATTTAAACCATCATATTATGTTAAAAGTATATGTTTATTTACCACGTCCAAATGTAGAATGCTATAGTCTGAATGTTTGCATCTCCTCCAAATTCATATGTTGAAATCCTTACCTCCAAAGTGATAGTATTAGGAAGTGGGACCTCTGGGAGGTGCAAGAGTCATGAGGATAGAGCCCTCAGGAATGGGAATAGTGCCTTATAAAAGGATTCCAGAGAGGTCCTCGGCCCGCTTCTACCACACCAGGATACAAGTAGGAGTCTGTGACCTGGAAGCGCCCTCACCCAGGCACGTTGCACCTGATCTCAGACTTCCAGCCTCCAGGGCTGTGAGAAATAAATGTGTGTGCTTTGAAGGGCACCCAGTCTGTGGTACTGTGTTCGATCAACTCCAATGGACTAAGATGGGGATTATTTCTGAGTGTATAGTAACCATCATTAGGAGTGATAGAGGCTGCAGTAACGTTTCCTTTGACTTCCTTCTTAAAAACATTGCATATTTCACCTTCATTACCTATCAATAATGTTTAAATGGGCTCCATTTAATCATGAGTAGTTTTATACAAGTAGACTACATCACAAACTTTCTGTATTTTTATTTAAAATTTTGATCACAGTGTAAGAGAAATCGAAATTAAATCAATGATTGTAAGACTGTACTCGGCTGTTTTTGCAAGGGCAGCTGCAGTCACATGTTGGCACTGTCAGGTAGGTGATACAGCAACTTCAGAGTCTGGCCCGTATATATATATAACACTGTGATTTTATAATCTGATGTCTTCATGTTGCTTAAGCAATATGTAAGCCATAATTAAAATGATAAAATGGTCAAATTCTTGTTCTTATTTATTTAAAGGTCTCTCTGCATCGGAGTGAATGAGCCATTCAAGCTCAAGGAGTTAGTCTGGAATGTGGAGAGGGGTGAGGACTCCCAAATCCGGTTGCTGTGTGTCCCACTGATTGCTCTGCTCTTACGAGGTGCACCACCTCCCACAAGATTCTCAGTGCTTCTCAACCTGCTTTTCCCTATTCACCAAGCTTAGGATATTCACCTCATGGCTGAATAAAAATTCAGTTAAGCTTATAAAATACAGCAAACATCCATTCGGTGCCAACTATTACTAGTGCTATTACTGTTATTACAAAGAAAACAGTTTTTAAGTAGATTTTAGGTATTTTCAATAACTGACTTGTGATACTGTTTTGATTCAAAAGCATTTGTCCTTTTTCTCTCATGTATTATTTTATCTGATCTGCTTACTGCTATATTTCTGCCTAACCTTCACCCTTTATCCTAATCTGTTTCTGCCTTTCCAAAAAGATGTTAATTATACTTAAGAATAAAAAAATGACACACAAGCAAAAAAAAAAATTTTTTCTTAGTTTTTACTACTTCAGTCAGTTGTTCCAAGAATAAATAAATTATATTTTTGTGTGTGTGCATGTGGGCCTTCAATATTCACTTTCTCCACCAGATGGGAATATTAAGTTCTTGATGGAGTAGGGCCAAGAGGGAAGCAGCATCTCTCTCTCTCTCTCTCTTAAACACACACACACACACACACACACACACACACACACACACACACACATAACACACACACACACAAAGCTTCTTGTCTTGCCCAGTAGGAATCACTATGATTTAGTTTTCTATTGTTGCATCCCTTTGATGGAACTCCCTTTCCAAAAGGAGGAACATTTTCTTTTTAATAATGTATATTCCTTATTTCATTGGATGAAATCAATTATCAAACTCAAGGTAGATGTTTTAATTTCATTTTAAATTATAATAAAACACATTAGGACAAATAATTGTGTGCATGTGTAAATCCATAGGGACTTATAGCAGTCCACAAAGTAGCATTACTGATAATAAGCCATGTATATATAATGTTTAAAGATATATCACACTTTTGAGTGTACCTCAGAGTTTTGGAGCTTCATAAAGTTCAGAGTTGAATTTTCAGCCCTCCAATGATACAAGTTTTTTGTGTTTACGCATTTTTCTGTACTAACTTCAACTCAGACTTCATCTCAGTACTTAACTATTGTTCTTCTATTGTGATTTATTTGTCTTTTTATTTTTACCTCTTATTATGTATTTCTGAAGAGTCTGTCAAATCCCTTTAGTGAATAAAACAAAACTCCAATTTATTTCAATTTATGGTTCACAATAGAGGTAATGATTTATATTTTCAAATGACTAGAAACAAATATGAAATCAGATGATACTTCATTGTATGACTTAGAACTCTTTTGGATGCCCTTTAAAATGCCAAAATCAAAAATAACAATCAGAAAGCGGCTGTATTATTAATGCTTCATATAACTGCAACATTTCTGAGGTGGTCCTGGATTCAATGAACATATTCCAATGTCTTCAAAATCTTTGATGTGGCGTGTGTGTGTGTGTGTGTGTGTGTGTGTGTGTGTGTGTATGTGTGTTTAAGAGAGAGAGAGAGATGCTGCTTCCCTCTTGGCCCTACTCCATCAAGAACTTAATATTCCCATCTGGTGGAGAAAGTGAGTATTGAAGGCCCACATTCACACACAAAAAACACACTTTATTGAAAAAGAAAGTACTTCCTCTTTAAACATGATTTTAAACAATTCCAATTCAGAAAAAGATTCCAGTCAACTTGTGTTACTGCTCATCACTGAGTACTGGGCACTTGAATGGGGCAGGAGAATTTGGGTGTGATGATGCACAGAATGGGTCTGAGTCCACCCCTGGTGGGGGCAAGAGGGCATGGATGAGTGACAGTGAGGACAAGGCCCACCCCCTCCCCTCACTAAGCAAGGCAGGCACTCAAAGGGACAAGGAGTAGCAGTACAGGGAGCATGACACCCCCACATACAGGCCAGCATTTTAATACAGAATTTATGATGCCCTAGAAGATGGGGAGAGGATACATTGAAGAATGAAATGCGTAAATTATGTGACTTGAATGAGACAATTCTTGTAAATTAGGGTAAATAGACATGTTAATGCAAATATACACATAAGATCTCCAGACATATATTTCCTACTGATGTACCCTTAGTTTATTTATTCTTGTCTGGCTACAAAATCCAGTTTTAGTATTGTTCCAAAACATCCTGATGGTGTTTCCTATGTTCCAATTTATCTTAACAGTAAGTTGATGGATGAAGTGGATGAATTGGCACAGGAGGTGGCTGCTGATATCCTGTATTCCTATTCTAATTTATTCTTTCCAGTGTATAAGGTTTTTTTCCTATTGTGATATCCATGTTTCTAGAATCTGACCCTTTTCACCTTTTTATTTTATCTTATATTAAAAAATATCTCTACTCATCTTATATTCTAGCCACACTGAACTAAACTTTTGTGAAACTTAACATGTATTTTCAAATATTTCTACCTTTCTAGTACTCTTTGCCCCTTTCCTTAATAAGTTCCACCCACTGATCAATGCTCATCTTAAATGACATTTCTTCTCTTCAGGCTTCTGCAAAATGTCTTTTTAACACTGTTACATTCCCTTACAGTAACAGCTGTTCTCTTTCTTGCCCTTCCTACACTGTTTCATGCCAAGAAATATTTAGTCTTGATTTATTTAAGAGTTATTTTTATTTCCCTCATTATATTCCAAATTCCTTAAGAATATAATCAATATTATTATGATATTTTTATCATCTATAATGCTAACACAAGATTTGGCATAGAGGAGGCTGACAGTCAGTATTTATCAAAACACTGGTGAAAACTCCTTTGTTTTCTCTTTGCTTAATAATTTAGGATTAGGATTGCTGAAAGGGGCACCCTTGAATAAAACTGGAGATGAAATGACTGAAATATATAATTATTCCTCTGCCTTGTTTATAATTCATTTAAATCATAGAACTGAAAAACTGGATTTAATATAGACCATTATTCAGTGATATTAGTATTAAAATTGTAAACTCCATTCACTTAAAATTAGGAACATTTTTGGAAGACCTGGGCCTTATACCTAAAAAGAGTTTGTGAAAAATTTTTTAAATATAAATCAGGTTTCAAACATGCCTAGGAAAATCCAGAACTATCTGATACATGAGCACAAACTTACTCCCAGTGTAAACACAAATCTTGGTATGACTGACTTTCATGTTCTGTACTAGTAGCCAGGCTAGATTGTTAACTAGTTCTGGAAACTTGAATATTCCCCTAGTTTCTTCTATTTGTGGGATCCCCAGGGCACAGTGGGGAGGCATGGGAGCTGAGCTGCACATGGGATCAGGATGGCAGGGGCACGGCCCTGTGTCTGCTGCTATCCCTAGCCCTTTGCCCTACTGGTTTTGAGGAGCAAAACCATTGCTGAGCCTTCTGGAGTCTGACTCTGCCACTGAGCTAACCAGTTTTTTGTAGTTTCAAGTCCCCAAACAGCAGACAGTGACCTCTTATCAACCTCTGGGGACCTTCTGCCTGAGGGGCAACTGCTTGCCTGGTGCAGCTCTAACACTGTTTGCATCATTAGCCTTCCAGTCCATGGGGTCTACCCCTGTTTAGCCACTGGGTATCTGCTTTCACTTTCTTGGGCCCAGCTCATTGGCTTGGAAATTCCAAAGCTCCTATTTCCCAGGATGCATAGGGTAGAGATTTGGACTCATTCCCCAATATATGGTCCAGATCTTCACTATTAAATGAACACTTTTTCATTTTGAGATACCTCTGACATCTCCATTGTCCCTCATATATAATATGATTTTGTTAATTTATTTATGTCTATGCATGCATCAATTGTAAATGATCTCAACCACCAAAGTATCTGGGTCCTGGTGAGTCCTGGGATACACCTGGCAAAAGTGAGACTGTTCTCAGGCATTCTGTACTAAGCATGGGAATGGACTATTGCCCTTGCATTTAGAAGATCCTGGAAAGCAAAAAGGAGTTAATATCCAAGACCACATGTTACCTATTCAGGAGTACCTTGGGTATGCTTACTCCATAGGCTGATCCATGTTCATCCTTTAGGAAAATCCATTGCTGCTGCATTCCCCACTCTTCCCTGATGGACCCTTTCTCTACTGTACTCCATATACCTCAACTATTCATTATCACAACACTTATCACTTGTAATGCAATCAGCTGCCTCACTGGGCTACAATGATTTACAGGAAGTGGCGATTCGCGCAGATTTTGGATCCATGGTGCTGGACAAGTCTGCTGGTTGGAAGAATGTACCTGGATGTACTGTTATTCTTGTGTCCTAAAAGCCGCTGGGTTGAGGCTCCACGCTCTGCATCAGCATCTGATCTCAGCCTCAGGGCTGGCAAACATTAGCAGGTTACAACTTGTTAAATGAAGTAGGATAGCATTTGAATTATTATTTGCAACGTGGAAAGAAAAGCCAACAAACCTTCAAAAAAAGTTACCTTGTAACATGGGCATTTAACTGATTTATGTAAGCTTCATCCTCAAGTCCTTAAGCAACAGATTAATTTGTATTGTAGCACTCTTTAAATTAACACTTTTTGAAATTTGAGATAAAGACTAGTCATTGGATAATGAATAAATCTGGTCAAATAAATTTTAAATATTGAATAAATACTAACCAATGAAATAAATCTTAGCAAATCTTCTAGAATAAAAAATATTTTATGTTGAAAGCATTGCATAAAAAACCCTCACAATATGGGTTAACTATTTTAAACTGTCTAATGTTTTCTTTAATTTGCCATAAAAATTATATCAACATAGATCTTATTACCACATAGCAAAAGATCTATTTCTCTAACTACTTATGAAGAGTGTAGATGTTTTAAACCTGTTGCCCAAATGACAGTCTCTGTCTGACATTTAAATGGAACTGTCACCTTTTGTTTTTCCCCCTTTACTTGTATTTTCAGCTCCTGCAACTCTGCCAGCTCCTTCCTATCAGCATTTAAGATAATTAAGTATGTCCAACTTTAACAACAAAAATTGGTTTTGAAACTGTAACACCCACCAGCTATTGTGATTTTTTTTCTCTCTTCTGTTTTCACTGCCAAACTCTTAGGAAGGGTTGTCTAAACCAGTGGTTATTGAACTATTTGATGTCAAGACTCCTTTACAAGCATTAAAGTTATTAAGAACCCAAGCAAAAAGATTTTGTTTACCTGAGTTATAACTATTGACATTTACTGAGTTAGAACTGAGGAAAGAAAAAAGAAAACACATTGGCTTGGGAATTGCCAATAAATTAAAATACTGAATTTAAACTGAGAAAAAATTAAAACTATTCATGTACTAAGAATAATAATTCATTTATGTGTTAGAATAAATAGCACAATTTTAAAATAAAATATAACTAATCCTCCAATGGATAAATAAACTGTGTCACATCCAAACAATGGAATATTATTCAGTACTAAAAAGAAATGAACTATCAAGCCATGAAAAGACATGGAGGAAACTTAAATGAATATTACTAAATGAAAGAAGACAATGTGAGCTACAGACTTTATGATTCCAGCTATATGACTTGACATTAGATAAAGGTAAAACTATGGAGACAGTGGATGCTATGGATTAGGGTGGAGGGAAGTGGGAAGAGTGGCATTGTTTTCACTTTGAAAATCTCTTTAATATCAAGCTTAATAGTAAAGAATTAGCTTCTCCTACCTACTAATGCATCCCGTCTTTTGCAGTATATTGTTCTGATTAAAGTTTTTGATGAAAATATGGCCTTACATAGACAAGCAGTTGAGAAAAAGAACAGTATTTTAATAACCAATTTAAATAATAGTGGATTTTTCATTGATACTACACAAAAACCTGACAAGCGGTGGTTTCTTAAAGTTTAGTTACAGTATAGACTCAAATCATATCAAAGGACATTTCATATTCTGTTTCATCTCAATCCGTTCATATATCTTGGGTTGTAAATGGGTCTTTTACCAATTCATAATTTTGAAATATATACAAGTCATTGGTAAAATATTGGTCTCCCGAGTTATGTATATCTTTCAAATATTGATGCAATTTTTTAAACAACTATCTTAGAAAATTTTATAAATCACAAGAATACCTGACCATATGTTCTACGAACCATCAAAACAAAGACATCAACAGGCTGCGAGTAGCTCTTTATGGCTAGCAGAACACATGGTCGGGTATTCTTGTGAATACCGGTTCGTCTTCAGAACAGTATTCATTTCTTAGGGAATTCCGTCTCTCTGCAGCATGTGCCACTTACCCGGCTACCTCATCCTGGAATGCTTTCTCTTGGGTGTCCATAAATTTTGTGAAGACACTTGTTTCTTTTGTGATCTCTGTAACTACCAAAGATGACTGTGGTTTCCTCTCTTTTTTTAATGTGTAAGCTTAAGAGTAGACATTTTTGAAGTTCTCTCTGAGCTCTCTGCTATTTTCTGCTCCATTTCTCCAGGTGGACTCCCATAATGCCACAACACAAACATCCACAGGAGTGTGATGCCCAGTCTGATCCCTGAACAGTTGTCTCTCCCTGAGCCCCTTGATTGCATGTTCAGCCACACATTGTGCATCTATACCTAAATACTTTTAAACCACATCATTCAGCATGTTTTTACTTGAACTCATTTTTCCCTCAGCACCACTTATGAAATGTATCTAGTCTGATTGAAATTAACAGACATAATTTTTTTACCAATCCCTTTATCTTTCAAAATCAAAATATTTTCTCAGTCTCCAACATTTCTTACATCTTCTATTACCTATGACTCCCCAAACATCACTATTTTTTGTTTAAATAATATCATGTATAAGTTCCTTCAGTATTTTGAGATACTGTTCTAGTCTTCACTTAAAATACATATGTCTTACTTAATGTATCTAAGATTTCTTTTCCAAAATGTATGAAAGTATGAATGATGATAATTTAATATTTTCACACACACACAAAGATATATTGACATATAATTAATATGCCATAAAACTTATTTAAGTGTACAATTTAATGGTCTTACAAATTCACAGAATTATACAACCATAACCACAATAAGTTGAGAATATTTGGATAAAAATAAAATTCATCTTTCCCTCCACCCTAATCCATAGCATCCACTGTCTCCATAGTTTTACCTTTATCTAATGTCAAGTCATATAGCTGGAATCATAAAGTCTGTAGCTCACATTGTCTTCTTTCATTTAGTAATATTCACTTAAGTTTCCTCCATGTCTTTTCATGGCTTGATAGTTCATTTCTTTTTAGTACTGAATAATATTCCATTGTTTGGATGTGACACAGTTTATTTATCCATTTACATACTGAAGGACATCTTGGTTGCTTTCAAGTTTTGGCAATTATGAATAAAGCTGTTATGTACATCCATGTGCATAGCACGAGTGTTTTTGTATGGAAATAAATTTTAAATTCCTTTGGGTAAATAAAACAGAATATGATTGCTGGATCATATGCTAAGAGTGTAGTCAATTTTCCAGGAAACCACTGAACTGACATCCAAAGTGGTTGTACCTTTTTACCTTCCCATTACCCATGAATCTGAGTTCCTGTTGCTAAACATCTCCAACACTTAGTGTTGTCCATTTTTGGGTTTGGGCCATTCTAATAGGTATGCAGCGGTATCTCAGTGTTTTAATTTGCATTTTCCTGATGACACATGATGGAGAGCATCTTTTCATATGTTTATCATTTTCAGTGAGGTGTCTGTTAAAATTTCTGGCCCATATTTTAAAGGGGTTGTTTGTTTTCTTACTGTTGAGGTGTAAGAGTTCTTTGTATATTTTGGATAACAGTCTTTATTAGATGTGTCTTTTGCAAATATCCATGACTTATCTTTACATTCTTTTGATAGTGTCTTTTGAGGACTCTAATTTTTAAAAATTTTAATAAAGTCCATCATATTAATTCTTTATTTTGTGGATTGCCTTTGGTGTTATATCTAAAAAGTCATCAGCATTCCTAATGCCATCTAGATTTTCTCCTATGTTGTCTTCTAGGAATTTTTGTCATTTTGTATTTTACATTTAGATACATGGTCCACTTTGAGTTAAGTTTGTGAAGGGTATGAGGTGTATGTCTAGATTTGCTTTTTGTGCATGGATGTCCATTTGTTACAGCACTATTTGTTGACAAGACTTTGCTCCATTGTTTTGCATTTGATCCTTTGTCAAAGATCAGTTGATTCTATTTATGTAGGTCAGTTTCTGGGCTCTCCATTCTGTTCAGTTGATCTATTTGTCTAGTTTTTACCAATACCACACTGTCTTGCTTACTGTAGTTTCATAATGTGATTTGAAGTTGGGCAGCGTCAATCCTCCAACATTGTTCTTCTATATTGTGTTAGCTATTCTGGGTACATTGTAGTTTTGATTAACATTTTCTTTTTTTTTTCTATTAGCTTTATCCTTTATACTCTGCTTTTATTCCCATGACTAATTTATATTATGATTTAATTTTGTGCCTCTCTAGATTCCCTTATCCTATTTCACAAACCCACTCCAACCCCTCCACCATGGTAACCACCAGTCACTTTTCAGTGTCTATGTGTCTGTTTCTGTTTTGTTCATTTATTTTGTTTTGTTTTGTTTATATTACACATATAAGTGAAATCATATGGCATTTGTCTTTCTGCCCAGCTTATTTCACTAAACATAATACCCTCTGGTTCCATCCATGTTACTATAAATGGCAAGATTTCCTTCTTTTTTATGACTAAATAATATCCCATTGTGTATATGTGTCACATCTTTATCCATTCATCCACTGATGGAGCTTGCTTGCTTCCATGTCTTGACTCTTGTATTCAATACTCCAATAAATATAGGAATACATATACCCATTTCAAATCAGTAGTTTTGTTTTCTTTGGGTAAATTTCCAGGAATATAATTACTGGGTAATATGGTATTTCTATTTTTAATTTTTTGAGGAATTTCCATACTGCTTTCCACAGTGGTTATACATTTTACATTTCTACCACCTGTGCAAGAGGGTTCCCTTTTCCCCACATGCTCACCAGCATTTGTTATTTCTTGTCTTTTGGATAATAGGCATTCTAACTTGTGTGCGGTGGTATCTCATTGTGGTTTTGATTTGCATTTCCCTGATGATTGGTGATATAGAGCATCTTTTCATGTGTCTGTTGGCCACCTGTATGCTTTCCTTGGAAAAATGTCTTTTTAAATCCTTTGTTCATTTTTTAATTGGGTTATTTGCTTTGTTTAGTCTTTAGTCATGTAAGTTCTTTATATAGATAGATAGATAGATAGATAAATAGATAGATAGATCATTTGTTATTATATTCTCCTAGACAATAAGTTGCCTTTTCATTTAGTTGAGGATTTCCTTTGCTATACAGAAGCTTTTCAGTTTGATGTAGTACCACTTGCTTATTTTTTACTTTGTTTCCTTTGCCCAGAGAGACATATCCAGAAAAAAATTGCTCATTCTTATGTTCAAGAGATTCCTTCCTATTTTTTCTTCTAAGAATTTTTTGGGTTTCATCTCTTACATTTAGGTCTTTAATCTATTTTGAGTTTACTTTTGTGTATGGTGTTAGAAAATGATCCAGTTTCATTCTCTTCCATGTGGCTGTCCAGTTTTCTACACCATTTTTTGAAGAGACTGTCTTTTCCCCATTGTATATTCTTGCCTCTTTTGTCATATATTAATTGAAAATATATGTGTGGGTATGTTTCTGGGCTCTGTATTCTGTTCCATTGATCTGTGGGCCTATTTTTATGCCAGCACCATATTGTTTTAATCAGTGTAGCTTTGTAATATGGCTTGAAATCAGAGAGCATGACATTTTTAATATTATGCTTAATATTCTTTTTCAAAATTGCTTACGCTATTCAGGGTCTTTTGTGGTTCCATATAAATCTTAGGCTTCTTTGATCTAATCTGTTGAAAAATGACATTGGTATTTTGATGGGGATTGTATTGAATCTGTTAATTGTTTTAGATAGGATGGTCATTTTGACAATATCAATTCTTCCTATCCATGAGCATGGGATAGATTTCCATTTATTTGTGTCTTCTTTAATTTTTCTCATCACTGTTTTATAGTTTTCAGAATACAGATCTTTCACTCCCTGATTAAGTTTATTCCTAGACACTTCTTTTTGATGCAATTATAAATGGAATTGTTTTATTGTTTCTCTTTCTACTAGTTTGTTGTAGTATATAGGGATGCAAAATATTTCTGTGTATTAATTTTGTATCCTGCAACTTTACTGAATCCCATTATTGGTTCTAATAGTTTTTTGGTGGAGTAATTAGGGTTTTCTATATATAGTATCATGTTATGTGCAAATAATGACAGTTTTACTTCTTCCTTACCAATTTAGATGCCTTTTATTTCTTTTTTCTTGACTCATCATTGCGCCTAAGCCTTTTAAGTATAATGTTGAATAAAAGTGGTGAGAAAGGGCATCTTTGTATTATTCCTGATCTTAGAGGAAAAACTTTTAGCTTTTCACCACTGAGTATGGTGTTAGCTGTGGATTTGTCATATGTGGCCTTTATTATGTTGAGTATGTTCCTTCTATTACTCATTTTGTTAAGAGTTTTTATCAGGAATGGATGTTGAATCTTGTCAAATGCTTTTACAACATCTATTGAGATGATGATATGTATTTATTCTCTCTTTTGTTAATGTGATGTATCAAACTGGTTGATTTATGAATATTGTACCATCCTTGTAGCCCTGGAATTAATCCCACTTATCATGATGAATGATCCTTTTGATGTGTTTTTTAATTTGGTTTGCTAAAATTTTGTTGAGGATTTTTGCATTTATGTTCAGAATTATTGGTCTGTAATTTTCTTTTTTGTATTGTCTTTGTCTGGTTTTGGTTAGAGTGATCTTGGGTCTTGTTAGAGTGATGTTGGCTTCACAAAATAAGTTTGAAAGTGTTCTATTTTTTAGAATACTTTAAGAAGGGTAGGTGATTTGCATTTTCTAATAGCTATTTATATTGAGCATCTTTTCACTGTTTATTGTACATTAATTAGTTTATATTCTGTGGAGATATGTTATCCAAATCCATTGCCCATTTTTAAACAGGGTTGTTTTTCATTATTTTTAAGTAGTAGAGTTTTTTGTATAGTCTGTATTATTTTCCCTTATCCAATATATGATTTGTAAACATTTTTCCCATTCTGTGGTTTGTGTTTTCACTTCCTTGATAATGTCATGTTTAGTATAACATTAAATTTTGATGTAGTACAGTTCATCTAGATTTCTTTTTCTGCTACTGTTTTTGGTGTCACATCTAAGAAATTACTGACTAATCAAAGGGCATGAAGTTTTTATCCTATGTTTCTTCCAAGAGTTTTATAGCTCTTACATTTACGTTTGTGATGTTTTTAAAGTTATTTTTGTATATAGGTGGTTGGAGTCCAACTTCATTTTTTCCAGTTATCTCAGCACTATTTATTGAAATAATTCTTTCCTCATTTAATTGTCTTGGCCCACTTATTGTAAATACATTGAGAATGAATATGAGAGATTATTTCAGTATCACCCATTATCTTCCATTAATCAATACATCTACTCACATGTCAGTACAGTACTGTTTTGTTTACTATAGATGTATATTAGCTTTTGAGATCAGGAAGCAAAGGACCTCTGCCTTTGTTCTTAGTTTTCAAGATTACTTTTGCTATTATTCCCCCTTTGCATTTCCAAATGGATTGATCCAAATGGATTAGCTTATTAATTTCTTTTAAAAAGCAGCTGGAATTTTGACAGCAATTGTGTTGAAACTGTAGATCATTTTACAAGGGCATCTTAATAACATTAACTTTTCTAACTCATAAGCATGGGATATAGTTTCACATTATTTAAATAACAGATGTCTTCACTTTATTTAAATATCGTAACATTTTAATAACCGTTGGTAATATTCATTGTAAAAAACTTGTTCTCTTGTTAAATTTTTCTTAAGTATTTTACTCAGTTTGGTATTATTGTAAATGGGAGTATTCATTTCATTTTTAGGTAGTCCATTGTTAGTGTATAGAAATATAACAGACTTCTGTATATGGATCTTGAATTCTTTAACATTGTAGAACTTGTTCATTAGCTCTAATAGTTTGTATGTGTGCTTATGTGTGTGTGTGTGTGTGTGTGTGTGTGTGTGTGTGTGTGTGTACTCCTTAGGATTTTCTATGTACAAGATCATGTTATCTGCAAATGGAGATACTTGTACTTCTTCCTTTCAAGCCTGAAGGTCTTTTATTTCATTGTATTATTTAACTGTTGCAACTAAAACCTCTACTACATTGTTGAATAGAAGTGATGAGAGTAGACATCCTTATCTTGTTCTTGATATTACAGAGGAATTTTTACATCTTTTACCATTATGATGCTAGCTATGCATTTATCATATATGGCTTTTATATATTTAACTTTAATTCTTAACTTGTTGATATTTTTAATCATTAAAGGTAGTTGAATGCTCTGAAAAGATATTCCTGTGTGTATCTAGATAGTCATGTGTTTCTTTTTTCTATTTATTTTATTAATAATGGTATATTATATTTATTTGTATACAATAAATAACTTCATTCCATTTTGTGTGATAATGCAAGTGTTTGAAAGGTGAAATAGTTGGAGATTGATCAATTATCAGATATTTTAAGTAATTCAGAGGTGATAGTAGAGTTAGACTTGAACAAACTGTGAGGCACTTTGAATGATTAAAGCTAATCTTTTTTGGCAACCAGTTACAGTTCTCACATTTCACAGACCTTCTGAAAGACTCACAAGAACACCTGTGAATTTCTTCTTAATCATGTCTTCATTTCTGAATCAGAAAATAAGGTTGCTGAGGAGATAAACTTCAACTTCTGAGAAACACATTTTTCCTAAGCTTATACCAGGCCAAAAAATGGTTCCAGAGAGAATAAATTGTGATATGTTCACTAACTCCAGTTGTGAATAATCTTCAGATTACATTAAAAGCAACTTTTTTTCCATAATGAAAGTATCAACCTGATTAAAAAATCACATAGAACTTTCAAATATTAAAAATAATGAAATAGAAAAATATATTTTATTTTTTATATTTATGTACTACATATACAATATATTAGGTATTATTTATTTTACACATATAGAGTATTTTTCTGAATCTGATTTTTTGAAATTTGAGTTGCTCTTTATTGGTAATTACATAGTTGTATCAAATGAAAACTGCCTTTCTTTCATACATAGTTTATGTGTTTCTAATTATAAAAATAATGTCACTTGTAAGAATTTTTATTACATCTTTTGAATTCTATTGTCAGCATATAGATGTATGTTTGATTTCTATTTCTCGTGTATAAAGTAATTTTTTATGAATCTGTCTGTGTTAAATTGAGCACAGCATATTAGAATTCCTACTTGGGAAAGGAAATGTGATTTACCTTTAAGATTAAATATGAATTATAAATAAACAATTCAAAACCTTCAAATGCGGGCATAGGGAAGTAAAGCAAAATAAATGACTAATACAGCTATTTAACTGAAAACTGAAGAAAATGAAAAGTGTTTATTCATAGAGGTTAGCAGTATGATATTTTTATTTTAAAGGAGCTGAATATATTTACTTTAAGCTTTTACCTCTCAGAACTGACTTCTTCGAGATTTGCTAATATAAATGTTTAAAGCCACACTGGTCTCATGAACCCTATCTTATATAAAAGAAGTAGGTTGATCGAATTAGTTCCCCCATCCATGGAGCATACATTCTAAGACCCCCAGTGGATGTCTGAAACTTCAGATAGTAGCAAACCCAATATATACTATGTTTTTTCCTATACTTACCTATATGTGATAAAGGTTTATTTATAAATTAAGCACAGTAAGAGATTAACAGCAATAGGTAATAATAAATTAGATCAATATACTGTAAGAAAAATTATGTAAATATGCTCTCTGTCTCCTCTCAAAATATCTTACTATACCCTAGTCACCCTGCTCTTGGGATGTGAGATGATAACACGTCCACACGATGAGATGAAGTAAGGTGAATGATGTAAGCATAGTTATGTAGCGTTAGGTTCCCGTTGAACTTCTGACCTTCTGAGTCACAAGGGGGAATCCTCTGCTTCTGGATTGCAGTCCACAGGTAACTGAAACTTCAAAAGGTAAAACAGCAGATAAGGGGGGACTGCTGTATTCCCCGTTAAAGTTGGCCTGCTGCTGGTTCCAAGACCAGCTCTGTCTGAGAAATGCTAATTATATCTCATGGGTGGTTGTCCTTTTCCATTTCAGTCAACAGCTGTCCCATTTGACATGTTTTAAGAGATATTTTCTTTCCTGAGTCTTTCAGAAATGTTTAGCAATGTATACTGACTTGTATAAATGTGATATTCTTTTCTGTTCCTTTAGTCAATAACATTGGTTCTTGACTGTGGGTGGATATCCCGCACGTTCCT
The DNA here is from genome assembly GCF_040802235.1 of Manis javanica. Lineage (NCBI taxonomy): Eukaryota > Metazoa > Chordata > Mammalia > Pholidota > Manidae > Manis > Manis javanica. The sequence continues at coordinate 136,564,508 of NC_133157.1, read as the reverse complement.
CTTTTGTTCCGTGCCCTGGTCTGTAAGTTTGTGTGGAGTAGTACTATAAGGCGTGCACATCCCACTCTGATCCAAAATTAACATCTCCAGGCTCCTCTGCATTCACTCCATCTGGAAAACCGCCCACATATTTCATTAACACTGCTGATCCCTGGATGCATTTTAACCAAAAACACCGATTTGAACTTCACGTGGCTGAAGTGAAACCACAATGGATAGCTAGAGACCAAAAAGTTTGCCCAAATACATGAGTTTTCTCACAGCCCGAGAAACCCAGTCACAGTAGAAAATAAAACGAATGGCTTTTCAGATCCAAGATTGAGAGCTTTGAATTTGGGTACAGAAGAAAAATCAGGAGAATAATCATAGAGGAGAGTTTTGGTGAATTTGCTGCACCACAATGTGGCAGATACTGGATACTCAGCAAGACTAATCCCTTCTCCTGGTCACACAGTTGGATGTTTCCCAGCTTCCCCTTCAGGCAGGTGTGCCCATGTGCAAACCTCGGCAGTGTTATGAACCGAGGATGGCCACTGACTGTCCCAGGAGTTCCCCCAAAAGTTTCCCCTACACATCGTATTCCACTTCTTTTCCATCAACTGGCTGAGTGAGGAAGACATGAAAGTAGATTCCTTGAGCTTTCTTTTTCCTTCTTATATTCCAGACTTGGTCTGGGAGATTTTCCCAATCCAGACACTACCAAAAGGAACAGATAGAAAAGAAAGCACCCTCAAATATTGGCTGACCAGCTGGCTAGGGAGGGAGCAGCCTGGCTCGGAACCCTTCTAGACCGTAGACAGACACTTAGTACTCCAGCCAAACAAAGAACACACTTTCTTTATAAAACACAATTCTTTTTAAAAAGTTAGGTTTTGGTTTGCTGGTGCCCTAACAAAAGTTTGTTCTGCCTCTTGGATATCCATCTCTGTCTGAGAAGAGTGTGTGTGTCCAGGAACTGCTTTGGTAGAAGCAGTCAGAATGTGGGGAGAGAGTCCAAACCAGCAACATTTGAGATTGGAGTTTTGTAGCAGCCCTATTATGAGGAGGGATTACTGTTTAATGAGATTGATACTACAGAAGATGCAGAGGCCAGGTTTTGGGAGGAAGATGCTAAATTTGGAATTGAGCCTGTTAAGAGGTGAGTACTGGATTACCCAAAGGAAAAACAAGAAGAGGCCATGAACTGGACATATGCATTTGCCGTATTTATGGAGGAAGCCAAAACTTCCCTCCATCAAATACTAAAAACAAAAATAGAGAATGGAAAATTAAAACCAGTGAAGTCTTCTATGACATTTATTTTAATCATATGCTAGAGAAAAGTGATGCAGAAACACAAGATCAGCGAGGGGCAGGTGGACGACATCTGCATGTACCAGGCTGAGCGGTGCATTGATTTTTTTTTTTAGTGAATTTAGGAAAATGAAACAAAGAAACTCTGGTTCCTAACAAAATTTTCTCAGTAAAAGCTCCAATAGAGACAGAAGCAGGGCCAGATGCACTGGGCAAGAAGCTCATAATTAAGAGCAGGAGTTGGTAATTACCTTCTTTTATTGTGAGGGGAAAAGAATAATTAAACAGCCAAGTCAAAGCAGATGCTCACAAAGGGCTACTGATTGTGAAGGAAAGTCCTAGAGTAATTTGTACTTGACAATATCAGGGAATTAATTTTTTCCCTAAAGTATTCAATGTCTTATGAAATAATTGCTTTGGGTCTGAAGCAATTGTGTAGGTTCATTTCAAAAATTTGAGCAATAGACATTTATTAAACAACTGCCAGGTGTAGGCGTGTGTTAAGCTTTGATGCTAATATAACTAAGTTCCTGTCCTCAAGTAGTTCAGAGTCCATTATCATATAATTATCCTGGGAGGTGGTATACAACTTATAGTGCTTATGTAATTTTCTTTTTACTCTGCAGTCTGGAGGATTTTGGACCACAGGTTTCAGGCACCAGAAAAACATTAGGTCTTCTGATGGGGTGATTTAAAATGACATCTTACCTGGGAACTGTGTGAGATGACCTGGTTCTGTGACAACAGTGAGAAAGGGTGTTGCAGCCGTAAGGAGCAGCATGAGTGGAGGGGAGCAAGCAGTGGGTCCTGGTGGAAGTCAGGCTGACATGCGCTGAAGGTAGGAGATGTGGGCAGGGCAGCAAATTGTTTACAGAAATAGATGAGATCATTTCCCTCTCTGTACCCAGGCTGCCTTGTGTTGTAACTTCCCAACATCTATTTGATCTATTTGAATCTATTTCTCACCCCTTGAATTTGGTCTTTGTGACTTTGGGAAAAGAATACCATTTCTAAGCTCAAGCCTCAAAAAGTGTTGCTCAGTTCTACTCTGCCTCACCAAGCCATGTGAAGAAGGCTCGGGTGTCACACCACAGGATGGGAAGCATGTGGGGAAAAATTGAGGTTTTCCAGTTAAGAATCAACTAGTCCCCTGCTGCTGACCTGGCCACTGGCCACCAGTGCAGGAGTAAGCCCAGCCCACATCAGCAGAACTGCCTCTGAGCCCAGCCCAGCCTGTCACACACAAAACTGTGAACTCAACAAATGCAGCTCTAAGTCCTTAAACTCAGGGTTGATTTGTTAAGGATTTATTATACATCAAAAGGTGCAGATAGAAATCATATTATGTCAAACATTATAGGCCATGTTAAATGGTTAAATATTTGTGCACTTGCAATGCAAAGGCATTGGGGGTCAGTTTTATGTTTTATTTAGAGCATTCTGAGTTAAGAAAGGTCAGGAATGGAGGTACTGAAATCATTTAGTAGACAATTGCAATGGACATTGTAGCAATACTGTTCTTTAGAGTGGCACACTGGAAAGGAGGTGAGGATTCACATATATTTTGAAAGTATAGCAGGCAGGACTTAATGAATGATGATATATGGTTAGTAAGGAAAAGAGAATCAAGAATAATTTCAATAAATATTAATTATGTCTTATAAAGTCCTAAGAATGATAATGTATTCTCTGAATAAAAGCATAGACCTTACCATCAGAGAACTATAGAATCCTAGATGTTAACTGAGTAGTCCTATAATTAATGTTAACTTACTATTGTTGTAAAGTTTTCAGAGAAGTATGTGTAATACTGAGGAAGATGCCTCACACTAGAGTCCATACAGTCCAGCATGAACTGTACTATAGGGAATCATCTTTCAGATTACAAACTGGGTATAAAAAATAGTTTTTTCACTATAATGCTGAACTGTGGTCATAATTCTTTTAGAAAATAGATCAGAGAAGTAGTAAATATCAGGGCATATCACATAGATTAATATTACTTGGAATTTACTAAACCATTTTTTAATTTATGTAATTATCCATTGAGAAGTCATGTATTTATTTATTGTCAGTTGCAAAACAAAGTGTTGAAAAAACAGTATCATACTTACAGCACAAAGTCTGTAGCTATATTCTATATTGATATGGTTTAGGCCAAATGCTTATCAACTTCCTGTCAAAATAGCCTCTAATTGTAGACAGAGAAAGACATTCTAAGATTCAAGACTCCAGAATAAAAACATTCTATTTTGTTTGCTGAAATAATTAGACCTGCATTTATTTTTCTAGTCCACTTGGTTTTCTAGCCCAAAGCAAACCAATGTTGAATAACTGCTAATGGTACAATTAATTAGGTTCTCATATTAGTGAGAAAAATGGTTAATTTCCTCAGGTAAAGAAAATTTTTTTCTATGTCCTTCTTTATTTTTTGCTGTGCTGGTGTCTTGGTACAAAAAGAAAATCTGTTTTAATGTCGTGGAAATTGAACATTATGCGGGCATAACATTTGCGATGGAATGCTATGTGATGAAACTTTTTCAAAAATTAACAAGTGGAGGATTTTTCTTTAGTTCAATAAATAAATATAATGATTGAATCAATATAAAGTACAATTAAAATAATTATTCATTAACTATTCAATTAATGACTTCATGAATTTGGCTCAAATATCCATATCTATCTGCAAAATTTCTTTAATTTTTAAGCTTGAATTATTTTATAAAGCCTCCCAAACTACTACCTGAATAATGTTGAATTTCTATTCCACATTGGAGTGTCTATGAATATGCATGATTGGAGAAAATGTTTAGAAGATTATTCCATATGCTAGAATTATTTTATATAACTATTTTATATAAACTGTTGTTTGAATAGTGGGTCAGCAATCAAGGATTTGAAAAGTATTTTCTTCCTTCTGTAGAAATATTTATTTAGTTGGTAGCATGATTTCTTTTCTGTATATCAGCTTCCTCACCAAATAGCCTAGATGAGAGAAAATAAATGAAAATTAAAGGAAAGATAATCTGGGAAGTAAACTTGTCTATTTTGAACAGTGTAGCCTTCTCAATCCATTGTCTGTGGGGAATTAAAGAGTACTGTGAAGAAACCACTAGCTTTCTACATCTAGTACATATGGTAGACATAAAAATGCTCCCTCCAAAAACATCCATGTCCTAATCCCTAGAACCTGTTACTTTATATGGCAAAAAGGACTAGCTATAGTGATTAAGTTAAGCCTTTTGAAATGGAGACATTTCAAAATACTTATACTGGTGGGGCCAGTGTAATCACAAAGATCCTTATAAATGAAAGAAGAAGGCAGGAGAATTACAGTCAAGGAGACAGGATGACTAAGCTGAAGTCAAATTGCTGTGGTTCTAAGGAGCCAAAAATCCATGAAGCCCCTAGAAGCTGGAAAGGCAAAGCAATTGATTGCTCGTAGAGCCTCCAGGAGGAATTCTTTGAATTTAAGACCTTGATTTTAGCACATTAAGAACCATTTTGGACTTCTAACCACCAGAACTGCAAGATAAATGCGTGTTGTTAGAATCTCCTAAATCTAATAATTTATTATAGCAACAGTAGGAAACTAGTATACTATGGCTTTTAATGTTTCTTAACAATGAAATTTCAATGTGTTTAGCTAAAAATAACAAGAACAATGTTTCCTAGCTGTTATACATATGTATTTATATGTTAACTTCGGTAAAATTTATAATATTGTCTCCTTCTACATTCTCAAAATGGGTAATTTGACTTTTTCTCTTTTATCTTTATACATATATTTAGGGCTTAATCTTTTTAAAATAACTTCATTAAAAATACCGAATGCATAAAAATAACAGCATTTGATACACTGAGATACACTATGGTACACTGAGATACGTTTCAGACGGATTGTAGATATAAATGTTAATGAGGAAACTATAGGAAAATATCTTCGTATACTTAGCACTAATATTATTAAAACACACACATAAAAGCAAAACTATATTAAAGGAAAACTTCGATAAATTAGTCTTATTGAAATTAAGACCTGATGACACAAAAAGCAAACAGCCTAATTAAATATTAATGAAAGACATGAATACACATTTCTTCAAAGGAGATGTACAAGGGTTAATAGAACATTAAAAGATGCTTAACCTCCCTCATCACTAGAGCACTGCAAGTCAAAACCACAAGGAAACCCCAGTTTGCACCCATTACGATGGCCATTATCACAACACAACAAAGAACAACATTGACAGCAACCAGAAAGTATTGGCAAGGACATGGGGAAATCGGAAAACCTTGTCGTGAAAACATGAAATGGTACAGTTGCTATAGCAAATAGTACAGCAGGCCCTCAAAATTTTAAACATTGCATTACTATATAATTCAGCAGTTCCATTTCTAAGTATATAATTGAAAGTGGGGATTTGTACATCAATATTCTTAGCAGCATTATTCACAGTAGTCAAAATGTAGAATAACCCAAATGTCTGTGCATATAGCTAAATGTGATCTATACATATGATGGAATATTATTAAGTCTTAAAAAGAATGAAATGGATGAGCCTGATTCCCTTGTATGTAACTTTTCTCTTGCTGCTTTTGAGATTATTTATTTATCTTTAATCTTTGACATTTTAGTTATTGTAAGCCTTGAGGTGGGACCTCCTTGTGTTCCTCTTGTTGGGGCTTTCTGTGCTTCCTGGGCTTGGATGTCTGTTTCCTTCTCCAGGCTGGGGAAATTTCCAGCTATTATTACTTCAAATAAGTTTTCTGCCCCTTTCTCTTTCTCTTCTGGGGCCTATATAATGCCAGTGTTACGATGCTTGATGTTGTCCCAGGGATTGCTGAACCTGTCCTCATTTCTTTTTATTCTTTCTTTTCAGTTTGGATGATTTCCATTATTCTGTCTTCCAGATCCCTGATCTATTTTTTTGTATCCTCTAATCTGTTTATTCTCTCTAGTGCACTTTTTGTTCCTATTACTTGATTCTTCAACTCTGATTCTTCATGATATTCCTCTCTTTTTGTTGAAGTTGTCACTATGTTCATCCATTCTTCTCCTGCTGAATGGATGAGTATCTTTGGTGAGTATCTTTATAACTATTACTTTAAACTCTATTAGGAAGATTTATTATATGAAATTTTAAAATCATGATTAAAATGGGAGAGTATAGTTTATGAACTGTTCATTCTGATATTTACTCAAGATATTACAGATTTCACAATCATCTGACTTTACACAGTGTTCATAGCATTTTCATACATTGTTTTCATCTAGTACACTGTTTCATACACTGTTTTCATACGCTGTTCATAGCATTTTTAGGCTCACAGCAAAGTTAAGTAGAAAGTACAGAGCACTCCTTTACAGCCATTGTCCCTCAACCCCTGCACAGATGCACACCTTGCTCACTGTCAACACGCAGAATGAGAGTGCGACATTTGTTGCAACTGGTGAGTCTAAATTGACACATCATTACCCAAAGTCCAGAATCTCCATTAGGGTCAATTCGTTGCTGTACATTGTATGGGTTTTTACAAATGTGTAATGATGTATATCAATAATAATGTAATGAAATTCCCAAAAATGAAATTTTAAAAATTGATTTCATTTAAATAGCATTAAAAATAAAACAGAGATAAATTTTAAAAAGGAAATGCATGAGTTTCACACCGAAAACTACAAAACATTGTTGAAAAACACTAAAGACAAATAGACATCATATGTTCAAGGATTAGAAACCTAATACTGTTAAGATATCATTGTCCTCAAATTTAATCTATAGATTCAGCATAATCCCTATCAAAATTACAGCGGTCTCTTTTTGTAGAAATTGACAAACATCTTAAAATTCATATGGAAATATAAGGGACCCAGAATAGATAGTGATTTTGAAAAAAATTACAAAGTTGGAGAACTCACACCTTAAAAAGTTGTTACTAAGTTAAAGTAATCATGACAGTGGGGAACAAATATAAGGATTACTGTATAGATCAATGGAATAGAATTGAGGATCCCAAAATAAACTCTTTTTTTTAATATCAGCTGATTTTCAACAAGAGTGCCAAGACAAATAAATGGAAGAAAAAATAGTGATTTCAAAAGTGGTATTGGGACAACTGGATAACCACATGAAAAAAATGAGGGTTGGCCTGTACCGCAATCATAACAAAAGAATTAACTCGGATGCATCATAAACCAAAATTTACATGTTAACTCTATAAAACTCTTATTTGCATCAGCCATCTGCTAGGTAACTTGAAGTTCTGAGATTTCTACCTACTTCTAAGATAACAATTGATACCACTTCATGGATGCTCTAGAAAGCACAAGACTCCTATGTGTGAGAAAAATACTTTATTACCCAGGCAAGCATCACAGGAATCATCTCTTCTGTCCTAAACTCCCATGCAGATGGACCCAAATGCAGGTCTATGCAAGAGAGGAGTTACGAATTTTGGAAACCCACATGTTTTATAATGTATAGTCTTTAAACCTGTACTTTTGGAGAGGCACTACTTCTATCTTCTGTGGCCATTTGTTCTACAAAAACCTTTGAAAAGGTAGTTTGTAATAAATGGCAGCCATGTGAGCCAGGAAGAAATGTGAGAACTGGGGAGAATTGTCTCCCAGAAAGATCACATCCTTATTTCTGAAGAAAAAAGACAAAGAGCATACTTACCCGTTTCAGTCTACTCCCAACAACTTCTTTCTAATTTCTGTGAGTTATTAATTACAAGTACTCCTACTTGTCAAAAAGACTACTAAATGTTATTCTTAACAATGCACAGATCTGCCTAAAAAATGACATTCTGAGGAATAAGAGAATGGATATTGGGAAAGCAAATATTATTGTCCACCTCCAGCTTGTATCTATTTTATCTCCTGAGGTGATTTTTACAAATATAGAAATAAATTTGATTTTTCCTCAAGCTCAAAAGCTGAATTTTTTGTGTGTATTGTATTGCTCAATAAAATTCAGTAAATATGTATTGATCATGACAATTTTTAGAGTAGTTAGTTTTCTATGGTCATTTGCACACTAAAAATGAAAATGTAGTAAAAATAATGAAAAGTGTATCGGACCAAGATTTTCTTTTAATTTACATGCTTTTGACTAACCAAAAACATTTATATAAAGACACTCATCCTCTTCATTATACATTATTTTTGTCAATGAACTTCTTAGCTCCTATCTCATTATGTTATCACTCACTTCAGTGCCTTTAAACATCCCAACTAAAATAAGAATTTAATATGTATGCTAGCAAACTTTATCTTGGTCATATTGGCAATTTATGACAATTAGATTCTCATATTTGTGAGTAACATAAAATAAACTGTTGATGAGAAGTCAGGATGTAAAAAAAAGGAAGAGAAGAGTCCATGAAAAAGCTGCATTATTGACTTGCATAAATGCAGTAGAGAACCTGTGCCATCTGTAGAGAGGAAAAGCATCTTGTGCTTCCAAAGAAAAAAGGGCTGCATGCCCAAGCCACAGGAAAGGACCTTGAGATGAACTGAAATGAACATGGTCCATTTTACAAGTTTTCCTTAATACGATGGCCCATTAAAAAGTTACAAAGCTACCTTAAACATCCAATTGATATCTTTTCTAAGGCTTATATCAATATATTTTGTGGTATTTTCATTTCTACTTTTGGGATTTCAATATTATCCAAACTGTTTTAAATTATCATGTATTAATTTTTAACTCAAAAACAATAAAAGTTATCACACAAAGAAAAAGGCAAATTAAATTTTCTGTGCAATTCTGAAAGTAAAAAAGAAACAAAGTGATATTCCAGAAGAAAATTATCTTATGTGGTTGCACCAGTGGTTATTAATGTATAATTAGGTAATTATTACTTATTCATAACAATCTCTTATGTTCATTTTAGAATTTCCTTTTTTTTTGCATTTAAAAACGATCATGATTGTAAATTTCTACCTAAAATTCTGGTCTCAAGAGTTCACATTTCTAATCTTTTTGAGGCATAATCCAACAGAATCACAGAAACATTAAAAAGTTGTTTACTTATGTAGTAAAAATAATGTTTTTTTTAAAAAAGAAACAAAGATTGCATGCATTTTCTATGTTGTCTGCTAGATTTGTTTGATCTGATTAGATTTGTTATTTTTGTTCTTCGGAGTGATGTATCTGTTTCATGAGGGGAAATAAAATATGAACATTGAAACACTTTGGAAGAGAAATATTTGACTTATGAAATCATAACAGATGGGAATAGTAAAACATGCAAATATGTTCACAACACCTGCAAGAGCCTAATTTATAAACATCACAAGACAAAGTGGAACCTCTTTTCAGTTCTTACAACAGACTCTTTATTCAGTATCAGTAACTAAGAGTTGCTGCCTTCTTGTGTCTTTATAGGCAGTTCAAATGAGCCTTTTCCTAGTTATTTTTCTTGAGTGTTTATTTTAGTAGACAAATCTGGACTGACTGCTTGTAATTATGCTGTGTGACAAGACTATAAAATACAGCAATTCATTCCCAATACAATGGAGGACTTGTCAGAAAACTGCAATTATATAGGTGTGTGTATTTTTCTTCTCAAACCATCCCCAAATTGTTTTTATTTCTTCACCTAAGGGAAAAATAGAATGACATACAGAAAAGAAAATATATGTTTGAGGTTTCAGCTACTGCCAATAAATCTTCCTATTGGATGATACTGCCACAATGGAAAACATTCTTATTCAAAATATTTTAAAAACCACCCTATGTTACCATTATCTGTGTATGCATTAAATACTTGGGAATCCTCTATCCTTATATGTGTGTGTGTTTAATTACTTTGGAAAGCATTTTATCATTTGTTGTAATAATGCTGTATAATATACCATTCCATAGCTCACTTGCCCTAAACAGATATTATTTATTCTTGCTCATACAACTGTGTGTTAGCCAAGTGTTGACTGATCTAGGATTGGGCTGGGCTTGGCTTCAATCTGCATGTTGGGTACAAGAGCTTCACGTGTCTCTCATATACTTTAGACAGTGGGCTACATGAGGCACGTCCTCAGGCTGGTGGTATGTGTGAACTGAGTCTTTTCTCTTATCCTGTCTGCTTACATCTCACTGGGAAAACACCAAATCAAATGCCACTGGAGCTGGAAAATACAATCCACATGTGTGAGGAGCATCAAAGTCATATGGAAGGGATGTGGATGCATGAAGTGATGAAGGCATTGAAACAATAGCACAGTCTACCATAGGCATGCTGTATGTGACACATAGTTTATATCATACATAATTATAATAATGTATACATATTCATAAGAAATATATTCTGGCATCTTCTCCTGCAAGTATCATGCATCACAATTTTTGTAGTATCTAAATAAATAGTTGTCTACATAATGCATGTGGAAAGTTCTCTTGTACAAGTATTAATAGTCAATGTATTTCACATCAGTGGGTCACCATGTCTTTCACAAAATAACCAGCATCTACTAACTGCTCTTCTCTATGACACCATCTGATTGTGTCTCTTTGACACTTCTCCTGACATCTATTCAAGTCAAGTGCCAGAGCTGAGATCTTAAATTCTATCAGGTTTTAGGACTGTACAAATGGGGGAACCATCCTCTGAGAACTGAAGACATTAATTTTGCTCCAACAGATATTTAGCCATCTTGCATTTCAGCTACATGTGGTTTTTGGTCACGTGCATAATGTAGATTATAATAGCATATATGCTATAATCTCTTACTTAGAGAAAAGTTGTTATTACAAGTCGTATCTGTAAGTAATTTACAATTATTTGAATACTCTGAAAGCAATTTAGATATTTTGGTGCTAAATACATGTATCAGTTCTTTTATTAGACCTATATTTGATAAATAGTATAAATTTGTGTGGGGAAGTTGAGGTTCTATGGCCAGGATCCTCACTGAACTTAAACCACCTGATGATGTTACTGGTCTGTTGCTAGACTACCACTTCCACACCTTTAGGCAATAAGCTATTATTGTGCTATGTAGAGAGCTTGGCCCAGTGCCCTGGGCAGAGGCAGAGATGCTAGTGCTCAACCTACCAGCGGGAAAACAAGCCGGGTAATAAACCCATTCAAACCAAAGAACATTTGCTGTCATTTTCTTTGGTCACGTTGAATCCATAGAAAACTTGCTAGGGGATGAAACCTATTGGCAAGACTTTGGCAAAGCCGGCAGGGTTCATTGTTGACCAGGGAAAAAGACAGGCTGCCCTTATGGGAGTGGTGCTTCAGCAGGCTGCCCCTGTGAATGGGGAGACAGTGGATTGTCCTCCAGTGGGTATGTGGTCTGAGGTGGCTTGCCTCCTGGAGGACTGGGCCCTACTCCAAAACTGGAGGCAAGTGGAAGTGATACCTGAGGCAGTACGGATAGCCCTTGGTATAGTAAGTAGGTCTTTTGAGAAACAGAGTGCCCATGAGGCAGCGGGGACTGTGGGTTGGTTGCTTTTCACAGTATTTAAAAAGTCTATAGAAGAGAAGGGCATGCTCCTAAAAAAGACCCAAGAAATGGTGGCACAAGAACTCGAGCTGCAAACTTCTGTGGATTCCCTGAAGAAGGAAATGGCATTGATGCGGGAGAAGACAGCCAGGTGCCATTGAAGAGGTAAAAGCTTCCTTACAGAATGAGACGGCAGTACTGCCAGGTGCTCTGAAAGAGAAAAAGGCCATCAAGGAAAAAGACGAGCTCCTGAGGGAAGCACAGGTGGAGGTGGCATGAGAACACCAGCTGCAAAGCATTGAGGTGAAGGTAAGAGAGCTGCTGAAGACTGAGGCAGCATTGCTGCAAGGCACAGTAGGAAAGGTAAAGGTTGTAGCAGGGGAGGCACTCAGGGGAGGGGAGAGAAAGGTGCCATCAGCCCCGGAAATGGAGGAGCTGGGGAAGGATGAAGGGGTGGTGCCAGAGGCACTGGTGCCTCCTGTATTGAAAGCACACCCAGTGGTTGTAAAGAAAATAAAGACCCAGCAGCTCAAAGTTCCCCACGGAGAGGAGCAGCCCCCTCCCCAGGTCATGGAGCACTCTATGCTCCACCCCTATAATCAGGCTGAGCTGGTGGATTTGGGCTCCCAGTTTAGGCAGAAGCCCTCAGAGTCAATATCAGCTTGGCTCCTGTGTCTGTGGGACTTAGGGGTGGATGGAATTGTTCTGTCAGCATCAGAGATAGGAAAGCTGGCTTCCCTGACAGTGTAGCCCACCTCGAGGCAGTGATTACAAAATGCACATCAGACCCCAGGGAGTCAGTCCCTCCTCGATTGGCTTATGGCTGCACTTCGTGCTGTGTGGCCCAATCAGGGTGATCTACCATCCTCCCCTGCTAGATGGCAGATGCATGCTGAGCTTTAACAGGTGTTATGAGAGCTAGGCATAAGAAATGTCATCTGTAGTCCAGAGAATTATGACCCAGATGAAGAGATTTTTCACTACTGGGATGAGAAATATTGTGCCTCAAATGTCTCCCAATCCCTCTTTGGGTCCCTATGGTCATTCTTTCCCGTTACTTAGGGCAGTCCATAAGCAAGGTGACATACAGTAGCAGATTTAGGAGAGGCTGAAGCAATGAGAACACAGAGAGAAATAAGGTCTTCTACTCACAAGAAGAATTTCAAGGGCTCCATGAAGGTTACGAGGACCAAGATGTGGGTTGATTTAATATGGGCAGGAGCAGATGGGAGGAAATTAGATGGGAAGTCAAATAGGATCTTACTAGAGCTATGGCAACAGTTGAAACTAGAGCAGAAGTTCCAGCCATTAAGACCAGAGAGGCAGAGGTCAGAGCCAGAGCCACAAGTCTTGCCTGTGTGTTTGCAAGACTTCCTGCTGGAGAGCAAGCCAAACTCATTTGAGCCCACACAGGAAGGTGATTGGAGAATAGTTTGACTGAGGTCAAGGTATCTGCCCTGAGAAACCAGGGGGGGACAGGAGGCCACCGGTTGAAATAGCTATCCATTGGTCCCGAGTGAACATACAATGTGTCCTGGCTCTGGTGGACACAGGGGCTGAATATTCACTGATTCATGGTAACCCTGAGCGGTTCCCCAGGACCCCGACTATCATAGATGGATACGGGGGGAAGGCTATCAGAGTGAAACAAGTCCAAATCCCTTTGGGAATATGGCATCTATCCCAAAAGAGTATACTGTGTATATATCTCCTATCCCTGAGTATATTTTTGGGATTGATATCTTGCAGGATCTATGCTTGCAGACTACTGCAGGTGAGTTCAGACTGAAAATACATGTGGTGAAGGCAGTTCTGAGGAGACATGGTAGGCACTTGCCTATAGTTCTGCCTGTGCCTCAGTGGGTGACCAAAACCAAACAATACAAACTGTCTGGAGGGCATAAAGAGATTGGAGAACCTCTCCAGGAGCTGGAAGAGGTGGGTATTTAAAGCCCACCCATAGTCCTTTCAATTCCCCAGTGAGGCCAGTAAAAAAGCCAGATGGCTCCTGGCTTACAGAGGATACAAATCTCTGTGGATTACAGAGAATTGAATAAATTCATACCCCCTATGCAGGCTGCTGTCCCCTCTATTGCATGCCTGATGGATACCCTCAGCTATGAACTAGGAACATCCCATTATGTGGTAGATCTTGCTAATGCCTTCTTTTCCATTGACATTGAGCAGGAAAGTCAGGAACAGTTTCCCTTCATGTGGGAAGGGCGGCAGTGGACTTTCACCGTCCTTCCACAGAGATACCTCCATAGCCCCACCATCTGTCATGGACTTGTAGCCCAGGACTTGGCTACATGGGAGAAACCACCAGCAGCTGTACCATTATACTGATGATGTCATGCTCATGTCTGATTCTCTTTCAGATCTAGAAGGTGCAGCACCTAGACTGCTGCAACATCTACAGGAGAAAGGATGGGCTGTGAAAAGTACCAAGGTTCAAGGACCTGGTTTGTCTGTCAAATTCTTGGGGGTCATCTGGTTGGGTCTGACCAAAGTTATACCAGAAGCAGTTATAGATAAAGTCCAGGCCTTTCCTACCCCTACAACTGTAGCATTGCTACAGGAGTTTTTGGGTATTCTAGGCTACTGGAGAGTGTTTATCCAGCACTTGGTACAAATTCTGAAGCCCTTATGCTAGTTGATACAAAAGGGCATCAGGTGGGACTGGGATGAGACATGTGCATCTGCCTTTACTACAGCAAAACGGGCAGTCAAGGCCATTCAGGCCTTGAGTGTGATAGACCCATCGAGGCCCTGTGAGCTGGATGTTCATGTCACTGAAGACAGTTATGGCTGGGGTCTCTGGCAGTGGCTTGAATGAATTCCCCAACCTATTGGATTCTGGTCATAACTCTGGAAAGGGGCAGAGGTATGATACACTTTGATAGAAAAACAACTGGCTGCCATGTATCATGCCTTGCTGGCTACAGAATCCATCACTGGAATGGCCTTGATAAAGATAATAACACCCAACCCATCTTGGGGTGGGTATGAGACTGGACCCAAAAGCCAAGGAGTGGTGTGGCACAAACGCCCACACTGGCCAGGTGGGGCGCTTACCTACAGCAGCATAGTACCCTTTCTAGTAGCGCCTTGAGTGATGAACTCCAACACTTACTGGGGCCGGTGACATATACTAGCAAAAAGTAGGAAAATCTTGCTTTTGAACCATTACCAGAGAGTCCCTATCAGGAGGGAAGAGTCCCTATACCCAAAGATGCATGATACATAGATGGCTCCAGCCGTGGTCAGTCCCCAAAATGGAGGGCCATAGCTTTCCATCCTAAGACTGAGACAATGTGGATGGAAGATAGTAAGGGGAAAAGCAGCCAATGGGCAGAGTTGGGAGCTGTGTGGCTTGTGATCAGCCAGGAGCCCTCCCCTGTAGTTGTCTGCACTGACAACTTGGCTGTCTATTGGGGCTTGACCCTGTGACTATCAACCTGGTACTATGCCAACTAGCTGGTTGGTCACTGACCCCTTTGGTTGCAAGAATTGTGGCAAGACTTATGGGCCTGTGGTCAGACTAAAATAATTACAGTGTTCCATGTGACAGGTCATTTGCTACTGGCCTCCCAGGAAATGATGAATCAGATAAATTGGCCCAGATATGTTGGTTAGAAGGAAAGCTTGAATCTGATATAGTCCATTGGTTACATCAATGTTTGTTGCATGCAGGGCAAAAGACACTGTGGAATGTAGCCTGTTGGTGGGGCTTATCTTTGACCTTGGAAGAAGTTAGTAGAGCCCAGCAGGAGTGTGTCATGTGGTCCAAAAGGGACTTACACCAAGTTCCACAGCAACATGAGACAATAGCTAAGGGCTAATACCCCTCATCAGGTAGCAGATAGACTATATTGGGCCTCTACCTGTGTCAGAAGGATATCGATATGCCATGACTTGTGTAGACACAGATACTGGACGTCTGGTTGCTTTTCCTACCCATTGTGCAGACCAACAGACGACCAAAAGAGGCCTGAAGTGTCTCTTTGCTGCCTATGGCTGACCATAGGTAATTGAGAGTGATTAAGGCACCCATTTGACTGGACATACACTGAAAGAATGGGTGCGACAGCTGGGAATCAAGTGGAAGTTTCATGTACCACATAATCCTACTGCAGCAGGCTTGATAGGCACAATGGCTTATTAAAATCAGGACTAAAGTCAGATACCAATAGTCTGCAAGGATGGTCACTCTGCTTATGGACTGTGCTATGGTGTTTGAATGAGACACCCTAAAAGGGAGCCCTGAGCCCCATAGACATGTTAACACATATGACTGCCTCCCTATACAACTGCAAGTACAAATCAAGAGAATCACTGAAGCTAAGGTTCAGCTACCAGAATAACATCTTGCTGCCAGCACCAACTGCACTGAACCCTGGAGACTCCATTGAGATGACATGGCCTTGGACCTTTTGACACATGGACCAATGATGGCTGGTTCTCCTGGAACCTTGGGGACAAGGCCTGGAAGCTGGCCTCCTGTGTATTCCTGGAATAACAGCAGAGTGGTCTCCAAAGGTCACAGTAGTATATCCTGAATGGCCAGAAGGTAGGAACATCTTACTGGAGAGTTTTGTTTTATCATTATGGCCAGTGCATGCACCTCCAGTAGCACTATATATAGACACTTCAGTAATCCCCCTGGGGAAAGAAGCAAAAGTATGGTATACTAGGCCTGGAAGAGACCCCCTTCCTGATACAGTCCTATCACAGGACCACTCTCTTGCATGCATCCTACCTGATGGACAAGATTTGCCTATGTTGGTGTCATTAAAACATGTGTCTTATGGACTCTAAAGGCTTTGTGGATTGGGAACTTCCCCTGGCTTGAGGATTATTATAATTTTTGTTATTAGGATCCTCCTCTGATTTGAGTATTATTATAATTTTTGTTACCTGTATCAAAATCTTGTTGTATCTTAATTTTTGTTATTGTCTCTAAGTTGTTGTTATCCTTTGTTGCTGTTGTGGAATCTCACTTCAGTCCTCCAGCTTTCTCGCATTGGGACCATTGCAGAAGATTGAAAGCATGTAGATTGTAAGGCGAGAATCCTGGAGGGGTGGAGTGCGGGAAAGTTGGGGTTCCTATGGCCAGGATCCTCACTGAACTTAAACTACCTGATGATATAACTGGCCTGTTGCTAGACTACAGCTTCACACCTTTAGGCAATAAGCTATAATTGCACTATATAGAGAGGTCAGCCCAGTGCTCTGGGCAGAGGCAGAGATGCTAGAGCTCAACCTACCACCAGGAGAACCAGCCGGGTAATAAACCCTTTCACACCAAAGAATATTTGCTGTCATTTTCTTTGGTCACATTGACTCCATAATGAACTTGCCTGGGGCTGAAACCCATTGGCAAGATTATGTGAAACAATTATTTGCTACTTTAATTATTGTTTTGTTATTATAGAATTGTTTTCTTGAAACAAAAATCACTAACTAAATGACACTAGTTGTCTCTGAAAATCTGTCACACGTTAAAGATGCAAATCTGATGAGAGAAAACTTTGTATGTTAGGAAAATGAATACTCTTATAATGTGATTAGAAAAGATTGTGTTGTAACATAGATTTGTTATTTTTTTATATGAAAATCTCTAAACTTTATATTTTCAAAGAAAACTTGAAACAATCAGTCTAGGAAAACATAATTTCCAAAAATTAAGAACTGGAAAGCACACCAAAATGTACATTTATTGAAAGAAAAAGACTATAAAAGGTGGAGGCACACTTTAATAGCTGATAAAATATGTGGCAATTATTCATTAAAATAGCCATTGATTAACATTGATTGACCACATGTCATCCAGTAAAGTGCCTGGTACAAAGTGTAAGTAAAAAACACATCTCTGAACTTTCAAGCATCTTATCATTGTGGGATTGAGGGCTATGTGGAAACAAATACAACACTGTTAAATATTTAAACACACACACACATGATGTTACAGGAGCTTATAACACATTACTTGGGCCAGGCGTGGAGAGGATAAATCAAGAAATAAACCTGGTATTATTGCTTTATTATAAGAAACAATTATATCAAGTAAAACTATTTATTGGATTATTTTTCTCACAGAGCCTGCCAATTAATGCAGAACTGACAGAAAATGATTGACTCCTGTACATTCTCAGGTGCCACTGTGTCCTCCCTCCTCCCTGACCACATTGGACCCATTCAGGCTGATCTCATTAGTCACAGGTGTCAGGGTGGTGCACACAGGTAGCTTGGGGGGCCTGTAGTCTGCCTTCCACAAATATACATCATCCTTTCTCCAGAATGAAAATCTGTCCGAAGAAAGATAAATGTGCTCCTGGGGAGTAGTTTAGATAGTAGAAGTCTCTGCTCGTTACACTTGAACTTCATTCTCTCTTTCATAGAAAAGGATTCATCATATGTTTTTAGGGAAATAATAAAAGCTGAATGCCTGCTATCCACTGATGAGGGAGTAATAAATTTGATTTAAGGAAGGTGACAAATTGTAAAATGATTTCTGAGATTCTGGGAGCCGCTTAAGGAGAAGATTGAAGTTGATTGAACACTGATGTGTAGCAAGTAAGAAAAGGTTTTCTTGAGGGCTCTGATTAAGGGAAGTTAATTTTAATTAAAATTATAAGTCTAAAACCTTTTTATAGGCTGTTTATAGCCTGCAATTTCACTCAACAGGGCAGGGAGTGGGTGGGGGGATTACACCCCAGATGAGGAGGGATGGGAGTGAGTGGGAAGAATGCCCCACCCTACCTCCTGACCTTAGGTGTCCTGCCACAGACACAGTCTACTTTGGGAGGAAAGGAGAAGGAAATTCAAATCATGTCTGAGGTTGAGTTTTTGGACTGGATTAGACTCTGAATAATTGAATGTGACTGCTGAAAATTTATGGAACATTCACAGAGTGTAATTTAGGGACAGGAAAGGGAGGTCCAATATGCCATTAATTTTTATTTTAATTATGGCTATAAGCTCATAATTGGGCAGATTGGGAGGATGTGGGAAGTCCAATCCAAAATGATCAGGGATTTATATCAGCTTTAAGAGAGAAGAAAGCAAAGAAGAACATATATAGAGAAGTATATATGGAGTCAGGATGATAGAATACATACCTTTAGTTCTGTTTTAGGATTAGCCATGACAAGTGTGGGTATGTTTGTGTGTCAGAAGAGAGAGGGAGAGAGGAAAGGTGAAAGGGAAGGAAGGAAAGAGAGGCAGACCAACCAAATGGCTACCTATTTACCTTTAGATCAGAAATGGGCCAGAGAAAGTATCACAAATGCCAAGTCACAGAACTAAAGACAAAACATGGAATTGACCTCATTTAAACGACCAGGTCTGGCTGCCTTGTAAGTTTCTCTGGTAAAAATTCAAAATTTTAAAATTACCTCTTACCCTCAGGAGTATACAAGTTAGTGTGTTTTTTAACTACTCTATTACTTCTTCAGCCACAGTTGGTACAGCATGGTGGAGCTGCAAGATGTGGGGTTTGCACATTTCCAGGCGCGACCTGAAATGCAAAGCTGTGGAGAATAGGCTTTGAAGTCAAAGCACGGACTGACCTCTGCTCACTAGCACTGTGACCTCCGCCAGATTCTGTAATGTCTCCGGAGCTCTGTTTCTAAAAGTTGCAAAGACAAATACTTATGATCTCACAGGTGGAATCTAAACAAACAAAACTCACAGAAACAGAGATTAGATTTGTGTTCACCGGACATGATTGGTCGGGGGGAAGAGGAGCTGGAGGGAAGTGGTAAAAAAGCACTCACAATATATACAATGTAATCATCATGCTGTATATGTTAGACTTATCCAATAATGTATGTCAATTATTTCTCAATAAAACTGGAGAAAAACATGTCCTAAACTTTTAAGCTTCTTATTCCTTATTCCGGCTCTTACTACCTATTATATTACTTTGAGCTGCTATTTATTGAATATTTATTTTATTCCACTGGTGTCAGGGACTCTACATTCTTTGCAACTCTTAAAATAACCTAACAAGGAATATCCTATTACTTCAATTTTACAGATGACAAAACAAACACTGAATTACCAGGTAAATTGCCTGTCTATTAAGTGAAAACATAGGCCTTTAAATCCAAGTTTCTCTAGTTTGAAAACTGGAGATCTCTTCTCCTTAAGTTCTTCTACAAAGTATTTCTATAATCAATATATAATAACAATAAATAAATATTGGCATTTGTCTCCAGTTTTTTCCATTAATAATGTAAAAAGATATTTTCTGAAGACCATGAAACAGTTATTTCAGGATAAAAGCATAAATAAGACAAAAATCCTTATTCATGTGAAGAATAATCTGCCTACTAACAGATTTCTTTTGGAAAATAGAATAATAATGATAATTTTTCCATACTTTGAACTTAATCATAATAAATTGCAGCATTCAGTATCCTTTTTAATGTCTATTTGCATTTTCTCACTATTGGTGATTTTTATCTCAATTTTCCACATAAAAAGAATAAAGAAGGGACTTAGAAGATAAATTTGTATTTTATTCTAGATTTAATGTATCAATTCCAAGATATCTTAATGTTTTTCATTAGTGAGTTATAAAAACTATATGAGTTTTCCCTTGAAGTTGTTTTTAATTACTTCTCTGTACAATATTATTTTAACATAGATTATTTAGTGACAAAATAACCAAATTAGCATTTACCCTATTTTGTAATCCAGATATAATTGACTTAGTAAAGGTTAATATTTTCCTAAGATGCCTACATTTATCTCTGTTTTTTCCATTGCAATTTAGAAATCCTGCCATAAATTAATAACTAAATTATAGTATGTGATGTGCTGGAACCAGCTTGAAAAGACTTCATAGATAAATAGCGTGAAATCTGCATGGTGGGAATGTTTATACCATGGAAAATTAATGGTAAATGGTACAAATAAGGGCTTTACTTTCTAGGCAAACCATTCTACCAGCCCACAACAGATTACAATCCATGAGAAAAATTAAATGATTTAATGACAATAAAATAATATAATAATAATAAAACAAAAAATAATAAAATATTGTTCACTAAAAATAAAAGCCATTTGGAAATTGCTATCTATAAAAATACTATATTTGGTGAATATGTGAAAATCTCTATCAATTTAGCATACTTTAAATGAATAAAAATATTCTGAAGCATTGCAATGAGAAAATTACAGAAACATTTTAGCCTGATTTTTGTTCATTTAGTAACAAAGTCAGTCATGATGTTTACTTAACAGATAATAGACTCTATAAATTAACAATGACAAATGTAGCAAATCTTGCTTTCACAAAGTTCTCATAACTTATTTTAAAGATTAATAGTTATCCTGTCAGATTGTCCTTGTTCCATCCATGATCATAAGTATGAAGATAAAAGCGTGAAAATCAAGATAAAAATTTGCCTCATCCTTACAAATTCACTAAGTGCCCATTTCTAATAGTTAACTTTTCTATCTCTGAAAAATGGCTTAATCTATTATAAAGCAAATACCTCTTGTAGACAAACTGAGATACAAGGGAAAGGCAATTTTGTACAAGATATAAAATAAGTGAAACTACTTTGAATTGTAACTAAATGCAAGCCTTATTTATGCCAAGAATAGCTTAGTGTGGTCCCTTAATTCAAAGAGAAATGTTTTTCATGATGAGGTAGGATGCATTATCCAAACAGGGCTGCTATTGATATATACTCATATTGCACATTATGGTCCTGAAAATAATATCTTCGCCAACTAAGCTGCAGAGCTGAGCTCAGTGTGGGACTCATATATATGATTGGTTTCATTCTTTAGCAATAACGGTGTTTTCCCACTGTGACAGTGACTAAATGGCAGGAATCTTCCTTCAACAGACTCAAACATTGAATGAGATGCTACCAATACACACACCTTCTTTATGGTGTCGACCCCAGGCAGCTTCATAGTTTTGCCTTTTCTAGGTTATTTTATTACTTTTAAAACATCATGGTAAAGTGATAAACAGCCAATTTCATTTAAACAAGTGAGACCACAAAAGGCATTAGCAGTGAGTACAGATGGTCCTCTACTTACAGTGGTTCAGTTTATGATTTTTGGACTTTACGATGGTGCAAAAAAGAGGCATGCACATTTAGTAGAAACAACTACAAATTTTGAATTTTTACTTCCCCCAGGCTAGTGATATGTGGTATGATGCTGTTCTGGGCTACAAGACAGCTCCCAGTCAGCCCCGCAAGCATGAAGGTTAACCCCCGCCACACTGATGACTACTCTGCACCCACACAACCATTCTGTTTTCACTTTCAGTACAGTGTTCAATAAGTTACGTGGGATATGCAACACTTTACTCTAAGACAAGCTTTGTGTAAGATGATTTTGCTCAACTGTTGGCTAATGTAAGCATTCCAAGTACATTTCAGGTAGGCTGGACTAAGCTATTATGTGCAGTAGGTTAGGTGTATTAAATGCATTTCCTACTGACAATATTTCCAAATTATGATGGGTTTATCAGGATGTAACCCCAGTGTAAGTTGAAGAAGATCTGTATTTATTTTGAAAAATGAACATCTAAACTATCCATTACCAGAAGTGAAATTAACTGAATTTACCACATTGGAGTCTTCTTGAAGCATTAACTTAAAAATAAAATTCCATCAGGACATTGCAGGTTTGCAATTCACTGTCCATCAGTTCATTCAATTCGTTAACTTTACAGTAAGCTAACAACTATTTGTATCCAAACAGTTTAACAATTACTGCCAGTTTAAGTCTCACTATTCCTCTAGCAATACAGCTCTATGCCCCAAATCAATTTCCTTCCTTTCCAGTTTGCATGTACCCCTAAAAGGTTGCCTTTGACTTTGCAGGATAGGCTATGGCACTAATCGGATCAATTTCTATGATCCTTATGTAATATGTGTTGGCCGTGATTTAAATGATGCATATTTCAGCCCTGAAGTCCTGATATATAACATAGCTCCTAAGAGACCAGAGTGTTGATTCAGATGCCAGCAGTGGAAAAAGCAGTTACAGTTAAAAACTGCACTAAAAATTAAAATCAGCAGCGCTGCTCAGCAGTTCCACCTCTCTTCTTTGGCCTCTGTTCAGTTGTTAGGTAATGTGGCATAGCTAAGAAACTGAACTCAGTTTGCAAAAACCACAACTTCAAAAGATTGAGAAATGTCCAAAAGACACATTCCTCAGGTTCATGTGACTTTAAAAAATGTAAATAATATATTAGCGTCTGTGACTGTTTATTGTACCAGATGTGAGAAACTTATATAATTACTGCCTAGCTTTTTCTTTTAGAAGCTGATGATCTAGTCATGAAAAATAATGACATGTGCAAGGCCTGAGAGGAGGCTAAGAGGTTTGATGTGTGAGGGCCACATTAAAGGCAGAAGGGCCTTGCAACCCTGGACTCAACAGGAACTCTGCACATACATTATTTCCTGGATACCACTGTTAACTCAACTCCTCTGCTCTTTACCTAAAGCCTGGGGACTGATGATGTAGAATCAGTTGCTCAGTTCAGTCCTGCAAAGAGAGGGTTCAGGACAAATAGGATGCAAATCTGAGAGTCACTCTGGACCAATCCTGTGGCACCCATGGCATAGGTGGGTATCCCCCACACTGGAGATGGGGGAGGGGGTGGTTCACTAGGCAGTGGGTTGGACAAGAGACCAGGCAGAGATTCAGGTGCCTGACCCCTGCAGAAACTGAGAGTCTGCTTAGCCAGGTGCACAATCAGACAATAGCAAAGCCAGAGGCAAGACCAGACTGATTTGCAGCAGCTTTGAGCTAATATCAAAGGTGCCAGCAGAGCAAACTTCACCCAGGTGAAAAGGTGGCATAGAGCTCAAGAAAGAGCAGAGAGAAAATGCCTCTTCCATTCCTAATGCCCTGGAGTCGTTTGCAGCAAGCATCCTACCACCTTTCTCCACTAGGATACCATTTCTCCAGATGAGCAGAAGGAAAAAGGAAAAGGGACTTTTCATTTAAAAGAAACTGGATATCTTAAAACAACAGTGGGAATTATTCTGAATTGCCTCCTTTTCTTCTTATTCCTCTTTTCACTGATAACTCAACACTTAATGCCTATTGACGAGCCTGCATTTTCTCTACATAATGCAGTTGTAGCATCAGTTGAATATTTTGCAAGTCCATTACCTAACTTAAAATCTTACAGAGCAAATATTAACTCCAAAAAACATTTTAAAACATCTAAAGTGAATTTTTCAGTGAACAGCATAGAATTCTTAGACTTTACGTTCAAAGGGAGGCTAATTTGAGTAGGAGCCAGGAGCCTTGACATCAGAGGCCTGACCAAACCTGGCTCCCTCAGAATTAGCTGTTTGGGAAGTTACTTGATTTATCTGAATCTTGGCACACTAATGCCTAAGTCACTATGAACATAAAGCACCTAAGCCTATTCCTGACACATAGGAAAAAACCAGTAAGTGGAAGATACTTTTACGAATGTTTAGAAATGACTAATAGACAACAAAGAGAAATCTCAAAAATGTTAAGCTGCATATACACAAAAAGTT
This sequence comes from Manis javanica, assembly GCF_040802235.1. Classification (NCBI taxonomy): domain Eukaryota; kingdom Metazoa; phylum Chordata; class Mammalia; order Pholidota; family Manidae; genus Manis; species Manis javanica. The sequence goes on along the minus strand of NC_133157.1, from coordinate 136,540,214 downwards.
GGTCTATTATAATCAGAAGTTTTAAAAAACTATTTGCTCCCTAAGCTAGCTCTCCTATTTTCTTTTCTTTTTAATATGTTAATAATTCTAGTTGTTTTAATCCCATCAAAATTTTGTTAGAATAACTTTGAAGGTATAAAAAATGGCAGTAAATATCCTCACCCATGAGGTGTGCAATGAAGACTTGATGATTGCCGTGAGAAGATGAAAGGGCTTTGAAGAAATACAAATCCATTTCAGAACATTTTTACTTTTTTTGAGAAGTTGCCAGCTTTCTGAAAATTTTCTCTGGTTCCCATGAAAAAGCTTGTGAAATAAGGTGATATTTACCATTACTATCATTTCAAAGGAAAAATGCTATCTGACATTTTAATGACAATGACGTTCTCGGTATTTTTCAATACCATTGAGTTACTGCAAGCCCACAGATAACATAGTTACACAACCAAGGCCACTTCAAGGAAAAAGACACTCCATTGTAATAAATTAATATTTGTTTTAGAGTTTTTAAATACAATGCAAAATTATAATTTTTTTCTTACATTGTACCACTGAGCAATTTCCTTTTAAACTTTGTGAATAATTCATTCTCTGGATACAATGATCTACTTATTACATTTACAGAAAGTGCTGTTAATCCTTGAACTGAGCAACCACAATCCATACAGTAAAATCATGAAGCAATTTTGTTTTTGTCTCTAACTGTCCATTTAAATACATTGTTTGGAACTCGTTCTTCCCTAGCCCCTGGATAAAATTTAAGGCAAGTTCCATTACTTCCCATTTCTTACAGGTAATAAAAGATTTTCCAGACAGTGATAAATATGGCCAATCAAAGGTAATAATGACTTTAAACTTACTGCAGTCACAGGTCTGTCTCACCTCCTATTGAAGGCAAGCCCCTAAAGCATAGGAGAGATGGGACTGATGAAGAAACATCGCACATCTTTCTCATGCTGTATTCTTGATGAGCTGGTACAGACTCTCTGGGACTGGCAGAAGTTAAAAATGGACTGACTCTCCCTTAACACTCTGTCATGGAGTTTTCAGAGCTCACCTTCTCTCTATCCTTCAGAGTTCTTATTCTTGCAGTTCCCTAGGTGGAGGTGAATGCCCTCTCCTCCTTCTGCTCAACCATGTTATGCTTTGTAACAAACAATCCCAACCTCAATGGCTTCATGAAACACACACACACAAACACATGCTTTGCTTTATTGCATGAAAATACAATGTAGATGTTAAAGGTTTCTGTTCCACACACTGAGGTACCAGCACTTCTGTGAATACACCACCTACAACATCTGACCTTCTCTTCTGTGAATGAGGTAATAGAGTAGAGAATAATTTGTGGAATATTTCACATGAAAGTTCTCAAAGTGATATATATATATAATTACTGCCCACCTTCCACTTAATAGAACTTCATCCAAAAGTCTTACTTATTTGTAAAACATTCAAGCTAATGTCTTTCTCTGTGTTCTGGGGAAAATAAAATGGGTCAGGCAAACACATATTATTGGGCTGCTACTTTATCCTTTGTATCCCTGTGGTTTTCACACATTTGTTGGACCACTTGATGGGATCAGAGTTAACTTCATCTGACTCTCTTGTTTAGATAGACTACGTGGGTGTAACTCTGAGGGAAAATATGTCCCCAGCATAGGGCAAATTACCTTTGAATCTGAAATCAGTCAAAGGGAGAAACAAAGAGGGAGAAACCCATATATTGCCCACCAGCCATGGTCCACTTCTGTTTGCCCTGTCTCTCAAGACCTGGCTGCAAATGAGGGACCCCACCAAACCTCTCGGGTACAAATATTCCTTCACTTTCCCTTGTAATCTCCTATTGATATGGAGATGGCCTACTTCTCTCCACCCCCTGAAACCACCCATTGTCATGGAGATGCCCCAAGGCCAGGCCAAGAGATTCTGGAAATACTGTAATTCTATAGTGGGTCATATTTTCTCTAGAGCCTTCTCACCAATTCTTTACACCAACAACCTTCATGAGGACAGAATGCTGATCCTAACATGGTCACCTCTTCTAGCTCCACCATCAGGAGAGCTTGGTGGGCTTTCTTCAGGTTCAAGCTGGAATCTGCATGGATCCACCCTATGCAAGCATTTCAAAGTGAGCCAACTGCAGAGCCTGCCCCAGGACTCAGGTACAGGCACAGGGCCCCCCATTCTCTCTCCTTGTGCACTGGGACTCAACAGAAGACCCACAGCTGTCTCTTCTTAATTTAAACTCCCTCCTTCTACTATGGGCAAAAAGTAAAAATCTACTTTCATTTCCCTCAGTTGGTGTGTATCTAAGGTGATATCCAACAACTCTTTGGATGAAGAGTCTACCTTCCTGGAGGATTAGCCAAACCTGAAGCTAAAACAGTAGCATTATAACATTTTCTTCTATGTATAAAAAGTGCAACAAATTCTCTAAGTATCCCTGATTTGAAACAACAGATCGTATGCTTAGAATAACATATTTTTTATCTTGTGTGAGTTGTTAGATAGAAAAGATTTCTATACTTTAAAATAGATCATGACTACAAATAACAACTTCCAATTGTATCAAAATGGCTTTCAGAATTTATCAAAAAGTTTTCCTGCATTTATCAATATAATCACATGATTTTTTCAATGTTCTCTGTTAAAATGGCAAATTTCATTGACTAGTATTCAATTTTTCAACAAGTTTTGCAGCTCTTGAATAAACACAATAATCTTACATCCTTTTTACATATTATTATATTGGATTTACTATTTAAAAAATATTACGTTCCTAAGAAAGCTTTTCTTTTCTTCCTTTTTTCTTTCTTTTTATAATACCTTTGTCAATTTTGGGGATCAAAATTATGCGTATGTCATAATGATGATTTGTAAGGCTCCCCTATTCTAGCTTTTGAAGGGGTTTTGTAAGCTGTTATTCCTTCCTTAAATTTTTAAAATAATATACTAGTGAAAACATCTAGTCCTGAAGTTACCATTGAAGAAAGTTTGCTTCTTTTTTAATGACAAATTAAATTTCTTTATTTATTATAGGAAAACTCAAAATTTCTCTTATTCTGTCAGATGTAAGTTTATTTTTTAAACTATTTTGTTTCATCCAAATCATCAAACTTATTGACATAAAATTGTTCATACTATCCTTTCATCTTGTTCTTTATGCTGTAGGATCTATAGCAACACTTGTATTTTACTCCTGATATTGATCATCTCTAATTTTGTTCTTTTCTCTTAATCAGTCTTGATAGTTGTTTATTAATGTTATTAGTAATTAACAAAAACAAACCTTTAACTATTGATTTCCTCTATTAAATATCTGTTTTACATTTCTTTATTTTATGCCTGGATCTATACAATTTCCTATTTTCTATTTTCTTTGAATTTTGTTTGCTCTTCTTTTCCTTGCTTCTTGACATGAAGTTTGGGTCATTAAGTTTCAACTTTTCTTTATTTTCAATATATGCATTTAAAACTATGAATTCTCTCTAATATCTGTTTTAACTGTATGCATATGTTTAATATATCATTTTTTATTTCATTTCAAAACTTTTCTAATTTTTATTACGAATATTTTCTTTTGGGCCACTATTGTTCTTAATTCCCAAACTTTGAAGATATTTTTGTTGCTTTCTGTTGGTTTCTAGTTTAACACCACCCTAGTCACAGAATATTCTGGTTGTGAATTAAATCATTTGAAATTTGTTGATACCTGTTTTATGAATCAGGTGAATCTTCCAATTATACTTGAAGTAAATGTGCATTCTGCAGTTGTATTTCCAATAACTTTGCACAAACCAATTAGGACAAGTCAGTTAATTGTATTTTTCAATTATCCTAAATCCTTACAGGTATTTTTCTCTGTTCATTATATGTTATGGAGAGAAGTATATTAAAATTTCCAAATATATTTGTCTATTTTTCCTTCTGTTGACAATATTTTCCTCATATATGCTGAGTATATATTATCATATGTATACAAGTTTGAGAGTACTATGTCTTTATGTGACTTGATTCTTTTATTATTAAGAATTATAATTCCTTATTCCTAGCAGTATTTTAGTTCTATTGTACATATATTATATTTTATCTGCTATTATGCTAGCCATAATGGATTTCTTCTGCTTTGTATATTTCATCTTTTCCTATCTTTTATATTCAACCAATTTGTGGCCTTATATTTAAAGTGTGATCCTTTGTAATTAGCATACAGTTAGGTTTATTAATCCTTTCTGACAAGGTTTTGACTTTTAATTAATTTTTATTTGCTAATTTATATTATTTATTTATTTATTTAATATAATTATTGTTACACGTACCATATCCTTACTTGGTTTTTCTTTGGTGAAATTAGTCATCATTGACTAAGTTCTGACCATTTGGAGCTAATCACTACAGTGTCTGTATTTTAGGATCCTGGGTGACCTGTTGCAGAGGTAGATCAGATTTCCATTGTCATAGGTGCTGTGGCCATTGTTTTTTATTCAAATGGTTTTCTTTGGCCTAATTTTCCTGTCTCTAAATATATATAGTGCCTTTGATTGCATGCCAGACATAATGTATCAAAGAACTCTTGAGATTCCATGTAATACGTCTCCCTTGTTTTCCTACAATTAGTACATAGAGTAAATAGTTGATCATTTCACTCAATCAAGAATGGATTTGGGGCAGGTTTTGTTTCCAGTTTACATATGACAGATGTTGCCTGTGTTTTGCCCTATTCCTTGATCATTGTCTCTTTGGATTTTGATTGGAAGCTTGTTGCTCCTTCCTCAACTCTGACAGACTGTGGGAGATCCTGCTATGGCTTCAGATGCTCCATCCCACTTCCCTGGCCTCCCACAGTACGTAGCTTAGCTTACGATGAATAAAGAGTAAAACTGTGTCTGAGTATGTGACTGGACTTCAGGAGTTTTCTAGATGTTTTGGGCACAACCCCCTGACCTTCTGGGCGGCATCTGTACTCAGCAAGAGCTCCCATGAAAATGGGCCATGCTGAGTCACGCGCACTCTGCGGTTGTTACTACCCACCCCTCCTGGCTACAAACACCTCACTGACTTTCTCCCATGAGAACCTTTCTGGGATATTTTTGTTCTCACCAAGAATAAGAAATGTCTACAGTGGAAAAAAATAGCTAGATATAAACAAATTATGATATCCTCTCTCAAATTTTAGTTTACTCATTCTTTGTTCCTTCTGGCCTTTGATGTTATTACAGTATGATCTTTGTATCTTACTCAACTTTTTTCTGTCTACTGTACCAAGAGCCTTAGTCAACTGTTACCTATTAAGTCTGTCCCAAAGGAATTAGTATATATTTAAAGCATGTATTTATACTGATAAATCTAATTCCAATTTAACACTGGAGGACTTTCTTTATCTAAGTCAAATTATATTTTTATTGCCCCATATATGGTAAAATATCTGATTTCCAACACCATTCTACTTACTCATTGCCCAGTGGTATCAAACTACCATAGTCATAACACTAAAAACATTCTACTACTCACAGTTTTAGGTTAACTTGAAGTTTTATTTGCATTTGCCTTTGTCTATTACTACATAGTCAATCTTACATGGATAACATGGCAAATCTCAGAGTTTTAGGTGAGAAATTTCTCACCTAATATATAGGGTACTTGAATAGCAATAAGGACAGAAGGGCTTATGGGTTGTGCGCATTATCATTTATTTTCATCACAGTCATGAACAAAATCTGTCTCTGGGTGCTGTAGTCAAACAAGGAAAACGAAGCAACAGTAGAGAGGATATAATTGGATACTTTCACTGTCATGGAGCAGTACTACATGATGAGAAAGAATCTTGCTTAAAAATTTCCTATGATATTGAAGACATAATTACTGCTACATGTTAAAGAGAATTGCTAGGACTTTTGGAACAGTGTCCATTATAATAATCCCTTCACTTCTGTACTCTGTGATTTCCTCTGAAGGTCACTGAACAGTTCTCTTTATTAAAAATATTCTGAACAGTGCGCAAATACTGCATATTTACCCCAGTATAAAGAAGGCTTGTCCTGGGATATGTAATATGAGTCCCTTTAAACTTGAAGCTGTTGATTCTACACAACCACTCTGGACTCTTCATACCAATGATTATCAAACAAGGACATGAGTCGCCATCCTGGCAGACATAATAGACCCTGATCATCAGAGCACACAGAGCTATCATTATGAAATGAAGTCAGAGGAGAACACACCTGGCACCCAGGTGGTCCATTAGGGCATCTTTTAGGGACCATTTTCAATATTTGACAGCAAGTGGATGAATGAAGTAGGCACACTCAACAAACATGATGAGCCAGGTCTCAGATCCCCGGAGGCTGAGGTTCTCAGTCACTCAACTAGCAGAAACACTAGCTGCAGGTGAAGTGCATCTAGGAGGGTTAGAGTGAAGGCCAATGAATTTCTTCAAGACAGTTCTGGAGTTGGTGCACAATTGATACACTAATGTTCGTCTTGTGCAGGAAAGCTGCTCTCCAAGGGAAAAGTTCTAGATAGAGCAAGGGGGTGTGGGCACACAAGGCTGACTGAATGTGTTGCCTTCCACAACTTCTTACAGGAGTGCTGGCTGCTGTCACCTCACAGCTGTGTCCTTGCTCAGCAATTGCTCTTGGTGAAAGGGGACTGCCCCTCTTCAGAGGCAGCCATTATCCAGCAACTGATACAAATACAGGCTGACTCCCTTGTTACTAAGATGACACTCAGAAGCCATCCTGGCTCCAGAGCCGCTGCTATAGCCAACCAGCTACATGGCTGCAGCTACAACACAGTCAAGGCCATCCTTGGCCAGTGAAGCTTTGGTCAGTTCCTTACAGGCATCCACACAGTGATCTCCATCAACCTGCACGTAAACCTCTGCCTCAGAGTCTGTTCTCCAGGGAACTGACTTCAGGATCATATTAACAGGTATAAATTCCTTTATTTGGTGGCAAAGAGGTCCTGACTGGGCAGCTCCACCTGTAGAGAATTAAGGAAGGCTGTCTGAAGTACTGTTGTGTGGAGACATCCGAGAGGTTGTTAAACTAGAATTGGCAAAGAAGTCACCTCAGACAGAGAACCCAGGAAAGTATCAATAAAGACCCCTACACGATTAGGAAATGGTGAAAGGAGTGGTGTGAGAGATGCACAGACATGAGGCCAGAGTGAAGCGGCTGCAGCTTTAAAGTGAGAGCCAAATGTAAGTCTTGTGTTTCTCCTACATTGAGAAACAACAGCATTGCATGAAAGCTCAGTCCATCCTGAGTCCACTGAGATTATCACTTGTAAGCACACATCCTCCTTTACTTACCTTCTACCTGGACAAAATGAACCAGGGTTTTCCTAGTGCTATGGACCAAAGTGGTGGTTTATGTGAGATTCTTTGTCCCCAGAAGATGTCATGGCCTGAGGCCTTCATTCATCTTGCATAACCTCTGAGCCTCACTAAAAAGTCAGAAGGAGGATGGTATGTGAAAAAGAGCCTTTCATACAGGTCAACCATGAATATCAACCAGGAAAGTAAAGCACCTTTGGATTTGGAATTCCAGGAGGTTGGAAGTGGTGGGGTAAAGTCATAATATGTCTGTGGTCTTTGTTCTCGAGACTGAGAAATTATAAACTATATGAAGAATCATACATATATATATACATGTATATACACACATATATATATATAAGGAAAGAATATATACATATATTCCTTGCATACAATCTGAGGACAAAAATATAGAAAGCATTCAAAAGAATATTTCCCATGTTACTTGAGTTATTGATATTTCCATGTATCCCTGGAGATCTCTAGTGATTTTTCCCCTTTTTATTTATTTCTTGTAGTAAAGAAAAATAGTGCTTATGAGAGTGGCAAAAAGGCATCGAACAGTGAAAATCAAAATTGTGACAACTGTCTTTCATTTTGCACAAAATTGCTTCTAACTACTGACGCCAGAGAACAGTGCACACTTGTTCCTGGCAGGATGAAGGAACCACTGTCCCATTCCATCACGTAAACAGTGACATCGGGGCGCTGCAAGCGGACTTTCTGCCAAAGGCTCCTTGTCAGAGACACTGGTAGGAGCAAGAGCTCCTGACATGCCAAGTCCCGCTACTGCAGATGATCTTTAACTGGTAAGCGGAAAATCTCACTGCCTCTCCAGAGAGAATGTCCCACTTGAGCTGAGAGCCTCTCACTCTTTTATCTCATTCTTATTGTGCATTTGTTTCTAACAATTTAATTTTGGCTATCACAGAGACACAGAGGAGATGGTTCAAGGTTCAAACTCCAAAGATTGGGCTGAATGTATATAAAAAATATTACTACAAGGACAGGTGATTGGGAGCTCATTTAGATCATATTATCTAAAACAGTTTCAGTAACAGCTTTTTTGATTCATGATTATAACATTTAAAAAAAAACTGGACTTTTAAAATCTACTTACTTATACTTCTGAGAATATTTCTTTTTCTCAAGCTAGGGACATTTTATTTATTAGGTAAATGATAATATAATATGCTTCAGGAAATCACAGAGCTTTTGCCTTGGCTCTGCTGTTGCACTCTGCTAAAGGAATTATTATAAATCAGGAAAATAAGTCCTTTAAATAATTATCAAATCCTTTCCCTCAAAGCACTAAATTTTAAATTGTCAAGAGAGGGAAAAAATTATTTCAATGCATATCAAATAAATACTGTCAAGCATTATAAACCCATGTTTTAAAAGAGTCAAGTGTTTCAGCCAGATAGTTAGTCCAGGCCAATCTTAATGATAATCAACAGTGAAACTATCAGATGTTTCATTCTTTATAGTTATCATTACACAAGGGAGCCTAAATATTTCTGCGTACATGTCAAATATTTAATGTTTATTCCTTGTATATCTTTTTATTCTTTTGACTGCACTTAATATGAGTGAAAATATAGGAAATGATACTTGAATATTTCTCAGCATGTTGCCAGTGGAGAAAAATGCAATACTTTGTGCTCTCTCCATCTCAGATACTTACACGCGCACACACACAACATATGTACACATAGTCATATCAGGACAGGGTGAGAGACTGTCCAGGATAAACTCTTGATGAAAAAAGTAATTGAATTTTCCATTGTCACAAAGTTACTGAGTAGCACACAGCATCTGAATTGGCTCTATCTGGTAAAATTATAAACTTATGCTATGAAGTTAAGTTAGAACAAGCATGATTCCAGAAGAATAATTAATTTAAATCCAGGCTAATAAGGGCAATACTAATAATTGTTCCCCTCTTCCTGAGGATATGCCCAAGAAGTAAAGGAAGTAGCTATAACTGAAAGCTGAATCCCTGTTACCCAATTATCAAACAAATAAGAATGAATTTGAGATTCAGTAACTAAGAGTCATTTGGAGATTAAGAGTATGGCCTTTCCCCTAATATTTTGTGGACAGTTTCACTTCAGAAGAGTGCATTTCAAAAGTTCTTGCCAATCACCAATGACTCACCTGAACCTGAACTGACTGAACATTTTTCAAATCCCGTCTTCTCCACCTGAGTCCCACTTTCCACTAAGCTATTTTCGGATGATTGATTGCAGCATTCCTCACACTGCTCCCTACCCTGCAGTTGCAAGTCTCAGTGGCCAACCATTACCCTCTGCACTCTCACCTCCATGATGCTGTTTCATCCTATTGCCCACACCAAACCCTCTGGATGTCCTCTGCTGCATCTCCCTCCAGCATTAGAAACATCCTGCTGTGTTCCTTGGAAATGGTCCTCTGCAATCAGCAAACTCTCTTATTCTCCACCTCTTCTCATAGCATGGCCTCTGCTCTGTTGCTTTCTAGGAAAATGGGTCATATTCCAAAGCTTTTTACTTTTCCTCTCCTCATTGCTCACAAATCTCAAGATCAGAAGTGATGCAAATGTCCTTTTACTTACTTTCCACCACTTTTTACCTACTCTACAGCCCGCCAAAGCATTCTTGCAGACTTAAGGCTCATGTTTCAGCATATACCATCCTGCTTCCTTCCCTTTGCTGTCACCTTCAGAATCATCATCACTTATTTATAAAAAAATGAAAAAATAGGGGAGCGGAGCCAGGATGGCAGCGTGAGTAGAGCAGTGGAAATCTCCTCCCCAAAACACATAGAGCTATGAAAATATAACAAAGAAAACTCTTCCTAAAATAGAGACCAGAGGACACAGGACAACATCCAGACCACATCCACACATGCAAGAACCCAGCGCCTTGTGAAGGGGGTAAGATACAACCCCGGCACAGCAGGACCTGAGCGCCCCTCTCCCCAGCTCCCAGAGGGTGGAAAGAAACCGGAGCAGTTTATTTTTTTTGGCGAGTGCTTTTTGGAAGCCTTAAAGGGACAGGGACCCCGTTGCTAGGGAGGCAGGGCAGCGGGACCGGTGAGCGGGTGCCTGGGACCGGCGCCTGAGGACAAAGAATATCGCGCGTTTTTCCCTACGGGACCAGAGGGCAGGTGCCTGAGACCGGCGCCTGAGGACGGAGGAAATCGCACGTTTTTCCCCTTTTTTTTCCTCTTTTTGGCGAGTGCTTTTTGGAAGCCTTAAAGGGACAGGGACCCCAGTGCTAGGGAGGCAGGGCAGCAGGACCGGTGAGTGGGTGCCTGGGACAGGCGCCTGAGGACAAAGAATATCGAGCATTTTTCCCTGTGGGACCAGTGGGCGGGTGCTTTTTGGAAGACTTGAAGGGACAGGGACCCCGGTGCTAGGGAGGCAGGGCAGCAGGACCAGTGAACGGGTGCCTGGGACCGGCGCCTGAGGACAAAAAAGAAATCGCGTGTATTTTCCTTTTTTTTTTTTTTTCTGTTTCCTCTCTCATTGTTGCTGTTGTTGTTTTGGTTTGGAGGGTGCTTTTTGGAAGTCTTAAAGGGGCAGGACAGGACACTTAGACCAGAGGCAGGGAATCTGGGGATCTGTGGGCACTCTAACCCCCTGGGCAACAGGGAGCACAGAGGCCCCTTATGGAGATAAATAGCCTCCCAGCCGCTCCCCCTGCAATGGGGCTCCACCACTTTGGAGGAGCAGCCCCAGGCAGGCCACCTCTACAGCAACAGTGGAGATAAACTCCATAGCAAATGGCCAGGTAGCAGAAGCCCTGTCTGTGCACAGCTGACAAGCAAAAGCCACTAGAGGTCGCTATTCTCCCAGGAGAGGAAGGCCACAAACGAACAAGAAGGGAAGTTCTTCCAGCGGTCACTCATACCAGCTCTGCAAACTATCTCTATCACCATGAAAAGGCAAAACTACAGGCAGACAAAGATCACAGAGACAACACCTGAGAAGGAGACAGACCTAACCAGTCCTCCTGAAAAAGAATTCAAAATAAAAATCATGAACATGCTGACAGAGATGCAGAGAAAAATGCAAGAGCAATGGGATGAGATGCAGAGAAAAATGCAAGAGCAATGGGATGAAGTCCGGAGGGAGATCACAGATGTCAGGAAGGAGATCACAGAAGTGAAACAATCCCTGAAAGGATTTATAAGCAGAATGGATAAGATGCAAGAGGCCATTGAAGGAATAGAAGCCAGAGAACAGGAACGCATAGAAGCTGACATAGAGAGAGATAAAAGGATCTCCAGGAATGAAACAACACTAAGAACTATGTGACCAATCCAAAAGGAAAAATATTCATATTATAGGGGTACCAGAAGAAGAAGAAAGAGGAAAAGGGATAGAAAGCCTCTTTGAAGAAATAATTGCTGAAAACTTCTCCAAACTGGGGAAGAAAATAATCAAACAGACCAAGGAAATACACAGAACCCCCAATAGAAAGGATCCAAGGAGGACAACACGAAGACGTATAGTAATTAAAATGGCAAGGATCAAGGATAAGGAAAGAGTTTTAAAGGCAGCTAGATAGAAAAAGGTCACCTATTAAGGAAAACCCATCAGGCTAACATCAGACTTCTCGACAGAAACCCTACAGGACAGAAGAGAATGGCATGATATACTTAATACAATGAAACAGAAGGGCCTTGAACCAAGGATACTGTATCCAGCACGACTATCATTTAAATATGATGGCGGGATTAAACAATTCCCAGATAAGCAAAAGCAGAGGGAATTTGCTTCCCACAAACCACCTCTACAGGGCATCTTACAGGGACTGCTCTAGATGGGAGCACTCCTAAAAAGAGCACAGAACAAAACACACAACATATGAAGAATGGAGGAGGAGGAATAAGAAGGGAGAGAAGAAAAGAATCTCCAGACAGTGTATATAACAGCTCAATAAGTGAGCTAAGTTAGGCAGTAAGATACTAAAGAAGCTAACCTTGAACCTTTGGTAACCATAAATCTAAAGCCTGCAATGGCAATAAGTACATATCTCTCAATAGTCACCCTAAATGTAAATGGACTTAATGCACCAATCAAAAGACACAGAGTAATAGAATGGATAAAAAAGCAAGACCCATCTATATGCTGCTTACAAGAAACCCACCTTAAACCCAAAGACAAGCACAGACTAAAAGTCAAGGGATGGAAAAACATATTTCAGGCAAACAACAGTGAGAAGAAAGCAGGGGTTGCAGTACTAATATCAGACAAAATAGACTTCAAAACAAAGAAAGTAACAAGAGATAAAGAAGGATACTACATAATGATAAAGGGCTCAGTCCAACAAGAGGATATAACCATTCTAAATATATATATGCACCCAATACAGGAGCACCAGCATATGTGAAGCAAATACTAACAGAACTAAAGAGGGAAATAGACTGCAATGCATTCATCTTAGGAGACTTCAACACACCACTCTCCCCAAAGGATAGATCCACCGGGCAGAAAATAAGTAAGGACACACAGGCACTGAACAACACACTAGAACAGATGGACCTAATAGACATCTATAGAACTCTACATCCAAAAGCAACAGGATATACATTCTTCTCAAGTGCACATGGAACATTCTCCAGAATAGACCACATACTAGCTCACAAAAAGAGCCTCAGTAAATTCCAAAATATTGAAATTCTACCAACCAATTTTTCAGACCACAAAGGTATAAAACTAGAAATAAATTCTACAAAGAAAACAAAAAGGCTCACAAACACATGGAGGCTTAACAACATGCTACTAAATAATCAATGGATAAATGAACAAATCAAAATAGAGATCAAGGAATATATAGAAACAAATGACAACAACACTAAGCCCCAACTTCTGTGGGACGCAGCGAAAGCAGTCTTAAGAGGAAAGTATATAGTGACCCAGGCACACCTGAAGAAGGAAGAACAATCCCAAATGAATAGTCTGTCATCACAATTATCGAAACTGGAAAAAAAAACAACTGAGGCCTAAAGTCAGCAGAAGGAGGGACATAATAAAGATCAGAGAAGAAATAAACAAAATTGAGAAGAATAAAACAATAGCAAAAATCAACGAAACCAAGAGCTGGTTCTTTGAGAAAATAAACAAAATAGATAAGGCTCTAGCCAAACTTCTTAAGTGAAAAAGAGAATCAACACAAATCAACATAATCAGAAATGAAAATGGAAAAATCACGACAGACTCCACAGAAATACAAAGAATTATTAAAGACTACTATGAAAACCCATATGCCAACAAGCTGGAAAACCTAGAAGAAATGGACAACTTCCTAGAAAAATACAACCTCCCAAGACTGACCAAGGAAGAAACACAGAAGTTAAACAAACCAATTACGAGCAAAGAAATTGAAACGGTAATCAAAAAACTACCCAAGAACAAAACACCAGGGCCGGACGGATTTACCTCGAAATTTTATCAGACACATAGAGAAGACATAATACCCATTGTCCTTAAAGTGTTCCAAAAAATAGAAGAAGAGAGAATACTCCCAAACTCATTCTATGAAGCCAACATCACCCTAATACCAAAACCAGGCAAAGACCACACCCAAAAAGAAAATTACAGACCAATATCCCTGATGAATGTAGATGCAAAAATACTCAATAAAATATTAGCAAACAGAATTCAACAGTATATCAAAAGGATCATACACCATGACCAAGTATGGTACAACATTCGAAAATCCATCAACATCATCTACCACATCAACAAAAAGAAAGACAAAAACCACATGATCATCTCCATAGATGCTGAAAAAGCATTTGACAAAATTCAACATCCATTCATGATAAAAACTCTCAGCAAAATGGGAATAGAGGGCAAGTACCTCAACATAATAAAGGCCATTTAGGATAAACCCACAGCCAACATTATACTGAACAGCGAGAAGCTGAAAGCATTTCCTCTGAGATCGGGAAATAGACAGGGATGCCCACTCTCCCCACTGTTATTTAACATATTACTGGAGGTCCTAGTCATGGCAATCAGACAAAACAAAGAAATACAAGGAATTCAGATTGGCAAAGAAGAAGTTAAACTGTCACTATTTGCAGATGACATGATATCGTACATAAAAAACCCTAAAGACTCCACCCAAAAACTACTAGAAGTGATATTGGAATAGAGCAAAGTTGCAGGATACAAAATTAACACACAGAAATCTGTAGCTTTCCTATACACTAACAATGAATCAATAGAAAGAGAAATCAGGAAAACAATTCCATTCACCATTGCATCAAAAAGAATAAATACCTAGGAATAAACCTAACCAAAGAAGTGAAAGACTTATACTCTGAAAACTACAAGTCACTCTTAAGAGAAATTAAAGGGGACACTAATAAATGGAAACTCATCCCATGCTGATGGCTAGGAAGAATTAATATCGTCAAAATGGCCATCCTGCCCAAAGCAATATACAGATTTGACGCAATCCCTCTCAAATTACCAGCAACATTCTTCAATGAATTGGAACAAATAATTCAAAAATTCATATGGAAACACCAAAGACCCCGAATAGCCAAAGCAATCCTGAAAAAGAAGAATAAAGTAGGGGGGATCTCACTCCCCAACTTCAAGCTCTACTACAAAGCCATAGTAATCAAGACAATTTGGTACTGGCACAAGAACAGAGCCACAGACCAGTGGAACAGATTAGAGACTCCAGAAATTAACCCAAACAAATATGGTCAATTAATATTTGATAAAGGAGCCATGGACATGCAATGGCAAAATGACAGTCTCTTCAACATATGGTGCTGGCAAAACTGGACAGCTACATGTAAGAGAATGAAACTGGACCATTGTCTAACCCCATATACAAAGGTAAACTCAAAATGGATCAAAGACCTGAATGCAAGTCATGAAACCATAAAACTCTTTGAAAAAAACATAGGCAAAAACCTCTTAGACATAAACATGAGTGACCTCTTCTTGAACATATCTCCCCAGGCAAGGAAAACAACAGCAAAAATGAGCAAGTGGGACTACATTAAGCTGAAAAGCTTCTGCACAGTGAAAGACACCATCAATAGAACAAAAAGGAACCCTACAGAATGGGAGAATATATTTGAAAATGACAGATCCAATAAAGGCTTGACGTCCAGTATATATATAAAGCGCTCACATGCCTCAACAAACAAAAAACAAATAACCCAATTAAAAAATGGGCCGAGGAACTGAACAGACATTTCTCTAAAAAAGAAATACAGATGGCCAAGAGACACATGAAAAGATGCTCCACATCGTTAATTATCAGAGAAATGCAAATTAAAACTACAATGAGGTATCACCTCACACCAATAAGGATAGCTGCCATCCAAAAGTCAAACAACAACAAATGTTGGCGAGGCTGTGGAGAAAGGGGAACCCTCCTACAATGCTGTTGGGAATGTAAATTAGTTCAGCCATTGTGGAAAGCAGTATGGAGGTTCATCAAAATGCTCAAAACAGACCTACAATTTGACCCAGGAATTCCACTCCTAGGAATTTACCCTAAGAATGCAGCAATCAAGTTTGAGAAAGACAGATGCACCCCTATGTTTATTGCAGCACTATTTACAATAGCCAAGAATTGGAAGCAACCTAAATGTCCATCAGTAGATGAATGGATAAAGAAGATGTGGTACATATACACAATGGAATACTACTCAGCCATAAGAAGTGGAAAAATCCTACCATTTGCAGCAACATGGAAGGAGCTGGAGAGTATTATGCTCAGTGAAATAAGCCAAGCAGAGAAAGAGAAATACCAAATGATTTCACTCATCTGAGGAGTATAAGAACAAAGGAAAAACTGAAGGAACAAAACAGCAGCAAATTACAGAACCCAAAAATGGACTAACAGGTACCAAAGGGAAAGGAACTGGGGAGGATGGGTGGGCCGGGAGGGATAAGGGAGGGGAAGAAGAAGGGGGGTATTAAGATTAGCATGCATGGGGGGAGAGGGAGAAAGGGGAGGGTGGGCGGCACAACACAGAGAGGACAAGTAGTGATTCTAAAACATTTTGCTAAGCTGATGGACAGTAACCATAATGTGGTTGTTAGGGGGGACCTGATATAGGGGAGAGCATAGTAAACATAGTATTCTTCATGTAAGTGTAGATTAAAGATTAAAAAAAAAAGAAAAGAAAGAAAAAAGAAATTGGGGATTACTCCTTGATAGGATAAAACTATTGGTAAATGAAAGATCAACGCATGCTTTAAATATCCTTAATGTTGATCACTTAAAGGGTGTCAGATGATCAGCTATGGAGGTACTCTTTCCTCTTAATAAAAAAAAAAAAAAAGCAGTTCCTGTGTGCTGACCTCCAATAAGTCCTGCACAGTGGTATAGAGGGTATGTCAAAGTGTGGGCAAAGGGTCTGTTTGTTTCTATGCAGAAGATCAAGGCCTAGCTTGGATACCCAGAAAATGAACTAAGATACGATATGAGGAGGAGCTTCCGGCATCAGCACTCTCTGGAGGACTTGTGCCAGGGGGATGATCATCAAAATGCCTCCACAGGGATCTGGGCGATGCTGCGGTTGTGGCTGCATCCACCCCACTGTTTCCTGGACTTGCCATTGGAATGAGGAGGGAGATGTCTAGGCTGGCATGTGCATACAGTGAGACAACGAATTTGACCGGATCTGTACTGTTGGAACTCAACCAGGAGTTGGGAGGGATGCAAGTTGCAGCACTCCAAAATCTTATGACTATAGACTATCTATGGTTAAAAGAACATATGGGATGTGAACAGATCCCAGAAATGGGCTGCTTTAATTTGTCTGATTTCTCTCAGACTGTTCAAGTACAGTTGGACAATATCCATCATATCATAGACAAATTTTCACAAATGCCTCGGGTGCCTAAACGGTTTTCTTGGCTTCACTGGAGATGGATGGTAATTATAGATTTACTTTGTTTACGTCACCGTATTCCTATTATGTTAATATGTGTGCACAAGTTAGTTAGTAGTTTAAAACCTATACATACTTAAGGTACTCTACAAGAAGATATGTCAAAGAAATAATCAATCCTCCCATGTTTTCTTCCATATGCTACCTCTATAGCTTTTCTTCTTCCTTCCTAATTATAACCCTTAAATAGAATTCTTGCCTCATATCGAATTTACCAAGTATCATAATTCATCCAGGTGGTAAAGATACCTCGAGACAAGTGCTGGGCATAGAAGCCACAGGGCATAAATTTGCAAAGAAGTAAAAAGCTAACCTTTTCAAACAATATGGCTTCTCTCTCACCAACTTTACATTTCCCTGTATGGCCCCGGAAGATGACTGGTTAGCCAGAGACGGGTAAGATTCCTCAAGGGAGGAACAACTAAGACAGGCACAGTCGCAGGGGGGCCATCAGGTGAGAAATTGGGGATCAACAGAGGTGAGGCTCAGAACCTCACCCCCCCTGCTTTGAGAGAAATCTTCTGCGTCCGTGGATGTCTTGCTGCCTTTGTCTAGCTTGGATTAATACTGAGTCCATAGGCACACACCTGATCATCTACATTTGCCCTCTTACAGCACTAAACTATTTTCTACCTTTATCTTTCATCTACCTACCACTTCAGCATTTTATTTAAAAAATAATAATAATAATAAAGGGAGAAATGTGGGATCAACATATAAATCAAGTATAAAAATCAAACGAATATTCATATTTGACCTGATTGTTTATAGTTCATAATGCGTGATCAAAACTGAAAGTTTCTGTGATGAATGCCCTTGTACTGTTCACCATGTAAGAACTTATTCACTTTGTAAGAATTCGTTCGCCATGTAAGAACTTGTTCGTTATGCTACAGAAGATTGGAGACTGACGAGAATTAGGCTTGAGATGGATTAATGATTGTACATTGAGCATTGATCCCCCCTATACAGAATTTTATTGTTGTTAACAACCATTTGATCAATAAATATGAGAGATGCCCTCTCAAAAAAAAGAAATGAAAAAATAAAAAAATAAAAGTAGAACGAAATTATTGCATTTAACTCCTGCCAACACTGTCTTTGACTGCAGAAGCCATGAGGCAGCCCGCCCGAACCCAGGGTTCCTTGACCTTCTCATCTCCCACGGGCTTCTCTTCACTTTATATCTCACATATCTCACATTCACATCTGGGATGTAGTGCACACCAGAAATGGCATCAGCACTAATATACTAATACCAAACTGTCTACTGACCAATTATCACCTCCTGTTTTCCATTTCCATTGCAAACTATCCCAACTGCAAACAACTGTTTACATCAGGATTTCCAGTCCTTGGAACCAATCTCCCTTTTCATCCATGCAATCTTTCCTTCCCTGTCTTCCTTTGTCTCCCAGCATTACTTAGATTTCATGGTTTATGATTATACTTGGTTGATTCAAAATACCTTCAGAACTCTTCCTCAACTGTCATCCTAAAAAACACATAAAAATAAAGATCGTGGCTGAGCCCAGAAATTTTCCTTTACCAGAGAAGCACATGCACTCTTCAACACACAGTTTGGAGAGGTACATGGTTGCAGTGACTCCCTTGATATTAAATTCATGATAAAGTACATCAAACAGGTGTTTAACGCCATCTGAAAATCCTACTACATATATCACTAACAGTTTTCTTCTTTTCTTTTTCTTTCTATAACAGTTCTATTGATATATAATTCACATACCTTAAAATTCACTCTCTTAAAATGTATAGTTCAGTAGTTTTAGTGTAGGGACACAATTGTGCAACCATCACACTGATTTTAGAATATCCTCATCTCCCTAAAAATACACTGGTACTTAGTAGCAATCCCTCTCAATTCCCCACTTTCCCAGTACTTGCCAATTACTAACATATATTCTGTCTTTATGGCTTTACCCAGGCTATACAGTGCATATAAATGAAATCATACAATATATGGCTTTTTATAACAGGTTTATTGCAATTTGCATAATGTTTTAAGGTTCATCTATACTGTAGCATGTATCAATACATAATCCTTTTTTACTGATGTACTCTATGTGGGGCTAAACCACATTTCATTTATTCATTTAAAATTTGATTAGATGTTTCATTTGTTTCCACTTTGAGGCTACTAAGAATAATGTTGCTGCAAACATTTATGTACATAGGTTTACATGGACACATGTTTACAAGTCTATTAAATATATACCTAGGAAAGGAATGTCTATTTTTAACATTTTGAGGAACTGCCAATTGTTTTAAAAAGGGGCTGCATGATTTTACATTCCCACAAGTAATGTATGAGGGTTCCAACTTTTCCACATTCTTATCAACACTTGTATTTGTTTCTTTCTATGTTAGCCACCCTAGTGTATATGATGTGGTATCTCTTGCTCATGATTTACATTTCTCTAATGACCAATGGTGCTGAGTCCTTTTCATGCAATTATTGTTCAATTGCTCATCTTCCTTGGAGAAATGTCTATTTAAATCCTTTGCCTATTTTTTAACTCAATTATTTGCTCTTTTTAAATGTAAAAGTTCTTTGTATATTCAAGATATAGGTTATTTTATTAAATATATGACCCACAGTTATTTTCTATTTTGTATCTACTTTGTTGTGAAGTCCTTTGAAATAGAGAACCTTTGAATTTTGATGGAGTCCAACTCATCTACTTTTTTCTTTTATCATTTGTGCTCTGTAACACGAAACCATGGCTTCTATAGCTTCTATATTTTCTTCTGATAATTTTAACGTTTTAGCTCTTATATTTATGTCAAAATTGTATCTTCAGTTAATATTTATATAGGGTGTGGAGCAGGGATTCAATTAATTCTCTCAAATGTGAATATTTATTTGTCCCAGTTGCATTTGTTGAAAATCAGTTGACCATAAATCCAAGTATAGTCTCAATGTATTTCCACTAATATAAATGTCTAACCTATACCAGTACCATTCTGTCTTTAAAAATTAATTAATTAAACTTTCATTGAGGTAGAATTGACTTATAACATTATATTAATTTCAGGAATACAACATTTTGTTTTGATCACTAGAGCTTTGTATTGATAGTGAAAAATGTGAGTTTTGTAACATTTCTTTTTATAAAAAGTTCTGACTTATTTCCTTTTTTTCTTTTTTCTAATTCAGCATCTCTGAATTTCCAAAAAGAATTTTAGATCAGCTTATCAATTTTGTCAAAAGAAGGAAAGAAAGGGAGAGAGAAAAAGAGTGAAAGGAAAGAAGGAAAGGAGGAAAGAAAGAAGGAAGGAAGGAAGGAAGGAAGGAAGGAAGGAAGGAAGGAAGGAAGGAAGGAAGGAAGGAAGGAAGGAAGGAAGGAAGGAAGGGAAGGGCAGCTGGAAATTTGAGAGATATTGCATTGAATCTATAGATCAAGGTGGGTATATTGCCTTCTAAACTATACTAAATTTTTGATATCATAATTTGTTTTGTAGTATTCAATGTGTAAATCTTGTATTTATTTTATTAAATTTATTTCTAAGTATTTTACTCCTTCTCATGCTATTATAAATAAAATTATTTTCCAAAAACTTCATTTTCAGATTGTTCATTGCTAGTATATGGAAATACAGTTAATCTTTTATGTTGATCATGTATCCCACAACCTTGTCAAACTTGTTTATTAGCTCAATAGTTTCTTTGGGTGTTCCTTAGGTTTTCTATATACTGGCTTATGTCATCTGAGCACAGAGATGGTTTTACTTCTTCCTTTCCATTTCAGTACCTTTTTGTTTTCTTGCCTAATTGCCCTAGGAAAAATCAGGAAAATGTTATTTAGAAGTGGTAAGAGTGACTTTCCTTGTCTTTTCCTGATCTTGAGGGAGAGCTTTTAATTCTTCACTGTCAGGCACAAGATTAGCTGTGAGTTTTTCAGAGATACTCCTTATGAAGTTAATGAAGTTCTTTTTATTCCTGATTTGTTTTTCTATTCCTTAGTATGTTTTCATCGTGAAAGAATGCAGAGACTTTGACACAGGGGATTTCTGCATCTATTGAAACAATAAAGAAGTATTTTGTGCTTAATCTGTTAATATAGTGTATTATGTTGACTGATGTCCATGTGTTAACCAACCTTGAATTCTTGGGATAAAGCCCACTTGATCTTTGTATATAATCCTTTTCATATGCTACTGAATAAAGTTTGCATGTCTTTTCTTGATGATATTTACATCTATGTATACAATGCATATCAGTATATAGTTCTTTGTGATACTTCTGTATGGTTTTTGTATCTGGGTATTACTGTGTCATGGAATGAGTTGGGAAGTGCCCCCTTCCCTTCTATATTTTTGTGGGGATTTTTCTTCAGATGTTTCTGTGAAGGATTGGGGTTAATTCATTAAGTGTTTAGTTGAATCCACTAATATATCTGGGCCTGAGTTTTTCTTCATGGGAAATTTCTTCACTGCTAACTCAATCTTTCTACTTTTAATACTTCCATTCAGATTTTCTCATGTTTTTAAGTCAGCTTTGCAATTTTGTGTCCTTCTAGGAATTTTTTTCTACCTAATTTATTGGCATGCATTTGTTGTGCTCTAAACCTCCATTGTGATATTTGTTTTCTGTGTTTTGTCTATTTGTTTTCATATTCTTCCATTATTCACTTTTTTATTAAATAAATCTTTTCAAATAATCAATACAGTTCTTTCAAAAATATTTTTGAGAAAAAGCATTTGACAGAATTCAACATCCATTCATGATAAAAACACTCAACAAAATGGGTATAGAGGGAAAGTACCTCAACACAATAAAGGCCATATATGATAAACCCACAGCCAACATCATACTGAACAGCGAGAAGCTGAAAGCTTTTCCTCTAAGATTGGGAACAAGACAGGGATGCCCACTCTTCCCACTGTTATTCAACATAGTACCAGAGGTCCTAGCCACGGTAATTAGAAAACACAGATTGGTAAAGAAGTCAAACTGTCACTATTTGCAGATGACATGATATTGTACATAAAAAACCCTAAAGACTCCACTCCAAAACTACTAAGACTAATATCAGAATTCAGCAAAGTTGCAGGATACAAAATTAACACACAGAAATCTGTGGCTTTCCTAAACACTAACAATGAACTAATAGAAACAGAAACCAGGAAAACAATTCCATTCACAATTGCATCAAAAAGAATAAAATACCTAGGAATAAGCCTAACCAAGGAAGTGAAAATCTATACCCTGAGAACTACAAGGCACTCTTAAAAGAAATTAAAGAGGACACTAACAGATGGAAACTCATCCCATGCTCTTGACTAGGAAGAATTAATATTCTCAAAATGGCCATCCTGCCCAAAGCAATATACAGATTCAAAGCAATCCCTATCAAATTACCAACAGCATTCTTCAATGAACTGGAACAAATAGTTCAAAAATTCATATGGAACCACCTAAGACCCCAAATAGCCAAAGCAATCCTGAGAAGGAGGAAAAAAGTGGGGGTGTATCATGCTCCCCAACTTCAAGCTCTACTACAAAGCCACAGTAATCAAGACAATTTGGTACTGGTACAAGAACAGACCAGTGGAACAGAACAGAGACTTCAGACATTAACCCAAACATATATGGTCAATTAATATACGATAAAAGAGCCATGGACATACAATGGGGAAATGACAGCCTCTTCAACAGTTGGTGTTGGCAAAACTGGACAGCTACATGTAAGAGAATGAAACTGGATCATTGT
Organism: Manis javanica; assembly: GCF_040802235.1. NCBI lineage: Eukaryota > Metazoa > Chordata > Mammalia > Pholidota > Manidae > Manis > Manis javanica. The sequence continues at coordinate 136,517,237 of NC_133157.1, read as the reverse complement.
CTAACCCCCATATAAAAAAGTAAATTTGAAATGGATCAAAGACCTGAATGTAAGTCATGAAACCGTAAAACTCTTAGAAAAAAAAATAGGCAAAAATCTATTGGACGTAAGCATGAGCGACTTCTTCATGAACATATCTCCCCAGGCAAGGGAAACAAAAGCAAAATTGAACAAGTGGGACTATATCAAACTGAGAAGCTTCTGTACAGCAAAGGATACCATCAGTAGAACAAAAAGACATCCTACAGTATGGTAGAATAAATTCATAAATGACAGATCTGATAAAGGCTTGACATCCAAAATATATAAAGAGCTCACACACGTCAACAAACAAAAAGCAAATAACCCAATTAAATAATGGGCAGAGGAGCTGAACAGATAGTTTTCCAAAGAAGAAATTCAGATGGCCAACAGATACATAAAAAGATTCCCCACATCACTAGTCATCACAGAAATGCAAATTAAAACCACAATGAGATATCACCTCACATCAGTAAGGATCGCCACCACCCAAAAGACAAACAACAACAAATGTTGGTGAGGTTGTGGAGAAAGAGGAACCCTCCTACACTGCTGGTGGGAATGTAAATTAGTTCAACCATTGTGGAAAACAATATGGAGGTTCCTCAAAAACCTCAAAGTAGAAATACCATTTGACCCAGGAATTCCACTTCTAGGAATTTACCCTAAGAATACAGCAGCCCAATTTGAAAAAGACAGATGCACCCCTATGTTTATTGCAGCACTATTTACAATAGCCAAGAAATGGAAGCAACCTAGGTGTCCATCAGTAGATGAATGGATAAAGAAGATGTGGTACATATACACAATGGAATATTATTCAGCCGTAAGAAGAAAACAAATCCTACCATTTGCAACAACATGAATGGAGCTAGAGGGTATTATGCTCAGTGAAATAAGCCAGGTGGAGAAAGACAAGTACCAAATGATTTCACTCATCTGTGGAGTATAAGAACAAAGAAAAAAACTGAAGGAACAAAACAGCAGCAGAATCACAGAACCCAAGAATGGACTAACAGTTACCAATGGAAAAGGGACTGGGGAGGATGGGTGGGAAAGGAGGGAGAAGGGGGGAAAAAAGGGGGGGCATTACAATTAGCATGTATGGTGTGGGGGAGGCACGGGGAGGGCTGTGCAACACAGAGAAGACAAGCAGTGATTCTACAGCATCTTATAATGCTGATGGACAGTGAATGAAACGGGGTTTGTGGGGGGGACTTGGTGAAGGGGGGAGCCTACTAAACATAATGTTCCTCATGTAATTGTAGATTAATAGCAAAATAAAATAAATAAAATAAATAATTTTTTTTAAATTTATAGGAATAACAACAACAACAACAACAACAAAAAAAACAGTGCCTGACCGCAAGTAAACACTCAGCAAATATTTGTAGGAAAAAAAGAAAAAAAAAATATTTTTGAGTCATTTTCTTAGAGGTTGTTCTAGGATTGTAACTATACTATAATATAGAACAATTAAGCTCAGACTTAATTAAGCTCAGACTCAAATAATTCCAAATTATTTTTAAATTTCTATAAAAACATATATTCCAACACATTTTTCCCCAACTTTGCTTTTGTGTTATTATTTGCACATAAATTGCCCTTTTATGCAATTTAAATCTATCAACAGTTTTCTACTTATTGCTTTTTGCAGATTCTTTTTAAAAATCATTTGGGAGAAGAAAAGAATTACAAAGTACACATACTATTTTTTCACATCTTTACCTATGTAGTTATCGTTACTTGTGCTCTTTATTTTTCCATGTAAGTGTGAGTTACTGTCTAGTGCCTTTTCATTTCAATCTGAAGGACTCCCTTTAATTTTTTTTTTTAGAAAATTATAGGTCTGTTCATAGAGAACTCTATTTTTGTTTATGTTTATCTGAGGATGTCTTAATGTAATGTTTATTTTTGAAACATTGCTTTGCTGGACATAGAATTATTAGTTGATATTATTTTTCACTGGTTGTCATTATTTTCTTTCAGCACTTGAAACATGACATCTTTCTGCCTTATAGCCTCCATAATTAGCTGTTAATCTTATTGAGGGTTCCTTTTACATGTTAAAATATATCCCTTTTTCTTTGTTTTTCAATAGTTTGATATGTATGGGTGTGCTTCTGTTTAAGTTTATGCTTTGAATTAGCTAAACTTCCAGATGTGTAATGTTTTTCTTAAAATTTGGGAGCTTGTTGCCATTTCTTCAAATATTCTTTCTCTGCTTTTCTCTCTCTTCTGGAATTCCCATTGCACATATATTGTTAAGTTTTATGGTATCCTGTATGTCTCTGAGGCTCTGTTGATTTTTCTCATTTTATTTTCTGTTCTTTACACTGGATAATCTCAATGTTCAAATTAGCTTATTCTTTTTTCTACTTCCTCTAAAGTACTCTTAAGCTCTCCTAGTCAATTTTTTGTTTCAATTATTGTAACTGCCCTTCTGGCAGTGCTTCCCCTTGGCTCCCTTCTACTCTGAAACAAGTCTTTAATAACCTGCTCTATCTCCTTTCATGCCCACACCCTCTAGCCACCATGCTCTACTCTCATCATGAACAACTTGATAAAATGGAAGGGATAAAATGCCATATATGTTTGCCCAAACAGTTTCCTCAGCAGGCACTCTACAAATCAACCTGTACCTGTATGATGTCTTCATCTTTCCCGGCAGATGATTTATCCTTCTGCTCTTGTCAGACACTAATCCTTTCTCTTGTTCTTGAATCTTCTTTCATTTTCAAGGCTTCACTTTTTGGTTATCATCTTTACTGCCTGATCATCTTTATCAGCTCTCTCCCAATTTTTCAGTCTTCCTCTGACTCCTAGTCATTTTATGTTCTTCCCTCCCTCCTTCCCTTCCTTTCATATCATTCCAATCAGCACCAAACTTAGATGAATTAGGAGGAGAATCAAGGACATAGTCATTGTCCTGAGCAGATCATTCTTTAGCTCCAAAAGCAGACATTTGTCCATCCCAACAAAAAAATAAGACAGCTGCATGTAAAATGAGACCCAAGATCCTTATCACAGTCTAGTCTACATAAGGCCTCTGACTATATAGATAGCTTTCAAACATCATCTCATGCGCATCTTCTATTATGCACTGAGCACGCTGACTTTCAGTTTCTATTATACACTGAACCCTTAGTCTATATTAAGTCCTCTGTGAGTGTTGTCCCCTCTGCTTTTCATGACAAAATTGTAGTCCTCAGGAATTTCAAAATCATTTTGCCATGTCATTTCACCTAGTATTAATTCTATAATATGCATATATGCATTATCCCAAACAACTATTTAATCTACCATAAAAATGCATAAATAAGAATTTATAGAGTACTGTAACTCTTTGTTGAAATTAAGTTGATGCCTTTCTGAAAAGTATGGTGGAAAAAGTAACATTTCAGTCAGCTCTATCATGTACTAATTGGGGGCATAGAATAAATTTCCTTGCCTAAACCTAAGTTTATTGACCCATAATATTAGAATAGCAATGACACTTGCTAGGGCTGTTGTGAGGATTAAAGGGAACACTAAGTGTGTACTTCTTAGGGGAAAGCCTGACATAGTGTAACCATTAGCTTGATAAACATTAGCTATTATTTTTATTACCACTACTTGAGAATTAAAATCATCATAATAAAAAAGTAAAATTGAAGTTATCCTAAGAACCTATGTCACAGAATTCATCATCATAAACACTTTTGCAGTTAAGAGTATAGTTAAAATTCTAAAATATAAGCATGCAATATTATGTCACACAAATAGTTTTAAAATAAAACTGAAACTGAATATCTGTGCTAATAGTTGAAAATGAACTTGGTGGAAATTCTTTACATAGAAATATGAGCTGTCCTAAAAAAATATTATTACATGAAGATGTAGTTCCTTAAAATATTCTTCATGAGTTCCTCTTATTTCCTTTGATTTTTCCCTAATTATTTAAAGGAGGAAAAGCAATTATGTGGTAACTATTATAAGCAATTGGCTATATGTGGAATAGCTAGAGATGTTATTTTATTCCATGCTCAGGAGAATCATACAAAAAGTCTTACTATTTCCATTTTACATAAATGGAAACTGAGTTGGAAAACAAGCGGTTTATACACAATTACATTGTAATTGATAGAGTCAGGAATTAAAACCTACTGGTTTTGTCTAATTCTTCTGATCTTTCTCTTGTACTACATTTCCACATTATCTAATATTAACAAATCATCAGTGGATTTTGTATATACAGTAAGTTATTACAAGTGTTCTTATAATGTTTAGAAATGTTTTTCAACATTGCTATTATACACTCAATTCTGAAATTACCGGTATTGTAATTAGCATTTAGTTTCTAACACAAAAGTTCAAATCAATTCAAAACTCACAAACTCCAAACTTTATAATAGCTGTTGATAATACCAGTTTACATTTACTTATAAAAGCAGATCATTTCTACCTCACACCAAAATGGATGTGACTAATTGACAAAAGTAAGGCTACTTGCAAGACCCAACTCAGGCAGCAGATCCTTTCTACCTTGGGACTTGATTATCTTCAACAAATGTCTTCCAGAAGGATATGTTTGTCTATCTGAAGTCCACAGAAAATAAGGCATTTATGTGCCATGTGTGAAAGTGGTGTGCAACTTACATTCTATTGGATAGACCACAATTGTGTGATTGGACAATACAGTTTAATGTGTACATACAAAGGTAAATTCATTATGTGAGTGCTTAACACATGATGTGACATCATTATTAAAATGTAAATGATTTGAAAAAAGTACAAAGAAAAATCTACATTCATTTAATTGCCAATATTTTTTAAGGTTTACTCTAAGTTTTTAAGTACACTCAGTAAGATTCTACTTGATTTTTACTTCTACTTCCCTATACTTATTGAATTATGTTAGTCTCTTGTAGCTTGGTGACAAATTGAATGAGTTAAGGGCATCATATTTTCTCATTATCTTACTGCAAAAAACTTTTTATTTAAGAGATAATCCACAGATAATCTAATTTTAAAAGCTGGATTAATTTTTAATCCTGAAAATTTTCATTCAAATACTTTTTAAAAGATTGTATTTTTTCCTCTATTAATTCCTTTTCTCTAATTGGCAGCAGACAAGAATATATATAGAAAATTACAGTCTTGCACACCATTTAGAGAAAATGCTATAGTGGCTTATCAAGTTAATGTTTAAATCCTCTCAAATTCCAACAGACAGTGTATGCTAGATTTTCATAAGGCCCATGACAGGCATTTAAAATTAAAGCTCATTCTTATAATAAACTAAGATGCAATTCTTATAATAGAATAATCCCCAGAATGATTTTCTTGCAATGTTCCCATGAAATTCCAATAAATTGTTTAAACTATGTTGCTAATTTGAAAAATTTAAATTTAACATTTAACATTTACATTACATTTGTGTCTGTATCAATATATAAACTTCAGTGGCTAAGAGATTAAGGTGTTTCCAACTTTACTGGGATAAACACTAAAGTGTGTGAACTAACAGTGAAAGTGTTTACAACCCAGCATTAAAAAGGAAGTGGTATAATCCAAATGTATATGCTTGACTCTAAAAGAAAATACACACATTGAATTTAGAAAGATAATTTTAAAAATATTTATTGACCAATAGAATAGACTGTTAGGTTATGCCTCTGGGAGTGGAGGATGGCCTCTAGGAATGGCAGATGACCTCTAGGAGCAGAGTGTGACCTCTGGGAGTAGAGGATGGATTCTAGGAGTGGAGGATGGCCTTTAGGAATGGAAGATGGCTTCTAGGAGCAGAGTGTGACCTCTGGGAGTAGAGGTCGGCCTCTAGGAGTGGAGGATGGCCTCTAGGAGTGGAGGATGGCCTCTAGGAGTGAATGACCTCTGGTAATAGAGGATGGCTTCTAGCAGTTGAAGATAGTATCCAACCTCTAGAATGCAAGTTGTACAACCATGAAGAAATCAAGTCTTTCAACAGCCTGAGTGAGGTTGGTTGGGAGAAGATTCTTCATCAATTATGCCTCCTGATGAGCCCTCAGTTATGGCTGTAAATTTCGCAACCTTGTGAAACCATGAGCAAATGATCCATTTAAGCCATGCCCAGATTCCTGATTCACGGAAACTGTGACATACTAAATATATCACCCATTAAGTATGTGGTGATTCATTACATAACAATATATAACACTGAAGCCTAGGAGAAGTTAAAGAAAGGAAGCATGAAATGTAGATCTCACAACTGTTCTGGCCAGAGCATCAGCAGCAAAGAAAGGCCTCTCACTTTTGTTTGGTGAGCCAAGATTAGAACCTGGCCATAGTTCAGCTCTTATGGGAGAAGGCCAGGCATGATTCACCTGTTGCTTAGAAGAACAGTGCCCTGTACAGTTATGGCCAGAGCCTTAGCTAAGAATAAAGTGTTCCTTTAAATGATGTCTATGTCAGGTTCCCAAGAAGCAGAGCCTGAAAAGACTTGAGTGCATCTGAACTATTGAGTGCTTTTAAGGAAAAATGCATAAGGAAGAGGAGAAATCAGAAGAGATGAGCTTAGCTCCAATCTCAGGTGAAATCTGCCCCTGACCTAATCCATGGAGGAGATTCCAGAGCTCAAGTTCTGCCTCTGCCTTGCTTCTACTTGAGGCGAGAGCTGGCTCCCAGAGCCTGTGCAGTCACAGGGGTTGCAGAACAGAAAGAAGGTGGGTAGTCAGCTGCCAGCACTCCCCATCACAGGAGCTGGCTCGAGAGAGCCATGGTGGAAAGCAGAGCCCATGGCAGAGTCCCCCAGTAACAGTGTGCTCATGCAGGTTCTCGGGGTGTGAACTGGGACCATGTGTTGTAGCATCCCACCCAATCTTTTATTTCTATCCTGCTATGTAACTCTCATCGTTTTCCTCCAAGGTCTTGAGATGATGTCTAGACACATCCTGTTCTTTCCCAGTGTGGACTCTGAATCATTAATTGCTATATTCTTAAAGCAGAAGCCAACACATGGGTAGGGGTGTCTCCTGGATTGTGACATCCAGGAATACAGGACCACATGGTGGTCACACAAACAGCCTTATGGCATCACAAGTCCTAGAAGAGGAAGTTAATGTTACTTTATTTCAATTTGCATTATTTTATAAACATAGCATGGGGGATTACAAGCTGCTTATACACGCAGCTATTTGATGGGCCAGTGATGGTTTTGTTGGATGCAGGATCCTGCTGTCTTGGCTCTGAGAGTTTTAGCTTGTCATGTGATCTCACTGCCTTTTCCATGTAAATAAAATGACCATGAAAGAAAACTGAAAATATCAGAAACTATGATCACTATATTTTTATGTAAACATAAAGCAATTGATGTACGTATATACCTTTTTTTAATTAAGTGGAAAAGAAAGGATGCTAATTAAAGTAATTGCTACAAATCTAGAGAAGGAAAAATTTAGTTTCTTTCTGTGAAGAGAATTGATTAAAAGATCGTCTAGTGAAGTTTCTTTTGAAATCTCGATTACAATTAATATTTATCAATATTGGCAATCCTCATTTAAGATTTTTACATTAAAAATTGTAAAGTAAAAAATTTCCTTAAACTACTTTCAAATGACCATTTCAAATCATGGGCTCAAATGGTCACACAGGTAGTGTAAGCACATGTCCAAGCATATGTGTTCTAGCCTTCCATTCCAGGGGTGTTTTCTGTATCCCCGTTGTGTGTGGGTCTTAGGCCTGTTTTCCTTAGACCCATTCTCTCACCTTGTGCTGTCCTGCTTTGTACTTCCAGGGGCTCACTCTGTGCTGTGAGCTTGTGTTCCTAGGCCAGCAAGCCTGTGACTGGGGTTCACCGAGTCCCTTGGAAGGGAGAATCTAGAACACACCTTTTGTTTCTCTCTCTACCACAGGTGGCAGAACCTGCAGTGACAGACTGTCCTCCATGCCTCCAGATCTTCCTACAAGCCTCCAGGCTGTGCTTGGGTTTCTGCTAAGGGACCGCAGCCCTGATGCTGGCGACACCGCCTGCTGTCGCTGACCCTGCAATGCTCCATCATCCCCAACCTAGCTCCTCATTTCTTACATTACATGTAAAATTGATCATCTGTATCAATTTCTCTCTGTCTTAAACTATGTTTAAATACTTAGATACTTCTCTTTCATGATTGGACTCTTACTCATAGACATATTACTAAAAACTCTTACTTAGTGTAAGTTAATAAGTTTATGATTTCACTGAATGAAATTATTTTAAAATGTATTTATTCATGGATAGTTTATGTGCAATGGAATATTAAAACCCTCTGCTAATTTGATGAGAAATCGCCCCAGATCCTACTGGTGTGAACAAGTTACCTCACATTTATGGTGTTAAACAACAATCCCTTTGCTATGCTTATGGATTCTGTGGTTCAGGAGTTGAGAGGACTCAGTTGGTTGTCATTAATATCTTGCAGTGGAACTCAGATGGCAGGAGGGCTGGTCCAGAGATGTGAGATGACTTACTCACACATCTGATGACCCACCCACACAGTAGGGGCCAACTGTAATGATCAACCAGCACTTACCTCCATGTGGCCTCTAGCATAGCATGGGTACATCTCACAAAACAGATGACTTCTAGGAGACACACCTAAAGAAAATCAAGTGAAAACTGCATGGCCATTTCTGACAGTCTCAGAAATCATGCATATCATTTCTACCACACCTTGTTGATTGAAGCAGAAACAAGCCTGCCCAATTCAAGGGAAAGAGATGAGGTCACATCATAGAAAAGTGTGTGATGTGAGGAAATTACTGCTGCAATCTGTAGAAAATACAATCTGACACAAAGGAATGAGAACATTCTGTATTACATCTCAGAACATCTTTTTAAAATTCATTTTCTGATTTAAAAAAACCAGCTTTTAGACTTTTAGAAATATCCTTGGAAGAAAATTATTAAAAATATTGAAAAGGAGAGAAAGACATGTCTCTTTCATGACAACATCCTTACAATGAGATGGATAATAGTCAAACATTAACTAATACTCATAACCCATAAAGGTGATATAAGTGCTTATGAGAAGAAAAATACAAACAGAAAAGGGTACAGATTAATGAATCAAATGTACTCAGTAAAAATGCCAATCTTTAGTGTTACGTTATCTTACTTAGGGGCTGGACACCAACTTGAGTGAAGAAGTCTTTGAACAAATGTCCACAAAAGCAAGAAAAATGCCTTCTGCTGAAATACCATCCAAAGACCTGAGTGCACTTTCCATCTGAGGACAGTCCCCAGCTCGTCTGTGGGGAACATATGGAAAACTGTACATTGAACCTACAGCACACTGGGGAAAACTGTCTTGTTAAAATGGTAACTGAGACACAAATCTGCTCAGTGCCCTTCCAAGACATGACACTGAATGTCTTTCTCTTTAATATCTGATACTCCCTAAGGCCATCTATAAATCTGACTTTTGCTCCGGTCTGGCATGTGTAACTGATAGCAGGAGTGCTTCAAGAATAATTAAGAGACTGCAAATTTTATGAGGGAAGAAGAAAACATGTGTAAGTTATTATGGGCAATGTTTCTTGGTGACATTTTTATAATAGACTGTCTAAAACCAATATGGTCTCTTTGTCCTATCCACTCATCTGTCTGTGATTTACATATATTTGCGGTACAGATATACTTACATATATTTCACATAATCATTGTGTCAATTTCTCTAATCTCAAAAATGCCAGAATTATCACCAAATAACCTTATTAATTGTAAGTTCCTAGGTTATAGTCCATAAAATGCAAAGTGGATTAAGTTCCCTTGTTTTCAGCTTTTGGGTGAGAGTTGAATTCTGTTCTGGGTCCAGAGTAAGTTATCAGCTCTGTGCTGGTGTCAGCTCGCAGTGTAGCTCTGCCACCAACCTTCCCTTTTCCTGCTCCTTCAGCCTTAGGCATGTAATTTTGCAATTACAAAGTTAGAAGTCAGTAGGTCATTGAGGCAAAGCCAAATAGAAACAGAGGAGGAAATTAAAATCATGAGTAAATGTATGTGCTCTTAAGTTCCACAGAGCGAGAGTTCAGTCACACCATGTTACTGAAAGATGTGTGAAGTTGGACAAATGAGAGGCTCTTGGTTCCTCCACACAAACGGGTATACCGGGCCCAAGCCCTAATCCAAATCTTCTCTCAGTTGTGCGTTAGCTAAGTGGCCCTATGGAAATTCCTTGAACTCTTTGTGCCCCTTCACCTTACCTGAAAGATGAATTAATCTTATCCTCATAAAGTTGGTAAATTGGATGAGATCAGTTCATACTCCTCATGGCCTTTATTAGGACATTCCCCTAACCCACTATTCACTTATATGCCCTTAAATGTATTACATACACATTGTATTACAAGGATCCAGTCACCTGGGATGGCGTTTGACTGATGCCTGGCTACCTCTACATTTTCACTCACTCTCTTTTCTTACTGTGGAATATAAATGCACTCAGAAAGTTTGTTTTACTTGATTAAATTTCAGGTTAATTCTACCTTAGGCAAACTACTCCAACCAACTTAACTTTAATACCTAAACATTGCTATAATATGTGTAACAAATGGTATGGCTTCTCACAAGATTAAGATCAAAATAAGGTTGTATTCTGTTTAATATTGTTTCGTTTCTCCTTTTCTAGAGCCCTTCTGTGGCATTCTAAAAAGACAGAAAGCCACTCAGCCCCAGGGCTAGTCCAGGAGCCTTCTGCCTCATCCTGGGAGGCAGAACCCGGGCACAGCCCCTGAAGCCACGACACACAGCGCCCTAGTGCCGAGGGTCCAGGGTACCCTCTTCACTATTCTCTCCAGCAATGCTGAGATGGGTCTGGGACAAACCGAAACCTGAAAATTCTTAAAATCTCCATTCTTCTGGTTTTGTGGGTCTCTCCATAGAAGGAGCCCAACACATGATTCTGGAGAACTTCATAATGCTAGAATATAGTATGGTCAGGGCTAACTGACCTCGATTTATAATCAGTGTTCTTTTATGATTCAGATTTCTCTTCTTAACACCACCCCACCCCTTCATCCACAGGATCATCCCATGCTGGACACCCCATGTGGGCAGGAGTTCCTGGACCAGAGGCATGCCACACCCTGTGGGTAATCCTTAACCAGTCTTTCATAAAATCAGGCTCAAATACTAAGCCCAGGACACTTGTTTATAAAAAAGACAGAAAGAAAAAGAAAAAAAATCACTTCTTAAGTGATTTTCTCTTTCAAGATTAAGGTGCATTCTGGTGCCACACAACTCGTCAGGGCTACATAAATCCTTGAAAGCCCTTGTAACAAGGCTGAACTTTGCAGCAGAATGAGTATGTACCTGAGTCCCACTCACTGGAAGAGTCTTTGTCCTGTGAAAATTTTCTCACCACTTCCCAGAAACATTTAAAGCCAGTTTTAGAGCAGGGTGGCCTTTCCCATTAATAGTAAATACTTTGTTTCCCTAGAAACAATTTGCTTACTCTTAAAAGAAATACTCTAAAAACGTATTTAAAATGCAACTTTTAAGGCTCCCTATTACAAAAATTCTATTGATTCATTTCTCACTGACCTTTCTGTTATTAGATTTTTGTAGTTGTTGTTGAGTTGATGCTTTGAGTGTTCACATGGGGGCACGGGGCCCCTATAAAATGAAAAAGTGGCAGTGTAGGCCCACACATGCTACTCTTATTATAATGCAACATAATATGCAGTTAGGCTTGCAAGAGCTGTTTAGTCTGTATGCTACTTACTGATTTCTAATTGATGCTGTTCATGGAGCTCTGGTTGAAGGTTCTCAAGTACCTCAAAGGATAATTTTAGACTGGAAGGAAATTCATTATGTAAGTTCCATGAAGTTCCCTTCCTAACTGACATATATTTTGATACTTGTATTTTGATAAGGTCATTTCATAGGTTTTGAATGAAATTAACTAGATAATTGATTAGTCATAAAATAAGAGTATATTTGCCAACAAAGGAAAACCTTTTCTTCAATAAAACCACTTTGATAAATAGCCCAAGTAAGTAACAATTCCTGGGCTATCATGCTATTATTAATGTAATAAATTTCTTCTTAATAAATTGAAGAATTTTAGAAGCTAAAAAATGTGCAAAGAAATTTACCTGGCACCTTTCCCATTCAGGTAGTCTTTTAGCAAACACCCTCTGAAATGTGGCTAGAAAAGATGCTTGGTATGATTTGAATCTTTTGAAAATTCATGAAGATTTGTTTTGTAGCCTTTATTTTGACATTCCCCCTGTGTTCATCCATTCTTCTCCCCAGTTTCATAAGCATCTGTTTGACCATTACTTTGAAATCTTTATCAGATTAATTATCCTCATTTCATTAAGTATTTTTTTCTTTGAAGTTTTATCTTGTTCTTTCACTTGGAACATACTCCTGTTTTTCTCATTTTGCTAGTCTTCCTATGTTTTTTTCTGCACATTAGATGAAACAGCCTCCTCTCACAGTTCTGAAAGATAGACCCCCCTGTAGGAGGTGAACGTCATGACTCAGCCTTGCGCCAGCACTTGGCTGTTGGTCCACCTCTACTGTCCAAGAAGCCTATTTTGTTGTTATTAGCTCCCACTTATTGAGGCTGTGCCGAAACTTCTAAGTGTTCAAAGGGGGGATCTCAGCCAGCACCTAGATTCAGGTTTAATGGAAACCAGAACCTTAAGCAGCAGCTTTTAAAGTGTGCAAACATACATAGTCCAGTGGGACCACAAGCATAAGCCCTAGTGGCCTCCAGACCAGGTGATCTAGAAGGTCCCTTGGGCGATAATCACAAAAACAAAAGGAAGGCTCCAGACTGGTGTATAAGCTCCTTTCTGGGAGATGTTGGCAAGCTGTCATGAGGCAGGGGGAGAGTAAAATGATAGTAGCCCCCTACCCTGAGCACACCTGTGCAGCCTCTAGGTGTGTATGAAACCTGAAGCCTGGCGCACCAGGGCAAGAATAGGCCTGTCTCTCAGGAGGACTGAGGGGTGTGCTTCAGTCTGCCTTCTGTGCAGGGCCCCAGGGCGATGGCCACCAAGAACTGTCTCCCCCATTGTCACAGTCCCATGGGGAATCTGGGGTGATCAGGTGATCAAGGGGTTTACACAGGACACCAGCTGTGTGCAAATCTCCCATCGAGGAGATTCTGGTACTAGGGAGCAAGGCAGAGAAAGGGCATGAAGAAGGCACCCTCCAGGGGACAGCAACATGTATCCACCCCCACTGGCCTTCATAAGGCAGAGGGGAGGGCAAAACAGTGCCTGCTGGCTCGAGAGTGAAGACACTACTATGGGAAGAAAAAACAATCTAGTGTAAAAAAGTGAAACAAAACAAAACAAAAAAGGAAGAAAAAAAACGATGCACACTAGTTTTAGCAAGGTACAGGGAGATGGCAAAAATGCCCCACCAGTGCCTCCCTCCCTGGAGGATGGCAGCAGGCCCTAGCCGCTGCAGCCGAAGCTTAAGCCAGCAGACACAGCTCTCCCACACATGACGGGGCTTTCCAGACGGCTGCTTCTGCGCGGGGCCCTGGGTGACCCAGGAGCTGTGGGAGCCCTTCCCAGCTGTTTCCCAGTTTGCTACAGCCCTCTGGATCTCGTGCACATGAGCCCCATGGTTTTTCAAAGCCAGGTGTCTGGAGCTCCTGTCTCGGGTGCAGGTGTTAAAAGTTGGAGTGTCTGATGGGGGTTATGATCCCTTAGCTCCTCACGGAGAAGCTCCAGGGTGGTGAGCTGCCTCCTGATGGTGGGTAGCTGTACTGGGGATGGGGTGTATGACAAGACCAGCCTCCCCTCCCCTACCTGCCTCTATCTGGCCCTTTTATTGCTTGTTGTGAAGGAGCATCTTGGCTAGCTTCCCCGGCTTTCCCAGGGGGAATTGATCCATATGCAGCTACAGATTCTGCGGATCCGTGGGAGGAGATGGGTTCGGGATCTTCCTATGTTGCCATCTGGGACTGTGCCTTGCTAAGGAGATTTTTGTTTGTTTGTTTGTTTTTTTAAAGGAGCAAATCTAAAAGACAAAAAGAATATAAGAATAACAGGCTTAGGAAGAGTCTGGAAACCATACCTGGTCGTTATTATTACTGTTCACATTAAATTTTTTCAGCCATTGAAATGAAAATAACTGAAGAATATCTCAGTTTCAAATGTTCACAACTTCATGGCAGATATAATTTTAAGAAGTTTTCTTTTCCTCACATCTATTTTTAAATTTTTGTTTTAAACTTGAAAAAAACAAAATTAAGCCAAAAATATGTCTTCTCGATGATTACTAATTTTTTCCTTTAAGAAAGAAGTATTGGTTAGTGAATACAATTATGATAAAGTCAGTCCCACAGCACTAGAAATAAATTTCAGAATATTTATCTTTAATGTGAATAGAGACCTAGAATGATTTAATGATTAAATATTCCCTTTTATATTTAGGAAATATTTCTAAAATTCTTTTTTGATTTCAAAATAAAGAGAACCAAACCAAAGTTAATAAAACCTTTGTAGTATCAACTTCATGTGGCAGAATCATAGGAGGAAGGGGCACAAGACAGAAACCAATGCAACACCCTCATTTTGCATTCGATAAAAATGAGAGTCAAGGAAAATGAATGAATAGCTTCTTTCTCTAGAACTGTCAGAGACAAAAATGGGATTCGGTCTTTCCTGTTCGGACCCATGTTGCTCCAAAAAGTTACCTTTCTCTTTATGATACATGTTTCATCCAATTAATATTCATGGATTAAGCTCTATGCTGAAGACACTATGCTGGGTACCCAAAGGGAAAGGTTTTGAAAAGATGAATATATACATATATGTGAATGTGTGTGTGTGTGTATATACCTATATATGTGTAGTAGTTTATGTACATAAATTTCTAGTGTGCAAGTACTGTGTTAAGTGAAGGAATTATAAATATAGCTCTCCAAGGAATTTAAAGAATTTAAAAAACAAGAGAAGCTATGTAACAATTAACCATTGTAGTAATAAATGGTTAACATGGCAAAGAGACATCATGGAGGAATGTATGTTTAACCTTATCTGAAATAAGCAGAAATTTAAGACCTATGTCAGAGAATAAATAGGTAAGGAGATTTTATGGAAGTAAAAAAGGAGGGAAGGATAAATTAGTCTTGAAAGAAGAGTTGAAGATAGCCAGTTGGACAATGGAGAGAATATTTTCAAAAGAAAGCAAAAACTAATATTGTGTATTGTGAAATCGTAATTATTCATGATCCAGAGTACATTTCAAGGAATATCTCAGGAAGTACTACTAAATGTTTTGGCAAGGATGAGATGAATGATTTACTTTACCATTGTGAGGAAGTTATTCTCCTTTGCGTTGGAAAGCAAGTCTGAGATTTTAAGCAGAGGTCTGACATGGTCTCATGTGTCTTACAGAACACTGGGGTAGGGGTATAGATTGTAGAGGCAGGGGAAGAATTGCAAGAGATTGATGACCTAGTCTAATTGATGAGAGATCAGCCCTTCTCCCTCAAGAATCTAGCAATCCAGGGATGTAGACATTTACAAAGCTTGATAAGGACATCTCCAAGGCACGAAGTGACTGTAAGAAAAACCAGAGAAGGGAAATGTTCATTATTATTGGGAAAATGTGGTTTTTTAAGGATCAGAAGGATTTTAACAGATTAGATATTAGAAGAAGTATATTTGCTTTGGAAAAAGAAGCTTAATTAGAGCCACACAGATGTGATGATAGAGGCATCTGCATCTCTCTGAATCTATGGCTCACACGATTTCAGTCATTGTATCTCTTAGCCACCTACAATCCCAACCAAGCCCTGCATTCAGTCCCCAAATTTAGCTGTGTCATTGGCCCATGCAGTACATAAAGGCTTAAATATCATCAAAAAGAAATTATATGTCTAAGCATACTGTTTATTCCATGTTAAGGGAAGTATGTTGAGATGACCAAATACATCAAGCAGGAAGTCAAGTGTAAGCCAGAAGGGGGAGATGTTATGTATCTCAGAAACAATGCTTCAGAATTAAGGAGAATCAGGACCAGTCCTTCTCCATAATTACTTTATATATTTTTGTTTATTTTTATTTATGCCTTGAAGCCATGAAGGTAGAGCTATAAAACCAGAAAGCCAAATAGATACCTTCTTCCACAAAACTGATCCCTTTCTTCAGGTGGTGTGCGTGAAGGACTATGAGGATAAGGAGGCAGAGGAAGCTGGGGATCCTGACAGGGGTTAGGGAGGGTGATGTGGCTGGCCGGCACAGCCCACTGTGGGAGGGCACATGGGCTAAATCCGAAATCAGCAATGTGAGTAACACTCAGATCTTTCAGAGCAGCCAACTCACCGGTGCTCTTTCCTTTAGGCTCCTGGCTAATTAGGGCTTAGAATCTGGCTCCAGCTCCAGGGGGGTCATGATCCCAGAGGGTTCCTCTTCCCTGCCTCTCACAACCCAAGGGCATCAAGCCTAATTTTAAGCATGACAGAAATTATCACAAAGGGGGAAATGAAGGGAGTAAACATATAGAATTTAATATGTGTAGAATTAATGTATTTTTCTCCCACATTGTAATTGCCTAAATCATGGATGATTGAAGAGTTGGTTGCCATGATACAGAGAGTTAGTCTGTGTGTGTGCATGTGGGAGACAGAAAGAGAGGTGAGAGGGACAGGGACAGAGAGAGAGACAGGGAGAGGTAGAGAGAGAGAGAGAGAGAGAGAGGTGGGGGGAGGGAGAAAAAGGGGAAGAGACAGAGGGAGAGAGAGCTGCTTAACCCTGGGATATGGTGGGTGGGAGCCCTGAAGGGCGCCAGGAGCAGGCAGCAACTGGCCTTGGCAGAATCAACTTGACTTCTCATCCATTCACCCAGCTTCCTCTTTTAGGGTTGATGATATTAGTTTTCCTGCTTATCGTAAAGGGTTGCTTTGAAGATTAAATGAAATAATTATTTTTAGTGATTAAGGGCTAAAGAAATTGATGGGGGACTGTATAAACTGCTGGTGGACTGGTACCCTGCGGAAGCCCAGAGAGCACATGGCATCCCATGACATGGGCCTCCCTTCCCTTGCTGTGTTCCAGGGCTCCCCACCACTGTCCAATGCAGTGAAAGAAATGAGTGGATAACTAGATCTCTAGAAGTGAGGGAGGCACATGGCATATTTTGCTGATTTTGAAATGGTTAAACAAATGTGGAAAAATACCCACTTTTTTTCTCAAAACAGAAATGCCACAAAATTTAAATTTTGTGAAGCAATATATGAGCCCAGTAGGTACAGTACTGGTGTGTTTCTGATACATTTTACACTGCCTGTCACAGATACTGATCACCACTGTGATCAAGAGCAAGGCCAGGTAAGCATCAATTTCTTTTAGTCTTTCTGTATTTTAACTATATTTCCTGGGAATCTCTTCAGGTTCTTTTGGGAACAACACAGGTGATAAATAAATAGATATATTAATTTAAAAATAGTCTACCGGAGCAGGATTTTTCTCTGAGCTGTTTTACTTTAAAAGATTTAGTTTTCCTTGTAAACTACATAGTATAAATTTACTTTTTTTCCCCTTATATTTCATCTGCTCTTTCTCTTAAATAACTGTATCCTTCATAGCAACCAATGAATTCTCAAATGAGTTAAAGAATTCTTCCCTGTAACATGACTTTAATGGATCCACCCTTGTATGCTTTATTTATAAATTGAATTTGTTTCCCATAATAAAATGAAAATGGTGAGAAAATCTAAAAAGAATTGAAGTCAGTATTCCAACACTGGCTTATAGTTGCACTTCACTGATTTAATACACATAGTGTCTATCAAAATTTCCTAATAATGTTACAATCTTAGAACATTTTAATTCTAATTAACCACTCTCACAATTTACCTAGTCATCTCCTAATTGCTTTAATTTCACATGTGTTCTCATAATAGTTGCTCGTCTAAGACCCTTCTTGTTTCTCTTTCTCCTTCATAGATTTCTGTGTCCAAAAAGGTAATCACGTTCCTTCTCCCTGAAGCCATTAGTGCACCCCCAGTGGGGGTCAGCTGGCATTCATACTTTTAGATTCATTTTTCTGAAAACTCTTCATTGCCTATTAATTTGTCCCTTATTTAAATGTGAATACTTCCCAACTGCCTTCTTCTGTCTAATCTCTGTTAAATTCACTTATTGACTTCAAAACTTCAGTTCATGTATACTTAAATTCTAGAATTTTTATTTGAAATTTTTACAAATATTAATTCTCTGGTGAATGCAGCCATCTTTTTATATTCTTTTCCATCTTTCTTTTTGCTGTACATGTTAATAATAGTTATTTAAAGTTCTTGATGGTAACACCATAACTGAATTAGTTCTATTTCTGGTTTCTTCATTTTTTAAAATATTTTAATACAGTTCATATTATTTATGAGTCTAGCAACTGATTGAATTCCAGCTATTTGTATAAGCAAGGTTGAAGATCACACTATGAAAGTTCATCCTTTGCTTTAGCAGTCAGACACAGTGGTAATAGATCACTTGATCAGTCATGTCTTGAGATGAATCAGGCTGTGTTACAAATGTGGTATATTTCTGCTTATTCTGGTGCTTTCCTGCAACTATTCTGAACCCACCCAAGATTCCAAATGACATAATGGTGCATGCAGAATTGTCTTTTAGATAGATAGGTAGGACCTGAAGTTTGATTCTTACAACACTGCTTAAATAATGTTCTGATTTTCAGAGGGTTAATATTTTGCTTCTTAGACTGCTATACTACTGTAATATAATGAGTTATAAGAAATATATATTTGGTTATTCATATGACCAAATATATATCTCCCAGAAATATTTGGTCTTCATCCACAGTTCCTGAAAACACTGCAGAATCTTAAAGGTGAAAGAGGTGTCTGTCATGTGAATGAGAGACTTTTGGACCCCCTCCCAAGGGCAGGGCTGGAGGCTGAATCAGCCAATGGCCAATAATTTAGTCAGTCATGAATATGCAATGAAGTCCTCACAGAATCTACTCTCTCTCTCTCTCTCTCTCTCTCTCTCTCTCTCTCTCTCTCCTTTGCCTGATCTTCTATGCTTGGGGAACCAGAACACCTCCACGTGCCACCGAGCCAGGCCCCAAGTTCCAGGAGGATAGGAGCTCCTTTATTTGGGACCTTGCCCTATGTATCTCCCCATCTGGCTGTTAACTTCTATTCTTCGTGGTGTCCTTTATTAAACTGGTAAACATAAGTGTTTTCCTGAGTTCTGTGAGCTGCTCTAGACAATTAATAGAACCTAAGAGGGAGGTGGGGGGAATCTCCAATCTGTAGCCAGTAGTTCAGAAACATAGGTACTGCCTGGGGCTTTTGACCTGCGTCTAGAGTCAGAGGTGGAGGGCAGACCGGTAGGACAGAGCGCTTAAACTGGGGAATCCGGTGCTGTCGCCTGGCAGAGAGTGTCAATTATTGAGTTGTGTTCTCCAACAACCTGCTGGTGTTCAAGAAATGTTTGGTGTAACTGCACGTAGAGACCCTCTCCCACATATATACACACATCAGAATAGGGTCCTCATACCTGAATGAAGTCATACCACTATTACTGTTGTGTATAAAATTGTTACTGTTATACATATATGTAGGGGAAAAAATACACCATTTGCATTTGGTGTTGGACAAGTGGGAATTACAACTATACCACTTTAGCACTTGGCAGATTTCTTTCTTTTCTTTTTTTATAAAAGTAGAATACAATGTGTTTTGTTTTACTTAGGTATACTTAATACATAAATGCTTCATATTTGATGCCTACATTTGGATAAATTTGGACACTGCACATGCCTATAATGCCATCACCACAAAAAAGGTAACAAACATGCCCATCACCTCTAAAACATCACCCAACACCTCCTTAGGGGGAACTGCTCTTTCTTTCCTCTGCCTTAAATTGGAAAATTGCTTCCCGGCAGAAGGAGCTGCAGATTGCCGCTCTCCTCATCTCAGTGAGCCCATTTTCACAACCTTGACTTCCGCTCCTGGTAATTTTTTTCTTTTTTGAGAGGGCATCTCTCATATTTATTGATCAAATGGTTGTTAAAAAAAATAACATTCTGTATAGGGGAGTCAATGCTCAGTGCACAATCACTAATCCACTCCAGCCCAGTTCTCGTCAGTCTCCAATCTTCTGAAGCATAATGAACAAGTTCTTACATGGTGAACAAATTCTTACATAGTGAATAAGTTCTTACATGGTGAACAGTACAAGGGCAGTCATCACAGAAACTTTCGGTTTTGATCACACATTATGAACTATAAACAATCAGGTCAAATATGAATATTCGTTTGATTTTTATACTTGATTTATATGTGGACCCCACATTTCTCCCTTCATTATTATTATTATTATTATTATTATTATTATTATTATTATTATTATTATTTTAATAAAATGCTGAAGTGGTAGGTAGATGCAAGATAAAGGTAGAAAACATAGTTTAGTGTTGTAAGAGAGCAAATGTAGATGATCAGGTGTGTGCCTGTAGACTATGTGTTAATCCAAGCTAGAAAAGGGCAATAAAACATCCATGGATGCAAAAGATTTCTCTCAAAACAGGGCAGTTGAGGTTCTAAGCCTCACCTCTGTTGATCCAAAATTTCTTAGGTTGTTCCTCCCTTGAGGAATCTTACCCGTCTCTGGCTAACCAGTCATCTTCTGGGGGCCATACAGGGAAATGTAAAGTTGGTAAGTGAGAGAGAAGCCATATTGTTTGAAAAGGTTAGCTTTTTACTTCTTTGCAGATTTATGCCCTCTGGCTTCTATGCCCAGCATTTGTCTTGAGGTATCTTTACCACCTGGAGGAATTATGATACTCGGTAAATTTGATATGAGGCACGAATTCTATTTAAGGGTTGTAATTAGGAAAGAAGAAGAAGTAGCAGGCGGAAGAAAACATGGGAAGATTGATTATTTCTTTGACATATCTTCTTGTAGAGTAACATAAGCATGTATAGGTTTTAAGCTACTAATTAAATTGTGCACACTCATTAACATAATAGGAATACAGTTACATAACCAAAGCAGACCTATAATTACCAGCCATCTCCAGTGAAACCAAGAAAACCGGTTAGACACCCTAGGCATTAGTGAAAATTTATCTATGATATGATGGATAATGTCCAACTGTACTTGAACAGTCTGAGAGAAATCAGACAAATTAAAACAACCCATTCCTGGGGACTGTTCACATCCCATATGTTCTTTTAACGGTAGATAGTCTGTAGTTGTAAGATTTTGGAGCTCTACAACTTGCACTTCTCCTAATTCTTGGTTGAGTTCCAACAGTATAGATCCAGGCAAATTTGTTGTTTTACTGTATGCACAGGCCAGCTTAGATATCTCCTTCCTCATTCCAATGGCAAGTCCAGGAACCAGTAGGATGAATGTAGCTACAGCTATAGCAGCACCTGGATCTTTATTGAGGATTTTTGATGGTCATCTTCTGGTATGAGTCTTCCAGAGAGTGCTGATGTTGGAAGTTCTTCTTCATATCGTATCTTAGTTCATTTTCTGAGTAGCCAAATTAGGCTTTGATCCTCTGTATAAACACAAACAGACCCTTTGCCCACACTTTGATATGCCCTTTATACCATTGTGTAGAACTCATTGGAGGTCACCACACAGGAACTTCGTTTTTGTTTTTTTTTTAAGAGAAAGGAATATTATCAGAAAAATGTACCTCCATAGCCGATCATCTGACACCCCTTAAGTGATCAAAACTAAGAATATTTAAAGCATGCATTAATCATTGATTTACAGTTAGTTTTATCCTATCAGGGAGTAATCTCCCCTTTCTTTCTTTTTTTTTGTTATCATTAATTTACACTTACATGAAGAATATTATGTTTACTAGGCTCTTCCCTATACCAGGTCCCCCCTATAAAACCCTTTACAGTCACTGTCCATCAGCATAGCAAAATGTTGTAGAATCACTACTTGTCTTCTCTGTGTTGTATAGCCCTCCCCTTTCTCCTACCACCCCATGCATGCTAATCTTAATACCCCCTTTCTTCTTCCCCCCTCTTGTCCCTCCCTGCCCACCCATCCTCCCCAGTCACTTTCCCTTTGGTACCTGTTAGTCCATTCTTGGGTTCTGTGATTCCATTGCTGTTTTGTTCCTTCAGTTTTTCCTTTGTTCTTATACTCCACAGATGAGTGAAATCATTTGGTATTTCTCTTTCTCTGCTTGGCTTATTTCACTGAGCATAATACCCTCCAACTCCATCCATGTTGCTGCAAATGGTAGGATTTTCCCTCTTCTTATGGCTGAGTAGTATTCCATTGTGTATATGTACCACATCTTCTTTATCCATTCATCTACCGAAGGACATTTAGGTTGCTTCCAATTCTTGGCTATTGTAAATAGTGCTGCAATAAACATAGGGGTGCATCTGTCTTTCTCAAACTTGATTGCTGCATTCTTAGGTTAAATTCCTAGGAGTGGAATTCCTAGGTCAAATGGTAGGTCTGTTTTGAGCATTTTGATGAACCTCCATACTGCTTTCCACAATGGTTGAACAAATTTACATTCCCACCAGCAGTGTAGGAGGGTTCCCCTTCTCCACAGCCTCGCCAACATTTGTTGTTGTTTGTGTTTCGGATGGCAGCCATCCTTACTGGTGTGAGGTGATACCTCATTGTAATTTTAATTAGCATTCCTCTGATAATTAGCGATGTGGAGCATCTTTTCATGTGTCTGTTGGCCATCTGTATTTCTTTTTTGGAGAACTGTCTGTTCAGTTCCTCTGCCCATTTTTTAATTGGGTTATTTGTTTGTTGAGGCGTGTGAGCTCTTTATATATTTTGGACGTCAAGCCTTTATCAGATCTGTCATTTTCAACTATATTCTCCCATACTGTAGGGTTCCTTTTTGTTCTATTGATGGTGTCTTTTGCTTTACAGAAGCTTTTCAGCTTAATATAGTCCCACTTGTTCATTTTTGCTGTTGTTTTCCTTGCCCGGGGAGATATGTTCAAGAAGAGGTCACTCATGTTTATGTCTAAGAGGTTTTTGCCTATGTTTTTTTCCATGAGTTTAATGGTTTCATGACTTATATTCAGGCTTTGATCCATTTTGAGTTTACTTTTGTATATGGGGTTAGACAATGGCCCAGTTTCATTCTCTTACATATAGCTGTCCAATTTTGCCAGCACCATCTGTTGAAGAGACTGTCATTTCGCCATTGTATGTCCATGGCCCCTTTATTGAATATTAATTGACCATAAATGTCTGGGTTAATGTCTGGGATCTCTAGTCTGTTCCACTGGTCTGTGGCTCTGTTCTTGTGCCAGTACCAAATTGTCTTGATTACTATGGCTTTATAGTAGAGCTTGAAGTTGGGGAGTGAGATCTCTCCTACTTTATTCTTCTTTCTCAGGACTTTGGTGCTTCCATATGAATTTTTGAATTATTTGTTCCAGTTCATTGAAGAATGTTGCTGGTAATTTGATAGGGATTGCATCAAATCTGTATATTGCTTTAGGCAGGATGGCCATTTTGACGATATTAAGTCTTCCTAGCCACGAGCATGGGCTGAGTTTCCATTTGTTAGTGTCCCCTTTAATCCCTCTTAAGAGTGACTTATATTTTACAGAGTATAAGTCTTTCACTTCTTTGGTTAGGTTTATTCCTAGGTATTTTAGTCTTTTTGATGCAATTGTGAATGGAGTTGTTTTCCTGATTTCTCTTTCTATGGTTTCATTGTTAGTGTATAGGAAAGCTACAGATTTCTGTGTGTTAATTTTGTATCCTGCAACTTTTCTGTATTCCAATATCAGTTCTAGTAGTTTTTAGGTGGAGTCTTTAGGGTTTTTTATGTACAATATCATGTCATCTGCAAATAGTGACAGTTTAACTTCTTCTTTGCCAATCTGAATTCCTTGTATTTCTTTGTTTTGTCTGATTGCCGTGGCTAGGACCTCCAGTACTATGTTAAATAACAGTGGGGAGAGTGGGCATCCCTGTCTATTTCCCGATCTCAGAGGAAAAGCTTTCAGCTTCTAGCTGTTCAGTATAGTGTTGGCTGTGGGTTTATCATAAATGGCCTTCATTATGTTGTGGTACTTGCCCTCCATTCTCATTTTGCTGAGAGTTTTTATCATGAATGGATGTTGAATTTTGTCAAATACTTTTTCAGCATCTATGGAGATGATCATGTGGTTTTTGTCTTTCTTTTTGTTGATGTGGTGGATGATGTTGATGGATTTTCGAATGTTGTACCATCCTTGCTTCCCTGGGATGAATCCCACTTGTTCATGGTGTACGATCCTTTTGATGTATTTTTGAATTTGGTTTGCCAATATTTTGTTGAGTATTTTTGCATCTACATTCATCAGGGATATTGGTCTGTAGTTTTCATTTTTGGTGGGGTCTTTGCCTGGTTTTGGTATTAGGGTGATGTTGGCTTCATAGAATGAATTTGGGAGTATTCCCTCTTCTATTTTTTGGAAAACTTAAAGGAGAATGGGTATTATGTCTTCCCTGTATGTGTTGTAAAATTACGAGGTGAATCCGTCTGTCCTGGGGGTTTTGTTCTTTGGTAGTTATTTGATTACCACTTCAATTTCGTTGCTGGTAATTGGTCTGTTTAGATTTTCTCTTTCTTTCTGGGTCAGTCTCCGAAGGTTGTATTTTTCTAGGAAGTTGTCCATTTCTCCTAGGTTTCCCAGCTTGTTGGCAAATAGGTTTTCATAGTACTCTCTAATCATTCTTTGTATTTCTGTGGGGTCTGTTGTGATTTTTCCTTTCTCATTTCTGATTCTGTTGATTTGTGTTGACTCTCTTTTCCTTTTAATAAGTCTGGCTAGAGGCTTATCTATTTTGTTTATTTTCTCAAAGAACCAGCTCTTGGTTTCATTGATTTTTGCTATTGTTTTATTCTTCTCAATTTGGTTTATTTCTTCTCTGATCTTTATTATGTCCCTCCTTCTGCTGACCTTAGGCCTCATTTGTTCTTCTTTTTCCAATTTCGATAATTGTGACATTAGACCATTCATTTGGGATTGTTTTTCCTTCTTTAAATATGCCTGGATTGCTATATACTTTCCTCTTAAGACTGCTTTTGCTGTATCCCACAGTAGTTGGGGCTTTGTGTTGTTGTTGTCATTTGTTTCCATATATTGCTGGATCTCCATTTTGATTTGGTCATTGATCCATTGATTATTTTGGAGCGTGTTGTTAAGCCTCCATGTGTTTGTGAGCCTTTTTGTTTTCTTTGTAGAATTTATTTCTACTTTTATACCTTTGTGGTCTGAGAAATTGGTTGGTAGAATTTCAATATTTTGTAATTTACTGAGGCTCTTTTTGTGAGCTAGTATGTGGTCTATTCTGGAGAATGTTCCATGTGCACTTGAGAAGAATGTATATCCTTTTGCTTTTGGATGTAGAGTTCTATAGATGTCTATCAGGTCCATCTGTTCTAGTGTGTTCAGTGCCTCTGTGTCCTTACTTATTTTCTGTCTGGTGGATCTGTCCTTTGGAGTGAGTGGTGTGTTGAAGTCTCCTAAGATGAATGCATTGCAGTCTATTTCCCTCTTTAGTTCTGTTAGTATTTGTTTCAGATATGTTGGTGCTCCTGTGTTGTGTGCATATATATTTATGATGGTTATATCCTCTTGTTGGATTGAGCCCTTTCTCATTATGTAGCATCCTTCTTTATCTTTTGCTACTTTCTTTGTTTTGAAGTCTATTTTGTCTGATACTAGTATTGCAACACCTGCTTTTTTCTCCCTATTGTTTGCATGAAATATCTTTTTCCAACCCTTGACTTTAATCTGTGCATGTCTTTTGGTTTGAGGTGAGTCTCTTGTAAGCAGCATATAGATGGTTCTTGCTTTTTTTTCCGTTCTATTACTCTGTGTCTTTTGATAGGTGCATTCAGTCCATTTACATTTAGGGTGGTGATTAAAAGGTATGTACTTATTGCCATTGCAGGCTTCAAGTTTGTGGTTACCAAAGGTTCAGGGTTAGCCTCTTTACTGTCATACTGTCTAACTTAACTCGCTTATTGAGCTATTATAAACTCAGTCTGATGATTCTTTATTTCTCTCCCTTCTTATTCCTCCTCCTCCCTTCTTCATATGTTGGGTGTTTTGTTATGTGCTCTTTTTGTGAGTGTTCCCATCTAGAGCAGTCCCTGTAAGATGCCCTGTAGAGGTGGTTTGTGGGAGGCAAATTCCCTCAACTTGTGCTTGTCTGGGAATTGTTCAATCCCTCCTTCATATTTAAATGATAATCATGCTGGATACAGTAGTCTTGGTTTGAGGCCCTTCTGTTTCATTGCATTAAGTATATCATGCCATTCTCTTCTAGCCTGTAGGGTTTCTGTTGAGAAGTCTGATGATAGCCTGATGGGTTTTCCTTTGTAGGTGACCTTTTTTTTCTCTCTGGCTGCCTTTAATACTTTGTCCTTGTCTTTGATCTTTGCCATTTTAATTATTATGTGTCTTGGTGTTGCCCTCCTTGGATCCCTTGTCATGGGAGTTCTGTGTACCTCTGCAGTCTGAGAGGCCATTTCCTCCCCTAGTTTGGGGAAGTTTTCAGCAATTATTTCTTCAAAGACACTTTCCCTTTTTCTCTCTCTTCTTCTCCCGGTACCCCTGTAATGCAGATATTGTTCTGTTTCGATTGGTCACTCAGCTCTCTTAGAATTCTTTCATTCCTGGAGATCCTTTTATCTCTCTCTGCATCAGCTTCTCTGCGTTCCTGTTCTCTGTTTTCTAGTCCATTAATGGTCTCTTGCATCTTGTCCATTCTGTTTTGAAGTCCTTCCAGAGCTTGTTTTATTTCTGTATTCTCCTTCCTTAGTTCTTGCATATTTCTCTGCAAGTCCATCAGGATGGTTATGACTTTTGTTTTGAATTCTTTTTCAGGAAGACTGGTTTAATCTATCTCCCCAGGTTCCTTCTCAGGGGAAGATGTAGCAGATGCCAAAGTTGTCTGGGTTAGTTTGGTCTGGATCAAATTTTTTTGCCTTTTCATGTTGATAGGTGCTATTGACTGTCAGCTGGGAGGGCCAAACTTTCCACTTGCTACTGGCCTTTCTTTACTGGGACAACTGTGACCCCTTGTGGTTTGTGTTGGGTAATTGCGTGTAGACTGGGTCTTTGTGTCTTTCCCAGCCGGTATGGAGGAAGCTCCCTTTGCTGGGGGCGTGGCTTGGGCTGCTTCTCTGCTTTCGCCGCACCCCGGAGGGGTAATGGATGGGGGGCTGTTTCACTGTTTACCTCCATGAGGGGTCTCAAAGCTGTTGCCCAGGGGGCTAGTGGGCCTGGTTTTCCCTGTAATTTCCAGCTGCTGGACTGTGACCTGTGTTGTTTCCATCTAGCTGTTACATCCCTGTCCCTTTAAGACTTTCAAAAATCACTTGCTTTTCTTTGTCACAGGGACATCAGCTTCGTAACCCACTCAGAGGTCTTGTTGCCCTGTTTCCCTAGTTTCTAGCCCTCCACACATGCACTGTGTCTGCACTCTGGTGCGGATGGCTAGGGCTGGGTGTTTAGCAGTACTTGGTTCCCTCTCCCTCCCCTCTCCGACTCCTCTCCTCCTGCTGGGAGCTGTGGTGAGGGGTGCTCAGATACCACTGGGCCGGGGCTTATATCTTACCCCTTTCACCAGGTGCTGGGCTCTCACACATGTGGATGTAGTCTGGCTGTTGTCCTGTGTCTTCTGGTTTCTCTTTTAGGATTAGTTGTACTTATTGTATTTTCAAAAATATATATGTTTTTGGGAGGAAATTTCCACTGTCCTACTCATGCCACCATGTTCCGCTCTTGGTCATTTTAAGAGATTTCAGTAGATGTTAGATGTATTTGAACAGACTTTTTAAAATAATCCAGATTTTCTATGAGCTCTCAGTTGGAATCTTGATGTGTGGAAAGTTTCTTGCCATAGCCTGAATCAGATCATGTGATTCATTTAAACACATTAGAGATGACAGGGTTCCTAGTGAGGTGCTGTAGATTAATGTAGCACGGCTCACAAATAGGGGACAGGAGAAACTGTTAAAGGGTTCCAGGGGAACATCATCCACTGAAAAATGAGTTAAATTATTCAAGACAAGGGCCAGTTTCCTTAACAAACAAATAGAAACTAAGGAAGAAATATTTAGAGCTGAAGGACTTAACAGAGATTTAAGGTCAAATGCAACATCATGACTTTATTTTCACCCTGATTCAGGCAAACTTTCTATACAGAGATATGATTGAGTTGAGGAAGTTTGAAGATGGACTGGATATTAGATAACATTAAGGAATTATTATTTAATTTTGGGGTGTGATCATGGTACTATTGTTCTGTTTTTTAAAAAGTGTTTTTGTTGCCTAGAGATACAAACTGAAGTATCCATAGATTAAATTTAATTCTTATAATTGTGTTAAAATATTTAGCAAGCAAGAAAAAAATTGAGAGGTCAAGGTTTATAAATGAAACAATATTATCCACATGTTGATAATCACTGAAGATGAGTTGTGAGGACTTGCGGTTTTATTATGCTATTCATATATTATTTGGGCACACCTGGAATTTTTCACAATAAATGTTTGAAAAGGCATTTTCATTTTATTTGAAATTCAGATTTGTTGATTCTAACATGATAATCTCGTATTCAATCTTAAAGCCCTCCCACTCCCACCAAACCCCAGTGCCAACCAAAGCTTTGTGCTGGAGTGGGTTGGAAGGGGAAAGGCAGTTGATATGTCCCCATTTACGTGGAGGGGACCACATTCCTGTGCACTGCTATTCCTTTGTTGAGGCAGAACGGCTAACATGAGAATGAAAGCTCCTTCTCATCACCAGAGATTGCTTGGCTATTGTATTTTCTGTTAATTGTACTGAAAGCACAACTTCATTGGAGGAAGTAAGATCATGATTCCCCTTTCTAATCCACAGGAAAGGAGAAAACGTAAAACAGGAAGCACATAACTAGAATGTAGCCATCAATACCACCATGTTAATAATTGATGAAATATTAATGGACTAAGCATTCCAATTGCAAAACAATTGTTGACTCCAGTGAGAATCACATCATTTAAGTCATCATGTGAATAGATGTTCTCATGTCAAGGGTAAACTTGTACATTTTTTTTTAAACACCCATTTCTGAGACATGTATTCTCTCAATCTGCAACCAGTTCAAATACTTGTAACATGAAAAATTCTGCTATGCCCCAAGAGCACATTCACTTCTATAGTACTAACAAAAATCTTTCTCTACTCCAGGAATGTAGAAGCAGCTGTAAACTGAACTTGCTTACAGAGATTTGAGTACAAAAATAAAAAATTTTAACTGTTTTACTTGAATGATATAAAAAAAAGAAACTATGAATAATATACATAGTGAGGGTAACATTATTATTTCCTTCTCCACTAATGGCAAAAAATGTCAATGATCATGCTTTTGAGCTTTTTACCTTTAATTGTGCAAGTAGATGATAAAGTCAAATGTTTTCTGACGGCACATAGTAGACATGTAATGTAAATCAGCTTATTAAGATTTGGAAGCTGCCAAAGAATGTCAGTCTCCTCTTAGTCCTTCATTCAATTCCTCTTCAGCCTTAAAACAATGCACACAGGCAAAAAAAAAACAGGGACTAGAAAAATGTAAGTACCTGAATGCTGCAAAGAACAGCCTATTGATATATAATAACATTATCCCGATTGTTACCTTGGCATTAACAGTCAATTCAAATTTAATACAACCACATATTGATATATTTGCTTTCAGTGGTACTAAAATTAACTAATTTTTCATTTTTCAGTTTATCTTTAGTTCCTCTGGTGACATACAGAATTGGCTTTCTTTCAACAAGATTTCATTCATAATCACTATTTTCTATTAGAAAACTCTATGAGAAATTTGTACAGAAATATATCTCATATTCACCACGAAGGACATACTTGAACTTTTCTGAGACAAAGTAAATGGTATTTTCCATTTATCAGCAATACCACTTTTCATTCTACCCTTTGGGCTTTTTTCTACTGTTACCTTTGTGAGAATTCTGTTTCTAACAGCGTGTATTAATAAGTCTTCTAGCTCAAAGGCCTTTTCTATTTCTTCCAGTTGCTGGTTTTGGTGGTTATAAATTATCAACATCAATGTTTGAAAGAAAACAAAACAAGAAAAAAAAAACAAAAAATCCCATATACTTCTGAATAGCTATTATGCAGTGAAATTAACATTTAGATTTTCAAAAGAGTTATAGTAATACCAATCTTCATTTTTTCTGAATTCATGTATGTATAAGTAAGTACTATACAGGAAAACCCACACATAAATCTCAAAATATTCATTAAAAATAAACAATGAACATTTTAGAAATGTGGCCCTTGTATAAGTTTTAAAAAATGGATGTGCTTTTGAAACAAAATTGTTAATCTAAACTATAGGTTTAAAAAAAATTAGTATCACATAAAATAGACAATATCTTTAACATATACCATCCTATTTAAATTTTCACAGAAGCTACAGGTCTGAATATATACTATTTGCTTCCTCCTTTTTACATGAACATATTAAAAAACTACCTGTAAGAAGAATGTAGTACATCCTTTTTATAGGGAGAATATTGTTTTTTCCTGTTTTATATACAATGATATTTTTATTGAGTCCTTCATAATATATATTTTTTGGAATGATAGTAGACATTTCATCCTGAACTGTTAGCAGTAGATTTATTCAATAACCTTTTATGTATGAAGGACCAATTATATCATTTTATCACATGTTGGCTATATTGTCTTGAGAGTGTCTCCAAAGTTTGTAATCAAAAAAGGAAAGTAATTCCATGGATTATAAAAATGCAAAGATCTTTAATGAACTCAAGAATCGATATTATTTTATAAAAGCTCAATAGGGGCATTTCAACAGATATTTTAAACAGAATCAAATATGCAATGCTCATGTTACTCAGTTGGCTCTGCTCCAAAAGATTATCCAAGCAAAGAAAAATGCAGTTAGGAATTACATTCTGTACAGGACCTCCTTCTACATATGTGGCCAAAACACAAACTGACGAGCTACTGCTGACCAGAATACAATAATGTCAAGGACCTAAAGAGTATATAAAATAGAAAAAAATTAGTCTATAGTAATTTGTTTAAAAAAATTAAGATAATTCAGCATTCTAAAGAAATAATAATTAGTAACATGCTATTAAAGCATAGTAATACTTCTGCAAGAATGTTACGCTTACACTGAATTCAATGATTTTCACTGTCATTTTACAAAAAAGAAAAATATCAAAATGACCAAGGCTTGAGTCTAATAATAAGGAAGATAAACATTAAAAAAAGTATACTGCTTGTTTCCAAATTCCATGTTTCTTTTGTTTGTGTGTTTTATTTGGTTTTGTTTGCTTCCAACCTTCAAAAAGGCTAAAAATAAAATAGATGTTTATCATCTGGGACAGGATAAGTCATGCTGCCATTGTAAACTCAGTAGTTTATAACAAAGGTCTATTGCTCATTCACCATATCCATCAGCTATTTCTGCTGCACACCATCTCTACCACCTGCTCAGGCTGACAGAATAGCCCCCATCTAGGACTTGGCACAGTGCCTTGATTTGTATTGCTATTTAACAAATTACCACTAACTTAATCACTAAAAACAACATAAATCAATTGTTTTTACACTTGTGTAGATTAGGACTCAGACATCTTACCAAGCTATGATCATGGTGTGGACACAGTGGTGTTCCTTCTGGAGTCTATGGGAGAATCTATGTTCTTGCCTTTTCAAACTTCTTGATATCCCCCACTGTGGTGGGCTTAATGCAGTCCCCCTCCCTAGGAGTTCTGTCCATGACCTAATCCTCAGAACATGTGTAAATTACCATATATGGTAAAAAAGTAAATGTTATAATTATAAGGAAAAAATGTGATTAAGTTAAGGAATTTGAGGGAAGGAACTTTTCCTGGACCTTATTCCAGTAATTGGTTCTCTTATAAGAATGAGGCAAAAGATCAAACACACAGAAGACAAGGAGACTTAAAAGCAGAGGCAGTCATTGCTTGATGCAACCAAGTCCAGCAAGCTGTGACCCCCAGAAGTGAGGAGAGGCCCAGAAAAGAATCTCCTCTAGTCTTTAGAAGAACTGTGGCATAGCTAACATCTTGATTTTGGACTTATGACCTCCAGAACTTTGAGATAAAAATTTTGGCTGTTTTAAGCCACCAGCTTTGTGGTTATCTGTAATGGGTGGCTGTGGGTAAAATTGCAATATTTCCAGAATCTCTCACATGGCCTTCGTGCATCTCATATCAATAGGTGTTTCCAAGGGGTGGAGAGAAGTAGTCCATCTCCATATCAATAGGTGATTACAAGGTGGGTGGGAAGCAAGGGCGTATCTGGACCAGAGAGGTTTGGTGGTTTGCAGCTGGGTGAAGAGAGACATGGGCGAGCAGAAGTAGACAAGTGCTTGTAGGCAATAAACAGGT
Source organism: Manis javanica (assembly GCF_040802235.1). Taxonomy (NCBI): domain Eukaryota; kingdom Metazoa; phylum Chordata; class Mammalia; order Pholidota; family Manidae; genus Manis; species Manis javanica. The sequence continues at coordinate 136,484,811 of NC_133157.1, read as the reverse complement.
TTCCCCCACTTTATTTCTCTCTTTGATTGATTTTGGTTTCAATGGTTATTTTCCCCCAGCTGGGAACACATTTTCCCCCAGGAGTTGCAGTGTCCTAGAAATCTAATGCCCATTCCTGGCTCCCAGGCCTATTCCTGCATCTTCAAAGCCAGCAGTGGCAGCCAGGTCCTTCCTACTTTTCTACTGGCCAAGGTCAGTGTGTCCTGATTGTAAGGATTTATATAATTATTCCTCCAGGATAATCTCCTCATCTCAAGGTTCTTGCCCTTCATGACTCTGCAAAGCCCCTTTGCCATGTAAGATAACATATCCACAACTTCAGGGAACTAGGAGTGGATAACTTCGGGGGCATTATTCTGCCTTCCAGGCAAAGGAAGAGGCAACATTATGAATCATATTTGGGCTCTTAGTGCTTCTTCCTCAAATTACAAATATTATTTGCAATCCCATTTTTTGGCCAAAGCAAGTCATATGGGTACATCTGCAGGGAAGGGATATAAATCCTCCTGCAGGGAGACCTATTGAACATGAGAATGACAGCACTCTCTACCCAGGACTTCCCAACTGCTTTCCTGTGATCAACAGACCCACAGAAGTGTTCAGGATATATCATTAAAGGTTTCAAGGTACTGTAGAAAATAATGAGTCTGGAAGGGAAATTTGTAAATATTGTAATAATAAATATAAATAAGTGATAAATACCGTGAGATAGAAGCAAACAAATACCATAAAGGAATCTCACTGTAAGTTATCTGAAAAGGATTCATTAGTTCATTTGTGGAAAAGCACAACTTGAGCTGAGTGTGAAATCTGGAGATTTCATGGCTAGATCCTCTGACTTATCTTCTAAAACCGATTTGCATGTCAGCTCCATGTGGAGAAAGTGCCTGACCCCCACTCACTATGGGTGGGTCCAGTCTCTCACCTCAGTCCCATGTGAAAATGACCTGAGCTTCCTTCCTTCCATACCTGCACCGCCACATTTTGAAATAAATTTTATGCCACTATGCATTTTAAGACAACATTGTTTTACTTATATGGGCACATGTTATATACATGGTTAGCTGAAGTTGCTTAATAAAAATCGAACTACTCAAAGGATTGAGAAGTGGGTAAAGAATGGATAGAGATATTCTAAACTAGAATGTAGGAGAAAAAAATGTTGATAAACATATTAAGAAGTTAAAAAACATTAAAGGTAGAAAATGTCTAACAAGCTGAATGTTTACTGAACCACAAATCCATTTACTCAGCTGAGCATGTGTCTATCACCCACTAAGCTCAGGCCCTAAGGATAGCATAAGAAAAACTCTGTCCCATTAAATAAGTCACAATGTAGTAAGCCAAGTCAGAATATTGACCAAATTTACACGTTGCAGCAAAATCATAGATGTAAAATAAGTGTTAGATTGACACAGAAAAATCATAACATTGACTGCAAAGTTAACATTTAAATAAGCCAGTTGATCCCATTATAATTAGAGTTAATGCACTATTCAACAGCTTTTCTTATTTGTGTTAACCTTTCTCTTGCCCCTAAGAATGGAACTAATTTCGTTGACATTTAAACAAGGAAACATCATCCATTTAAATATACATTCTATTTAAAACATACATTTGTCAAGATTATAAAATGACTTACGGCAAAAAACATCATCCACCATCTGAATCTCCTGTTCCCATATTTTTTCTTATATTTAGATTTTGTTTTCACATTTTATATTAAAATTATAATTATAGATAATTAACTATTTCTGAGAACTCATAGACAGTCGTGTTTTAAATACCTGCATAAGTAAAAATACCTATTTAGAGAGGAAATTCTGCATTTAAACCAGAAAATCTAATTTTCAAATAAACCCCATTCTCTAACCAGTTGAAACTATACTATGATTTTTATCAGTTTTACTATAGCTAGGCTGCTTTATTTTTGACATCCTCCTGTCTTCACTTTTTTCAGCCATAAGAACAATTATGAACAATACATGTAATTTAGCAAAATCCCTGAAAGGGATTTCTTATGGAGACAGATAGTTGTAAGAGCAGAATGTGTTGGCTTTTCCAGAGTGAATGTACTCCCTCAGCACTACTTTCCTTTGTGCATACTTTTATCTGTCATAGACTGAGTCTAATTCACTGAAGAAATTCACATTATTTTGCCTCTGTGGGTTTTCATGAATTAAACTGGCACTTTCTATTATAAACCTCTATTTTTAAGGTTTATAGTAATTCCACTGGAAAATATAATTTGATATAGAGCTATACAAAATTGCAGCTAGAGTATATCTTTTGACCAAACTTAAATTACAAAGAAATTAAAAAGCCATTTTGGCAGCTTTAATTTATACAAGTACAAAGACATAATAGAAAATGGGCTAGACCTATGACTTTATTTCAAACTGTTGTCTGTTACATCCAGAGCAGTTTGTAAACCATCAGAGCTCCATGGAAGTATATGAATAACCAGCACCAATGTCCATATGATGTTCCTTTCTCAAAATAAAAGTTATTCAAACGGTCTCTTTACTATTGCACTTAGCACTCATTCACTTATGAAAAATACCCTTTTAATGTATATAGACTAATTGCCAGGCCCTGAACATTCCCTGATACAAAGATCTAAGGTTTTTGTCCATGTAAAGCAACAGCTTTGATCATCCTCTTCAAGACCTAGATATTTCCATTTATATTGGACAGAGAAAAGCATAGCTTAGAAGATCAATCACTATCAAACCAACAACAACATCATCACTATCACCACAAGATCCTGTTGCAAAAAACCTAAAACATTCTCTTTTAAGCTGAAAGGAATTAAAAAGAGGAAATGGTTGCTTTTCATGGGGCTGGAGGAGCTGGTCTATGCTTTGCCTCCAGGAATGATTCCAAAATAATGCTGTAGAACATGCCTGTAGGGAAAATGGTAAATCTGTGATACTCAAGAAGAGGGGAGAGGGGAATATGCCTCTGGAACCTTCAGCTGCAGGAGCATACCACCTCACCTGCAGTGCGTAAGCTGCTCTCACTACTGCTGACCAAGGTCTGCTAACCAGAACCAAGAGCCATGGCCTGTTCATTTTTAAGTATCATCTTGAAATGACTATCCCATGTCTTGCCTATTGACACTTAAGATGGTTATAATTCAACACTTCAGTAGGAAAATCCAATGCCAACCCAAAGTACATGCATTATGAACACATCGAAGACATGGTCCAAGTCTCACATCAGCATCTGACCAGTTGAATCCAAAATCTATTTGAAATCCCAGTCACTAGTCAGTCTGGTAAACTATGTTTAGCTTTCTAGTCTCTGCAATAAAGGACGTCCACAGACACACACAAGCATGTATACACACAGAGCATCGGCTCACTGGCTTTCATCAGGGGTGGGAGCTCTGATCCTTCCTGCCCTGATCCACTGTGTTCAGTTCTACTCTGTTTACATCAGAAATTGTCACAGCTGAGCAAATTAAGTCCTAATCTGGGATGAGATATCTGCATGCCAAGGATGGCAAGATGGACATTGAGCACCAAACCACGACATCTATCACAGAATGTTGGTATGACCAATTTAACTCACTCATATTTTAGACAAGGAAGTGAAATGATTTCCTAAAATCACCCAACTAATAGAATAGCAGACCTGGAAACAGAAATCAAATCAAACCATTTGATCTCTCATTCTAGGACCCTGATATTCATTCTACAAAAGTTTATTGAGTTCCTATTACTTACTAAGTGATTTACACACTATCTTATTTCATCCCTAAAAAACTCTGAGACACGGATATTATCCACTTGTCAAACAAGAGAAAATTAATACTCAGAGAGGTAAAATAATTCTCAAAGTTCATATCCTAAAGCTGCAGTTTAAACCTTAAAGTATAAGACTGAAAAAGTTTCTTATAACTGTACACACACAATATTTTCTAGAGTGTGCATCATCTAACAATAATTATTACTACCATTATTAGAGATACAATTAAAACATAATAATAAGATTATTTACTAAATATCCACTATTTGTGAGTCATGATGTTACAGGCATTATAAAAATTCATTTAATTTGATTTAATTTACCCTTTTTTTTTTTTTTTTTTTTGGCCAAAAGTGCTCTGGAAAGTTCCAGGGCTTTATTTAGAACACTCTGGGGTGGCCGAATAGAGAGCTTTTTTTTTTTTTCTGAGAGGGCATCTCTCATATTTATTGATCAAATGATTGTTAACAACAATAAAATTCTGTATAGGGGAGTCAATGCTCAATGCACAATCATTAATACATCTCAAGCCTAGTTCTCGTCAGTCTCCAATCTTCTGAAGCATAACGAACAAGTTCTTACATGGTGAACGAATTCTTACATAGTGAATAAGTTCTTACATGGTGAACAGTACAAGGGCAGTCATCACAGAAACTTTCAGTTTTGATCACGCATTATAAACTATAAACAATCGGGTCAACTATGAATATTCGTTTGATTTTTATACTTGATTTATATGTGGATCCCACATTTCTCCCTTTAATATTATTATTTTTATTTTTAATAAACTGCTAAAGTGGTAGGTAGATGCAAGATAAAGGTAGAAAACATAGTTTAGTGTTGTAAGAGAGCAATTGTAGATGATCAGGTGTGTGCCTGTAGAGTATGTGCTAATCTGAGCTAGACATGGGAAATAAAACATCCACGGATACAGAACCTTTCTATCAACACGGGTGGGGTGGGGTGAGGTTCTAAGCTTCACCACTGTTGTTTCCCAATTTCTCAACTGAGGGCCCCCCTGCGACTGTGCCTGTCTTAGGTTGTTCCTCCCTTGAGGAATCTTACCCATCTATGGCTAACCAGTCATCTTCCGGGGCCATACAGGGAAATGTAAAGTTGGTAAGTGAGAGAGAAGCCATATTGTTTGAAAAGGTTAGCTTTTTACTTCTTTGCAGATTTAAGCCCTGTGGCTTCTATGCCCAGCACTTGACTCGAGGTATCTTTACCACCTGGAGGAATTATGATACTCGGTAAATTCGATATGAGGCAAGAATTCTATTTAAGGGTTGTAATTAGGAAGGAAGAAGAAAAGCTATAGAGGTAGCAGATGGAAGAAAACATGGGAGGATTGATTATTTCTTTGACATATCTCTTTGTAGAGTACCTTAAGTATGTATAGGTTTTAAACTACTAACTAACTTGCACACACATATTAACATAATAGGAATACGGTGACATAAACAAAGCAAATCTATAATTACCAGCCATCTCCAGTGAAGCCAAGAAAACCATTTAGGCACCCTAGGCATTTGTGAAAATTAGTCTATGATATGATGGATATTGTCCAACTGTACTTGAACAGTCTGAGAGAAATCAGACAAATTAAAGCAACCCATTTCTGGGATCTGTTCACATCCCATATGTTCTTTTAACCATACGTAGTCTATAGTCAAAAGATTTTGGAGCGCTATAACTTGCACCCCTCCCAACTCCTGATTGAGTTCCAACAGTACAGATCCGGTCAAATTCGTTGTCTCACTGTATGCACATGCCAGCCTAGACATCTCCCTCCTCATTCCAATAGCAAGTCCAGGAAACGGTGGGGTGGACGCAGCCAAAACCGCAGCATCGCCCAGATACTTGTGGAGGCTTTTTGATGATCATTCCCCGGCAAGTACTCCAGAGAGTGCTGATGCTGGAAGCTCCTCCTCATATCGTATCTTTGTTCATTGTCTGGGTATCCAAGCTAGGCCTTGATCTTCTGCATAGAAACAAACAGACCCTTTGCCCACACTTTGACATGCCCTCTATACCACTGTGTAGAACTCATTGGAGGTCAACACACAGGAACTGCATTTTTTTTTTTTATTAAGAGAAAGGAATATTATCAGAAAAGAGTACCTCCATAACTGATCATCTGACACCCTTTAAGTGATCAAGATTAAGGATATTTAAAGCATGCATTAATCTTTGATTTACCAATTGTTTTATCCTATCAAGGAGTAATCCCCCTTTTCTTTCTTTCTTTATTTTTAATCTTTCATCTACACTTACATGAAGAATACTATGTTTACTATGCTCTCCCCTATATCAGGTCCCCCCTAAAAACCACATTACAGTCACTGTCCATCAGCATAGCAAAATGTAGAATCACTACATGTCCTCTCTGTGTTCTACAGCCCTCCCTCCCCTCTCTCTCTTCCCCCCATGCATGCTAATCTTAGTACCCACCTTCTTCTCCCCCCCCCTTATCTCTCCCTGCCCACCCATCCTCCCCAGTTCCTTTCCCTTTGGTACCTGTTAGTCCATTTTTGGGTTCTGTAATTCCGCTGCTGTTTTGTTCCTTCAGTTTTTCCTTTGTTCTTATACTCCTCAGATGAGTGAAATCATTTGGTATTTCTCTTTCTCTGCTTGGCTTATTTCACTGAGCATAATACTCTCCAGCTCCATCCATGTTGCTGCAAATGGTAGGATTTTTCCTCCTCTTATGGCTGAGTAGTATTCCATTGTGTATATGTACCACATCTTCTTTATCCATTCATCTACTGATGGACATTTAGGTTGCTTCCAATTCTTGGCTATTGTAAATAGTGCTGCAATAAACATAGGGGTGCATCTGTCTTCCTCAAACTTGATTCCTGTGTTCTTAGGGTAAATTCCTAGAGTGGAATTCCTGGGTCAAATGGTAGGTCTGTTTTGAGCATTTTGATGAACCTCCATACTGCTTTCCCACAATGGTTGCACTAATTTACATTGCCACCAGCAGTGTAGGAGGGTTCCCCTTTCTCCACAGTCTCGCCTACATTTGTTGTTGTTTGTCTTTTGGATGGCAGCCATCCTTACTGGTGTGAGGTGATACCTCATTGTAGTTTTAATTAACATTCCTCTGATAATTAGCGATGTGGAGCATCTTTTCATGTGTCTGTTGGCCATCTGTATTCCTTTTTTGGAGAACTGTCTGTTCAGTTCCTCTGCCCATTTTTTAATTGGATTATTTGTTTTTTGTTTGTTGAGGTGTGTGAGCTCTTTATATTTTCTGGACGTCAAGCCTTTATCAGATCCATCATTTACAAATATATTCTCCCATACTGTACTGTAGGGTTCCTTTTTGTTCTATTGATGGTGTCTCTTGCTGTAACAAAGCTTTTCAGCTTAATGCAGTTCCACTTGCTCATTTTTGCTGTTGTTTTCCTTGCCTGGGGAGATATGTTCAAGAAGAGGTCACTCATGTTTATGTCTAAGAGGTTTTTGCCTATGTTTTTTTCTCAGCGTTTTATGGTTTCATGACTTACATTCAGGTCTTTGATCCATTTTGAGTTTACTTTTGTATATGGGGTTAGACAATGGTCGAGTTTCATTCTCCTACATGTAGCTGTCCAGTTTTGCCAGCACCATCTGTTGAAGAGACTGTTATTTTGCCATTGTCCATGGCTCCTTTATCAAATATTAATTGACCGTAAATGTTTGGGTTAATTTCTGGAGTCTCTAATCTGTTCCACTGGACTGTGGCTCTTTTCTTGTGCCAGTACCAAATTGTCTTGATTACTATGGCTTTGTAGTAGAGCTTGAATTTGGGGAGTGAGATCCCCCCTACTTTATTCTTCTTTCTCAGGATTGCTTTGGCTATTTGGGGTCTTAGGTGTTTCCATATGAATTTTTGAATTATTTGTTCCAATTCATTGAAGAATGTTGCTGGTAATTTGAGAGGGATTGCATCAAATCTGTATATTGCTTTAGGCAGGATGGCCATTTTGACGATATTAATTCTTCCTAGCCATGAGCAGGGGATGAGTTTCCATTCATTAGTGTCCCCTTTAATTTCTCTTAAGAGTGACTTGTAGTTTTCAGAGTATAAGTCTTTCACTTCTTTGGTTAGGTTTATTCCTAGGTATTTTATTCTTTTTGCTGCAAAAATTTTGAATTGTTTTCCTGATTTTTCTTTCTATTGGTTCATTGTTAGCGTATAGGAAAGCTACAGATTTCTGTGTGTTAATTTTGTATCCTGCAACTTTGCTGTATTCCGATATCAGTTCTAGTAGTTTTGGAGTGGAGTCTTTAGGGTTTTTTATGTACAGTTTCATATCATCTGCAAATAGTGACAGTTTAACTTCTTCTTTACCAATCTGGATTCCTTGTATTTCTTTGTTTTGCCTGATTGCCATGGCTAAGACCTCCAGTACTATGTTAAATAACAGTGGAGAGAGTGGGTATCCCTGTCTGGTTCCCGATCTCAGAGGAAATGCTTTCAGCTTCTTGCTGTTCAGTATAATGTTGGCTGTGGGTTTATCATATATAGCCTTTATTATGTTGAGGTACTTTCCCTCTATTCCCATTTTGCTGAGAGTTTTTATCATGAATGGATGTTGAATTTTGTCAAATGCTTTTTCAGCATCTATGGAGATGATCATGTGGTTTTTGTCTTTCTTTTTGTTGATGTGGTGGATGATGTTGATGGATTTTCGAATGTTGTACCATCCTTGCATCCCTGGGATGAATCCCACTTGGTCATGGTGTATGATCCTTTTCATATACTTTTGAATTCGGTTTGCTTATATTTTATTGAGTATTTTTGCATCTACATTCATCAGGGATATTGGTCTGTAATTTCCTTTTTTGGTGGGGTCTTTGCCTGGTTTTGGTATTAGGGTGATGTTGGCTTCATAGAATGAGTTTGGGAATATTCCCTCTTCTTCTATTTTTTGGAACACTTTAACGAGAATCGGTATTATGTCTTCTCTGTGTGTCTGATAAAATTCTGAGGTAAATCTGTCCAGTCCCGGTGTTTTGTTCTTGGGTAGTTTTTTGATTACCGTTTCAATTTCTTTGCTCGTAATTGGTTTGTTTAACTTTTGTGTTTCTTCCTTGGTCAGTCTTGGAAGGTTGTATTTTTCTAGGAAGTTGTCCATTTCTTCTAGGTTTTCCAGCTTGTTGGCATATTGGTTTTCATAGTAGTCTTTAATAATTCTTTGTATTTCTGTGGAGTCTGTCGTGATTTTTCCATTCTCATTTCTGATTCTGTTGATTTGTGTTGATTCTCTTTTTCTCTTAATAAGTTTGGCTAGAGGCTTATCTATTTTGTTTATTTTCTCAAAGAACCAGCTCTTGGTTTCATTGATTTTTGCTATTGTTTTATTCTTCTCAATTTGGTTTATTTCTTCTCTGATCTTTATTATGTCCTTCCTTCTGCTGACTTTAGGCCTCATTTGTTCTTCTTTTTCCAGTTTCGATAGTTGTGATGTTAGACTATTCATTTGAGATTGTTCTTCCTTCTTCAGGTGTGCCTCGATCAATATATACTTTCCTCTTAAGACTGCTTTCGCTGCATCCCACAGAAGTTGGGGCTTTCTGTTGTTGTCATTTGTTTCTATATATTCTTTTATCTCTATTTTGATTTGTTCGTTGATATGTTGATTATTTAGAAGCATGTTGTTAAGCCTCCATATGTTTGTGAGCCTTTTGTTTTCTTTGTAGAATTTATTTCTAGTTTTATACCTTTGTGGTCTGGAAATTGGTTGGTAGAATTTCAATATTTTGGAATTTACTGAGGCTCTTTTTGTGAGCTAGTATGTGGTCTATTCTGGAGAATGTTCCATGTGCACTTGAGAAGAATGTGTATCCTGTTGCTTTTGGATGTAGAGTTCTATAGATGTCTGTTAGGTCCATCTGTTCTAGTGTGTTGTTCAATGCCTGTGTGTCCTTACTTATTTTCTGCCTGGTGGATCTATCCTTTGGGGAGAGTGGTGTGTTGAAGTCTCCTAAGATGAATGCATTGCAGTCTATTTCCCTCTTTAGTTCTGTTAGTATTTGTTTCACAAAGGCTGGTGCTCCTGTGTTGGGTGCATATATATTTAGAATGGTTATATCCTCTTGTTGGACGGAGCCCTTTATCATTATGTAGTGTCCTTCTTTATCTCTTGTTACTTTCTTTGTTTTGAAGTCTATTATGTCTGACATTACTACTGCAACCCCTGCTTTCTTCTCACTGTTGTTTGCCTGAAATATGTTTTTCCATCCCTTGACTTTTAGTCTGTACATGTCTTTGTGTTTGAGGTGAGTTTCTTGTAAGCAGCATATAGATGGGTCTTGCTTTTTTATCCATTCTATTACTCTGTGTCTTTTGATTGATGCATTCAGTCCATTTGCATTTAGGGTGACTATTGAAAGATATGTACTTATTGCCATTGCAGGCTTTAAATTCGTGGTTACCAAAGGTTCAAGGTTAGCTTCTTTAGTATCTTACCGCCTATCTTTGCTTGCTTATTGAGCTGTTATATACACTGTCTGGAGCTTCTTTTCTTCTCTCCCTTCTTATTCCTCCTCCTCCCTTCTTCATATGTTGGGTGTTTTGTTCTGTGCTCTTTCTAGGAGTGCTCCCATCTAGAGCAGTCCCTGTAAGATGCCCTGTAGAGGTGGTTTGTGGGAAGCAAATTCCCTCAGTTTTTACATGTCTGGGAATTGTTTAATCCTGCCATCATATTTAAATGATAGTCGTGCTGGATACAGTATCCTTGGTTCAAGGCCCTTCTGTTTCATTGCATTAAATATATCATGCTATTCTCTTTCGGCCTGTAGGGTTTCTGTCGAGAAGTCTGATGATAGCCTGATGGGTTTTCCTTTGTAGGTGACCTTTTTCTCTCTAGCTGCCTTTAAATCTCTTTCCTTGTCCTAGATCCTTGCCATTTTAATTATTATGTGTCTTGGTGTTGTCCTCCTTGGATCCTTTCTGTTGGGAGTTCTGTGTATTTCCCTGGTCTGTTCGATTATTTCCTCCCCCAGTTTGGGGAAGTTTTCAGCAATTATTTCTTCAAAGAGACTTTCTATCCCTTTTCCTCTTTCTTCTTCTTCCGGTACCCCTATAATACGAATATTATTCCTTATTCCTTTTGGCTTGGTCACATAGTTCTCTTAGTGTTGTTTCTTTCCTGGAGATCCTTTTATCTCTCTCTATGTCAGCTTCTATGTGTTCCTGTTCTCTGGTTTCTATTCCTTCAATGGCCTCTTGCATCTTATCCATTCTTCTTATAAATCCTTCTAGGGATTGTTTCACTTCTGTGATCTCCTTCCTGACATCTGTGATCTCCCTCCGGACTTCATCCCATTGTTCTTGCATTTTTCTCTGCATCTCATCCCATTGCTCTTGCATTTTTCTCTGCATCTCTGTCAGCATGTTCATGATTTTTATTTTGAATTCTTTTTCAGGAGGACTGGTTAGGTCTGTCTCCTTCTCAGGTCTTGTCTCTGTGATCTTTGTCTGCCTGTAGTTTTACCTTTTCATGGTGATAGAGATAGTTTGCAGAGCTGGTATGAGTGACAGCTGGAAGAGCTTTCCTTCTTGTTGGTTTGTGGCCTTCCTCTTCCCCTTCGCGAGGTGCTGGGTTCTCGCAGGTGTGGATGTGGTCTGGATGTTGTCCTATGTCCTCTGGTCTCTATTTTAGGAAGAGTTGTCTTTGCTATATTTTCATAATTCTATGTGGTTTTGGGAGGAGAGTTCCGCTGCTGTACTCATGCCACCATCCTGGCTCTGCCTCCTTAATTTACCCTTTTTAATAATAAAAATACTATGAATATTTGAGGGTTAGTGAAATGCTCAAGGTCTCACAATCAGTTAATGATACAGTTTGTTATGAATCTAGATTTATCTGAGTTCATGATTACCTGGTCTTCCTAAAGTAGTTCACCTGATCTAGTACACAAACACTGTCAAACCTTAATTTCCTATTTTGTGGAAGTCACTATTTAAGTAACTGAGAGCTATAGGAAAAGTACGGCAGCAAAAGTTCATAGCAGTTCCCATGTCCTTTATTTGATGTCTATTAATATATTCAATTTTCAAAATGAAAGTAATAAAATGTATCTCAAAATTCCCTTTGAGATAGCCTTCATATCTCTGTTGTATAAATTAGTGACCTTAGGCCCTTTGGGATCTAATCCTCTCTTACCTCTCCAAGTTCACTTTCACTGAAGCTACACTGGTTTCCTCTCTGCATGTTAAACACACTTCATATTTCACTCAGGTCCCCCGCACTTGTGACTCCTAGGTAATCTTTTCCTACAGATACACGTGAGTCATACCCTCACATATCAGGGTCTTTTCATAGGGGGAGGAACTAGATTAGAAAACTCTTAATACAACTACTTCATCTTGCTTCAAAATATTTTAATCTCTGTATTATTGTAAGCAGTTTTAGAACCCAAGTGATAGTTTCTGGTTATCCATTTTTATATAATGTCACCACAGTACCTGATGTACCTCCATCCATTTACATGCTACACTGTATTCTCAGAGCCCAGAGAACAGAGCAAAGGTAACAGGCAGTGGTGAAGTGCTCACTTTGGAAAAACAACCTACCACATTTTACTAATCAGTGTTCTCTCAGGCATTTTCAATCAGCAAAGCATTTTCAAAATTGATTTAGAATTTCCTGACCTGTGGAATAAAGCATAACTTAGCCATGAAAAGATTCATTAGAATTTTCAAGGCCAATTTTTAAAAATAGTTCTGTAAGGGTGAGTGCATTTGTAAGAGCTGCCTTCGCTGCCCACATACCATGGACAGGCTGGCTGGGTGGATGATGCAGAACGGAAAGTGCTGTGCAATTTATTTCCACGCTGTGTGTGGAGTGAGCTAATCTGCTGCCTTTGGACCTGCATCCAGTTAGGCAAAATTAAAGAAAGTATAGAGACAGGATTTGGGTGGGGACCAATTCCAAGGTTGGATATAAATTTACTGGGAGGCAAAATGATGTCTAGCAATTTATGATTCATGAACATAATTTTAATCTCAGGGAGGCAGGATTTAAAGATGACTAAGAAAACAGAGATCAGTACATTGACATTCTGCTTTTCTGTCAGGATAGCATGGGCCTAAAGAAAAAAGGAAAAGAAATAAATAAACAGAAAAGAAAATTGTACAGCAAATGTATCAGTGTGCCTGCAGAAAGGACATTGGTGAAGGAGAGCCCACCCTCAGGGAGGTGTGGGAGCTGCAGGGCAGGGGTCTGTGCATGACCAGTGATCTCAGTTAAGGTCACACAGCCTGCTCCCCTTCTAAGTGTGGCCATGGTGTGCTTTCCTGTGGATTTTTCTAAACACAGACCAAGGAAGCCTGGCCACAAGGATTTTCAGGCCCTTTCCTCTCCCTTTTGGAAATGGAGCCTTTTGTACCCTGAGATCCTGAACCAGGGGCCAACATCAGCTTGGTTCTATTTGGAGCAGTCTGTGGGCCAGGGCAAGATCTCTACATGAATGCCATGCTCTGAAATCCTGCCTGAAGGCTAGGCTTGCTGTTCCCCTCAGACCAATATCTCAGCCCAAATACCTCCACTGACAGTGTAGAACTGGGAATATGCATAACAATATGAAGCGTTAATTGAAATCCTTATGACAAGGTAAATGACAGATTGGAAGAATTGAACCAGGAAGTGCCTAAAGGGACAGAAAGTCATAATGAAAACTCATCTGTTGAGATCATAAAAATAACACAGTTGGAGCATAATCATAATAACTTTTCTATGTGAACTTTTTAAATAAAATTTTAAAATTGACAAGGACAAAGAATGATACATATGTCACATATATATTAAATGAGATACATATGTGTGTGTATATATATGGTAAGAGTTGACAAGTAATTGTCTATGATGGTCTTTTTTATTCTACAGACCTTTCTGAGTAATGATAAACTTTAAGTAGGCATTCACTGAACTGAATTGATTGAACCAAATATTTATGATGACTGAAGAAAAATGTTGGGTGTATGAATCAAAGAGAGAAACAAGAAGGAAGAATATAAGGAGACATATTTGAAAGTTCAGATTATACCCAGGTATGCTGAGAAAAGGCTTCATCTGATGGCTTGATATGTTAATGCCTTCATGTTGAATAAACCTTGGAAATTGGGAAATAAACCAACTCTATCTAAATTTTCACACTGAGAGATTTATTTTTCATTAATTTTCATGTTATGTGGGAAGGATAGTCCTTAACCTAAAATTACCTCAAATCTTGTAGGTGTTAAATATATATATCTGAAAAGAACGTTTTGCATACACATTTTCCTTTCTCTGTCAGGTTTCATTGAAGAAACTGTGTCCCTTCAGGCACTATTACTTTTGGTTCTACTCAATTTCTTCTTTCACTGCTCTCTTCTCTCTTCCTACCTATCCCCCCAACCCAGCACTTGGACACCCAGATGCATGGATGCCCAGTGCCTCTGAAGCAGAAGGCAGGTAAAACATTGGTATGCAGCACAGCTCTTGCAGTTTCACATCTTTTCTTCTCTGGGGTCTGGCATCGGGGCCATAACCCTTAGCAAGTCGGAAACTTGCAAGAAGTATTATTAGAAAACATTAGACTAGGAATCAGGGGGTGAGGGCCAGGGTCTGACTGTATCATATAAAATTGTATGACCTTGTATAAACTGCTTCATCTATATAAGCCTTACTATCCAGCTATATTACAGAGTTGCTCTGAAGATCAAATGAGTAAAAATTTAGAAAATATAAAGCAGTCTATTAAAATAAATATATTATCGAAATTCCACTCTAACCTAACAAGCTCTGTATAACAAAGATTGTCAATGAATCCTAGGGTCACAGTCATACTCAGTTCAGTCCTCCAGGCCCCCACCCCACTACACATACACAAACTGCAGAAGACACTGGGGTGAAATGAAACCAAACATGAATTAAATAACATCAAACGATTTCATAAAATTATACTCAACTACTCAACTTTATGTTTCCACAGTGACACATAACAGATTATAATATACAGATTTTACTCCAGGCCCTTTGGGCAGAAATCATAGGCTTGGAGTAAAATCTATATTATAATCTGTTATTTGGGCAGAAATCAAATTAGAAAGCAAGTTATTCTGAGTATAGGCCTATATTATTCTTTCCCACTTTGTAAGCAAGTGAAAGGCACAAGTCACCTATGAAGGGAAGGTGGGGACTTTCTGTATTAATTTATGAAAATATATATAGTGATAATAGTAAAATTAGTTAATATTCACTGGTCAGTTACATTAAGCTTCCAAGCACTGTGCTAAGGTTTGAGGGAATTCAATTTCAGAAGACATGTATTTGTAGTTCTATGCTTCCTTTAATGGCATAGATAAATATTGAACAAATTGGAATAAAACAACATGACTTCAAGTGACTACTTTTCCCTATTCTTAATAAATTAAAATTTATTCTTATAAAATGATAGTTAAAGGATTAATTTGTCAATACACAATGCAGAGTTAACTTACTAGTCAGTTTCTAGCCAAGCTAGGTCAAAAAGGAAAAATACACAGGCCCTAAACCATCTCTGGAAATAGAGCTCAATGTTAGTATGTTACCTAATGCTCTCAAAAGCATTAATAATTTAAATAGAATAAAGAAGATTTAATAACAACACTTCTTCCTCTGAGCTATGTCTGGATAGTATAGTACAACTATTTCTTTGTCATATATATGCCAATCAGAATCATTTCAGGTAACAGATCCTATGGAAGTGTTAGGAGGCAGGGATTTCATGAAGAGAATGAGGTTCTTATTAACATAACCAGAAACACTGGAGTAGTTAGCTTTACCCTAGTTGTCTTGAAAGACCCCCAAAACAGAGAACAGATACACTGTTTCAACTTGGAATGGAGGCTATCAAGAGCTAATGAATGCAAATCCACTGCCCAATCTATGATCCAAGAAAGTGTCACAGCTGGCCACACCAACATAACCACTGGAGACAGGACACTGAGACTCTAAATCTGCTCTTTGGGAAACTGGAGACACCACTGCAGAAGAACACCAGGACATCCCCTTGTTAATAATTAAGCATAGTAAAAGCAAGTATAATGTGGTATTTGCTACAATTTCCTTGATTTAAATAAATAAAATGCAATTAATTTATGTATCCAGAATTCTTACTTCAAGGGAATTTGAAAAAGGTAAATTTTAATTTGACATTCTAGAGCAGAGGATGTACTAGAAGGGAGTAATACGGGTGGTAAATGACTTTATCAGTCCATCTTTGTCTATTTAGTATCTAGTGAATCTTTACATCCATACTTAAACCCAAGTAGGGAGTGATATCTGGGAAGATGGTGGAATCGGAGGCACTAAAAATCCATCTTTCCACCTAGACACGGATTGTACTGGCAGAAACTGTCTGAAGTAACTATTTGAGAATTCCGGAATGTATTTGAATGTTTACAATTGTCTGGTAAATTGTGGTTAAATTCAGTCATTTTCAGCAGCTACCCATTTCCCACATCCCAGCCCCATGGCAGGCAGCTGTGCCAAATTCTTGGTGCAGTTTGCTAGAGTTAGGGTGGACAATAGAAGCTTGTCCCTCAGATGTCAGGCTTGTGTGTTCTGATTGCTAATTGCTGCTCTGATTGCTAAAGCTAGCTGAGAGGCTACCTGCCATCATTTCACCTCTGGTAAGTAGAGATGTTTTCAAGGGATTTAAAGGAAAAACACATGATTGTTTCTTATTTTTCCCTTTTCCTCTTTTGGTCTTCAGACATTTAAGGCTTCGGACATTCAAAAACAACAATATGTATAGAGGAAATTTATATAGCTACCACATACACCCAGGGAAAGATGCAGACTCAGAAAAGACCTCAAAATACCTTAAATTCTTATCAGGCTGATCCCCAGAGCAGACACACACAACAGTTGAAAGGAAGGAAGGAAAGGAAGGGAAAGGAAGGAAAGAGAATAAAAGAAAAGACAAGAGAAGAGAATAAAGAAAAAGAAAGAAAATCATGAGCAAAGAGGTGAATATGTTTCCCAGAGTTACAACATTGTAATATTCAAAGTCCAGTTTTTAACAACAAACTCACAAGATAAATGAACAGAAAGGTATTACCCATTTAAGGAATATTGTAAGTCAACACAAATTGTCCATGATGAAGCCCAGTTTCAGACTTAACAGAAAAAGAATTTAAAACAACAGTCTTAAGGATACTGAAAGAGCTCAAGGAAGACATGGACATAGGAAAATAATGTGTGAACAAAATGGGAATATCAATAAGGAGATATAAATTTTAAAAGGAACCAAAAAGAAATTCTAGAGATGAAAACTACAATAATTGAAATTTAAAAATTCACCAGAAAGGTGATTTGAACAGGCAATATTGCAGAGAAATTAACTGAAATTTTTGATTCTGAAGAAGGAAAAAGAATGAAGAAAGTAAACAGTGTATAATAGGCCTATGGAATATCATCAAAAAGAACTGCATACATACTGTGGGAGTCAAGAAAGAGAAGAAAGGAAGGAGTAGAGAGAATATTTGAAGAAATAATGGCTAAAAGTTTCCCAAATTTGATGGAAAACATAATCTAAAATCTAATAAACTAAATGATCTCCAAGTTGCACAAATCAAAGAATCCAGGGACACTGTCTCCGAGACCCAGAGAACTGAGACACATTATAATAAAGTTGTCTAAAGAAAGGAACAAAGAGAGACTCTTGAAAGCAGCAAATAGTAGATCTGCCACATAAAAGTGATCCTAAATATGATAATCAGCTCATTTTTCATCAGAAACTTGGAAGCCAGAGGCAGTGGGTTGGTATACTCAAAGTGCCTAAAATAATCTGTCAATCAAAAATTTTATTTCTTGCAAAATGTTCTTCAAAAAGGAAGGAGAAATGAAAACACTTCTGGTAAATAAAAGCTGGTTAAATTCATTACCACTGTACCTGCCCTGCAAGAAATACTAAAGTCTTTCAGGTTGAAATGAAAGATAACTAGACAATAACTGGAAGCTGTATGAAGAAATAAACATCTCTGATAAATGTAAATACATGGACAATTATAAAAACTCAGCCTTTTTGGTTTATACCTCTACTTTTCATGTTCTACATCACTTAAGAGACAAATGCATGCACTATGATAACTATTTAATTTGTGACATTAGTAACAAGAAGAAGGACCACAGAGCCAAATAAGAGCAGAGACTTTGCATGCCATAAAGTTCATGTAAATTCAAATTAGATTGTTATAACCCAGGATGTTAAATGTTACTGAATAATAACTACAAAGAAAATACCTATGCAATATACACAAAGAATACAAGAAGGGAATTAAAACGTTGCACTACAAAAAGTCAACCAAGCACTGTAATTCTTTAGTTCCTGTAGTTCACAAAAGTCAGTAACAGACAAAGTGAGAGGCAAAAGAAGAAAAACAAAAACAAAAACTACAAGGTATACATAAAACAAATAGCAAAATAATAGCACTAAGTCACTTATTATCAATAATAACTTAAAATAGAAATTATTTAAAATCTTAAATAAAATTATGGATATTGATAGAATGGAGAAAAAAATAACCAACAATATACTGCTGAAAAAAGACTCTTTTTTGATTCAAAGACACAAATAGATGAAATGTGAAGGGATGGAAAAAGGTACTCCATACAGATAGTAATTGAAAGAGAGCAGGATTAGCTATACTAATAACAGACAAAATGGGACTTAAATCAAAAATGGTTTATAAGAGATAAAGGAATAAGTACATTACATATTAATAAAAGCTTTGATACAGCAATAAGATATAAAAATTAAAAACATTTACACAATAACAGATTCTCAAAACATATGAAGCAAACACTGACAGAATCAAAGGGAGAAATACACAGCTCTATGATAAGAATTGGAGACCTCCAATAACTCCAGTTCAATAATGGAGAGAAAAAAAACAGAGGATCAGTAAGAAAATAGAGGATATGAATAACACAATAATCAACTACCTAATGGACACAATGTCTTTCACCCAACAACAGCAAAATACCAATTCTTCTAAAGTGCATACAGACATTCTCAAGGATAGATAGGCCATGAAAGCAGACTCAGTGGTTGTAAAAAGTAGATAGTAAAAGACTGGTATCATATAAAGTATCTTCTCTAGCCACAACAGGATGAAGGTGGAAATCAACAAGAGGAAAAAAAAACAGGAAAATTCACAAATAGTTGGAGACCAAGTAATATGCTTAAACAATCAATGGGTGAAACAAGAAATCAAGGAAAATTTGAAAATACTTACAGAAAAATGAAAATGTAACACCACATACCAAATTTATAAAAGAGACACTAAGAATGAAATTTATAGCTATAAATCTCTACACTAAGAAAAGAGATTAGCTAACATTTTAAGGAACTAGAAGAAGAACAAACTAAACCCAAAACTAAGAAGGAAAAAGTTAAGATTATAGCAAAGATTAACAAAATGAAGAATAGAAAAAAAATAGAGGAAATCCATGAAACCAAAAGTTGGTCCTTGAAAAGATGAACAAAATTGACAAAACCTTAAACTTACAAAGAATAGAAATAGACTAAAATAACTACAATAAGAAATGAAAGTGGGTGCATTACTACAGATCTTACAGAGATAGAAAAGATTATGAGAGAATAGTATAAAGAACTACACAAAAACTGTACATTAAAAATTATATGGGGGTGGAGCCAGGATAGCGGCATGAGTAGAGCAGTGGAAATCACCTCCCAAAACCACATATATCTATGAAAATATAACAAAGACAGCTCTTCCTAAAATAGAGACCAGAGGACACAGGACAACATCCAGACCACATCCACACCTGCGAGAACCCAGCGCCTCACAAAAGGGGGTAAGATACAAGCCCTGGTCCAGCGGGTCCTGAGTGCCCCGACCCCCAGCTCCCAATGGGAGGAGAGGAGTCAGAGCAGGGAGGGAGAGGGAGCCCAGGACTGCTGAACACCCAGCCCCAGCCATCTGGACCAGAGCACAGACACAGTGCATGCGTGGGGCCCTGGACACTAGGGAAAAAGGGCAGCAAGAACAGTGAGTGGGTACCGGAGGCCGGCGCCGGAGGACAAAAGAAAAGCAAGCAGCCATCTTTTCTTTTTTTTTTTCTTTTTTGTTTTGGTGAGCACTTTTTGGAAGTCTTAAAGGGATAGGGACCCCAATACTAGGGAAACAGGGCAGCAAGGCCGGTGAGCGGTTGTCCAAGGCTGGCGCCGGAGAATAAAGAAAAACGAGCAGCCATTTTTTTTTTATGGTCATTGTGTTGTTTTGACGGGTGCTTTTTGAAGTTTTAAGGGGGCAGGGTGGGACACTTAGTCCAGAGGTAGGGAATCCCAGGATCTCTGGGCACTCTAATCCCTTAGGCTGCAGGGAGCACGGAGGCCCCTTATGGAGATAAATAGCCTCCCGGCCGCTCCCCCTACAACACAACTCCACCACTTTGGAGCAGCAGCCCGAGCCAGGTCACGCCCACAGCAACAGCAGAGATAAACTCCATAGGAGCTGGACAGGAAGCAGAAGCCTTGTCTGTGTGCAGCTGCCCAGCACAAACCACTGGAGGTTGCTATTATTCCAGGAGAGGAAGGCTGCAAACCAACAAGAAGGGAAGTTCTTCGAGCCGTCACTAGTTCCCAGCTCTGCAAACTATTCCTATTACCATGAAAAGACAAAATTACAGGCAAACCAATATCACAGAGGAGACAGACCTAACCAGTCTTCCTGACAAAGAATTCGAAATAAAAATCATAAACATGCTGACAGAGTTGCAGAGAAATAGGCAAGAGAAATGGGATGAAGTCCAGAGAGAGATCACAGATGCCAGAAAGGAGATCACAGAAATGAAACAAACTCTGGAAGGATTTATAAGCAGAATGGATAAGATGCAAGAGGCCATTGATGGAATTGAAACCAGAGAAAAGGAACACATAGACGCTGACATAGAGAGAGAGAGAAGGATCTCCAGGAATGAAACAATATTAAGAGAACTGTGTGACCAATCAAGAAGGAACAATATCCATATTATAGGGGTACCAGAAGAAGGGAGAGGAAAAGCGACAGAAAGTATCTTGGAAGAAATAATTGCTGAAAACTTCCACAAACTGGGGGAGGAAATAATCGAACAGACCACAGAAATACACAGAATCCCCAACAGAAAATATTCAAGGAGGACAACACCAAGACACATAATAATTAAAATGGCAAAGATCAATGACAAGGAAAGAGTTTTAAAGGCAGCTAGAGAGAAAAAGGTAACTTATAAAGGAAAACCCATCAGGCTATCATCAGACTTCTCAACAGAAACCCTACAGGCCAAAAGAGAATAGCATGATATATTTAATGCAATGAAACAGAAGGGCCTTGAACCAAGGATACTGTATCCAGCATGACTATCATTTAAATATGATGGCAGGATTAAACAATTCCCAGACATGCAAAAACTGAGGGAATTTGCTTCCCACAAACCACCTCTACAGGGCATCTTACAGGGACTGCTCTAGATGGGAGCACTCCTAGAAAGAGCACAGAACAAAACACCCAACATATGAAGAAGGGAGGAGGAGGAATAAGAAGGGAGAGAAGAAAAGAAGCTCCAGACAGTGTATATAACAGCTCAATAAGCAAGCAAAGATAGGCGGTAAGATACTAAAGAAGCTAACCTTGAACCTTTGGTAACCATGAATTTAAAGCATGCAATGGCAATAAGTACATATCTTTCAATAGTCACCCTAAATGCAAATGGACTGAATGCATCAATCAACAGACACAGAGTAATAGAATGGATAAAAAAGCAAGACCCATCTATATGCTGCTTACAAGAAACTCACCTCAAACACAAAGACATGTACAGACTAAAAGTCAAGGGATAGAAAAACATATTTCAGGCAAACAACAGTGAGAAGAAAGCAGGGGTTGCAGTAGTAATGTCAGACATAATAGACTTCAAAACAAAGAAAGTAACAAGAGATAAAGAAGGACACTACATAATGATAAAGGGCTCCGTCCAACAAGAGGATATAACCATTCTAAATATATATGCACCCAACACAGGAGCACCAGCCTTTGTGAAACAAATACTAACAGAACTAAAGAGGGAAATAGACTGCAATGCATTCATCTTAGGAGACTTCAACACACCACTCTCCCCAAAGGATAGATTCACCAGGCAGAAAATAAGTAAGGACACACAGGCATTGAACAACACAGTAGAACAGGTGGACCTAACAGACATCTATAGAACTCTACATCCAAAAGCAACAGGATATACATTTTTCTCAAGTGCACATGGAACATTCCCCAGAATAAACCACATACTAGCTCACAAAAAGAGTCTCAGTAAATTCCAAAATATTGAAATTCTACCAACCAATTTTTCAGACCACAAAGGTATAAAACTAGAAATAAATTTGCAAAGAAAACAAAAAGGCTCACAAACACATGGAGGCTTAACAACATGCTTCTAAATAATCAACGGATCAATGAATAAATCAAAATAGAGATAAAGGAATATATGGAAACAAATGACAACAACAACACAAAGCCCCAACTTCTGTGGGATGCAGCAAAAGCAGTCTTAAGAGGAAAGTATATATTGATCGAGGCACACCTGAAGAAGGAAGAACAATCCCAAATGAATAGTCTAACATCACAACTATCGAAACTGGAAAAAGAAGAACAAATGAGGCCTAAAGTCAGCAGAAGGAGGGACATAATAAAGATCAGAGAAGAAATAAACCAAATTGAGAAGAATAAAACAATAGCAAAAATCAATGAAACCAAGAGCTGGTTCTTTGAGAAAATAAACAAAATAGATAAGCCTCTAGCCAAACTTATTAAGAGAAAAAGAGAATCAACACAAATCAACAGAATCAGAAATGAGAATGGAAAAATCATGACAAACTCCACAGAAATACAAAGAATTATTAAAGACTACTATGAAAACCTATATGACAACAAGCTGGAAAACCTAGAAGAAATGGACAACTTCCTAGAAAAATACAACCTTCCAAGACTGACCAAGGAAGAAACACAAAAGTTAAACAAACCAATTATGAGCAAAGAAATTGAAATGGTCATCAAAAAACTACCCAAGAACAAAGCACCTGGAATTTACCTCGGAACTTTATCAGACACACAGAGAAGACATAATACCCCTTCTGCTTAAAGTTTTCCAAAAAATAGAAGAGGAGGGAATCCTCCCAAATTCATTCTATGAAGCCAACATCACCCTAATACCAAAACCAGGCAAAGACCCCACCAAAAAAGAAAATTACAGACCAATATCCCTGATGAATGTAGATGCAAAAATACTCAATAAAATATTAGCACACCAAATTCAAAAGTATATCAAGAGGATCATACACCATGACCAAGTGGGATTCATCCCAGGGATGCAAGGATGGTACAACATTCGAAAATCCATCAACATCATCCACCACATCAACAAAAAGAAAGACAAAAACCACATGATCATCTCCATAGATGCTGAAAAAGCATTTGACAAAATTCAATGTCCATTCATGATAAAAACTTTCAGCAAAATGGGAATAGAGGGCAAGTTCCTCAACATAATAAAGGCCATATATCATAAACCCACAGCCAACATTATACTGAACAGCAAGAAGCTGAAAGCGTTTCCTCTGAGATCGGGAACTAGACAGGGATGCCCACTCTCTCCACTGCTATTTAACGTAGTACTGGAGGTCCTAGCCACAGCGATCAGACAAAACAAAGAAATACAAGGAAGCCAGATTGGTAAAGAAGAAGTTAAACTGTCACTATTTGCAAATAACATGATATTGTACATAAAAATACCCTAAAGACACCACCCCAAAACTACTAGAACTGATATTGGAATACAGCAAAGTTGCAGTATACAAAATTAACACATAGAAATCTATAGCTTTCCTATACACTAACAAAGAACCAATAGAAAGAGAAATCAGGAAAACAATTCCATTCACAATTGCATCATAAAGAATAAAATACCTAGGAATAAATCTAACCAAAGAAATGAATGACCTATACTCTGAAAACTACAAGTCACTCTTAAGAGAAATTAAAGGGGACACTTACAAATGGAAACTCATCCCATGCTCGTGGCTAGGAAGAATCAATATCGTCTAAATGGCCATCCTGCCTAAAGCAATATACAGATTTGATGCAATCCCTCTCAAATTACCAGCAACATTCTTCAATGAATTGGAACAAATAATTCAAAAATTCATATGGAAACACCAAAGACCCCGAATAGCCAAAGCAATCCTGAGAAAGAAGAATAAAGTAGGGGAGATCTCACTCCCCAACTTCAAGCTCTACTACAAAGCCATAGTAATCAAGACAATTTGGTACTGGCACAAGAACAGAGCCACAGACCAGTGGAACAGATTAGAGACTCCAGACATTAACCCAAACATATATGGTCAGTTAATATTTGATAAAGGAGCCATGGACATACAATGGCATAATGACAGTCTCTTCAACAGATGGTGCTGGCAAAACTGGACAGCTACATGTAGGAGAATGAAACTCGACCAATGTCTAACCCCATATACAAAAGTAAATTCAAAATGGATCAAAGACCTGAATGTAAGTCATGAAACCATTAAACTCTTGGAAAAAAACATAGGCAAAAACCTCTTAGACATAAACATGAGTGACCACTTCTTGAACATATCTCCCCAGGCAAGGAAAACAACAGCAAAAATGAACAAGTGGGACTATATTAAGCTGAAAAGCTCCTGTACAGCAAAAGACACCATCAATAGAACAAAAAGGAACCCTACAGTATGGGAGAATATGTTTGTAAATGACAGATTCAATAAATGCTTTACGTCCAAAATATATAAAGAGTTCACACACCTCAACAAACAAGAATCAAATAATCCAATTAATAAATGGGTAGAGGAACTGGACAGTTCTTCAAAAAAGAAATGCAGATGGCCAACAGACACATGAAAAGATGCTCCACATCGCTAATTATCAGAGAAATGCAAATTAAAACTACAATGAGGTATCACCTCACAACAGTAAGGATAGCTGCCATCCAAAAGACAAACAACAACAAATGTTGGCGAGGCTGTGGAGAAGGGGAACCCTCCTACATTGCTGGTGGGAATGTAAATTAGTTCAACCATTGTGAAAAGCAATATGGAGGTTCATCAAAATGCTCAAAACAGACTTACCATTTGACCCAGGAATTTCACTCCTAGGAATTTACCCCTAAGAATGCAGCAATCAAGTTTGAGAAAGACAGATGCACCCCTATGTTTATCGCAGCACTATTTACAATAGCCGAGAACTGGAAGCAACCGAAATGTCCATTGGTAGATGAATGGATAAAGAAGATATGGCACATATACACAATGGAATACTACTCAGGCATAAGGAGAGGGCAAGTCCTCCCATTTCCAGCAACATGGATGGAGCTGGTGGATATTATGCTCAGTGAAATAAGCCAAGAGGAGAAAGAGAAATACCAAATGATTTCACTCATCTGTGGAGTATAAGAATAAAGGAAAAACTGAAGGAACAAAACAGCAGCAGAATTATAGAACCCAAGAATGGACTAACAGGTACCAAAGGGAAGGGGACTGGGGAGGATGGGTGGGTAGAGAGAGATAAGGGGTGGGAAGAAGAAAGGGGGTATTAAGATTAGCATGCATGGGGGGGACAGAGAAAGGGAAGGGCTGTACACACAGATAAGACAGGTAGTGATTCTACAACATTTTGCTATGCTGATGGACAGTGACTGTAAAGTGGTTTATAGGGGGGACCTGGTATAGGGGAGAGCTTAAGTAAACATAATATTCTTCATGTAAGTGTAGATTAATGATAACAAAAAAAAGAAAGAAAGAAAAGGGGGATTACTCCCTGATAGGATTAAACTAACTGTAAATCAACGATTAATGCATGCTTTAAATATCCTTAATTTTGATCACTTAAAGGGTGTCAGATGATCAGCTATGAAGGTACATTTTTACGATAATATTCCTTTCTCTTACAAAAAAAAATTAAAAAAGCAGTTCCTGTGTGGTGACCTCCAATGAGTTCTACACAATGGTATAAAGGGCATATCAAAGTGTGGGCAAAGGGTCTGTCTGTGTTTATACAGAGGATCAAAGCCTAATTTGGCTACCCAGAAAATGAACTAAGATACGATATGAAGAAGAACTTCCAACATTAGCACTCTCTGGAAGACTCATACCAGAAGATGATCATCAAAAAACCTCAAAAAAGATCCAGGCGATGCTGCAGTTGTAGCTGCATTCATCCTACCGGTTCTTGGACTTGCCATTGGAAAGAAGAAGGAGATATCTAAGCTGGCCTGTGCATACAGAAAAACAACAAGTTTGACTGGATCTATATTGTTGGAACTCAACCAAGAATTAGGAGAAGTGCAAGTTGTAGCACTCCAAAATCTTACAACTACAGACCATCTACTGTTAAAAGAACATATGGGATGTGAACAGTCCCCGGGAATGGGTTGTTTTAATTTGTCTGATTTCTCTCAGACTGTTCAAGTACACTTGGGCAATATCCATTATATCAAAGACAAATTTTCACAAATGCCTAGGGTGCCTAACTGGTTTTCTTGGCTTCACTGGAGACAGCTGGTAATTATAGATCTGCTTTGGTTATGTAACTGTATTCCTATTATGTTAATGTCTGTGCACAATTTAATTAGGAGTTTAAAACCTATACATGCTTAAGTTACTCTACAAGAAGATATGTCAAAGAAATAATCAATCTTCCCATGTTTTCTTCCATCTGCTACTTCTATAGCTTTTCTTATTCCTTCCTAATTACAACCCTTAAATAGAATTCATGCCTCATATTGAATTCACTGAGTGTCATAACTCCTCCAAGTGGTAAAGATACCTCAAGACAAATACTGGACATAGAAGCCACAGGGCATAAATCTGCAAAGAAGTAAAAAACTAACCTTTTCAAACAATATGGTTTCTCTCTCACTTACTAATTTTTACATTTCCTTGTATGGCTCCGGAAGATGACTGGTTAGCCAGAGACGGGTAAGATTCCTCAAGGGAGGAACAACCTAAGACAGGCACAGTCACAGGGGGGCCATCAGGTGAGAAATTGGGGATCAACAGAGGTGAGGCTTAGAACCTCACCCCCCTTGTTTTGAGAGAAATCTTCTGCATCCATGGATGTATTATTACCCTTTTCTAGCTTGGATTAACACATAGTCTACAGGCACACACCTGATCATCTACATTTGCTCTCTTAAAACACTAAACTATGTTTTCTACCTTTATCTTGCATTTACCTACCACTTCAGCATTTTATTTAAAAAAGTAATAATAATAATATTAAAAGGAGAAATGTGGGATTCACATATAAATCAAGTATAAAAATCAAATGGATATTCATGTTTGAACTGATTGTTTATAGTTCATAATGAGTGATCAAAACCGTAAGTTTTTGTGATGACTACCCTTGTACTGTTCACCATGTAAGAACTTATTCACTATGTAAGAATTTGTTCACCATGTAAGAAATTGTTCATTATGCTTCAGAAGACTGGAGACTGATGAGAGTTGGGCTGGAGTGGATTAATGATTGTGCATTGAGTCCCCTATACAGAATTTTAGAATTTTATTATTGTTAACAACCATTTGATCAATAAATATGAGAGATGCCTCCCCCCCAAAAAAAATTATATAACTAGAAGAAATTAAGTTTATTGAGATACAAATTAATAAACTGATTCAAGAAGAAATAAAAAATCACAATCCAGTACCAAAAGATATTGAATCAGTAAATCAAATACTTCCCAACAAAGAAAATTCCTAGAGCATAAGACTTCAGCTGTGAATAAACCAAATATTTAAAGAAGAATTAGCACTAATCTTTCTCAAATTCTTCCAAAAACTTGAATAGGAGTGAACACTTTTAACTCATGCTGTGAGGCCAACATTACTCTAATACCAAAGCTAAAGACATCATAAGAAAAGAAAATTATAAACCAATAGCTTTATGAATAAAGATATAAAAATCCACAACAAAATATAGCAAATGGAATCCAACAGCAGAGGTAAAAGATAATTTGGCATAACCAGTTATCCATGTTTCAGCATAAGAATATCTAGATAATACATCAGATTAATAGAAAAGAAAGTCAAATGGTCTTCTCAATTGATGTATAAAAAGCATTTAATAAAAGCTAATGTATGAAAATTTCAGAAAACTAGGAATAGAAGTAAACATCTTCAATCTGTTAGAGTTCATATATGAAAAACTCACTGCTAATATTCTCAGTTGTGAAAGGTGAATGTGCACTCAGGATGTCTATGTATGGTGGTGGTAGCACAGATTTTGTGAACACTGAAGGTAAATCCACATCCAGAAAATGTGACTATTTCAGTAAAAGAAAACTGCTTCTTCCTCTAGGATTTAATGGGCTCAATTTAATAAAATTGATGTTAATTTATGGCTGGCACCTTCCATTCCAGTTTGCATAAAAGAGTTATTCTGGTATAACTACTGAGTTAATTTTTTCTCTCTTAAAAATATCTGGTTTAGGGATAAGTTATATTGTTAATTTCCAAAATGGGGTTTCAGCACTGGTCTCTCTCTAGGTAGTTTGAGTAGTATCATTTGCATTTGCCAGATCACCCCTGGGTCCAGGAATTCAGTGGTGTTGAGCCTTTACATAACTTGTATCCACACTTCTATCTATGCTCTTTGATTCATGAGCATATCATTTTTCTTTTTAAACTTTCCAAAGTTAAGTCCAAGCCAACTCTAAATTCTTAGATTCCATGTATATTCTAGTAGCAAACTGATAACTTAAAATTTTATCTTCAATAGTGATTCGTTCTGGCTAAATACTTGCTATAATTTGAGTTAAATTTTTCCACTAAGCATCATGGACCATCAGACTCCCATTTCTCAACAATATATAACCCATAATGCAGTACCTTTATTCCGCTCCTAGTTAGATAACCATCTAGATTTCTCTCATTCAAAGTATTGGACATTAACTACTTCTCATCAAAAATACCTTATCAATCCAAGTTTTGTGCCAGAAATGAAATTTGCTGTAGGCATTTCAAGCAGGAAATTATTTAATACATTGTGGTTGTATGTGACCAAGGTTGAGGTTAGGCAGGCTCCCCAAACTAACTCCTTAGAAGAGCCACTACCTAAGACACAGTTGTGAACTGAGGGGTCTAGAGGCCAAGATCAGAGCTGTTGAGTTCAAGAACATAGTAATTATACCTGAAATTCAAGGCTCAGAGACCAGGAAACCTGTTCATATTGTAAACACATGTTTCTCTCTACCACTAGGGAAATTAGCAGCCAGCATTGAAAATCTGACTATGGGTATTTCCTTCTTGACACCCAGCAATGAGAACTGCACACTGAAATACTGCTGTGGAAAAAAAAAAAGGAAAAGGCAACAACAAATACACAGAAAATATATTTCCATAACCCTGCTTTACAGCTACAAACAGGAAAAGAAGGCAGAATATGGCCTTTTCATTTTTGCCTTCCAAACATCAAAAAATGAATCTAACTGTTGAAACTTAATTTTCATCTAGAACTCTTGCTGCAAAAAACTATGGAGAGTGTACATTTTTGCTCTCTTTATTCTTCAGTAGACATACACTCTAGGGGAGGAAACATGTAATAAAGGAGGTAAGAATGGAGGCAAAGTACAAAGAGATCATCTTTCCTATATACTCTAGATTATAAATTGTCTTCTCACATGTCATCCTGTGCTTATGTGTATGAATTCAATGGCAGCTTCCACAAATAAAGCAGAATTCCTGTTATTTAGAAGGCACTCAGTAAATATTCTTTAATTGAATTGATAGATTAGGTGAAAATAAATACAAATGGGGGAAATACATACATATATATATATATATATACACACACACACACATACACACACATTATATATACATATATATGTATATAATGTTTTCATATGAAGAAAGTGACCAATGTGGGGAGGAAAGTTTTAAACTATGCCGTATGTAGGACAGCTGGTGAAATCAGTCGTGTTTCGACAAGAGGAGTGTTCATTCAGTGAAATGATGGCATGATAGCTAATATGTGCCTGAATAATTTCCATGTGGAGAAGAAATTATATATATAAAGAAAGAGAAGTAAGCAAAAAGTGAAGTAAAGGATGAAGGTTGAATAGACATTTTAGGAAGCAGAATTTCAGCTCAATTTTAAAACACACTTTAAAATTCTAGAAAATTCAGGAAATACTACCTTGAGCTATAATGTGTGCCCTTTCTTGGACGACATCTTGAAGGTGGGAATGAAGGGAGCCTTGTTCTGTTGTTCTCCAGGAGTCTGAACTACAATGACATTTCCAAAATTGTCTCCTTGGAAAATTCCTAAGAATTACTTTGGGAAAACAATGCTTCAAGCTGAGATAAGTTTATGAAACCCTGGAAAACCATCCATCCTATGCAGGCTTCTCAGAGGTTTTAGCATGTTCTTAAGAACTATGAATAACTAAAAAAGGGAGATATGTGTGTTTCTCTAATTCATCCATTTGTTATGCTTGGTTTTACTGGAGAGAAGAACCTCTACAGAAAAAAAAAGCCATCAGTAAGTGTCTTCAGGAAGGAAATTGCTGTGAAAAAGGCTTTTGTGGACCACAAGAGTTTCTGTTTATTTTTGTTTCCCTTCTTCTTATTACAATGTCTGTACTGTGGTGCAAGCCATATGTCAAGTGGACAATGTAGGGAATGAGAGAGGGGGAAAAAAGGAGAGGGAAGGGAAAAGAAAGGAAAGGTCTTGAATCAAGAAGAAAAAAAGGAGAAAAGGAGAGAAGGGAGGGACAGCTGTTGGAGACAGCCACAGGATTGGTGCCTAGAATGTATTAATCACTTTTTTTTCCAAATCCCTTATTGTGGAATGTAATATATATCCCAGAAAAATATAAAAAATTCCCAAAACGTGCAGTTTGGAGAAGTCTCCATTCTCTCCCAGCCAGTTCAAGCTGATGTCCCTCATTGGTTACAACCACTCTGAGACCATGGGAGACATTCCTACTACTAAATTAATTACCCAAGGAGGTCATTAGACAAGGGGGCTCTAAAACCCAGGCTGTTTGTGGAAGCAAACCCAAGCCTAAGCCTGTAAGTGCCTCAGGGTTAGAAAATCAAAACACTAAGGATGACCAGTCACAGTCATCTAGGCTTTGGCCGGTCCCATAGCCCCCTTTCTCGGCTGCCATGCTGTGTGTAAGTCTTTCCCCAGCTCCCACTGGCAGAGGGCCCCACAGCTCTCTCAGCCTGGTGTTGCCTGATTCAAATCAATGTTTGCTTAAATAAATTCTGAAAGATTTAACATGCCTCAGTTTATCTTTTAACACCACCCAACCATATCGTTTACACTCAGTTGGAGGAGTGGGTTTGACCAATACCTCCTGGATGGCCTCAGGGCTCTCTGCTCCCCTACAGCTCTCACAGTTAGAAAGTGACTGTTGTGGAGGGATGATTTGGTATAATAACCACTCCCTGGAAGGTTTGAAAGCAAGGTACTTCCCAGGGTGATTCAGGAAAATGGCAAATTAGTAAAAAGTACTTAAAGAATAGGCTATACTGTAATACAATCCACTTCATGGTTACTTAGGAGAAAAAAATCAGGTTTAAAGGAAAGCACATGTGTTTAGGCAGTATTTTTCCATTAATCAGTATAATGAATACCACCAAGAATTAGAAATACTGACACCCTAAAATCATTAGATTTGTACACTGATGAGGGATTTGCATAAATACTATTTGGTACTAAATAAGCAACAGAGTGTTAATGCTGTGGGAACAGCCGTCTGGCGACAGAAAGGACACCGATAAATTGTTTCCCTCATGTGAAACCATCAGGATGTCAGCTTGCAGTTGCTAAATACCAATCCGGAAAGCTGGCAAATTCAACACTCGTAAGGTAGCAAAGCTATGCACAATAATCCTTCACTGGGGCTTCTTGCCTTTCATTTTCAAATGGCTAAAATTAGAAGTAGTTTACATGGAAAAAGGTTTCTGCACATATCACCTTGGAGAGTTGTGCAAGTACATTATGCCAAAGGTAAAGATTCAGTTATAAGCTTATTTTCAGTTAGTGCCACTTTGCAGGAAAAGATGCACGTATGGGAACTGTTTCAGAGGCTGACAGGAAATGTGGATATAAAGAGCTCCAATGTCTGAGCCTTCCTATAGGAATCATCAACTCCTCTGGTACCTCCAGCTACTCACACATTTATATTTTATAACCAGTCTTTCTTACAGTAGGAGATATAAATATTTGATACTTTTTGCATAATACCAGACTACTTGAAATATAATCTCTCCAATGACTAATATTCTGGGTCACAAGATTAAAGTGGTTTATGGAGAAAGAAGGAAGAAAGATGGGAAGATTTGCCACATTACCATTTCACAATTGAAGCTCCATGGATCCCTCTGGTGTTTGGTGACAATGATGGACTCAGGAAATGCTACTCTTATATATTATGGAGAAAATAAACCAAAATAGAATATCTGCATATTTGATATAGGTCACACACTTAAACTTATTTCTTCTTTTAAAATAAATGCACTAGAATCTATATTTTAATCTCAAAGATTTTGAGAGCTATGCATCAACATGTCAAATATCTAGAAAATTATTGTGCAAAATTTCATTCTTCAACTGTACTATATTGTATTATGTCTCCCATTCTTCTCCCAGTTTTAAAGATGAGCAAACTGAGACCTGGAGAGTTAAATGTGTTTCTAAAAGTCACTTTGATGGATAATGAAAGTATTTGTCTTGCTTTTGTTACTGAAGGGAGTGTGAATGAGACACTTCTCTAAGTGCCACAGAAAATAAAGGATGTAGTGTGAAGATTAGGTCAGAGTGAAGAAAGCCCAATGTCAGGCAGAGTCCAACAAAAAGGCATGGACTGGGAGAATGGGTTTCCAGAAAACGTACGAAAATAATCCCCCGGAAAAGGGCACTGATAGCTTTTACAACACATCTCACTTATTAGCCTAAACATAATTGCCTGGTTTCTCCTTGACTTGTCACTGGCCGAGAGGGGCTATTTCATAATGGAATGTGCTACGTGTCTAATTTGCTTCCACTTGCAGTGTCACCCATAATGTGGAAAACTGCCTCCCTTTGCTACCTACCCATCATGATCTGTGTTCGGGTAAAAATTAGAATTACTTGACTCTCAAGATGCAGATATGAAAACCTGACTTCCACTACTGAGACCAAAACTTTGTAAGGGTTATTAATATAAATATTAAAGAATTCTTTGTCCTTAAAATACTGATTATTGTGATTTATACAGAGAAAGATCTGTGTTTTATGCCTGTTCTCCTCCACATTGAATCTGAGGAGTAACTGCAATACCTGGAAACTCCCCTCAGTCTGCAAGGCTTCCCATGACTTAACTCCTATAGAAGTTTAGTTTCCATGGAAAACTATTTGTCATTATAAAAGTTCAATTTCCTGCCTACACAGTGAAAGTGGACAAAGAAAAACATGTATAACCAACAATAGACCTAATTATAGCTTTCATTGGGAAAGAAAAATGACTACATTTATAGGGGCTGTCAAATTGCTTTAAATAGAGCAAAAATAAATAGCTTAAGAGGCATTATATTTAAGCAACTCTTAGATAACGTTAAAAGATAAGTACAGCCTTACATCTGTGGTATTGTCACCTATTTTTAAAAACAAATTTTTAGCTAATAAAAATACAGAGGATGGTAGCTACACACTGAGATGCCATTTAGAGAGCATGTGAGTATGGAGTTTGTAACCAGAAGACACAACCTTCAGACCTGAATTTACCACTCAATAGCTCATTTCTCTTAATAGCACTTTATCTCAATTTCTTCTTTAGTAAAATGGTAATAATCATAATAGCATTGCTCAAAATGAAAGCTTTTCTACAAGTTACTAATTGAAATGATATGTGAAAAAACAATTTATAAACTGCTACTTCAGCATACTTTTAAATGTACTATTTAAAAATGTGTTTTTTTTTAATTACTGCAAACTGGCTCAAAAGGGTTTTAAAAATAAAGGAATATACTTTTGTGATTGCTCTATGGGTATCTAAAAACATATCCTGATAAGCCTGTTAACTAAAATTACTGGCTCATTTCTCTTCCATAGAGAAGCAATTTCAGATTGTCAACACTGTACTGTTGCTAACCGACTTCGATTCACAGTTCATTCCCTGTCTGTCATGCACTCCCACCTTCTTACTTAAATGCTACTGCATCCACTTCCTAAATTCTTCACCATAAACCACAGGCAGGAGAACAAATTCTGCTGAGTAACTGCAACAGTGAAGGCACAAAGGAGAAGGCACATGGAGTGAAAGGCAGTGGCCAAGGACACCTCCAGGAAGGGGTCACGGCACACACAGAAGGGCCCAAGGAGTCCTCCTTATTAACCAGTCGTCCTCATCACTGAGGTGGATGAAGCATCAATTCCCAATCATTTTATGTCTGAAATATCTTTCCTGTCCACCTACCCTCCTCTTTCCCCATTGACTAAATTTAAGTCCTCATCACCTCACTCCTGGGTCATTGAGTCATTGATCAAGCGTTATCACCTTCCACCTTGCCTCTTACCAAACCATGCTGCACCACACTACCAATTTGCAGGAAAACATCAAGCTGACTAAGTCACTTCCTTGTTTAAAATCTTTGAATTTTATTCCACACCCTCAGAATAAAATCTAAACAGAATAAAATTACCACACAGTATACACTATTTAGTGGTCTGCTTCCTGTTTCCTTGCCTACCCACACTCTTCTAGCTGCACCTCTGCTGTGCTTCCTATTTAGATGCCCCTCTTCTTTACCTATATGTCTCTCCTAACCATTCTTCTTTTTAAATTTCATTAAGAGTTTATTAAAATATGATATATACCATACAATTAACCCATTGTAGTTCCAGGGGAAGTGAGTTTCCTGTCTAGGGCAAGTGTTCTACCAATCCGAACACACTGCAGGAGGACAAGTGGAAGGGCAGGTTGGGAGAAGGAGTTTTTATTTCTTACAGTTGCTCCATCTGTCCATCCCCTCCAGCCAGAGTTCACACTCTCCTTCCCTATATGCCCCTTCTGGGAGGAACTCCATGGGCAGGTCCGTGGTGACTGGCAAATGCCATACCAATTACATACCAGAAATGAAGGGGAGAAGACAATGACCATTTTCTCTTCATCCCTTGCCCCAGATTGACAAGGAGGCTCTGCAGTGATAAATCCCCACTGATATGTAAATGGAATAGGGCTAGGTGTGAGATTCTGGAAATTATGCCATTTACCCCACACCCATTTGAAGTGTACAAGTCAAGGTATTCTACTATATGTACAGAATACCGCAGTCATTACTAGAGTCAATTTTAAAATATTTTCATCACCTCAAAAAAAACCACTTTGCCCTTTGGCTATCATCTTCCCCATATCCCACCATCCCCTACCTCCCCAAGCCCTGAGCAGGTCACCAGTCTACTTTGTGTCTCCATAGATTTGCCTGTCCTGGACATTTCATATAAATGAAGTCATACAATATGTGGACTTTGTATTGGCTTCTTTTACTTACTATCAGCAATACACTATTATACTAATAGCAGTACTACATTCTTTTTTGTGTCTGAATAATATTCCAACTGTATGAATACATCATGTTTTGTTTATTGGCTATTAATCGGTAGATGGACACTTTGAATAGTTTCTACCTTTTGGCTACTATGAGTAATCCTGATATAAATATTCATGTCCAAGTTTTTGTGTGAACATATGTTTTCATTTCCTATGTGTGTATACCTAGGGGAGGAATTTCTGGGTCATATGATAACTCTGTTTAATCATTTGAGGAATTGCCAGACATTTTCAAAGGAGAACATATCATTTAAAAATCCTGGCATTAGATGAATGTTATAATTTTCCTACATCCTTTTCAATACCTATTATTATCTGATTTTTGTTATTCTAATTATCCTAGTGGGTGTGAAGTAATATCTAATTTCGGCTTTGATTTGCATTTCCCTAAGGACAAATGAAGTCAAGTATCTTTTCATGTGATTATTGGCCTTTTCGCATCTTGGAGAAAGGTCTATTCAGATCCTTTACCAATGTTTTGTTATCTTCTTATTAAACAGTAAGTGTTCTTTATGTATTCTGAATTTAAGTCCCTTTTCAAATATGTGATACGCAAATGCATTCTGTGATTAGCTTCTTCACTTTACTGATGGTGAATTTTGAAGCACAAAAGTGTTTAATTTTGATGAAATTTAGCTTATCCATTTTTTTATTTTTCCTGCTTTTGCTGTCATATTAAATACTCTTTTGCCAAATCTGAGATCATGAATCCTATGTAGTTTCCTAAGTTTATAGTTTCATTCTTGGATTCCTTTTTGAGGTATTTTGGTATACTATGTGATGTAAGTATTCATTCTTTTGTGTGTTTATATCTAATTGTCCCAGCACCATTGTTGAAAGATTATTCTTTCCCCAAAGAATGGTCTCAACAGTCTTGTAGAAAAATCAACTGACTACACAGTTTACTTCTGGAATCACAATTCTATTTCATTTATTACATGTTTATCCTTTTACCAATACCACACTCTCTTGATTGCTGTTGCTTTGTAGTAAGATTTGAAATTGGAATCTCTGCATCCTTCTACTTTGTTCCTCTAGTTTATGATTTTTTCAGCTTTTCTGTGTTCCCTGCAATGCCATATGAATTTTATAATCAGCTTTCAATTTCTAGAAAAGTTGGCTGAAATTCTAACAGGATTGCATTGTATCACTTTGAGTATCATTGCCATCTTAACAATATTACATCTACTGATCCATGAATATGGGTTTTATTTTCCACTTAATTAGCTCTTTAATACTGTTCAGCAATGTTTTGCACTTCTCACAGTACAGGTGTGCATCCCCTTAGTTAAATTTATTACTAAGTGTTTTATTCATTTTAATGCTGCTATACATGGAACTGCATAGTAATTAAGATTTTTATTTTAAGACTGCTTATTGCAAGCATATAGAACTACAATTGATTATTCATATTGATATTATGTCCTGAAAACTTGCAGAACTTGCTTATTCTAATTGTTTTTTAGTGGATGTTATGTGTAACATCATGTCATATGTAACAGATATTTCCCCCTTCCTTTCTAATATAGGTTCCCCTTGTTTTATTTTTTTCTTCCCTAATGCTCTGGAAAGAAATACAGTAAAATGTTGAATGGAAGTAGTTACAGCAGACATCTTTGTCTTGTTCTGAACTTAGAGGGAAAGCATTTAACCATTGAGTACATGATGCTAGCTTCGGGGTTTGCACAGACACACTCTAGCTGAAGAGGTCTCCTTCTATTCCTAGTTTATTGAGTATTTTTGTCAAGAAGGGTGTAGGATTTTGTCAAATGATTTTTCTGCATCTATTCAGATCAAGATATTTACTAAATTCTATTGATATTTGTATTACATTAATTGATTTTCAAGTGTTAAAACAATTTTGTATTCTTGAGATAAATCCCCATTGGTATAATCCTTTTTATGTTTCTGGATTCAGTACTTTGTTGTGGATATTGCTCTGTAGTATTCCTGTGAGGTCTTTGTCTAGTTTTAGTATCAGGGTAGTACTGACCTCATAGAATGAGTTTGGAAGTATTCTCTATGCCTCTATTATCAGGAGAAGAGTTTGGAATATTGGTGCCACTTATTCCCTAATTGATTGGTAGAATTCAATGGTGAAGGTCACTGGACCTGAGTTTTCCTTGTATGTAGCTTTTTATATTAATAATTCAATCTCTTTAATGGCTATAGGTTAATTCAGATCATCTCTTTATTCTGGAGTCATAGAATTATTCATAGTATTCCTTTATAACCCTTTTTATTTCTGTTAACAATAAAGACTCCTCTATTATTTCTGATTCTACAAATCTGAGATGTCTCTCTTTTGTTTTTGGTCAGTTTATCTAATGGTTTGTGTATTTTGCTGATCTTTTCATTGAGTCACTTTGGTTTCAATGATTTTTGCTGTTGTTTCTCTATTGTCTTTTTAATTAAAATGCACTATAATTTTTACTCTTTCTTTTCTTTAGTTGATTTAGGTTTTGTTTGCTTTTCTTTCTCCAGGACCTTAAGAGGAAAGTTTAGGTTATTGATTTAACAATGTATTCTTTCTTAATTTAGGCATTAAGGTATAAATTTCCCTCTAACCACTGATATCATAGCATCCCATACCTTTACATATATTGTGAAATGATTACCACAGTAGGTTCAGCTAACATCCATATTTTCATTTAAATACAATAAAGAGAAAAGAAAGAAAAGAATAAAGCCTTTTTATTCTTCTTATGATGCTAACTCAGGATTTACTCTTTTAACAACTTTCCACTGGTACAGCCATGTTAGCTATATTAATGTTGTACATTACATCCCTAGTGCTTATTCATCTTACAACTGGAACCTTTTGTACCTTTTGACCACCTTCCTCCAATGAGTCCTCCCCCAACATCTACCTCTGGTAATCACAAATCATTTTTTTTGTATGAGTTTGTTTTTGTTTACATTTTTTTAGATTTCCATATACATGATATCATACAGTATTTGTTTCTGTCTATTTGACTTATTTCACTTGGCATAATGCCCTCAAAGTCTATCCATGTTGCTGCAAATGGTAGGGTTTCTCTATTTTTTATGACTGAATAATATTCCATTGTGTGTTTATCACAGCTTCTTTATCCATTCATCCATTGAAGGACACTTAGAGTGTTTCAATATCTTGGCTACTGCAAATAATGCTGCTATGAACATAGGGGTGAAGATAACTTCCTAAGTTAGTGTTTTTGTTTCCTTTGGATATATTCCAGAGTGGAAGTGTTAGATTATGTGACAGTCCTATTTTTAATTTTTTGAGGCTCCTCCATACTTTGTTTCCATAACACAGGTACCAATTTACAATTTTTAAAAAAGTGGACAAGGATTCCCTTTCTGCTTTAAACCTCATATCTAAAAAATCATTGCCAAGACCAATGTCAAGGAGATTTATTCATATGTTTTCTTCTAGGAGTTTCATGGTTTCCAGTGTTATATTTAAGTCTAATATATTTCAAGTTAATGTGTTGGTAATGTAATACATGGGTCAAGTTTCACTCTTTTAGATGTGAATACACAATTGTCCCAGCACCACTTATTGAAAAGACTGTTTTTTTCTACACTGAGTTTTCTTGGCTCCCCCGTCAAATATTAATTGACTGTATGTACTTGGCTTTATTTCTGGGCTCTTTGTTTTGTTCCATTGGTCTATTTGTCTGTGTTATGCTAGTGCCATTACTGCTCTGATGAGTGTAGCTTTAAAGTACAACTTGAAATCAGAACATGTGATGCCTCCTGTTTTCTTCTTTCTCAGGATTTCTTTCACTATTTGGGGACTTTTGTGATTCCACATAAACTTAAGGAGTGATTTTTCTGCTTCTGTTAAAAACACCATTGGAATATTGATAGGGATTGAATTAAATCTATAGATGGTTTTTGTTAGTATTGACATTGAATTCCTCTAATCCATAAACATGGGCTACCTCTCCATTTATTTCTATCTTTTCTGATTTCTTTCATCAATGATTTGTAGTTTTCAGAGAAGAAATTTTTCACTTCCTTAGTTAAATCTATTCCTAGGTATTTTATTGTTTTGACATATATATATATATATATTTTACTGTAAGATTAAAAAATTTTTTTTGATAATGTACAATTACTTGAACAATATTATGGTTACTAGACTCCCGCTATTACCAAGTCACCCCCACATACCCCATTACAGTCACTGTCCATTAGCATAGTAAAATGCTATAGAATTATTACTTGTCTTCTCTGTATATACTGCCTTTCCCGTGTCCCCCCCACCCGCTACATTATGTGTGCTAATGGTAATGACCCTTTTTCCCCCTTATCCCTCCCTTCCCACCCATCCTCCCCAGTCCCTTTCCCTTTGGTAACTGTTAGTCCATTCATGGGTTCTGTGAGTCTGCTGCTGTTTTGTTCCTTCAGTTTTTGCTTTGTTCTTATACTCCACAGATGAGTGAAATCATTTGATACTTGTCTTTCTCCGCCTGGCTTATTTCACTGAACATAATACCCTCTAGCTCCATCCATGTTGTTTCAAATGGTAGGATTTGTTTTCTTCTTATGGCTGAATAACACTCCATTGTGTATATTTACCACATCTTCTTTATCCATTCGTCTGCTGATGGACACATAGGTTGCTTCCATTTCTTGGTTATTGTAAATAGGGCTGCGATAAACATAGGGATACATATGTCTTTTTGAAACTGGGATTCTGAATTCTTAGGGTAAATTCGCAGGAGTGGAATCCCTGGGTCAAATGGTATTTCTATTTTAAGTTTTTGAGCAACCTCCATACTGCATTCCACAATGGTTGAACTAATTTACATTCCCACCAGTAGTGTAGGAGGAGTTTCTTTTCTCCACAATCTCGCCAACATTTGTTGTTGTTTGTCTTTTGAATGGTGGCCATCCTAACTGGTGTGAGGTGATATCTCATTGTGGTTTTAATTTGCATTGTTTTGATGTTATTTTAAATGGGATCAAGTTCTTCATTTCTTTTTTGGAAAATTCATAGTTGGTAATAGAAATGCAACTGATTTTTGTATGTTGATTTTATATCCTGCCACTGTACAGAATTCAATGTTTAGATCTAAAATTTATTTGGTTGAATATTTAGGATAATCTTTATATAAAATCATGTCATCTGGAAATAGAGAGAAATTTACTTCTTCCTTTCCAGTTCTGATTAATTCTTTTCCTTGCCTGCTTGCTCTAACTAGAGGTTCCAGGACTATACTGAATAGGAGTAGTGAAAGTGTGCAACCTTGTTTATTCCCTATCCTTAGAGAAAAAGCTATCAGCCTTTCCCATTGAATATGACATTAGCTGTTTGTTTTTCATATATAGCCTTTATCAAATTGAAATATGTTCATTCTATTTTTAATTTGTTAAGAATTTTTCCATGAATGGAGGTTGAATTTTGTTAAATGTTTTTTCTGTGTCTATTGAGATGATCATTAGATTATTTTCTTTCATTTTACAGAGGGCATATATTTTTCTATATAAGCTGATTGATTTATATATGTTGAAACATTGTTTGCATCCCAGGGATAAATTCTATTTGATCATACTGAATGATCCTATTAATGTGCTGCTGAGTTTGGTTTACTAGTGTATTATTCAGAATTTTTGCATCTATATTCATCAGGGATATTTGCCTGTAGTTTTCTAGTAGTATGCTTTTGTGATTTTGCTTCAGGACAATGTTGGCCTTGCAAAATGAGTTTGAGTGTGCCTCGTCATTGATTTTGAAAAAGCTTGAAGAGAATTGGTACTAACTAGTCTTTAAATAATAGGTAAAATTCACCAGTAGAGTCATCTGGTCCTTGTATTTTCTTTGTTGGGAAATTTTTTATTACTGAATCAATATCCTGACTAGTAACTGCTTTATTCTTATTTCCTATTACCTTCTGATACAGTCTTGGTTATACTGCATGATTCTAAAAATTCTTCTAGTTCTTCTAGGTCATCCAGCTTGTTGGGGTACAGCTGTTCATAGTAGCCACTCAGGAGCTTTTGAATGTATGTGGTAAAATGTCTCCTTTTCCTTTTGTAATTTTATATATTTGGGTCCTTTCTCTTTTTTCCTTGGATAGTCAACTAAAGTTTGTCATTTTTTTGTCTTTTCAAAAGCCCAATTTTTAGCTTGGTTAATTTTTTCTATTGTTTTTCTGCTCTCCATTTCAATATACTTCTGCCCTAATCTTTATTATTTCTTTTGTTTACTAATCTGAGCTCCTTTTATTTTCTATTTCTAGTTCCCTATAGTGTAGAGTTAGGTTGTTTATTCAGGACATTTCTTGCTTCTTAATGTAGTTATTTATTGCTATGAACTGCCGTCTTAAAATGCTTTTGCTGTATCCCATAAATTGTGGTATATTGTGGTTTTCTTTTCTTTGTATCTCAGGAAACCTTTTTATTTACCTTTTAATTTCTATTTAGATACATTGGTTGT
Source organism: Manis javanica (assembly GCF_040802235.1). Lineage (NCBI taxonomy): Eukaryota > Metazoa > Chordata > Mammalia > Pholidota > Manidae > Manis > Manis javanica. The sequence goes on along the minus strand of NC_133157.1, from coordinate 136,442,976 downwards.
TTAGGAGGGTGTTGTTTAATTTGTGTGCTTTTATAAATTTTCCAATTTTCCTTTTGTTGTTGATTTCCAGTTTCATGCCATTGTGGTGAGAGAAAATACTTAGTATGGGTTCAATATTCCTGAATTTTCTAAGACTTCTTTTTGGCCTAGCATATGGTCTATCCAAGGAAACGCTCCATATGATTTGAAAAGAATGTATATCCGATTGTTGTTGAATAGAACATCCTGTGTATGTCCGTTAGGTACATTTGGTCTACAGTGTTACTCAGATCTTCTCTTTCCTTACAGATTCTGTCTGAATAATCTGTCTAATGTTGAAAGTGATGTATTTAAGTACCCAACTATTATTACATTACTGTTTATTTCACTTTTGAGTTCTTTTACTTTTTGCTTTATGTGTTTAGGTGCTCCAATGTTGGGTGCTTACATATTAACAATTCTTATATCTTGATGTATTTTCCCCTTTTTCAGTATATAATGATGTCCTTTGTCTCTTTTTACCACTTTTGTCTGATGTAAGTATAGCTACCCCTGCCTTTTTTGGTTGCCATTTGCTTGAAATGTCTTTGTTCATCCTTTCATATAAGTTTGTATGTGTCTTTAAAGCTAAACTGAGCCCCCTGCAGGCAGCATATTGTTGGATCTTGTTTCTTTTTTTTTTTAACCCATTTGGTGATTCTGTCTTTTGATTAGAAAATTTATTCCATTTATGCTTAAAGTAATTATTGATAGGTAAGGACTTACTATGGCCAATTTGTTAATTGTTTTCTGGTTGTTTTATAGATCTGTTGTTGTTTGCTTCTTGGCATTATGGGGTGTGTGTGTGTGTGTGTGTGTGTGTGCATACTGATGTCTTTGGTATCAGTATGCTTTGACTTTATCATTTGCTTTTGTATCACTACTACAAAATTTTCCCTTGTGGTTACCAAAGTTTTACATAAGATATCTTAAACTTATAATACCCTATTTTAAACATGAAATAATTTAATTTAATAGAATTCACAAAATTAACACTTTTACTTCTCCTCCCCTTCATGTTCTAGGTTACTGTTACATGTTTTTTTTTTTTTCAGTTATGTACATGTTTCCATATTGGGTAACTAGTAACAGATTATTGTAGTTATGGTTATCCTTGCTACATTCATTATTTTATTTACTTTTAATCTAGATTTGCAAGTAAATTATGTACCAGTATTACCATACTGAAGAACCTAACAATGAGTATATATTTAGCATTACCAGTGAGAGTTATGCTATCTTTTTGTGTTTTACAACATTAATTAGCATTCTTTTACTTCAACTTAAAGTACTGTCTTTTAGCATTTCTTGTAGGACAAGTCGGTGGTAATGAACTACCTTGACTTTTGAAGTTTAGAAAAGTCTTTATCTCTCTGTTTCTGAAAGACAGCTTCACTCGGTATAGAATTCTTGGTTAACAGTTATTTTCTTTAAATATTTTGAATATATAATAACATGTCATTTTCTTCTGGCTTGGAAGGTTTCTTTTGAGAATTCCACAAGTAGTCTTATGGTGGTTTCCTTGTATACAACCTCTTTTTTTTGTCTTCCTGCTCTTAAAAATCTTTGTCTTTGACTTTTAATACTATAATTATACTATTTCTTGGTATAGTCTTATTTGGATTCAACCTGCTTGGGTTTCTTTGAGCCTCATGGATCTGAATGTCATTTTTCTCTGCAAGTTTGGGAAGTTTTCAGCCAATATTTCTTTACACATTCTTTCTGACCCTTTCTCTTTCTCCTCTCCTGGAATTTCCATAATGCAAATGTTCCTTTTCATTATATCTCACAGTTCCTATAGGCTTTTATCATTCTTTTGACTGGATAATTTCCAATGTTCTATCCTCCAAGTCACTGGTTCCTTCTTCTGCATGGTCAGATCTGCTTCTGAATCCCTCTATTGAATTCTTCAGTTCAATTATTGAATGTTTTCATCTCTAGAATTTCTGTTTGTTTGCTTAATGTTTGCTATTTCTTAGTCAAACTTCTAATTTTTTTCCATGAATTTTTCCCCTTATTTTACTCAGTTACCTGTCTGTGTTTTCTTGTAATTCACTAAATTGCCTTAAGAAGAATATTCTAAATTCTTTGACAATTCATAGATTCCATTTTGTCAGAATCAATTATTTGAACTTTATTAGTTTCTTTTAGTGGTACCTTATTTACCTAAGTTTTGTAATCTTTGATTTCTTATTTATGTGCTTGCACATTTGAGTAATTGGGCTCCTTTTCCAGAATTTACAGGTTTGCTTTGGCAGAGACAGTTCTTCACCAGTGAGTTTCTTTGTTTGTCTGCTGGTAATGTCCTTGGGCAAGTGAGACCTGCTATTATGATGTATTTTATGGATAAGGCAACTGTTTGAACTCTGCAAATAGAGTTGTGGGAGTGTATCACTGGATGAGACAGTTGGATAGGCCTGATGACTTGGTTTCCTACCCACATGAGACTGGAGGATGAGTTTCATTATGCCTGAATTCCCTAGTCTTACTAGAAGTTAAGGCTGGGTACCATATTCAGTAATAATAGGCATGGCAGAGAAGCAGGACTAGACGAGCAGTGAGGCCACCAGTTTTGCTCTGAAGACAGCAATAACCACTGGCTGTGTTCTCTGTTCAAGTGCTACTGGAAACAGGGAAATTGGATAGACTACACAGCTTCCAATGTGCTCTAGTTAGGCTCCCTTGTTGGACAGGATGAAGGCTGTATTCAGCAAGGAGCAGGGCTATGAGTTACATTTCCTGCCTGGGCACTGTGAGAGAAACAGCTCTAACCAGTAACTATATTTGTTTGATGTTTTAACTAAACTGACCTGGTCTCCCAGTTCCCAGGTTGAACAGGGCTACTGACTTTGCTCTGAAAACTATCAACTCTGTCTACTCTTTTCTCAGCTGAAGTGCTGCTAGGCTCCGTAGCTTTTCCAGTGGTTTTCATCACCCCTTCTGATCACATGGGGCCAGAGGACACTCTGAACAGCAGGTGGGGCTATCGCTCAGCTCCTCTGCCTGGACAGGATGGGGAGTGCCACTCCAGGCTACTCTTAATTTCCCAAGCAGGTTTTACCGTTTGGAAGAGTTGGGAATTACCTTCAGCTTTGCACTGAATTAATCCCCCTGTCTGTGTATTGCTTGGAGCTCCTCCATGCCAGGTGTTGGCTTTGCTTTAGGGGTGATCAGTTCTGCTCTACTGCCTCTCGGCTGGAGTGCTACTGGGATACAGTTTCCAGGAGTTTTCAGCAGCCCTTTGGTCAGATGGGGCTGGAAAACCCTCCACAGTGGGTGGGGCTGACTCATCACTACTTGCCTGGGCCTGGGTAAACTGCGCTGTAGGGCCAGTAAAACAACTCCTTTGAGGAACCAAATCAGTCAGAACTGCACCCCATTTAGTTCTCTGATCTAGCTGTGCCACTGAGTTGTTTTATATATGACCAAAGCCACTGGCTGGGAGTACCACTTGGGCTCTGCAGGTAGCAACTCCGTCAGCCAAGATCCAAGTGCTGCTTGTTGCCAGCCCCTCCCCACTCTTCCATTACAGTAAGATTCCCAGTGGTTGAGCCCTGCAGAGTCCCTGTGACCCACAAAGGGTGAGATCATAGTTGGGGCTCCTGAAAAGTGACCCACAGTGCTGAGGGTGCTGGTTGTCCCCACCAGGATCTCTTCTCCCACTGGAGGAACAGAATCAGCAGGGCCTCCCAGGGTGGTGCTGAGCTGGCCTGGGGAAGGGGCAGAGCTGTCAGTGAGTGGCTCCTCTTACCTTCTGAGGTCTCTGTGGTTCCAGGGCTGCTTCAGCCCCATCCTTTATTCTAGAATTCTCCTAATGCTATCTTGTCCATGAACAGCTGTTAGTTGGTCTTCTTGTGAGAGGAGCAAAGTCAGGAATGACTTCTGTCTCTATCTTGATGACATCACTTTGCAGATCATGGAATTTTAGATCAAAATACTGTCGAATGAATGTCTGGATTTGGAAGATGTTAATTGTGATGTAAAGAGAGGATGCATGGCACATAAGAGCAGTTATAATTCAGAGCCTTCAGATCTGTGTCCCAGTAACACATTTACCTTTTACCGTAGGCAAGGCCACAGTCAACCACAGACCTAGTGCAGAGGCCTGCTGGTTTCATCTCCAAACTACTCAGGATGCCTGATTTTTAATTTCCTCAAGCTCATGTGGAAGTCATTGAACCTTACAGAACCACAATTTCTTCACTAGCGTACTTCTTATCTCTTATCAAAAGAGACAAGCAATGTTAAAGATTTGCAAAATGGTAACATATGATATGAGAATGCTTATTAAAGGCAAGGCTGAAGTGAACATGGGAGATGGGAATGCCTAATAAAGGGAAGGCTGATGTGAACCTTTGGCTTTGCAATTTATAAGCTGCAAAATCTCAGATAAGTTGGTTGTGAGTTTAGTTTCCCTGTTTTAAAAATAGGATTATAATAATCTTTAAAGGTGCTTTCATTAAGTGTATGCAGTGTGCTTTCTGCAGTATCTCACCCAGAGAAGATAATAACTAAATGTGAGGTATCTTTATTATCAAAACTGCTATAAATACTTGATGTTTCTTAGATGTCATGGAATTCTAAGGCAGTCACATTATTAACACAGAAGAAAATTTCAGCTAAAGATTAAACAAAAAAAGACACCTTAAAAATGCTATTTCTAAAAACTAAAGGCCAGACCTGCAATTCGTGCCTTTTTCCTAAATAAAAATGTTATGTACATATATACAGGAGTATATTATATCATTTAAAAGAAATTAGAACATACTCTATTTTTGAAAAGCATGTTTTCAAAGAGAGATCAGTTAGAGATTATGACAAAAATTTCTATAAGTAAAGAAGTTCTCTCACTATGTAAACACAGAAAAGCACCCATGACTTCTTTAGATCATCCAGGTCAAGTGGTGTGAAGAGAAAATAACTTTCAGCTACTTTAGTAGCTGGAAATATTCATAATATTTACCACTGGCCTCTTTGAAGATGTCAGGGAAGACCATGATTGCTGCTTGCTACCAAAGCAATCTGTGTGAACATGTAACGTGGCAGTGTCTGCCATAGTTAGAAAATCGTTCTGTGAATGCTGGTGGCCATGAGAATGGTATGTTTTTCCCTACTGCCCTGTTCTACCCTTCAAAACTCTTGGACAAATGCTCTAGAACAGCTTCTACTCTCTATCACCAAACTCCCAACTCCAGGAGAGATGGCCTGCCCCTGGCTCTGCACTGTGAATACATACATTTGGTATGACCCTAGAGAGACAGAAAAATGGTCAATCCCTCATCTTCAAGTACTTCCTGAGAAGTGATAGGTGATTATGTGACTTGCTTCTAAGACCCAATACATAAGAAAATAGACTTTTTAAGTAGGGTAGATGACACATCAGTGTCCAGGCTCTCCAGGGAGTTCATCCTCAGCTGGCATAGGAGGAGGAGGCAGAGCTTGGAGGTGAAGAGCATGGACTCCGGAGCTGCTCCGTCTGGGCTTGAAGCCTCGCTCTCCTTAATGCAGCAAGGCTCTGGATGGAGAATTTAAAAACCCTGTGCCTAGGTTTCCTCTTCTATCAAAAGATGTATAAAAGTACCAATTCCTTATGTTGCTGTGAGTATTAAATAAGTAATACGTAAAGTATTTAGAATATTGCCTTTCACATTGTAAGTGCTATATACTTATTTAATAAATTGTTGAAAAAGTACAGGTAGTTTTCTGAGCGAAAATTATTGTTTTCAAAATACACAAGACACAACTATTAGTTGAATAACTATTTTGAAAAGTGCATTAACCCAGCAACTATTATCATTACTCATATTAACATTTACTCATATTAATCACAGGTATAATTACTATCATTTTGAAAATGGAGATACAGATTGTGCCCTCAGGGAATTTACAGTTACAGGTTGAGGTCGCCACCACAAGAACTTCCATTTTGTGTCATTCTTCAATAAAAGAGGTGGAAGGATATTTGTATATTTTTGAATGCCATTTGCATATCTTTATTAAACAGAAATGTGGTTTTCATAATATGCTTCAGTACTTCACCTGCTGTTTGTCACCAACGAATATATTTCTCTTTCCTATACTACTGTTCTTTTTTTCTCCCCAGTATGGAAAAGAGGTTGTTCTGAAACTAGGCTGTGTAAGGCATTTTCTTCCTGAGGAATATCTACTTTTCATGGCATAAATTTCAGGTATAGTCCAACGTGTGGAGCCTCCTACTGCCCTCTTTACAGTTGAAGAGATGCAATGCATCTTTGCTCCCTGAGAGGAGCCTGCCATCTGGCAATGTAGTGTTCTCAGGCTGTCAGGACAAAAATGGGCTTGTGCCATGCACAAATCCAGGGAGCATCATCCCCATAAACAGCAGCTGTCTTTTGCACAGCAGCAAAACTCATTCATGGTGGAATCAAGACAAAGGCTAAAATTAGGATGGAGGCCTGGAAATACTTGATAATCAGCACAGACAATTGTTTCTCCTGTTCACATAGGTGGCATAAACACACAAACATAATGTAAACTACACGCACACATGACACATATACAGGAGAAAAATAAATAATCCCAGAAGTGAGGGCCACAGAGAATCCAAATAGTAATGATAACTATTAGTTATTGAGCAGCTCTGAGCATCAGATACTGAATGAAGCCCTTCCTTATTGGCAGATGGTTCATTAACATACAGTAGTAACATGTCCTCTTTTACCCGTAAGGACACTAAGATTAGGAGGATAAAAAAAATTCCCCAGAGCTCACTGGTAAATGACAGGATCAGGTTGTAAGCCTGGCTCCAACCTGAGCCAGCGCCTCCAGTATGATTCAACCCCTCGGCATGACAGGGCTAACAAACTAACCAGCAGTCTCCGTGTGATGATTGTTCCCTACCTTCTTTAGCTTTGCGTATGCTTGGTGAAGCCTGACCTGTATTCTAGGTGTCCTAAGAGTCAGTCATAAGTTATATTTTGTCATGTTATACAGACATATAGCACAATTTTGAGTAGATTGTAATACATATATATGTTCAACTGCCAAGTACAAGGACATTAAAGGTAAAATCTAGAGGACTCAGACATAAAGACCTGGAGAAATAAGAGTGAAAGGCAGGACATTATGGTAGTAAATAAAAAAGAAATCCTATTTATGGCAGTTGTATTTGTGCTTTGAATGGCATATTGGTTACAAGTTGTATTTATGCTATGTATAGCTAAAAAGAACTTTTTATTAGCATTTTTTCAAGGAATAAATAAATAGGAAATTCTCTAAGATAAATATTTTGAGATGATATTTAAGTACCCAATACCTAACCAAGCCTGACAGGATATATTATTTTCCATTTTCAGTTTTATGAGATGTCGCCTTCCTTTTGAGAGTGATGGAAGAGAGGAAAGTATTGTTCTCTCATTTATTCTCATTTGGAATGCTCTTCAAGTGATACAGCAAGTTCAGATTTCTGTGTTTGATATTTTAATATTCTCTTACCTCTTTTGACAGTGTCCTTTACTGAGTTACATTTCAACATCAACCTTTCCTGAAATGTCTATTATTGGTTGTGAAAAACTCACAGTTTATCAGGTAAGGGAGGCCTGTGAAAACAATCATGAAGACTTATCAAATATGCTGTTTGGCTGTCAATGTACAAGGATGCAAGTAGGAGCATTATGTAATCTGTTCAAGACCAAGACCACATGCACAGGGACTCATGACCCAGGCAGGACTCTGTGATGCCAGACCCTTACACTCTTCATGTGACACTACTGTCTCTCTCTGGTGATCCATTTCTATATTTCAATTTTAACTAAGTTTATATATTTTAACTAATATATATATTAAATTTATAGATAGTTTAAATATGTACTAAGTATAAATGTATATATACATACACATACATATCTGTATATGGAGATATACATTTTCCACTATTTACTATTTTAACTAATACATATACAATATGTATACTAAATATAAATGTAATAAATACACTGTTCTACACATTGAGTAATTGATCAAGTAGCATGTTGCATGTGGCTTACTCTGGGTATATCTAAGCCCAACAACATGTCTTTGAAATGTGGAGTTGTAATTCTCTGTGGGCTGTGGACAGTCAACAACATGAATTTAAATGTTGCACTGCTGCAAATTGGTGTATTAGGCAGGTGCTCCTACATTATTTTTTGTACTATTGGTCCTGTACCAGAAGCATTTTCTTTTATTATTAATTTCTTTTTAAGCTTTATTTAGCCACTTAAAGAACAGCTGCTTATGGCACAATTTGCTTCAAATCCATTCCAAGTTGTATATTTGTTTTCCAACAAAAAATATTAGAATTTAACTCCCTAAAAGGAAGTTATCAAACAATGCCTCCTTGGAACTGGTGAATGAACATTCCAGTCCATTCACCTTTTGGGGCATATTCTCTGAGTGTGGGTCTCTGAGGCATGCAGTCTTTGCTGTCTGCCATAGACCCAGGCAGACTAAGCTGGCTACCCACTGTTGCTTTCAATGCCTCCCATCTACTGTGTCCATTCACAGGCAGTAGTTGACTAATCATCTCTAAAGTAACCTAGGGCCATCCAATCCCTGCCTCAGGATCTTCTTCTCAATGGAGTCAAACTCTGACATAGCATAAAATATGAACTATAACTCTGTAATACATATATGAGTTAGACTTTAAATTAAAAGATAACAAGCTTTGAGAATGAAATAAATTACAATGAAAGCACTAAGAAAAGCTTATATCACTATACTGATGTAATACAAAATGTATTAAAAAGACTTTCTAGAGATAAATGAGGACCTTTGTAAACAATAAGGTTTCTAGTTTACCAAAAAGCTATATTATTCTTAATCTGTATATTATAGCTTCAGATAATATAATAATTCTAAATCCAACTAATATAGTTTCAAAATAGATAAGGGTAAAATGAGAGAATTCAAAGGAGAAGAGAAAAGTCCCTAATCATGGTTTGGAGATTTTAACACATCTCACAATAATTGAAAAAATAAGTGGACAGGAAAAACAGGCTTCACTGATATAAAAAATCTGAGTAACACAATTAAGAATTTGAATAACACATTAAAAAATTGTGTAATGTATCTGTAATACATAACAAAGATCCTTGCCCTCATTTACATATACAGAGCACAGCACTGGGCAATGACAGGATTTATAGCCCTTTAAGTTACATATGGATAATAACAAAAGTGGCCATATGCTGGGCCATAAAAAGAGCCTAAATAAATTTCAAAGGATTGATTTCATTCAGACTATGTTCTCTGAAAAGAAGGGAATTAAACCAGAAATTTAAAAAAAACTGTAAACAATAAATCTCAAACTTCTTAAAAATTAAACACATTTCTAAAATTTTATAAATATTTTATTAATATTTTATTAAAAATAAAACACAACAATAATATATAAGGAAAAACAGAAATTAGAAAAGTTTGAACTAACTTATAGTAAGAACATAATATATTAGACCTTGGATGCAGCTAAAGCAATGCTTTGGTGAGAAATCTATAATTTTCAATGCATGTATTGAGGAAAAAAGAAAAGCTTTTTGTAATACAAGCCTGTGTATCAGAAGGTTAGAAAAATAATAGCAAATCTAACACAAAGTAGAACAAGGGAATAAGAATAAAACAGAAGCTGAAAAAGAAAACAAATGTATGGGGGGAAAAAAATCACAAAAGGCAAAAGTTAATTATTTGGAAAATCTAATAAATTTATAAATTTTTAGCAAAATTGATCAAAAAATGGGATAGGAAACATTTACCAATATAAAGATTAGAAAAGCAGATATCAATGTAGGCCTATAGTCATCTGGACAAGTACTACAAGAATGTAATAATGAAGTCTATGCTAATAACTTGACAATTTATATGCAATAACAAAAGCATAATTTTCCTAAACTGACCGAAGAAATATAAAATCTGAATATTCCTGCTCTAATCATTTTTATAAATCTCTCCTCAAATAGAACCTTAGGCCTTGGTGGCTTGACCAATGAATTCTTTCAAATATTAAAGTAATAAATGACATTGATCTTACACAAAATTCCAGTTAACAATGGAAAAGGAAACACATTCCAAAAGAGTTTGAGGTTGGTATATGCCTGAAAATGACAAGAAAAGAAAGTTTACAAATTAATCTTTCTAATGAACATAGATGCAAATATCCTAAATGAATTATCAAATTAATATTCACAATATATAAAATGATATGATATACTTATTGAACAGGTTTACTCCACTAAAGCAAATGGTTTAAAATAAGAAAATCAATCACTAACAACTCACCATATTAATAGAAAATGGAGAGAAATCACACACTAGTCTAAAAATTGTATGATAAACTTCAATACCCAGTCATGAGAAAACTTGATATATGAATCGAAGGTGACCTCCCTAAATTGATAAAGACTGTCTATAAAACTTTCAACTGGACTTTGATTACATTTATGTAAATTATAAAAATATCACAAATAAGTAGTTTTCAGATTACTAATCACTTCATGTTGCCTTAGGGTTTATGCACATGAACATATATAGCGATATAATTTTAATCACAGTGTCCATTTTGTTTGTGGCTCACTCTTATTTCTCTTATCCTTATGTAACCCCATAATCCCATGGTGAATGCTGTGCTGACCTCCCTTCAGGAATGGAGGACTTGTGACCACAGCTGCTGGGAGTAGGAGGAGCAGAAAGTGCTCCACTCCTCACCAGGATGGGGAAATCTTCACCTAAAAAAGTTCCCTCACCCAAGTGCATGGTCCACCCTAATGTGGCCACATCCAATGACTACCAGCAAGAAATGCGGGCCTCCTTGGAGGGCTGGCTGTGGCCTCCCTGCATCAGAACAGCTTCACATGCCCAGTTGTTCTTCCCGGCCCCTCCCCTCCCAGCTCTCCCTGATGGCCGCCCTCCCACAGCCTGCTCCCCATCCCAGACAGAGAGTCCTGGAGAACCCAGCCTGTTACATTTTTGCCTTTTTTTGCACAGTTGACTAATACTTCATAGAATTTGAGCACTGTAATTCTTCTATTTCTATTATATACATGTATAGTTCTTTTCTTCTGTGACTGAAACACCAAACTGAAACATTTTGTTGGGCACCGATTTAATATTCCTTTGAACTGTTTTCTTATAGTACATAGCCAGGAATGGAATACATATAAAAATTATATTGGCAGATATATTATATATTACATATGTGAATTATATATATTTACACACAATTTTGCCAACTCTACTATACAATCTCATTAATTTGCAACATGTTCCAATCTCCTAGTTTAGCAGCTTCCCTAGCCCTTCACATAATTAGGCACTATGATTTTTATTTATAAAAAATTAAGAAGTAATATGGAATCTCATCCATCCATTACTTTGAATTTTATTCACTAACAATATTGAATTTTTAAGGAAAATATAGATAGAATCTTTAGTAAAGTATATGGGATAAAAAAATGCTACACAAATCTCACATTTAATTGTTTTTACCAATTTTTTTTCTGCAGAGCTTACAAATACCTACATTTTATGCAGCTGTTTTTCTAGGAATTAATATAACCCCATAATTAAATTAGAAATGTTTAATAGTGTAAATGTTTTTCATTCAAATCGCTATCATCCTGACATAATAAATAAAATATTTACCAAAAATAATTGCTATAGAAATATCTTTATGTTTGGGAGCATATATCAAGTAGTTTGGGCTCTCACAACCCTATTTCCTTATCTGTGTCAATAAGGATACAAATATGTTTTGGAGCATAGATATGATGACTAAGTTTGTGAAGAGACTAGGGTAAAATCTGCTCTGCAATAGAAGTGTCATGACTCACAATGTGGAAAGAAAGAAAGGGCCCTAAGCCATACTGTAGGGACAAAAAGTGAGAGCAGTTATGAAGTGAGCCTTCAGAGACTAGTCCAGAGCAGTAGCCCTGGGTGAGAGCTCATACAGAACAATCAGCAGAGACATGAACACTGAAGATCGCAGCTCTTATCTGGACCTCCATAACGAGTCTCTGAAAGCTGGGAACTTGGGAATTCAGTGATGTGAACACTTAGCTTGTATGAGACTTTGAAAGAGTAGGTCCTACCAGCATGTTGAAAGAATGGTGGTGCCATAGATCACATGGCTGGGCATGCAGCCCTGAGAGTCCAAACAGACACAAGGGAACCAAAGGAAATAGAAGCATAGGCTTGTGGCACCATGAGACCTCCCAGTAAGGAGGCAGCCCTTGAGCACATGTGTGAGCTTGTCCTTGTCCTTCATGGCCCTTGGTTATCGTTTACTGGAGGAAAAGTGTAACTACATGATTTACATAGAAATTCTAATCATAGTACTTGAGTATCTGGGAAAATGATTTATTTTTCACCCTTTCGGCTAATAATACTTAGTCAAGGAGAATAACAAAAGTGTGTAATGATTCAAATACAACTCATATGAGAAATATTTATTGACTGCCTATTCTGATGAGAAGCCACTTAGAAAATGGAATACAAAACCAAATTAGATGAGACTCCCCCATCCAAGGGGTCAAGTAACCAATGAACCTTGAAAAAACTTTATAAAAATGTATTTTAAGTGTCAGCATTTTAAGTCATCAGGCAAGTAGCCACATGTTAGAGACATTTAAAAAAACGTATTTCCCATGAATTTATAAAATGTTTTCCTCTGAATCAGGTGCTAACCTGTTTTTATCTTATTTTATATTAGATTATTAAACTCAATAAATATTTATTGAGGAGCTTTGGGCATGCAGTAATGAACTAAAGAGAAACAATTTCCCTGTGGGTGTGCGGGCTTTAAAATGAGGAGATTGGAGGATATTCTGTAGCCTGTACATGGGCAGATTCCAGGATAAGGGGCTGAGCATATGGCAGAGAGAAGATACAATTGGGGAGAATAGGGATAACAGATGAGAGGGAGGGCCCTGGGGTCAAAAGCATCTGTGGAAGGATTAGCCTTAAAGCAGAGAAGAGAGCTGTCCTCCCCCACAGACTTATGGAAAAGAGGCCAAGGGGAGCACAGAAATGTGAAGTCATGATAAGTGGATGATTCTGAAAGACCCTGTTCCACACAGTCTGAACTATGGATCTAGCAGAAATAAGACGTTCAGTAGATCTCATTGAGTAAATGAAAGAATAAATTTTTAAATTAAATGTCCACATAGAATGCTTTTATGACAGTGACACTATGAAAGCACATAGCACATAAAAGATTACCAAAATCATTGATAATGTAAGATGAATTACTCTCTAAGTTAGTCTGTAATAATGATTCATAATTAAAGGGAAAAGTCTAAGAAAAATACACAGTAAGTATATGATGAAGTTTTAATTAACTTCTTATTCATAAAACTCCTGGGAATGTTATGCCTTTATAATTGATCCTAAACTGCTCTGAAAGTGCAGAAATGTTAAATACTCAGGCTATTCTTAAGCAGTGACAGGCAATTCACTGGGAACATTGTTTCACTCAGTCCTATTCATATCCTGGTAAGAAAAAGCCCAGGTTGTGGCAGCTGAGATGGAGGACATGATCACTGTCTGCACATCCAGGTGACTGTGAGTAGCAGGGGTGTGTGTGTTCTGAAATCAGGCCCTTTCAGTTCCTGGGGAGAGTCATGGCTCATCACACTGAACAAAGCTGATGTTCAATCCAAATCTGCTGTGAAAGCAGAGCCAAAGCTCAAAGGCCATCTAGGAAGGGACAAAATGTTCACATGGTGGTCACTGAATCAGGAAGAGCAAAGAAAGCCCCTTAGGCTTGGAGGGTTGTACCTAAAAATAACATGTGATTAACTTCGTATGATTCTGAAGTCACTCTGTACTTGGAAACACACAGGTGGTGAAGACACGTGGGTGTGGTTGGACTCCCAGCTCCTACCCAACACTCAGCTTGGGACACAGGGAAAATCTTTAAACACTTCCAAGACTCCACTTTCCTTTTTATAAAATAAAGGATAATGGAGCCACTGGCAAGACTAACAATACTTAAAGCAATAAACAGCATGAAATAATGGCCTAAGTTTTGTAAATCAGATACCATTCATAGAGGTAAATTAATAACTTGATTCTTTTCATCCCATGATGAAGCTGATATAAAAATTCATTCTGAGCACTTTGAACTGCCTTTTTCCAAGGAGGATGCTTGTTCAGTCACCAATATGAATGTTATGGTCAGCTCTCATTTTCAAATCTGAAGTTCTTTATATTTAATTTCAAGTTACAAACTATGAAGCATGTCACAATGTCTTCACTATGTGTCACATGTGTATGTGTGACACCAGATGCACTCCATTCTCTAGGACTATAATACATGACTTTTTTTGAATTATACTGTTAAAATATTGTATGATATAATAATATAGAATAATTTTTGGAGGAGTGCAGCCTCATCTACTCTGTAACTGAAAGAAATTGCTGCTGTTTAATAATTTAGACCCTGCTTACATAGCTTATGCATGATTTAGGAATAGACTGATACCTAGAATATTAGCAAGAAACAGGGGATGAGGGGCCCACCCTCAACAAGCATTGACAGGGACATAGGTGTCCTGTCCTCCTGTCGCATCTCACTTTGAAGTAATGATCCCAAGTACAAAGGTGAGTTTGTCAATCATACTTTATTTCAGGTAAAACTTTATAATACAAAAGAATAAAATAAAACTTCTCAATGGAACTTTAATACCTCAGGTCTTCTTCAAAATTAAATAAGATCAGCTATTTTCCTCTGCATTGTAAATACATCTTTGAAAACATCCACTTGTTCAAATATTTTCAATGTCACTTATCATAGTATAGGTGAAAGAATAGACAAATACATCAATGAAACAGAAGAGAAAGCCCAGAAATAGACCCCCACAAGTATAGCCAACTGATGCTTGGCAAAGGACAAAGGCAACAGTGGAGCAAAGATAGTCTCTTCAACAAATGAGACTGGAACAGCCGGACACCCACATGCAGGAAAATATCTAGACACATACCTTACACACTTCACAAAATTAAGTCAAAGTGGATCACAGATCTAAATGCCAAGCAGAAAACTATAAAACTTCTTGGAGATAACATGGAGACAATCTGTATGACCTTGGGTATAGTGATATCATTTTAGATTCAACATAATGATTCACACAAGAAAGAATTAATAAACTGGACTTCATGAAAATTAAAAACGTCTGCCTTGTAAAAGACAATATCAAAAGAGTGAAAAAACAAGCTGCAGACTGACAGAATATATTTGCAAAAGATATCTGACAAAGTACTATTTTCCAAAAATACACAGAGAACTCTTCAAATTCAACAGGAAGAAGATAACTTGATTAAAAAATGAGCCAAATATGTTTAACAGACACCTTACCAAAGAAGATATGCAGATGAAAAATAAATGTGCATAAAGATGCTACACGTCATATGCTATCAGGGCAATGCACACCTACTAAAATGACCAAATTCCAACACACTGACAATACCAAATGCTGGTGAAGATGTGGAGCAACAGGAAATCTCATTTCTGGTAGGAATACAAAATGGTGCGACTCCATTTGAAGACAGTTTGGCAGTTTCTTAGGAAACTAAACACTCTTGCCATACGATACAGTAGTCATGCTCCTTGATACTTACCCAAGCCAACTGAAAACTTATGTCCCCAGAAAAACCTGCACATGAATTTTTATAGAAGTTTTATTCATAATTGACAAAACTTGAAGCTATCAAGATATCCATCAGTAGAAGCATGGAAAAACAATACTAAGTGAAAAAGCTGATCAGAAAAAGCTACATACTATGTGATTCCAACTATTTGACCTTCTGGAGAAGGCAAAACAGTGGAAGCAGTAAAAAAGTCTATGATCTCCACTGTAATAATAACTCCAGGAATAATCAGCAGTAAATATACTATCTACTTATTTTTACATTATAGTTAGCCCCTCTCAGTAACCTGCTACCAGTATTACCATTCCAGAAAACAGAAGAACCTTTCTCTTAATAGAAGAATATCAAAGTGTTGCCAGCATGTGACACTCTCTTGAGTGAAAAGAAATGATCTTTCCTTTTGGGTATTACACTGGAAAACTTTTAAGATAGCTTGGCAGGCCTTCTGCCAGCAATAACTATCCCCTCTTACTCAGAAAGATGTGTATGTTTGTCCTGTAACTCATACCCAGAGTAACAACCAGTGAGATTTCACCCAAATGTAAGTTCTTTCCCCAGGAATTGAAATTAGAACTAAGATTCCAGACACAGTTCGAACTGATCTTTTGAATAGAGATATGGCAACAAGAGCAATGGTGTGACAACCCTCTACCCTGTGGACTGTGTGGTGGACAAAGCAATCAGCCATAGAAAGTAACAGCAGAGAGAAAGTCCACTGTGGGTCCCTGGCTCTTGCATGATTTCCTACTCCTAGCTCTTTTCCAAGATCAGGCTGCATTCACTAAAACATCCATTATTTTTATACTAAAGTCCCTGCTTTTTATTTTCCTAGTTGAAATTATATTCTGGTATTTATATTGGAAGTGCTCTAATCAGGTTTAAGCCACTTGCTGTTTGAGCACAGACGAGACTAAGGTTAATTCTGTTAAAAAGAATGGTCTAGGGTTTAAAATCGGGCAAGACTTTGAAACGTGATTGGATACTAATCAGCTGAGATAGAGAACAGGCATCCAAGAGTGAGAATCAAATGCACAGGGGCCAGCAGGGAAGAACAGGGTGTTTGGGGAGCCATGACTACTTAGAGATGAAAGGTATACTGTACAGAGGGGGGACAGAATGAGAAAAAAAGTCAGAAGAAGAGAGTCAAGATCAGAGAGCAAAATACTTTAAATCATTAGTGCAATGTTAAGCATTTATTCTGTTATCCATAGAGGTCCACTAAGGTTTGGGATCATGACCAAAAAGAAGAAAAAAAAGGATTTTCCTTTCCAAAATTCTGTACAAATTACTTACTTTCACATTATTTTCCCTTCTCTGTTTTCCCGATACTTTTTAAAAATTCTATTTCCATAGCTTGGACCTTGACAACTTGAATATAATTTATAACTATTTTGGAAATGCAAATTGGAATGTGGATTTTACAGTCATAATTCCACCTTTATCTTTCAGTGTGATAACAAGGTATCCATTTAATAATGACTGGATTGTTGGAGCTTGTATTTTCTTTACTCACCCTATTTTACAGATGACAAACTGCATCTCCAATAGAAAAGTGACTGGTCCAAGACCTCTCACCAGTCAAATGTTAGAACCTGGGGAAGAACTCGCACTTAAAACCTCATCAGCACTTACACAAAAGACTTCATAGAAGAGTGAGGATTTGTTTGGGTCTTAAAGAAAGCAGGTGATTAAATAAGTGGAGAGGAGGAGGCAGTGGTGGGCAGCACACTGGGCCTGGGGTAAGGAGATTGGTCCTCATGCTGACCTTCTAGGGAGAGACCCAGATAACCTGTCTGAGCCTGGTTTCCTCCTCCTTACAATGGAACCTGTTCTTTCCATTTATGTGGTAGAGTATTTGAACGGATGAAATAACATGAGAGAAAAGCACTAAATGGACAAAATCCTCCCAGTAGACAGCCTCCAGTAGAATAACCCCAAATCTACTGGGCAACAGAATCTATTTATTATGCATGAAAAGTAGGAGCAGAGAGAAATCGGTTGGAAAATAGGCTGGGCCAGTATTGTGCTTTGAAAACCAGGGTCAGATGGCCCACATGCACATTTGCACCAGCCCAGCCTGGCCTGTGGGGAGCTTGCCAGTCCTGCAAAGCCCCAGGAGGCCATCCTCCTACTGAACTCCCTCCTGCATTGGGGAGGGTGAAGGGGATTTACCACAAGTCATTGTGCCCCTGCAGACTTCTCCCGAGTCTGACTATGAACACATAGATTCTGCTGCAGAATGATTAGTATCCACAGATTAGTAACTATAAAAGCAAACCTGAGCACAGGCAGGTGTTGATACGCAATTGCTGTTATACAATTCAAGATGAGTAGGCTTCACACGCAGCTTGGGGAATCTGAATTATGGCACCACCATAGTCTCCTTTTTTTGTTAAGCAGACTGGCTAAGCAGTCTAGGAAGATTAAAGGAGCAAGCGAGCTTATTTGGGTCAGAATGTAATCATTTCCTAAGTGGTTTCTCCGCAGCTTACATAAACTCTCGCTGCACTCAAGGTCTAATCCACCGCTGCAAGGTGTTTGCTTGGGAAAGATGTGGGTCAGCAAGCCAGAGTGTGTTTAGCTTATCTTGAAAATGTCTATATATCTTCTACTTACAAAAAAAAAAATGAAAAAAAAACTGCAACTCAGCTCCCTTTAGTTTATTCCTAATGCTCTGGAAATGGCTTTTCGCATTATTTTAACTTTATGCTCTCTCCAGTATAAAGGTTTTCATAGAAGGTATAAAAAATCATTGAGATAAAAAGTCCTTGCACAGTAACAGAGTTGATCAGTTTGCTTTAAGGCATAAATGCGCCTCCTCTGTCCAGAAAAGGCTGGAACTCATTCTGTTCTTCCTTGTTTCTCACTTTTCTGGAAAGAACCTTCACAGACTTTGAAGGGAGATGACCTTCCACAGCCCCACTATGTCCCACCCCTAATGATCCTGATACACAGGAGGAAACCTCATTTCCCAAGGGATAGAAGCAGGCCTGCCCAGGCACCTCTGCAGAGCAACATGCACCCAGCTTCACTGATCTGCACACACAACTCAGATGACAGAGAATTCTGAAATGAAATCAGTCTAAAATGATTGAGCCCATAGCCTGGAATGACAACATGTAGTTAGGTAGTTAGATGATCACTATTAATAAACTATAACCTGTTGAAATGGTCAGCGAGGCAGTGATTCTTGCTCCATCCTATTCAGAACCTTTTGGAACTCAAAGAGGTGTTTGTCAAACCTCTATTTTCCACAGTTGTGCATGATCATGGTCACATTTTGGCCTTGGCTTTATAGTAACTGCTGAGGAGTCTCAGTTTTCCTGTCTGTAAATGTTCTAGACATTATAAATAGTCTTCATCATCTGTTTTTGTTTGCTGGCATGTGTGTTGTTATAATTCTAGTTACTCATCCACCTAATTAGCTATTAGAGAATGTATGTAATGCTCTCCAGGGCATGTACTGAGAAAAAGCCAGTTGTGTCTGCCACTCAAGTAGAAATGACTTCTCTCTATCAGACCTCTACGTTGTGGCCGTGGAAAGTGTATCAGAAATTCTCAGTTAAAGAAACAAGCTCCCTGGTCAGAGGAACTTTCCTAAGAGCTACCTTTCCCTGACTCCCACAGACAAACATAACCACATTTTCCATTTTGTTTCCAACCACATTTTACACAGTCATTACTATAATGACTTGTAACTTCACTTATAATTATACTGTAAGTTTTCATAGAGAAGGAACCATAATTTTAATTTACATTTTTTTGAGAATAACATATAGCAGCAATTCAATCAATTTTTGTTTTTGTTTTCATTCTTAAGCACGAATTCATCAATTACAGTGTGTGTGACTCTGTGTCAGGTGTTAAGGAATCAGCAGAGAACAAGACAAAAGGGGAACCTCCTCTCACACAACTGGGGAAAAGAGTTTAAAACAACAGACTGAAAATGGTGGTTGGGGTTGGGGGGATTGTCAATTCAATAGAGAAACCAAAAAACAGAGTCTAAGACAGAGAATGCCAGAGAGGGAGGGCCTCTCAGTGTAGGTTACCCTGAAGTAGAAAGCTCAGGGGTTGAATAAGAGTTGGAGAAAAGCATCCCAAGGAAAAGGGACGGTCATGTAAAAGTCCTTATTGGAAAGTGAAAGAAGTAATGCACGTGTGGATAAGGGGCTGCATAGATTTACCCGCAGGCCAGGCCATGGACACAGGGAACGCCCCCACATACACCTCACATCCTGAAGATTACAGGTCACATCCTGCAGACCATCAGGTAAGAAAAATCTTCGTTTTTGAAAATTGGACCAGTATTTGGCAATGTTTTCTACCCATGTTCATAGAGTATTTTAGTGCCTTCATTCAGAACAAGGAGCACAAAATAGTCACTAAGAAGCTTTGAAGTGCAGTGGTTAAGCAGGGCTTTGGAGTCAGCCTTCCTGGGTTCAGAGCCATCCGGGTCCATTGCCCATGCCTGTGGGTATTCCTCCTGCCCTCTGCCCATTCCCTCCCATCCACCATTCCCTCTTACACTCGGGAGCTCTTTCATATTGGCATGTACTGGGGTGTTGCCCATGGGGTTGAGAAGATCGCATTGTTAATGCCAAGAGACAATTAGGACAGTGCCCAGCTCTGGTGAAGGAGATCACGGTAATGATTGTTATCAGAATCTCTGTTTATTGAGTTAACATCTCCATCTTTTAAAACTTTCCTTGATTTCTCTTAGACCTAGCCTCTGAAGTAGCATATGATCTTCAAGTACATTTGACTATTTTTGAGTTAGTCATGTCTCAAGTTCTGTTGCTTTTTGTTGAGAGCAATTTATTTCAAGTTCTCTTCCACAGGAGAGCCCTCTAAACATGCAAAGACTGTTGCTAAGTTTCTAATTCAGGTCTAAGGTATTATACCTTATTAAACCCCAAGCTCTTTTATATCTATGTTCTTTCGTTCTAAAGTATTTTTATATTCATTCAGTGCTCATAAAGTCAATAATTTGGTGCTAACATTTTCCAGTGTAGCTGTGTTTCACTATGCAGCAATAATTTGAAAATATTAACAGGAGCTAGAAAAAAGGTTAAAAAGCTCTTGGAGGGTGGGCCCCTGCACACCCTGAGAGCTGCAGATGCAGCGCCCCTCCATGGCCCTCAGCAGTTCCCAGAGGCAGAGGCTGGGCCCAGAAACCAGTGGCAGGCTTCTGCAGCACTCATACAGCGTGCGCCCTAACATCTCACCCACATGGCCGGCTTGCCTATGAGAAATACAGTCAGAAATTAGGAAGAAAAAAACAATGGAAAATAGAAATTCAGGTCATAATGTCCACATACTTTACTGAGAGAGTGCTATAAGAATTTAGCCTTGCTGTGTGTGGGTTTCTTAGTTGATTCTATTGAAGTACTTGAAGTATTAAAATGTTTAAGCTCAAAAAATATTGATTTATATTTCTCACAGTGACAAAAAAATTTGTAAAGCTTTCTTTGACCTTTCCTAAGGAATCAGAGAAATACAAAATAATTTTAGAAATATTTACTTAAGAAAATTTTAGTTGGGTTATTATGTTTGCTAATTTTGTTTTTGGTTTCTGAGATTTAAAGGGAAAAATCTCTGTTTTTCTCTGAGAAACATGGCTCTTTAGAAAGTATTATTCCCACAGAACATCAGGTAGCTTTTATTATGGATATATGCATATATTTATTTATTTACTGCTATAATTGGGTCTCAGCTTGGGGAAAATCTTTTATAAAACATAAAATGTTATTACTTTCAAATAACATGTAAGTGTACCATAGTTTGATATTATAAAACAGTAACATCTCTCTAGACTAAGATAATCCCTGTATTTGAGACATTTCACTTGAAATTCTTTCATAAGCAGTAATTTGTAATGAGCTCTAAGTAAATTTATTTTTAACTGAGTCACTATCACAGGAAGAAAGGTGAGGATCTTCGATTTTGAAGGAACAAGAACAACACAAAAGAAATTCAAAGCATCACCAAGTCCTTTTTTATTTTTTTAGTGACTTTTATCATGCCTGTGCCCAGATGTCTAAGGCATCCAACAATCGCCTCATCTGACTTTTTTTTCTTTTTCAAGTACTGTGGGAACTAAATAAGATTTCAAAATACTCTCATAGACACAAGTGCATATATGAAAAACAGGAACACTAAAGTTTTCACTTTAATTGATTTACATATTTAAATCAAATAGGAATAGTGAATCCATATTTTAAGTTAAGAAATTACTCTTAAAAATCTCAGTAGAATAAATAGTTGCCCTCCAGTCTTAAATATATTTAACACTTGTCTACAAAGATGAATAAATATGCTCTTAATTCTTATGCCAACCTCTACTTTGCCTCTTTCCATGACCTTACACACAACGATGTTTCATGGTTTCCAGTGTACAAGTTTTGCAGTTCTTTTACTTAATTTATTCCTAATTATTTTATCATTTTTGATACTATTGTTGTAAATGGAATTTAAATTTTGGATTATATATTGCTAGTTTATACAAAATAGATTATATTTTGACCAAGTATTCTACATCCTTACTGTACCTGTTTATGGGCTCTAATTGGTTTTTTTGTGTGTGTGGTTGTCTTGGAATTTTATATGTACAAGATCAAGTCAGCTGCAAATAGAGATAGTTTTACTTTTCTTTCAACCAGGATGGCTTTTATTTGTTTGTATTTATTTTCATAAAATAATCTGCCTTTCCCCAACTTGTTTTTATAGCATTAATGTACACAATACATACTGCTATTATACTATTTATAACAATTACACTACTTTTTTACACTGCTAAGCCATTTACCTATTTTAACAATTTAGTTATCTTAGCAAAAAAGTTTTATAACACATCATACACTTTCAGTAAATATCCATTATATGCTTAAATGGCTGAATCTACAATGTTTCACTATCACGTAATATTAGAACTATAGTACATTTTGTATTTTACAATAAATATCAAGAAAGTTTAAATAAGTAATTGGCAATTTTGAAATTTTGAGGCTACCATTAAAATTCAGTCAAATTGTGAAATTTGCTGTTCCATTTGGGCTTTATAGAAAATATTAAAACCATATCTGATCCCAAAATTTTAAGAAATTTCCCATAAAATAAAGGTCTCATAGTTTAAATTTATTCTAAATACAAGGAGAGCAAATAGATGTACAACTCCAGATGTCATACACAGCTTAGAGGCACAGGTGATCACTTAGTCAAGGATCTAGAATGTGGTGTCCGACCTCACAGAGCAGAAGCTGGTACCCATATGATGAACTAGTCCCTCCTCAACACACAGTTCCACTAGGAACCAGATGCTTCCAGCAGAGGGAGGCATCCCTCATCCCTCCCCAGAGTTGGGAACCACCACATTCACACCATTTCAAAGGATTATATAACTTGCTTTAAATTTAATACAATGTCATCTAAATGATTATACTTTATCTTTAGCAAGTCTCTTTATACCCTTTTAATTATTAAAAGAAGCAGGACTGAAGTTTTGGAAGGACTTGTTATGTCATGGACATATCTCAATCATATGTCACCACACCATCATAATGGCAGCACATCCTACAAGCATGCTGTAATACTTTAAAATATGACTTTTCAATCAGAAAGCAGCAGAGCTACAAAAGCAGAGTTCCTCAGATACATCAAAGATGGAAAAATATGCATGTTTATTGTTAAAGAACATAATGTATATCTATATACTATACAAATGTGTTGATTCTGGCAAATGTGGCTAGCATCTGAACATAAAATATGCTCCAACTAAAACAGCGACATTGTAATTTAGAGAAGGAATTCAGGAAATAACCCTTGGACTTTAAAGTTTGAGTATCTAAAATGAAGAGACAGTCTGCAAAAAGATCCTTATTCACACTTCTGGTTTCTAAGTGGATATAGCTTACTTGGAAGCTCACTAGAGCCACTTGCCATGGTATTAAACAGCCATCATAATTTTTTATTCCACTGGTTTCCATATGACTCTATTGTATTACCATTTTTTGAATTATTCCTTAAACAACACTGACTCATATATCATTCTGTACCTTACTCCTCACTGGAGTGTAAGGTCACTGAGCATAATGACCATTGTCTTCCTAATCTTGTGCTTTCTTTTACTCTTTCTAGTACATGCTATAGTCCTATGCATGGAGTAAATACCTAATCCACATTTTATTAAATGATGTCATGAAAATGAAAAGCAATGTACATATTATTTATTGAACAGGTATAACTTACAGCTGAATAACTTGCAGACCCACCCAAAGACTGGTGGCCTCAATCATCTTCTAGAGGCATCTAAGATTTTTAGCTGTAACTACTCAGTGCTTTAGGATCATTAAATCCCTCAGTGCTTCTCCAGCATGATTATGATCTTAGATCACCACCATTCCCTAACTCAAGGCCTGTTCATTGAACACACTCACTTTAACTCTTGGCTTTAACATTCAGAAAGTTGCCACCTCTATTTCCAAGGTGAAACTGTTCTGCATAAACACAATACTTAATAAACGCACCCCATGTCTACTTCCCAGCTATCACTTATCTACCAAAATGCCAGAGTGCCTCTTCCGTGGCATTTAGTTAAATCCCTGTTATGACCTAGTTACTATCATTTATTAATCCCCTAAGCTCTGTAACCACTGAGAGATTTGACAACTACTTTAAAGGAGGTATTCTATTATACCAAGCCTCCACTCTAATTTATAAAGCTCCTTATTCCTCTGAAACCTAATGAACCATCATTCATTCAAGTC
Organism: Manis javanica; assembly: GCF_040802235.1. Lineage (NCBI taxonomy): Eukaryota > Metazoa > Chordata > Mammalia > Pholidota > Manidae > Manis > Manis javanica. Next base: position 136,418,539 of record NC_133157.1, on the reverse strand, counting down.
AAAACCATATCAGAAATCTTAAACTTCAATTACTAATCTCTGTTCAAAACTTGATTTGTCAACCTTCCCATTCTGTTATTCGCATTGTACCTGTTATTCCATCAAAATCAAGACATCTAATTGCTGTGGGATTTTTATCATTCATGTTATGCTATATCCAAACAATATTCCCATGATGATGCCTCGTTTAAGTCATTCTCTTGCCAGCAACTCTCAAATACTTAGTTCTTTTCTCTGTTGTTGTGTTTTTAGCCAGTCTGCAAACCTTCAGATTTTATTGAACCAACTCTCTACTTATTCTAAACCTACACTAGAAATGCTGTTTTTCTATAAATACCTGGTCTCCAGCTCCAGCTGGCCTCTCAGCATAATACACAATACTTTTTATATGCTCCCTGTCAGTTTCCCTCTCAGATGCCTATAACGGCTTTTTCAAATGTTCATCAGCCCTCTATAGCCACCCAATCTGCTATCTATATCCCTACTCTGCTCTCCGTACTTCATATTTTAAGGAAGTCTAATTTGTCAAGAAGTGATTCCCTCAATGTTCTTACATGTATATAACTTATAAGAACTTACCTATATATTATAAGAACCCTCCTTTTATCACTTTGTCCTGTCACTGAAAGCCCTGTATTTTGATGCTATGTAATGCTTACTTCTTCGCACACATCATATGCATGCATCGTTTCCCATACGAACAAGTTAAAAACCAATGTAGCAAATCTTCTCACCAGAATCACTCTACAAGCTGCTATCTGAAGTTCAAGCAAAACCAAGGTGAAGGAAGAGGGGGCTGAGTCCTCATACACCCCCTGCCCACCCATGTGCACTCTCCCCCATTAAATGAATTTTAAAGAGCAAATTTGAGGAAGATAATTTTTCTAGAAGAAATGGAAAAATCAAAAGATAAAGTAAATTACAATTCTGAATAAATGCTCAGGATTTTGTCAGTGATAGTGAACAAAATAAGAACAAAATGGTACCAGTACTATTTAATCTAAATAAGTGTTCTACAAAAACATATAGTTTATTGCAATTTTTTTATTTTAGTATCATTAATGTACAATTACATAGCAACATTACAGTTACTAGATTCCCCCCATCACCAAGTCCCTCCCACAAACCCCATTACAGTCACTGTCCATCAGCATAGTAAGATGCTACAGAATCATTACCTGTCTTCTCTGTGTTGTACAGCCCTCCCCTTTCCCCCACTACATTATGTGTGCTTATTCCCCTTATCCCTCCCTTCCCACACATCCTCCCCAGTCCCTTTCCCTTTGGTAACTGTTAGTCCATTCTTAGGTTTTGTGATTCTGCTGCTGTTTTGTTCCTTCAGTTTTTGCTTTGTTCGTATACTCCACAAATGTGTGAAATCATTTGATACTTGTCTTTCCCCGCCTGGCTTATTTCACTGAGCATAATACCCTCTAGCTCCATCCGTGTTGTTGCAAATGGTAGGATTTCTTTCCTTCTTATGGCTGAATAACACTCCATTGTGTATATTTACCCCATCTTCTTTATCCATTCATCTACTGATGGACACTTAGGTTGCTTCCATTTCTTGGCTATCATAAATAGTGCTGCAATAAATGTAGAGGTGCATCTGTCTTTTTCAAACTGGGCTCCTGCATTCTTAGGGTAAAACTTATTACAATTTTATTCAACAGTATTGACACTGCCTATGCTGACTGCATTATGTTTGTTGTATATTTCCTTGGAATAACCTACCATTACTAAGACCAGAGTCTATGGCTAATTTAGTTACTTTATCAGACTTCAAAATGTTACCCAGTATGCATTCTCTTTGTCTTCCTTAATAATTCGATCTGATTTCCAGCCAGGCAGGGAATAGTGGCTTGTGACAACAGGTGTCCCTTGATAAACAATGACAATTTTAAAATGCATAGCATGATAAAATCAGAATTTTGACATAAGTTGGCTATTTTTTTTCTTCTGCAAAGCCAAAAGAGTAAAAAAGACAAATGCAAACTGTAGAAGTCTAGGACGTACACAGAATTAAAAAGAAGTATATATTTTTCCAAGATACATACTCTGATATTTTGCCATGATATGTACTTGTACATGGTCTAAAATATAATTGACTCTGTTAAACAAAATTCAGTGAAGTAAATTTGAAGACCTAATTGGCTTTATTAAATAATTCATGACTTGGACAGCATCCCATCTAGTAAGTAGGGGAACTCTGCCAAGCTACAGAAAACAAAGGTCTTTAAAGGCAGAGAGAGGTCATTAAAAAAAAAAGGAGTTTTTTGGCAAGGAATGCATTGTTTAGGCAAGGTTGTCCTTGTAAGAGAGAAGGTCTCTTAGGGGATCATTTCTAGAAAATCACAGTTTGGCTGGTTAAAGCTACATTCCTGAAGGTGTTGAAACTGCAATTAGTTTAAGTACTAAATCTTGGTTTACTGACATGGGGCCCTAACTTAAGTGACTCCATTATGGACCTGTGACTTTTCTTTCTAACAACTCTGACATCAAAGAGCTTGAAGTTACAAAGATATGAAAACTGTTCCTAAATACCAAATGAGGCATTCACTCAGGAGAAAATAAAAATTCTGAGTATTCTCAGTTACATACTATCAAAGGTAACTGAAGAATTCTACCTCATATAAAAAACTATGTTTAATGCTTTTAAAGTGACTGGTGGCGTTTTAAGAAAGAAAGTAGTGGACACAGCACTATGATAACAAAATGACAAGCATATGCAAATTTAAAAACTATTTTTAAGACTTTTGTTTCCAGTCAAGATGGAATACAGAAGCTACATTCACCCTGAAATCTACAATTACTAAATAAAATAAAATAAAACAAAATATATAACTCAATGGCTCTCAAAATATTGAACAGGCAAAGAAGGACCAAGGTCCCTTTGAAAAGAGAAACCTAAGCTTGCATAAAGCTTGCATCCCTTATTCAAAGAGGGAACACCCAATCAGGGCCCACCAGCTTTCTTAGAATAAGATGCTGACAGTCCAGAAAATCCACACTGGCAGGTACCCACAGGACAGAAAACGGTAGATCTTCAAAAAGTCCCCTTTGCTATTCAGCTGAGTACTGATGAGTACATGCATGTAAGTAAATATGTCCAAGGCTCACGAAGAAAGCAGTAAAAAGAATATAGACACTGTGGGTATTGCTCACAACAAATTTGAGATGGCCCTGTCTTCCAAAAGATGTAAATGAAAACCTTGTAATTAATTCACGAGGCACTGGATAGCTAGAGTACTAGAAAGAGTTTTGGCACTGTATGGAGGAAATACTAACATTAGGACAATTATTTCTTTGACCTATTTTATCTAATGCTTAAATAAAGACTCAAAAAGATGGAACTTGTTCCAAGAAGCTTTACAGCATCAAGAAGCTGAAGAATATTGTGGAGATACAAAAATATTAATCACACAACAGGTAAAATACTTAGTGTCTGATACCCAACAAAAATGATCAACATAGGGTGAGATCAGTGAATGAATTCCAAGTAGGAAAAACTTAAATTGATCTGAAATTAGAAGCATCATAACCAAACTGAAAGCCTGCTACAAAGAGAAAATCTTGAAGCCTTCAAAAGAAAAGCAAGTCATCAATACAAGGAATCCTCAATATAAATAAATGCTGATATATCATCAGAACCCATGGAAGTCAGAAAGCAGTGTGGTGACCCATTCAGAATGCTAATAGAAAAAACTGTCAATAAATAATCTTATATTTAGCAATCTATTCAAAAATTGAGGAGAAATAAAGACCTTCCCAGATAAACAAAAACTGAGCTAATCTGTTGCTAGAATACTTTCCCTAAAAGAAATGAGGGTCCTTCAGGCTAAAATTAAAGAATGTTAAACAATCATTAGCATCCGCATGAAAAATAAAAAACAACAGTTAAGATAACTACATAGGTAAAAATAAAAGACAATATAAATGTAATTTTACACTCCTATTTTTCTTCTATGTATTTAAAAGATAGCTGCATAAATTTATAATTATAAATCTGATTTGCCTAAAGGTATATCTTATATAACAATAATATAAAAAGAAAGAAGCTATAAAAAAGCGAAGTTGCTATATACTACTGAAATTAAGGTTGTAGTAATATAAGATAGATTATAATAAGTTAAAATATAAATCGTAATCACCAGGGAAAGCAGTAAAAAAAGAAAACCTCAAAAAATACATTAAAAAATGACAACGTAATTAAAATGGTACATTGGAATATATGTATTGAAAACAAGAAAGCAACAATGGGGAAATAGCAAATAGACATAAGACATATAGGAAAGACATAGGAAAATGCAGACATAAATCCTATCTTATTAATAACTGTTTAATGTAAGTGGTTTAAATCCTCCAATTATAAGTCAGATATAAGTAAAATGGATCAAAATGCATGATCTGTATGCTGTCTATAATACACACACTTTATATTCAAATATGAAAAGAGTTTGAAGGTAAGGGATGGAAAAGATATACCGTGCATACTGTAACCAAAACAGATGTTGAGTGGCTCTGTTAATATCAGACAAAATATGTTTTAACACAAAAATTGTTACTAGACATGAAGAAGAATATTTTTAATGGGAAATGGGTCAAGCTAATAAGAAGAGCAAGCAATTACTAACAGGAGAACCTCATAATACATGAAGCTAAAGCTGAGAGAAATGAAATAAAAAATTAGACAATTCATAAGAATAGTTGGAGACTTAAATACCCTATTTCCAATGATGTATAGAACAAGTAAGTAGAAGATCAGTAAGGAAATTGAAGACTTGAGCAATGCTATTAACCAATTAGAACTACCAGATATCTTCATATTTCTCCACCCAAAACAGCAAAATATATATTTTTCTCAAGTACACATAAAATATTCATTATGACATATCATATGTTAGACCATAAAACAAGCCTTAATAAATGTAAAAGATTATAATTATGCAAAATATATTCATTTATCACAATGAAAGATTAGAAATCACTAACAAGAAAAACTGACATATTCACAAATATGTGGAAGTTAAACATCATGCTTTTAAATAAACAATAGGTCAGAGAGAAATTTGAAAATAATTTTAGGTAAAGGAGAAAATACATCTCCCAAACTTAGGACATGCAGCAAAATCAGTGGTTAAAGAGAAATTAAGATCTATAAATGCTTATATTTGGAAAGAAAAAAGATCTAAAGTCAACAACCTAACTTTCTGTCTTAAGAAAATGCAAAAAGAAAGCAAGCTAAATAAAAAAAATAAGTATTGCAAAAAAAATAATAGAGATTAAATGGAAATAATGAAATAGATCATAGACAAACAAAAGAGAAAATTAAGAAAACCAAAACTCAGTATTTTGAGAGAAGATCAACAAAATGGCACTTATACCAAGACAGACAAAGGAAAGAGAAGACTCAACTTACTAAAATCAGAAAGAAAAATAGAACATTATCAGCAATGTTGCAAATATAAAAATATTGCATGGGAATAATATATACAATTGTACGACCTAAAATTAGTTAACCAGATGAAATAGATAAATCATAGAAAGACATGAACTACCCAAACTGACTCAAGAAGACAATATTAATAGATGTATAACAATAAAGATATTGGATTAGTAATTTTATAACTTCCACAAAGAAAAACATGGCACCAAATGGCTTCCTTGGTGAATTCTACCAGAAGTTTAGAAAATAATTAATATCACTCTTCATAATTACTTCCAAGAACAAAAGTGGTGGGAACTCTTCCCAACTCTTTCTATAAATTCAACAATAATGTAACACTACACTCAGCAAAAGAAATCAAAAAAGTTAAAAACTATAGACTAATATTGTATATGAATATAGATGCAAAAATCCTCAAGAATTATTTGCAAACTGAATCCAGAAGTTTATATAAAGGATTATACACCATGACCAAAATGTATTTATCCCAGGAATTAAAGGTTAGTTCAACTTATAAAAATCAAAATAATATACCATATTAATAGAATAAAGAGGAGAAAACCACATAATCATCTCTAACATATAATAATCAGCACATAAAAAACATTTGAAAAGTTTCCAACACCCTTTAGTGATAAAACCACTCAACAAAACAGGAACAGAATGAAACTTCCTTAATTTGCTGAAGGCATGTGAGAAAAACCCAGAGCTAATAAAGTGAATGGTGAAAGAGTGGGTGTTTCTCCCTATATCAGGAAGAAGACAAGCTCTTGTCACTTCGATTCAACATTGTACTGGAGGTTGTACCTAGAGAAATTAGGCAATAAAAATAAATAAAAGTAATCTAAGTAATAAAGAATGAAGTAAAATTACCTGAATTTGTAGTTGGTATGATCTGATACATAGAAAAACCCCAAAACATTCAACATTCAGACACATGCACACACACACATACACACACAGAGACACATGCATACACAAAACATTAGAGCTAATAACCAAATTCAGCAAGGTTGCAGGATCCAATAACAATGTACAAAAATTGGTTGTATTTCTATATAGTATCAATAAATAATCTAAAAATGAAATTAAGGTAACTGTCCTATTTACAGTTGAATCAAAAAAATAAAATATATAGGAATAAATTTAACAAAATGGCACAATACCTGTAAAATGAAAACTATAAAATATTGTTGAAAGAAATTAAAGATCTAAATAAATGTATAGATATCTCAAGTTCATGGATCAGAAGGCTTAATGTTGGTAAGACAGCAACTCTTCTAAAACTGATCTAAAGCAATCTCTATCAAAATTCCAATTCCAACTCCATTTTTTGCATAAATTGAAAAGCCTACACTAAAATTCATATGTAAATCTAAATGTTGCCAGACATGCTAAGAAGCAGGAAAATAAAACAGATAGTGGATACAAAATGTAATAGAAGCTGAGCTAGAAATAGATGAATTTATAAGTGAAGATATTAAAAGTTATTATAAATGTCATTCATATGTTTAAGAAGTTAGAGTAAAGGCTTACCAAGTTAAGCAGAAACAGCAGAGATATAAAATGAACCAAATCAAATTCTAGATATGAAAATTACGAAGTCTGAGAATAAAATGTCTGACAATAATAGCACAAAGGAAACTAGAGGAGAAACTGAAGTGAACTGGTTCAAGTTTTCTGTAATGTGCTGAAGTAGTATAATACAGCCTGCAGAAAGATTATGGTAAAGAAAATGTGCACTGCAAAGCTAAAGCAATCTCTCAAGTAATAAAAGGAAGACTAGCAAATAATTGGTCAATAGAATAGATTAAAGAGACCATTTTTTAAAGAAATCAATAAATCTAAAAATGTAGAAAGAGAAGAAGAAAGAGAGAACAGATGGGATAAAGAGGATGCAGACAACAAGACAGATTTAAACACAACTATGTCAATATTATTATTAAATATAAACATTAAATATAAACACCCTAAGCACTACAATTAAAAAGCAGAGATCATCAGACTGAATAAAAAGTAATACTCAATTATATGTTACCTGTGAGAATCCATTTTTATTATAAACACACAATTATGTAAAAGGAAAAAGGAAGAAAAATGATATCCCATGCTAATGATAACCTAAAGAAAGCTGTAGTAACTTGGTAAATAGGCAAAGCAGATTTCAGAGCAAAGAAATACAAGCAAGGATAAACAAGTCATTTAAAAGAGTCAGTTCATTAAGAGAACACAACCATAAACATTTATGTATGTAATAACAAATCTGCAAAATACAGTAAGCAAAAACTGATAAAACTGTGAAAAGAAACACAAATCCTTTCTGTGGGTTATTATAATTATATCTCAATAATAGGATAAATAGAAAATGTGTAAGGATATCTATCTCAGGAGATCCAAGGCCACTCATGTTCAGATATGCACTAGAAGCTCTCACATAATTCAGCATATAGTTGTACTCAGCTAAGGTTCATTACATGAATAGTAAAGACAAACAGCTGGATCATAAGGGACACAGACACAGCTGGAGTCTGGGGAAATCCATGTCTGTCATGCTCTTCTCCTTCAGCAAGGGTCAGAGAGCATGTTCTCTACTCCCAGTAATGAAAACCAGGCAACATGTATGCAGTATTTTTCCCCAGCGAAGTCCATTAGAAATTTAGCATCCACATTTTTACTGGTGGTTGGTCATATAGGCACCCTCTGTCTAGTATGTACCAAAATTCCAGATTACTAGAAGGAAATCAGGTGCTCAGCATAAAACATTGTGTTCACCATCTATGTATAGTGAGCCACGTTTATCATTCAAGAAGCTTTATATTAATGTGGGGAACTACTTACTAGTTAAGTTCCCAGATGCCAATCAAGGGCTAATCTTTCAAGAACTTTCTAAGTATAGGCAGTTTGATTCCTACTAAATTAACTCATTTCTGTACAGTGTAGAATACTGCAGTATACTAAGTAATAAGAAATCCATATTTTGTCTTTCAGATGGCCAAATATGTATTTCCCAGGTATATTTGGTCTTCATCCACAGTTTCTGAAAACACTGAAGAGCCTTAAAGGTGAAATGGGTGTCTTGTCATGTTAATGAGAGATTTTTGGATCCCCACCCAAGGGCAGGGGCTGGAGGTTGAATCAGCCAATGACGAATGATTTAGTTAATAATGACTAGTCAATGAAGCCCCCATAAAAACCCCTGAGAAGAGCTTATCTCTCTCTCTTGCATTCTGCTTCTCTGTTGGAGAGAGAGCTTCTATGCTTGGGGAACCAGAACACTTCCACGTACCACCGAGCCAGGCCCCAAGCCCCACGAGGATAAAAGCTCCTTTATTGGGCACTTTGCCCTATATATCTCTTCATTATTAACTTGTATCTTTACAGTGTCCTTTATTCAACTGGTAAACATAAGTGTTTTTCTGAGTTCTATAAGCTGCTATAGCAAATTAATCAAACCTAAGTGGAAGGTTGTGGGGACCTCCAATCCATACCCTGTTGGTTACAAGCACAGGTAACTGCCTAACACTTGTGACTGATGTCTGGGGGTGGAGGGTAGTCCTGTAGGAAAGAGCCCTTAACTTGGAGAATCCAGTGCTGTCTCCAGGCAGGTAGCATCAGAATTCAGATGAGTTCTCAGACACCTTGCTGGTGTTCCAGAATTTCTTGGTGTTGTATTTGGGAAGACCCACTTACACACACACACACACACACACACACACACACACACACACACACACACACACTTTGGAATAGGGTTCAGGAGCCTAAAAGGAGTTGGTGTGGAATTCAAACACTAAAGCAACAATACTAACCAACTTGTACTAACTGACATTTATAAATTAGTCTATCCAATAACAGCAGAATATGTATTATTTTCAAATGCACATGGAATATTTAGCAAGATAAACTACATTTTGGACCATAAACTAATCTCAATAAATTTAAAAGGACTGAAATAATTGGCTGTATGTTCTCTGACCACGATGGCATTAAATTAGAAATCATTAACAGAAAGATTTATTAAATATTCCCAAATATTTAAAAACTGAGTAACACAATTCTAAATAACTCATGGGGCAAAGAAGAAATTAAGAAGGAAATTAGAAAGTATATTGAACCAAATGGAAAGGAAAAGATAGCATATCAAAATTTGTGAGATGTAGCTAAAGCAGAATTTAGGGGATATTTTACAATACTACTACCTATATTACTATAAGAGAGAAGTTTCAAATCAATTATCTCAGCCTCCACCTTTAAAAAAATGAAAACAAAGAGCTTGACTGGACAGGAAAAAAATAGAAAAGACACAAATTATCAGTATTATGAATGATAAAGTTGATATCACTACAGATAAGAGATACTTAAAGAATATTATGAACAGCTTTATGCCAATAATTAGGCAACTTAGATGACAAACTCCTTTAGAGATATGATCTGAAAAGCTCATTCAAAAAGAAAAAGATAACTTGAACGGTTTCTACATTAGATTAAGGAAATAAAATCTGCAGTTTATAGCTTTCCATAAGTAAACCTACAGACCCAGATGACTTCACTGAGGATTTCTACCAATTATTTAAGGAAGAAATAGTCCATTTCTAAACACTCTTACAGAAAAATAAACAGAAGGAAAACAATTTAACTAATTCAATGAGGCCACTGACAATTTCATACAAAAACCAAAACAAAAATATGACAAACTTCATACCAATATGTCACATGAATATGGATACAAAAGTTCTTAGCAAAATTTTAACAAACCAAATCCAATAATATATAAAAGAAAATACAAAAGAGCAATGTTGACAATAAATTAATGTAACAAATTAAATTCACCATATTAACAAACTAAAAGGAAAATGAAATTATCTGGGAAGATGAAGAAAATATTTGACTCCAAGTCTTATTTCACTCATAAAATAATCAAGAAATTGTGATACAGGCACTAAAACAAATAAATAGATCAACAGAATAGTTTAGAAGTAGATATGAACATATGTGGTCAATCGATATTTGACAAAATTTCAAAGACAAACTTGTGGAGGATGGTCTTTTCAACCAATGGTACAAAAATAAACTTTGATTTATACATTGCAAGATATATAGAAAACAAAATGTATCACAGACTGAAACATAAAACCTAGAAATATAAAACTTCTGGGAGAAATCTTAAGACACAAATCTTTTCAGCCTTTAGTCAGACAAAGATTTCTTAAACACAATACCAAAAACATGATATATATAAAACCAAATCATAAGTTTAATTTCATTAAATTATGAGTTTCTCTCTTCAAAATTCAATGTTAAGGTAATGAAAATACAAGCCAGAGACTGAGGGAAAACATTATCAAGCCACACACATCATAATGAATTTGTTTTCAAAATATATAAGGAACCCTCAAAACTTAATAAGAAAAAATAAACATAATTTTTCAAAAATTGAAAAAACATTTGAACAGACCCTTTATGAAAAAAGGATATATCCATTGCAAAAAACACATGAAAGTATGCTCAAAATCTTTAATCATTGGCTAAGGCAATTTAAAAACCACAAAAAGATACCACTACACACCCACTAGAATGTTTAAAATCACTATCACCTCACAAATGTTGGCAAGGATGTAGAGGAGTACATACGCTACTGTGGGATTGTGAAGTTCCATTTTGAAAAAAATAAATAAACATGGCATCTTCTTAAAATATTAAACATACACCTATCATTTAACCCAGGCATTCTGCTCCTAGGTGCTTACCCAAGAAGATAATGATAATGACTCTAAAATTCTATCTGTCTTCTGTCAGGTGTCAATCAGTTAACCCCTTAATTTATCTAAAAGTACCTGTGTTCATTGGCCTCATAGGTTCTTATCAGTATCAACGTTTCATTATTTCTTCTCCTAAATATTCTGTGGAATTTAAATGACAGGTGTCGGGCTACACTTTTACCCACTGTGATCTGATTGCAGTGCATGTTTTGTGGTTTTTTTTTACCGCAGTTAAACTTTGTCTTAAACATTGATTTAAATCATCTCTCACTCCTCCCACTAGCTAGATTAAGCTCTGAAACACACAGAGAACAGGATGAACACTGTTCACATCGTCCGGGGGTTTGCATCTGTTCCACTAACTCTCTACTAGTGTGTCATCGCCTTTGATGACCAGGATCCTAGAAAGGCTGCCCATGACGATGTGAACTCACAGATTAAGTTTGTAAAATTCTCCCAAAGGTTATAAAAAAAATAAATATTTTTCCAATAGGATAAATTTGTTGTCAACAAAAAACAAAACACTTACTACTTTAGCACAGGTTTTAAAAAGCATTTTATACAATGAAATTTTGCTTTCGTGGTTTATGAAATGCACAGTGCAAGATATATTTACCAATATATCTCTAAAATATGTGAGTTCAGGAAATCAGCCTAAGCAATGTCATCCTTTGGGTTGATTTCATGTTTTTTATTTATCTGCTTGGTTAAGATATAAGTCTGATAGTTTTTATGTCTCACCACAAGTGCTTAGTGAATTGTTCACCATTTTCTCATCAAAAAATACAACAAATCTGAGAGAGTTTGTAGTACCAGATGGACTAGCATAGGTGACAGCAAATTACCACAGTCAGCTGCCGCTCATATGCTGGAAGTTGTAGCTCTGCTAGAGCAAATTAACACAGCCTGATGTATGAAATGTGCAGCTACTAATCTGGAAAATGTATTCTGCTTCTTACTCATCGACAAGGAAATTGAAAAGCAATCTGTGTTTACATGAAATGCACATGGAATGGAAAGCCCACGTTAACCCCTTGCTCTCTAAGATAGTCTGGAGGAACCTGGACCATCTGAAAACCCACAAAATGTCCCATCAGTTCATTGCATTAGTGGCATCATGAACTTACAATGTGACAAGTTGGGAATGTCTTGGTAAGACTCATTATCTAGACCATGCAAAATAAACCCTACAAAGATTCAGGGTTCACATCTATAAGGTTTTAAGGATCCTGTGTTCTGAGTCCAGCCAAGTCATTTTCCTTGTATTAGATATTTTTTGCTGTGTAACAATTCACTTAGTGGCATAAAACAACAAGTATCTCAGAGCCTGTGGGTCAGTAACCAGGAGGGCCTACCTGGTTGTCCAAGTTCAGGGTGACCTTTGATGCTGCAGTAGAGGAGTCAGCTGGGGCGTCAGTCACCACGACCTGGCTGAGAAGGACTTTCCCATGCACACCTGTGTGGCCCTTGGCAGGGCCTCAGTTCCTTCCCGTGTGGGCCTCTCCTGGGCTGCCTGAGTCCCCTCAGTACACAGGAGCTGGCCTTCCTCTCCCCCATGGCTGCCAGAGGTAAGTTTCATCTTTTGAGGAGAGGAGTATCAAAAGGTTTAGGGTATACTTCTGGAGGTTTTGCACCTGGTAACTGAAGCACTGAGACAGCATCACAACCCTGGGTGCACCCTTGCAGCTTTGGAGCCACTGGGATCTGTACTTGGGGACATGTCCCTAACCCACTTGGTGGCCCCTAGAGCAAGAAAAGACTCTGCAGAAGTTCCACATGACTGTGAAGTCATCTCTGTGGCTTGCACCCCATGGGGTGGCAAGCCCTGGGTCCTAGAGATCCTTGGGGTGGAAAAGATCCCGATGAAGACTCTGTCAACTTCTGTTCCATAGCATCCAGGAGAAAGACCATGCCATCTGTAGGAGAGACCAGAGCCCAAAGCAGCCCCTGCATGTTAGCACCCCTGAGACAGACCGTCTGAAGGGCCACAAGGCCAGCTCTGCCATTAGAGACCTGCAGAGATGTGCACATCACACACAAGGTGGCCGGCATCCTTCCGTTGTAAGGTGGAAGGGAAGCACCAAGAGTGCGTTCAAACAGTCCAAAGGGAGGACTGAAGCATCAGGCACAGGGTCCAGGCCATGCTTCCCCAGGGGCTGTCCCTCAGGGGCTCCTAACAGTCAGCTGAGAAGAAAGGTGTGCACCCACGTGGCCCACAGGGTCACCTCCGCAAGCTTGCGCAAGCTAAGACATTTGACAGTGTGCCCCCCCACCGGGACCAGGCCCCTGAGATGGTGAGGGGGGGCAGGGCCAGGTGGTGCCCCAGGTCATCCACTTTGTGTGGAGACAGAAATTGTCTAAGTTAGGGATGCAGGGCAGCAGTGGGTGGCGTCTGACCAGGCACAATTTGTGTCGGTGCCTCCAAGTTGACATGAAGTGTGAAAATACATGCATTGGATACTAATTCCTACCAAAGAGTAACCACTGCAGAGTAGACACTGAACAGCCAAGGGACAGCATGAACCACTGAGGGTCAGCTGGCCTGTGTCTCGGGACTCCTGTGTTATAGTGGTGGAGCCAAGGCCCCCTCCTGATTCTCTCCCTACCAGAGCTCACGTAGCCACTGCTCTTGCTGAATTCAGACCTGCCAGTAAGATAGACCAGCTGTGAGTCCTCCAAACACCACCTTCTAGGAGACAACCGGCTATTTGGTGGTAAGCTGGCTTCCTGTATCTCCTCATCCACCGAGAATGGTGGCCGTACACGACAGACAACAGGTCGCCCTGGCATCGGGGTTACGGGGCAGCATCCCACGCTTCTCCCACCTGGCTTTAGCTGTGCTGGGCAAGGGCAGCAACCACAGCCTGATGCATGTTTGCGCCCCAGAGGCTCCCACTCCACAAAGGAGGGTCAGCCCCACAACGAGGAAAAGGAACACAGACAGGACTGCCTGCTGAGAGGAGGCAGCGTCTGGGGCGGGGAGATGAGTGTCCGTCATGGTCTGAAGACCAGATGCAGCTCCGGGGGCTTGCATCTGTTCCACTAACTGTCTGCTAGTGTGTCACCAGCTTTGATAACCAGGATCCTGGAAAGGCTGCCTGTGACGACCTGAACTCTGTATGTGCGGAAGTAAATGTGAGCAGCCCAAGGAGGGGCATTGGGCGGACTGCTGCTGGTGTGGCTCCCAGATATGGCCAGGCTGGCCCACACCTGCCTGCTTACTTTAGAGAGGTGCCCATCGCCCACTGGGCCACCCCCTACCCATGCACTGGGTGTGTAGGCCAGCCTCAGAGCCCTCACACTCAGCACACACCCCGGCACCACCACCAAGTGGCACTGCGGTACAAGTGTGACCACTTTTCTCCAGGGGCACTTCCTGCCTCCCACCAGCCTCCTGGCCCCTGATTAGGCCAAGGCCAGCCTTTGCTGAGAACACAGCCTGCTTGGGCCTTGGTCTCTATCTGCCTCCCTCACCCCATCCCTGTCCACATCCTGCTAACAAGCCCAGCTCCTGGATAACTCAGCATAATACAGCCTTAAATACAAGAGGATCCCATAGGATATACTTACTTTCCACAAATGATGTTTCAGGAGCACTGGTCCAGCATCTGAGGGCAGAGGAGTCTCCACTGCAGGCCCAGTGAATCCACTTTAGGAAGAGGCTGTGATTCCTGGGAAAGTATTCAATACCGAACTGGATAACGAGAAGATTTGACTATAGGGGTTGAGGAATGGTCATATTTGGTAATTATTATAAAGTTGATTTTTATAGAGATTATTTTAGTTCAGCAATAACAGATATACTTATCCTCTATGCTTTTAACATTTTTCTTTTTTACAGTTGTTTTCTTTTCTGACTTCTTCCAAACCACAAGTGCCATTCCAGACCAGCCTAAAGCCGTCCTCTCTGTTAGTGAAACCTTAGGTGAGACTTTGTTTCTCTCCCTGCTGTGAGCTATTCTGGCACTTTATGGCACCAGCTTCAACTCCACCCACTGCTCTTGTGTATTTCAGGCATCGCAGTGGACTGCCTGCCTTTGGCCCTCAGGCTACACGCTACTAGGGAGCAAGATCCTTGACTGCAGGTTCTGTTGGGTTTCCTCCCAGCATCTGACCAGTGTCTTCAGTCATAAGTGATCGGGGTTGATGGGAGCAGGTTAGAACTCACATTCTGATCGTGTGTTAAGAGAAGATGTAGTCACATTTAAAAATTACATGAAAGCCCAGAATATCAAGTGAACCTACTTGATTACAAGTGGCTAGATGTGACTGCCAGCACCATTCAGAGGGCAGAAAGGAGGAAATGGAAGGAAAAACAAACTACCCAGACTCTCGCTGTATGTCCAGGGCTTACGCAGACTGAGCATTGAATCCTCATAACTCTCCTAATAGACAAGAATTATTTATTCCATTTTAGAGAACTTCAAAGTGACTTGGATATGGTTATGCAGTGGCTGAGCCAGAATTCAGGAGGAGTGATGGAAAATGTATGCTCTTTCTGTTAAACCCTTGTCCTGACGAGATCCAAATAACCTGAAATTCTATAATTTCACCACCATTAAGTGTAACATTTATTTATAAAGATAAACTTTTTCAATAAAAACATAGTTTATGCATTTATACAAACATTGATCGAATACTTACAATGCCCAAGATGTTACAGAAGATGCTGGAAAATACATAAACAGCAAACCCTAAATCATAATTCCCTTGCTCAAATTTCAGCATCTTCCACACCAAAGTCTTTGCCTAAGAACACACAGACAGCAATGCTGTTATCCTGTCACTTGAGGTACAATGTCTGTGCAAAAATATGTTATTTCCAAGTTCAGCAGACTCTTAGTTGCCATAGTGTTTCAATTTATAGAATTTCAAACTTGAAGGCAGTGATTTAAACCCTGGATTTACCAGTAACAACTACCTGTGATGTGCTGCCCAATTTTATCTCTTAAAATCTCAGTTTGTTCAGCAGCAAAATGAACATCCTTGAAGGTTTGTTATGGGTCTTACCTGAGGTACATGTAAAATACTTAAGGGAGCCACCAGCACACAAGTGTTCAATAAATAGCCATGTGATGAGAAAATTAGATCAATACTATACTCATTCCTACTGATGGAGAAATATCAGAAAGGATAAGAGTGAGTATCTTGTCCTTCCCATTGTCCCTCCCTGTCATATGCTCTCCCCTGCTGGTGTGAGAAGGGACTGCAGTGTAACAGTATTTGGGGATGGATCCCCTGGAGCTTGCTTTCCATAACCCCATCGGAGCTAAGAGCTCTTGTTTCCAGAAGAGCTGCATGGTCTTAGAGATACCAAGTTTGGAATTAGAGGAAGCGGGGGAGAAGGGACATGTTGCTAATTAAGAAAGTTTCTCCCAATATTGGGAAGTCACAGAGGCCAAAAATCTTCCAATATGCAAGAGCCCCCAAAGGGAATTGCTATGGAATTAATTTAGAAGCACACAGCCCAAGGACCTGGACTATGGCCTGGAAAAGACCATTCTGCCCGAAGCCGGCCCAGGAGCAGTGGTACCACCACCTTCTAGAGTGCTGTGTCCACGGTGACCAACCTTGGACCAAGTTCCGTAATGTAATTCGGTAAAATGTGTCCCTGGGTCTTCAGATAACCACAGGAAATTGAACAGGGAGACGTTGACATTGCAAATTAATTTATGAGATGGAATTCACTTCCAGATCAGCAGAATGGGAGAGTTGAGAGGATATCGTTTTAGAGAAAAATAAAAGACAAGTGACTTTTTTCATTCTGGCAACATGAAATAAACATACACAAACTAGCTTGGTGGCTCTTGTTCCCTGCTTCACACCCCCACCCTTCAGGCCCCCTGTGAGTTCATGCAATCTCATCTAAAACAGCAAAATTAATTCCCATTAAGTTGTACACACCTCTTTGAAGAAACTGTTTTATGGGCCTTACACACATTGTGTTTTAATGTATTTTAAAATTATAAGGAAAAAACCCTAGCTTTTTATATGGCTTTTGCAAATATAAGCATCTGAAACTGGCAGACTCCTACAGTGTTTAGCGAAGAAGCCAAGTTTTTGCAAATAAATTAGACATTCTGGGATAAAAAAGGGAAGTTAGAGCAAAGCATAAAGATGGGTTGCCAGGGCAACTCTCGGTCAAAGGAAGACAGTGGGGGGAAATCACAAACACACTCTGCCTGTGAACATATGAATCGCTTCTTCAGCACAGAACACAGAGTGCAGAGGGCTCAGTTCAGCCAGTATGTATGGAATGTCTACCAAGGGCTCAGCATTCGCACAAGGCAATGGCATCCAACAAGAACCAAAATGCAGTCACTCCCTAAGGAGCCAATACTGCCTGGAATAGATACAGAGAAAGCATAATGTCAGTGCAATGATGTGCATGCAATGGAAGTGCATACAAAGTATTCCTGGCACCTAGAAGACACAACTGCTGGCTGCAGGATAACTGGAGTATTGGCCATGGAGAGTGTGTGCAGACGGGGAAGGGATACAGAGGGAGGAGGGGCATGGGGAAGACAGGGAACAAAGGCAAATCCAAAGCAAAGGTAAAGAACAGGGCAATGCAGGGCAACAGCCCGTGCACTCCAAGCGAGACAACAGGCAGGGCAGGAGGTGGGAACAAGCCCCTGCAGGAAGACTGGAACTGTGATAACTACCTGTGAGCATCATGGGCAGCACTTGTGGCACGCTACCCATTGGTCCTGCGCAGCCTATGCCACACTTACCATTGGCCCCACACAGGCTGTGGCATGCTGTTTGCCCAGTGAAGTCCTAAATCCTTACTTTTACTAAATCAGCACATTAATCCTATGAAGTAAAATAGTTTATTTCTCCCTTTTTTTGAATGTCCATAGAATGTATCATCCATTTGAGAGGAAAAGGGGACACAGTTTAATAATTATGCTGAAGTAATAGGTACAAACAATGATTTTCAAGGAACTAGAGTAAATGGTCACCATTTCTCATAGATTAAAAACAGAAAGAGGGACAGAAGGATTGTTATGTGTCCAAGATCTCACCTGCTGCGTGTTGGAGATTTAGGAGGATAGAAACAAGGGCACGGTGTCTGCTGGGGAGGGCAGGACCCAGATAGTAAGGACCCAGATTAAGAGGTGGGGTGCTCAGGGTGTGAAAGGCAAGGCTTGGTGACTGGCTGCTGGAGGTGGGCCCAGATTGCTGGCCCAGAAGGTGTCTGGCCAGAGAGGCCATTTACCTGGGCAGGGGCTGCAGGAGAAAGAACAGGTCCAGAGGGGAGAGGATGAGCACCAGCCAGCTTTGGATGGGATGATACAGCTGAGGTGTACAGAAGGATACATTTCAGCGGGGCTTGGATGCATATACTTTAAATTTTTAGTTAGAAATTAGGAACTGTGGAGATGGAAAAATACTAAGCATGTCAGAGTCAGTTAAACAATGAAAATGGTTGAGAATAGTAAGAGGTTAAGAGAAAGTGTCATCACTGTGGTGTTTCAGTGACCTTAGAAGGAGAAGCAAGGTATCTCATTGTGCAGGTCACCCAGAGCAATCTCTAAGCACTGTGGAGTTATTATCTTCATAAATTTTCATTTGAACCAGTCCAGTGCAGCATTTCAAAATAACTCGAAAACGGGTCCTTCCTTATCTTTCTGTGTGATGTTTAGCACAGTGTCTGAATGTGGGCTCATCACCCGCTGCATTTCTCCCAGTCTCCCTCCTCTCATCTGCCCTTGCTCACCGGGCCCACACCCCCAGCAGCCCTCCTGCTTCGGCTCCAACCCTTCCTGCTCCCCCCACACAGACCCACTGCACCTCCGCAGAGCCGCTGGCCAGGAGCACCCAAGATTCAAAAGCCCCTGTCATGGGTCCTCCTCATCTGCTGGGAACTGTACTGTCCCCAGGAGAGAGGGTGAACAGCTCTGGAGGGACCTCCACTGCCTTTGTTTTGGTTTGGTTTTCTCTCTTCTCTCTCCAGTTGCTTTACCAGCAACAAAATATAAGAAGTTTTTAAATGATTATAAATAAAAATTGACAATCATATGACACAAAGACAATGAAAATGTCACAGTAAATTCTTTTAAAAAGGGGAAAAGTCAGCCCAGACTCTTGCCCAGAATTAAATGAACAGATAAAGGGCATTATCTAGAGCAAATGGCATTGGGTTCGGTAGAAAAGTTACAAGTGGCCAATGACAAAGAAAAGTTCAAGCCCTGAGTGGCTCTATTCAGACGAAACAGCTTAACATATTTATATTCTCTATTTGAGAAACATTACTTAAACACTTTTATATATTGCCCAGATACTCACTTGCTCATTTTCACTTTTCAAAGGAATAGATGCCAGTTTGGGTCTAATTCTAATCCTTCTACCTATACCAAATTCCCCTCCCATGTTTTGAAAGTCTTTGCTTCACCAACTACCAGAGTTCTGCTCCCTCCCTGCTGGGCAAACCACCCACATGTGGGTTCAACGCATCAGCACTCCAAACAAATACTTCTATCACTAACACAGAGACTGTCGTGTCTTCGTAATTCAGTGAGTGGCAAGTTGCAACCCCCTGGCCTGACATCCACCTTCATCAAATTCTGTTAGTCCTGCTTTAAATTATCCATGACCTGAACCTTCTCTGCACCTCTGCTATCTAGGCCCAAACCATCACCTTCTCCCACCGAGAAAACTGCAGCATCTTCTCACCTGGCTGCTGCTCTCAACTTTCACCTGCCTTCGAATTATGTCACTGCTCTGCACAGAATCCTCCATGGCTAACAGGTTCACTCCAGAAAACCCAGATGCTCCCAAGGCCTGCACAGCCTGCATGACCCATGCCCTGCCCCTTCTCCCAACTTACCACCCCCACCTTCCTCTGCCCTCCCTCGTGCAGCTGCTCCATATCCTTCCTGACCCCACCCCACCCTGGTACAGTCTTGTCTTGGGCCTTGTCACTTGCTTTTCCACCTTCCTCAGATAGCCACACGGTGCTTTCCCCATTTTTTTGATATGCACTATGCAGTCTTATTAAAAAGGTCTTTCCTGACTATCACATATGCAATAGTTCCCCCAGTCCTCCGCACTTCCTATAGCATTTGCCTCTCTTTATTTTTCACTTCAGCACTAATCACCAGAATTATCTTCATTTATCTGTTGCCTTCTGTAAACAGGAAATTTTTATTTTTATTGCTGTATCTCTAGAGCAGTGCCCACCATATTTAAAGCTCCACAAATATTTGTTGAAATAAATAATTAGAAAATTTTTGTTGCTCAGGTGAACCCCTCTACCATGTGTTCCCAAGATGATAGATGGGTCAAACATTCGTTATACATATAAGTGATTGTTAATCACACAAGGCTCCACTGCAGACAAATCTGGTCAGTCCAAGTCTTAGATATCCTTCACTCCCACCCTCTTCCTCGAGCCTGACTCCCAAAGCTTCAGCATTTCTCATCAGGAAGCTTAGAAGAACGCACAGAAGATGGCATGTTCTAGCTTCAGTTCCAGCTCGGTATGAGGCATGGCCCGAGGTGTATTTGTTCATTTTCTTTCCCATGCCACTAAGGCAGTCCCTCTAAAATACAACCCTGATAAATCATGCAACTCTTCAAAGTTCTTGAAGAGCCCCGAGGTCAACATGATCTTATTTCTATTACATACAAGATGTATTGACATGGAATCACTAGGGGACAGGGATTGTGTCATTCCTATGATTGTATCCTGAGGGCCAAGCACAGTGCCTGACATACAATAGATGATTTATCTACCCCATGTTCATCTTTCCACCTCGCAAGGAGCAATCAAATCGGGAGTCCACACTGAAACAACTGCCTGCCTGTCTTCAGAGATGCCACGTACAGCCGTGCCTCTGCATCTACTTTTCCTTGTGCCTGATGTAACTCTGGGGAGAAAATCCCAGGGCAAAATATCTTTGAAACCAAAATTGGTCAGAGGGAGAAATAAAGTTTAAGAACCTGTTCATTGCTTACAAGCAGTCGTCCCGCATCTCTTTCAACCGGCCTGCAGCAGCAGAGCCAAAAAACTCCACCCAACCTCTCTGGTCCCTTGCTGGCCCTTGTAATCACCTATTGATAAAGAGATGCACTAAAGCCAGGTGAGAGATTCTGGAAATACTGCAATTTTACCCACACTGGCTTGTGCTGCCACTCCATCTGCCTGATTCTCCTTGAGCTTTGCTTCCTCTGTGAAGACCTCTCTATGCCCTGGACAGACTTCTGAGAGATTGGTCTGTGCCCACGCCTGTGTGCTCCTCTAGCACCACCCCATAACTCTACAATGGATGCCACTGTGGCATACTGCCTGCTTCTGAGCTCTGTACTTGTGCACATGTACACCACAAACACCAACACATACTCCTACGTACCACAGCTCCACACACCCTGGTGCAACACACACAAAACACATGGACTCCATAGGGCAGGGACTGGAGCACAGGCACACTGTAGTCATCAGCAAATGACATTAAATAATGAACAAATCAATACAAGAGAGAAGAAATTAATGAACAAAAACAAATCCAGTGAACAATATTCTCAACTCGTTAGATTAAAAGCTAGAGTGACATTAAGGTCTCACCTTTTCCAAAAATGACTTAGGGTCAAATTTACAATAAAATGAACACCATGAAGTTGAGAGAAAAATGAGAAATGCCTATTAGGCACAGCCATGTGTGGTTGGGGGAAGGAGATTAGGAAATGCAAGAAGTTGATATCACAATCATATTGGATCAAGAACAGGGAAACCCTATGTAGCTCTGGGAGGAGGGGTTTCCTGCTCCAGCCCAGTTCACCATGAATTAGGTGAAACCTAATAATGACAACAGAATGTTGTGGGTAAAAAGGGGCTTATACCAAGCTTCATTGTCACAGCGATCGCTAGACTCACGTCCACCTCATCTCAGTCTCTGCTCCTGGCTCCAGGCTCTGCTCCCTGGCACTGCCTTTGCTCATGGCTCTGTCACTGCTCTTGCTCTTGGCACTGGGCTCTGCTGTCCCCTCTCTCCTGCTTCCCTCTTCTCTAGGCTCCTTCTCTCTTCCTAGCTTGGGGCTCCCAGGCAGAATTCTGGGGCAGGTCTCTATGGTGACTGATGGAAGCCACAACCAGTCACGTCAGGTGCTTCTTTCTTTCCTCGCCACCCCTCCCAGGGCCGATACTTCCATGGCTAACAGTTTGCTCTGAATGGCTCTTCTTAAAGCAATATTGGCTGGCAAACAGCTTATTGCCAACAGGTATGCAAGCAGGCTAAATATTACCTCATCACAGGTATACAATGGGTGATATTAGAATCAGGTAAGAATCTCAGTCATAAAATTTCTATTTTCCCTACACCCTTTTTTTACTTTTACTGTATCCTTTATTACTGCAAACAGCTGTCAGAAATTTGGGCAGGAAGAGTAAGATAAATAAGACAGGTCCTGCAATACATATAATTTAGTTCTTCAAGACTTGACAATCAGGTACCTCGTCTAAATTAACAAATACTAAGACATATTTTGATTTCTCAAAATCACCATTAACTATTGACTAGCTTCTCCAGTTATCCATCCAATAAAAATAACACTGGTATATCCTATGTAATAATTCTTTTTGGAGCTTCTGACAGATACTGCAAGTAGCATGAATAGTAATATATCGATTTTTAAAATTTTTACACAAATTTGGGATTGAGAAAAGACCTTTCCCTGTTTCAGCTTCTCTGCTTGTTGGCTGTGCTACAGGTTGAGCTGTGTCCCCCTCAAAAAAGGTAGGATGAGAAATTAATCCCTTCTACCTCAGAATATGACCTTGTTAAGAGACATAGTTTTTGCAGATGTAACCAAGTTAAAATTAGGTCATTAGAGTGGGCCCTAATCAAATATGACTGGTGTCTTATAAAAGGGGAAATTAGGACACCAAGACCACACACGCAGAGAGATGAGCCACGTGAAGAGGCAGGATAGAGTAAAGTATCTACAAGCCCATGAGCCCCGAAGATTGCCAGTAAACCAGCAGACACTAGGAAAAGGCAAACAAGGATCCATCCAAAGATCTGAGAGAGAGCACAGCCCTGCTGGCACCTTGACCTCAGACGTCCGGGCTCTAGAACTGTGAGACAATATGTTTGTGCTGTGTTAAGCACCCAGCTTTGGGTACTTTGTTTTAGCAGCCCTAGCAAACTAATACACCAGGTGAACTTAATAACATTACATCTCTGAGGTTTTTAATCTATAAAATGAAAATTAGATAATAATAGCAATATTCTTTATTTAAAGCAGGTGTTTGGAGAATCAAATGACAGTATAGCCAAAGTGTGCATGGATAAAATTGCAATATTTCCAGAATCTCTCGCCTGGCTTTAGTGCATCTCCATATCAATAGGTTTCCAGGGAGTGGAGAGAAGTAGTCCATCTCCATATCAATGGGTAATTATATGGGCCAACTAGGGCTTAATGAGGGCTTATCTGGACTGGAGAGGTTTTGTTGGGGTCTCTTCTCTCAGCCTGGTTGTGAGAGATATGAGGAAACGGAAGTGGATGAGGGCTTGTAAGAAATAAACTTTACGGAGAAAGACAAGTACCCAATGATTTCACTCATATGTGGAGTATAAGAACAAAAGAAAACTGAAGGAACAAAACAGCAGCAGAAGCACAGAACCCAAGAATGGACTAACAGTTACCAAAGGGAAAGGGACTGGGGAGGGTGGGTGGGAATGGAGGGATAAGGGCGGGAAAAAAGAAAGGGGGCCTTACAATTAGCATGTACAGTATGACCAGGGGCACAGGGAGGGCTGTGCAACACAGAGAAGACAAGTAGTGATTTTACAGCATCTTACTTATGTTGATGTACAGTGACTGTGACGGGGTATGTGGGGGGGACTTGGTGAAGGGGGGAGCCTAGTAAACATAATGTCCTTCATGTAATTGTAGATTAATGATACCAAAATAAAAAAAAAAAGAAATAAACTTTATTTCTCCCTTTGACTAATATCGGTTTCAAAGATATTTGCCCGGGATTTCCCCCCTGCCCCAAGTTACAGTATATTTGATGTAGCTTATATGAGTTTGTAGTAATTCGTACTGATATTTTACGCAACTCTTTAAAAATTTGTATTCTCAACTAAATATAGTAACTTACACTTCCTACAATTAAATTTAATCATGCATTACTATTTCAAATCCTGTTGATTATTCTGTTTATTAGGCAATGAATGACTTCTAATTTCTTTAATTTGCACCCCAATGACAATTGTAAAATAAATTAACACTCTTTCTGAAATTTAGTATATTTCATTTAAGCCAGGATAAATTAAGCCACCACAAATGCTCAAGAAAAAGGAATGGTAGAAGGAGGATAAAGTCCATGTCTTGAATGCAGATCTCCATTAAAAGTTTTCTCCTTTATGATTTTCAAATACTGTCATCTATGTCTTTAGATTCACAGAATCCCTGAAGTAGCATAGCAAAAAATGATCTAATGCCATGCTTTAAAGTTCCCCTTTATAGGATTTATGGAAATGAGGCTTTAAGTACTACTGTAATTGAACTGAAATACTACTCATCAAAATATTTCCTTTTTCTCTTCCTTCCATCCTTCCCCTGCAGACCCAATAATTCCCTGAGGCAAATACTAAAACCCTGATCTGCAAAAAACAGGGTTTGAAACTCACAAAACATAGAAACTTACTCTTCAGTGTAACACCTTGCTAAGCTAGTAACTGTTTTAGATACCCCTTTTTTAAATTTTATGTTTATTTTACATAAACTTCCATATGGTTCTATAAATGTGTAAACTTGCTAATAATGTTCAGAAAGTGAAGTACATATTTTATATTCAGTCTTAGGCCTAAAGAGCAGAATACATCTCTTTCCTACACACTGCAGGTCACCACCTATACATTCAGAATCTTATAAAACATTTCACAGAGGAATCAGCAGCTGATTGAAGTACTTGTTTCTATGAGATCCTTTTACCTATATACAATCATATATCCAGTTACTGATTAAATATGCAAACATACACACAGTCGAAACAAGTACCATGTACCTTAGCTTAAATTTGTACAACATAAGCTGTTGGTGTTGGTCAATTGAGTATGAAATACCTTTGGTTTAGCTGTTAGTCAAACAAGCAAATTAGAGTAATTATAAATTTCAAAAACAGTACTATTCTTGATACACTCAGTGTGTTTCTTTTTTACCTATTTTTTCTACATTGCAATAAGCAAGATATTCTGAGATGCTTGTAAGAGATGTTTTAACCAGTTCCTTATTTCTCCATTGCCTGCAGGGTGTAATGACTTCCAGTATCTTTTAGGTTTTTAATCAGTTCATTAAGATATAATTTTTGTACAGTGAACAACATCAGTTTAAAATGTGCGATTTGATGAGTTTTGACAGATACACACAAGCATTAACCACCGCCATTAAGATGAACAGCATTTCATTTATCTGCCGATTTCCTTGTGCCCTTTTGTCCTTCCATTCCTCCAACCTATCCACAAGTGAACAATGCTCCATTATCTTTGTTAGGATTACTTCACATTTCTAAAATGTATGTAAGTGGAGTCATATATAGATTTTTTCGTCTGAACACTTTCTATTAATTATTTTGAGGTTGTTTCATGTCATATAAATCAGTAATTTATTTTGCTGCTGAGAGATTCATTTCATTTTTGGATATACTACATTTGGTTTATGCATTCAAAAGTCATTTGAGTTGTTTCTAGTTTGGTGTTGCTATGAATAAAACAGCTATAAAAATGTAATATGGGTTTGTGTGTAGACATACACTTTTATTTCCTTCTGGGATAAAACCTGTAAGTGGAATGACTTTGTTTTATATTAAGTATACATTTAACTTCTTACAGAACCACTCTTTACCAAAAGTGCATGAGAGTTGCAGTTGTACCACATCTTCACCACCAGTTAGTATCATTATTGTTTTTACTTTAGCTGTTCTTGTGTGTGTGTAGTGGTTATCTCAATGTGATTTTAATATGTATTTCCCTGCTGACTAAAGATATTGAACATCATTTTTATGAACTTATTGAAGAATTTATCACAAGTTTTGCCCATTTTGTTCAGATCTTTACCTTTTTATTGAGTTATAAAAGCTTTTTCTTAATATTCAGCACACAAATTCTTTGCAACGTACACATAACAACTTACACAATTCCTTGTACAATACATATATATTGCAAATATTTTCTCCCAATCTGTGGTTTAACTTTCTATTTTCTTAAGTGTACCTTTTGAAGAGCAAAATTTATAATTTTCATAAAGTTTAATTTATTTTTTCTTCTATAAATCATGTTTCCTGTTTTGTATCTAAATCTTGTTTAACCCAAGGTCACAATTTTTTTTTTCTACTACTTACATAGGCTTAGTATTTACTTAGCATTTAAGTCTCTGATCTGTTCAAGTATGGAGTAAACATATAAAAGTAAATTTTTATTTTCTCTCTACAAATATTCAGTGTGTTCAGGAAAATTTATTAAAGATTTTCATTTTTGCATTAAAATATTTTAGCAACTTAATGGAGAAAATATATATGTCTATGTCTATTTCTGTACATATGTGTATATGTATACACATATATGTATCTATTTCTAGACTCTATTCCATTTCACTAATCTATATGTCTACCTTTTCACCATACTATCTTAAATTAGTATAGTTTTATAGTTAAGACTTAAACCAGGTCATTTTCATCTTTAAACTTTTTTTTACTTTTAAATATTTTATTGGTGGCTATAGGTTTTTCACATCCCCATATGCATTTGAGAATCAACTTATTGGTTTATACAAAATAATTTGATGTAATTTTGTTTGGATTGTGTTGAATCTATAGATAAATTTGGAAAGACATCTTAATAATATTGCATATTTTAATTCATAAATGTTTCTCTCTGTTTACTTAAGATTTCCTTAAGTTTTCCCCAGAAAACTCATAGTTGTGAGTGTACCAGTCTTGTACATATTTTATTTATTGCTAGGTATTTCGTTTTCAGAAATGTTGTTGTAAATGGAATTGTATTTCTTACTCCATTTCTAATTTTTCATTGCTAGTATATTTTATTGATACAATTTCTTTTGTATATAGACCTGGGATCTTGCTAAGCTCACTTTTTATTTCAACTAAATTTGTAATCTATTCCTTAGGATTTTCAAAATACAGTTATGTCATCTGCAAATAAAGACAGTTCTTTCTTTTAAATCTTTAGATATTAGTTTCTTTTTCTTGGCTTGTACTAGTTAGGACTTCTAATACAATGTTGAACAGATGATAGAGAAACATGCTTGAGTTCATTAATCTTCAATCAACTATAACTTTATCTATTTGTAGTTCACAAAAGTACTTCAAGTTGAGCAAGATTCTTTTTATTTTGTGAGGAAGGAGCTAAAATTTTTTTGTGTGTGGCAGAATATTAATAAGGGATGAGCTACCTAGAAAGAAAGCACTAGTTATTGAAGATAAAACTTCTTTGAGTCTTTAGCCAAGTAGTCTTTGAGTGAATGATAGTAAACTATGTGGAATCAGGAAAATAACCCCTGGAAATCAGCAAACTAAATACTACCTGGAACTTGCCTAAGACTAGAAATCATTCATGTTTTCATGTTCCTGTCAACCATTGTAGAAAGTCTTTGTAACACATTGGAGAGCAAAGAATCCTCAAAACTGTACAATCAAACATCAAAATGCTGAGGCAGAAAAATAGAACTCATAGTCAGAAAGGAAAAAAAAATCATCAATGGAGAAAGACAGAAATGAGAGAGGTGATTAAACATTAAAACAGTTATTATAAAAATGCTTCATATATTCAAGAAGTTAAAAGAAAAGTAGACTATGAAGAGGACAGAAATGGAAGACAGAAAGATCTAAAGAGAACTAACATATGAAAACCCTCGAATACCTGTTACAAATTTTCAAAAAATATTTTTAGATTTCATAAATCTAAAACTAATTAGCCAATACTGGAGATAAAACCAAATAAATATACACAATCAAAAGAAGACAGAAAAATAAAGAGAAAAAATAAAAATGACACAAATAAAAATCCAATTACAAGTGGTAGATCTACACTAACTCGTAATGTAATTACATTAAGTATAAAAGGCAGAGATTGCTGTGGTGTAGGGGGAAGACAAAATACCATACACTGTCTATAACAAATCCACTTTAAATATAAAGATGCAGATTATTTAAAAGTAAAAGGACAGAAATTTACATTGCACATGTATTAATCAATAGAAAACTGAAAGGATATTTTTAAACAAGGATATTGTTATGGATAAAGAAAAACATTTCATAATGAAATTCTAAGTGAGTGTGCTTTAAACTACATGAAACAAAAACTTACAGAACTGAGGATAATTAGACAAACAGAAAAATCTACAATTAATTTTGTATATTCCAACATTCTTCCTTCAGTAATTGATAAACACCTAGACAAATTGATTAAAGGTAGGGAAAAACCGAATAATATTATGAAATAACTTGACCTAATTGGCATTTATAGAATATTCCAGTGAAGAACAGCTGAATAAACAGCCTTTCCATAGCATATGGAGCATTCCTGAAGATAAAAGCTCAACAAATTTCATATTCTGTACAATTAAAAGACATCACAATAATTTTTAAATATTTGAAAATCATACAAAATATGTCCTTTGCTATAATATTAAACTGTAAATAAATAACAAAGATATCTGTAAATTAAACAACACATTTCTGAATAATCTACCAATCAAATAAGAAATCATGAGATAAATCTTTAAGGTTCCGTTTAAGTAGTACTTAGAGTGAAATGCATAGCATTACACACTTATTCAGGTATTCCCTACTTTCCAAAGTTCATGTTACACCACCTTGCTTCTTTTATGAAAGACCTATATTAGTATGCTGTTAACATTTTTTTGTAAGTAAAAATCTTCTTGTATTTCTTTTGGTTAGTGAAAATATGTATTAATGAAGGTCTTTCATAAAAGTGAACTAGCATCATGAAAACTTTTGGAAGGCAAGTAATCCTTTGCTTCATGACATTCAGTTTTGGAATGATTTCATAGGAATGCTGCACTTGCAGATAGCAAGGGAAACCCATGAAAAAAGGAGAAAGGAATCAGGCCAATAATCTAGGCTTGCACCTATCTCATACTCATTGATGGAAGAACTCAATATTGTTGCAATGA
Organism: Manis javanica; assembly: GCF_040802235.1. Lineage (NCBI taxonomy): Eukaryota > Metazoa > Chordata > Mammalia > Pholidota > Manidae > Manis > Manis javanica. The sequence continues at coordinate 136,389,172 of NC_133157.1, read as the reverse complement.
CATTTATTGTTAACTTGATCCATATGTTCAATGCAATTCCAATCAAAATCCCAGGGGGGATTTAAAGAAGTTGGAAATCTGATTCTAAAACTTAGAATTCAAAATAGGAATGCAAAGAAGCTAGAAAAACAATTCTGAAAACAAAAATATTGGTGGACTTATATGACCTGATTTCGATTTACTATAAAGTTGGGAGAATACATTTTCTGTACATAAATCTGACATAGGACTTTTATGCAAGATATATAAAGAACACTTGCAACTCAATAACAAGAATAAAACGAGTCAAAAATCCCTTGAACTGTGTAATAAGTTTAAATAGATACTTTATCATATTAGATATATGAATGGATAATACACAAAAATTCAACATCAATAGTCATCAGGGAAACACAAATCAAAACCACAGTGAGATGCTATTAAATACTTATTACAATGACTAAACAAATTAAAAATCTTGATAATATCAAGTGTTGACAAAAATGTGGAGAACTGAAATTCTACTATATTATTGGTAAAACTCCCAAGTTGTTTAACAACTTTGGAAAGAAGTTAGGGGATTTTTTGTTGGGTTTTTGTTCTGTCTTGTTTTGCTTTGTTTTTATAAAGCTAAACTGGTATTTACCATATTACCCAGTATTCATACTTCTAGGTACTTACCCAAGAGGTACAAAGCATATTTATATAATGACTTATACTTACATGTTTATAGTAGCTTAATTCAAAATAAAACAAAAACTGGAAACAGCACAAACATCCATTAAATTGAAGACTGGGTTGATCAATTTTAGTATACAAACACAATGGAACACTACCCAGCAATGAGGAGGAAAATGAATTATTGACACAGGCAGCAACATGAGTAAATCTCAAAAGGTTTATGGTAAATTACAGAAGCTACACAAAATCTACAATTTTGTACATATATGAATTGCAGAAAAAAAACAAAATAGTAGTGACACAAAGCAGATCAGTGTCTTCCAGGATCAAGTTGGGGGAAACAATAGAGTACAGAGAGGCATCAGAAAATGTGGTAGGATGTGCAAATATTGTAAATCTTGTTTATGGTGGTGGCTTTATGACTGCATACATTATTAAAGTTTGATGAGCTGTATTTAAAATAGGAAATATTATTACTTTCAGTTATATCTCCATAGAGTTGATTTTTAAAACAGCAGAGTCACAAGGCTTACTTTGTATAACTTTATTTTAAGAATCTATTTCTTTCTGGTTTCTGACTCTCTTCTTAGCGTGCCTGGTAATTCTTTCATGCATGTGTAATTGAGTTCTTAGCTGGGGATTTCAGCAGTTTACACTTAGAGTTCAAGTTTCATGCATTATGCAGGTCTCTTACTGCCAATATTTTCTCTTTAAAATTTCAGTTGTTACCAGCTTTGAACTGAGCCAGTGAGATTCTGCTGCAATTCACTTCACCAGGAGCCAGAAGCATACAGAGAAGGTATCTTATACTGAACAGCCAGAATCTCACAACTGTTGCTTTCTTCCATTGCACTTTTGAAAATTAACATTTCTTTGTCTTTTATACTGCTTTTGAATACTCTCCAGCATCTTTAAATAGTTTTTTTTTAATCACTTTCATAATTGTTATTTTGGGGAGGGTTCATCACCTCACCTGCCAACAGTACCGGAAGTCAATGACCAGTTTTCTGATTAGATCCCAGACTGTTCTGAGGAATGATTTCCAGAGGTTCTTGGCTCTGCCTTCTGTGCTCTGGGTCACATCCTGCTTTCTGACCATAAACTGCTGGTTACTTTCTGTGTCCCTTTAAGTTCAAGGTAGTGGTGCTTCCCACAGAGCAATTCTCTTTAAAATTGAGCATATTTTCTATTCATTTTATTGGGGTATTTGTTAATAGAACAAAAATCTAAAAATCACTTTGAGATGTGCCCTTCTCTTTCTTGAGCTTCTTGTAAAGCTACTTTTAATATTCTTAGAAGCTTATTTTTAAACAGAGAAGATTATGAGGCCAGCACTTGAGGTCCTCAAAGGCCTACCTCTTTCTGAAAACTTTGAGCAGATGCCACCTTAAATCTTCCTGAGCTTTATCTCACAGGCTCATCCTGTATTTTTTTTTCCAAAGCCATTTCTTAATATGAGATTTTTCTTAGTCATCTGAACAGACTGGGAATAATAAAAAATATTATTTGTGAGCCCCTCAAATCCTGGCTCCTTTATAGGTCTTTTAAAGTTTGCTTGGAACCTGAATACTTACTTCCCTTTTCTAGCTCATCTGTCTTACTGCAGGCATTTGGGAGAAATGAGGTGTTGTTTTTACAGTATTCTACCTAAATGTTCTGCCAAGCTACGTCATGGATTTTCTCAGGTATATTTCCTACTTTCTACATTTATTGCAGGTGACAGTACTACCAGACTTCCCAATACTGTGAAACAAGGGAATCCTTTTCTTCTTCTTACAAAGAAACATTTTCCTTTAGCCATTACAGACAGCCTTCTCCAGGATATTTAGGCTAATGCTAATAGTCTCCTCAGGACTGTCTCAGCTCTGCCCACCCCTAATCCCAAGCGAATGCCATTTGCTTTAGGTTTTTGTTACAGCAGCATTCCTATTCCAGGCACTAAATTATTTTCTTATTTATTGCTGATTGCAAATCATCCCTAAAACCTAGTGGACTTCAACATAATTTTTTTTTATATATAAAATTATATTTTTATATTTTATTTAGTTTAATTTAATCTTTTATATGAAACATTATATAAAATTTTATTTTTAATGAACATAATTTTGCCATGTTCATATTTCTGTAAGGACTAGGCTCAGCTAGGCAGTTCTCAGTGAAGGTTCTCACATTCTGGCAGCTGAGGAGGGAGGCACTCTGAAGCCTTCCTTACTCAGACAGGGCCTCGATGCCTATCGGCATGGAGCCCTCCGATATAACCTCTGCAGGTGATCTGGGCTGACTCACAGCATGGTAGCTCAGTTATGGATGGCATGCTAAAGGGCAGGGAGTGAAGCTTCTTCAACCTTGGTCCTGGAAATAGATACAATGACACTTTTGCTACAGTGTATTATTCAAATAATCTTGGAGCTCAGATTCAAGGAAGGGCACATAGAACTTATCTTTTGATAATACAAGTATTAATGAATTTTGTTCCCCATGTTTTAAAACTCAGATGGTTTAATATCACAAAAAGTTAACAGGTGCAGTGTATACATTAAGAAAATTAAATGTACTCAGATACATTGTCTTAAATCTGGAAAGCCCCATCTAGTGCAGAAGTCAGGATAATTTTCAACCCTCCTTACACCCTTTCTATTTAAGAATCACTTGCGATGTTACTTGTTATTTTTCAATATCAAAGTCATTACAGAATTGCTTAACCTCTGCCACCCACACACACTCCATTGTTAACCATTACAACTGCCTATTGCACTAAGTTACAGCTATTGAAATTGAGACTAAAAGCCATGATTTTTTACTAATAATTTCAAAGTAAATGTGAATGGGGTCCCATATTGTTGATAGATGTGGTGATATGACTAACAAATTCAAAATAGCAGCCAAAAAATTGAAATAAAATATTTTAAGTAAAGTTGACTGACTATAAAATTAATACATAATAGCCATTTTCTTTATAGAATCAATAACTGACTAAAAAAACATAACGATATCTCTTTTATAGTATCACATAAAACAGAAACCTAGAAAAAACTTTACTTTGCAATGTAGAGTTCCTAAAAATTAGAAAACATTAAAAGCCTATAGTGAACCAGAAATGGAAAGATATGTCTTATTCACAAATACAAAGACTTTATTTTTCCCCAATTAACTTATAAAATACAATGTGATCCCAAAATGCTAATAGGATTTTTGTAAGAGAGAAATCCTTAACAAAATAACATGAAAGTAACTTTTCTTTGTAAAGTAACTGAAAGAAGAGTAACAGGAGTAAAGAAAAATGAGCCTGGTGCTAGCATATAAAATGCAAAATAATACAAACTTAATGATAGGTGGTCTAGGAATAGGTCTCCATGCAAAATGTAGGAATTTGTCATATGACAAAGATACACTTTCAAATAACCATGGCTATTAAATAAATTGTATTTATAATTACATTAAATTTGAATTGTTATACTCTACATAAATTAGAGAAAATAACTAGCCTTTATTTTTCAGCAGAGTGGGGGGAGCTATTCCTATTTCCTTCCTTGAAACAAAATATATTCCAAATTAATCAAAGATTGAAATGTAACATTTGGAGCCATAATAATAATAAAATATATATAATGTTTTCTTCAACATTTCCAATAAGAGAGTAAGAGGTGCCATTAAAATATAATCTCAAAATCACAACAAAGAACATTCATGCTGACCTTCTAAATGTTCATCTTCTGCTTATTACAATAATATCTAGACAAAGAATAAAACGCTGGAGAAAAATCTATAAAATACATGATATGATTAGCTTTCATTTCCTTAACAATAAAAAAATTGTTCTAAATTATCAAAAGATTAAAATACCATTTAAAATGGGTCCATAATCCAATAAAAGATTCAGTCTTGCTTGTCATTAAAGAAATGGAAAGTAAATTAATGATAAATTATGACAAAGCTGTGGAGTTCCATTTGCCAATATGCAATATTGTAACACTGACATTCACAGGTTTTTGAAAGAGGCAATACTTGTCTTGAAATATTCTGATAGCTTTTTGAGGTAGATAATTAAACATATCATTCATGCGACATGAATTTTGCCTACTTTCTTAAGCCATAGTGATTGTAAAGTTCTTGGTATGACATGAAAGTACTATTTTCTGATAGAATAATTTTTGCCTGAATAGATTTAAATATTAAAATCAGCAAGCTTTATGTACTTAGTATTTTATATGAATTACCAAGAAGACTCAGTAAAAAACTCATGATTTAGGATAGAATTCATTAAAACAATGTGAGCTTACCACTCATACACTGTTTAATTGGTGCAAAGTGGTGAATATGTTTCTCAGCTGCTCTAGAAGGTTTTCAAGAAGCAGTAAAGTAAGAAACGGACATACATATCATGAGTTTCAAATCCACAATACCATTGGCTGGGCTGCTAATAGAAAGTAGTTTGCTTAATTTGAGACCAAGTAACCTGAGATTGGAACTTGTGCTAGGAGCCAGTGATTGGACTGAAGTCATTCAGGGCTTATGGTCGGAGTTTAGTAGGGTGATCATTTACCCACACTTGCTTAGAGTAGCCCCATTTTATACCATACTATTCTAGAATCCCACCCAGTTTAGCACTTCCTGGCTGATAATAGTGTTTATAATATTATTAATAAGTATTATATTTTAAGCTATGAGAGTTTCATATACCTCCATTTTGTATTTTCACTCTGCCAAGTCTCCTAGTGGTGTACAAATTGCAGGTATAGTGAACAGAGATCTCATTTCAATATGTGGTTAATTCTGAAAAACAATGACAATCCATCTCTCTTTTGCTAACCCTTTCCATGCATGCCATTTGCTGTTTAAATTATATATGGGCATACCCCAGAGATATTGCAGATTTGGTTCCAGACCACCTCAATGAAGTGAGTATCATAATAAAGTCAGTTAAATGAAAATTTTGGTTTCCCAATACATGTAAAAGTTATGTTTATATTGCAGTTTACTAAGTGTGCAATAACATTATGTCTACAAAAGCCATGTTCATACCCTAATTAAAAACTACTTTATAGCAAAAAAGTGTCGACCACCATCTGAGCTTTCGGTGAGTCATAATCTTTTTGCTGGTGGAGGGTCTTGCCTCAGTGCTAATGGATGCTCATTGATCAGGGTTTTGGCTATTGAAGATTGGGGTTCCTATAGCAATTTCCTAAAATAATAAGACAGCAGTGGATCTTGCCACATCAATTGACATTTCCTTCCACTAAACGATTTCTCTGTAGCATGCAATGTTGTCTGATAGCATTTTACCACAATAGAATTTCTTTCAAAATTGGAGTCGTTCTGCTACTGCTTTGCCAACTAAGTTTATGTAGTATTTTAAGTTCTTCATTGTCAATTCAACAATATTTGCAGCATCTTCACCAGTAGATTCCAACTAAAAAAAACAAAACAAAACATTTTGTTGTTTATCCATAAGAAGCAACTTCTCATCTTAAAAGTTGATCATGTGATCATGAGATACAGCAGTTCAGTGTCACCAGCAGACTTCATTTCTAATTCTAGTTCTTTTGCTGTTTCCACCACATCTGTAGTGACTTCTTCTCCTGAAGTCTTGAACCCCTCAAAATCATCCATGAGAGTTGGAATCAACTTCCAAATTCCTATTACTATTGTTATTTTGACTTTGTCCCATGAATCATGAATGTTCTTATGGCATCTAGAATGGTGAATCCTGTCCAGAAGATTTTCAATTGACTTTACCCATATTCATGAAAGGAATCACTATCTATGGCAGCAATAGCCTTATGAAATAACATTTTTCAAATAAGACTTGAATGCATTTCTCCCTGATCCATGGGATGCAGAATGGATGATTTTTCAGCAGGCATGAAAATAACACTCATCTCACTGTCCATCTCCATCAGAGCTCATGAGTGACCAAGTGCATTGTCAATGAGAAGTTATGTTTTGAATGAATCTTTTTCTGAACTTTAGGTCTCAAGAATGGGCTTCACATATTCAGTCAACCATGTTGTAAACACATGTGTTGTCATCCAGGTTTTGTTACTCTATTTATAGAGCACAAGCAGAACAGACTGAGCATAATTCTAAAGAACACTAGGATTTTCACAATGGTAAAGGATCATTGGCTTCAAGTTAAATTCACCAGCTGTATTAGACCCTAACAAGAAAGTCAGCCTGTCCTTTGAAGATTTGAAGCCTGGCATTGACTTCTCCTCTCCAGCTATGAGAGTCCTAGATGGCATCTTCTTCCAATTTCTATTGTTTCATCTACATTAAAAATCTGTTGTTTAGTGTAACCACCTTCATTAACTATCTTAGGTAAATCTTCTGGATAACTTTTTTCAGCTTTTACATCAGCATTCGCTGCTTCACCTTGCACATTCATGTTACAGACAGCCTCTTTCCTTAAACCTCATGAACCAACCTCTGCCAGTGTCCAACTTTTCTTCTGTAGCTTCCTCACCTCTCTCAGCCTCATAGAATTGAGAAGAGTTAGAGCCTTGCTCTGGATTAGGCTTTGCCTTAAGAGAATGTTGTAGCTGGTTTGAGCTTCTCTCCAGAACACTAAAACTTTGTCCATAAGAGCAGTAAGTAAGGCTGTTTCACTTTCTTATAATTCATCTGTTCACTGGAGTAGCCCTTTTTATTTCCTTCAAGAATTTTTCCTTTACATACATAACTTGGCTAACTATTTGGTTCAGGAGGCCTAGCATTCAGATCATCTCAGGTTTTGACATACCTTCCTCACTAAGCTTGATCATCTCTAGCTTTTGATTTAAAGTGAAAGACATATGACTCTTCCAGGTTTTTTATTGGCTAATTTCAAAATTGTTGAATAGGGAGGTCTGAGAAGGGGGGAGATGGGGGAATAGCTAGTTGGTGGAGCAGTCAGAATACACACAAAATTTATCATTTAAGTATACCTCCTTAATATGGGCCTGTTTGTGGCTCCCCAAAACAATTACAATGGTAACATCAAAGATGACTGATCATAGATCACCACAAAAAATGCAATGAAAACATTTGAAATATTGCAAAAATTACCAAAATATGGCACAGAGACATGAAGTGAACAAATGCTGTTAAAAAATTGTGCTGATAGACTTGCTTGATGCACAGTTGCCATGAATCTTCCATTTATAAAATATCCAACACCCGTGAAGTGCAGTACAAAAGGGTATGCCTATACAGTTGGATAAAAGTGTCTAGGGCAGTTCACTCCTTCTGGTCTGTGTTGCAGCTAGAAGACAAAGTGGAGGAACCTGCCAATTTCCAATCCAGTTCCATGGTCCACACCTGGGCTCATAAGATGCATGAAGCTGTTACAGCATTATTTTTTGTGGGGTGGGGAAAAGCAGTGGGAAACATGGGGACATAAAATATGTATGAGTAATTAGAACCTGAGCAGTCTGGCTACAGATGGAGAATAATCTAAATACTCCTGATACAGAAATTTTGCTAATTATACAAAGAAATCTATATTTATGAATTTATTTCATTGTTTTCTAGCACTTTTTTTCTCTTAAATAAAAAACTTTGCACATGAAAAAGCTGAAATATCTCAAGTGCATGGTGAGTGAGAAATTAAATACTAATTAAATTAAATACTCAAAAATATTTGAAAGTTTGTGTACAAGTTGTACAGGTTGTTTGTTTACCATTATTATCCACCATGGGAATGCAGTGATAACACTAATCCTTGGAAAACCAGAAGACAAAATTTACTGAGGAAGCATCTGTGCCTACTTCAGAAGTTAGTCATTGGTTTTAAAAGTCTGTGCCCCAAAGTAAAAATTTAACACATGAAACTGCAGAAAGTGTGTTCATCACTTGAAATCAGCATTTTTGTTTGCATAACGCAATTAACTCTTCTAAATTAATTCCTTTTAAATTCATTTTCATTCATTTTCAATTCAAATGTTCTTGTGCATATACCAAACTGAAGTGATATCTGTTAGTGTGTTTATTTTGCTAGGAAAATAAGAATGCCTTTTTTGTGCTAATCAACTCCTATTTTAATGTTAAATAATTATTTATTATTAGCTAAATAATGCCACTTTTCTATCAGTGGTTTTGACTGCTTCAAACAGGAGGAGGGCATGCACAGGCTCAGAGTCAAGAATCCCAAGAGGTATTTTACTGCTCCAAAGTTGTACCTCATGCTATTCAGTGATCCTTGAAGCCATTTGGTAGTTTCTGACTCATAAAAGTTTCACAGAAAGATAGTTCCTACCTCATTTAATAAATTTAAATCAGTCTCCTTCCATTAATATACCCATAGAATTTTCCAAATAGGTTATAGAGCAGTGCTTCTCAAACTTTAATGTGCATATGAATCTTGTTAAAATGAAGATTCACATTCACTAGATCTGGGAAGAGGTCTGCAATTGTCAGTCCTTACACTCTGCCTGGTGATTACCATGCTTTGAGAAGTAAGGTGTTAGAGCTCACTGAACACCACACCCAAACCTTTTCTTACCCTAGTTCTGTGATTTGGGTTGGGCAACCATACAGTGTATGGCAAACCTTACACTAAATAGATAATTGCCTAAAACTTTTAGATGTAAAAGTTGTTCCAAATACTGTTATTCCCAAAAATACTCCCAAATCTACATAAAACAGCAGTGACCTACTTTCTCATCTAAGCTAATGACACCATGTGTCAAAGCAATAAAAGTTTCTTAGATCTGAAGGTTCTGATTTTGAAGATTGAAAATGGTGCCAGAAACATGGCCCCAGTTACCACCATAAAGAGTACATTATTGATGGCTCTCTTGATTTTTAAAATAGCAGTTGGTAAACTAGAGGTTCAAAGATAAGGCCCATTTGTGAGACTGGAGAGAAGTAAAAATTTAAAGTGCATTTACTATTTTTCTTTATACCTGGAGTATATTCTTAGACACAAAGAATAACATCTGCTTTTAAATTATGTGATAATTTAAAGTTAATTTAAAGATAGATGTTAATTAGTTTCATAACTACATAAAATTCCTTTTGCTAAGGTAAGTAAAGGAAATTTTTTGAAATAAAACTAACAAGTAATTTAGTCTGATTAAATAGGATTATACATAATATAACATTTGATAAAATTATGACTTATGTGAAATTTAACTACATTGGTCTGAATTTCAGTTTTATAATTACATTTACATTACTTTAGTCAATCTCTTCTTTTTTGTGTTGGATGATTTACTTTATCTTACCACAATTCAATATTTGCCCCAAGAGTGTAAAAGATGATGACCTTATATTTTATTTCTCCATGGAATATTTATTTTGAAAAGCATGCATTACTATTTATTAAATAAATAAATAAATAAAATTTCAGATAAAAATCAGTTAATACATAGTATATTTTGTAGAATTGGGATCAGTCTGGTCCCTCTAGTATTTTAAATATATAAAATAGAACAAATTTGATAAAATTATGACTTATGTGAAATTTAACTACATTGGTCTGTACATAACTATTGTGCTTTTTATTAAATCATAAAATCATGATATTAATATTGATGGAATTTGGATCCCCATTCTTTGGTTTATTTTTCTTTGTATGGGGTGCCATTTTCAAGCAGTAATAGAATATGTTTAGTTATTTAAGTCTAGAAAGTTTTGTGCCTGACTAGTTCAATTTTATTGCCAACTTAAGTGTTTTTGAAGTTGCTTCCTTTATTAAGACAACACCAAATCAAGCCCAATGCCATATCATCTGATCGTGATTACCCTTAACACCAAGCCTTTAATAGCACCTACTAAGTAATTTCTGGAAGTGTCTTAAATTAGACCAGTGGAATGCAAAATGTTATAACCACTTTGGAAACAAATTTGGAGATTTCTTTAAAAAGTTAAGCAGTCACCTACCCATGATTCAGCCATTCCATTCCTTGGTATTTATCCAAAAGAAATGAAAACACATGTTCAGAGAAAGATTTGTACACAAATGTTCATAGCAGATTTTTTATAGCAATATCTAAAAATTGAAGACACATCAAATGTCTACCATCAGGTGAATGAATACACAAACTGTGGTATATTTGTAAAGCAAAGTACTACTCAACAATAAAAAGGAATTAACTATGGATTCACTCAACAGTGAATCTTTAATGAAATGCTGAGCCAAAAAAACCCAGGCCCTTCTCCCCAGAAAGAGTACATGCATATTCATAAACTGACAAAATCAAGTTAATCTGTAAATGATAGAAATCAGACCAGCATTTTCTTAAAGACAGGAAGGAGGCCAGGGAATAGAAGAGGAAATGTTATAAAGAACCAAAAATGATGTGGAACAGTACAGTTATGTTCACTGACCTGATTGAAGTGGTGCCCTGACATGATACATACATGTGTCAGTAGTCATCAGATTGTTCAAGTTATTGAATGCTAATTCCCCAATAGACCTCTAAAAATAAATAAATTTAAATAAAATAAATAAATTGAAAAGCATGTGTAATTTGAGTTAAGAAGGATATTGCCTCATTAAATTGTGGTTATTTAATCCTAGGATAGAAATATTAAGTTTCTGCTTAGGCTATTTATAATAAATTTGAACTCATGAATAAATTGATTGCCCCAGAATTTGTTCTACCTTTGAGCTAGACTTGAAAATGTATTTTTTAAAAGACATGATTTGTAACACCATGTTTGAAAAATATTTTTGTAACAAGTTGAATAGATAGTGGTGTCTAATTATCTATTAGTAGTATCTTTTAAATTTTTCTGTCAATGTGAGCCTGGATTTGAAAAATCAAGATTCAACCACTTCACTTCAATAGCAACTCTCCCTTTCCAGAAATGACCAAGTAAACATGCCTTTTACTTAGCATATCTAAATTTTGAGCTTTACCTAAATTTGATTTATTTCAAATAAAGTGTTTTTTCCATTCTCAGTTCTTTTATGTGATGTTTTAAGGTAATCTTATGAATGAATCCTTTATTTTTGAAGGATATTTTTGTTGGTTGAAAAACTTTTGGTTGACAAATCTTTCTTTCAGAACTTTGAACTAACTGCCTCTGACCTCCATCATTTTTTTATGAGAAATCACCTCTTCATCTTATTAAGGATCCTCTCCCTGTTATAAGTAATTTTTTCCTGCTGCTTTATTTTCTCTCTGTCCTTGGCTTTCAAATTTTGACTCTAATATGTCTAGACTGAATCTTTTTGAGATTATGATTCTTGGGATTAATTGCTCCTTTGAATGTATACTGTTTTGGTCAAATTTGGAAATTTGGGGTCATGATTTCTTGAAATACTCTTTCTGCCCTTTTCTGAGACTTTTCCCCTTCTGGGATTCTCAGTATATATAGATTGGCATATATGATGATGTCTCACATTTCTTTGAAACCCCATTCATTTTCTTAATTATTTTTTTCTTTTTCTACTGTAGATTGAATAATCCCAACTGAAAGAATCACTGATTCTTCTGCCCACTTGTATATATACTATTAGTGAATTTTTCATTTCAGTTATTATACTTTGCATCTCCAGAATTTTTACATATTCATTTTCATAATTTCTATCTTTTTCTTGATTGTTTCTATTTGATGAGATCATGTTCTAACACTTCTATTTAATATTTTATACATAGCTTCTTTCAATTCTTTAACAGATTTATAATAGCAGGCTGAAAGTATTTGTATAGTAAGTATAACACCCACGCTTCCTCAAGGAAGTTTCTATTGGTTGCTTTTTTCTTTGTATGGTAATGTTTTCCTGTTTTTCCATGTGTTGTAATTTTTCTTAAAAACTGGACATTTTAAATAATATAATATGGCAATTAAAGAAATTGATTTCCTTCTTTCCCAGGGAATGTTATTTCTGTTTATTTTTAAATGAATTTTGTAGACTATTTCCATAAATTTTCCATCATTTGTCATGTGTTGACTCTGAAAGTCTCTGCTCAGTTAGCTGACAAATCAGCTAATGATTGGTTTTTTTTAATGCCTTCAACCAGTTAGTCCCTCACCCTTCACAAAGAGGCTCTGTGTGTCTATTGAGTCATACATTCAGTACATCAGCAATGCCCTGCTCCTGGGCATTGACTTCCTCTTTTTACAGGGCTTCAAGGTTACCATTGGTGAGAGAATAAGACCATCTTAGGCATTTCCAGAGCAAGCAGAAGACCTTGCATCTATGCTCAGCCTTCTAGGATCCCAGAAATGTGTCAGGGATATTCAAAGCTCCTTAAGCATATCTCATTTCCAATTATTTTTTTTAAAGCTTTTTATCATGCCCCTTGTTTAACCCAACTGGCAGCACCACCTCAGGAAGCAGTGATGCTAAGCATTACCACTGATCATTTCAACAATCACCATGGGGATAAGAGTTTCTCAATGAGTAACTTCTGAGGTAGGTGAAATACAGACAAACCCTGTGAATGTGGTTTTCTGGAGAACTCTCAGACAGGTCAAATGGATAACATTTTCAGAGTTAGTGCTTTTTCAGGAACAATGGACCTATTCCCTCTCCAAAGGCTGCCAGGCTACTGGTTTTCACATTACCATGATTCTGAGGCAGCTGGTTGTCAAGGCTACTGTGAAGCTGAGGAGAGGGGAGATCACAGCACAGCAAGTAAAATGCTACAAACTTTTTACCGAGATTTAGCTGTTTTCTTTATGTTTATTCTTCTCAGATTGTTGCAAGCCTTTGGTTAATTTCCAAGGTTGATTTTGACAATTTTGGCCAGTGTTCTAGCTTTTACTGGAGGTTGTATTTTGGATGTTTTTACTCTGCCATTCTACTAGTGCTTCCCCTTAGAGGGTAATTTATATTGTGACTGCATAAAATTTTATTTATATGCTGATACATTGGCAGAAGAAGCTCAGAGTGCCAAGACAGTATTCAAATGTCAAGTTAAATGCAAAACATACTGCGTCTACGGTCATAGTATTCTTAACTGGAAACCAGGATTTCCAATCTGGCAGAATCTAAAGTGACAGAGATGGGAAACACAAAAATTGCTATTTAACTAGTAATGAGAAAGACCAAAAATACTATGTCCATACCTTGGCTACTGGATCCAAATATTCTAGCTGTTAGGGACATAACACTAAATTAGTTCATATACCATCTCCTGGGGAAAACCCTCTATCCTGGTAGGATGATTATATTTCCCTGCTCCATGACATTGGTTTTACATAATCTTTTTGGCTAATTAAATTAGTGGATGAAACCTGACATTTTTTTACTGAAGTGAGACTTGTCTTTCTGTGCTTCTGCCATCATCATGTAAAAATTATGGATTGACTATACCAAAAGTTCAAGGAGGATGAAAAATATGCGAAGGCTGGTACCCACCTACAACCTCCATTTTTCGTTCACATAAACAGGTTGTGCTGTTTCTAAACCAGGACAGAGAATCTTGTGCTATCAGTTGGTTTCATGGAACCAGTGGAATGATGGATATTTGCAAGTACTTTGGAGGAAACATGCACTCTGTGTGTGCATAAGCCTGACATGTCCTATTTCACCATGTCTCTGATGGCTGTCACACCTCAATCTTATGAATCATTGGATCAGATAATATCCAGCTTCTGATAATAGTTTTTACTCCATATTTCCTTTGTTTATTGCATCTATATTCTAGTCTCTATTAGTACCAGTAGCATGATAGCATCTGATTTTGAAGAAGCTAATGGTTTTGATTGATCCAGAAGTTTATGGTTCTGTTCTTCAATTTTTCTGTCAGAGCTTGCCAGAGACTCCACAAAGCGTAATCAATCACCCATCAAAGATAAATTTCTTGATTTACCTTTGGGTCTTCTGCCTAGTCTTATGGCCCAAGTAGCAGGACAGTTTTCATTGCCACCCAGACCTGCTGTAAGGCTTTGAGATCCACTCTTGCTTTGAGATCCTCCTAAAGCTTGAACCTTTCGATATCTCCTGACAAATGGATCATAATCATATTTCAAATATGTTGTACTATGCCCTTAGTTTCCAAAGAGTCCCTCTAAATGCTTTGTGTTTTTCATAGAGGTAGGGGATGTCGGGTGCAAAGCTGTCCTTTATCTTAGAGCAGAGTCTAGCAAGCTTTTTTCGTAAAGGCCCATATAGTAAATATTCTAATATTGTAGGCTGTATGTCCTCTTTCACTCTGTGTTGTTATAGCTTGAAAGTAGCCATATAATATGTTAATGGCTGGGTGTGGCTGTTTTCGAATAAAACTATTCACCAAAATTAAAGTCCTGCCCATGGATTGTAACAAGATGTCCCCTGCCTCAGAAAGTTTTCCTGAAATATCTGAGAACTCTGGACTCCTGAAACCTTCACCAAATCTTCATGGGGCTTATTTCTCACCCATCAGTATATATGCATTCTAAGGCATTCAGAGAACTTGCCACTTTCTGCTCACCATGTTCATTCAGCACGCTGCTGTGATCATGAACCGCCAGGATTTCTTATGGATTCAAGATGACCAACATACCCTCACTCCATTGTAGTGCATTGTGTGATCTTCCTCATGTAAAAGCCATGTTTGATCAACCCTTAGTAATTAGGGTGGAGAAGAATGGTGGGTCAGCAGCACAAATCAAGTCCAAAGGTCACATTGCTGTAGTGCAATAAAGATAACACATTCCCATAAGTGCTGCAATTATGGCACCTACTCAGTCATCTACCTGGACTCTTATGATTTTTACAGGAGAGATCACCAGTTTGCATTCTTCAAGTTTTTAATGGTAGTGATAATTTTTATCATTCACTCTCTTGGCTAGAGCATAAGGAGGATGGTATTTGAGCCCAGCAAAAATTCTGTAACATATCTTTTCCCCATACTATTAGAAATCAATTTATATTTGCTAAAGTGGACCAGTTTAATTTCTAAATCATTTGGGGACTGCTTCTTGCTTTGTTACATGTAATTTTAATTCCACAAATAACATTAAATAAAAACAAAGTAATTGCAGATATATATATATATATATATATATATATATATAAAACAGTACTTTAGTAAAGGCTCAAATAATGCATTCTAAAAATCAAGTAAAGAATGTTATTCAAACAGGTTTATTTTTAGGTGCCTCAATAAAACTGATCTTTATTAATTTAATTACCAATTTTGACATTGTAATGTTATTTTGATATATGAAACTTAAATTTTCAAAAGATGTCAAAATCATATTTTGGGTTTTGCTTTACCTTTCCAAAATGACTTCCCATTCTAACTTATAATAATGTGAACATCTTTTTAAGAAGTACAGAGACTGTTGCAGAGCTGTGCATACATATACACAGTATAATTAAAAACTAAGAAGGATAATGATGATAATAACCATGAGTAACAGTTCAGCAACTTAGGTCAAATGTCATTTCATAATCTTGTAATGGTCAACATTGCTGGTTGCTCTGATTTCCTCTCTCTAAACTCAACCTATGATGTTATGTGAAAATTCCTGAGTTACCCTGGGTCTGTTAATTCAAAATCTCTGGCACTAGGATCTTGGCATATGCTCTAGAAATAAGTAGTCTATGAGATTCTTAGATACTTCGAAATTTACATGTTACATCTCTCACTTTTGCATCTGAAGTCACTAGAAGGTAGTGATTCAAGGGTTCAACTCTAAATCAAAACAGCTCTAAAATTAACTTCAACTTTTTATCTTGATTTGTTCGTATGTCTTATTTACCTCCAACCTTAGAATGAATTTAATTTACTGGATCCCTCCTCTTCTCATGTCCTTAGGGCCCTGTGTCTGGTCGATGCTTTGACTCCTTCTACTTCTAACTTAACCCATCCTCTTGGGTCTACAATCCTTCTATACATCCTTCCTATACTACAGGCTTCCCAGAAAAAAGGGTCCCACCCTGACCTAGCCCCTCAGGCACTGCTCATTCCTTCTACAACTTCTATGCACTGTTTGGCTACATCAGTACAATGTTCTACCAGAGTTACCATATGGCCCCAGAGCAGTCAGGGATAAAAGAGACCCTGGATGTTAAAAAGTGAACTCTGCCTTTTACCAAATGGGAGAAGTGAACCAGAAAGTTCACTGACTAGTGTACGATTTCAATGAAAATTAATAGACACAGTTTCTGACAAATACTCCATTACCTAGTAGGTATTTTTTAAAGTTGCAGTGTTACACAATCTTGTGCCTTATTCTGCCTTTCATGATGGGTCTGCACTTGATATCTTGATCTTTTTCAGTCCTCCTGCAACCAAGTGAACCGTATCTGTTGTTATTTTTGGCAGTATAAAACCTCTAGATATCAAAGCAGCTTTTTGGCCTGAATGTATTCTGTCAGTCATTTTTAAAATATTAAAAACAGCTGAAGTAGGGGTCATGATCAATGCTTTTGTGAAATATTTGGAGTTGTAGAACACAAATAAGAGTAAACAGCAAAAAGCTGAAATAAAACTCTGCAGACTATTAAATGTTAATGCCAAAGAAAAGAAATATCCCCAGAAATTTTGCTAGAGGTACATATTTATGTTTTAAATATACATTTTTTAACTAAATGATTATTTTTAAATACATGATTACATAAAGGTACTACATAGTGGGCACCATTTATGTTGTATCCTATATAAGTGGCAATTTCCCTACAGTGTGTAATAGTAGTACTGGTGAAATAGATAATTATCCCAAAGTTCATCACTAACTAAAATTATTTATTTGTAAACTGCTTGGAAAAGTTCAAACAAACTAGTTAACATAAAATGTATTCAATTCTAGTGAAGTAAATTACAGTAAAATAAAAACCAACACTTCACCACATCCTGTCCCTCACCTCTGAAAGTTGAATCTGGACAGTGGTATCATAAATCATTTTGGCTTTCAGACGTGGGGAGGAGAGAGGGATACTGGAGAAGGGGAAGAGACGGCATAATTTGACAAAAATGGTAGGCTGGCTCCAAGTTAAGGGGAAAAAGCCCACCTTAATACCTGTACTGTCTTAGCTTCTGCAAGATCTTTGTGAAATTAAAAATGCTGACCAGGCAGAAGTGTTTTAAATAGTTGACAAAGTGAAGTTTTAGGTCTTGTTTCTTATGCAGCCAAATGGTTCAGGCCCTTGTCTGGAAGCAAGAGGAGAGTAGCAAATCTATGCTGAGCAGTAATATTTATTATCCCTATTATGAGCCTTGGAATCTCTGAAAAGTATGCATATAGAAAGTGTTTTCCTTTAATACTAAGTGTGCAAACTGTGCTGTGTCCGAGAACCAGCACTGACGTCAGGATGGTATATGGGGCATGTGTATTCATGCACTTACTCCAAGTTACCTGCTAACACCCAGAGAAGAGGCATGTCCCTCTGTCACAGTGGGAGAGAGATCCCAGTGTGACTTGCTTGGGATGACAAAACCCACCTTCAACTGCCTTGTTCCAAATACTTTGGCAATGTCCTGCTGCAGATTACTGAATCCTGTGGGGCTCCCTGTCCAGACAGAGTGATCAAACCTGTGATTATAGCCATAAGGAATGAGGATAAGGGGGCAGATTGAAGAATTGCTTCTTTTAGAGGAGGAAAGAGAAGAGCAAGCCTCCAAACAGAGAAGCAAGAGTTGAAGTTTGAATACAACATGAGAATATATATGAGGGTTTGAATTTTTTTCCATTTTACCTGGACTATGGAAATATTTATGATTAAAATCCAGTTTTTAGCTTGATTTGTTTTTGTATTGTTTATTTTTACTTTGTTTATCTACCTTTACTCTCCCAGTAAGTGAGTTCCCAGTGAAAATTAGCATTCACACGCATTTATGTTAATGGCGGGAAAACTAAAGGAAGAAGAAAATCAGGTCTGATTTTCTCTGTTACTCCTAAATAGCAGAATGCAAATATTTGACCAAGAATGTTTCAAGCACATTTACCTACAGCAACAGGGCATGCATCTCCATCTTCATCTGGAAAAGTCTAACTTATTCTTCAAACTCTGCTCAAGCATTATCTATCTATCAAGTTTTTACCAACTCCTCTGGTCTAGTATTATCTTTTTCTTTCTGACCACATTTTATTTCACACATACCTTTTTGATAGCGCATAGCAAGTTCTTTTGTGTTTGAGCACATGTTTCCTTCCTTGGCTAGATGGTGAGTTTCTCTGTTCCTGGCATCATTCCCTATGTCTGTGTCTTAGCACTTAACACAGGGCAGGGCACATAGAATAGGCTAACACTTGTGGGATGACTGCAGTTGAAAGTGACCTTGGGAAAGAATCTGTAATAGTCATGGAAAGGAAGACACAAGGAAAAAGAAGAAATAAAAAGGAAGAGTGAGTGGTGGGAGAAAGGGAGGAAAGGAAAGTAGAGAGGGAGAGAGACTGAGAGATCCTCAAGCATGACATTATGTTTCTGTGCAAAAGCTCTTCATAAAGTTCCAATAAAATAAGTACAGTCATGATGATCATCCTCCTATCAATTTCCTTTTCTTCAGCTTGCAAGAACTATGGAAGACCCGTAGATCCACGTATGACTCAATTTGAAGCGACTGGAAATACAAAATGACAGATGAAAAGTTAGCTTGCATATATGTTTTTAGGTGAATGACAGTATGTGAGCATTTTCATTAGCTGTATAATATCCTTCATTTTCCAACACTTAACCACACACCAAGATTAATAATTTACCAAACATGGAAGTATTGCTGGGCTTTAACTGAATCAGAATTTTTCAAGAGTATAATTCTATAAAGCTTTAAGTGAGTATGCATTAGGAAATATCACTCAAACATACTACAAAAGACTGTCATTTTTCACAAATCTATACTCTACACCCCCAGGGGAATTATATGTCTTTACTCAAAGCTGTCATCAGGCTGAATCATATTACTTACTTTATGCAATGATGTATGAGAAGTGGTTTGTCACTTCCCACTAGAAGTTTTAGAGCCAAAAGGAGGTCCACCGTGTTATCCCTGTTCTAAGCCTTGGAAGCGGATGTATTCCACGGAGGCAGCATCCCACCAGTCTGGGTCCCACATTGGAAATGATGCAAAACGGAGCAGCCATGACCCTTCTCCAGACATGCCACATGAGTAAGATGAGTGAGAGGTAAGAAACCCTTTTGTATGGAATGCCCTGAGATTTTGAACTGCTTCTCAAGGCAACACAAACTTGCTTACTTTAATGTGCACACACAATTTAACAAATATTTATGAAAATAAATTTTTTATTACTTGTGTGCAGATATCAATCTAGGAATATCCCTATTGAACTCAAGGTGGAGGCTGCCTGTGAGACTCTGAGATATCCACATGCTTTGTCTTACCTCCTTCTAAACTTTACTTGAGAACAGGTCTATTAATACTCATTCTTAACAGTAGTAAGTGAATATTCAAAATCCACACACTAAATTTTCTTAGCCTGTAACAAGGGTATCAAGGAGTCAAAATGATTTATGTACATTTAAAAATCTGGTTCTTGGAAGAACTTTATGCTTGAAGTTGAATTCAGAAATAAGCAGAGCTTTTGATTTATTACTATTGCTTGAAGTTCAATTCCTGTATTGCAGAATCTCACTGTCCCCCAATGTCTTCTTCTGTCTTCTGGTCCCCTTTAGATTGCAACCTGCTTGATAAAATTGTTGTTTGTTTGCAATAAAATCAACTTCAGATGTTGGAACAAATGTGACCTTAAAGAGATATTCATCAACTCAAAAAATAACTGTGGCAGATGCCATCGTTGCTATGCCCAGACCTTCTTTGTAATCAGATGGGCCCCTCTCCCAAATGCTCTTAGTATTGGCTGATGCTAATGGCTTCTAGCTGCCTCTTCATTGAAGCAATGCTTTCCTTCAAAGAGAAGCTGCCTAACACAGCATATACACTGGCCCTTCCCGCATGGAGGTGACTGGGAACAAAGACTGACTAACAAACCGACAAGACATACAAACCCAGCCCTCTCCCTCAAGGAGAAAACTCTTTGGTGCATTTCTAATACAGTGTATGTCATATATTATGTGGCAAATGAATATCTTAAGTCATAAAGAAGAAGGTAAGGGAAGCAAAAAAGAAAGGAAGGAAAAAAACTAATTCATGAGAATTCTGATGAAAGAGTGGTATTTACAAGGAAGAATGGGTCTTGCTCATCTGCAAAGAACAGAGCAACTGAAAAAGAAAAAATTTTCAATAAAACGTTTTATTCAGGTGGGGTCTTCCACAAAGGCAGGTGGGGTCCAAGAATATCCTGTCAGTAACTAACTATGCCTTCAATGCCTACCACAGCATGGAAAGAATATGGAGACAAGAATATTTATTGAAATATCTGAAAATAAATGAAATTTTATCAGTCTAACGTGATCCAGTGTCATTCAATTTTAATTAATCACCACTGGCCATGATCAAGTCCTCAAGAGTTTTGGAACCTAACACTTTCCAAATAATCAAAATATACTACTAGCCTCACCAATTTGATGACCCCACCATTTTTATTTTTACCTATGTTCCTTACAAAAACACCTAGCTCATCAGCACAGTATGATGCACCCGAACTTCTTACTTTTCTTTTCTCTGTCTCTCTCTCCTCCTCAGTCTCTCTCTTTTACACACACACACACACACACACAAAACCACAGCTTAAAAAATTCTAACAGGTTTTTCTAAGAGAATTTCATGGAGTAACATATATCTTTCTGTATACATCAACGTCCAGGGTCAGGATTTCAAACTTGCAGGTTCAAAAATTAGATTTGTCAGCAAAAGAATGAGTATATATGCCTCTTGGGGAGACGCAAATTAACCAGTCTGTCATGACTATGTAGAAAATGAAACTGCCAACTTTCATTTACAATAAAAATTATAATTGCCACTTGGACCATTGTGGTTTACTAAACTTCTTAAATCATAAGCAACCATAATTGTCCTAAAATAACCTGTCAATTCCTCATATAGGCCTCCAAACACCCATTTCAAAACAATTTCACTATTTCAATAAGTATGTTAGATACAAAGATACGTAACTCAATTAAAGAAAACTGACTATATAATTCCCTCAAGGAACATACTGTATTTATTGATACTGTCTACCTTTTAATAATCTTTGCCAATGTTTCTGTGTGGCCTAGTTTTAGGGGAGAAAATTGCTACTGTTTTCCCTTGGGGAATACCGAATGGGGATATTTGATTACAATATAGATGCTAAGCTTTCTCCTACAATAATCTCTCCCTCTTTATAACTTCATTGCCTCTAGTATTTTCTGTTTATGTTTTTTCTCTAGTTTATATTTGTTCAACAAAAATGTATCAGTTGATCATATTTTTGTTCTTCATACAGAGAAGTTACCAACAAAGGAAAGCAAATGATTTGGGCAAATGACAAGCAAGAAAAGACTAATAATGTAGGGCTTGACTGACAGTGTGTAGGAATTAGGATTTTCCTTTAAGATCAACAGGAAGCCATAGAGAGTTTAAAGTAGTGAGATGACTTAGCCTTCTGCACATTTTAAAAGATGAGTCTCTCAATATTTATATACAGAAGTGTCAGGCTCAAAAGGCAGCGACATGTTAGGAAGTTCTTGCAATATTAGATAATGGAATCTTAGACAATTAGGGTGGCAGCAGATGTGAAAGGAAGTGAAGCATTCCTGGTATGTTTTAGATTTCTTCTGGCATGCAAATTTGGGTCATAGTTATAGACTGCTTATCTGAGGGAAACAATATTTAATTCACTCTTAATTAAAAGAAAGACAAAATTATGCCACTATAATATACTCCATTTTTAAAAATCAATAATAGCACTAACATCTTCCATCAAAAGTTCTATTTTCAGTGACTTCTCTATAATCTCTCTTTAATGAACTTAGCTTGATTAAGGTAGATACTTAAAAATATGTTTATATGCTTGTATAAACCAGTAAAATTTGATATATATCAGCTTATTTTACTATAATTTTCAGAACTCAATAAAAATTAAACTTATTGATGTTTGATTTCTCAAGTAAGTCTTCTCTCTCATTTTCTCCTTTTTCATGTGATTAATTTTCACTAATAAATTAGTACTGTGTTCCCCAAAAAACTAAAAATAGAAATACCATTTGACCTGGGAATTTCACTCCTAAGAATTTACCCAAAAAATAATTTTTCAGATTCGAAGAGACATATGCACCCCTATGTTTATTGCAGCACTATTTATAATAGCCAAGATATGGAAGCAACCTAGGTGTCCATCAGTAGATGAATAGATAAAGAAGATGTGGTACATATACACAATGAAATACTATTCAGCCATAAGAAAGAAATAAATCCTACCATTTGCAACAACATGGATGAAGCTGGAAGATATTATGCTCAGTGAAATAAGCCAGGTGGAGAAAGACAAATGCCAAATGATTTCATTCATCTGTGGAGTAAGAATAAAGCAAAAACTGAAGGAACAAAACAGCAGCAGACTCACAGACTCCAAGAAGGAACTAGCAGTCACCAAAGGGTAGAGGTGGGGGTGAGCAGGTGGGGAGGGAGGAAGAAGGACACATGGTATGAGGGGGTTATAGGGAAGACAGTGTAGCACAGAGAAGGCAAATAGTGACTCTGTGGCATCTTACTACACTGATGGGTAGTGACTGCAATGGTGTGTGGTGGGGGGACACGATAATATGGATGAATGTAGTAACCACATTGTTTTTTCATGTGAAACCTTCATAAGAACATATATCAATAATACCTTAATAAAAAAATAGTACTGTGATGTTTAAGCAGTTTCAAGTATATACCCTTTATGTTCCTTCTCTGTTTTAATCTAGAACCTACCCAAAGGGTCACATTATTTCAGCATCAACCCTTGAAAGCCTTTACAGTCCTCTCACCTTTCACATCCTGAAACCCATGTTTATCACTGCCATTATTCAATATTTGGACAAACTGAAATCATGTGAAAACATTTGAGAGGTAAAAATAATAAAGGCACATGATAAAAATAAGAGGATGGCAATTATGTAAAGCAAAATTTTTTTTTATTGGCTATCAGAAGAAATTAATTTTCCAATTAAGGCAATGCCAAAGTATCTTCTCAGATTTACCTTCCTATGGTACTCCATGTTCGTATGGAAATCAGCATACTTTTTGACTTCAGTTTTTGTTTTCTTATTTTTACCAGAGAGGATTTCAGATGTCTATATTAATATGTTAGGTTAAAAACCTGAATAGAATTATCTCTGGTCTTCCTATATGGATAATTGCCTCTAAATCTAAGCATTAGATTTCTATTTAGATTCTAATTTTGCATATAATATAAAATGGGTATATAATGTTCATGAGAACAAACATTAAAATAATGTATTGGGATATTCTTCTAGAGAAGTTTCATATATAGATACAAATGCACATATTGATCATATAAGTTCCATGTTAATTCTGTTAAAACTCACAGAAAGCATTTGCATTGATGATATATAGAAAATTATTTAATCAGCAGTTATGGAAAGTCACTTTAAATATAAAAGTGCTTGTTACGTGTAGTACAGTTGATAGAATAATTTAAAGAGATTGCAATTTAAAACTTAAATTTTACTAAATTCTCAACGTGGCCTTTCATTGCTTTTCATGTTTCATGAGGCACATCCTAGTAGACATAAAAATATGATAAAATGTTCTAATATGAAGGTGGTAAAATAATTTTTCAGTCAAGCTAGAAAGTACATTTAGACCATTTCTCTTAAAATTATTAATTTATAAAATAATTAACAAATTGTATGAACAAATATTTGTTTTATCTTCTAGCCTGCTAAGTATTAAATAACAGGTAGTTTTAGAGTTACAAAAATCTCACTTCACTTATGTCAAAAATTATTCAACTTTAAAAAGATGTGAAGAAGTAGATAATGGGAAATAAATGGAAATTAAAAATACTTTTCTATCACTTAAAGTAGGCAAAATGCATAATAGTAAATGTTTATCTTTTAGTTAATAAGCTTTTTAACTCAATTTTACTTATTTTCACCAAATTGGAGGAAATAAATCCAAATCATTAAATGATATAAAGAAACATGCTTTGTGTCTAGACAACCTGAAGTCATGTTGCCAATTCAATGAAAACTTAGTTATGATATTTGGTACAGAACCCAAGATTATTATCTATTTGTCCCACAACCACAAAATGTAGATATCCTGTGTTTTATAATATAAAAGAAACTTTTTAGAATTATGAGATAACCATAACTTGCTGCTTTGAGAAAAAGAAAAATTTACCAAAGTCTTAATGAGTTGTCATTGAAGTTAGAAGGTCATATGGGGCCGATAGTGAGGAAATGATCGCTGGCATGTCCACTTTGAATTTACAAACAAGTGAGTCAGCAGAGCATCTAGAAGAAAATGGAGAAAAGAAAAAAAACAAACAGAGAAATCTTTTTCTGAGAGAGTACCTTGACGTAGAGCAGAAACTCTAAGCATTTTCATGAAGATCAGTATGAAAGGAAGACAGAAATGGAGAGACTAGGAAGAGTGGGCAGGTGGGTACAGTCAGCCATCATCTTTCTAACCAATCAGGTTAAATCATCAGCAATCTGCCTTCCCATGGACATGTTTGCTCATTTGTGTTAATTCTGTAAAAACATGTAGATATAATTTTCTCTGCTTATTCATGTAAAGTTATTGAAATAACAGTTATTAGGAAGTCACCTCTAAGTATGAAAATTAATGTGGATTTTGATTAGATAAAGGCAGAGATTTTTTCAAATGTATCCTTGCAATAAGTAAATCAGACCTCTGGTTTCTAGTTCTGACATGTATGGAGCTTGAAATTCACCACCTCCATTTTCAAAAGAAAAAAGCTTAAAAAAAATTCACAAATCTGTTTATATCCATCAGAGAATTGAGGTTAAAGGACACATCTGTCCTGAAAACTGGACCAAGATAAAACTGTTCAAGGAAATATTAGCAAAATAAATACAACAATGAATACAAAGATTGTATACCACGATAAAGTGTTATTTATTCCAAGTCTGAAGGCTGATCCAAAACTTAAACATTAATTAATGTAATCTATCATACTAACAGGCTAAAGAAGAAAAATCCTAAGAACATACTAATAAATGCAGAAAAAAACATTTATCAAAATCCAACACCTATTCATGATAAAAACTGTCAGCAAACTAGAAATAGAAGGAAATTACTCAACTTAATGGAGAACATCTATCAAAAAATCTACAGCTGATATCATACTTAATGGTGAGGAATTAGATCAGGAATAAGGCAAAAATGTCCCCTCTCAACATTTACGTATTCAATATTACACTGGAAGTCCTAGCTAATACAGTAAGACAAAAAAGGAAATAAAAGATACATAGACTTGGAAAGAAAAAATAGAACTGCCTTTCTCTGCAGATGACATGATTACTTATGTATAAAATACCAAAGAATCAACAAAAAAATCCTGAAACTAATAAGCAGTTACAGCAAGCTTGCAGGATACAAGGTTGATAAACAAAACCCAATTGCTCACCTATTTACCAATAATGAACAATTGGGATTTGAATTTAAAATCATACTATTTACATTAGAAAATCTATATGAGGAAACTACACAAGTCTAATAGAGAAGTCAAAGATATAACAAATAGAGATTCAATGTTCATAGATAGGAAGACTCAATATTGTTAAGGTATTGATTCTTTCAAAATTGATCTGGATTCAATACAATCTTAAACAAAGCTCCAACACATTGTTTTGTGGATACTGACAGGTTGATTCTAATGTTCAAATGGAAGGGAGAAAGACCTAGTATAGTCAACACATTCTGAAGAACAAAGTTGGAGGATGTAAATTACCCAGCTTACCATAAAGCTATAGTAATCAACAGTGTGGTGTCAGAAAAATCAATCAGTGGAACAGAATAGAGAAACCAGAAATAGATTCATACAAATATAGTCAATTGATCTTTGATAAAGGAGCAAAGGTAATTTAATGAAGAAAGGATAGTCTTTTCAGCAATGGTCCTGAAATAACTGAAGATACCCATACAAAAATATAAATCTACACTTTGAATTTTACAAAAATAAACTAAGTATGGATTATAAACCTAATTTTAAAATCTACAACCGTAATTAATTTTGATTAAAATTGTGTTACCTCCATCTAAGCCCAGAATGTTTTTATTATGCCTCGCAAATCCTCATATCCATTGGCATCACTCCCATTCCTACTCCCTGAGCCCCTCGTAAGTACTGACTTACCTTCCATTTCTATGGATTTGCTTACTCTGGATATGCCATGTAAACTAATCATGCTACATTTAGTGTTTGGTGTCTCTCTTCTTTCACTGATCATAATGTTTCCAAAGTTCACCCATGTTGTAACATGTATTAGGACTTCATTCCCTCTTTATGACTAATTATTTTTTTAATCCATTCATCAGTTGATGAACATATGTGTTTACACTTTTTCCGATTATGAATAAAGCTGCTATGAATGTCTATGAACAAGTTCTGTATAAACATATTTTCCATTTTCTTTTGTACACATCTAGGAGCCAAATTCTGGGTCGCATTTTGATTCTATGTTACATTTTTTGAAGAATCACTAAAGTGTTTTCTAAATAGCTGCATTATTTCACCTTCCCATCAGTAAGAAGGTTTTCATAGTATTTTTATATAGTTCTTGTTTGATTTACAAACTAATCTTACACTATTCGTTAGTGAGTTTCATGTTGAGTGGACCTTGAATTTTAACAAATACTTTTTTCAGCATCTATTCAAATAAGTGTTCTAGTATAAGCTTTTTGTTTTTGTTCTATTCACTTAGTAAAATGTATTGATGTATTTTTTAAATTGAACTACTAACACATTCATGGAATAAATCACATTGGTTATTCTTTTTCCATGTTGCTTTTTGTTGGGATGGGGCTTGTCAATTTCATTAATCTTTCAAAGAACCAACTTACTCTTTGTCTATTTTTTTTATTATGATGGTGGTGATGACACTATTTCATTAATATCTGCATGTATGATATTGTACTCCATTTACTTTTTTTAGCTTTGACTTACAATTCATTTTACACCTTATACTGATTGCTTTTTAGATGTTTACTACACTTCTTCTTATTTAGTATATGTAACTAATATAAGATTATGAATTTCCCTTTAAGTAGTTGTTTAGCTGCATCACCCATCTTTTGACATGTTGCATTACTATAATGCATCCCTACTTTCCACTGTGAGGTCTTCTTTAACCAATGGACTTTAAGAACTATTTGATTAATTTCCAGGTAATCGATATTTTCTACTTATCATGTTATTGATTTCTAGTTTAATTTCACAGTGCTTAGAGAACATAAATTAAATGAGCTCAATTATTTGAAATAAACTGATACTTACATGACAGACCAGTCATTACTATCTTGGGTTATTGTTCCATGTCCATTTAAAAAATACATTAAATTCTCTTATCAATGGGTACAGTGTCTAATACATTTGAAGTTATTCAAGTGCATTAATGGCAGTGTTCAGACTTTTCCTATTCTTAATGTTTTGTTAAGCTGCTTGGTTTGACAGCTATTCAAAAATACACATTAAGATACTTTAATGTGTTAGTTTCTCCGACATGTCAATTTTTGCTATATATAGTTGAACAGATGTTATTAGGTGCACACACAATTTAAGATTATCTGTGATTGAAGTCTATTATTATGAAAGTTCTATTTCTAGCAAGCTTTTTTTTTTGCCTTAACATCCACTTTGTCTAATATTAACATAACTACAGTTTTCCTTCATTAATTTTTGGAGGGTATAACTCATTCCAAATTTCCATTTCAATATTTGTGTCCTTACATTTACTAGCATCACTTATACCCACATATTTTGGAGTGTGTGCATGTGTGTGTTTTGCCTGGTTTCCAGTCTCTTTAGAGTACACGGAATGCTTAGTCTGTTCACATGTAATGGAATTGCTGATCTACTTAGGTTTCTATCTGCAATTTAGTACAAGTTTTTTAAACTGTGTTTTTAAGAACATGAGGGCTGTTGGTCTGAAAATGCCTATATTTTACTTTCATTTAGGAGAGTATTTTCAATGGGGATAGCATCCTATTTGGCATCTTTAAAGAACCTCTTGCATCTTCAGAGTCAGTCTTACTGGCTGATCTTTGTACCCAAGATTGCGTGTAATCCCCCTCCTCTCTCCAAAAAGTAGACTTAACTTTTTGGCCTCCAGGGCTTAAACGGCTTCTAAATTCAGCATGTCTTAAGCCGGCGCCAGATGTGTCGGAGGCCTCTCAGGTCTTCGTTTGATTTACACCAGCCCACAGGGCTCCTAGAAGCTGTGGAGGCATTTCTTTCTCCCAGGCACAACCTTTTGCCCAGCCCAACCCAGACGCCCGCCTCTAGCTATTCAAAACAACAAATTTGCCAGGAAGAAAAGGAGCTGCTGATCCTCATCACTCTCCCAAAGCTCCTCCTCTAGGAACCTAACTTTCTTCGGCCCTTGCTATTTCCGTAGCTCTCTGAATGCCTAATTTACTATATGATTTTGGACAGCCCAGTTGTTCTACTTGTTCTAGGGGAATGTTGGCGCACTGTGAGCTATCCACCTCACTAACAATAGTAGTGTCTCCACAGCGCCTTCTCTGTTTAAAGCCTACATTACTATTAAGGAAGTATCAACACAAGCATGGGCTTGGAAGAGGGAACATTTAGAGGCAAAGCCGACCTCAGCAGATCACACATGGGCCCACGGGGTGAAGAAGCTCCCCCAGGTTTCCCCATGTACTGCCTCTGCCACTCTGAGTCCAGGTGGCATATTTCTCCACTGATGGTAGTGTTTTCAAAAATGAGTTGAATGTGACCAAATAATATCTAACACTTAATTTGATCAAAGGACAAGCTCAACAGAGTTTAAGAGACACAACTTTACATGACTTGAAAAAGTGGGAAGAGAAATATTTTGTTTGATCATAAGCCCCACATTATTCAACTCCCATATTCTTATTCATTAACTTTATTCATCTGCTGAATAAACTCCACAGACGATGTTTGGCTGTAAACTAAAACAAAATGAGGGATTTATTATCTAGTATATTCTCTCTTTATTAAACCCAGATAATGTGTGTTTATTGTCTATCACTACTTGGAAGAGCAAACTAGAGTGTTCCCTGGGAAGATGACCAGCTACATAGATGGGTTCAGCAATCTTTCTATGGCAACTGACAAAAGGAATGAGAGATAGTTAATAGAGGTGCATGATTTAAGCAAAATTAAAACTGTGTAGAAGTAACACAGGGAGCTTTCATATTATCAGAGATTAAAAATTAATAATTAGAGCTATCTGAATATGGAATAACTATAAAGAAAAAGAGAATATAACATAATAGTCAAGACTACCAGGGGAATATACATATTGCATGAGGGAACAGATGTTCTAAAAAAAAGTCCTATTTATAAATGTCCTTGGGAAATAAGAAAAAATATATTCCTGTGGGAGGGAAAAAAAGCTAAGCTTAAATTGATGAAAGAAAAACAGAAAATCGCTAAATCTTAAAAAAAAATATTATGAAAACTTAAAAAAAAATCCTGTTGAAGGCACAGAACTGGGGACAGGCATCAGTAACAGATTTGAGTCTCTAGAAACCATGTGAAGCAGACTCTGGATCAATAAATTCAATACAATATTTATAATGAAATGATTCACCTGATCAAAGAGTTAAAAAATGAGTCCTAGTTGATGGAAAATTAAGTGCACTGAACAGTGTTATATGTAACATAGTTATCTGGTCAAATTTAAAAGGACTTTTTCTTCTAAATGAAATGCAGCTGTCCTGATGGAAGTACAAATTCATGTAGCTTTTCTGAAAGACAACATGATAACATACACCAGAGATTTTCAATATTCATAACTTGTGACCCAGTACTTGCACTCTTAGAAATTTATTCACAGTTGAGTAAGTATGCCAAATATATGTAAAATTACATTTTTTACAGCTTTACTTGGAGAGTGAAATACTGGATAAATTCCAATATCCAACAGTAAGGAATTGGCTCAAAAAACTATCATATTCAATAACATATTGCAGTAAAACAAGGATGTAAATATTTGTGGGCATTATATATATATTTTTTTACATAGTATGAATGTAAGAGATATAATGTGACATAACATGAAATGCACAACAGTATAGAGCAATGATTTCCTTTCAGCAAAAATATTTTTCTCTTTATATGTTTATGTATCTGAATAATTAATCTGAAAGGATTTATATTAAAATATTACTGTTAATTGATTATGAGTGCTATTTTATCTTTTGTTAATTTATATTTTCTACTATCTACTTAACATGAGTTAGCTGCATGACAATAAAGAAACACTTTTAAATAATAAACTATCTATTCTAACACTATTGTATTAATTATTTTGCTAACCCTATAACAAAGTGCCACTGACCCGGGGCCTTAAACAACAGAAATTTATCTTGGCACAGTTCTGGAGGCTGGATGTTCAAGATGGAGCTGCCAGCACTGGGTTCTCTCTGAGGCTTCTCTCCTTGGCCCCTGGGTCCTTCCTCCCCTTTCTGTCCTCACACAGGCTTTCTTCCTTGTGTAACATCTCTGGTGTCTCTCTGTCCTTATCTTCTCTTCTTCAGAGGACATCCGATTGAGTCAAGGGACACCTGAATGATCCTCCTTTTAATTTAATTATCTCTTTAAAGGCTGTGCTCCAAACACCATCAGTGCTGAGATACCGGTAGTTAGGGCTTCAACCTGTGGATTTTGAGGAGATTCATTTGGCCCGGTAACTCTCTCAGCATAGTATTCAGTGTTGCTCTGACTATTGAAGGTTTCAGAAGCTTAACATAATTATTACGAGTATCAATCCCTGTATGGTATACTGAAACATAAATTAGTCTGAATCTGAACTCAGCCTGGTATACATCAAGGAAATCTATTTTGAGAATTCATTCTGATACCCATGTTTTTAACTTTTATCCAAAAACAGGAGTTGTGTAGAGGACTGGGGGCAAAGGTTCTTGTTCAAACTCTCCACTCTTGAATACAAAGAAGCAATAGTTTGCTTTTGGCTATCCCTACAACTTATACTGTTGTTTTTAATATAGTAAGAAAAAATTCAAATATTATACTTGGAAATAGGACATAGAATTAAAAAATATATTTTGTCAGAATTTGTGTCTATGTATTTTATTACTTTCATTCATATAAGCAAAACTATTTATTCAACTGTGTCTTAGCTCTCTAGACATCATCCACTTGGTCTGTTATAAAAAATCATCATACTTATTGGAACTTTGTGTCACAAAGATTATTGGTTAGGTATTTTCTGTGCTTCATATGTCATGATAGGTGCTATGGAGAAAAGTTTATCTTTTTGCTTAATATCCTAGTCCTTCTAAACTTACCCAAATTCTTGCAAGTGAGATCTCACTGAACTTACTCCTGAGGGCATGAAATTGACTTAGTAAGAGGTAAGCATCATTAGTTTTCATAAACTGTTGAAGGTCCATTTGAAGAGTACTGGCCACAGGATTCACAGATAAAGTGAGCTGGAGGGCTAAGCTAACATCTTTTGAGTGTCTCTGGTATATCAGGCATGCTGCTCATCATCTCGCTCCTAAGAAAAATGATTTCCATTCAGTCAATAAGAGCTGGGATTCCTGAAGAATCATATAAGGTAATCATTACTTCCAAAGTAAGTGAAAGCACATAACAACTTTTAAAAAATGAGTTTTTTCTCTAGCACCACAAAACATGTTGTAAAATTATACACAGAAATTTCTAAATAGACCAAATTCTACAAATGATGCTGCAATAAACCTGGAGGTGGAGATACCTTTTTTAATTTGTGTTTTCATTTCCTGTAGGTACAAGCCAAGAAACTGAATTGCTGAGTCATATAGGAGCTCTCTTTTTAATTTTTTTTAGGTAACTTCATATTGCTTCTCACAGTGGCTGCACCGTTTGACCTTTCCGCAAACAACGTATGAGGGTTCCCTGTACTCCACATCCTTGCAACAGTTATTTCTTGTCTTTTTGATGATAGCTTTTCTAACAAGTATGAGGTGATATTTCATTATGGTTTTGATTTGCATTTCTCTGATGATGAATGATGTTGAGGGCCTTTTCACGTACCTGTTGGTCATCTGTATGTCTTTTTTGGAAAATGTCTATTTAGATCTTCTGTCCATTCTTTATAGATTATTTGTTTGTTTGCTATTGAGTTGTATGACTTCTTTATGTGTTTTGAATATTAACCCCTTGTGAGGTTAGAAATATTTAGAAATATTTAGAAAACTACTAAAAATGTAGTTTAGAAATATTTTCTCCCATTTAGCCCATTGCCTTTTCATTTTAATGGTGTCCTTTGCTGTGGAGAAGCTTTACAGTTTGATGTTATCCCCTTGTTTATTTTTGCTTTTGTTGCCTTTGTCTTTGGTATCAAATCCAAGTATCATCACAAAGACCAATATTAAGGAGCTTAACCCCTGTGCTTTCTTCCAGGAGTTTTATGGTTTCAGGTCTTGTGTTCATGTCTTTAATTCATTTTGAGTTGATTATAGTGCATGATGTAATAACAATTAAGTTTCGTTGTTTTGCATGTAGCTGTCCAGTTTTCCCACACTGTTTATTCAAGAGGCTGACCTTTCTCCCATTGTATATTCTTGTCTCCTTTTTCATAGATTCATTAACCATAACTGTGTGGGTTTATTAACCATAACTGTGTGATCTATGTGTCTGATTTTTATGCCAATACCATATTGTTTGATTTCTATAGCTTTGTAGAATACTTTGAAATCAGGGACCATGATCACCCAGCTTATTCTTTCTCAAGATTTCTTTGGTTATTCTGTATCTTTTGTGGTCCCATACAGATTGTTTGTTCAATTTCTGTGAAGAATAATATTGGAATTTTGGTAGGGATTACATTGAGTCTGCAGATTGCTTTGGGTGACATGGACATTTTAACCATACTAGTTTTCCAATCCATGAGCAAGAATATGTTTCCATTTATTTGGGTCTTCAATTTCTTTCTTCAATGTTATAGTTTTTAGTGCACAAGTCCTTCACCTTCTTGGTTAGGTTTATTCCTGGGTATTTTATTTTTTTTGATGCAGTTGTACATGGGATTGTTTTCTGAATTTCTCTTTCCAATAGTTCCTTATTAGTGTTATAAAAACACAACAGAATTTTGTATAGATTTTGTAACTTTGGAACTCATAACTTTAAATTTATTGCACTTATTTTTCGGTTCTAACATACTTTTAGTGGAGTCGTGAGTGTTTTCTGTATACAATGTTAACAGCAAATAGAGTTTTACTCTCTCATCCTTTCTGAATTTAGTGACTTTTATTTCTTTTTCTTACCTAGGACTGGGCCTAGCTTACCGAGGTCTGGCTAGGACTTCTCAATACTATGTTGAATAAAAGTGGTGAGAGTAGCATGTTGTCTTATTCCTGATCTTAGAGGAAAAGCTTTCATCTTTTTACCAATGGATAAGACAGTAGCTGTGGGTTTGTTACATACGGTCTTTATCACACTAAGGTACGCTCCCTTTCTTTTTTGATCCATTGGTTGTTCTGGAGCATGTTGTTTAATATCCATGTATCTGAATTTTCTGGTTTTCTTCTTGTAATTGATTTCTAGTTTCATACCATTGTGGCTGGAAAAGATGTTTGACATGATTTTAATTATCTTAATTTTGTTAAGACTTGTTTTGTGGCCCAACAGATGATCTCTCATGGAGAATGTTCCGTGTGCACTTGAGAAAAATGTGCATTCTGTGGCTTTGTGATTGAATGCTCTGTTATGACTGTGAGTCCATCTGGCCTTTCATGACATTTAAGGCTAATGTTTTCTTACTAATTTTCTATCTGCCTTGATGAAAGTGGAGTATAAAAGTCCTCTACTATTATATTATTGTTGATTTCTCCCTTTTGGTCTCTTAATACTTTTTACATGTTTAGGTGCTCCTATGTTGGGTGAAAAAATTTACAAATGTTATACCGTTTTGTTAGATCAACCTTTATCATTATGCAATGCCCTTATTTGCAGCTTATTATAGTCTTTGTCTTAAATTCTATTTTGTCTGATATAAATACAGCTGCCCAGCTTTCTTTCGTGTCCATTCGTATGGCATCTTTTTTCATCCCTTCACTTTTAGTCTGTGTGTGTCCTTATATTTGCAGTGAGTCTCTTACAGGCAGCATATACACGAATCTTGCTTTTTTCATCCATTCAGCCACTCTGTGTCATTTCATTGGAGAATTTAGTCCCTTTACATTTAAAGTAATTATTAATAGGTATGGATTCATTGACATTTTGTTAATTGTTTACTGGTTGTTTTGCAATTCCTTTGTTCCTTTCTTGCTCTCATACTTTGTGATGTAATGACTTTTTGCAGTGACATGCTTAGATTTCTTTCTTTTTATCTCTTCTGTATCTACTATAGGTGTTTTCTCTGTAGATGGGAACAATACTCACAAAAAAGAAAAAAGAAAGAATAAAAGGAAAAGTAGTTTTGAGGTTATTACAAAAAGGGAAATAAACTCTACTAGGAAAGAAAGATTACAAAAATGAACTTGATGATATCATTTTTAATTATTTTTATTGAAATTTATTTGTGTGTATTTACATATACATGTATACATATATACATTTGCATGTATGTGTGTGTGTATATATATGTTCATATATGTATGTATAATGTGATTACTATTGTAGTGTTAACAATTCTATCAAGTCACATAATTATTTCTTCTTTGTGGTGGGAATAATTAAGGTCTAGTCTTTTATCAAGCCTGATAATTATAATACATTATTGCTGTCTCTGGGACTTATTTATTTCTAATTGTAGTTTGTACCTTTAAAAGTATCTCTCCTCTTGACCCACTTTCCAGCCTCTGCTAACCACATTTTTATGCTCTGTTTTTTACAAGTTTCTCTTTTAGCTTCCTTGACAACATTAGTTTCCTTTTAAACATTTTAAGGCTAGTTTAGATTAAAACACATTGTAACAGATGGCAACTGGATACAGTCCAAAGCTTTGTGAACATAATGAAAATCCCCAACCCTACCACCACTGAAAGTATGTTGACTTCATTTTTAAAGCACATTTAAACTGACTTCAGATGATGGGTAATTAGATTGTTTACTCACTTCAGCAAAAGGGAGCAATTGATCAGAATAAATCAGTTTTTCCTCCTAACAAACTGAAGAGGTTTTGATGCAACAGTGTTTTGATTAACTTGCTCTGTAGAAAACAGCTGGTTTCTCTTGGCTCTTTTATTCTCTGATGCTAAGCAAACAAGCGAATATAATTACCCTAATACGGAGTTTACTACATCCAAACTAACAGACTTAAACTCCAGTATACTTGAATTCTTGAGTTGATCCTAAAAAGGAAGAAAATGCTTCATTCAATAAGAACTCGAACCTCACCTTTTTTTTTTATATAATGTAAAACAATAGGAATAAATACCTTATGAGCCCTGTTGCCTTTTAAAAGTGAGAGAGAACAATCATGTACATATGAGCATGAGTCAGTTTGAACGGACTTGGGGTTCAGCTAGGCAGTGAAATACATGATACATGTGTGCATGCATACATACATGCATACATACACTCATACTTACCTACAAAAATGAAATAAAATTAGAAAGGACTTTGAAAGAGTCTAAGGCAGATGTAGAGGGAAAAAAACTTGGCTGACTTTAGCTTTGTGCTTCTAGAAAGCATTCTATGTAAAGAAGCTAATGTTGGGTTTCCAACTCTTCAAAGAGGTCCTGAAATTACTTACTTCCTGTTTGCTTGGACACTCAGAAATAAGAGATCCTCGGCTCCCTTACATTATTTAATCAGTAGGGAATACAGACCTGAAGAGGAGGTACATAAAAGCACAGCCTGCAAATTTAGTCCCTTTTAAAATGGGCAGCTTTCAAGGGCAATTGGGCCTCTGGTGATGCTTAATTTGTAGAGCAATTGACAAGGAATCCCGTTAAGCACCAACATTTGCTAAATCAGGAGCAACTATAAAAAAATACATTGCAGTGTGAGTGGTGTCCAACATGAATTCCTAAATGCATGAGAAGACTCAGAGCTTGATCAATACTGCTTTGGTTTGGAGAAAAATTGTTAATTGGGAATCTGGCAGAAGCAGAGGAAAAGCAGTTTGCCTTACCTTACCTGCTCTTGGGCAGAAAAGTGCCCTGG
The DNA here is from genome assembly GCF_040802235.1 of Manis javanica. NCBI lineage: Eukaryota > Metazoa > Chordata > Mammalia > Pholidota > Manidae > Manis > Manis javanica. Next base: position 136,352,440 of record NC_133157.1, on the reverse strand, counting down.
CCTCGAAGCCAGGCTGAATTGTAATGATTTATTTTTGCCAAAGAGCTTTGTGGTAGGCAGAAACATGTCTCCCCAAAAAGATGTCCACGTCCTAATCCCTGGAACAGGTTCAAACTGGTTCAGATTAAAACACATTGTAACAGATTGCAATTTGATACAGTCTAAAGCTGTCTCAATTTATAACAATCCTGGAGCCTGGGAATATGCTACTTTATATAGCAGAAACTGACTTTGAAGATATGATTAAGTTAAATGCCTAGACATGGAGACATTATCCTGGATTATTCAAGTGGTTCTAATGTAATCAGAAGGGTCTGTAAATTTTTAAGAAGAGTGTGGAAGACGGACACCAGAACAATACATCCTGAGGACTCAATACTTTGTTGCTGAGTTTGAATACAGGGGAAGGTGGCTCTGAGCAGGGGATGTGGCAGCCTCTAAAAGATGAAAAAGGTAAAGAAACTCACTCTTCCCCAAAGCCTCTACAGGGAACACAGTCTTGCCAATCCCTTGCTGGACTTCGGACCCCTAGAACCAGAAGTGAATAAATGTGTGTTGTCATCAGCCATCGGTTTGTGGAGAATCGTTAAGGCAGTCCAGAAAGTCAAGACAGAAGCCTCCTCCTTTCCTCTTTCCCCTCTCCATACAGAAGAGACCACCAGCTCCTCTCTAGGTTAAACCCACCATCCACCCTCAGACTCACATCTACATAGAACAATTTAGGGTGTTCCACTTCATCAATTTACTCATGGCCTTGAACTAATCTTGACCTTTACATACAAGTACATTAATTCAGCCTGCATTCACTGAGTAGCACCAGCTCTCTGCTAGACAGTGGCATAGGAAAATGAATGGTCTTCAGGAGGCTCACAGTCTACATTATGAATACCATTTAAAAAATCATTTAAGCTTTCCAACATTTTCTGACACTGTGCATTTAACCCTAAATCCTTTTAAACTATGGTTTACCTAATCAGGATCAGTAAAGAAGATCATTACTTAAAAATGTTTGCCTTTGAACCATCAAAGTGCAAAACTTGGAGGAGTAAGGGGAAGTGGCTACTTTCTTAAAATACAAACAACTCTTTGGAATGAAGTAGTTAGTCTGTTACCATTGTAATACAATCTGTGGAATTCAGAGGTTCTAGGTAACTTGCTAAAGATCACACACCTAGTAACTGACATAGCCACATCCTGGTCAGTCTGCCTCCAAAAATAGAATGCCCTCCACTTCACCATGCTGACTCCAATTCCAGGACAGTGTTAGTAAAAACTGATCACCACATGATGTTTTACATAGAGAAATGGAGAAATATATCTTATTCCTACTCTTCTCTTCCAATCTAATCTGCATACCTCATTGAGTTGCTGTGAAGATCAGAAGATATAAGGGAAGTTCTTCTGCAAGAAATAAAGCACTATTGCTTTCTTCAAATACTCAGATTACTTTATGGCATTAAAAAAATGGAAACATCTTTAAAAATGGAAATAGTTTTTTAAATTAGAAACCTCTATACCTAAAAACCTCTTTTGCTAATTAATCTGCTAGGTTAGAAAATATGCTTGTTATGTGTTCTACATATACTAAAATAACTATAAAGCAGCTAATTGCATTAAGTATTTGCTATATGCTAGTCACCGTGGTAGAACTTTCATATACTTTACTTCATTACATCATTACAATAAGCCTAAATGACAGTTTTTGGTTTTGTCTTTAATTATTCCTATCTTGAAGATCAGGAGAGTGAAATTTAACGTTCAATAAATTCCTCCAAGTCACAAATAATGCTAAGTGTGAGACCTGAATCCATGCAATCTGACTTTGTGACTCCAAAACAAATTGTAACAGGGTCTTAGATTTATATGTTTTATGTTCATGTAAACCACTTAATGTTTAATTATAGCATTAAGCACTATCCCAGAAAAGATGTTATATAAATAATTATCATTGGTCCCAAAGGAACTAGCAAGATATTTTAAGCAAATAATTTAAATTAATTAGTCCTATGGTGAATAAAATTCAAAGCACAATTCTAGTGTGATGATACTGCATATGTTTACTGCAAATGCTAAAATCAATTATTCCTTTTCTAGTTGTATATGAAGTTAACACAAGCTTAGACTGGGAATGCCAGTTTGAATATGGCAACATTAAGTCATGTTTTTACATTATTTCCCCTAGAATTCATTTAAAATAGCTGAGTGAAAAAACAACTGAATAACCAATTATTATGAAATTAAGAGAATTTTTAAAATATGGACCCTGAAATATGAGGAAAAGAGGTAAAAATAAAAGAAAATGTGAAGATGAAATAGAAATGCATGGAGACACTCAGAGAAGATACCTATAGTCATGGATTTCAGAAAAAGTCAATGGCCAATGGTTCACTTTATGCACAGGAAATGATAAAGCTTAAGTTTCAGAACCATCAAATCTTTAATAATAATAACAGGTATGAGGCTGGTGAGGAACACTCTGCTGCTTTTCATTTAATACAGGATTTCAAAAGCAGAGAAAGTAGACAAATGAAACATCACACAGAAAAGCCATAATATGAAAAAGAAATATATCTGTTAAACACAGCTGGAGGAGAGGTACTCTGTAGTGCAAACAATATTGTAGCAACAATGTAAAGTTGCACTGGGAGAATATAGCTTTAAGAACTCACACATATATCCTAAACCTGGCGAATGAAGAAAAATTACTCTTTGCTGCTCAGAGCACACAACTCTGGCTCAGTCCACACACAGAGCTCTTTGGGAAAGACAATTGTTTGGAAATAACTCAGGTCATTCAAACGTGATTAAGAAAATATAAAGGAACAAGTACAAAATAACTGAAAATTTCTATGAGAAATAAAGGAGTATTAATAAACAAGTTTTAGGCCAAGAGCCCACAACAACAACAAAAGTGTTAGCAAAGGGTGGATGAAAATTTTAACCAAATATAAAGACCTGAATAAAATAGAAAGAAAAGAAAGTACAATCTCCATAAAACAGGACCAAAAAGCACAAATAAAAGAGCTGAGAGTGCTATAGAGATTTAACAGAAGTTCTAAAACGAAATCAACACAGTGGAAGAAAAAACTAAATTCCGTGTGATAGTCAAGACCAAAATAGGTATAGTTTAAAAAAGAGTAAAAATCATGAAAACAGAAAGAATCACAGAGGAGAGGAAAGAGAGAAGCAAGCAAAAAAAATGAAAATGAACAAGTCAAACAGAGCCAGGGAAGTGATGTTAGTGAAAATGGCAGATGAAGGAGCTACAAAAATACTGTCTTTCATAAAAGCACTGAGAATATTGGCAAAAAAAAATTGTCAGAATCAACTTGTTCACGACTTTGGAAACTAAAAGAAGGCAACAATTCATAATATTTATTTTGAAAAAAAAGATTGGACCAGAGCTTTCCCTCTGCCATGAGAAGATGCAGGAAGGCAGCAGTCCACAAGCCAGGACCTTGCCAAGAAATGAAGTCTGCCGGCACTTGATCTTGGACTTCACAGCTCTCAGAACTGTAAAAGAGACCACAGGACACAGGACAACATCCAGACCACATCCACACCTGCAAGAACCCAGCGCCTTGCGAAGGGGGTAAGATACAAGCCCCGGCCCGGCGGGGACCCGAGCGCCCCTCCCCCTGGCTCCCGGCGGGTGGAAAGAAACTGGTGCGGTTTTTTTTTGGCGAGTGCTTTTTGGAAGCCTTAAAGGGACGGGCCCCCGTTGCTAGGGAGGCAGGGTGGCGGGACCGGTGAGCAGGTGCCTGGGACCGGCGCCTGAGGACAAAGAATATCCCACGTTTTTCCCTGCAGGACCGGAGGGTGGGTGCCTGAGACCGGCACTTGAGGACAGAGGAAATCGCGCGTTTTTCCCCTTTTTTTTTCTCTCTTTTTTGCGAGTGCTTTTTGGAAGCCTAAAAGAGACAGGGACCCCAGTGCTAGGGAGGCAGGGCGGCGGGACTGGTGAGCAGGTGCCTGGGACCAGCGCCGAAGGACAAAGAATATCGCGCGTTTTTCCCTGTGGGACCGGTGGGCGGGTGCCGGAGACCAGCACCTGAGGACGGAGGAAATCGCGCGTATTTCCCCTTTTTTTCTCTCTTTGGCGAGTGCTTTTTGGAAGCCTTAAAGGGACAGGGGCCCCGGTGCTAGGGAGGCAGGGCGGCAGGATGGTGAGCGGGTGCCTGGGACCAGCACCTGAGGACAAAGAATATCGAGCATTCCTTCCCTGCGGGACCGGTGGGTGGGTCCTTTTTGGAAGCCTTGAAAGGACAGGGACCCTGGTGCTAGGGAGACAGGGCAGCAGGACCAGTGAGCAGGTGCCTGGGACCAGCACCTGAGGACAAAAAAAAAAAAAAAAATCGCGTGTTTTTTCCTTTTTTTTTTCCTTTCTGTTCTCTCTCTCATTGTTGCTGTTGTTGTTTTGGTTTGGAGAGTGCTTTTTGGAAGTCTTAAAGGGGCAGGACAGGTCACTTAGACCAGAGGCAGGGAATCTGGGGATCTCTGGGCACTCTAACCCCCTGGGCAGCAGGGAGCACAGAGGCCCCTTACGGAGATAAATAGCCTCCCAGCTGCTCCCCCTCCAACGGGGCTCTACCATTTTGGAGGAACAGCCCCAGCCAGGCCAAGCCCACAGCAACATCGCAGATAAACCCCAAAGCAACTGGGCAGGAAGCAGAAGCCCAGTCTGCGCACAGCTGCCCAGCACAAGCCACTAGAGGTCGCTATTCTCCCAGGAAAAGGCCACAAACCAACAAGAAGGGAAGCTCTTCCAGCAGTCACTTGTACCAGCTCTGCAAACTCTCTCTATCACCATGAAAAGGCAAAACTACAGGCAGACAAAGATCACAGAGACAACACCTGAGAGGGAGACAGACTTAACTAGTCCTCCTGAAAAAGAATTCAAAATAAAAATCATGAACATGCTGACAGAGATGCAGAGAAAAATGCAAGAGCAATGGGATGAGATGCAGAGAAAAATGCAAGAGCAGTGGGATGAGATGCAGAGAAAAATGCAAGAGCAGTGGGATGAGATGCAGAGAAAAATGCAAGAGCAGTGGGATGAAGTCCGGAAGGAGATCACAGATGTCAGGAAGGAGATCACAGAAGTGAAACAATCCCTGGAAGGATTTATAAGCAGAATGGATAAGATGCAAGAGGCCATTGAAGGAATAGAAGTCAGAGAACAGGAACGTATAGAAGCTGACATAGAGAGAGATAAAAGGATCTCCAGGAATGAAACAACACTAAGAGAAATATGTGACCAATACAAAAGGAATAATATTCGTATTATAGGGATACCAGAAGAGGAAGAAAGAGGAAAAGGGATAGAAAGTCTCTTTGAAGAAATAATTGCTGAAAACTTCCCCAAACTGGGGGAGGAAATAATCGAACAGACCATGGAATTACACAGAACTCCCAACAGAAAGGATCCAAGGAGGACAACACCAAGACACATAGTAATTAAAATGGCAAGGATCAAGGACAAGGAAAGAGTTTTAAAGGCAGCTAGAGAGAAAAAGGTCACCTATAAAGGAAAACCCATCAGGCTAACATCAGACTTCTCGACAGAAACCCTACAGGCCAGAAGAGAATGGCATGATATACTTAATGCAATAAAACAGAAGGGCCTTGAACCAAGGATACTGTATCCAGCACGACTATCATTTAAATATGATGGCGGGATTAAACAATTCCCAGACAAGCAAAAGTTGAGGGAATTTGCTTCCCACAAACCACCTCTACAGGGCATCCTACAGGGACTGCTCTAGATGGGAGCACCCCTAAAAAGAGCACAGAACAAAACACACAACATATGAAGAATGGAGGAGGAGGAATAAGAAGGGAGAGAAGAAAAGAATCTCCAGACAGTGTATATAACAGCTCAATAAGCGAGCTAAGTTAGGCATTAAGATACTAAAGAAGCTAACCTTGAACCTTTGGTAACCACGAATCTAAAGCCTGCAATGGCACTAAGTACATATATCTCAATAGTCACCCTAAATGTAAATGGACTTAATGCACCAATCAAAAGACATAGAGTAATAGAATGGATAAAAAAGCAAGACCCATCTATATGCTGCTTACAAGAAACTCACCTTAAACCCAAAGATAAGCATAGACTAAAAGTCAAGGGATGGAAAAACATATTTCAGGCAAACAACAGTGAGAAGACAGCAGGGGATGCAGTACTAATATCAGACAAAATAGACTTCAAAACAAAAAAAGTAACAAGAGATAAAGAAGGACACTACATAATGATAAAGGGCTCAGTCCAACAAGAGGATATAACCATTCTAAATATATATGCACCCAATACAGGAGCACCAGCGTATGTGAAGCAAATACTAACAGAACTAAAGAGGGAAATAGACTGCAATGCATTCATTGCAGGAGACTTCAACACACCACTCACCCCAAAGGATAGATCCACCGGGCAGAAAATAAGTAAAGACACACAGGCACTGAACAACACACTAGAACAGATGGACCTAATAGACATCTATAGAACTCTACAACCAAAAGCAACAGGATATACATTCTTCTCAAGTGCACATGGAACATTCTCCAGAATAGACCACATACTAGCTCACAAAAAGAGCCTCAGTAAATTCCAAAATATTGAAATTCTACCAACCAATTTTTCAGACCACAAAGGTATGAAAGTAGAAATAAATTCTACAAAGAAAACAAAAAGGCTCACAAACACATGGAGGCTTAACAACACTCTCCAAAATAATCAATGGATCAATGACCAAATCAAAATGGAGATCCAGCAATATATGGAAACAAATGACAACAACAACACAAAGCCCCAACTACTGTGGATACAGCAAAAGCAGTCTTAAGAGGAAAGTATATAGCAATCCAGGCACACTTGAAGAAGGAAGAACAATCCCAAATGAATAGTCTAACATCACAATTATTAAAACTGGAAAAAGAAGAACAAATGAGGCCTAAAGTCAGCAGAAGGAGGGACATAATAAAGATCAGAGAAGAAATAAACAAAATTGAGAAGAATAAAACAATAGCAAAAATCAACGAAACCAAGAGCTGGTTCTTTGAGAAAATAAACAAAATAGATAAGCCTCTAGCCCAACTTATTAAGAGAAAAAGAGAGTCAACACAAATCAACATAATCAGAAATGAGAATGGAAAAATCACGACAGACTCTACAGAAATACAAAGAATTATTAAAGACTACTATGAAAACCTATATGCCAACAAGCTGGAAAACCTAGAAGAAATGGACAACTTCCTAGAAAAATACAACCTCCCAAGACTGACCAAGGAAGAAACACAAAAGTTAAACAAACCAATTACAAGCAAAGAAATTGAAACAGTAATCAAAAAACTACCCAAGAACAAAACCCCGGGGCCGGACGGATTTACCTCGGAATTTTATCAGACACACAGAGAAGACATAATACCCATTCTCCTTAAAGTGTTCCACAAAATAGAAGAAGAGGGAATACTCCCAAACTCATTCTATGAGGCCAACATCACCCTACTACCAAAACCAGGCAAAGACCCCACCAAAAAAGAAAATTACAGACCAATATCCCTGATGAATGTAGATGCAAAAATACTCAATAAAATATTAGCAAACAGAATTCAACAGTATATCAAAAGGATCATACACCATGACCAAGTGGGGTTCATCCCAGGGATGCAAGGATGGTACAACATTCGAAAATCCATCAACATCATCCACCACATCAACAAAAAGAAAGACAAAAACCACATGATCATCTCCATAGATGCTGAAAAAGCATTTCACAAAATTCAACATCCATTCATGATAAAAACTCTCAGCAAAATGGGAATAGAGGGCAAGTTCCTCAACATAATAAAGGCCATATATGATAAACCCACAGCCAGCATTATACTGAACAGCGAGAAGCTGAAAGCATTTCCTCTGAGATCGGGAACCAGACAGGGATGCCCACTCTCCCCACTGTTATTTAACATAGTACTGGAGGTCCTAGCCACGGCAATCAGACAAAACAAAGAAATACAAGGAATCCAGATTGGTAAAGAAGTAGTTAAACTGTCACTATTTGCAGATGATATGATACTGTACATAAAAAACCCTAAAGACTCCACTCCAAAACTACTAGAACTGATATCGGAATACAGCAAAGTTGCAGGATACAAAATTAACACACAGAAATCTGTAGCTTTCCTATACACTAACAACGAATCAATAGAAAGAGAAATCAGGAAAACAATTCCATTCACCATTGCATCAAAAAGAATAAAATACCTAGGAATAAACCTAACCAAAGAAGTGAAAGACTTATACTCTGAAAACTACAAGTCACTCTTAAGAGAAATTAAAGGGGACACTAATAAGTGGAAACTCATCCCATGCTCATGGCTAGGAAGAATTAATATCGTCAAAATGGCCATCCTGCCCAAAGCAATATACAGATTTGATGCAATCCCTCTCAAATTACCAGCAACATTCTTCAATGAATTGGAACAAATAATTCAAAAATTCATATGGAAACACCAAAGACCCCGAATAGCCAAAGCAATCCTGAAAAAAAGAATAAAGTAGGGGGGATCTCACTCCCCAACTTCATGCTCTACTACAAAGCCATAGTAATCAAGACAATTTGGTACTGGCACAAGAACAGAGCCACAGACCAGTGGAACAGATTAGAGACCCCAGAAATTAACCCAAACATATATGGTCAATTAATATTTGATAAAGGAGCCATGGACATACAATGGCAAAATGACAGTCTCTTCAACAGATGGTGCTGGCAAAACTGGACAGCTACATATAGGAGAATGAAACTGGACCATTGTCTAACCCCATATACAAAGGCAAACTCAAAATGGATAAAAGACCTGAATGTAAGTCATGAAACCATTAAACTCTTGGAAAAAAACATAGGCAAAAACCTCTTAGACATAAACATGAGTGATCTCTTCTTGAACATTTCTCCCCAGGCAAGGAAAACAACAGCAAAAATGAGCAAGTGGGACTACATTAAGCTGAAAAGCTTCTGTACAGTGAAAGACACCATCAATAGAACAAAAAGGAACCCTACAGTATGGGAGAATATATTTGAAAATGACAGATCCGATAAAGGCTTGACGTCCAGAATATATAAAGAGCTCACACGCCTCAACAAACAAAAAACAAATAACCCAATTAAAAAATGGGCAGAGGAACTGAACAGACAGTTCTCCAAAAAAGAAATACAGATGGCCAAGAGACACATGAAAAGATGCTCCACATCGCTAATTATCAGAGAAATGCAAATTAAAACTACAATGAGGTATCACCTCACACCAGTAAGGATAGCTGCCATCCAAAAGACAAACAACAACAAATGTTGGCGAGGCTGTGGAGAAAGGGGAACCCTCCTACACTGCTGGTGGGAATGTAAATTAGTTCAACCATTGTGGAAAGCAGTATGGAGGTGCATCAAAATGCTGAAAACAGACCTACCATTTGATCCAGGAATTCCACTCCTAGGAATTTACCCTAAGAACGCAGCAATCAAGTTTGAGAAAGACAGATGCCCTCCTATGTTTATCGCAGCACTATTTACAATAGCCAAGAATTGGAAGCAACCTAAATGTCCATCGGTAGATGAATGGATAAAGAAGATGTGGTACATATACACAATGGAATACTACTTAGCCATAAGAAGTGGAAAAATCCAACCATTTGCAGCAACATGGATGGAGCTGGAGAGTATTATGCTCAGTGAAATAAGCCAAGCGGAGAAAGAGAAATACCAAATGATTTCACTCATCTGAGGAGTATAGGAACAAAGGAAAAACTGAAGGAACAAAACAGCAGTGGAATTACAGAACCCAAAAATGGACTAACAGGGTCTGTTTGTTTCTATGCAGAAGATCAAGGCCTAGCTTGGATACCCAGAAAATGAACTAAGATACGATATGAGGAGGAGCTTCCGGCACCAGCACTCTCTGGAGGACTTGTGCCGGGGGATGATCATCAAAAAGCCTCCACAAGGATCCGGACGATGCTGCGGTTGTGGCTGCATCCAGCCCACCGTCTCCTGGACTTGCCATAGGAATGAGGAGGGAGATGTCTAGGCTGGCATGTGCATACAGTGAGACAACGAATTTGACCGGTCTGTACTGTTGGAATTCAACCAGGAGTTGGGAGGGGTGCAAGTTGTAGTACTCCAAAATCTCATGACTATAGACTATCTATGGTTAAAAGAACATATGGGATGTGAACAGATCCCAGAAATGGGCTGCTTTAATTTGTCTGATGGTTCAAGTACAGTTGGACAATATCCATCATATCATAGATAAATTTTCACAAATGCCTAGGGTGCCTAAATGGTTTTCTTGGCTTCACTGGAGATGGATGGTAATTATAGATTTGCTTTGTTTATGTCACCGTATTCCTATTATGTTAATATGTGTGTGCAAATTAGTTAGTAGTTTAAAACCTATACATACTGAAGGTACTATACAAGAAGATATGTCAAAGAAATAATCAATCCTCCCATGTTTCCTTCACATGCTACATCTATAGCTTTTCTTCTTCCTTCCTAATTACAACCCTTAAATAGAATTTGTGCCTCATATCGAATTTACCGAGTATCATAATTCCTCCAGGTGGTAAAGATACCTCGAGACAAGTGCTGGGCATAGAAGCCACAGGGCATAAATCTGCAAAGAAGTAAAAAGCTAACCTTTGCAAACAATATGGCTTGTCTCTCACTTACCAACTTTACATTTCCCTGTATGGCCCCGGAAGATGACTGGTTAGCCATAGACGGGTAAGATTCCTCAAGGGAGGAACAACCTAAGACAGGCACAGTCGCAGGGGGGCCATCAGGTGAGAATTTGGGGATCAACAGAGGTGAGGCTCAGAACCTCACCCCCCCTGCTTTGAGAGAAATCTTCTGCGTCCGTGGATGTCTTGCTGCCCTTGTCTAGCCTGGATTAATACTTAGTCCATAGGCACACACCTGATCATCTGATCATCTACATTTGCCTTCTTACAGCACTTAACTATGTTTTCTACCTTTATCTTGCATCTACCTACCACTTCAGCATTTTATTAAAAATAAAAATAATAATAATAATAGGAGAAATGTGGGATCAACATATAAATCAAGTACAAAAATCAAAGGAATATTCATATTTGACCTGATTGTTTATAGGTCATAATGCATGATCAAAACTGAAAGTTTCTGTGATGAATGCCCTTGTACTGTTCACCATGTAAGAATTTATTCACTATGTAAGAATTCGTTCACCATGTAAGAACTTGTTTGTTATGCTTCAGAAGATTGGAGACTGACGAGAATTAGGCTTGAGATGGATTAATGATTGTACATTGAGCGTTGACCCCCCTATACTGAATTTTATTGTTGTTAACAACCATTTGATCAATAAATATGAGAGATGCCCTCTCAAAAAAAAAAAAAAAAAAGACAATATTTGGTAAGAACAGAAAGTTTTGTGACAGTTTAACTTCTGTGCCTGTGTCCTTACCCCAGCTGGATAGTGGCCTGAAAAACAGTCAGCCTGCGATCACAGTGAGACCAGAAGCCTTGCAGTAACTAGTGAGGGAGAACAAGGTTTGAGTTCCTCCAAAGCTCAGGTTCCAAAGGATTGTAATTATTTAAATTGTCTGATGGTTCTCTGAAAGATCTCACTCTCAAGGCTGTTTTTATTTCATTGACTTAGAGCTTGTCCTTAGGAGCCCACCCAGGGTGAACAGCTATTTCTTTGGAGGTGTTTGACAAAAAGAATTAGAAGAAATCATTTAATATTGCAGCCATTGGAAGCAGTGAGTAATACTTGGGGGAAAAAATAGAGTGACCAAAACGCTTAAAAGGAAAAGCTGGGGAAAGAAAGGCCCATCAGTGCTTTGAAAAGAATTGGTACATTCCTTGGAGTCTAGAAGGTCATATGTGTCTATGAGGATGTGCACATGCCCAGGAAAACCTGAGGAGACAGTAAGTTCTTAGAAGCAGTATAGGTATAAATCTTCATCAAGCAGTGGTTTCTTACATATGACCCTGAAACCATAAGCAACCAAAAAGTTTTAAAATATAAATTGGATTTTATTAAGACAAAAAGTTATGTGTTTCAAAGGATATAATCAACAAAGTTAAGAGGACAACCCACAGAATGGGAGACTATATTTGCAAATCATGATAAGGGTCTGGTAGCCAGAATATATAAAGATTATTTAAAACTCAACAACAACAACAAAATAACACAATTTAATTTAAAAAGCTATAAAGAACTTGAAAACCCACTTCTCCAGAAAAGATACAGAAATAACCCATAGTCATATGAAAAGATGTTCAACATTAGTCTTTAGGGAAATGTAAATCAAAACTATGAGATATCACTTCACATCTACTGGGATTTCTATAATCAAAGAGATGGACAGTAGTAAGTGTTGGAGGGGATGTGGATGTGGAAAATTGTAACCATCATAAATTTCTAATGGCAATATAAAATAGTGTAGTACTGTGCAAAATAGTCAGTTTCTCAAAAACTTGAATGTAAAGTTAACGTATGACCCAGCAATTCTGTTTCAAGGCATACAGCCAAGAGAAATGAAAACATGATCACACAAAAATGTGTAATGCATGTTCACAGTTGTTATTCATACTAGCCAAAAAGTGAAAACACAAATGTACTTAACTGGTAAGTGACTAAACAAATTGTGGGATATCCATAAATAGAAGAATATTCAGCCATGAAAAGGAAAAGAGGACTGATTCATCTAACAATATGGATGAACCTTTAAAACAGTATGATAAGTATAAGATGCTAGACATAAAAGTTCATATATATGATTCTACTCATATGAATATTCAAAATAAACCTATATAGACAAGAAGTAAATTTGCAGTTGCCAGGGTGTGGGGGGGAGGGGAGAGAGGTGGCTATTAATGTGTGAGGAGTTATGAGGTTTCTTTTGGGGGTGATGAAATAAGAAATAGATAGTGGCAATGGTTGTACAACTGTGAATATACCAAAATCCACTGAACTGCACAGTTTAAGGAAGTAATTTTGTAAAAAGAGTAGCATTTGAGTTATATTTCCATTTTCAGAAAGTATTATGATAAAATATACAGAAAAATGGAACTCAAATATACAATGAGTGAGTCCAAGGAAATTAGAAAAAAACAGAAAAACATTTAATATATACCATCAAAGAAAAATATAGAGATAAAAAGAGTTATTTGAATCTTCATATTTAAAAGAAACCCTGTATATATAGGAGGGGGAAATGACACAAAATAAGCAGAACTAAAATAATCTCATGAATTTACTTAGAAAAATGATCATTTGAACAGTTTTATAAAATGTTATGCTTCTTATAAGGAAAGAAAAAGGCAGGACTTGGCTATGCATACATTCTCCAGGGCTAAATTACCTTACAACAATGTCCACAAAGTCCTTGTTTAAAACAATGTTCACAAAGTCCTTAGAGAAGGAATGGTCCAAGAATTTCATGCCTAGCCAAACAATAGTGCAAACACAAAGTTAAAGTTAAAGAAAAAAAATATATAACTTAAGTATATGAATGCCCAGGGAGCACTGTTCCTATATGTTATTCTTTAGGAAACTATTAGAAAATGAACCTCAGCCAACCAATTAGTGAATTAAATTATATGGCAAAATATCAGCACTGAGTACTGAGTACATGAAAATTTTGACTAAAATCTAAAAAAAATTTGATAATTATGGTTACAGAAAAAAATGTAAAAATTATAAATCTTTATAATGTAGAAATGATATACAATTTCTAAAATTGGAAAGGAAGAAGTAGGAATTTCTGTGCATCTCTTTTTTTCTCAATTTTTTAAAAAAATGGTTGATCAAGAAATAATTTAAAGCTCTTAAGCTATATGGTAGGAATATAGGTATATTTGAAGTTATAAAGGTAAATAAACTATATAAAATAATATAATCAGTTAAGTACATTGTGGAGGGAAAAAAAGAAAACACTATACAAAGGTTTACAATCTTTTTTCTGTAATTCTTAAATCTGAGAAGTTCTGAAGATGGTAACTTATCTAGATAATCATTCAGTTCAAAATTTGATCTGAATGTGAGGCAGTATTTAAAATCTCTCTTCTGCACTGTGTGAATGATGATACATTTTACTACAGTAGTATTAATCTGCTTAAATCTATGTGTTGACATGTAATGCATGGTATAAGCATTATGCTATCTTTCTGAAATTCTAAAAATTTTGAATTACAAACATGTGGCCCTAAGAGTTTTGGCTAAGAAAGCTTTATATTCATTCCATCATGTATACAGTAGAAAACAAATAGATATCACATAAAGAGGTTTAAAGGTATTTTTAAAAGTTATCCTTAGATAACCATTAAAAGAGGAGAAATACATAGAAAAATTTTAAAGAAAGAAATCCAGAAAAACAGACATACGTAAATTATATTTTAAAAGCTATAAAAATAGGAGCCATAGCAGGACACCATGAGCAAAGAAATAATATCAAACATTTCCATATTATATAACTAAATGTAAGTGACCTAAATTCATAGGCTAAAAGAACAAAATGAAAGTTGGAACTTAAAATCTAACTTTAAATCACAGATAATCAATATCCATAAACCAAAGAAACTCAAAAACATTTGTAGAAAAAACATTCCAGACAAATGAATACAAACAAAAATGTAAGGCTAATAACTTTAATAAGGTAAGTGACTGAATTCAGGATTATAAATAAGTAAATGAACATCTGTTATAAAGAAGGGCACTTTACAGGGACAGGATTTGTAATCCCCAGCATCATCATAACAGTTATAATTATACAAGAAGAGTGTAACATCAACATTTTGAAAGCAACAACTGCAGGGATACCTGGAAAACAAAACATTAGTTGTGGGAGATAGATTCATCTCTCTCAATTTGTGGCAGGTAAAGTTGATACAAATAAATAAGGCCAGAAAAAAACAACAAAAAAAGTAATTAACACTGAATAACTCTCACTGATATGTGCATAGAAAGGAAAGACAAACACGGCGCCAGTGGCCCACATCACTGTGCAATGGCATCCTTTTGGGTGTGGACAGCACATGCGATTTGCCTCTGAAAATGGAATATGACACAAGTGATGTGTATCAGTCCTGTGAAAATGTTTTCTTATATGACGAAGGTGAAGGTGTTTTGGCATTGTAAATAAGGCTCCTAATCAATTGATTTCAAGCCGATCAAAAGACAGTTTGCCTTAGGCGGGCCTGACCTAACCAGGCAAACCCCTTCAAAGAAGGTTGAGAGGTCTGAGAAAGGAGCAGTCAGAGAGATACCCTACCTCTGGCAATGGGAAGGCGGGCAGGCTCTCTGTGAACTCCCCATGGGAGATCTGATGCTGTAGCCACCCTCAGTTGGCAGAATGAGTCCCTTCCCAAGACTTGGTTCAGATACTGAGACTGATAACACCACACATAAACCAAGAAGGTATGAAGCTTGCATTGAGGCTTTAGGGTAAGAGCAATGTGGGCCTCCCGTGCTGACTCAGAAAACAACCTGAGAGAGCAAGAGAAGGAGCCTTACCTGAGAACGTGGTTTGCCATGCTTAGAGGATGGGGCCGGGGAGAGGGTCCCCAACTCTATGAAGGGGCTAGCATGGGTTGAATCTCCTTCTGGCTACAAAAGGAGACAAAAGGGGACACCCAGGCCTTCTTCTTAGCTTCACCAGATGTGGACAGGGTTGGAGGGCAGGGAGGGAGGCATAAAAGCTGTCAGCAAACCTCAAACAAATGTGTCAGCCCATGTTAGAACTCACCTCTGATCTATGACTGATGATAGAGCATGCCATCGTTCATGGAATAGGAATTAAACTTGCTGATGTAGGCTATTCAGGGCTCCGTGAGACCTGTAACCCGGTCCTCAGAAGGAAGGCCAAGCTCTGGTGAGTGCCTTGCTGATGAGCTCCTGGATCAGGGTTCACAGTGTCTGCCACTGCCAGCAGCGTAAGGAGTGTCCTGGTGAGGCTTTGTAGTGTGCCTTTAGTGGTGTAGGATATGTGGCCTTGATGTACATCTGGGCATTTGTAAGGCAAGAGATTCCCAGGAGTCTTAACCCAAAGGGGCCACACTTTCAGGCAGCTGTCCAGGTGTCTGTAAGCATGTGCAGACGGGGCCCTCTGTTAGCCTGGATGGCCGGTGCTCAGAAGACTGCTGGCACCTGGCCATTTGTGCTGATGCTCAGTACCTGTCCTTTATCAGGGCATCCTGGCTGGGGGATGAATATCAGCTGTGCAGGGAGCCCCAGCATTTGTGAGCACCCAGTGCTGTTCACGCCACTGACACTAAGGGCTCCCCAGGGGTCTGGCAGTGGGTGACAGCCTCCTAGACTATGGCAACTGGTAAGAGACTGAGGATAGGGGGCCACCTCTATCTAGAAAGGGCTGAACACAACAGTCTCTCTGGTCTCAGATACCTTTGGGCAACTTGTGATCATCACAGGATGGTCCAAAAACCCCAGAGGGCCTGAGAGGAGGCTGCTAAGCCTCTGCTACAAAGAAGGGTTTATGGGGAAGGGAGAGCTCCAGGGAGTATCTGTTGCATTGCAGTTTGGACAGGTTTTACAAACTTAACTTTTGTTGCATGGGACTCCATTAATGTGGGCTGATTTGCAAATAACAGCATAAGCAGGCTTTGGTCAAATTTATAAATGAGGAATATATTCCCTTTAGAACCCAAATGCCTAAAACAAATTGTGGGCATTGAGAGGGCCCATAACTGTTTCTTGACAGTGTCAGGACAGAGCAGCCCTTGATTTACCAAATAACTTTCAGATATATAGCCAAGGTGTGGGGTTTGCTCTGTGTGGGCAGTGAGCCATGCCCTTTTAGTGAGCTCCTTTTATTTGTACATCCAGAAGCTGGACAGAGGCAGTAGGACCTTGCCTACAAAGATTGCCATGGAAAAGCTACTGGGACGTGCCCTGTGGGTCTAGTGACTGTGAGTTCAGAGGTCAAAGCAAGCTATGGCTAAGGGGCTGTTTTAAGAGACAGTAAACAGAACATACTAGCCAAATCTCTAAGAGCAAAGTATTTACCCATTTTTTACTGGAGCCAGTAATTTCAATAATATAGTATATGAGGCCCTTAGCCTGGGACCGAATAAAAGGTTACAGTAATCCATGAGGAACCACTTATACTTTCCAGGCTTAAGAACAGGCCAAACTGGGCTGTTAGATGGTGAAGCCCTAGGAATAATCACCCTGTCACTAAATCGGCCTTATGTAGTAGATGTCAATCCTTGAACGCCTGGTTTAACTTACATCACCCATGTTAACTCTTCTACTGAGGGTAAGAGCCATAGAGTCTGTTTTCATGCCATCTATTTTCATGCCAATTTGTCAATGCCAAAGACTTAATTCTAATGCATTTCTCGCTGGGTGGGAGCCTCAGTGCCCACGATGGGGTATTGTAGGGAAATGGCTTTATGACCACCAGGAATGGTTCCAGTGGTACAGGTCGGTGTGTCTGGTCCTCTCTTTCACACCCTGGAACTACCCTAAATTATGGGCAGTACCTTGCATAAATTTAATGGATTACAAGGTATAATCAATTTCGAGCTCCAACATTAATTGAGGTCATGAAGGTTTACGCACTGATACCTTGCAGATGTTAAAGTTAATTTAGAATCTATGTCAAAGAGATGCAGGTGGTGTTTTAGCTTTTTATCCTTTCATTAGATTCCTTGAATAAATTCAGGGTTTCCAGTTGAGTCAAAGTGTGGGCCTTTGTTTCAGGTTTTTGTTTTCCTGACTGTACCCCAGGGCCTTTATTTCTTTTATTCTTCTTCATTTATTCTTTCCTCTTTGTTTTTGTTGTTACTGTATATTTCAGGGGGATTCCTTTCTGCTCTGTTTATGAGTTTTTAATCCAGAGAACCTCAAAGAAATATCCTCAGGGTTGGTTGGGATATCCCCCTTGACCGCTGTTACTTTATAAGGTTGACAATCCCTGGGCTTAAGTCAGATTTGTATGGCCCCCTTTGCTGGGCCACAGGACAACATGAGTGTTTTCCTCCATAACCCCAAGGATCAGGGTACGGTTGTAGGCAGCAGGCAGCAGAGGTATTTAGGGTCTGGGGGAGTCATATGGTGGGTGACCCAGTGTGGACCTCAGCACACCACCAAGTGATTGTTTTTTCACAAGCAGCCACCCAGTGGATGGTCTCATATCACACACAGGAGATAGTTTTGCCCCCTATCACTGTGTAGATCAGGGCCAACCCCTGGTTAAGACACAACCAATTGGTCACAAGATAAGAAATGGCCCCTGAAGCCATAGGTTCATTCTAAGACACTGTATTAGTTAGGGCTCCCCTCAAAAACAGGATCAACAGAAGATAATTATATATATATGTATTATGAGAAGGAAATGGCTCAGATGGTATGGAGGCTGAGTAGTGCCATGATCTGCAGAGTGAGTCACAAGCTGAGACGCAGGACAGTTGATGGCATAGTTCCAGTATGAGTCGGCAGCTACAGGCAGGAAAACCAGTGTCTCAGGTCAAAGAAAGTCAGGCAGAAAGACAGAATTCTTTCTCACCCAGGCCTTTCTTCTGTCCAGGCTCCGAGTGGATGGATGATGCCCGTCCACAGTGGGGAGGACAATCTGCCTTACTCAGCGTATTGATTAAAGTGTTAATCTCGCTCAGAAACACCCTCACAGACACGTCCCAATGATATGTGACTGAATAATGTTTAACCATAAAATACTCAATGGCCCAGCCAAACTGCATGTGAAATTAACACATCACAGACACACAGATTGGTCTAGGCCAAGGTACATGACTAGGGGCTGCCTAAAGGAGGGCCCTAGTGCCATAATTCTGTCCCTAAATACCAGTTAATTACTGAGACCTCTGACATCAGTGGATGAAATCTATCACAGGGGCTTGGCAGTGCTCAACGGACACAGCACAGCAGTTCAGAGTACAGGCTTGCATCAGACAGCAGAGCCAACCTGCCAACTAGAGAAAGAGCAGAAGGAACTGTGGTGGCTGTGGGCTCAGCATCCTGCTGCCAATTCCAGTTGTTGTAACCCCTGGATGAATGGGATGCAAACACCCCACCAAAAATTTGGTTTGTATGTCAAGAATGATGACATAGTCTTGTGATCAGTCGCAAGACAACACACACACCAACAGGGTATGAAAAGATTTATTATCTACATAATACCCTTTCTCAATAGCTTAAGCTTCCCAATATGGCTAGAAAACAGCTTGAAAAATTAGGGAAAGGAGAAAGATGTGTAGGGTTTTTATTGTGATCACAGGTGGGCCTGAGATGAGGGTTTTCAGGGACTGACAAGGCCTTAGATGATGAATCTCCTGCCAACACCAGAAGGGAGCTGTTCCCAGACTCGTACCAGCCTGGGTAGTGTGGGGCATACTAGGAAGCGAGAGGGAAGGCTTAGAGGCATCAGACCCAAACATTAGAAAACAGTCACACTTGTTCTTGCAGGGGGCCTCTAGGAGCCCAGGGCCTCTGCCCTGCACCGCAGGAACCAAATTATGCCAGGAATCTGAATCAGCTTGGAAGAGGACACAGGGTCCAGAGGGAAGGCCTCCCAGCCAAACCCTTGCTGTGGCCTGGGCACCCTGAGGGCAGGGCCCAGCTGACTCCTGACCCAGGAAAATGGTGAGCTCAGAGGTTTGTGCTGCTTCAGCTGCCCAATTCATGATAAGTTTTAGGCAGCAACAGAAAAAAGAATGCATGCTACACAACCCTCTGAAATTAAGGAGTAAACCTTTTCCCCCCAAGCATCCACAGAGGTGTTCACAAAAAGTCATGATGCATTAATCCATAACGTTCTCTAGTAACAATGGAAAAATTGAAGACAAAACTAGAAAACAAAACAGCAACAACAAATATAATTTTAACTAGAAATTAAAAAGTGTCTTAAACAATTCAGAAAGGAAATAAATAAAAATCATAGACATAAAATACCTAGGAATAAACCTAACCAAAGAAGTGAAAGACCTATACCCTGAAAACTACAAGTCACTCTTAAGAGAAATTAAAGGGGACACTAACAAATGGAAACTCATCCCATGCTCGTGGCTAGGAAGAATTAATAGCATCACAATGGCCATCCTGCCCAAAGCAATATACAGATTTGATGCAATCCCTATCAAATTACCAGCAACATTCTTCAACAAACTGGAACAAATAATTCAAAAATTCATATGGAAACACCAAAGACCCCCAATAGCCAAAGCAGAATAAAGAAGAATAAAGTAGGGGGGATCTCACTCCCCAACTTCAAGCTCTACTAAAAAGCCATAGTAATCAAGACAATTTGGTACTGGCACAAGAACAGAGCCACAGACCAGTGAAACAAATTAGAGACCCCAGACATTAAACCAAACATAAATGCTCAATTAATATTTGATAAAGGAGCCATGGACATACAATGGCGAAACGACAGTCTCTTCAACAGATGGTGCTGGCAAAACTGGACAGCTACATGTAGGGGAATGAAACTGGACCATTGTCTAACCCCATACACAAAAGACAATTCAAAATGGATCAAAGACCTGAATGTAAGTCATGAAACCATAAAACTCTTCAAAAAAATCATAGGCAAAAACCTCTTAGACATAAACATGAGTGACCTCTTCTTGAAAATATCTCCCCAGACAAGGAAAACAACAGCAAAAATGAACAAGTGGGACTATATTAAGCTGAAAAACTTCTGTACAGCAAAAGACACCATCAACAGAACAAAAAGGAACCCTACAGTATGGGAGAATATATTTGTAAATGACAGATCCAATAAAGACTTGACATCCAAAATATACAAAGAGCTCACCCACCTCAACAAACAAAAAGACAAATAACCCAATTAAAAATTGGGCAGAGGAACTGAACAGACAGTTCTCCAAAAAATAAATACAGATGGCCAACAGACACATGAAAAGATGCTCCACATCGCTAATTATCAGAGAAATGCAATTTAAAACTACAATGAGGTATCACCTCACACCAGTAAGGATAGCTACCATCCAATAGACAAACAACAACAAACGTTGGTGAGGTTGTGGAGAAAGGGGAACCCTCCTACACTGCTGGTGGGAATGTAAATTAGTTCAACCATTGTGGAAAGCAGTATAGAGGTTCCTCAAAATGCTCAAAATAGACTTACCATTTGACCCAGGAATTCCACTCCTAGGAATTTACCCTAAGAATGCAGCACTCAAGTTTGAAAAAAACAGATGCACCCCTATGTTTATTGCAGCACTATTTACAATAGCCAAGAATTGGAAGCAACCTAAGTGTCCATCAGTAAATGAATGGATAAAGAAGATGTGGTACATATACACAATGGAATATTATTCAGCCGTAAGAAGAGGGAAAATCCTACCATTTGCAGCAACATGGATGGAGCTGGAGGGTATTATGCTCAGTGAAATAAGCCAAGCAGAGAAAGAGAAATACCAAATAATTTCACTCATCTGTGGAGTATAAGAACAAAGGAAAAACTGAAGGAACAAAACAGCAGCAGAATCACAGAACCCAAGAATGGACTAACAGGTACCAAAGGGAAAGGGACTGGGAAGGATGGGTGGGTAGGGAGGGATAAGAGGGGGGAAGAAGAAAGGGGATATTATGATTAGCATGCATAATGGGGGGGTGGGAGAAAGGGGAGGGCTGTAAAACACAGAGAAGACAAGAAGTGATTATACAACATTTTGCTATGCTGATGGACAGTGACTGTAAGGGGGTTTGTGGGGGGGCCTGGTATAGGGGAGAGCCTAGTAAACATAATGTTCTTCATGTAATTGTAGATTAATGATTAAAAAAAGAAAGAAAGAAAAGGGGGAGTTACTCCCTGATAGGATAAAACTAACTGCTAATCACCGATTAATGCATGCTTTACATATCCTTAATTTTGATCATTTAAAGCATGTCAGATAATCAGCTATGGAAGTACATTTTTCTGATAATATTCATTTTTCTTAAAAAAAAAGAAAAAAGGCAGTTCCTGTGTGGTGATCTCCAATAGGTTCTTCACAATGGTATAAAGGGCATATCAAAGTGTGGGCAGGGGGTTTGTTTGTGTTTATACAGAGGATTGAAGCCTAATTTGGCTACCCAGAAAACAAATTAAGATACGTCATGAAGAAGTACTTCCAACATCAACATTCTCTGGAAGAGTCATTCCAGAAGATGATCATCAAAAAACTTCAACAAAGATCCTGGTGCTATTGCAGTTGTAGCTGCATTTATCCTACCGGTTCCTGGAATTGCCATTGGAATGAAGAAGGAGATATCTAAGCTGACCTGTGCATACAGTAAAACAACAAATTTGACTGGATCTATACTGTTGGAACTCAACTAAGAATTAGGAGAAGTGCAAGTTGTAGCGCTCCAAAATCTTACGACTACAGACTATCTACTGTTAAAAGAACATATGGCTTACTGAGTATCATAATTCCTCCAAGTGGTAAAGATACCTCAAGACAAATGCTGGGCATCGAAGCCACAGGGCTTAAATCAGCAAAGAAGTAAAAAGCTAACCTTTTCAAACAATATGGCTTCTCTCTCACTTACCAACTTTACATCTCCCTGTATGGCCCCGGAAGATGACTGGTTAGCCAGAGACGGGTAAGATTCCTCAAGGGAGGAACAACCTAAGACAGGCACAGTCGCAGGGGGGCCATCAGGTGAGAAATTGGGGATCAACAGTGGTAAGGCTTAGAACCTCACCCCCCGCCCCTCTTTTGAGAGAAACCTTCTGCATCCGTGGATGTTTTATTGCCCTTGTCTAGCTCGGATTAACACATAGTCAACAGGCACACACCTGATCATCTACAATTGCTCTCTTACAACACTAAACTATGTTTTCTACCTTTATCTTGCATCTACCTACCACTTAAGCATTTTATTAAAAATAAAAATAATAATAATAATAAAGGGAGAAATGTGGGATCTACATATAAATCAAGTATAAAAATCAAATAAATATTCATATTTGACCTGATTGTTTATAGTTCATAATGCGTGATCAAAACCGAAAGTTTCTGTGATGACTGCCCTTGTACTGTTCACCATGTAAGAACTTATTCACTATGTAAGAATTCGTTCACCATGTAAGAACTTGTTTGTTATGCTTCAGAAGAGTGGAGACTGACGAGAATTAGGCTTGAGATGGATTAATGATTGTGCATTGAGCACTGACTCCCCTATACAGAATTTTATTCTTGTTAACAACCATTTGATCAATAAATATGAGATGCCCTCTCAAAAAAAAAAAAGAACATATGGGATGTAAACAGTTCCCAGGAATGTGTTGTTTTAATTTGTCTGATTTTTCTCAAAATATTCAAATTCAGTTAGACAATATCCATCATATCATTGATAAGTTTTCACAAATGCCTAGGGTGCCTAACTGCTTTTCTTGGTTTCACTGGATATGGCTGGTAATTGTAGGTCTGCTCTGGTTATGTAGCTATATTCCTATTATGTTAATGTGTGCATGCAATTTAATTAGTAATTTAAAACCTATACATGCTTATGTTACACTACAAGAAGATATGTCAAAGAAATAATCAATCTTCCCATGTTTTCTTCCATCTGCTACTTCTATAGCTTCTCTTCTTCCTCCCTAATTACAACCCCTAAGTAGAATTCACGCCTCATATAGAAATTACCAAGTATCATAATTCTTCCAAGTGGTAAAGATACCTCAAGACAAATGCTGGGCATAGAAGCCAAAGGGCATAAATCTGCAAAAAAGTAAAAAGCTAACCTTTTCAAACAATATTGCTTCTCTCTCACTTGTCAACTTTACATTTCGCTGTATGCCCCCAGAAGACTACTGGTTAGCCAGAGACGGGTAAGATTCCTCAAGGGAGGAACAACCTAAGATAGGCACAGTCGCAGGGGGGCCATCAGGTGAGAAATTGTGGATCAACAGAGGTGAGGCTTAGAACCTCACAAGCCCCACCTGTTTTGAGAGAAATCTTCTGCATCCGTGGATGTTTTATTGCCCTTGTCTAGATTGGATTAACACTTAGTCTACAGGCACACACCTGATCATCTACATTTGCCCTCTTATAGCACTAAACTATGTTTTCTACCTTTATCTTGCATCTACCTACCACTTCAACATTTTATTAAAAAAAATAAATAATAATAATAATAAGGGAGAAATGTGGGATTCACATATAAATCAAGTATAAAAATCAAACAAATAATCATAATTGACCTGATTGTTTATAGTTTATGATGCATGATCAAAACCAAAAGTTTCTGTGATGACTGCCCTTGCACTGTTCACCATCTAAGAACTAATTCACTATGTAAGAACTTGTTCACCATGTAAAAACTTGTTCATTATGCTTCAGAAGATTGGAGAATGTTGAGAATTAGGCATGGGGTTGATTAATGATTGTGCATTGAGTCCCCTATACAGAATTCTATTGTTGTTAACAACCATATGATCAATAAATATGAGAGTTTCCCTCTCAAAAAAAAAAAATCACAGACAGTAGAGAAAGTAACCCAAATTAGAATATTTTATATCAAGATTTTGATCTAGAATTAAAGTTGAGGTAAGACAAAAATTTATAACCTTAAAAACTCTTATTATTACAATTTTCAAATAGGATGAAATAATCAAGTTAAGGTCCACCTGAAGAATTAAAAAATACTATAACAACAAAATAAATCTAAAGAAAGTAAATAATAGATAATGGAGGTGCAGAAAATAATGAATTCAATATCATTAAAAATAGATACATTTTAAAAATTACTGCATGTTATTTATTTGTGATCACAACAAAATATACAATATCTACCCAATGAATAAAAAATAAAATAAAATATTTAAAAATAAGAAATACAATGATGGGGAGATAATGAAATCATAGAAATATTAAAGAATTCCAAGAGATTATTTTGATCAGGTATATGATCAACTTGATAAACTATACAGTCGGGTAATGATGAAGTGAGAGAGAAAGAGACACAAACTATTCAAAGAGCTACCTTCTTGCAACTTCTTGTTGTTTCTAAAAATGCTGCACTCTGGAGTGGTTTTGCTGGAATAATACCAAACAGTTAGGGAACAGATAATGCTAGTGCTTTTAACCTTTCCCAGAATGCAGAAAGGCAAAGAAATATTGCAAATTCTTTTCAAGACACAAAGCCAATATTAAAGATATCAAAGAAAAGGTATCATAGGGGAAGAAAATTATAAATCAAATTTATAATTAAATACACTAAGTCATATGCTCAACTTCATAGATATTTAGAATGCACATAAAACACCATCATCCATTCTTCTTTTATACAAGCCCATAAATATAGGAATAGGTATATGCTTTCTTAAAGAGCTATACAGCATGATGAACCCAAAAGCAAAATGTTTAATGGGTAACTGTTTGAGACATTCCAGTGATAACCAGAAACTTGCAAGGGTCTTTCAGCCCCCACTGAAGGGGACATTGCATTTCAAGTCAGGGGTATATTTTCAAAGAATACAGTACAAATGATGTCCCCTCCCCAATTGTACAATTCAGCTGTATTGGCCATTTTTGTTTGACATTGCCCTGGATATATTAAATAGAGGAAAAAATGAGGTATAGAAACCAGAAAGTAGAACGTAAAATACTAATTTATTTGCAGATGATAAGATTATTTATTCTGTAATTACAAAAAAATAAATGAAAAACTATAATAAATGACAGAATTTATAACATAGCTAGATAGAAAATCAATATACAGAAATCATTAGTCTGCAATAGACAAACACAAGCAGTTAAGAAGAGGGGATGGAAGAAAAGATATTATAAAATATCTAGGAGTATAACTAGCCACCCAAAACTCAGATCAATGTGAGTGAAATTTTGAAATACCACTGGGAGAAAAATGAAGCCTTGAGCTGTGGATAAGTACACTTAATCTTGGGAGAAAATAATTAATTCAATAAGAAAGAAAATGCTCCTTAAGTTAATATAGAAAGTTAATGCAGTTACAATAAAATAACACTTAGGGAAAAACAAGGTGGAAAAGGGAGGTTTTCAAACCTCATGTAGAGAAATAATAAAAAAACAAAAATAGGAAAGAAATTGCTGAAGAGAAAAAGTAAGGAGGGAAAAGCTGCTTGGGGGAAGATGGAGTAAGATGTAGTCCTCTCATTAAGTAAAATAAAAACCATGAACGTTGTCTATAAAACAAATACAATAAGTCTCTAAGGGAGGCTTGGCCGGGGCCCTTGGATCCAAGGTAGGAGTTGGGATGTGTTCCTGGGTTTTATTTTTCCCTCATGTATCCCAATCTGAACATCAAAAAATAAAGGAAATTCAGCTCAGTCAGGAAAGAGCATGATTGCCAGATAGAAAACTTTTGATAATAATCACTCTACTGCATCCAGACACCACAGGAAAATCTGTGTCTCCATCCCCACCATGCCAGCAAAGGCTGAGCGGGGACCTACACGCCACCCTGTAAGGGATGTCCAGCCCCAGGCACTGGTGTCCCAGAAGGGGTTACAGAGAGGACCCAGGGCTGTCATTTCAAGGGCTCCTAATAAACCTTGTCCCCAGTGGTGTTAGAGGAGGTCATCTGGGGCCATGGTAAAATGACAGAACTATCAACACACATTATACTGATGTCAGTTTCCTTCTTTTGACACAGCTCTCTCATTATGTAAGATATGATCCTTGGGGGAAGCTAGGAATGGGGTACTCAGAACCTCTCTGTACTATCTTTGTAACTTTCTGTGAGTCTGTAATTATTTCAAAATGTAAAGATAACCAGTAAAACTAATGAAGAAAACTGGCTCCTCCAAATATTGGAATGGATTATAAAATTATGGTAATTAATAACTGGTCTCATGTGAATAGACAAACATATCAAGAAACCAAAATCAATGTCTATAAATTGATCCAAAGACAATGAGGACAAAAGACAAGGTCCCATTTGAAATCATTGAAGAAGAATATGTAGTGTTCAACAAATTATGATGCAAAAACAGAATAGCTTATTGTGGCTAAAACTGCAATATTTCCAGAATCTCTTGCCTGTCTTAGTGCATCTGCATATCAATAGGTATTTCAAAGGGCTGGAGAGATTAGTCCCTCTCCATAGCAATAGGTGATTATAAGGGAGAGCAGGACATATCTGGACCAGAAAGGTTGGGTGGGGACCCTTTTTGCAGCCAGGTGGTGAGAGACATAGGTAAGCAGGTGTGAATGCCTGCTTGTAAGCAGTAAATGGGTTTCTCCTATTTTATTTCTCACTTTGATTGATTTCATCTTCCAAAGTAATTTGGAACAATTTACTGGGAACATATTTTAACCCCCCTGAGTTACACTTATCAAGAATGTTAAGCAATGTGGAAACCGTTAATCACATCTCTTGCCAAAATAAAGGCAGATAGAAAAAAGAAATGCTAAAGATGAAACTACAGAAGTTCTAGAGATAAGAGAACTATTTTTTAAAAAAATTAAGTGGAGAAATGATTTCTAACTACAAAACAAATTCAGAAGTAAACAAAAGAATTAGTTAAATTTTACCATGTTAAAAAACATTTCTTCATGACAAAACTCCATTAATAAAATTACTTTCAAGTAATAACTTGAGAAAACAGCATAGCAAATGACAGATAAAAAGATTCACATCTGAAAATATAAAGTACTCTCAAGGCCACAAACAGCCAGTTCATAGAAAAAGAAATGCAGATTCCCTCTTAATAAATGAAAAAGAAGTGTGCATCCTTGTTTATAATAAAGCTTTCAGTAGAAATTGAAGAGATAGAATTCCTCTTAGGAGCAATGTTTGATTACACAGTGAGTTGACTGAGGTGGGGAGCAACAGGCCTCTGCATGTATTATTTCTGGGAATACAAATTGGTACAACTTTGAGAGAGAGAATTTGATGACTGCCAATTAAAATCTTAAATTAACTCTTTGACCAAAGAAATTCACTTCTAAGTACGTATCCTACAGCCTAATTATTATATGTATGTATGAAAATAGATGAAAAACATTTTGGTAATAGTAAAACATTGGGGGAAAAACTAAAGTTCTACTAATAGGAGGTTTTTGAAAAAAATTGGGAGCCATTGTAACAATGAGATATCACTCCAGGACTGACGTGCGATGTTCTTGTTTTCAGTCAAAATACAAAGCACAACATGGTTTGTTTGATAGGCTAACATAAGAAATTTCCATGGCCATGTTTATATCTATAACTGTTTTTTAATTTTTGGTAAAGTGTCTAAAATATTGTTTCAAGTACAAATGAGAATCTGGTAACAATTGTTTCTTCAGGGAAGGGGAACTGGATTTAGGGGATAAAGTGAAAGGAGAGACATACTTTTTAAGTTCTTTTTGTTTCATTTGAAATGTATACTGTCTGCACATAGTACTTACTCTAAATGAACTATTCTTTCACAAAAAGCATGCCCCAGTTTCTGATTGCTAGAAGCAAGAATCCCAGATCATGTGCTGCTGTGGCCCAGGAACCTAGAACAGTGTTATGTACTCAGTACAGTCCTGGAGAAGGCTTCTTACCTAAGCATGACCAGTGCCCCATCATTCATGCCAGTTAGGAGGAGACCGTGTGCTGAAATCACACTTTGGGCTGCTGACATCTTCACACACACACGCTTTTTCCCTTCATCCCTGACCAAGAGACGTGACCTCCTAAGCCCACAAAAGCAGTCTTAAGCCTCCAAGTGAGCACAGAATTTTAATAGGACCTATCAACTGTGTAATTTTTACTGTTGATGAAGTATTTTCAAATTTTACAAAGTTTTTAAAAATGCTTCCAAAAATTGTAAAACTTTTATTAGAATTTAGATTTATCTCAGCCTGTGAGCACAACACAGCCTTGAATATACTATATCACAACAAGAACAGCAACTAAAATAACAAAGTTAAGTAGGACAATTATACATTTGAAACTTGTATGAACACTTCCCAATGTAAAAAGCAAATGTTTTACATACCAATTCCCCATAACTACTGCTAAACTATAATTCCACGTTGAGTCCCTTGGGTGACCATGGTGTGTTTTATATATACTTTTTTCAAGAATGCAAAACAGTTTGAATTCCTCTTACAAAGATCATTCTTAAAATTTAAAATACGTTGTGTGGCACTGCATGGGATAATAAAATTCATGAATATGTTTTTATGTTTTCCTTCTCTAAAGCTACTTTAAATATTTCTGTTGTTCCACCTTCTTAATGTTTAAAGCTTCAGTGGTTATTTTCCAGTTTGGTATACTAGCTATTCTTCTCTCCTACCATTCCACAACCTGTAGCCTTCTATAAGAGACGTTTATTAGACTGTAATTCCCTCAGCTCTTTCTCTGCAGGAGAACAAATGTGATTATCTGCTTGTCCTAGAGTCACAGATAGAATGTTCTCTCCCCTTGTACACATATGAAATGAGCATGTGCCAGCTAGGTACCAGTACATGGCAGATAGCCGATGAATTGCCACTGGGATATGCTTAGCAAAATCAGCATATGTCTCCACTCTCAGTAATTCTCTTAATCCACAATGATTTAACTCATGCAGTGCTTATTTTGAAAAGTAAGTGATTTTGTAGGCCAGTTTTGACAGCCATCAGGCTTTCACAGAATCACAGAAAAAAAATTATTGGATAGGCATAATCTGCATTTTTTTAACAGGTGTGCAATGGAGATAAATCGAGAAACATTATTCTTTCTGATTGAATTTATCTCTAACAGGTCATATATGAATTAGGAACTGAGAAACAAGAAGTGCATTTTAATTTAAAATTGAAAGTTTTCTGTAATCATTAACATTTGAGGATGCAGAAGAAAACAATCTACAGAGGTGGAAAATCCTTCCAAACTACAGCTATTCCTCCAGTGTTTGAAGTCAACTGTTTATGCATGTCTAACTCATAACCCATTCTCATTCGAAGTAACTTCTCTGTATTACAGGATTTTGTTTCCAGAATCACTCACATGATCTCTCAGGCCAACAGAGCTTTTCACATCTAAAATTGCCACCACAGCTAAACATAGCAGCTTGTTTCCAAGTTTGGGTAGAGGTACGGTTGTAGTAATGCAGTCTAGTAAAGACACCACGCTACAGATCAGATACAAATTACCAGCAGCCCTTCTTAAACGATGAAATTCCCAGGCCTCAGCTCTGAGCCATTAGGATGGAGATGGAGTCCCTGGTATCTGCATTTTATCAAACTCTTCGCTTGATTCTGAGCCACACCAGACTTTGAGAAATGTAGGACTGCAGTTTTGCTAAAATAATTTTTCCTTTTTAGGCAACAAACAGGGCCCTTACAATATTGTTATACTGTCGTAGTTTATCTTCCAGCTTTCTCTCTACTACCTGTCATTTTAATTATTTAACCTTAGAGAAGTCATTATTGCCATTTGAAAAAACAAAAAGTGCTTCCCCTAAAAACTGTAAGTAACTAGTCAGTATAATTAGTGGGAGGGAGATTTGACACATTGAAATTTAGTAATTCCTAGAATTTTGAAAGGAGGAGTATGGAAGAGTATTAAAAGGTGGTTTTCAAAAGGAAGCTACTTGTTGGTTGCATTAGAGTTAGTTGGCAGCTACAGATTGGCTACACTTTTTTAATGTGTAAGAAAAATGAATTCACCTCCACAGAATCCCAGATTCCTATCCCAGTCCTAGCCTGCTGCTTTGAATGAGGCCTACTTTGCTTTCAATTTGGGATCCTACTCCTGTGGAATCTAGAATTCAGGGCCGACTGAGCTCTTACATTCACCATCAGACAGACCCAAATGTGCTCCTTCCTCAGGGACTGCAATGAATGGCAGCCTAACATGATGAAGTGGGAAGGGTATTTTCTGCACAGTGGAAAGAACAATGTGGCACCCTCCCAGAATATTAAACAGTATCAGCAGTAATAGAAAATAAATGGATGCATGAATTCCATCTAGAAGATAATCAGTCACTACATGAGCTCTCTCTGTCTTCTCTCTTCATGGTGAAATTCAGCTTGAAATCTGAAGGTGGGTAACTCTCTAACTATGTTTTCTAAGGCTGCACAAATATTTTCAAAGGCAGTTTATTTGAAAATAAAATGTCACTCTTTCTTGCAAAAGAATTTCAAAACCCTAACATACAAATGTGAGTTGACATATAAATCATAGTTTCAATAACTGTTCATTCAGTAATTTGAAACCTCTGCTGGGCATGTAAAAAGGATAGAATATTCATGAAACTCAAATTCCAGTTGGCTGCTAATCAAAATTATAGTACAAAGAATTTAATGTATTTTGAGTTTACAACCTTGAGGCAAGTAAATTTCAGTGTATTTAATTTTAAAAGATAAATCAAAAATTTAAATCCCAACTATTTAGATAAAACTATAGCAAAAAATACACATTTTTTTCTGAATACATTGAATACATATTTGGTTATAATGAATTTAATTAAAATATACTTAAAAGTTGCATGAAAGTTGTTTGAGGCACTATATTGGAAACACATCTTACTTTTTTTCCCTTCAACCTTTTGGGAGCCAAATAATTACACTGTAACAGGAGGAAATTCTTCAGATATCAAAACTGAAACACATTCTTTCTAAACTTAGAGGAAGGAGAATAACAATGTAGCACTCTCTGTTTCTACTTCTTTGATATGAAGTAGTCTAAGATAATTTTCTGAAATGAAACTAGAAAAAGACTGCTAAAATAACAATTTGTTTATTCACTTTGTGTGCGAAGTGGGAAGAAAACAATAGACTATAACCTGCCTTGTTCATTTAGAACATTGTTTTGAGGACTAGGCACACTAATGAGGCTGTGGCCACATGACCCAAGGGATTCACAAGAACCGTGAGAGATGCCCGGTGACGTGATGTGAGATGCCACTATCCACAGATCCACAGGGACTGTAAGAAAGTACACAATCCCAGTCCCCACTGCAGCTCATCCTGGTTTTAGCTGGAAACAAACGCCGTAGACAACTTGACCTGCACATGGAAAATCAAGATTCCTCCACAGCAGTGGAATTCCACCAAATTCTGCACAGCAGTGTAACAGGAGACTAGATAGGCTCTGTAGAGGGTAGTAAATTGTACTAGCTATTTTTTGTGCTGAGAGTACTTTTCACAAAACTATCTCTTCCCCTCTGTTAGGACGTGGTCCAACCCTGGCTACAGCAATAAGGCAGCCCTCCCTCAGCCTCTGTCCCAGGGCAATCAGTCTCCAGCACAGGACCTCGTTTCATATCCTTGACAGCATTCACCACTATTGGAAAATATTTTCTTTATTGTTTAGTGTTTACTCTTTAATGAAATGTAATGCTTCTTGAGAGAAAGGCCAGTTCTAGCTAAAGAACCACTGCCATCCATTTGACAAATATTTGTTGGCATGTCAGAAGCTGGGGATAAAATGTTGAAGAGCAACATGATCCTTGCCCTCGTGTAGTTTACTGTGCAGTGGGGAAAACATAAATTACAGTGCACTGATGAAACAAATAACCCAGCAAACAGATGTAAAATTGTAACTGTGATAAGTGCTAGGGAGGAGAGAAATATGGGCTCTGAGTGCCTATGATGACAGATCTAATTTAGTTAAGTAGATTGGAGAAGTTTTCTCTGAGCAAGAGCTCTTTGAGCTAAGATTTAAAAGATGAATAGAAATTAAGTAAGCAAAGGGAGTCCCAGCTGAGGGGCAAGGTGTGGAAAGACTGTGAGACAAGAGGGGAAGATGATGTATCTGAGACATATGAAGGGAAGAAGGTCGGTGTGGATGGAACACAGGAAGAGCTGGGGGGCAAGATATAAGGACAGATCACAGAGATCTGTGTGGGCTGGGCCGTGGGAGATTTGTGAGAATTGAGCAGAACAGAATCATTGACTATTATGTGTGTGAAAGTGTGTGTGTGTGTGTGTGTGTGTGTGTGTGTGTGTGTGTGTGTGTGTGTGTTATCAAATTTGAGCTTTGTATGATCATGACTAATCTGTAGAGGACATTCAGTTGGAGAGATCTCAAAAACGGTGTTGGCAGACCCCTCAGGATGTCATGGCAGTAGCTCTCAGGAGAAATAATGAAAGTTTAGATTCTGGCAGCATTGATGAGAAAAGAACTAAATAGGTAGATGCAAGAAATATAGAACATAAAATTGAAAGGACTGGGTGTTGGATTGGATATAAAAGAAGATATCAAGGATAACTTGTCAGTAGTTTGAGCCAATGAATGGTGCTGCTACCATTCTCTACGAGAGAAGACACCATAGAAGGAATATTGTGAGGCCCTAGATCAGGAGCTGGGCTTTGACATATACAGCTGGAGGATGTCATTGGGTGGCTGGAGAATTATGATCCTTTGTATTTCCTGAATCTCTATGAGTTAAGAGTTCAGCTGTACTCCATTCAATAAAACAATCACTTTCTACCATCACTCTTTAACAGCCAATGGAATTTTGCAATTTTGTTCCCTACAAACCAAACTTCTGTATAATGTATGAAGCACCAAGTAGGTCTAAATACAAGCTAGAGGACTTTTACTCTAGTGAGAATTGAAAAATTGGCAGTTTGTAGGTGGCTGTAGCTATAAAGGATATATGGGGTGAATATTTGGAACCTGCTATCAAAACAGCATCTCAAAAAAATTAGAGGAATCTCAACATTTAATTTCACAGAACTGAGCATAAATTTTCAAAATCTTGTTGAATGTAACACAGACACCATGCCAAATCAAATAACATTTCATAATGTCAAGAATGATCACAACACATCTCAAGTTATATGGAGTTAGGACACTTATGTGACATATTTACCTTTCACTATTTATTATCTACCCAGTAGGCAACAAAGCCAGGCAGGAGATATTTTAACTGAAATAACATGGTTATGTTGAGACCTTCATGTGAGGTACTTTTTCCAGATAGCCCCAAATCATCTGAACTGTAGGAGAATTACATTAGAAGCAATTAACTAGAATTTACCCAGAAGACATTTTGTTCTTCTCCGTTATTTTTATCATTCTAATTCTGTAAAAACTCTGGGATAGCATGCAGGAATCCTTTTAATTTTTAAAATCATTTTATAAGAGTTTTATTTACCATTATATTTCAGGAAGATTTGTTATATTTATTTTCTTTAGGATCCCTATATATCATCCATATATTTTATCTAATCTATCTATCTATCTATCTATCATCATCATCTATCCTCACATACATGTGTATGTGTATTAATCACTCTAAAATGCTTTAGAAACTGTATATGCTCATGATAATATGCTTGATTTAAAATCTATGTAAAATTCAACTAATTAAACAGTAAAACAACAGAAACGCTAGTCTAAACTAATATAAAAGCCATAATTTTTGACACACTGAAAGTACTACAAATATGTAGGCAAAAGATGCAATTTAACAAATAGTATGTCTCTGAGTAAACAAAATAAATGCCAACTTGATAGACTATTTTTTGACATTCACCAAAAACCTTAAACAAGCAATCTATTCATACATATACCAAGTGGTTAAGAAAAAAGATCGATAGTCTTAAAAAAAATCTCCCACAATTGACCATTTTGTTTCACTGTGTTTTTCTCTCACTTTAGAAATGCTAAATCTTCAATCACTGTAACTTAATTCTATGCTAAAGCCAAATAAGAAACATAGTTCAAGAATGTAATGGGCCTTCACAGATATATACAAAGTAGAAATACCACCGGAAAGGCATAACAGGCAGTGGGACCAGAGCGATGGAGCAAATCCGTGCCCCATTTGGAAAGCAGTAGTAGATGAGGGTGAACAGTGTCCGTGACTGAGTGGTCAGTCTGACATTTTCTCATGGTTATGTTGTTGGGTAAGAAGACATTTTAAGAACAATCATGTGTGCTCTCCTGGAAATTTAATGCTGTATTAGCCACACAGGACTGTGGTGATACCCACTTTTGAGTGATTCAGAATCCAATTCCTAAGCCTTACATTTTACAATCAAAAATATTTGCAAGCAGTGTACAAAAAGTTTTCAGTTGAAACTCATTTAACATTATCTACCCCAAATTGAGGAAAGTACGGAATATTCTACCCCATGTAGGGAATATTCACATTCATAAAATATATTCTATTATTCCTTTTACAATAACATCATTATTTTATAATTATATACACATTAGAATATTTGAAAAGGCACAGAAAAATATAAAGAAAAAAATAAACATCACTCATAATCCCATCTCCAGAAATAGTCACTGTTACCGTTTTGGTTTATTTCTTTCCAATCTATTTTTATGTATCTATATCCATTTAATGCAACAAAAATCACACCATATGTCAGTTATCTTACTTTTATCACTCAACTTGGTATCATCATGATTTTCTGTGTTGTTTAATATTATTTAAGATCATAATTTTTTAAATCCACACAATAACCAATTTCGCAAGTCTTCTCTACCCTTCTGAATCTAAAACCTTTTAAACCATTATGTTAAGCATCAAAGCTTCAGTTTTAAGGCATCATAAATCATTCAAAAGACCTAAAAAGAGTCTAACAATTTTTTTGAAAATTAAGAACATTTAAATTTTCTTTTCTTTTTAATTTTAAAAAATAATGTGAAGAATGTAAAGGTTACTTCATATAAATCACTACAGTTGGTGAGTCTCATTACTCTTAAAAGGCACGTTTTTCAAAGACATGCTTTCCCAATGCTCTCCACATAGCCGATGCCACTTACAGTGATTGTATTTGTAGTGAGGAAAATGCCTGAGCTATACATGGTTGGTTGCAGTGACTTATCTTATAAATGAGGCCTCCAGCAGGTTTCTATCTTCTTATAATGAAGAAGAGTTATTTTGATTATCTGGAGTGCTGAAAGGTGTGGTTAACATTTGTGATGCCTCAGCAGGTAGAACCTTCTTGATTGTCAGAAATCAACTGGTAGCACTGTATAGACTAGTCAGCTAGTACCACAACGCTCACTGAACTGCACTACAAAGACGATTAGCTGAGAGATGCTCATCTGTAAGTTAGGTTGTCTTTATTGTCAAAATACAATGGGGAAATAAATGAAGCACCTAGATAATTCAAAGCAATGTGCTTGATTAAAGAATCCTATTTTCAACAATTAGCCTTACTTTGATTTTTTAAAGTATCAATATTTAATTGATACTATTCCAAATTGATCATGTGTAGACAATTCATCAAAAATTCATCTAATTTTTAACAGTAGAATCTGAAACTCCTTTATTATGTATTCTTTTTATTCCACTTAGTAGCTAGTTGTTAGTGAAGTGTCCAAAAACAAAATAATTAATTTAAAATATTATTAGTATACAACTGTGTTATTCAGTGTTAGAGTTCAAAAGTTGTGTAGGAACCCACCAATTCAATCTTCTATCTAGTAATTGGCACCCTTACAGAGGCCAATAAAAGCTGCAGTGGGACTGAGCTAGGAAGTCTAGGACAGCAACTAGATAATTGTTTTTTCTTTGTGTGTGTTTTTTTAACATGGTATCTGACAGTTTTGTCTATTGGAAAGTCACTGTTTTCCCTTTGTAATAATAAGTGTTTCGTGGGCAGATACTATGAGACCATAAAAAAATCTTCTTTCTCACACTTGTGCCCATTTTTAACACCTATTGATAATTCTTGCCTGGAACAATTATTACTTCATTTGTCAAATGGCAATTCTCTATTTCCATCATTCCTTCTACATTTAATTAGAATTCTCCTGCAAGAAAGAGCTTTCCCTTCTCGTTCATTTATTTGTTTATTCAATTATTTGTTTATATCAGTATGAATGAATGGATTCTGTTTTACTCTATGGGCAAATATCTCTTACTACCATTATTTATTTCATGCTGAAATTGGCTCAGATTTTGCCAATTCATTCCTGTGTCATTTGTCATGTCCCCATCATTTTCTGATCATTTCTTTCTTTTTCACATCATAAAAATGTCCAGCCTTATCTTTTACTTCTCCTTCCCTGTCCTGGAATCAGCCATTTCTCCAAGGAGCCGAGATCACTTTTATTATAGTGGATAATTGTTATTTGTTCCCTGAAGGAACAAATTGGATAAAAAGATTTAGAACCTTGTCTCTGAATCCCAATCCATTCCCCATAAACAATGACAAAAATTGACCTAAGTGATAGAATCAGAGAAGGCGCTCATGGTCTGACTGATGGGCAACTGGAACCAAGGGGCACTGTGCTCTCCATAAACCTCAAATACGCTTCTTATCCAAGCCTTCACCACCCTCCAGAAACAATGAATAAGGATAATGAAATATCCTTATCAGAAATGGCTAAAACTTACCCACTGGCAGACAGGTCTTTTTCTACACTTGGAAGTACAGGTTCAGATGAAGGAAGAATGTAAGCCACCAGGTAGATTCTGCCTTCAGGTAATTTAACCCTATCAAAGAAAATTCATATTACTCCTTTACCAAACAGAGACTAAAGCAAAGGAAATAATGAGGGTGATGCTGGTAAGAAATAAACTAAGTTGATACCTTGCTGGGATTTGTCATTCTCTGTGAAGTTAACAGAATCAGAGCCAGTTAAATAGATAATTGAGGAAATACTGGCCTCTGTAGGAAGCAGATGATAATAAGCAAACAAATAAATAGTCATCAAACAAAACCAGAAAGTTTATTATATAAAAACTGTCAAAGTAGTATGGTTTGAAATAATTTAGTCCTGACTCATGAATTCCTATGAATTGAAAAAATTAAGCTATCAATTAGGTGTTGCAAAGTAAAGCATATTACATTTTTTGTTAATAAGGTAAATTCCTGTCCATGGTGGACAAGTCTGTCTCTCCCCATTGAAGTAGATGTAGAATTTTAAATTTATTTTAAATGTTATCAAAATCAAACTCTTAGGAAGTACAGATCAATAATGAATATGACTGTGCTACATTATAAATATTATATGAGTATATATTTAAATACCCTACAAAATTATAGTTTAGAAATAGTAATTATCTTGAAATAATAAAGTTTATTAGTCTTATTATATTTGTATTTTAAACCTATGTCTATTTAAAGATCACAATATAAAAATAATTTGTATGGATATAATAACACTAAGTAAGGGTAATATTTAATCTCTCTGTAAAAATCAATAGATGCTTCCAAATCTTGCCTACCAGCAACCCTTAAAGTAAGAGTTTTCTACATGCTGTCATACTTTCAATAAATGGTAATTTGGTTCTGAAATTATTTTTTTATTTGATGAAATCCCTGAGTTTTCTTTAAGAAGCTACAATTTTCTATTCAGCTATGAATATTTACAGATGGATAGATAAATAAAAATAAAATGGGTCAGATAGAAGCTGACCTATTATCCATAACAGAAAATAGAAATTCGAAAACCCTTGAAGCAGAGTCACAGTACTTTTCTAAGAAATAAATAATATTTACATAAAATTATCAGTTTTTATTGTACCCTATTAAGTGCAAAGTATATGAGATGAAGATATAATTCTGATATATATATGCTTATTTTCCCTTGTTTTCAAGTGTTAATGGCTTCACCATTATGAAAGAACACAATTAAAACAAAGAGATCTCAGTACTGACTTGGAGAGGTCTGTGTGAGATCTAGTCCTGTTTGCTTCACTGTCACAAAATCATGGCCCATCTTCTTCCTGAAGTTCTGACCAGGACATAATGCATAGGTCAGCAACCCCATTTACATCAGGTGAAATCATATTATCTAGGAATATCATCTTGCTGGTGATGCAGTTTACTTTGATAATACTGATCTTGGACCAGAAGGCAACCAGTGGAAACCACCTATGTCATTGCTTCCCCAGTGAGCAGAAACCATGAGCAGCAGCCTGAGAAACAGTGATGGGAAAGAGACACCGGTATGAATAACATGCAGTTGACTTCTCTTTTCCCAGGGTAGTATTTTTTGCAAAGCAACATAATTTACCATGTAATAAGTATCTGATAGAAGAAACTGGAAAGTTTACACAAAATAGTAATAAAATATACTGCAATAAGCAAAAAATGCAAACAATGTGCGTATTTGGAACAACAAGAAAAAATATATACCCTATTGTGTGCAATCCTCTCAACTGATCCCATCTGAAGCAAAACTAAAGGTCGGAGAAAAAGTGTTGACACAGCCATGACACAGTCACCCCACTATTTGTTTTCTCCAATTCAGTCTTTTAAAATAAACGTGTTCTCAAGTTTCCTCAGAAAATACT
This sequence comes from Manis javanica, assembly GCF_040802235.1. Lineage (NCBI taxonomy): Eukaryota > Metazoa > Chordata > Mammalia > Pholidota > Manidae > Manis > Manis javanica. Next base: position 136,313,256 of record NC_133157.1, on the reverse strand, counting down.
CACTTTGAAAGAGCCAGTGGGTAATCATCTGGGACAGATCATGGCCCCAGCAGGCAAGGGGACACTGGTCAGTGACTGAGGGTGGTCCAGGACCCCTGCCAAAACTTTAGTTAGAAGGCTGAAACCCAAGCTGTGGGAGAGAGAGGCAGGGGCACCAGCCAGCCTGAGATGTGGTGGGGAAGCTCTGTGCCTGGGCCATGTGGATCTGCAAGGAGGGACCTGACTGGGCCATTTTGCACTTGGGCTCTAAGAGGTCATAGCTCATGACTGCTGGCCTCTACAGGTGGGAGGCAATACCCATGCATCCCCTCAGCATTCCCACAGTCACACTCCAGGAAGGCACAGTGCCAGCTCTGTCAGGCCTGGTGATGCAGGGTGGGGTCACAGGGTCTCAGAGAACAGCAGAGAGATCAGTGAGTCCCTGAGGTCCACAGGGGAAAGGACACGCACTGTAGAACTTCATGGGCACTGGTTAGAAATTCCAGGAAGAGTGATCAGAGACAACGAAATTATGCGCAATGAAGGGAAACTAGTGACTTTATGACATTGTATCAGTGTCACTTACTGATACAAAGCTAAGTATGTTTTCTGTTACTAATATTCCTTATGTGAACCATTCTCCCATTTCATAGACTCAGTTTACCTATGGATCAAATGGGGGTCCCTTTTAGATCTATCACAGTTTCAGTTTATTTGGTAGTTATTGTTTTTACCAGCTTTTTTGGTAATGTTTACAAAATTACATGTCAGCTTGGTCCAAATATATGCAAACCATTTATATGCCAGCATGGTTCTTTTAAAATATGTACTCTCCCTGTGTATGGCTTCCTTATGCTACTAGTATTATTTACTTCTGCCTTTTTTCTTTTTGTCTTGGTAAGTGTGCTAAAGGTTTCTCTATGAAATTAGTTCTTTCACAGAACTCTTTGATCTTTCCCCTTGTTTCTTGGTCCTACAGTTATTATTTTCTGTCTTGCTTTTATTCGTCTTCCTTTTGTTTACTTGAGAATTATTCATAGTGTCATCTATTTAAGATGTTTTCTGTCATTATGATATTTCTTGAATGTTTGAATTATTTAGGGGTGCTTTTTCCCCAATGTACACATTTTTCAAATTATAATTTAATTAATGATTTCTAAATCAACTATATTGCCAAGAGAGAATGTTTCATTTTTATTCATTCTATGAAATAGGTTTTGGAAATGGCTTTCTGGGTCTTTGAGAATTAGTGAACATTCCTCATTTACTGCATACAATCATCATTTTATATGTGTATTATATTGTGTTAATTTTTTAAACAAATAATTAGTATACTTATCAATGTGTCCACTTCATCTACCAGTTTCTAGTATCAATTTTAGCTTCTACATATATTTTAGTTCAAAACTATGTTGTGTGTGCACAAAATCATGATTATAATATCTTCTTAGTAGATATTTGCTTATTTTCCTTTATCAGCACCAACATTTTGCTTTTGCCCTAGATTCTAGCTGGGCTCATAATAATATAGCAACACAAGCTTTTTGTAACTCGTTGTAAGGCATACCTTCTCTCACCCCTTAATTTTCAACTTGCTGCTCTGTTTCATTTTAGAAATCACATAAGGCATCCTTTAGCTGCATTTTATTTTCCTAAATCAGAATTGTTGACCTGTTGGCTGTCTTTCTTAACATTTGATTTCTTCATAAGTTTGGGAATGTGGATTTGCAGATTTGTATTCAGTGGAGACACTTTTACTGTGTCTCTTCTCTGCCCCAAGCCCATTCACCAAGACACACCACACCCCTTAGCTAGCGTTCCCAAGGTTTTATCCACCTGACCCTAGTGTTTGTGTTTTCCTATTATAACACCAAACACATTTGTGAAGTTTTTGTTCCTGTCACATGTTAGAGTGTGAGTTCCTCAAAGGCAGAGAGTACCCTATACCTTTTTTTCAGTAGGTTTCTGATTTGTTTTTATTAAAATGTCATGGGAGCCTAGTAAACAGATTGTTCTTCACGTAATTGTAGATTAATGTTACCAAAAGAAATGTCATTAATATGCAATCTTATGTTGGTTTCGAATGTACATCACAGTGGTTCAACAGTCCCTATGATCAACTTATACTGTGATTACGAATTATTGTGCCCCGTTATCTCCCTCCCCCTTGGAAATCACTAGTCACTTCTCAGTGTCTATGAGTCTACTGCTGTTTTGTTCCTTCTGTTGTGCTTTGTTTTTATATTCCACAAATAAGTGAAATCATGTGACATTTGTCTTTCTCCACCTGGCTTATTTCACTGAGCATAATACCCTCTAGGTCCATCCATGGGTTGCAAATGGCAGGATGTGGCTGAATAATACATACACACAGTGGAATATTATCCTATTCCTTTTGCTGTAGCAATATCCAATATCCAGCCCAAAAACTGACTAGAATATAGTAGCTCATATTCTATATATCTGATGAAACCAGCATAGGCCTCCTTTGCATGGCAATGAGGGTTGCATCTTTGGCTAACAACTAAAATGTCATAACAGGGTTCAGTTTTCCATGCTCTATAACATAATGAGAGTAATTTTTACCCAACTGTTCTCTGACTCCTGCTTTTTTTCAATATCTAAGTAATAAAATCAGTTACAACCACATTTTTATTGAATCTTTTGTCCTAGAATTAAGTTATGTTAACAGTTTTCTGGTTATAACAAGAGTGAGTTTCCAATTCTGATGACACACTTCAAACCAGTGTGGCTGATGGAGATGTCATTCCCATGTTTCTGTTCACTGTGTTGCAAGATGCTCCATCCTGATGCCTAATAAAGCGAAGAGAAGTTAGATTTAAGAAAAAGTACTGATTAAAGTAAACTGCAACCTTCTGAAAGGTGATCTGTTTATCACATGTGAGATATTATTACTCTGATTTTATTCACATTGGATGAAGTAGTAAATAGATATCAGGTTGCTCTTTTGTACAGCATGGAAACTATGGCAAGAACAATGGTTAAGTTTATAGACAATTTACTGTGACCCTGGGCAGCCATAGACCACTGGCTGAGTGTGTAGTATGAGATCAGTACCTAGACTTAAATAGTCTAGATCTAATTCCAATCTGTGGTTATAAAATGTCTGAGTCTATATACAAGATGTCAGGGATTTTCAACATGTAGTGATATCCAAACCAATCAACATGCTATGTTGAACATAGATTACTCACCTCTGATAACTATGCTGCAAAGAAACATGCATAGAAGAAGCTTTCAAAAGGCATAACAATCTGCAGTGAAACACTGCTTCATGTCATCATTGTGTGAGTAAAATTACCAATGATTAGTCACAGAATAGCTCTGGGCCTCCACAATTGACATCAGTGGGAATAATAAAACCTTACTTTATTTAAAATTCAATCCAGTCTCAAAATATAAATTCTATTGATTGTATAAATTTAATATTTCACTGAATTACATATAGTCTGTCCCTTGACTGTCATGGTAGTACACAACAGAAACCACTTCTAGGAACTAACCATCTACAAGCAGAAGAACAATTTATTGGGAGAATAGTGGTCAGTTCATAAAATCAAGAGGACATGGTTGTGGTGTGAAAAGAAAGATCATCCAATGAGATCCTGGGTGCTTACGTGGAGTTGTGGTGGTCAATAAGTCTCCTAAGTGGGGTGTGGGAGGGGCTGTACCCAAACTGAGCTTCCTATGGCACAAGACACTAAAGGTGGCCACAGCCATGCACCCCAAGAGATGCTGGCTTTCCTAGACAATTCCTCTTAAAATGGGTGCCCAAATCCAGTCTGCTTCTAACAAGCAGTCTGTTTAGCTCTCCACTAAGAAAGCTGCCCCTACTCTGGAAGAAGGGAGAACCACACAAATCAGGTACTGCCACATATTCAACAGAAAACCCAGGCCCTGTGTGCCAGTTATGGGAATAATGGGGGTCTGCAGTTGGGAGCACCTTCTCTTAATGACCACTGACTTAGAAGCTTTCCCAGAAAATCCTGGTTTTCATCCCATACTATGAGACATTGTACACACTGTCCTGAGAGCTGCCACACTTCTGGGGAGCCACTCAAAATGAATCAGGCTTAAAATACAGCAGAACCTGCCCAGGTCACACCCAGACAGAATACTATGAAGACCCTGCTGTCAGCTATCACCAACCCTCCTGTCCAGAGCATTCAGGGAACCTATTTTACTGACCAGTCTTCTGTCATGTGCTTATATCTAGCTGTAGAGAACATACTCTAATGGCAAAAATTGTTAACTGTCTTTCAGGAGCTATTCTCTGCTCTTCAGTTTACTGTTCCTTGGACAGAGTCCACCCAACTGGAGACTGAATTTCCAAGTCTTCCTTGAAGCTAGAGATTGGTGTGGGCCAGTGAAACATGGGAACTAAACTGCTCATTCTCAAAGTCATCTCTTAAAGACCAATCCACTCACTCTGGACTTCCTGCCCAGAGGTATGGTCACAGTTCATGGGAGCAAAGCTGTTTGTACACAGGAATGAAATAAAAACCTCTTTTTAGACATGTGTCCTGTTCCTGTTTTGCAGCTCAGCCTGCACCCTGACCATTAAAATCACTCTGACTTCCCTAATAAGGGGTAGAGCTCCACACTCCCCCGAGATAACAGATCCCCAGATGCTGGGCTTCCCAGAGCAAAGGCAATGTCTCCAGAACATTCCATTGCCCCTGTCCTAATGCGTTCGTTTTGCCTCATCGAGCAGTTTGAGTCATTTCCTTCCCCTTGTGGCATCCTCACTCCATCATGAGCCCTTATGCACATGGGTTAACTTGACTTAAAAGTCTTTCTCTTCTGCTCTCTCCCCTATCCCCTTGAAACAAAGGAGAATTAAGGTCACCGACTTCCTCATTCACATATTACTACTGGATGGAATGGTGAGTCAGTTGCCAATTATGCAAATAGTCAAACATTTAAAAATTCAGTCTCAGTTTTATCTTCCCTCCTCTGGCCCACATCCTCCCTAGCTAGTCTCCCAACACTAATCAAAGTATGAATACATTGCCCAATCACTTATTAACAAGCACTGGTCTTGATTCTCTAGGTTTCCACATCTGCAAAGCCACTGTGTGAGTAACAACTGTGGCAGCGGATCTCTAAGCACAGAAACCAGATGCTTCTTCCTTGATGTTTCCCCAATAAGTTCTTCCTTCAGGATTCTCTCAGTTGCTGTTTTAAAAATTATTGCCAATTTTTTTCCTTCTTGTGAGAAAGCATCTAAATTAACATACTAGCTGGCTGAACTCCCCAGGGCTCTGGCATCCTACATTCTCCGAGACTGGCAGGGCCGAGCAGTGAGAGCTTGTAAAAAGATTCACAGCAATTATTCTGTCAAACACATGTTCCTTCCTAAATGCTGAGATGGGTAGCTAAGCAAATACCCTGTAGGTAATAAATACACTATAGCCAAAAGGATTTCACATCAATTTTTTCTTGGTTTTATGATTTGAAGAATACATGAATATTCTTAATTATTTAAGGCAATGTTTCTGGCTTGTGGATTCTATACATGCTGAGCTAGGTACTTATATCAGTAATGATCAATGGAACAATGATTTGGAGACATCTGAGACATCAATACATTTGGTCCTCAACATCTTTCATATATCTGTAAGAGCAAAGAAAACTTCATGGAATTCTCTATTTTTCACTTTAGATTCCTTTTAAATACCAGATCAAACTCCTAAACATCATTTTTCTTTCCCCTAATCTAATCACTTGCATTTCCCCACAAACCCCCAATCAACAGATGAGAAGGCTGCTTGTTTTGATATGCCTTGAGATGCTAATCTGCATGCAGTTTATTTTGACTTCTCTCTCAAAATAAACAAACAAACAAAAATGGCCTGAGAGGCAGGGAAGCAGAATTGAGCAGAGAGGGACTAAACTGCAGTGAACTTTCTGCAGCCCATGTCAGGACACATTCTGGAAAGAGTCCGGCTCTTCCAAATGTCCCAACTCAAGGCAAGGGGCCAGGCCTTTATTCCCTTTCATCAACTAGTCTTTGAATGCGGGCTGCACTGGGAGACAATCAACAGTGGAGGGGTAAGATCCTCAGCTGATGGAAATTCTTAAGAGTTCAGCTGCAACCTGGCAACAACCCACAGGCCTAGGGGAGAGGAGTGCTTGGTCCTGGGCAACATGGACAGGCTGCACAGCCCATCCCTCATCACTGGAATCACATGCTGTGAATGGCCAGTTCATCCTGTTTGGGGATCACTCTTAGTGACTTAGGTAGGCTTCTTCTCCTTGGGAAACTTGCAGGAGGAAGGTGGGAGGGATGAAGTGTGCTCCCTGCCCCTGCAGCTGGACTATCACATCACACAGTCACTCAGTCCTTCCTGCACAGTCTGGATTTCCCTGACTCTTGGCTAGAGCCCTGCTGTCCAGTAGTTTTACCTGAAGTAATGACCCAAATCTGCATCTTTGGGTTTTATGTGCCCTACTTAGGCTGGGGGTGTTTGTGTAGGAAAAGCACATTCCCCGGAGAGGCCTTTTTTTTTGTGACCAGCCCTTGACTGACTCCTGGGAGCTGATCATTCAAATGTTCTGTCTCACAAGAGTGCTTTTGCATTCCTTGGGCCTTGAGCTGTGCTGTAGTGACTGCCTGATGGCTGGTACTAAGAGGGTGATTCAAGACAGTCTGGAGCTTCAGTAACTGAGCTAAGATGCAGATGCCATATTCCTCTGCAGCTGACTTTCAATGAGAACCCTGGACTTCAAGACTGAGGTGACCATTCTGACTGGTAACACTTCTTGTCCCATATTTGTCCCATATTTGCTGGGGGATTTAGTGTGTTCCAAGTGACACAACTGCAAAGGGACACCTGAAAGCTTACATCTGATTTCCCCCACACCTTTCCCCAACCAAGAGGATTTTCAGAAGCTATTGTCATCTATAGGATCCAGCAGTTTTTTAGGGGCCAGGAAGTTAGATTAAATAAGGATACTATAGGGACCACATCTTATGTGTCCTTCAGATCTTTAGAAAGAGCATTAATATCAGCCATTCCTCCCAAGGTGTAATTTTTAAATATTTACCATCTTGGCCATGTGTCAGGGGCAGTTGGGGAACCGCCCACCTGGGCTTTCCCACCAACCACTCCTGTATACATACACACCAATATGGCAGTTCTGCCAACTGGGCAGTGACCACCAGGCTGCTGGACAGAACAAGTGTGACTGAGACCTGAGACAGGGCTCTGTTAGCGCTTGGAGTCCCACACTGTCCACTCTAATAAGACTGTCATGATGATGTTTCTGGTCCCTGGGAATCAAATTCAGCTTCTGATCAGAAGCCCCCAAAATGTGTAGGTTGTCCTGCTCCATGGTGTGTGAGCCCCTACATCCCTAGGGGGTTGCTACCAGACACACACTGCATGGTGTTCAGGATTCTAACTCATGGGAACCCAACCCTCCTTAAAGCAGTGAATACCAGGTATGAGAATTGTCTCAGACCCAGAAATTAAACCAGAGATCATGACAGTTTATTGAGGCAACTTCTGTCAGAATCCTTGACTGTATCTTGATAGAATACTTAACAGTGCTCCTGAGAATGACCGACTTCATCTTCTGATCCACTGACTTACTACTCATGGTGGCACCAGGCTTCTGATGGAGAAGTTCCCCTCCTGGGCTCCATGTGGGGCCCTTATCCCCCTGTTGTGATTGGGGAGTCAATGCTGTAACAGCCCCTCCTGTTCTCAGTCTGATCCATAGAAAAAAATCCCTCCCTGAACTTCTCAGTGCCCCTTCTCATTCTGGGAAAAGACGGTGACCCCTAGGACACAAAGTCAGGGGGGTCTACTGGCCATGAGTAAGATAGCCACTCTAGCATGCCCATTTTTGAGGTTTATTGACCCTATCTCAAACATCTTCAACAGAAATTCTGGACTTCCTATTTCATGTGTATGAGCCATGGCTGCTTCTGGGAACCAGCCTGACAACACAGCAGTATTGCATGATGCCCTTGCCAGGGTGCTGGCTTCTGTGTTATGGGAAATCGCCCTATCAGTATGCTTTCTCCTGGACAACTTAATGGACACTCCTGGACCCAGCTCAGTGAGGATCCAGGACCAACTGTGTTCACTTGTATACATGTTGGCTGAGCTCTTTAGACTATAGTCCCTTTGCACCTTAGCCCACCAGCACATCCCAGCTAGCTAATGTAACCAACCTGAGCCATTTGTCTGATGGCCAGGACAGGATGGAGGGAAGATCCTGAGGGGCATGCAGGTCTTACAAGCCAGAGGCCTGTGCACCACCTTCAAGCAATGAAGGAGCTCTGATTCTAACAGAGACACTGACCATTCTGTAGACATAAAAGATTGTGGATAATCTTGGCAGTCACCTTTTTTAATGCATTGACTCAGATGTCCTATCACAAACCTCAGTGTCCAGGTTTCCTGGCCGAGGAGAAGCAGACTTAAAAGGTTTGAGAATTCAACCTTCTCTGTGATCTGATCCCCTGATAATTAAGTCCCTGAGACTTACCCTCAGCTTTTTCTGCCTTTTTGCTGCCAGAGATAATAGTCCTTTTGTGTGCTGCCAAGGAGCCACCTGATGTCCACCCGTCACTGGCTGATGATCAGCCTCTGCCTTTCCCAGACTTTCTCCAAGGTGGCACTGGCATCCAGTTTCCATCAGCTCAGCCCATGGCCTTATTACCTGCCACCCGCTCTGATTCTCTCAAGCACCCGAGGTGTGGCCAATGGTCATGCGTTTTCTACATTATTCATTGCAGCCTGCCATTGGTAAGCATTTTAACAGTTGTCCTGTGTGTTAGTTTGTTAGGGCTGCTGTAACAGTGTACCACAGACTGGGTAGCTTAAACAATAGAAATTTATTTTGTCACAGTTCTGGAGACCAGAAGCACAAGATCAAGGTGTCAGCAGAGTTGGTTTCCAACCTCCTGTCTGATAAGAATTCCAGTCATACTGAATTTGGGTCTCACCCAGTGACCATATTTGAACTTTGTTACCTCTTTAAAGGTTCTATATTCAAAGACATTCACATTCTGAGTTACTGAAGGCTGGGCCTTCCACATGCAAAATTTGGAAACACAGTGCAGTATGTGACAACCTGCAAAAGCATCCAGATGTGGCCTGTACTCGGCCCATCACCAAGGAGAGGGTCCTCAGTGCAGGCAGCAGGAGGGTGTCCCAGCTCCAAAACCCCAGCCCTACTCTCATGTTCCCTTTGGCTGGTTTCCCTGGGGTGCTGACCCTGAGTGGCACCTGGAAGGCTTGTGGAGCTTTCCAGAAGGAAGCCTTGAGCAGCACCTGTTGAAGCCTTCTATCTCTTCATCAATTACCTTATGATATCACTCAGACAACTTACCAGATAATAAGATTTCAAACACAAATTGCATGCTAAGGCTAAAGAGCATCAATTATGGTCATGACTTATCCATGTAATTGAATATCATGAATTATATCAATTTTTATTTGTCTTGACCTGAAAATGTAGGCATTGTTATTGCTAGAACATAATATATATAGTTTCTGACATAATATTTCACACATTACAGCCAGTTTTCACTCAACTAAACTTACACAAAACAATTTCTTATTCAGAATTAAAGCCAGTGATACAATGAGCTTTAGAGGTAGAGACATAAGAGGTATTTTTAACAACCTAGTGGTAATTATCAAAAAAACCAAACCAACCCAACACATCAAAAGCATTACATTATAAATTATTTATTTGAAATAAAAAATTTAAATCTGAGACCTACACATAAAAAGTAAGAGTGTTTTTAATGGTTGTATTTATACTATTGCACTTTTCATTCTTTATGCTTAGTAGAGTATATAGTTTTAAAACTATGGTATTATTTCACTTCCCATCTGCTTTTTTTCACTTATGGAAATGAACACTGCTGAACTTTCAGATGAAGTATTAACTTTTATCAGATGGTCCAAAGTTCAAAAGGGATTTGAACTTCAGCCCAGGGAGGACAATGTACCTTAATGAGTTTCACCATAAGAAAGGAAGGGGAAATTGTTTTTGGCAAAATCTTCCCAAACTGTTGGCCAAAACCATAGAAAACTCATTTGTATTGCAAACCCATTATAACATATAACATTATAAAATAACTTTATGTAATTGAGATCAGTAGCTCGAAGCAATTTATGAATAGTTAACTGTAAATCGGCACACTCAAGTCATGGTACGTTCATCAGAGTCCTTTCCTAAAGCACATCCATATGTATTTGAATACACACACTCATCATAAAACCTGCAAGGAGATATGGAACTTCAGGTACATATACAGTAAATATTTGTTAAGCAGTAGTTTTACTTGCAGTCTAGGGGAAATATTGGCAAAACATTTGCTGAAAATAGAATTGCCTTGATATATGGCACATCTTCTATTTATGCATCAATAATACTGAACTCAAAAGTAAAATTTAATATTCATTCAAGAATCCACACTCATTTCAAATTATTGGTGAATGTGTATAAATATTTTGAGGTTTTAGTATTTTTTGACCAGGCCTCATTTCCCTCACTAACTCATTTCACTACCACCATGACCTCCCTACCCTTATGCCTTCTTATTTACAGCCAGAGATGTTTGTGTTTTTCCTTTACATTTTATCCTACCCTCATCTCCTAACCCCCAACAACATGGAATATACCTGGGCCTTGGATCTGGAAACAAGGTAATAACAGTGGAGGGCAAGTGTAAGAGTCAAAGAGTGAGGCAGAAAATATACCCTGCCTTGTCTGCGTCATTTTCATTCCAATTAAAGTAGGCTGAGACAGACACTCTATTCTCATGGAATGTCCATTTCTACTGAGACCATAACAGCTGAACATAATGATGTTCAGTTAACATCATTACTCTGACTGTGCAATATGATATTTCAAGCATAGTAGGGAGGCAAAAGAAGTATTTCCGACATTAGGTTATTTACAGTCCCATTGGTGGAGATAATTTTACACACAGACACCCAGAAAGAAGACCCTTTGAAAAGAATCTGTGAGTGGGTGGAGAGGCACTCAGCACGCTGAGCAGATGCAGAGGGAAAGTCTCAGCATGGAGCCCATCAAGCACATTTCCCGGAGCAAGATTCTGAGGTTCAAATTTCTTTAAGGCTCTTTATTACAAAAATAAACCAATGTCTTTCGTTTCCAGCCCCTTCTCTCACGATGAAATAGCCAAATCTTTCAAGCTAAAGTGATGTTTAAGATTTCCCATTGCAAGCAACATGCTAACTATAACACCGTGAGCTCAGAGGAATCAAGGGCGTCAGTCTTTGTCATATTAGTATTCAGGATGCATTTAAACTGTAATGAAAACACATTTTTCTTTGAATGCACATTTAATATGTTCAGTTAGATTGATTAAATACCTCCAGCAAGCTGATCTTTACTTTTGGTCTCCAAGATGGCATACACATTGATTCAGTATCTTGCTTGAGATTCTTTAACTGTCTTCATCTCTCACATATTCCAAATGAAGACCCTCAAGCAACAGAAGAATGTCTAAACACAGAATTTGAATAATACATCACAGAATCACAAGTTGTAGTTTATGATTCATCGCATATGCCTTAATTATAAATTGCTAATTTTTTGAGTAAGACTAGTTATATTTCTCAGAATTGGGAAGAAATGTAATCTAGATTTCAGGATAGAAAGTTAAAAATCAGAGGCACCAGGTTTAACTATACTTTGAATTAATCACATAAACCAAGACATATTTCCTCATATTTAATCCCCACAATATATAATTTTCACTTATTTCTGTTACTAAAGAAGGCTAATGAAATTCAGGAACCAGTCCATTTAGGTCCAGATTTTGTCTAAATGTACTGGGGTAAGCAAGACAGCATGCATCTCCCCTGTCTTCATTTCTCCTTGTGAAAATAGAGCTATTAAATGTATATATCCTTCAGAGTATGTAGGAATCTTTAAATTATTGTATGCATTGAAAAACATGAAACATTATTCCATTTGTTTCCAATTTAACCCAATGAATGTTCTCCTTTCACTTTTAAATTAATCTCTAATTATACTTTAGACATCTGTGAAAGACAATGAAGTATTTGCAGTCTCTTTTAGCAAATCCCCAGGGGGATAGTCTCCTGGAGCTGGATTATCAGAGTATATTATTATATTAGAGAAAGTGGAGGGCTTCTTTCAGTGAACTTCATTAAAGCTAACTTCCCTTGATCATTAAAATACAGTTTGTCTGTGTTGCAGATTTTCTTGGTGAACGTAGCCCTTTTGTGAAGCACCCTACACTGAAATATCTTTGATGTGAGACTCCATTTACAACTGCTAACAGAATTAACACATCCCTTCCTCAGTGCTTATGCTAACTATGCATGCAATGATGGCAAAATTGCTGATATTATTTGATAAATTATAACCTGCAATGGGTTTAGAGTAAATAGAATCCACTCTTCATATATAACCAGAATACCCAGAAAGAGTTTAACTTTTAATTAATTAAGTTTTCCTTACAAAGGATGCTGTGTTTATGATTTTCAATGAATATTTATGAAAACCCATTGTCCAAAATTCATAGGCCTTCATTTTGACTCATAAAAGGGTTTATGAATATTTCATCAAAACCTGAGATAATAAAATGAAACTCTGTAATTCTTTCAAGAGCCACAATAAAGAATGTGCATGAACTAAAACCATGCATATGTTGGTGAGCGTGTTAGGAAGGAACTCAGCTCAGTGTCTCAGGAAAATCAGATGTAGTGAGACGAGAACCCAAAGTCAAGAAAGCAAAGTCGGTTTTCCTGCACTCTGCATGGAGTAACAGGGTGGGCCTGCCTAAGGTGAGACAGGCACAGCTGCTCATTCCCAGGCTTCTTTTTTGTGCTTCTGGCAGGGCAGAGAGGTCCTTGATTGACAGCTGTCAGCTCTCTAGGCTTGTTCTGATTGGTGAAATGAGGACAGGGGCTGTGCTGTGCCTGTGCTTCTGAAGTTTCTTATCCAGGGAGACCCTGGACATTTCCCCTCTTGGACCCTGTGGCTTCATCTGATTAACTCTCTGGGTCATTTCTGGCTCTCTGGCTCTATCTGACGAACTCCCTGAGTCATTTTCACAGGGAGCTCCTCTTTCTCTTGCATCTCGCTCATTTCTGTCTTTCTGCCTAATAAGCGTATGTTTTTTTCCCTCAGAACATATATTACAAATGCTTACTTAGAATCAACAGTGCTTTAGACACTATTTATCATTTTAGAGAGCAGTACTAATTACTCGATAACTCACACATATGTCAAAATCTTTCAAAAAACTTGAGAAAAAAAAGACAAAGTTCTAACACTGAGTTTACAAATAGAAATTACCAAATCCTGAAATATTGGGGAACTAATTTTATGATACAGAAATCAGGGATCCATGAGTCATGAAAAGGCAGATGAAGATGAGAATAGGTTTGCCAGCATGTAGTTCACTGTAACAGTTATTTGTGGAGTGGTTGCTGTGTGTCAGGTACTATGCTGTTATTTTTATTTCCAGGAATCCTGAGGACTTCAATAAAGAAGACTGCTGTTTGAGTGTCATATTCCTACATACAACAGAATGGAAAGGTAGAGGATCTTAAGTGCAGTTTCAAATGGACACTGGCATTTACCAGTCACAAGTGTTAGTTTTATAGCTATTGGTCTACAGCATGGTGAAAACAATATTCTATCTGTAAATTCTCCAAGCAATTGAATACCTGGGTTGTGTACCACACAGATAGTGGTAGTTGCCAATCCATTATTCATTCATTCTTGAGCATAGACCAAATACCAGGGCCTATTATCACACTGATACACAAGGTTAAGTAGACAAAGGCCTTAATCTCATGACTCTTGGGAGCCCATAAGTTAATAATATAATTTCTACCAGGGAAACAAGCCACAAATAAAATAAAACTAAGGTAACTCGGCAGAGTGTAGAGAGAAGCTAATTAAGGCATTGTCAGAAGAAACAGTCTCTCTGAGGAGGGACCCCTCAGCAGGGTCTGAATGAATGGCAAAGTCATGCATTATGTGAGTGTGAGGAAAATTCTAGACAAGGAAAGCAGGTGTGAATGTTCTAAGTCAGGATGGAGCTTGAAAACAGAAGGAAAGGGCTTTTGTGGATTCAGCTGAGGGAATGGGATGGCAAATGGGGATAGTGAGGGGAGGCCACTTAACATGCACTTGTGGGACTTGTGAGGGCATCAGTTATGCTTTATCTTGAGCATGATGGGGAGCTATTTATAGGTTTTCAATTGAAGCATCATATACATGATTTTCCAGGTGTTCTATGAAATAAAGACTGAAGTTGTCAAAGTAGAAGCAAGTAGATAAGTTAGAAGGTTATTGCAAATCTCTTGGGGAGAGATGACAAGAGTGTGGATAAGCATGACAGTTGTAGAGATCGAATCTCATATTTCAAAGGTAGGACTGATAAGCTAGGGTAAGTGAAAAAGAAAAAACAAGAATGACTTCAAAGCTTTCTATCTGAGCAACCAGTGATGTCATTACCTCAATGAAGTAGACTGACAACAAATTGAGTTTGGTGTCTTGTGTATTAGGAGGCAGAAACCAAATTTCTAGTTTGGACAATTTGAAAAGCTTATTAGACAATCCAGTGGAGATCAGCATGGTTACTGTACCTCAGGATAGAATCCAGAGCTGAATTTGGAAATACCAATTCAAATTAACATAGAATTTAAAACCAAGAGCCTGCATGAGATTACCCAGTGACACGGTCTGCAGAGACATGCCATCATTCAGGGCTGAGCCAAGGGCATGCTAAGCCAACACTCAGAAATCCAGCAGAAGAACAAAGGGCAGCAGAATTATGTAAACACAGAAACCATTAACTTGCAATATGGAAACCACCACCAAGGACTTCAGCAGATCTAGGTGAAGCATGGTGAGGTCTTTCAGTAACTGAAATCAGGGAATCACAGTGGGAATGGACAGGAGGGAAATAATATGAATGGTATTTTAAAATGTGCATAGAAATCAGAAACCAACTGACCAAGGAGCCAAGCACTGCTTGAAGGATGAACCAACAATGCAATTCCCTAAACAGAAAACACAGAGAAATTATGTCATTTGGGGAAAATTCAGTGAGTTCAGTTTCAAACATTTTTTTTTATTTACCTTTGTATAAATTAAGGTATCATTGATATACACTCTTATGAAGGTTTCACACGAGTAACATTATGGTTACCACATTCACCCATATTATCAAGTCCCTCCCCACATACCCCATTGCAGTCACCATCCATCAGTGTAGTAAGAAGCCAGAGAGTCACAACTTGTCTTCTCTGTGCTACACTGTCTTCCCCATGACCCCCCACACACTTTGTGTAACAATCATAATACCCCTCAATCCCCTTCTCCCTCCCTCCCACCCACCCTCCCCCACTCCTCCCCTTTGGTAACTGCTAGTTCCTTCTTGGAGTCTGTGATTCTGCTGCTGTTTTGTTCCTTCAGATTTGTTTCTTTGTTGTTATACTCCACAGATGAATGAAATCATTTGACACTTGCCTTTCTCCAACTGGCTTATTTCACTAAGCATAATATCCTCCAGCTCCATACATGTTGATGCAAATGGTAAGATGTGTTTTCTTCTTACGGCTGAATAATATTCCATTGTGTATATGTACCACATCGTCTTTATCCATTCATCTACTGATGGACACTTCAGTTGCTTCCATATCTTGGTTATTGTAAATAGTGCTATGATAAACATACAGGTACACATGTCTTTTTGAATCTGGGGTCTTTTTTTCTTTGGGTAAATTCCTAGGAGTGGAATTCCCAGGTCAAATAGTATATACCTGGTAATAGGTCTGTTTAGATTTTCTGTTTCTTCCAGGGTCAGTCTTGGAAGGTTGTATTTTTCTAGAAAGTTGTCCATTTTTCCTATGTTATCCAATTTGTTAGCATATTATTTTTCATAGTATTCTCTCACGATTCTTTGTATTTCTGTGGTGTCTGTAGTGATTTTTCCTTTCTCATTTCTGATTCTATTTATGTGAGTACACTCTTTTCTTGATAAGTCTGGCTAGGGTTTTATCTATTTTGTTTATTTTCTTAAAGAACCAGATCCTGGTTTCATCGATTCTTTCTATTGTTTTATTTTTCTCAGTTTTATTTATTTATGCTCTGATCTCTATTATCTCCCTCCTTCTTCTGACTTTGGGTCTCATTTGTTCTTCTTTTTCTAGTTTTATTAATTGTGAGTTTAGACTGATCATATGGGATTGTTCTTCTTTGTGAGGTAAGCCTATATTGCAATACACTTGTCTCTTAGCACAGCCTTTGCTGCATCCCACAGATTTTGCAGTGTTGAGTTATTGTTATTCATTTGTCTCCATGTATTGCTTGATCTCTGTTTTTATTTGGTCACTGATCTACAGATTATTTAGGAGCATGTTGTTAAGCCTCCATGTGTTTGTGTTTTTTTATTTTCTCTGCATAATTTATTTCTAGTTTCATACCTTCATGGTCTGAGAAGCTAGTTGGTACAATTTCAATCCTGAACTTACTAAGGCTCTTTTTGTGGCCTACTATATGATCTATTCTTGAAAATGTCCCATGTGCACTTGAGAAGAACGTGTATCCTGTTGCTTTTGGGTGTAGAGTTCTGTAGATGTCTATTAGGTCCATCTGTTCTAGTGCGTTGTTCAGTGCCTCTGCCTCCTTACCTATTTTCTGTCTGGTCAATCTGTCATTTGGAGTGAGTGGTATGTTGAAGTCTCCTAAAATGAATGCACTGCATTCTTTTCTCATTTAATTCTGTTAGTATTTGTTTTACGTATGTAGGTGCTCCTATGTTGGGTGCATAGATATTTATGATGGTTACATCCTCTTGTTGGATGACCCCTTTATCATATGTAATATCCTTCTTTGTCTCTTGTTACTTTCTTTGCTTTGAAGTCTATCTGGTCTGCTAGAAATACTGCAACTCCTGCTTTTTTGTCCCTATTATTTGCATGAAATATCTTTTTCCATCCCTTCACTTTTAGTCTGTGTGTCTTGGGTTTGAAGTGAGTCTCTTGTAGGCAGCATATAGATGGGTCTTTTTTTCTATCCATTCAGTCACTCTATGTCTTTTGATTGGTGCATTTAGTCCATTTACATTTAGGGTGATTAAAAATAGATATGTACTTATTGCCATTGTAGTCTTCTGTCATTACCAAAAGTACAAGGATAACCTCTTTACTATCTAACAGTCTAACTTAAATAACTTACTATGCTATTTCAAACACAATATAAAGGTTTTTTTTTCCTCCCTTCTTTTTATTCCTCCTCCATTTTGGGGTTGAATTCTGATTTCCCTCTTGTTAACTGGAGAGTCTGATGATTCACTTCATCATCATGACTAAGTCTCATATGTAGGGTGCATATCATTAAACAGACTTCAGTAGATCACTGTAAATATTTATCCTGATGATGTACAAAAGTTCTACCATGGCACTTTTTACATAAATGCATAAGAAATATTAATTTTCTTCCTGTAGGGCTTTTTGAACACCTTTCACTCCAATTAAGTCTAAGTTCAAGAACATAATCATGTTTTCAAACCTGTTGTAAAATTTTGATACTTACAGTTGGGAAAAGTTGAAATAACACATAATTGTTTATGTTATTTATAATTTCCTTACATTTTATTGAAGTAAAAATTCATATACAGTAGGACACACATGTCTGAGTATATGATGACCCCTGTGTAAGTACCACGCCCATCAGAATTCATAGCCTTCTCATTACTGACAAATGTGCCTCCACCCTGGACAGCCATCCCAGAGAGCCATTGTTCTGAATAATGTCACCGCACATTAGTTATGCACATTTTTAATTTCATGCAAGTAAATGTACATAAAGTGTTTTGTGTGTGGCTCTTATCACTCAGTATATATATATATATATATACTCTTTAACTTCCTCATATGCTGCTGCACGTAAAGTGGTTTATTCTTTTCTTTACAGCTGAGCAGTGTACCACTGTACGACTTTACCAGTTTGGTTATTCATTCTCTTGTGGACAGATGTCTGGGTCACTTCTAGTCTGGTCTATTATGAGTAAAGCTGTTATGAACATTCATTTACGAATTTGTTTTTTGGTAACAGGAGTTTTCATTTCTTGAGTAAATATGTGGGGCTAGAATTGCTAGGTTATGGAATATAAGTACCTTTAGTTTCATAAGAAGTTGCCACTTTTATAAGAATGGCTGTAAAATCTCACACACTCCCCAGCAATGTGTCAGAAATCTAGTGTTCCTGTCCTGCCTGATATTTACTATCAGTGCTTTCATATTATGCATTCTGGTGGGTGTAACATGGGTCTGGCTATGCTTTTAATTTGTATTTCCTAATGACAATGATGTTGAGTGCCTTTTTGTGTGCTTATTGGTCATTCTCTTATTTTCTTTAGTGAGGTGTCTGTTCAAATATTTTGCCCACTTTTAACTGGGTTGTCTGTCCTTGCTTACTGAGTTGTAGGACCTCTTTATTCATTCTGAATACACATCTTAATCCTATATGAATATTTTCTTCTGTATGTTGCCTTTTCATTGTCTTAGTGAGGTATTTTGGTGGGCTGAAGTTTTTAATTTTATTGGAAGCCAATTGATTTTTTAAAATTTATATTTAGTGCTGTGTCCTCCCTAAGAAATCCTTGCCCATCCCAAGGTTACAAAGCTATTTTCCTAGGTAGACGTTTTCTACCTTTAGAATTCATGTTTAATGATCCATCAAAAATTATTTTTATAATAAACATTAATTTTAAGTAATGCATTTTCAGATATTCTGGATTTTCTTTGGTGTGTTTAAATTTTTTAATATCTTATAGAGAGATAATGTTTATGACTGTGTGTACAATTAAGAGTTATGAGATATGACCTCCCTTTGAGGCAATCACACATCTAATCCTACCAGTTTGACTAGTTGTTTTGAAAACTAAGATGCAATTTATTTGGAAAATATTGTACTTCATCTCTAAAATTTTTTTAAAAATGTAAACTGTGTAAGACAGCACTCCTCAAAAACTTTAACATCAAAAATTATAACAACAATAATATAAACAAAGTGATTCCAGCTATTAATGAGTTCATATTTATATTATATATATATATATATATATATATATATATATATATATATATAACCAAGGATTAGTGACTAGTAACTAAGCGTTCTCCATTTGGAATATTCTTACAATGTCTGAAGAAATACAAACTCAACCCCAGACTTCACAGGAAGCTTACTTTTATGATGTGAAGTACATAAAGCAATCTAGAAACCATTTCTTGTTGTTTTATGCCATGGTGAAAACATACCCAGGACCTCAAATTATTTTTATATTAACCTTTCAGAAGATAGTAATTTCTAAAGTTGAAAAGTGAGAGGAAGTCCATTTTATCACTCCATAGTGAAAATTACTGTTTCTGCAAATTAAAGTAAGAAAATGACGAATTTAAGTGGTCTGACCATTGTCATCTTGCATTATGCTCTCTGAAGTTGTAGTTTACAAAATGTGTCAGTTTTATAATTGCTTGTTTCAAAAAATTATGTATATTGAGCTAATAACTGCCAATTTGACATCAGTCTGCATACGCGCTATTATCAGTGGCTCTTTCCTCCTGTCTTCCTGTTTTGTTTCACCTTGGTGCCAGTGATCTACCATATCCACGTCTCTACCTGCCTGTTGGTCAGAAGCAGGCTAGAGTCCAGAAGTCCCTCAGGTGCTCTGACCTCATGTGGATACTCCCCCACCCTGGCGAGCGGAGGGGAGCTGTGAGGGGCCAGGGGCAATGGCTATGTCCCAGGCGACCATATCAGTTTTCTTGACTACCATCCAAGCCTGCCGGACTTCCATTTCTCCTAACCTAGTGGACCCAAGTGACTGCTCCTATTGCCTCTGATACAGGACAGCCATCCTGTCCAGGTGCCCTCCCCCTGCCAATGCCCATCCTTTGCCATATGGTTTTCCCATCCTGATGAGGGGCCTTGTTCTGTAAGTGAGAGACTGGAGGGAAACCATGCTTCTCTCAGAACCTGGACTCCACTCTGCCCTGATGGCTATCCTAACCCAAACTTGTAGGCCCCGTCCTTTCCTTAGGATCCAGCTTTCCCAGAAATCTTCTTGTCAACAAATGTACAAGGGCACCTGGAGGAGCAATGCCACCAGAATGCAAGACACGCAGGATGGGAATCATGGCCCACAAAGCTCCTGGGGCATGGGGCAGGGCAGTTGCCCACACATGCTCTGCCCTCTACCTGCTGTCCTGACCCTCTTCCCCAGGCCTTCTGCACCCCACCCTCATCCCCAGATGCCAATGCTGGTCTCTGAACCTCTCTGCTTCTGCAAAGTCTGGGTATGTGCTCTTCTAGCACATAGGTGCCTAATTTGTGAAAGAGAAGAGGGGACTGAGAGGTGAGAGCTTTGCAAGGAAAAAAAAAAATCTTCAGAATAAACTTTTCCTCTCAAATTGATTTTTTCAATGAGAAATAAGGTTAGAAACCCCCAGACCATGCATCACTATCAACTCACTTCAACAGGCAACTTGATGAATTTGTTGTTTTAATTCAAATAGAATATGGCCAGCAAAACTCTACTTGTAAAAACATTGTGTAATTCAAAGTATGCTTCACCTTTTCAAACATATTAAATACTCTCTTCAGTAATTATTCTTTACAATAGTGAGATAGTCACTCACTGCATAACTCACCCGAGCAGATAACTTGATCACAACAACCATGGGACTCACCTAGGTTAGATTCTAAATGGCCACACCTGTGGGAGCCCTGCCTTAGGACTCAACATCTTCAAAACGAGGTAGGCTAACCTCACCTGTATTGGTGAGCATAAAACGTACTGATTTCATCATTTATAATAACCAGAAATACCACACAATGATTCCTCATAAAACTTCAGTTCCCCTTCACTAAGAAAGCCCTAACCAGTGATTTCAAGCAATAGTCCTCTCTGGCTGGAAGCCTCCTGCTGAGCTGGGTTAGGTCTGCTGCCCGGGGCATCGCACACTCTGCTCTGGGACACCACCCTCGTCTTCCCAGCCACTGCTGCTGACTTGAGGCTCACATCTAAATGTCACATTTCATTTCAGCATAGGCTCTGCCAACGCAGAGGTTTGTCTCTTCCAATATTCCCTTGAAAGAGGGATGCCTGTCTGCCTTACCTGTGAAACAGAGGGAATGATTATCATTCTAGAATCCATGTTCTCTGCCATCACCCACATTCTGGGTCACGTATCTGCCACTCAGAGTGTGTGCAGGCATTGGGGTGGACACCTTGTTTCCCTGCTGTAAGTCCTCATTGCTCACCTTTGACTACAACCATCACTCTGATAACCCCTTTCATAAATGTTCCCAGATTTTTTCAGCCTCAGCACTATGGACATTGGGGGCCAGAAAATTCTGTGTTGGTGGGGGACTGGCCTGCCCACTGAAGCATGGTGGGCTGCATCCTGGCCTCTCCTCACCAGAAGCCACTAGCACACCCCCTCCAGTGTGATGATCAACCACGTCTCCAGATGCTGCACATGGTTCCCGGGGCACAGAGCTACTCTGGGTAAATGGTGATCACTTCTTGCCTCAGGTTCAACTTGAAAATGTTTGTCTTGGTGTTTATCACCTGTGTACTATAATTTTCCCAAAGAAAGTAGCTCAGGACAACATCATTATACGTTTTACAACTACTATTAGTTGGACTACTTAGCACTATTCTATTAAAGCAAACTGTTACTAAAATCCCAATTCATGAAACAATGCTCATCCAATTGATTGGTGAGGTTTGACCTCATCTCCAAGGCTAGAAGACATGCAGCTGATCATTTCTGAATATTATCTGTTAAAAGATGATGCAGATTCTAAAATAATTTTATTCTCTGTTTTTTACATTTGCCTATGTGCTGTCAATCATTCTAGGTGCTGGCATGAGGTGGTTTGGTGGCTATGTCATTGAATGCCTTAGCTAGGCAATTAAAAATCATATTCTCTATATTATAGAAAGATATTTTTCTTACTCTTCCTGTTACTTAGAGACATGCACATGTATGCACATGCCAACACAGACACACAATTTGCATGCATGGATGACAAGAGAACCCCGTGGAACTCTGCATCCAGCTACATCCCATTTCCAGGTGACTTTAACTCTGCCTGTGAGAGCTGTGATCATTTTGCTTTTCCTCTGACCACGATCCAAATTTAGCCAGATACTGAGGCAGCCAAATGGCTCATCCATCATGTTCAAATTGAAAAACATAGTGGAAACATGGCTTTTTTTATCCCCAAAAGTCTAGTTCTCTTTCTGACTGGCCTCACTTATTTTTGTTATGTAACTGAGATGGATATGGTGATATACAGAGGAAATTCACAGCATAGAGCCAAATTTAGAAATTTTGACAAGTCTAAAAAGGCTTTCAACTACAGAAAAGAGTCCTAAAAGATCAAGAAGCATTTAGTTTAAAAATATTTGGGTCCCCTAGGGCAAAAGTAATTAGTCTAATAATGCCAATATGTTTCAACATATTAAAAGAAGATATATTTGAAAAGAAAAGGGGATGTATTTAAGAGAAGATAGAAAAGATTGTGATACAAATGCTTACTAATAGGTAGACATATAAGCCCAGAAAGGAAACATTGCAAATGAGTTCAATATGAGGATCCTTCTGATGCACAGGTGCTGTGAATGCCGGGGAACAGGCTGCCCATGGCGAGAGGTGGAGGCGGTTTGCATGCTCCACCTGCCTCACTGCCTGATCTTCCAGCCCATTGGGAGGAGCTGCAGGGGGAGGAGCAGTGCACCCTCTCTCATTCCCTGTCAGCACTTCCTTTGAGTGGAGAAGAATGGAGTTTGCTTTATTTCTCTTTGAATCTAATAAATGTAGTGGTCAGTCTAATGACCTTCAAAAGCAGCCGTGTTTAAGCATAGTGACACTGGTGATCTCCAAACCCAGTTCAGTAGGCAGCCACCTCTTCCCACAGGTTGGGCCTGGGTTCTTCATTGGGTTCTCCTAGGTCTGCCTCTCACAGAGAACTGAAGGAGTCACTCCCCTCTGCCTACCAGCAGGGCACTCACAGGAGGACACCATTCATCCTGTCAATCTCAGAATGAATGCAGACGTCACCTGGCAAACCCACAATGGCTGGTGGTACTGAATGAAACCCACCTGGTGTAGTCATTTAGAAAGCTGAAAAGCTCCCCCCTCCCAACTGGACTTGCCATGGTTGAGGTCCTCAGCCCAGAGGGTGGCTGGCAGAGTTGTTGAGAAAGCATGTTTCCTATTGACAATGTCAGTGGCTTTCATTTTATACAGACTGTGGATAAAATGAGAGTTCCTGTGGCCAGGATTCTCACCTGGCCGTGGTTGACTAGCTCACTGCACACCTGTGGGCAATACATGGCTGTTGACTATAAAAAGAGCTCAACCCAGTGCTCTGAGCATGACACGGTGGCAGGGCTGCAAGGCTGCAGGAGAGCAGAGCCTCGAGTGGTGGCAGCACTGAGGACAGAGGCCCAGAGGATGGCTGTGCTGGACGACTGTGCAGAGAGACCCAGAGGACAGCTGTGCAGACAGAGGGGCCCAGAGGCAGAGACTGGCTTGCTGCTTGCAGACTTGCCCTGAGTGAACGGGATTTTAGTGACTGACCTGCCACCTGGAAATAAAGTTGGGTATAATAACCCTTTCACTCCAAGAACATTTTGCTGTCATTTTCTTTGGTCACATTGAATCCATAGCAGACTTGCCTGGGGCTGAAACCCATTGGCAAGACACAGATGCACTGGAAATATCTGAAAATTATTTGAAAAATTAATAAACTGAGTAAAGCTTTTGACCATGTAGTCTCCAAGCTGGAGTGACCCCTTTCCTATCTGTTTGGGCAGCACAGTATTTATCACCTTAATTAGGAGGCTTTTCCTGGTATTTCCCATGGACTAACTACAAAAACATGGTGCACTTTGCTAGGTATTTACTCTCAAGATAATCTGTCATATAAAAAGGTTCAAATATCCTTGTCCAGGTGCTGCTGGAAGAAATTAAAAGGAAAGCTGGAATCACATGACCAGTAAACATTTATGAGCATCTTCTGGACAGAAGGGCTTGTGCAAGAGGCAGTGTGGGATGGAGAATCATGCCGCAGCTTTGATGCCAGACACAAGGAGATTTGAATCGTGGCTCTACTGTTTGCAAGGACAGGCATGATGCTTCCCCTTTCTGAATCCCAGCTATCTGTGACTATCACAAGGCTGACTTCCAAAGAGCTCTATAGGGACTTAAGGATTAAAATATATAAACTATCTGTCCAGTGCCAGCACTAACATTTATGACCCATTCTCCTTCCTTAGGAGCTGGGGATGCAAAGAAATATGACAGTCTCTGAGATGGAAGTTGCAATTCCTTAGGAGAGAGAACATGAAACTGAGTTCATAAAATGTTTCCAGTCAGCTATGTGAGAGCTGAAAATCAGAACTGTTCAAACACTAATTGCAACCAAAAGCATATAACCATGCCTCAGATGAGAACATTAATTTATAGACCTCCTGGGACAAAACCTTGTACATGTACCAGCCTGGTTCCTGGATATACACATGTGCCTGCCCAAGGCCTCACACCTGACTTCACCAGCACCTGCTTCTTGTTATTTGATACATTCTGAGTCCCTTTTTCACGCAGGCTCAGGAAATACTAAGTTTAGAAGATGTATCTTTTGACTAAATATTCATCCTCTGGCCCCAAAGGAAACTGCTGGGCTTGCTTCCCTTCCCTTCCTCCTCCTATTTCTGCACTTCCTGAGGCCCAGGCCTCTGTGGAACAAAGGCCCATTGCTGTTGCAGCTAAACAATCCACAGTGCGGGGTTCCCAGGCAGAGAGGAGGGGCCTCTCACTTCCAGCGTCACAGGCTGGGGTGAGACAGGTGAGGCCGGGCTGCTGAGATGAGCCCTGCATCCCCACGGGCCCGGCTTATCTGGGGGATGGGAGAGTGAAGACACGTGCTTGCTCCATTTCCCCTCTAGGTTCTATGAATTTGGAGTGGCCTCTGTCTGGACATCACTATCTTAGTGATTAGGTTGACCTATACAAAATTACTGGTATTTGACCATTTTTGACCTATAAAAATGACTCCTTTGTGTGATCCAACCAGCTTTTGCTACCCAGCTTTTGGGCCTCAACTCAGACTTGGGCTCTCCAGGTAGCCTCTTCCCCCTGGCCAGCTGCACTGGATGTCCTCCTCTGCATCCCCAGCACACCCTGGAGGCTGACCATTGAACTTACTTCCCTATATTAGACTTATTGGTGCTTCTGACTTTCTCATTCTTAGACTCTTGAACACAGTACAAGGTGGTGACTTCATAAAGACAGGTCTACTCAAAGAGATCTTGCACTATTTCAAAAATCAGTGACTTAAAGCTACTTAAGACTGTTTCAATATTAATTCTCACCAAGACTGAGTAGTTAAAATTACATAATATATTCATTAGATTATTATATACCTACACATACATACTCACACACACACAAAAAAAATATATAAAATCTTCTCAAGTAATTTTAACTTAAAATTTTAAAGTATCCCTTACTTTGAATAAAATTTGTTATTTTATTCTTTGAATACTCTAGCCAGCAGCTCCATTAACTCAGGAGGTGAAAGGGGTAACATTTAAATACAGCATTAGGCCTAATCACAGTTTTCCAGGAACCTAACAGCAACCTGTTCCACATGATGGAGTCCCAACCTTCAGAAATAAATTCCCTTGACAAATCTGCTTAAAACAAACTAATGCTCTGCCTTTGGTCACACACAGACCCAAATTCACCTCCCTGAGGTTTGGTGGTTAATAGAGGATAGGGTTTTTTGCAGACCTCTTTTTGTGACCACTTAGCTGATGATCCAAGGTACTATCCCCACTTTCTAAAATAACTGATTATCAGAAAGAACCTGTTTTGTAGAAGTAAACAAGAGATGCAGCACCAGCCAAATGGTAGGTGTCTAGTTGAGAGTGATGACTTTTGAGAGCAGATTTTCTGTTGCTGGTCTCAGGATAGAAACTGGTCTGCAATGGCTTGGCCCTCAAACATGGGTTCTGAGGGACCTGCATACATGTCATTCATTGGCTCACATCATTTTGGGGCCTAGGATGATTTGGGGTCCTGAACTTTGAGATGAGTCCATGGTTTTAAGAGTAAGGGCTGCTTAAAGTATGGGGCCAAAAGCTGAGTCTTTAAATCAGCTTCCTGCACTGGAATCCTGAGTCCACCATTTCATAGTTTTGTGACATGAGGCAAGTTATTCAGCCTCCACATTTTAGTTCTCTCACCTATGAACTTGAGAGACCAATATAGGTCTGTATGAGGAATAATGATATGCTCCCTGTAGGGTCTGGCTTATTGCTTGGCACGTAATAGGAGCACAATTACTGATAGCTATAGTAAAGGAAAGAATCATGCAGTGAACCCAGAGTATAACAGGAAGGCTGGCCCACTCCCTTTGTAGAATGTGACTACAGTAGTTGACAGAAATTAAGGACAGCAGATGCTATTGTTGCCACAGAAATGTAGAAATAATATTAAAAATTCTTTCTTGCTACAAAGAAATGTTATGCCTCATAAAGAGAACTTTATTCATGTATTAATAAAAATATGAATTTTCCTTCTGGTTTTGAAGTGACCTTTATTGAAGTCGTATATGCCCCTCTAGACATGATCTCATCTGCACTAATTTCTTCACTCACATAACTCATCACAGTGCATTGGTCTCTTGTGTCATGTCATCCCAGAAAAGTCTCCTCTCCCCAAGCCATTCTATCTATATACATGCACACGGCCTTGGTCCCTGGCTAAGGATTGGGCCAGAAGACCTTGTCCTCTAGATCTCTGTTTACCTGGATTATGCACTTAACCATTGCCCAGGTGAATCCTGGTCAGACTTCTCATTTAATCTTTGCCTTTTGACTTGCAAATTGCTCCAAACTTGGATAAGTAGAGTGACATGTTTGAGGCCCTTTAATGTCAATGGTCAGCAAGGGCCCCCATTGGCCAACCCAACCTTTGGCATGCTGCACCAGCGCCTTTGTTTCAGCCTGTAGCTCTGAGATGGGGAGGGATATGCTCCCACCCCAGAGCAAATAACCTTTGAAGCCAAAATCAGTCAAAGGGAGAAATAAAGTGGGAGAAGTCTGCTTCTGCTTGACGTGGCTGCAAAAAGACCCCACCAGACCTATCTAGTCCAGCTGTGCACTTGCTACCCACACTCTTTGGAATCACCTATTGCTGTGGAGATGGACTATTTCTCTCCACCTCTTGGAAACACTTATTGATATGGAGATACACTAAGGCCAGGTGAGAGATTCTAGAAATATTGCAATTTTCCCACACAAGCCATTTTCTCCAACATGTCCACTTAATTTATCTACTCAACAATGGTCTCCAGACTTCCACCTGGCTGGGTCAGTCCCTGGACCCTTCTCTTTGTCCCTTCCCATTTTATTGTTAATAACTTTAATGTTCTTGGTATCAGTAAGACCCTTATAAGAAAGCTGAATAGCAAATCCCATAAGACTTCTCAAACTCTAGTTAGCTTTTATAACAGTAAAGGTATATGGGGAGCTCATGTAAAAGCACCCTGAATCACAACTATTACCATGACCTGGGTAACAGACATATTCAGGAGGTACATATCCAAGTCATCATGAAGCCAGTTTCACATGGCTTGCAAAGGAAGCACACCAGCAACTTCATTTGGGGTGTCCCATTTGACATTAATAAGGCAACTTGGGCAGTCAGTCCCCTTCTCAGGTTAAATAGACTTACAATGGCTTTTATGCAGTCCACCAGTCTGGCTGTTCCCTCCAGAATTCCCTCTGTGTGTCTGGGTCACATACAGCCATCTGTGATTGCTCCATAGTGAGCTGTGGGTCGTGCATCAGCCCCAAAACGTCCTTCCACTCTGCAGCATTTAAAACCAAAGTCATAACTCCTGAATCAGTCACTCTCACAATCCATTTTAGTATAGATTCTTCAGGAAGCTGATGAAATGAAATGACTCTTTCATATGATACCCCCTGGTTTCAGCAGTTTCTTGGGTTTGTCCTACCCCCCTCCATGAAACATTCATGTGACTGGAAACATTTCAAAATAGAGCTACAGAGGCCACTGCAGAAAAAGCAACTTACCAGCCTTTTTTTGAAACAGGATAGAATCTTTAAGCAACTTCCTGAGAAGTCAGCAGGAGAATGGATATCCTGATCCTCTGCACTTCCATCCTTTCTCTTCCCAAGCCACATTTCCCTGAGCCAGTGCTGCTCTAACCAATTCCACTTCACTAATTCAAACTACAATTCTGACACTAATATGAGGGATTTTCCCCCACACCTAGCAATTGTGTGTCTTACAATTAAACTCAATTCAGAAAAGTAGCTGAAGATAGCATCAGAACCCACAGGTTAAGGACTCAGTCCCACAAGACCACCTCCCCACCTTCATACAAAAATCACAAGTCTAGTCTGTGCTTCCGTGGATCACCTAAGGTTCTGACCCACTGGCTATAAATCAAAGTTTCCAACAACTCCTTCCTTGAGTCCAGTTAATTTGCTAACGTGCCTCACAGAACTCAAAGAAACACTTTATTTCCTAGATTACCTGGTTTATTAAAAAAGGAACAGCCAGATGGAAGAGATGCAAAGGGTAAGGTGTCAATGAAAATTTCATTAAAATCACCTTGAAATAAAAACAGAGTAAAGGTTTTATATTCTCAAGGACACAGGCAAGAAAAATAGAACTTCAAAGGAGCACAGTTTTGTTTACCTAAGATATGGTATGCAAAGGCAGCATCAGGCAATGTATACATCCTGGTGGGCAATATACATCCTGGCACCAAAGGAAATTAAGGGAAAAGGCAAACATTCTTGCTTATCTTTTAACAGGAATATGTATGCCAATCGATTAGTTTTTTTAACTAAATAGATGGTATTTAAAGTTCAAAAGTTTAAGTTTTCACAGTTGGCCATTCTGAGACCCTCAGAGTTAACAGAACATTCAATACTTAGGCCTAAGAAGTCTTCTTGGTGGTCCTGGGGTGGTGGTCAGCTTCTCTTCAATTCACAAAAGTTTGTGGGAAGGGGTGCAGAGCTCCCATGATGTCTGCGCACATTGTTCTCCCTGCATCTGCACAAGTCCACTAACCTGGAGACTCTCCCAACCCTGTCCCTTTGGGTCTTTCGGAAGCTTCATTACATAGGCATGATTGATGGCCACTGGGGATTGATTCAATCCTCTAGCCCTTGTCCCCTCCCTGGAAGTGGGAAGGGGGTGGGACTGAAAGTTCCAACCCTTTAATCATAAGGTTGGGTCCCCTGGCAACCAAACTCTCCTGCTTAGATGGTTTACAAAAAGTCGCCTCATTAGCATAACAAAAGACACCTTTTATCTTTCACATCCCTTAGGAGATTCCAAAGAAATTCTAAAGAAGCTATGTGCCAGGAACTAGATCAAGACCAAATAAGTATTTCTTATTATATAGACAAGACACTACACACCTCAATTAATTAAACTTTTTTAAGTATAGATGAAAGAAAAGGGCGGACCCTAGAAAAAGGTAACTCACCTCTTAAAAAATGCCAGTATCTGCTCAGCTGTACTAGGCTTTTTCCTAAAAACAATTTTAAAAAACTATAAATTTAGAAAAAAAAAAAGATACTTTTGTTATGAGTGGAAAATCCATAAAGATGCTACCAGGCTTAAAAGATTTACATTATGATATAATTAAGTTAAATAGATGGTAATGTGTATTGCTTAGGTGTCTTAAAATTTTCTTCAGTTTGGAACTCCATCAATACCTCTACCTTTAAAGTAGCATGATTCCTTACTTAGAAAGACACATAAATGCTAAATGCAGTTTGAAACTAATAGAAAAATATAGAAAATGATAAGCAAATTTCAGCTAATGTTACCTGGTAGGAGGTGGAGGTAGGGAGGGAGAAACATGGGACTAGGGCAGAGCATACAGAGAGAACCAAAAACGTTCTTTGCTTCAGCTGATGGTGGACACAGGCCATTGATTCGTTATTATTTACATCTTACCCATTTGTTAAAAACACTTATTCGCAAATTTTCAACAATCCCTTAGATTTTTTTAATGACAGAATAGATTTCAAGAGAATAGTCAATACTTTAGAATACCACTAACATTCTGGCTTTTAAAAATTTTTGGACAGGTTATTTTAAAAGTAATAAATATTTTTATTTTTATTAACTCTCATCTCCTATGTGACAAAGAAGTGTTTGAAATTTATTCACTTTTATACTGGATAAAACTAAAGTATAAATACCAGTGACTTGTTCAGGGTCACCTGCCTAGAGAGTTAGTAAAGCTGATTTAAGTTTTTTTTAGTTACGGGTCACTGGAAATACTAGTGTATTAACTGCTATGAACTTCAGTGAACTTCAGCATTGTACATATGTGTGATTACATTTATGTGGTTAGCTTGGCCAGCAACCCCAGCTTGGTCCACATATGGAACATAAAGTGAATTTTATTACTATACCTATCCTCTAGCTAAAAAGTCACCTGTGTGTACAATGTTAAGATTAATGGAGTATTAGATATCTTAGGGTTAACTACTTTTTAAAAGCTGCTTTTCAGTACTTTGCCATTGGGCATGATGGAGAATTATTGTTAAAAAACAAAATTCAGCCCAGTAAATTTGAAAATCTACTTGGGTTTATTAAGCTACAAGCTATGGGTTTATTTAAGCTATGCAAGAATCAGGCAGCATCTCCTCTAGCAAACAGAGAGATGCTCCAAGAAGTCTCTTCTACAAAGTGGAAGATTTTAAAGGGAGTACATGGCAATGAGTTACCAGAAAAAGAAGAGAAAAGATTGTTCCAGGCAGGTCACTTTCCTGTAGGAGGAAGAGGAGAGAGTCTTATGCAGATGACCTCCTCTGAGGGATGGAGAAAGCCCATGTGACAGATAACCTCATTGGTGCTGACCTGACTGAGCCCACTTCTGGGGGAGGTTGAAACTGCCATTAGGATGGGCATTGAGTGCAGGTTGTTGATGGCCCAGCAGGGGTGACTCCACTTGGGGCCTGTGGTTTTCCTTTTATCATTTTAAACCTTTGCTTGTGTTTATAACATCAGCTCTGTCAACATTTTAATTTTTCTTCCCAGTGATAAATTGCTCCTTTGCAGTTACAGAGTAAGGTTTTACTGACCTATCTAAAAGAATTTAAGAAAAAACAATACTATTTCAGCACTTTTTGACAAACTTCAGTTGAGTTAAGAACTTACTTTCTTTGATTTTCCTTTAAAAATAAGGGCTTATCTTCAAGGGAAAGAATTAAAAGTGATATTGGGAAAGAGATTTTTAAATGTATTCATGACACCTATGTTTTAATATGCTGTCCTCTCTTTTCATCTTCCCTACATTTCCTTTCTTTTTACCACATTTTCCCTCAAAATACATAAGGGACTCTAGTTATTTTTAAAGTGAGAGTCAATTTTAAGATCCTAGTGTCTAAAACTAAAATCATGTATTAATTCAATCAATGATAATCCACATCTGAGTTTTTGTTCCATATTTAATTTATTCTGTCATGTAAGGTTTATTTTTCTTTACTGTTTTTCCTGGTTTAATTATTTTTAAAATTAAAATACCTCTGTAATAAAGAATGTTTTTCCCTATTTTATATCTAATTGCTTTGGGCTTATCTCATCCTATCCATCCTCAACACTATTGGCTAGAACGGTTGGGGGCACTTACCTGGGCCTAGGAGAGCTTTCTGTAGACATCTCCAACCAGTGTCACCAGCAGACCAGCCCTGTGACTCCTACTATGATTGCAAGACACCCTTCAGCAACAATCATCAGAAAACTTTGAAAAAAAATAAAGGTTTATTACTTATAAGCCCTGGAAATTACACAGCACATGTGGGGCCACACAGCAGGGTCATGGAGAGAAAAAGTGCACACAGGCCAGGGATTCTGTTTTATTGGAGTTGAGGGTGGAGGCCTAGGGGTTCCTTGGTGAATTTAAATCAGAATATCAGGAATTGAAAGTGAGGGAAGAGAAAAGGCAAGTGACTCAAATGGTCATTTATCAAAATGTCCAAAAGAAAAGAGACTTTTTCATTGGGGGAAGGGCCTGGGTTTGTAACCAGTTGTCTTTTGACCATCAAGGTGTTTGAGATAGGTCTTTGGAGTGGATGGTGCCACAATCAAAGGCACTTGCATTTCAAAATAAAAAAGAGAGGAAAAAAAAAACGTCAGAGCCTACACTACTAATAAATGTACAAAATACTTTTATTTACAACTGAGAATGTTGGATATGAATTTTATGCATATTCATCATTATGTATGGAAATTAATGGATTGGAATACTCATTAGAATTCGTAGAAAATTGTGAGTTCTTGTTCATTACATTTAATATTCACTGCTGATTGGTCTAGCTATGTACATAGTAGAATGGAACTACGGTAAACTCCTCTCAGGTATGTAGGGGTGTTCCCTCATCTGCATGCTCTGGTGTTCTTTTAGAAGCCATTTTGCTGGAGGCGTTGGAAGGTGCAGTGGCCCTGCACAGAGAACAGCCTTACGTGTCTGTTCTGCTCCTAACTTCATTTTTTATTTGACCTTCACTCATTTTTATAATGGGTATAATTAGCTTCATGGGTTTGGGGGATTTCTTCTTTTGTCATTATAAGTAAACCAAGGTACATCTATCAGTTTTTCTCCTATGTCCTAAAATACCTTTTTTTTAGAAATGGAATTAATATTTCATCAAATGTTGTTGAATTCCTAGGATACCTTTACTTATGGGAAGAAAAAGAACAAAGAAAATAAGGACCTTTATTCCAGGTTCCTGAAAGCTGGAATCTGCTGATAACTAACACATTGGCAGGAGGCAAGTCAGTTGACATAAGCCTACAGTGCTCTCTGGGAAGCAGTACCCTGTGTTCTCCCAAAAGGCTGATGCTTCTTCATGTCACCCGAAGATCAAGTGCCTCTCTGACATCACAGACCCTGCTTCCCACATTTCCCCTACAGCGGGCAGGGCTTGCACCCTCATCCCAGACCAGCAGCCAACTCTGCCCTCAGGCACAGAGCACACGCTGCCTTTCCGGGAGCATCCGGGGGACCTACCAGGGCCAATCAGGGCGGTGTGCAGTGTGACTCCTCTGAGAGGCACAGGCAGCAAAGCTGAGCAATGTCTCTAGACCAGGCCCACCTGGATCTCGCCCAGCCCACCACTTGGAAGCTGTGTGACCGTGGCAATGGCTCAGCATGTCTACACCTCTGTTTCCTCATTTGTAAAGAGGAATAAAAATGTGGTTGTTTGAGAATTTAATTATGTAAAGCATTTAGGACACTACTGAATAAATTATTTGATAACTTAGTCAATTTATTGAAATTACTCAATTTATTAAGTACTCAAGAAATGCTAACAGCCATAAATATAATGATTACTAACATTACCATTCTCTAGGCCATATTCTTTATATGTTGCCTGCTCTATAATTTGAACTCATGATCTGTAGTCTCCTACAGGCTTTCACCAATGGGTGGCAACGCCATACAGTATGTCTAAATATCCAGTGTATCTCTCAAAGCTGATCAGCTACTACAAACCAAATGAACAAGTTCTGGAGAGAAATACATAGTCATGACACAATAATCATTCTGTAAAAAGAGAACTACTTATAATCTCAGAGTAAGAAAGGACTTTCTCACCCTACCTCAAAATCTACCAGCCAGAAAAGAAAAAATAAGTTGATAAATTCTACTAAGTCAAATAAAATATTTTCATGGCATAAAGCACCAAAGAAAAAAAAGACACATGACAAGCTGGGAAAAATATATTTGCAATTCAATCACAAAATACTAATGTCCTT
Source organism: Manis javanica (assembly GCF_040802235.1). Taxonomy (NCBI): domain Eukaryota; kingdom Metazoa; phylum Chordata; class Mammalia; order Pholidota; family Manidae; genus Manis; species Manis javanica. The sequence goes on along the minus strand of NC_133157.1, from coordinate 136,279,369 downwards.
GATATGCACTTCATTATAGAAAAAGACCAACAATTCAATACAAAAATAAAAGGGGAAAGGAGATGAAGAGCAGAACTAAAAGACCAAAACATACAAATGTTTTAAATCAAAGGATCCTCAACTTCAGTCACAGGAGGGAAATTCTAATTAAAGCTACACTGACATGCTGTCTTTTATGCACCAGATTTGCAGGGTCTGCAGTTGGATGATACTTTCTATTGGCAAAAGGCACCTTTAAACATTCCTGGCAGGCTACATATGTGCGCAACCCCTGTTGAAGGAAAGGTGGCAATACATGTCAGCTCCACTGAAAAGAAAGTATGATATCTTCAGAAAACTTTATCTATGAATCCAGTAGTTACAACATCACACTAAAATTTCAAAGGAAATTCTAAGTTAGCCAGAGGGTAATGTGCAGTGAGTGATTTCATTCCTTTAACATCAGGATGAAAGAGAATTCAACTTTTCTTGCTAACATTTAGGCCACCTGTGCAAAATGAGGTATTACATTAATTACCAGCTCCAACTCAAATCCCCAGTAATTAGATGGATTGCACCAAAGTGAACTTTTAGAGTGATCTCCATAGTGAATTCTGAAATATGTAGAACATACACTCACAATATATAGGAAATCATTCATAAAGTCTATGCAGTTAGTGCTGCCCAGATTGCACACATTATTATTAAAGGTATGCCAAACCAATACCTTCAGATAATAGACACAGTGCACTTTCTGCCTGCCTCACAGTGGACCATCCTGCTCATGCTCTGGATGTGACGCAATGTTTTGGAGAGGACTGTTTCTCATGCTCCAGTGTGCTTCATGGCAAGCAGGTGCTTGTGTAAAAGGCACACTCAACCTACAAAATAAGGTGTTTGTACATATTGAAAGGAAGCTGGGCAAATGCATTCTGGGCCCAGGCTGGTTCTCAGCCACGCTGTGAGAAGCAGTTTAGAGCTTAGTGTTTATTACATGTCATGTTCATCTGATTGACCTGTGACTTCATTTTGTAGTTAGAACTCATTTGTCTGAAGAACTAAGTCACTCGAATTTCTTGCTACAAGGAGAAAACTTTTTGAAGAAATTTAAAAATTTTAGAGAATTTTTAAGAATTTCTTTCTCCCAAATACTTATATTTAATACTTATTAATCTTTTCATTAGGAAAAACAAAAAAATAAAAATAACAAAAAGTCAATGGAACAGTTAAACACAAAAATTATTCTATCATAACCTTTTTAACTAATAAAAAACTTATTTATTCTCCTTGATTTCATTTCCTGACAATTTACGGTGTTTTATTAAATCAAGTATTTCTTTAAAAAGTGAATGAAAAAAACTTCTCCAAATGAAAAGCATTTACCCTACCCAGAAGACACAAAAGGCTACCCAAATCTTGTATAAAACAAAAGATGTTCCCTCGGAGATATAGGTTTAAACCATTGAAAGGGGACTGTATATATGTTTAAATCACCTTATGTTGTTGAATCCCAGATGAGTTGTGGGGTGGATGATACATAGTTCTGGCAATTTGTGATGTATTTGTGCACAATTTCAGTATCAGCTATTTTATTTGAATACACACACTTCGTAAAGCATGTTTAAGTCTCTGTGCTCCAATCTCTACATTTAAGCTTTTGAGATATGACGGTGCCTGCTGTCGAAGTCGAACAGTCTAAAGGGGAGGCGTGGAGCTGAATATATGTACAACTCACTCTGAGAGGATGCCCCATGTTTGGGCGCCTGATGTAGTGTACCACTTATCTTCTTTGGGTGAAATGAGAGAACAAAAAACACAGACAACACAGATAGAGACAATGGCTGCAACCCGATGTGGCGCAGCACCTTTATTTTTATACTGCCTTTCTTGGACCTCAGCCAAGTGCTATACTCATCTTTCTCTTCTCAAGGGGGGCAGGCCAGAAGCAGGGGCAGTGTTTCCACACATCCTCAAGGTCTCCCTATTTTCAGAGTGAGGAGTCCTGGCTCGTCTTCGAGGACAAGATATGTTTTTTGTGGGCAGATAACTTCCAAGGACTGCACCGGTTGTTCTCAAGCTTGTGGTTCCCATGCTGCATTCAGACATGGGGGAAGGTGCTTTCCCATTCTGCCTACAAACATATGAGAAGACAAAGGCCATTCCCAACAGAGATATATTCTTTGAAATTTTCAGTTAAAAAGAAAATCAGTACTTGAAGCTTTTATTAGGTTGAGGAGAAATTAGTCTGTGAAAGTAAAAGGGAAAACTTGAGTAACCTTTCACTATTGAAAATATCTTTCTCATGCTAGAAAAACTGTTAGCAAAATTATTATCTCCAATGTCTCTGATTAGTAAAGATAAATGCAAAGACAGAAAGAGAAGGCATTAGACCAAATACATCCATTCAAATATTTAAAGAGACTAAGACCTTCAAAATAATTCTTTAAAAAATATTTCTTCTAACCTTTAAGAAAATGAGATGTTATTTTGTACTTAGTTAACTAATTTTCTAAAGGCAGCCTGTTAGTTTTAATTCTAAATTGATTTTAAAAAATTAAACATTTTGCTGCTTTCCATGAAACTCTTACTAACTTGGCTACTCTAAATTTTAATTATATAGTTTATAAAATTTTAGTGATTATAATATTAAATTGTTTGACTATAAGCATTGCTTATATTGGTCATCCTAAGAAAAATACAAAATCCACTTCTTAAAAGAAAATTTTGATAAATTTGAGCACACAAAATTTAAAAATAAGCCTCTATCACATAAATAATACCAATTAAAAATAACTTTAGCCAAATTTGTTTATTATTTATAATATTTTTAATAGTATATCCTATGTATTAAGCAAATATTAATTCATTTAATCCTTACTAACAGAAGTATAGCAGTGTTCAAAAATGAAATGAGTTAAAATTCATTCCTCAATAAGGACACTCTTTTTTTATCAAGAAGGTTTTAATCTATCAGATTAGTAAAGCTGTAAAAATTTAATAATACACACTGTAAAGAATATACTCTCTCATGTAATGTAGCACCATTTTGGAGGAAAATGTGGTAATAACCACAAAATATTAAACTGCATATCTCTTAAATCCAACAATTCCAAATTCAGGAATGTACAAGATCGATGTAATCACATGTATGGAGTAAAATGCATAAATAATGAAAACAATGAAAGGGAAAAAAATCCACCCTCATGTCTCTGAATAAGGGACTATCCAGTAAATTGTGGTATACCCCCAGAATTTAATCCTGCACAGCATTGAAAAGTGAGATTCTACATTGTATCTACTGCGGTGAACGATTGCTGAAGAATATCGTACAGACATGAAAGCCCAGTGCAGAACCGTGTGATCCCAGGGCACGCTGGGCCCAGTGGGTGGGCACAGATGTGTGACCTGGGCTCCCGCCCTCCAAGTGGGACCACAGGTCTGGCATGAAAGGACATTTGTGTTTTATCCCGGCAACTTCTTCACTGTTTTGAGATTTGACTGTCATCAGTAGTTATTGTAAGAAAAACAAACAGATAGGGCTTCCTTAGGGCCAAGGGCCCTCTGCTCTTGAGGGTGGCCCACCTGCCCCCCACTGCGGTTGGACCAGGGGGTCACAGTTGTGCTATTTGACCCACCCACAGAACCGAAGTTGAGCAAACCAGACGCTTGATTCTACCTGATCCAACCTGATTCTCTCCTCCAGGGCATCTGTGACTGAGACTAAAATAGCGACTGGTGAGTGAGGAGTTGTGATTTCACTGTGCTGTGCAGTGGATGAAAACAGCCAGGTTATTTCTGGTGTGCAAAAAGAAGTGAACTACTGGGAGGAAGACAGAGACAGAGAGAGAAGTGATGAAAGAGAGAGAGAGAGACTGAGAGAAACAGGAAGCAGGGGGCAGGTGTCCCAGGCAAGGATGGGGCCCCAGGCAGCGGGAGGGAAGTATTCTCATCTCTAAGTCCCCATTTTCTGCTTCAACGCCATGGATGCAATTCTTCAAGCCTCATTTCTTTGTAAATTTTAACAAATACCTTTTCCGTTTAGACTAATTCAAGTGAATTTCTGTTCTCTGCAACTACCTGTCCCTGACTAAGCAGGCCACATTGCTTTTTTGATATTGGCTGCAGATTACCAGCTACAGTTTGTTTTCTCCAGCCCTTATTTCTATTACAAAGTGTAAACTCCATCCTCTGGGTATCTACTATCTCAAAGGCAGTATTTACCTAGGAACTTGAATTAAATTTAATTGGAATTGATATATTTCTCTTTCTCCTGAAAATATGTAACCTCTTAAATTCTCTAGGTATTGAAGGAATGTCATGATCTTATCCCACCTCAAATCGACAAGTCATCTTTGGGATTTTGCCTCATTTTCTTCAATACATGAGGAATCAAGATACAACCGATGCTACTTTACAAGTGTATCTCACCTCCTTAACATTTCCTCTGCCTCTGTTGGTCTCAGGAAAGCCACCTAAAAGTCTTCTAGTTGTCACCATGATTCAATTCTCTACCCCCTAGATAAAGCCCACTAAAAGGTATGCTGATCACTGTCTCAAAAACTTTATTATATTATTATAATCTATTGATTGCCTATAATGGGTCAAGCCTTACCTTTGTTGTTGGGGATAAATCAGAGAACAAAACAGCAAAAACTCCTTCCAAGGAGAAAGACTGGTACAAGATAGTACTCTATTTCATTAAAGCTGAGATGATTTTTCTGTATGAGATACAATGAAAGAAAAATTTAAGTTTATGATCAGCTAAATTATTTAGGTTAGTTTAAATGCCATGGGTCATAGAGTACACTCATTTTAGAACTGTTAAAATGTGAAAAAAATACTTATTTAAAATTGATGAAATATATAAAATGGTATGCAAGTTTGTGATGTGGACAAACACAGAGGAGATATTAAATAATAGGTAAGTGTCCAGGTGGAGTCAGACAAGTGAGGTGAGGTATCAAAGAGAGACAGACAACTGAGTAAAGAACAGAAGGAAATGTCTGGTCTGGGTGGACCAGCTGTGTGGACATCAGAGGGAAGAAAAATTTCTGGGATTTTCCAGAAGAAATAGCATGTGCAAGAGACCTGAGGCTGGAGGGTGCAGCCTTTTTAAGGAGCAGCAGGTCAGTGGGTTGAGCAGAGTGTCCAGGAGGAAGAGACAGGGAAGAGCAGTGAGAGTCCTGTCAATAAGAGAAAGGCACAGTGCTTCCTCTGAGTGAAGCAGAAGCCACTACATGATTTTGATCCAACTTTTCACTGACCACAATCAGCCTGGCTGACAGGAGGCCAGTTGCAATAATCCAAGTGGGCAATGACAGTGGTTTGTAGAGGAGGTAGGGTGAGTTCCACTGACAGGGCTGGGCAGGGAAGCAAGTGGAGGAGGCTGGGGGCAGTATCAGATTCTGGAGTGTGGGGCAGGTTAGGTGTGAAGTGCCTGTTGGACACCCAGTTGAGAGTACCACTAAGGCAGTTGGATACAGTGTTCTTGAAGGAAGAGATCCAGAATAGGGATCCAAATCTGGGAATCGGTGTGCAGACAGGACTTCAAGTCAGGGGGTGGGCTCTCTCTTCTAGAGTGAGTATAAATGCAACAGAGGAGAATTAAGGACAAAGATCAGGGCCAGTGCAGGGCTTGGAGGGTAGGAGGATGTAGGAGCCAACAAGGGAGATTCAGAGAGGGCCGGGGGCGGGGGGCTGGAGGTTGTGGAAGGAAGGAGCAGGGAGGGCGGTGGGGGTGGAGTTGTTAGATCATATAGTAGCTCTATTTTCTATTGTTTGAGGACCCTCCATATTGTTGTGTATTACTATTGTCAAACTTGTCAGAGAAGTAGAACTTAATTATTCTAATCACTGAAAAGAAATGATAATTACATAACATGATGGAGGTGCTAATTATTGCTACAATGGCAATCATAGTGCAGTATGTAAATGTATCAAATTAACATGCTGTGTATCTTAAATTCATGCAGTGTTGCATATCAAATATATTTCAATTAAAAATATCTTCTAAAAAGCAAATAGAAGATCAGTTTGGTGGCTGAAAGAGACAACTGACTAAGATACAGCATTCTTGGACATCAAGTCTTAGAGCTGCCACTGTGAACTGCTTTTGAGCATGAGTGATTTCTATCACCTAAGATCTGGGGTCTCCTCTTACGAACCAATATTATTTCATGATCTAGAAATTTCTATTTTGTTTCATGAAACTCCAGAGTCTCAAAATGACTCAGAGGCTACCTTGAAGTTTGCAAAGCCTAGCTTCTGACATCTCTCACCTTTTTTAATCAAAGCAACTCCACTTTTACATTTCCATGTAGGAATGACATGCAAGGTGTTAAAGTGTTAGTAAATGAAACAATTTTAAAATAAATAGACTAGATAATATCTAAAAGTCCCTCTAGAGATAAATACCTGATGAATGGATCTACACATGGGAATGGGGTTTGAAATAACTATCCCCAATATGCTTGGATTAATTATCAATCAATCATTTAAAATACCAGTATGTTATCTGAAAAGTTGAATGCATTAACACATAATTATACCTGTATTATGGGCTTTCAGCACTGGTTTATTCATTTAACAGGTCAGTTATTTAACTGGATGTTTCAAGAGCAGAACCCAGGACAGGAGACAGAGGTGGGACAGGAAGCAGAGAAAGGAGGGGAGGCCCCATCCAAAGTAGAGCCCGTTGTCCCAAAAGCAGAAGGAAGGAGTCACACTTCACTCATTCCATCATCTGTATTAAGATAAACCCAAATTAGAGAACATACTCAGAAAGATAGGAAAAAAATATTCACAATTCAAAGAGAAGATCAACAAACTACATCAACATCTGCAATGAGGCGCTTGAGACAATCTCTTCTCATCCTCCCTCCTAAGGTTTGCACCTGAAGCTATTAGACTACCCTTCTCACAGAGGGAAGCTTCCTCTCAACCCCACCTTCCTTTCTTAAGACCCATTCTCTGTGTCTCTCCTCCCACAGGAAGTCACTAACTCCAAGAAGAAACCACTTCTAAATCCCCTGCTATTTTCAATAGATGTAATTTGATAGGCACTTGTGCCAAATGGCTCTTAGGCCAAGAAAACATCTCTAAAGATGTTATCCTAAAGATAGCAAAGGTGCAACGTGAATCCTGTGTTCATCCAGGCAGCCCCTGCCTACTCCCCACCTGACACTAGAGAAGGTCTTGTCTCTGAAATGTCAAAGCGGTAGACAATTAATGTTATTTTGATTTGTAAACTCTCCAGATCACATATCAAATTTCTTAATGTCTACAAATTCCCTGAGATTTCGCTTTCATACTGGGAAAAAATATGTCATGTGCATTAATTTTAAGTTGAATATGTGCAGTGGTAGGGGAGTCAATTAAATATGGCATAGCAATATGGCTGAAAAACATAAAAAAATAAGACTAGGCATGGCTTGGATAATCAAATTACCAAGAGATGCTTAAGTATATATCACATTACTGGTGCCTTTATTTGTAGCAAACACTAGAAAATATCCACGTCAGATGTGAAATCTTCATTGAACACCAAAATAAAAAATGTATAGCAAATATTAGATGCTGAGGACATGAACAGCCAGCCTCTCTTTCTCTCTCTCTCTCTCTCTCTTTCTCACATACACACACACACACACACACACAGGCATGTGCACACATCTGCTATCATTACCTGAGTGAGTCACCCTCGGCTCCCCAGTGCTCTTCCATAGTGGACTGATGGAGGCAGCATGGATTCCCAAATCAGGGTGCAAGCCCTGCTCAAACCCACTTCAAAGTGATCTCTGGCCAGTCATTTCAACTCACTTATCCTCAGATTCCACAGTGTCCAATGATGGTGAGAATACCTACTTTGATGCATTGCTGTAAGAATCAAATACAACAGAGCATTTTAGGCCAGTGATAGAGAAATGTGAAATCTAGTTACTCATACTGCATTAGTTGAGTACTGATAACCATAATGGGTGTATACACATACACATGAGTGAATAAATCTGTCTTATTTATTACATATGTTCAAAACAAGAAAATACGTCCTAAATGGAGTCAGTTATGCTAAACTCCACATCACCACAGTAAGACTTATGTACAGTTTCAGCTCTCACAGAAATGGAATCTTGAACTATTCAATCAGGAAGCAGCTGATCAGTGTTAGCTGATCTGCCGGATAGACCCCTGCCATCCTCTACAGGAATGTGACCTTGCCTTAAGCAATCCACTTTTGTCTTGTATAACTTATTGTTTCCTCTCCCTTCTGCTTAGAAAGTTTCATTTTACACAGATCCTGGAAACTTCTTTCTATCTGCTAGATGAGGTGCTTCCCATTTCATGAATTGTTGAATAAGGCCAATAAGATCTTTAAAATTTATTCAGTTGAATTTTTTTCAACTCATATATAACTTAATTTATTATTTGATGAATATTAGTTTGAATATTTTTTATTACTGTTGGAAGAGTTATCATTCCCAAGGCTTGAAAGAAAGACAATAGAGGAGTTGTTTTAGGTATGGACAAGGCTTTATCCACTGTAGAAGCTACTTATATGATGACCAGTTCAGGAGGTAGAATTGTTTGATTATTCCCAAATTTACCCCAGGTAAAACTTTCCAGAATGTTACATGTATCACCAAAAAAGAATCCCTTTCTATAACAATTAATCTTTGTAATTACTTTAGAGTTTCATTTGTGATTTCTACTCATTCATTACCATTAGTAATATGACTGCTATTACTTTCATTACTTTAAAATAATGGGTCAGTTGCACATAAACAGCATGGAGGATCTCAAATCCTTGCTGAACAATATCAACAATTTACACACAGGATCTGACTTGCTGTCTATTTTGATATAAAGGTCAAAGACAAATCCTGTAAGAACCACATGTTTGACTCCTATTTTAAATGGCCACAGTTAACAATAATCAAATAAATATAAAATTGCACTGGTTCTTATTACAGATGTGTTCATAATATTACAAGATTTAATCAAAAACTGAAAAAAATTTCTGATGAAATACAGAATGTATCATTATATTGTTATTGGAATTAAAAATATTTTCTAACCCCAAAATATCTGTATTCTATATATGTCATTCATTCGGCACTTTTCATATTTTCTTTATATCTTATTGCTTATGAATCAGAGAGAATTTCAGTTCAAGTGTTTAAGAAAAATATGAGCCTTTTAAGTACTATATTTCTTGAGCTTAAAATAATTAATGCCTTGCTATATTTACAATCAATTGCAATCCAACTATATATGGAAATAGTAAGAAGTCTGCAGATTTTCCTTCTAGAAATTCAAAACACTATGAAATCATCGTTACATGGGAATCCTGTAACTGTTATGAAGCAGTGAAAGCTTTTCTGATAATTTAGAAGATGGCACTTGGTTTTAATTTTCTCTCTGATATTATTTTATCTAATTTCAACAAGTATTTATGAGATGTACTGAAAAATACTTAGCACTTATTTGGAAAACATCAGTTAGACATGGCAGATCTGAGATTTCTTGGGTCGAATCCCTTAACCTGACACTTTCTTTGAGTCCATCAATAATAAGTGATCACCTGCTGTTTGCAGACCATCAAGCTGCAATATAGCTGATGAATGGATACAAAGCTTTAAAAATATAGAAGACTTGAAAATAGTTACACAAAGAGTATAAAACATAGACATTGTATTAATTGTCAAAACAATGATACTTCTTATAATTACCTATAGAGGGGCTGATTGCTTTGGGAAGAGAAGCATTTTTAGAAGAGAAGGGAGGTATTTGCTGGAAAAAAATTTGTAATAAATAGGGCTTTAAAAGCATATCAGACACCATAGCACATAAAAGTAAGGAGGCAACAGGGCAAGTTTGAAAGGAGTGGAAAGTTTGTAAAGTGAGTGAGTGATCAATGCCCCATTTAGCTTGCATGACCTGGGAGGCTAGTGTCAGCACGACTCTGAAAATCCCCTGCTCAGTGGGGTTACCCTGGAGAGGCAGACTGGGAAGACAGGAAGCAAGAACCATGTTTTCCCAGGCATTAAAAGAACTGTGTGCACAGAGAAGGGACATAGTGGATCTCTGGCAATTTGCTGCACTGATGGACAGTGACTGCATTGGGGTATGGGTGGGGACTTGATAATATGGGTAAATGTAGTAACCACATTGTTTTTTCATGTGAAACCTTCATGAGAGTGTATATCAATCATACCTTAAAAAAATTTTTAAAAAAAGAACTGTGCAATGAAGAATCTCAAGGTGCAGATCTAAATCCAGAAAAAAAAAATCCACTAATAACATATATAAAAGTATCTACTGTATACATTTTAGGCCTTCATATAGGTGTATTAATACACACTTTTTCACTTAATCTTGATATCAAACAACATATTTGTTTCTATGAATTCAACTTAAAGAACTTTAATATTTAAGAAAAATGGAATAAACTCCGTAAATAAGCAGGAAAATCTCAGAATTTTCCACCTAGTCAGAGTTCACTTTTAAGATATATCTGTATTTATCTTAAAACAAGCATGTTACGAACCCAAAGACATTTTTTTTTTAGTTCAGTGGTTCTCAACTTTCTGGTACATTAAAAATTACTATAGGCAAAATCATATATTCCCCACTTTCTGTGTCTTATAATTTGTTTTCATGTGCAACTTTGAGAACACTAAATTTTTCCATGATGACTTTTGGACTCAACATAAGCTCAGGTCTCCATCATCATGAGAAATAAGCCTGTGAAAGTACGGTGAGCAAAATCATGATGGGCTGAGCTGTCATAGGCCAAGGGATTTGAATAGTTTTTTTGAGGGGCATGAAATGTTTTCAAACAAAAAAAAGATGGTAGCATATTTGAAAAAATATAAATTCACAACCAGCCAAGAAGAAATGAAATCAATTAAGATGCTATTGCTATAAAAATATGAGTATGATGGTAGGAACAAGGATACAATGGAAAGAAGGAAATTTCAGAAAATTATAGTTCTATAGGAATGAAAGTAAGTGTTTACTACCATTATCATAATTCAGGCCCTCATCTTTTCACACCTGCAGTAAAGCAGTCACCCAAAGGTCTTCTGCATATAGTCCTAATTCAGTCAAATGTCTACAAACATCATGAGAGTCACTTTTTAGAGTACAGTTCTGATCCTTTTAATCTACTGTTTAGAATGTTCTACTGCAGCCTTGCTTTCCTGAGACTAAATAATGCACATAACATCCTCAATCTAAAGAGGGTGTCTGTCTGCTAAAATGAAATATTTAACTAGGACCCAGAGACTCATAAAATAATAAGCAAATTGAAAATCGCCCATCAGACCACAAAACAAGAAAATCACAACTTGAATGGGAAAAGACTCAACTGACACTTAACACTTCAATGAATCAAATGCTGGGATTTTTCTGAGGGATTTAATAGCAGCCATCATAAAGAGTCAGCTATCAATCACAAATGTTCTTAAAACAAGTGAAAAGACATAAAATCTCACCAAAGAAATTATTAAAAACAATAAAATGGAAATTGCAGAACAAAAATAGATAATAATACAAGTAAGACAAAATAAAACAAAAACAAAAAACTAATAGATGGATGCAACAAAAATGGAAACAAATGAGGAAAGAATTAGTGAACTTGAAAATGGAACAATGGAAAGTTCCCAGTATGAACAACAGATGGGGAAAAAGTGAAGATTTTCAGGACCCTGTGGGATAATTAATAAAAAAAAGATCCAGCATTCAAATCAATGTGATCTCAAGGAAAAAGAGAAGGAAAGTGGGACCAAAAGCATGTCTAAAATAATACTAACAGGATGTCCCAAATTTGCTGAAAGACAATTTTGAAAAAGCTGAATGAAACCAAACCAGGTAAACCCAAAGAAATCCAACTCAAGAGACATATGCTTATGAAAATAAAGCCAAAGAATAAAACTTGGAAGTAGCCATGGAGAAATAAGATATTACCTTCATGGAAACAAAAATTTGAGGGAAAGTTGATTTTTCATCAGAAACCATACAGGCCAGAAAGATGTCACACTATATTTTCAAATGCAGAAAATAAAATATGGTCAAAGTAACACATTCTCATGTGAAAGAAACCTAAACGAATTTATAACTGGTATCCTCAATATTGGATAAAGGATGATTTTCAAACAGAAAAGAACTGCTGTTTAGAAGAAAGTATCTTGAAGCATCAAGATGAACAGAAATATGGGTACTTGGATGACACTCTAGGACATAGTTAAGACTAAAAAAATCTAGTCTCAATAGATCTCATACAATATGATTCCATATATATTTTTTTAAATTAATTAATTAATTTATTTTGTTGTCATTAATCTACAATTACATGAAGAATATTATGTTTACTAGGGTCCCCCCTTCACCAAATCCCCCCCACAAACCCCATTACAGTACTGTCCATCAGCATAGTAAGATGCTGTAGAATTACTACTTGTCTTCTCTGTGTTGCACAGCCCTCCCCATGCCCCCCCTACATTACACATGCTAATCATAATGTCCCCTTTCTTTTTCCCCACCTTTATCCCTCCCTTCCCTCCCTTTCTCCCCAGTCCCTTTCCCTTTGGTAACTGTTAGTCCATTCTTAGGTTCTGTGATTCTGTTGCTGTTTTGTTCCTTCAGTCTTTCGTTGTTCCTATAGTCTTTGGGTTTGAGGTGAGTCTCTTATAAGCAGCATAGAGATGGTTCTTGCTTTTTTATCCATTCTATTATTCTGTGTCTTTTGATTGGTGCATTCAGTCCATTTACATTTAGGGTGATTATTGAAAGATATGTACTTATTGCCATTGCAGGCTTTAGATTCGTGGTTGCCAAAGGTTCAAGGTGAGCTTCTTTAGTATCTTACTGTCTAACTTAACTCACTTATTGAGCTATTTTAAACACTGTCTGGTCACTCCTTATTTTTCTCCCTTCTTATTCCTCCTCCTCTGTTCTTTATATGTTGGTTGTTTTATTCTGTGCTCTTTTGTGCTTCCTTTAACTGCTTTTGTGGGTAGTTGATTTTATTTTTTGCCTTTAGTTAGTATTTGGTTGGTCTGCTTTCTTTGCTGTGATTTTATTTTCTCTGGTGACATCTATTTAGTCTCAGAAGTGCTCCCATCTAGAGCAGTCCCTCTAAAATACCCTGTAGAGGTGGTTTGGGAGAGGCAAATTCCCTCAACTTTTGCTTGTCTGGGAATTGTTTAATCCCTCCTTCATATTTAAATGATAGTCGTGCTGGATACAGTATTCTTGGTTCAAGGCCCTTCTGTTTCATTGCATTAAATATATCATGCCATTCTCTTCTGGCCTGTAAGGTTTCTGTTAAGAAGTCTGATGATAGCCTGATGGGTTTTCCTTTGTATGTGACCTTTTTCCTCTCTCTAGCTGCCTTTAAAACTCTGTCCTTGTCCTTGATCTTTGCCATTTTAATTATTATGTGTCTTGGTGTTGTCCTCCTTGGGTCCTTTCTGTTGGGAGTTCTGTACACTTCCATGGTCTGATCAATTATTTCTTCCCCCAGTTTGGGGAAGTTTTCAGCAATTATTTCTTCAAATACTCTTTCTATTCCTTTTTCTCTCTCTTCTTCTTCTGGTACCCCTATAATGCGGATATTGTTCCTTTTGGATTGGTCACACAGTTCTCTTAATATTGTTTCATTCCTGGAGATCCTTTTATCTCCCTCTGTGTCAGCTTCTATGCATTCCTGTTCTCTGGTTTCTATTCCATTAATGGCCTCTTGCATCTTATCCATTCTGCTTATAAATCCTTCCAGAGATTGTTTCATCTCTGTAATCTCCCTCTGGACATCTGTAATTTCCCTCTGGACTTCATCCCTTAGCTCTTGCATATTTCTCTGCAGCTTCATCAGCATGGTTATGAGCTTTATTTTTAATTTTTTTTCAGGAAGACTGGTTAGGTCTATCTCCTTCTCAGGGTTTGCCTCTGTGATCTTGGTCTGTATCAATTTCTTCTGCCTTTTCATGGCGATAGATATATTTGTGGGGTGCTGGTGCATGTGTTGGATAAGAGAAAGTCCCTTCTTGCCAGTTTGTGGCCTTCCTTTACTGGTAGAACAGTGGCCTCTAGCAGCTTGTGCTGGGCGGCTGCATGCAGATGGGGCTTCTGATCTTGCCCGGCTTCTATGTAGTTTATTTAGCTCTCCAGTTGCTGTGGGTGTGTCCTGCCTCAGGCTGCTGCTCCAATATGGCGGAGCCACATCAGAGGGGGTACAGGCGGGAGGCTGTTTATCGTAGTGAGGGGCCTCCCAGCTGTGCTGTGGGGGTTCAGGCACCCAGAGTTCCCCGGGATTTGCAGCTGCTGGGCTAAGTGTCCCAGGGCTCTTCTGTCCAGCTGTGAGGTCCCTGTCCCTTTAAGACTTTCAAAAAGCACTCGCTTTTCTTTGTCCCGGGTGCACTGGTTGTGGAGACCTGCTCACAGGTCTTACTTTTCTGTTTCCCTAGTTTCCAGCACCCCACACACGCACTGTGTGTCTGCACTCCAGTGCGGATGGCTAAGGATGGGTGTTCAGCAGTCCTGGGCTCCCTCTCCCTCCCCACTCTGATACCTCTCCTCCCACTGGGAGCTGGGGTGAGGGGCACTCGGGCCCCGCTGGGCCTGGGCTTGTATCTTACCCACTTCACGAGGCGCTGGCTTCTCGTGGGTGAGGATGTAGTCTGGCTGTTGTCCTGTGTCTTCTGGTCTCTCTTTTAGGATTAGTTGTATTTGTCGTATTTTCAAAAATGTATATGGTTTTGGGAGGAGATTTCCACTGCTCTACTCATGCCGCCATCTTGGTTCTCTTCTCCATTTATATATTTTTTAAATGGCAAAAGAATCCAGTGTGTTATCATGTTTAGTGATAGACAGTTCAGTATCTTGACTATGGTGATGAATATAGAAATGACACATTATGAAATTGCATAGAAATAAACACACAAATACACACACATAAATAACAATAGAAAAATCCACTACTAAAAAAGGTTAGTAGATTGTATCAATGTCAATACCTTGGTTGTGATATTATATCACAATTATTCAAGGTTTCACCGTTGGGGAAATTGGATAAATCTTTCTACTATTTCTTACATTTGCATGTGAATTTACATTTATGTCCATAAACATTTCAAAATGAAAACAATGTGATCCCTAATTTTTAGTGATTACATTACCAAGATGAAAGAATAAGAATTTTCTATGATTTCTTTTCCACATCAATTTTGACAACTACCTTTGGTTGAGGTATATTTGTGGGAATATGGGAGTCCAGTGGAAAAGTTTCAGCACACCATTGGAGAAAAAAAATCCGACAATAGATAAAAGGGTTAGAAGAACCATATCACCCCTTTCCCATAACACAGTTCACCAAGCAGCCTCTTGGCCCATGCATTCTCCCATGGGGAAAACTGAGAGCATAGTGAGTGAGCATCCAGTTTTCTCAGCTATCTGGGACACTGCTTCAGAGCCTAGTTTTTCACACTCCACTTGGACTACTGAGGTGATCAGCTTGGCTGGGATTGGGAAAGCCTAGGAGCAGGAAGAGAAGTGAGGAGTTACAAAAAAAAAGGCCAGGAACTCATCGAAAGACCACATATGTTACTAAGTGCTTCATGGACTCCAACAGGAAGCCTCCCTGTGAGATAGGGATGCCTCAACTGTAGAACCCTTCAGTTGGCCCCTAGTCACCCCAGACACTCACTCTGTATGCCTCACCCACTCCGATGGCCAGCTGCCCAAGGATATTCCCATGGATGGCAAGTGAGAGATTATGCAAACAGCTCCTGAACATGTGCAGAAAGATGACCTGGCTCTGTGTGATTGGGAGAAAGCAAAAACACTTGAACTTTTCAGGGCAGGGCCTTAGGAAAAACAAATGGAAGGATTTCAGCACTCAGACTGGCTTTGTCATATCAAGAGAAAATATACAGTTTTACTAATTCCCCTTAAGAGGGAAAATGAGGTGTGGGAATGGCACATCCATATAAAAGTTCTGACAGAGCCTCAAAACCCTTAGACTGACTAATGAAAGTGTTTCTCTGCCAAAACCAGTCAATAAAGTCTAGAAGAGGTAACTATTTTTTCAAATGTGAAAACAGCAATGCAATACTTTAAGAAGCACTAAAAACCAAAGAAATATGATATTACCAAAAGAACACAATAATTTTAGACAATATATTTAAAAAAATGAGAGGTGTGACAGGGATATAAAAATCATCAAAGGTACTGAATAGAAATTCTGAAGCTTAAAGAATATGAATTAAATGAAAATGAAATTGAGAGTGTCAACAGTAGACAATGAAGCAAAAGAAAGATATTATGAACTAAAAACAAAGTTATTTGAAATTATAATGAAAGGAGAAAAGAATTAAAGAGAATAAATAAAAATTACGGAATTTAGGAGAAGAATCAAAAGAACTAATATACATTTATGGGAGTTCCAGAAAAAGAGAGAAAGGAACAGAAAGCTTATTTTTAAAATAATGACTGAAAACATTCCAAGTCTGGACAGAGATATGGCCATGCAGATACATGCAGCTCAAAGTTCCTTAAATAAGTTCAACCCAAAGAGGACTACACTGAGATACATTATAATTCAACTGCCAAAAGACAAGACAAAGAGAGAACTTTAAAAACAACAAAAAAAGAGACTCATCATAACCAAGGGAACCCCCTACAAGGCTATCAGTGGATTTCTGTGCAGGAGCCTTGAAGGCTAGCAGAGAGGGGATGATATGTTCAAAGTTATAGGTGGAAAAAAAATGCCAACCAAGAATACTTTAACAGGAAAATCTGTCCTTCAGAAGTGGAGAGAGACACTTTTTCAGACAAACAAAAACTAAGATTTCATTATTACCATTAGACCTGCATTAAAAGAAATACTATAGGACATTTTCAAGCTGAAGTGAAAGGATACTAACTAGTAAAATGAAAACATATGAAAGTATAAAGCTTGCTGGTAAAGGTGAGTATATACTGAAATTTAGAATATTCTAATGCTGTGATTAGTGTATTAGTGTGTATTGTTGATGAAAACACATTATAAAATGAAAATTATTATATCAAAAACATGAAAGAGGGAGGAGTACATAAAAGAGAAGAGTATATGCAACTGAAATTAAGTTATCAGTTTTAAAAAAGATTCTTACTATAAGATGTTTTACGTAAGTTTCATGGTAACAACAAAAACTATAGTAGTTACACAAAAGAAAGGAATCAAAGCATCCCACAGAATATCACCCTCAAATCACAAAGGAATAGAGTAAGAGAAGAAGAAAGGAGCAAAAGCACTTCAAAACAGCCATAAAAAAATTAAAATTAATAACAGTAAGTCATTTTCTATCAATAATCACTTGAAATGCAAATGGACTAAATACTTTGATAAAAAGCCAGTAGGTGGCTGGAAAAAAAAAAAGACACACTTTATGCTGCCTACAAGAGTCACTTCAGCTTTAAGAACACACATAGGCTGAAAGTGAAGGGATGGAAAAAGATATGTCATGCAAATGGAAACCAAAATAGAGCAGAAGTAGCTATACTTACATCAGACAAAGTAGATTTAAGTCAAAAACGGTCAAAATAGACAAATAAGGCCATATAGAACAGAATAGAATAGGGAAACAGAAGTAAACCCATGCATATACAGTCAACTAATCTTTGACTAGGGCTCCAAGAACATGCAATGGGGAAAGGATAGCCTCTTCAATAAACAATGTTGGGAAAACAGGATATCCAGGTGCAAAAGAATGAAACTGGACCTCTATCCTACACTACTCCCAAAAACCTTGTTCAAAATGGATTTGAAAACTTACATGTAAACCTCAAACTTTAATCTCCTGGAATAAAACATAGGTCATGGCAATGAATTCTTGGATTTGACACCAAAGCACAGGCAACAAAAAAGAAAATCATGTGAAACTATATCAAACTAAAAAGTTTCTGCAAAGCAAAAGAAACCATCAACAAAGCAAAAATGGAACCTATTGAATGGGAGAAAATACTTTCTAATCATATTTTCAATGAAGAGTTAATATCTAAAATAAATAAGGAACTCCTACAACTGAGTAGCAAAATAAAAATAATAATAATCCAATTAAAAAATAAACAAACAACCTGAACAGGTATTTTTCCAAAGCAGACATACAAATGGACAATAGGTACAAGGAAGGATCCTCAACACTGCTAATTATCAGGGAAATGCAAATCAAAACCACAATGAGATGTCAGCTATACATTAGAAAGGCTATTATGAAAAAGTCAAAAGATACCAAGTGTTGGCAAGGATGTGGAGAAAAAGGAACACTTGCACACTGATAGTGGGAATGTAAATGTCTTCAGGCATTATAGAAAACAGAGTAGAGGTTCATAAAAAAAGTAAAAATTGATCTACCATATGATTCAGCAGTCCCACTTCTGGGTGTGTATTCTGTCAGTTTATCTGACTTTCTAATGAAATGAAACCCAAAGTTGAGAAACCTGAACTGCCATGTTCACTGAAGCATCTATTCATGGCAGCTAAGATAGGAAACTATCCAAGTGCCTGCCAATGGATGAATGGGTAAAGAAATGTAGTAGATCAGTGTAATAGAATATCATAAGCTTTTAAAAAGGAAATCTTGTCATATGCGACAAAATGGATGAAACTGGAAAGACATTATACTTAGTGAAATAAGCCCAACACAGAAAAACAAACTTTGCATTATGTCATTTGTATGTGGAACATAAAAAAGTCAAACTCATAGCAACAGAGAATAAAATGTAGTTACCAAGAGTTGGAAGAGGGAAGGAATGAGGTGATGTTGGTCAAAGGGTACAAACTTTCAATTATATGACAAATAACTTCTGGAGACCTAAAGTGCAGAATGGTGACTATCAATAATAAAATGTTGTATACTTGAAATTTGTGAAGAGAGTATATTTCAAGTGTTCTCACTACAAAATTAATGAAACTATGTCAGGTGATGAATATACTAGCTCAATTGTAGTAATCATTTCACAGTGTATATATATTAAAACATCATGCTGTATACCTTAAATATATACTATTTTTATTTGTCATCATACCTCTGTTGAAACTAGAATAGAACATTTGATTCCTCTGCTGTCTGATTATTTAAATAGCCATGTTTTAGAATTGAGTAGCTATGTTGATTTGTCAAAATGTGTCTTGATCTCCTCTTGGAATATTTATGTATCTGTCAGTTTATCTTACTTTCTAAGAAGCTGAAAGAAATTAAAGTTATTAAATCAGAGTTTTCCAATTTAAATATTACATTTACTGCGGAGTTAGATGGATATGATGCCAGGCTGGGAATTTTTCTACCCTCATCTGTTAATTGAATGTGTTCTTTGGTGTCAAAGGTGGGAAAAAAGGGCAAATAGGGACTAAATGGTGCAAACGAGCACCGTGTGTGATTAGAATCATATTCCATCAAGTGTGGGTTAAGTAAAAGACTGGCTGGTGCTGGATCTCCCTGTTTCTTTTCCTCCCAACCCCCAGGAAAGAGAGGTCAGCATTGTGTTTTAAAATCTCTTTAAAGAAAGAGCTGTCTACCCAGAATTCCTTATCCAGAAATACTTTTTTTAGGAACAAAGGAAAGATGAAGACATTCTCAGATGAAAAAACACTAAGAAAATTTGTCACCAGCAGATATACCAGAAAAACTTGCTAAAAGATTTCTCCTCACAAAAAAAAGAAAATAATGAAAATAGTGAAAGAGAATCCATACTATTTCCTACATCTGCAGGGGACAGATAATTATCTCAAAGCAGAAATACTAATTTCAAAAAACCTTCCATGAAGAGTAAATAAAAATATATATAAAGGGGTAAACAGATCTGTATCTCTTTTTTTCCAGAAAATAAACACTTCAAATATAACACATTTTATATCTAGAATCATGGTATTAATATTCTTCAATAGTTTTCTTATGAACATATGCTAGAATAACCTTCATTCACTGTCTGCAGCTGGCTGCTCTTTAAACTTCATTTGATTCTCACTCCCTGTTGGATAAGAACTGGATGATGACCAGACAGGGAGCAATGTGGCAGAAAGCAGACCGCAGACAGGATCTCCACCCCAGCAGCACACCTGGCTCATTTTTAAAGTGATCACCTGTGGAGCACTTTTATTAAATTTCCTCTTTGACCTCACTTTTTTATTTCAAGGAGCTATGAAGAGAGTATATCCCTTAAGCACTTTTCTGGCAATGAACAATAATGACAAAGGTTGGACCTTTCTCTGAAAATAAATTTCAATATGGCTAAAAGACTCATGTTGCCTCTGTAGCTTTGCCTTCTGATTTTGGACAGGTAGCTTGTAAAGCATACAGCTAAGTATATTTCAATAAACTTTAATTGTAGCAGGGCTTTGTCCCATCTTGCTACATGACCTTGGATAAGTCACCAAGTTATTCTATTTTCTTGCTTATAAATTTGGAAAACTGCCAGCTATGTCATCTTGCTTCCTAGGAATATTTCCAAACTATCAAACTGAGAAATGTTGGAAATTAAGGAAAGTTTTTTAAAAGGCTTAGATATTTATTTTCAAATCATGTGGCATTGACTTTCATTGACCTGCTCCACATCTCTACCATACATTTCTTTGTTTCAAGCTTTGATTTTATATGTGGTCAATAAAATATTTTTTATCAAACATTGTGCAGGTGGAGATCAACTTCCAGCCTGACAGCATAAGGAACCCCACAAAGCTGTTCAGCAGAGAAAGTCATAAAAATTATTTTAACAATAGCAACTGAATGCATCTGGAATGATCCTAAGGAAAAAGAGCAACTGAAACAACTATTCAATAAAATACATGAAAATTAGGTAAGAAAACTGAGTCTGTGTTATTTGAACCAAGATCATGCTCTCCTTCCTCCTCCTCCTCCTAGCTTAGCAAGGCAGCAACTCAACTCTGGCCTGCTACAGTCAAGAACACAGTCACTCTTCCTCAGGGCCCAGAGGACTGATGGAATCTGGGCCTGAGGACCGCCTTCTGAATGAGCCCACCCACCGTCTCAGAGAGACCTAGGTGTCACCTCAACTAGGCTACAATTATCCTCCAGAGGATGTCAGCATGCCACAAGGCCACCTTTCCCCTGACCCCTCCCCTCAAAGAGCCCGCCAAAGCCCTGGCCATAAAAAGCCTCTTGACCTGTTAGAGACTATCTTTCCTTTGTTCTACTGGCCAGGACAGAGGGGTCCCTCTCAGGTTAGCAATAAAGCTGCTTGGACTGTTGAGTTCGCATCCCCTCTGTTCCTTCATCTATATGCTCTTTTTCTTTAATCTGTCCCCTCTATCCCTTTCATATATGGTGCTGAAACCCGGGAGCAGGAAGCCGAGAGCAGGGGCTCTTTTGCCACCCAGAAAGCAGCTCATCCAGGGCTGAAGCCTGGATCCTGAGAGCCTCCTGGGTCTCGTCCCGTTTCCCTTCCTTCCCTCACCGAACACCCTCTCGTGAACTCCAGTTCAGGGACCATCTTGCCAGACCTCAATCTATCTACACATCGACCACTGGCCACAGTTTCCAGGAAGGTAAGATTTTGGCCTCTCATTGGCTTTCTCTTGGTGCCAAAAGAAAGTTGGTCCAGGTCCCCTTTCCTTTATCCTTTCCCTCTTCTCTGTTCTCTGGTTGAGAACACCACAAGGGGACCTTCTGCACTCTGGCTCAGGGGATGCCTCCTTGTGCAAGACAATCCAGCTCCAGGAGCCTCCAATTGGTAAACTGATCACAGAGTGACATCCCAGCAGCATCATCCCAAATCCGACCACCCTTTCTCACCCTCCTACAATGGGCAATTCTCCCTCAAAGACATCAGGAGACACCCCCTCAGCTGTCTCCTATGCAATCTTCCCAATTGGGATTAAAAGGAGATATTAAACAAAAAAATTGGTCTTCTACTCTACTTCCATGTGGCCTCAATATAAACTTAATAATGGGTCACACTGGCCAGCTGAGGGCACTTTGGGTTTCCAAATTCTCTGAGATCTTGATAACCTTCTCCAGAGGACTGGCAAATGGTCAGACGTCCCCTATATCCAAGCCTTCTTCACCCTCCACGAGCAGCCCTTTCTTTGTTCCTCCCCACCCTCCTACTGGCCGACAAGTCCAAACCCTTCCCCACGGTGGGCTTCCCCTGAACACCCCTCCCCCTCCCCCTTCCTGATGTCCGCCAGCACACGTGCCTCTTCTAACCCAATCCCCTCTCCAAACCCTTCACCCCAGCCTCAAACATGCTCTCGCACTCTTGCTTCCCACCCAGTACCTCCCCAGACGGCCTCTCGCCCTAGCCTACCCCTCCGTGAGGCAGCCGGCACTGAAAGGTCTGGTCATGTTCACGTCTCCTTCTGAATGAATGATCTGGAGCATATTAAACAAAAGATGGGGTCCTTCTCAAAAAAGCCCTGAGAAATTCAACTATGAGTACCTCAGGGAAATTATCCAGGGGGCAGATGAAAATCCAGCCCTCTTTATGAACCGCCTTTCAGGGGCCATGATCAAATACACAAATACTGCCCCTAACTCCCCTGAGGGCCTTATGCTCCTACATCTCCACTTCATTTCCCAGTCTTACCCAGATATTTGTGAAAAGCTCCAAATATTAGAAAATGAACCCCAAACATCCCAAAAAGAGCTTGTAGACCTTGCCTTTAAAGTTTTCAACAACCGACATAAAGAACAAAAAACTCAGGGAAGAAAAACAGGCTAAAGCCAAATATCAGATTCATGCCTTTCTAGTTTGACCTCCCGCTGACAAACCTGCAAAAGGCTCAACCCCACACTAGCCTACCTACTGTTTTCACTGTGGCAATCCAAGCCACTGGGAAAAAGCTTGCCCTAATCCCAGGCCTCCTACAAAGCTGTATCTGAACTGTGCACAGTGGGGTCACTGGAATGTGAATTGCCTTCTAGGGAAGTCAGCCCCTCCCTTGAGTTCTCTCCCCTCCAGGTGACCAGACAATTGTAGAGAGGACCTGGTGGCACATATGGCCTTGTCTTCAGCAACTGATTGACATGGCCCAGATCCCAAGGCCCCCAACACCAGTGGATCGACGGGTAACAATGGTGGTGGCAGGAAGTCAGGTTTCTTTCCTGGTTGACACGGGAGCAGCCTCTCTGTGCTTACTGAATATTTGGGACCTTTGCTCCCTTCCTCTACCTTGATTGTTGGAATGAAAGGCTTAATAGAAACACCAGCCCAAACCCTTCCTTTATATTATTCCTTGGGCCATATTACTTTGACTCTCTCCTTTCTAGTAATCCCCCACTGCCCCACCCCCTTTCTGGGAAGAGATATCCTCCACCACATGGGGGCAGGGCAGGTGGTCTTGACTGATATGCTCCCAGAGGGAAATTGCTATCCTGGGAGGGGACCAGAGCAGTAAATTCCTTATGATAAGTTTGCAGAATTACACATAGAACCGATATGATAAGATACTTTTCTACCTCTGGATGGTACTACTGAAAATTAATTGATTTAAAGACAAGTGCTTGTAAAATGGGGCATTCCAAAAAAATTCTGATAAAAGTTACTCAGCATTAATGCTAATTTACATTTAACTAAAACAGACGTGTCCTTACGGTTATCAGCTGCCTAAGTTTACCTAGTCATCTAAGTTGATGTTACCTGTTAAATCTTTCCAAAAAAATGCTTAAACAGAGGCTTGAATTTGTCTGTTTGGTAAAAGTTTTGTAAGTAATCCAGCATGGTTGTTAGGAATTAGTGAAGGACCATCTTCAAAAGAGGGTTAGAACTTCAGCATTTCTCATCCTGCCCCCAACTGTCTATTGCTGAGTCTAAGTCACTGGTGAGTAAGATAGAGAGGTAGTGGCTCCCTTCTTCCCCCAGCATCCACTGATGAAACAGAAATTTTACCTCACAGGAAGCACACTGAAGATATTGGAGCCTTTAATAACTTAGCCTTGTCTTTGACATAAAACACACTGGTTCCATGTCAAGAGAGTTTAGTTGAGAGGACCTCAGGCTTTTGCTACACCCTCTACTGAGCAATCAGTTTACTGCAGTAGAGGTGTCACACACAGAAGTTTTCCATTGTGCCTATTCACAACTACAAAGCTCTATCTCAGATATTTTGCCTGAGGGAAGAAGCAGGCAATTTTATAACAGAGAACAAGAGAGTTCAAACCTAAGGGCACTTGCAAAGGTAGTGGAGGTTTTGGTAAAGGTAATTGAGAGGGTATTTGTGGATATAATGAAGACATGAGGTAGATAGCAAGCCAGCTAGTTTGCAGTGAGAAAATGGGAATAAGACATATGAGGGGAATACTTCTTTGGGTCAAAAAAAAAGTCATATTTCTGACCTTAGAATTAATTCCTTCAAAGTAGCCATAATTTGATTCAACTAGTTTGTAGAGCAAATTTATACTCCAGTTCATTATTGAAAGCAATAGATCAATCAGCCAGAGATTAGTAGAGTTCAATGGCTAGGAGTGGGCAGAAAAAAGAGTCCTACCAGTACCACTGTCATCCTGGGGTGACCACGGGTATATCCAAAGCTTCATATTCCTGAGGAGTCACATCCAAAACTTTACTCCATGAGAGGGTAAGCAAATTTCACTAAAATAATACAGCCAGTCACTAAGCAAATAAACAAGGAAACAATAAGAGAGAGAAAATACCCAGAGTACAATATATTATCTAAATTCAAATATACTATCTAAAATGTCAAGTATACAACCAAAATTATGAGATATACAAAGAAACAGGAAAATATGACCCATACAGTGGAAAAAAGAAGAAAATACAAACTACCTCTGAGAGTGATCAAATGTCAGATTTGGTACAAAAAGACTAAAGATTTGTCATTACAAATATGTGTATGTAACTAAAGGAAAGCATGATTAACAAAAATAAAAAACATATGATTACAATGTCTCATTAAATAGAGAATATTAATAAACATTTAGGAAGTATGAAAAAGAACCAAATGGAAATTATGGAACTGAAAAGTATAATGACGGAGATAAAAAAAATTTTCTAGAGTGGATCAAAAGTAGATTTGAACTATTAAAATAAACAATTAAAGATAGATCAATACCAAATACAGAAAACAGAAAGATGAAGAAAAATGAAAAGACTCAGAAAAATAGGACATACCATTAAATGTACCAATTTTTACATAATAGGATTAATGGAAGGAAAAGAGAAAATTTAGAAGAAATAATGACTGAAAACTTTCCAAATTTATTGAAAACCAATAAGGTATACATCTAGAAAGGTCAAGAAATTCTAAGCCATAAAATGCAATGAGTACCACAATCATTGTAAAAATGCTGAAAGTCAAGGATAAGGAAAAATCTTCAAAGAAGCAAGAGAAAAATGACATGTCACTTACAAGAAATCACAACAATATTAACAGGTGACTACTCCACAGAAACAATTGATGCCAGTGGGTGATGGAACAGACCATTCAAGATGCTCCAAGAAAAACAACTGTTGATCAAGAATCATATATCCAGGAAAGCTGTCTTTCAAAAATTAAGGTGAAATAAAGACTTGTCCTGCTTAAAAAAAAATAGAGAAAATTTTTATCATACCATAATTACAAAATAATTCTAAAAGAAATTCTTCAAACTGATATTAAGTGACCCCAAAGAATGATTCATATACACAAGAAGTAACAAAATGCTTCAGGAAAGGTAATTATGTTATTATTTTTTACATGATGTATATATATGTGTGTGTGTTATCCTTTCTTCTCTCAAATGAGCTAAAAATCACTTGTTTAGAATAATATTTATACAACATATTGTTAGACTGTATAAATAATACATAAATAATTTATATGTAACATGGTTAATATAATATATATATTAGTTTTTTATATGAGATATATTTTAGAAACTTTAAAGGAAACTTTGTTTTAACAAAGTTCTAAAGAAACTATGAGGAACAAGATTTATTACTCACAGATCTGAAGGGTGCATAGCACATCAGAAGGACACACAGAAAATTTATGTTTACAGAGAGAGAAAAGGAGTGGGCCTGAGATCTGCCTTTTAATATTAGAGTCCAAGGGTAGAGTGTCTAGGTTTTGCTGGGTTCACTCTTTTTTGGCTAATTAAAAGCATAAAAGCAGGAATTAGCTTATAATGATAACAGCAGAAATTAGAGTGTAGGAAAGGAGAAGGTGGCTCACTCACATGGCCGATTATCTAGGTCACCAAGGGATTTCTGAAAGAGGGAACTTTCTGGGTAGGAGCAGCCTAGTTCTTTGTCTGGTTCATTGCTAGTAGCTGTGTCATACAGTTGGCAATATGTTTATTCAAGATGAATGTTTTCTGAAATGAATACCTTATCAATCAAAAGCTTAATGTCAGGCACTTAGATTAAAATACCTATTCAACATAGTGCTTAGAGAAAATTTATAGGTGTAATGCCTATATTAAGAAATAACATGCACCACCATCTTCATTACAGCATTATTTACAATAGTCAAGATATGGAAACAACCTAAGTGTCCATTGACACATGGATAAAATAATGTGATTAATAAGCCATATAAAATAATGATCAATTCATTTGCAACAACATGGATGGACCTTGAGGACATTATGTGAGGTAAACTAAATCAGAAAGAGAAAGACAAATTCTGCATGATCTCACTTATACATGGAATATAAAAAAATAAAGCTTATACAGAGAAAAAATCGGTGGTTCCCAGAGGTGGGGAATGGAAGGCAAATAGGTAAAGGGAGTCAAAAGAAACAAACTCCCAATTATAAAATAATAAGTCCTGGGATGTAACATACAGCATGGCAACTATAGTTAAAATGTTTCCCACATTTGCAAGTTGTGAAGATCTTAAAAGTTTTCATCACAAGAAAAATGCATTCTGTAACTAGGTACAATAATAGATGTTAACTAGACTTATATGAACATTTTGCAATATATAAAAATACTGAATCATCATAAAACACACCTGAAATCAATATGTTATATGTCAATTACACCCCAGTTTTTTAAAAAAAGAAAGAATGGAGCTCTCAAATACATAACTTAATCTTCTGAAGATATTGGAAAAAGAAGAGCAAACTAAACCTAAAGTAAGCAGAATGTAGGAAGTTGTAAAGATTAGAGCAGAAATCAATGAAACAGAGAGGAGAAAAATAATAATTGAGAAAAAATCAATGAAACCAAAAGCTGATTATTTGGAAGGATCAACCAAGTGGACAAAACTTTAGCAAGATTTACCAATTAAAAAAGGGGAATAATTAAATCACTAGAATCAGCAGTGAAGGAGAAGGGACCCATAACCCTGAAGAAATGAAAAGAATTATTCTGTGTGTATACAGTTATACACCAACAAATTAGATAAAAAGGACAAATTCTTATAGAGATACAAACTACCAAAGCTGACTCAAGAAGAAATAGATAATCTGAGTGGATCTATAACACATAAAGAGATTGAGTTTGTAATTTAAATACTTCCCATTAAAGAATTTACAGGTCCTGTTGGCTTCACTGGCAAATTCTACCAAATATTTAAAGGATAATTAATATAATTCTTCATACTCTTCCAAAAAATGGAAGAACAGTAAGGGCTTTCCCACTCATTCTATGAGTCTATTATTATCCTGATACTAACACTAGACAAAGACAGCACAAGAAAATTCCAGGCCTATATCTCTTATGAATACATGCAAAAATCCTCAACAAAACATTAGCAAACCAAATCCAGCAACATATAAAAAAAATTTACACCATGGCCAAGTGAGATTTACCTCAAGAATGCATGATTTGTTCAACATCCGAAAATGAATTAATGTAATTTATCACATCAATAAAATAAAAACATAAATCATTTGATATCTCAATAGACACAGGAAGTGTTTGACAAAAGCCAAATACCCTCTCATAATAAAAACATTAAACAAATTAGGAATACAAGGAAACCTCAATTGATTAAAAGGCATCTATGAAAACTCACAGCTAACACCTACTTTGTGATGAAAGACTAATACTTTCCCCCTAAGACCAGGAGAAAACAAGGATAACCACTTTTATCCCCCTCTATTTAACATTGTACTGAAGGTTCTAGAAACAAAAACTCATCAATAAAAAGAAATAAAAGGCATATAAATGTGAAAGGAAAAAGCCAGGTTATCTCTATTCACAGATGACATTACTTGTAAATAAATATCCCAAGTGTTCCACTAAAAAAAGATTAGAACTAATAATCAAATTCAGCAAGTTTCAGAGTACAAAATCATCGTACAAAAATCAGTTGTATTTTATATACTTAAAATGGATTATTTGAAAATAAAATTAAGAAAACAATTCCATTCACAATAGCATCAAAAAGAACAAAATCCTTAGGAATACATTTAACACAAGAAGTCCTATACTCTGTAAACTGCAAAATACTGTTGAATGAAATAAAGAAAATAAGATTTAAATGAAAAAAAAATCCACATTTGTCAGTCAGAAGCTTTAACATTGTTAAGATGGCATTATTTCCAAACTGATCTACAGATTCAGTAAAATCTGTATCAGTATCCCCCATGACTTCTTTGTGGAAATTTACAAGCTGAATCTAAATTAATATGGAGTTGCAAGTTACCAAGAACAGCTAAAAACATCCCCAAAAAGAACAAAATAGGATAACACACACTTTCAGGTTTCAAAACTCACTACAAAGCAATGGTAAACAGAACTGTGCAGTACTGATGAATGCTGTATAGATCTGTGATATATGTAACTGTGCAGGACATAGATCGATGGTATAGATTTCAAAGTCCAGAAATAATGACATGCATCTATGATCAACTGAGTTCAATAATGGTGGTAAGACCATTCAATTAGGTAAGAGTATTCTTTTCAAAAAATTATGCTGGTATAACTAGATATCTACATGCAAAAGATATCCAAACTTTACTGGGTCTCCTTACTGATCTTCTCAGATGCTTATGAAAAGGCATAAAAAAAATCTCATCTAAAAAAAGTTCATCTAAAATAAGTCATGTAAATTGCTTTAGTCAGTAGCCCATACATTACCACTTGCACCCACACTGGGAATTAAGAGATGATTAGCATCTCCTTGTCAGTTACATAATAACTACCATTCCATGTAGCACTTTAGAGCCTGTGAAGTGTTTTAACATTAGTTTGTGATTTGATTCTCAAGAGAATCAATTCATGAGGGAAGTACAGACAATATATTTTTTTATTCACATTTTGACTTTGAGTAATAGAAGCTCAAGTAGGTTGAGTGATTTGTCCAACATCCCACAAAAAGGGAACTGCTAAGAGTGCCTCTTTCTCAAACAGTGATTTACAAAAAAGTGCCCTAGAGCGTGGACTGTCTAGATTCAAGAATTGGTTCAGGACCAGGACCCAGGGGTACATTTAGTTCAAGGCTCAAAAGCTTAGCTGACATTAGAGGCTTCTCCAGTAACATAATGCTGCTTTGTATATGATGCATAAGGACTCTGAAACATGTGGGGAATCAATAGCTTTGTCCTTTCTAAAGGTATTAAAATTAAATTGTTAATAAAATTCAGTACTTGTCAAACCAAATTCATTGGCAGGTCTAGTTCATCCCTTCAGGATCTTTATAATCATTTTGCTTCCAAGCGTGAAATTTAAAGTTAATAAGAACTTTGATCATCTTAATCTATTCATGCATAAAGTAGTTGGTAAGTACCTGGTGAACACTCATTTAGTCTCTAAGTCAGATACAAAAAGAGGTGGACATGGTTCCAGCTTTTGAGGAGCTGCCTAGCTAGTGAATAAATATGCAAATAATCAAAAATTGAAATATAATATAAAGAGATATTGGCTTGGAAAAAATGATTCAAACTGTTTTATTTGTCTCTGCTAAGTACAACTATAAACCCTGGAGACAGAGCACAAAACAACCAACAGACAACTCTGAGAGGGGCTGAGAGGAATGTGAGCTGGTTCTGAACACAAAACTAGAGGATCAGCAGAGTGGCAGGCATCTTGTGACCCCCTTCCCAGCCCACAGAGGAAGGCCACCAAAACATGAACTTCTGAGCCCCCACACTAGCAACAAAAGGCTGCTCAGTTCAGCCCATTCATCCTTGAATGGAATGAGAGTCTTCTGACAGCATCAGGTGAACAGGATACTAGCTGCCAGGGGGACTGGTTAGGAGACCCAGAAGAAATAAGTGGCAAGGGGAGTATTCTCATGAAGGCTGAGACTCCCTTCTCCATCAAATTGGGGGATACTGACAATATACACCTAGCCAGGTAGGTAGCCTGGAGCAGGAAGCCTCTTTGTTCCTATGGGCCCAAGAATTTCCCTTCCCACATAGTCATTGAGGCAAGCAATAGAAGAGGAAGAAGAAATCAAGCCACAGCAAGTGTCTTCCTCTGGGAAGGCTCTCTGTCTCCACAGGACTGAGATTGTCTTGCCTTTCTGACTCATCAGGACATCCATAAACCTCCCCCATCAAGACACCCAGCAGCCAGAACATTAAAAAATCCCATCTGTCCCATCAGGGAGCACCAGCAGGGACCAGTGGGAACACTTAGTTAGCAAAACGGCATAACCCTAGAAGACCACTAGAATTCTGCAAAGGCACTGAATAATAAAATACCATGGAAACATCCAAAACCAGGCCAAAATGCATGGGCTAAACAAACACAGGATAATACCTCTAAAATACAGGTTTCAATAGGACCTAGAGTCTCCTAACATAGAAACAAAATGTCCAGAATACCATTAAAATTCATCTGTTATACCAGGAACCAGGAAAACCATGGCTTGAATGAAAAGAGAGTTAGCTGACCCCAGCATCAAGATGAATCAGATGATGGATTTACCCAACAAGGATTTTAAAGCAGCTGTCATAAAAATGCTTTAACAATCAATTACAAATCTTATTGAAAAAAAATTAAAAACCTCATCAAAGAAATAAAAGTAATTGAAAGTGGCAAATGGAAATTATAAAACTGAAAATCAAGGAGATTTAAAAGTCATGATGGTTCAGTAGTAGACTAGAGATACAGAATTGGTGAATATCTTAGCAAAGACGAATAGAGAAAACAGAGAATAGAACTGGTGAGCTTGAGGACAAAAATAACAGAGATCAGCCAAGCAGAAGAACAGATAAAACACAGACTGAAAAATAAAATGAAGAGAGTCTAAGACAGCTGGGGAACAATCACATGTTGAAATATTGGCCCTAAAGGACAAGAGAAAGGCAATAAAGCTAGAAGAAAATACAAAGAAATAATGCCTGAAAACTTTCCAAACTTGACAAGACACGGAAGCCTAAAGATCCAAGAAGCTATTAAAATCTCAAATTGGATAAGTGCAAAGAAAAATCATCCAACAACAAATAATAAACTTTTGAAAAGAAAATAAAGAAAATGGTATTGAAAGCAGACAGAAAGAAATGACACATATTTATAAGGCAATATCAGTTTGAATGAAAGTGGATTACTCATATGAAAGATGGGTAGTACAAGAAGGGGCTAAAAGAAATCAACTGAAAAATCTATACCCAGTGAAACTACCCTTTGGGAATGAAAGGAAAATGAACACTTTCTCAGACGGAAGAAACTGAACTAGTTTGCCAATAACAGACCTATCCTTAAAGACTGACCAAAGGAAGTTCTTCAAAGTGACAGTAAATGATAAAAGAAGTATTAGGGCAGAAAGAAAATCAAGGACCAACAGAAAAAGCAGAAATGTGAGTGCATACAATTGCCTGTAATATTTCTCGTGAGTTTCTCATATAATAATCTCATGAGTTTTG
This sequence comes from Manis javanica, assembly GCF_040802235.1. Lineage (NCBI taxonomy): Eukaryota > Metazoa > Chordata > Mammalia > Pholidota > Manidae > Manis > Manis javanica. Next base: position 136,247,633 of record NC_133157.1, on the reverse strand, counting down.
ATGTTTGAAACACATTATATTACATCTTAATACTCAAGACACCCACAAATAAAAGTGGGTAAGTTAAGTGGACCTTAAAATGGAAGTGAGGTTTTCAGTTTACAGTAAATGATAAGATATTGACTCACGTCACATACCCACATGAATATATATATATATATATTCGTGTGTGTGTGTGTAAAATATACACACACAAATATACACACACACAAATATATACATGCATATATATATACATACATCCCCTCTCTCCACATAGATAGATATAGATAGATAGATGATTGATAGATATATAGATAGATAGATAGATAGATAAATAGATAGATAGCTATAGCCCCAAACACTATTAATTATAAATACATCAGGTGGAATCATATTAAAACACTTGAAAAAAGTTAAGCAAAGAAAAACAGAAGAATGAGAACCATAGAAAACATGAAACATACATAAAATGTCAGACTTCCTGAAAGTCTTCGAGATTTAGGGCTAGACAAAGAGTTCTTAAAATTACATTAACAACATTATCCCATAGCTCTGGGAGGAAGGAGATTCCCTGCTTCAGACAAGTTGGCTATGAATCTGGTGAGACCAAAGGAAGACAAGGGAAAGGGCAAGTTAGGAATTAATGGTTTATTTCTCACAGCTCAGTCTCTCTCCCCCCACAGCGCTTTTCTCCCTCTCACTCAGCTCCACTCCCCAGCTCTCCCCTTCTAGCCATGCTGCCCTCTGCTTCCCCTGCCCGTTCCAGGAGGAATTCGGTGGGTGGGTCCCTGGTGACTGGCAGGCCCCTGGCCAGTTACGTAACAGGAACAGAGGGGAGGAGAGAATGGCTGCTACTGTCCACCGCTGACCCCAGACCAGCAATGCCATGGCTAAATAGTGTCTCTGCCAGTAAACATCACATTGATGTACATACAGGCCCTTATATGCATATCACTATCAAGGGCAGGTGGGAATTCTGGTTGAAAACTTCCATTTACCCCACAGTCCATAAAGGGAAATTTGATAAATTGGAATTCATCAAAATGCAAAACTTCTGCTCTGTGTAAAGATCTGACAAGAGGATGAAAGGCTGAATGAAAGGAACCAATCCAGAGAGGTTACATACTGTATGGTTCTATTTACATAACATTTTTAAATGACAAAATTACAATATAGATGATGGATTAGTGGTTGACAGTGGTTAGTGATGAGGAAGGTGGTGGAGAGTTAGGTGTGCTCATAAAAGGACAATATAAAGAACCCTTGAATCTGGTGGCAGATGCATGAACCTACAGTTGATAACATTGTACAGAACTTAATATACACACATACAGAGCTAAGTACAAGTAAAACTGGGGAAATCTTACTAAGTTTGATGGACTGTATCAATATCCTGATTGAGATATTATACAATATCATTGCAAACTGTTACCATTGAGGAAATGCAACAAACTATACAAACTCTCTCTGTATCATTTCATACAACCCGTGAATCTGTAATTGTTAATAAGAATTTTCATTAAAAATACAATTAAAGGCTATAATATAGAAAGGAGTAAACTGCTGTAAGGTCAAAGAGAGTGTGAGACTGTATCTTCTCAATTTGTTTCGTTAACTAGGGAAACGTATGACATATAAATAAGATAAAAACGCAGAGGGGAAACTTAGATAAACAGCACCAAAGTCACATTCACCACAAACAAGAGTTCAGAAAGCCCTAATGCATTTCTCATTACCATCTCCCCTATCAGAAGCTTGGCCCAATTGAGGAACTGTTCCAACTTGTACTTCAAAGGGAGGCAAGTGTTGATTATGTTAATTAATGTGTCTCAGCAGGATTGCTATATAAAGACCTTCACTTCACTACCAAACCCCTTGGACCATGAAAGAACAGCTCCAGCAAAGAATAAGAAGTTTACGTAGCTATGAAAGAGTGCCATGCTCTGTGAATTTTTTGTCTTTTAATCCACCTTTAACAAGAACAAACAAAACAGCCTGGAATAAATTATACAGATTTGCAAGAGATTGGAGAATGAAATATTTCAACACTTGCATATCTTGATAAGGAATTTAATGCTGGAATGGTTAAGAGACTTGTCCAAATTGTTACAGCAAGAAGAAATAATGGAAAACATATTTGCTGATAATACTTTAAATTACATTCAAAAAGTTTAGTGCTGCTGGGAAGACAGATGTGCAAAGAGGTGGCATTTAGTGAATGAAAACAGGTATAGAGCTTTGTTGATTCCCTTGTGTATTATTTTTTCAAAAGAAAGCTTTTTTACTTTTTCTTTATACTTACACAAGATTTTTCAAGCATATGTATAAATTAATATTCTAAGATATTCCCATGGTAAAGGGATGCATTTTTTTCATTATCCAAAGGATAATTATATTAAAATTCAATTGAGAGCTAGTAAATCCACATAGACCACTATTAGATAATGATATTGATTATTAGTTTTCAGAACTTTTTTAAAAAGGTGAAAAGGAGAAAAGGAAAGAAGATTGGGAAGAAGAAGGAGAAATGTCCTTCATTTGAAGCAGTTTGAAATTATAAACCTGGTACTGTAAAAAATACGGTACTACTTGTGGATGGAGACAGCACTGTGACACATTGCTTCTCCAGTCTGCTTATGAGGGAGCTCTCTAACCAAAAATTTAGGGGCTCTTAATAGTATTCTAGCCACTCCTCTTATTGGAGAGATTGTTGGGATTTTTTAAATTAACAATTTAAAAATGAATAGGAAGTGACTAAAATAAATTCCATTAAATATATATTGTTAGCTAGGCTCTGTATTAGACCTTCCTGTGGCTATCAGCCTAGTGGACTCTCCTAGGAAAGCAGCAAGCTGCTTATAATCTCACAGTTTTAGACACATGCTCTGTGAAATTGAGTACAAACTGCGCTGTTTACTGCCCTCTTCTATACTTATGAATACACTTTGTAGTGTATTTACTAGAAAGTATAATAAACATACAAATAACATACAAAGTAGAGTAGAACCATCTCTCACACACACACATACACACACACACACACACACACACACACACCAGAAAAAGAAGGGCCACAAAGAATGACAGTAGTGATTGCTAACATTTATAGTGAGCTTACTCCCTACTTGGCACTGAACTAATTGCTTTATGTGGATTACCTCATTAATATTAATAACAACCTAATCCAATAAGTACCATCATTATACCGATTTTACAAATGAGAAGCAAGTCTAGAAAGGTAAGGAAACCCAACATCACACAGCTAAGAAGTGGTGATGTCATAATTCAAACCCAGGCCAAATCCAGAGTTTCTCTAGATCACTGTAACATATTGGCTGGGAGTTCAGCAGAGTTTCATGATATGGAGAGGCATTCCAAGAGTGAGTCACCAACCTTAGCAAATACAAGAGGAATTTAAAAGTGCTTGGTCCATTCGGTGAAAGTGCATAATCCAATTTTGATGCATTGCATGATACTCTTAAAGAGAGTGAAATGTAATTGTAAATTCTGTCAGGATCGTATAGTAAGATATAAAGATGAAAGAAATTTGTATTTAAGTTGGCAGGTGATGGGGGAAGGACTGTAACATAAATAAAACAACAATGAACACATAGGAGTGCAGTGAAATTCTGTTTTTGTTCTGAAGACTATTGTTAAGAGGATATAGTCCTTCCATATAAATGCTTATTGGCACATTAGGGTTGACAAATTAATTCCTGAATGATGCATGAGCAGCTACAGGAAAACATAGTCACAAATCCAGGTAGCAGAAGATCAAAAAGAGAAGTTAGATCAATAATTCAGAAAGGTTCCTGGGTGGAGCTAAAAGCTATGCTTCACATAGAATTTAGGGGTGGAATCTTTTACATTCCAAGGAATGCAAAAACTGTGCCCCCTGGGAAGCAGAGGTGGGGTTGTCAGCTGTGCCCTGTGGGGTGTAGATTCATTGGTAATCTGCTCAAGTTGAAAATGATCTTATCTCTTCAGTTTATCCAACCTCTTCCCCAAGTATGTGATCTAAGGCTGACAACAGTGATGATGTCATTACAACAGTTATATCCACAGAACAGTTGCAATGTACCAGCCAACGTCCTCATAGATTTAGGGAAATGTAATCCTTTCAGCAATCCCAAGGCACAGATACTCTCATTATCTCCTTACTGCACTGGATGAGGCTCAGAACAGATTGGTTAAACAACTTGGCCACAGGCACGCAACTGGTAAGAGACAAGCCAGGAATCAGACCATCTGGCCATATTCCAGAGCTCATATGCTGATCATTTCACAATGCTGCCTCCCAGATCCTAATTTGCACATTAGCCTGTGAGAACACTGTATTTTGAGTTTCTGTTTGTGTATTTTCCTGGAAATGAATATTGTGGAAGGAAGTTTAAACTGTAAGCGGCTGGAATGATTAGTATGCTTGGTTGGGGATTTCACTGTGTGTCTGTTTGCCCACTGTGGGACTCCCCATAGTTTCCTTAGGAGTCTGTGGGCCTCGCATCTTTGGGAAAGTAAAACTTAGACGGACTTGAACATGGAGTGGCAGTGTTGATATATCTGACTTGGTTTATTGTTGAATCCCAGCCCCTGTAACAAAGGCCTGTCATCTGCCTGAAGTTTAGTACGTGTTTACTGAACAATTGGACTGGATGAGTGGCCTGAAGGGATTTCACATGTGCTGATTATATTGCTGAAGTAGAGCCTCAAGACCAGCCAGACTCAGGTAACAGCCAACCCAAAGACCACCAGGCCAAAAAACGACCTGGGCAAATGGAGAAACCCCTGAGCATAATTTAAGCCAAATTGTTCTTATCACGGGTGTGAGGGTGCAGGTGCAAGACATTCCATTTTTCTCTAGAGTAATTTTCTGTAAATAAGGAATGTAAATGTCCTTCCCACTTTTTCATGGCATGTGCAATGTTGAAGATTATACTTTTGACAATCACAAGTTTGATTGTATTGTTGCATATGGCCTGCAATAAACTTGTCCTCACTTCCTTGTCTAAGAAATGTGGCTGCCCAGCCCCGTGAGATCTAAGCACATGGGTGAAGATGGCTTCTTTTAGGAACTCAAAAGAATTAATGACAGAATTCATTTTATTCGCTTTTGGATTGGGCAGGTGGGCAGGGGTCAGTGGGGGTCAGCAGGAGAGCTTCTCAACTCATTGCTCCCAGATGGAGACACAGAGGCAACTGCTGGACTATCAACATACAGTTATGTTGAGAGTCAGCATTAGGATTTAATGTTAGGGTTATGGCTAGGTTTAGGTTTGAGAGTTATGGTTATGTTTTGGTTAAGGTGATGGTGAAGGTATAGAAGTACAGTATGGTTAGGATTAGGTGTAGGTGCATAGTTTGGTTTAGGATGAAGTTATGATTCAGGTTAGAGTTAGGATTTGTGTTCAGGGTAAGGGTTAGTATTAGATTTACAATTAAGGTTATGGTTACTCCATCTGTGAGTGTGGGTGGAGGTTAGGGGCAGGGTTAGGTTTAGGATTAGGGTTATGGCTAAGGTTAGCATTTGGTCCGGGGTGAGTATATGATTATGCTTAGAGTTAGATTTAGTTTTCAGTGTTCAGCCTAGGGTTAAGTTTAGGATTAAGGTTACAGTTTGGTGTAATTGAAGTTGAAGGTGAAGGTGAGAGCTTAGTTTAGAGGCCAGAGTTAGTGCTGGGATTAGGTTTGAAGATAAGTGTAGGGTACAGATATAATTATGTTGAGAGTCATGGTTATGGTTAATGTAGAGTTATGGCTTGGTTTAGGTTTATGGTTATGGTTACTTGTGGGTTAAGGTGAGGTTGAAGGTGTAGGGGTATGGGTATGGTAAGGGTTAAGATTAGGTGCAAGGTTTTGTTTAGGATGAAATTATGGTTCAGATTAGAGTTAGGATTTGTGTTCAGGGTGAGATTAGCATTAGACTTAGTGTTAGGGTTATGGTTCCCTGTGAGTGTGGGTGGACCTTAGGGTCAGGGTTGGGCGTATTGTTAGTGTTAGGGCTAAGCTTAGCATTAGGTCCATGGTGAGTATATGGTTATGTGTAGAGTTAAATTTACTTTTCAATGTTAGTATTAGGGTTAAAGTTAGGTTTAATTGAAGTTAAGGTGATGGTGAGGGCTTACATTAGGGATAAGGGTTAGAGTTATGGTATTGTTAAAGATAAGTGCAGGGTGCGGATATAGTTATACTGAGAGTCAGGCTTCAGGTTTAATGTTAGGATTATGTCTATTTTTAGGTTTAGGGTTATGGTTATATGTGGGTTAAGGTGAAGGTGAGGGTGTAGGGATATGGGTATGGTTAGGGTTAGGATTAGGTACAAGGTTAAGTTTAGGATGAAGTTAGGGCTCAAGTTAGAGTTAAGATTTCAGTTTAGGATTAGTTTCAGCATTAGATTTGGGGTTAAAGGTACAGTTCCCTGTGAGTTTGGCTTTAGGTTTGGGTCAGGATTTGCATAGGGTTAGGGTTGCAGCTAAGATTAGCATTAGGTCCAGGATGAGTATCTGGTTATACATATAGTTAGATTTCATTTTCAGTGTTTGGATTAGGATTAAGTTTAGGTTTAGGGTTACTGTTAGGTGTAATTGAAGTGGAAGTTGAAGGTGAATGTGAGGGATTAGGTTAGAGGCCATGGTTAGGATTAGGGTTAGGGTTAAAGATAAGTGCAGGGTGCGGATATAGTTATAATGAGAATAAGGGTTTGGGTTTAATGTTAGGGTTATGGCTAGGTTTAGATTTAGGATTACGGTTATGTTTGGGTTAAAGTGAAGGTGAGGATATAGAGTTACGGTTATGGTTAGGATTAGGATTAGGTGCAGGGTTTTGTTTAGGATGATTTTAGGATTCAGGATAGAGTTATGATTTGTGTTTAGGGTGAGGATTAGCATTAGATTTAGGGTTAGGGTTATGGTTCCCTGTGAGTGTGGGTGGAGCTTAGGTTCAGAGGTGGGTGTATGTTTAGGCCTAGGGCTAAAGTTAGCATCAGGTCCAGGGTGAGTACATGGTCATGTTTAGAGTTAGATTTCATTTTTAGTGTTAGGATTAGGGTTAAGTTTAAGTTTAGATTTACCGTTAGATGTAATTGAAGTTGAAGGTGAAGGTGAGGTCTTAGTTTAGAGGCCAGGGCTTGGGTTTGGGTTAGGGTTAAAGATAAGTGTACTGTGTGGACATAGTTATGTTGAGAGTCAGGGTTTGGTTTTAATGTTAGGGTTATGGCTAGGTTTAGGTTTAGGGTTACAGTTATGTGTGGATTAAGGTGAAGGTGAGGATATAGGAGTACGGGTATGGTTAGTGTTAGTATTAGATGCAGTATTCAGTTTAGGAAGATGTAAGGCTATGGCTAAGAGTTAGGATTTCTGTTTAGGGTGAGGGTTAGCATTAGATTTAGGGTTATGGTTATGGTTCCCTGTGAGTGGGAATAGAGATTTTGGTCAGGGTTGGGCATAGGGTTAGGGTAAGGACTAAGTTAAGCATTAGATCTAGGTTATGTATATGATTAAGTTTAGGGTTAGATTTGATTTTCAGTGTTAGCTTTAGGGTTAAATTTAGGTTTAGGGTTACTGTTAGGTGTAATTGATGTTGAATGTGATGGTGAGAGCTTAGGGATTAGGGACCATGATTAGGTGAGGGCTTAGATTAGAGGTCAGTGTTAGGATTAGTATTAGGATTAAAGATAAATGTAGGGTATGGATATAATTATGTTGCAAGTCAGGGTTCCTGTTTAATGTTAGGATTATGACTAGTTTTAGGTTTAGGTTTATGGTTGGGTGTGGGTTACTGTGAGAGTGAGGGTGTAGGGGTCTGAGTATAGTTAAGGTTAGTGTTAGGTACAGTGTTCGGTTCAGGAAGACATTAAGGTTTTGTTTAGAGTTAGGATTTGTGTTTAGGGTGAGGATTAACATTAGATTTAGGGTTACAGTTACAATTCAAAGCAGGCTCTCCAGAAGTAAATCCTTGTCCCTGCCTCTTTTTCCTAATTTACTGTCAAGGTTGGGAACTAAAGGCATTTTCACTATCCTTGGTCACCTGCTCTTAGGAGTAAAGGAGTAAATTCATCACCAGACATTGGGGGCAGATAGGATTGGGAGACTTTATTTTTTTTTAATTGAAGTGTAGTCGATATACAAAATTATGTTGGTTTCAAGTATACAACATAGTGATTCAGTAGTTCTCTATCCTCACAATTTAGTAGCTACTAAATCCTCACACCAACTCACAGATAGCAGATAGCAACCTCACAGATAGCAGTTGCTATCTGTCAACATAGAAAGCTGTTATAGAACTATTGACTATATTCTCTTTGCTGTACTTTCATGGGATTCTCTTCTAACACACAAATAATATGGTGTTTAATCTAGTTCATCAGGAGCAAAGATGAGTTATGTGGTTTGCTCCTGAAGCCTTAACTTGTAATAAAACCGATCTCTGGGCCTAGATTTATTTTGTCTTAATTACAACCATTAACTGATTAGGGTTTGGCCCTACACAATACTGTTTCCTTGGAAACTCACCCTATGCACAGGCCATATGAACTAGAGCTTATTATTTAATCTAAGCTGGTTTATTCATTTGTAAAATGTGTTGTGTAAGGACTTAATGATAGACTGTTTGTAAATGCATAAACTGCAATGTGCTCTTGTTATTAGTCTTTCATTAAGTGATTACTACTTTGATTCATGTGATGTGCTCCACACTTGGATGATAGAATTTGTACCAGTATGTAAGTGTAGTGTAATGCCTGGATTTAACTGACTTGTCTAGAACTTATGATGGATGAAATAATACACAACACCCTCTGCTCCCACCCTCCACCAATTTAAAACTTGTTTATAATTAACAACTTTGAAAGCAAGTGACTTCATTCACTTGCCTCAGCAATGCTGAACATTGTGATGCTGTAATTATAGCCCAGAAAATAGCTGCTATTTCCTTTCTTCTTTTCCCCATCCTTTGAGAATAAAATGATTTTCTAGCAGTTTTTCTATTCTACAATTTCCTACACATTTGCTTATCTTAAAATTGCAAAATGGAGAAATTACTACCACTCTGTTTCATTCACAAAAGTAGACTTTATTAAAAATACAGTCATACACTGAGTGTAGCAACTCTTAAAGCCCTGAAAGCTAGATAAAGTGAATTGTGGCTTGTAGAAATACAAGAGGGTGCTTGCTTCAAGCTCACTCATTTCTTAATTTTTTTTCCTAAGATGCAGATTATCCACATTTTTAAAAAGTATTCCACTGTTCTGCATTGTCATAAAGTTAAATGATCAAATATTATGTGTCCTAATAAATATAATATGAATTTTTTAAAGATTTCATCTACTAGCATAGATTTTTTGGGTTAAAGAAGAAGGAACATTTTCTCTTATCTTTTTATAGAGTTAGACTGATTATAAATCCATACTGCCTTCTGGTGGCCATTGTAGGCCTGTCATACAACTGGATGTGAACCCACAGTATATTTCAACAATGCTTACATTCTCTAGAAAATAAGATCCATGGAGATCCCAAGTTAATGATAATTATTAGGACATTTGTTTGGCAATAAAATGCTTTCCAATTTTATTATATCTTTTTATTTTTTTAATTTTAAGCAAGACCATTTAATTGAAAGTAATCTTTAGTGTGTTTCTTAGAATATTCTTATGAAAATATCCCAGATGTGAAGTTAAAAAATAAAATATGTGAAGTGGAAGAACTGTTATTAAATTATATGCTTTTTTAAGACACTTTTTTCATTTTATTCTTGGGGAGGAAAAATTTTCCTTTACTCTTCCATATTATTTGGCTGGTAAATTGATATAAGACAGATTAATAAGAGAAAACCAATTTAATTACATATGTATGAAAGCTTCATAAGAATATGAGACCCACAGGTAGTAAGGTAGTGGAGGCTCATATGCCATCCTGAGCTATGGAGAAGTGGATTGGGTTCTGGGACTTGAACGGGGAGGAAAACACTTAGCAGGAAGTTGGGAAGAACTAATGTTTGGTGAACAAATGTTTGCCCTTTGATCTCCAGCCCCTGCGTCCGCGGCCCTCCCCACTCAACCACACGTAGCCCAGATGCTACATAGCTGTCACTAGTGATAGCTCTTTTCCTGGACGAAGCCCTCTGTCTAAATCCTCTTTGGTAGTGAAAGAGGAGGTCAAAAGCTTTTCCTGAGACTTCTGGGCTTTGATTGACTTCAGCACAAAGTAATCTATATGCCAAAGTGACACATTTTGGGGAGGCTCATTCTGAACCCCTTGAAAATAGTTGTATTTTCTATTTAATATATTACTATATGTGAAAATTTATGTATTTTATGTAATTATAAAATAAGACATCACCAAGATACACAATATGGAGATTTAATCCACTTCTTAAAGAATTTGATAAAGACACTTCCAAGCAGCAAAAGGAGAAAGTACTTTAAGAATGGGCTGCCTGAAATTCTTATGTTAGCTGCTTTTCTGGAAATATGATCTTGAGCAAGTACTTACTATAACTCAGTTTCAACTTTCTCATCTTCAACTTTGCATAACATTTACAGAATGATTACAAGTGTATATAATAATATATATTGTACAGAATGAGCCAAAGTACACACAGACTTTACCTGTCATAGAGTAAGGGATCACCAACTGTCAGTTCCTTTATCTTCTTTCTTTTTCAGGAGAAGTTCTCAAAGGATATACCTTCACAAATTGGCACATAATAAGCACTCAATAATATTTTAAGTGAATAAATAATTTTAGCAAATGGTGATAGCAACCAGAGAAATTTTTGCATATTTCAGGATCTGTATCTGCCCAAATGCTTTTTACATCCAACATATTAAAGGAGGTCTAATTGAAATAAAATATAAAACTATGAATTTACGTCATTGTCCCTAAAAGCAGTTGAATATATAATGCAACGTTTCTCTTGTTTGGTTTCCATGGACACTGGTTTGAAAGGTAAGATTTTTATGTCTTTATCATAGTTACTTCTATTAACACTATTTCCTTGATTTCAAAATATGGGAACTAGTCAAAGAGTAAGAGACAAGCAACTCATGAAAAGATGCTCCACATCACTAATTATCAAGGGAATGCAAATTAAAAACACAATGAGCTATTACCTCACACCAGTTAGGATGGCCAGCATCAAAAAGACTAAGAACAACAAATGCTAGCAAGGATGTGAAGAAAAGGGAACCCTCCTACACTGCTGGTGGGAATGTAAGCTAGTTCAACCATTGTGGGAAGCAATATGGAGGTTCCTCAAAAAACTAAAAACAGAAACACCTTTTGACCCGGGAATCCCACTCCTAGGAATTTACCCAAAGAATATGAGTTCTCAGATTCAAAAAATCATATGCACCCCTATGTTTATTTCAGCACTATTTTCAATAGCCAAGATATGGAAGCAATCTAAGTGTCCTTCAATAGATGAATGGACAAAGAAGAGTGGTACATATACACAATAGAATTCTGTTCAGCCATAAGAAACAAATCCTAACATTTGCAACAACAGGGATGGAGCTAGAGGGTATTATGCACAGTGAAATAAACCAGGCAGAGATAGATAAATACCAAATGATTTCCCTCATTTGTGCAGTACAACAACAAAGCAAAACTGAAGGAACAAAACAGCAGCAGACTCACAAACTCCAAGGGACTGATGGTTACCAAAGGTGGGGGTGAGAGAGGGCGAAGGGGATTGAGGGATATTATGATCAGCACACATGTTATGGAGGGGATCATGGGGAAGATAGTGTAGCACAGAAAAGACAAGTAGGGACTCTGTGGCATCTTACTACACTGATGGACAGTGACTGCAGTGGAGTATGGGGTGACTTGATAATATGAGTGAATGTCGTAACCACATTGTTTCTCAAATGAAACCTTCATGTCTATCAATGATACCTTAAAAATAAATAAATAAAAAGACACAAGGAAACTGAACACCTCTCTCTGTATCTATCAATGTCTGTACCTATACCCATACCTGCATCTAATAACCACACTTATGAACCTGATGAGATCAGCAGAGCACCTTGAGGTCTGTCCCAAAGAGTTTCTCCCATCTCCATTTTCCACTAATTGATGACTGTTTTCAAGGGCAGGGGACCTGCTTTAGTTATCCTCCTGGATTCTAACACACGACTGTGTGCATAGGTGAGACTTCAGAGACAATGTGAGCAAACTGCTGTAATTGAGCACCAGAGGTAATCATATTCCTCACCCTAATTAATATAAAAGGAATGAGTAGCTTCTTACTACTTGAAAATGCTAACAGCATCTATCATTTTATATCTTGGTTATCATCTGTTGAAGTGTAGAAAGAGGCATCTCAAAGAGATCAGGCATGCTCTTGCTGCAGGCCTCCTGGGGCACCATCCCAGTTCCCACCTGCACTGCAGCCACCAGGCCATTCTCCCTGCAGGGTATTTCATTCAAACCACACCCTGTGACAGACACTTAAGAGGCGTGGGGTGCAAGGGTGAACTCGTTGTTTCTGATGTCAAGGGGTCTCTGAGCTAGATATGGCAGGAAATAAGTAAAACAGATTTCGGGCTAAGAAAGGCCAGGTCAGGAAGGGATGTCTGAGCTTTTCGTACGGCATAGGCATCAGTCAGGTGAAAATGAGGTGGAGGGAATTTACAGAGCCGAGCAACAGAGCGGGTAGAAAATATCTTGAGAAGTACCAAAGGCAAGAGACAGCAGGAAGAAATCAAGGAGTTTATCTAGGGAGTCGCCCCCACGTTGGCCTGGGAGGTGAAGCTGTGGGAGCCCTGGAGAAGGAGCTCAAGAGGCAAGAAGCGGAGCGCGCAGGCAGTCCTGCAGGTGCAGGTGTCTGCGCGAGGTCAGCGCACCAGCGGTGCCGAAGTGCGTGAGGATTTGGGAAAGGCCCTTTCAGTACATTGTTGGGGTGGGTTAGCAGGGCGAGGCTGCACCTGGGAGACAAACTGAAGTGTTGTAAGCAGTTTCAGTGATGGCTGGCAGTGGCCAGGACCAGGGGGAGCAGTCACAGGGAACAGGGCGCAGGAGAACAGGGGCTGATCACACCGTGGGGGGCTCGCTTCCCAGGGGTTCTTCCGCTGGGAACACCAAACGGCGCCAGGAGGTTAGCCTGCGGGGACGTGGGGTGGGGTGCGGGGAGCGAGGGCCTCTGCTAGGTTCATCTGGGCATATGGTGCCCTTGAGGAGCGTTCAGCACATTGGATGCGTGGACCTGAAACTGCATAGGAAAGCAGAGGGGACATGCTGGTTTGCAGTCCACACAGGCAGCAAGTCCACGAAGGCCTGGGCGGTGGCGTTGTGGCTGGGCTGAAAAGGCTTGTAGAGAGAAAGTGAGAGGGGTTAGAGGGTCAGCACGGGCGTCTTCAGGGTAGGGAGGATCATAGAATAGTGTCACAGCCTCGACAGCCCACAACCTTGCACAGTACATTACACTGTTAATTCGAATTTTATAAAGATCCCTAACAGAGGGCTTTCTAATATTTCTTTGAGTCAATAAGGAAAATATTAACTATATATATATTTATGAGAGCAGACTGCACACAAAAAAATAATAATTGATGCCACCATTTAAGCAGTTACCATGTGCTAGACACTTCCTAAAATTCCCATACATATTACCTGTATACCTCATCATAATCTGGTGACATTTGGTATTTCAGTTTCATCTATGAGGATAGTATGATTATAGAAGCAATATGGTATAGTTTATAAAAGCATGAACCCAGAAGTCAGAAATAGAAATGGGTTCTATTCCTGAGTATATCACTAGCAGATGGCTGTAGACAACTTGATTCTTTAAGGTCTTCATTGCTCATAATCCATACACATAGTAAATATCACATTATATTTTTACTATATTATTTTTATCACTGCATAATTTACCTAAAGTCACCAAGCTCATCATAAATTGAACAAAGATTTGAATCCAAGCATAAAAAGGTCCAAAACATGTATCTAAAAATAGATACATGTATATACAAACCTGAGGGAGCTTTTCAAGGAAATGTTATATAAATAGCATTTTTTTTCATAAGGGGCTCATACAAGTTAATAAAAATTAATGAACCTAATTAATAGATGGGCAAAGGACATATACAGGCATTTCATTCATGAGAAATAATTCCCAGTAATTTAACATATGGGACAAAAGTCTTCAACTTTTCTGAGAATCCAAAGAATGAAAATTTAAAGTGATAGACAATTTTTCATGAACCAAAGAAACATCAACAATAGAAACAATAGTGTGGCTACGCAGACTTGCTCATAAACTGCTTATCTGAACACAAACTGTTTCATTTTTGATATCTGGAACTTAAGCAGTTTGTACCACGAACCATGAAAAGGTTTATACCCTTTGGCATAATAATTTTATTTCTAGGACTATTTTCTATATCATCAAACATACTTATTATATCATCATTTGTAAGAGTGAACATTTAGAAACAACAAAATATCCACAAAGAGAAGATATCAAAGCACATTAAGATCCTCCCATGATAGAATATTATGTAGTTATTCATAATTATGATCATAAGGATTACTTAATAATGCAGCAAAAGCCTTAGGATGCAATGTTAAATAAAGAGAAGAGTACAATTTTGCGTGGATATTACTATTGCAAGTATGTATAAAATGTGCATAGGAAGAAATTTGAAAATAACATTTTAGCAAAAGCTCTATTACAGTGCTAATAACAATATAATTTTCCATTTCTTAACATTTCTTAGATTTTTAACAAATATGTTAATTCTTTAAAAAATTTTAAAAGAACTTATCATTTACAAATACAATAGACAATAGTATTTATTTCTTAGAATCTCCAGCAAAACTATTAGCTTTAGGAGGAAACATAATTGCTATACTTAAAAGCTAGTAATTTTAGCCTTTAATAAAGCACCCAAAAAATAAAAAACAATAGACCCAGAAAACATATCACTGGGCTGCCTAATAATGGAATCAATTCATTTAGGATTTCTAAATACATCAAAAGATTATAACAAAATAAAATAATAAACTGAAGTATAAAAGCAAGATTTTTATTTTTAAATATTTTACTGTTCTCCAGCTCCTTTTGAAAGACAGGTTATTTCATATGAAACACTTGAGACAGCCTTTAGTCACAGAAGTGACTTCCAACTGAAATCCACTTGGTAGTTTACTTATTTGTTTAAAAGGCAAAAAAGGAAACTGAAGGGCTAGTGATCTTGTTAAACCCTACTGTGCATTTAACTGATAAGCTGAAAATAAATTGGAAAAGAGTTTGGGGAGTCTCTTCTCTCTACACAAAACTCATATCCTTCTAATGGGATATATATGCAAAGAATTAATTATTCTTCCAGACTTCCTTGAACAACCATCAAAACCAAAGATATATTAGGATTAGGCCTACCAATAGGAAGGGGTAAATTTACTAAATCTAAACCTAAACAGTTTTAATTCTCTTGACACCAATTCTAGAACATCTATCTGGATATAATATTTCTATTTGTAATATGGCCTTGTATCTGTACAAAGATTTTTTAAGCCTGAAATAAGCTAAAAAAGAAAAAAAGCTTATTTAACTATAGAAGAAAATGTGGTTGACATTATTTCTTTTTGGTAAAGTTAAGTAGTTGAAATTCATGTTGGCCAGCCTTTTCTGTGGAGGGAAGTTGAATATATGAATGAAGGCTTTAAAATTCAGGTCACAGGGAATCATTTAATGTATCATAAATGATTATATGTATAATGTATAAATGACTTCATTTGTGTATATTTGATGTTCTCTTAGGAAATAATTTAAGTCCTGACAGCATTTAGTAGGTTGGGAATAAACTACAATCACACTTAATATGTGACCCATTGATGACATTTCTACTGACTAGTGATAGTGAGCACTGTATATTGGGAAAGTAAGCTTTGGACAAGAAAAGTAACTAAGTGAAGCCAGATTATGAAGTGTCCAATTCTGCTCTGCGAATTTAAGGAAGTAACTGAACCTCTCATATGCTAAATTCCCTCATCTGAGAATTAATAATAATAACACTCACTTTGAAGATTTTTTTAAAGTAAATAATGTATGAAAGTGATTTACTCACAATGCCTTCTCTACCCATTTTAGTTATGTGTCTCAGTTAATTAACAAATTAGAACACTTTTTCTAGAGACTCATTTCTGCCAAGCAACAATGAAAACTAAGTTTGGTCATGACTTAGTGGCACATGATTTTTA
Organism: Manis javanica; assembly: GCF_040802235.1. Lineage (NCBI taxonomy): Eukaryota > Metazoa > Chordata > Mammalia > Pholidota > Manidae > Manis > Manis javanica. The sequence continues at coordinate 136,231,452 of NC_133157.1, read as the reverse complement.
ATTAACTTAGAAAAATATCGAGGCTAATAAGTAATTTTTCCCATGAGAGATTTTCCCAGATACAAAGATTTGGAGGAGTAGCAAACATTGTCTGCCACCAACAGAACATTCCAGAACATGGTTACTTGCTCCCTTGCTCTCTCTCTCTCTTTCATTCTCTGGAAATTCTATTAAAAATATGCTCTTCATGCAAAAGTTTTTAAAACAATAAAATACTTAGGAACAAACTTCATCAAGGTGAAAGACTTGTACGCTGGAAACTACAAAATATTTCTACAAGAAATTAAAGGCACAAATAAATGGGAGGACATATCATATTCATGGATTGGAAGACTTTACACTGTTAAGATTTCAGTTTTATCCAAATGATCTACAGATTCAATGCAGTCTATATTAAAATTCCAATGACATTTTTTTTTTTTTGCAAAGACAGAAAAATCTCAAGGGACCCTGAATGTCCAAAACCATCTTGAAAAAGAATAACAAAGTTGGAGGTCTACATTTCCTGATGATGTAGGCAAAAATCTTCTGAATATAAAAATGAGCAACTTCTTCCTGAATGTGTCTCCTCGAGCAAGGGAAACAAAAGCAAAAATGAACACATGGGACTACATCAAATTAAAAAGCTTCTGTACAGCAAAGGGCACCATCAGTAGAACAAAAAGGCATCCTACAGTATGGGAGGATATATTTGTAAATGACATATCCAACAAGGGGTTAACATCCAAAATACATAAATACCTCACATGCCTCAACAGCCAAAAACCAAATAACCCAATTAAAAAATGAGTGGAGGACATAAACAGACAATTCTCCAAAGAAGAAATTCAGATGGTCAACAGGCACATAAAAAGATGCTCCACATCGCTAATTATCAGGGAAATGCAAAGTAAAACCACAATGAGATATCACCTCACACCAGTAAGGATGGCCAGCATCAAAAAGACTAAGAACAACAAATGCTGGTGAGGATGTGGAGAAAGGGGAACCCTCCTACACTGCTGGTGGGAATGTAAGCTATTTCAACCATTCTGGAAAGCAGTATGGAGGTTCCTCAAAAAACTAAAATTAGAAATACCATTTGACCTGGGAATCCCACTCCTTGGAATTTACCCAATGAATGCAAGTTCTCAGATTCAAAAAGACATGCGCACCCCTATATTTATCGCAACACTATTTACAATAGCCAAGATATGGAAGCAACCTCAGTGTCCATCAGTAGATGAATGGACAAAGAAGAGGTGGTACATATACACAATGGAATACTATTCAACCATAAGAAAGAAGCAAATCCTACCGTTTGCAACAACATGGATGGAGCTGGAGGACACTATGCTCAGTGAAATTAGCCAGGCGGAGAAAGACAAGTGCCAAATGATTTCCCTCATTTGTAGAGTATAACAATGAAGCAAAACTGAAGGAATAAAACAGCAGCAGACTTACAGACTACAAGAAGGGACTAGCAGTTACCAAAGGGGAAGGGTGGGGGAGGGCGAGTGCGGAGGTAGGGAGAAGGGGATTGAGGGGTATTATGATTAGTACACATGGTGTGGGGGGATCATGGGGAAAACAGCACAGAGAAGGCAAACAGTGAGTCTGTGGCATCTTACTACACTGATGGACAGTGACTGCAATGGGGTATGGGGTTGGACTTGATAATATGGATAAATGTAGTAACCACATCGTTTTTTCATGTGAAACCTTCATAAGAGTGTATATCCATAGTATCTTAATAATAAAAAAAAAACCCTAAGATTTACCCAAACTACACCTCATCATAATCTCATTAAAATAAACTGCAGTTCTAATCTCCCCATCCTCCCACCCTCTGGGGCTTTTATACATACACTTTGGGAAAAGATATGGGCACCAAGAAGAATGGGTGTTTAACTAGAACTGTCAATCAAATGACCTCATCTTGTCAATCAAAGAGATGCCTCTGGGCTAGGACATGATAAATAGACTGTCCTCTAAAAGTTTGGGGCCTTTATCTACCTTGACTGTGGTCCACTCCTCCCTTGGAGTGTATACAAATAAAATATTCACTCTGCTTCACTATTGTGTCTCTGCCTTTCAGTTTATTTCAGCAGGGACAAGAACCGAGGAGAACAAACTTAACTCAGTCCCTAACAACTTAAATGAAACAAACAAAAGCTTAGTTTCTTTTGAAGTGTGATCCTCATTTGAGAAATAAAACTTGGTGATTAAAAGTATTGTAATGTGCATAGGTGACAGACAACTGTCATAAACATCAAAAGAATGTCTGGGTCCCATAAAATATTTTCACAGTCTGTAAGTTGATCAATGAAAGTTTTCAGGACAGTTCATTTTTAATGCAGTTATCTCTTTATTGACCCAGTGCTGTTTCTAAAGGGCAGGATCCTTGAATTCAGAAACATTTTGTGAATTTTCCTCTGAATCTCATATGTCAAACAGAGGGGCTGACCTGTTGTAGATTTTTATTAAGCATACTTGATAGTGATTTTGCATCAAGATTTACTTGATACAGTATCGATTTTAGGCAGAAGAGAAACATAGAATGTAATCTGCCTAGTATATAATTTTTCCTTTCCAAATTTCAAACCCATGAATTTCATGAACAACTAAACGAGCCCAAAGCTGGTGCTCCCTAGAAGATCTCCCTCCCAAGACAGCAAAAAATATGTAGTCTAGGCTTTTTTCAAAAAATTAGTTCACAAAATTACTTCACTATTATGATCTGAGCATTAATTGTTTCACTGGTACTCTTCCTCACTTTTTTAAGTCTGAAAGAAAAATGCTCTTGCTTAGAATTTCATTCAACTTAAAATTTCAAAGTAGGATTCTATCCTGACTCTTTAGTTTCATACTGCAAAGTTTTTTTCCAAAAAACAAAATGGAGCTACATATACTATACATTGTAGATAACTCAGTTATGTTTTACATATCTATTAGTTTAAAAGGAAAGTACATTGATAAATGGTTAGAGATATAGATAGACAAATGAGTAAAGAATTTGATTAAATGATCCATTTTTTTCATAAGTGGCCCTTGATTATTGGTTCATTGCTGTTTATTTGTAGTGCAGTAGGATTCAGTGCTACAGCTAACAGCTGTGCCATCTCCAAGCCCTAGTTTCCTGTATACACAAGGGGTATCCTGATAAAAACCATCTCATTGAATTATCATAAGAATTATATTAGATAATATATATGGTGCTTGTAGCAGAGTATCACATAATATGTTATCACAAATATTACCCAATATTAATTATTGTCATAGCAATAGGTATCCCTCAAGGATCTGTAAAATGTTACTTGCCTCTTATTTTCACCAATTCCTGAACTTTCTACATAGCTTCAATTTGGAGTATTATGTCACTTTCAAATATCTCTTTCCATTTGTTCCTAAATTAGTTTGTATATTAGAACAAAATAATTTGAACATTGATTTCCTGAGACAGAATTATGTCCCTATTCTTGGTTCCTATTTCATTCTGGGAAATGCAGAGAATGAGTGAAGAAAGAAATTACAAATAATGCTCATCATTCTATTTTAAAGTTTCCTGTATTTTCCAAAATTTCAATGGTTTTAAATAAAATAAACATTGTCCTATTGTGAGCTTTAAATCCTATATGAATATTCAGTGGTATATTTATTTATGCATTACGTTTCATTACTAAAAAATTTTTAAGTGATCAATTTTTTATAATATAGAAAAGTATATATAGTAGCTTTATGGAAACATGATTCAGATACTATACAATTCATCCTTTGAAAGTGTACCATTTCATGGTTTTTAGTATATTCACTAAGTCATGTGCATCATAATAGTCAATTTCAGAACATTGTCATCATCCAAAAAAGAAATTCTATCCTCATTAGTAGCTCTTCCCCATTTCCTCCTACCACTCCAGCCCTAAACAACCACCAATTTACTTTCTGAATCTAAATATTTGCCAGAATATATCATACAAATAGATGTTTATTTCAACTGTCATGCAATAAAATGCCTGTCCATTTATTGAGGACTTTTATTTTTTCAAAGTTTAATAGTTGTCAGAATAAAAGTTTTATACATCTTTAGTTTAATTTTTTCCCAAGTATTTTATTCATTTTGATGATAATGTAAATGAAGTTGTTTTCTTAATTTCATTTTCAAATGGTTAATTGACAGAATATAGAAATGCAATTGATATGTGTATATTGAACTTCTACCTTGTGACTTTGCTGGACATGTTTATTAGTTCTAATTATTTTTTAGTTGACTCCTTAGGACTTTTTTATAAGCAAGATCATGTCATCTAGAAATTAATTCTTTCTTTCCAATCTTGATGCCTTTTATTTCATTTTCTTGACTAATTTTCTGGCTAGCACCTCTAATACAGTGTTGAATAGAAATGATGAGAGCAGACATAATTTTCTTGCTCCTGATCTTAGGAGGAAAATATTTAGGAAGTATGTTGTAAGCTTTGGGTTTTTTCATCCTCTTGAGAAAGATTCCCTTCCATGCCTAGCTTGTGATATGTTTTTTATCATGATAATGTGTTGAATTTTGTCAAGTCTGTTTCACTGAATCTATAGAGGTAGGTGGATATATATTTATAATTCTTATAACATAATAAAGTTTCCCTCTTTATCTCTAGTAATATTTTCTATTTTGTTTGTTTTAAAGTCTATTTTGTCTGATATATGCGGAGCCAACTCAAGCTTTCTTATGACTCTCATTTCCATCATATATATTTTTACATCTTTTTAATTTTTTATATGCATGTTTAAATCTAAACTGTGTCTCTTATAGAAAACATAAAGTTAAGTATTTTCTTATCCATTCTGGCAATTTCTGCCTTTTGATCGGGCTTTTTAATCCTTTCATATTTAATGTTAGCATCAGTTTACTTAAATAGAGCCACAATTTCATTTTTGTGTTGTATGAGACCATAGCAGACTAGACCCAAGCAGACCCTTGAAAAAGCACTTGTTTACCTAAATCTCCTCTCATTTGCTCCTGCCCTGCCATGAAATATGTCTGAGCTAGACTGCTGGAGGGGAATGAGAGACATAAGCAGGAGAGCTGTCATGGCAGCCAAGATTATCCTACACCAATCAGCTCACAACCAATCAGGAATGGCAGATGCAAGTGTGAACCCAACAAGAGGGCATTTTTAGTATCCTAAATCAAGAATGGATTCCCTCAAAAGGGAACCAGAGTTTGCCACCCCAAAATATGCCTCTTTGGTGTAAGGACTATTTGGAGCTGATTATTTTGAGAAATCTTCCGATGCAGGAGAACTCTGAAAACAGAGTGTAAGTTCTTTTTGTAAGGGAAATTTACATTTTATAAAGGAAATTTGTATAGAAGTTTCTTCCTCTTCTGTACCAAGGAAGAAGATGACTCTTAACAACTTTTATGAATGGGAGGGCACAGACTGGAATCTGCATAGCAAGCCTTACTAAAGAGTTCTGATTTACCTGTTTTACTAAAGAGTTCTGATTTACACATTTCCTGTTCACCTTCCCATAATTTACCCCTCCCACCCTCACCACAAGTCCAAAACTCCTTTTCCTTGTATAGCCTAAGATGGTATGTAAGCCACCATAATTTGGCTGCTTCATTGAGCCACATATTTCTCTGTGAACTCCTGTTTGTGCATGAATATGTAACTAAAACTGTTTTTTTCCTGTATTGTTAATCTGTCTTTTATCATCTTGATTCTCAGGCCCCAGCCATTGAACTTAGCAGGGTAGAAGGAAGATTTTTTTCCTTGACCCTATATAAAGTACCCTACAGATACCTATAAAGTGAAAAAGGTATTGTTAAAATAGTGAAATGATCCAATGAGCTGACTTAGTGTTATAAATGAGATAAACTGATTTGTGGTAACTCCTGTGTTTATGCAATTGGAAGACTGCAGATCACTGCTGTAGTACTCCTACCAAAAAACATTTGTCTGAATCATCAGGTGTATCCAGATTGTGGAGCAATTTACAAACATTAAAAATGTGTCAATGCACGGATGCCATATGCACTGTTAAAATATAAGGATGGAGTGAGGGTTTTAAAGCAATGATCAATTAAAATGTTGGCACCAAATACATCTTCTCAAGTGGACAAAAATGTCTCAGGGAAATAATTGTGTGGCTCATCTTCCAAAACCAGGAATCTGCTTAGTCTCCAAGGAGGAAACATGCCTCCAAGTCCACTGTAGTTATATCCAAGAAGGATAATGAAAAAGGAAAAATTTCCCATGTGAAGCCAGGGACCATGAAAAGCAAGGCATTCTAGGAACAGTTAAAGCATGGACTAGGACCACCAGCCTAACCCCTGGGTGGGGCCTTCCCACATCTGACCCAGAGAACATTATCCTTCAGCTGTCCCTTAAGAAGAGGTGGGAATGTCTGATTTTGGAGGGTCTATGTGCTGAATATGTGGTGACAGGGAAGCTCTGGTAGAAGTTAGTGCTGTTTGCCAAACACTGCTGGAATTCAGGCCTTAGGGAAAATGGTAAGATTGTATTTCCTGCTCCCCTTCTGTTTCGGGTGGGATCATGTGACTCATCCTAGGTCCAAATGGTCACAAGGGACATTGCCAGGTATCACTACTGCACCAGAATATTTAATTATCATGAAGGCCCCCAGAGCTCTTTCTCCCCTTTCTCTTTGCTAGGAGTGTCTTAAAGAATAAAGACCACCCCCTAGGCCCACCGCCTTGCCTCTACCTATTTCCCCGTAATGGGCATTTAGCATAAGTAAGAAATTGCTCTTTGTTTAAGCTACTGATAATTAGTATTTTTTTAATTTATTTTATTTTATCTCACTGTAGTCTGATCTAGTCCATAGAGAATGATACTTAAGTCCTCTGATTTTTGCTGGGTAGCAAGAGACAGCATATGATTGGATTCCATTTGTATGAAAAGACCATGAAAGGGAAATTGAGTCAGAAAGTAGATTAGTAGTTGCTGAGGCTAGGGATGCAAACATTACCTGTACATGGGGGCATGAGAGAGCTTACTGGGGAGATGGAAATGTTCTAAAACTGATTTATGGAGATAATGGCAGCTCTCAGTAAAGTCACTAAAAATAATTGAACTGTTCATTTTAAATGAATGAATTTCATGAAATGTAAAATAATCTCAATAAAGCTGTTAAAAAGAGCAAAAGCCACTTGCATCTATGAAAAGCTGGTTAATACTTACAACATCTCCATCCAAAAATATTTTTCTTGAAACTGTAGGTCTATGTCAGCAATGATAGTTTACAGCCATTCTCTTGAGTACCTTATGATGTTTAAGGGTAGATTTTCAAAAATAATTAGTGAAGCAGCTAACTTCACAAAAGAAAGAGAAAAATATGTAATGGTATGAAATTCTAATCTATCCAAATTGTTGCTTAATAAATACTACTATAATTCTTTGTACAAAATAATAAACAAGAGAATCAAAATCTTGAACTATTCCAATCATTTTTCAGTCTTGTATTCATGATTTATTGCTGTATAAGCAGCCTACACACACCCAGCCTCTCAGTTCCTCAGGGGATGACCAAGCACCACCTCCATGGGTTGATCACTTTACTCAGGACTGTCCCACCTTCAAAATCACTACCATATGCATCCCACTCTCCCACTCGCTAGATTACAATCCTCTACCCTTTCAACTTGTTTACATATCTGATCCCCAGATCTGTTCTTAAATATCTAAAGACTAATTTATTGCATCCTCTGACTTCTTCCTTCCATCAACCTTCTCATTTCTTTACTCTTCATCTAATCGAATTTCTGTGACTCATTATTTCATTAATGTATCTACTGTACTATTTAACATTAGACTTAACTTAAAATATTAAAAAATACAAATAACAGCACTACAGGTGTTACTTGTCTCTGACTAGTAAAAATAAAGGAGAACTTTAAGTTACTGATTTTAAAAAGAAGTGTCAACATAGAATTCCGTGCACAGCACAAATGCCATTCAAATAAATATCCATGAATTGCATCAAAAAGAAAAATATATCTAGGAATAAATTTAACCAAGGAGGTGAAAGACCCACACACTGAGAACTCTATGACATTGATGAAAAGAAATCAAGGGGACACAAATGGAAAGATTCTGCATTCATGGATTGAAAGAATTAATACTATTAAAATGTGTATATTACTCAAAGCAATCTACAGATTCAGGGCAATCCCTAACAAAATTCTAATGACCTTTTCTACAGAAATAGAAAAAAAATAATTCTAAACTTTGTACAAAATCACAAAAGACCTCAAATAACCAAAGCAATCCTGTAAAAGAAGAACAAGCTAGAGACATCACACTCCCTAATTTCAAACTGTATTACAAGCCTATAGTCATCAAAACAATATGGTGTTGGCATTTAAAAAAAGATACAAAGAACAAGAGAACACAATAGAGAGCCCAGAAATAAACCCAACATATGTAGTCAATTAATTTCTAACAGAGGAGTCAAAAACAAACAATAGGCATCAGGCAGTCTTTTCAATAAATGGTGTTGGGAAAACTGGACAGTCATGTGCAAAGAATGAACTAGACTACTAGCTTACACATGCACAAAAACTAATCAAAATGGATTAAAGATCTGAATGTAAGATCTGAAACCACAAAATTCTTGGAAGAAAACACGGGCTGTAAGCTGTTTGATGTCAGTCTTGTTGATGATTTTTTAGGATGTGACTCCAAAAGCAAAGGCAACAAAGGCAGAAATAAACCAGTAGAACTAACTACATTGAATTAAAAAGCTTCTGCACAGCAAAATGGAAAGGCAACCTACAGAATGAAAGAAATACTTATAGATCATATATTTGTCAAGGGACTAATATTCAAAATATATAAAGAACTCAAACAGCTTAATAAAAAAAAGTACAATCAATTAAAAAAATAGAATGTTTGAATACACAGAGAATACTCTAGAAGTACATGGAAAAGGCAAACTGACACATAAAAAGATGCTCAACATCACTAATCATTAGGAAAATCAAATCAAAACCACAATGAGACATCACCTCACACCTGTTAGAATGACTATTATCAAAAATATAAGAAATGACAGTTGTGGGTGAGGATGTAGAGAAAAGAGAACCCTTGTGCCCTGCTGGTGGGCATATAAATTGGTGCAGCTACTATGGAAAACAGTGGGGAGACTCCTCCAAAAATAAAAAATAGAACTACCATATGATTCAACAATTCCACTTCTGGGTACTTTACTGAAGAAAATGAAAAACATTAATTCAAAATAATATATGCATTCCCATGTCCATATTCATTGGAGAATTATTTATAATAGTCAAGACATGGAAACAACCTAAGTGTCCAGTGATGGATGAACAGATAAAGAAAATGCAATATATAAATATACATACACATATAGGAATACTATTCCGTTGAAATCTTGTTATTTTTGATAACATGGATGGCCTTTATGGGCATTATACCAAAGGAAATAAGTCAGAGAAAGACAAATACTGTGGTCTTACTTACATATGAAATTTATAAAACATAAACAAGCAAACAAACAAAAACAAGCTAAGAGGTAAAACAGAACAAACAGATTGGTGGTTGCCAGAGGTTGGGGGTGGCTGAAATGTGTGAAGGGGTTATATCCAATTATAAGTAAATGTAATGGGGATATAATATACAGCATGGTGACTATAGTCAATAACACTGTGTTGCATATTTGAACATTATTAAAAGAGTAGATGTTAAAAGTATTTTCCACAGGAAAAAAATTAAAACTATATAAGCAGTGGATGTTAACTACCCTATTGTGGTGATGATTTCACAATATATACAAATATTGAGTCATTATGCTGTATACCTGAAACTAATATAATAGCATATGTCCATTATACCTCAATTAAAAAATAAGTTAAGATAACATATGGAAAACCCCTAGCAGAGTGTCTGGTACATAGTAGCCACTCAATAAGCAATGTCAAATAACAAAAAACAGTGAAATAAAAAATTTTTGTAATAAACAATATCAAAAAACAATTTTTACCATCTCACCTGGACCCTAAGAAAGGTTAAGGAAGATCCTCAAGCAGAAAGAAAATGATACCAGATGAAGAAAAAGTATAAATATGGAGCAAATACAAATGCCAATTTTACCTTTTTATTTCCTTCATTTATTTAAATCCAAACTGTGTTAAATGTGCCAGATGTAAACACCTAACTTTAAAAGTATCTATAGATTGGATAAGAAAGAAAGTACTTAATTGATACCTTAAATATAAAGATACATGTAAGCTAAAAGAAAAGTTAACAGAAAGATAGATAAGGCAAACACCAATCAAAAGAGCGGAATGAAAAGGGACTTTTTATAGTGTGATACAAGGGCATCAGTTCACAATGAGCACATACTGCCTCTAAGTGTTGACCTTGTAATAGTTTCAAAATACATGAAGAAGTGGAAGGAGACAGAGACAAACATAAAGGAAAAGGCAGAGACAAATCCACACCTATCAGTAGATTTCAACACTTCTCTTTCAATACTCAATAGAAAAAATAGCAGGAATTAAGTAAGGATATACAGGCTTGAAAAATGCAGTCAACTTACTTGACTTAATTGCATTTATACAACACTCCAGACAACCATAAAGAATACAATTTCTTCCCAAGTGCACAAGGAGCCTTCACCGCCCCCCCCACACACAAACATTTCACATGATTGAAACCTGACTATCAAGAATTAAACTAGAATTTAAAAAGAGAAAGATATTTGGAAAAATCCCAAATATTTGGAAAATAAACCTGAGATAAATAATCTGTGGGTTACAGAAGAAATCACAAGAAAAATTAGAAAATGTTTTGAGCTGAATGATAATAAATACACATTATATCAAAATGTGTAAGATGCAGCTACAACAGTGCTGAGAGGTACAATTTAAAGTATAAAATGCTTATATTAGAAAAGAAGAAAGGGTTCGAATCAATAATATGTTTTTAATTTAAGGAACTAGAAAATGAAGAGCAAATTAAATGTAGAAGCCAAAGGAAACAATGCACGTTTTTTTCATGAAACAAGGTTAAATACTGACATTTTTAAGATAAAAAAAATAGCTTTATATTACTAAGAAAGCTTTACAAAATGAGCTATTAATACTCTACGAAGAAGAAAAAAATGATTCCAGAAGTTCTAAAATACAAGAAAGAATAGGAAACAAAATGAGAGTAAACAAACAGGCAGACAATGGTGGGACCACATATGCCTTTAGAACTCCATCCCACATCTCTGGAGCAACCATTGCTAGAAACCAAACCCAGACCCAGTTTGCCAACCCCATACTTCCCACTCCAACTTTCAACTCAGGACCAAACAGAGAAAGCCAAATGCTCTTAAGTCAGTCACATAAGGTACCCTGTTTCTGACTAGCCTATCTCCAGCTTCCTTATGCCAACAGCCTCCAGTCAGAGCGCACTGAAAGCTTTCCCTGCTTTCTCTGCCATTTCCCTGCCTGCACTTGAGGCCCTGCCAAATCGATAGTGGCTGACCCCCTTGCTACAGCAAGCTCTGAATAAGAAGCCTCATTTGGGTGATCTTTATTATTACCACAAAAGTAATGGTAAAAATTTGGATAAATGCAAATAAGAATTAATTTCATAAAACTATGTTAATAATTGTGTCTATGTTTCAGGGTCAAACAAATAAAACAAGACCTGAACAACAGATACATACTGTGTTGATAGATTGGATGTCTCAGTGTAGTCAGGATGTCAATTCCCCAAAATTAATTTGTAAGTTTAATGGAATTCCTTTTAAAATTCCAGCAAGGTTTTTGATAGACACAGAAGAGCTTTTCCTAAAATTTATATGGAAAGGCCCCAGATTAGCTCAAACAATCTTGAAAAATGAAGCAGGAGTCACTCTACTTGCTACCAAATCTTACTGTATAACTACAGAAATCAAGACCATCAAGTTCCTATCAAAGTTCTAAAACAAGTCAAACAAATTAAAATTTAAAATCCAACATCAAAATTAGATGTGGAGGAAGGAAGGAAAGTAACCCTGTCCCTTCAGCCCCAGCTTTCATGGCAGGGCACCAATAGACACTGCTTAACACTGTGAATCAAGGACTATTACATGAACTCATGGAGGTAACATCCAACAATACAGGGAAATAGCGAACACTGATGCTGCCAAGAATGGGCTGGGGAGGAGGGATAAGATGAAGATTTTTTGGTTTTAATCAATCTAGACTGAAAGGTGGATTACTTCTAAATATGAGGCTTTTACATTTTTATTGAAAGGTCAACATATGTATTTGGATCCAAAATTTCCTCCAGTACCTCCCAGTGTGTACCTTTGAATAAAAATGATCACCTTTAACACGGCCAACCATAGACAGCCTGCTAGGTCCTCTCCCCTCTGTCCTGACCAGAGGCTACTTTGTGTTTCTAGGTGTTCCTCATGTCCCCCCCGCCATTTATTATTATTCCTCCTACCTAGATGTCCTTCTCCCTCCCCCCTCCCTTCATTTAGCCAGTATCTACTCAACCCTGTGAATCCAGTTCAGATATCATTTCATCGGAGGTAGCTTGACTCCCAAGAAGGACTGATTCTTTGTTGAATAATTTCACCCATTACAATTGCCCTAATCTGTAGTTCATGTCTTTGGGAGCAATAAATATTTCTTTCCCCTCAAAACTGTAAGCCTCCTGAGGTCAGGGCTCTGTGTATTTGTTCACATGGTTTCCCTACTCTCCAGCACACACTCTTGCACATTTGGGCATTTAATAAATATTTGTTGAATAAGTATGAACTAATAAGTAAGTCATGTTTTCCTAAGCCCCATACATCTCCTTGTATAGAATGTATAAATTCCAGGTAACTATCCTTGAAAGTAAGAGTAAAGGGGAAATTAAATCTATCCCTCCCTGCCCCTGCCCATTTAACTGGGTCATATGCTCTTTCGTGTATGTTTTAAACCACATGGTATAACAAACTCTGTTCAAACCATCACTCAGAGTCATAACACCTTCATACTTTATAACTCTAGTCCCAAGAAATAGGACTAACCATATTACTTGAGGCTTTGGAAGGTGTCTTTGTTATGTTTGGAAGACTTAACTTGATGGGCAATACATCCAAATCTGTGGATGAGTCATGTCATAACAAGGATCTACTCTACTTTTGGCTGGGGGGAAAAGCCTCAGTAGCTTATGTTGGCTCAGCTCACAGCCCTCTTGTGCAGTGACAAATGACACCAACCAGAGAATAACAAGAGTAAGAGCAGAGGCAGGACCTTATTTAAAAGAAGCCTTAGAATTGCTTCTACCCCAACCTGTCTAAAGAGGCTTTGAAGTCAAATGGAACAAAATCACAGAGGTCTCCTCGGTCATGGCACCAAAAGGTCAACAATCCTGTTTCTGAAATAAAACTGCTGCTGTTGGATTTTTCAATCTCAAGTGTACTTCCTTTTAAAAATGTTTTTACAACAAAAAATGATGCCATTTCAGGGGGTCATGTTATGAGATCTCTAACATAAGAACTCTCGTTAATTCAGCTCTACTGCTGGCAGGTCATGTGGTGGGAGAAGTGTGAGGGCCTCACAGGTGAAAGTATGGGTCCTGGAGTCACAGTAATCAGATTCAGTTCTTGTCTATAGGATCAGTGGGCTGTGAACTTGGGCAATCTATACACAAAATGGCAGTTCCAGCAGGACTGAGGTAAAGGGATTGCAAGAGGGTAAAATAAAACAAAATTTGTTAAATTGTTTAGCCCAGCATCTACCATATAGTAACCACTTAATAAAGGTATTTATTTTATTATTGCTATATTCTGGGCACTACATTCAGCACTTTATATGCATCATCTCACGTCCTTAAAATGACTCTGCAAGATAATCATTAATATTCCTATTTTACCAGTAGGTAAATGGCAATTAAACAATTAGTCTGAGGTCACTCAGCTAGTCATTATTCAAACCCAGTCCTAGTCCTATTCAACTTCAAAGTCTGCCATCATTATATAACTTTAAAACTGCCTCATTTAATGGGTACTTTTTAGGCTACATCATGCTATTCTTTTTTATATCCTTAAGCAAACACAATTGCTCCAGTTTACCTAAAGGCCATTATGATCTAATTTACAAATAATTAGAGGTCAATAAATGGTTGTTCTGCAAATACCCAGTTTTAAAAAAACTTGATTTAGAACTGCCATGTGTATGAATTTTAGGTCTTGATGTCATCAGCTATGAAATAATAAATTACACCTGTCTTAGAGAGTTGTTAAGAGATTTAAATAAGATTCATAAAGGTAGTGCAATTCTTGACTCAAGATGGCACTCAAAAAAATGTTTATTGAAAAAAATATATATGTGTGTGTCCTGCCTGAGGGGTTCGGCCCAGGCAAGTTCACTCTGGATTTGGTGAGACCAAAATCTGACAGCAGAACATTGCAGATTAAAAGGGACCTATACCAAGCTTTATTTTCGTGGTGGTAGGTCAAGTGCTAGAATCCATCTGCCTCTTTCTCTGCTTCCAGTGCAGCCTCTGCCCCAGGCTCTGTCTCCACTCCAGGTTCTGTCCTCGCCTCCAGCCTCTGCTCTCCTCTCTCCTGCTCTCTTGCTCTCTTCTCTGGGCTCTGCTCCTAGCACCAGACAACTCCTTTTATAGCAACACAGGCAAGAATGGCTTATTGCCAGTGGGTATGCAAGCATGTGCCTGCACAGTAGGCTGAGTATTACATCTCACATGCACACAGTGGGTAGATTAGACCAGGTGAGGATCCTGGCCATGCAACTTTCATTTCCCCTACAATATGTGTGTGAATGAACTTCTATGGCTATTAGTGAAAGAAAGAAAGAAAGAAAAGGAAGGAAGGAAAGGAGGAAGGGAAAGAAGAAAGGAGAGAAAGAATCAGGAATCTTTGCAACTTGAGGAATAATTACTTTTACAGAAGACTGGATCCGCAGCCCACCTTCATGCCTATTTGCACACTCACTCTTTCAGTCATCCTAGCTTTTTCCTTTTTTTTTGTAATTTGTATAAAATATGTGTAATGTTGATGGTTATGAGAAACTAAAATATAATGCCCTCTGCGCTGTACCCGTATAGCTATATGGGTAACTATATTACTTTCAGAATGTCTAGTAATGATAAAATGAAGAGAAAAACCACTGTCTTGCTTTTAAATCACAATAATCCCAGGGCTGAAGGGAATGGAAGTATTCTTGATGGTGGTTAGAGTGGGAATGAGGGAGGGTCTGCTCTTCTAGGTGCTACTCTGTCATCAGCCAGCCAGAGATTCAATTTCTTCATCTGCACATAACAGGATTCCCAACTCAAGGGCCTAGTGATGTTCCTCCACCTTCAGAAGCTGCCTGCTGTGTGGGAGCAATCCCATTAGGCGTCTGTTTGCAAGAGAAACCAAGAAACTTTCCAGGGAAAACAGAATCAGAAGGCACAATTCTGAAGTCAGCTGGTTTAATGTCAAAGAGGGAAGGCTGGGTTTTGTTGAGCACAGTATTTGCCATGTATAGTGTTCTGGCAAGGCCCCTTAGTCCCAGAGTTGGAGGCTAAAATAAAGTGTAAGTAAAAAATGTCGGGCCATGTGGCTGCTGTTCTGAACAGTCTGCACAGCAGCGGAGAGGACAGTCTGGATAAACGGTCCCTTCCCTGCTGAGAGCTGGGGCACATGCAGCATGGACACTGGAGTCTGAACGACATGCATCCTCATGAGATGGGGAAGGGAGCAGAAAGAAAAGCCCCCTTCACGAACTTCGTGGAAGTTATACAAAGGCTTTGACAACCTTCACAGTAAGTTCAGCAGCTTCAGTGGCTCCGGGAGACCTGGCCTTGGGCAAGAAAAAGAGGAGAAAGACATTATGCTACCGAGGTGGGTAAGTAATGAGATACCCCGAAGTTCTCCAGGAGGAGTTTGGAGGAACCTGAGATGAAGGCCTTTCTATAAAGGTGAGACAAATCAGGAAAATGACTCTTCAAGTGTTTTTTGATAATCCCCAGACTGAAACAGTTTAAGGAAATATAAATTGCATGTAAAACAGGGTTCATAAAAAAATCATCTTTAATTATCTTGTCTTCAAAATCAAAAATGGAGCCTCCCTTTTCCTAAATGTACTAGCAATTATGCTCATCCTTTACTAGAATAGTTCATCTACCTGAATAACCTAGGTTTATCTGGTGAAATACCTTAAAAATGTACAAATGTAAGTGTTCTCATAAGAACATGATGATGAAGAGCATAACATTTTCTTTAATTTCCAGATTATTATTTTTTCCATTCACTTTGGAGTCAATTTGACTCACTGTAGTGAAATAGCCAAAATTTATATCCCAAGTACAAGGAAAAAAAAAAAAAGATCAATCCTATTCTGGAAAAAGAGTTATACAATATGCAGGACAAGCTTTCAAATTGGTTCTTTACAATCAACTGAGTGATAAATTTAATTTCCCTGGCATTCTCCAGCTGCTAATTTCCATCCCATTTGAAGTGGGATGTGCAGATGTTGTAACTTGGTTATCTTTCCGGTAGGCATCGTCAGAAGAGCAGAGCCTGCCATGCAGAGCCGAGGAAGGGCTCCCTCTGTGCTCTGCATCCTGGCAGCCTCCCCTGCAGAGAACACCCATCCTCTTCACACTGGCACTTAATCCTGTCACAGCCCGTGCACTCCATGCTGAGCAGTCTTGATTTTCAACATTATTGTGTCAAATCAGTGACTTCCCTGGGGCTGTGGGAGATTCTCCTCCAGCACAAAGCCTCTATTCTGATGGATACAAGTGTCACTTTGATTTAAGTCTCAGAAATGACATGGACAATTTGGCTCTGAGTCCTTCCTATACAAGGGTGCCTCACCATAGACTACGTGGTTAAAGATACTGGTGACATGAAAACCATTTGTTTTAAATTTCTGACCATAACTTGATATGTTTTCATTATCATCTTTAGAAATTAGGGAAATTTTTGTTGCATGTGGAGGAGCCTTGACGGTTGTTTTGCCCCCAGCCGTGGTGTCCTACCATCCTGGCCAAGAAGGACTTGGCAGGGAGAGGGCCTGCCCATGGCTGCTTAACAAGTTCACGGTCCTATTAGGTCACAGCTTTATTTGGTAGGCTTATGGTAGGCGTCAGGGACTAAAGACCTCACAACCCATCCTTGGGACACCACCATGTGCCTATATTCAGGGCTTAACCAAGCTGTTTCAAAATATCACTCAGGCGTAGCTTATAGCTGAGAGGAGTTCACTTCAGTTAACCGTAAGAGGAAACCAAAAACCTGGAGTCAGGAAAACCATGTGGGACACACTCATCTCTCCACACCAAATGCTCCTCTTTTTAGGAAGGATGTTCTCTTTGGGGTCATGGGAGTTAAAAGTCTTCCTTCACATTTTGGACTAAGATTACTGAAACTAAGACATTTTCTGTGGGGTTTTCTAAGTAATATCTCCTGAGGTGGAAGTGCAACTGTCATTGTAAACAATATCAGTTGTTTCTAGCCATCTTCAACACAGCATGAGGGCACCTGTTCTGATGCATTTCTGCAGCCAGGTGCAGAAGTGTAAGAACGAAAATCAAAATTAAATATGTAGGGGTGATGTCCTGGACAGGATAAACTTCATTGATATTGAATTAGACCACTTTGTGGCTGGGGAGGGCAGAGAGGGACAGGGAATAGAGAACTGTTTCTTCTAATTTGATTTCTTTAAAGGCCTTAGGAGTGTTTGCAGAAGCTGATCAATTGCATTGTCAAATAAAAGGCAGCCTGCCACAGGGCTCTGTGGAGGCTACCTTGAAGTCTTCACACTGGAAGTCAGCACATTTCAGACCTAACCCTATGTGATCTAAGAAGGTTCACACCCTTGAGCAAGACTCTTCCTGCCCTCCCCAGACAAAAAACTAAAAGGGAGTGTGCACTGGATCACTGAGGGCACCATCTCTAACATTCTGTGATTTTATTCCATCTCGGTGTCCTCTGAGGACTCAAATTCCCCTGATACTTTTCTAAAGCACAGTTGCTAGTCCTGGATCCTCACTCATCTTCAAACTAATTCCAATGATTCAAAAGAACTTGAAGGTTCAGATTATTCTCGTGCCCTTAACTTTCATACATAGCCATTTTCAAATGAATTCACGGCATCTCCAGCCTTCTCTTTGGAAGTGCACTTGTGAGTGACATTCCTTAATACAGTGAGGGTTTGCATGACTGTGCTGGAGAGGGAAGGAAGGAACCCCTGTCTGGGAACACACAATAACAAGGGAACCCACCAACTGAGCCCCTAAGAGGGCACAGCGTTCTGCAGTGAGCCAATCACCTCTAACTGTGGGCTAGAGTTACATTAACAATGATTTCAAATTTAGATCTTAATACTCTTCTGCTGCCAGCTAAACCAGACTGGCACCTCATCTGTCAACTGGGCATTGGGGCCAACTGTCCCTTAGTGCAGAAGAAGGCTTGTATCCACAGACAGGGTATTATGGTCTGAAGGGGTTGAGTGAGCACACTATTTATTCCCATTATCATCATCATGCTGGCTATAAGTCTTTGATTTTTAAATGCAGGCTAAAGAGCACTTTTATAAGAGATCACTCTACCTGTGGGGTTTGTATGGGTGTTTCTTTTTAAACATAGTGTAATGTAAGAACATGGGTGCTTTGGGAAATGACAGCATATAAAAGTGGCATTTCTATGCAGGCAAAATAGTTCATCGTGCAAAATGGTGAGTCAAAGAGCCACAAAGGTACCCACCAGACCAGGCTCTTGGTCTTCTGGGGGCTTGCAAGTGGTATGACTGGTTTTGACTGGCTGGTGGTGGCCAATGTCTGTGGAGCAGAGAAAGGCAGCAAAGTGCTTGCAGCAGCCTTGTCTTCTCCGAGCGATCTGAAAGAGGCATGCTTGTGGAAAATGGCTCACCGAGTTGGTGAATCAAGATCTAAAGTACGGAAATAATCATAAGCAGAGCATAATGTAGACTTTGCTTCTTTAAACTGTCTTAGGAAGTTTCACGGTCTTCTGTTTGAAAGGATTTTGACTTGAATGCCCAGGTAGATGTGCTGAAGACTCAGATGTGAGTCAAGGAAAGAGGTAAGGTACTAAGTGGGGGCTCCTCTGATGCAGGGGCCCATGCAGGTAGTGACATTAGCATGCATGTCATGTGTCCTCTCTGTGCCTTGCTCAGTGTGCAGGTGACATCTGTTTCCCTTCCCACTGATTTAGCCCCTGAGCACCATGGAGAGTCACCATGGGCGTGCTGCAGAGCTCTCCTTCACGGTCTGCAGGGCAGGCTTCGGATTCCCTATAAGATGCACAGCGTTCTCCCTCCTACTGCTCCCGGCTCAGATGCAGGCTGGCATGTTTTCTAGGCACCTTCTTTTCTGCTAGAAATAACCACTCCCCGCAGGGCACCCTTGCTACTTCGCTGAGACCAGAGTACCTATCAGACTCCCTTTCTCACTGGGTAGCACCCCCACTCACACCGGGCACCCACATATCCCTGAGCACACCAGTACCTGTTGATATGACTGCCACCACAGCCGAAGCCCTGTGCCCCCAGGTGTCAACACTATGAGTGTTCAGCAGTTAGGCATGGATCTAGTGACAAGCCACTCTCTCCCCTTTTTCGGAATCAGCTCTGCCTCAGCGGTTCCAAAGCAGTGTTTCTCCCTCAAAAGCCGGACAGCATTCTAGGAAAACTGTGTTTCAGGTTCGCTTCCCAGGCCCAAACCCAGCTTCTCCCCAGTATTTTGGGGCACTTAGCCAAAAGGCCTACTGGAGTGACAGGCACAGTGCTGTGCTCAGAAACAATGCTCCTCTTTGGATTCTCAAGGTTTGTTTCAGGATAAAGCTCAGCAGTGTGGGTGAGGGGACCCCTTGCTCCCTATTCTCACAGAGGAAGGGCCTCAAGTCCGCCTTGTAACTGAATGCAGAGCAGCCTGCCGGGCAAGCCTTCCAAGCATGCCCAGGGAGGCTCATGCGGGGAGGGAGGGAGGCCCCTCACACGTGCACATGGTCACATACATGCACAACAACATAATTAGCTGTATAAATATCACTTGTTTCTACGAACACAAAGAAGTCATTTTTAATTAAGAATAAATTAAGACAATATTTAAATAATGCTCTCCTGAAATGGGACCAATTACAGAATGGTGAGGTTGGAATTCTCAGCTTCTAGTCAAATCATCCATTTTCCACTAGGTGGCAGACCTTGTTAAAAAGTTAAGAAAAAGAATTAAAAAAGGAAAGCAATGAGTCTTCCAAAGGTGACCAATAGGTGTCTCCTTGCCACCACGTATCCCTGAGCTGTTGTCAAAAATACAAATTCAACATCTTCTGCAGTCTTTCTTGTTCACCTAATAGATAAGATCAATGTTTTTCACAAGATACAAAAAGAACATTGAAGAGGTGAAGACATTTTTTTGCTATTGTTTTCACCCCAATTCACGTACACACACACACACACACACACACACACACACACACACACACACACACACACTTTGTGTATATTATAATAAACATAGTATAGCCATCCAAAGGGAAATGAGATTATAAAACCATATCTAGAAATAAATTGTGAATACAGTGATTTGACAAAAACTAAATCTCATTAAAATGCTGTTCCCATGTTAAGCAAGGTTCTCTGTTAGAAGTGATCTTATATATATAATGATCCTGTATAATGGCACTTAATGAACTGAGCCATTAGAACTCACTCAAGATGCACAAGTTAGTGGCTATAAGCCTGGTGAATATGGCACTGGGAACACACAGGAAATAATGGAATTCTTAAACAGCAGAGGGACATCCTGACATCATTTTTTGCTATTGTTTTCACCCCAATTCACATACACACACACACGCACACACACACACACATTCACATTTGACCCTGCTGACACCTCTGAGTAGATACACCTATGTATGATGAGTGAGTATATAAGCAGAATCCCTTGCTTGTTCTTATTATTTCACCTTTTATATTGGGAAACATTTATCTCTTAATCATTCTAAGAGTATGAAACAATTTACAGATAGAGAAATCCAGGTATTAAAAGGAAACATTTATTTCTCTTTTAGTGGTTGGTTTACTTTACCTGATGCTGAGTTAAATTGTGAGTTAGGAATACAGATACAAATGTATTCATATGTACACAAATACAGACACACATGCAAAACCATGAGATGATGTCACATCTTTGTCATTCAAAGTTCAAAGTTATATAAAAACACTTTGCTACCACCTAGTTTAAAATATTAGTAATGCATTATAGTATTCTCCAGATACCACAAGCTAACAATATTCCATGCCTGCATATCATCTAAGAGAGTTAATTCATCCCCACCTATTTCAGGTGATCATGCCACAGACTAAAGCCAGTAAGAGGTGCCATTCATTGTATGGGATAGGGTACAGCATAAGATGGGATACTCTGCCTCTGCCAACCCATGGTTTCTTCTAGTGCTAGACTTACTCCATTTCCTAAACTTAGTAGTCAGTAACTGCACTGTTTTTTTTTTATAACTAATACCTAACTATACACAAATCTCTGTGCAAAGTAAATAAATCTGAGGTGCATTCCCAAATCCCATAAATCTACTTTATTTCCATATTTGGCAAGAATATGTCTTTCATGAAAAAGACTGGGTCCAGGAGAAATCCCACTGGTACAGGGGAGCCTATGGCAAACCTCCCATCAGGTCCCAGACCTTTAACTTAGAAAGTTCTCCACAAATTATCTTTGTCAGCTTCTTCAGAAAACAGAGGAAATAAGAGACTGTCAGATAAGTTACATCTAATAAAATTCATGATTAAGGAATTAGATGACATTGGTCCCACATACCCCACAAAAGATAGGTGGAGTAGGGGCTACACCATGGGGAGGGTTCTTTTTTAAGCAGCTGCTTCTCCCAAGAAACTGCCCCCAGGCAGCACTTTCCCTCTCTTCTCTCCTCCACACTCACTCAACTGCCATGAGCCTAGGAGCTGTATCTATGCCTTCCTGATTTTGTGTCTCACCTGAGCCCACCAGCTTGCCTGGCTGGGCTGCACACACAGCAACATCTCAGAAGAAGAGCCATTTTCTCCCTGTTCTAATAAGCCTGATTATGTCAGCCTGGACTAATTTCTTGCATTAGCAAAACCCATTTGGGTTTGTTTTGCCCAAATGAAACATTTTAAACCTGCTGTGCTTGCCTCAGCATGAGAGTGTTCTAGTCAGTGACCAGAGCCAGCTTCTCCATATGACCCCAGTGGCTTCCAGGACAGGAACCTGCTGCCCTGTCTTAGCAGAGTTTCAGCAGCTGGCCCCTGGGTGGGGGCCTCACTTCTCCTCTATGGTGTTGAGCACAGTGCCCTGACAGCAAACACCTGTGCCGCCTGACTCAGCTGGCAGACCAGACCTCACACAGGTCTTCCTGTGACTAGCTACCACGCAGACCTGTGTAATGACATGCCCCCTACATGATCCTGAGCACTCTCTGCTCATCCCGGAAAGTGCGGTAAAATGTTCTGACTCTGATTTGTGTCATGTGTGATGAGTCCCCTGGACATGCAGTGGGAGACTCAGCTGCTATGCATTTGTGATCTGAAGTCAAGGCTTTTTCCAAGCATAGTGAATTACTGTTAAACTTTCTAAATGAATTTTAAATATACACACTTTAGCAAGTTATCTTGTGCTACAATTACCAATACAAGTAAACACCAAAATGTTCTCTAACACTGCACTACTGTGAATCGACTCTACAGAGTAAAAGGAGGAAGTCAAAGCACTTGGCATTTTGTATTTTCTCAACAATATAGTATCTTAACAAAATGTGCCTTTTGCAGGAAATGGAATGTCAAGGACGAGGACTCCTGTCCCATTAAACCAGGTGCCTAGATCTGGACAAGCCCTCACAACAAGTGGCAAGTCCAGAGAACTTGTTCTGAATTATACTCCAGTTTATAGTCTGTCTCCTACAAATACTGTTTCCTTTAACATAAAGATTCCTCCAGATTTCTTTCTCTGACATTTAAATTGGTGGCTGTTGGAAGGAAAAAGGAGGAATCATTGAAATCAGCTCAGGAAACCTGTGAGCACCCATCTCCCTCCTCCTGCCCCATGCACACTGTCTTGTTTCCTCACCCCAAGATTAAGAAGTTATGCAGTCTGGCAATGAACTTTCCTCTTACAAGTCTTGACTTCCCCACTGTTATTTGCTTTCTCATTTTTTTCCAACACCTGTTACAAACAACAGTAGGGTGGTCTTACTGCCTATTTGTCCTTTCTTTAATTTTTAAGCAAAAAGAAGGGCAAAAAGTCTGGAATGGACAGAGATGCTTGAAGTAACAGTTGAAATTTCACTTTTAATAGGAGCCACCTTAGAGTATTTTCAGATTTAATGCCACATACAAAATCAAAGTATTTTTGCTGGTTACTAAACTGGCTTCTTAAGACTTTAACCAAGCAGTACTCATAACATAACATTCCTTTAAAAACACAGTTCAAGCAACTGGAAGATACTGAGATGAATTTCAATGACTTTATACTGAAGAAGTAGCACGACATAAAAGCACATAAATACTTGAAATGAAATAATTGTCTTTAAAGGTCCATTCACGCGTTTTCCCCCAGAAAAGTACATAGTGACACACGAAAATACAATAACCCTTGTCAAATGTATTTGTGAGAGAATTTCCCGCACCTAATGAGTTTACCTATTGCTCCT
This sequence comes from Manis javanica, assembly GCF_040802235.1. Lineage (NCBI taxonomy): Eukaryota > Metazoa > Chordata > Mammalia > Pholidota > Manidae > Manis > Manis javanica. Next base: position 136,207,785 of record NC_133157.1, on the reverse strand, counting down.
CCCCCACCCCACCCCCACTTCGTCCGATAAGCAGGTCTTTCGTGGGCCACAAGGCATTTCTTTCAAGCCCCCATTGCTGGGAGGGTGACATAATTGCTGCCTTTCCACGCAGAAGTGCGCCCCCGGCTGCCCCGAGGCCCTAGACGAGGGCGCGACGGCTGGGAGCTGGGCACGCGCCCTCCGCGCGTGGACTCTGTCCTCAGCTTCCACCGTCCCTTTCCAGCGCCAGCTTGCAGTGAATGCATTGGCCGCTGTACCAGTGAAGCTTCACCAAGCGCCCCTTCCAAGCAGAAGCTGCCCTGTCCGGCGCCGGCGGGCACCGCGGACCCCTCCCGGCCGCCGCCCGGGGCTCTGGGCAGCGCGGGGCTCAGCGCCCCCGCCACTGGCGGGGCTGCGCAAGGATAGTCACCTCTCTTGAAAATGCTTAGGCACTTTTTTCCCCTCTCCACTGAAACCCCGAAGTACAGCCCATTTTGAACCAGAATAATTTAGTCTGACAACAGATTCTTCCTCTGTTCACAGCTGTCCCAGAGGGAGGAGCTGAAATCTGAACCTCTCAGCCGTGATTGGATCCCTCCTGCAAAAGAGAGGAAAAAAACCCTCCCGGCCTGACCCGGCTCAGTTTGCTAGGAGCCGGGGACTCCGCGGCGCCGTCCGAGCCTCCGCACCTGCGCCGCCCGCGCGCCCGCCCGGCGCGGCCCTGCCCGCCGCCCGCCCGCCCGGCCCGGCCCTGCCCGCCGCCCGCCGGCCGCGATGCTTTAGGGCCGCCGCCCGCCCGCCGGACCGTTATCCGCGCCGCCGCCGCCCGCAAGATGCCGCGCTCCTTCCTGGTCAAGAAGCATTTCAACGCCTCCAAAAAGCCAAACTACAGCGAACTGGACACACACACAGGTAAGGAGGAGAAGAAAGGAAGGGAAACGATAGCTATAGCTATCTAGTTCTGAAAAGCTATAAACATATGTTAAACTCGGATTCTGCCCCGAAAGAACTGAAGACTAAGTTGTTGCCTTTTAAACAGTGTCCTAAAACAGCGTCCAGACTTTCTGATCACTTAGGGTAAGTTTTGATTCAAAGTTTTCCAACTCAACTGACAAGGAGCCCTTCATTCAGCCCTTGCAACTTCATTTTATAAAACTTGTACTTACACGCATAATGACCAGGCAGGGTGAGTGACACAGTCTCTAAATGTTGAATTAATTGCTTTTTTCATGTAATACGGCTCCTTTCCTTTAGAAAGCAGCTGGTTTATGCCTATCTTTGTCCTCATAGTCATAAAACCTGCAAATAACCCCTGCATAAAGTGGAAAACTACTTTTCTGCCTCTGGAAGTAACTTAGAAGTAGGTGTACCTCCTCCGCGGGGCCGGCGCGGGGACGCGCCCTGCGCGCTCTCCCATGGCTGAGGCGCCCCGCGTGCTGGTGTAGCTCCTGTCACCGTGTGCTCAGGAGGCTTAGACGTGAGTTGAGTACACGCACCAAGCAACAGCAAGGGAGGATGTGAAACGTATTTCTGATTGATGCCTGTCTTCCCGAATGAGTCTGTCTTCTCCATTATAAAGTCCTGTGTGTGTTGCCAAGCAGCTTCTTAGTATGGTTTTAAAGTTATTTTTTGCCTTAATCTTCTTTCCTTTCCTTTTCTTTCCCCCAGTGATCATTTCCCCATATCTCTATGAGAATTACCCCATGCCTGTCATTCCACAACCAGAGGTCCTCAGCTCGGGAGCATACAGCCCCATTACCGTATGGACTACAGCCGCCCCATTCCACTCCCCACTGCCCAGCGGCCTCTCTCCTCTTTCTGGATACCCCTCATCCTTGGGGCGAGTGAGTCCCCCTCCTCCATCTGACACCTCATCCAAGGACCACAGCGGCTCAGAAAGCCCCATTAGTGACGAAGAGGAAAGACTACAATCCAAGCTTTCAGACCCCCATGCCATTGAAGCTGAAAAGTTTCAGTGCAATTTATGCAATAAAACCTATTCAACTTTTTCTGGGCTGGCCAAACATAAGCAGCTGCACTGTGACGCCCAGTCTAGGAAATCATTCAGCTGTAAATACTGTGACAAGGAGTATGTGAGCCTGGGTGCCCTAAAGATGCACATTCGGACCCACACCTTACCTTGTGTCTGCAAGATCTGTGGCAAGGCGTTTTCCAGACCCTGGTTACTTCAAGGACACATTAGAACTCACACTGGTAAGAGAAAAACGTAGATAGGAATGTTACTCTCTGATAGAATGAAGCTCTGGGATGGCTTTCAGATTTGCATTAGGTAGTGACACTGCTTTTAATGATGGATGATCATTTATATAAAGCTACTTCCTGATGACTCGAAAAGTCACTAGAGCACCAAGTGCTCCCTTTCTTGTTAACAACCTCTGCTCCAGAGACTGCAAACAGCATTTAGACTTTGGAAAGCAGAGCAGATTCAGAAGGTTTGGTCTCAAAGATCAGTTTAGAAAATCAGGAAAGGTGTACTTCAATGTGTGTTCTGGGAAACTACTCCCAGTATAATCAGCAAATACAAATGTTGCTATCTTAATCAATTGATTTGGTAGATAGATAGATGAAGGGCTTTCCTATAGTTTTCTGTTAGTTACATTCTCGCCGTGATATCTCTCACCCCATAGTAAGTAGGAGAGTTGGAACGGAAGTGGCTTTCTGTTGTTTTGGGGTTTTGCTGCTGAATTTCTTATTCCTAGCACAAACTCATCCTACAGGAGGTCAAATCATTTATCCAGACTGAGTCATAATAAAAAAGGAGGGAAATGGGGAAATACGGGGAAATGTAGGGAGGAGCTCAGCATAGCTGCACCTGCTGAAGCAGAAAGCTCTAATAAGTGAAAGTCCTTGAACTACAGGGATTGTTTCTGTGTAAGACAGATTTTTTTAATGTAACACTCAAATTTATCATAAATGGCCAGATATTAAAATAAGTATCTGCTATGGGGAATTTTAATCAGGGTTTTGTTTTTGTTTTTTGCTGTTTCTCATTCTCTTGGCAAAATGTGACTGTTATTCATAAATGTTATCTGACTTTATGTTTCCTCCAAAAACACTGATCATCTTTCTTCCCCTACCCCCCAGGGGAGAAGCCTTTTTCCTGCCCTCACTGCAACAGAGCTTTTGCAGACAGGTCCAATCTGAGGGCTCATCTGCAGACCCACTCTGATGTAAAGAAATACCAGTGCAAAAACTGCTCCAAAACCTTCTCCAGAATGTCACTTCTGCACAAACATGAGGAATCTGGCTGCTGTGTAGCACACTGAGTTACGCAACCAATGTTTACTCGAACAGAATGCATTTCTTCACTCCAACTCCAAATGACAAATAAAAGTCCAAAGGCATTTTCTCTTGTGCTTACTGACCAAATAATATGTACACACACACACACACACACACACACACACACACACACACACACACACACTAAAAGCTGCAAGCACGGAATCCATGTGTTTAAAGTTAATCCTTTCCATGTGAAGTTTAAAATTACTATATATTTACTGACAGTTAGATTGAGAGGATAAAAGGCAAGGAGCATTCTCTTCAAAGATGAAGCGAAAAGCACATTGCATTCTTCTTACGAAGAAAGAATGCAGAGATTTACATTGCTGCCAAATCATTTCAACTGAAAAGAACAGTATTGCTTTGTAATAGAGTTTGTAATAGTATTTCCTATAGGAGAGAATCTGCCAGACACTATCTCAGGTGCCTTCTAGAGTATTCCAAGTTTACTTCATTATGTGTCTGATGTCTGGTTACCATTGTTGGACTACAACTTTTTTGATTACCTGTAAGGCTTTAAACTATATGTTTAAGAGGGAGAACAAAGAGCAAGAACAAAACACAGGAGACTGTATTAAGAGTGTTACTTTTTTCTGTTTTTTTTTTTTGTTGTTGTTGTTGTTTTTGCCAATAACCAATATGTGCCTTGGGGGAGGAGTTAAAGACTAGCTTTGAACATTCCTGGTGCACGCTCCATGTCTTACTTTTGTAAAGAATTTTTAATGATTTTTCTAAGAGTAATTAAAGATGGGAATAGGTGCAAGAAAGGATTCTCAGAAACTCTGTAATGTACTTAAACTATTTTAAATGCATACAACAGATGCAATCCGTACAGCACCCCTTCCAAGTGCCTTTTTAATTAATTGTATAGTTTATGAGTCAGTGTAAATTTGTGTTTATTTTTATATGATTGAATGAGTTTTGTATGAAAGTGAAATGTTGTCTATAGCTAATGCCTATAAACAACCTGAAGACTTGTGAAATCAATGTTTCTTTTATAAAAAACAATTTTCAAGGTCTTTTTTACAATAAACATTTTTGATTCAAAATCTATTGTTTGTATACTATTTTCAGAGACTTCAGTTACTTCACGATTAGTACCAAAAGGCGATACAAATAATTGTTTCTTTTGTTAATAACAGAAAAAGTAAATAGACTTTATTATGAATATCAAGTGTTATTTTATGTGTTATAATAAGTAAACTGCCAATATTTCTTCTTTACTCTTAAGATACTACTGTCTCATTCAGAAAGACATCATGAAGGTAGTTTGTTACTATATCCTTTTAACAAAAATCACACTTTCCAAGTGTTAAAAATAGTCACATTAATAGCCAAGAATACCTGTGAGATGAAATTACAATCACACATTGTAATGAGTGATTACCACATACGTCACTGGAACAGTTTAAGATTTTTAAAGGAAATATTTAATGGGATATAAAAGAAAGAAATAGAAAATCTGTATGAAAAAAGGTCAATCTATATAAAATGGATTTATCGTAAATTACACAAGTTGGAAAATTAAATCATGCAAAGAAAACCCCACATCTAGTGAAATAAAATAAGCAGTAAGTTTGATGGAAACAGAGCTAAATTAATAGAAAGTTAAGGTTTCTCCTTATGGTTTTCTGCACAAGCCCACACCCAAATACAATATACACTTAATAAAACATAACATGACCAGCCACTCCATATCCAACTACATGCTTACCAAATGCATATGTACTAACTCATATGTAAAAATGCTAACCATCATAGGCACTGTGAAAATTACCAAACTGCATTTGAATCCAAATTCCAAACCCATTCACTTATCTCCAGTATGCTCAGAACTTGCAGAATTATTTTTATTTCTAATGTCCCTGTGATACAATTAAAAGCCAGATCTAGTATCTCAAATATATTAGTTACAGGACATTAACAAGTGACCCAAAATACCAATACTATTCCCTTAACGTTTACATATATTCCACTATATGTTACCCTTAAATTTTTTAGCCAACATATAAAACTGGTGTGCATCTGACTGAAAAAAAAGAGACTCTTTGATTTAGTATTATATATATATATATCAGGATATATTAATATTCTACATATATACACACACACATTTTAGACATGTCTCAAAAGTGAATTATTTGGAACACCATTTACAAGTGTAAAATAAATGGCTGATAGCTTGACTGTGGCATTCTAAAGTTATAAAAAGACTATTTTAGTACTATAAAAAGACTACTTTAGTTAGTGTAGAATGATTGCCTAAAAATTTCCAGGTCAGGTAATATGTAGAAATATATTACAAGGGCGAATGTGAGTGAGCCAAGCTTTCTTGTGTGGTGGCCCATTCCCAGAACCACATGTATCCACATTTCCTTCCCTCATAAAAGACCTTCAGATAGATCATTTCTTGGTGTCCAAAACTTAAACAGATATTTTGTAAAAGGAAAAGTCTCTTCATTGGTTTAATTTCTTAGTGAATTAGTGGTAATATTTTGGCAATACATTTCAATTTTTCCTCACCACTTTTAATTTGACTCACAATTAAAATATTTTACTTTCATTAAGCTAACATGAATTTGAATCACAGTACATCAGATAAGATTGTCTATAAATAGAGCTCATCAATTTTTTAGAATGCTTAAACTTTTTACCAAAGTATTTGACTAGATGTCTGCTCTTCTGCAATACATAAGACCTAGGTCAACTGTTGCTTACATTGAAATACTTTTCCAAATTCACCCTTTCTGGGAGCTTTAGATCATGTATAGTGTAGCTCTTATCTCACTACATGGCAATTGTTTGTTGATACCTTTCTTTTTCACAAGACAAAGCATCCTTAAGGCATAAATTCCCAGTACCCAGCATATCGTCTGGAATACAGACATCAACAGATGTTTGTTGAATGAATAAATAGATAAAATAATAGAAATTGGTGAAAAATAGCTTGCAGATCTAAAATAAATTCAACATTTTCTCCTTTACTGCAAAGAGTCTTAATTTTTGAGAGATCACTCAAGCAAATGTAGTGGTATGTCTCCTAACTTAGTGCTGACAGCTTCTGTACAGTAGACTGGATGCTCAAAAACATGAAGCAGGGGCAAGTTTGAAAGACATTCTAAGAGCCTGGGCTTTGAAAAGTATGGATTTTTAAAATGAGTGCATATGCTAATAAGCATTCTCGGTACTCTTGATTTGTTTTATATAATTAGAGTCAGTGGGGTATAGTAGGAAGAGCACCAAGCTTTTAAATGCAGTGCATGTGTTCATTGAATTACTGCCGTTATGTCTTATGCAACTTACTTAACCCCTCAGTGCCTCAGTTTCCCAAGGTGTACAATAGCAATAGATTATTGGTAGTATAAGTAAGTACCAACAGTCCTTTGCACTAATAGACCTTGTAGAATATCAAGTGCCCAATGTTACTATTAAATGCTTAATACATGCCTGCTCTTGTACTAGGCAACTTATTCACGTCAGATTCAATGACAAGAATAAAGCTGGTATTTTATGGATGAGAATATTAAACTCAAAAAGTTTGGATAATGGAGCCAAGGTAACAAAGGCATTATGCTGCAAAACTGAAATCAACCCTGCTTTTCTACTCCACCATGAGCATGACACTCACTCCACAGCTGAACTCTAGTCAGCACAGTGACTTACATGCTGTAGGCATATAGTAGACATTTGTCAAAAAGGATAATGATAATGTGCCCTGAAATTAAATATTTTAGGGATGTATGTAGGAACTATCATAACTCAGCAATTATATAGTAACTTACAACAATTTCAGACCTATTTCCCAATTTCTTTCTAGAACTCCTGCCAGCTCCACTTCCTCTGATGTCGACCCTCCTGTTACGATATGCTCTTCCAGCCCCTCTAAGCTCTGCTGGTGCACATGAGCCCACTTCCTCTGGTCTGTGCTCTGTGGAGATGAAAAGCAGCTGGTCTCCATCCTCTGTACATTAACACTTCATCTTCTGAAGGCCACTGTTCCTCCCTCGCACACCCACACTCCTCACCCGGGCTTTTATCTTCCTAGACTAAAAAGTCTTCCAAACCAAACAATCATTTCTTTCACCACTAAAATGTGGACACTCTGGTGTAATGAGGCATTTATAATTTTGAAAGTCTAAGATTTCCCTGGCTGAGATCCACAAGCAAGAAGTCCCTAGTTTAGAGACGGGAAACATTTTGAACAAAATTAAATTCAGAATCAGTGTTCTGTCATCTAGGGAAGTAACACTTCTCAAATAATATGACTTTCTATCATTCTTGTCTTCTTACGAAAGATGAAAGATAAAAGTTTTCCCTTTACCTGCGATGGGCACATTTGGAGGGAAAAAGCCCCTCACTTAACTTCTGGCAGTAAATGCGTACAATCTATGACCCCAGCAGTACATCTATGGCTAAAGTGAGATGTAACCCCTCAGCCGTCCGGGGAGCAACAATTATTCTGTGGAAAGCTTGCATGTAGAAAGGCAGCAAGCATGGCAACTTTTCCGCAGTGGCACTTGGCCAGCCCCCCAAACAATGAGAGGTTAGCAGAGGAAACGACAGCATATCCATGTCCACAAGCTCCAAAGGGACTGCTGAGGTATTTATAGCCATGAGTGGGGGAACTGCTGTGATTAAAAGATGGGTGTGTTTTTGCATTTTGTGCACTAGTTCATTTAATTAAGCTCTTCTGGTTTTAACGGTCAGTTTAATTCATTCAAACTGGAAATTTGTAGCGATAAGGGCCTTTGAATTACTACTAAGTAGTTTTGTTAGATAATGGCTAGGGATGGGCCTGTCATTCACCCCTCAGCGGTTAGGATGGTAGAGAAGGATGGATGATTTTGTTCACAAGTTTATTCTGGGGCTGGAATTTACACCCTCCCAGGTATGGGGCACCAGGTACTCTGTTTCTTCTCCTATGGAGTTTGCAGGTAGTAAAAGGTGGTTCTAAGGAGCGGGCAGGAAAGACTCAGATTGAATAAAATAGTGATACAGTCTCTTAACAAAGAAAATGAGTTGTAATTATATTTCTTATGAGTTCCAACTTCTGCCTATATATCCATCAGAAGTCTAGAGGTTTAAATTTGTTCTGTGTTGTGTTAATACTTTCATTTAGATTTGGCAGAAAGGACAGTGAAAGAGGCTGCCACCTTCAGGTGTAGACAATCTCGCCGAGCTGCAGGCTCCGAGGTCCTCCCGTCCCATGGTGATCACATCTGGGTGTGCACAGAGGGCCCTGGGCCTTGTTGGCATCTTAATGTGGTTGGTCTGGGGCAGGGCCTGACCCTGCCTTTCTAGCCAGATCCCAGGTAATATCAATGCTGCTGACCCCTATTCCCCACTTTCATCCATGCTAGGCTCCCAGGCCCATGCTTCTCCCCACCTGAGCCGAGTTCCTCACTTAGCACAAACCAAAACGTGGGAATGGGCAGCTGGAGAGCAGCAGACAAGGTCTGCAGCAGGTGCGGCTGGGACATGCCTGCACTCCAGGTTTGTTGGATCCCACACACGCCCAGCAAAGCCAGCTTTCTTCTCTTCTGACCTCTCTGCTCCCCCACAAACCACCCTAGGCCACCTCTGAGCTCTCTAACCATATGACTTGGCCACGTTTTCATCTTCTGCTCTAATTTTCCAAGCATGCTCCAGTCCTGCCAAATCCTCATCCACTTTTGGGGCTCAGAAATGCATATGGGCTCTTTCCAGTCCACTTGCACCCAGAAGCTGGGCCTGCTCTCTGCAGGGAAGCATGTAAGTGTGACTTCGCTCCACACTGAAGGACCACCCACAGGTGAGGTGACTCATGGGGAGTCCCTGCTAAGAGGCCTCTGGTTCCAGCCTGCTGGTCATCCCTCGGGATCTGATGGCTTTCCCTGTTGGTGTCAGGGCATTCCTACCAGAACTACTCCTGGGCTTCTTTCAGGAATGTTCACAGCCACTTCAGGTGAGCAAGCTGCTTCTCCCCCACTATTACCTTTTATCTTTTAAAAATATTTGACATTTTGCCAAGTGGAAGTTATGTGATGTGTTGTTTCTCCAGTTCCCTAGTTACCCTTCTTCATGTCATTGTAATTTAATTATTTATTATTTATGAATATTCAAGTGAAATTGCAAATAGGCATTCTTAGGGGAAAATTATCTTCTCTGAATTGTTATCGAGTGACTCTTGCCTCTCTTTTAAGTGTTTTTAGTTCATAATACATAAACTTATCCAGAATACAGTAAGAGGATAATAGATAATTGAGTAACAGTTTACATCAAAAGTGTATTATTGAATAATAATACATATAATACACATATATAACAAAGGACTTTTATACAGTAGTACAATTTGGTGAAGAGATTTCACATTATGGGCCATGTACTGGTCATATTGTATTCTTTTACTTTATAGACTGAGCTTATTTTAAAACCATCTTTGTTACAGTAAAATGGAGATCACCACATCCTAAACCTACAAAATCTGAATGAAGTAAAAATTTGAATTACAACAGAGGGAATTCAGCAGGAGTTAACTACAGAAATAGGTGAGAAACAATGTAGGTCTTTGGGGGCAATACAATACAAAGTGGCTGAAATCGCCACACACCTTCCTGGCTCTGCTAGGAGGTCCACCCCTCCTGAGGGCAGGGTAGGGTGACATGCGGCTGCCCCAAGGCTGCAGACAGTCAGGGCACCTGTAGAAGCTGCTAACCTTCTCCTATTGTGCCTGTCCACTGTGGGCTTCCGAATTTGCTCAACACGGCACAGTTCCAAGTGGTATATACTTGTGCATGAAGACGTCCCTCTCAGGACAACCTCAAACACACATCTGGCCCCTCCTCAAGTATTAGTGATGGTGGCTCCCCTCCCTCATCTCTGCAGCAGGAGTGAAGATTATGCCTGCATTTGCCTTAGCCCATCAGGGGCTGCAGGCCCTTCCCACCCCCTCATGCTCTGCAGAAGACACAGAAGTCCCACTCCAGCATCAGGGTTTAGGTGGGTGGGAGCAGCCTTGCTGTCACCAGAGAGCAGGAGAAGGGACATCCCAGAGGCCTTGGGTGAGGGGAAAAAAAGCAGCTGGGCGAGGATAGGCTTGCATCCGGGATTCTCGGGCCTCAGAGAGAGCCAGGATCAGCACCAGCAGGCGGGTGGCAAACTAAAACACACATTGCTGGGCCCCACCCAGAGTTTCTGAACAAGAAGGTGCATAGTGGACCTAAGGGCGTGCATTTCCAACATGCTCCCAGGTGAGGCTGAGGCAGCTGGCCAGGGACCACACGGGGAGGACAGAGTCCCAGTGACAGGAGGGTGGGGCAGGGAGATGAAGCTCAGCCGCTGTAGTTAGGAACCTGCTGTAAATCACAAGGTGTGCATATGTTTAAAATCCTTTCTTTCTCACTCCTATTCCTTGCATTGAACCCTTCGCCAATCAGTCATTGTATTAGGCATGGATGGAAAGAAGTATTGAACAAGACCTCTTAGCAGAAAAACAGGAAGAAGCACAAACTGTTTTTTTTGGAATGACTCCAAATTCTTTATGAATTCCATTAACAAAACAGTTTTCAGCACAGGAGATTTCAAAGAGTTTGAAATTAAGCTGAAAAGATATTTTATAAAATATGGAGGGGGCAGAAGGAATGTGGGGTGGGGGCTTCTGCTGCACCATGAAAATCTGTTTTACATAATGAAAGAGGAAGAAATTACAGTTTCCACAGCTATAATGATTTCTTTATAAAATTAAATTGGGTGTGAGAATCCAGGCAGTTTTTTTTTAATTTGAGGATTTTTAAATCATTTTCTTGAATGTATCAGTTAGCGTGGATGAATTTGTTTGCCACAATTGGACTTTTGCTGGTAGGACGAACACTGATCAGCTACAGATTGTCCTCCACAAACACAGCCAGACAAGCCCCTCTTGGAGTCTGTATTTTAAAACAAAAGACATAAAAGGATCGCTTGTGTTCCTGCTTTCCTGAAGCAATAAAAAGGCAATAAAAAAGAATTAGAAGAAAAGATGATTCTAAAATGTAACTTACAGATTTTTACAATTTAGGAAAACCTTGACAACTCTGGAACTGAGCTGCTGCCAGTAGGGGCTGCCTAGACCTGGAGCCAGCGGGTGTCCCTTCAGGGGATGCCAACTCCCTCTGGTACTCTTGCCAGCCACACAACAGCCCAGGTAATTTTCCACAGAGGTATCCTGATTGATTTTAAAGGCAGCTGCTCTCTTGTCTTCTTAAATAAATCTTAAATATGAAAGGGTTGACTTTTCATTTGTCCTAAAGAAATTGCCATTGAGACATTTGAAATAATGGTGGACAATACACACACTGATGATGCTATTTTTTAAAAAGAATTAATCAACGCAACCACATTCTAATCCAGGCCCTCCAGGTCTTGTGACCTGAGCACAGAGGGGAGTAGGGAGATCAGGCTCTGTAATCGGACGGACCTGGACTCAAGTTGCAGTTTTACCTCCTGTGTTACCAGATGGGTGAGCTGTGCTCAGCCTCACCCTCCATACGTGGAGACAATTCCTAAGACCAGGTGGGTGGAGGCAAAGATACAGCATGAATCTTGGACAAGCACATGCCAGGATGTCACACACAGTGCAACTCACTGTATTTTTTTTCTTAAAAGTTTGAACCTGGTTTCAGTCTATGCACACTAATACTCAGATGAAAGCCAAACATGTACTTTTACTGAATGAAACATTATTTTTCCTGGTCTGTTAGAAAGAGGCCCTCCTCCTTCCTTCCTCAGTCCCTCTCACCTACCTCTTGTCACTGTTCACTATAAAATTACCCTGGTGGGAATGATCAGAGAATCAACCATGGCATTGTAATGGGTTAAAACATATAGATCACATGCCCATAAGCTCCTTGTCTATCCACAATAATAAAAAATGCTGCAAAAGTCAGAACAATGTTCCTCAGATTTGCAAACCATTAAGATGTACAAAAGTTCTTCATCTTCCAATGAGTTTGGCAAGACCTTTGAAAAACTTCACCTTCTGTATAATGCATTTATGTGACATGCATGTTTTTATGTGCATGAATGACTTCTGACATCAAAAAAAGAAATAAATATGTTAACAATCAAAGGACAGAAGTCTCTGTTTATCTCCTAGTCTATGCCCAAAGTCTGACTCCTAACATTCTGTTCTCTCCCTATGAACCTTAACCTATTATTTGGGTCTATATCAGAGATAACATGATTTTAAAACCAGTTATTTTCATTCAATCAGAAGGATTAACATGGTATGCACAAGAAAATATTCTGAGGTAGAGCTGGACGGGAAGATTAAAAATAGGTTTTTCATTTATTTTTTTCATAAATACAATTGCCGTGGACACCAGTGAATTCTCCCCGTCAGATTCTTGCGTATGATTGGAAAGTACAAAGGGTGGCAAGTTACTGGAACACACTGACCCTTTGGTTAAAAGTGAGACAAGAGCTTGGCTGCCACGTGCTGGCGGATACCTCCAGGGGTCCCCCAAGCATCAGAACGTCATCATTTACTTGGTGCCAGGAAACCCAAGCCAAGAGAAGGCATAGATATTGGGGCTGGTCTCTGCTTGCCACTCAGAGACACCTGCTGTCCTGATGGACTGTATCAGAGAAGCCCACACACCCTACCCTGAGCTTCTCCACAACAAGCCTACCCTTCAGAAGTGTCATATTCAAGGTCAGAAGATGTTTTAAAATACATAAGACCCCTCTTCATAAGCATATTCTTACCCCTGTGTAAATGACAGCACTTAAAATTCTAAATCAGTAACTTTTAACCCACGAGTTTGAAAAATGTAAGTTCTAAAGCAAAATGTTTCCTGAAAATACTATTTAACATTTAAATAGACCACAGATAGCTTTTAGGTTGTTCTACCTGAGCTGCAGTTGGGTCTAGAAGCTGGCGTTCCATTGGTGTTTCTGCTGAGCACTTCATTTTTTTTTTATAAAAGTTCTTCATCACCTGTGTGAGTGACTCAAACACACAGATGCCACTCCTCTCCAGAGCGGATCAAAACAGTAATCAAATTCGCTTTTAAACCTAGATTCTTCAATACTTTTGAATGAACTCAAACTAAAACAATGAGAAATTTTTTAAATACTTATAAACTTTGAACAAATGGATGCTGAATATTTACAGTAAACCCACAGAAGTTTGAGTTTGACACCCACAAAACTCCCACAAAAGCGCACGGCCAGCCCATTAGCCATATTGGAGAATTTGCTCCCTGAAGGGTTATTCATGCTCCACACATGGAGAAAGGATGGGATAAGCAGCACTGGAGGGTTACTGGATCTTAGAAAAGTCAGAGAGTGCCTATGGTGGGGACCATGAAGTGACATTCAAATAATTCTGATCCAAGCCCACACCTCACTAAGTAGGCCTGCCTGTTGTGGCTGTGGCTCTAGGCTGAGTCCCTGACACAGAAGGAAAAATTAGTACAAGAGCGTTTCTGACCCAGAGGCTCAACACCAAGGGCAACATAAGGTTATTGGATAAGCAATCATGTCTTTGCAATGCTTCATGGGAATAGCCCACCCTTCTCTTTCAGACAGAATAAAAGATGGCAGAGGAGTCACAGAAAAGAGTTTTGGCTTTCTATCTTTTTCTAATATGCAAAATAAAATAATTTAAACAAAAATATTTTCTTAGCATGTGATACTAAAAGCAACTTCTGTACTTGTTAAGATAGTACTCAAACCCATAAGCTTTTGCTGATTCATCATAAATGATTTGTTTTCTGTTTTTGCACACTCCAGAAGCACAGAACAATTTGTAGTTTCCTGAACAAATTAAGTTCTTATATATCCTGTGCCTACTGCCTCTAATGTCTATTCAGCTTTTCTCCATCTGGCTTATTCCTACATATTCGTGGAATCTCAGCACAACTACTACCTCCTCCAAGAAGCTTCCCTCAACTTTCCCAGACCTAAATAGGGTTTCTTATCTGTGTTCCTGTTGCATAATGTACAATATTTACAGTATGATTCTTTGCCTATATACCTATCTCCTCACTAGACTATAAAGTCTTTAAGGGTAGAAACTGGGATCACATTTTTACCTCCCACTGCCCTGCATATTCCTAGGACCTAACAGATGAGAATAAAATGTTTACTGAATGAATAACTATTTTTGTCTAAAAGAGACACAATCCAGTTGATTGTGTGAATAACTTCTCTTTATAGGTATTTAAATGTATTATAAAACACCTTAGAAATGAAACAATGCAAAGCACAGATGTACATCTATGAATAATCCAATAACTGTTTCCCAGTGTAGCAGTTAGGAAAACTGTTACCACATTAATACATTTTTCAAACCCTCATGTTCTGGCCACCATTTCTACATCTCGCCCAGAGAAAAGTTAAAGGCATGGTTGAAAAACAACAGCAGTTCTAACAAAAGCCGTATTTCTAATTTTGTTAGACTTCTGTGTTTCTCTGTTCCTGCCTCTCTCTGTCTCTCTCTCTCGTGCGCCATCTCCTCTTTCTGTCTCCGCTCCATGTTGGACGGGAGGACATGCATGGGATTTTCCTGTGGTATGGTATGTGTTCTTGATGTTCCTTGTAGGTTGCCTCCCTGACATTTTGTGGTCTTGGAAATCATCCTTCTGAATGATTCACCCGCTATCTTATACTCTGGATTGTCTGGCTGTTTCAGACCCTGCTGATTCTACAAATAAGGCAGTTGCCTATGATCTGTGTCTAACTCTTCTCATTGGTCACTATATCAAGGGAGAAAAATTGTTTCCACTCAAATCACGTTTACATGTGCATAGATATGTCACTATCTATGTTTCTGGTGTGTGTGTGTGTGTGTCCATGTATGTGAGCGAGTGAGTGAGTTAAACAGAAGCGCCATCACTGTATGGAGTCCTTGGGCTGGCAGGCTTGATGCAATGTTCAGTCTTTGAAACCCCCATTTGGAACATTAGAAACATCTGGAAAAACCACATTTCCATGTTGAAATAAAGATAAGTTGTCATTTCTGCTACTCATTTTGAATTTATCCCACAGCCTGATGAGAGGATTTTGCTCAGAGCATGTTATAGTGTATGTAGCTAAAAAAGAAAAAAATTTAAAAAAGAAAAAACAGGAAAAAGCCCAGAGATTAGAAGACTGATTTTGTAGCATTCTACCAGGGGTTTCCTTAACTTCTCTTCCAAATGTGCTTGCTCTATCCCAATGAGTGGACTCCTGGCAGACCCTGAGCTGCAGACATTAAGGTCCAGAGCAACTGTGGGACCCTAAACAGGCAACCTTACCAGCCTTTACTGATTTTCCATCTGCTAAATGTAAATTTAAACTTATGCCTAATAATGCACGTATTTGGTCTAGAAACCTAAGAAAATGCAGTATAAATACAAGGGCTCAGGCTATAGTTGAAGAATCATCTTTTCTATTCACACTTGAGTGTCTTCGCAGGCCTGTGACTAAAAATGACCATTTTAAATGTGTCCCCTTTACCGGGAGACAGTGATGCACTTCTGTAGAAGCCTAACTTGCAGGTCTCAGCCCTGCAGCCCCCTCCCCCTATGGGCAGCCACTCCAGTGAGCTCAGTGGTCACTGATGGCTCTGCCAGGGTGCCCCGGGGCTGTGGAGCACCCCGCTGATGAACTGCATGCGGACTCACATAAATCGCAGAGCTGCCTTCACCTTCCCTGCCTTATGTTCAGCTCCCTCCATGATCTCCCACCAAGAGGGACTCATTTCATTTGCTCATGGTTCTGACACGCTTGTGGGAAAAAGTATCAGCCATTTTTGGCTTTTGGGTTTCATACTCAAGTTTGAATATGTGGTTTCACTCCAAAAATACCATGAGGGAGTCTAAGGAAAAGCAGCGCCAAGGAAAAATAGCTGACATTGAGATTCAGTCCTGAGCATCCACAACTATTTCTAGAACCTTTCTTTGTTTTTGTTTTTGTTTTTGGTCAAGGAAAACTTTCTTCAAAGAATAGCTTTGTCATTGTAGAGCTGGGTATGTAAAAGAAATGAGTAGGAAAGACACTTCTTGAAACAGGCCTGAATCTTGGGCTTCTTTTCAAAACCCCTCCAAGGAAATAATTGAGCAAGTTTGAAAAACCGGGCCTACTTCCCAAATGGTGCTCCAGAGACTAGGAGCCTTTTCAGATGTTTCTCGAAGATTCCTCAGGTCAGAAGTCTGTCATCTGCTGTGTCCCATATCATCTTGTAGTTTCAAAGGGTACTTGAACATATGGGAAAACCCAGGGCGTTCTTACACTAAAGAATGCAGCATTCCACGGGACCTTCAGGTCACAGGCCCTCCGTATACTCAGAGGACCAGCCCCTCACATTTTCCCAGATGACCTCAAAGCATCCTCATTGGGAAGATCCTTGGGAGAACATCTACCCCACCTACATAATTACTTTCTGCACGGAAAGGTGCCGAGTAGAGACTGGGAGGCAGGGCCCACAGGAGGCTGGGTGGAGGTGCAAAGAGTCAGGGGCAGCATTTATGTTGGGTAGAACTTCGACAGTGAATCAGTTTGAGTAAACATTGTATCCTTTCTCTCTCTCTCTCTCTCCTTCTCTGAAGACCAAGACTCCAGTGGAGAACCGTCTCCTGACATTCTTCCATTTCCTCCAGAAACCCTTAGCAACCTCTTTGAAAACCCTGAGGCACAGCAACAAAGCATATCAACCAATTGATGGGTGTCTCTTCCTCTCTGGAAAAAATATTTCTCAAGTGAATCTAAATATTCACCCATTAGTCTATTTCTGTCTTTACAATGGATTCAATTTCCTTGTAAATATGTACACTAAGTGATTTCTGAGAAATGACACAAAGAACAAGGAGTTAAAAACAAAAACCAAAAATCTCTTGAGAGTTTTATTGCAAAGCTCACCCAGATCATGCAAAATTCATGAATATATATATATATTCATCAAAATGATGTCTGTTAGCCTGCCTGTTAAAATAGATTAACAACTGATTTTTTTTTTCTTTCCTCTTGTGAGTTTTCCTTTTCTTTTAGGAATGGGTGAAATGCCTTGGGTAAACATGTAAACTGAAAAATCATTCTGAGCTGTGACCTCAGCCATCAGCTGTCCCCTTATTTTCTACCAACCTGAAATTTTCCATCCAACTTGGGTGGCTGATTTCACATTTTTTCCTGGACCTCTTGTACCCTGTGGAGTTTGGGACACCACAAAAGACAGGGAGTGAGTCTGACACCTGCCTGTGGTCTCCCGGCTCCCGCCAGCATCGCTCAAAGCTGGAGGGAGGCTAGGGGAGCCCGAAGGCCAGGATGCCCTCCCATGTGGGCTGCAGGATGAGAAAACTACGTAGGAAACTTTTAAAGGAGAAGGAATCATGCACTAAGCTTTTCCTCAGATGCAAATGGAGAAGGCTTATTAACCTCTACTTTTTCTCATCAAGCCTTTATTTTTTAGAAAGTGAAAGATAAATAATTCTAAAAGGTAAGAGATAAAGAGATAATAAAAATAATAATAAAGAAAAATATATAGACACACACGTATATACACACATACACATACATACATATATTTATTTACAAGGAATTTGATAACATTCTAAAACTAGCAACAGCCTGATGAATATATGGATTCACTTGAGAGATGTTTTTTTACCCTGTAAGAAAAAGATCTGAGTCATATATAAACATGCTAAAATCCTAATGTAAAAGCAAATGAAAAGATATTCTTCATGGGAACCTAAGTGAAGGAGGGAGTTTGCAGCACCTGTAGGGTATCCATCCCATGTACGAGATACTTTTCTAAATCTAAATTTTATAGTGAGAAGAGTTTTGAGAAATCCATGATGCATGTACAACCACTTCAGTTATCACTTTGAAACAATTAAAATTTGTATGTGGAAGAATCCTGCTGCTATCAGTACTTTCTACAGGACCATTGTTCTTATATGCATATCGCTCTTTTAGGAAATTGTTTGTTATGAAATAGAATTGCCTGCCATGACAGCAATCCATATGAGCAGAATATGGAATGGGGGTTGTCTCTGATTGTAACTCTTCACTTAGAAAGATGCCTTGTCCTTATCATGCTAAGGTAGAAACCATGCTAAGCCTGACCTGTAACGGGAGCCAACTTGTAACCTTCCATAGAAAAGGAGCAAAATTCAGCTTCAGAGATAAATCTATTATCATTATCACCATCCTCCTTCTTCCTATATACATTCTCACTCTGAGAAAAGATTTCAGGATTTCCTGAAATTTTCAATGAGCATCACCTTACCCAGGCATCAGCAATTTGGAAGTTCACCTCCAGTTCATTTGTACTTTTCAGAGTGAGCTCCCCCATGAAATGCTGAGAGTGAGAAGCTGCACACAGCTGGAGCCAGGCACTTCAGAAGTCTGCCTTTACGTGCCGTTTTCCTACATGGAGTCACATGTGACATGGATTAAATCATACCCCCCAAGCAATAATACTGTCAAAGCTCAATGTAATACAGCAACTGAGTTTCTGTCTCTGCAAATCATTAAAAAGGAAGTTCTGCTGCACCTTCATTCTCCATAAAAACAGATCACTGCATCCACCCTGACATTCACCCCAATTTTAACGAACCATTTACCTCATGGGAAAATTTATCCAACTCATGGCTACATTATTCTTTATAGTGAACTATTTTTCAATATAAATACTCTAAATATTAATATTTAGTAATGATCTTCCTTTATCCAAAGATACCAAAAATAGTGGACTTATACTTTATCATTTTCATTTAATTTTGAGTCATTCGTCTCAAGGAACAAGTAGCTTAAAACCTCTTCATGGACAAAAAGCAAGAAAAAGGTGATGGAATTATTATAAAAGGTGATCGACAATACATCTGCAAACATTAAATGACTCTTCATATGATACCTCTCTGTAAAACAATTTTTCTGATAACAGCATCCAAATCTCCAGAGATTTCCTTGGCCTTGATTCTGCAGTTTATGAATCTGTACTTTCCACTATGCTGGCCTTGTTTTCTCTTCAACAACAATGACCTGACACTATCAGGAGAGCAGCTTTCCTTTCTTATACATGCTTTACAGTGGGTGGTGTGGAAATTGAAGGGTAGTGGCACATTTGGTGATTGTTGAGACTTTAGCCACTACCTATCACCTGCAGCGCTTTAGGACAAGGGGTCCTTCCCTCCTCCCTGCAGTTTTATTGAAAAAAAACTTACTGGTGTAATCACTGTACACATTAAAGGTATACAGTATGATGGTCTGATTTGCATATATTGTGAAATTATTATCACAATAGGTCCATGGTTTGGTTTTATAGTGGGACTTTTTTAGATTCCACATATAAGATCATACAGCATTTATCTCTGATTTATTTCACTTAGCATAATGCCTTCAAGGTCCATACATGTTGTTGGAAATGCTAGGCTTTCCTCTTTTTATGGCTTAGTAATATTCCACCGTATATATTCTACATCTTCTTTACCCATTCATCTACTGACAGACACTTAGGCTGCTTCCGTGTCTTGGCTATTGTAAATAATGCTGCAGTGAACATGGGGGTATGAATATCTTTTCAAGTTAGTGTCATATATTTCCTTTTCATGTATTTCTGGAGGTGGACTTACTGGATCTTATGGTAGCTCTATTTTTTTATTTTTTGAAGGTCCTCCATATTGTTTTGCATAGTGGCTGCACCAGTTGACAATCTTGCTGATAGAATGGCTATCATCACAAAGTCAAGAGAGGATGCATGCTGATCTGGATTTGGAGGAAAAAGGGTTCTTCACTTCTAAGGCCTGCCAGCAGCATGAGTGACCAGTATGTGCCACTGTGACCAGCAAGTGGAGACAATGAAATGACCCATTCCAGCCACACTCTCCCACTGAGCCACCCTGGGGCCTGAAGGAGACCCACTTACAATGAACTTGGTATTTTCCAGGCTCTTCTTTCACATCCTTTAGGAGAGCTACCCATGGATAGAATTAAACATGTTCCTGATCTGGTCACAACATTACCACATCAAATGACCCTGGTGATCTATAGAGGATATTGTTAAAGATTCAGAGGCAAGCAACCTTGAAAATTATTGGTAATGTAGTGTTCAAACTAGAATACCAAAGCTCCAGAATTATATGCATGATGTGGTGATCTGTTTGCATTAAGTGCGTTGTTTATTTGCCAGCCCAACCTCTTGCATTCCCAAATATGGCCGTACACACACTGTAGAAGTCATACAGAAACTGCCTCAGAGGGACCAGACCTACCTGAGTGCTGCCACAGCCATGCATGGCAACTCTCCTCAGGACCCCTGGAAACTCTTCTGAGTGTGCAAGCCATGCACTCACATTCCTGAGCACCTAACCACCATGGCTCATAAGCTTCTTAACTTCAGAGGTGAAGCTGGGAAGCAGACCACATCAGCAGCCCAGCCATCAGGACTCCAACACTGCTGGGTCTCAATTTATCCAATCACAAACTCACCCCAGATGCACGTCCTACAGATTATATGACCAAAACCAAGCTCTATGACCTTCATAAGTCTCATGTTGACTTTGCTTGAATGCTGTATGATCTTCCTCCCCAGCACCTTTCATGGTGAATAAATAGCCCCCATCATGGACTCACTTAGGAACAAAAGCAAGTACCTACTCAGAGGAGGTGGAAGTTTCATGTATCTACCTGGGTAAGTGATCAGATTGCTTCAAGTGGGGTGTGCATGCGTGTGTGGTATGTGAGGTGTGTGTGAGTGTATGGTATGAATGTGAGGTTTGTGAGGTGTATTAGCTGTGGTGTGGTGTGAGGTGTATGTATGAGGTGACCGAGAGTGTGAGTGGGTATGAGTATGAGGTGTGAGTGTGAAGTATGTGACTCTGGGGTGTGTGGGTGTGAGGTCTGAGTGCAAGTGTGAGGAGTGTGATGGTTGAAGTGTATGTATGTATGTGGAATATGTGAGTGTGAGCTTGAGGTCTCTGTGAATGTGTGAGGTATGTAAGTGTGCATGAGTATAGTGTGAAGTGTGAGTTTGAAATGTGTTTAGTGTGAGATGTATGTGTGAGGTAAGTATGAGTGTATGACTTGTGAAGTGAGTATGAGTTCAAGGTGTCAGTGTATGAGATGTGTGTGTATCTGAGGTATGTGAGTGAATTAGTGTGAGTGACTATGTAAGGTGTGAGTGAATGTTGGTATGAGTGTCAGGTGTGTGAGTGTGTGAGGTAAGTGTGAGGTGTTGAGTGTGACTGTGAGCGGGTATGTGTGAGGTGAGTATGAAAGACTGTGAGATGAGTATGGGTGGCTGTGTGTGGTGATTGGAATACTTGTGCAAAGTGAGTTTGAGTATTAGAGGTGAGGAGTGAGTGTTAATGTGAGTTGTGTATGACTGAGGCAAGATGAATGTGAGTGAAAGTGAGTGTGAGGGTCAGTGACTGAGGTAATTATACAAGGTGTGTGAGTGAGTGAAATTTGAATGTGAGTGTGCCTCACCTCACACTCATACTCACACTTGCACTCCTCACACCTCACACTTGCTTCACATTCACTCTTACACTCAGTCACCTCACAATCACACATTCATCTCACAGTCACTCATATACTCACCATACACACTCATACTTCACACTCACACACACATCGCACTTACACTCACACTCACTTTCACCTATGCTCACACTTGTTTGCTCAACTCTCTCACCCATATTCTCAGTTACACCTCTCACACTCACCTCAGGTCACTCACATTTTCACAGTCACACACGAGTGTGAGTGTGATGTGATGTGTGTGAGGTGATTTTGAGTGAGTATATGAGGTATGAGTGTAGATTAGATTGTGTATAAGATTTGTGACAGTGACAGTGTGTGAGGTGTGAGTCACTGTGAGGTGAATATGTTGAGTGTGATCAAGTGTGTTACTTGTGAGTGTGAGGTATGTGTGAATGAATGATGTTTGTGAGGTGAGTGTGAGTTGTGAGGTGAGAATGAGAGGTGAGTAAGGTGAGCATGTGTGAGGTGTTACATGAGTGAAGTGTGAGTGTGGTACGTGAGTAAGAGTGAAATCGGAGGGGTGTGCATGTGGTGTTTGCGTGGTGAGTGTGATTTTCAGTGAGGTGCGTGGTGTCTGTGTTGTGAGGTCTGAGTGTGAGTGTGAAGTGTGGGTATGTGATGTGATTGTGAGATGTGGCGAGGTGTGAGTGTGGTTGAAAGTGTGAGTGAGGTGTGGTATGAGTGTGCTCTGTGATGTATGGGTGAGTTAGGGCTACATGCCAGTGTGGGCAGGCCAGCCGGGCAGGTCCTGAGCTCAGGTGGGGCCACCTGGGCGGGCACAGAGCTTTGCAGGCATCTCCTCACCAGCCCATCTCGCTGGGACCTTCTGCACAAACAGGTGCCCGCAGCTTCATCACAGTGGAGAGGCGGCACTGGCTGCCTGCCCCGCGGCCCTCAGACTGGCCTGTGTGGGCTCCCGGGGCTGCCGGCAGCCACCCCGTTGGCAGCAGAGCCAGGGGACGCGGCCCAGGGCAGCCCGAGCCCTGTGACCGGTGGGCTGTCATGGGCATTGACCCCCATCTCCATTCCTCAGGGGCCCCGTAGCCCAGGCCACACTCCCAGGGATCTCCCTCTCCTCTTGTTTGCTTGGTAATTTGGGAAAGCAGCGGAATATTACAGTTGTAGGCACACCGTAAAGACATCCATTTCCCCCGCCCCTGGTGTGTGTCACATGACAGGCAGGGGACCCCCGGCTCTGGAAGGCGAGGGTGGCCCGGGTCAGCTGTGAAGCCAGGGTCACCTCCCGAAGGAGGCGCCACCACAGGAGCGCTGCCCCAGGGCTTCCTGGCCACCGGCCTGTGCCGGGGGCAGGGCAGGCTCCCCTCCCTGGACTGCCCTCGTGGAAGTCGTGTGCACGTGGGGTGTGAGCCGAGCCCAGCAGGCCTGCAGCCCCCCACGGGGCCTCCAGCACTGCCTTCCGCCAGCAACGGGCCCAAAGCTCCAGGCTCGCACGGCGCGGGAACGGGGCGAGAGGCCGCCCGGCGGCTGAGTGGGCCACCACCGCTGGTCGCTCCCCGCATGGGGGTCCCCGGGCCTCGCCCGCCCTGCCCGCCGGCTCAGCCCCGACCCGCCCGCGACCAGCACGCGCGCACCGCCTCCAGCAGCGTCCAGGACTCCTCGTCTCGCGAAGGCTCACGTCCATTTACAGCTTCATTGCGCTGTGTTATTATGAAGAGTAGAGGGTTCTTGAGAGGAAGGACAGAGTCAGGGCCGAAATAAAGTTTAATTACCTGTAATTATGAATTGTTCATATTGGAGAATTTTCAAAGAATATATATTATATTATTTAGAAAAAAACAAAAACAGCCTCCAGCACAAAAGTATGTAGTACCCATAGCTAAAGGATAGTATTCCTACACTTCATAACAAATGTCGTAGTAACTTGAGCAGGGGAAAAGTGGGGCAGGTAGGTGGGGACAAATAGGAAATAAAATGGGCAATGCATTGAAAATTGTCAAAGCTACATGTTGGGAAAATCAGGTTCATTATACTGTTCTCTCTACTTTTGTGTATGCTTGAACATTTCCATAATAAATATTTACAAATAAAAACACAAAATCAAACAGAACTGACCACTCAATGAGATACATTTATCCACCCATCAGAATGGCTACAAAAAGACTGGTAATGCCAATTATAGTCTAAGACATGGAGCTATGAAAACCGCCAAATGGAACCTGTTTAGGAGACACACACTTTATAGTGAAGCCTACATTTTTCAGACATGGATTGGATAGAAACCTTATAAGATTATCTATTTAGACCACAGTCTAAATCTTTGCATGCCTTGACAAATGTTCATGTTTAAATCATGCATGCATTTATCTGGAGATTATATCCAGGTGTGTGTATGTAAAACTGGCCATACAAAATGCACATGCTCTCATCCTTTTTAGGTAGGATTAATTTGGATTACACCACAAACTTTGTAAAGCTAGGCCAAAACTTTTTGATAGGTGTGCATCATTGATGTGATTAGCACCTGAACAACACAAACCCTTGACCCTATTGTCCCACTGTATACATCACAGATCTCTGTATTAACATGTCATTTAGGACTTTCATACATTGAAAGAATTCAGTACGACTCAAATCTGAGCAATGAAAGTATTTGTATTTTTCAGTCCACTTACCTAAAATGAAATAGAATTACCAGCAGTTTACTGTGTATACTTTCTATTTAAAGAATGTTACCTAAGAAATAAAAGACTTGGGAGTCTAATGCTGTATTATTACAATTCCAAAATTTTGGCATAATTAAACTTCATTGACCATTTTAGACCTGACAATTTACATTGCACTATAATATTAAAAAAATAATTATGATTATTTTTTCTAATCTCCCAACATTTTATATACAGGTTTTCTTTTCCCAATCTTAACAAGCATACATAAAAACAAATATTCTTTCTAAAGACATGCTGACATAAAGCACAGAGTGAAAACATAGATGTAGGTAGATATAGGTAAGCTGTAGATATGGATGTAGATGTAGATGTGGACATGGAGTGGGGGGTAGAGGGAGACAGAGAAAGAAGCAGAGTTAACATCCATTCGACCGCTACCTGGATCAAGAGCCAGTACAGAGCTACGAGCCCAGCAACTCCTATTGTGATTTGCCTAATTGTCATGACCTCCTTTCTCACCAAAAGTAATGGCAATGCAGATTTATAACACCAATTTGTTTGCCTATTTTTTTAAGTTATATAAATAGAATCATACTGTATATATTCTTTTGTAGGCTGCTTTATTTCAACATCAAGTTTGTGACTCATCCTGAATCACTAAATTCATCCTGAATGTAACTATTACTCATTCTACTTTAGTGATTTTTGGAACTAATTGCATGCATATACCACAAAATACATAGCCATTTTGCTTAATGGACATTTGAGTTATTTCTAATTAGGAGCTAATATGAATAATGTCGCCATGAATATTCTACAACAAATCTCTTGGTGCCACGTGTGTGCATTTCTGTGGTGTGTATATGAAAAGGAGAGAAATTTATGAGTTGTTGTAGGTAATGTCAACTTTTTCCCCCAAGTGGTCCCTATTAAAAAAAAAATGTGGAGTAACTCATAGCTTGGAGATCCACAAGAGCCAGGAAACTAATTTGAGAATAATTTACTTTAGGAACTAATTTGAGAGTAATTTATTTAAGAAACAAAATTCTATTCTATGAATATATCTTTCCATTCAAATGTATTACTACTATGAGAGAGAAGTCTTTATAACAGAATTTTCTAGTTTTCATTATGGATGTATTTTTATTCTCTACTATACTCTCAAGTCCCGGGAGGCTTTTAACAGGGCAAATGATATCTTACGGCGTGCTTTCTGTTCTAAATTTTCAGAGAAATACATGAAAACTACATTAGTATGTGATATAGCTGTGGTACTGAGACTATATTTAAGTTTACATATACAAAAGACTGCTGTTCCTTTAGATTGGCCTTTTTAGGAAACACAGGCATTCACAAAAAGAGGAGAGCATCAATTAAGTAATGATGCATGTAGTCTCCTCAAGTGAGGACTGAGAGGGGCTGGCCTGACTCACCTCCCTGCACCTCCTGCTCTGCTAGCACAGGGTCCTCTGCAAAGCACAGCTAACCTTATTACTCCACTGTATAAAACCTTTCAATGGCTTCCCTTTTATCCAAGTCCAAGTCTGAGTGCATTTGCCTGGCTCACAAAAACAAAAACTTTTTTTTTAACATTTGAAAATATATTAGTAAGTAATTTAACCTCATATGATATAAAAATACACATAATGCATTATTTATTGTGAGACATAGTAGTTATTTGGTTTTCACACACTGCTTAGTGCACATGTGGTAACCAGTGGTTGGGAACCAAGGCCTGAGATCTTATCTGTTAAATGATGATATACGTTTGAGTTGGCACTTCAGAGGGAAACCTCAGTCTGACCTTCTGCAATATTTGGCTGAAATAGCAGGATGGGGAGGAAAAGTACAAAGAGGATTCATGAAAATGTTATGGGACCGATGGGGCCAGCTACCAGGTACTACTGTATGTTCTGTGGGCACAGTCAAGACTATTTTTATTTAGAACTCACTGGATGATATGCTAGGTGCCTGGCATCTTCTTAATGAGTTACAAATATTACTTCTCCTTATCTTCATATCAAGGGCACCATTATCTATGTCCCCAATTTTACAGATGAAAAAACTCGATTACACAAAGGAAAATGCCTTCCCTGGAGTCACACCATGAGGAGAGCACCCACAGCCCATCTGACACCCAGGCCAGGCTCACAGGGACACCCCCAACCCCTGGCACACTCAGCAGGTGCCCTGTGCCTCGGAGCTGCTCCCACTCTGCACAGCAGCAGCCGGCACACTGGCGCTTCTCCTGGCAGATGTCCCCACCGGCATTGTCCACAGGTCATCCCTTGTTCACTTTTGAGCCTTTCTGGACCACCACTATACTGCCTACATCTCTTTTTTAATTTGTGTATTTTGATGAAAATATTATTTTTTATGGCTGCGTCCTCTACTGGAGTAGGAATTTATTGAAAGATGAAGTGAAATTTTATCATCATTTTTAGCTAAAGAGTCTGGCATGGTGTATGGATCACATTAGCAATTCAATAAAAATGTGTTGATTGATTTGATGGAAGGGAATGGAGGAGACATTTGGATGTCAAATAGAAAATTAAGAGAATCAGAAATGCATGGGTTTGAATTCCAGTTTTAAACCCTCATTAACTATCAAACAAATAACTAATCTCCCTGAAATTTTGTTTCCAAATCTGTATAATAGGCATAAAAATGACTATTTTTGCAGAATTATTATAAGAATTAGAGATGTATATAAAGTGACCTTCACATAATAAAAGTATTGTTATCATCAGTACTATTATTTTTAATGACATTTATGCTGCACAGTAACATTTTCTTTATGTCTCTGGGGATCTATATACTGGATAATATAAAATCAGTTGTCCTCACCTTCAGGAGGAGGAGTGGAATCTTTTCTATGCCATTATAGAAGTACTGCTCTATAGGAATATATGCCAAATCTTTTGTACCATAGCAAAGACTTTAGTTGTTCAAGTACATAACCTTGGAAAAGGGAGAATTATGGAGACAACCTGCAAACAGGATGGCAAATAAGCTCATTAAAATAAGTAAGTTTTTCCCAGAAATACACTGCCAGGAGTTGGAAACTAGGATCTTGTGGAAATCACTCTGTATTTTCAAGACACTGCAAGACTACACCATTCACTCCTTGTATTAAAAGGTCAACATTCTCTCTGTATGAACAGATCATGCGCTCAGAGAACCTGGCTCATGACAGGGCATGTGATGGCCGAATGGTCACTTGTCTCTCATCATCAAGGCCCCAGGCAAGTCCAGGGCCTGAAGGATCTGCACCCTCAGCAGAGCTGAGAGAGCTTTGTCCTAGAACACTGGTAAGTTCTTCCTACCTTCTTATAAAGTGAAGTCAAAGGATATTTTTCTAGGAAAGCTCTAGGCCATAAAGAACATGACTGCCATGATTCACTTTGTCATGTGTGAATCCACAAGCCTTGTTAGCATAGTTCCTTTAGCAATGGAAATTTCTATTTGGCAGCAAACAGGTGGGAGTAAAATACCCTTAAGTAAGGAATGCACTTGAAGTGCTTCTATACTGGTCATTATACACTTGGTGTAAACACAAGTCCAGCTCTTTCCAAAACCTTGATTTATTGTTTATACTTCCACCTGTGAGAGACACAAATGCTTACAGGAACAGCCTTGGTACATTTCACTCATCCACACAGGAATATACCACATCTCTGGTGGAAAAGATTTTGGGAGGAACAGAGGCAAGGTTGAGGTCCTCACTGTGACAGCTCCTTCCTCAGTTTTGAAATCAAATGAGGAAAACAAATGTGCATCACAGATGCTACGAAGTTAGTCATTAAATTACAACAGGAATTCTAGAGTGATTTTCAAGCATAGGCCATGGATGCAATAGGGCAATTTTTTAGAATGCATAGGCCTATTATTTCATAGCAAAAATGTTTCTGAGATAATTATAAATCCAAGTAAATACCACTTCTTAGGGACTTGCAAACTGACATTTTTGTACCAGTGACAGCCACTAGGCACATAAATTACAGAGCATTATGGTGTACTCAGTGAACTACGCATGAGACAGAGACATAGTCACAACTTTTTAATGGGCATTCACAAAGTCTCTGTGTTTTCATTCAGCATCCAAGGGAACATTGCTTTCTGATTGCTTGTGAGTTGGCAAACAAATCCCCCTTAGAAGGAGCTGGAGAAGCTGGAGGGGAATGAAGAGCCAGGGAAGGGCGGTAGGAGTGGCAGGGCAGGAAGGACCTGGAGAGCAGGGTCTGTGAGCCACGGCTCCCCACCCAGAGCTCTGAGGGCAGCAACGCGGAGGAGCCTCCCAGGGAGGAGTGGGGCATGAGGACTCAGTCCGGGGCAAGATGCCCAAGGGGAGGGTAAACTCAAAGACGCATTTGGGAATTCAAAGAGAGCAGAGGCCAGAATTGTATGATCAGAGTCAGGCAGCAGAAGGGGACCATGGGCCACTCAGAGGAGCTAGGACAGCCAGGGAAACACCCGGCCCACGTGCATTGTGTGGGCCTCGCTCACATGCTCCCATCGTGAGGCTCAGCTGCATGGGAAGGGCTGGGAAGGAGACATCTGGAGTCTTCTATCATCTGTGCTTTGCTTACAGATATTACAAACTGGCCTAAATCAAGCAATGGTTAGTTGTTACAAGTATTAATCAATGAAAAGGCCTAGAAAGGATGAAGAAAGTGCCCATTTTTCATAATTAGACAGAACTTGGTTTGAACTTCAGCACTACCACTTATATGGGCAAGGGAAGACATGCCAGCTTCAAACCAGGTTCTGAAAGTGACCTGCCTCGTGGAGTCCATGATTAAACCATGAGTGCCCAGCACAGAAAATATCAAAGAATTGTTATAAACCCACCCTAGCGCCCTAGCTATATAAATATATAATATGTAATTTATAATACATACAATATATAAAGAGAAAGAGAGTAACAGAGATGGAGAGATTGAGAGAAGTTCTTGTTATTCACAGGAATTGTATTTTGTAGACACTGTGAACACTAAAACAGTGAACCCTGAACCATTGTCTGAGGAAATACAGGGTTAAAGTCCTGCGATTTTCTAGTCACAGTATTTCATAAACCACCAGTTATAACTGTTTCATCTGTTTCTGTGTAGACACCTTATTTAACATACATTGTTGATTCACAAACATTGAACTCACAGCCCAGAGCAATGTAACTCATGCCTGAAAAACATTTTCTAACACATGTATTTTCTCTATAAAGCATATCTCAGCTGCCTGCACCTAGGGACACTAGATAGCACTTCAGTGCTATGCTTAGGGGACGCATCAAAATCTCCAACAAAAAAAATGCAATAATGCAAAAACCATGGCACTAAGGGTACTGTGAGAAGGCCACGTGTTTACATTATGAGGGCAGGATCAAGAAGGCAGAGCATTGTCCTACTCCACCTCAGCTGGGAACATAGATGTCAGTCAAAGGGAAGTCATGCCACTCACAGAATGCTCCCAAATGACCATCAAAGCACCAGGAGTATGAATTTGGGGCTTACAAATAAATTTTAGAATGGGAAAATTTGCAATCCATAGGAATGAGAATCAAACATACATGTATCAGATTCCTCAGGAAACAGATTTTCAATGTGCTGTTCTCCTAAAATGAGCCAGTTTCTTGTCTCTACACTGAAATCCCTCTGACTGAAAATCTGCTCCTCACTAAGACTCTATCCTCTCACAGCTGGTGGCCCAAGGCACTCAGTTCTGCTGCCAGGGCACTTCTCCTGATTCTTGGTGTCCACGGTCTGCTCGGTATGTTGTACCTGACAGTAAAAAATCCAGAGGAAAATGATGACAGAAAGATCCGATGTCCTTCAACTGCTCCACCTCTATTCTTCTTTTCTCTGCAACTAGATCATAAACTCCTTGAGGAAAATGACCAAATCACACTTCCTAAATCTCTTCTACATACCTGGTAAGACATCTGAGTCCCTGGCAGATTACTAATGGGAATTGCAGGCTATGGAGTGAGTAGAAAAGAGCACGGAAGGCAGGGGGACAAAGAATCAGAAGGAAGGATATACGTGTGTCGGTGTTCACAGAAGGGGTAGGAAGGCACAGGACTGATTATAAAGACTGGAAAAGTGGGCAAAAGCAGAGAAAATGGTAAATGAAGGGGGCAGAGAGGAATAAGAGGAAAAGGTTCTATTTGTAACCACTTATCTCTGGTATATTATTGGAAGAGATTTCTGCTCTGCTTCCCATCTAAATAATAATAAAGCAGGTAAAGCATTTGATTCTTGGTGCATGTTAGACACCTAATCTAATCTTTTATTTGAAGAGAAAACAGAATGGTAATTTCCAGGATAGTACTAGGGTAGTTTTGTGTTGGAGAGAGTAAGGATGTAAGGATGCAGCAGCAATGCACAAGGAAGTGTTCTGTGGGCAGTGCCCGCATCTTCACATTTTTCCCTCCATTCTTCCAATGGCGAGGATACAGCTGCAGGGCCTTTTACAGTCCATCATGAAAAGTCATGTCATGCCACTTCAATCACATGTCATACAACAATTTTGAGGTTGGCCAGGTTGACAGGAGGGAGTACAGACCCCACCTCTCAACAGAAAGAGTATCAAGGCCACATTATAAAAGAGTCTATAAGATGGGAAATATCACCATGGGCATCTTTGGAAAATATACTCCGCCACAAGTATTGCCCATAAGCTAAGGAAAGACTGTGTCCCACGTGGGAGGTAATGAGCACCTGTGAATGTCACTGCTAGGCTGCTAAGATGGGAATTGAGACTTAACTGTTAGATTTTTCTAAGTAGGGTTTATCAGGGATGGGAGCTGCTTAGGTCAGATTCATCAAAAGACTAAATGAGAGGAAGAAATTGGAGATGCAGAACACAGACAACTCTGCTAAGGACTTTTCTTTAAAGAACAAAGAAAATCCACAGTAGGGGCAATGGATTTTAGATCCTAGTGGGTCAAAGAATTATCTTTAAAGAACAAAGAAAAGGGGCCAAACAGTAGCTAAAGGGTGATGTGAGGTCAAGGAGGACTTTGATTTTGTTTTTTAAGATGGTAGATGTCACAACATGCTTCCTATGGGTTTAATATAATATTGAGTCAAGATTTGATGATAGAGGAAAAAGAGATAGCTTTGGGAATTATTTCACTGAGTTCACAAGAGGGGACAGTATCTACAGGACACAAGTGGAAGTTATTGTTCTATAGGAGCATCTCTCCTCAGTACCAAGAGTGCAGGCAGGGGGCAGGGGCACAAATGTAGGTAGATTGGCAGATACAAGGGTGGAAGCAAGCAGAAACTTTATGTTCTCAGTGAAAAGTCATCAGCTGAGAATGAGGTATTGCCAGTTTGAAGAATAAGGACAAAGTATAAAATATTCATCCAGAGAAATGTAATAGTACTTCTAGTTGATAGGACCACCTAAAGTTCTTATGTGTTTTTTTTCTGCTTTACTCTGGTACCCTGGAGTTATCAGGCACAGAGGAGTCAGAGTTGGATACAACCAAGTGTAGGGTTTAGCCAAAGGAGTATGAAGATGGGAAAGAAGCACAAAGGAATTAACAGAAGAAAAAAGGGGCGATTTTGATCATGGATTACAGAGGAAGGAGGAGAAACATTAGGAGGGCAGGCTAAAGTGAAAGCACAGTAGGGGCAATGGATTTTAGATCCTAGTGGGTCAAAGAATTATCAGAATGGGATTCTTAGGCAGCATGTGCTAGGAAGACTGACCAGGTAGATGCAAAGTAGGATACTTGAACTTGAGATAATAGGATCTGCATATGGGTGTCAGTGGCAAATTGAGAGAGGAAACAGGATCACCTGAGAACTGAGAAGCCAGAACATCTGAATCATCACCTATATGGACTCTGACACCTGCAGAAATGAGGACTGCTGTGGTGTTAGAAGGAATAATAAGCTAAAGGTTAAAATATTCAAGAACTATAGGTGTGTGGCCAGGAGACTAGCTTGCTGAAATGAGGAATAGATAGAAAACAGAATAACTTGATCGCAAAGTTCAAAGCTTAGGGCTTTGAGAGTGGTAAGAAGGGAAATAATCTGAAAGTGGCAATGAGGAGCAAGGGGAAATATTTAACATTTAACATAAATATGCTAATGCTTATTTCTCAGCACTGATATGTAAGCAGCCTGAACCATGGGGACCACACTTGTCTCTACTGCCCTCCACCTACTCTCTCTGTGACTGACCAAAGCCATCAGAAGGCACACTTCTGAGCATCTCAGTGTCTTAATCTGTGAAATGGGGTTGTAATAACTACCTTACAGAATATGCTGGTGAATTTATTCATTCATTCATTCAACAATTATTACTGAGGTTCTCATGTATGTTAGGCACTGGTTGAAGTACAGTGCCCCTGACAGGGACAAAAGATATTACTACGCTCATGAAAATTGTAGAAGCCACACCCTAGAAATGTAAAGACATAAATAAATAACATAAATTCAGATTGTGAAGATTGGAGCCAGGGAGAAAGTCAATAAGGAACTGTGATGGAGAACTACATGTGAAGGTGACTTACCTGGTGTCTCAGGGAAAGACTATTCAAGGAGGTGACACTTTTATGTTGAGCTGCTTAAGAGATGCTAAAGAGATAGAAGCTATTTTGATACTGCTACAAAAATGTCTTAGTTAGCTGCCCACATGGTGTTTTAAAGTTGAACAGACTTTGAAATGCTACCAAAAGTGAATGAATATAAGGTTAGCATCCTTTAAACACACATAAAAAATAATATGGGAAATCAGACTTTAAGCAGAGGTAGTACCATCCCTAAAGTTCCACAATGAAAGCCTGAGTTCTGTTTAAATGACCATGTCCAGGTTATTCATGCTGGACCACTCTCCCTTTTAGGGTAGCTATCTGTCTTATGACTTCCTTCATGTCCTTAGATTGTGCTGAGTCTAAACTAAGGCAATTAAGAACATCACTAAAGATTTCAATAGGAAAGGCTGCTGAAAAGTGGGTTTAGGATGAGAAAGCTCTCAATAAACCTGGTGGAAATCATTCAGTATCTTCTTTTCCTTTATTTTTCCTCTTAAGAAGAGGAATACATGGGTGACCACTGGCTGGTTCCCATACCAAGAGTAATTCCTGTGAGATGAACAGCATTCAACCAGAGAGGATTGCTGCCTATGACTACCAGAAGGAGGTAGAAGCTGGATTAAGGACACTAACTCTGTATGTTCAATGACCTTACTTTTTCCCATGTGCATCAAAGTGCTGCAATGTGTAATTATAAGATGGAACAGATATAAATGTCTCTCTTGTTCTAGCTAAGTCCTAAATAGATTGGGCCTGCTGTGTTCAGTTAGACAGTTAATATCAAAGGACAGAATATGAGTTTTTTCCTTCTGCTCAATTCAAAAAAACATGGTCATTTTCAATCACTAGGTAATGCCCAAACTGTAAGTCCCTGTGTCCTATTTATCTTTATTCTAACTAACATTTTGCCAGTTAAAACTTGTCCATAAAACTATTACAATCTTGGTTTGCATGAGCTTTTCATCCTGTGGTTGGGGCTTTGTTTACCTTGGCTTACGAAATCTCACCTTCAACTGGCACTTTGCAAAGCAAAAGCATGTACTTTACCCACATAAAGACAGTCGGACTAATGGCTTCCCCATTCCACTTCCCCTTTCAACTATAGACTTGACACCATTGCAAAACCTTCCAGAGTTGAGTACCACTGCATAGTTTATCTGATTGAATGGCATTGCAATAATATATCAGAATAGTTTTCTAAAGTAAAACAGAACTCACAAAATAGGCCCAGTTACTCCAAGATAGAATCACTCTGTTCCTATCAGTCCCTCCCTCCCACAAGTAAAAGACCTTGGCCATAACACAAAAAAATAAGTATATGAAGACTCTGAAAGATGAAAAGAATGAAGACAGCTATGGGAGCTCAAGTCTTGAGGAACAACATAGCAAGGAGTCCCCAGGGTTTCCTTATTGCTTCTCATATGTCTCAGACAGAGTTCTGTAGAACCTTCCAATCCAAACCACCAGCAGCAGAAAAGGAATTCCAAAAAGAGCCTGTTTCTCATGGCCAAAGAACCAGGAAGGTGGTGGCCTTACAACAGAAAACCTTTTAAGTAATAGGCCTCTACTGCAGGCAAACACCAATAGAAAACCACACCCCTTCTCCCCCTCTATCTCTATTTGAACTTCCACATCCACTCCTGCCCTGTGATACTCAAATTCCCTGCTGGGGTACTGTCAGCAAGACTGAACAGGGAGCTTGTTTTCCATTCCCTACCAGGGTAGTGTCAACAGGATCCAGCAGCCAGCTGAGCCTCAACCCCCAACCAACATCAGGGAGGCTTAATTAAGGAAGTGGTGTGAGGTGGGTGACTGACATTATGCATTCACATTCCCCTGATGTCAGTCTGAGAACCTGAGACCCCTTTCCCATCCCGAGGCCCCATGCTTCCTGGCCTGGGGGCTCCTTCTGCACCCTCAGCCAGGATCAGCAGGGATCAGTGGGGCACCTGTGGACCCAGACAAACCAACCATACCAAAATAAGACCACAAGGGCTCTGAACATATATTGTCATTGGAGCCACAGCCCCAAAAATTACCCAGGACCTGCCAGTCATTCTAGACATGATGATTGTTTGTTTAGATGGAAGACTTGAATAGGACCCAGAGACTCCTAATATGACCGACCAAAAATCCAGGATATAATCAAAAGAACCAAGAAAAATCACAAAAAGAATAATAAAAGAGAATCAACAGATACCAACACAGAGCTGAATCACATGTTGGGATTAGCTGCCAAGAGTTTTAAAGTAGACACATAAAGTAGATACATACATTTAACATGTAATTTCCAATTCTTCTGAAATAAGTGAAAAAGAGAAATAGAAATTATAGAAGCAAAGAAAGAGAAGTTATAAGAAAGAACCACATGGAAATTATAAAGCTGAAAAATACAACAAAAATAAAAACACACCGGATGGGCTCACTATCAGTGTGGAGATGACAGAGGATATAATCACTGCACTTAATGACAGTCAATATAATTTGCCAAATCTGAACAAAGAGAGAAAATAGGGAGAAAAAAGGAACCAGAGAGAAAACAGTAAAAGGTCCAATATCCAAGTTATCAGAATTTCAGAAGGAGCAGAGAAAGTAGAGGGACTGAAAAAGTTTCACAGCAAGCATGGACGCAAACTTCCCAAATGTGAGAGGTGAAAGGCATAAATGTACATCTTCAAACAGCTGAGCCAATCTCAAATTGGATGAACCCATAGAAAGTGATGCCAATATACATCATAATCAAATGTCTGAAAAGTAAAAGCAAAGAAAAAAAAATGTTGATGGCAACCAGAGAAATGACTTATATCTGTACAAGAACACCAATTTGAATGATGGCAGATTTCTTATCCAAAACCATGGAAGCCAGAAGGAATTGACATGATATTTTTTAAGTATTGGGAAACAAAGGGAATGTGAACCATGAATTAAATTTCCAGCAAAAATATCCTTCAGGAATGAAGGTGAAATAAAGGCATTCTCTAACAATGAAAATCTAAAAGCACCTCCTCCTAGCCAACTGGCCCTTGAAGGATAGATAAGGGAGGCTTTCTAAATAGGAAAGAAATATCAGATCAATCACAACTCTAGAAAGGGAAAGAAACCACTGGAATTAATAACATCCTTTGGGTGAATTTTCTGAATCATATTTGATGGTTGGAAATATATAACACCATCTTATGTAGGGCTGTGTATTTAGAAGAAATACTTCAGACAATTTTTTTTTCTTTAATGATTTTACATTTATTCTTAATTATATGTTATTTACTTGTGGATGCTTTTTGACTATATAAATTGAATCATCTTTTGCAGTCTTGTTTGTTTACTTTTAATTTTTTTTTTGAGAGGGCATCTCTCATATTTATTGATCAAATGGTTGTTAACAAAAATAAAATTCTGCATAGGGGACTCAATGCACAATCATTAATCAACCCCAAGCCTAATTCTCAACAGTCTCCCATCTTCTGAAGCATAACGAACAAGTTCTTGCATGGTGAACAAATTCTTACATAGTGAATAAGTTTTTACATGGTGAACAGTACAAGGGCAGTCGTCACAGAAACTTTCGGTTTTGATCACGCATTATGAACTATAAACAATCAGGTCAAATATGAATATTCGTTTGATTTTTATACTTGATTTATATGTGAGTCCCACATTTCTCCCTTATTATTATTATTATTATTATTATTATTATTATTACTGTTATTTTTAATAAAATGCTGAAGTGGTAGGTAGATGCAAGATAAAGGTAGAAAACATGGTTTAGTGCTGTAAGAGGGCAAATGTAGATGATCAGGTCTGTGCCTATAGACTAAGTATTAATCCAAGCTAGACAAGGGCAATAAAACATCCACGGATGCAGAAGATTTCTCTCAAAATAGGGGGGGTGAGGTTCTAAGCCTCACCTCTGTTGATCCCCAATTTCTCTCCTGATGGCCCTCCTGCGACTGTGCCTGTCTTAGGTTGTTCCTCCCTTGAGGAATCTTACCCGTAAGAAAATTTTTTTTAATTGAGAGGGTAATGGATGGGATTAAATGGAAATATGATTTCTACACTTAACTTGAAGCCATAGATCAGTTCCAGTAGACATGATATATTATATATATCATACCTAAATCAACCATTAATTAAAATATAAGATGTCATAATCTCAAAAACCCTATAAATAAATCAAAACAGAATCCTAAATGTGCTTGTATAACCCAAAACAAGAAAGAAAATAGAAACCAAGAAATGAAAAAGAGGAAACTAACTGAAAACAAATAATGGCTTAGTTCACTGCAGATCTAACATAGCAACAATAACTTTTAATAATTATACTAATCTAATAAAATAATTTGCAAGAAAGGATACAAAAAATTATTCAGCTATTCACTGTCTACAAGAAATCTACCTCATGCTCCCAGAATTTATTAGCACAAGGGATCCTGAGTGTTTCCCACTGAACAGGTACAGGCTTTGCAGTGAGAGAGCTGGTCTGGGCCAGCTTCATTCTTGTCTAAAGGAGCTGCCCACAGGGAGATGGGACCTCCACAGGAAAAACCAGAAATGAACTGCCAGTTTCCTGTGGTGCTGCAGAAATATTAAGCCATTCACTGAAACAGGGATGTGTCTGTTCACATCAAGGGAACAGCATGGCAGAGATACCTGCAGGAGGATTCTCCAGAGAACCCACCAAGAAAAGGTCTGTTTAAACCCTGGCCAGTCCCAGAGAGCACAAAAGAGCTCGCAACACTTCCTCAAGTGGTACGTATAAACACTGTCTGGGGGAACTGTATCCAGCACTTTCTGGGGAAGTCTGCCATTATCCCAAGAATCTGGATGCAAATGTCCAGAGGAGGGAGATGTGAAACTCTCACAATAGGGTATCAGCATGAGACCAGCAACCAAAATAGTGTTGTGTTACATAAGGGCGAAGAAGGCATATGGAGCAATGCCCCAGGCAGCCCACAGCCAAAATGGCCTATGAGTGTTAAATAAACCTTTATTGTTGTAAGCCTCCCACCAAAAAAAGCCTTCAAATATCATAGATAGGCAGTTGAAAGAAACGATGGGAAAATACATGCCATGCAACATTAATAATAAAAGAAAAAAGCAGGAGTGGCTATATTAACATCTAATAAAGTATATTTCAGGGGAAAAGAAAATTACTAAAGGCAAAGAGGGGTAGGACTCACTGCTTATTTTGGGTTTGATTGTGACCCCATAAAAAGATACTTTTAAGTTCTAATGCTTGGTACCGTGAATATGACCTTATTTGCAAAGAGGGTCTTCACAGATGTAATCAAGTTAAAATGTGGTCTTTTTGGGTTAGGTAGGATCTCTTCCAATATGACTGGCATCCTTAAAAGACAAAAGAAATTTGGACACAGATAGACATGCAGGGGAACACCATGTGACAGCTAGAGGCAGAGATTGAAGGGTTTAATGTATGAGTCAAGGAACTACAACAATCAGCAACCACTGAAAGCCAGCAGAGAAGTGAGTAAGGATTCTGAGTCTGGGAATGTAGCCCTGCCAACACTGATCTCAGACTGCTAACTTCTAGAACTGTGAAAAAATTAATTTCTGTTCTTTTGAGCCAACTAATTTGTGGGGATTTGCTATGCAGCACTAGGAAACTAATATGCTGTTGAAAGAATCAATTCATTGGATTATACAATGATCCAAAATATATGTGCACCAAACAATAGAGCCAATTTCATAAAGCAAAAGCTCATGAAGTCCTCCATCTCTATAATTTCGTGATTTCATGAATGCTATAAGCATTGATTCATACAGCAGGTAACCTTCCTCTTGTGCTCACCAACATATCATCCAAGTCTCTTGTCCTTAGGTAGGGTCTGGCTCAGTTACTCGCTAATGCTTTAGCAGTGTAGGCTGATTCCAACATCCATTTTCTTCTTCAGCTGCACAACTCTCATTTTTCTTGGGAGTAACATAATTCTCCTTTGAAAACTTGTATTTTCAAGGTTGTCTTGTCTGATGGAAGCATATCAAATAAAAATTCCACATGTTTATTTGGAAGTATAGGATATTCTAAATAAAGAATCATAAAATTTCCTGTGGATTTTTCAAGCAGATCATCTGAAGTCACCAAAAACATGTATATATATATATATATACATGTTTAAAATTAAAATATTTAATTTTTGAGGTCCCTTCTTAAATGAAAAATTGTAAGTTCCAGATGATTTTGCTTGTCTACAGAGAATAGAATAGTGGCTGACACATGAGTGTTCAAATTAATAATTGTTGAACATATGAATGAAAACAATAATTAGTTGCATTCATAATTTTATGCCTGATACAATTTTTCTGCTTAACATGATTCAGGTTTATTTTCTTTTATTTACTAAACAGAATAGATGCAGAAAGGTCTTAAATTAGACTGGCTTTGATCAGAATATGCTGTAAAATAGAATCAGTAATGTTAATATTTATTAGTAAAGTTTACAAAAAATTGTTGTTGAGAGCTTACTATGTATCAGTTCTGTGTTTAGTACTTACGTGCATTATCTCACTTAATCCTTCCAACAATCCAAGGAAGTAGGTAATATTACTAGGCCTGCTTTATGTGAGAATATCAATATGCTAAATATTTGACTAAATTTCCAAAGTCATGCAGCAAGTAAATGGCAGGTAGCTGCATGTTCAATCTTACAAGAAACTGCCAAACTTTTTAGTGGCTGTATCATTTTACATTCCTACTAGCAGTGCATAAGTGACCCATTTTCCCCACATCATCATCAGAATTTGATGATGTCTTCATTTTTTCTGAGCCATTCTAATAAGAGGCTAGTAATATTTCATTGTGGTCTTGCTTCCATAATAGCTAGTGATGCTGCACATCTTGTCATGTGCTTATTTGCCTTCCATATATACTCTCCATTGAAATGATCTGTCCATGTCTATTATTATATGTCTAATTGGATTACTTGGGGGACTTTTTATTGTTGAACTTTGAGAGTTCTTTCTGTACTTTACTAATATTTTGCTGGGTACATTCTAGACACTCATGTTTTGTTGGAGACTAATCCTTTGTTGCAAATATTTTCTCCATGTTGATAACCTGTCTTTTCATGCTTGTCACAGGGTCTTTCACAGAGGAAGAGTTCTTAACTTTGATGAAGCCTTATTTATCAATTCCATCTTAATTTACTGTAGGGATTTTGCAGATATTGATTTGTATGTTTTTCTTAAGGGTTGCTTTAAGCATTACAATATGCACACATACATTATAATAGTCTACTGATATCAGTGTTTTACCAATTCTAGTGAAGTATAGAAACCATATGTCCATTTAGAGCTCTTTGCTTACTCACTTTTTCAACACAGTTCTCTTACATACTTATTTATTTAACATGCAGTGAGCATCATATTGGGATGGCTTTAGAAATTTTGCCTCAATCATTAAGTGTGATTTAGGTAAATCATAAGAAGACTCTGCTATATTTACCCCCTATTTTTAATCCATTCAACAGTTCTTCTCTTCCTGAAGTTCTGAGAATTCCTTGGTATGTTTTCTATGCTTAGAGAATTTCTGGTACCCATTCTAAAAGAGCTGATTTATTAGCAACACATGCTGTTGGCTTTCTTCTTTCCTCCCTTTATTCCTGAAAGATATTTTTTGCCAGATATAGAATTTGTAGTTTACAATTCTTTTCTTTCAGTACTTATGAAAGGTTGTGCCATTTATTTCTGGCCTCCATATTTTCAGATAAGAAATCTGCTGTCACTCCAATTGGTGTTTCCTTCTAGCCACTTTAAAGATTATTTTTTCTTTTCCTTGATCTTCAGCAGCTTAATGGGATATGTCTTGGTATGGATACCCATGGGTTCATCCCATTTGAAGTTGGTTTTGCTGTTTGAAGATGTAGGTTTATGCCTTTCACCTTCCACATCTGGGAAGTGTCTGTCCATTGTTTCTCTGAAACTCTTTGAGCCCCACATTTTTCCTTTCTTGGAGCCCTGATAAGAAGGATGCTGAATCTTTGCTGTTTTCCCTTGGGTTCCTGAGACTTTTTCATTTTTTCTATTTTCTCTTCTTGTTCAAATTGAGCAGATACCATTGACCTTCATTAAGTGCAGTGGCTCTGTCCTCTATCATCTCCTCGTGGCTATTGAGTGCATCCAGTGTGTTTTTATTTATATGTTATTACATTTTAATCTTATAACTAACATTTATAACTTACCTTCCTTGGCTTATGTAATTCCTATTTTTTCATTTGTTTTGAAACAACTTGCATTGCAAAAGCATTTTTAAGATGACCTTTCTAAAATTCTTGTCAGCTAATCCCAACATCTGATTTGGGTCCTGCTGATCATTTTTCCTCATTCAGTTTGTACTTAATCTTTGTTCTTTGTGTAACAAAGATTGTGATTTTGTGCAACAAATTTGTGAATTTGTATTATATCTTAGATTTTTTGTCTAATGTATTAGCAGTCTCTGGGTTCTATTCAAATCCCCCATTTTAACAGGCAATCATCATGTCTAGAATGACTGAGGTCCTGGGTAATTTTATGGGTTGTGGCTCCAATGATGATTTAAGTTCAGAGTCTTTGCAGTGTTATTTTGGTCTGGTTGGATTGTCTAGGTCCACCGGAGCCCCCACCGATGCTGGCTGAGGGTACAGAAGAAGCTCTCAAATCAGGAGACATGGGGTCTGAATGGGGAAGGGGTCTTAGGCCTTCTGGAACAAAACCAGCACTCATTGTGACAAAATAGCCCTATTGGTGCTGCCTGGCTCTTCCTTGTCCCTGAGGAGGGGAAGGATATCTGAAATTTAGCTTGGCAGAGAGCATCTCCCTGGATGAGTAGCTGCTGCTTGCTAGCTGCCCAGCTATGTGGTGTGTGCAGGTGACAGAAGGCATTCCTTCCCTGGGACTTGAAGAGCACTTCTGGGTGCAGGCACCTACTGCAGTGGTTCCACCTAGCCCCACAGTGTCTCTAAAGGAGGAAATATCAGTCTCCAAAGCGGGCTTCATCCTGTGGAGACACAGTGTGTGTTGGCATTCAGTTTGTTAGCGCTCCCTCTAGGGCAGGAGATCCTGGGCCCAGTGGAAAGGAAAGCCTGTCCCCTGGACTCCTGGGACCTGCAGGGCTGTACACTGACTCCCCTGGGTGCTATGGCTGACCCTTGCTAACCAGTAAGGACTGAGCACCCCGGCCCTCTTCCTGCACTGTGCTGCTCTTCTGTCCTGGGTCCCAGAACAGTCTGCTTCTCTCTGACTGTTTTAGAGTCCTCCTGAGACTGTCTTTGTGTTATATCCAGAGTTTATAGTTGAACTTACAGACATGAGCAGAGATGAGTCAATGCTCTCTTGTCTGGACTGGAAGTCCTGGAACTCAGTTTTGAACACTTAGAAATTAAAACTGAATATAGCCATGCCAGGGGAGATGTCAAAATTGCCACTAAGAAGATAGGGTAGTATAGCAGGAGCATCTGTGAAACTGAAAATGGAAATTTGGGAATCATCTGCATAGAGCTGGTGCACATTTCAAAGGTCTCAGTCACTATAGAGAAGATGATGCACAAAATTTCAGAAATATGTCAAAACAACAGGAGGCCAGCAGCAGATTTATTAGTATATATTTACCACTATTTTAAAGCCCTTTCTTTATTATAGGCGATGAATTTTGAATAGTCCATATAATAAAAAAAATTCCTACAAAGAGCATGTGAAGCATAAGGGAAGCAGACACATTTTCCTACATAAATCACCCTTACCAAACACACACCAAGGAGAAGAGTTTGTGTCCTCTGGCCAGAAGACCTCTGATTAGACCAGGATCAGAGCTATAATAACAACATAAGGCTACTGGGTTTACCAGATGAAGCAAATTCAGACTGAAGTCAATCCTGTGTGTCTATGAGTTTAGTAATTCCTTTTCTGTCCCTCTGCAGTGTGGGTTTTACCCAGAAAGGGAGCAATAAAAAGTGAGCACTAAAGCAAAAGGCCCCGTCTCCTGCCCATTAGTTTACACTGGCCACCCACCCTAAAAAACCTGAGGTAGGCCACGGGTGTCTGCTGACGTTTCACACCCTGCCTTCTCATTTATCCCCTGGAGAGCTAAGAGCACGGTCTACTCCCTGACTCAGATTCCTGCTTCATGATAAGTCTGAACCTCGGGATTCCTTTCTCTGCGTTTGTGATTCCACCGGCTCGGTATCCACTATGCTGAGCTTGGCCAAAGCATCAGGCTCACAGTGGCTCACATGCAATCTCATGTAGCCTCTACCAGAGGCCTCTGGTTTCAGAGAACTGCTGGAATGTCCAGACACTAGAGCCTAGAAGAACCAAGAGCATCCACTGTCAAGACAGTTATATGTGATTTTGTAACCGTCGTTTTTCACACATCCCGTCACTGTGGTTGGTTCCCAAATAGGTAGCTAATAATGGAGTGTGACAAGAATAATCATTATTACAGAATGCTTCCAGCAGCAGTGCTGAAATATGCTTGATCATTACATTTGACAAGGATTTTGTTTTAAT
This sequence comes from Manis javanica, assembly GCF_040802235.1. Classification (NCBI taxonomy): domain Eukaryota; kingdom Metazoa; phylum Chordata; class Mammalia; order Pholidota; family Manidae; genus Manis; species Manis javanica. Next base: position 136,164,345 of record NC_133157.1, on the reverse strand, counting down.
ATTCTAACAAATAAGCTCATTTTCTTCCTTTACACACCTTTAGGGTTGGGGGTGTGGATGCCTCCCTGCCTGCGTTTCAGAGACTGACCGCTGTCCACGGGAGGCGCAGGTGCCCGCAGGAGGTGGAGAGAGAGGCTACCTGGCCGTCCCTCCGCCAGCAGGAGCCCGGATCCCTGTCGTGCGGCCGTGAGTGCCACGCCCACCGCCTCGACACCGCCTCGACACCGCCTCAGTGCCCGGTTCACGCGAGGAAACCATTAAGCAAGACTGCGGGCGCCTGTGTTCTGGAAGCCAAGCCGATGACGCACGCCCGCTCTGGGCGCGGGGCCGCGGACACTGAGCTCTTTATTTCCCCAGCGCTCTGACTAACTGAGAGACGGGCTGCACTTCTCGGTGCCATGACTCACGGCGTCCTGCCTGGGCTTGACGGCGGCCCGCTACCCTCTCCCCACACGCCAGCGTGCCCGCGCGCGCCCGCCGAGCCGGTCGGGGAGGCCCGGTGCCCAAGGCGCGGCACCGACCGAGAGGCCCCGGGCCGGGCTCCGCGCCGCACGCTCCCCGCCGCGGGCCCCGCGCGCCCGGACCTGCCCGCGATCCGCGGGAGGCGGGCCGCAGGGAGAGGCGAGAGGGGCGAGGGGCGAGGGGCGAGGGGCGAGGGGCGAGGGGCGAGGGGCCCCCCTGGGAGGGGGCGGGGGCTCTGCGGCGAGAGCCGGGAAGGGAGGCCAGCCCAGCCGCCCGCCACTGGTCACGCCCGGCTCTGGGTACGAGGACGGAGGAGGTGGTGGCAAAGGTGGGAGCGCGGGGAAGCTGCCCCCACGAGCCCACCACCGGCTGGAATTGTATGAGAGACGGCGCAGCCTGGCCAGGGCGGTTCTAGTCCGAGTTCCCATCCTGCGCAAACAGGCAGGCGAGCTCCAGAGCTGGAGGAAAGTACTCCAGCAGCCTGCTCTCCATTTCTTGCTTCTCTATCAGCTCTGTACACATCACATACAGTCCTCAGAACGGACAATTAAAGCAAAATTATGTTCGAAGGCAGATGGACCACCTGAATCCTATTTGTCCCATTTTGGGTAAATTGGAATATCATGAGAACTAACCGGCAGATACAAACATCAAAGCAGTTGGTTAACCGGGTCTCTTCCCACATTTATTACCTACATCCTATGTAACAGTTTCTCAAATAAGTTGGCTTTAGCATAAGCTATATGTATTATTTTAATATCTTAAAATCCATTTTTTAAAGATATTTGCAGGATTCCTGTGGGGTATGTAGCAAAGAAAAGTATCTCCAGTTTATGAATGGAGAAATTGAGACTCAAAGAGATACTTATTTGTTCAAAAATATTTCACACACGCCTAATAAAGGTAGGAATAAAACATCCTCGTAGTTAGGGCATCCCAGACTCCCAATACAACATGGAGACTGTTGGCCCACCAACACAATGGGTCAGTGGAGAAAGTCCCCATTTATGTGACCACTCTGCTACTGAATGTTTGTCATAGAAATGTTGTGGGGCATGCCAACATCACTGTGGTTGGACGTGCCCACATCACTGTCTGTCCAGGCCATTCCCTGCAGCCAAGGTCCTCCCCATTCACTGGAAGATGCCCTACAGCTCGCCCTCCCACCCAAAGTCACTACCACCAACAAAGCCCCATCCTAGGGGCCCATGGCTTCCCACCGTCCCACCTGGCTGTTTCCAGGATCTGGTTCTGTTAATGCTGGAGAACTGCCAGGCTTCCAGAATTTTCATCTCGCTCACCCCAATTGCCTAACTATTAAAATGTCAAATGTGAAAAGAATGCAAGCTAGTTTTTAGAACTTTACTGATTTTTTTCCCCCATAGTAAGGGAAATGATGTCAGGCTGGCACTAATGTCAACAGGAGTCCTCGTTAGCACTAGTGCATTGCTCTGCACCAACGAATCTACTCCAAAAACCCATGGCATCTTAACCAATATGCTCCCATTCCCCACCTCACTGCGCTCTTGCAGAATCAAAGTAAAGTCATTTCTGCAAGTAGAAAGCCCACAGCATCCTCAATCATCTGTGAGTTTCTTTCCAACACGAAGTTTAATTTTAGTGTTACTATTTAGAAAATAATTTTCAAGCAACATATGGACACAGCTGTTTCTGTTTGGTATAGTTTTGAACTTGAAGTGAATTACATCTTCCTTTAAAAGGGGGCAACTTGCTACTCCTCTGTTAAAGCAGAAGTCAAATAATTACAAATTGATAATAAACATGTCTAGAACTTCTTTTCCAACCTAAAAACCAAGAGACACTGTCCATGACCTCTGCTCTTATTTGGTCTTCCACTTTTTTAGGAGAGAACTTTCATCTGTTCCAAAGTATGAACATAACCTATAAACACTGTTTAGGTTTTAAAACTCTTCATTTAGTTTGATAAACAAGAAGAGAAAAATGAAAATACTCCTAAAATTAAATGGCCCAGTCTCTAGTCAGAGAAACATGTGCTCTGAGGCAATCTATTTACTAACATTAAAAAAGAAAATAAATATATTAAAATGTATTGTCCAGGACAATGAATGCAGAAATTGATCTGTGTTCCACCTTTTAAAGATCATGATATAAATTAACCTTTAAATATGTCTGTATTATCCAATAAAATATTTTGCAATAATTGGAATGTTCTGTAATTCGTGCTGACCAATATGGTAGTCATTAGCCATACACAGCTATGGAGGACATGAAATGTAGCTAGTCTCATTGAGGAAGCAAATTTTTAATGTAATTCAATTTTTATTTATTTAAAATTAAATATCCACCTATGTAATGGCCACCATATTGGAGGGTCCATCTATATAGTATAATGGGGCAACAAAAGGATTAAAATTTGTATGGTCCAAGTGCAACAAAACTGTATACAGAAACCACAGCCAGGAGGTGTGAGGTAGAGGTGGGGTATGGACAGAGTGAAAGCAAACTAACAAACACTTCTTGACACTTACCCACATGACAGCTGAGAGTGCCCCAAAGCTCCGACCTAGGGGTGGTATTTTAACCATGCCTGGCCCATTAGTAAACCAAAGGGATGAAAAGGAGATCACAAACAAGCCAAAGCCCTACAATATGCTGAATGGAGTAAGTAGGCAGGAAGGAGACCAGGATCACTTGGAGTTAAAAAAAAAAAATTCCCATAGGGGATGCATGTCCTAATACATTTGTCCACACCCACAGAATGTATACCACCAAGAGGGACCCTAATGTCAACTATGGGCTCTGGGTGATGATCTTCCAGTGCAGGTTCATGGACTGGAACCATGTATGGCTGGGGCTGGGGGATGGGGATGGGGAATGTTGCTAATGGATAGACTCAGGAAGGACAGACAGGAGGTTTGTGTCTCTGCACTTTCTTCTCAATTTTGATATGAACCTACAACTGCTCTAAGAGAAATGTCTATTCAAGAACTCCCAGAAGGTTTAAGAAGGAGGTGACCCACCTGAAAGGTGTGGTGGGAGAGGATTCCAGAGACTAGAACAAAACAGAGAGAGCCCAGCTGTGAAGGGGCGGGGTCAGAGCGGTCTGGGAGATGAGAGGTGTGCCAGGCAGTGTAGAGCCAGGAGTGCCATCTGGGCAGTTTAACATTCTCTTAGCCATGTGAAAGGCATGGCAGTCAGTCTTTTGAGAAATGTGTGTCTCATATAATAGTTGCTGGTGAATTTATGGAAAATGACATGTGTTTCATGGCAATAAAAGCAGACTGGCTGTCTGAGGAAGAGTTCCTTATCTCTTGTTTAGCAAATTACAGCGTGATACATTCTGATAAAAGAAGTCTTTCTAGTTTTTAGCCTGTGTGTAATCCTCTTAAATTCTCTCTCCTTTTTTTTCCCTACAGTCTTCCTTCTCTTATACATTCGTCAGTTGCTATTTTCTCCACCTATGTAATTGGGGTCTTGTTTAAAAACTGTCGTGGATGTAGTAACTAAAGTCACACTGTTGTGATGTGGAAATCTTATTACTAAAAGTGTTTGGGGGAAAGAAAGAAAGGGTGGTTCACATTCCCCTGGCACTGCTGTGGGGGGGAAGCTGAGGCCCATGTTGAAACAAGTGGACAGGGCATCAGAAATGTGAGGGTCTCCAGGAAAACGCCCTTGTGCACTGAGAAACAATGAGCAGCCTGCCCAAGGACACAGATCTCATTAGTAGCAAGCTGGAACTAGAAATCAAATTAACTGGGTAGATTCCACTGTCAGCTTCAGCAGAGGGCTCAATTTCCACCATGGTTCTCTTCTAGGATGAGTGCAGACTGACCAGGAAAGGTTGGTATTAGTTCCCTTGGGCTCACATACAGCAGAGGAGCTCTGTCAGGGCTTCCAACGCCCTCTGGGCCTCTGACTTCAGACAGGCCCGGTGATAGACAGTATGCGCCAACCCTTTCCTGAACCTCAGATTCCCATGAAAGGCAATTGGTGTTTTATTCTAAGATCGTCTTAAATTTTTTAAATGCCACCAGAATCCAAAGGGAAACAAACAGGCCCTTTTCAGTAGAAATCACCTGAATCCCGTCCTTTCATGCCGGAACTCTGCCTCCCACAAGAGTGTAATGTGAACCTGAGCGACACCCTCAGCTCCCCGGCCTTCCCCTCGGGCTATTTCCAGCTCTAATTCCGACCTAGAAGACGCTTCTGGAGCAGGGCGGGCCGTGCACCCCGGAGCACGGCAAAGTGCAGCCCGCAGCAAGCCTTGCTGCGTGACGAGGCGCGCAGGAATGCAGACACCTGTAATAGCAGGAACGGCGCATACACTCACCTGTCCGGCCTGATCCGCCCAGGTGGAAAGGGTGTGTGTGGTCATGACTGGGCGTCTGACTTTGTCCTGTGGAACAGAAGATAGGCAGCTGGCACCTGCAGGGCGGAATGCAGCCCAGGCTCCCGCAAGCCCGCCCCCTGACCCGGGCCCAGATCCTCAGTGGCCACCCTCTCCACAGCCACCCAAGGCGGCCAACCCCACCACCCTGCTCTTTGAGCACCGATGCCATTTGCCGGGTTGGAAAGTCCTGCTCTCTTTCCGCGGAAGAATCTGAGCCTTAAGGGTCCATCTTTCCTTCTCAGGAAGGAGTCAGTGATGGAAACAGCCAGAGCCGGAGGTGTGCGATTAGGCTCCCGGGCGGCCTCTCCTTACCACACGGGCTGAGGCCTGCCTGCTGTCGGGTGACAGCACCAGGGCGCATGTGCGGGCACATGTACTCGTGCATGCAAGCGTGCTCGCACACGCCCTGTTCAGCTGCACCTGCAGACCCTGAGCAGCCCCCCGCAGTCTCCCGGAGGTGCCGGGACTTGTGTTGAAGGGGCAGGCAGGCAGCTGGTGCAGGGCTGGCCCAGACGCTGCCAGGAGTGCGCCCGCCCAGCAGCCACTGTCCCCGGCCATGGTGCTCCAGGTGCAGTCCGGCGGGCAGAAAGGGGGTCCCTGGGTCCCACCGATCCTCAGATCTGCGCCAGCAGAGACCCCTCGCCACACCCCCGCCCTGCTGTCAGGATGACCTCTGCGTGAACCTCAGTGCTGCCCTCACTCTCCATTTTTTCTCAGCTATTTCTTGAACAAATCATTATGCTGGTAAAATGTCAAACGCTGTTTTCCTTGGCAGATGCAGAGCCTGGGGGGAAAGAGAGCGCATTCCTACCACTCTTTTTAAACACTGCAGGGGATAATTGGGACCTTGAACAAGATGTCACGAAGCAGGGACTCTGAGTGCAGTGCAGTCGACCAGGGACGCCATGTCAGGCACACAGGAACCTGCCCTCCACTTGGCCACTGTGCCATTACCCACTTTCCTTCCTCATCGCAACGTGACTCCCCAAGAAGTACTGGCCCTACACAGACTGTCAGGCTTAGTCCTGGCCCTTTGTGCTAAAAAAACCTTAAATCCTGGGGAGCCAAACAGAGTAGGCTTGAAAGTGGCTGGATGGAGGCGAGCTCCAGCCTGTCCTGAGTGGCCGTGGGGCCCTTGGCATTGATTGTGTGCCCTGGGGCATCATGGGGCCTTCCTGGGAGTGGGGGTTGTGGAAGAAATCAGGACACTCTCCAAGTGCTCAGCAACCTCTAGGACAGTCTTCCCACATGTTTGCTCCACAGGTTTCAAGGTCCTATAGAACTCCTCTGACCACTGTCCTTCTGCACAAATGCTCCCCGTGGGAATGTGTACCTGCTCTGTGCCTCTCAAAGGTTATAGGGGAAATGCTCTCATTCCCCTCTTAACAAATTCAAGTCAGCCATGGAAATATTAAGACCTTTCTTGTGAGGTCTTACCCAGCTGTTTCACTGTTGGTACTACACACTCTCTCTCATCTAAAAAGAAGGGCTTTCCTGCTGTTCTTCTGAATGTGCCCCTTGCCGCTGATGGTGCAGCAGCTTGAGGTCACTTTATCCTGGTTAGCTCTGTCAGCCCAAAGCATCCACCCAGAAGCTTTCCCTGCCCTGCTTCTCTGTCACTACCTACAGCGGGTTCAGCAGAAGGCAAGGGGTTTACATGCATCTTATGAGATGTTAATAAGAGGCAGGGCACTGTCCCTGTCATGCCTGCAGTCACCCGCGTGGGAGGCACGTGAAGACCATCATAGAGACACCACCTCACAGGCACCTACAGATGCTGATGCACCCTTCCCTGCAAACCCTCGGCTGCAAGGGGAAAGGCACGTGGGGCCCTTCCTCTGGGAACAGGGATGCATTAACTCTCTGAGAGTGGGTATGGAAGAGTGCTATGAGCCAGTCTCCATGAAGTTCTTCAGGATTCACAAGGCAAGGTCACAAACATCTTGCTTTTTAGGATTTCAGAATTCACCTTCTCCCTCCTCTCCTACTGTTTCTCCAGCTAAGATACTGATGAAGGGGGTAGGAATTGCAAAGCAGTTTGAACATTGTAAGTTCTTCCAAGGGTGTCAGGTGCATTGGTCAAACTTGTGGACATTTTTCTTGGCCAGGCCACACATTCACCTTGCAATGCACAAGGCAGAGGGATGGCCTTAACTTAGCCTCGGTTGCACTGAGACACAGCTACAGCAGGGTTAAGCCCAGCATTTCATACAGTACTGCAGGGCAACAATGAAGAAGTGCCTCCTGGGGAATGTAGGACACTGTGAACCACAGTGTGGTGCATGGAGCAAAGTGCAAGCAACTTGTGGACACCACCACTGAGATGTGGCCTGCATTCCCCATGTGGTGTCCCCCCAGAGGTACACCACCCTGTGCTCTATGCCCCAATAATCACAGGGTGATTCATGGAAAAGCAAAAGGGTATCACCTGGGATACAAGACACTGTGTTGAAAACGTAATACTCCTGCAGCCGTCTGCAGGCCAGCAGCATAGGTGACACCCAGGAGACACACATGGAGAACTGCCAGCCACCGGGCACAGCAAGCACCTTGGAAAGTGGCACCAACACCCATAACAGACCCATACGTCCTCGTGATTCATGGACAAGCAGCGAGCATGGTGCTCTGATCTCCATAATGCAGAGTGGTCCATGGAGCGGTTTAAAGGCATTTGTGCTAACAACACCATGCTGGACTACCAGAACTCACAGTGTGACCCCTGGGCCAGCAGCACATGCACTGTGGGGGCGCCTGACCCTGTGACCTCTACTCCAATTCCTCCCAGCACAGCTTGTGGATGACCCCGCCCTGGCCCCACACTCACACAAGTCCCAAGTTCTGGGACAATCAAGAAGGCATCCTCTGGGATCCCACTGTGTTCTCACACCCACCATCATAGTGGGGCTCACAGAGCAGCGTGCTGGCAGCCCCGGGGGGTCCCAGTGTGCCCCAGCCTCCCCTTTACTCTGGTCCAGGGCTGGGAAGAAACTCATCATGGACACGCATCTCTGCACCACAGCCTACTCCTCCCGGAAGTCTGTGGGAAAGTTTCATGGTCATCACCAAGGATACCCCACACTGCGCTTCCTGTTCAGGGCTCTCCAGAGAAACAGAAGTGACAGATGTTTATATAGACAGAAGGACAGACTTTAAAGGCTGGCTCACATCATTGCTGGGGTTAGTGAATCCCAATTCAGCAGAGCAGTCCAGAGACCGAAGGAAGAGCTGATGTTGCAGCTTGAATCTGAAGGCTTTTTGGAACAGAATTCCCTTTTCCTTGGGGAACTGTAGTTATTTTTCTCCTAAAGCCTTCAACTGATTGGGTGAGGCCCACCCACATACTGGAGGTGGTTATCTGCTTCATCCAAAGTCCACTGGTGCTCATGCTAGTCACATTTAAAAAATGCCTTTGTGGAAACATCTGGACTTCTGTGCGACCAAATATTTGCAGGGGCTTAATATACTGACACATAAAATTACCCATCACAGTGCTCTAAGACCTGGTCCTCACTGCAGCCTCCATGGAAAAGCAGTAAAATCCCCAGGAAGGCTCCCACTATGCACTCTGCCCTTTTGTACAGCAGGCTCAGGTGGTATGAGCCTCCCCTGGAGAGCCCAGCTTTCTGCACCACACCCACACCTCAGCACCATTGCTCTGCAAAGATACAGGCTTCACTGAGGACACCAAGCCCTGTGCTATAAACGCCCTCACTCACTCTCCCTAGCATGGGCCATGGAGACACCACACAGCCAACAGAGTGCTCAAGACAGAGGTAGGCTCTGCTCACCCAAAGCTCAGTGTGGCCGATAGGCAACAGAATGGATTTCCACTGGGAAACCCTGCATTGCACACCTACTGCTCATGGTGCAGTCCATAGTCCACTGTGCTCTAGAGCCTTCCTGACCACCGAGGTCCATGGACCGGCATGCTGGCACCTCCTGGGATACCCCACACTACTCACTATAAGCCCAAGTAGCAGGGTTTCCAAATGTTGTGCTCAGCACCCCAGCATTCACAAGGGGTTCAGGAACAGCATCACCTGGAACACCCCACAGTGTCCAATCCCCCAGCCCAGGCACAGGGGGCATGGGCCAGCAGTCAGGCATTGCTGGCAACCCCACACTTCCACTCCTTGCCAGCTCTTCACCCCTTACACTGGGGGCCCGTGGACCAGCAGCATGCTATCACCCAGCTCCCTGTCATTAGAATGGATCTCAGGCCTCACTGAGAGAATTATATTTCCATCTAACCAAAACCCAGGTCCCATGAGTTCAAGGGTCATCTCCTAATGCAGAGGCCCAATCCTCTCTGAAATCCTCAGACTGTGTAAGTCCCTAGGGCATGTCACACTAGAGTTTCCAGAGGAGAATGTTATCAAATTGTAAAAAAGTTTACCCTTCAGCCAACTGTTTTTCAGTCTGAGGAAGCAGGAGTTTTAAAGACATTGATGCAAAGGCATCAAATAGGCTCTTGAAGTTGAAACTATCCTGTATCTTCTGATAAATCACATTGTCTAATTAGACAGAAAATAATCCTGGACTTTGCATGTGGAGTCTGAAGATGCATTGTCCATATTAGTTGGTAATGAACTATTACCCATGTGTGGTGGAAATTGTTCCCTTAACCTTTTCCCTGCACAGGTACATGCAATTATACATCAGCAGTCACGGTCTATTACAGGATCTCAGGGTGTCACACCAAGCTGGCCAACCACCACTCATCTCTCACCCTCCTGAGAGTCCTACATCTTATGGCAGGAGAAGGTGGGATTAGGAATTATGTTGCTTCCCCTTTTGCGTTTCCCTGTTCATATCCTTTTCTTTCTCAGCCCATTCAAATCACCCATCCGGCGGAGGGCTGGGGTCTGGTGGGAGGGGATGGTGCACATGGCTCAGCAGGACTGCAGAGTAAGCTAAATGCAGTATACTCAGTTCCAGTGGAGCACCAGCAGGACTCTGCCGCAGACGACAGACCTGGAAATCCAGGAACATGTCTGCCTTCCTAGAGTGTCTCAGGAACCCCACCTGAGGGGCCCACTGACCTCATGGAGTACAGAGCTCACCAGGCTGGAGGTCTCCAGTGCAAGAGCTAATAACCCACACACTGGTTTAAGAAAAGAGAATGAGAACAAAGCCAAGGAGGCTCAGACCATACTGTTCACTTCACTGTGTAGGGACGCAAAAGTCCCAGTCGTGATTCCCAGCCAGCAGTCTGCTGGGCAAGGTGGGAAGAAGCTAGGCCATGTGCGGAAGGTGGGGGGTTTCCATTACCTTATCTAGGCTTCGGCCAGCAGGAGGGTCAACACGGGGCTGGTAACTGAGGGGAATTCTGAGACCATGGGTGCTTTTCTGCCTGATGTTCAGGGCTCTGGAAGGAGCCTGCCTATCAGGCTGCCCACCACCCCATCCACAAAAAATAAAATCACACTTCTTAGTTTCCATGTGGTAGGGACAGGAGCCAGAAGTCCCCAGATACCCTGAGGTAGACTGTGGAAAGCAGCCAATTAGAAAGCCGGGAGGGGTGTTGTGGGGGAACCACGTGGCCACCCTAGTGCACACAGACACCACCGCAAACTTAGTGTGTACTTATTCCAATGACTGCTGTGCCAGGGAGTCTGTTTCTGCAGACTTGCTCCCCCAGTGCCTCTTGCTCATAGCAGAGATCATTTAGCACAACTACATGCTCAATAGATTTTTCCCAGTGAAGGTTCTTTTTATTTATTAATAAAAAATTCAGGTTCTTCCTACCCCCACTAGATAAATGATAAATATATGGTTAAAGCATAAAGGTTACCAAATTATTAGCCTTCTTAGACCACATTACATTCTGGCACTGGGATGAATTAAATTTGTTGTTATTAATAGGACATTTAAAAACTTATTACCTTCTGGCACTGGGATGAATTAAGTTTGTTGTTATTAATAGGACATTTAAAAACTTAGTCATGCAGTAGGTACAATGGCCTCTTCAATACAGCAAACTGTAATGCTTCCCAGTATATCTCAGGCCAATCCAAATGCACAGACAGTCCCTTTGGTTGGGGCATAAGCAGCTTTCTTTTAACTTGGCAGCTCCTTTGTGCAGGGGCCCTGGGGTCCCCATCTGGGCATCCAGCATGCCCTACTCTGCCAGCTGTGTCCACTCTCCTGCTCTCCTTTCCTGCTGCTTCCATGGCCACTCTCCTCAGCCTGGCCTCACACACCACTGTGCTTAGCCAGATCTCACCGCCTTTCATTTAGTGCGCATCTTGGCCATGTCCATTTGCAAACTAAGCCCCTAATTCCCAAAGCAGCTGGGTGTGGCGGAGGGAGCTGCATCAGCCTGCATTTTCCTGGCCTATCCCTGGGCTCCATCTGGTCCCAGAGCCCTTTGGCCCCTGCCCTCTGACTGCAGGGCTCCTAGCTCCATCCAAACCCATTGCCTTTCGATTACTGTTTTCATTTTCTATTACTGCCAGAGAAAGTACCACAAACTCGGAGTTTGGAACAACACAAGCTTTTTATCTTAAAGTTCTGGATATCTGAAGTCCAACACGAGACTCAGGGGAGTACCCCTTTCATGTAGTTTCCTTTCTGGAGAGCACTGCATCCTGGGGCTCAAGGCCCCTTCCTCCTCCTTCAGAGTCAGCAGCAGTGTGGAGTCCCTTTCATGCTTGAAGTTACTCCTGCCTCTTTTCCTGTTTTCCTGTCTTTCTCTCTCACCACAGCTGAGAAAGGCTTTCTGCTTTTAAAGAAGTGATTAGATTGGGCTCACCATGGTAATCCAGAAAAATCTCTCCATGTCAAGATACTTAGTTTTAATCGTATCTTAAAGGTCCCTTTTGCCATTAAAGGCCACGTCTTTGCAGATTCTGGGATCAGGATATGCACATCTTTGGGGCCATCATTCTGCTGACCATGATTACTAATAACTCTGTATTTCCTTGTTCTCTTACATGTGTTCCCAGGCTTCCTCACTCTGATTTAAGGCAGGGATAGTATGAAGGGCACAGGTGCTAATGATAGGATCCAGCCCTCTTCCTCATTCCTTGAGGCTTCCTAAATATTGTAGAAGTCAATTAATGCATGCATGGATGTACTTGTGGATGGCTGGATTCATGGATGATGCATGGTGAATGGAAGAAATTTTATTAAAGACTATCATAATTTGGACAGTGTTATTTAAATTTTAACTAATTTTTACTGCTTTCATGTACATTATTTCACTTATTTGAAAAGACACGTCTTATCCCTATTTTTAAAGATGGTGAAATTAAAGCTCAATGAAGATTTAAGTTGATAGTGTCATAGAGCTGACTTCTGATTGAGTGGGTCATTTGTGCAGATGAGCCTGAAAACCAGATGGGCTTGTCCTTTTCTCAGCTGCACGCTTCACTTTCGACTATCAGAAATCAATGAAAAACATTCCAGATTTTCTCTGCAGGAGTTTTAGGGTAAGAGATTAAAGGGAAAAATGAGTAGTATGATGTTAACTTGCTCTGAAACAAAGAAATGGAAGACATTAGCAAGCATTGCAATGGACACATAGGTCATTATTGATATGACATGATAGGAAAATAAAATATGTCTTATGACCTTATCTCACAGTTATTCAGGCTTACGATGGGTCAATTATCTCTACTTACCAATGTATAGATATTATCTCACTTAATTTCCTAAAACTCAGCAAGATAGAGCCTGTTATCATCTTATTTAGGAATGGAGAAGCTGAGGCATAAGGAGCGCCCACACTAACACAGGATGTAAGCAGCTGCTCAGAAACGGAACTCCCACTGGGCAGTTCTGTACCCTGTGCTCTCCACACTGCCATTCCCCCACTTCCTGAACAATTCAGACATCCTAACTACACGTCATATTTTACCAAAACTAGCTCATGATGTGAAAAACACAATGAATTATCTTAAGAGGGGAATGTGTTTTCTACTAGGCTATCAAAACGATTTTTAAAAACAAGGAAAATTCTTTATAAAATTGTTTCCAAACACCTCATATTGTTACTTCATAAGGAATTTAAATCATTCACCTTTATGTTTTTTTTCCTTTCAGTGGCTTTACCAAATATAGATGTACTCTGCTGTGACATCAGCCTCCTCCTTCTGGAGTTGCTATCAAAGTATTCATCAATATTTAATGCAACACCAAACTACTTAAAAAAAATAAAGAAAATATTGGCTCTGAGGGTGAGCAGGGTAAAGATGCCAAGCAGGAGAAGCCCAGGAAGAAAGCCCTGGGTGTGTGGGGCTCGAGAGCTGCTATCTTTGCCTCCAGCAGTTATTCAGGAATTGAAAGCCAGAAACGGCTTGAGGAAACTCACATTGAAAAAAAAAGCACTTGTTTCACATTCAAAGTTTTCCAAGCAAAAAAATGGAGACGGTGGCAAAGGAGAGAGTCAGGAAGTGGATTACACAGGAGAGAGAGTCCTGCATGGACAGACAGGCAGTTTTATCACCCTTTAGTTCTAGAACACTGCAGAGGCTGGGCAGGAGGCAGCAATATTACCTAGTCTGGAAATCCCCATCAGCAGTTACATACTCTGCCACAAAGACATGTGGGCCCTCAATTGTTTGCCCTCCAAGCCCTGTTTTGAAAGGTCTCCAGGTTGCCATTTTTCTGTTGCATTTCAGGCAAAGAGGGATAACATTAGCTTGTTATTTCCCATTGCAAAATATCACTTAAATCCTGGTCAGTAGCTCCATGACAGAAAAGAGTTAGAGGAAATAAAATACAGCAAGAAAAAAATATCACTCATTAATCTAAGACTTTTCTGCATAGTAGAAGACTGCACTGAATAATTGGGATACTATTAACATAGAGGTTCTATCTCCAAAACACATGCTAACATATTAGATTTGAATAAAGATATAAAGATAGAGAAACTTGATTTTTGGAAATCTACTTCATATCTTCCATACTTATTTTCTGCCTGTATTAGATTTTTGTCATTTCAAGAATCAATGTGTAGGAGTTATAAAGACCCTTATGCAGGCATTACATTCTGTCATGGCTCCCAGCCTAGAGCCCACTAAAAATAAGCCTGTACATTATGATTAGCATGTATAATGTGGGGGGCAGGCATGGGGAGAGATGTGCAACAGAGAGAAGACAAGTAGTGACTCTACAGCATCTTACTACACTGATGGACAGTGACTGTAATGGGGTTTGTGGGGGGTACTTGGTGAAGGGGAGAGCCTAGTAAACATAATGTTCCTCATGTAATTGTAGATTAATGATACCAAAATAAATAAATAGCCTGTAACTTTTATTTCTCTTAATTCACATCCTCGTATGCACCCTACTGTGTCACCTCATAGTGACCATCTAAAAAAACATACTGGATGTGCCCATGACAATTGACATCTGTAGACCGACAAGAAACATTTGTCATGATGCCTAATTTAACATTTCTCTCTACTCCATTGATAGCTAAAATGGTTGGGTAGCTAGTATTTGAATCTTGAGTTTTGAACTAAGATCATACCATTTACTGGAGCAAAATATCTTCTTCAGTAAGAAAAGATCCCTATGGGATGCTCCTGCCACATCCCAGCACTTACAGTTCCCCTTCAGTAACCGAATCCTCATGAGAACTGTCAGGATTTCTCCAATTGGAAGAGAACTATGTGAGAAAATTCAAGAAATTGCAACCAGTGGCTTATGAGAATAGGTACATGGGCACCCCCATTGGGAACTCTGCAGATGAGTGGTCCACCCAAGATGACAGAGTATTTACATCCAAAGACCAGTTGGCTGCTCTGTCAAATGTGCCAACTGGACTGCAGATATTTCCACGGTGCTTATCCTAAGCCTGCTCATGGCCACAGAGCCATCAGCGCTAGTCCAGCAGCATTGACCATTCACCCTTTCATGAACACAGTGTTCCTTTCCACCAACACCCCAGCAAACAACAGTGACAATAACAATCATACAGTTGGGAGGCTTTGCTGTAGGGTACCCTATCTCTAAAGCAGTTGACCGATGGGAACATGTCATAGCTACAACTCCTGGTCGGGCAAGTCATGAAAAGGCAGCAAGCTCAACCTTCTGCTGTGGCCCCTTATGGTTCCAGGCTTACTCCACTGCTATTAGTGCCTCCGGCTTTCCTGTGTTAGCACTTGCCCTCTGCCTTTGCTTTCCTGAGGCTACCAGCAGATAAAAGGGACACAGCACCCTCCTTTGGGACATGACTCTTGCCTCTTTGTACAGCCCATCCCCCCAGAGACCAGTGCTTCAGGAAGTGGACACTAACACCAGCTTCAGTGGGCAGTGGGAAACTGGCCTTTGTACTGTTGGTTGAGACCTTCTAGGAAAAGTGTTCCCTGCCTTCAAACAGCATCATCACTGATCTCCTTCCTTAAACACAGTGACAAGAAGTGAATGTGTAAACACTGTGGCCACCTCACTTCCGGCATGAGGATGAATGGAAAGCAAAGCTGGCAGAGCAGAAAGAAGTTTCATAATCTCTTTTAGGAAAACTTGCACAAACAAGTTTATTTTTCTGTTGATGAATTCAGCCTGTGTCAGTATTTCTGACAGCGAATTACTCAAATGCAGTAGAATTTCCCATTAGCCAACATGCAGACATCAACATGGAACTGATAAACACTAACCAAAGCTATTGTTCATTGAGTGTTTATGTACCAAGCACAGTGCTGTTCACACCAACCTTGTGAGGCAGGTACACTGTTATCTCCAGATTACAGATAGGGAAACTGAGGCACAGGGAATCGGTAAGCCACAAAATATTAGGATGGCAGTTCTCTTAATTTTATTTCTTAATTATTATAAAAATAATATAAGATGTAGAACAAATCAACTAGTACAAAAAGACTTTAAAAGTAACACGCTCCCTGTCTGACCCTTCTACTAATCTAGATAATACATACATTCCTCTATTTCCTGATTTGTAATCTCAGACAATAGTCATTGACATCCCTGTTAGACATGGCTCATTTGCACTCCTACTTACTTCTTTGGGATTTTGAGATGTATATGCTAGTTCTTCTATTGCTTAGCTGTATTTAAATGTCTATTTGCTTTTTTCATCAACTATGGGTCTTATTCCATGACCCCTCCTCCCAGGTTTTGGATGACATAAATGTGAAGTCCCTCCCTTACCCCCACCTCCCCTGTGCCTTCTATACCCTTTCCTTTGTATTCAATCTGTACCATAGTCTAGTCTTTACTGCTTTGTCCATGGGTTGGTTCAAAAGATCAAAAACAAATAAGGCATTTACTATATTATGATGGTATAAGTGCTTCTCATTGAGATGATTATAATAGCCATAATTCTTTCTTTTTCTGAATCTGTGTCTTAACATTTGGCCCACTCAAATTATGCTTTTCCTATTTTCAAGATCAAATGATTATCTCTTCTAAACTGTTGTTACTTTGCTGAGCAATTCCACACTTAATTTTGCTCCATATATTGAGCAATACTTTCTAATACCGTTTATTTTTTATTCAAAGTTCTAACTGCCGTCTTTTTTACTTACATTACTTGGCATTATTAGAGCTGCATGCTTTTCTAAGCTCAAATCATACTTCCTGTTTTATCAGTTCCTTTCTTTCCTGGGGTCTTCCCTTCTGAAGCCACCATCCTCCTACTCCAGTCTTGAAAGATACTTCTCTAGCTTGAAACTCAGCCTAGCCCAGACACTCTGCACTCCTAGATGGGTCTACCATTTCCTAGCTCATGTGTTCCCCTTCCTAATTCTGTTTATTTCCTAGTTTTGCTGGAATTCATTCTCAACTGACTTTCTCAGGAAGGATGCTTATCTATTCTGCCCACACGCTTGATTCCTACTCTAATGAAAAAAAAATCCACTTTTAAACATCACCCTACGTGTTATTCTCTCTCAGTACTTCAATTTTCCCCTGAAGTCTTTCTTGTTAGAATTAGACATTGCGGCTAAAACTTATTGTCTCTGTGATGGGATTATACTATATTATATTTAATCATATTAATAACATTATATTATATTTTATTAAAAACAGCCATGAACTTGACTCCCTTTCTCTCTCCCTCAGTCCTGAAAATGATGTGTCCAGTGAAAGGAGCAAGGTGACATCAATCAGGGCAAGAATATTGTGTGGGCCTTTGGCTCCCTCTCCTGCCGCCCAGGGCCTCATCCTTCAGGCCCCAGGTCTCCCCAAGCCCCTTCGAGGATATTGTGAGTCTGTTCTACCGTCCCACTCACACCACTTTCCTGGGAAATTTATTGAAATCTCTTATTTACACAAAGGCTTTTCTGTCCAAGCCCCATTCCTGCCCTCACCTGTTGTCTTATCTACTGTGACTTTATTTCTTTTTTCCCTCCTCTGCCATCAGTATGGTGGGGACTCAGGAGACACTGGACACCAAAGCCTGTGGCTCCTCTGCCATATTAAACCATATTCCCTCACTCAATGGGACATGAAACTTTGGTGTCTCCTTTTTGTCTTTCAACTTCCATTACCTCATGGAGTTGGATTGTTTATATATAAAGAAATCAGTCTGGATCTCTCTTAACTCCAGAAGGAGAAAAGAAAATAATTTCCAGTAACAAAGTATTCATGTTAACTTTTACCTTATTTTTCAACCCTCTAATTAAATTTCTTATTAGTACAGTTAATATCAGTGGAGTACTAACTACACATGTGCAGTTAGTATTAGTTCCAACTAGTGTATCTTATATTTTACCTCAATTAAATTTTAGACTAATTCATGTGTCAGTAGCTCTGAATTACCTTTGATGAGACATTAGCATTTCAGACTGGTAGAATGTGAGATATGTGGATTATTAAATATGTGAGAATCTATTAAATCAAGCAAGATAATCTAATAATATGAAAATTATTGTATGCCATGCCATCAGTATGAAGTATTTTAAAAATTATAAATGCATGTTTGAATCTCAATACTATCTGTTATACGGTCTAAAGATCAACAGTGCAGAGTAAATTTTGGGAGAGGCCACAGTTAATTGTGCTAACATGACTTTACTGACTTTGCAATCAGCATCAGTTATCACATATTTCTTCCTAGAATAATAATATAAATAATATTAATAATTGGCCCTTATTGGCTGTCATCCTATACTTGCCAACCTATCAGATAGACTCTATTACCTTACCCATCTTACAGATAAGGGCACGGAGGCACAAATGGGGCAAAGAACTTGCTTGAAGTTCCACAGTGAATTAAGGGAAAATCTGCATGTTATGTCGAGCAAGTGAAGTGTTAAGTACTGGGAGGGGGACTTGAAATGTAATCATCTGAGAGAACAGCTCTGCTAATAGGCTGGGCACAGATTGTGACCAGGGGTTGTCCTACTCCAGCTCTGTAACTCCAGCTGTTCTCCCGAACTGCTGAGAGTCTTTTGGAAGGTGGCCATCAGGCCTCAGCTTTTAGGCTCTATCTACTTGCACAGTGCTTCATCCTCAGGCTTCTCATTTGAGGAGAAAAATGCTGAAAACCTCATCAGTTCAATTCAGGTTCAATGTGGGTCAGTTACAACTTTCCCATTAGGTTCCTGAGTAAAAAATAACTGCATGCCAAACACTAAAAGATATTTTGGAAAGGGACTGCTAGTAGCAAGCACTATTTCCTGAAACAAATACTTTATAATTGGCTATGACAAGAAATGTGGGGGTCTGCTCAAAACACTCTGTCAGAGTAACACTGACTCATCCACAGCCAAGTGCCAGCTACAAAGCCAAGTGCAGAAGGGCCTCTCGTTCTAACAGCTGCCCTTGCACAGAGCACTCCTGTGTGCCTTCAGGAGCACAGATCCTGAAGTGTAGCAAACACTTGAGTAACAACTCTGCTTTTTACAAACTTTTACAAAAATTCCTGAAAAGGAAAGCCTAGACTTACTTTTTACAAAACAAAATTTGCTTGTTGACACTATTTTAGAACCTACCTATAAGTTTGCAAAAACGGGTCTCATTACTTTGAGAAAGTACATCACTGCATAAAATAAGCAGTCTACAGAATATGCTGAAAATGAAAATTAAAAAGACTTGAACGATCTAAATATCTTAAGGTTGTCACCCAAACTCTAATCCTGGGACCAAGGTAGATAAAAAATACATTTTAAGGCTGGATTTACAACCATGCTCTGAAACCCAATGTCTAGTACATAGGTTGGAAGTGAGCTACAAATGCTCAAAAGATGTCCCCCCCCACCATATATTTATCTTGCTGTGGTATTATCACAATAAATCCAGCCTCTTCTAGATCTTACCCTTTATTTGTGAAGACTCAGAATTCCTAACGATTTTAATATTAAATTAAATATACTCTAGATTTTTTAAAATAGTTATTCATAAATCTCATCTCTCTCAAGATATACTAATCTATTTATGGACAAGCACTATAATTTTTTCCTTAACAGTGAATGCAGGTTCTATACTTGGTGTCCCCAAAAAATGTTTATTTAACTGAGTTAAACAAAGGAGCCCACATTCCTTCCATGAATCTGAACCAGAGAGGGACATGCCAGTGTTCTGCTTCATAGCAGTAGCTCTGAAGGAATGCTAAGAAAACTAAACCTCTCAAATATTCCCAAGTGAAGAAAATCAGGTATGCACTGATCACTTTAAAAATGAAATAATAAGACCTGCTCAGAATGAGGGTAAGAGGGGGTCTCAGGACCATTCCCAAGAAGAAAGCATCTTCCCGAGCAAAAATGGAATATCACAGAGAATAACACAGAAAAAGTACACACACATACTGATTTAAATCACCAAATAAACACATAACAATGTATTTGGACTTAATAACTCATACTTATGTGATTAGGGTTTTTTCCATTCCAAGTTTAATACTACTGCTGCTACATACACATCTACAGAGTGCATCTTTGAAATACTTGTAGTTTTTCAGACCATGGATGCTGCAACATTCTTCAGTTAACCTACAACTTGTTCTTATACCAGACTCAACAAGACACATCATGCCTGCCTGGTGGACATCATGCAGTGTAGATCTGTGTAACACTTGATTAGAACAAATGTCTATTCTTTCCTGTTGGATCTCATGGTTCAGTTCATTACCACTTCTTGGCATGTTGTCTAGCTTAGCAATAAAAAAGGAATCAAGTGTTTGTTAAATCGGTGAAAACCAAAATGGTTCTTTTTTTGAACTGTAAACCTTTTTATTGATCTTGAAAAGGAAAAATGTACAGGAATAAAAACGTTAACATTCTTACAATATATTGTTCATATCCAATTGATATTATAAATCAAACCTTGTTCCTCAAATAAATGATCCAGAAGCTCTCAGCACTCTACATGATAGACAGATATTTTCTATCTTTTCTGAAGTCAGTGATGAAAATATATTTTGTAATGTCTATATTCAACAGTAGCAGGTGTCCAACAATTTTGACCAATTTTTGATTCCACTAAAAGAGAAAATGAGATAGAAAGCAAAAGACAGTAATCGTTTGTGTTGTCCTGATTTTTAATTATTTCCCCTTGTTGGACTATACTTCTGACACTCTGTTGGGTGGATGAGACCATAAATTGTTCTACAGTGTGAGTCATTAGTAGAATTGATATGTATCACTTCCCAGCCAAACATGCCATTGCTAATGCAAGCCTTCCAGAGTTCTCTTTCCCTGTGACCCACAGCTGGCAACTTTCAAGAAGGTCATAGCTCCATCAGTCTGGTTTCTGAGCGACAAAAATAAGCAGAGCCTCTGGGCAACAGGCATATAGCATGTCTGAAAATGAACCATTCCCAGCAACTTGGGCTGGCAATTGGTTACTGCAGCATAGCACAGCTTATCGCAGGGAACACACTGTTGCACTGTGATACAGTTGGGCTGCATCCCCCAGTCTAGAGTGGTGCCAGGACATGCAGAGTGGCTGTGCATGTGTGTGTTCCCCAGCCATTCAGTCCATCCAAAATGAGCTCCAGGCCACTAGCTAAGAGGGGCTATAAGCAGGGGTGGGGTAGGCTTGGCCTTAATGATCTAAAGAAGCATCAAACTGCTTTTTACAAGTGTAGCCATAAATTACACAGAGGAATTTCTTTATTTTTGATAATTTATCTGAAAGGACTGGGCAGAAGTTTGTTTGGTTTTTTTTGTTTTGTTTTGTTTTGTTTTAATTCCTCCCCTTAACCTCAGAGGGTTGACAGCTGCTGACCCATTCAGTCACAAAAGAAAGAAGCTCAGGGATTTGAGTTTCTAATTCCTTCATCTGGAATAATGGAATATATTCCTCTCTCTCCAAAGAGGACTCCAAACACACAACTTCAGAGAGGAGACTACCATAAAAATATCCAGAGGGAGATTTCACAACTCTCCTTGGCAAGCTATTTAACAATCTTGATAGCCAGTAAATTCTCCTTAATGTCTAACTTCACTCTTCTCTGCTATAATTTAAATCCATTTATGAGTAAGTTGGGTTTTATAGAATTTAAAGCTACCTTTAATGCTATCTGAATATATTAATTCTATTCACAAAAAAACTACAAATTGACATGCAAAGTTATATAGTACTACATTTTTAAAAAATAAGTAATGGAGAAGAAATGGCAGAATGAAAAGAAAAGTAGGAGAAACAGATTGAATGAGCCCACAAAGCTGATACTGTAAGGGTTTGTATTCTTTCTAGAAGTGGAGCTTGGCAATGTTCAGCATCCACTGTAGCAAGGAGAGTCTCCCCGTGCTCCATTCCATGCAGAGGAACCTCAGAAGTGATCAGAGACAGCCCCCTGAGCTGGAGCCTTGTCCACAGGCACAGCGTGTAGGGAGATGCCTGATCTTGGATCTACCTGGCTTCTAGTCACATCCCACACACACAAGAAGATTTCCCTGCTTTGGCCCTTAGCACATCCATGCTTCCCCAGACATACACAATCAGGATGTTTCTTGGAGGAAGAGGAAAAATTCGAAGGACACTTCGATGACCTCCCTGTGTGTCCTATAATACTTCATAAAGCAAGACAGCAGCTCTGGGAGAAAGAGAAATGCAGTGGGAGCTCCAGGCCCAAGATCTGCAGACTTCAGAGCAAAGCCCGCCTCCAGCTCTTACTCCCTCACTTTCCCATTTTGGACTGGGAACTTCATTCCCTCAGCACCCATCTCAAACTCAACAAAAATCGTATATTGTTTTTCCTGTCTCCTTATCCCCAAACCCAAACACACCACACTTGCACACACACATACACACCCCTCAACAGAGGGGGCTGTCCTCAGAGCAGAGCTTTACTCAGACCCCAACCAGTTCACTTTTCACACCCTCTATGTAACTCTCGGGCTAAGCAGTCCTTTCTTTCTCTAGTCCAGAGACTAACAGGGTCATTGCTCCTCCTACCTGACTTACTAGTGGTTCAGAAAATAAGACAAAAACAAAACACAGAACATAAATCAAACCAGCTGAGTCCTCAAAGTTCTGTCACACAATCTCCCCTGAAATTTGAATAAAACAAATGCTTTGAATACACTCTATGTTCAATAAATATCTCATGACTAAATGAATGGCTGGGTGAATGGATAAAAGCTCTGACACACTCTCTTTAGTCTCTTTTCTTCAACACATACTTTTTGGAATAATCACTGTCAGACTGAATCACCAGTGGGTAAAGATGGCCACTATTTCCATGGCAACTTACAGGGGCTACAATTTTATGGATCTTATACTGTGACTTAGTGAACTATATGCTTGATTCAAGACAACCAAAGAGACCTCTATCTATGCAGAAAATTCCTTTGCAAACTACATTTGTAAAATGTAGTTTACAAATTATTGAAAACAATCCATTTGGAAAATTTTCAGCTGCTATTTTGTTTAAAGATGAAGCACTCAAACTGAAATTAAATCTAAACTCAATCTAAACATCCTTTACTAGAGTACCAATGCTTCACCCAAGTCAATCAACTTTTTTTAAGCTGCCAAGGAGCAAAAAGAACTATGAAATACCAAGCAGACAAGTTAAAACAGAGCCCTCCCTGA
Organism: Manis javanica; assembly: GCF_040802235.1. Taxonomy (NCBI): domain Eukaryota; kingdom Metazoa; phylum Chordata; class Mammalia; order Pholidota; family Manidae; genus Manis; species Manis javanica. The sequence continues at coordinate 136,141,565 of NC_133157.1, read as the reverse complement.
ATCCTGCTGGCAATTAACAGTTGACAATATGTCAAACACATCATCTTAGTTTGGGGTCCCCCAGAAGTAGACCCAGAGACAGGACTTCAATGCATGCAGTTTACTTAGGACATGATTCAAAAAATACTCAGAGGGAGCAGGAAATTGAGACAGGAAGAGGAAAGTCAATAAAAGAATAAATGAATGGTGACTCCTATGGACCACTAGGCTCCACTCAGTACAGACCTTGGGGAGAAAACCCAGTTGTCCCTCTGAAGGGCAACTAAGTCGGCATATTTATCATAGACCCCCTCTCTAATCTGCTAGGCATTCTCCTGGTTACCACTTCCCTTCAGGCTTTCTGGTCAGGCACAGGCAGCTGCCAGTTCTTCACAGAAAGCCCAGGCTGGGCTGAGATGACACAGTCAGGGCATACCTGTATCCTGTTCCGTGCACTGGAAAGATGCTGACCTGCTGAGATCAGGTCGTTATTAGAGTTCCCTCAAGAATGAAGAGCTCCTGGGATGTTCTGGGGCACAGAGAGAAAGCAACCTGTAGTTGGTTGAGTAAGCATTCACCCACACATCCATTTTTGTAACTTAAAAGTCTCTCCTCAAAAAAGCAGTTTGATCTTGATCTAAGTATTCGCACATATATCTTGAAATTTGAACTGCAATGTCTTATCCCAAATAATTCCTCTTATGTCCTAGGTGCCTGCTGATGGACATGGAAGATGAGAAGGGATGCGGCCCTGGGCCTCACACTACCCTGCACAGGAGGTGTTTGTGCTCAGCACCTAGACGGTGCAAAGGGTATCCTTTATGACTCCTACATATCTCCTGAGGATGCATTTACCTCCTCACAGTTTGATTCAGTTTTCTGACCACTTCTGTCTACTCTTCTCCACTAATTTGCCTTCCTCCATAAAACAACACAGGACTTACAAAGATGTTTATAATATGTTTCCATGGCACTTTTCATGCTTATACATGAGGGTAAAGCAAGAGGACCTTGTTATCCCCACAATCAGTCTTGAAGATAAATTGACAGGTATAAAATCTACTGTACACATAGAGAGATAGAGGCTCCATGAAATTAAGTAAACTATTGCAGTTCAAAGAACTAAATAGTGCCTGTGTTGGGACTGTATAACCATTTGACTTACAGTAATTTCTTCCAAATGTTTAAGGGAAAAATAACATCAAATTTTACTCAATTACACAAAGAATAGAAAACAAGAGAATAGTAAGCAACTCATTTTATCAGACCAGCATAAATTTCTACCAAAAACCCAACAAGTATATCATTGTATGGGAAGTTTATAGACTAATCCCTCCCTTAGATGTAAAGATTTTGAAGAATATATTAGCAAGTAAACCCAGTGTTATAAAAACCATAATACTTCTGCTTCCTTTAAAAAATGTTTTTTTTCCCTCTGCAATGTCAAGTTTAGATTTCTTACTGCATTAAGGAACTACTGAGGAATTAACAAATTGCTTCCTTGATCAGAGGAAACAGGTTACTAAAGCCCATCACTGAGTTTCCTACATGTTTTTTGATGCATTTAAAATATTAAAACCTCCATCCCTCTCTTTATGGTTTATCTCCAATGCACTTTAATATATCATTGATCAAGGGCAAAATTTGAAAGATGTGTCCAATCTTGACCACACTCTCCATCAGATCATGATGCACCAAAACTGAACCTGCACAGAGAGAGTAGAACTCTCACCCAGTGATTAATGCACTGGGATCCAGGCAAACCAACCTTACTTCATACTTGAATAAACTTTTGAAACAATTTTTGATTCCTTTCATGACAGACAGCATAATCTGTGCAGATGAGATAAATTTTTTTTTCCAATATCCACAGCAAATTTCTCAAATATCTACTCGAATTCTATGTGGTCGCTAATTTGACTCTGTAAGGTCCGCTTTGTCTGTGACATGCCTCTCCGGTACCTCTTTTCCTCTCTTTGTCCAAGGCCAACTCCATCCCCACCAGCCAGGTGGAACACATATTGATTCCTACCACCCCAGCAGGGTTCACAAATTGAGTGAAGACCAACTGGTTTGAAAGGCTTGTCTGTAACTAAGTGCTGGGAACATTCAGCAAAAGCTCAGCTATGCCTCTTTCACTCACTGCCTTATGAGAACACATTGTTCTCAATTAGCCTTGTATATCATTAAATATTTTGTTATTATTTTAAAATATAGGGTACAAAGTTTTTTCATCAGTAATAAGGAATTAATGTGCTGAATTAGCAGTAGTTTTCTAATGGCTCCTGAAAATGCTGCATTCAATTGATGAAATGACATCAAATACTTTGGGGGTCTAATTAGAAGAAATTTTACATCTTTCCCAGGGGAACTACACAGGTATGAAGGGCTCCAGACACAAACTTGTGTATTTTATTATCCATGATCCAAATCTCTAAAACAGGATTTTCACCAAAGAAAAAAGGATTTAAACTGTCCTTAGGGAAGTTCTGTTTTTTGTCCCCATTGTCCCATTATAGGAAGACTTGCTTATAAACATATGTACTATTTTGAGATGATCTTGGGAAATTCAGTAAGCCCTAGGATATGTAAACACTTTGCACTATAATTTGATCCTTGTTTATTGACATTTTAATGGGTTTTTCTGAAGGTGGGACCTTATGTATATGAGGTAGCATTTGACAAGGGGTTGTTCATCTTCTACTGATACCTGGGTATAAATCTTAATCACATGCTAAAGATTATAATACCAACAATTATGATAAAAATACCTCATAAGATACCAATTGTCCCTACATACAGAAACATAAGAAATCATGGCAAGAACACTCACACAAAATTTATATTTATATTTCAGAGCATTCTAAAGCATGAAGGTCATAATTGCTTCTTCAAAACTAATACACATCTAAAGAAAATGTTTGAAGCATGCATACACATAAAATTATTAAGTTTCTATGAAGCTATCCATTCTAAGTAAATCTAGAATTTAACATATGTCCATTAAAAACAGGATGGCATTTTTTTAAGTTAGATGTATTTATTAAAAAGCCAAAGAAACAAGACAAATTCTGGAAAAGGGAAAGTAAACAGAGGGCACTAATGCTTCAGACAGTGAGTATGGCACCAAGCCCTGACAGGCAGGTTAATGTGGGTCCCCTACAAGACTAACCAGCAATGGACTAGTGTCAGAAATTGGGTGTAGACACAGGTATATTTGTGGCTATTGTATATAATAAAGGAATTATTTCATATTGAAGGAGAAAAATAAAGATTATTCAATGATAGACATAGGCACAAGTGAATAGACATCTGGGGGGAAAAAAACACTGGAGTCACACCAACATGAAACAAATCAGTCATATAAACAAAAAGTGAAAATTTAAAAAGACTATGAGGAACATTAAAATTATTCCGTAATTCCAGAGAAGTTAAGGCCTTCATAAGTATGAAACAAATTCAAAAGCCATAAAAATGGTTGAAACATTTTATTACATAAAAATAAAATGTCAATGTCAAATACCATCATAAGTGAAAAAAAAAGGCAAAGAACAACTAGAAAAAAATGTTTTTGAAATTCATCCCATGAAGAAAAGATCTGTCTTCCTAACATATGAAGAGACTCTATAAACAGGAAAATAAGTAAAAGATACAAACAGTTGACAAAAGATGAAATTCAAATGGTTCTTAAACATATGAAAAAATGCTCGATTTCATTATGAGATGAATGCAAATAAAAGCCACATGGAAATTCACATTTTCACCTATCAGATTAAAATAAAAATCAATTTTGGCAAAGGTGTCTAGGAACAAACACTTTTTGGTAAGAATGTGAACTGGCCCTACTGTCTGGAGGGTGATTTGGCAATATCAGTCCCAATTAGGACTCACATATCCATTGACCTAGAAATTCTGCTTTTAGAAATTTATTCCACAGATACCTTTGTACATGTGGAAAATGGAATCTGCTAAGGTAATTCAGAGAAATATTGGTTGTAGTGACAGAAGATTACAAATACCCTAAATGTCCATCCAAAAGGAATGTATAAATAAATTGTATTCTACCCAGAAAATGGAATGCTTTGCAGCCATGGAAGCGGGTGTATAGGGGGAAATGAAACCCTTTACACACAGGATGGAAGAAGGGCCAAGAAAGGTCACAAAATAGAAGAAGAGGAAAAAGCAAGGTGCATTGCAGCATGTATTGTGCTTTCATCTATGTTTAAAGAAGAGAAGGTGGAATACTGAGTGTGTGTGTGAGTGTGAGTGTGAGTGTGAGTGTTCTATGCACAAACTATTTCTGGAGATACACACACAAGGCAGCGTCACTGGCCTCAGTTGCCTTTGCAGACCCATCCCAGCTAGTGGACAGTGTGCCTATGGGGCGTGCTGTACTGTTTGGATTTCCAAACCTGTGAATGTGTGCTTGTTCAGAAGAAATTCATTGCTGATAAAATGTATTGGCTTTAGGAAATATGTGAATACTAGTCATCTTGTTATAAATCCTAAACACCTACTTTAAAATCAATACATGTAAGTTTATGCTGCTACATGAAATAGCTAGTAACAAAATAATGAAATAGTTGCCATGCGATAATAACACAGCCATTTACTAATCTGGCAACTCTTCACTTTAGGTCTCCCAGGGATCTGACATTGCTCCAGTTTTGGGGGTCATGTAGAGGAAGATGACCCCACTCCCATATCCCCAGGCTGGGGCAACCCAGTTCCTCAGGGGGTCTTCCTTGACTGGGTCGCAGAGCTCACCCTCCATGCTTCACTCTGCTGCACAGATGCTCCCTCCCTGTGATTTCATCTGCTTCATGTCTTTAGATGCCACCTATATATCAGTAGCTCCCCCATTTTCATCTCCAGCCCAAGCTTACTCTCCCAAATTCTGGATTCTAAAACCCACTTGCCATCTTCACTTGGATGCTGAATTAGTTTGCTATTACTTTGCTATTAGGGCTGCCATAACAAAGTACCACAGACTAGAGACTTAAACAACAGAAATGTGTTGTCTCACTATTCTGCAGCCAGAGTCCATGATCAAGATGTTAGCAGGGTCTGTCCTTCCTATGGGCTCTGAGTGACCATCTGTTCCTAGCCTCTCCCCTGGCTCCTGGTGGGCTGCTGGCAAACCCCAGCACTCCTTGCTGTGTGGGAGCATCACCTTTTCTCCACACTCATCCCCACATGGCACTCTCCCTGTATGCATGCCCAGGTCCAAAGACCCCCTTCAACAAGCACTCCAATTACACTGGATTAGGGACCGACCATTCTCCAGGATGATTTCATCCTAATTATATCTGCAGTGCTCTGTTTCCAAGAAAGCTCCCATTTTGAGGCGCTGTGAATTATGTTGAAGGACTTCAACATAGAAATTTCTGGAGGACACAATTCAACCCATAACAGAAGTCTGTCGATATCAAACTTGGCATGTCCAAAATCAAACTGCTAACCCTGCCTCCCCTTCCAATTTCTGCTCTACTTTGCCTCCCACTTATCAGTTGAGGCAAATCTTACACTCCCAGGCCAAAAAAAACCTTAGAGCTAGCCTTTATTCCTCTTTTAGTAGGTGAAAATAAGCAGATTGTTTAGATATATTAAAACAGCTGAATCATCACCAAAAGATTCCATTTTAATTTCATTCTTAAAATGTGTCTGGGGTATTTGACAACACTGCATAAACAAGAGATGACTTCAAACTCAGTATTCAGTCAGATAGGTAGGTGGTCCTGCACATGCTCACTTTATAGCTCATAAGCTTCTGTGTAAAACTTAGGTTGTTGTTGTTTTTTAAATTGTCTCACTTTAGCAAATATTTGTTTAGGTTGTTTCCATGCCTTGACTTATTGTTAACAAAGCTGCAGTGAGCATGGGGGTGCAGATATCAGAGATCTGTCCCTCCTATGGGACTCCTATTCAATTTCCTTTGGATAAATTCCCAGAAGTAGAATTGCCATATAATAGTTCTATTTTTAGGTTTTTGAGGAATATCCATATTGTTTTCCATAGTGGCTGCACCATTTACATTCCACTGACAGTGCACAGGGGTTCCCTTTTCTCCACATCCTCACCAACACTTGTTATTTCTTTTTGATACTAGCCATTCTGACAGGTGTGAGGCAATATCTCTTTGTGGTTTTGATTTGCATTTCCCTGATGATGAGCAATGTGGAGCACCGTTCCATGTCGTTGGCCATCTGTATGTCTTCTAACAGTTTTTGGAAAACTGTCTATTCAGATCCTCTGCAAGTTGAAGTTTCAAAACCGTGAGGCCTACATTAAATTTAACTAACAAGTGTCAATGCTTAAGGAATAAACCTAAATGTTTGGTCTCTCCTCCACGGTGGAGCACTATGCTCGTTGTTGATTCTAGAAAATGCAGAGTTCCTCCAGCAACCGGGTGGGAGAGCACAAGGAATGCAGGTGCACCCAGGTGCCGCCTGGGTGGCTATCCTGGAGTGTATGCAAGTGCCCTGGGGACCTAGGGGAAACCTCTTAACCTGCCTGAGAAGGTTAATTGAAGTCCAGGAGTGGCCAGGAACTGGTGTTGGAGCTGAGTCTCCAAGGGTGAGTGGCCCCTGTGGTGAGGACAGAGCTCACCCAGAGGTGTGGAGGAGCAGTTGGTGGTGGCTTTTTCTACAACCGAAAGGCCCAGGCTGACTGAAGAGGTGGCTGTGCCGAAGGGAGGCACAGCACAAGGACCCAGCATTCTGTGCCCTGCCCCTGCTGCGCTGCTGGGTTGCCCCAAGTAAGCAGGTCCAGACTGTCCTTTGAAGAATCCAGCGCGACACCAGGCCATGGTGCAGGTGGATGGTGGGCCAAGGAGGATGGTGCCTCATTCATGCTTCACATGCTAGCTTGTGCCTGATATCTTGTGGTTGGCCCTGGAAATCCATTCTCGGTCCCCACCCTGCTCTCTGCCAGGCATGTGCCCACAGGGGCGTAGCCAGCAAGGCACCCACAGGAAGGCAGGCACTAGGCACAGGCTGGACAGACATACCATGGGGATGCCCCCGAGGCTGAGGGCTCTGCCTCTGTGCGCCAGGCCCTGGGGCAGACCTGTGCACCTGCCCTTGTTCCCCGCCCGCATTGCCTGTCTGTGGTGGAGATGGTGAGCTCTGAGTGCCTACCCCACGCACAGCCAACCTCGGGAAGAATAAAGTGGTAATTACCTCCTCCCTAGTACCTTTATTTTCATCTTTACCCTGCCTGTTGAGCCCACAGGTCTCATATCTGGTTTAAAGCACTACTCTGTGCAGTGGTAAGGACCCCAAGAATGGCTGTGGGGTGCAGAGGGCAGGAATCATCCCACTTCATTTTGAGAAAAACCTGGGCATCTCACAGAGTCCACACCACCCACGTGAGCACTTTGAGGGCCTGGCTAGCAGCAGTGCTAGGACACGAGGGCAGGGAAGGCCGGGCAGGAGAGAAGAGAGTATGCCCAGCACAGGTCACACTCCACTCCAAGGACACCCAGAAACTCTGAGAATTAGGGGTGGGAAGCCTATTTCAGGAAAATAAAAGTCCTTTAATAGTGGACAGGAATATGAACCAGCAAAGCATAGGATACACACATAATACACAACCTTCTAGTTGCTTCTCTGCACATCTGCCCAAGTTACAGGCTTCTTTGTGTCAGAGCAACAATCCAATATTGCATATGGAATTGTCACCCCCACATCTATCAGGTAAATGAGTGAGTGAAGGAGTGCCCTTTCTTTGAATCTCCTTCAGCTTATAATCTTTTAAAAGTGTAATAATAACTTATGCTTATTTCCACTGAAATGCTCTATAAAATGACTCTAAGATATTTTCGTACCATCAAGCAGGAAAACAAGGTGGGAGGATGCTGGTAATTCCCTAGAAGAGGACCCGCATTTGCCCCTACTACCCAAGGCCCAGAGAGTTTGGGGGAGCCCTCACTTGATCTGTGTACTGAGTGCACTTGTCTCTCTGGTCCCAGAGCCTCCAGATGCTAATTAAAGCAGAGGTAAGAGAAAGCTCATCCTTTCAAAAGTTGATCATTTCATACAGGAAGTAGAGACTCATTTGATTTTGCAGCTCAGTTTGTATTATTTTCTTAATACCTCTGCTGCATTTTGTCCTTTGCAGTTAGTCATTCATGCTGCTGTTAAATTATATGAATTAAGAACTATTGGCTGCATTCCACTCTGAGAACCCTGTGGCAGGGCATCATTTAAAAGCATATGTCAGGACTGGTGCCATGACCTGAAAAACATGCCTGATGGTTTGGTTCAGGCTCTTTCTTGTTGTGGCTTACAAGGTTAATTACCCTGAAGAGTGCAATGCAAAGAGGAAATGCCAGGTGGACTGTATCATATGTGCCAGAGAGAGCTTCTCACTGAGAACATTTCCAGGGAGACGGGTGGGACTGTGAACACAGCAGCAAGGGAAGATTTGAGAACTGGGTCACTGGATATGTTGAATAATAACAACCAAGGCAAAAATTCTACTGTGTCGATGTTATGTGTGGTTTCTGTCATAAGAGTAGACAAGAGTAGTGTTCCTGTAGGATTTATTTTGTGAATGACAGTACCCAAATAATCATTATGTTAGCAAATTGTTAGGAATTCCCTCTAAGTCTAAAAATATGAAAATACCACAAACAGTATCATAATTCCTCTGTGATTAGTGGAATCCTACATTTCCTGGAGCAGTATAGTTTGAGGAATGCTAAGAAGGGATCACCTGTTTCTTGTAGTTTTAAATTACATTTGCAAAATACTTCCAACTGGAAAAAAGAAGAAATAGACGAGGCCCACAAAATTCTAGTGTGTTTGTAGCCTCTAAGCATTCTGTAGTATACCCAAGGGATGTATTTAACACAGAATTGCAAATAACACACATAAGAGGTGCATTTGCACCTAATGTGCAGTCCTAAAGTAAAAGACTGAGATGAATAAAATAAATGCTTCTCCTCCAAGGCCATGTCACTCATGGAATTCAGGGGAAGTCAACAAGCCTGCTTACCACTGTGTTATCCTCAGTGTACTGTGGAGTGTAATTGTTGAAATGGAGTATTTCATTTATAAAACCTAAGGTTTGGGGGATAACTGAAGTTAAAGTCACAATCTGCAATTTTCTGTCTCTATGAAAATGGAAGCAGGAGCTGGAAGCCTTCCTTCCACCCCTCACCTCACATGAGGATAACTAAGCACACATGTGAATTTCCACATGCAGCCACTGCCACCATGTGAGAATGATGGCCAGGCCCCAATGTGATTTGCCCTGGACACGGATTAGCCCTGCTGTTTCATTCCCTGAGACTTTCATTCAGTTTACTATCAGAGCATAATTAAGACTGGCCTGATTCATACATCACCCCAGAATGATATAAACAGCGGTACTCGCAGGTAGATACTGTCTCAGTGACTCGCCTTACTGCACTGTGGATACAGGGCCCACGCTCCTCATAAGTTATCACCACTGCAAGCACACGTCCCTCCCCGCCCTCAAACACTCACCACCCCTGCCCGCTTACTGACATTCACTCCCGTGCTTCACCCCGCCCATGGCATTCTCCCGTTTCCTCACAGTACACCCTTGCTCAGCCAGGTAATTCATATCTCGGACTTATCCCCAAACACTGACCATTCTCAGCACAATCTGTATTTTGTCCTCTTTCCCAATTACTCACCATCATGCCTCCTCTCGCATGGTTAGGAGAGATGGGACATGCTGCAGTGATGTGGGGCTGGCAGAAGGGGAAGCTGGACCACCTCTGAGGGTCTGCACTGTGGGCTCCGACGAACAACAGAAGGCGGGCACTATCAAATATTGTCAGGGGGATGGACAAGGTCAGACAATTCCTGCTTTTCATATAATCAGTGAATATTCTCAGGTTTGCCAGCTAATCAAAACCTCCCTGAATATTACAATACATTCAGTGAAATGACATGGAGTTGTATATGTTTAGAACATAGTAGTTGCTTAATAAATATCGAATGCATGGATGCGTTTACTGTCCCCTGTCTGGTTATGCAAAGCCTTCCACTGTTGTCACGTGGTGTGACATTCTCAAGGAGACATGAATGATCCCTGAGAAAGAAGACACTGTGGTGTCCTCATAGCCAACTGTCATACAACATGGAGCATGCAACAGGCATGTTATGAAAGCTCACTGATTTGAGCTGAGGCCTCTCGCACTGTGTTTGCATGCTGCGCCTACAGTAAATGCCATACACCCCAGATTTTACCCTCAGGACAGATCTCCAGTATAAGGAACCTGTTGCAGAAAAAACTATTCTGTAGCTATTCCCTCCCCACTCTGACTCTTAAATTTTTCAAAGCTTTGTAACTATAGTGACTTGAATACTATTGCTTGTTTCTTGTTGATGGCAAGATGATGTCAGATGTTTCATGATAGCACCCATGCTAAGGGACTAGGAAAAAATAGCTCTCCATTATGTTAAAGAATACATAAAACTCAGTGGATTTCCTTACTATTCATCATTTACCTCTAATAGCAAACCTAATGGAAAAAATCTAGTAAAAAGATAAAACAGTTTCCTTAAATGCTGTAGGCAAAGCCAAATTTCTTTCCTTCTCTCTTTCTTTTTTTCTTCCTTCCTTTCTTATCTTAAGAATTGGGAGTGAGTTATCATCTTTTAGCAGATTTTTTCACAGTTCTGAAAACCAAGGGTGATTAAGGTCTCAGTAAGTCCTAGTTTAATTGTTCACACCTTTGCAGAGAAAAATAATGGAGTGCTGCCCCAGAGGAGAGAAAGGAGAGGAAATCAGCAAAACTGCTTCATTTTCCTGAGAGATTCAGCCAGGCAAACGGTGGTGGGAGGAAGGGCTGCCTGCTTCATGCCTGGTAAACACACAAATTCAGAGCAAGGGCTTTTCTCAAACGGAAAGCTTCTGGCAAATCCCACTCACACTGAGGGGCACATTCTGGGGGCTGTGCAAGCTTTGATGCCCAATGCTGCTGTTTCTGAGTCAGCGCATGTGAATATAGGTGCCTTTGAGAAGCTTCCTTTTTACTCACTGTGAGGAACGTGTGGAGGGGGGTAGTCCCCTGGCTACGGATGAATCACGTTGTAGACACGTGGAGCATTGGTGCCTGAGAGATATGAGGAGTGTGTTGTTCCCCACCCAAAGACAAGTGCCCAAAAGAAAACAGAGAGTGTAACGGGGAGCCTGCACTCCCATGAAGGGCCAAAGAGACGGAGCTAATGAGAGGATATGGAGCCAGCACCTGTGTCCTCTTCCGGCTTCTCTCCCGGAAACCTTCTTTCTTTGGGGTTAGGCACACGTGCTGACGAGAGGTGCTGAGTGTGATATTTGAGCATCGCCTTCCTGGACAACTGAGAGCAACTGACCTGTGCTTCCCATCCCTCAAGATCCCTTTTCATTAGGGTGACAGCTGCGACATAACATCCAAGCCTGGACGGACCTGGTCAGAATCACTGACAGCCACTCTGCCTTTCCCTGGGCACCTAGGCACATGGCATATAAGGGTTTCAAATGCCTAATTTAAGGCTGTTTCATCTTATGAGGCACATTCACGGCTCTGAGGAGGCAGCCCAGCCAGCCCATGCACCAAGGCGCAGTGCCCTTGACTGTATTAATTCAAACCATGTACAAGCGCCCTAAGTGATCAGCTACCTTGATCTTCCAGAATTGCCATAGATAAAGGGAATATTTGAGTGACATAACAGGAAATACAAATCATAGTTCCCTGACTTACCTGAGGAAAAAAAAGAGAACTTATGTTTATCATTTAAACTTATCATTGAATGAGAGGAACTTATTTTCTTTCATTGCTTTTCTTGGTGATGTCTGCAGTAAGAAGTAGCCTCTTAGACAACTGGGTATAGTTCATGTGAGATTAACCTGACTTTATGTGTATTTGAAGAATGTACTGCAAAACTTGCTTAAAATCAACTCAGTCATTGATAATGTCATCAGACAAAGAAATATCTTTCCTTGTAAAGTCTACTGTGTGAAGATGCTTGGTGAGTATGGCTTGGTGGACGGACTAAAGTCATGCCCCACAGCTGACACAGACATGCAAATTTACCTCCTTATAGATTCTGTTTCCACTTGGAGTACACTATTCTGAGAAACTGCCACTGTACAATCCAGCTTTCCTATTTGAAAGGTGTAAACACTTTTCATTGCATGTAAATGAAAGTGGATACTTAGAGAATATATTTCCTGAATTAAGCTCCTAAAGGAAAAATGGCTTGCAAAATACATTATATGTCACTCTTGTCTTGAATTCCTTATTCAGCAACAAAGGAATAAAAGCAATTAATTTCCATTTCAAAAAGAAAAGAGAAAAAAATCAGAAAAAGATATTAAAAATATGAAAAGAAAAAAACAAGAGGTGACACTAATTCAGTTAGCCATTCAACAAAAACTGAATGTCTAATTATATTTAAAGGGCTGTGGGGATACAGGAAAAATAAATAATAATTTCTGCCTCAGAAACTTTTTAATTTAACTGAGGAAATTAGCCAGTAAATAGACAATTAATTATGAGAGTTGTACCTGTGACCATGGGATGATTGACATGGTGCCAGCCCTATGGGAGATGGCTACATAAATAGAGCTCAGAAATAAAGTGGGAAGGGCCTTGAGAAAGCCCTTTAAAGTGGAAGCTCATCAGCCTGCAGGGATTAGGAAAGGCTTTTCTGGGGAGGCCCTGCCGAACTCAGTCTGCTGGGGTGCATCACAGTAAGCCAGGCGAAAGGTAGAGTATGAACCCCTGAGGCAGAGGAATGTGGAAGAGACAGGGCATCCGAGGGACACAGAGCAGGGAGCCCCAGGCGGCCGCGGTACAGTTAGGAAGAGGAGGAGGCGACCCCTGGGCAGCAGGCCCGGAGGGCCGCTTCTCAGGTCTCAGGGGAACCCCTGGGAAGGTCCTAGAGCAGTGTGGAGTGAAACCTGAAGGGAAGGAGCTCGGCTTTGCTGTCCCAGGAAGAGTTGACAAAAGTTGAACAAGACAGTGGCCACCAATGAAGGTAAAGAGACAAAGTGGGTAGATGACTAAAGACACGGAATTTTTACAAGGTGATCTGTTGGATATAAACATTGAGGGATTAAAGCAGCTATGTGGACTTCTGGTTCCAAAAGAATGGGCAGACCCATTCTCCATGACACCCCAGCCCACTGAGCACAATTACCAGCCCTGGGATGACACATGAGGCCACCCCAGGAGACTCTGGAAGAAGGTAGGAGGCAGGTGGAAGGCTTGGTCCCCAGCTGGAGGAACAGCAAAGCACTGGCTTCAGTACCCACCCAGTGGAGGAAGGCCACCATGCATGGCACTTCCCGACTGCCCCCCAGCAGCAGCAGGCACCCAGGTGGGTCACCCTCTAGACGGAACAGGGTTCTGACAACACCAGGTGAACCACCAGCAGGTGCCCATTGGAGCCCCACCATATCAGTGGTCAGGGGCTCCCCTTCCCAACACAACTGAGATGCCCCTTTCCTGCGGGGACACACCCAAGCAGAAGTGGACTCAGAGAAGGGATCCCACACAGCGAGGGAAGTAGCAAACCCTCTATTACAAAGGGCCCAGGCTCTCCCGTTCTGCCCAGACACACCTGGGCAGCCTAGGGTACAGGTTTGGGGTCCCACCACACACCACGTCCACTGAGGGACACCTAGCAGCTGACCTGGGGCAGCCCCTTCTGCTCCTCAGGCCACACCCACAAGGACAGTGGGAGCTCCAGACAGCAAGAAAAGCCAAGCAGACCAAGACAATGCTGCAGACTGAAAATTAAGCTGCCATGGAACCACAGTTGATGAAAACAGCATAAGACTCTATGTTAAAGATAAAAGATGACTGCTAAAATGTAAGAATTAGATAGGGTCCAGAGACTCCTGACATAATAGATAAATGTCTGGGATACAACTGAAATTCACCTGTATACCAAGAACTAGAAAAATCACAGTTTGCATGAAAAAAGACAAATACACAATAATCTAAAGTGATATTAATATGATGTTGAAATGATCTTACAATAATTTTTAGGCAGCCATATAAAAACAATTCAGTAATCACCTGTACATCCTCTTGAAACAAATCAAAATGTAGAAAATCTCAGCAAAGAAACTATGCAAAGAATTAAGTGGAAATTACATAGTGAAAAATACAATAAAAGAAAGAAAAATTTACTCTTTCTTTTCCTTGTTCTTGAAGTAGGAAATTAGGCGTGCACTTAAAGAAATACATGAGGGATCTGTGTGATTAAAATTGCAAAATGCTTATGAAAGAAATCAAAGAGAACTAACCACATCATGTGTTGAAAGATTCAACATAGGAAAAATGTCAATTATGACTTTATATATATAAAACTTTATATATATTTATGAATCTAATATTGCTCATGTTTATTTGTCTTAATATATCATATATTATAAAATACAAATACTCATATATGTATGTATAGGTTTAATGTGATTCCATGTAATTCCTATCAAAATCCCAACAAAGAATTTTAGACATAGACAAGCTTATTCTAAACTTTATAAAAAGGGCATACACTATAGAACAGGTAAAACAATCTTGACACTAAAAAATGAAATAAGAGGAGTCATTTTACCCAATGTTAAAGCTTACTATACAGCTAGAGTAATTGAGACCATGAGGCATGAGAGAGGGACAGACACATAGATATGTGGAAACCACACAAATATGCTGGATTTGTTTTTTGATAAAGGTGCAAAAACAATTCAATAGAGGAAAGAGCTCTTTCAATAAATGGTGCTGAAGCAATTGGACATCATATGTAAAAAAGGTGAACCTTTATCTAAAGCTCACAACTTATTAAAAAATTAGCTTAAAATGGATTTAAGTATTAGATGTAGAAGTTAAAACTTTTAGGGAAAAAAGGGAAAAATCTTTAGTATCTCTGCTAGTGAGGAAGGGATTTTATTGACAAAAAAACATGATCCGTGAAGGAAAAAAACTGAGAAATTGGATCACATCACAAAGAAAGCTTTTGTTTTATGAATGCCCATGTGAAGAGAATGATAAGCTATAAACTGTGAGAATATATATTTACACATATCCAACAAAGGACTAGTATCTACAATATATAAAGAACTCCCAAAACTCAAAGGTAAAAACGATCCAATAAACAATGGATAGAAGACATGAACAGACACTTCACTGAAGAAGATATACAAATGGTAAATAAGCACACCATTAAGCCTCAGGGAAATGCAAATTAAACTAAAATGAGGTATCATCTATCAGAATGGCTAAAATACAAAATAGGACAATACCAAATCCTGATGAGGATGCAAAGAACCTGGATTTCTCACAGATTGCTAGTATAATGTGAAATGCTACAGCTATTCTTAAAACAGCTTGGCAGCATCTTATAAAATCTAGCATTCAGCTATCATACAACTCAGCAACTCAACTATTTATCCTAGAGAAATGAAAACATATGTTTTACACAGAACCTATTCACAATGGTCCAGAGCAGCTTTATTTTCAATAGACAAAAATTAGAAATAGTACTTCAATAGGTGAGTGGTTATGCAAGTCATTTACATATTCCATTATTATAACATTTTAAAACCTTAGAAATGGCAGCCAGGGTCTAGGTCCAGAGGCAGGGGTGAAAGGGGGAAGGGGTATTACTCAGGGTTATGTAAAATACAAGATACTGCTCTGTTACTGACAGTGGTAGTAGACATAAGAAACTACATGTGGTAGGACTGTAGAGAACTCAGTGCACACCGACACAGTGAATGCAATTGCAGAGAGGGAGGTCTGAGCAAGGGTGGTGGATTGTATCAATGTCAGTATCCTGGCTTTAATAAAATACTATAGTTTTCCTAAACAATAACACTGGGGGGAAATGAGCAAAGTATGAAAGGATCTCTCTGTACTGTTTCTCACAACTGGGTTTGAATCTATAATTATCTCTAAAAATTTCAGTTGAAGTAAAAACAGATGAGTTACAGCAAGCAATGAAATAGGATTTATACATGCCATGTGGGAACCTTGTGAGGGGTAATTCCAAGTGGGAGTTGCTGAGGATAGGGACTTACACAATATCCTAGAAGGAGGAGGTGCCCTTTGGTAGGTGGTCCTGGATAACAGGGCTGAAATACCTGTTGGGAGGAATTACCTTCAGTTATCTCCCCCTTTTGTATCAGAACTGGCTAGGGTTTCCCAGCAGAGTCTGGCCTGATCAAGAGGTAAAGAGTCTCTAACTGAGTTAAGTTTGATTCCAAGTTCCTGACGGCCTTTCTGCAAACCCAGAGGCAAGAGTTCTCAGGTTTTGGGGACATTGCAAAGACCTAGTTGGGACAACTTTCTGTTTCAGAGACCAGTAAGGATGCTTGTTAGGAGATCAGCAGCAGGGGTCACAGGGGATGAAGGACTTCAAGTGCAGTCTCCCTTTGGGAATTTGTGCTGACTGGTTAAAAACCTGTGCAGTGTTCAGCCGATCCCTGCCTCTAATCCTACAGTTAGTAAAAATAGGTTGGGAGATAGATGCCATGAAGATAGCAAACTCATATGTCTCATATGCTTGCCTTTTCAATGCATTTTTCTATGCACATGGAGACTTTGGATGAATATATCTAAAGTAAATTGGACATAGATATTTTCTAACATCTTACAGATAATATAAGGAAATATTTCAAGCCAAACAAAACAAAAACTGCCAGGTAAATGAGGGTATTTCCTTTCAACCATTTTCCTTTTCCTATTATTGGTCAGAGTTCACAAAGATAATTTCAAAACTCCCCAAAACTTTATTTTTATAATATACTCAGTTTATGAAACTTGGAAGCTATCTCACTCTGCATATTTCATCAATCAAAATATGCAAAAGCCTACTGTTTGCACAGAATAGAACCCCAGTCTGGTGGAAATAATTCTTCATTTCAGGCCTGAGTGTTAAATTCTTTGCTCACTATTTCCTCCTTAATTTATTGTTTATTGTACCAATCTCTGCCAGTACATTTCCCACTGGTGTATGTAATGGAAAGACATTTATTATAACTTGGTATCATCATTATTGAGGAAAATGACCATGTTTAAATTGGTGTCCTATTCAACTCAATAGCAAAGAGTTTATTTATGGTGCTTTGGATTGCTTTATTTTCCTGGCCCAAAGAGAACACACTGGAAGGGAACTTAAAAGGAGCTCTGGCTACTTTTGTCTAGATTTAGAATGATGTCACCCCACCTTAGGAGCTATGTAAAAGTAGGCTCTGCTCACCATCTGACCTGCCTCCAGGCCCAGGACGCTTCTTCAGGTGACTGAGCCAGGAAATAAGTTCCTGTAGGCCCAGGGTCCTTCCTCAGTTCCGTGTCTGACACACTCAGCACTTTCTCCTCCTCCTTGTGTTTGAACACTACCAACATTTATGTCTTTCTCCATTGGTTGGAACTCAACTTCCTTCAGTGAGAGAAATTAGACCATTTGCCTTTGTATCTGTCTTCTGTCACCCTAGCACTGAAATTTTACACAGAAGTCTGCACTCAGAATCTTAAATTTTATGCAATTAATATGGCAGACATTTAACTGAATCTCTTAGAAAAATATTCTCATGTTACTGCATTTTAAATTATAATTACAGTTATTAAATAAAAGCCTCTTTTAAAGAATTTCAGTGATCCAGTAATCATGCAGGTCTGAGAATTTGAGTGTCAGGGACCCCTTCTCTACAGTTCAGATGCTGCACCAGGCTCCTGGGGACCTGCTGAATCCTAAGAATGTGTCAGGGTTCTTCTTCACTGTTCAGGGAAGGAGAAAAATGAATTTCCATATCCCCACATCTAGAAAGGACTCTGCTTTACTTCACTACACTTAGAAATGTTGGGGATTTTTTTCTACTTTGAACATAAAGTGATGGGAATGAAATTGAGTAAGAGGTAAATATTTTTGTACAAAAAAGTATATGAAAAAAATCTTGTCCCAAGCACCTTAAGATATGCATGTTTATTTCCTTTCTTGGGATTTTAAGCAAGTCTTGCTTGTTTCTTCCCCAGAGGAGCCCAACACTGCCATGAGCATTTTCCCTTTCTTCTAAGGTCCCTGCCACCTATTACAAGATGCTGTCCACTTCGGGTTTATATCTGAGATGACAAATAAAGATACGTAGATACAATGTCCTTTCAAGTCCTTTCAACCTTTTTTATAATAGAAAACTAAAAGGGAGAGAGAGAGAGAGAAGGAAGGAATAAAGAGAGAGAAACAGAGATACATCTATCCATAAATCTCTGAAAAACAATTTTCCTCCATGTCTCGGATATTTAGGTTTTGATGACAAAGCACAGAGCTCTGCACGAAGTCTCCAAGTCTTCTCCTGCCCATGATGCCTTGGGTATCCTTCTTGTGCCTTTGAGGAATTACCCTTTGCATTCTAATTCACTTGCAGCCTCTATGACAGCTGGGGCTATGTCCGCCTTTACAACTGATTTGGGACTTCAGACTGAGCCAAGTATATAATCCCACTCCTGTGAGAAAGATTATTATTATTATTATTATTATTATTATTATTATTATTATTACTATTATATGATAGTGAGTAGTGTGGTAAGAACTGTTAAGAAATGAAAGGGGAAGGAATCATAAAATCTTGGAAAAAAAAGAAAGAAATGTTCAAGTCTGGTGTTCTTTGTATCAGTCACACAAACTCACATTCTCCTGACTCACGTTGTTTGCATCATTTTATTTCTCTTTATCTGGGAGAGGATTGTATGGTATTTTTGGACATGGAGAGAGGGAGGTGGGGTGGGCAGAGCCCAGAGGAAGTGGGGTGTTAGGCTTCTCTGTTTAAGTTAACATGAAAGGAGCGCGAATGGAAAACGACATCAGCCAAATACAAGATAATAGCAAAGAGATCTAGATTGCTTCAGGAACAGTTAAAAGGTAAATTGGTAATTACGTTGGTAAGGTAATCAAGGCAAACATATTTACTAAATAGTTTCCTTCAAATTAAAACTTTTTTATTGAGACATAGTTCATATACAATATTATACTGGTTTCAGATGACCAACTTAGTGATTCAACAATTATATACCTTACCAAATGCTCACCCCGATGTATAGTTACCATCTACCACCGTACAAAGATATTACAATATTATGAGCTATATTCCCTCTGCTGGACTCTGTCCCTGTTTTGTAGGTAGGACTGTTATGCTGCAGCCAACCAGAAAATAAAGAACAAGAAAATAAAAATAAAAACAAAAACAAAAAAATAGCAAACAAGTGCATATGGTCCTGAATATGTATGTGTAATAGCAGAATGTGAAGAGCAGGGCTGGCTCTTCAGGTAGCTGAACTGAGGCCAGATGCGTGTTCCGTCAGAGTGGGCATTCGGCCCTTGGCACAGTCACTCCCAAGTCCCTGCTGAGTGCAGATCAAGGTGCCAGGCCATGGACTTCAGTGTCATTCCAAAAGTGAAACCTTGCACACTACAGGTGAAATGTAAAGTCTTGCCATCTAAACATTTTACATGATATGAGGAAGTGAGAAAGTCAGCTCAATGACCTACCTTCCCAGTGCATGGCAAACACTTTCCTAGGTGCTAGAGCATCAGAATAAGAATGCTCGTTTCCTGCCTTTGGAGGCTCATACTCAGTTGGGAGTGAATCAAAAGTTACCTTGAGAATTCTTGCTGTGTTCACTGAATTGGCAACTTGGAAAAAATTAACTTGGGGTCTTCCACACATACCCTCAATGCTGAAGTTCATAGTGCTTCTCTTGCATTTTCTGGACTAGAAATTAAAAGGAGGCTTGAGGCTTCAAAGAAAAGACAAGCACATTTCTCTCAGGTGAATCTGAGGGCATTTCCCACAGCCTTATATGTGGATGTGGGACATGTTCAGGGGCCAGTCCCAGGGTGGGAACACAGGGGCCAGTGAGGGTCCTCCCAATGGGCCTGGTGCTGGCACCCCGTGCTCAATAGCAGCAGGAAAGCCTGAACAGAGAAGTGGGGTGTACCCTCCTTTCTCCCAAAGACAGCCTATAGTTTGTCCAGCTGTCCACCTTCTCTCCAAGAGGCTCAGAAGAGGAGACCTCATCTCAGGTCATTTCTGATTTCCTTAGCTTTGGCACTAGTGCCGTGAGGGCGTGGCGATTTCTGAGCACTGCAGGGCTTCAGCAGCATCCTCTGTCTCTGTACATTTGTTGCGAGTAACGCCTACCCCCCACCAGTTGTAACAACCCCAAATGTCTCCAGGCATTCCCAAATGTGCCCAGGGGTAAAACCACCTGGTTGAGAACCCCTGGTCCAAGCCAGCAGGCACAGAGCTTTCCTCTGAAGTCACTGCCTCACAGGAACCTGACTCAAGTTGGCCTTGACACAGTGCTGAGGGCACTGACCATGCCCCCATCCCCCTTCAGTGAAGAGAAAGGGGACAGTCAGCATTGCCACCAGTAGCCATTCTGCCCCATACAGACAAAACCAGCTAACTCTGCCCTGCCCTGAGGACAGCAGACACTGAGGGCAGCAGAGTGGACAAAACAAAAAACTCTGTCCTTGACAAGTGCCTGTAGTCCTGGCATTCCAGCTGTGAGGGGGGATGGCATTTCTTATGTGTAAGTCAGTTCGAGGAAAGATATCCTGTCACCTGCTGGTAAAGTTGTCGTAAATGATACAACATGCAAATCCAAGGAAGGGGTGTGATTGCAGTGGGTCCATGTAAACTGAATGGTTACAGGAAGGGTGTGTATCTATATGCAACGTAGAGATAGATGTTGAAGAGGCAGCTCAGCCTGACATCTCCCAAAGCAGACACCTGAGAGGCCTTGTAAACCCGCTCTTCTCAGAGCCTTCCTCATCTTAGTAACCGGCAGCTCCTGGGTGCTCAGGCCGAAATCTACGGGGCCACTCTTGACTCCTCTCCAGCTCTGACACCTGAGTCCGTCTTTGTCTTGACATTCCCCCAGAGCCCCCCCACATCCTGCCATCTGTGCCATGCCCCTCCCAGCCTCCCTAGAGCTCATTCCAGAGCTCCGGGAATGGCCTCCTTCACCCATGCTCACCTCCCTGTGCTCGCTCCACAGCAGAGCAGCTGGAGGGATCCTGGTGCAAACATGTGTCCCTGAGGGCAGCGTGCTATTCCAGATTGACACCGGACGGGGAAAGAGACACTACTGCAATAGCTAGTGAAATCCAGGTAAAGGCTATAGTTTACTTAGTCACAGTGTACTAATGAATGTCTTAGTTTTCAAAAGTGTGCCATGCTTATGAGATATGGTAACATTAGTGGAAGCTGGCTGAAAGGCTTATAGGAATTCTCTGTAGTTTCCTTTGTAAATAGACCAAGTGATTGCCAGGGTTTCTGGGGTGGAGGGTGGGGGCTGAGGAATGAACAAAGCACGGAGGTGTTTTTAGGGCAAACTATTCTGCATAATCTATCTATAATGATAAATAAATGTCCTTACACATTTGTCTAAACCTATAGAATGCCCAATGCCAAGACCTAACCATAATGTAAACTATGGTCTTTGGGTGACTATAATGTGGGTTCATCAGTTGTAACAATGTACCATCTGCTGGGAGATGTTGATAAGGGGATAGGCTACACATGCATGGGGTAGGGGTATAAAAGAGGGTCTGTACCTTCCTCTCAATTTTGCTGTGAACCCAAAACTGCTCTAGAAAAAAGGAACAACAAAGAAATAGTGATATTGATCTACTGCATTTCAAGGAAACACATCCAAAATTACAAAAGAAAACAGATGAGTAAATAATTTGTACTACTTATATAAATATACAGAGACATATATATATATATATATATATATAAATTAAAAAGACCAAAAGCAACAAAACAAAACAATAACAAAAACAACAAGCCCCAAGGCTGTTACACAGGTTGAGGCCTTTCCAAACACATACTCTAAACACTTGCATAAAGATCAGTCATTTGGATTTTCCTCTTTTTTTTTTTCTCAGTATACTTATTTCCAAGACAGGAATGCTAATTCCAAGATGCAAAGATAAATGACATTTGGGGCACTCTGCAAGTATTGGGAATAAAAAAATCAGTGATGCCAACTTAGGGGAGGCACAGAGAGATGGTGAAATCACAGATTTTCAAAACTAAAACAAAAGAACAGGCAAAAAGTAGTTTCCTTGAAGTCAGTCTCTTGTTTAGACTATCTCTAGATTTACTCTTGAAACCCCATGAAACTCACATTCTTATTATAAGTATGGGAAAATAGCAAACTATTAATAGACTGACAAATATGTTTGCATTTTTTTCTATTCCGTGTCAGATTGTGTGGCCGATGGCATTCATCAGTGCTCCATAACTTTAGAGATAGTAATAGGACCATATTATGTATATGTTTGTAGACATATGAAATGTATTAACACATTTTACAGATAGATCTTTAAAGTCAGTGGACCTAGTGAAAACGCACCCCAGCTTGCAGGCTGTGATACTGGCCTAGTCACATGTGGCTGAGCACTCACTACCGTGCTGCTCTGCATCCTGGCTGGTGCCTCTGTGAGCTTAGAAAGGAAGGGGGTGATCATCTTTCCCCAGAAGGGGCTTTACCTGGGCTGCTCTCCCAGCCTGCCCATGCCATGCTCTTGACTCAAGGGTGCAGAATCAACATTGCCCATCATGCTGTGGCAGAACCCCTTTTGCCCCACAGTTTCCATCTAGTAATTTTCCCTTACGTACTCCCTCACTGACTCCCAGTCACTGCATGTTCCTGCCTGGCCCTGTGAAAGCGTGAGCACTGTTCTCCTCATGACTCAGGGTGCCTGTGGGGATCAGGTAGACTTGAGAGCCCACTTTAAACTATGCAGTGCCCTTCAAAGTAAGGTGTTGCTCACATCTGTGCTTGTATTCCCCGCCTAAACCCAAAGTTCCTTCCTCAGTGAGCAGGCTCAGACAGGTGATGTGGTGACCTGCACCTGAGAAGGTGCTACTGTATATGTGAAGCCTGCCCAGGTAAGCCCCTCTCAGGATGGCATGTCTCAGATAGGCACCCCTGGACAGTGTACCACACACAAGCACAGTGGCCTCTTCTCTGTCCTGTGTGCAGAGCCTGTGTGCGTCCAGCCACTGGAGGATGGCTTCCCAGGTTGGACCCCTCGTGGATGGTGATGGGATGCGGCCTGACTGCCCAGTGCTTCTCCAGCTCAGGGTAACAGCAGCAGCCACAAGTCCGGCAGGTACAAATAATTCAGGCAAGATGACATTGTCACTGTTCATTATCAGAGACTTGTAAATTGCATCTCTGTCCTTTCTTAAGAATCCTCCATGAGGTTTACTTTCCTTTATCATGGCATCTTTCACAGACAATCCTATGCAAAATATATTTAACACTGCAGTGAAAAATTCTTGAGCAGCACTGGCTATACAACTTGGTCATTGTAAGAACTAAATGTGGGAAGCCAAGAAATAAAGCATCAAGATCCAGTCTCCCTACTCTCCACTTCAAGTTGTGTTATCAAATTCTCATTCTTCAAGACTTTTTTACTTTTAACATTTCTGAAATCAAGATTGACCTGGGAAATCACTCTTCTGATAACTACTGAGGAGACAATAGGGACCAGTAGTCCAACCCAGTCCCTCCACAGTCAGCCACGATGAAGTGCCTTCCCTCAGGATAGCTGCCCTTTATCTGGATGTTGCCCCACTTCCAGCCTGTGGGAAAAGGTGAACTTTCGCTGGGCATCACCCAGTCCAGCTGCCAGGAATGTTGCACAGGAAGCTTGTCCAGGTTTAGGTCTAGGCTGGGAAGGCTTAGTTTCCAGCTCCAATCTGAAGTTCAAACATAAGGCCAAAGTGCAGGTATAAACTTTGGTGTTTACTCCTAGTATTTGCCTCTGTTTTTATTTAAAATTGTCACATGCTGCTTACTGGATGTCAGTCTTACTCCAGTGTTTTGCTGTTTTGTTTTTGAAAATGGGCTCTACCAATTTCTCTGAGCTGCTTTTCAGACTGACCCACACAAATCTCTGTGGGATAAAAACACTGCCTGCTGCCATCCTGGAGTCCCCTTGCCAGGTGTCTACGGAAATCAACATCCATCATCTCCTCTGCCTGGTACGGAAAATACTGTTTCAAACCTTGATGCAGATGCTCAGGAAATTCTGATCTGCTGGGTTTATCAATTGACCAATAAAGTGGATGCAAATTTTTTAACTTGTCCATCAATGCGAACACCTCATATAGGTGAGGTAACAAGATGGGCTGACATCACTGCTGCAGGTGGGCATTGGGCGTCTCTTCCCTCTGGACCTTTGGGAGCAAAGTCCTTTCATTTTAAAACATTTTCTAAGTTTTTTTCTTGAAAAATTATCACTCTTCATAATGAAGCTTCTGGGAAATACATTAAAAATCAAAAGTAGGATCACAAAGATCATGACAGTATACTTTTCTACTTGAAATATTTTTTTCTTGCAGTTAAAGATGGATATGGAAATGATAGTAGAAACAAATGAGAACATAAAACAAGTCTGAGTCCTCTACATCCATCCACCCTTGTGCAAAGTTGAATAGATGACCTAGATGGAATTAGACAAGATTTGCAGATCAGATAATTTCCTTTCATCATGGCAAAGCCCTAAAGCCTTTCATTCTCTGCTGTACTGCGATCACCATTGCAGGGTACGTTTTTAGGGATACTTCTAACGATTACCTCCTTTTTACCAGAACCTCTGCGGTGCCCCACCCCCCACTCTGACTCCTCCAGGCCACAGCCTTGTGCGGGTGCAGACGGGCCTGGGCCAGGCCTCCACAGCGCGCCAGGGCCCAGCTGGATCGCCGTGCAATCCACCTGCCGTATCTTCTGCGCGTGCCTCTGAGCACCGCC
The DNA here is from genome assembly GCF_040802235.1 of Manis javanica. NCBI lineage: Eukaryota > Metazoa > Chordata > Mammalia > Pholidota > Manidae > Manis > Manis javanica. The sequence continues at coordinate 136,116,784 of NC_133157.1, read as the reverse complement.
TCACCGACGCTTCAGGAAGCATCTGTACCATTCACCTGATCCTGCGCATACGGTTCTGCTTGCTGTAATTCTCTGAAGCACCTGGGCCCTCTTTAGTTCCCTTTGGCACTTTGAAAATCTCACTAAGAGAAAGAAGTCCTAAACTGGTCATTTAAAAGCGAATATTGTTCCAGTCATCCCAGCCGTTTCCTTTAAAAACAGGTCAATAAACTGAAAGAACATGCAGCACCTGGGCGCCTCTGGCCTTCACGTGCTGGGAGTGGCACCTGCAGTCACGGAGGGTCAAAAGGCCACCGCCTGCGTGTCCCAGTCCCCAGTGCCCCGGGCTCCTGCCCGGCCCCACCTGCCCGTGTCTATATTCCTCCTCCATCTGCTCTGCCACCTGCTGTGAGTCTGGGACCCCTTTCTGTGGGCTGGCCCACCTGTTGGGTCCTGACTGCCCCTTCTGTTCACTCCTCTCCCACTAGGTCACTGCGGGGATCGCTTTCAGGCCTGACTCATCTTGCTGGCTGTCTGGCAGCCATCCGCCCTGGCCGGGCTCCAGGGGCAAGTGACTTCCTTCCATGCACTCTGGCTGTCCTGGCACATGCCTGCTCCAGCCACCCCCGCCCCCTCCTGGCCCTGCTGCTCCCACTGCATCGCCCGACATGGGGATTTGGTGCCTTTTGGAGGATCCTGTCACCTGCCTCAGGCTTGAACTTCCCAGTCAGCTGTTCCTTCCATCTGCTTGGAAACCCTGAGCCTGTTCACATGGAATTTTCCCCCTTGTCACAGCTTATAATCCCTAACGTCAAGGCTGTGGCCCAGACCCAAATGCAAAACCATGTGATGCTGAATGTTCTGTGAAAGTAAGATAAAATGCAGAACTTTTAGAGTTTTATGTCAGATCTGCCTTTGTGCACCACAATCTTCAGAGTTTCCAAAGTAGGCTCTGGGCCCTCCTGCCTTCACAGGTAGAGGGCCCAGGAGAATTCCCATGTACAGGGCTGAGGAAGAAAGGAGCATGTGGTTTGATGCTCTGCAGGGAACAGAAAGGGAATGGGCAAGGCAAGAAAGGAAAGATGATTGTGGGGCATGAAGAACATAAGGGGGAAGAGAAGATGAAGTAAAGTGCTCAGTACAAGGGGTATAATAATTTTACACTAAATTCATAAATTTTACATGTTCTACTTCCAATGCAATTTAGAGTAGAAAATGTAAGAAAACTTCAATTAGCTGATATAGTAATACTATATGATACTCCTATACGATACTCCTATACTATTGTTTAAAAACCCATAATCAGTAACTATACTATTTGGTATGTTTTAATAAAGAGTAAACACACAATGTCATCTGAACTCTGTGCTTTCCTTGTGGCTCATGCATGTGGAGATGTGCCAGACACACTGTGGTCCCCCAGCTGTGTTTGCATGATCCAGTCAGTTTCCCAATCACCCAGGCCCAGGACAAGAACATTGTCATCCAGACCCAGCCTTGAGAAAGTCACAGAGATGTCCCCTATATGTGAAGTGAGAGCACCTGCTAACAGCTGTTCACATTAGCACAGAGCCCAGCGTTACCCCATACCTGGCTTTCTACAGGCTCACCAGAGCCAGATTTAATCAATTACAAGAACAAAAAGAAGGTGGCTGGTTGTCCACACCCCTTGACCAGGGAGCTCCGACGCTTGTCGGGCAGCTAAATGTGTCACGGTGTCCAGGCTGCACACAGAAACAACTAACTACTGGTTCTCTGGCCACTGCTGTGTGTGAGTTGCAGGCTTTCAGCAGGATGAAGGAATGCTCCAGAATATAGCAACAGAGCAACAGCTGGGAAAGTCATTGAAATGTGAGAGCAATACCCAAATAGTCATAATTTATTTTTTGAGACTTATAAATGGTTAAAGAAATGGAATCTGCCTTTGGGAAATAATGTTTCTTTATGTTTCATGATATCCCATTTTCCCCCAAGATTAAAACAAATGGCATTGTGGTGGTAAGTCATGTTTGTCAGCTTTGAGCAGCCCTGGAGCTCTCCCCTCCAGGCTGTTGGAGTAGACAGGCCATCCCCAGGGAGACTCTCACTGGTCTTCAGAAAGGAGGAGGGGAGGATGGAGGTGGTCAGCCCCAGCAGGCACTGGAGGCACCTGAGAACTGGGACGCAGCTCTCCCTGGGGAGGCAGGTCTGTGGAGTGGCTGCAGGGAGCCTCCCACTTCCTCAACAGCACTGGTGAACCTCCCTGCCCAGAGCTCAGCCCGACCTCGCCTGCTGGCCAGAGCCTCACCATCTGGACACGCCCAGGCCGTGGGTGCTCAGTGAGGTCAGCTACCCATTGTTAGTTGGCAGACTAAGACTTCCACAGCCTTAGGGAATCACTGAGGCTTCCTGCTCTTAGATCTACCTAACAGCCCTCTGCATCTAAGAAACACATAACTGAGTTCATTAAAAATGAGCAAATCCTCCCCTTTCATGTATTTAGTCAACGAGCATGTACTGAGTTCCAATCACATGCTCTGCACTTTGCAGGTTGTTAGCACATGTACAATAAAAATAGGCAGGTCTGGCGCCTTGCAATCAAGCAGGAGAAAGCAATCACTTTTTCATGACCTGAATCACTATTTGCTTACAACTATGATGAGTGTTTTGAAGAAAAATAAGGGTGTTGTGAAAACATATTTTTAAAAAGGGCCCTCAGTTGGCAGTGGGCAGTCTGTGAGAGGTTCCCTGGACAGTGACTTTGAAACAGTGGTGGTTGGGGCCAGGGGTGAGGTGGAAGAGAAGAGATATTCCAAGTGGGCATAGTAAAGACCTGGGACATTTCAAGTAGACACAGTAAAGACTGGAACACTGTAAAGACCCAGAGATGGGTATGGAAACCAGCACAGAACAAAAGCCAGCGTGGTGCCAGGCCTACCAGGCACTACTGGGCAGGAGCTCTGCACAGCCCATATTGTCTACTGGGAAAGGCACCTCCACAGCCTCATGCCACAGATGGAGTGCAGCAGACATGGAATGAGCAGAAAGGCAAAGGCCAGGTCATGCAGGACCTGTGAGTCCCTTAGGATGTGCTTGGTCTGAAGGAAGAGATTATCAGAAAAGGTGACCTACACAAATACAAAATTATTTCTCACGTTGAACGTCTGGGGTTAGGCTTCCCAGGTCTGGCTCACCACTCATTTTCTCCATTCTGCTTTGTGGAATCTTGACCTTTTTCCTGAGGTATCAGGATGGCTTGTGCACCTCCAGGCACCACTTTGTCATTCCAGGCTAATGGAAATGGGGAAGGCTTGCAGGCCATGCAGCCAGGCAGCCCTGCTTTTTTTCCTCAGGAAACTTCCAGTTTGTTTGGAACCTTTACTCAGGCAAAGTATCTAAGGAGAAGAGCATGTAGTCACCCAGTCAACAATGTCTGCCACAACTTCCTTTGTCCATGCTAAGGATTGGAGGCTGTAAAATTTGAAGATCTGAAACCATTGTTCAGTAATTGCACTTTCAAACAAATCATATTAGTACCACATTTCTGATAAATTTATATACTTCTTAGAGAGGATCAGTGCGGCACTGGCCCCTAGATTCTAATTCCACTCTGAGTAGCTTATATTCTTGAAGACATAAAAAGAGGGCAAAGCCTCTTTCACCTTTGCTGTCCAGCATCTAGCACCATGCTCAGTGCTTAACACTCAGTAAACATATATTCCTCCATGGAACAAATATATATATCAGCTGCCAATGTGTCCCACGTATGGTTCTAGGTGGAGGAGGTTTATTGTTGATACATTCTCTTAGGAGCCATTCAAGGAGGCATATCGCCCTCCATAAAGATCTCTACTTAATCAATCTTTCAAACTGGCTGCTGACTGGTTAGAATATTTCCCCTTGTACCATCTCTATGGAAATCGTTCGAGAGAAGGAAGAAAATTCCTGTTACAATCTTGAATGATGGAGTGTGAAAGGAGAACACACACATTCTTTAGTATTCTATTGAAATACAGTTAAAGGGAGAAATAAACCACATTATTACCAAAGCTGGCAATCTCATTTTTGTCTGGTGAACAGGGAAACATCATGGACTTGCCACAATTGTTTTTCCTCTTTTCCACTAATAGCAAGATTTAAATTCATTCCAGGATCGGTATGTATCGTTATGCACCATGAGAAATTATATTCTACTAGAAAAATGGAGGATATCAGATCCTCATCTTCCCCACCTGCTCCACACTCCTGATGGGCCTGATGAATTTTCCCCAAATGCCGACAAATCTCAATTTCCACCTGTGAATGTTCATAGAGAAATGATGGACAGCTCTACATGGCCATAAACCATAAGCCTACACAAGAGAATAAATGGAACTAGCTGAGTGGGAAGCACATGTTTTCCTTTTAATAGTCTATAAAATGGAAGTATTATGTGTCTTGAGAAAATATGAAATTATGCCAGAGTAATGCAGTAGAACATCAGTCTCTAAATTGTTTGACCAATACATTTTACCATTCCCTAGCTGACTTTTCTGTTTCCAATAAGATAGCAATTCAATGCATGGTTAAGCTGAAAAGGTCAAGAATATGTAAATAATACTTAAGATGAAAATTACAAATCCACTGCAAGCTGGAATAAAATCAGGTCAAACTACCCATGTGTTAGGTGAAAATGCTGAAATACCAAGGTCAGGAATGTCATTATAGGAAAAACATAAAATAAGGCTTTTTCTGGCATTAGTTGCTTTAGTACAAATAGTTGAAAGACAAATTAGTTTTTGCACATTTCAAAGTAATATTAATGGTAAGGGCAATAATGTCTGCCATGTGTCTCTTTTAGCATTCATAGCAACCCTACCACATATTCAGATAAGACAAAACACTAATTCAAAAAGATAAATGCACCCCTATGTATATTGCAGCATTATTTACCGTAGCAAAGATATGGAAGCAACCTGAATGTTCATCAATAGACGAATGGATGAAGGAGATGTGGTGTATATACATACAGTGGAATACTACTCAGCCATAAAAAGAATATGTCACCATTTGCAAATACATGGATAGACCTAGAGGGTATTATGCTAAGTGAAATCAGTCAGACAAAGACAAATACCTGTGATTTCACTTATTTGTGAAATCTAAAAAACAAAACAAACAAACAAAACTCATAGATACAGAGAACAGATTGGTGATTGCCAGAAGAGAAGAGGGTAGGGAAATGAATGACTAGGTGAAGGGAATTAAGAGGTGCAAACTTCCAGTTATGAAATACATTAGTCACAGGGATATAATGTATAGTATAAGGCATATAGTCCCATATTGTAACAACTGTGTGGTGACAGATAGTAATTAGACTTATTGTGGTAACCATTTTGTAATATATATAAATACTGAATCACTACGTTATACACCTGAAACCAATACAATATCATATATCAATTAGACTTCAAAAAAGAGAGAAGAAGTTTGGTTGTGAGGAGAGTTCAAGATGGTGGTATAGAAGGATGCTGAACACACCTCCTTCCACAACACAACAAATCTACAGCTACATGTGGAACCATTCCTTTGAAAAAGGACCTGACAGTTAGCTAAACGGCATCTCCACAACAAAGAATTAAAGACCACATCATGACAGGTAGGAGAGGCAGAGAAGTGGTCTAGTAAGAAACCTCACCCCAGGTGCAGTTACCCTTGATCAGGAGGAATCTCATAATATAGGCTTATGCTTGAGGGGGGGAGGGGTTTGTGCCCCACATCAGGCACCCCAACCCTCAGGACCTGCACCAGAGGGTTGAATCCCCAAAGCATCTGGCCTTGAAAACCAATGAGGCTTATGTACAGGAGAACCATAGGGCTATAGGGAACTGACAATCTGCTCTTAAAGGGGTTACACACAGACCTGTTCAGACCCAGTGAAAAACAACAGTTTGAAAGTCACCTAGACCATATTTGAAGGGGAATCATTTGTTAATCTTAAAGTATCTGCTGGAGAGGCAGGAACCTCCTGGGACTCTCTTGGGGGTGAAGCCCTAGTGGGCTCCATTTGGGCATTCTTTGCTTTGTGGGTGCTGTTACTGGTGGGCAGCATTTTCACACACCCTCCAGCCCACTAGCTCTATGGGAGTGCCTTGCCCCTGAGCACTATAGCCATGACTCACCTTGCCACAGTTAATGGGTATGAGCAGACTACAAAGGACAGACACTGAGTGCCTAACTCTGGTGGCGAGGGGCAATTGCATTTCTGGGTCCCCTAGATCCGAAGCAATTGGAGAGATAGTACTTGCACAAACAGAAGACTGAAACACACACCCAATCTTCATGTGAAAAAACCCTAGTTTCTTGTGCTCAGCTTCAGCTTGAGGGGCAGGCTTAAGGTTTAACACATACAGAGGCTACTGGGGTGCCCCTGGGGCATGTGAACAGGGAAACATCATATTATCACCTCCCTTGGTCTCACCACACCTTACTTATACCTCACAGAAAGAAGCTGATACATATGTATCAAGCAATGATTTTTGCAACTGTTACCAAGGAACATCTCCAGATATCCTGAACTGGAAGTCATCTGGAAATAGAACTGAAGACTCACAAGACTGTAGGTATTTATCTAGTTTAAAAGCTACTGCCTGAGTATCTGGCTTATAATCAGCCTGAAAGTAGGCACTGTCTGAGATCCATCCCTTTGGAACATGGACACATCTTGGCACATTCTCAACTGGGTCCTACCAAGAACAAATCAGGCTACTTACACAATTACAAATATGCAAGAAACAATCAAAACCTAGAGAATAGTTAAAGGATAAGTTTCATGCCCCATACAAATTCACTCCTCTAAGACCATGAGAAGTAGCTCTTTCACTTAATACATAGAAACAAATACACAGAGCCAAGCAAAATGAATAAATAGAGGAATATGCTCCAAATTAAAGAATAAGACGAAACCTCAGAAAAAGACCTTAATGAAATACAGATAAGTAATCTACCTGATAAAGAGTTCAAAGTAATGATTATAAAGATGCTCACTGAACTCAGAAGAAGGGATAAAAACAGTGATAATTTCAACAAGAAAGAAAATATAAGAGAGAACCAGACAGAAGTCACAGAAATAAAGAATACAATAAACTGAAAAATACACTAGAGGAGTTCAGAAGCAGTTTGGATTGAGTAGAAGAACTGATCAGTGACCTGAGAGACAGGGCAGTGGAGCTCACGAAAACAGTGCAACAAAAAGAGAAAAGAATTTTAAAAGTAAAGATAGCTTAAGCAGCGTATGAAAAAACATCAAGCAGAATAGTATTCACATTACGGGGATCCCAGAAAGAGAAGAGAGAAAGAAAGGAGAAGTAAACTTGTTTGAAAAAATAATGGCTGAAAATTTGTTTAACCTAGTGAAGGAAACAGATATTCATCTTCAGGAAGCACAGAGAGCTCTAAAATAAGATACAACCAAAGGTGAAGTAAATTGAAATACATCATAATTAAAATGCAAAAAGTTATAAAGACAGAATAATAAAAGCAAGTTGTCAAATACAAGGGAGCACCCTTAAGACTATCGGCTGATTTTTCAGAAGAAACTGTACAGACCATAAGGGAGGGGCATCATATATTCAAAGTGCTGGAAGAAAAACACTCCCAAGCAAGGTTACCATCCAGAATTGAAGGAATAATAAAGAATTTTCCAGAAAAGCAAAAGCTAAAGGAGTTCATCACCACTAAACTGACCTTACAAGAGATGTTAACAAGACTTCTTTAAGCTGAAAAGAATAGGCATTAACCACTAATAAGAAAACATATGAAAATAAAAATCACACTGGAAATTGCAAATATACAGTAAAGATAGTGGATTAACCGCTTATAACACTAAGATGAAGATTAAAAGACAAAAGTAATAAAATTAACTATAACTAAAATAATTAGTTAAGAAATTCACAAAATAAAAAGATGTAAAATAGGACATCAAAACAGAACATAGAGGAGGGAGGAACAAAAATGTAGTCTTTTCAGAATGTACTCAAACCTAAGATGTTATCAACCTAAAGTTGACTGCTGCATGTATAGGATTTTACATGTGAACCTCATGGTAAGCACATAGCAAAACTCTAGAATAGATACACAAAAGATAATGAGAAAGGAATTTAAGCATTTAACTAAGAAAATTACTAAACCACAAGGGAAGAGAGCAAGAGAAAAGGAGAGGAACAGAGAGGAACTACAAAACAAGAAAATGATCAACAAAATGCAATAAGAACATATGTATTAATTATTACTTTCAATGTTAATGGACTAAATTCTCCAGTCAAAAGATGAGTGGCTAAATGCATAAAAACAAAAGACCCATTTATATGTTATGGACAAAAGACTCACTTCAGATCTAATGACACACACAGACTAAAAGGGAAGAGATGAAGAAAGATACTCCATGCAAACTGAACCAAAAAAAAAATTGGTGTAGCTATAGTTAAAGCACACAAAATAGACTTTAAATAAAGACTGTAATAAAAGACAAAGGGCCTTACATAGTGATAAAGGGGTCAATCCAACAAGACAATATAATGTTTGTAAATAATTACGCATCCAACATAGGACAACCTACATACATAAAACAAATACTAAAAAATGTAAAGGGAGAAAATGATGACAATTCAATAATAATAGAGGACTTCAACACCCCACTGACATCAATGGATAGTTTATCCAGACAGAGAATCAATAAAGAAACATCAGCCTTAAACAACAAATTAGATCAGATGGACTTAATAGATACATAAAGAATATTCCATCCAAAAGCAGCAGAATACACATTCTTCTCTAGTGCACATGAACATTTTCCAGGATAGATCATATATGTTAAGCCATAATACAAGTCTCATTAAATTTAAGAAGATTGAAATCATATCAAGCATCTTTTCTGACCACACAATATGAAACCAAAAATCAATTAAAGGAAGAAAACTGGAAAAAAACACAAGTGTGTGGAGATTAAACACCATGTTGCTGAATAACCAATAATTCAATGAATAAATCAAAAGAGAAATCAAGTATATCTGGAGACAAATGAAAACAGAAATATAACACTCTGAAATCTATGGAATGCAGCAAAAGCAGTTTTAAGAGGAATATTTATAGTGATACAGACCCACCTCAAGAAACAAGAAAATCTCAGATAAACAATCTAACTCTACACCTGAAGGAACTAGAAAATGAAGAACAAATAGAGCCCAAAGTTAGTAGAAAGAAGGAAATAATAAAGATCAGAGAAGAAATAAATGAAGTAGTCTTAAAAGACAATAGAAAAGATCAATGACACCAAGAACAAGTTATTTGAAGAGATAAAAATTGACAAACCTTTAGTTAGACTCATCAAGAAAGAAGACCAAAATAACTAACATCAGAAATGAAAGAGAAATTAGAACTGATACCATAGAAATACAAAGGATCATAAGAAAGTACTGTGAGCAAATTATATGCCAACAAAATGGAGAACCTAGAAAAAGTGGATAAATTCTTAGAAACATATAGTCTTCCAAGACCATATCAGGAAGGAATAGAAAATTTGTCCAGACTGATCACTAAAACAGAGGTTGAGTCAGAAATAAAAAAATCTCCTAACTCAAGTATAAGCCCAGGTGACCTCACTCGTGAGCTCTTCCAGGCATTCAAAGATTTAATATCTATCCTCAAATTAAAGAGAAGGAAGTGCCTCCATACTCATTTCAGAAGGCCAACATTTCCCTAATACCAAAGCCACTCAAGGATACCACAAAAAAAATAAAATTATAGGCCAATAACCCTAATGAACATAGATGCAAAAGTGCTCAAGAAAATGTTGGCAAATTGAATTCAACAAGACCTTAAAAGGATCATACACCATGCTCAAGTAGGATTTATTCCAGGGATGTAAGTATGGTTCAACATCTCTAAATCATTCAGTGTGATGCACCACTTTAACAAAATGAAAGACAAAGATCAAATGATCATCTCAATAGATGGAGAAAAGCATTTGACAAAATTCCACATCCACTTATGATTAAATCCTCTTACTTTGTTGAACATACCTCAATACAATAAAGACCAAATATGACAAACCCACTGCTAATATCATATTAAATGGTGAAATGCTCATTTTCCTTTAAGGTTAGGGAAAGAAACAAGGATACCTACACTGACACTTTTATTCAACAAAATATTGCAAGTCCTTGCCACAACCTAAATTGGAAAGGAAAAAGTAAAACTCACTATTCATGAATGACATAATACTATACAAAGAAAACTCTAAAAACTCCACTAAACACCTGTCAGAAATAATAAATGAATTTCGTAGTTGGAGGTTACAAAGGCAATACACATAAGACTATTGCATTTCTATACACTAATAATGAACAATCAGAGGAAGAAAATTAAGAGAACAATCCCATTTACAATTGCAAAAAGAATACAATAAGAAAAGAATAAAATATCTAGGAATGAGTTTAACTAAGCAAGTGAAAGACCTTTATGCTGAAAACTATAAGAAACTAATAAAATAAATTGTAGAAGACATAAGTAAATGTGAAGATATTTCATACTCATGGATTGGAAGAATTAACATTGTTACAATGTCCATACTACAGAGTGCGTTCTATCAATGCAACCCCAATCAAAATACCAATGGCATTTTTCTTAGAACTAGAACAAATAATTCTAAAATTTGTATGGAACCAAAAAAGACCCCAAATAGCCAAAGTGATCTTAAAGAAGAACAAAGCTAGAAGCATGATGATCCCTGATTCCCAACTATGCTCAAAGTTACAGTAATCAAAACAGTACAGTAGTTGCATAAAACAGACACATACCCAATGGAATAGAACAGAGAGCTCAGAAATAAACACATGCATATATAGTCAATTAATTTACAATAATGGAGCTAAAAACACAATGGGGAAAGGACAGTCTCTTCAGTGAATGGTGCTGGGAAAACTGTTCACACGTAAAAGAATGAAATGAGACCACTATCTTATACTATATACAAAAATTAACTTGAAGTAGATTAAAGATTTGAAAATAATATCTGAAATGATTAAAAATTCCTGGAAGAAAACATAGGTGGTAAGGTCTTTGACATTGGTTTTGCCAATGTTTTTCAGATCTGGTTCCAAGGGCAAGGGAAACAAAAGCAAAAAATAAATAGGACTACATCAAACTAAAAAGCTTCTGAATAGTAAATAAACATCAACAAAATCAAAAGATAACCTACTGAATGGGACATGATATTTTCAAATCACACATCTGAAAAGGGATTAATATCCAAAATATTTAAAGAACTCCTACAACTCATCAAAAAAAACCCCAAACAACTCAGTTAAAAAATGGGCAAAGGATCTTAATAGATATTTTATCAAAGAAGACCTACAGATAGCCAGCACACACATGAAAAGATATTCAGCATCACTAATCATCAGGGAAATGAAAATCAAAACCACAACTAGATATCACTTCACATCTGTTACCATAGTCACTATCAAAAAGAGAATAAAGAACAAGTGTTGGAGAGGATGTGGAGAAAATGAAACCCTCATATGCTATTGGTGGGAATGTAAATTGGTACAGCCACTATAGAAAAGAGTATGGAGTGTCCTCAAAAAATTAAAAATAGAACTACCAAATGATGCAGCTATTCCAGGTCTGGATATTTTTCCGAATACAAAAGCACTAATTTGAAAAGATATGCATCCCTATGTTCCTTTCAACATTATTTACAATAACCAAGAAATGGAAGTAACCTAAGAGTCCATCAATGGATGAGTGTATAGAGAAGTGGTATATATACACAGCCATATGAAAGAATGAAATCTTGCCATTTGTGACACCATGGATGGATCTAAAGGGTATTATACTAAGTGAATTATGTCAGAAGGAGAAAGGCAAATGCCATATGATTTCACTTATATGTGGAATCCAAAAAACAAACCAGCCAAAACAAAAACAAACCCCTAGATACAGACTGTTAAGTACCAGCAGAGAAGGCAATTCAAGGGAGCAAAAAATGGATGAAGAGCCTTAATTTTATGGGGATGGGTGGTCATTAGAATTATGGTGGGGATCACTTTGTAATGCAGAAATATCTGTAGTATATAGTATTTACCCAAAATCTGTACAATGTTATACACCAATTTTACCTCATTTAAAAAAGTTTGATTTTTTTTTAATGAAAGTAAGAATGTCAATATTATCATAGCATGCTATACATGTATTATTGGCATTTTAGGAGGAAAGCTACCTAAAATTTCAATGACATTCTCCTTGATGCTTATTCCTTTTTTGATTAAAATACACAAGTAGAGTCAAGTTTCAATTTTTCATCAAACCATCCAGCTCCAATCTGACCACAAACAGGCCATCTTTTGAAGCAATATAATCCATTGTAGCTGGCACAAATGAGTATGAACTCTGAAAAGGTGAGTTGTTTGTTAAAAGCCCTTACAGTATATAAAATTTTGTTAGAAGGAGAAAATGAGTGTGTGTGTGTGTGTGTGTGTGTGTGTGTGTGTTGATGGGTGGGTTTTGGGAGTGGAGCTGATTTAACTTCAGTTGAAATATGGCCTAAGTAGTTCTTTTTCTAGACAAACTCTGAAGGTAAATCAGTTCTAAATTCCATTTCATGTATCCCTTGTCCAAATAACAATACTCAACATGTTTTGAGTAAAGGGAAATACATATCTTTTGAAGTCTCTCTTTTTAAAGTCAATCTTTCTGCTGTCCGAACCAGCAGGCCTTTGGCTGACATATGTAGGCCTGGTTGTGGTCTGGACTTTGAATCCTGGTAACACTCATAGAATTCAAAGAACTCTCTAATACATATATGTGTGCATTTATAACATACCCACAAGCACACACATGTGTGATGTCAATGGGATTGAAGTAGAAGTATTTTATACAAATACCTGGAACCAGAAAATTGCTAATCTAAAAAACTCAGTAAATATATAAAGATAAATAAGTCGAATGATCATGCCTAATTCTTTTGTAAAAATAGGACTTATCTATAGACATACATAGAAGAAAAAGTAGCTTCAGTTCTCTTCCTGAAGAAAAACATACCAATTATTAGCATACTGTGGTGAAATTAAAAATGCATGTCAAAATGTATTTCACTTCCAACAATATAATCAAGGTAAATTGCTGCACAATTTAAAGAGCATTTTTCATGTATTTGATAACTTCTAAACAATTCAAAATCTGTGATGTAAGCAGGAGAGTTGTCACCATCTTCTTTTCAGAGTTGAGACTTGGGGACTCAAGAAAATGAACAGATTTGCCAAAAGACCTGCCGGGCTGTGTGACCCAGTGCTCTTTCTGCTGCATCACACTACCTATGGACAACTACAGCATTCCATGAAATGAAATGAAACATCCCAACAGTTTCATTTCCTGCTTCTCTAAAGTAGAAATGATAATTATTCCAATGATACTATCAAACAGAATGAAAGAGTTGAAATCATGTGGCTCAATTAAACCCAAGACATTTGCCACAGGTATTGTGATTTGAAAGTTTTTATAACAAATGGGAATAAGGAATGTTTAAAGCAAAGACAGATCCATTTGCTGACCAAAAAGTACGAGACAGCCAAATCGATTCCATCCAACAATTCAGGTTCACTTTTTTGTAATCAGCAAATGCTTTTTTGCTTGAATTGTGCTTCTATGGCCTGAATTCAAACTTGAATTTGTATTTTAGGTCTCTCCAACTTTATCTGATGTATGGATTTTAATCCCAAATTGTAAGAACTCTAAGGTTTTCTTCCACATTTGTCTTTCATTTCCTTCCACTTTGCCTCCTCTTCCTCCTCCTTCTCATCTTCTTTCTTTGCCACATGCCACAATAACTCCAGGCCAGTAAAATGTTTAAAAGATAGGTTCCAAAGGAATACCTTGTGGAAGAATCTGCTCCAGCCCACAAACACAAAAATGCACCCACATGCCTTATTAATTCAGGAACCTCTCAAGAGCCAGATGGATTCTGGAGACCATACACTTATGATCCGAAACGTTTTCTCTCTACCACCAAATAAAATCCAGCCAAGTCACAAACTTTTCAATCCTTCTGAGAAATGAATTCTAGCAGATAGCGCCATTGATAAACAGAGGAACCCACAGGCAATGTCAGCTTAGAGAATCTGATAAAAAGTGGCAATGATGAAGAGTGACAGTGTTCTCCCTAGGCACTGCACTGAGCCACCCACAAGCATGTGTGTGTTTAATTTTCACAATAGCCTCATGACACAAGTATCATCACTCCCACACTGGACAGAGTAGGAAACAAGCTCTGGAAACTAAGGGACTTGCCCAGCTTCCCTACTAGTGGTGATGCTGGGATTCAAATTCAGTAGAGAGAAAAATATTTAGAGAAAAAAAAAAAGAGTTAGGAGTTAAGAAAGAAAACCCTTGCAACCAATGTAGAGGAAGCACAGTTGCTACTCATCACAATTTAGAGGTTATGAATTCAAGCCCTGTTTCTGCAACGTATTAGCAAATCCTTTGAGAATTAAGTTCCTTATCAGAGTAAGTAATAATAATTATCTACATGGTATTGGTCTGTAGTTTTGGTTTTTTTTTTTACTGTCTTTTTTTTGGTATCAGGGTAACATTAGCTTCATAAAATGAATTGGAAAGTGTCATTCTATTTTCAGGAAAAGAATGTGTACAATCAGAGTTATTTTGCTTTGGTATAAATCTCAGATGAAACCGTCTGTGCCTGGATGTTTCTCTTTGGGGGAAATATTTAATTACAAATTAAATTTCACTGATAGTCATAAGACTATTCAAAGTGTCAACTTCATGCCAGTTGAGAGTTTGTGCTTTTAAAGGAATTGATTCATTTCATCTAAGTTGTCAAATTTGTCTGTGTAGTTGTTGGTAGTATCCTCTCATAATCCTTTTGATGAATGCAGGGTCTGCAGTAATATCTGCCTCATTCTCAGGGAACAGCATCAGTCTTGGTAATTTGTGTCTTCTTTATCAATCTTGCTAGTGTTTGCCAAATGCATTGATATTTTCCAAGAGCCAACTTTTCATTAAAATCATTTCATATTGCTTTTTGTTTCAAATTCAATGATTTCTGCTCTTAATTGTATCATGTCCTTCCTTTTCCTTGCTTTGGCTTTATTTTGCTCTTCTTTTCCTCTTTTATTAGACTGGATCTTAATTACTATATTTTGTATTTTCTAATACAAGCATTTAGTGCTATAAATTTCCCTCTCACCAGTGCTTTAGCTGTATCCCACAAATTCTGATAATGTACTTTCATTTCTACTCAGCTCAATTTATTTTTATATCCTTTGAGATGCTCTTGAGACCTATGGATTATCCAAAAGTTTGTGGCTTAGTTTTCAAGTGTTTGAAACTATTATCTTCCTGTCATTCATCTCTTCTTTTACTCCATTACGGTCATAGAACATACTTTGTATCATTCCAGTTTTTTTCTATTTCTTGAGGGTTAAGTCTCCCCTGACCCCTCTTCAGGATATGGTCTAACTTGGTAAATGTTCCTTTGGTACTTGAAAAACATATGGATATTCTGCTGTTGTTAGATGGAGTGTTCCACAAATGCTAATTACAGCCTGTTGGTTGAGAGTGTTTTTAAATTCTGTATCCTTGCTGATTTTCCATCTAGACAATCCTTCAATTGTTGGGAAAGAGCTACTGAAATCTCCTATTGCAATTGTGTACTTGACTATTTCTCTTTTCAGTTCTATCAGGGTTTTGCTTTACATTTTTTGCATCTATGTTGTTTGGAATATACACATTTAGAATTGATGTCTGCCTGGTATACCATCACACTGGGGACTATGTGAGTGATCTCCACATGTGAGTTCTGGGGGCATACAAACATTCAGTCCGTATAGTCTGTTTGTCTGATTTCTTTTTTCTGACTTCCTGTGGGTTACCAGTGGATCAAAGAATCAATCACAAGGAAAAGTAGAAAACACTCAGAGATGAATGAAAACAAAAACAACACAGCACTACTACGGGATGCATGCAGGAAAAATGGTGCTAAGGGGGAAATCTATAACTATAAGTGCTTATGTTAACAACATAACTTCACAATTTAAGGAACTAGAAAAAGAAGAACAAACTAAACTCAAAGCTACCAAAAGTAATTAAATAATAAAAATTAGAGTAGAAATTAATTAGAGAAGAGGAAAACAATGGAGAAAAATCAGTGAAACCAAAAGTTGGTTTTTTCAAAAGATCAACAAAATTGACAAACTTTTAGCTAGATGGACTAAGAAAAAAAGAAATGAGTTTCATATTGCTAAAATCAGAAATAAAGTTGCAGACACTACTACAGATCCAACAGAAATAAAAAGTACTATAATAGAATATTATGAACAATTGTACATCAACAGATTGGTAACCTAAATGACATAGGCAAATTCCTAGAAACACAAAACCTACCAAAACTAAATCATTAAGAAGTAGAAAATCTGAAAAGACCTATAAACTAGTAAGGAAATTGAGTCAGTAATTAGAAATCCCCCACCAAAGAAAATGTCTGGACCTAATGGCTTCACTGATGATTCTACCAAACATTTAAAGAATAAATAATATCAATCATTCTCAAACTTTTCCAAAATACTGAAAAAGAGGGAACACTTCCTAACACATTCTATGAATCCAGCATTACCCTGACACTAAAGCTAACCAAAGACACGATAAGAAAATGAAACTATGACTAATACCTTTTAGGAATATTGATGCAAAAATCCTCAACAAAATACCAGCAAACAAAATTCAGCAGCATATTACAAGGATTATACATCATTACCAAGTGAGATTTATTCCTAGAATGCAAGAATGGTTCAACATACAAAAATCAACTTATATAATGTGCCACATCACCAAAATAAAGTAAAAAAAACCTCATGATGATCTCAATTAATGCAAAAAATAATCTGACCAAATACAATGTTCTTTCATGATAAAAGCACTGAACAAACAAGGAATAGAAGGACACTATCTCAACATACTAAAAGCCATATATGGAAAACCAACAGCAAACTTCATACTCAAAGGTGAAAAAATGAAACTTGTCCCTCTAGGATAAGGAACAAGGCAAGGATGCCCACTTTTCCAACTTCTATTGAACATAGTACTGGAAGATCTAGGCAGAGAAATTAGGCAAGTAAGAGAAATAAAAAATTAATAAAAGAGAAATAAAAGATTGTATCCAAGTTGAAAGAATGAAGTAAAATGATCTGTTTACAGATATGATCTTATATTTAAAAAAAACCCTAAAAATTTCATAAAAACACTGTTAGAACTAATAAATGAATTCAACAAAGTGGAGATACAAAGTCAACATGCAAAAAACAGTTGCATTATTGTACATGAAAAATAAACAATCTGAAAATATAATTATAAAAACAATTCCACTTATAATATCATCAAAAGACAACACTTAGTAATTAACTTAACCAAGGAAATGAAAGATTTATACAATGAAAACTATATAACATTGCTGAAAGAAATTAAAGATAAATAAATGGAAACACATCCCATGTTAATGGATGGAAGACAATATTGTTAAAATGCCAATCTCACTCAAAGCTGTCTTTGACATATTCAATGCATCTCTATCAAAATCCACATGAGAGTTTTTGCAGAAATAGAAAACTATCTAAAATTCATATGGAATCTCAAGTAACCCCAAATAGTCAAAGAAAAAATCTTAAAAATTTGGAACAAAAATTTAGAACTTACACTTTTCTTTCATTTTTCTTTCAAAACATACTAAAAGCTGCAGTCATCATAACAGTGTGGTGCTGGCATTCAAACAGACATGTAGAACAATGTAACACAATAGAGATCCTGAAATAAATCCTTGAATATTTGGTCAAATGATTTTTGATAGGAGTGCTAAGACTATTCAATGGGGAAAAGACAGTCTTTTCAACAAATGATGCTGGGAAAACTGGATATCCACATGCAGAAGAGTGATCTTGGACCCTTACCTAATATCATATGAAAAGTTAATTTGAAATGGACCAAGGGCCTACACATAAGGCCAAAAACAATAAAATTCCTAGACTAAAACATGGAACAAAAGCATCCTGACATTGGACTTGGCAATTATTTCTTGGATATGATGCCAGTAGCACAGGTAACAAAAAAAAAATAGACAAATTGGACTTCAAGAAAAGTTTAAAATAATATGCTTCTAAAGATATTGTCAGCAGAGTAAAAAGGCAACTCATGATGTTTTCAAATCATATATCTGAAAAGAGATTAATAACCAGAGCATATAGAGAACTCCTAAAACTCAACAACAAACAAACAACCTGATTCAAAAATTGGCAAAGGTTTTGAATAGACATTTCTGCAAAGAGATATAAATGGCCAATAAGCACATGAAAAGGTGATCAACATCACCAATCACTAGGGGAATACAGACCAAAACTTTAATGAGATACTGGCTCACACCCATCGGAACGGACACTACCAAATATAAAGAGCAAAAAAACAGAAAACAAGAAGTGTTGACAAGGATGTGAGGAAACTTGAACCCTTCTGTTTTGCTGGTATGAGTGTAAAATGGTACACCTGCTGTGGAAAACAGTATTGTGTTTCTTTAAAAATATTAGAAGTGGTATTACCATATGATCTTGCAATTCTACTTCTGGGCATATATTAAAAAGGATTGAGAGCAAGGTCTTGAAGAGGTATTTGCACACTCATGTTGATAGTAAAGTTATTAACAATAGCTAAAACATGGAAACAATCCAAGTGTCTGTGAGTGAAGTAATGGATATGCAAAACGTGGAATATACATACAATGAAATATTACTTATCCTTAGAAAAGTAAGGAAATTCTGCAATATGCCACAATATAGTTGAAACTTGAGGACTTAATGCCGAGTAAGAAAAGACAGTCACAAAAAGACAAATACTGATGATTCCATTTACATAAGATACTTAGAGAAGTCAAAATCATAAAAACAGAAATATAATGATGTTGCTAAGGGTTGGGGGAAGGGGAGGACAAGGAGTTATTATTTAATGGGTATAGAATTACAGTTTCACAAGATGAAAAGGGTTATGGAGATGGATGGTGGTGATGATTGCATAACAATGTATAACATTTAATACCACTGAATTATATACCTTTCTATCCCTGTTAACTGGATCACACACAGCCCAAATTTTTCCAGTGACGCAGGGCCTCGTTTTACAAGCCCTTGTCTAATCTCCTCAATAATACCTCTGAAGATGTATTATTATTATTTACAGATATTATTCCAACTCTTGGAAAATTTCCAATAAAAGTGACTCATGACTTACTGAGATACCATATTCTATCCTTAACTCATTCCTAATTGCTAGAGGAGTCCTCCTTGTCAAGCCAAACCCTGTGTGTATGTGCTTCCCACTGGGTTTGCCCACCAGAGTAGAACGGAGCAAGGTAAACCCTCCTTCATGTGAATGCTCTTCAAGGACCTCCTGTTCTATCTCACTCCTCTATTCCCAAGTCTTCCATTTTCTAGCCCAAACAAATGAAACAAAACATTAATAAATAAATAAAAAGAACAGCCAACAAATCCTCTGGTTTTTTTCTACTATTCCTCGTAAGAAGTAATTTCAGGTCCTTTCATAAACAGATGTCCAACCTAGGACCTCCTCTATTTTCCAGGGCCTTTCCCAACTCCCCCTCCTGGCCACTGTCTGGGTGTTGTGTTTATATTGTTTTGCCCCAAGATCAGATCACTCTTCTGTTGCATTCCTACAATAGCACTCATTTAAGGACTATTAAGCATCCACTTTGCAGAGAACAAAGGAGATTCAGGGCCTCAAGCCAAGTACAGTGTTGTAGGGATCCCATAAAGTGTACATAAATCCACAATATATTAGAAAGAAAATGGCAAATGCCAAGAGAGAGCTAAAGATCGTATCTTACAAGAGCACATCTCCAGTGCTCTCGATGACATCTAATGAGGAGGACACCAAGTGTTTTATAATGTGAGAGGCATTTAGAATCAATTCTTGATGGGTGTAGAAGACTGGGACTTATAGAGGTAATACAGAGATGTAGATGGCTGAGTTAACTGGTATTAAATTTTCACTCAGCTACTGAAATGTTTTACCCAGGAGCTCAGGCTAGGCCTTGTGTCCCTAGCAACATATTTGCAAAATTGTTTTTGTTCTCTCTTTTTACTTTTAACCAAATGTAAAGATTGTATTCCTTTCTGTTAAGCTTCAAGTATTAAATGTTTCCAGACACTTGAGACGTTTTGGTGTGTTTCTCTTGCTATCCTTTGTGTCCACTACCAATTATGTTTGATAATTACCCAGGGATTTGATACATTTTCTTCCCCCTTGCTCCAAGTCCTTAGAGAAAAGGGCCAGGGCCAAGCTGAGATCACACTGGAAACTGCCCTCTGAGGTGGGGGCATCTCATTCATCACTCTTTGGCTCCCACATTCTTCAACTCCCATCTCACCGTCTTTACAAGAGGAGACCCCTGTCAGATGCCTTGTTGAAATCCAGGTCTGTTTACCAGATGGCAACACAGGCTAAAAAGGAAATTAGGCTAGTCTGCATAACAACTCGTTCTTAGTAAATCCATGGTGACTTTGATCATCATGTTTCCTTTCTAAACATTTAGAAATTATTTCTAAACTCTTCTTCATATTCTGCTGCCAGCTTCCAAGTCTGTAACTGGTAGAATTCTTTCCCAGCAAGGCCACTGGAAATTTACTTCCCACATCCCCATACTGGCATCCTTTGCTAGCCTTCCCCACTCGTCAGGTTTTTACAGCAGGGCAGGGGTACTAGTCACCCATTCACTCAACACATATATGAAAGTTTTATCAAAGTCATTTTTTCCAAGAGGATCACTCTCTTACTGAGTAGCATTTTCTCTTATGATCTCTTTAGGCTTAGCTCTTCTGCCCTTTCTGTCCAAAATGGCTTGATTTGGAGGGGGAGGCTGAATAAACAGAGACTCAGTGAGGTTTTTCTTTCTGCCTATCATTCATCGGCATTTCCTCACTGACTTCTGGCAGATCCTTTGAGTTCTTTTTTGCTTTTTTTGTTGGTGACTTTATTATAGTACCACTAGGTCAGAACATGGCTTTGCAGTGCGAACATGGCCTATATAATGGCTGATCTTGAGCAAGAGGCCCTGCTTCTCTAGGTCTCCACCTTCTCTTCTGAAAAGTGGGGATAATGCCACAAACCCAGGGGGCTAATATAGAATTAAAATAAATACAATCTGACTCTGGTTGGCATCTAGTAGTGGCAATTCATAAACTGTTCTTTAATTCACTTATTTGTGCAAGATCACTAACAGTTTTCCTATTTTTGTTTCCTATATGTGTACACCACCTTTAAAACCAGCCCAATCATTCTTTTATATTTATTCTTGCTCATATCTCATCTTTCTATTGTGGGTGTGTCCTTCTTATATCTCAGCTAAATTTAGATCAATTGAAGCAACATGGATAAATAGGACAGTATTTAGTTTAAAAGTGAGACACAAAATACACATGTTGTGGAGCCTTATTTATAAAAAGTTCAAGAGCAAATTAAATAAAGTGGAGTGTTTAAAAGCATATTTATGTTTGATAATTACTCAGAAGAATGGGAAGAGAGACCCCCACCACTAAGAATAGAGGGTCCTGCAAGAGAAGAAGACAAGACAGGGAGGGCCCAGAGCTCCTGGTGCTATGACCTCTGTGGCAAATTTGATGTGCTCAGATTGTAATAATTCATTATACTATGCATTTATGTTGTATCTCTGTTTATGTATCTGGTGTCTCACAGTAAGAGTTTTTTTAAAGGCTGCTTAATACTAATTTAAGTAGATTAAATGTGTGAAGATGGGAGCAATGAGCATAATTTTATTCCAAGCTTAGAAAGCTCTTATTTGATTAAACTTTACTGTTGTTTTGAACTATGAAGGACC
Source organism: Manis javanica (assembly GCF_040802235.1). NCBI lineage: Eukaryota > Metazoa > Chordata > Mammalia > Pholidota > Manidae > Manis > Manis javanica. The sequence goes on along the minus strand of NC_133157.1, from coordinate 136,094,883 downwards.
AAACAAATGATAAGTACACTTGCCTCACCCTGCAGTATTTATTATCAGAGTTGGAGGCTTCTCTTGTTACCTCAGTTTTAGAGTTAACACTTCCTGTCTGTTTCACACACAAGTATGGCCCAGTGCCCGAGAGAGAGCATGCTCCTGGAATGTTCTGTTGTCCTGTGTCAGAAAATTCAGCCATCTCTTTTCCATTTCACTCCCAAATATCTCCAGCCCTTCCACTCATGTGCAAAGTAGACTGTTGGACAAATAAATCAGTGCTGCATCTGACACAGCTTTGAACAAGAAAAAGAACCCAACTGCACTGGATTTAAGTCATGACCTTGCTTTGCATTCACCCATCTCTGTGCTTCATCTCGGAGATGAACAAAGTCCTGCACAGCCCAGCACAGGTTAGAATAATGAAGGAAATTAGTATGGACATTTTTCAAATTGAGGATCGTAAAGATGTACCAGCAATCAAATCAAAGCAAACTCCTTTGGTATCTACTATATACATACCTACATGCTGAAAAGTTAGAGAAATCAATTTCCAGTTCCAACAAGATGGCATCGACCCAATTCTCTCTCTTCTTCCCAATGAAATATAACTATAAACCTTGGAAATTACCAAAGAAGAACAGTGAAAAGTAGTAAGAGAAAAATGAAAGTGTTTGGAGGCCTGGGACCTGAGGCAAAGCTCCCTGGCACAATGGCTACAGCCCCTTCCCTTCCATCAAATAAAGGTATTCCAGTCCCAGGACTTCTTCTTAACCACCAGCCCAGAGCAGAGGACAGTGTATGCAGGCCCATTCCTTCCTGGAGGGAACTGGATCCTCCCAGAAGCCCTGGGCAGCACCACCACAATGAGGCGAGGCAATTCCTTCCCTCCAGACCTGAGACTCTCCTCCGGCATCCCTGCTACTCTGCCACAGCATTGTCTCCCATAGGCAGGGGGATCCTGCACAACAAGCACCAGCCCATGGAAGCCTCTTAACCCAGCAAGCCAGAAACTTTACTCCCCAGTGGCACATGGAGGGGGTGGGTGTAATCAGCAAGAGGTTGGCAGGCCAGCACTTTTGTCCTACAGCCTGAGATTCACCTTCCTCACCAGAAACACCCCACAGACACACATAAATATGCTGAACTGATTCTTTTCTAATCAACTTTATTTTTAGAGCAGTTTTAGGTTCATAGCAAAATTGAAAGGAAGATTTTCCATAGACCCTTTACCCCTACAGATGTACAGCCTTGCCTTCTATCAATACCCAGCATCAGATGGAACATTGTAACAGGTGATGAGTCTACACAGACACATCATTAGCATCCTAAGTCCATAGTTTACATTTGGGTTCCTTCTATGTACTTGGGTGTCATATGTTTTATGGGCTTGGACAAATATTTTCTCCCAGTCTGTGGCATGTCTTCTCATTCTTTTGACAGTGTGTTTTACTGATTAGACGTTTTTGATTTTAATGAAGTTCAGCTTATCAATTCTTTCTCTCATGGACCTTTAATATTGTATCTTAAAAGTCATTGCTAAATTCAAGGTCATCTAGATTTTCTCCTATGTTATCTTCTAGGAGTTTAATGGTTTTGTATTTTACATTTAATTCTGTTATCCATTTTGAGTTAATTTTTGTAAAGGATGTAAGATCTGGGCCTAGATTTTTTTTTGCATGTGGAAGTCTACTTGCTTCAGAAGCACTTGTTGAAAAGACTCTCTTTTCTCCATTGCATTGCCTTTGCTTCTTTGTTAAAGACCAATTGACTATATCTGTGTAGATCTATTTCTGAGGCATCTATTCTGTTCCATTGACCTATTTGTCTATTCTTTAACCCGACCAAACTCTTCTGATTACTGTAGTTTTATGGTAAGTCTTGAAGTGGGGTAGTGTCGGTCCTTGGGCTTCATTCTTCTTCAGTATTGGGCTATTCTGGGTCTTTTGCCTCTTCATATAAACTTTCAAATCAGTTTGTCAATATCCACAAATTAACTTTCTGTGATTTTGATTGGAATCAAATTGAGTTGAATCTATATGCCAAGTTGAGAAGAATTGGCATCTTGACAATAACAAGTCTTCTTATCCATGGACATGGGATATCTATCCATTTATTTAGTTTTTTGATTTCTCTCAACAGTTTTGTAGTTTTCTTCAAATAAAGTCTGTAGATATTTTGTTAGATTTATACATATGTATTTAACTTTTTAGAACCTAATATAAATGGTATTGTGCTTTATATATGAAATTTTAACTGTTCATTGCTGGTATATAGGAAAGCTAATTATATTAGTATACTAACCTTGTATACTTCAACATCATTATAATCACTTATTAGTTATAAGAGGGTTTTTTTGGTAGATTCTTTCAGATTTTCTACATGAACAATCAGGTTATCTGTGAACAAAGACAATTTTATTTCTTTCTTTTGAATCTGTATACCTTTTATTTATTTTTGTTGTCTATTGCAGTAGCTTGTAGGTACTTCTAGAACTATGTTCAGAATGAGTGGTACCTAATAAACAATCTCAGCCAGGTGATCAAGGTCAACATCAGTTATAATTCATAATTCTTATTGATAATATGTTCTTTTGGTCTGATGTGATAAAAATGACACTACCTCTGTGGTCTTCCTTCAAAATCCATAACCTCAGTCTAATCATGAGGAAAACATCAGATATTTTCCAATAAAGCAACATCCTATGGCATCCTTGACCAACACTTCTGTTATCAAAGAGAAAGGATGTCTAAGAAACTGCCATAGCCAAGAGGAGTCTAAGAAAAAATGACCTCTAATTGTAATGTGCTATCTTAACTGGGATCTTGAATCAGGAAAGGGATTTTAGGTAAAAACTAAGAAAATTTGAATACAGAATGTACTTCAGTTAATAATAATTTATCAGTATTGGTTCACTAATTCATGACATGTGAGCCACACTAACATAAGATGCCAATAACAGGGGAAACTATATGTGTGGAGTCAGGAACTATAATAAAACTCTCTCTACTATCTACCTATTTTCTCTATAAATCTAAAACTGTTCTAAAAAATAAAGTATATTAACAAAAAAGGGCAACAGAAGGGATCCTTGTAGCATTGGAAGTGCTCAGTATCTTGACATTTGTGGTGGATACTGAAACCTATATATGTGATAAAATTGTATTGTGCTAAATAACCACACATACAAACATACACCACCCACAAATGAGTACAAGTAAAACTGGAGAAATTTGAATGGTAGATTGTATCATGTCATTATCCTGATTGTGATATTGCAAAACTATTGTTTGCAAAATGTTACAATTGAGGATAACTGGATAAAGGATACAACTGCATGTGAATCCACAATCATCTCAATAAAAGTTTCAATTAAAAGAATTAAACAGCTCTTAAAGCATGTCTTCAGGGACAGCAAGTAGGAAAAACTGAGCAATGTCATGCTTCTGAACTCAGTCTTTATGTGAACCAAGGAATATTCAAAACAGAAGAATAGGGACAAGTTAATAATAGTAAATAAAGAGGAAGGATAAAGGCAGAAGGACAAGGAGATGTAGAAGTAGCAGGGCTCCCATTGGTAACCAGATATCAACATTTTTCCGAAGCTAGAACTATCCCATTTGGAGGGTTACAAGCAACTTCTCTTTTCCAGGATGGAGGTCAGCATTTACCTTGGGAGCAAACAGCTTGTTTATTTTCAATAATTATATGAATATTTCTTTTATTATGTGATACAAGCCATTTCATATAAGCATATGGCACACCGACTGGCAGACAGAAGATATTAAACAAATAATTTTTGAATAAAAGCAGCTAGAGAAACAATCAGGACATTTTTGAACTCTGATCTCAAGAATTATTCAGTGTAGTTGACACGGAACATCCTCAGTGGATAAGGAGTAACAAGCTCACTAGCCATCTCAAATTGAGACAGTCTCCCCTTGTGACCTTCCCAGGTACTGCCAGCAGGGTGGAGACAGTCCCATCACCAAGAGTGAACATGAGCTAAAAATAAAGGGAGAAACTGCGGGTCCCGGCCATGATGGGAATAGAAAGAGTAGTGTTCCTACAGGAGCCTTCAGATTCCAGGTGTCAAAAACCTCTCAGGCTTCCTCTGCCAGAAATCCTCAACCCTGTACCACACAGAAAATGATTCATGCCACACAAAAATACGGATCAATAATTCAGAAAGACGAGTCTCCCCCAGAGGCTTCAAACTTTTGTAGCACTTGACTTCAGTGTCTGGGCTTTTCCCTTTTTCTGCACCTGCATCCATATTGAATTAGCATCTGCTCCCATCACATGATCCAGGTACAGACACATCAGGTCGGGAAGATTGTATCTCCTCATCTGGCCTGGCATTTGTCTGTCCTGCTGTGGCCGGAACGTGATCCCTCGTTGACAAAATGCAGCCCTCACATATGTCGGGAGGCCCTTTGTTCCCCCACGGTGCCCCTGCTGCAAATGCAGGGATTTGGGCCTCTATTTCGATGGCCCTTTCAAAACAAATGGCAGATCACAGCAGGTGCTGTTCAGCTCAACATTTGGTCCCCCACACAGATGCACCCCTGCCTGCTGCCTATAGAACTAATCAAGGAGGCTTGGTAGTTGTGTGCACACTCGTGTGTGTGTGTGTGTGTGTGTGTGTGCGCGCCCTCTGGTTCAGAGTATACAATGTGTAATTAACTCTGATGTTTTCTTTTTTATCTTGAGCTTTATCCTGAGAAAGCAACTTGGTTGAGGTGGTGATTAACAGCCGGGCTCAAGGGCTCCCGTGAAGGACTCAGCAAGGAGTCACAGATGCTAAGTGTTTGCTCTGATGTCTGGTCCTAGGATGTCAGAGACAGAACCAGGATCCCAGAGCTCCAGAACTAATCTCAACAGTCTCCCTCTGGAATTGCAAACAGTGCTCAGGTCTCCTGGGACAAAAGATGTGAAAAATGTCTCATTTAAATTCTCTGCAAACTCCATTCATAGCACATACTCAATGTTTATGTTTACCTATGAAGTATACATTATTACATTTTTTAAGAGGTCATTACTGTTATTATTTTCTGATGAGGTGGAGGTGTCTGAGTGGTAGATCAGCCAAAAGTCAAATAGCGTTAGGATGAGCTGATTTCTCCTCCCACGATGAATGTCTTTCTTCATCAATCCTCCCCTGTGTGCCAAACACCTCAATTAGCTGTGAAATGCTTATGAATTCATTCTTTATATTCTCAATTTCCTTGTATTTGCATAAACTTCTCATGTGTAATAGTATATGCTTAACTCCACTCGGACTGAAAATGATAAATTCAAGCCTCTTTGTAAGCAGATTGCAAGACTGAAATCTTTTTTTAGAAATGACTACAGAACTTTAACATTAAGATCGTTTTTCTTTTTCAGTCACTTTTGTGTGAGTCTTAAGGGATGGGTCTAGCATTGCAGTCATTCCTACAGAACCAGTGAGCTTCTTAGCACAGGGGTGGTGTTAGCATGTCCACCGAGTTGCTCAACTCTATTCATGCCGTTCATGAGATTTCTCCATGAAAGGTTCTCATATTCTCCGCAAGAGCTGTGTGTGCAAGGACTGGGGTGTGGGGTGGGGCTCAGTCCCGTGGTCCTCGTGTGTATGGGCCCCTCCCTGGAGGAGGCCTGACAGCATGGAGCCCTGGGGGATGAACAGGATGCAGACATCCTTGCACTGGTTTGGCACGTGAGCAAGATATCTCCACAGTAATCCCTCCACCAATCTAAGATTCTGTTATTCTAAAACTAATTCTGGATTAGCCAAGTACAGCCCTGGTCCCAGCATGAGGTCACTAAGCAGACTTGCTCCAAGAACATGTGCTGAATACCATATGGATGATGGCTGCTTCATTTTCTGCAAAGCATTCCAGGCATGTATGGACTCACCTCCCAGTACTGTTATTTCCCTGAGGCCACACCCTCCACCTCCAGCCTGTAGGAGGGCTTGTTATACAGCCACAGGCCACTTTTGACACTCACTGTTAGTGCCCTAAAGTCCCTTCACCTCCCAGCTGCTTGTTCAACAATTACAAAGTGGTCTCTTCTTCGAGTCAGTCCTTGGGAATATTGGAAGATGAACTGACACTTATTTGGGTTCTTGGAATGTGTCAGACACTGTGCAGTGAGGTGGAGTACACAGAGATGAGTGATCAGGGCCTGCCTTAAGATGACTGGGCTGTGGGGCATGTACAAGGTGTGGTGATCGTGGCTAAACCAGGTGCCATAGGAGAATAAATAAATATGAGATTTACATTGATTTAAGTGACGGGGTCTTTGAAAAATGGTTTGGACTTCAGTAATTGGAAAAACAGTGGGGGGTGGGGATACTTAGAAAGCCATAGGCTAAAAGAACTCAGCAAAGGAGAGGTGAGGACTCTCAGGCTGCATTCTGGACTCAGCCAAGCTGAGGCTGAAGCCCAGGCACCCTGGGGACACGCAGCACAGCCAGTGCTGGTTTGTGAAAACAGAGTGGGTGCCCTCGGACACCTTGGCCACCAATCTAAAGAGCTTGGACTTGGCTCCTCCCTCCACGGAAGCCCTTGGAGGAGTCTGGCGAGGAAGCGCGCGCTCCCACGAGCTCTGGATGCGCCCAGGGGAAGCTGAGTCTGGATGGGGCCGGAGGTCGCCGAAGGGCAAGCGTTCTGCAGCCAGCTTCCCCACTGGCCGCAGCCCCCTTGCTCCCTTACCCCCATCACTTCAGCACCCCCACTCTCACCCACAGGAAGTCCGACATTAATCCTTTAAAAAGATACTCGCCTTACGCTGTAGACTCTTCAACACTGAAAAATCCTCAAGACAGTGGGAAGGAGGGTGGGTGCCCTCGGGGAGACCGCGCTCTCCCGCCCCACCCTCCAGAAGGCAGCCGAGGGAACCCCGCCACCTCCCTCCAGGGCTTAGAGAAAGTCCCTGAGAAGGAGAGCATAAAAATCCTTCCGTTTCAGCATAGACTCCTCCCCAGGGAAACCCCAGAGCACTTGAACAGGCCTCAAAACAAGGTACAGGCACCAGCTTTTAAATCCAATCATTAGTCATATCCGCTTCTCATACTTGAGGTTTCAGCCCCTCTGTTCCCAACAAAGCTTGAGTCTGGAAGGTCTTCTGCAGAGCGGTGCACAGAAGCCCTGTTCGGAGCTGGGCCGACCTGGAGGGGTGAGATGCCCAGGGGGCGCTCTGCTCTGCACAGCCACCCCCAGGCTCCTTCCTCCCCAGAGGCTCACACAAAGGCTCTCTGTGGTCCAGGGGTTATTGCTCACATTCTTGTCTTTGATTACATTGTATAAATCGTTATTTAATTTTTGACCAGTGTCTATAGGTTTAAAAAATTGAAAAAAAAAAAGAAAGAAAACAGAAACATAGCAAGTTCTTGTTCAGTATGAACTTTAAAACTGAGAGAAAATGGAAAAGGCTTTCCACAATTCCTGTGGTCAAACCCAGTGACCAGTGATTTTTTTATTCATCTTACTTTTCGGATGACAAAGCACAAAGCCAAGGGTCCAGGGAGTGCAGTAACATGAAAATCCCTCCTCTCACAGAAGCTCGGGGGACAAGCTTTGGATTTTTTAATTCAAGAAAAAAGCCCAGATAGAAAAGAAAAGTGTGTTCTTCGTTGGCAAATGGATTGTCTGCCCCTCACTTTCCATGCGCCGTGTCTCCAAGCCCTGAGAGGGACACGCAGACAGGCAAGCCTCTCAGCCGCCGCCCTGGAGTCCCGTTGCCCAGCACAGGTTCTCTGGGCCGACCGCCGCCCACCGAGGCAGAGACCGCATTCCTTGGCGGCCGCTGGCTGAACGGCTCTCGCCAGAGAAAAAATTGTCTCCCACTCTGGCTGCAGAGCATAAAAGGCTGCAAAAAGGAGGGTGGAGTATGATTCATTCTGAGCTGAAAAGTGACTCAAAAAGGAAATTGCCTGGTGCGCTGGGATGACACAGCTCGCCGTAACCTGCTGTGACCAGGCCTGTCTGCCAGGCAGCTGTCTGCTTGCCTCGGAGCCCAGGCAGGTGAACGCGCCGCGCGCACTCCAGGCTCCATCCCGCACGCAGTGACTAAGAGGCTTTTCCGGGCTGAGCCCTCACTGGCCACTCCCAGCCTCCTGCCACAGTGATCTTGGGACCCAAGGAAACAGTTCAGAAAAGGACTAGAAACAATTTAGATTGAAAGACAGGCCTTTGGAGCGCGCAAAAGGAGGGTGAGGAAAAGGGGAGGAGAGTCGAGTGCACTGTGTTCTTACAGCCTGTCTTTCTTTTAACAATTTCCTGCTTCATGCGGAGGAATCCCTCCACTCCCCACGTACAAAATAAATAAATAAGTAAAGGAAAAAAAGCTCACTTTGTTTTTTGCAATTGACTTCTTTCTCCCTAAGATGAAGGGACTTAGAGATCTAAACCTTACAAACTACTTAAAAAGGATCAGGTACTCCCTGAGCTCTTTTAACCCGGAGAAGCAGAAATTAGGGAGAAGTATATGAAATTATTATTTTGCTAAGTCAAACCAGGCAAATATCCTCCTTTCATACATTCATTCTTACAGACTGCCTGAGAGAGTTGTCAAAGCTTCTTTTTAAATCACTACATTGTTTCCAAAAGGCTTTCCTGGCTCTCCCAGATGTTAGCTTAGCTTGCTGCCAAGCACCTGCCAGCCTCCCACCTGCTCAGTGCTCACGCCCTGTGCCGCCTGGGCAGTGACTGGTGGGCAGCACCATTCAACCCCGCCTGTGAGACGCCATGCTGATGGTAAGGCTGAGCAGGCAGTTGGCATTGTCTCCTGGGCAAAACTCATACCACACCAGGCTCATGGGTTACCATCAGGCCTGTCACCATCCCCAGGGGAGCCCTACACCTCAAGAGAATGACCACGGCTGCATCAGGCCTCCTGGCATGCTCCAGGTGTCGGAGACCGCCACCCTGCCAAGTCCCCGCTCAGGCAACTCCTCTGTTCCCCTGAGATGAGAGAACCAGCTCCATGGGCAGAGGGGCACCGGGTCATTCTCCCAGGTGACAGAGCCACGTGGTGAATCCCCATCCTCTCCAAAGAGCCAAATGCTATCTCTAAAGTAAAAGAGGGACAATCAACCCGCCCAAAACACACACACACACACACACACACACACACACACACACGGATGAGTCACCAGCATTTTTCTGTAAGCCACTTTCATTGCCTACTGATGACTACAGGTGTCCTGCCTTCTTTCCCTTCTTCCTTCCTTCAGTGAAAATGTGTTGAGTGTTCACCCTATGCCATTCATTCGCTTTTCCAGCAAAAATAATCAAATTTCAGACTACAGTCAGAAAGTTTCGATTCTACAGAAGGAGAACACACATGTTCAGGTAACCCAGTAATGCATGCTTTGTGAATATAAAGGGGTGAGCAGTAAACTCTGCCTGAGAAATTAGGTCCATGTGGGTATGATGAGTTGATATTGCTTAGTATGAAGAGTGTGTAAGCAGTAAGATTTATTAGTGAATGAATGGATGAGTGAGGAAATGAGAGAGGGAATTGATCATTGTGTGTCAGGCTCTGTCCTGGGTACTACTAGCAAAGTAGTGAAGAAAACGGATACAAATCCTTGCTTTCAGAACAAAGTGGGCTTGACAAACATGGTATTTTGAATTGTATTCAGATTTTTAAGATAGGGGTTTATTTTTAAGGAAAAGCAGCGCTTGCAGTTTGGAAAGCATATGGGATGTACAACACACACTCCGGATTGGAAAACAGTGAAGTCGGAAAGTTTTGGAATCTAATGAATTTCAGGGAAAAAAAGAAAAGAGAAATAGTAACAAGCTCTGGCCCCTGCTTTTGACCCTGTAAAATGGTTATCAACATTTCCAGACCTTTCCTGAGGCACCAAAATAGAAAGGAGAAAATAAATGAAATCAGTCTGACACTTCAATTTGCCTCCTCTACTGGTGATTTACCTTTAACCTGAGCCTCATGACAGACAATTAGAAGGAGCCTCAGAGGCAGTTAAGGAGCCTATCTTCCAAGGGAGCATCTCTGTGCTGTTCCACCTGCCCCTCCCAATTTGTTTCCGCAGGTTTGCCAAGAACATTTAGCTCTCCCTGCTTCCTAATGAAGTAAACACTGAAGATCGGTTTAGCAAATTTAAACTTCTAATACCACATTTTAATTTTATTAGGTAAAAATTAATACATACTGAAATGCTTGGGTTATAAGAATTATAAGAATGCAATTTGATGCTTTGACAAATGTATACACCTGAGAAACCACGAGTCTAATCAAGATGCAGGAGATTATGGCCCCGGAAAGCTCTCTCAAGCCCCTTTCTAGAAAATACCACCCAAGCAGAGTAACCATTTTTCTGATTTCTATCACCATATATTAATTTGGATTGTTCTTGAACTTCCTTTAATTAAATAAAAAAGTATATAGTCTTTAAGGTTTGACTTCTCCCTCTTAGCATGATGCTTTTAAAATTCATTCATATATATCAGTAGTTTCTTTTTATTCCTAAATAACAGTCCTCCATTGTATGACTGTGCAAGCTATTTACCCATTCTCTTGGTAGGTATTTTGTTTCCTTTTTTTTTTTTTTGCTTTAATGGATAAAGCTGTTATGAATTTTCTTTTTCTTTTTCCAGACCTATATCATTTCTTTTAGGTAAATACTGAGAATAGAATTCCTGGATTCTCAAAACAAGTGTATGTTTAACTTAATGAGAATCTGCCAAACTGTATTCTGAAGTAGTTGCACCAATTTACATTCCTACCATCAATGTAAGAGTTCCAGTTATTCAATATCCTTGACAACACTTAGTGCCACCAGTCTTTGCAGTTTTAAGTGTGCTAATGGGTATGAAGGTATATCTCATTGTGGTTTTCATGTGCATTTCTCTAGGATCCTAGCATTTTTTCATGTTCATCTTGGCCATTCCTATCAGTTTTAGTGAATTGTCTGTTCATGTCTTTTGCCCATTTTTAATGGATTATTTGTCTACATATATAGATACAGATGGATAGATAATAGTTTTTTGTCAGAAATATATATTATAAATACGTTCTTGTGTTTATCAGTTCATAAATATCTCTTTTAATTTTGAGGAGGCCAAATTAATCATTTTTTTCCTTTATGATTAGAAATTTTTCTTTCCTCCCTAAGAAATATTTGCCTACTTCAAAGTTGCAAAGTTATTTTCCATCGTTGTCTTCTGAAAGTTGTAGACTCTTAGTTTTCATGGCTAAGACTATGATAAATCTCAAATTAATCTTTGAGTGCTTATAAGTGATAAAGATTGAGAAACATTTTTCCACATATTTTTACAGCTGAACAGATGTTTAACGTATTCTGATGAGAAGACTTTCATTATCACCTCTGTTAAAAATCAAAAAATTAAAGAGAACTAAAGTAAGATCCAGCAATTCCACTTCTGAGAATATATCCAAAGGAAATGAAAACACTATGTTGAAGAGATTTCTGTGCCCCGTGTTCCTAGCAGCATTATTTACAACAGCCAAGACATGGAAACAACCCATGTCCATTGATGGATGAATGGCTAAAGAAGGTGTGAGATATATGTATATCTTAAATATGCATATATATACTCCAGTTTTATTGAAATATAATTGACATACAGCATTGTATAAGTATAAGGTATACAGTACACACACAAACACAATGGAACATTACCCAGCCTTAAAAAAGAAGGAAATCCTGTCATTTGCACAACATGGATGGACCTTGGAGGTATTAACTAAGTAAGTCAGACAGAGAAAGAGAAATACTGTATGATGTCATGTATATGTGGAATCTAAAAGAAAGAAAAATGGAAGGAAGGAAGGAAGGAAGACTAAACTCATGGAAAAAGAGATCGGATTTGTGGTTATCAGACACAGGTACTGAAGGGAGGGTGATTAATATTGGAGTAATTGGTCAGAATTGGAGGAAGGTGGTGAAAAGTACAAACTTCCAATTATAAGATTAGTAAGTAGTAGGGATATAATTAGTTAACAGTGCTGTATGATATATTTGTAAGTCACTAAAAGAGTAAATACTGTAAGTTCTCATCACTTGGAAAAAACATTTTTTCTTTTTTTTTTAATCTATGTGAAACTAAACCTACTGTGGTAATCATTTCACAAGAAGGAAAAGTGGCAGGAAAGGAGAAAGGATTCTTGCTGTAATATTCATTTACCCAGTTGTTTAAACATACGTATGAGGAAAAGTTTTAACATAAAAATTTGTAATATTATAAAAAAATGAACACTATATGGGTGTATCTATTTCTGAATTCTCTATTCTTGTCTATTGCCCCATTTGTCTCTTCTTAAACCAATAGCATACAACTATGATTAAGGTAAATCTATAGAAAAAATTAATATCAGACACAAAATATAAAATAAATATCAATGAGTCCATATTTGTATAAAGAATTGAGTAAATAAAATACAAGTTGGGTGGGGGAAGAGAACTGACAAACCTCCCACATAAAAGATTTCCTAATAATTTATGTGGACATTCCACCCTCAAGGAAGTGGAGCGTGTCTCCCCATCTCTTAAGTGTGGGCCATGCTAAGTGACCTCTTCCCAAAGAGTACAGTCTGGAAAGGGCAAGAAAAGACTAACTGTAGTAGGAAACACTGATAAATAGTACCTTCACTAGGTAACGAAAGGTGACATTAGCAGTAGTAAATCATGTTCATGGCAAGTACCCTTGATGCCATGTGAGGGAAATGGAGCTTCCTTCAGTGGTCTTCCTCCCAAACACATAATCCACTATAATGATGAGGAAAATATCAGACACATCCCAATCCAGGGGCATGCTACAAAATGTCTAACCAGTACTCCCCAAAACCTGTTAAAAAATAAATTCTTATGAAACAGGTGGTCTTCCAAATTTTTGTTGTTGATATTGTATTGGTTTTCTTTGGTGCTTTGCTTCTGCTGATACATACTAGAATCAGCTGGTCTATTTCTTTTAAAAAGTGCTCACTGGGATGTTGATGGGATTGTACCAAATCAATAGATCAATTGAGAATATCAACATGTTCACAACACCGCTCCCTCCAGCCCGTGAGCATGGTTGTTACTCTCTATTTATTTAAGACTTGTGTAATCCCTCTAAGCAGTTCTTTTTTACATTTCAGGGCACTGGCTTTCAATATCATTTCCTACACATGTTTATTTTGTGTGTGGTGAAGTGTCTTTGTTTCACAGTAATTTGCTACTAGTATACAGAAATATGATTGATTGTTGAATAGTAACCATGTGTCCTGTGACCTTGCAGAGTTCAGTATGAAATCGAGCAATGTTGCAGATGTCAGTGTATCTACGTGAATCATCACACCAATTGCAAAGGAAATAATTTTACTTCATTCCCAATCTTTTTGCCTTTTGGGTGTATCTTTACCTTATTTTACTGGCTGGAACCTCCAGTAACAGAAGTAAGAAGAGTGAATATCCTCATGTTTGTCTCAATCTTTGGGGGCAGGTGTTTCTTATTTCACCAGTAAGCATGGTGTTAGCTGTCATTTGTTTTTTTTAATTCATATCCTTTGCAGATGAAGGAAGTTGTTTTTCATTCCCCATATACTGCAAGTTTTTATGATGAATGGGTGTACCTTTTAATAAATGCATGCATGATCATAGAATTTTCCTCATTTATTTTGTTAATATGATAAATTATGCTGATTAATATTTAAACATTAAACCAAACTTATAACCAAAGAAACAATTACTCAAGGTAAATCCTGCTTGGTCATATGTACTATCCTGCCTAGATTCAATATTCTAATATTTTGCTTAGAATTATTGTACCAACATTCTAGAAAGACATTGGTCTATAATATTCTTGTCTCCACCACTAGGAGAAATATGATTCTGAATTGTTCACTTCATCGGGTTTCTGAAAACTAACACTAATGAGATTTAAGTGAGAGGTTTTCCAGTTAAATAATTTGGAAGTTCAGTATGTTAACATTGCTAATATCCTCTTTCACACAAAATAAATATCCTACTCCCATATGCTCAGATTCTTAAAAAGTGAGGCATGATAACTTTTTATGAAGTAAATCAAGAAATTTTCCCATGATTCTGAGTCACAGGAGCAAGTTTCCAAGAGATAAGCTGTGAGTGTTCATTTTCACACAGTGTTTAAAAGTGAATTAAGTTCAGGTCACTTGAGAAGCCACTGAGAATTATGTATTTGTCCTCTCAAATGAACCAACCTTGTGAGCGAGTGTATGTGTACCATCCTACCCAAAATGATGCCATACTGTCTTCTGGTCTCAACAGCCCCTATGCTACAGGATGGCAGAGACTGGCCAAGATGGAGAAAACTCTTCAGAAATAACACTTCTTCCAGAGTCTCTGGGTTTTCTCCTTTGCTGTGCCCTGATGTGAGCTGGTTTGTGGAATAAAATGATAGTACAGCTGACTGCCACCCTCAGCTAGCACACTTACTGGCTTTGGATTTTAAAAGCAGACTGTGTGTTAGCATTTCATAGAGTATTTATCCCTTATTGTCAACACCTATCCCATGTGTAATCAATAGCATACAATCTAGGACTCCCAGAAAGTAGCTTTTCTCTCATACAATAAACATATTTCCTAATTTGACTTAGGACGTGAAGAATGCTATTTAAGGTCATTACATGAATAATTCTGATGATGCTACCTTGGGCTGCTGCTGAGCCTGCAGTTTGCAGCCCTGGAGGGCTTGAGGGGGGGCCCTCTGGAGGTCTGCTGGCTGCATTGACGTAACAAGGGACTGTGTGGTAGAGTAGAAGGAGGGCATTTTAGCACTTGCTATTTTGTCCTGATAATGGAACAAGAAAAGAGACTGAGGATGACAGTAGGATTGGGTTGACATCTACCCAGTGAATTAGTTGTTTGCAAGGAGGCGCTTCCCCGCAAGGCAGGCTCAGGCTGTGGGAGAGGGGAGAGGAGCCCCTAGTGAGAACTTGAAGATTCAGGAGCATGGGGGTTTGCCTTTTCACCCAGGGCCTCCAACAGTGAAAGGCTGAGGTGCCCCTACAGCCCCTGGGACAGGATGCAGCAGTCCAGAGGGGTGGACAGCTAGGAGCCACGGAGGCAGTCCTGGGTGGGGAGCGGAGGCAGCACTGCAAGGGGCCTGGGGTGAGAGCCATAGGCCGTGTAATTTGACCATTAAAGTTACAATGATCTTTTTCATTTAAAAATATTTATTTAGCAAAACCCACTGTACTATGTCCTGGAGATACAACAAGGAGTCAATTAGCCCTGCCTTCAGGAAACAGACACTGGTACAAAGCCAATATGCAAGTCCTGTGAAAATCAGTTTCTTCCTATAAATTATCTGTGATGTGAAGGGAAAGTGAAGTGTCCCATGAACGCATGAGAGGAGCTCCTGCCCAAGGGTGGCTGATGGAGTAGAGGAAGCTGCTGGAGGAATTGAAAGGTGGCATACTGGGCAGGGTGGGTGAGGATGCAGGGGTCAAGGTGACAGCTGGCTTTGGGAAGGGCACTTCATGGCTGGCCTGCAGCTCGCTGAGATGCACTGGCCTGGCAGTGCCTGGCCCAGGGTCTCTGAGTGGAGTGAGAGGACGGGGCTGGACCTGCCTCACTCATTCATTCCCTCAGGAAGCCTTTGAGTCTGGCCTGAAGGCACAGAGCGCTTTGCCAGACCGGCCTCCAGTATCAAACCTCTAGATTCATGTTTTATATTCATTCTTATGCAAAATATTTAGATTCTACTAAAAATAGCGCATTTGTAAAAATTAGGCCTGGAAGGCAGTTAACTCATGTCTATCTAATTTTTTGTCTCATGAAGTCTAATCTCAGTGAAGTACTCTAAAATGAATGCACAGAAATAGTTTAATAGGTCAGATTTTCATTCTCTGCTTTTCAAGTTTCTTTTGTTAGAAGCATTTTTTGCTTTGTTTCATTTTAACATCAAAAAGAAGCTGTTTAGCAAATTTATAACTTAGAGGGTATTGGGCATATGTCCTGAGTATTAGTCTGTATTTTTTATCCTGTGAGATACTGTGAAATCCCAGATCTGTGAAAATCACTTTTATAAGTAGAATGTTTTCCTTTCTGCAAATATACCCCTTAAACATTTATTTTAGCAAAAAAGCTGTCCTACATTATCAAATAAACACCATAGAATAACTCAGTTGAGAACAGAAATGCAGACACTTAGTCTTGTCCCCACCGGGGATTAGATTTATTCATTCAATAAATACTTCCAAAGTGGTCTCAATATTGTGAGTCAGACACTCTTTGGTAACTTAGCTAAATGACTTTCCTTTACTGCCTTCCATTTGCAACTGTAATTGGAATGTTTTTCTTCTTTGTAATTATATGTATACATATGTTAATAATATGCCATATGTATACATTTATGTAACTATACAAAGATACATTGGTTAGAGGTTCTTAAAAAGCAGTTATATTGCATACAATGTTCAATGAAAGTCTACATCAGAGATACAAATGTTTTAACAAAGAAGATAATATATTATTTATATGGCATTTATATTTATATAGTAAATGCCTTCACGAAAGTTTTACATATACTTTCCCTGAATTAAAACCACAATATTAAAAGAAAAGACAAACCACTGGGGAAAGTAGCAAAATATCTGTCTGATCACAGCTTTCTTTTAACCTGTGCTCACAGTTCTGGGGATGGGAACCAGTGGCAGGCCTACGAGTCAGCCGGAGTGGCACTCCTACTACAGAGCTGGTAGATGCCAGGGGCGGGGCTTGGTTTGCAGTCATCAGCATTGGCTTCTCCAGTGTCCTTCTAGCAGCTTCAGCCAAGAGTCCAGTCCTACAGGGCCCAGGAAATGAGAGTTAGTGTACTTGGGCCTAAGCAGCCCCCTTGCTGGGGTCCTCCGCTCCCCCTTCATGATGGTGGTTAAGTCTACCACAGAGCTTGCAGGAGCCTTGTGCACTAATGGAGATCAACGTTATCAATGAACACAACAGTGCAAACACACAGATGGATAAGTAGAGAGACAGAGTGACCACATGGGATAAATCAGGTGTCCCTGCTCATTACACCACATAACCAGAGCCCCAGATCTAGGCCAATTAAATCCTTTTTTGATGCTCCCAAATCAGAGTCCTTTCAGTGAGCTTCCCTCCATAGCTACTTAAGCGATTTTCTTGTCAAGAAAACTTATGAGGAAAGGAGCTTTGAACATAGTTTGCCTTAGTAACTTAAAGAAATGATTCTCTTAATAGGGTATCAAGAGCTTCGCAAGACTTGTCATCAAAGTGTTTTTACTGAAGACTCTTATTTAAGTGATTAGCCCAGGTTTCCTGGCCTGCTGTATTCTTACCTACATATTTTCAGGTTTTCTCTCCAAAGGAGAAAGTGTTTCAGTGGATAAGAGCTCTATCTGGAAGTGCAACATAACACAGTGGTATTACATGTGAGACATTTACATGCCTTTTTTTCTAAGACCATTCATCTGCAAAATGCTAGAAATATCAGAGAAACAACATGGTAAGACTGCAAAATGTTCAGAAAATCTGAATTAAGGGGAAAAGCACAATGTATTGCATTTGGAAGTGTATTATAATGCACCACAGGGCTACAGAGCCAGATGGCAGGCCACACACAATGTAGGAAGTGTAAACATCTTTGCATGGGTCACTCTGAAGTCTCCTTTAAAGGAAAAAAAGACCCTGGAAATGAGATAACGCTGTGGAAGGGATATGATGCATTTGTTTTCTTACAATACCATAAGCCCTGCGAGTGGCTGTACTTCCGTTAAGTTAGTGGATTATTGTTAATAATTTTAAGAAAAAAAATTTGTTTTAATTGCTCAGATGCAAAAGTCATGTTTGAGTTCCATTCATTGCATCTCTCTTCATTCTACTGAGCCCTAGCTTCAAAACTCACATGTTGGCAGTGTCCTTCTATGACAAGGAGAGAAACTTTGCATCTTTTATTTTTGCATCTCCATCAAAAAGGCTCATTCTGCAGTATCCTCAAATGAGAAGAATGCATACCCATCCACCTCCTGAAATATAGGATGATGTGTTTGGCAAATACTAACCTTATTCATGGAGTTGCTGGCCCCTTAGCCAGGAATCTAAATTCAGGCTTAACTGTAACTATTAGACTCAGAGTATGCAGTTAATACTTGTAATCCAGGCTTACGGTCTTTGTCTCCATCATGACTATAACACTGGGATACTTTTCATCAAAGGAGTATGCTGTTTTACTTAGGATAATCCAAATCAACTGCTTTCTCCTTCACACATTTCTTTTGACTTTTACATTTTCAAGTGCATATTTCCAAAGAGGATGTTGCTTTCAAACTAGCAAAGCAATTAGGAAGCAGGATGGATGGTCAACAGCAACAGTGACTTGGAAAAGAGCCATGACATGAAAAGCAAGGTTTATGCAGGCTTCAGATACAAACATAGCTGCCAAGACATGAAGTTGGTGAATATTGCTTATTCCTAACTATGCTGTCTCTATCTGGTAAATAAGTAAAAACTCCATTTATTTATCTTGCATCTTCCTAAAGACCAAATGCCTCTGATTAAGGCAGAAAACATGGTATTTCTTAGATTATCTGGCCCTTTTGGCAAAAGATTTGTCTTCTTATAAGTGAAAATTTGTCAAATGAGAAATCTGGAGCTCAGCACATCAGTCAACATGTAATACCATGTATAATTTCCTCCAGGCATCGATATGCTAGGAAACTATTACTGTGATTACATATCACCATATCATGGTGAAAAAAACACTATGGTGCAAACTGAGATACCATGAGCATGAAATAAATTTGTTTTCCCACTGTAACAGAACTCAATGGGCAAATCCTTAACTGTACACTTCCTATTCAGCTAGAATGTTCTGCCGTCATTCGCAAATCCTTTAGTTTCCATAATCTCTGTGGAACAGGGCTGCATTCTGCTCAAGCCACAGCTTTTCTTTGCTGTTTAGCCTTGGAAGGACAAACATCATACCTTAGGAAAAGCTTAAGTTCAAGTTGGTACGCAGCTGCAGGCATTTACTGATTTCCTACTGCCCCTCATGAACTTTACCTGGCAGTTGGGTGGGGCTGCGGGGATCAACAGGAGGAAGCACAAGACCCTGAGAACTGTTAACACAAGACCCCAAGGAACATCACAAAATTTTCCCGTGTGTCTTCAGAGCCATCTCTCTGGACTGGCTGCCCTCTTGTGCCACGTCAGGGAGGGGCAGCTTTTCCCCCCATGGGGCCCCAGGGTCTGTTCCCTCCAAAACTGCCCAGACTCTACAGCTTCTGTCTTTCCTCAGTCACCCACACTTGAAAATCACAACTATTTTGAGAGCCATCTATCACCTTACTGGACCTAACTCCAGCAAGAAAGCATGCTATCTGATTATTCAAAATGGGCTTTTCATTTCAAAAAACACAAGAAGACCAAATATCCAGGAACTTAGCCTTCTCAGACCATCAAGGCAAGCCTCTGTGAGCAGCTTTCTGAGGGAGGCGGCTCTCTAAGGAGGACGTGGGCTCTGGGAGGCTCGCCGTCAGGGCAGAGTGTGGCGGGAAGGCTCCAGCCCACAGCCTCCAGTGCAGAGCCCTGAGGAAAACTGGGGCTGCTGTGCTGGGAGCTCCCCGAGAGAACTTTGGGGTTTGTGCCAAACACAGAGGTGGCAGCACTGAGGCCTTGGGTTGTAGCCGTGGAGAGCCTAACCCCAAGGTTTGGGGTGAGCAAACAACTATAAGACAGCATGTTCACAGACCCCCTGGATTCATTACACGATTGAGGAAACACAGAGAAAACTCCTTCCAGGGACAGGAGAAACTGTTTGGGGGTTAGTGATGCAGACCACAGAGAACACAGGACACCCACCATCGCAGGGACAGACACTGGGAACCCTGCCTCCTGGTGACGGATACGTTCTAACGGGTGCGAGCATACGAACAAATTAGTACAGGTTTGGGTGACACAGGAGAGCATTTCAAAGAAAGATGTGACAACTCACCAAAGACTTTCAATTTGTAAAACCGCCAGCTGGATAAGAAACCAGCCCTTAAAGTTATGGCTTGGAGTAGAAGTAAATAATGGCCACATTTTACAAAATGGTTCAAAATCCTTGTTGAACTGATTGTATTACACAAAAATAAACATGTCAACTTTATGGTTATGCCCAATGGCTTTTATTTTATGTTTCCCTTACCGGAGACAGGATTCTGGACCCAACAAATAGTCCATTACGAAACAGCAATCCACACCCTTTGTGGTTGAAGAAGAGGAACAGTTATACATAATTTCCATTTCATAGTCTTCCAAAAGTAAATGCGAATTTTCCTATATTTCTTCTGCTGCAGAGTAAAAAATGTATATCTGAGTGCACAGGCATTTAAACACCACCAAAGGATTCCATGCTTGGTGGCAATTACTTAGCTGTTACCAAAAGACCATTACATAATATTTTCAAGACAAACGAGTGATCTCCCATAACCACATGTGCCATCTAGAGGGATTTTTTGGCAAAACTAATCAATTAATTAAAATTATAAAAATGCAATTATATTAATTGCATTGTAAATAAACTTTTAAGGCAGCAAAAGAGAAGACTATGTTTTGAGGAGTTTTCTTAAATAAAAAACGGCAAAATAATTTATCTGTGCTTTTTCTGCTATATTCTATACTTTCGTAATTGAGTCAGGAGACAAAGTTCAATAGAGAGAGAAATGCAGAGGTCATAAAGACTTGGAACTTTACTGAATTGGAGAAGAAGGGACATAGGATTAAAACTATTTAACACAGAGCTTAAAAAAAGAGTTAAGAGAGTAGAAATTGTATGTCAGTGTTAGGATGGAGCCATACTCTGGGAAATGCCTTCTCTGGTCCAGGTTCCCAAGCGGAGTTTGTTAACTTTGGTTTCGTCCACAGAGGACAAGACTTTGAAAGAAAATACAATAAAGAGGCCAATTGTCAGAATAATTAAAAGAGATGCTTCATGCTTTAGCTGACATTTACCAGCCATTCTGTAAAATACTGATTTTGCCCATTACGTTCTTTGCCTGGAAGGTTCTTAGAAGGATTTTCAACATTGCTCATATCTCTTTTCATGTTTAAATTTGAATCTTGTTTCTTAATTTCAACTTTATTGAGGTGTAATTGACAAAATTGTCAGATATTTAAAGTGTACATCCTGGTGATCTGATATACACATGCACTCTGAAAGAATTCCCCCACCTAGTTAATAAACACACCCAACACCTCACATTTATCTTCTTTCTTTAAGTTCTACTCTCCTAGCAAATTTCAATCACATAGTACAGTGCTGTTGACTACAGTCGCCATGTTATACATTAGATTCTCTCTTTCTATGATAAACTCAAGTCTTAATATGGAAAGAAAATAGCCCATAAAATATAAATAACTTAAATGCTGTTTTTAGACAAAGTATCTGCAAGAAGCAGTTATGTTTACAGAATTCATATCATTAATAAAACAGAAAGCTCTGTTTACTAATAATAAACCACTCCAACTTTATGGGGGTTTTTATAACAGTCAGCCTTTATTTGATATTTTAAACCCTGTAAATTGGGGATGGGCTGGTGAATGCAATCCACCAACTAAAATTGCATTATAATATTATAAACAATACATCATATTTAGAAGTGAGAGACCAGAATTTGAACCTGGATGTGATTCCCCAGATTTTGCTTATTCCGATAGAACCAGTTGCCTTTCTCAGTTGACATGGTAACGAAGTGGTCTACTCAAGTCCAAGTACAATTGTCAGACTGCATTTTTTCCCCTATGAGCTGCCCAGAGACCCTGGTCTGCCCTTTAGCCTGCCCACCTCACTGCCCCCAAGCCATTTAACCCCCATGAAAAACATCCAAGCATTAGGAGCCTGTGTCCCCATACTGCTGCTCCTGTGTGTGAAATCCCTTCTGAGACACATTCCCACTTAGTAGTGGTCAGTGTAAGAAACAGCACCCAACATTGAAAAGTAAATCAAGATAGAATTAAAGGCACTTTTAATGCTTGATGTAAGCTTTGCATTTTGTCTATGTTGCATTTATGAACTTTATTGTAAACCCTTGGGGCTTAAAATGATTCCTTTTCAAACTGGTAAAAAAAAAAAGTTGCTGATGTTTTAAAAACAAAATATTTAAGATAAATTGAAAAAATAAGTCTGATGTGATTGACAGGCCAAATATGAAATTAACTTACTGCAAGAACTGATTTGTTACCTACCATGGACCATGGTGACAACATGTAAAATGTCACATGGGTGGTCACCTTCCAGACAAGTCAGTGGCAAGAAAGGATCACAAGACATATCCAAAGAAGGGAGGAAAAGTCCCCAAAGCAATTTGTACATTAGTACTAGGGTCCCTGCCTAGCTTATTTTGAAGTAAAACATACTGGGAAACTGTTTTTTAACCTTTTTTTTAATGTGCAAATGATTAATGGTTTAATATTATTGAAAATGTTTGCAAAATTCAAATCTTGTTAAAATGAGTTTGTGGGATTGTTCACAGTAATTTGCTGCATAGTCTTCAAGAAAAAAATGAGATAAAGAACTTACTAAAGCTCTTACTAGGGTTATTGTAATGAGTATGATAATGGTTAAGACTACTACATAAATACAGTTAGAACATGAATAATCCCCCACATTATAATACCTGTTGAGTTGGTTTGAAGAATAATCTTATGTAGCATCTTCAGAGTTCAAAAGGACATAAGCATACAGATGTCTCCTTCCTAGCATTTTTATCCAAATTCATACACAAACTAACATGAATACATATTATTTTGCTATACTTTTGACATGTGTACAATAAAATAAATAATTTTAAAAATTTATGCTAATTTAAAGATACCAATATGTCGACAAACATGTTACATACTGATGGTATGGAAGCTCTAGAGGATGAAACACAGTACTTAAGGGTCCTATAAAAACCTCTAGAGAAAACTGACTTCTCTGTGTACAGAAAGATATTTATAAGCACTGACTGTTAAAATGATAGCATCTTTCAAAACACTATTGAATAATGACATACATTATTGTTTTTATTGGCGATGGTCTTTAAATGTCATACTTTTCATTTTGTAATGACTTTTTGGCAATAAAGGGGCTCCAGCTGCTAAGAAGTATGAAAACATTTGTAGCTTGACATTGTATGATCTCTCTGGAACACAGTATCACTTATTGAAAGTCTTTCTTTGGGAAGGTGAGTAAACATCCAACTCATAATGGGCTAATGTGTCTTAATGACTTGTTCTGTTTCAGACACTGTGTTAAACGCATGTTTCATGCTGGTAGTTCATTGAATCGTCACAAGAGTCTGACGAAGTAGGGATGGCTAGCTTCCCCACTTTGCAGGTGAGGAAACTAAGGCAGAGAAGGTTCAGCAGCCTTTCCCAGGTGGCCCAGGCCAAGGGAGCAGGATGGCTCACAGATGCCCTGTATGGCCTCCACCCCAACACCCCACCTTCCTTCAGGGGCTCTGACTCTGCATAGCCACAGTCAGGGCAGAGTGACCAGGGGTCACTCCTGACACCTCGTCTGTGCAGAGCACCAAATAATATTTGTTAACTTGTAGCAAATTACCAGAGTTTATAAATTGGAAAGTATCCAATTCTCTCCATAGTAAAATCTCCCCTCTGTGTTCCAGGGTTTTCCTGACCAGGAAAGACAGGGTTAAGGTTATGGCTGGCCAGATAACACGGGGCAGATTCAGACAGAAATCACCCTACCTCTGTGTGTCACAATAGGAATAAATAGGCAAAACCAATATACAGAGGGGCCACCAACCCAGTGGGGCCCAAGAATAGACCCTTAAGTACAGCAGAGAAGGGTTTGGTGGGCTATGTTAGGGTGCCTTGTCAGAGGCCTCCCCTGGGTATCTGACACACAGCTTCCTGTGCACAGGATTCAGTATGGATCAGACATGAGGAGGTCATGATCCTCAGAGGCAGAACCTGTAAGAAGTTCAGGGAGGGGAGGTGTACACAGAAATGGTAGTTACCAAGGGCCCAGGCACTAGTTTGCTGTTTGACCTTTTACAAGTTATATAATATCACACTGATCATATTCCCTATTTGTAAAATGGAACTACTATCATTTTCTAGATTAATTACAATTATTTTTCAAATCTTAAGAATGTTCATGTCTTTGAAATACAGTATGTACTTTTTATTATTTAAATAGAAAGTTTCTTTGTATAAAATAGTTTAAGGCCACTTTTCTGAAGATTTTTTTGTTTTTTGTTTTGTTTTTGGTATGCCAGTCATCCTCTAACAAGTCCCTTAGTAATAACACTGCTAATACTCATTTAAATGATTAGGCCTTGATAAGAACTAGCCAAGCAAAGAAAAAAAAAGACAACCATTCATTAGTTAAGGCAGAGAAGGAGAAGACTAAAAAAGATGAGAGTATCCCCAGCATCGCCTGACCTGCAGCTTTTAAATAGGAAGCCAGTCTTGATGTAAGAACCATGCCAGGACAGTGAAAATACTATTCAGTGTTTCTAAACAACATATACATTTCACTGAGTCCATAGTTGTTGAAAATATTTTGTAAAATAAATGTCAGAGAAACACAGTGAGCCTTCTTATGAATTAATCCTAATGCCTAAGATCCCGGGAGCTACAAAATAAAAAATAAATAAATAAAATTAAATACATACATAATATCACTGAGCAACCTGTTTAGCCTTAAACAACTTGCATTGTAGGAAGCCTTTCAGAAAAGAACGAATGTGAAATTTATATACAAAATCATCCTATGGGCAATTCCATAATATCTTAGCAAACAGTTACACAAAATGGTGACTGAATCCAGTTATACAATCTCCAGGTCTATCCCGTCCACCACTTCCTCAGGCACAGACACACAAGCCTGGGCATGCACGTGCACACATACACACACACACGCTCACACACACACACTACACACCCTTATGTCACTTAGCTAAGGGGATCCTCAACACACATTATATTTATTTTTTAAAAACTTACCCTTTTTACATATTGATGAGGATTTAAAAGCATGTCTCCTGCTTTGCTTGTTTTTTAAACTCAGATGCATCTTTTAAATATACAATCGTCACTATTTAGTCTAGGCTGGCAGAGATACCCATGGGAATTGGAGGCATTGCCGGCAAACCCAAGATGAGGAAGAATTACACATAAAATATGACCGGATCCAAACCCTTTCCCATAACAGATGCTGAAGCCAAACCAAAACTTCTTTGAAGAGCATAAGAAAAAAAACTAGGTTAACTTTGGGTTTTGTTGCTTTTAAATGATCATCAATCTGCAATATATGCAATTCTCAATCCTTATAATAGTTAGGTCTTTTAAGAGAAATGCCAAACCCACTAAAAGCTGGCCAGCAAACACTGAATGCCCACTGTATACCAGGCACAAGCTGACAAGCAGCTCCTTGGGGATCTCTACAACAGGTAATGCTTGGGGCACTAGTTAGGGGGGAAAATGCAATAATCTGCTTTAATAAAAATTCCAACATAAGGAGGTGGATTTTTCCCTATTTCCTGTGCTTTCACATTTTCTTTCTCTATTACAGAAAAGGGTCCTATAGCTTGGCGTACTTCTTTGAGAAATTTGTAATGCCACTTATAAATAATTAGCTATTAGCCCCTAAAAGGAACTTTAGTGTAGGACCCATGGATGGTCAGTGCCCATCCATAAACCATGAAAGCAGCGAATGATCCAGGGGGAAATGAAAATGACACTACTCTGGAACCCCTAAGGGCCGTGGTGTCTGTGCAGGGCTTGCTGAAGTAAACTTGCTAGTATGTCATGTTCATTTCCAGACTCCCTCTTTCTCGGTGTCAGTCCTGCCTCAACGACTCACAATCCAAAGGATAAGCCCCAGATTTAACAGTGGCTGAGCAGCTACAGAACTCTGCCAGGCATTTCACTGCCATGTGCCGACATCCAGGGTGACCATTCACCCAGACTGAAAGTCTTCCCTTTTGTCAAAAAAATAATGAACAAACAAATTAATTAAAAGAGTTTTAAGAAGTTATGTAGACACTGCAAATTCCCAAAATAACCACTATCAAAAGAAAAGCTTCTATTAAGAATGAAGACAGTGCTGTTTTTAGACTGTTTTCAGATCCCAGCTCTACTCAGGCTGTAAGAGTTACCCTGGTAAATTCACTTTCCTCTCTGAACTGGGCATTCAACCCACTTGCTCCACAATGCTGTTGTAGAAGCGGGCGCCTGGCACTCATTACGTGCCTGGTGCCTGGTAGGTGCAGTGTCTGCTCAGCATCAAACAAGCTTCCACCCGCCCTCACAGGTGACATGTCAGGCATCCACCTTCCTTCAGCCACACACTCACCTGCCTCAGGAGAAAGGGCAGGTAACCTGAATTCAGCCAACACAGTGGTAGGGGGAAATTCTCTGGGCGTGGGTGGGGGATAGCTTCTGAAAATAGAAATTCGTCTCTTAAAAGAAAGAAGGAAAGATGCCTTACCCGCTGTCTCCCTCTGGGAGTTGTGCCTCAGATTTGACAACTAAGGGTGAATATTGTCACAAGAACACTAAGGAACTCAGAGCAGAGAGGTCAGAACCCAGATCTTGTTATGTGTCTGCCATGTCTGTGGACCTCACCTCTGAGATTATTCCTGCATGAGCATTGAATCCAAAGGTCTCTTACCTTGAAGGGAAAAGTCCCCCACGTGACTGAAAACCCACATAAATGTCAAGGGAAGATAGTCCCACTGTTCTAAGGACTGTACAAACTTGATTTAATACAAGGGGATCAACTCAGGGAGGGCATCCAAAAACACAGGTAAGCCAAGTTTGTATGGAACTGCTTCCCATTCTCTCCAGTCCCCAGGTTCAAATCTATCAAAACAGAGAACTCCAACCTCTGAGAACGTTTGTTGCTAGAAATGCTAGGCTGTCACAGTAGTATGGCTGGGGACTGTCCCCCACTCCAAGAGGCAGGCATCCTTAACAAAGGTCCCTGTGGCACAGGGCAGGTGAGTTCCAGGCATTCTCCATAAAGCAGAATTTGAAGGATTTGCACCTGATCAGAATGTCATTTTTTTCATTAAATGAGAACACTTCTTTTGAAACAAGTGTAGATTTACAAGCGATCATGAGAAATAATACAGAGACATCTCATGAATCTTCATCTAGTTCCCTCAGTGGTAACATCTTTCAAAACTGTAGTACAATATTACAACCCAGATACTGACATTGATACAGTCAGAATACAGAACATTTCCATCACCACCAACTCCCTTCCTCTTTCTCTAATTGGACCCACATCCCTGCCTCCTGCTCCTGTCCTTAACTCCTGTCAAGCACTAATTTGTTCTTCATCATGACCAATTTGCCATTTCAAGAATGTGATATAAATGGAATCATGCAGTGTATAACCTTTGGTATTGACTTCTTCTTCACTCAGCATATTTCTCGAGATATTCATGCAGGTTGTTGTTTATATCAATAATTCATTTCTTTTTATTGCTGAGTACAATTTCATGGTATGAATATACCACACTTTGTTAACTATTCGCAAGTTGGGTGTCTGGGCTGTTTCTAGTTTTTGGCTATGAAAACTTCTGTGAATATTTGTGAACAGATTTTTGTGTGAGCATGATGTTTCATTTGTCTGAGCTAAATGTCTAGGAAAACAATTGTTTAATCATATGGTGGTCAAAAGTTTAGTTTTTCAAGAAATTGCTCAACCTTCTGGAGGAGTAGATATGTCTTTTTACATTCCTGAAATAAGGAAATGACTTGGTTTATCTGCAACCTCACCGTTCTGATAGGTATATAGCAACATGGTTTCAACTTTATGATTTTATTTTCATTCTTTTGATCGAGCACATCTTTACATGTGCTCATTTACCATTTACGTACATTACTCAGTGAAATTTCTATTCATGACACCTATTTTCTAATAAAATATTTTTTGCTTTTTTACTGTTTTGAGTTACAAATGTGTTTCAGCTAGCATATTAATTTTGCCTTTTTGTTCACATTCTAAAATATTCTTGTCTTTATCTACAAAGTCTTGTAGGAACTTTGATAAGAAGGGTGGTAAACTTTGTCAACTTGAAAAGAGTTGGCATCTTTACTATGTTGAGTCTTCTAATTCAGGAACCAGATATGTTCTCCGTTTATTTAGTTCTTTGATTTCTGTCATCATTTTATAGGTTTCAATATACAAAACATTCTTTGTTTGTAAGTAGTTTTGTTTCATAATTTTGCTGTCCATGTGGTCATTGTTAGCATAAAAATACAATTGATATTTGTGTGTTGATCCTGTATCCTGTGACCTTGTTGAATTCACTTATTTCTAAGAGTTTTTTATAGATTCCTTGAGATTTTGTAAGTAAACATCATGTAATCTATAAGTAGGGAATTTTTTTCATTTTTTTTCAAATATTTTTCATTTATTTTCCTTTCCAATCTGTATACCAGTCATTTTCCTTTCCTGCCTTATTTCAGCAATAAGACCAGGATAGCTGTGTTTAATTAGAAGTGCAAAAGTGGACATCTTTGCCTTGTTCCCTGACTTAAGGGAAAGCAATCTGTCTTTTACCAGTAATATAATGTCAATGTTAGGATTTTTGTCAATGCCGTTTATAAAATTAAAGTTTTCCTGTATGTCTATTTTTCTGAGAGTTTTCATTGTGAAAGGTTGTTAACTTTTATCAGGTGCATTTTTCGCATCAATTAATAGGATCATGTAATTTTTCTTCTCTAACTTGCTAATATGGTATATAACATTGATCGATTTTTGAATAGCGAACTAGCCTTGACTCTGCACTAGGTTATGGTATAAAATTCACTTCATGTAATTCTGATTTTATTTACAACAGTTTTGTTAAGGATTTTTGAGTCTTTATCCATGAAGGAAATTGGTCTATAGTTGTTGGTTTTTTATTTTCTTGTTCTGTTTTGCCTGGTTTTGATTTTAGTATAATGAATTGGGAAGAATTTTTTCTTCCTTATTTTCTGAAAAAAAAGAATATACAATTGGTGTTAATTCTATATAGCTTTGGTAGCATTCTCCATGGGAAACAGTCGGTGCCAGGAGATGACCTTCCTGGGATGCTTTTAGTTACATGTTAGGTTTGCTTAGTAGTTCATATGCTGTTCAAATTACATACTTCATAATAGGCAAGGGCTGGTACTGGGTGCGTTCTGAGAACTGATCCATTTCATTCAAGTTGTCAGATTTATGTGTGTGGATGTGTTCATTTTACTCCTCCTTATCATTTTGATGCCTGCAAGATCCGTGGCAAAATCGCCTGTTTCATTCCTGATGTTGGTAATTTGTGTTGTCTTTTTTTCCCTTAGTCAGTCTTGTGAGGAGCTTGTCCATTTTCTTGATCTTCCCAAGGAAAAAGCCTTTTGTTTCTTGATTTTCTCTGTTGCTTTTGTGCTTTTCTATTCTGCTTGTTTTGTGTGTGCTTTTCTAGGTTCTCAAGGTGGCATCTTAGATCATTGACTTGAAACTTTCCCTCTTTTCTAATAGAAGCATTTGATGCCATAAATCTCCCTCCCGGGACTAGGTCAGTCATGCCCCCAAATGTTTATATGTTGTATCATCAATTTCACTCAGGTCAAATAATTTTTTCTTCTCCTGAGACTTCCTCTTTGACCCATGGGGTATTTGAAAGTGCACTGGGCAGTTTCCAAGTGTTCGGAAGTACCTTTCCAGTTTGATGTCTGGTTTGATTCCACTGTGGGCAGCAATCACACTCTGCATGCTTTCAGTTCTTCTGCATCTGTTGGTTTTGTGTTTTGACCCGGGTTGTGGCTCTGCTGATATGTTGGCTTGATCCTGTTGGTCGACAGGGTTGCTGAGTTCTTCCACAGTCTGGGTGGTTTTCTGTCTAGTTGTTGTACCAAGTGCAGAGAGAGGAGAGCTGAAGTCTCCAGCGACAGCTGAGGTTGCCAGCTGTGTCAGGTTTGCTTCCTGGGGTAAGCAGCCCTGTGGTGTGGGGCACACACATTTGGGATTCCTATGTCTCCTGGTGGCCTGGCCCCTTTGTCGTTGTGTACCCTTTGTGTCGCTGCTGACTTTCCTTGCTCTGCAGTCCACTGCATCTGATATTAGGGTAGCTTTTCCTCCTTTCTTTTGATTAATGTTTGTATGACAGATCTTTTTATTTACCTGTATCATCACATTTGAAATTAATTGCTCTTAGGCAGTATATTATTAGGTAATTTTAAAAATCACTGCCAAACTCTTTTAATTTATGCTTTTAGATCATCTAAATTTAATGTAATTATCAAATTGTTAAGGCTTATGCCTGCCATTTCTTTTTTCTTTTTTTTTTTTTCCATTTCTCTGTTTACCCTTTTCTGTGTTCCTGTAGGTCCCTTTGTCATATTTTTAGAATTCCAAGTTGAGTGTACCTCTGTGTGCCCTTTTACTGACATGTACACACAACTTAGGGTAGTCTCCTGGTATTTTACCAGTTTGAGAGAAGTGTAGAATGTGTGCCTCCTTTTTAGACCTCCATTTTACTCCTCACTCTTAAATATCTCCTCTTCCCACATTACAGCCATGCCAGCGCTTCATCACTTTTGCTTAAACTGCCAAATATGAGAACTCAGTAAGAAAAGATACTGTATTTTATGTATTTTTACTCCTTTCCTTCATCCTGCCCTCTTCCTCCTGCCTCCCGAGACTCCACCACACAAATGTTAGCTCCCTGTGACCGTCTTCAGCCTGGGGAGGGGCAGTCTGGGCACCCCACTCGCCTCTGCTGGCATGGTGAGCTGAGGCTGCAGTTTCTCCACAGTGGCTGGTGGAATAAAGGGGTTACTGTCTTGCTAGGCTTCCCTGCCCCTTGTCTTCATGTACATTTCCAGGTTCCAGATTGTCCCACTCTGAGTCTGGAATATAGAAAACAGAAAGCCAATCCAGGGAACTCCCCACTGTACTTTCTCAGGTTCTGAGTCCCTGGCTAGCCCACTCTCAGAATCTCCTTATGCTTATTTGATCTGTAGTGCCCATTGATTTTAGTTGTACTTACTGGGAGGAACAGCAAAAAGTAGATCTCATTCTCCTCCTGAAATAAGTGCCATTTCAATATCTCGGCCTTTGCAGCCCCAGCAGGTCTGCAAAAGCAGATGTTTGTCTCCCTTAGGTTGAAGTCAAGGAAGGCCCCAGAGCCGCCCCAGCAGAGCTCAGCACTACTGGCCACCCCACGGTCCTGACCCACTGTCCCCGCCGTCCTCTCCCTCTCATGGAGCAAGTTAGCTTTTCGCTTTGCTTTTTGACTGTTTGGCTTAGTTTGTTGTTTTCTTAAGCAAAGATCATGGCATTACTGAGAGGTAAGGACCTAATATTTCCCCAGTTTTCTGAGTAGAGCAGAAAGGCACTAAGTAAATAAGTTAATAATTCAACTGAGCTATCCTAAATAAATGTTTAACTGATTTATCATGAAGCCCAGCTTCCCTAAACAAACAAGCTACATAAATAATACATAAGCAAACAGCAAATAAATAAATAGTTTAACTACTTCAAACATGCTGCCCCAGGGCTCGGGCAGGCACTCAATTAATACCTAGTAGCGAGTGAGCACACAGCTCACATACCTGGCACTGGCCTCCTTTGCTGCCTCTTGTATTTTCTGTCTGGATATTCAGGAGTTTGTATAAAAGTACTTGGTTTTTCACTAAAATATGGCTACTAAGCAGCTTATGTGATTATTCCAAGGGGAAAGTCTTGTAACGATAAGCAGCTCCCCTCCTAGGTACAGGCTTGCCCCTGATGGACAGGTAAGAGGAATGTTACAGCTTATTTGACAAGTGTTTCCCCGGAGAGGCAGTGACCCATCTTCAAAGTGTATGTGAACAAGATGAAGAAAAGAATTCAATTTAGTAAAGACGTTTCTGATACTCAAGGTGTTAGGCTCTACGGAGAATGTTTTAAATTTCATTAAGAACCATGCATTAGGTCACCAGTATAGTCTCCAAGCGAGATAGCTATTTAGTGAGCATGTATACATGTGAAGAAGGACACATCTGTGCCTCTGAGAGGAAGAGCCCCCACCCCGTGGCTCCTTAGTCAATAGTCAGGAAGGTCCTCTCAGAAATGACAGCTCCTTCCTTGGCTACTTAGGTTTATGCTCTAGGATTCTACCAATGGCTCACCACAAACAGGAAGAGGCTGAGGGGCTTGGTCTGGACTCCGAAGGTTCTTCTTCTGGATCTTACCTTCCCAGTCACCTGGTTCTCAGAACTACACAGGACATCAAAATAGATGGTTTCCAAATCTCACTGGAGTCAGAATCCCATATGGAGATTTTAAGAAATGCACTTCCCAGGAAGTCTTTCCAAACATGTTTTTGAATCAGACTTCTCCTAGGTCAGGCTTTGGGGGACTTTATTTTTCAAAAGGCCCCCAGATTCTGATGAGCTCAGCGACCCACAGGCCTCAGTTGATACCCTAATCTTTCAGACACCTCAGCAAAATCTAGGAGTAGAAATTCAGACACCAGCCTCCTTGCCCCAGTGGCTCATAGCATACAGCCTAGAAGGGGTTAATGGTCATACCCCAGAGAGTTCTCTTCTGAAGAGGGAAGGGGAGGCATTTTATTTACAGGGCCATAAAGTAGTTAAAGATGTAAGCATGCAGTAGGTTCAAAGACCATAGCTCCGTAAAGCAATGCACATTTTTGTGATTTGAGTATGGAGCTTGGAGAGCATTGTGAACTTTCTGGGAGGATTAGCTTAAGTCTAAAGGAAAGAAACCCTTCCTCAGACAGAGGTTTGGTCAGCTGCTGAGAACAGGGTCTCTCTGCCTGGCCACTCAGATCAGGCCCTGGGGAGAGGAGAAGGTGTGAAACGTGGCCTGACAACAGCTCTCCGGGAGCTATCAGCATGCATGGAGAATTATGGTTTCCACAGCTAGCTCATTCTCCAGAAGCACGAGGCCTGCTGGTTCCCACCACCCAGTAGAAACCTTCAGGGAAAAGTTTGCTTTACAAAGACCAACATGAATTTCCCAGTCAGGGATGGGAATGAAAGCGTCTTTCTT
The DNA here is from genome assembly GCF_040802235.1 of Manis javanica. Taxonomy (NCBI): domain Eukaryota; kingdom Metazoa; phylum Chordata; class Mammalia; order Pholidota; family Manidae; genus Manis; species Manis javanica. Next base: position 136,061,917 of record NC_133157.1, on the reverse strand, counting down.
TTTGATTCCTGGGCTCCTGGGACGAGTGCAGAGCACAGATCCTTCTCCAAGCAAGAAAAAGAGGGTGTGTGCCATGCTGCCTGGCTGGCCGAGGAGGCCTGTGGGCTTGGGCCAGGAGCAGGAATTCCCCACGCAGACACTGAGTCTGCGGCCCGAGACAGCAGCGGCGGCTCCACAGAAAGCCACTCTGTTCCTTGCCACCAAGTAACTCACACAACACACACACACAACCACGGAAAAAGGAGTATTTGAAAGGAGTGTTTTTTTTCCCTAGAATACACAGTACTCTTATTTCCTTAGGGGCACAGTAAAAATTAGCCATGAATAGATTGCCAAATGCAGCTGAGAGTCAGCAAGGATATTTATCCCCACAGTCTGAGTGCTGGGACTGGTTGCTGGGACAAACTTTGAATACTTCAATAAATCATAATAGAAGATTAAAATAAGAAAGCATTTGCTAAACAAGTCTGCAAGGGGCTTTTAGGCTGCTCTTTTTTTCCCCACCAACTGTTGCTTGGAGACTTGACTGGACTGTTTGGATCCAATAGAAAATGTGTATTTGTTTGAGGTGGGAGGCAAAAAGAAAAAGGCAGTTCATGCTTGGAGCTTTGGTTTACATGGATTTTTGAGGTCAAAGAAAATTAAATTGGTAACTCTAAGTGCATATGTTATATTAAGAGTAAAAAACAACAATAAAGAAAACAAGAATGTATCCCCAGGATGTGTGCATTCTTAACAAAAGGGTCTATTGAAAGGTATAATTATTTTCTATTTCATTAAAATATAAGAATCAATTTCCTTAAAATATGTGGAAAAAAGCCATCGATCGTTTTTTTTTTTCTTTTAATTGTGAAATATCCTTGTGACCGTGGTTGGAAACTGGGCTCTTAAGAAGCATGTAGCTGTCAGAGTGCATAGGGACTGGGGCCTGGGTCTCAGCCTCCCTTTTGTAAATGAGAATACCTTATTTGTTCAGAACAGGAGGTGGAACACAGTAAGAGTAAGAGGTCCTGTCTAGTTCAGAAGCTGTCCCTTCCTGGAGTTTGACTAACTGTCCTTGCACAGCCAGCTCATGTCCACTTCTGTTAGAGAGCATCCGTATACAACCCCAGTCTGGCCACTTCCTCTGAACCCAGGAGCAGCCAGACAGGCTAGTGCAACTTGACCCAGTCACAAGATGGTACACCCTAGGCTACTCTGATGACTAGACCAAGTCCCTTAAAATTTCATGTGTTGAAGTCCCAGTACGTCAGAAGGTGATTGTATTTGGAGATAGGGTTTTAAAGAGGTACTTAAGGTAAAATGAGGTCTTTGGGATGGGCCCTAATCTAATATAATGAGTGTCCTTGTAAGAAGAGGAAATTTGGACACAGACACACACAGAGGGGGCACCATGTGAAGACACAGGGAGAAGGTGACCCTCTGCAAGCCAAGGAGAGAGACCTCAGGAGAAACCAACCTGAAAATACTTTTATTGTGGACTTACAGCCTCCAGAACCGTAAAGACAAGCCCCCCAGCCTTTGGTACTTTGCTCGGTGGCTCTGGCAAACTAACACAGCTTCTTATGCTCTGTGACACATAGCTTCACATTTTAAGCAAAGAAGGAGCTCAAAACTTTGTTAGAGTGCTGGCAAAACTGGACAGCTACATGTAAGAGAATGAAACTGGGTCACTGTCTAACCCCATACACAAAAGTAAATTTGAAATGGATCAAAGACCTGAATGTAAGTCATGAAACCATAAAACTCTTAGAAAAAACATAGGCAAAAGCCTCTTGGACATAAACATGAGCGACTTCTTCATGAACATATCTCCCTGGGCAAGGGAAACAAAAGCAAAAATGAACAAGTGGGACTATATCAAGCTGAAAAGCTTCTGTACAGCAAAATACACCATCAATAAAACAAAAAGGTAACCTACAGTATGGGATAATATATTCATAAATGACAGATCCGATAAAGGGTTGACATCCAACGTATATAAAGAGCTCATGCACCTCAACAAACAAAAAGTGAACAATCCAATTAAAAAATGAGCAGAGGAACTGAAGAGACAGTTCTCCAAAGAAGAAATTCAGATGGCTAACAGACACATGAAAAGATGCTCCACATGGCTTGTCATAAGAGAAATGCAAATTAAAACCACAATGAGATATCACCTCACACCAGTAAGGATGGCCACCATCCAAAAGACAAACAACAACAAATGTTGGCAGGGTTGTGGAGAAAGGGGAACCCTCCTACACTGCTGGTGGGAATGCAAATTAATTCAACCATTGTGGAAAGCAGTATGGAGGTTCCTCAAAAAGCTCAAAATAGAAATACCATTTGACCCAGGAATTCCACTTCTAGGAATTTACCCTAAGAATACAGCACTCCAGTTTGAAAAAGACAGATGCACCCTGTGTTTATTGCAGCATTATTTCCAATAGCCAAGAAAGGGAAGCAACCTAAGTGTCCATCAATAGATGAATGGATAAAGAAGATGTGGTACATATACACAGTGGAATACTATTCAGCCATAAGAAGAAAACAAATCCTACCATTTGCAACAGCATGGATGGAGCTAGAGGGTATTATGCTCAGTGAAATAAGCCAGGCAGAGAAAGACAAGTAACAAATGATTTCACTGATCTGTGGAGTATAAGAGCAAAGAAAAACTGAAGCAACAAAACAGCAGCAGAATCACAGAACCCAAGAATGGACTAACAGTTACCAAAGGGAAAGGGACTGGGCAGGAGGGGTGGGAAGGGAGGGATAAGGGCAGAGAAAAAGAAAGGGGGCCTCACTATTAGCATGTGTAATGTGGGGGGGGGCATAGGGAGGGATGTGCAACACAGAGAAGACAAGTAGTGAGTCTACAGCATCTTAGTACGCTGATGGACAGTGACTGTAATGGGGTTTGTGGGGAGGGACTTGGTGAAGGGAGAAGTCTAGTAACCATAATGTTCTTCATGTAATTGTAGATTAATGATAATAAAATGAATACTAAATAAATAAATAGATAAAAATAAGCAAACAAAAAAAAACTTTGTTAGAGTATCAGTTTGCTATATACAACATATAACAAATATCAATAACATATATTACATATAATACATAATTATGTAACTTAGTATATTAATATATCATGTACAGTGTATATATTATATAAATTAATATATCATATAATAATGTATTATATGTAATATGCTATAAGTCTTATTATATAACATGTAAACATGTAATAAATTTCCAATTGCAGCTAAGAGTCAGCAAGCATATTTATCTCCACAGTTGCTGAGACAAACTTTTAATATATTATAAATTATAATGTATACAATGCATTACATTCTATATAATGAAATATAGAATACTATATTATGTACCCAGAAGAAATATAAGTGTGAAAAAAGAATTGCTGTTTTATGAGAACTACAAGAATTTAGTGAGTTCTAAAAGCTTGCTGTCAGTACAATGCATGTAAAATATTTAAAATAAAAGCTATAAAGATCTAGTAGCCTTTCACTGGACTTCTGCTGCCAGGAAGATGTAATAGACATGTTTTTCCCTTTACCTCCTACTAAGTACAAATAAAAACAACAGACAGTGTATGTAACACAACATAAGAGTACTCCAAAAGGTAGAGAGAAGAAGGCAGACAGCTCAAGAACTGAGGACCCAAGATAATATAAGTGGTGATCAATCCTTTGGGTTTTCTCTTTGCCTTATGTATCCCAGACATGGAGCTGAAGAACCTGGAAACCGAGAGGTGTTAGCTGGTACAAACCAAAAAGCCCCAAGAAAAGCTTAGTTTCTCTAGCCAAAAGACCAGGAAAGGGGCAGCCTGGCAATTCAGAAAATGTTGATAAAATAACTGCTCTACTTCAGCCAAACACCAGAGAAACACTGTGGCCCTTGTCCAAACACACCAGCAAAGGCCATGTAAGGGGCCTGCTCCCCATTCTTCCAAGCTGTGGTGGGATGCCCCAAACGCCCTGCCAGGCTGTGTCACAAAAGGCTGGGCAGTAGGCTGAGAAATGCATCCCCGTGCAGGTATTGAGACTCCCTCTGAAGTATTAGAGAAGAGACAACCACTCCTCCCACTGGGGGATGTCAAAGGAGGCCTAGTGGGGAGCCAGGACTCTCACCCCCACCCCCATGCAGTGTCAGGATAGAACATGAGGCTTTCCCACCATCCCAGCCTGGGGCTGTCGGTGGGGGCCTAGAGGAGAGCCAGGATCCCACTCCCAACCCTCAGGGAGCCCACCCTTCTTCAGTGTCAGTGAAGGCCAAGGGGAGGACCTGGCAGGGATGACAAAGACAAAGCTGTCAGACAAAGTCAGCTAAAATAGAAAGTTTAAATAAAATCCAGAGTCTCACAACATAATATCCCAAATATCAAATTTCAGTTGAAAATCACTCATTATACCAAGACTCAGGAAAATCTCAACCTGAATGGAAAAAAAGACAACCAAAAGACACCAACACCACAATGCCAGAGATTTTAGAACTACACAAGGAAGATTTTTAAAACGGCCATCATAAACCTGCTTCAGTAAGTAATTACAGACACAAATGAAACAACAGAAAGTCTTAGCAAATAGAAAATACAAAGTAAAACAAAAGGGAAACTCTAGAACAGAAACATAAAACAACTGAAATTTTACTCAGTATATGGACTCAACACCAACATGAAGAAGAGTAAGAATCAATGAACTGGAGGACAGAACAACAGAAATTAGTCAATCTAAATAACCTAAAGGAAAAGATACAAAAAGCAAACAAAAACAAAAACAAAAATGAACAAAGTCTGAGAGACCTGTAGGCCTATCTTTTTAAATCTAATATTTATGGCATGAATCCCTGAAAGAAAGGAAAAGAGAGTGAGTCTGAAAAATTTATTGAATGAAAAACAATGACTAAATCTGCAAGTTTGGCAAAGATGTAATTCTGCAAATTCAAGAAGCTGAGCAAATTCCAAACAGGATAAGCCCAAAGATGTACAAGAAACATCATAGTCATACTACTGAAATATAAAGACAAAGAAAAAAATCTTAAAAATAGCAAGGAAAATAATACCTTTTCTCTAGGGGGAAAAAATAATTTGAATGAGCGTGAAGTCCTCCCCAGAAATTAGAGAGTTCACCATAATTATGAAATGGTGAAAAAAGAACTATTAACCCAGAAACCTACACTCATTAAATACCCTTCAGATTGAACAGAATTCAATACATGCTCAGATGAAGGAAGAAAAAAAAAAGAATTTGCCACCAGCAGAGTCACCCTAAAAGGATGGCTAAATGAAGTTCTCTGAACAGAAGGAAATCCTAAAAGAAGGAAACTTGGAACATCAGGAAAGAACAAACTGAAAGAATAAAAAATTTATATATAGAAAATATACTTTCCTCCTCCTATTCAGTTTTCCAAATTATACTTAATGTTGAAACAAAAACTGTAACACTTTCTGATGTGGCTCTGAAAGTATGTAGAGGAAATATTTAAGACAATTATACTTTAAAAAGGTTAGAGATATCACATGAAGGGTGGTAAAGTTTCTAAACTTCACTCACACTGGAAAAATATTGACACCAGTGGACTTTGATTGAAATTTTTTAAATCTATACAAAGGGATACATTCAAAAACACAGATAAGTTAAAATGGTACTCAAAAAGAAGTTCAACTAGCCTAAAGAAAGACAGGGAAAAATATGAAAGAAAGGAAAAAGAGGATATTTATATTCATGACTCAACAATATATTGTCTACAAGAACCTCATTTCAAATATAATTATATAGAAAGAAGATCTATCACACAAACATTAATCAAAAGAAAGGAGGAAAAGCTATCCTAGTATCAGATGCAGTGGACTGCAGAGCAAGGAAAGTCAGCAGCGACACAGACAAAGGGTACACAACGACAAAGGGGCCAGGCCACCGGGAGACATAGGAATCCCAAATGTGCGCGCCCCACACCACAGGGCTGCTTACCCGGGAAGCAAACCTGACAGAGCTGACACCCTCGGCTGTCGCTGGAGACTTCAGCTCCCCTCTCTGCACTTGGTACAACAACTAGACAGAAAACCACCCAGACTGTGGAAGAACTCAGCAACTCCGTCGACCAACAGGATCAAGCCAATATATCAGCAGAGCCACTGGGTCAAAGCACAAAACCAACAGATATAGAAGAACTGAAACCATGCAGAGTGTGATTGCCGCCCACAGCGGAATCAAACCAGACATCAAACTGGAAAGGTACTTCCGAACACTTGGAAACTGCCCAGTGCACTTTTAAATACCCCATGGGTCAAAGAGGAAGTCTCAGGAGAAGTAAAAATTTCATTGAGCTGAATGAAATTGAAGATACAACATATAAACATTTGTGAGGCATGACTGACCTAGTACCAGGAGGGAGATTTATGGCATCAAACGTTTCTATTAGAAAAGAGGGAAAGTTTCAAGTCAACGGTCTAAGATGCCACCTTGAGAACCTAGAAAAGCACACACTAAGCAAGCAGAATAGAAAAGCACAGAAAGCAGTGACCTTAAAATGCCAGGAAGGTCATCTCCAGGCACAGACTGTTTGCATGGAGAATGCTACCAAACCTATATAGAATTAACACCTACTGTATAAAATGTATTGTAGAAAATAGAAACACCAAGTGACCTGCACCAGGAAAAAACAACAAAGTCTGAGCAGATGCCCGGGGCAGAGAAGGCACAGCCTCACTCTGAGCCTCACAGCTTCAGGAAGCAATGTGTTAGTCCTTTTGACTAACTGAAAGTAATTTCAGTGTCTGTTGAGAAAAACAAATAAAGAACAATATAATTCATATGGAATCTGATAAGCCTTCCACAGTGATTATACAAGTGATAGTAAAGGAGATAGAGCAAGTAGGGATAATATCTGAAATAGCAAACATTTTGAATCACAGTCAATTTTAAGTATCAGTTCTTTCAAACAATTGCACATGTAGTAATTTGAACTGTTACAAGGATGGAAGACACTAATGAATAACCGAGTCTGTATTGTAGTTAACACATTGATTTGCATAGCAGGCATATACTGAAGTACCCAGAGACATGGCCCTTAATGTGCTCTATGTAAGCCCAGGTCCTGCTTGTGTTACTAACTTCAAGCAAATAGTTCTTTGTGTATATTACAAATTTAAATTGCAGCCAAGCTATGTGACATGATGCAGTCTGACTTGATGAGGTTTTGCTATAAACACAGATGATTTTTTATCTCTTAAAAAAGATGACCTCCTTGCTACCAAGTAAGGTCAAGTCTAAAAAGTAATATAAAATATGATAATCTCTTAAAAAAGATGACCTCCTTGCTATCAAGTGAGGTCAAGTCTAAAAAGTAATATAAAATGTGATAAGCATACAAAGTGAATAAGTATGTTCACTTACCCTCATGTGCACAAATATATGTTTATTTCTCAGAGACCTAGATTCCACTTTTCACCTTTAACTTCTCTTTGCAGAAAGAAGTCTGCTTTATAATGCACATCATAATAATATAAACTAAATTTTTATAGTTTATATGAGCCAGGGAGGCAGTCCACAAAGCAGACTCAGAGCAGGAGCTGGTGCTCACATCACAGCCTGGCTACGTCTGCTGAAAGCATGCAGCAAAGAGGCGAGTGGAAACAGAACATTCTCTTACCCAGAAAGCACTATCCACATCCATCTTCCAAGGGAAATAGCTTTCCAGGGACCGCAGGCCGATAAGAAATGGCAGGTGATAAATGAAGCACTAGCATCTAAGGACAAATGGCCCCCTGAGGATGGGAAAGCCAGTGAAATTTTGACGGGAGTTATGCAGGCAAATGTACGCCTGACAAAAACATCACACAACACACAGGCACGCACATACCCACACACACACTGAGCAAGCTTGCCTGTGCATGTGTGCACACATGCACACACATGGCACAGAAATAACCACCAGTCCCTTTGGAAAGGAAATTGAGGCCCTCTGAAGTTGAGCTCCCCCCTTTTGCTTGCAAGAGTAAGCAACTTATTTAACCTCTGAGCCTCGGTTTCCTCAAATGCAGAACAGAGAAAATACTATTGCCTACTGCTGATGTTCTCATGAAGTTAGATGTTTTAGTACATATAACAAAAGAGGACCAATGTGTAGCATATGATAAGTACTTAATGACCTCAGCTCACTCTTAAGAACAAGATGTAGATTAATAATTGCTTCCTGCCTGGTGTCCACCCTCTACCTCTAACTTTTTACCTGTTAAAACTAGTACCCTTGATTATAAATGCTAGTTAGGTCCAATTAGTCAAGCTCAAAATTTGTTCTTAGGACAAATCTTTATCCTTAACCTGCCACCTCAACTGTGTTTTCAGATGCTTGCTCCCACTTAAGGAAAGAAAGAGGGAAAGCCCTCCCCACCCCTGTGGGTCTCTCAGTCCTCTCTGGCTCCAGGCATGAATACCTGGGCACTGGCAAGATCGAGGAAGCCCTGCCCTGGCAGGTCTGGGGGCCAGCGGGCTCTGGGCTGGTGGTGGCCTCCTCCCAGCTGGCGGGAGCAATGCATCTCAGGCATGAGGTCAATGGAACAGCCCCAAGTCTCCTCTTGGAAAAGTACCAGCTATTTTTGAAACAAAGTACTTCCTCAAGACCAAGAAAATCCATATTAGTAGAAGCTCTGCAGAGGCCTCTCTGGCTCTTCCGCTAGCATCTCTCTCCTGGCTATTTTTAGCAATTCCTTTCTCCCCAACCAAATCTTGAAAAGGAAATAGCGAGTAGTCCCAGGGCGGGAACTCTGACTTCAGTCTTCTGGCGGCTCTGGGCCATGCCAGATTGCAGCGTCCACAGAGGTCATGGCAGAAGGCTCAGACCCTACCATATCTGCTGCTTGTGCCATCCTGGGCATGTCGCCTGACATCTCTGGGCACCAGTGCCCTCACCTTGCAGTGCTGCTCTGAATCAAGTGATATGATGGGCAAAAGCTCTCAGCCAGCCCTGAGCATGGGTTCTGTATTTAGTAGTACTCCCCTGCCTTGCTGCTAGTCGGTCGCCAATACTCACTCAGGCCACCTGTTATCCACAATTTTTGGAGATTTCCTAATATAGTTGGCCAAAACCTGAAAACATGTGTTTCACAAAACCAGTGGGACCTAGGAGACCCGCCTGACTGGGCTGTGTTATCTAACCTTGCTGTCATCACTGGTCGAGGCTGGAGGGAGGGCTACAGTGTGCCTCCAACCCCTCTGAATGCCTGCTGGGTGGCTTGGCCACTCCCCCAGCAAGAGGAGTGCTGACCAGCAGAAAGTGGCAAAAGAAAGGCTAGGGGCTTGGTGGTCTCAGGGGGCTAGGAGCACCCACGCTGCACCATTCTGCTGCTGTGACATCTGTGTGCAGAGTCTGAGCAAGCTTCCTGGAAGGTAGGGGCAGCCTGGTCAGAGAGACCCAGCCAGCAGCCAACCCCAGTCCAAGCAGTCATCTCAGACCCTCGACCTGTGCAGCCTTAAGTTCCCGGGACCAGTGGGAAGCCTGCTCAGTTCAGTGGAGCCCAAATGCCAGCCCACAGAACTGAGAGAAAAACTGGTTGTGGCTTGGAAACCCTAGGAGGTGGGATGATTTGTTCCACAGAAACAGCCAGCAGGTACAACTCTGCTTCCAGCAGGATGGGCTTCTCGTAGTTTCTCATGGTGCTAGGCTGTCTCGGCCCTGGGCTGCTCCCTTCTCTGCAGTGCCTCCCCCAGCACAACTACTGCATGGTTGGCTCTTTCACAGTCTTCAGGCATCTGCTCAAGTCTCCTGTCCAGAGAGGCCTTCCCTGGCCTTGCATTTAAAACTGCAGCCCTGTCCCCTGATGCTTGTATTGTCTCTCCTCACCGCCTGGCCCCTTACCACAATCTAGCATGGAGCACCTGTAACTACAGGGGTCTTTGGCATCTGTCTGCTGCAGTAGAATGAGAGTCTGTGGGGGCGACTGTCATTGGCTGGGTCCTAGAACACCAGTCCACTAAACCATACTGCTCAGGGGGCACGGCTGCTGGCACACAGGTCCAAACGAATTTGCTGGCTAAAAACACATCAATAAGTGTTTCTCTCAGATCCCAGGTGAGCTTTATAGGCCAGCAGGTTGTTCTGCTCTGTGAGACCCTTCAGAGATTTGATTTCCTTCATCTGAATTCTCCAGCACATCCCCTGCATAGCTGAGTCTGAGTGGCAATTCATGGAAGGAAAAAATGAGCCCACTGAATATCTTAATCATAAACCTCAAGGGAACATGAATCCCTGCTGCTCACCAGGCCATTCCTACCCGTGGGAGGCTGGCCCAGCACTGTGCAGGCAGTCTGTGCCCAGCTGCAAGCCTATTTCCAGGGAAGTAAGGGGACCTGAGCACCAGCAGACATGGCCACCATTCCCAAGAAACAGGCAGCTTTCCCAGGAATCATTCTTAAGGACCTTGTACCAAATAACTGACACCATAACCAACAATAAAAAGGAGAGACAAATTACAGGCATGCACCACTTTTTCTGAGGCTCTTCAGGCTTAACTAAGGGGCATGAAGGATTAGCTGGCCAGGGCCCACAGCCACAGGCTGAGGGCTGCCCGCAGGTCACCGGAGAGAGGACACGCATCTAATCCTGCGTTAGGCAGGAATCAGAGCAGCAGGAGCTATGAGCCGCACAGGCTGGGACCCACTCCTGCCTCTGGTTGGCCAGGTTGTGCAGACCAGGAAACCATTGTCATCATCATCGGCCTCTTCTCCTAGAAAACCAGAAAATACTTCCAGAGGGCATTGTTGAGGGTGAAGTGATGAATATGAAAGCCTGGAGACCAGACAGCTGTGGAAGCACTAAGCATGACCTATAAGCAGACAGGGGGGTCAGGGAGTGGGGGGACCTGGTAGCCAGTGCAGGGCAGTTGTGTTCTTTGGGAAATGCACACTTCTCTGAGCTAGCAAACTCTTCCCACATGGTAGTCATACCTTTTACTGCTTGGTGGTAAGGAGGAAAAGAAATGCAGGGCATTTAATGACCATCTTAGAGGCAATAGTTGGATAATTTTACAGCTTGTTTTCTTTCCAGTGCTGCTATAAATGTAAACACTGGCACTGAATTTATTAGATGAACAGACGCCAAGCATGCTTACAGATGTGTGAGTCTCAGAGCGAGGAGGAGCAGGGAATGCATGTGAGCAGTTCTGTCCAAAGGTGGCCCAGCAGATGAGGGGTGACCCTGGAAGGCCCCACCCACTGGGTACACTGAGCTCAGCTTGACTCAGGTTGCAGTTTTGTAACTCAAGAGTCCTGTTGCAAAAGGGAAATGGTGTTCACCTCACCAGAGCCAGGGTTCATGGAGACTCCTTACATGGAAGCTTAGATGGCCCTTTAAGAGTCTCATTAAATTATAACTTATCAGCAACTATTAAGAGAAAAACCCCAAAAGTGCTTCAAAATATATTTTTTATATGAAATTCACAATTCTACTAGAGGTAGCATTATTTTTAAGCAAAGCAGGATAGGAAATCTTAGGTAAAGCCCAGAGTAGCGAATGTGAACGTTCTATGTCCCAGTGTTCCTGGTGTTACAAAGGGCTTTTATAACTCAGGTATCCTTCCTGTTGCATTTGTCCATTTATTACCCAGAGCTCTACTACTGAATAGGAAACACTGAAATGAACAATTCTCTAACCTAAATAAGGAATTACTTGATTATCTAGTACCTGGCTATATTGGTATATGCACATACACAATGATAAGGTAAATGCTAATATGTGTATAATAGACATCAACAGTTCAAACCAAAGACTTTGAAACAGATATTTTAAAACTTGAAACCCACAACAAGAAGGAACATATCAGAATTTAATCAACATAAATGATTCTATAATCCTGCCTTCAGTTTTTGTTTAAATGAAGGTTCTCTGACCACTAAAAAGAGACAGAGAATTTCCTGCAGCACAGGTCGATCACTGGGACCCTTTGTACTGATCAGCCATTGATTAATTCCAAGTACACCTGAAATGGAATCACTCTCTTCCTGCCAAGATTTCTGGCCTCCTCTGATTTCTCAAGTACCTGCTAGACACATAATACTTCATAAGTGTAGCAGAATCTACATTCCCAGCTATGGAGTAAATGGGAATTTTCACCCAGAATTTCCTGACGGGCTTTCACAGTAGTGTGCCAAAGAGGGCCTGTTTGCCTATCAGTGGGCCATGGCAGAGCCCAGGCTGGGGCAAGGGGTGGAGAGAAAACAGCCTTTCTCTTCTCCCCTCCGTTCCTAGTATGTAGTTGGTCTGGTGCCCACCAGTCACCAGGGACTCGCCCATGGGCTTCCTCCTGGAAGGGGTGGTTGGGGATGGAAAGCGCACGCGTGCCCCAGCAGCAGGGATGAAGGGAGCCAGGCTGGTTAGTGAAGTCAAGTGGAAGAGGACAGAAAGCACTGAGCGACACACTGAGTCATAAGCAATAAAACCCTTTCCCCCAACCTGCCCTTTCCCTTGTCTTCCTTCAGTTTTGCTGGGTTCGTAAGGAACTTTCCCCAGGCAGAGAACGAACCGCCCTCCTCCCAGAGCCACACCAGCCACAAAAGCCAGCTTCTCAAATGCATCATTGCCATCTGCAGAAAACCAATCAGTTAATGCCACAGGGATTATAAAACAAGGCTTAGTCACTGACTTAGCCTTTCTCTCCTTGATCATCAATAGCAGTTATCTTATCAGCCATGTTCTATAAAACGTTGTTAGTTACACTTAGTGTCATAGCTTCCCAAGTCTGAATTGGATGGTTCTGCTTTGGGGGGATCCAAAAAGACATCAGCTGTGAAGTCTCACTGAAACAGAGTCAGTTGTTACAATTTCCCACATGCTGGATACTTTGGAGTAAAGAAGCAGAAACCACATCAGCCTTTGGCCCTTGACCTCTTACCCTACTGTGGCTCCTAAATAAGCATGTGTCTGCAATCAGAGCTAGGAGGCTCTTAGCTTTGCCAAAGTTAAAACTTGACCTCAGTCAGGAACTGATTTCACCAGGGATGAATGAAGATGGAGTAAAATGTATTTGATTCCTCCTAAGCTTTCCTTAAACAAAGTAAGGTCAAATGTGTAAAATCGATATTTTATGAAAGACTCACTTGGCTTCAACTCTTCAAGTATAGCTACACTGTAGGTATGGCTAAACGAAAACAGAAAACCAGTAATGCTATTTCTAGAGTCACTGTAAAACTCCATGTGGAATGCAAGAGGGAAAGTGAAGGTCTAGCTAAATGGCCACCAAGGCCTAAAGAGTAGATGAGGCACAGCCAGAAAATTGTAGGAAACTAATTATCTACAAATTCAAACCAAACTCTGACATGTTGAATGATGTCATTATAACTACAGCTCTCGTTGGGACTTTTATTGTTTAACTTGATATCTCTTTAGCACAGGACATGATATCACCTAACAGAATACAATATAGTTCAAGGCAGGCAGATGCTCAAAAACAATAGAAATGGAAAAAAAATAGAAAACTGAATTCCAAAGTTTCAAGGACATCGTTAAAAAGTACACTTGAATATAAGCTAAAAAACTGAAGGGAATTTGATGTGCTTTTGGAAACATTCTTATATTATTCTTCTTGTCAGGGAGAAAACATTTCTTCCCCTGGGACAGGAAGGAAGGGTAGATAAGATCTCTCAGGGCAGGAGGAAAAGAGGTGGCAATTGAGAAGCTCCGCTTAGGATGCCCTCTATTTTTTGTTTGAAGTAGGAAACAAGGCTGTGTGATCAGGGCCACGACACCTACAGAGGATCTGAGCAAACAAAGGCAGCAATAATCTCACAAATTACCAAGAAGAATTTCCCTGTCATGAGTTATTAAATTAGGATGAGGTTTTTTGTTGTTATGATGTGTATTTTAAGGCAGGCTCTCAAAATACGAAATCCTCCTGATTGTAGGAAGGTCATGTGAGTATCCTAAGGCCACTATTCTAAGAAAGTGGTGAAGCTCATGAGAGAACCTTTTATATATGTGCTTTCAGGATGTGATGTTTATTGCCGTTAATATGTGCCTGGTTAAGTGGGTTTATGGATTAAATTATCTAGCTTTAACTTAACTAGCAGGGAAGAAAAGGGCAGGTAGGTTAAAATCATTCCTTCACAGAAACCCTGAGTTGTGGATCATACTAAACAGGAGGCACAAGCCACAAGAGCAATCAGACTTCCCCTTCTCCCTCTCCCTATTCACTTTCCTGTCCATAATACCATGAGTAGTCAGCAGTGATCTAGTCAGTTCTGTAAGAAGCTAGCCAGAAAGAAAGACACATGTATTAATTAGAAAGATTAGTTGAATTAAGAGATTACAAATGAATCACTGGAGAGGCAACTTGAACCTAATGTGCACTATGCACTTTAAGCCAGACTTAAATATAAATTAATGACAATGGGATCAATGAGATAGTTAAAAATAAGTATGTGAAGGTGGAATATGGAGAAAACATCCAAAATTCTTTTCAATTATAAATTTTTAATTTACAAATTTAAAAAACTATGAGTACTCAACATAGTACTTTACAAAATTTTAATCAACTTAATGGGAAATATTTGTAAGTCTTGCTTGGGGTTATTTGCTTAATAGTGAAAGAAAAAGCCAAATAGCTTTGGAGAAGCACCTGCTCTTCCTACTGCTGTAGAAAGTGTTAAATACATGGTCACAAATATGTCAACAATATATTAGTCATTCATTCTACAGTAAACACTACTAGCAGGTGCATATAAATAATTGTTTCTTTAAAGCATTAAAATAGAGTGAATCCTCTTACCCAGTTGGGAGATTTGCTACACTATTTTGCTATATAAACACCTCTGGTTGGGATAGGTGATCTGTAACATACGATCCCAAATCCCAATGCTGTAAAGCAGTGAAGATCTTTTTCTCACTCAACAACCACTGAAAGTCCCCTTGACCAGGACACTCTATTGAGTGTTTGTCTCCCAAGGATTAACTGTGGAGAACCAGGCTCCTAACATGAGTGCTCACACCAGCTGCAGAGCAGGAACTGAGCAGAACAAGCAAGATGTTGAGCAGAGCCCTGCATGCAGCTCCTCTCACTTTTGTCCATGTTCTATTGACCAGGTGCCAGTCATATTGTCCCACCTTCACGCAAAGAGGCTGAGAAGAGCAGTTTCCCCGGGTGACTAGGAGGAGCATTAAAGGTGTTTCAAGCTATCATGATACATGTCTAATATGTCTATGCTTATGGCATTTGATAAATTCTGCTTCAATAATGAAATTTGATGAGCCTCTAAAGAACAGATAAGCCAAAGAGTATATATTCTAAATGCAAACAGAAGTAGTAAATAAAAAACATTTTATTGAAAAACTGTATAGCTTTGTCTAGGATGAAACAAAATACAACCATTGAGTAGGGCTATGGAGATAGCACCAGACATAAAATGAAGCCATCACGTAATTCACAGGCAAGGAATTGCTTCTGTAAGGAAATTAAATTCAAAGTGAGCAATGTCAGGAAGGTAGTCAATTTTATAAAACAGCTTTAAAATGTCATAAAACCTTGAAAATAATTCACAATGAGAGAAAGAGGGTGATTACAAACCCCTTTGTGGCACACTGACGTTTTCTGACCAGACAATGGCAGTGTATATAAAAGCTGTCAAATTGCAGAATAAGCTGTTGAATCACTTTTACTAAAAGACAAGCATTCCAAATTTGTTGACATCTGCTGTGATGTGTAGCTCTCATCTAACAGCTACTTGTGTTGCCTCCAGTGGTGGTGGATGAGCAATACAAAAATCAATAATTCACTGATAAAAAAACTCCAGGAAATTTGGAATGGATGGCAATTTCCTAATCTGACATAGCAAATCTATGAAAAATCTACAGCCTGTGTTGGAAGGCACATGCCCAATATTTCACCATTAAAGGAAGATAAAGAAAAAAAGGCATGCAAATTTGAAAAGAAGTAAAACTGCCTTCGTTTGTAGACAACATGATCATCAATGTAGAAAATCTTAAGCAATCTACAAAAAAAAATATCTAAGAGAAGTAGTACATGAGCTTAGCACAGTTCCAGGTTTTAAGATCAATGTGCAGATGTCAATTATGTTTTATGTCCTACCAAAGAACAATTGCAATATTTAACATTGCATTCATGCCAGCATCAGAAATAGTTTTGAATGCATGTAACAAAAGTTGCTCAGATGCATACACTTAAAACCTCAAAACAATGTTGAGAGAAACTAATGTAAACCCAAATAAATGGAGAGCTATACCATGTCCATGGATCAGAAAAATCAATATTGTTAAGATATCAATTTTATCCAAATTGCTAAATTGGTATGATGTAACCCCAATCAAAATCTCAGCAGAAATGTTTTAGAAACTGATAAACTGATTCTAAAATTCATATGAAATTAAAAGGCTGTTAATCAAAACAATTTGGAAAATAATGTTAAAGAATGTACACTACCTGATTTAAAAGCTCACTATAAAACTACAGAAATCAACACAGTGTGATATTGGCATAAGGATAGACATACTGATCAGTGGAACAAAATAGAGTCCAAAACTAAACCTATATGCCACAGTAATTCAATGAAACACTGAGAGTCTTTTACATAAATGGGATATCCATATGAAAAATAATGAACATTAACCCTTAGCTCACAGATATGCAAAAATTAACTGAAGGGACCGAAGACCAAAATGTAAGAGATAAAAGTAGAAATGTATGAGATAAAACCATAAACCATGTGAAAATACAGGACAAAATCTTTGGGGCTTTGGTTAGACAAACATTTTTTACAAAGGACAAAAAAATAACATGAACCATAAAATCAAAATTTGATAAATTGGACTTCATCAAAATTCAAAACTACTGCTTCTCAAAAGCTACAAATAAGAAAATAAAAGAAAAGTTGAAGACTGTTATCTAATAAAGATACTCTGTCCACAATAAATAAATAACACAACCAACCAGTTAATAGGGAAACACAAATGAATACCACAATGAGACAACACTATACATACAATAAAATGACTACACAAAGCACTTGTGAATACCAGGAATGAACATTACTCATACATCACTGCTTTGAATGCAAAATCCTATAGCCACAAGGAACAGTTTAGCAGTTCCTCATATAAGTAAACCCATACTTCTTGTCTGACCCAGCAATTCTGTCCCCATGTAATTACTTGGGAGAAATACAAACATATGATCTCACAGGCTTGCATTTGAATGTCCATAGCAGCTTATTAATGGTAGCCCAATAAAAAACAGTGCACATGTCCACCAACTGGTGAATGCATGCAGTACATTCAGATGTACAATGGAACACTGCTCAGCAATGAAATAAACTGATGCATGCCACAACATAAACAATGCACAAAGTAAAAGAAGCCAGATACAAAACCACAAGCTATACCATGTCCATGGATCAGAAAAGTCAATATTGTTTAAGATGTCAATTTAACCAAATTCCTAACTGGGCGTGATATAACCCCAATCACAATCTCAGCAGGAATGCTTTGGAAATTGATAAACTGATTCTAAAATTTGTGCTATTTATATGATACTCTAGAAAATAAACAAAGGGACAGCAGTGGTTGCCAAAGTGAGGATGGGTTTGCTGCCCATGGGCAGGAAAGGACTCCAATGGGTGACAGGACATTCTACAGCATGGATATTGTGGATGTCACATGAATGTTTCCATTTTAAAACTCTCAAATTACATACTTAAAATTGGTGATCATTGTTTTATGTAAAATATATCTCAATCAAACTTTTTAATAGTTCTTTGTGATTGGATGTTTGGTATTGTTATAACAATGACTATTGAAATTTAAGAACTTGGAAAATTATGGCGTATGTGTTTTCTATTGCTGTTATTAATTATCACAAACTTAGAACCTTAAAACAAAGATACAAAGTTCTGGCAGGCTTGACGGGGTTCTCTGTTCTGGGTCTTGCAGGAAAACTGAAAGTGTCAGCCATCTAGGGGCTCTGCCAGAGAATATACCTCTAGGCTCATTCAAGTTGTTGGCAGCATTAATATTTTCATGGTTGTAGGACTGGGTTCTCATTTCTCTAACTTGGATCCCCTTCCATCTTCAAGCCCGCAATGGTTCACAGTCCTTGTGCTTTGAATCTCTCTGCCTTCTCTTTCTGTCTTCCCTTCTGCTTTTAAGGGCTCATGTGACTACACTGAATTGACCTAGATAATACAGGATAATTTTCCTATGATTAGAAGCTTAGACTTCTGCAGTTGCCTCATTTGCTATGGAAGGTGACATATTCATGGAATGGAGCTTGGGGACCATAGTAGTGACCCCATGGACAGCCCACTACCACTAATAACTGAGAATGGTAACAGCTAACTAACAGGCACTGAGTGAAGCCTACAGTGTGCCAGACACTGGGTTAAACGCTTCAGAGTTGTCACTGTTGTTTGTCTCCCCAGCTGCCTTACAAGGTGGGCACTATTTCTTTGGACATTGTGAGAAATGAGCATGGGAAGGTCTGTAAATTTCCAGGATCACATAGCAAGTTAATGACAGACAGGGCAGACATAAGATTCTGACCTACCTGGTTGGAAAGCACTAAACTGGTTGTGTTTTGGTCACCATGTTATTGTTAGATCTTATTTCAGTGAAAGGAACTCTGTTCTCTCACCAGTTCCTCCTCAGAATCTCTTGCATTTTTTTCTTCACAGTATGTTGTGCAGCTCGTGTTATCTGGTTTTTTTATTATTAGCAAGTGCCTTAAGGGGAACCTGTCTGTCTGCTGGGCATTGTATCTCCATGGCTAGCTGATGCTCGGTTCGTGGCAAGGGCTTAATACATGGTCATTGGCTGCCTGACTGAATGATGAGCAAGTATACACCCCTCTTCTGTTATCTTCTCTAAATGCTGCTCATTACCCTCTGGTTAAGATGATGAGAGAGAACAAGGAGAGTATGTGAGCTAGAGGCATGCATTTGTGTCCCAGGCCTGCTTTCCAACAAATTATTTGCAACATCCTACCAGTGCATCTCTGAAAAGGTTGCTAGGACCTGCCACCTCTCTGTTCTCGTTTCTGCAGAGAGTTCATTCTTTTACAATAATACAGGTCATATCTTACAATCATGTTTGAATGAGTGAACAAATTGAGCTCCCCACACTCTTGATTTTAGGAAGCACTGCCTGGATTAGCATGTCCCAGGGACTGAATTCCTTTATGGAAACACACAGCTTAGAGCATCATTTTCCTGGTGTAGCATATGCATCACTTTATCAAGTGACTTTACACCAGGGCTGGCCAGAGCCCAGCAGGCAGGAATGGGCATAATTCATGAGTACCTTTGTGATGCATTTGGCACAAAGCCACGCCCAAAATAATGGTTAAAGGAATCAGTGAGTGCAACAAGTATACCACAAAGAACCTGATCCCATGACTTTCCTGGGGTTCATATCATTAAAAACATCTTCCTCCCAAAACAGAATGAAGAGTTATAAACAAATATAAAGATAACAATGTTGACCAAATCCTTTCAAATCCTTTGAATGTGAGATTGTCTTTCTTCATTTGCCCATGTTTCTAGAACTACAAAGACCATGCCCCTCTGATGCTCCTAAATGTAACCCCGTGTTAAAGATTAGATCAGAGGCAGGCTCCTTCCTGCTCTCAGGAATTTTCCCACCCTCTCCCTTATCACAGACAACAGGACATGGACAGTACTGTCAAACTTCAGAGTTGTAAACAGGTAGACGATAGACAAAAAGATACAGAGATAAAATAGACATAAGTGTAGGAAGAGAGAGATCATAAAATTTACAGTCTAGAGGGGAGGGGAAAATGGAGAAAGAAAGTAATCACTTACTGTGACAAGTACAGGAAAAGAAATCATCCCCAGGCAGAGAGTGAGGATGGTGTGGGGAGGGATTTGTGTCACAGAGAGAAGCCTAAAACTTGCTGAAGAGTTGCCCTTTAGGATAGGGTGCAGAAATCCTGGCACAGACAGCGGGGTGGCTGCAGATACTGAAAGGGGCGGGTCACTACAGCAGAGCCCTAGAGGGGAAAATGGCAAGGGAGAGAGTGGAGATTCAACCACCCCAACACTTGGCTAGAATCACCTCCAAATTTCTCATCACCATCTCTACAAAATAAGATTGGTAAAATTGAATATATGTACGCAACAAACTTTTGTATTTTCCTTTTATTAATTTCATAATAGATTTGTAATACATTTGAAAATCAATTCTATGATGTCATTTCCTAAACAATTTCCAAATGCCTTCATCATAAGCAGCCCAATTAAGTAAAACAGTTTAATCAGTTCAAGGTCCAAGCTATTTATCATGGCCAAATTCCAATTAATTGTGAGTCAAAGGGAATATTGTTTTGCACACAAAATTAAAGGAAACATTTATGGCATTAATAGTCACTTTAATGTACTTTTGTACTTACAAAAGTATACATCTCAAAGTTGCTTGAATATTGGAAAGTTCTATGGTCATTACATGCACAGCAAATTTGTGTACAAATTAAACACAGTTTGTTTTTAATATTACACTATTGATTGATTTAATATGAGGTAATGTTCAGGCTTAATTGCCTTACTCTAGAAAAGCCCTTAGGGGGAAGCAATTCCTGTATCTACTCAGCATGAGCAACTAAAAACTACAAATAGAAATGTCAATTTGCCTTGAAATGTGATTAGTTGACTCTATCAGGCCTACAGCTTGTTTCTAAAGTCTAAAAATATTAAGTTTAAAAACTTCACAAGAATGTAATGAATGCTCTGAAGTTTACATGTTGACTCAACATGCCCCAATAAATACCTTGATTTCCCCAAGAAAGATTTGCAAGACCTTCAAGGGCAGCTTTGCAGCACACTATCTCAGGGAGGTGAGTTTCACAGAAAAGTGCATTTGGAAATTTTTCACTAAAAGAAAAAATATGGAAGAAAGAACTTAGAAGGTAGGGAGGAATGGCAGTGGGGTATGTCACGAACTCTTTTGAGCAGGTTAAAGAATTTCTGCTTGGTAGAACAGATCTGACCCTTCCTCTCCACCTTCTGTGGTATCCTTACATTATTTATTCCACTTTAGGAGAACATGGCTGATGGGTCCTAGACCTGAAGCTTGTGAAGTAAGAGTTGACTAGCTCCCCTGTAAGTGCTCCCCAACAGGCTCCCAGTGTATGATTCTGCAGAAACCCTGGACATGCACATTAGTGTGCTCCCCATCGGGGAGGTTGGCTCACCAGGACATGGTAGCAAGGTGGCTGTTCAGAACACCTAATAGGTGGCTCTTACAGACTTACCAGCGTTTCTCTTATTAACTGACAACCCATCTTTCTGCTCTTTGTCTTCTGAATGAGCATCATAAAAACCTCTGGGAATTACATATTTGCTACAACTCTTTAACCAAAGCCACTAGAGTTTCACAGGTGAGTGTAATTAGAATACGTCCAGTCCTTCCCATTTGTTCTCTACAATCTCATTAGAAATGTCCCAGCTGCTGCACAAGCGGACAGATGGGAATACTATTTAACCAGAAAACTGTAACAATCTCATAATCATTACGGTTAACTCTTTTCAGAAAATTTGCTTTAAGATAATACAGTTCCTGCCTTCACAGGCATCGTTGACTCTGGTTTCAAACAGCATCCCGATCTTCATTCAACAAACAAATGAACAAGGTAAGATAATCAAGACCTCTACACTGGGGCTATTTCATTATGGACTGTTACTCATGGTTGGTGGACTTTTTCTGCTTTTAGCCTAACAATGTCAGTATGTGTACTATAAAATACTTGGTGCTCAAAGGCACTTCCTTCTCTGAAGTTAAACAGGTACACACTTTGGAGAGAGTAGGTTTTGTGCTTTTGACCGAGCTAACCCAGTTTACTGCTGTCTTAATTCAAAGAGGGTGTCCCATCTGTTGCTAAGAAGGACAGAGAGTCCTTCCATATTAAATGTGTAAGGACCATCCTTCACTTGCTGTCACAGAAGCTGTCTTTCAGATAAGAAAACGATGGATTTTACTGGGAGATTTTCCAGAAAAGCAAGGTTGGGCGGTACCCCACAGTCAAGTGGAAGTTGTCAGCTTGTCTGTTTGGGAGGCTGCCTCTTTAAATCGCTTAGAAGTTGTCAGTGGCTTTTCCCAGAGTCCGCTGACCGCCTCCACCCCAACCCAAGAATGTATGGGGGGAGGGTGGGAAGAAAAGAACTCTTCCAAGTTCCTTTTGCTCTCACTAACATTACCAAAACTTTGCACATGTCTCTTGCCAGACTCGCCGCTGGCATCAGAGCAGATGGACTGACAACCAAGTGAGGGCTCAGCCCAAGCGCAAGCCCCACCCCCACCCCCACACACGTGTACACACACACCCTTGCTCTGGGAACAGCCGCCCGGATCGCGCCTGCCCCTCGGGAAGCTCCTCCAGACTCCCGGCCCCACGCCCGAGGCCGCCGCCCCAAACACTCATACATCGCACGATGCACCGCAGGGGCTCGGAGAGCAGAGCCAGGCGCGTGGGAAGGTGACCCCGGACGTCCGACGCCGACCCCTCCAGGACGCCGGGCCCTCCTCCCGCCCGCCGACGGGCACCGCCCACTGTTGCCATGACCACGTTGTGAGCCGCACGCCCGGGAGCCAATCGGTGCCGCCCGGCGTTGCCATGGCCACCGTGTGTTGGGTCCATTTTTGACCTGGCCACACTTGCTGCCCTGTCCCAAGAGCGCGAGGCATGAACCGCAAGAAGCTACAGAAGTTGACAGACACCCTAACTAAAAATTGCAAGCACTGTAAGTAGGAGTAGGTGCTGGACGGGCGGAGGTCCCTGGGCTGGGTCGCGGGTCCCACCCGGTAATAACCTCCTGGCCTGACCTGCTTCCGGCCAGCAGAGCCTGTGTGCCAGGGAGCCCCTTGCACATACTCCCGCCAAAAGTCTGGGAGGGGATCCCTGGGTGTCGACGCCTGAGTGGCATCCACCTTGCCCAGGACCTTAGGACCATGTTCAGGGGCCCAGGAGGCTGGTACTACACTCCCACGTGCACTTACTTCTTAAACCTTCTTAACTTAGCTTTTCATTATAGAAACGTGGTTTATATACACAGGAGACAGTGGGTTCAGCCTAAGACACAAATGTAAGATAAGAATAGGCATACCTCGGTTTATTGTGCCTTGCTTTATTGCGCTTCATAGATAACTGCATTTTCTAAAAACTGAAGATGTGCAGCAACCTGCCAGGAGCAAGCCTATCAGCACCATTTTCCAACAACATTTGTTCATTTCATGTCTCTGTGTCACATTTTTGGTAATTCTTGTAATGTTCCAAACTTTGCATCATTATTATGTTTGTTATGGTGATCTTTGATCAGTGATTATGGCTCACTGAAAGTTCAGATGATGGCCAGCATTTTTTAGCAATGAAATGTTTTTAAATTAGGGTATGTATATGGCGTTTTAAGCATAATGCTATTGCACACTAAATGGACTACAGTATAATGTAAATATAACTTATATATGCACTGGGGAACCAAGAAACTCATTTGACCCACTTTATTGTGATACTCACTTTATGGCAATGGTCTGGAACAGAACCCACAATATCTCTGAGATGATAAAATTCACAGGCATAGTAAAACCCACTGGGCTCAAGAAAAGTGCACAACCAACATACACCTGCTTTCTAGCTCTTTTTAAAGCAAATAACTGGCAGTGTCCAAGTTCTGGAAACCTGCCAAGAGACCAAAATGGTTATCAAAGGCTGAATATCCTTAGGAAAGATGAATTGATGTGGCGCAGGGTTGAATGGCACAAATATATATCAGAACTGGGAACTAAAAAGCTCAACAAAAATCTAAACACATAGGAAACTGGTCCCAATTCTAGCCTTCCACTTTCCAGTTGCTGGGAGGGTTGCAAGGTAAAGGTGACAAGATGACCCTTTAGTAAAGATACCTGCTCCAATCACATATTCTAAAGTGTGGTCCTAGAATTTCATAGGTAATTTTAGAATTATATTCAGACTAGAAAAACAGAACTGTAGCTTGGCAAGGAAATTATGGATATGGTTTCAATGGGGAGGATATTGTCTGATGAGCAAGTGTATAAATTGTGTGCTGATCATAAAACTGCTGGCCCCTTGAGGAAACAGAAGCCATAATCCGAAAACCACACCCATTGTTCAAGGAAGCAGGAATAAACATGTTTGAATGTTGTTCTAGAGATTACAGGGTCTAGTGCCTTCTAATCATATTTAGTATCTAATGTAATAAGTAGTAAGAAACGCTCTTTTAGTGGAGTGATGCTGTAAATAAAGTTTATGGTGTGTATAAACATCTTAAAGTTCTTAGGAAAAAATCGTCCTATAATTTAGAGTTATTATAACCTGATGAGAGTTGTGTTCTGTTGTTTTCCTTAAAGTACTTCCATTTATGGGAAAAAGACTAGGTATTAAGGCATCTGGTAAACATTCTGAATAAGCAATGCAATAGCTGCTATACTCAGTGATGTGGTCACCATTCAGTCAGATGCACTGCGGACGTTGTATGAACAATCAAAAAGCAGGTGTATTAAAGATAATTCAAAACATGGCAGGAAAATCTGTCAACTCTTTTGATTTTGTCCTTACATAAAATTTTAAAGTGATCCTTAAAAGCCTTAATGATTGCTAGTTAAATTCTATAGAAATAGTTACAAATCATGGACATGATTATTTTAAATCTCTTTAAACAGAGGCCCTTTCCCCTAGAGTCAGATTTCCGTTCAGTTGCCAGATGATGAAATGGATACACATTTTAGAATCAGAGAAAAATAAAACTATATTAAGTGACCATCTGGTTAATCCACCATTCCACAGATATGATCTGCAGAACACACTCAGACCAATCGAGGCAGATGAGAATCCATTCATTCTTGAATTTCTGTTTAAGTAATAAGTCAATATTCTTTCATTTTATTTCAGCCATGATGGAAAAATGGCTAATCAACATCCCCTCTCCTGGCATTTCAAATAGCTGAACATAGTGCATCATTCTTCATGAGGCTTTTTTCTTCCCCAACTATTAACAGCTCTTTAAACTTTTAGTTTCTTTTTATTGTGGTTAACAATACATAACATAAAATTTACCATTTTAGCCATTGTAAGTAGACAGCTCTGTGGTATTGTTTACATTCACATTGTTGTGCAACCATCACCACCATCCATATCCAAAACATTTTCATCTTTCCCATCTGAAACTCTGTACCCATCAAACCATAACTACCTATTTCCCCCTCCCCCAGCCCCTGGCAATCACCATTCCACTTTCTCTGTGAAGTTCATTACTCTCGGAATATCATTTAAGTGAGATCATACAATATTTGCACTTTTTTGACTAGCTTATTTCCTTCAGCATAATGTCTTCAGGGTTCTTCCAGTTTGTAGCTTATGTCAAGATTTCCTTCCTTTTCAAGGCCAAATAATATTTCATTGTATAGTCATACTACATTGTTATCCATTCTTCCATGAATGGACACTTGGGTTGCTTCCATCTTTCTCCTGAATAGTGTCACCATGAATATCAGTGTACAAGTGTCTGAGTTGCTCCTTTCAATTCTTTTGGGTGTATACCTAGAAGTGGAATCAGCAGATCACACATTTACTATTTTTTTTGAGGAAGTGACATCCATTTTCTAAGCAACTCACAGCTCTTTTTTAATTATAACCATTGTATTCTTTTGTACTCTTTAATCATTATATTTGCTAAGTCATTTATTTTTCCAAAATTCTCGGTGTTCTTCTTAAGTTGGAACCAAACCAGACATCACACTCAGGCCCGTCCTAATTCTAGGATGAGCTGTGATTTCTCCATTCTTCTGTGCTTTTATAGGCACACTGGTTTCATCTTTGTTTTTAAAAATATTGAACCATGATTTTGTCTTGTTTTGAAATATTTTATTCCCCAAATTCCACCTATACTTCATATGTAACTGCACTTTTATGTTCTTAATGCCAGGCAAAAACTTTTCACCTACATACCTCAAACAAGAGTTAGAATACAAATAATTAGCTCAATGTTTATAAACACCACCCTTTATGCAATTATGTCTCTGTGCAAGTATGCACTGTGTGTGTCCTTTAAATGAAAGTTTCCTTCTTCTGAAGTTCTGTTGAATAGTTGCATGTTAATTTCATATCCTCCACAACAAGAACCATAATGGGTGCTAGAATATACTTACTTAAACACCTCTTTACTGGAAAATAGGTGATTCTGACTTCCATAATCTGGTTTATGAATTCACTAAGGCTAATGTGAAATGAAAACTTGCCTGGCTTGCAAGTGCCTGCTATCCATTTCTAGGGAGAAGTTAAGTTGTAAATCCCATAAATGTTTATAATCAAACCCGGGAAAAATTTTACCATTCTTAAACATTACCATGCTTACTATGAATCATATGTCTTCTGTCTTGTAAAGTTTAGGCTCTGACCCACAATCATACTCAGGTAAGTTGGCTGATACTACCTTCTCTTCTCTTAAATGTGACTGAACTTACATCTGCTTAACATTCCCCATCTGGAGGGAAGGCTGCTTCTCTTACATTAGTGAAGAGTCCTCCATAAGAACCATTCTCTATTAGCTTAAGGGTTATGCATCTCAAAACTGGATAGTCTTTTGTTGATAACTACCTATTTGATGGCTGTGATGTTATTTGCCTATAAATTCAATAATACAAAATTTAAGTTAGAAATTATAGGTTAAAAATGCGTTTCTGTCCTATCTTATTCTTCTACAGTTAATAAATTTGAAGTGAAATGTCTTATAAACCTCTTTTATCACTTGGTGGGAGGCATAACTGAGCAGCAAGGCACAGCGATCGGACTAGATCGTAATGCCTTCCAAAACATCCTGTACAGGACATTTGGAATGTTGGACGACACAATTATGGACAGAGGTAGGAAGACATATGATATTCAAATGAGCCAAAGTCAGCCATAACTGAAAAACAAACAAATTTGGAGTTTGGATATACACTTGGTAGGGAGCTAATGTTTTGCACTCCCAATTTCACCTATGTTTTTATATTCATAGGAAAGGAGATAATATATACTGTATTTTGTGTATTTAAGAATGCAAAGTCAGTTTGAAGAGCTGTATTTCCCTTACTTTGTATCAGAAAACCCCAAATATTTCTATTTCTATTTAGTAATGTAGCAATACAAAGAATAGTTTTTAATGGACATTTAAATTTCCTTACATCATTGAGAATATTTCAGTAAAAAGTAGGATATAATCCTATCTATCATGTAATAACTTACTTTCTTGAGTAACAAAAATATAAAATTATGTATTTTATGTCACTAAATCAACATATTTAATATACCAATATTCTTTTTTTATATCAATATTCTTATATGTTAATAATTGTTGATTACTTTTTTAGATATTCAAAATTTACTTTGTTCCTACAAAGAGAAACTGTGAACATTTAAATAAGGGCTTTCCAGTGTTAAACTGTCTTGGTTTCCCCTTTTGTCAAATGAGAATGTTAGACTGTTTGACCCTAACATTTTGTCTAAATTTTAGGAATAGTACCAATGTAGATACATCACTGAGAATAAAAATACAGCACAAGTATTGTATTGTACTTCTCTCTTTGTAGTATTTCGAGGTTTTGATAAAGACAATGATGGTTGTGTAAACATATCAGAGTGGATTTATGGATTATCACTGTTTCTTCGAGGAACTTTGGAAGAAAAAATGAAATGTAAGATTTCACATCATCCTATTGTTTGTACATTATGATTAACATAACTAAAGAATTAAAATCAATGTCCTCCAACCCAACCAGTGAAGTAGGATTACTGGTTTGAACCCCCATTAGCCTCTGTTGTGAAGCAAATTAAAGTCAATGGTAAGAGTTGAAAAAAATTTTTGAAAAGGAACATCAAGAGATTCTAAGGAGAAATTCATGCTAAGCAAGACTGCATAAGCATAGACTATACACACTAATTATGTACACAGGCATTTCTGTATACCTAGTAGGTATTTTGCATATTTCATTCCTTGAATTATAACCATAGAGAACATTGATTCAGTGTTCTGATTCTTAGCTAATCCTTCACTAATTCTGTTGAACTCAATTAAAGAGTCATATTACAATCGGTTTTCCAAGAGTTTCAAGATAGTAATGTTCAAGTTATTCTTCCTTGGCATCCTTTCTCATAGCTGAGTATAAGGAAGCACTTCCTAAGGCTCTCTGACTACATTTAGCAGGTGGACACTGAGTGTTCCCTGTGGAAATCAGGTTGTGCTAAGGCATCAACAATGTAGACCTTGGCTGCTTAAACTTAAACTTTACTGAAGCAAATGTTACCTTAGTGATAGCATAGAATTCATAATCTGTTATTTTTTGAAAGATTGCTTTGAAGTGTTTGATTTGAATGGTGATGGATTCATTTCAAAGGAAGAAATATTCCACATGTTGAAGAACAGCCTTCCCCAGCAGCCATCTGAAGAGGACCCCGATGAAGGAATTAAAGATTTGGCTGAAATAGCACTTAAAAAAATGGTAAATATGGGAAATACATAGTTTTATATTGAAGTTTCCAGGCCAGATATGGACTAGGAATAAGAATTCAAATTACAGAAACAGTTTCCAGCTTGTAAAATGAAACACATAGATTGTGCTCTTTTATTATATATCAATAGTTCTTTCCAAGTTCACTATTTAGTCTCTTACCTTTCTAACACCTTTCTTCTATTAACCCTGAGCCGTGAAAAGACTGTATTTGTAACAAGGATTTTGCATGTTGACTGACTCATGGCTTTCCACCCTCTAGGACTATGACCATGATGGGAAACTGTCTTTCGCAGACTATGAGCAAGCTGTGAGAGAGGAGACCCTTCTGCTGGAAGCTTTTGGACCATGTCTACCTGATCCAAAGGTGGTGATAGGACTTTCACTTTTCAGTGACCAAAATAGAATGTATGATCAACAACCCACAATGCAGCACTTCTTGGCTTAATGAACAATGGATCACATTAATACTTTCACCCACAAAGAATAGTTTCCAAATAGAGAAAGCACACCGACAGAGGACCTGCTGGTTCATCTAATACTACTATTGTAACCCAATGCTCTTTTTTCATTAATTAACTCATTTGTTCATGTAAGAAACAATTATTGAATCTTAATGTGTGCCAGAGACATAGATAAAAGTCTCAATGGTTGCTAACATTTTCCTGGGAAAAGCAATATGAACATAATATCACCACAGTGTAGTACTACTGTAATAATAGTTGATAAATTGCACAGTGCTTCATCTCTGCCAGGCCTTGTAATAAGCATCTGCGCATGTTGCCTCATCTAACCTGCTGAGCTCCCTATGAAGTAGGGATGCTCATTTTACAGATGAGGACCCTGGGCACTTGGTGCTGGATCTGTAGAATATTTGTAGGATGCTGGGTGGTCAAGAAGACGGCATCTACACCCACTGTGTGTAATGACTGGTGAATGCTGATGGGACAAGGCAGGCTTCCCTGGGCTTGTAGGGATACAACAATCAGCCAGCTCACAGTGGAGAAGTATAGTCTAAGCAAAGGGAATGTACAGGCATGGAGCGAAAGTGAGAGACGCAGGTGAATCTGCATTAGAAGAGCATTTGGTGGGGTCCAAGGTTTGGGATGAAACTGGAGATGCACAGAAGGGTCAAGTCCTACTGAGCTCAGAGCTTAGATTTTTGTCTTGGGGTTATGAGGATTCACCAGTAGTATTGAAGCCGGTGCAGTGATGTGATGTGTGAATATTACCTCCTGCCCTCACCATCTCAAAATCTAAACTGTATCTCCAGGTCTTTACACAGCATGTCCAGTAGATAATCTAAGTGAACTCTTATTTTTCCCCCAAAACTAGCCCCTCCCTGGTCTTCTCTATCTCAATAAACAACACCCTTTTTCACTCATTTGTTCCGTCAGAACCCTAGGACTCATTGTTAATTTCTGTCAGAGTGCTATTAGGTACTCCTTCAAAGTGCGTCCTTGAACATAATCTCTTCTCTGCACATCTAGGTGAACACCACCCTAAATCAAGCCACCACCATCTGTCACCTAACTAGATCATTGGCCTTCTTGCTTTACTGTCCCTTATTGCCTATTCTCCACAGTATCCACATATTTAAAAACACAAATGTCGTGTCCCTCCCTTGCTCAAAACCACCCTGAGTATTCCGAAGCCTGCAGTGTGGCCCCTTCCTTGCTCGCCAAGCATGTCTGCAGCTACTCCCATTCTCTCTTGCCTGTGGAGCTACACCAGCCACCTTGCTGCTCCTCCCTGGCTGCCTCTTCGCTAGTCTCTGTCTAGAACATCCCTTCCTCAGACCATCACATGCCTCAGACTCTCACTTTATTCATTCTTTGCTTAAATGCCATGGACCATCTTACCTACTCTGCCCCTTCCATCCCCTGAGCGCTGCTTTTTTCTTCATAATTCTGATCATTATGTAGAAATATTTACTCATTTACTTATTGTCTGTCTCAACACATAGATGTGAACTCCCTGAGGCCGGGAACTCAGTCTTTTTTCACCACATTTTCAGCATATACTGTATGTAGCATGTGGTCAGTGCCGAGTAAAAGAGGAGATGGCGGGTGGATGGGTG
Source organism: Manis javanica (assembly GCF_040802235.1). Taxonomy (NCBI): domain Eukaryota; kingdom Metazoa; phylum Chordata; class Mammalia; order Pholidota; family Manidae; genus Manis; species Manis javanica. Next base: position 136,031,328 of record NC_133157.1, on the reverse strand, counting down.
GCTCTCAGAGGGCCTGGTAGAGAGTCCGGATCATCTCCTTCCAGCTCCTTAGGAGCTGCATCATTCACCTTTCTCTTTACCCTACATCACAACCTCTTCCCTCAACACAGAACCTTCCCTTCAGAATTTAAACAGATTTAAACCTGCCCCAAGTAAAAAGCAAAAGAGCAGGAAGAAAAGGAGGAAAGAAGGGAGGTGGGGGGGAAGAAAGAAGGGAGAGAGAGAGACAGGTAGGGAAGGAGATAGAAAAGAAAAGAAGGAAGGAGGGAAAGAAAGATGGGAAAAAAAGGAGGGAGGAAAGAAAAAAGTGGAGAACTTATCTCAGTTCTGCACCTACTTCTATTCCCTGTCTAAGGGATTTCATTTCCATGGCCAAGTGTCTGGAAAGAGTTGTCTATCTTTGGGAGAATTTCTATACATGCTAGATAGGATGCTGCCCAACTCATGAATCACTTAATTAAATCTTCAAAAACAACAATGTATCTTTGTGTCCTACATTACTGTCACTTTCTCCCGTTCACTCCTGGAACTGGATGTGCCCACATCACAGCTCCCTCCTTGCTGGTGGATCCCAAGCCCCCTAGCTCTTGGGTTCCTGCCTTGTAGGACCCCTCAGCCCAGCTTATGGACTGCTTCACCTGATCCAGGAAACACCTTCAGGGCCCACCTGCCTGCCTGTGACATGCACATTCCTGGATTCTGTGAGCCCACTGTGTGCCCACCAGGGCAGCCCTTCCAGGCTGCACACTCTGGGACAGCTGGGTCCCTTGGTCTCTCTCCTCCCTGTGGCCCCAGACCAGGCATTGTGCTTGGAACATGGTCAACCCTGTCACAGTCTGTGTGTGAGAAGAGCATGGATCCACCAGGGCTTTGTTCCCAACCTTCCTCAGCTGTCTCCTGTCTCTGCAAACATTAAGGAGATATACAGAACTTTTTGTTCTACCTCTTTGGGAAGTCTGTTCTAACTTGAGTATTTTTATTCTACAGAGCCAGATGGAATTCGAAGCCCAAGTATTCAAAGATCCAAACAAGTTCAATTATATGTGAAAACCTAAATGTCTGGCTGTCTCAAGTGAGTGAAAAAGGAGGCACATACATATGGTTTATTTTTCCTGCATAGTGAAAGATGATATGAAATTGTGATTTTGGGGGTGGGGATGGGCTTACTTATATGTCATTCAACTTTGCAGATGGAAGACAAAGTTTCCTATTGGATGGCATTGGGCTCGGTCAGACAAGCTACCATGGGTGGGGACATTCTGCCATGGGGACACCACAGGGACTATCTGTTGAAGCACATGACTATGTTCACACCTTGGTATTAGTGAAATGAATAGAGAAGAGTATGCAATCATGAATTATTAAGGAAAATATTCTTCATGTCAGAGAGATGTGCTGGGTATACATTTAAATTAGTGAAACTACTCATTTCCTTTGAGCAGTAAATAATTAAGATGGCATCAAAAGAACCCTTTTCTGCTAGGCATGGAGGGAGGTTCAGAGAGATAAAGAAACACGGACTCTTTTTAGTGTGATCTGTGGTATTGTTTGAGGCCTGCCTGAACAACCTGCCTGGATCATGAGCATCTGAGGGCAGGTCTCATCACACCTGAATTTGTAACCTCCATTAGTACCATCCACTGCACAGAAGCAGCCTACAGTATAATACCGCGGATGGGAAGTACTAACATGAGATAAATGTAGGCTCCTGGCAATCAGAGGAAGAAAGTGCTCCTTCTCGGGGTCAGTGGATGTACCGTGTGTCTGAGCCATCCCAGATGCCCCTCTTTGCAGTCAGCTATAAAACCCACTCTCTGCTCTGGCCCTCTGTGTCTCTCCACCTCACTGTCCCCACCTGGGTGCATCTCAGGGGCTCCTCCCCACTGCCTGGGAGTCCCTGTGTTCAGCCCCTTTTCAGGGGTCATATCTCACAGCACCACCCTGGCCACAAACCCCAGAAGACAGACCTACCTTTCCCTCCACCCCCGTTTGTCAGCAGGTGCCCCTGGGCACTGGAAGAAGCCTGAGAAGGAGGGCCTGGTTAGGTTCTGTGAGCCACCCTTCCCCTCTCGTAAACACAGGCAAGCGGTGGAGAGAGCCATCATGCAGATCTCTCTCCTGCCCCATGTGAGTGCTCAGAGACTACTTGGGGTCCTAAGTCCCTTTTGTTACAACCTGTGTAATATTGTAAGCAAAGGAGTATACTATATAAATCAGAGACTGCTACAAGTAAATTGAATAAGCAATTCAATGAGGTAAGAGATACTTTACTGTCCAAATATTTTCTAAAAATTTTAGATTTTTATATCAATTGTCTTGGATATAATTTTTCAATCTTGAGTAGGTATAAAATGGAATACACAATGATTTGAATTTTTAATTATATTTTTATGATTATAAGTGATAGAGGTTTACTGAAGAATATCTCAGGGGTTCAGGAAATTAAAAAATAGAATAAAATATGTATCCATATTCTGGTATAGACTCAGGCTTTCTTAAGGCATTTGTCAGTAAAGCTGTATTTTTGCCAGAGTATACCTATATTTCTTAAATGATCACATTGAACATGCTCTTTTGTAAGCTGCTATTTAAGATGCCACTATCACATGAACATTTTCTCAGGTCCTTAAATATTTATCCACAGCCTGACTCATACTAGCTGCCCGCTGTCCATCACAGAAGACTTCAGGAAACCACTTCCCTGCCACTGGCATCTGAGTGACTCCCACATTTTTGCTATTATAAATAATTCCCCAAGTGAACTATGCTTGTAGATAAATCTTTTCATGTGCATCATTGCTTACTTACTTGGCGTAGATCTGTAAAAGTGAAAACGTTGGATCAGAGGCCCGCATAAAGGTGAGATTTCCAGCCCACATGGCGGGGTTACCCCCCAGGCAGGCCGTGCTGATGCAGGAGCACGTTAACCCCCCTTCTCACAGTCCACAGCCTCTTAACTTCTTCGCCAATATTGTGGACCATAATTGACCACGATTTTAATTTATCATCTAAATAGCTAATCTTAGAAAAGAAGAAAAATAATAATAATAAAGAACTAATCTTACATGCATGTCTGTACTGAAAGTTTTTATTGTAGATTAAATAAAAATTGGCTTCCATGTGAATAGCCCATTTTATTATGTGACATTATTTAAAAGTAAATATATATATATATATATATATTTTAAAGAAAACTCTAAGTAACGCTAAAGATGATGACTATAAGAACTCACGCACCCTGTTCAAGGGCTTCCCCATGTGTCACAGAGCACACCCCCTCTGCTGTTCCTCCTCATAATCTACCCAAATCATTTCCTTCTGCTACTATATCTAGATTTCCGGATTCTCTTAATTTTACTACTGCAGCAACTCATAAATGATTTTAACGTGAAAATTCTCTCAACTTAATAGCAGGGAGGAAAGCCCTTTTCCCTTCCTCTGAGCTCTGCTCCCACTCTGAGCTTCGCTCCCTGCTGCCAGGCTGCCCTGACTCCTCCTCTGCTCAGCGCTTGCCTGCCTTGGGGGCAGCTGGGTCAGGACTACAGAGGAGCAGTTATCATCTGCACGACTGCTGTGGCCTTCCTCTCACTGGATCCTGAAAGCACTGGCTTCCCCTCTCCTTTCGGTGCTCTGGGAGGGTGGGCAGGAAGCAGCCGGGCCCCTCTGGGAGAGGAGTGCATCCCCCTGCAAGCAGCATGGAGAGATTCTGTTGGGGAAACAATCCAGTACTTTTTTTTTTAACTACAGGATTTAAAAACTACCACTGAAAACTGGTAGTCCTGCATTCTTAACCTGCAAATATCTTTGTGTACAAGATTGCACTTGTAGAAAGCCAAGCCTGCAATTGCTTGCATCATAAAATCATCCAAAACATTCTCTAAGTGCTAAGCCATGAGGGTTAGTGTTCTAAGTCACTTGCCCTGTGCTCACCTTGTTTGCAGTGTAAAAGGAGGACTCTGCACCAGGCGACAGCTGTCACCGCCCATCACTGTTGGATTCCCCTGCCTTTCTCCCCGCAAAATCTCACATCATTTTTAATTAAAGGACATTGTTAAAGGGAATTAAAATCACTTTGAAACTATGAAGACAGCCACGTCTGGAGAAGTGTCCTCAGAGCCACTCCTTGAGTTGCCCATTTTTCCAGAATGCATTTTATGTAACTGTGTGTTTCCCCGCATGTGACCCTAACTCTCCCACAGCTGCCCAGACCTGATGGCTAATTCCCTCCAAGTGCAGCCAAGAAAGGGTGGGAATTGCATTTGACAGGGACAGGCTATAAAAGATACATAAGAAATACCAACCTAACCTATGCATATGTTAATTACAATTTAGCAAATTTTGAGGATTGGTTGGTACTATTTCAAAAGGAGGCAGAAGTAATTGACTTGTCTTCTCGGAGAGCACCCGCCCTCTGTCAGAGGGATTCTGATGACCTCTTGAGGTGTTTTCCAGTCTGTTACCATTGAAGAAGCAGCCAACCCAGATACATGCCAAGTAAATCAAAGCCCCCTTCTCACTCAGTTTTTCCCGGGGAGAGCGAGAAAGGAAAGAAGAGTAACAACGAACTGTCCCGAGGGCAGCAAAGCACGCTTCTGTGTTTGATGTGTGTGTCAGGGTGCCCAGGGGCTGTTATCCCAGCAGCCAGGACCTGCCCCCAGCCCCATCACTGGTGATTTGTGGCTTTCTGTGTACCTCATGCCTCCTTCTTAATCCTTCAAGAAAATATCCCTCCCCTAAGACACACATCCTCTTGTTTGTCCTCGCCCCTCCTGCCTCCTCACCTCCACACTGCCTCATTATGTGGCCCAGCCAGACCCAGAGGTTCCCCGGGTGAGAGGCTTGTCAGCTTGAAGGGCTTTTGAAAAAATTGGGTGAAGCTAAAATATGGGCCTTCCTCCCCGTACCTGGGGTGGGTGCACTGTCCCGTCTCCTGTCTCCATCTCCAAAGTCACTGTGCAGACTGAGGGCAGGCCCCAGCCCCAAGCCCAGGCAACAGTGCTCCCCAACGTGGAGAATGGCATGGAAGTGAGCAGGGAATGTGCAAGGTCTCTGGGCAAGTGGCATGCAGAGCTGGTGTTGCCACCTCCTGATGGGAGCAGTTAGTGCCAAAGGACAGGGCAGTCCAGAAGATTAACACCACTTGTTCCAGTCTTCCTTACTGCATCTCTCAGAAATACAGGAGCGTCAGGAAGTAGAATAAAACAATCTCAGTCAGCTCAATAATACATTACACAAAAATCCAATGAGCACTTCTGTTCCAGGTATTATGTGAAGCCCTTTACATTCATTTCTCACAACTAAGTGGCAAATGTAAACATTACTTCCTACTTTCAGCCTACAATTGGGGAAATTGGAGTTTAAGAAAAATTAAGAAACGTCCTTGATGTCCTGATCTGGTGAAGAGCACAGTCCAGATCCAGACCTCATCTGCTTCTAACGTTAAAGACCTTTCCCTGAAGCAGTGTGTATTCTTTTTGCCATCCATCCCCCTGAGGTTTGGAATAACTGAGCACTCCAGCTCCCCAAAGAATCTTCAGATTGCATCTTCAAGGCTGCCTGGAGGTGCTATGTGATGAACGTGGGTGCAGCGAGGCCACAACAGCCCTCCCCAAGGCACTCTGTTCATGTGAAACACCTTGGAATTTGCTTTCTCTAGTTGAAGTTCCCAATTTGGATGTAGAGGTGTCCCTGTTTGGTAGCATTAGGATTCTGAACTTCAGGCTAGAGCCTTGCCTCACCAAGAGTCCAGATAGCAGCCAGGCTGTCAAACTCTGTGGGTCCAGGGTCAGCCGGGCAGTAGAAGCAGGTGGGGGTCAGCCAACCGTGGAAGGAGGAAGGAGAGTCTGAGACTGTTGCTGGTCTCTGAGGACAATGGCAGAAGTCCTTCAGGAAGGAGAGAGAAGGGGTGGACTCTTCAAATGAATAAGGACAAAGAATGTCTCTTGGGCCATCTGGACAGCGTCAAAGAAAGGCCTCTCTCAGAAAAAGAAGGTGCCAGTGTTGATGGCTGTGTGACTGATGGGTAAACTGAAGAAAATATGGTAGGGTGCCAGAAGCAGCCTAGGTGCCAGAAGCAGCCCAGGGATGCACTGCTGGTGAAGGTGTGGCTTGGAGTTGTGGCCCAAGACCCGTAGCCTTGTTCTAGCTCCAATAGCCCCTCATTGCCACAAGGTACTGCATGGCCTTTCACAGGTCACAGGGCTTTGCAAGTCTGATACAAGCGAAAGTGAGTTATATGTTGGTAGGGCCTCAGTGTCTATCATCCAGACTGGGGTGCTCCTGAGAGTGAGAGAGATGCTGCTGGTCATCCAGGCAGAGCAGGGAGCCTGGCCACCCTGTGCAGCCACACAGCACTCCACACATCACGCTTCATGTGAGGTGGCAATGATCCCTCCCCTCTGCCTCCATCTTGCAAGGATTTTGTGAGAATCGAGCAAGATGATGTCTATGATTCCACTTTGTAAACTGTGAGGTATGTATGACCCACAGACAGCACCGGAGCTCTTGGGCTGTGAAGTGTGTCCAACTTGGAGGACACTGTGGTCTCAGCAGCTGCTCACATATAACCGACGAATGATGCCAACCTGGAAATGCAGACCATTTGATTAAATGGGTGATGTTGCTTAAGTTACTTAGCCAGTCACAGGAAGCTGAAGGATAGCTCAAAAAATATCTTTAATACTCTAACATCTTTCAAGAAATGAATCTCATGAAACTAGGATAAAACTCAATATAAACATTACTAGAATTTTCATGAATTTTGCACGCTTGGAATTAGCATCAGTGACATTACCTCTCCTACTGACACACACACACATATCCCTCATCACAAACTCACAGATATACACGTGGCAGTTTATTCCATTTAACAGACACATTGGAGTTCCTGGACTTTCTCATCCCATCAGTGTACCTCTAATTCTAAAGCGACAGCCCGTACTACTAATGGTGATGGTCCTGATTAACCACATTCAGGACTTCAGTGTGTTTGTTATGTGGGCACTAAGGTTCTAACATATTAAAGAGAAATTAATAGGATTCGTGGCTTGTGTGAAAGCACTGAAGTCTAAAATCCCTTTGAGTAAACATGAACTTGCATCCAAGTTATGTGAGCTCCAACTAACCAAATTCATAACTTGCTCTGCTTGCTGGGTTCTTAAATTGGATAGTGTAAATTTGACTAAGTGCAAAGCAGGTCACTTGCCTCTTTGAATTTCAAAATACTACTTGGTACTACTGTACTTTGATTCATGTAAAACCAGGACAGATCACAGCAGCCCCAGGAATTCCAAACAGTCATTAGCCGGGCAGGGGGGTGCCTCCTCCTCCTTTCTGAGGACCCTGAAAATGACCACGTTTGGGTTCAGGCATGATGCGTGCATACCGCTGCACCCAACGCCTGCGGCCTCTCCTAGACAACAAAAGGGACATGTGACAAGGACATTGTCCCTGCCCGCAGGAGCACACAGTGTAGGACAGCAGGATGGCTGTTGTCTTGGATGAAGAAGGGGCAGAGTAAGGGGGAAAACAGGAGCAAGAGAGAAAAGCGAACCAGGAGGGAAAAAAGAGAGAGGAGGATGTAAACTGGGGTAGGGGCAAAAGTTTTCAAGGCATGAAATTTTTAAAAAAAAAAACAGGTGAGCAGGAAAGTTAAGAGGGCTATGCTGGCCTCTCCTTCACAGCCACAGTATGACAGAAAGTCCAGCAGCAGGCAGAAGAGGGCCAGCCCCACTCCCTGAGCACAAGCCCAGGGAGGGGTGAGCGGAGGAGGAGGCACCACCTGGGCAGCAGGATGTGGAGCAGGCCAGGGCCTGCACCCCGCACGAGGTATGTGGCTGAGAGGCAGGGAGCTGGCCTGCGGCAGGTGCAGTGCAGCCAGCGCCCGCGGCTCTGGGAAAGAACACCTGCAGGTGCAGTTGGGACATGTCCTGAGTCTCTGAAGCCACGCGTTTTTCTGAATAGCTGTCCTCTCTTCATTGTCTGCCTGTGAGATTATGGTGTGCAGGGGGAGGGGTGGCATCCCCAGCGTGGCAGCTTTGGTGGTGCAGGCAGGCTGTAGAAGCAAGGTGCAGGCAGAAGGGATGGGGCAGGGACCCACCCACCAGACCCCTTCCCTGGGATGGCTCCCCACTCTCTAGGGGCTGCATGGACAGTGGACACAGGGAGCTTGGGGGCTGTAGCTCAGCACTGCCCTCCTGTCCTGTGCCTGGGCATCTTTCTCCTCCCACCTTCTGCCATCCTTGGGCCAACTGGCTCCCTGTGCTTCCCAGCTCAGAGCTTGAAGTGCAGGAGCCCCAGGACTAGCCAACTTCCCTGCATACCCCAGAGGCCAGCAGGCTCATGCAGGCTGCTGGCCCTCAGTGGTTCTTGTCGGAGGACCCTGAGGGTGAGCACCTGCCTGTGACTGGAAGTGAGTGAGCCAGGACAGGGAGTGCTGGGGAGGCACAGCTCCAACAAAATGGGCCAGACAACAAGGCCGTGGCCTTTCCAAACTGCCCCAAGGGTGGTACAGGGCAGACACCTCAGAGAACAAGGGTGAGGAGGGCTCTTGGGGGAAGCCATGGGGCAGCAGGACACACCCAGAGATCCAGGTCCCAGGTGACCATGTGGCCACATGCAGGGTGGGCTCTGCATGCCCACTTGGATTTTTGCTCAGCCTGGAACAGGCCTGTGGGCCCCAGGAGGGCAGCAGCCCCAGGCAGGGTGGGCAGAGATGCATCCACAAGGAGCGGGCAGCTTCTTCCAGGTGGGCCCTCCTCTCAGGAGACCGGATTCTGGCCCCGCGCTTCTGCTTCCATCCTCAGGCTATCTGAGGCCCCCTGCTGAGCAGCCACACCCCAAACCCAGCTGTAGAGCACTGTGGTTGGAACCCTGAAACACAAGGTGGGCCAAAGAGTATGGAGTCCTTGTGCTCCTGTGCACAATTCCCATGGTGGTGAATTCCTGTGCCCTGGCACAGGGGTGTCCCGAGGTCCAGGGAGCAGCAGCTGGGAAGGTGTCTGACCTGGACCCCTTAGCACTGCACCCTCCTGCCAAGCCCCTCAGGACCACAGCAGCCCCCTGCAGCCTGGAAGACTCCCAGAGGCAGCTCAGAGCTGGGGCTGGGCAGCCGGCAGGACCCCAGAAGGGCTCACACCACTGCCAATGCACCCGTTGCCCTCTGCTCTGTGCCTCACTTTATACACTTGCACACAGCAGATACTCAGTAAGTGCTAGCTTGTATGTTATTCCCCGCAGGTGATTTACCGTGTAGGAATTCGCAAGCATTGGCTGCATTTCAAGGCTTTGGGACCTCTCTTCTTACTCAGTGTCCGGTTCTCAAGAACAGCTTGGGAATCCATTGCTCCTGGTTACCTGTACAGCATTTAGACCTGCCCAGGAAGTGCTACCATGGGGGGACCTGTGAAGCTCCTGAGCAGGCTTGGAATTCCTCCAGGGAGCAGGGCCCACAGTGGGCATGCCTGGGAGGAGTGAAGGCAGGTGCAGCTCAGCCACCCTGAGCAGGGATAAAAGAGCCCTCGTTAGGGGAGGCAAAAGGTCTTCCATGTAAAATTGCACAGCTGAGAATGAAACGCCATACTCTCCCAGGGTGTGTACTTTTGGGCACATTGGAATTCCAGCTGACTGGGCATCCAGGGGTTCTCTCCTGGAAGAACACAGGTTCCTCCTGAGGAAGCGTCTCCTACACCTATCCAACCACCAAATCGCAATCTCTTGCCATAAAAGTTTTAGAGTGCTTTGCTATCTGATCTTAAGCTGCAGTCACAGAGGTGTCCATATGTGCACATGTGTATACATGAACGTATGAACTCATGCCTGCCCCTCCTGAGACTCCCTCCTTCCCAAATCTCTCATGTGGTCACCCGTGTGCCAGTCCTTGTGCATGTGCTTGGTGGTTGCCTGGGAGCCTCTGGATGTGTGCACATGGCTTCCTAGGACTGCTGGGAGGTGATGATCCCTCTCCCTGCTGGCCATTTCTAGTCTGTTCACAGACCATGGGACTAGATCCCATGTGGGGCTCACAGGAAAGGGGAGCTGGACACAGTCTTGGGATCACAGGCAATGGGGCCTCCAGGCTTTGACCACAACCTCAGGCCAGAGGCTGCCTCTGATTTCTGGCTCCTCAGGGCCAGTCTCTTCCCACTTAGCAAGGGGGCTGGCAGGAGGGAGGTAGCTGGCAGTGCCGACCGCCGAGGTAGGGATGGAGAGCCCAAAGTGGCCAGGCCACAAACTCCTATGTGGGTATCCCCACGTGGCTGTTTACATATCTCTGCTTAGAAGAAAGCTACAACCTTGAAAAATATAAGCAGTTAAAGTGCTGGCATGGGGCTACAAAGTGATCACCATGGGAGTCCACGAGGAAGCACGCTCGGCTGTCCTTTCATGGAAAATGTCAGGTGCGAGGACGTGAGGTAGAGAGGAGGGAGATAAGGAAAGTAAGAAGAAGAGGGAAAAAGCAAATGAGAGAAAGAAAGGGCCACAAGTGCCTCCCCCTTATCTTGGCCCACCAGGTGTGTGGTGCAGCAAAACAAAGAGGAGATGTGTTTTACCTTCTCTTCAGGAAAACACTGCTGATGGACATGAGGGGAAGTAGCTAAGCACAGGTTTTGCAGGAATAATAAACAGCAGATTGGAGGCCCTGCAGGGTGCAGGAAGGGGCTGCCTTGCTCACAGCAGGGTCCCAGGGCAACCCATTCTGGTGGCACACGGCCCAGTGGGATGAACCTGCGCCTGTAGGGTGATAAAGAGCTCCCAGGAGGGGCCACCTGTGTGGGGCTCCAGCTTTTGCTCTGGCTCTGATATGAGTGATGTGGTGGAGGGTGGGATGAGCAGGGGCCGGAGCACAGGGAGCACTATCGTGCTGGGCCGAGGGTGTGGCCGGGCCTCATGGAGGGCACCGTCCAAGGGCACGCCCTTCTCTCACGGGTGAACCCAGTGCACCGACGGCTGCCATTCTGCAGGGCATCTGCCGCCCTGCGCTGCCTGTAGAACACCAACAGCTCACAGGGAGCTGGTTAGGATGAGGTCTCAGGCCCCACAGCCCTGCTGAATCAGAGCCATCACCTCCCAGACCCAACAGTGATAATGTAATGGCCTGGAGACCAACCAAGCAGGACCCTTGGCATGCTGCAAAGACTTTACATGTCACACGTTGCAAAATAAATCATTTATATGAAAACTAAATTAGGTTCGATTTAATTGCACTGAGTCCTAAAAGAAAAACAAAAAGGAGTGTTGTTTTAATCCAAATGTCAGTCTAATTTACCCATACCCTTAAAAAAATTTTTTTTAAAGGAAATGGTCTTTATTGCAGCCAGAAATAATCTGGTAAGGCACAAGAAGAAAGAAGGTTTTGATGGCCTGTGGGTGCAGTGATAGGATATGTCATTTCCTCCATGGAATGTGCAGCTGCAGGAAGCAGCAGACCTGGATGGCTGTAGGACCGTGGGCTAGAGGCTGGGAAGGGCTGAGCTGACCCGCACATCTCAGGACTGCTGGCTATCTATTATTTAAGAGATTTTACCTCAGCGTGAACACAGAACGGATGTGGTCTGCCTGGCTGCCCTTTGTTCACATGTGCATTCACACACATGGACACATGCATGGAAATGTCAGGAGCCACATGGGCCATGCTGCAGCTGCTCCAGAAATACCCATCCTGTGCTGCTCTGTCTTCTGGCCATCGCCGGCAGGCTTCGGTGCTGGGCAGCACGGCCGTTGTGCTCAGTAATTGGTGGCTTACTGTGTACTCACACCACGATTTAATCCCTCGAGAAAACATCCCTCCCTTAAGACACACATCCCTTGTTGGTTCTCATCCCTCCTGCCCACTCAGCCTACACTGTCTCATTGTGTGGCCCAGCCACAGGCACACAGAGTCCCCACAGGCAGGCTGTCGGGAGAAGGACGCTGGGACCAATGGGCTCTTCCCGTCCCCCCCCACGACGCCAATGTCCACAGACAGCCCCCACCGCCAGCCACCATAGAGGGCCATTTTCTCCCAGTCTTGCACCAAGTGGAGTGCGGAGGACATGCAAAAGTCTAAGTGAAGAAGTCCAAAAAATAAGGAAACAAGACTTGAGACTCCTGTCATCAGAGAATATTTTGAGTTCTTCAGTCACTGCTTCAGTCAGAAGAGTTCATGGAATGTGTTTAGTCATTAATAGCAAATCTCACTATCCCAGCACTGAGTAACACACCACAAAGCAGTGTCATTAAAAAGCATTGAGTCTGATCTACACTGAGACAGACAGTTAACAGAGCTGAAAGGAGAGGGCCGTCTGAGCCTCAGACAAGTTTACTGTGCTCGCCAGCCAGCACACTGCTCAGAAGTGTTATACACTCACTTCTTTCTCCGTATCTCCTTGTCTTTCTGAACAAACCCATCCCTGTAGATGTCTCTTAAAGCTTGAAAAAGATATTAAACCATTCAAGGGAGAGTAGCAAATAGCATTTGGTTTTACAAAAAGCCTACATGTTGGTTCTGATAGGTAAGAACTAGCCATCTCCTCAAAAGACCTTCAAAGCCCACCAGATTCCTATTTCTCCGATTGGTTTCACCTCTCTTCCAAGATCACCCACTGGTGTGTGCACAGCTTGAACCCACACAGCGTGAAAAACCATAATAAAGAAAGGAATTGACAAGTGACAGAGCAGATGAAGGCAATCAAGTTCCCACCATGGACCACGGCAGGGGGGAGAAGAGAGGCAGGGCTGTGCTGGCCTCTCCTTCACAGCCACAGTATGACAGAAAGTCCAGCGGTGGGCAGAAGAGGGCCAGCCCTAGTCCCTGAGCACCAGCCTGGTGGGGTGGGGGGCGGGGCGAGTGGCGGAGGAGGCACCGCCTGGGCAGCAGGATGTGGAGCAGGCCAGGGCCTGCACCCCGCACGAGGTATGTGGCTGAGAGGCAGGGAGCTGGCCTGCGGCAGGTGCAGTGCAGCCAGCGCCCGCGGCTCCGGGAAAGAACACCTGCAGGTGCAGTTGGGACATGTCCTGAGTCTCTGAAGCCACGCGTTTTTCTGAATAGCTGTCCTCTCTTCATTGTCTGCCTGTGAGATTATGGTGTGCAGGGGGAGGGGTGGCATCCCCAGCGTGGCAGCTTTGATGGTGCAGGCAGGCTGTAGAAGCAAGGTGCAGGCAGAAGGGATGGGGCAGGGACCCACCCACCAGACCCCTTCCCTGGGATGGCTCCCCACTCTCCAGAGGCTGCATGGACAGTGGACACAGGGAGCTTGGGGGCTGTAGCTCAGCACTGCCCTCCTGTCCTGTGCCTGGGCATCTTTCTCCTCCCACCTTCTGCCATCCTTGGGCCAACTGGCTCCCTGTGCTTCCCAGCTCAGAGCTTGAAAGTGCAGGAGCCCCAGGACTAGCCAACTTCCCTGCGTACCCCAGAGGCCAGTAGGCTCATGCAGGCTGCTGGCCCTCAGTGGTTCTTGTTGAAGGACTCTCAGCTCCTCTGGGAGGCCTCTTCCCCATCTGATGTCTGCATGACATTGAGAACTTAGACTGGGACCCCTGCTCCTAACAGACACTTTAATCCAACCCTCTGCTTTCTCCAAAAGGCTTTGATCCTTAGGCAGTATTAAATATTTCTACCAGAATTTTGTTACAAAGCAGAAGACACTGCACTAAGTTAATCTGCCAAACTTTAGATGAATGGAAATCCAACGGAACCGTCGCTGTGACTCTCTCTGTTCAACCCCGCAAGTGCTATTACAGGGAAGGCGGCTGACTATGAAATGGGAAACAGGCGTCAGGGCTTTCATCCCACCTGTCATCGCAGAGGCTCCCGTAACAGGATGTTTCTTTTCTTCATCACACAAAATTGAAAATGGCCCCTTAGAGAACAGAAGGAGTTAACCAGAGACACTCACACACCTGGAAGAGTTACTGGATAAGCATTTCTTTGCCAAGAGAAGAGTAAGAGCTGATTCAATGCCTTTACTTGAACTCTACACTGCAAGTTTACTACATGGGATGTATCTTCAAAAAAATGGAACAAAAGCACATAGACTCCAATTAACATGTATTGTAAGTTTGGTTTGACTTAAAGGTTATTCTATTGATATGGCTAGAGCAAGCTATGACAATCTGTTAAGGAACAAATATCATGAAATTTAAAACTTAAGCCATCAGATATTCCATGGTCCCCAAGGCAAGCCCCACAGGGGCAGGTAACTCACCGCAGGACCTAGTATGGTGATGAGAATAATGACTCAGAGCAGGCCTGGGTCAAGCTATTCTGTTGAAGACTTCAAAACTCACAAATCTTAGCATCAGGGAGGAGGGAATGTGCAGGCTAACAGGATAAGAAATTATATGATAAAAGTTATACCGACTGAGAAAAAGCTGCTTGCCTTAGCATGTTTCTATTACATTTTTAGAAGTGGACAATGTTTATGAACAGTTAAGAGAAGGTGTCAGGGCAGTTTGGTGTGTCTGCAAGGCTGCCCAGATTCTCAGCGCTGCCTGAACACTTTAATGAGACCACGGACATCTGGAGTGCACTGCAGTCACTGTTGCCCTGATGCTCACCCTGGCCTGTCCACGCCCTCCGCACCAGCACACTTCTTTCAGGAACAGCCTGCCTCCACCTTCTCCTGCCCAACACACGGCTCTCCCTTTGCGCTAAAACGCACCTCTGCTCTGGACCGTCTGTCCTCTGTCGAGAGGCCCACTCCGCCCCACTGGCAAGCCCGCATCCAGCATCTCTGCCAGCATCGTGTGCACGTATCCCAGAGACTTCTTTATGGTCGCCGTGCCCTTATCTGACCTACGACTCACGGTGGACATGGTGTGCACTTGAAGAGCGTTGTCAGACCAAACCGGACTCTAGAGGACTGTAAAAATTCCCCAGACATTCACAGAATGCCCATGTAGACAACTCTCCTGTCCCAGCCTCAGGGTCCCCGACTCTCTCAGCAAGCAGGCCACACCACACACCTGGCCACCATTGGAGCCCAGGCTTGACTGGAACATCATCTTAATTATTTTAAACGTTGAATATAGTCTTCTAGATTTCTGCCTCTCAAACCCCAGTCTCCTCTCCCCACTATTTAACCCCTGTATTTCCTCTCAAATTATCATCTTGCACTGACCTGTTGTCTTCTCTCTTCCTAGCATGTCTGTCCCTTGTCTCTATCCTGGTAACTCCTGCTTAAATGCCAGACTTGCTTCCCTCCTTGTCTCTTTCAAAAGACCCTCCCAGCTGGACTTGGTAGTATTACAGCCTCCAGCCTCCCGGCTGCTGTCCTCAGCTGCTTATGATCTAATTTCTGTGCGTGTACTTTATACTTTACACAAGCTCCTCAACAGACAAAATATGCCTCATCTATCTGCAATTTTATGGCAATAAATAACTGTTAGCCTCTCACCTTGTACAAAGATTCTGGAAGCAGCCGGGCCCAGGTCTGTGAAGCCAAGGGCTTTGGGGAGGACAGCTCATTGTCTGGACCCTTGGAAAGTCAGAGCATCCCAGGAGTACTGCTAAGATCTAAAGAAGACCAAACATGTCTGGGTCCTTCTCCGCAGACTTAACATTCTGAACGGGAGAACAAAACCCTTCTTCATTCAGAAAGTGACACAGGTGAAGAATTTCATCCCTCATGTCCCCTTTCACTCACAACCATATTGCCACCACCATTGAAGGTTTCTGTCTCAGGAAGATCTCAGACTTTTTTTAATAGCCAACAGTCAACACGAACACTCCTGCCACGTACGGTGGGGTGCAGAACCACACAAGAAACAACAGGTGGCTGGGTATCTCAGGGCAGATTCCGAAATATGATTGACATCAGTACTCTCAATCAATGATCTTAAAAGTCCATCCATCTTTCCTCTGCTGACTAAAGTCAATCCATCCCTGAAGGTATAAGCTATATGCTACTTTCATGACGTAGCTCTAGCCCTAGATTCTTCAATAAGAAAGCAAAGATAGAAAATGAGAGCGGTATGCATAAATCCCCTTCTCTATCCTTTGACTCCCTGATGCCATCTTTGTCTTAATCCATCACTGCCCCCAGACATATTCATATTTCAGGATCAACTAGCACAGTGTCTTCCCTGTAATAGGTGTCCATAAATCTTGATTGGTTGATTGATGAAAAAAAATTCACTTATCACTGACCTAAGGGAAATAGCTCCTGCGAAGCTGAAGGCCAGAGTTCCCAGTAAACAGGACTATCATTCTTTCTAGAGTTATTTTGGCCACCATGAAAACAAAACCTATTTCCTGAAGTATTCATTGAAGAGCCACATACTGAGTCAAATGGTTGGCAGGGCTTGTATTCATGCCCTCTCCCAGGTAATGGCAGGAGTTTTATTATTTGTGTTTTGATACTTTGCAGATCACTTTTATATTCATGACTTCATTTGATCTTTACAACCATCCTGGTAGGCTGAAGCAGATGTGATGATTAATAGATGAGGAAAGTGAGGCCCAGACCTCAGCAACAATGTCTGTGTAAGAGAGATGCCTGTGGCCCGAACTGCAGCACTGTCTCAGAGAGGCCTGGCTTACTGGGATGCACAGAGCTTGCACAGCCAAACGGCAGCATGGATGTGCAAGGAGACAAAGGCAGACTGTGGGGTGGCAGAGCACATGGGAAGGCACCACGCCCTACCCACCAGGTGTGCACTCCCCACCCTGAGGCAGACCCTCATCCAGCGGGCCACTTCTGCCAAACCTGAGTGAGCACTTCGGCATGCAGGCCTGTCCGAATGCATGGGGCCTCCAGGGTGGAAGGGGTTCTGGCTCTGCATACTGCAATAATTACAGTTGTTGTAGTGGAGTGATGCATGCTTCTGTCCTGCTACGGTGCAAAGGCCCAATTATTCAAACACAACCATTAGTTCCCTCACAACAGAGATGACAAGAGATGTTATAAAGATAGCATCTCTTGGCCATTCACCCAACAGGCCCAGCCTCAAGGAGACTTCCAAAACAACAGCAGCATCTACCCACCACATGTTGTAGGGCATGAGAGCCCAAAGTTGAGTTGAGACATCTGGAGGAAGAAAGGGGTCAATGTGGCAGTCACAGCCATCCCTCTGCACATGCAGGTAGTGAGGCAGTGGCTGGGCTTGGTGAGAACCGAAATCAGGGCCACCTGGAACCCTGTGTCCTACTGGCTATTTTCATGCAGACAAGCAGCTCCCATCAGGACACAGAGCTTATGTCAGAAACTCATTTCAAACCTACAAGGCTGAAAGGAAATCATTCATTTGACTGGAGAACAAGATGTACCCAGAAACCCGTCCAACTTCTTGCCGCCACCACCAGGAAAAAAATATATATATAACTAGCTGAATCTGTGTGGTATACTATTGCTCAAACTTGAGTACTCAGAAGCAGGCACCAGCCTGCCTGCATTTTTCCTATCCCAGCCCTATGAGTAACAGTTAGGAAAACACAAAGGGCTTTAAAAAGTTCAAATAATTTTTTTTAAAGTGACTGCATTATTATCACCACCAAACTGCTGAATATTTGTACTTCTGTAAACCAAAACTTTTTTTAAATTAAGAGACCATCAGGGTTATTTTTAATCTGCATCAACCATAGCAGTATTTCCTGGAAGTGGAATCACTCAAGGCTTTGGATCCTTTGTTTCCTGTCTGTGCACATGAACATAGATGCACGCACACAGGCACGCACATGCACCTGTCTTTCTAATAAGCAGCCTGCCTGGAAATGAGACCTGGGAAAGGGGAGACCTCTAAGCAGACACTCTTCTTGACCAAGAGGCCTTCCCCCCTGTTCTTGAATCCCATTTCCCTCTGTCTTCCCTTCTCACAGCTACCAAACCATAGAAAGAATATCTCCCATCAGAATTGCACTGCAAAGGGTTCTCAGTTTAAAAGAAGGAACAGGTGAAAAGCTCTGCCATGATAATTAGGGAGCCCACAGCCCATTCTGCCAGTACAGATGCAGCATGAGCCAAGCCAAGGTCTTCAGCACATGGAGATCCCTGGGAGAGGGGCTCGGGGGGAGGTGGGCGGGGAGGGCTCAGGCCCTGCAGCATGCCTGCCACAGCTACAGGCTGTCACAGAGCTCAGACAGGGAAGGCCTCCCGGCTCAGCGCACAGCCTTCTTTCCAATGTGCGTATGGGAAAGAAAATCTAGGTAGGAATGAAATCAGACAACTTGCTTCCTAGCTCAGGAAGAACAACATGAACTTCAGAAAGATCTACAGAACTCAAGAGGGCTCTGGAAGTTTACCGATTTAAAAAATATATCTATGCACACACAGTTTTAAAAAAAACTTTAAATAACTGTAGAAATATTAACACTGAGAAGCAACACTGAGCACATTCCTTGGCTGGCTGGGTACCAGCTGAAGCAAGGAAGGCAGGTCCCAGCCCTGTACTAAGAGCAGAAAGAATGTTACACATCTGAAAAGGACCTTGAAATATCACGTAAGTACACATTCTGATCACTAAGTGCCATCCTGGGAGGGCAGGATGGGTGACAAGACCACAGTTCATCCAGGAGACAGGCTCCCAGGCCTCTCAGAGAGCCAAGGGGCAGAGGACATAGTGAACAAGGGAAGGTGCTGTCATTACCCCATTTTACAGAGAAGGACTTCATGAGCCCAGGGTAATCCAGCAGATAAGTAGCACAGAAGAGCTCTGACCACCACTCCCTATCTTTAGACCCAGTCCCTCTACTTCTCTACAAAACAGCTCCAGGAAACAGAAGCCTCCAGCATGGATGCACAGATGGAACCAGGTGGGTTCTGGGTGGGCATCTGCAAACACGTCCTAGCCAGGCAGCACCCCCTCCCTGGCATAGCCTACGCCCTGCAGCACAGCCCCGAGCCAGGTGTGGGCTGTAGGTGGGAGACCTGCTGTCCTTCATGGGGCTGGTGCCTGTGAAGCAGGAGAAGCCAGTGCCTCCTCCAAAGTCAGTCAGCACTGGGTTTCCCCATGTGTTTCTTCTAAGCAAATACTGTACTTAGCATTTGCCTCTTCACTTTCCATGTGAAAATACTAAAGCAAAAACAGGGCAGCTTAAGCTTCTGAAGGCAGCAGTAGAGCAAGGTGAGACTGAGCCATAGATTTTTAAGACCTCCGTGCACAGGGGGAAAGATGTTGCAAACAAGCAGCCCACCCAGGCTTGGGTGAGGCCAGCCCCACCACGCAGAAAGGCCGAAGCCCTCAGCCTGCCAGGAGCACCACCAGTCATCACAGGATGGTGTAGGGGGACCAGAGGCCAACCCAAGCCCCGGGCGGGACCCTGGGTTCCCTTGACAGAAAGCAATATTTTCCACACTTGGCCTATGTTGGAAGAGGCCAGTCTCAGGTGGTTTGAAGTGGAGAGTAAGTCCTCTGCTCCAGGCCAGCTGTCAGGCCTGAGGCCTCCAGGTGGGAGAGGAGGGGAGGGCTGCCACCTAGGCACTGGTGGGCTTCCTGGCAATCCTGGAGTGGAGGGCACCCTGGCCAGGGGTTCTCAGCTGTCTCCCACCCACCTGGCTGGCCTGTGACCTATGAACCTCCTTCTCAGCATAATGTTATAAATACACAAAATAAATATGATTAAAGGAAAGAACTTCTACTGAAATGGGTTTATCCACATATCCTTTGATTTAGGAGACTGAGTGATCTAAATTTTTGACATAAAAAGTTTATGTGAAAAACGGTAGCATGAGATCCAATTTTGTGGTCTCAGACTGTCATAGGCCATGTGGCCTGCAACTTCTGATGACGGACAGGAGTCAGGAATCCGAGTACGGATTCTAACTGTCAAAAGCTTCTGAGTGCTTGCTGTGAGCCACTTAGGGTCTGTGTCGCACTGGAATGCCAAAGGGCAGGCTAAGAGCTAATCAACATGTGATCTCCAAGGACGACAATAGTTGTGTAGATTCACATTTTTAATAAGTTTTTTTATAAGACATTAACACAGTATTATTTTACATTTTATAGTGCTTTTCTCATAAGGTCCTCAAATCATAAAGAAATCCAAGGATATTCTCTCAGGAACAAATACACACAGGGTGTCTAGGACTCGGTTTAATTTTGTTTTAAACATCTTCATGTTGGTGTTCTAAAGGCAAATGCTGCTGCTCCTTAGAAGTTGTTAAGTAGATAAGAGCTGCCATTTGCACCCTGGGTGCCCAGGGTCACGGGCCTGCACACCAGCTCACCTGCTCCATGGGCTCTGCCTCCCAGACGGGCATGTGCACGTTTAGAGGCACTGCTGTTGCCTCAGAGCCAGGCACACAAGCAGGTCCAGGCCTGCTTGTTGGTTTGCCTCCAGCAATCACGACCCAGACGCACAGGGCTCTGTGGAGGAGTCAGGATGCAGCCGCCACCCACACCGGCCCCACAACCACCACCAGGCCCTGCAGGCCTCCTGCTGTCACCCCTTTCCTGACTCCCAGGTCCAGCCCCACGCCCCCTCGCTGACCTCACCCGGCCAGGCTGCACTCCCCACCTTCCGGACCCAGGCCCCCACCCCCAACCTCCAACCTGGGGAGAAGGGAAAGGGGGCTGAGCTCTCTGACAATGACTTCTCTGCAGCAGATCTTTAAAAGCAGCCTTTTACAGTTTCCAGAAATGTTTCTCATTTTTGTATTCAGCCCATTCTTCCCAGGTAAGTGGACAGCTCTGAGCTCCAGGGGGAAGGCACAGAGTGAACTCACCTCCTAGTGGCACCCAGGGAAGATCCTGCAGCCATCCTGAGCCTACCGTGTGACCGGAGAGACGTGTCTGCTCTGACCCTGGGCTGGCACTACCGGCCCAAACTCTGCTTCACCATGTCTCATTTCAGAACATGCACGAGCCTGTTTCCCCTTGTGATGATTCCCACAGATGGTGGCTTCTGCTCCACAGGGGATTATAGCATGAGAGCTTCTCTGCTCCTACCAAGAGTCCCAAACTCCTGTGGGTACGTATACCCATGAGCTTAGGAAGAAGCGCTGGAGGAAGCAATCACCAGATAATAAAGTCTAAGCAATTTTAAATATGTCACTTCTTTTCTTTTGGAGCTGTTGAAGGGAAATAATATTCCACTTGACAGATCCAAAGGCAGGAGAATAAACTTCTCATTTCTATGAAAATCAGATTTCCAAGGGAAAGAAAAAGCATAATGAAAGAAAGGAATCTGAGCCTGGGTGTGCTCAGGGAGATATTTTGCTGCATGCATTTTATTCTTCTGCAAAATGCAATTGTGTCATCCACCCCTTCAGGGAAAAAGAGACCTACAGAGAATGTTAACATCCCATCTTCCTAACTTTTTAAGGCATCCCTAAGAGCAGGAGCAGATGCTTCTTCTGGCTCCTGATCCAGTCCCTCAGGGCTCATGGCCCTGGTGAGGCCCAGACACTTGAGGTGCCTCTAGTAACAAAGTAGATCATCCTTCCCTAAAATCCCAGCTCTCAAACATTGGCAGAGTCTTCTTGGCTTCCAAAAATTCTTTTCTTTGTGGAAGTTCTGGCCTGATTCTGCAAAAAAAAAACACACTCCAGGCTACTCAGAACAGCTCTGTGGCTGAGCACCTTGCAAGACATTGAAGAGTCTAATCTCCTCTGCCTCCAAAATAGATGGGCAAAAGTGAGTAGATTTGCTGCAGTGAACATGGGCATGCAGGCATCTCTTCAGGCCCTGATACCAGCTCTTTTGTACAAATACCCAGAGGTGGGATCACTGGATTATATGGTAATTGTATTTTCAGGTGTGGAAAGAACCTAATATCCATCAACAGAGAGAGCAGCTGTGGTACATACACGCATTGAGATATCATTCAGCATTAAAAAAGAGCATCCTGCTATATGCATCAACATGGATGAGTCTGGGGGACAGTGTGTTCAGCAGAATAAGCCAGTCACTCAAGAACAAATCCTACATGGTGTCACTTCTGTGAGGTGTCAAAAGTAGCCAAACTCACAGAAACAGTAGAATGGCCAGTGCCAGGGCCAGGGGAGGGGACATGCAGTGATAGTGTTCAATGGGGACAAACTTTCAGTTAGGCCAGAGGAATCTGTTCTAGAGACCCACTGTACAACATGGTGCTTATAGGCAACAACATTGTGCCCTTAAGATCTCATTAAGAGTAGATCTCATCTTGTCTGTTCTTATCACACACACACACAAACCACACAAGCATGTGGAATATCAGCTCCTGGCACACCCTCTGTGGCCCTGGAGCTTGGAGCATTGGGTCACACCCTGCCTGGAAGGCCCTGTGGACCTCACTCTTTTCCTTACACCATGAAGGGCATGGACCCTCATCATCATTACAAACAAAGCAACTGAGGCGGCCAGATGTGCCATCTCCCGGGGCCCAGCTGCACACACTGGAGCACAGTCCATAGCCTACCCTCCCTGGGGTTACGCAGGCAGAGACATCCCACCCAAGGAAGATGGTACCGATTTGGGAGGGGTCTCTGGAGGAGTAAGGGCTTCATATTCATGTGCTATGGACTTAGAGCTGTATCTGGTGAGTTATTATTTTATTATCATTAATATGACTAGTATATCATTTCTTAAAAGCATGTTCTCCAACACTGTTCCATACACTTATGTTGTTTTCCTTATGAAGGTTTAGTTAATTCGATGTTTGGCCCAACTTTAAATAGTCACACCTACATTTTATTAGTCTCATTTAAAAACTGCATTCACTGAATGAAAAACGTTGAAATGCGGCAACCGCCCTCTGAAGTGTGTCCTGAGGGTTGCAGTGACCTGCATGTGCCTGTGTGCCTGTGTGTGTGTGTGCATGTGTGTGGTTTGTTTTGTGGGGTACTGTGTCCCAGGCTGGCAGGAAGAGGAGCCTGAGGAGATAAGCAGTTGGGCCGTCCTTGGGAATCACTTATTCTCCAGCTGGACACACTTCCTGCACATTTCACAGCCTCTGACAAGAAGTGGGAATACATATTTTCTCTCTATAAAGGCCAATCAAAGGGTCATACAGAGAGATTCTCAAGATGGCGGCACGAGTAAGGTGGCAGAAATCTCCTCCCAAAACCATATGTATTTTGAAAATACAGCAAATACAACTATTTCTAAAAGAGTGACTGGAAGATACAGTACATGAGCCTATACATCTTCAAGAGCCCAACATCTCATGGAAAAGAGTGGAATACAAAGCCGTGACCCAGCAGAACCTGAGCACTCCCCTGAACCCAGCTCACAGGCTGGAGGAAGGGAATCAGAGTGGGGAGGGAGTGGAGGCACAGGACTGCTAAATAACCAGCCCTGGTGGTCTGCCCTGGGAGCACAGACACACATTGCATGGTACACTGGATACTGGAGGAGCAGAAAAGCAAGGTGTGAGATTGAGACTGCAAACAGGTTCCCACAGCCGACTACCCTGGGACAAAAGAAAAGCGGGCCTTTTAAAAGTCTTAAAGGGACAAGGGTTTAACAGGTGTACAAAATCGTCCTGGCACACTCAGCCCAGCAAGCTGGGAACTTTAAGAAACTTCAGGCGCCCTAAACCCCTGCATGGCAATGCAGTTCTGAAGCCCCTGGCAGCGATAAACAGCCTGCCATTCCATCCCCACCACCAGCACCACAAGCAAACAGGCTGACCCGCCATTGCGGCAGAACAGCTGAGGAGCACCCCCGCCTACAACAACCACACAGCTTAGCACACAGGCTTCTCCCTGTGCGCAGCTAACTGGCCCAGACTCAGAGGCTGCTCCCAGAGTGTGGTTGACTGGCATAGACAGCGGAGACCGGTGCAGAGTCCGGGAGTCACAAAGAGACTTTGCTCTTGCCACATAACACGTGCCGCTCACCTGCAACCCCCACCAGTGCCCTAGGCCATCCTGAGGGCTGCCCCACACATGGCAGCTTAGGGAATTGACCCAGAGGTGGCTCCCTGCACAGGGTTGACCATCACAAACAGCTGAGACAGGCATAGAGTCTTGGAAGCATGAAGGAGCTCTGTTATCATGGCAGAACACATGCAGATTGCCTGCAACCCCCACCAGTGCCCTAGGCCATCCCAAGGACTGCCCCACCCATGGAAGCTCAAGAGATTAACCCAGAGGCTGCTCCCTGCATGTGGCTGACCAGCACAGACAGCGGACATGAGCCCAGAGACCAGGAGGCACAAAGGGGCTTTGTTCTTGCGGCAGAACACATTCTGTTCTCCTGTGACCTCTGCCATTTCTCTAGGCCATCTCGAAACCTGCCCTGCCCACAGCAGCTCAGGGTATTAACCCAGAGGCTGCTCCCTGTGCAGTTATCCAGCACAGACAGTGGAGACAGGCAAGACAACCATCAGGCAGGAAGGGACTTTGTTCTCCTAGCTGACACACGTGCCACTTGCAGGTGACCAATCCCATCACCATGAAAAGGCAGAAGAACCTTGTTCAGTCCAAAATCCTTCGAACACCAGAGAGAGGGCTTGTTGAGACTGATATCACCAATCTTCCTGAAAAAGAAATAAAAATAAAAGTCATAAGCATACTAATGGAGCTACAGAGAAATATTCAAGAGCTAAGGGATGAATTCAGGAGGGATATAACAGAAATGAAACAAACAATGGAAGGATTAAGGAGCAAAATGGATGAGGTGGAAGAGACTGGTAATGGAATAGAAATCAGAGAACAGGAATAGATAGCTGAGGCAGAGAGAGATAAAAGGATCTCTAGGAATGAAAGAATAGTAAGAGAACTGTGTGACCAATCCAAATGGAACAATATTTGCATTGTAGGGGTACCAGAAGGAGAAGACAGAGAAAAAGGGATAGAAAGTGTCTTTGAAGAAATAATTGCTGAAAAATTCCAAAACTGGGGAAGGAGATAGTCTCTCAAACCATGAAGTCCACAGATCTCCCAACACAAGGGACCCAAGGACGAAACACCAAGACATATAATAATTAAAATGGCAAAGATCAAAGACAATGACAGAGTACTGAAAACAGCTAGAGAGAGAAAAAAGATCACATAAAAAGGAAAACCCATCAGGCTATCATCAGACTTCTCAGCAGAAACCTTACAGGCCAGAAGGGAATGGCATGATATATTCAATGCAATGAAACAGAAGAGCCTTGAACCAAGAATAATGTATTCAGCAAGATTATCATTTAAATTTGAAGGAGGGATTAAATTCCCAGATAATCAAAAACTGAGGGAATTTACCTCCCACAAACCATCTCTACAATGTATTTTGAAGAGACTGCTCTAGATGGAAGTATGCCTAAGGCTAAATAGCTGTCACCAGAGAAAATACAACCACAGAAAAGAAAGTAGACCAACCAAATACTAACTAAATGCAAAATTGGATCAGCTATCCACAAAATCAGTCAAGGAAAATGCAAAGAGTACAGAATAAAACACCTAACATATAAAGAGTGGAGGAGGAAGTAAAAGAAGGGAGAGAAATAAATAATTATCAGACTGTGTTTATAATAATGTAATAAGTGACTTAAGTTAGATGGTTAGATAGTAAAGAATCTGCCCTTCAACCTTTGTTAACCACAAATCCAAAGCCTGCAATGGCAATAAATACATATCTATTGATAATCACACTAAATGTAAATGGACTGAATGCACCAATCAAAAGACACAGAGTAATAGAATGGATAAAAAAGCATGACCAACCTATATGCTACCTACAAGAGACTCACTTCAAACTCAAAGACATACACAGACTAAAAGTGAAGGGATGGAAAAAAATACTTCATACAAACAATAGGGGAAAGAAAGTAAGTGTTGCAGTACTTGTATCAGACAAAATATACTTCAAAACAAAGAAAGGTACAAGAGACAAAGAAGGACATAACATAATGATAAAGGGGTCAATCCAACAAGAGGTTATAACCATTATAAATAACTATGCACCCAACACAGGAGCACCAACATATGAGAAACAAATAGTAACAGAATTAAATGGGGAAATAGAATGCAATGCATTCATTTTAGGACAATTCAACACACCACTCACTTCAAAGGACAGATCCACCAGACATAAAATAAGTAAGGACACAGAGGCACTGAACAACATATTAGAACAGATGTACCTAACAGACATCTACAAAACTCTCCACCCAAAAGCAGCAGAATACACATTCTTCTCAAGAGGACATGGAACATTTTCCAGAATAGACCACATACTAGGACACAAAAAGAGCCTCAGTAAATTCAAATAGATTGAAATTCTACCAACCAACTTCTCAGATCACAAAGGTATAAAACTAGAAATA
Source organism: Manis javanica (assembly GCF_040802235.1). Lineage (NCBI taxonomy): Eukaryota > Metazoa > Chordata > Mammalia > Pholidota > Manidae > Manis > Manis javanica. The sequence continues at coordinate 136,005,176 of NC_133157.1, read as the reverse complement.
AATTGTACAAAGAAAACAAAAAGGCTCACAAACACATGAAGGCTTAACAATATGCTCCTAAATAATCAATGGATCAATGATCAAATTAAAAGAGAGATAAAGAAACATATGGAGACAAATAACAACAGCACAAAGCCCCAACTTCTGTGGGATGCAGCGAAGGCAGTTCTAAGAGGAAAAATTATAGCAATCCAGGCCTATTTAAAAAAGGAAGAACAATACCAAATGAATAGTCTAAATTCACAATTATTGAAACTGGATAAAGAAGAACAAATGAGGCCCAAAGTCAGTATAAGGAGGGACATAATAAAGATCAGAGAAGAAATAAATAAAATTGAGAAGAATAAAACAATAGAAAAAATTAGTGAAACCTAGAGCTGGTCTTTTGAAAAAATAACCAAAATAGAGAAACCCCTAGCCAGACTTATTAAGAAAAAAAGAGAATCTACACACATAAACAAAATCAGAAATGAGAAAGGAAAAATCATGATGGACACCACAGAAATACAAAGAATTACTACAAAAAAACTATGAAAATCTGTATGCTAACAAACTGGACAGCCTAGAAGAAATGGACAACTTTCTAGAAAAATACAACCTTCCAAGACTGACCCAGGAAGAAACAAAAAATCTGAACAGACCAATTACCAGCAATGAAATTGAATCAGAAATAAAAAAACTACCCAAGAACAAAACCCCCAAACCAGATGGATTCACTGCTGAATTTTCTGAGACATTTAGAGAAGATATAATACCATTCTCCTTAAAGTTTTGCAAAAAATAGAAGAGGAGGGAATACTTCCAAACCCATTCTATGAAGCTAGCATCACTCTAATAGCAAAAACAAGCAAAGACACCACAAAAAAAAGAAAACTACATACCAATATCCTTGATGAACATAGATGCAAAAATACTCAACAATATATTAGCAAACCAAATTCAAAATTACATCAAGAAGATCATACACCACGATTAAGTGGGATTCATCCTGGGGATGCAAGGATGGTACAACATTCGAAAATCCATCAACATCATACACCACATTAACAAAAAGAAGGACAAAAACCAGATGGTCATCTCCATAAATGCTGAAAAAGCATTCAACAAAATTCAACATCGATTCATGATAAAAACTCTCAACAAAATGGGAATAGAGGGCAAGTACCTCAACATAATAAAGGCCATATATGACAAACCCACAGACAATATCATACTTAACAGCGAGAACCTAAAAGCTTTTTCTCTAAGATTGGGAACAAGACAGGGATGCCCACTCTCCCCGTTTTTATTCAACATAATACTAGAGATCCTAGCCATGGCAATCAGACAACACAAAGAAATAAAAGGCATCCATATTGGTAAGGAAGAAGTTAAACTGTCACTGTTTGCAGATGACATGATATTGTACATTAAAAAACCCTAAAGATTCCACTTCAAAACTACTAGAACTAATATGTGAATTCAGCAAAGTTGCAGGATACAAAATTAATACACAGAAATCTGTTGCATTCCTATACACTAACAATGAACTAGCAGAAAGGGAAATCAGGAAAACAATTCCATTCACAACTGCATCAAAAACAATAAAATACTTAGAAATAAACCTAACCAAGAAAGTGAAAGACCTATACCCTGAAAACTACAAGACACTCTTATAAGAAATTAAAGAAGATACCAATAAATGGAAATTCATCCCATGCTCTTGGGTAGGAAGAATTAATATTGTCAAAATGGCCATCCTGCCTAAAGCAATCTACAGATTCAGCGCAATCCTTATCAAAATACCAACAGCATTCTTCAATGAACTGGAACAAATAGTTCTAAAATTCATATGGAACCACAAAAGATCCTGAATAGCCAAAGCAATCCTGAGAAGGAAGAATAAAGCAGGGGGATCTTGCTTCCCAACTTTAAGCTCTACTACAAAGCCACAGTAATAAAGATAGTTTGGTACTGGCATAAGAACAGACCCATACACCAGTGAAATAGAATAGAGTCCAGATATTAACCCAACCATATATGGTCAATTAATATATGAAAAAAGAGTCATGGATATATAGTGGGAAAATGACATCCTCTTCAACAGCTGGTATTGGCAAACTGGACAGCTACATGAAAGAGAATGAAACTGGATCACTGTCTAACTCCATACACAAAAGTAAACTCAAAATGGATCAAAGACCTGAATGTAAATCATGAAATCATAAAACTCTCAGAAGAAAATATAGGCAAATATAAACATGAGCAACTTCTTCATGAGCATATCTCCCCAGGCAAGAGAAACAAAAGCAAAAATGAACAAGTGATACTATATCAAACTGAAAAGCTCTGTACAGCAAAGGACACCATCAGTAGAACAAAAAGGCATCCTACAGTATGGGAGAATATATTCATAAATGACATATCCGATAAGGGGTTGCCATCTAAAATATACAAAGAGCTCACAAACCTTAACAAACAGAAAGCAAATAATCATATTGAAAAATGGGCAGAGGATCTGAACAGACACTTCTCCAAAGTGGCCAACAGGCACATGAAAAGATGCTCCACATTGCTAATCATCAGAGAAATGCAAATTAAAACCACATTGAGGTATCACCTCACACTTCAGTTAGAATGGCCACCATTCAAAAGATAAACAGCAGAAAATGTTAGTGAGGATATAGAGAAAGGAGAACCCTCCTACACTGCTGGTGGGAATGTAAATTAGTTCAGCCATTGTGGAAAGCAGTATGGAGGTTCCTCAAAAAACTGAAAATAGAAATACCATTTTGACCCAGGAATTCCACTTCTAGGAATTTACCCTAAGAATTCAGGAGCCCAGTTTCAAAAAGATATATGCAGCCCTATGTTTATTGCAGTACTATTTACAATAGCCAAGAAATGAAAGCAACCTAAGTGTCCATCAGTAGATGAATGGATAAAGAAGATGTGGTACATACACACAATGGAATATTATTCAGCCATAAGAAGAAAACAAATCCTACCATGTGCAACAACATGGATGGAGCTAGAGGGTATTATGCTCAGTGAAATAAGCCAGGAGGAGAAAGACAAGTATCAGATGATTTCACTCATCTGTGGAGTATAAGAACAAAGAAAAACTGAAGGAACAAAACAGCAGCAGACTCCCAGAACCTAAGAATGGACTAACAGTTACCAAAGGGAAAGGGACTGAGGAGGATGGGTGAGAAGGGAGGGATAAGGGGAATGCGGGGCATTGCAATTAGCACACATAATGTAGGCGAGCGGCACGGGGAAGGCAGTATAGCACAGAGAAGACAAGTAGTGATTCTATAGGATCTTACTACACTGTAATGGGGTATGTGGTGGGGACTTGATAATGGGGGGAATCTAGTAACCACACTGTTGCTCATGCAATTGCATATTAATGATACCAAAATTTTTTTTAAAAAGCCTCGTACAGGATTCACTGTGGTAGAGTAAATCTGGGAACCCCACTTACAGCATGGGAACTGAGCAATCAAGCTTTTCTCAGTGACTGAAGTTGCACCTTAAACAATGCCAAGGAAGGGTTGGCCCCATCGCCCAGGAATTCATTAATTGTGTTTACTGTCCATATTGTCAGTATGCATCTTTGAGGCTTAGGGTCCTTAAGTATGAGTGACAGCGCTTAGTTCAGGTCCAAGAGGATTCCTTTGGTGGCACAACAACTGGGGTCTTCCTAACAGGCCAGTCACCCCAGAGGAAACCTGGGCCATGCCTTCCTTGCACTGCTAAAGGTTAAATACAATTTTATAAATAAAAGATCACCTAAGGAGAAAGTGATTTAAATTAGGGAGAAAATTATTTATCTTTGCTTAAAAAATAAAAAATCAGGTAAATATTTAAATCTGACTGCACAGGACACTTGGCCAGATGACAGAATGTGGTGGTGCAGGGCAGCCATAGCTCCTGTCCCAGATCCAGACCCAGGCCCAGGGCTGCTTCCGGTGTGCACATGGCTCCTGAGGTCCCCCCACCTCAGCCTGGTCCCAGTAGTTTGTGAGAGGCCTGACTAGGTTTGTGGGGAAGTCTCTACCCCAGAGACAGAGTGCCCCTTTGTGCCTCATCCAGCAACAGCTAACAGGGTACATTTCCTTCACATGCTGTGTATCCATCCACTCTCCACTCCTGTCTTCTGGAAAGTCACACATGCATGTGCAAACCACCAACACACACACTGGGGTTTTGCACACAGACACAGTCATTGTCATTCATAAGCAGGAATTGATTTCCAAAGAAGTAGATAAAAAAAAATTGGATATAAAAATAACTATTTTGTGTTAATTTCACTTGCATAATTACAGAATGCTCTAGAACAATTTTAAAGTAACCCATAGGTTCAACAATTTCACTCTAAGATAACATTTTCTGTATTGTTTTCATATTAATATTTGTCCATTGACTCTTTAGTAGTTATTCAATAGTGACTACTTGGGTTCAAGTTCTACTTTATATATTAATCTCATGATTGGTTTTACCTGTATTAAGTGGTTTGAATCTGGATGACACATTATCATAATTATAGACTATAGTAATTTTAGATACAAATTACCAAGTATATATGTGTTACTTTATAAGAATTTAGAGGGGCCCAGGCCCCACATCCATGAAATTTACAATCCACATTTTGTGAAATCCCATGTTCACTGTCAATATGTAATCCACAATATCTACTATTAATGATTAGGTCCCTCAATGGGCTCACTACTGCAATGTGTATGCCTATTTTTATATAGTTCAATAAAAGTCACCACACACATTATGAGCTTCAAAGGTAATTCCATGAAAGTCATGCAAGCAATTGATCTTGTTAGAAACCACTGTTGGTATGTTCTCCAAATAAAATATTACAACTACTTGCATTTAATTTTAATTGTTGAGCCATTCAACAAACAGATTGGGTAATGAACAATATCAGCGAAATGTATGTTTTGCCAAGAGCAGTGTTGGGTTAAGTTCAGAGTGGCTCACAAGAAATATTTAATAATTTTCAGGATTTTTTTTTAGCTGTTTGTTAAACTTTACCATTATTAAAAATTAAACTATATTCACTTACAACTCAATAAATTATATTAAATGCAAAATGTTAAAAACTCAAAAATCATCACTTTCTAAATAATTTACTCATTTTTACTGTGTTCTACATTCTTGAGGTCTTTACATCACATCCCTGTGGTAGAAGTACTCCATGCTGGTGAGCTGCATTGAGCCATAAGCTGCATTTAGAGCATCTCATTGGTAGCATGAGATGGGCTGTGGTGGCAGTATTTACACCACAGAAATCAACAAGCACCACAAATCAGGGCCTGCTCAGATCTAAGAAATGATGAAGAATATGTTTATAATGCAGATGAAACTTATCAGTATGTTGTGTCTATTGCTATTACTACAAAATAGCACAACAAATGGAGAAGATAGTTTTCCGGTGCTCAAAACCTATCACCCAACTTAGCAAAGAAGTCATTCACATCACTGAAGAAGAGGTGACATGCCCACATCAGCTCCTTTGCTTCACTTCACCTTACTCAGTAGCACAATTATGAAAATACCAACCCACAGTCTGATTTCAGAAAAAGCCAGAATCAGTCTGTAGGTCTGCTGCACTGTTAGGTCGGCTACAGATACAAGACTTGAGCAAAAGTCAACAAAAGCATTCTTGGAGAATCAAACTGAATTTTTGATAAAAAGTAACATACATTTTATTATTTGTAAATTGCATGCTATATATCTTTACACCAAGATGGCTGATGATAAGATTACACGTTTTTTTTCCCCTGGTGCATAGTATTTACCAGTACACCATTGGTTGTGCTTTATTAGCTTTTCTCTGTATGCTTGGAAAACTCTAGCCCATCTAAAGGAGATCTAGTTGCCTAAATATTTTTCCTAAGAAAACAGTAAGGGTTTTTGTGTTCATAAAAGGTATTTTGTGGTGGGGGTATTTATACCACAGAAATCAGCACACAGTACAAATCAAGGCTTGATTCATTGCTTTTGTTGACTGCCCAGGCTTAGGAAAATGATGAAGAAAATACCTGGAATGTAGATTAAACCTAAAAGTGTGTTGCATATATGATTGTTACTTTACGAATATTTTGTGTTTACAGAAAGAAATAGCTCTAGTTAAGAAATAAGTTTCTTTGGTAATGATTACCAAAAGGTGATTTATGAAAATGCTGCTGCTCAAAACCAGTTTAGATACTCCCTTTCCAGTATATTGTAAATCAGAAAATAGTGTCCATGTTTGTCCTTTACATTATTTTTTCTTTTTAAATTAATTTTTGTTGAGGTACATACAATAAAATGCACAAACTTTAATAAAGTGTACAACTTGATGAATTTTGATATGTATAACATTCATATAAATTATATTCTTGTTTAAACATGCAACAATGCTATATACAATGGTTTAAATTGTTCTTTAAATAGAGACTTTTCTCCTAAAATTACAGTTAATTTTTTTTTAATTACACACATGCACAAACACACACTTTGCTTTTTTAAAAGAGAAACCAGGGGTACACCCGCACCCTTAGCGTCCAGCTTTTTCCTACAAGCTCAGACTGAAGGGTCAACACAAAGAGGCAGGGAGGGGTACCCAGTCCATCCCTGGCTCTTGTACCAATCCCAGAGGGGGTTGCCCAGGAAACCATAGTGTATTCCAAAAAACAAAGAGACAGAGCTGCAGTGAGAGGGATCATCGAGGCCACGCCATACTCAAATGAGATATAGATGATGTCAAGTGGCAAAGGACTGATTGAAAGCTGTTCTAGAAATTTTCAGAAACCAAAGCAGACAACTGATATGAAATAATGAGCTACAAACTTCTAGGCAAGTATCTCAGGACCACTTAGGAAAACAGGTATATTTCTGGATTGTTTCTTTCTTTGCACCCAGTAAAGTACTTCTCCATAGCAGGGTCTCATACCATGGACAATGAATGGAAGAATGAATGGAGTCTGCCACAGGGGAGGCACAGTTGCTGGAAGGACTATGTTTGAGAAACAGGAGGCATGAATGTCTGTTTATGGTGATGAAGTTAACTGTGTGAGACCTGTGCCAGCCCTTCCAGCAGGAGCCCCCCACCCAGCCTCACCCAGTACCGATTTTGGTAAATCGGGTTCTGCTGGAACTCAGCTCTGCTCATGTGTGTGTGTGTCTGTGGCTGCGTTTGTGCTGCTATGGCACTGTGGAATAGTTGTGAGAGAGGTTGTGTGGCCTGCAAAGCCTAAATATTTAGAGTCTGGCCCTTAAGAGGAAAGACTTGCTGATCTCTGTTTCAGAGAAATTGATGCAATAGACAGAACTCTCCTAACACCTCTGTCACATGGTTCCATGCCACCAAAGAATGATGACATGATAACTCACTTGTCTACCTAACATTTATTGAATGCCTTCTTTATGTTGTTGGAAATAAATAAGACATCCACTCCTGACCCCCACCCGGCCAGCCAGGACTTCTCATCGAAAAGGCAGAAATGTAGACGCTCAAAGTTAGACCTCAGACTTGGCCATAAACTTGGAGGAGACATGCTCTCTCAGGATATTGTGAGTGAGGTCTCTGGTTTCACAAGGGAACCGCAGTCCCCAATCTCTCTGCTTCCTTGATGCAGCTGGGTCCTGCTGTCCCAGACAGGGGTGGGAGTATAAGGGTGACGCAGCAGGCCTCTGCAGAGAAGAGGTAGGGTGCCAGCTCTGACAACAGTGTCCCTTTCTATCCCTCAATGAGTGGGTTGGGTTCTGTGGTCCTAGCTGTTGGGGTGAGGGTGGAATGTGCTGTGTGAGACCCCTCGGGAGCATGGCTTCACATGGGCCTCTGCAGGCCCTTCTGACATGTCACACTGTAGTGGGGAGATGGAGGCCCCCCCCCATGGGGAAGGCACCCACCCCCCTCTGAAAGAGGCGGCCAAGTGGGGACTGAGTCAGTCTGATGTCAAAGCCACACTGTTAGGCATTCTGGGGGAGTCTGCAGCCTGAGGGAGAGGGGTTTCCAGAAGAGGAGGGAAGGGGGGAGATGCAGTCAAATGTAGCAAAAACATGGAGCAGAGCAGGCAGCCACCTCTGGATGTCACTGTGTTCATCTTACTGGTGACCACAGGTGTGGGGGAGTCTCTCATTTTCTGTCTGGCATCTTCAGGCAGGTGGTTCTAGAGAGGAGGCATTCTGGACTCTTACTCTTTGTGTTAAGATCCACTTTAAAGGGAAAAAGAACCAAGAAAGGGCAGCCTGCAAGGCTGACATTTGTACAATCAGATGACAAGTAAGAGAGGAAGAGTAATTCGGAGACATCCAAAAAGCGGAGCCCCCTGCAGCACTCCCATTCCCTTAACTAGGGATTGGGCAGACCTGGCTGTGAGGCCCATGACGTCAGTGAGTAATTGCTCAGCTGTGAGCACGTATGTTATCCTCTCAGAACCTCTATTTCCTAATCTATACCAGGGATAATACAGCCTAATTCCCAGAGTGGTGGTAAAAATAAAACACAGTCATGCTTGTAAAACAACAACATGGTGCTTGGCATCTGACAGGCGGCTGTTCCTGTTAACTAGCATTGTTAGTGTCTGTCATATTAATTACTATTGTAGGACAGCGGGCCAAGTTCCGTGCTAAGAAACCAGGAGCTAAAGGTGAACAAGGTGCAGCCACTGCTCACAGGGAGTCCTGGCAGGTGGGCAGGGTATCAGCCAGCAGGAGGGACAGACAGCAGCAGTCTGTCCCACATTCCAACTGCCTGTAAAAGGCTTGCATTTGCCTGTCATCTGCGAAATGGAAAGGTTAGTAATGCTTGCCCAGTTCTTTCCTAATGCTCCTCTCCAGGCCCTTTGTGCCCCATCCCCACCCCCAGACAAATCTACCCGCGTTGAGCATTTGCACAGACATTCTCATGGGAAGCACTGGCTGAACAGGCTGCTCCCTCCAAAGCATGTGTTTTAACAGACTATTGACACTTTACCACATAACTGACAAATGTGTGGATTTCCACAAGGCATGAATTGAGTGTGGGCACAGAGGGTGGGATTGGTAGTCACCTAATTTGTACAGCCACCCTGAATGGACAGAGGAAGCCTCAACCGTGATGGAGAGACTCAGAGGGGAAATCCATTCGTTCCAACCAAATGGGCACCTGGCTGCATGAGAATCATCAGACCACATTTTCCCTCTCATTCACTGGCCTATAAAATGTTTGATACTAAAGAATTTAACACAGTTGTGTTGTTTCAGTTTATTTTTTAAGTCAAGGAAAAGATAGTCATACTTACAACAAGTGTTTTCACAAGAGTAAATTCCAAGGGTTGTTTGAAGCTTCTCAGAGGAAACAGGCTCTTTATATAAAACGTGATTATACAACCTACTAATTACGGGGAAAGCTTTATGCCCATCCAACATGCCCATCCATGGAAACTGAAAACACAACCTCCAAGAGAAGTAAATTTAAAATACTAGGTATTTTATCTTGTAGGCACAAGCTAAGTCAACCCTGTGGAAGAATATGGTCAGTATAGAGGAGAGGGATTATTTAATGTCCACACAGCAGTACCAGTAAACATAAGCTGACACAGTTTTAATCAGTGGTGTGCTGCTAAATGCTTAGCAGTAAGTTTTTGAGGGGCATAGGAGATGTGCTTCCCTGGTCTGGGGCATCTGCTCAGGTCTGTGGTGTCATACTCCACCAGGACTGAAGCCACCAATCTCAGAACTGGGAGCTAGCCCCAGATGAGCTCTGTAGAGTGGACGCAAGTGGCCCGGCTACCCCTAAAACTGCAAGCTCTGCCAATTTCCAGCTCAACGGCACCAAGAATGGGAACTCTAGAGGAGGTGCAGAGGATGTGGCTCAAGTCCAGCTCCAGATCACTGCAAACCCATGCAAATCACTCATTTTTGGAACCTGAGTTTTCCTTATTTGTAAAATGACAAGAACATCTGTCCTAGAACCTCCATAAGGTTGTCATGAGGAGGAACGTTTACTAAGGTACTTTAAGCTCTGAAGTTCTGAGGCATGTTAGGTTTGTACTGTTACAGCAAGCATTCAGCACATAGCATGGGACTACCATACCTAGTGCTAAGAGTCTACACCTTCCCTCTGACACCTGAGAGGTTGCTGTCCAGAGCACTGAGCTAGGCTAGTTTGTATTAGTAAATTTGAGATCACTCAGTAGTCCAGTTATTATATCAAACTCTGGACTATATTCCACGAAAGAGTAGCCCCACACATCATGTGGAGAAGAAAGCTCAATGCCCAACTGCATAAGCACTCTCAGGAGAAATGTTACTGCTCCGTGAGGAGGTGGACCTGGAGTTACCTCCAAACTCCACTGACTGATGGAGCAGATGATTGACTGCAGACATTCCTCTGGAACACAACTTGAGACCAGTGCATTGCATGGAAAATTTGAACCCCAGCACTCATCAACTGATTTCAGTTAAGACCTTCAAAATACCTGGAAATTGAACCTGGCTTTCTACTGCTCATGCGATCTTATTTAAGATTATCTTTTCTAAATGGGGAAGGATGATATAAAACTGGTTGTTAAGATGCCCTTGAGCTGCTGAATCAAACAACCTGGCATTAATCCTATTTTTGGACTGATTTATCATTAGAGTTTTCTCTTACTTGCAGTCCAGCGCATCTTTACTAAATTTTTGTCCCAATCTCACAGATCTTAAAGATACGAAAAGCAGTGGCCCAAGCTCATGTGAAAACATATGCTGCATTTTGAATACTTTACTGTGAGACAAAGTGCTATCATCATACGTGGCATGCAAGTTAAGCAGGTAGGAATTCTCTCACACTGAAGATGATGTCACCTATAGCTCCAGGTTGGCATAGCTAGTGGCCAGAAAACCTACAGACACCTGACCAGGCAGAACAGTGCTCTAAACTCTCCACTGCAATTACTTGAGAGAAGTTCTAGTCAGGATGTGTTTCCATCCCCTTGCTTTTATCTTCCACTCCAACTGAGCATTTTTTCTAAATTAATAAAACTCTCAATAAGCAACTAAGGTCAAGAAAATGGCATCACTTGCTGAGTTTGCCAGGAACAGATATGGACTAAGCCACCAGAACGACCTCCCCAAATAAGAATCCACCAATAACATGACCTCGAGGGTACTCCGCCATGTTTAATAATGACACTTGATGGGGATGATTTCATGAGTCTCATAAACTCGATGAGATGGGTTGTCGCACTCCTAAGAGATGGAGGTGATGGGGAATGTGTCAGAAAAGCATCAGCATACCAGAGGCCTGGGAAACAAAAGTTCAGGCAAGAATGAAAAATGTGTTTTCCTTTAATAACAAAAAAATACAATGTCAAGATGAGTTCAGATAAATGCATCAAGAAACATCTATTAATATAATAAAACTTTGAGGAATATAAAGAAAGTAGTGAGAAAGCATTGAGGAAAAACATTTGTATGTTCCAGAGATTTGGGCAAAATTGAAGAGTGTTCATCTATATAAAATATGACCCTCAAGTATTGCCAAGGTCAATGAGACCCAGAACAATCAGTCTGATCTAAAGGAGTTTGTCCATGCTCTTATTTGTGCTGGTCCCTCCCTTCCTTGTATATCTGCCATTTTCTCTTACTTGCCCACCATCCCTCTCTATTTACCTCCCTAGCACATATTTTGTAGTTGTCCCTGAAGATATACACCATCTCTGTTGAAAAGCGGAGGAAAGATAGTATGATCAACCTGATTTCAGAAACTAGTTTTCTCCTTCAGAATTCCTGTTTCTTAAACTCCAATAGCTTTGTTTCCTTATGGCTTGACTCTCGGTGGTAGTGAAGAGGGAGATGCATGTTAGTTCAAATTATCTGAATCATTTTGTTACAAATTAATCAAATGTTCCCTCACCACAACTTGTCTTTTCATATTCCTATTTCTCTTGGAATTTCTTAGAAACTGTCATCATCCCGCAGGTGAGAGGCCCATATAGAAGAAAGTTCATTGGCAGGTTATAGAGTACATGGTTTTGACTAAAATTTAAAATTATATGTTCAGGATTGAGGAAAATCAAATCTAAGTCTTTTAGTGAATTAACAGATTTTAAAATCTGCTGGCAAATATTAAGGTAGGTTAAGTTTCAAACACCTCTTGAAATAATAATCATAATTGAGTCATAATTTCAATTGCATAGGTGTGCAATTGAAAACACTTACACAACTTTCAGAAACATTGATACTTTCCAAAAAAATCTTATGGAGTCATGAAAACAGGAGTGGGGTGATAACAAGGAGATTTTTAAAAATCTTTTAATACAAAGTGAATGAGAGTTTAGTCAGAAACTAAATGAGCACACACTGTAGTTTCTAACGGCCAAAATCACAAAAGCCCAATTACAAATGGATAAGTACGTGTTATTACAGTTCTACTAGGAAAAGAATGTTACAGTTAAAGTTGTATAAATATTTTCATCACAACTCCCATGTATCTCATTTTCCTTCATGTATAATTTTCTAAAGAAAAAAGTATTTTTTCCTGAAAACTTCCCATGCTATGATTTTGTTTTTCTTGGGGTCACATATTTACATTTTGGGAAAATCTAAGTAACATCTGTTCAAGGACTTTGACTTTTAGGGAAGAGTGAAGTGGATGAAGCACAAAATAATACAGTTAACCCTAAAAACTATCCATTCATTTTAAATTCAGATCACCTATTAATAAAGAAAAAAAACTGGATTTCTTCACAGACCTTAATGAAAAAGGTAGTTATGTAAAATAATTGAGCGTAAATGAAAAAGAGATTTGTATTAGTGAGATTTCCTCCAAGAACATTATAGTCTTTGTAAATCACACCCCAGAAACAAGTGCTGGCTTCTCTGTCTTTTCCCCATTTCTTTAGGTTAAGACAACACGTTAATTCCCTGAGAGTAAATACCTAGAGGCAGTTGTATAGTCTGGACTTTTACTATAGGCCGTGTAATTACAGCAATACCTTGAACTGCTATGAGTCCTTTGAGGACTCATGCACATGTCTCTGCCCTGCCCCAAAGCAGTGCCCAGAAAACCCCTCCATGGTTGGGGCAGCTATGGCTAGGCTTCCAGAGCCTGGGCAAGAGCACAGCCAGCTGGGAGCCTCAGAGGTGAAACCCTGGCATCCCAATTGTTCCCTGCTCCTATGTTCCCTGGGCTCCTCTTAATTCCTGTTTCCTTCTAGAAACTTCCAGAACCAGAGACTCAGGGGAGCCAGTGGATATGATTTACTGACCTTACATAAAGTTCACCTGCATCTTTTACAGTAACTATGTAACACACACACACACACACACACACACACACACACACACACACACACATATATATATATATATATATTATATTATATTATATTTAGCATATACATATATATAAAATATATACTTGGTAATACAATGTTTGGGAAATTGCTCTGCCTAGTGGCTTGACACCAGAGGTCACTGCCAGGCCGATTCAGATAGTTCAATTGTATTATTCCTTACAGCAGCTATCCCTCTGAGAGCACTACTTTTTCTCCACACTTTTCATCAAATCTGAATGTTAAATCTAAATTCTAAGCTATTTATACACTCACGATTGCAATCTACTATACACTTCCTGTGTAGAGCATCACCCCACTGCTGTCAAAGGGTCTGTAAACAGCTGGCAGAAGGTCTTCCTACGAATGCTGGAAGTGTGCATCAGGATGACCCTCAGACAAACAGAGCGGGGCAATAATCACTGGAGATGAGCCGTGCCATCACGCGCTGGCACCATCACAATGGGGCTTTCCTTTGCAGCTGGTCTACATCCTTGCAGTGGCTGCTTGCGTATTAGGGGAAAGCACAGGGTGCTCTGGAAGCTCATGAGAGAGACAACTGATCCAGGCTTGAAGGATCAGGAAAAGCCCAAAGGGACGTGCTTCCAAGTTGAGGCATGATGGACTAGCTCATCTGCTAGGGGAAGGTGAAGCTTTCCAGGGAGGGAAAAGCATCATTCAAAAGGCTTCCTTACAAGACAACTGGCACCAGAAATTCTATTAATTCTGAGGAGCAGTTCATAAGAGCAGCAACAGCTGGAGAGTTACACTGAGACCATCATTTGGTGAATAAATAAAGTAATGACTTCTGTAGAATGGTTCTAATGTATGACTCTAAGCAAAGACTTGAAATCACTTCCTGTAGTAACAGAAAATGCCAAACTATGAAGCTATCATCTATTCTGAACTTAGAAGGTAAAGTGCATCACCTGCAGCCTCCCTTTTTCTTGTGTGACAGATTCCCTCCCCTGATGGACAGTTTCCCTTTGCAGACACCAATCACCTTGCGCAAGGGCCAATGTCACACAACCAGCACAATTTCTTTTCATTGGTGGTTTTGGCCCTGGAGTTATATTTTTTATACTCACAATGTTTTGAATAGGACATTTAAACCCAACTTAGCCCTTTTCTTCCAAAGCTACATTAATATAGGAGAAGGCTTAACAGACGATCCAGGCAGAAATGCCTGCAAAAGTTCACCACAAGTGCCACAAAAACGTAAATTGTTTGCCTCTGTGTATGTGGAATTAGTGTTATTGCAGAGTTTCAGATTTTTATGAGCACTTAAAATTTTGGATCTGATTGGGATATGGGCTCACATTAACTCATTTCAAATTATTGAAATATCCATCTTCTAGCTAATATAAGAGGTTACCAAATCAGAATTACTAAGAGCATGGGCACAGCAAAAGTTAGTTTTTAGATATCTTAAGAAATAATCATAAAATTACCAAAGAAAACTAATCAAAGTATACATATGTAAGTGGGCCCAAAATAACTTGATTACATCAAATAATAGGAATAAGGTTGAGTTCCTCAGCTGGAGGAGGAACCTCTCTGTTCATTCCACATTTATCTCACTACCTAGAAGAACTAGTATCCTGAAGCTGTCCCAGGTGTCTAGCCCTACAGATTTTGTACTGACCAAAAGAAGAGTAACTTTCTTATCTTGTGATACGCGTTAGACACACGCACATTGAGGCTTTGAAAGGAACCTACATGTACTTTTCCCAGTAGGTCTTCTAATTTGGGAACTAAAATGAGAGTGGTTACAAATGGGCCAGACCTCTCCAGCTTTTCTTCTCCATGGTTTCTGATCTCTGCTGACACCCCCTACTCCACATGAATCAGGCCTTGACCCCTACATAGTAGAACAGTATTTTATTATCTCTACATGTTCTTTAAAAAGTTAATGCTACACTCAGGTTCCCTATTGCATGGAAAACACATTTTAAGGAATCAGGAAATCCGTTTTTAAAAAAAACATGGTTTTCACCTTTCTTACGTTAAAAATATCTGACATTCTACTCTTTAGTCAATTTTCAAGTATAAAATTTCATACAAATCAAATATGATTTTCTAAGCCACTACCTTGCTTTGACTCTGGGCTTTAAGGACTTCTTTTAACTTTGCTCTTCAGGTTTCTTCCCATTTCATTCAGTGTCTTGCCCGATGATCTCCTGCCTAGTCCTCCAGCGGGGTCGTCAACACCAAGCTTACACTGTCCAAATCATAAACCCAGTTTCATATTCAAATCTTCCATCTGATCTAGATTAACATTTGCCAGATACGTCAAGTCTAACTTGACCCTAGTTTCTAAACATTCGCAAAGAAAAACAAGTGCCCTTACTAAAAATGGAAACAGGCAAAAACCTGTGTCTTCAATCATAACCTCGAGGGAGCCAAGATTCCAGGACTCTTGGGTAAGAAACTGGGGCGGAAGCCACGGCAGGTTGCGAGCAGAGGCTTCAAGTCCTCCGGGATGAGGCCGGTACTGCCGCCGGAGTGGCTTGCACGGACGGTTATTCTTTCACATGGGGATTTTGGACACGTGAGAGATTTTCTAAAATCTTGAAAGGTGAAAGGACATGTAAATCCAGCCCCTCTGCCACCTTTAACAGTTCTGATAAATAACTTTCATATATTTTATACTAGCTTTCAGTTATGCAGATTAAATTACCAGATTAGTTGAATCAGAATTTCAGAGAAGCAGCTAAAAGCCCAGGCAGTCAGCCAGCAAAAATGAAAGCAAATTAACTTGTTTTTCATTTCTTCATTTTCAGTATTCACAGGCCTATAAAACATGTAGGTAAGAGGCTGGGAGGTGGAAAATGTACTCAACTGCTCTGAAAAAGATCAAGAAGTGCTTACTTCACAAAGCATATTAATAGCCAAGATATTAGTTACTTTCCTCACTGTGTATATGATGGCAGTTAATACTTATTACTGTGCAGAACTTCAGAATACTAAGTAGATTCCAACATCTATGAGCATGAAACACAGTATCTTTGTATCCAGTCCAGGAGAAGTTATTTCACATATATACTTAAATACATACTACATATACTTAATATCTCTGATATATTTAAGAAGCTAAAGAGGCTTTTGACTCAGTAAAAATAAATTATACAGAAAAGTAGTAGTACCCTAGACAGTGAATATTACACTAAAGGGCAACTCATCAGATAGACAAAAGAATGCAAAACATGCAACTTATTCAACATACACCCAAAGTGTGAAGACTCTGAGGAAGGCTTTATAGCTTAAGAAAGTACATTAGTAAATTAATGATCATAAACAGCACAATGAAAGAAAGTTTAGGGTAAACAGAAGCTTAATGATGATGATACTATACATATGTATTAATTTTATATGATTTTAGTGCTGACCCTTCTCACAGACCCCAAACAGTATGCACGCTAGAATTGCAAGCTTCTAGTGATAAGTTGATGTTGATACAAGACACCACTGTGTCTTATTCAAAATCTTCCATACCCACCATATACTGAACATTTGTTTATGCAACCTTTCTCCAATATTGAGCTATTTCATGATCTTTTTGTCTTCAGAATTTACTCTCTCATATTAAAGAAATTTTTAAAAAATGAAACTCTATGGGATGCTGAAATTGTGGATGATTTTATATTTCAAGGCAGTTATTTTATTTTAAATTTTATCAGCTTTTTCCAGGTTATTTAGATATAATTCACATACACTACTGTATAAATTTAAGATGTACAGTATTATGGTCTGATTACATGTACTGTGCACTGATGACCACAATAGGTTCAGCTAGCACTCATCTTCTCATACAGATGCAATAAAAAAAGAAGAAAGAAGAAAAATGAAAATTTTTCACCTTGTGATGAGAATTCTTTCAAGGTTTACTGTCTTAACAACTTTCCTGTATATCATACAGCAGTGGTAGGTATAGTCACCATGCTGTACAGCACATCGCTAGTATTTATTTATCTTGTCACTGCAAGTCGGTGCCTTTTGACCATCTTCTTCCATCTCCCCTCCTGGTAGCCGCTGCCTCTTATAACTACAAATCTCATCTCTTTTTCTATAAATTTGCTTTCTTTACAGGATTCCACATTTAGGTGAGATCAAACAGTATTTGTTTTTTTCTATCTGACTTATTTCATTTAACATAATGCCTTCAAGTTCCATCCATGTTGTTGCAAATAGTTGGATTTCCTCATATGATGTGGCTGAGTAGTATTCCATTGTATCTAGACATCACAACTTCTTTATCCACTCATTTGTTGATTGACACTCAGCCTGCTTCCATGTCATGGCTATTGTAAATGATGCTGCAATGAACATGGGGGTGCAGATATCTTTTCAGGTTAGTGTTTTTGTTTCCTTTCGATAAATACCCAGAAGTGGAATTGCTCATTCATATGGTTGTTTCATTTCTAACTTTTGAGGAAACTCCATGCTGTTTTCCATAGTGGCTGCCCCAGTTTACATTCCCGCTGACAATGCACAAGGGTTCCCTTTTCTCCACAGCCTCACCAGCATTTGTTCTCTATTGTTATTTTGATGATGAAAATGTAGGGAAAACAAGAAATTTTTTTTCATGGCATTCCTCAGGCAAACTCAAAGCATTTTAGAACACACACATTAGTCATTTGAGTATCTGCATCCTAAACTGGACCAGTGTTATTGAAAGAACAGGGCAATGAAGGGAATATTTACCATAGGCCATTTCCTGCTTCATTGTTAGTTGCCAAGAGCTGCCCTCTGGCCACTGGCCATCTGACTATGGGGGAAAAATAAAAAAACAGGGAATCATCTTTTTTTTCTGTCCTGAACTGTTACCATTTCCAGCCCTGGTGGCAGTGGAATGGCATTGTGGGAAGTGTGGTTCTGTATTTCTGTGGAAAACACCACCAGTGGAAGGAAGTGAGCCCTGCAGACTAGCTTCCCTTCTCAGACAACAGGTAGTAGGTAACTTCCAACTTTTATGATTTTTGTAAGAAAAGTGTACTTTTCCATTATCACTAATGCAACAATGGCTATATCTTCAAACCACCCCCAAAATTATGATCTTCTGTGTGGCCCCAATGTAAGTAAACTGTTATTTGCTCTTTTGGAAAAGATAGTTAACCAAACACTGTCTTAAAATTTTAGTATTGAACAGATCTCAGAAAGGCCTCACTATAAGGACAAACTATTCCATATCATTTTGTTTTCAGTTTTCCAAGGCTGAAAAATCCACCAGACTTTTTTTAACAATCTGTTTTAATTTCTGATAATTTCTTCCATCTCTTTTAATCTGTTTTCTGTAAAAAATATAAATCATTTTGTCATCCATACTTAGTTTTTCTTCTTACATAAAATTAAAATAACTCCAAGTAGCTCAACATGTGTCCAATTCCAATATTCAAATTACCTTATGATTTTCTTTTATAATTTCTTATTTTTATATATCATTTCTAAAACTTGAAGATCAACACTGGAATCCTATTCTAGGGAGGGCCTAAAAGGGCTATAAAGAGATCTCTCACTTGGAGTATATTTAGTTATGTTTTATATTACATAAGAATATAAATATACAAATTATATGTATTGTATATATGTAAATAAGTTATATTTATAAATACATGTATACGTATATGATTTTTATATTTCTTTATGTAAATTGTATAATATAAGTATATTAAATATATTTAGCGACACTATTGCAAAGAGTCATATTTCAAGGGAAACGAAATTTCAATTCTTATGGTGTCCCAGGATCAAATGGTGATTAAAAATTCCCCTCTATTTAACAAAGCCTCATGAGCACCTGCTATATGCTAAGCACCATTCTGGGCAAAGAGATTAAACAGTTTCTATCCAGAAAAAGACTCAATTTTTGCATATAAACATGAGATAATAATAGTCTCCCCCCTCCAAAAAAAATGTTAAATAAATGATTAAATATAAAGCTTTCATTAAATATTCATGATATCATACAGAATATTTTAGCAATTTTCAGTCCTTAACCACAACTCTGACTCTGAAAGAAGCAATTTAAATTTCATATCTGAGAAGTTAGAGCATTTGTTTTATGATTTATGTCACAGTGCGTGCGCTGTTTCTTCCTGGAAATGCAGCCAAGCCAACCCAGACCCTACCTCTCTTAGGCATAGGTCCAGGAAAACCAAGACTGGGTTTGCAGGAAGGAGAAAATGAAATTCATTGTCTCCTGCTGGTCCGCCTAAGCTCATCAGGCAATGTCCCA
Organism: Manis javanica; assembly: GCF_040802235.1. Lineage (NCBI taxonomy): Eukaryota > Metazoa > Chordata > Mammalia > Pholidota > Manidae > Manis > Manis javanica. The sequence goes on along the minus strand of NC_133157.1, from coordinate 135,985,658 downwards.
GGTCACGCTGCTCCATGCAGAGGTGCTCAGGATGGTGGCAAAGGCCCAGGCCATATGGCACTGAGGATGCCTCAGGGACAAACACCTGAGCCCAGGCTATCCCAGAAATCTGACAATGGACCCCACTCTTCACATCCTTTCCCACCTGGAAGGTCTGTCTTCATCTGCATAACAAGGACACACTGCAGCTTGTACATGACAGTGACTGTTAAGTATTAGAGGAATCGGACTCTGCAATAAGGACATAATGCAGCAGTGGTGGAGAGAGACGCCCCAAAATTAACTCAAGTAGTTGCATAACTACTCCAGGCTGGTCATATATCCGAGAGTGCCTGAGTCAGAAGTATCTTCACCCCAGGACACACATTAGGGTAGGACTTGCATTAGTGCAGGATGGCCCTGGGACCCTCCCCTCAACTCTCCAGACCTGCGCCTGAGGACAGCAGCTTGAGTCCAGAGGTGCTGCTGGGTGACTGGCCGGCCTCACTGCAGTGAGCCAGAGCGGCAGGATTTTACGAGGAATGGCGGCCACCCCTGCCACTCCGGGGAGGCGCCTCTCTCCCACAGGCCTAGGGGCTCCCTCCTCAGGAACTTGTGAGGGCTCAGGATAAGCAAGACAAGCCTTTCCGGATGAAGAGGTCTTTATTACAGAATTGCAGGTGAACTACTATATATATTATATAGTATATAGTAGAAGAATTATTGAAATTTAAAAGAAAAAATTTCCAATTTGCCACCCCCACCCCTCTCTCTGGTCAAACTGGGGATGCACTGCCCACCCACCCCCATCACCCTCCCAGCCTCTGGGTGGAGGCAGGGAATCTTGTCCAGTCCCCAAATTGGGCAGTTCTACTGAGAAGCCAGAGGGCTCTCCCTGGGGCACATATAAATCTACCTAGGGAGAAATTTCTACTCAGTACTATTCACAGAGGTATAACTGCTAACACTTTACCCAGTAATAAAACTACCCAACCTGTCCCCAGCAGGTTACTTGCCATGAAAAAAAAATGTACTATAAAACAGGATTAAAAGTGGACAGAAAAAGAAACAAATTTCATCCGTAACTTCAATAAAAGAAAAAATCAATTCTGGTATTATTTGAAGGCTATGTTAATTTTTTGGCTCATGAAAGAAACTGTAAATGTTCTAAGACTGCTCTGCTGAGTAATGTGTGTGTGTGTGTGTGTGTGTGTGTGTGTGTGTGTTGTGTTTAATTTGGGAGAATATTGGTATTGGCTGCAAGGGACTAATATACATTTGTGAGACATCAAGGTGAAAAAGATTTCAAATATCTCTCGAAGAAAATTCATAAAAATGGGAAACAAATTTCTCAATTTTTGATTACAAAACAAATAGAGAATTGCTATATTTCCATTTGTGCGCTCCAGATCCACCCATTTTTTCCAGGTTTTGTCCACACTGAGGTCTTGTCACGTCCCAGGCCCACATGGCAGAAGCAAACAATAGGCAAACTGTGACCCAAGGCCCCTCGCAGCTGGCCAGATGCCCACATCTTCCCGTCTATCTGCTTGTTGTTTTCACTTGTAAGTAACAGTTAAAATGTTTTTATGGTCTTCTTGCCTGTAGGTCCTTACAACAATGATAAGAAGGGATGAAGAATAGAGAGAAGGATGGAAAGGAAGCATCCAAACTGCAATGGAGGCAGCAGCCCAGGGGACGGGCTGGGCAAACCCCATGAGGCAGCCCATAGTTCCCACTTAGTCTCCAAAACAAAAGAAAATAATCAGCGACTCACAGCTCCAGAGAGCGTTGAACCTGGTTAGATAGCAGCATGTTTAAACACATTTAATTTTCTTTTTAAATGCTTTAATTCATCCGACTATTACAGCCTGCCCCATGGGAGCTTTGAATTTTACTAGATGTTTTGAATTTAGCCTGGAGCGTATGCCCCCCACCCATGCCACCGGCAGAAAATAAATCTGAAATTAAAACAGAATCTCCAGTCCTCACTCTACATTTCCTAGGATTTAAATGAGAGCCAAGCCATTGGATAGTAAGCCCGAAAATCCACTCTGTGCTGTGTGTAACTCAAGCAGTTTTCCTTCTGCTTCCTTCTTTTTTATACCTTGGGCTCAGCTAAGACAAAATGTCCATTTTAACAGTGAACTTTTTTCTTAGCAAGTTCAATCAGTCTACTAAATGTCAGCTGTGTCCCGTTTTAGACAAAATTGAATGAGTGGCAAATAGTTATTACTGGTAACTTTCCCTTTGATAAAGATGGATGCTACTTTAGTGGACATGGTATGGTGACTCTGCGAGTGACACAATTTTAAGGTCAAATCTGATTCCATGCCTGAGAACTGAAGAAAGGTGTTTTTCTTAAATTTCAGACTTGCTCTTGACCACTCGTGATGGCAACTGAATGCATGGAAGGAATTCTCAGCTCCCCAACAAAGCATCTGTCCAGCTTGATATGGTCTTCAATTATCATGGTCTCTTTTTTTTTTTTAATTTAAAAGTTCTAAGCTCTACAAACTTCTTGGCACATTTTCTAGACTCTGTTAGGCTTCTTATGTATTGTCTTAACAATCTTTTATCTTCCCTGAGGATGTGTCTCATGACACAGCACATGTCAATCCAGATACACAAGGAAAAGGCATCATTTGTAGATGTTACACGGATGGGACAAAAGTGGAGATAATTCCATGATAAAAGAGCAGGAGTTGCTAGGACTAAATGAGATAAGATTGCAGTGAAAAGCTCACGGCCGGCAAAGTCCAGCTGCGCCACATGGAGGAGCTGAACTGCAGCCTCCCAGACACCTCACCTGGAGGACAAGGCAAGGACACCGCTTCCAGAGCCTCCGGACGTGCTCGCTGTCAGATCTGTCTTCACTTTAGGTTAATGCTCATCAAGACAGAGCGCTTGTTGATCAAATAGCCCACATGCTGCTATCATTAAATGAAAGGGGGAAAAAGTTTCTCTCAAAAGTTGTTTTGTTGGCCTAAGATTGCTTGCAGATTTATTCTAGGAACCTCTACTTGTATTTAATTACTATGTAGCCCTGTGCCGAATTCGCTAATCAGTTTTGTCTGACCATTCACTTTGTGGATCAAAGATAAAGCCTAGCACTTTCTCTGATGAGCAGTGTCTTGGGACGGCAGCCTCACTTGGAATTCCCTTACAAATCACTGATGGACCCTAAAGAAGCTAGCTTTTCTACGTTATTAGCTCTCAGGTATTACTGAGCTTCGTACCCAATAAAGAGGTCAATGAAATTACATGAGTGCTTCCGACCAGACTCCCCTTTCCAATAACCCAGAGACCCTATCCTGACACAGGGGCTCTGGACCTGCCGCTTTGCTCTCCTTGTGGATGCAAACAGAATCAGAGGAGCAGAGAGCTCAGTGGGGCCACGTGGGAACACCACGAAAAACCTGCATGAGGTCAGGATGAAAGCTTTGTTCCCAAGCATACCCTGGGATGCCAAGTTGCAGCCTGGAATTTTAACAGCAGAGTTTTAAACCCCTGACAATGAGAGTTTATAATGGAAATGCTGCCAGACCTTTAACTATAGCGACGCCACTATAATATTTATAAGTACCTTATATTCTTTCCAAACACATGTGCTCATTACTTGTGTCTCTGCTTCTGCCTCACTTTGGGGAAACATCTCTGTATAAACACAACAGATTTGCTTATGCTTCCAGACTCTAATTGCTCTCCCTCTCTATCTGTTAGAAGAAAGCCAGCCCCAGGGCCAGGCCCTGAAGCCTTTCCCAGCGCACTTCACACAGCTGCAGGGCTCCGCATCGCATGGACACCTCCTCACTGCCGCGCTGGAGGTAGTCACTCGGCACATCCTTTAGTCGTTTCTTCGCACTGTTTCTTTCAATGATGTAGCCAGGGAGAACTGAGTGGTGGGTGGGAAACAGCCCGTGACCACACTGGGGCTGACAGGATCTGACCATTAAGCAGGTTCTGAGCACACAGCGGGAAACACTGTGCACATCAGTGAAAGGCCACTCAGAGTGCTGACAGCTTATCTGGTCCAACACAAGTAGGTTCCCAGGGAAACTGATTGCTTAATAGTGATGAGGAATGACAAGGATTTCCTAACTCCTCATGCAAACCTCCCAGCGATTATACGTCTGGGTACAAAGTCATGCTGAGCTGTTGATCTGTGATCAGCATGTATGGCCTGCAGGTGAGAAGGAGACACACAACAGGAAATGCACCCCCCCTTCTGGACGGGCATAGCGTGGAAGCCAACTCCTCATCATGTCTAGGTCGCTGGACACCACGTCTTCAGGAAGGAATGCAGACCTGCAGACCAGTGTTACGGAAAGAGAGCTCTTATCAGTCACGCAGGCTACAGTGGCTTTAGGACCCAGCCCTGAGAATACTGGAGCAAGTTTATTGCTGGTGGCTTTATGGTCTAAGACTTGCAGACAAAAATGAACCAAGAAGGGAAGCACAGAAATGTCATTGCTAGATTCCAAGTTGTGAAAACCAGTGAAGGTTGTACCATTGAGCCAGCTCATCAGGCCCCTCACACCCAAGGGGCAGAGTCGGCAGGCAGGCAGGCCTTTCCAACAGCATGGCCATGCTCTCCAGCCCCTTGCTCAGAGTCAGACGAGAAACTCAACGCTGATGGCTCTTCATTACAACACACAGCCATGCAAAACATGTACAACCACGGACTCATTAACTTACTTGACCAACATTCCTCTAGAGGAAGGTGTCCCAGAAGATGACAGGTAGCTAACTTCAGTGAAGGGGCTCAGTGAGATGCCATCACAGTGAGCCACAGAAGACACCTGTGGGCACTTTGGTGGGCGAACCCCCAAAGTTAGCAGTGGGAGGGAAAATGACATCCTGTGTGATGAGCCAGCCACATGCGGTCTGGGCATACTTTGTCCTTGAAGTAAAGCAGAAGGGTTTTGCAGATGAGCCAGCAAGATATGGCCAACGCCGTCCACCACAGACACATGTCTGCTGGCTCACAGACGTCAACCACATGGGTCATGCATTGGTTATGTCTGCATGTTGAATGCTGACAGCCCCTTGACCAGCAGCCCTGAACCAAATGAGGGGAAATGCCTCGAGTTGTGGTCAAACCATTGATATTACCACCTCCATGTTTTCAGTGTTCGTAAAGGAACATAACAAGCCAGCATTGCAGTGTTTGGCTAATAAGAGAGATTAACACATAATGGTTTTACTTACTGTCATTCACAGACCACAGGCCCAAGTATCTACTCTATGTTGCTGCTACTTTTCCCCTCAAATCTCTGGCTTTATTAGCACATCGAACCAATTCAGCTACCATATGCAGAGCAGTTGCTGCACCCATGCAATGAGGGCGCCTCCTAAGGAAAACAAAACATGCTCTACCAGAGCCCAAGGACAGTGACAGGGAACACAGCTGGAGGCACACACAGGAGCAGCCTGGAGGGGGGGACTCGGAAACCCCTGCAGCCCAGGAAGATCAGATCTCGGAAGAAATGTGTAGATGGAGCATCCACTTCTTTCTTTCTTTGTATCACGGTAGACAACGATGGAAAGGAAGCAGCTCAATCACTCGCCGTCCAGGAAAACCCCAGACTGCATGGGTGCAGTGGGTGTGCAGACATCAGGGCCAGGCTCTTGGGACACAAAATTGAGGTGGGCTGGGATCATGGCGGAGGGCATGCACAGACCCTGCCAAGGCTGGTGGCTGCATCTGTAGCCATGAGCCCTGACACCTGCCCTGGCACAGAGCTCTCACTGCAGCCCCCGCACTGTCTAATTTAAGCATGGTATTTTGCAACCAGTCTATATTTGAGTAGTTGATTTCAGATAACCCTTGAAAACAGGAAGCAAATGCTATAATTTTAAAGAACTATTTGGCAATTAACCTATGAAGAATAACAATCCTAAAATTTTTAAGGGTAGGGAAGAAAACCCTCAGAAATGTAATGTTAAAAGTTTTATGGTTTTTTTTTTTTTCCTGAAGTTTGTCAGCATTCACTGTGGGAAAACATAAGGAGAAGATTTAAAGTTGCCTAAGCAAATAAATAATTGAAAAATGCCACAGTCCCCTTTCTCAAGAGAAAGGTGACACGATGAGAAATCATTTTATTTCCAATTGTAACACATATACCATGAAGGAAAACAGAATGGATCATCTTGCAAAGGCAAAACTAAAGCTAATATAATCATCATGTTGCACGTGAAAGAAAATAATGACAATAAGGGAGAGGACATTACCCCCTTTCCCACAAAAGTGTTGCCCTAACATGGCAGGGAAGTAATGAAGCACAGTGCTCTTCAGGGGACCCAGCCCCCAGATGAAGGAGACCTGAACTAGTATGCCTGCTCTCGGGGCAGGAGCAAAGCACCCCACAGGGGCCACTTGCACATGACACTCTGAGATTGCAGCTTAGAGTGAACAAATGGTAGCAGTGACCTGGAGAAAGCTTTAAATGAAATCCTGTTCATTTCCAGTTTAGACACATTAAGTCCAAACACTCATTATACGAACTTCGTACTGGAGTGACATAAATAATTTAGGCATTGATCTGACCCCATTCAAGCTTGTGGAAATCTAGCTGAAGAACGGTGGCCTTGTCTGCTTTCCCACACCACAAGGGAAACGTGTGATGCTCATCCCCACAGAGGCTGCCTCCCCAGGAAGCACCCTGAGATGCCTGCTTGGCCCTGGGCACCGTGTGGTGCTCCCCATCTCCAGTGGCCTCGCCAGCATGGCATGTGGCCTGTCAGAAGGCAGGTGGCATATGCAGAGTCCTCCTAAAGGAAGAATGCTGGTTGCACTTGTTTCTTCTGTGAGGAAAGAGCAATTGTGACCTACAAGCTGAACTGCTCTGGGGAATTACAGTAAGTCTTTCATGGGGGGAATAATAGATTTCTGATCTGGGGAGTGAGATGCCAGCTAAGACACCCCTAAGTGCTCTAGGCCTTCCCTCTTGGAGTACATCATGCGATGTGATGAGCACATGCTGAATACGTTCTCGCTTGCTTTGGGCTTTATGAAGAACCCCCACTGCTCCAATTACATGTTTCCAGCCTCTGAAAGATTTGCTGAAATTAATATAAGCCTCACAAAGATGAATCTCCGTCCCTGTACAGGATGAGAGGAGAATTGTCCAAAAGATGGAAAAGAGTCCAAAAGAGGGGGCTTCTCCTTCTTTCTCTCTGAAAGCACTCTCTGGGGTAGGTTCTTCAAACAAGCCTGTGGCTGCATAAAAACACAGCCAGAAAGCAGCTCTCAAACAAATAAACAATTCAGTGCTTGAAATTTATGTTCCTAATCTCTGCCATCATTAATCACATTCAAAGTTTGTCTTTAAGAGCCTGAATAAAGGTTGGGAGGTGGGTGAAATGGAAGGAAAATAAACTCACAGACCCAGTTAGACTTGTGAGGTGCTCAGAGGAGAAAACCCACCCCCGTCCTTTGCCAAAAAGGACTTCACGAAGCTGGCTAGAGATGGCCCAGGTGGATTTTATGGGATGGCTGTAATAGAAACCAAACTATGAGTTAGAAAACTAAACTAGAGAGCCAAACACTGAAGATCATTACAGCTTTCTGAAAATGAACTCATCTGGACTTCAGCAGGAAATCCATGAAGGGGTCTGAAAGTCCTTCATCCATGTGTTTGTGCCTTTTGTTTAAGAAAAAGAAAAAAAGATAGAAGCACAAATATGGTTGGCCAAGGTCATATCATTAAAGCAATGAGAAGATGGCCTTCACAGATGCAAGAATGCGAAGAGGAGAAGAAGGCATGAAGAGCAGATGCCACCTAATGTCCCTGTCCCAGCCCCACATGGCCCTTCTGTCCCATCTGAATCAGATGTTGAGAGACTCCTTGTACAGCCATCTCCCACAGCTGGTGGCGTGGGGCTTCCTACCTGCTGTCTGTAATTATTTCCTTTCCTTTTTCCAAAATTTAAGATACCCTTTAGATCCTAAATATCTCACTTACCATTTTCACATGTACAAGTGAAATGCTCTGTTCCAAAGAAATCTAAGTGTGAGGTCATGGGGGTGCATAGGGCCATGTGCCATAGTGCAGTAATGAGAGACCATCCTTTAGGGAGCCAGGCTGGGCATCACTGTGTATTTTTTGTATATCCTGCTTATGACATAGGAATGTTCCTGATTTATACCTGTTAGTGAAACAATAGAATGTTCTCCTTTTGCCTTTTGTTGTTATTGTTGGTTATTAGAAAAACTGCTGATTGCTTTCTGGAGGAAAACTGTCTTGCTGGTTGTCAAAGAACACGGTTCAAGCGATGAAAGCCAGCTGGATTGTTATGTGTTTGATGAAGCAGTAAAGGCTGCATACTGAGGGCTAACACAGGCCAAGAGGTTCATCACCATCACCAACTCATGGAAATCAGCAGCTTAATCAAAGATGTATCAAACATTTCCAGAACCTGACCCATTGTTAGGCAAGGGAATAAGAAAACAGTTATTTAAATCAATGTCTTATTGTTTAGATATGTCAGATAGGCTGTCATCCTTATGGCTAACAAAAAACAACCTTAGAAATTGATTGTGTGCTTTGCTAATTTAATAGTTCTTCCCTGAAAAAAAAGAGCAACTGAAAGTCATTATCCTAATACATCTCACTTAAGTCTTATCCTTCAACACACTGGAGGTCTTGAGCATGTTTATCTTCCTGGGAATATCTGTAAGTTGACACTGTCACAGAGAAACAAACAAAAATGAACTGAACAATGAGTAGATCAAGGTCTTTTGTTACATAATAAATCAGAGTTCTGGAAACAGCACTTCCCCTGCTGGAATAAGGGCCACTCTAAAGCATTGACTAGGTTTCATGAGAAAAAACTGTTACTACATTCTGATGTAATTTTGAATTATTTTCTATAATGGTCCAATATGATTTTCCTTACAGAACACCACACTGAAATCCTGTTACTGTGATAACAGTCAAGAGCAGGAGGCGAGGGGCTTCAGTACGCCTCACACAGGCACTTATCAAAGAACGACTGCAACATGGTTTCTGATATGCCTTTGATGTAAATGAAATGTAAGCCCAAAGGGCCCCAGCTGCTGGGGTATTGTATAGACACCCAAAGGGTCATCCAGCTTTATATAATCATCTTACTCTGAATCTTTGAGATGTGAATGAAAGTGCATTCTCTCTGATGTCAGTTTTGTAGCAGCTAACAGAACCTAGTAGGCAGATAAAGTTCTGTAAGAACAAACGTGTCAATGAGATACACTTTCAGTTTTGAACATGGTAAGACTTAGAAGTCAGACACAGCTAAAATTTCAAGATCAGAATTAAACAATAAGACCTACGATTCAAAAGAAAAAAAAGTTGAGCGAGATATAGGGAAAAGAATAGGAATGGGGTGTATTTTGAGTGAATGAGTATGTTTTGCTTTTCGGATCACATCACACCCTTTTTCCAACTGTGTGTTAAAAAGCTGGCTACAAATGTACATGAAACGTGATCGTTTTGTGGCTTTAAAAAATCTCTCTGAAACTGTACTTGCTGAAATTTTCATTCATATTTTAAATTTAGGTGTAATTATAGGAGGTCTTATTTCAAAAAATACTCACTAGATAATAGGGTTTTTTGGTCACCTAAATAGACTCCAAGCTTTAAACCATCCATCAAAATGTGATAACAGTTATGGAATACATAAGGTACATCTTATGATATGCTTTTTAATCATACCATAAATGAGTTGGCTCCAAACATTCTTCCTCTTTTTGTAATGTTTAAAAAATGTGTTAGCCTGATTAAATAGGAAGGTTCCTGCCACACATTACAGCATATTTTATGGAAATGGAGTTAGTGGATCCATGATCTAGACGGATTACAGGGAATCCTGAATCTTCTGTGACTGTAGGGAAAACTTTGCATTTGTGTTGTCAATGCTCATATGTGGATTTTTCTGCCAAGAAAGGACTGTTCCTTCTTATATTATTTAATTGTTACCTGATCTTCCAAAAGACTAAGGGTCACTCAACCCTTTTTTTCAGTATAACCATTTCAGTATATTTTTATTCTGTCCATTCATTTATTTATTATTCAATTGCTACCTAGTAGGTGACTATGTAGGATCCAGTGTTACATAAGCCAGGTATATTCCCTGCCTTCAGAGTCCTGTGGACTAATTTGGGGGTGCAGGTAGCAAGTGACACTGTGGTAGACATTCAATTTACGAAGCGAACAGGCAGGACCTTCTTTCTCAGCACAGGGTACCAGGGAGACTGCCTAGCAATACTTGGTATGTTTCACTCTATTACAATTATTATCCTTAATAATCCACAAATTATTCCAACTGTGGCCTCTTCAGGCTGTCTCCTGAGTCCTTTTGACACAATGCCAGTGGACTGTGAGAGTGCTGGTGGCTTCTTAAATGACAGGATATTCTGGTCTTATTTTGTACACTTTCTGCCCCAGACCTGGAATTAGCTAATCCTTTAAGAAATTCTGGTCTTTTTCATTTGGAAATAATGTTTAGAGATCATAGTGTGAATGCTAAGGTTTAAAATTCACTATTTTTAAAATGATAAAAAGAAAATCAAATTCTGCATGGGAGGTTTAGTTTCCAAAAGTACACAGTTAAGTAAAAATGGTGTTACAGGAGATGGCATGAAATAATGGGAAGAAAATGGATAGATCTAAACAAAAACCCTAAATCGATCAGCTGCAAGCCATTTGCTCTCTTGTCGGTTGCTCCTTATGTCCTCCAGGGAAAGATCGCTGGCTCCTGTAGGGGCGGGGCTAAGGTTAGGGGAGGAGACTTAGTCCAGGCAGCCAGAGCCTCCTGCATGACCACACACGCCATACTTCGCTGCATCTCAGAGGCCATAGATGGCGATATGCCCCTCGTCGTCCGTGGCCATGGCCATACCCGCTATCACAAGGCAGATCAGTGACCCCCCCCTGTGAAGCCTTGCCTGACCACCCGGAGCCCTGGGGCCCACCAGGGTATCACCTCCCACCCTGAGTTCCAGCCTCAGCAGCTGCTCCCAGCAACCAGCCCAGACCATCGCACAGGCTGTGCTCCCTGCTGGAAGCCCTACCCCTGGGTCCTGCTCCTCTGTTGTTCAGGTTTCATTTTAAATAACTCTATCTGGCCAAGAGAAAATGACTTCTTTGTTTTATCCTCTCAGTGGGGGTACAGGGGGTTGCTCTTCCTTGACATGGGTTATCAGGCCATTTCTTCCCACATTCTCACAACAGAATGCTCTGCCTAATGTCTCTGTTTGCAACTTGAAGATCAAAGGAGTCAGACTTCATATAACCACACACCACAGAGTGTTCATGGCATCAATGTTTCTAAAACCCTTTGGTTAAAGCTTTATTGCTCAGTGAAATACCATTTTTAGTGTGGCAGTAGAAATACCAAGATTATTTCATCCCAAATTTTAGCAATAGCATTGAACAATGTTTAATTAAATTAATTTAAAATAACATTGAAACAATGATGAAAGTAATTATAAAATGTCCTTATGAAAGTTGACCTAAAAGTATCTCTAGAATGGTCATAAATATTATAGGCTCTCAAATTATATGTCACAGGGAGCAAGGTCTAATTCCACTACTTATTAGGTGTGGGTCAAAAAGAAAACTACTTAATATACCTGGGAGTCAGTTTTCTCTGCTAAAAACTGGGCATGATAACAGTTCCTATTTCATAAAATTGTTGTAAGGATTAAATAAAACAATGGAGGTAAAACAACTAGAATATTGCCTGTAGAACTGCTTGCAACCAAGACAGAAGAACAGGGGTCAATTTACCTTCTTGGCTAAAACAACCAAAAAAAAAAAAAAACCCAGAAGAAACCATGCAAATTACATGAAAGAAATATTTTCAAGACACTGGCGTTGGGCAACAAAGAGCAGTAATTTCTGAGAGACAAGAAAGAAACCAGGGAAGCCCTGAGATTGCCAGCTGAGGGCTGGCCTCAGTGCTGGGCAGGGAAGCCAGGCAGAGACCCGCAGACACCTGAACTGAGGGAAGCTGAGACCCACAGAAACTAAGAGGTAGCGCTGGCAGAAGCGGAGAGGAGAGAACACTCTGGAAACTGGCAGACAGTCCCTCTCATATATTCATTTCAGGACTCATCAGGCAGCATGGCTGCGGGAAATAGCATCCGTGAGGAATAGGGGTAACAGTGCCCAACTTTCAGCAATTCTAAGCCAGCTCGCCAGAGTGGAAAAAAATGATTCACCAAGAGTTGGAGAGAGAATTCGGGAGGGTTTTAGCTTCATAGTGGGAGTTAACTTGGCTTTTCATGGGGTTTTTACTCAAGTTCCTCCTACCAAGTTTTAAAAGCAATGCATAAAGGATCAAAACGTTCCCAAGTAACTTAACTGCATCCCAGAACAAAGCTCAAGAATATCTATAGGAACTTAAAAAATCCAGTATCCAACAACATAAAATTCACAACTAAAAATTATCAGGTACACAAAGAAGCAGGAAAATATAACCCATAATGAGGAGCAAAATCAAGAAATCAAAACCAACAACTGAACTGACACATGTTCAAATTAGCAAAGACAGTAAAATGGTTACTATAACTGTATTCCACATGTTCAAAATGTTAAGTAGAGATATGGAAGACATACTTTAAGACCAAAATTAAGCCTCTAGATGAAAACACAATGCCTGAAATTAAAATAAGCTGGATGGAATAGACGATGTTGAAGAAAATATTAGTGAACTTAAAAACAGAAATAGAAAATATCAAAAATGAGCTAAAGAAATTAAAAGGAATAAAGGAATAAAAAATAATGAACAGAGCATCACTTAGCCAGGGGACAAATTATGAATAGTAGTTCTAGGAGGGGGCTATGGGATAGAGAAAAATATTTCGAGGAATAACTAGAAGTTGTCCAAATTTGATGAAAACTACAAACACAGATTCAAGAAGAACAACAAAACTCAACCAATAAAAATAAACAGGAGTAAGGCACATTATCATCAAACTGCTCAAAACCAGTGATAAAAAGAAAAATCTTTAAAGCAGCCAAAAAGAAAAAAAAAAGTATTACATAGAGAACCAAAGAAAAGTATGATAGCTGATTTCTAGCCAAAAGCAACACAAGCAAGAGACATTGGAGCAACATATTTACAATACTGAAATAAAATAAAACACTGAAGAAAATATTTCCAACATAGAATTCTATTCCAGGGAGGGAGAGAATTCTTCCAAAAATGAAGGCTAGAGGGTATTATGCTCAGTGAAATAAGCCAGGCGGAGAAAGACAAGCACCAAATAATTTCACTCATATGTGAAGTATAAGAACAAAGAAAAACTGAAGGAACAAAACAGCAGCAGACTCACAGAACCCAAGAATGGACTAACAGTTACCAAAGGGAAAGGGACTGGGGAGGATGGGTGGGAAGGGAAGGATAAGGGCGGGGAAAAAGAAAGGGGGCCTTATGATTAGCATGTATATAATGGGGGGGCACGAGGAGGGCTGTGCAACACAGAGAAGACAAGTAGTGATTCTATAGCATCTCACTACGCTGATGGACAGTGACTGTAATGGGGTTTGTGGGGGTACTTGGTGAAGGGGGGAGCCTAGTAAACATAATGTTCTTCATGTAATTGTAGATTAATGATAACAAAATAAATAAATAAAGGCTAGAGATTTTTTAAGACATGAAAGAGTCCACCTCCAGCCAACTTGCACTATAATAAATGATTAAGGAGGTTCTTCAGATGGTCAGTTCATCAAGAGAACATTATCATCCTGAATATTTATTGATCTAGTAGAAGAGCTTCAACATACATGAAGCAAAAACCAGTAAAACCGAAGGATGATTAATGAAAGAAAACTTTAATAAATTGGACTTTATGAACATTAAAAACTTTTCCTCTGAAAAATGCACTGTTGACAGAATAACAAGTCAAGCCACACTCTAGGAGAAAATACTTGCAAAACACATACCTGATAAAGGGCTGGTACTCATGTACAATGAACTCTTAAAATTCAGCAATAAACAACCCAGTTTAAAAATGGGCAAAATAAACAGACACATGAAAAGATGCTCCACATCGCTAGTTATCAGAAAAATGCAAATTAAAACCACAATGAGATATCACCTCACACCAGTAAGGATGGCTACCATCCAAAAGACAAACGAAAACAAATGTTGGCAAGGTTGTGAAGAAAGGGGAACCCTTCTACACTGCTGGTGGGAATGTAAATTAGTTCAACCACTATGGAAAGAAGTATGGAGGTTCCTCAAAAAGCTCAAAAAATAGAAATACCATTTGATCCAGGAATTCCACTTTTAGGAATTTACCCTAAGAATACAGCAGCCCAGTTTGAAACAGACAGATGCACCCCTATGTTTATCGCAGCACTGTTTACAATAGCCAAGAAATGGAAGCAACCTAAGTGTCCATCAGTAGATGAATGGATAAAGAAGATTTGGTACATATACAAAATGGAATATTATTCAGCCATAAGAAGAAAACAAATCCTACAATTTGCAACAACATGGATGGAGCTAGAGGGTATTATACTCAGTGAAATAAGCCAAGCAGAGAAAGATAAGTACCAAATGATTTCACTCATCTGTGGAGTATAAGAACAAAGAAAAACTGAAGGAGCAAAACAGCAGCAGAATCACAGAACCCAAGAATGGACTAACAGTTACCAAAGGGAAATGGAGGGATAAGGGCGGGGAAAAAGAAAGGGGGTATTATGATTAGCATATATAATGTGGGGGGGCATGGGGAGGGCTGTGCAACATAGAGAAGACAAGTAGTGATTCTACAGCATCTTGCTATGCTGATGGACAATGACTGATGGGGTTTGTGGAGAGGGGGGGACTTGGTGAAGGGGGAAGCGTAGTAAACATAATGTTCTTCATGTAATTGTAGATTAATGATAACAAAATAATAAAATAAAATAAATTTTTTTTAAATGGGCAAAATAACACTTCACCAAAGAAGATATTCAGATGGCAAATAAGCATTGAAAAGATAATACTGGTTTTCATTTGGAAACTGAAAATTAAAACAAGAATAGGATGCCACTACACACATATTAAAATGGCTAAAACTAAAAAAACTAACAATATCGATTTTTGGTGTGGATGTGGTACAATGAGAACTCCCATTCATAAATGATGGAAAACAAATGGTGAGCCACTCTGAGGGACAGTTTGGCTTATAAAACTAAGCATAGTCTCACCATACAATTCAGCAGCTGGGCTTCTACAGAATTGAAAATGTATGTCCATGAAAAGCCTGCACAAAAGCTTATAGAAGTTTTATCCATAATTGCCAAAAGTAGAGGCAACCAAGATGTTCTTCTTTGGTGAATGGACAAACAAACTGTGGTACAAACATACAAGGCAATACTATTTGGTGATAAAAAGGAATGAAATATCAGCCCACACAACATTGATTAAACTTAAGCACATACTGCTAAGTGAGAAAAGCCAATTGAAAATTCCATATGCTTTATGATTCCACTTACATGACATCCTAGAAAAGGCAGTCCTATGACTGGAGAATAAGGTGAAAAAGTATTCTATATGGAACTGCACTGGGAGATATATAACCCTATCCATTTATCAAAATTCATAGAATTTTATAGCACAGAGAGTAAACATCCATATACACAAATGGCCACTTAGAAGGTCAGGTGTTCCCAAGACACTATACAGAATGTGACAAAGGAATCTAACCATTTGACAAATGTATAAAACAACTTCAGTGAAGGCAGCAGAGGAAAAAGTCAGGCTCAGCTACTTCATGAGATGGCAAAAGAAGTGGGCTCCTAGAGCTGTCCCGTCTGGGACTTGGTAATGACCCTGAAACCACTGTGTACATACTCTGGAGCTGAATAATTGAGTCGACGGACAGCAGATGGTGAGAACAGGAGAGGCAAGAGAAGAAGGCTGAGATGTTCTGTGTGGTGATGGATGAAAGTTTAAGACACAAGTATGGGTTCATATTAACAAGAGGCAGATAGTTTCATACGGAAATGTCTATACATATGTGTGTGAACACAGATCAGTATGCACGCATATTTCTGTATTCAGAAGCCATGGCACCCAGTAGTGCCATGAGCACCTAAGCATCCAGCTCTCGGTTTGTAATGCCATTCTCTAACAGAAGGAGCCAGAGCTTTTTAGAAAGGGTGACTCCAGTTCTGGGGCAGGAAGCAAGCAATATGACCAGGAGCATCTTGTGGTGCCAGAAAGTAAGGGTGTGCTAAATAGCAATAAACACAATAAATGAAAACTACAATGAAAGGACACAAAGAAATGGATCCAGGAGCCCACTGCAGGAATTCTCACAGCCAATGCCAGAACAGTCTGAACAACAGAGCAGCCCAAAGTTAAAAGCAACTATCCACAATTCCACAACAATATAAGTAAGTGATTGAAAATGTAAATAGAGGAGAAAAGATAAATCTCTAATATGGAAGAATTCCAAATAATTTATGTATATACGTCTCCCCTCAATGAGGTGAGGCACAGCTCCCCACCCTTTAGGTGGGGGCTTCACATGTTAACTTCCTTCCAAAGAGCGCAGGAGGAGAAGTGGGGAGGAAGTGCCACATTAGGGAAACCTAAGAGAGGATACCGCGTGGGCCAGACGATCATGTCATCCCAAGTCCTGACGATAGCATGCCCCTTTGACATGATGTGATGAGAATGGCCCTTTACCTCTGTGCTCTTCCTCCCAAAATCCACTACACAAGTCTGATCATGAAAAAGAATCAGACACATCCAAAGAGGGACATTCTCTTGAAATACCTGACCAGAGCTCCTCAAAACTGCCAATGTCATCAAAAACAAGGGAAGTCTTAAAAACTGTCATAGACACAGGAGCAGAAAGAGACATGATGATAAAGAGTGATGTAGTCTTCTGGATGGGAGGGAGTTAGGCAAAAACTGAAGAAATCCAAATGAAGTACTGACTTGAGTGAATAATGTACTAACATTGGTTTATTGGCTGTGACAGTGTTAATGGGGGAAGACAGGTGCAGGATGTACAGCAACCATCCACCCTGTGTTCACAACTTCTCTGTAAAGCTAAAACTATTCTAAAATAAAAGTCTGATGAAAAGAATAATTATTTTTTAAAGTATTTGTAACAGTAATTTATTCAAAGTAGCAATGATTTATTTATTTATGATCAATATCCTTATTTAAAATAATGAATTAATATTATTAAGCATTTGTTTTATCATCAGCAAGAATGTCATGCTTAAGACTTGAACCTCTTAAGATAACATAGTGCTCTAATAGCCAAGCCAGAGGCACACACAGATCTTAAGGGACCCATACCTTGTGTCATTCTGGAGAGTTTCATCTTGAAAGTAAGCACACCTTGATCTATATGTTGGTGTTTAATGATCTCACTTGCCCCTGGCAGGGCCCTCATCTCTCCTTCGTGCCTTCACAGCTCCCACCTCTGCACCAATCCATACAAATCACTCCTACCCTGATTTCGCCTAAATTCACAAGGTTAGAAAATCTACCAACTATTCCTGGGAATTGAGTACGAACTGCAGGATTTAGCCCTAGCAATCTAATAGACCCTAAAAGGGGAATAAATTGGCAGAAAGGACAGTAGATTAAAATGTAGGGTATGGAATATAATAAGAGGCAATACGGTAATCCAAGTCAGTCCTCATACCAAAGCCACCGTGGAGGCGACTGAGGACCATCAACTAAAATGATATCCTGTGGTCAGTTTGCATCAGAACTCTGAGACCTAACAATCACTGAAAGGATAAAAACATCCCCAGGTGCTCTCTGGGCTAACCGTGATCCTTCCATATCCTGATTAAGCAGCTCTGGATGTTGGGCACAGCCTTGAAAGGTGAGGGGATAAAGAAGTGCACAACCTCATCAAAGGCCTGTCCCTGAACGGTGCACAGGTCTAGACATGAGGCCAAGTGGAGCCCGTCTTCCTATAACTCCTCTTGCTGGATTCCAGCTGCAGGTCCCCTTGCCAATCAGAAAGCTCAGGTAATTAGCTGCTGTGTAAGCTGAAGGGTCCTAACATGTTTGAGCAGGTTGGCATCAAGGGTTTAAGATGCACCTGTTTACGATTAGCTACAATGAATTCCACACGCCACACCTTATTTCTTGGAGGGAAGGAAGAACTTGTTTGAGCAATGAGTGTCACCTTTTCCCTCCTCCAGTTTGGTTGGTTACTGACAGAACCATTTCAAACTGGCTCACCTAGTCCACTTTTAATGTTCTTTTTCCCCAAGCCTGCTGTGAATTGATTTAAACTGCCTAGTTAGACTCACAGAACTCTCCTTCCTTTTCCTTTGCTGTTACAAGGGAGCTGGCCTGCCTTCCACAATACGTTGGTGCCAAAACACCACACCTGCCCCAGACGCAGACCCCAGGAGCTCAGTGTGTCCCTTCTCATAGTGGCGAAAGCCAAGCAGAGGAGGAGACAGGATGCTAGTCTCTCAGCGAGCTTTTCACAGGGCCTCTTATGCTGTTCCTACCCGGGAGGGGCACCTACTGGGTGGCATGCACGGGAGCATGGAGTGACCTACACCCACCCATGAGCATTTGGTGGGTGAATTCCCATCTCCATCGTCACTGCTGGAACCAAGAGCCAAAGAGAAATAGAATAAGTGGGTGTTTCATTCTCATCTCAGGGGGTTAAGGCAACGATAATCCCAAGTGAACAGCAAATTGGATTTTTTTTTCTTTCAAATGTACCTGATGCCTCTTTCTTCAATTTGATAAATACAAATGCCTTCAAAAAGATAACTATTTTTTAGTCTTTTTCCTATGCAATGGATAATACAGCTGCCACCCCATTCCTACAACACACATATGCATAAAATACAGGGCTGTAAGCAAGGGGTGCAGAGTCGCTGCACTTTCGCAGATACCCACTTAACCACAGAGTAACACAGAGGTTGGGATCCCCCTTCAGGAGTGAGAACTCAGATGGAAGAGGCTTGTCACCCTCAAGGGTCCCGCAGAGCTTCTCAAAGACTCAACCATCCCCACAGCACACTTGAGGAAGGAGTGTGGTCCACAGTTTAACCCAAACACAGATGCTCCTCCTCCGGGCCATGAAGTCCTCAGACACACTGAGGCTGCAGGCCTGTAACATGGGCTCTGGCCAGAGATGATCAAATTATTTTTGTGATCTCTGAAGATCCATAGAAACCAGCAAGATCCCAGGGGCTGTGCTAGTACTGAAAAAGTGACCTGGGCCATAGAACAGGCACCCTCAGATCCTCAGCCCCTCACAATTACATTTCAACATACCCAGATGGGAATTTGAGGTATCTGCTTGGGCGAAGGGGGGTGTGGGGCAGAATTTAGATGGATGAAAGATAAAGTGATGGCACATAAGGTATTTTTAGATTCCTGAAATTAGTCACCTGGCCCAAGGACAGCAGTGATTTTTAAAATTTCAGGTGCATCACAATCATCTGGAAAACTAACAAAAGATAGGTCCCATGCCCAGAGTTTATGATTGCTTGGGGTTAGAGTTGGGAGATGTACCTTTGCAATTCTATGTGTACCTGAGTGAGAATCGCTCATTTACAGGTAGGGCCTGAGCCTATGGCACTGGGACTCTGCACTGAACATCTGAGTCATCATTCTAGTTAATTCACTAGGGTCCACCAAACAGTCCATTTATTCAACAAATGTTGAATGCTCACTGAACTGAAATATCAGGAAAATATATCTATGTAAATAAATATAGATAAAGATATAAATATATACATTTTATGTATGTGTGTATATATATATATGCATGTGTGTGTATATATATATATATATATATATATATATATAAAATATATATTCCTCCCTGATATATTCCTTGTGACTATGATTAAAAGTTAAGTTTCCTGCAGTTTCAAAGAAGTGATATTTAAATGCTAGACTTCTTTTTCATGTTATGTAAATCAGTACCAGGGCTCAGCATTTTCCAGAAACTAAAATACCTCCATGTGCAACTAATTGTGTCCATTTGGAGGAAATTTATGTCATTCTTTAAATTTATGGTTTCTGACCCCCAACCCCCCAAAAAACTTATGTCTCAGAATCACGTTTATTAGGAATTCTATAAAGACTAGAATACAAATGATACACAATATTTGTTGAATACTGGATTTAAGATACTTCCATTTCCTTTCACCAAGAAGTTTTCCTTTTTTCCTCCTTTTTCCATTCCCTGAGTGTGAGTCAAAGATGCCAGTATTGTCTGGCATGGGTTAGACAAGGGATCTCAATTAATTATATAATGCTGAGTTTCTTGAATATGGGCACTGTCTTTGAAGTGTCTCTTAAGAAATTGAAGCTAGAGAGAATTCCAGTGCAGGGTGAGAGCTCCAGCTGGAGTCTGTCCTGAGGTGTCTCTTAGTTGGCGATAGGATTGTCCTCTGCTTTCTTTCAAGCTATGGCATACTTCTAGATGCATATATTTATCAAGTTCATCCAAGATTTCCTGGGCAACATCTATCTCAAACAGTGTAAACAGAAGACTCTTGTCTTTGATGAGGGACTAACTCCAGTGCAACCGACCTTCAAAAGCCAGAATCACATGAGGGCCTCAGCACTGGCCTTCTGTGACTCCTTCAGATATACCCCTTTATCTTCATTTTCCCCACGTTTTAGAATGAAATAACCCAAATGGAACAGTGAAGGAGATGAAGAAGGGAGTTCAGAAATAGAGCCTGTAGTAGGTGAAACTGTCTCCCTTTAAACAGAGACAGGAGATGTGACTGCGCAGTGATGTGGGGCACGAGCAGGTTGGAGGACATGGTGTGGGTCATCCTTTATTATTCTGACCTTTAGCACAAACTCTGACCAAGCGGACAGCCAGCAAGAGCATGCTCAACGCTGGGATGGTGCTGGCTGGCGCTGTCCAATAGCACAGGGCCTGCTGAGTGTGTGGAGTGCAGCTCATGTGATGAGGCACTGACGTGCAGTTTTATTTAATAGTATTCAATTTAAACTGTACCCACCTGTGGCTGGAAGAGAAATGAAAATGTGTCTACAGACACTGTAAGAGTCCAGACCAGTCAGCCAGCCACAGCTGGTCATCACGTGAGGCTCTCTGACGGCACACCAATGGCGTCCTTGCCCGCTTTCCCATGTGGCTGGCTCCGGAGACCTGCAAAGGACGATCTTCCGCCTTCTCTCAGATGCCTCACACCCCACCCCTGCAGGAAGGTTCTGCTCTGGGGAGGCTCGGAATTCAGTCTCTCCAGAATCTATTTTATACTCACTATCTAATAGGCTCAAAAACAAGTAGCTACCTTGAGAATGGGTTTTCCAGCACATGGCAAGGGAGATTGCCTAAGTTAGGAGAAAATATTGAGAGAAAACACACACTGGAATTGCACCTGCAGAGCCATATAGTCAGAAAAGCCTAGACCTAATTTTCCTGTCAATCCCCCAGCAAATCTATGCTTTGGACTGTATTTACATCATCAATGAGGTGCACGTTGATAAGCACTTTTCATGGATAAAGTATTTTCTTTAATGTTCCTAACAGAACTATAAAGTAAGAAATAACTCATTTTTATGTTTACAGATTAGGAAACAGGCTAAAAACAATAAGGAATTTTACTTACAGTCATATAGCTTGAAATCAAGCCATGAAGGTCTATCTGCAAACTCCAAGGAACTATTTCATTAAAAACCTAAGTTTTATTGACTTAGCCTTTAATATGGACCATCTTTTGTCTCACTATTACATAGTTACAAATAGACATATATCCACACACACAGTGTGCTCTTACTTAGGAAGGTCTGAATATAAAACCATAAACCTGAATATAAAAATCCAAATAGAAAACCCACATACAAATTTGGGGGGGTGGGCACAGGTTTGCAATGACAAATAATTCTCCACTTTAAAATATGATTCTTCACAATATTTTATCCTGGTGGTGTCCAACATTCTTTATTTTCTATATTCTCTCTCCATAAAGAGACATCTTTTCATCCTTCTAGAAAGGTTTGTATCAGACCCAATGAAAGACAAAGGACAAGCTCTTATAATCATTTCAATATTTTGAAGTTTCTACCTCAGTCTTTTTATATTGCCCATACATATGCATATATATTCACACACATTTTAAAATTCCTTTTACTGAATGTTACCATTAAAGTTAGCCTGTCTTCTTACTAGGACATGAAGAATTTTGTATTTCCTTATATTGCCATAATTTATTACAATAACTGAGATAGATCAGGCACTTAATAAATGTCATATGAATACATAAACTTACAGAAAGCACATTAACAGATATAAAATGCATCTTAAATTGTGACAGATTGTAATACAAAGGCTGGAAGTAGAGAATTCTGATGAGCCTTCATTCCGACATTTCTTTCCCAGAAGCTTTCATGTTTTACAGGGGAGCCGAAGTCAGTTTAGAGGGTGCATTTCCTGGCACGCCCCGTCTGGTTTTCAGCCTCGATGTTATGTATGCATTAGTCTTGCTTTCTGAGTAATGACCAGGCTCATGCAGGGTTGTGGGTAGCTGTTCTTTTCCAGTTTCTAAATTAAGGCTAAGTTAATATTATTCAAATAAAATAAGCTTCAAATATAGTCCAAAGGAAAAAATACAGATTTTTAATGGAAAATAAAGAATTTTGCCAGGGAAGCCTTTCAGGCTCCTGGGGTTGGTAGTGGGGGCAGAAGTGAGGTGGCCTTAACTAACAGCTGGCATTGCTCTGGCCTCGACAGTAAGGGGGCCTCCTGACAGCCCATTCCCACTTTACTGAGGTCTCAGAAGTCATTTGATAGTGGAGTCTCAAAAACATTTATTAAAGGGAAGAAAAAACCTAAGGGTAGAAGGTGAAGAATCATGTGGCTTAAAACTAGGTGGAAATACGCAACAAAGCTCTGCCTGAAGTTCTCATTCTGGCAATGGTGATGGGATGAGCTACCAGTGTCTGTGGAAAACTGAGTGCTCTATTTAATGTATTTGTGATCAATTTGATTAGAAGTTGGGCTGTCTGTTCATGAAGTAGACTGAGCAGCAAAGCCGTTCTGGTTAGCAACAGTTCCAGGAGATGTGAGAAATTCCAGAGGGTCCCCAGGGCCCAGGGCAGTGTGGGACGGCAGGTGCATGGTGTGAGCTCACACTCAGAAGCCGGGCTGCAACCTCTGCCCCCAGGCTCCCCACAATCTGGCACTCAGACAGTGGCCACTGCCCCACACCCCTTCTCTGGGCTCCCAACCACCAGGTTCACACCTTGCCCAGGACCTGTCTACATGCACATAGGGGCAGAACGCACTGCCCTTCTGTGTGCATTTGTGTGTAGAACACATGGCCATGCTTCTGCAGGCTTCACATCTGCATTTTTGTCTCACTTCCCACTGGACAGTCTGAAGCCTGAAGAAGCTAAGTAGATGTAGAGCAGGTCTGGGTGCCAGATAGGAACAAATCCAGGGTAAGATCTTATAACCCATTCTTTTCTCAAGCCACACTATCAACAGTTTAAGGTATGGGTTTACAAAGTGCTAACCTATCTATATTTGGAAAACACCTCCTATCTAAGTTTTGGAGCTTTAAAGCCTAGAAGAAAATATGTAGTAGTAAGTACCCATGTTCCTGTATGACACTGCCAAAAGGTAAAGCTTTCAAGCCACATAAAGAAAACACAGATGCCCCTCAGCCCCACACACTCTAGTTTCCCACCTCTGTTCAGGTTTCAGCTCCCTAGGGAGCTGGGAAAGGAAGCAAGCTGAGAATCTGCTCCTTCCCCCATCACCTGCCAGTCCCCTCTATCCACATCAGCAGTGGTGGCTACAGAACCACAGGGAAATGTCACACTCCTGGGCAAACTGCTGCTCAGCTCCTGCTCCAGGCCTGGGCTCTGTCTGCCCCATCCCTACCTCCTGCTCCCTTCCTCCCTCTTCGGCTTCTCCCTCCATCCATTCCCGTCTCTCTCCTTCTTCCCCAACTTCCTTCCTTTTTTTCCCTGAACATTGAGAATTTACCATGTATGAGGTACTAGGTGAGATGCAGAGATACAGCCACAAGTAAATGAATATAACCCCTGTGCTTGGGGAGTTTAAATTCTAGAAAAAGAATCAAAAACAAGAAGAAAATTAGGTAAGCAGTTAATTGAAATAGTTACAGATATCATAAGGGAAAATGCAGGATCTACACCAACACCAAGCCTAGGTGTACTTCCTGGTGGAGGGGATATTTGGAGCCCCGGGTGACTGTCCACACCTCAGCCCAGCCACTGGACCCCCTATGCTGATAGCTGTGTGCTCTGTGCTATTGGAGGGGAGGCCATTCACCGGTGTGGTCTCTGGCACTCGGCCTGTGACTCGCATGACAGAGAACCTGAAACTGCGAATATCTTTTTCTGGTGATTGCGCTGGGCAGAGCAGGTGCTGTGATCCCACAGAATGGGCAAGGAGAGAGGGGTGGTACAGCAGAGGGCAAGGGAACCACGAAGAAGGAAGAGGTGGGAGGGAGCAGCAGGGGCTCTGGGAGGCAGAGGTCATTAATCACTAAGGCTATTTCTGGGTAAATTCATTTCCAGTCCTTCTGGAAAGGAACATTCCTGAAACGTGTAAACCATCCCACTTAGAAGGATCTGAGGATTCAACTGGTTGAATCCACAAACCATGTTGAGTGCTCATGGCCACCCTGGGCCCAGGGATGCAGTGCCGCCTGAGATGGGTACAAGCCCTATTTCCTGCTCGGTGTTTCACATCCACAAACGTACACAGTCACATAACTGTCATAGCAGCATAGGGAGACAATTATTATGAATGGGAAAACTTCCTGGGATATTATTGGTTTGTAAAAATGCTGAGTCATTAAAATAGCCATCTGTTTCCATGCATCAACTATACCTCCAAGAATCCATTCTGGGTCAATAAAGAAAACAGAGGTAGGTGTCCACAGCATGTTATGTGTGAGTGTGTTGTTTTTATTTAAGTGCAAAAATAACAGAAACACAAAGGAAACTTGAAAAATGACTAAATAAATTATGGCCCATTCAATATGATGGAGTACTACACAGCCACTTAAAATCTCTGGCAATAGCTGATGCGTATTGAGCACTTAGCATGTTGCAAGACTTTTATACCCATTGACACAGTGAATCCTCACAGCCATCACATGAGAAAGGTTTTATTATTCAGCATACCATTTTATGGGAGACACTTGAAGAGAGGGTAACAACTAGCAGCTGGAAGAGTGGGGGGCCTAGACTTTATTTGGTTATGGACTCAGAGTCCTGAACTCCTCCCCTGCCTCCCACTCACATGTAAACAAGAGCTAATGACATGGGGAAATGCTTTGACCATGATGTAAATGGAAAAAAGCACAATACAGAACAGCACAAGTCCTGTTTTGTAATTAAACATACACACACACGCTCATGCTTTGGTACAGGCACATTTGAGAGATACAACACCAATAAACTGAGTGTGTATGTGTGTGTGTGTGTGTGTGACCAGAAGTCAATATCCCCAAATGTTAACAATGGTGCATTTTCTCAAAATCATGATTTTGAAATTATTTTTTATGCTTCTTTTCCTAAGCCTTCAATAGTATAAATTATTCTTACAATAAAAATTAAGCATCACCAAAAATAACTGCAGAAAAGAGTTTTGTCCATCATTTAATTTTGCTTTCTGTACCCATCTATTTGTATATTAGAGGATTTTTAAACTTTAAGCAAAATACAAATATCGGTAATTTTATTACTCACTTTATGCTTTGATTTTAGTGGGTCTCCTTATCCATTTGTATTTTGAAAACCTTTTCGATCCTCTCATCTTTCTGGAGAACACTGTTTCCTGTCTTTGGATACATTTTAGAATAGGTATAGAAACCATAAATTATTTCAAAACAGTGAATTTATTGTTGAGATTTCTGGGCATCTATGTCTTTCTCCCCGAACTAGTTTATAAAACCAGTTGCTATGTAGGACCTTTCTGAATGTTATTCTAAAATCCCAGGACATTTTTCCCTTTTAATAATTTGGCACCAAACCTCAATTCTTCAGAAGTTGTTTTGTTCCCTCAAACATATTTTGGAATGTGCAAATAGTTCCGATAATAAATTTTTTTTGATAATTTGAGTCACTAAAAAGAAAAAACCCTCATAATTCTCACTTTATCAATCACCATTAAATATCTTCATCGTGCAGTCTGTGCTCCTAAGTCTCGCTGCGTCCTTGACCCCTACAAATGCCAGTTCTGGATGAATATCTCTGAGACTCTGCCCCAGGGAGTGCTCACGTCCTGCGAGGCCGTTGGGCATGGCCTGTCATCTGGAATCCTGTGGCCCTTATTGAGTGTTCTTGTGAAGCTACTCTAGGACCCGTGGCAGTTGTATTCCTACCAGGGTCTAACACACACAGAGCTCAGCAGGTGACTGGCGAGTGTTTCAAAGAGCTGTTGACAAGAAGGAAGAAGGACACCAGAGGGTGTTGACCTGCTCCCTCCTGGACCTCCCGGCCCACCACTCCTCTCCAGGCAGGCTCAGGACTGGCGACCCAGTCCATTATCTCTTGCTCCTTGCAAGGGCAGGTCCAGCTGCAACCCAGCAACGGCTCTTTGCAAGCTGGTGAAATACCTGCTCATTCATCATTTGTCCCCTTCCCTTTCCTCCAGTTAACATTTTTATAATTTCCAGAGCCTTTTGAAAGGCAGTAAGTGGGCAGGTATGCAGACACACACAAACACACACACACACTCACACACACCTCACATACCCAAGCGCTGTAAACTCCAAGTCATGTGGGCTTGGACTCTGGCTTCCTTTTCTTTGCCAAGATTCAAATTACTGAGCGAGCAAGAAGAGTTGGGCCAAAACAAATCAAATGATTCCACAGGCGCATTGTGAGGTGCAGAGCTTGCACTTTTGATATTGTGTAATTAAGGCTGTAACAAACATCACACAGGGAATTAGTCTCCAGATTGTGACAGAAATAAATCTGCTTGGCTTTGAAAGTTTTCCTTAAAAAGAAATATTTTGGTTCCAGTATCTGTGCAAGAGGGAGAGAGCCTGCTGTCCTTGACACAGGAAGCAGATAACACCTGCCAGGAGAATGCAAACCACCTGCTGGGGGACCTCTGGGAATTGACCGGCAGCTGGCCATGCTTCCCCCTTTGGGGTCCATACTTTTAGGTCTGAGATGAGCTTCAGAGAGGGCAAATTCCTTTACATTCAGCACTGAAGACCTCAGATACATAAATCACCACAAATTGTGGAAATCCCCCCAAGGGATAAAGATAGGCTAACTCCCCACCTTCCACATATCAAATTGGTATTTCACAGGCTTAACAGTTGATACAGTGTCCTCATTTGCCATATAAACAAGCACAACAGTAAAACACAAGTCCTGGTACACTGCATCTGTTCCTCAGAATGCAAAGCAATCCAGAACCTTCACCTTCAGCCTCATGTATAACGGATTCACTGAAATGCCAAAAGTAACAGCTTCCACTGGGTTTCTTTACTCGGTTATATGGTTGCCCTGTTTTTCTTGGGAAAGCCCTTCCTGGCTTGAGCAAGCATCAACGCTTAACAGACTTTTACCGTAAGCGTTCTCTTTTTTTTA
This sequence comes from Manis javanica, assembly GCF_040802235.1. NCBI lineage: Eukaryota > Metazoa > Chordata > Mammalia > Pholidota > Manidae > Manis > Manis javanica. Next base: position 135,958,124 of record NC_133157.1, on the reverse strand, counting down.
AGTTATTTAAACATTTTTAATGAAGTCTGAAGTCTGAGAGAGTCAAACAGGGTTGGCTCTGAAATTGCATCTTTCACGTGTGTGTTTGCCATGGAAAGCCTGACATGAGCTGGGCAATTCACTCCCAGATCTCTTTTGTTTTTTAGCACTTCTGAGAAGAATGTACCTGCTATTGACAAGCTGAAGCTGAAGCTAGCAAGAAATAGATAAAGTTGAAAACTGAGAGAAATGAATTCCAGTCAAGATGACTGGGCCGCCTCACGGAGGGCAGGAGAGGAAGAGGGCAAACAGGAGTCCATTGTCAGGCTTCCTCACGACCCAGTCCATTATCTCTTGCTCCTTGCATTTGTACTAAGAACCATTCACCTCTTCTTATAAATAAATACATAGAACTGTTTCATTACAACTGTGGCTATTGCAAAAGTGTGTTGCAAACATACAAGCACCCTCTAAAAATAAAAATGGGTACATGTGGGCACACGCCTACAACATAGAAGCAATTCAAATGCAAAACCAAGTCTTTTCTTCCCACGCCTTTGTGTGCATTCTTAGTGTAAATGTGTGCCACATGGCAGGCTGTTTGCAGAGAAAAGGATTTTGCTTTCTGAATCACACATGTGGTAGACGTGCCAACTCTGACGGAAAGAGAAATGCAGAAGCTGCTCACCCCATGACGCCCATGCTCACGAATAGAGCCCATGGGCCACCAAGGCCACCACTCAGAGCTGGGTGTGGCTCGGGAGAAGTCAAGAAAATATCTGACTCGCAGCTCCAGTGAGTCACAATCCTCTGAGGCAGAGGGTACCAATGCCAAGGCACAGATGACCTCCTAGAGTGTGGAAAGGAAACAGAGAGGTTGCAGAGTAAACTCGACGGCTTTGCAAACTGTCCCCTTGTCCTCATAGCCTTACACATGCACCCATGCACATCCCACACACACCCGTGTGCAGTCCTGAGGAAGTCAGGGGTCTTTGGGGGCCCGGATGCTCATCACAAGCCTCTCTTCCACTTCATCATGAAGGGCTTGAGAAGGAAAGAGTTCGGTGGTGGGCCCAGAGGGACAGCAGAAGGGAATCAGGGTTTGCACTAGCATGGGACCCATCTTGCATCTCTGAAGAAGGGATCCCACTTGCCAAGAAGAATCGCTATGTCCCTGCCACGTGCAGACTGGGGGCCTTGGTCCATCAGCCATCTCCTTTCTTGGCTACTCTTCAACCCTAAGTTCACTGAAGCCACCCCTCCAGTGGAGGTTTTGACATCTTTGGTGACAAGGATCACTGACTGAACATTCACTGGGTGCCAGGTTTCCAACTCAGCACTTTGCACGCACTGCTCATTGAATCCTCCAGTTGATTATATTGTTAATGGCCTTTTTAGAAATGAAGAGAGTAAGGCTGAGGGTTATTTAACCTGCACAAAATCAACCACAACTTGCTCCTGTTGCACAAGACCCAAACAGCCTGACCCTTCCGTGCATGGAATTACCAAAAGCATCTCCCATCACTGGCCAAAGCCAAACCTCCCCAGCGGGCAGTGCCTCCATCATGCCCACCCCTGCTTCTCCCCAAGGAGGGGTGTGCTTGGCATGCCTGCTGGTCTGCCTCCCAGGATCCAGCCTTCCCTTGCCCCACTCATCACGTGGAGTCCTCCACCTTTCCCCAGCTTCTCCCGAAGCCCCTCGCTGCCCTTGGTCTGGCTCCATCCCTTGCCACCCCCTCACTCCTCCACTTTGGTCTTGTGCCTTCCTCCCCAACTTCATACCCATACCTCTAGGGCCACTGGATTCCCACAGGGCCTCGGGTAGATCCATAAACACCACTCTGCCTGACTCCTCACCTCAAATACACTATTCCTGACCTCACAACTCTGTGAACAGCCTACCACCCACCTCCTCTTTCAAGCCTAAACCCAAGTCACCTTATCTCACTACACCTCTGCGAACACACCGGTCATCAAGATGCTCTGGCAGCTCACCCCCAGTCCCCTTGCAGCCCCTTCCATGTGACCCAGGGCACCTTTTGCTCCAGCACCCATTGTCCCACTTGCTGGCTGCGACTGCTCTCCCTGCCTCATGCTCACCTGGGAGGGGCCACTGGGAAGTGTGAAGCTGAGCACTGATAGGTGGTATAACCCCCATAACCTTCAGAATAAGGCCACACTCATGAGCCTTCATTTTCTGGCTACTGCTTATGTCTTAACTCAGCACTCACGATGCTGCCCTCAGGGCCCATGCTCCAGTCTTGCCAAATTGCCCTTAATCTTGCTCCTTAGCCCATTGCTCACTTTGCCTAGAATGCCTTTCAGCTCTCCCTGGCTCCTAGGCATCATTTCTTCTGGGACTAGTTGAGCATTTTCCATGTGACCCATGCCTTCCGTCATATCCACCAAGTGTCCTACGCCCACCGACCGTGAGGAGCTCCTGAGCTCCGCTGGAGGCCAAGCAGCAGGGTGACAGTGGGCCTGGCACAGCTGCCCTCCCTCAGCTTAGGCTCTGGGGGGAAGGAATGGATAGACAGATGTCAAGGGACTCACATGGCTTCGCACACCTGCCAGGGCCTCCAGACTCAGGGTGGGGGCCTGCCGGGGTTCCTGCAGCCCAGAGCCGGCGAGGGCTGCACAGGGGGGAGAGGGAAAGCCCGGCCTGCGCTGGCTCTGCCTCTAGTGCACCCTCCCCCAAGGCCGTTAGAAGGCATGAGATAACTTCTGAGAACGTCCAAAATCTAATTCCCTCCTGAATCCCCAAGGCTGTAACAAAGGCAGTAACTCAGGTTTTAGAATTACATGGAAATTTAGTTTTCAAAATCTGTAACCTTTTACAAAGCTTCAGTTCATTGTCCCTGACACACTTGTGTGCGTCTTTCTCAGGAGCCATGAAAACAAGGCTCGTGCTGTTCATATTTTCATTTCTGTCTGGAGTCAGAGAGAAGTGCCTCCCGAGGAAACAGGCTCTTTCCCCACCACTTCCAGAACTCTCCCTTGGGGTCAGGCTGAGCGCCCACCGTCCTCCACACTCGGGGATTTTACCGGGTGTATGCAGTGGATTTCGGACCCAGAGCCACACTCGACCTGGTTTTCCTCTCTCGGTACTGACAAAGGAGGACAGCTTGTGCCAGTTGCGACCAGCCACAGACTTAATGTCATGGAACGCAGGACAGGCACAGCTCCTCACGTTCAACGTGACGTACTGCCACAGGCCCCGCCCGGGTCACTGGAGGCACAGACCTGTTATGCTGCACCCAGTTGAAAAGGAAAATCCTGGAAGATTCCCACAGAAGCTGACATGAACCTCTTATGATCAATACAAGGCCTCTAAAAGCTATTTCTCTTTTTGGAGGTTTTTTGGTTGATTTTTGTTTTACTTTACTTTCAGGATTGCATCTTTAAAAAAAAACAAAAGTCCCCTTGGGACAGTCAGGGGGTGGTGTGCATGGTTTGCTTTACTCTTGCTTCCCCCAACTTCCTCTGCTGATATTGGAACTGATCCCTTTGAAACCAGAAGAGCCAAAGGAAATGTGATCATTCAGCCCCCAACATGTCCCTGCCAGTTGTCCTCATCTGCAAACTCCCCATCCTAACAAGTTAGAAATTGTTTCCATGTAAACATGTCACAGGGGCCTCACTTCCCTGCCCTTCCCACACCTGGGGTCCCCCTCAGGGGCCAGGGCACCACAGATGCTGTCTGTGGCCCATGAGGAATGCAGCGGTGAGCACCCCAGGCCCTACCTCCAAGGCTTGTTGTATGGGCATATGAGGTACTGGGAGAGTCCCACCTGAATGGGGAGGAGTAGAGTTGTGGGAACCAGTGAGCTGAGTTCTCATCTTCACCAAGCCCAGCACACACCTGGAAAGCCTTCAAAGAAGGAAAAGGGCTTATCAGTTCACTGTCCTTTACAGGTAGACCTTGAATCCCCAGACCTACCTCCCATCTTCAGAAACCCTCTGCTTTGGCTGTATGTGAAGATCCATGTCACATGTTATCTTTAGTAACAGACTCCAAAGGGATGTGACCAGTCACAGACCTTCCCTTTCTCAGAGAAGACACAGAGGACAAAGGAAGGGAGGGAGATGGGAACCTCCAATAATCCAGGAGGGGGACCCAGGTGGTGCTTGGGGGATACAGCTTGTTAGAATGAGCTCGGCGTTCAGACCTGAAGCACCACACGCCAGTTTCGCCATCACATGGTCTTGAAAGATAACGATATGGCGTTGGTAGTGACAGTGGCAGTGACTGAGCTAACAGCAGCACACAAGGCATGCCTGCTGGCCCAGAGCTGTGCCTGCTGCCAGCAAGAATCATCTCACACTCTTCTCCTAAGCAGCCCATGACGAGAGCACTATTGTAATGCCCGCTTTACAGATGAGGAAACAGAGGGGTTGAAAGACTAAATCACGTGCTCAGCCCAGAAAGTGGAGCGCTGGGCCAGAACTCCAGCCCTGTCTGTGCATCCATGTCCCAGGTTCTTAGCTCCTATTCTATAAGGTTAAAATAAAATAAACTTATTTTAACCTTATAGAATTGCTTTAGGGGCCAAGTGAATAATATATGAGGAAGTGTTCTATAAAATGAAAATTGTATTTTTCCAAACATTGTTATAACCGTGAATCAAGAAAGGATGCAAAAGTACTCTGGTTTGGAAAAAAAAGAAAAAAAAAACAAGAGGGAGGAATCAAGTTTAAACATGCAGCAACCACCCATCACTGTGGACCCCCTCTCTGTGGAACTCCAGCAGGGCCTTCAGCCGCACATGCCTCCTTCATGCTTAAGACACTCATGAAAATCAAGGTTCATTCATAGAGTTTCTGATACTAAGGTTCACTCATCTGAACCCTTAAAGACTACTGCTCACTGAAATCATGTGGAATTGTTTTTCTCACCTAAATTGGCTTCTGTCTCTCAGAAGCCAGAACTCAGCTTTTAGGCGACTTCCTATTGGCTCTGCTGCTCTGTCTTAAAAATTTTTTAATTCTGTAACTTTATTCTCACTTCAGTTCTAGACTTTCGTCATGGAGTTTAAATGAATTCACAGTAAATGTAATTTCTCTCCCAATAGGCACATTTAAAAATGCAACAAACAATCTAATCAAATGAATTAATCTTTATCATGAGGTACAAAGAAGTAAGATAACCGGTCATAGCTTACATGCAAAATAATGCCTGACTGTCCCACCTGGTGACTCTCACCACACCACCCCCTGCCCATGCATGTCCACAAAGCAACAGGCACTTCCCAGTTCTCAGTGTGAAACACCAGCCTCTGCATCACTACAGAGTCAAAAGGAGATGTTGGCTTTTCCCTTTTGCTCCTTCTGAGAAATGCATTTCATTCTTTGCCAAAATCATTGACTCCCTCATGTGTATTTCCTTTACTTCCCCCTTAGTTCCTGCCCATGAGGAAATGTTCCTAAAACCTTGGTGGGGTAGCACACCAGCCCCACCATCGGGGCCCTGCACCCCAGCACAGCCCTGCCACGTACCCACTGCATGGTCTCAGCAGCTGGGCGTGCTCTCCAGGCCTCATTCTTATCTAGGAATGAGGAGGTTACAGGAGAAGGTTTTTTCAGCTGTACTCCAGCCCAAAGTTTCAGTGACTACCTAAAGCCACATAAAACACTGTCACGGCTCCTCAGATCTGATTTCTCCGGCCCACAGTGCTCTGGCCTTGCAGGATTAAGAACAGAACCACTCGAGGCTACAGTGCAGGATATTCCACCCAGTGCCCAGTTGGACATTGAAGGATTCCAGAGCCATAAAGAAATCCAGCTGACATTTCCCAGGGAGATAAGCAAAAGGGAAAGCTTCTCAGAGCCTAACCAAGCACAGGATATACAGACACATTTCCACCACACTCTAGAATGTTCCCAATCACTCAAAAGATAAAAACATGAAAATCTCAAAAAGTCTGAATTTCTGCTTAATTTTATCAAGATGAATAACTTAAATACAAAGAGATAGTTTAGCAACTTTGGAAAGGATGTTGTTCATTCTTAAACCCAAGTGGTTTCTGAGGTTTTCTCTGAGGTTGCTGTCTGCAAAGATGATGTAGCAATTCTGTCTTCAGAAGGCACATTTGATAGCAATTAACCCACAATTTAACAGCCCCCTGCTCACAGTCACTGGGCTTCCATTAGAAAGAAAAGCACTATGGTAAGGCAATAGTTGCCTAATTACTGAAGTTTTTGAAATAAACCCGTTCTTCATTTCTCTAGAATCCAGCAACTCCCACTACTACAGAAAGCTTACCACCAGAGAATGTTAAGCATTTGTCAAGTGTTTGCAGTGAGAGAAGGATCAGCTCTCTGTAGGGTAGTATGCTTTGAAGGAAGAAAGCCCGGATTTCACATCCCGATGATCTATCGTAGGACATGTATAAACGCTTCATTAGAAAGGCTGAAACCATTTGTCATTTGTGAGATATTAACACAGTATCTTAAGAAGGTGGTTCACATGACAAAAACATTTCTCTGGACTGAATTTTGCAGAGAATCATTGTGAAAACCTTTTAAATTGTCTTTTCAACAGTCTGGCTGCTGACCCATGATGTGAGGGAACTTTCAGACCTACAGGTCAATGGACCATCTGCTGGTGCACTGAGAGGGCACCTGGGGACAAAAACTACAACAGAGGTGCCCATTTCTGGAAGACATTCCATCTTAAGCCACAAAGTAGGGGATCTTCAGAAACTTGGACACTGTCAGAAGGAATTATCAGAACACCATCACCATCACCATGCCCACAGCCAGCACTGATAGAACACTTCAGGGCAAGTCCTAGGCTGAGTGTTTCATATGTATTAGCTAAGTTAGCACCTGTGAAAAGCCTGTGAGGCCAGTCCTTTGATTACTCCTTTCCTCAAAGGTAAGGAAACTGGGTCTCAGAGTTGAGCAAACTGCCCACGTTTGCAAACTTGAGATATGAACTGTCCTGTGGTCTGCATGCCACCCACTGTGGTGTCACCTGCAGGGGGCACAGTTCTCAGAGGCTCAGGGGCCCAGGCTTTATGCTTGAAGGAGATGTGCCAACTTTGAATGCAGGTGACAGAAACCCAACTCTAACCAGTAGAAACAACAAGACTGACCAGCTGGCTCCCACTGGGGTCAAAGATAGCTTCAGGCCACCATGATCCTCATAGTTGAAAATGGCAGAGAAGAGAAGGCCTCTTCCCCAACAGCTGTAACAGACCCCAGGGGTGGACATGCATCAGTCACACTGAGGCCTGATGCCCACCCATGAGCTCAGTACCATGACAAGGTGGCTAGACCGTAAGGATGGTCTGAGGTTGTAATTTCCCCAGACTGAGGGTGTCTCCAGAGGGGCTGAAATAGGGGAAAGTTGCCCTGACAGAAGAACTGGAGGGTTTTGATGCAGAGGTAGGGCAGAAAGGATGGCTAGGGAAAAAGCAGATATTCATCACAGTAGATTGAATGACAGTGATGATGACTTTGAGGAAGATTCCTGAGAATGCCTGGGAATCTAGAACTTTTAACAAAATGCATGCTTTTGATCTTTTTTTATTTATATTTTCATTAAGGTATGATTGATATACACTCTTATAAAGGTTTCACATGAAAAAAATGTGGTTACTACATTCACCCCTGTTATTGTGTTCCCCCCATCCAATTGCAGTCACTGCCCATCAGTGTAGTAAGATGCCATAGAGTCACTATTTGCCTTCTCTGTGCTACACTGTTTTCCCCCTGATGCCCCCCACCCCATGTGTGCCAATCATAATATCCCTGAATTCCCTTCTCCCTCCCTCCCCACCCACCATCCCCCACCCCTCCCCTTTGGTAACTGCTAGTCCCTTCTTAGAGTCTGTGAATCTGTTGCTGTTTTGTTCCTTCAGTTTTGCTTCATGGTTATACTCCACAAATGAGGGAAATCATTTGGTACTTGTCTTTCTCTGCCTGGCTTATTTCACTGAGCATGAAACCCTCTAGCTCTGTCCATGTTGTTGCAAATTGCAGAATTTGTTTCGTTCTTATGGCTAAATAGTATTCCATTGTGTATATGTACCACATCTTCTTTATCCATTCATCTACTGATGGACACTTAGGTTGCTTCCATATCTTAGCTATTGTAAATAGTGCTGCATCCCACATATTTTGGGTTGTTGCATTATTGTTGTCATTTGTCTCCATATATTGCTTGATCTCTGTTTTTATTTGATCATTGATCCATTGGTTATTTAGGAGCATGTTATTAAGCCTCCACATGTCTATAGGCTTTTTTGTTTTCTTTGCATAATTTATTTCTAGTTTCATACCCTTGTGGTCTGAGAAGCTGGTTGATACAATTTCAATCCTTTGAATTTACTGAGCTCTTTTTGTGGCCTAGTATATGATCTATTCTTGAAAATGTTCCATGGGCACTTGAGAAGAAAGTGTATCCTGCTGCTTTTGGGTATACAGTTCTGTAGATGTCTGTTAGGTCCATCTGTTTTAATGTGTTGTTCAGTGCCTCTGTCTCCTTACTTATTTTCTGTCTGGCTGATCTGTCCTTTGGAGTGAGTGGAGTGTTGAAGTCTCCTAGAAGGAATGCATTGCATTCTATTTCCCCTTTTAATTCTGTTAGTATTTGTTTCACATACGTAGGTGCTCCTGTGTTGGGTGCATAGATATTTATAATGGTTATATCCTCTTGTTGGATTGACGCCTTTATCATTATGTAATGTACATCTTTGTCTCTTTTGGCTTTCTTTCTTTTAAAGTCTGATACAAGTACTGCAACATCTGCTTTTTTCTCCCTATTAGTTACATGAAATATCTTTTTCCATTCCTTCACTTTTAATCTGTGTATGTCTTTGTGTTTGAAGTGAGTCTCTGGTAGGCAGCATATAGTTGGATCTTGTTTTTTTATCCATTCATTGACTTTATGTATTTTGATTGGTGCATTCAGTCCATTTACATTTAGAGTGATTATCGATAAGTATGTACTTATTACCATTGCAGGCTTTAGATTAGTGGTTACCAAAGGTTCAAGGGTAACTTCTCTATTATCTAAGAGTCTAACTTAACTCACTTAGTATACTATTACAAAGTTTTTTCCCCTCCTTTTTTTCTTTCTCCATTCTTGATATATTAGTTATCATATTCTGTATTCTTTGTCTATCCCTTTTTATTACATCTGGTGATGGCTATTTAACTCTAGAAACACTTCTATCTATAGCAGTCCCTCCAAAATACACTGTAGAGATGGTTTGTGGGAGCTAAATTCTCTCAGCTTTTGCTTATCTGGAAATTGTTTAATCTCTCCAAATTTAAATGATAATCTTTCCCGATAAAGTATTCTTGGTTCAAGGCCCTTCTGCTTCATTGCATTAAATATATCATGCCACTCCCTTCTGGCCTGTAAGGTTTCTACTGAGAAGTCTGATGATAGCCTGATGAGTTTTCCTTTGTAGGTCATCTTTTTTCTCTCTCTAGCTGCTTTCAAAAGTCTGTCTTTATCCTTGATCTTTGCTATTTTAATTATTATGTGTCTTGGTGTTGTCTTCCTTGGGTCCCTTGTGTTGGGATATCTGTGCACCTCCGTGGCTTGAGAGACTATCTCCTTCCCCAGATTGGGGAAGTTTTCAGTAGTTACCTACTCAAAGACACTTTCTATCCCTTTCTCTCTCTTCTTCTTCTTCTGGTACCCCTATAATACAAATATTGTTCCATTTGGATTGGTCACACAGTTCTCTCAGTATTCTTTCATTCTTAGAGATCCTTTTTTCTCTCTGTGCCTCAGCTTCTTTGTAGACCTTTTCTCTAGTTTCTATTTCATTTATCGTCTCCTCCACCATATCTAATCTGCTTTTAATACCCTCCATTGTGCTCCTCAACAACTGGATCTCCATCCTAAATTTGTTCCTGAGTTCTTGAATATTTTTGTGTACCTCCATGAGCATGTTTATGATCTTTATTTTGAAATCTCTTTCAGGAAGATTTATTAATTCAGTCTCACTCCGTCCTTTCTCTGGTGTTGAGATTTTGCTTTGAACCAGGTTCCTTTGACATTTCATACTTGTATGTGGCGCCCTCTAGTGCCCGGAAGCTCTACTGTCTGTAACTGCTCAGCCCCTGGAGTAATGTCAGGGGTCACAGGGGAATGGTGTTGGTGACTGGGGGTAGGAAAGAGCTGTTTCCTGTTTGCCGGCTGTTATGCATGTCTCCACTGCCAGGACCAGTGGGCTGAACACACAGGTGTAAGCCTCTGTGCTTTGTGTTTGTAGTTGCTGTAGATGGGGCTTCCCTCTGGGTGGCCTGACACCAGGGCAGGGGCTGCTGGTTTGCAAGCCAGGTGCAGGCTAGCTGGGCTGAAGACACAGCAGGCTGTGTAGCACGGTGGGGGGCCTTGGAGTTGCATAGCCAGCCAGGGGGATGGAGTGTCTGAAGATCGTGGAAGCTCCCAACCTGCTGGGCAGAGTGCACCCAGACAATTTTGTCTACCTGTCCTTTCTCCTGAGCAGTAAGATCTGTGCAATCCTTGCCCCTTTAGCAGCTCTCTCACTGTTGGGAAGTCTCTCAGACAGCCCACCCAGATCAGCCAGATATGAATTCCTGTTTTCCACAAGCAGCTGGAATCTCCATCTCTCCAGGTATTCTGCGTGTCTTAGCTTTCCAACCCCACTAATCACCAGAGCACCATGCAATGTAGGATCATGCTCCCAGAGCAGATCTCCAGGGAGCTAGGTTTTCAGCAGACCCAGGCCTCCACTCCCTCCCTGCTCTGTTTCTCTTCCTCCTGCCAGTGAGCTGGGGAGAGGGAAGGGTTTGGGTTCCTCCAGGTCACAGCTTTTGTATGTTACCCTGTTCAGTGTGGTCTGCTCTTTTCTCCAGGTGTATGCAATCTGGTGCAGCCTTCTTTCCTGTTGCTCTTTCAGTATTAGTTGTATTAATTATATTTTTGTATTATATGTGGTTTTAAGGAGAGGTCTCTGTCTCACCTCTCACACTGCCATCTTTAATCCCCAGCCCTTGCTTTTGATCTTTCATATATTTGTATCTTTACCTTACCAAAAATTCCAAATTATATTGCATAGTTATTAATGGCAACCAAGCTTAATATGATAATGAAATTAAGATTATCTAAAGAATGATCAGTCCACACAATAGACTACTGCTCTAAATGCAGTATTTTAGAATCAGTAAAATGCATCAGTAAATGCTCTATATACAATATAGATTCCCAATAAATACACGTGTCTGACTTATATACTGAATAAACAAGATCGACATCTTAGTCCATTCACTGGACCATAAATTCTTACTAATTTTTCATGAGTCAGTGAGTGTATGTTTACAAGTTACAGATAATACAGTTATAAAATTCAATTACATTGTTATTTAACTTTTATGACCTTCAAAATGATAGCATGCAATCGCATTCCTAAATATGACTTGCAACTCTAGTCTACAGTTTAGTTCTGCAATGTTTATTTCATGCCAATTATGCGTATATGGCAGGTATTAGGGAAAAACAGATACAATCCCTGTGCCTGTTAGCAGGAAAGACAAACATATTAACATATCTTTTGTTATCAGTGCTATGATACACTCAAACAGGGGTTATTTAACTCAATCTTGAAAGATGTGCAATTTAGGCAAAAAAAAAAAAAAAAGTGAAGGAGTGCATTTCCAGCAGAGAGAATAGCAACTACAGAAATATGAAGCATGAGATGGCATGATGTGTCCAGCCCAGTAAAAGTTCAGCTGAGGGAAGCACCACCCAACAGAAATCTAATGTGACCACAGATACAAGGCATAGATGCAATGTTAATCTTCTAGTAGCCATGCTAAAAGAAGAAGAAACGGGTGAAATCAACTTTAAGTTTTATTTAACACCGTATATCCAGGATATTACCACCTCAACACATAACCAGCATAAAAATGACTAATGAGGCACTTTATAATCTCTTTTTTAAGAACAAGCTGCAGCTCATCTCACTCTGGACTGGCTGCATTTCCAATGCTCAGCAGCCACCTGCACGGACAGCACAGCTCTATCATAGCAAGCTGGACGTGCAGAGGGTCAAGACATGGCTGGGGAAGCACAGGGAGGCTGACAAACAGCCCTAAGAGCACTGCACTATGTAAGCCATGGCAGCAGATGGAGGAAAGCAAGCAACCAAGTGGAAGATGGACTTAAAGAGAACAAAATTGGGCGGTGGGTGGTTATAGGGTCCATCCAACTAGATTTGCAGAAGGTTGAGATTAGGGCCAGTGGGAAGAGAGATGGGGTTGGGAAGACACAGAAATATTGAAGACACAACATCTGTAAGAAGTTTTATGAATTCAGTATGAAAAAGGTATGAAAGAGGGTGAGCTGAGGCTGGCCTTCCAGTTGCCAACCTGGATCACTAAAGAATCAGGAATTGAAAGAGAGGGTACAAGAAGAAGCCTGGGGCAGGCAGGCTGCTCTCTATGGCATCGTGTGCAGCACTCTGTGGCTCTTTTTGCTCAGTGTGGGTCTCCATAATTCGGAGCTCATCTAGAAAGAGGGCTAGACATGAATGCACAACCCCAGTGAAGACATGAGGGTCGGGAGACCTTCACAAATATGTATTCAGAATTGAGCATAAAAGGGTACTAACAAGACATCGAGCTTGGTTGGAGATATTGACACGTGCCACCCCCAGATGAAACTGGAAAATTAGAATCATGGTAATGCAACACTGAGTGTTTACACAGCCTAGCCTCCATCGAGAGAATGGTGTATGCTGTGAGGCCAGGCATCATCAGCAATCAGGTGTCTGTGTGGGGAGGTTCCAGTCTGTGATGGGAGAAAATCCCTACCTGAGCACGCGTGCCAAAGGATGCCCTCCCCCATAACCTGGAACCATGGGCTGGGCAGCGCCATCACAAGGAACACACAATGGATGGCCAGCCAGGCCCCAGCAGCCCTGCAGGGCCCACAGGGAGCTATACTGGCTGTGCACCGGCAGGGCAACTGACGATAGAGAGGACTCCCAGGCTGGAGGAGAAGACACCCATGTTAGGGTTTGAAGGGACACAGAAGAGCAATTGGTTACCTGGGGAAACAGGTATTTTGCACAGAGAGCAACTTGAGAAATTCTCGGTACGGGTAGAATGGCATTCTTCTTTCTTCTTTTACCTGAAAACCTGAATCTTTGCAAGGGCAACTAACAGGGAACTCAGGGAATGTGACGTAGGTCTGCAGTCAAAGTGGGCTACCAAGTGACCCGGCTGTGGGCTGCAGTTAGGTGAGGACTTGGGTGAGCCCTGAGCTGGGGAGATAGAGTGAGTCCCTCTCCCCATCCTCAGATGCTCACAACCAGATTAGAAAGGAGTCGGGGACCTACAGGAAAGAGCATGGCTGTGCCTAATCTGAGGCAAGTTCCCCTTGGGGGGGAGGAGAACACTGTGGAGACACTTTCCCAAGCCGGCACTCACATTCATGCAGGAAGGAAAACTGGGGCCTTGGCTTTTCCAGGAGACTTACAAATAGCTCACCACCCTAGATGTTATTTTGAACAACCATCTTAGTCATTAAAATGGGGCAAAGAGGAATATTGAAAGAATTCCCTGGAATAATTTTTTCAGCTTAAGAAACAAACAGTGCTCTAGCATGGGAAGAATCTCAACATTATGTCACCTTTGTCAGGCAGGGCTCCACAGCAGTAAAATGTATTTATTGCTTTCGGAGTCAAGAATCATTGCCATTTGCTCCTTTCTACAAATATCCAGTGTTACTAAGGATACCGTGACTTCATGGGCCTCTGCTCATGTATGGATACAAACCACAGGATACAATGTGCCTGGCAACCAAGGTTTTCCCCCTCCCTTTCTATTTCTTCCCGAAGACATTTACCTATTGCTGACCTTATAAAAGATAAAAATAGCCATGTAGCTTCATTTTTCCCAAACCCTGTTTGATGAAATCCATGAGCAAAGATCCAGAGCAGTTAATGTCAACTTTCAGACACTGAAGCCTATCAGGATTATTTTAAGTAGCAGTGAACAAGTCTTAGATTTTATCCCAGGGTTGTTACTTACTCATCTATCCAAATATTTTGAGCTGAAATTCACATTAAATCAGATTGCCTACCAGAAATTCTAATACTTCAGTAAGGGTATTGGAGGAAAAGAAGGTCCTGACCTAAGTAACTTTAGAAATGCATAAAGTCTGTAGGACTAAAGGCAAAAGAAATTATATACTCTACTCTAGCTGGTAAACCTGCTTGCCATGGAGGGTCAGGTTCATCATTCCGATACTGCTATAGATGTACACTGGCACTGCTCAACTAAGGACTTAGATGGGAGGTGGTGAGAACCTGGTTTCTCTCTGTTGGAGGAGGAGGTTACAGATCAGCAAGGGGGGTGTTAGAACAGTCCACAGGATTATGGGTGAGATTTGGGGACATCAGTATGATCTCTGATTTCACTTACCAAAGATACACCTGGTTAAATAACAAAAATTGTTTATAGCTAAGTATATGTACATGGGTGACTATACACCCACATACCTTCTTGCTCTGCAGGCTGAGAGGGCTTAGAAGCAAAAAATATCCTAGTACAATAAGAACATGCAGAACTTGCTTTTTCATAACTTCTCCAGTGAAAGGAACCAGGGTTCCTTGAAGACATGGTGATTCTAGGATGCAGCAGGAAATATACCAGGTGGTGCTAGATGTATCTATATGATGGACAAAGTGGAATAAAGTTTAGAACAAACTAGTGTAATATTGGATCATCAAGAAATATTAAAGAAATGTCCATAAATGCACACTATATTAATAAGTGGTTGAATAAATGAATAGATGAGGAAGAAGAAATAAATCTCCCACACAAAAGTATTCCAAATTAATTACATAGATCCCTCACCCTGCAGGAGGCGAGCAGGATGCTCCACTCCTTGAGAGGGGGCTGTGCACCAAGACGTTCTTCCAGAGAGGACAGCTGTGTGGGGGGAGCAACCTCAGAGGGGAGAAAACCGACCATCAGCCTCAGCCAAGTGATCCAGGTCAACGTCAACAGGGTACGTCTCATGTTTGTGGCATGTGACCTTGACATGGTGTGGTTGAATATGATCATTTATCAGTGCCAAACCCCATAACACCAATCTAATCATGAGAAAAATACCCAACAGATTCCAATTAGGGAGCAATCCACAAAACACCTGACCACTGTCCCTCAAAACCTGTCAAGGTCATCAAAACAAACAGTTGAGAAACCATCAGAGCCAAGAAGAGCTTGAGAAGACACAAACTAAATATACTTCAGGGTTCTGGATGGGATTCTGGACAGAATGGGTGCATTAGGTAAACACAAGGAAATCTGAAGTAAGTATGAACTTCAGTTAATAATGTATCAATATTTATTAAGTGTAACAAGGAAAACTGACTATGGAGTATGTGGTAACTCTCTGTATTATCTCCAACTTTTCTGTACATCTGAAACCATTTTTAAAAATGAAGTTTATTAAAAAGTTAAAAAACTGAACTATACATATACATATCACATACACATATATACATAAACATGTTTATATATATATATATATATATATATATATATATATATATATATATATATATATATACATTCTGCACTCTAGTTGGTAAATTGTTTCTCACAGAGGTATGAATTAATTCTAAAAGTACTTAATACCTTTACTAGGGTTGAACAAATAAATGAATATGACAGATAATGAGAACAAAGTTTCTCACTGTCAGAAAAAATTTGCAAAATGGTAAGTCTAAATAGTCTTGTCCTGATGGATTAGAGTCAGAGAAATCAGTATAAATTCATGCATAATTTTATATATATATATATATGAATGGATACAGGAATAATCATGCACATCTATGTATGCACAGGCTAGTCACACACACACTCCTAGCTCTGTGTGCTGGGACACTCACACACATTCACACACACTCCTAGCTTTGTATGATGGGAGGCCCAGCAGTAGTGATAACTTAGCAGTTACAAGCATAAATATGACCAGAGCCTGATTTCTAAATAGCATTTTCTAGTTGAAGGAAAGGCACAAACTGTCACACACCAGAGAGGACTCAGAAGACAAAATGACTAAATGCAGTGTGGCACCTCCAGTGAGATCCTGGGACAGAAAAAGGACATTAGTGGAAAAACAAGGGAAAACCAAAAATTTAATGGTACTTTACCAACGTTGAGCTCTTGGCTTTGACAAATGTGCCACAGTAATGTGAGATATAACACGAGGGGAAGTGGGAAACATGCTGACCAGACTTCCTGTGTTATCTCTGCAACTTTTCTGTGAAACTGAAGCTATTCCAAAATAAAAACGTTATTAAAATAAAAAAATCTCCAACTTCTTTGAATCCATATTCTCTTACTTGGTCACTGTGTAGTATGTCAAAACAATGAAGCCTCATTATTTTATTGTTTTTGTGGGACAAATATTCTTAATAACTGTAATACTATCCTAGGTACACATAAGTGTTTAATAGGGAACTTATGCTCATTGGAAAATGTTCAGGGGCAAGGTCACCTCAGAGCCTTGAAATGTCCCAGGTGTGTGGGGACCCCAGGCTGGGGCCAACGCAGCCCACTCCATGCACACATCCACCAGCAGCCACGTCTGAGCTCTAAGCCATCAGTTCGCAGTGGCCAAACCGTTTGGGAAGTCCTTGTGCACTGCCTTTCAACACCAGAAGGCTAAGAAATAAATTTGACCTTGCCTAGGATGCCCTGGGCATCTCCTGGGAAACAGCTGAACTGCAGACATTCTAAATGCCTACTGGGGCAGAAGCCAGCCTGGCAGTGTGAGCTGGGCCCTCCACCCCACCTGTGGACCCCACGACTCCAAGAAGAAACCCAAGCACCTGCAGCACCAGGGCCCCTGGCTGGCAGGCCCAGGTCAGTATGTGGCCCTGGGCCTCACTAAGCAGGTCAGAGCAAACGGGCAGAACTCAAGGGAAGTCTATTTCATTTATTCTAAATTACACTTTTCAATGCCTCTGAAATTAGTACATGTCATATTTGATAACATCTTAACAGTCAATGAATTACTACAAATTACATTCCATAGATATAACTAATAAAGTTGACTTAAGTTTAGGGTAAAAAGAGGGGAAGGGCTAAAGCACAAACTGTAGTGACTGAGACCAGTAGAAAAAAATGAGGAAGGACTTGCCTTGGGGTCATGAAGTAAAGATGGGTGTGAGGAGGACATGCTGGAGGCAGATGTACGGGCAGAACCGGCAGCTGCCCCGGTGTGTGCCACCGCTTCTGTCCTCTCTGCCCCCTCATGGTGCCCTCCCAGGTCTTCACCCACAGGTGTCCATACCCTCTGGCTATGACAGCACCGGATGGCTCCTCTTCTACACCCATCCCTCCTCAAATGCCCCAGATTCTTGCTTCTCCACACCACCTACTTTCCTCACACTCCATCCCAGTTCCCTATCCATCACATGTGTGCACATGCACACACACATGAGCACACATGCACACACATGCATATACATGGGTGTGCACACACATGCATGTACACACAGCACACAGTGTGCATGCACACAGTCACATGCATAAGCACACACATGAGCACACAAGTGCACACCTGCATGTGCCCACACAGACATACACGAATGTGTACACACATACATGTACACACACACAAGCTTGTGCCCAGTTTCACACCCAGGGAGTCTGACCCCAGGATCTGTGCCTGTCACCAGGTGCTCTACTGAATAATAAAGCTGGAAAGTACAAAGCCCTGGTTGTGAAGGTCTCCTGGGGATCCAAGGGGCTTCCCTGGGGCCTCTAAATCCACGTCTCGTTGACTCTGAGGAGATGGGGGGGGAAGTCCAGCCTCCCCACCTCGGCTCATGGGTGGAATCTTTGGAAGCTGTAGCCCCACCAACCATCCTGCCCTGGGGAGAGGTGCTGGGAAGAAGAAAGCACCGCCCCCCTGTTGCTGATGATGGGGCCTCAGCCCAGAGGAACAGGTCTGGCTCTCAGGACCTCGCTGGGCTCACACTTTGGAGACCTCTCTCTAAGCTGAGCCTGCTTGGGGAGATGCCTGTTATGGTGGCACTCCCTCCCTGCTTCCTTGAGCACATGGGGCACATGGGCCCCAGTGGGCCATCACTAGTCCTTTCAACAAATATTCATTGAGCACCTGCTGTATACCAGGTGCCAGGTGCTGTCAGGAGGCTAATATACAGTGGACAGCTCCCTGCTCGATCATATGCATAGATGCTCTTTCGGGAGAGAGACAGTGACAAAGCAGGGACTCTCAAGGAGCCTACCTGGCCTGGTACCTGTGGAAGCCACAGGGACCACAGCCCGGGTGCCTCACTCAGGTCATCCGCCCAGAGGCCTCCATGGGAGGAGACTGTGGGGTGGTGGGAGGGGCCTAGTCATAGGGAGGGAAGGGCAGGAGCAGTCCGGACAGAGGAATGGCCATCACATCACAGAGGCCCAGAGCAGGGACCAGGCGCCGGGAAGGGGAAGCAGGTGTGCGGTCAGGCAGGGAGCTGAGCCGGCAGAGCTTGGGTGCCAGGGTAGGCAGACCAGCCACACCACGGTCAGAGAACGCAGCCTGCTGTCCGGGGCAGTGCTGTGGCTGTGACTGGCTTAACCGGTGGCTCTGGCCGCACTGCAGAGAGGAAGCTGGAGACACGGAGGGAAAGTGGGGAGCCCAGGCTGGACAGGATAAGCCGCCGACAGCTGAAGAGACGGGCGGGCGGGGAGGCGCCCCGGGTGTGCCTGGGGGCAGGAAATGGGCTCGTCCCCAGCCTGGCTGCGTGGGGGTGGAAGGAAGACCTCAGGGAAGTTCCCATTGTCTTCACTTAAGTGAATTGAGTGGGTGGTGGTCCCGCTTCCTGAAATGGGGATCCTGGAGGGGCCGAGGGGTGGCGGTGATCATGACTTAGGTTGTTTCCGTCCGGGCCGACCGTGAAATGCCTATTAGACAGCCTAGGGGAGGTGGCAAGAGGGCAGGTGCCTGTGTCAGGGACTCTGAGGAAACAGAACTTGGAAACAGCAGCTCATAAATGAAATTTAAGGCCAGGCTCCGGATGGGGTCATCCACATGAAAGTTTCATGCGGAGAATACAGGGCCAGGCCCAGCTGGACTAAAGGAAGGAGAGGGGCTGAAAATGCAGCCAGAAAGGAGCAGTGAGAGGGGCTGAGGTCATGAAGGCAAACCGGGGAAGCACCTCCAGGCCAGGGCCCAGGGCGGTGAGGCATTTCCAAGGGGCTGACCATGCCCTGGCCGGGACGGCACCTGCAGGCCTGGTCCTGCTGCGGAGACAGCCCTGGCTGGCGGACCCCTGAAGAACCAAGGCCAGCGCATCACACTATGCTCACCACAAGTTTTTGAACTGAGCAAAGAAATCTCTCTCTGGGAAAGGTGACACGAAGCAGCTATTTGAAACCAATTTCCCTATTGTAGGCATTGACATCACAGCTCACCCAACGGGAGAACTGGTCCTGACTCGCTCTCGCATTTCCGTAGGGTTGCCCCATGGGCTTCTGGGCAGCTCCCCATCCCTGCATTCTGAAAGCACTCTAGGTGTGGAGTGTCCTCTCCGCTCCACCCCACAAAGTCTGTGGAAATCTCCAGTATGGCTCTCCTCTTCTGATCCCCCGAGGGGTGTTGTGCCTTCTCATTAAAGTAAGTCATGAACACTGGCTCATTCAATTTCCGGCTTTAATGGGTTCGTACTCAGAAGGAGTTCACGTTTTGGAAGAGTGAATTAGAGTGAATTGTCACCAACGGTCCTGCATTACATTAGGGCTTCTTAATGGAGAAGCCCAAAGCCCCAAGGTGTCCCCTGATGCTCTTCAGGATGTCTCTGAAACCCTGACACTGTGGATCGCATCATGAATTGATGAGAGTGCCAAGTTTTGTTGGAATTATGAGAGGTAAATGAGGGGATCTTGTCCTTGAGCTGCATTTTGGTTATTGGATGCTGATCCTACATCCTCCATAGCCAGCTGTAAGGAACTCCAGGGGAAGGGTTGTAACTTTCCAAGCCTCGAATCCTCCATGTTGCCTAAGGCAGTACCCCCTGAGTGCAGTGATGCGATGGGGATTTGAGTAGGTGTGTGGCTGCTGCTTTCTCCCAGAAACATCTGCACCCAGATCCTTAGCTATGAATTCCTGGGTCACATTGGTCCACATGTCTTGTTTCTCCAAACTAACGCTGAAGGTGATGCAAATATTTCACTCAGAACTAACTCTGAGAAGCATGGGAACCCCCCTCAGCAGCCCAAGGAGACTGTAAGGTTGAAGGTACTGGGGGGAGGGAGGAGCACGTTAGACATTGATGATCTACCATTGTTCTCAGCACATAACAGAAACTCAGTAACCATTGCATGAATGAAGACTTGATTAATTTTCTACTGGTGGTCATTTTATCATAAGTGTCTGACGTGCTCCCCCCTCCCCCCAGTGCCTTCAACCTTACAGAGACTACATCTCAGGTCCTGAAGTTGTCCGAGACAGCGGGAAGCTCCAAAATGGCACCCAAACCCTACTGAGAGCTGTTGGGTCTTTTCCATTGGTTTTCATACCACTTGATGCTACCTGTTATGTCCAGAACTATCCGTGGGCATCTGCCATGTATCTGTACTGCTCTCGACATCTCAGAGTTAACTGCGAACAAAACAGATAAAAATCTCTACCCAAACAGAATTTATCTTCCAGGAGGGAAGACAATAAACAAAGTTAGATATATATGTATACATACAATGTGTTAGATCCTGATAAATGCTAAGGAGAAAATAAAACTAAAGATAACAGTGATGATTAGAGTGTCATCGGCAAACACTTTTAGAGCCCGCATGTGGCCAGATACCAGTGTAAATGTGCTCATGAACCTCAGGACAGCCCTGAGGCTGGTATGACTCGACCCTGGGTAAGTCTGACACAGCTGAGCACAGAGGGAGCACCTTGCCCTCAGGCAGCCACGCTGTGGACGGAGTGGGGGGCATATGGCAGGCTCTGGGGAATGCTGGCTAAACTTGGTCATTGCTCAAGACCTAAAAGGTAGCTAGAATTCTAATGCTGCAGGACCTGTTCGCTCATGGGACCAAGCCTATCTCACCGAATACCCTCTTTTTACCTGCTCTCCCCAGGTTGCTTTCCAGGAAAGAAAGGAGAGATTTTTTTTTTTTTTAATGGGAATGGGTGGGTAACAAGAGCAAATGACAACAGAATGTTAATCTTAAAAACATCTTGTTAAGTTTAGGTTCTGGTTGTTTTCTCAACTCTAAAATGCAAAGACCCTCATAATAAAAGGGAGATCATGCACAATGTGAATGCCATATAAAACCTAATACTTTGGGAGCAATTTAATTTAAAGAAAATAAACAGTGGGTACAGTAAAGAGATACCAAAAGGCTAGCATATGTTTATCTAGAAGATGTGAAAAATTGTTTCCAGAACACATTGTTTGGAATGAGAATTTCCACAGATGGAACATACTCCAAGATTTGCAAACTGAAAAAAATTTAGAATACTACTTTCCTTAGATTTAAAAGATAAGAAGATAAAAAATATTTTTTAAGAATCAAAAATGAATTGGAAGGACAATGGGCATGTGTAAGGCATAGTCTTGTACAAGTTAAAGACAATAATGGAAAAAAAGAGGATGATCTATACAGAGGCACTGACTAAACCCCTCTCTGAGACCAAGGAGTCTTTTTTAAATGATGTCTGATTGGGAGACAATTATGGGGGAAATGCCAGTTCCACATTCCATGTTTGTACACTTTACTGCACAGTCAGATCCCCATGAAGATGGAACATGAAAAGAGCAGTATAACAGGGGAGGGATGGGAAGGAGTGTAGTCCTGGAGGAGAGCCAGATAATGTGGAACTCATTGAGATTTTCCAGCATAACGTCTATAATCGCCTCTGGAAGCACAATAGCTCAAGAATGCACCATAGATTTGCATTTATTAGCATTCTGGTGTTCCGATGCTTTCATAGACAGTGGCCAGTCTACTGCCTTTGCAGCGGTTCCTGGAGACTTAAGTCTTGAGAAGCAGTGGGCAGAGCCAGCACCTCTGACCACGCCATCCCCGTGCACCATGCAGGCTCACTTCTTACAACCACACTGCGCCTCATCTGTGATGGTGGTGAGAATGGCTCTTTTTCTAGCTGGGAAGGTAGACATCAAAGAGTGCACAAGTCAGAGAGGCATTAAAAACTAAGATCTCACTATGAATGACAAAACTGTGCTGTGTCAGAGCTGACCAGCTCCAGCCTGTCCTGCTCTCCCTAGAGCAATGAGCAATGTGTTCCATGGCAGCAGGCACATATGACCGTGCAGCTGCAGCTAGAGCCCACAGTGGGTAAAAACAGCCCAGAGCAGGCTCCATGTCCTGCTGATGGCCCCAGTGAGCAGCAGTCCTCAGAGATGCCGAGTTTGGCCTGCAAGCTTCCTCCATTTGCCAGCCTCTATGTCAGCACAGAGGGACAACTGCCCACAGAGCCCCAGGCAGCTCCTCATGGACCGAGGCTAACTTCTCCTGTCAGGCAAAACAAAGGTGCAGAAGGCTGCTTGCACTATTTGGTGATTTCCACAGGGAGCATAAAAAGAAACCTCAGAGAATGGGGATGATACCACGAAGCATACTGTTGGGAGAAATAACTGGTTAACATTTCTTAGTACTTAGAGCTGTATCTGCTGTTGAGGGGGAAACGCTCAGTATTCACTGTTACTATTATGGTTGCCACTATTGCTAATGGGTATAAGCAGCAGCTGACAGTAGAGGTAGCAGGACCAGTAAAGGCTGAGCAGGGAACCAGTCCTCACTAACAAGGGCTGAGCCATGTGGGGGCAGTGGGCTTGGAGGGAGAGGGTAGCAAGGAAACCCAGAGGCCTGGAGAGTGGAGGCCAGGTGGCGGGAAGCCAAAAGCGGGCCAGAGGCCTGTGGGGCAAGAAGACAAAGAGGCCCTGGGAATGCCTGGAAAGCAGGTTGAACAAGAATCTGGACTCTTGATTCCTCTCAGATTCAATTCTCCCTACTGAAGCAGCTTCCACCTGAGCCCTGGATTCCTCCCGCCTCTCTGCCTCTATACCTGCTGCTCCATCGGAGGCCCTGAGCTTCATCTTTAAGTGGTTTATCAAGGCTAACTCTTACCCAGAATTTCCACTGTTAAGACAAACTCTCCTGCATCAATCAGAAATCTTGGACTCGAAGGCACTGATGTGATAGAGGCCGTGCTGGCACATCATCCCAGAAACCTCTGCCGAGACGCCCTCACATCCCTTGTCACAGGCCCACCCCCCCCACAATGGAGGGCTTGCTGGGCAGGAGCTGGGCCCATGCATCCACACAGAGATGACACCTTCCCTTACTGATTCTTGCGGCATCCCAGGAAATAATCAAAACAGAGTGAAAAAGACATTCCACCGCAAAAGACAAAGTGCAGTTGGATACACTCAGCTGTGAGCTGCTCTGGACAGCTGAGCCACTCCTTACATGGTGGTAAGGAGACCTTGTGGAAGATCTGGAACGCTGATAGGCTCTGTCCAATCTGACTGTGGATTTTCAAATCTGAAATCATCCGCTGCAGCAACTTTTAGGACAGCGCCAATTTTCTGATCTAAATTACTTCTGGCTCCCTGGTAGCATCTACCCATGAAATCAGCTTCTACCAAAAGCTGAAGCTCTCCAGCAGTAATTATCTGGAATGGCCTCCAAACTGCACTGAACTCTTTTCCATCTTGCCTGTTAGCATGCCTGTGGGAGGGACAGGCTGGCAGTCACAGCGCTGATTCCCCAACTGGAGTCATTGTCCTTGAATCCTTTCTGACCATTAGACGAAAAACCCAGTGAGAAGGACCCAACTGCATTTAGCATCACAGGAGAAAATGCAACCTGACCCTCAGGGATGCTGGGCTTCATGCTCATCCCTGCTGACTTTAATTCGCCTATGCCCTTAATTGGAAGTAAAAATGACTTTTGACTCAGGGAGTGTTTTTGCAAAGTGGAAATCAAGTCATTTGTTAACCGCTGACAAATATTCAGGAAGATGCTAATCATATAAATTACAACAGTAATTAGACTCCCCAAGCAAACATACCCCAACAGCTCCACAACCAAGCAGTTCATCCCTGGAAACTCTATCCCTGCAAGCATTTCCCAAATGATAAGCTTGGGTCCTGAGAGATAGGCTTGCTGCTGATTTACCTGTGAACACCTACCACTACATTGGAATACAGTACCAGTCATGACTATAAAATGAGTCTTACCTATAGAAAATATAAATGATCTGTTAGCAGAAAGTAATGATTTATAGTTCACAGCCTAACATCAAACGTGTGACCACAAAATCCTGCAGTGCCCCCAAGCTCCTCAGTGACATGCTCCACCCCAAGAGTCCTCCATGTTGGTTACCCTGCAAGGGGCACGAGCCACTTCAAGACTGAGGCAGTGTGAAATTCTTGATTAAAGCCAGCCATCCGGCACTGGCACAGACTCCTTACCCCTAGCTTAATCAAACTAAATTATATGAACAGGAAAATGCAGAAAATGGATCTGCCAAGTCCTTGAACAATATTTCAGTTTTCTCATACCTCAAAATTATTTTCTCATGCCAGGGCTGTTATTTTTCTACAATGATTCTTATGCAAGGACAAAATCAGTGTGACTTTTCCAATATGCCTTCATCAGATGGTTGCAAAGAACTTTCTGTTGGAGCAGCTATCAGACACCCTGAGCCAGACTTGACCTGGAGGTCAGGAGTTTTGCTCATCTATTCTATTTAACTATTCCTACACAGTCATGTTAATTCCCATTTGCCTGAGAAGCAAAGACTTGTCCGCACTGGTTCTAAACCCTGCTCTTATCCTACTGAAGTTGATGAGTAATAAGCGGGACATTTCTATAGAGAACTCAGATGGCCAGCAGATATCCAAGGCAGCAGCTGAGGATTGGCAGGAAATCCCAGCTCACTAAGGAGCAGAGCTTATCTGCTGGCTGGGCCAGGACCTCAGATGTCTTTGGTGGCTAGACATGGAAACACTGCGACGTTTAAGTCCTCCCTCTCCAGAAATGGCAGAAGAGTGATCCAGCAGCTTCTGGGTCCTCACGGAGGAGTTAAGAATGAAGTGACACCAACAGGCAGGCGTAAGTCCTCAGAGCCAGGGCAGCAGCCAGTCTGGTTCTCAGCAGCCCACAGCAATGGTAACACCATATTTTTTAATATCAAGTTCAAAAACTGAAACTACAGACCCACCAAAATCTTATTTTGCTTCTAATTGCACTTTGAAAATCTCACCTTTTGTTTTCTTTTAAAGAGCAGCATTCAAAAGCTTAAATGTATTATCTCCTGAAAAGTGAATGACCTGAAATTTCGGTGGTGGCCAAACTTTTCCTCCTCCGCGGGCTGCCCACCATGGTTAATCTTCAATACAGGAACATCCCCCTATGCCTTCCAAATCCTCTTTTCTTTCCAACTCATTCAAGCACACGATTCACCTCCATCCCTGTTCTCAGCAAAGTGTACCATCGTCTCTGCCAGGTTTCCTACAGCTGCCTCCCCTGGGCGCATCTGCTGTAGAGTCTCCCCCTTGAAGGGTATCCCAGGGAGATCCCTGAATCCCACAGACAACAGCAAGCAGCTGGTCCAGAGACTGTCATCCAAACTCTTCAGGCCAAAGTGAACAAACTGTAAGAAGAAAATTGACTAGGACAGCAGGACCTACCTCACCCACCCTGGACAAAGCCAGGACAGGCCAAGGGTGAGCGGCTGTGGCCGAGGGCACAGTGGGTCACTGGTTCTGCCCTGCATGCCTGCCCCACCTGGTGATGGGCACCCACGCTGCTGTACGCATTTCCATCTGGATAACTGCTGCCATAGAATGCACACAAAATTGTGACTTCATGGGAGGATGGGCCAAATGAGAAGCAGAAATGTGCAGGGAAGAATGCTTGTTAAAGCAAAACTATTTTCAATAATTGAAAGAGGGATTTGAGAAACTCATTCTGGCCAAAAACTTTTCCTTTTTTTTATTTAAATGTTCTCAGCATTAGATCCATGTCCAAACCAACACTGCTGACACATCCATGACAGTCTGGAACAAATGAGCCTCCAAGAAACTGGCTGAAGAGCAACATGGGGGGTCAGCCATCTGGGGTCCTCCAGTGGAGTGCCTCCAGCTCCCAGAGCCCACAGCCTCACTGCCGTGTACATAGGACCCACTCCCTTGTGACTGTGGAACCTAAGGATGTTTCTTTCCCTGAGGCCATGTCTTCTGGTGGAAAGCAGCTGATTTCTTGGTAAATGCTGATAGCCACTTCATTCAGCTGAGCAAGACTTAGAGGCAAGAGCACCCAAGGAGAAGTGGCAGGAGGAAGGCATACAAGGGGCCATTGGGAAAGGCCCCCTGGCACTCCCTCGGTGGTCACCAAACTCCCTGGGAACCAGCCACGCAATGCAGGAAAGCCAGCGGCTGCTGCCTGTCGGGATTTGGAAGCTCAGGGAATCCTCAACAGCACGGGTCCTACTGCCCATGCAGCTGGAGCTTCTGCAAGCTGTCCCAGTGCTCCCAGGGGTTAGTGTCAATGTACTTCCCCGAACAGGTGAAGGAAAGACAGAAAGGGCATGTAGAATTGAAGCAACTCACAACACAGTTCTGCTGGGCTCACCTCACCAGCCTCTCATCATGAGCAGAATGTCAGGGAAAGCAAGGATTCTAATTTTATACACGCACATTAAGTGCTGGAGCGAACAGATCTGGCAGCACATGTCACCTGTGCCTTGGACACACAGGGCCATCCAGACAATTAAAAGGATCTCACTGAGTTTCCAAGCAAGGCAAAGGGTTCAAGGAACATGTTTTTCTTCTCTTTTTCCCCTGTGAAATGGAGCAGCCTCATTTGTACAGAAAACCTCTGCAAAAATTATGATTGAAACCACTTGTGTGGAAAGAATGCCACTCTGGAGAGCTGGGACTCACTCAGGAAGGAGGCCACAGTAGGAAGTCGTGCAGGGGGTCTTGTGGGAGATGGTGTAAAAGTGAGATGAGGTTGCACAGGAAACACTTCCTATAAGTAAGAAGAAAAAGTGTGCATTCAGCAACCAGGGCCTGGTAAGGTAGAGGGAGAGAGGAAATAACTCACAAATCTGAATTGTGTCTTAAAATACAATATATTCCACGCTGATCCACCAAATAGCTGGCAGGAAAAGTATTTTGACTTTTATATCCTTTTCTCCAGACAAAGAACCCTGTGTATCAGTATATATTTAAATAAGTGTGTTTTCAGGATAGCTGCTGAGAAATGACCTTGTTCTTAAAGCAGGAAGAGGGCTGATGCTGATACTAGATAAACACAGAGCCACCTGTAGAGGCCACAGCAGGGTCCACCTAAAAGACAGACTCTCATCTTGCATGGTATCAGATTATATGGATGACCCAAACGGTGGAAGACTTCTCTGGCATCTCCCAAAATGCTGCCTATGTTCAAGTCACCTCTATCACTTACTAGCTCAGTTCCTTCCAGCAAATAACATAGGCCTCCATGTCCATATCTGTAAAATGAGAAGAATACTTACTTTATGGTGTTTTGTAAAGATAAGAAGTCAGTAGTGTAAAGCCCTCACCCAGTGCCTGGAATATAATGAACTCTGAATACATGTTGGCTGCTGTTGCTGTTATGTGAGGTTAGACCTGCATTGTCTGCCACAGAGCAGGATTTCCTCCGAAAAGTGATTGTCGCTGTCATTGTGGTTCTGTTACAAAAATACTCTCATTGCACCAGCAGTGAAGACCTGTTATCACACAGCACAGGTGTCCACTCTGAGGATGCCTGCCTGCTCAGAATACGGTTCGTAACACACCCTTCAGGCACCCCTCCAAATCTCCCTGCTATTATCTGGCCTTTAATATGCCATTCCAACCCCCAGAGTACACTATCATTTTTTATATTTACCTTTATCAACACTTTTCCCATTTACCCGCAAACTCCTTTTTGCATCTTTCTTGATTTACCAAAAGCGTGGTAGTAAGTAGGGGGGAATGAAAAAGACAGTTATAAAATCTTCATCTTCCTCTCCCTGCCACAGAGAAGTAAGGGGAGGGAGCATGGTGGGATCTTTATGTGAAGAAAGGGAGGGAAGGTCCCTGTGGTCGTCAGCAACAAAGTGGGATTTAGAGTGAAAATGGCCAACAACACATTTGTGAGTCTAATAATCGGCTTCCTTTATTATGTACAATCTTTTCAACTTCAGGACAATCTCTCAACTTCTCAGGAGAAATTGACCAAATTACTTCATCCACATTTATGCCCTTTCAGAGTCCATGGTCATTTCCTTAGTGTTTTTAAGGAGTTATATATTATTTTTAATAACATTTTTATGAAATACTTGTAGAATCACATGCACTTGTACAAAGTAATTCAAAGAGATTCCTGTGCCCCTTATCTAGATGCCTTCAATGCAATACCTTTCAAAACTATAATACAATATCACAGCCAGGATATAGATACTGATACAATCAAGACACTGAATATTTTTTTCGTTACCACAAGGATACCTCCTACTAACATTTTATAGCCACATACCCACTTACCTACTACACCTACCACCTCCTTAATCCCCATTAACCACTAATCTGTCCATTATTGCTACAATTTTGTCACTTCACCATGTCAAGTAATATGCAACCTTTTCAAATGGGCTTTTTCCACTCAGTAATTCCCTGGAGGTTCATCCAGCTTGAGGCATGTATCCATAGTGACTTCCTTGTCATTCCTGAGTAGTACTCTGTGGTAATGATGTACCACAGTTTGTTTAACCATCGCTCATTGGAAGACAGCTAGATTGTTTCA
Organism: Manis javanica; assembly: GCF_040802235.1. NCBI lineage: Eukaryota > Metazoa > Chordata > Mammalia > Pholidota > Manidae > Manis > Manis javanica. Next base: position 135,929,345 of record NC_133157.1, on the reverse strand, counting down.
GGTGTGTGGCTATTACAAACAAGGCTGCTAGGAACATTCTTGTACAGGTTTTGTGCAACGATAAGTCATCATTTCTCTAGGATAAACGTCCAGGAGTGCAAATGATCGATTGTGTGATGGATGCATGTTTAGTTTTTTAAGAATCCACCGAGCTGTATAATTTCACATTCTGACCATTCATCTGAGTGATCCAGGTTCTCTGCAATTTTGCTAAGACTTAGTGTTGTCAGCAAATCGATTTTTTATTTTAGCTATTCTGACAGCTACGTAGTAGTATCTTGTGGTTTTAACTCTCTTTTCCTTAATGCTAATAATGTTAAACGTCTTTTCCCTGTGCTCATTTGACACATTTGTCTTCTTTTGTGGAATATCTTTTCCTGTCTTTTGTCCATCTTTTAATTGGATTATTTGCTTTTAAAAAAAAATTCTGATCACATGATATGATATTGTGATTTTTCTATTTAGTTGTGAGAGGTCCTTATGAAATCTAAATATTGGTCCTTTGTTAGACATGCAGTATGCAGATATTTTCTTTCACCTGTAATTTGTCTTTCATCCTCATAATAAGGTTCTTCACAAAGCAACAGTTTTTAAGCTTGATAAAATTTAACTTACCAATTTTTCCTTTTATGGATCATGCTTTTTTTGTGTGTCAAATCTAAACTCTACCAAGCTCTGGTTCATAAAGATTTTCTCCTGTTCTTTTTTTCCTAAAAGTTTTAGAAATTTCCAGTTTACATTAAGTCAGTGATCCATTTGGAGTTGATTTTTGTGCAAGTGTAAGAAATAGCTGGAGTATATTTCTTTTGCCTATCGATGTCCAAATGTTCCAACAGTATTTGTTGGAAAGCTGTCTTTCCTCCACTGAATTGCTCTTGTAACTCTGTCAAGGTCCAGCTGGGCATATCCTTGTGAGTCCCTCTGGGTTCTCATTGGTCGATGCCTTCACCAATACCACAGTCTTGATTATTGTAGCTATATGCCAGGTTTTGAAATGAAATAGATGATTTATCCCACCTTCTTCTTTTTTGAAATGGCTTTTCCTAGTCTAGTTCCTTTGCCTTTCTACATAAAGTTTAGAAAAATCCTGTCCATGTCTAGAAAGTACTTGGCTTGGATTTTGTGAGGAATCACATTAACTCTGTGTATCAGTCTGGGGAGAACTAACATCCATGTTATGTTGTTTTCCCATCCATGAACTCACATGCCTCTTCATATTTTCAGATCTTCTTTAATTCCCTTTATCAAAGAATGAGCTTTTCACCATACAAGTCCTGCATGTGTTTTCTTAGATTTATACTAACAAAATGCATGAAACTCTTAAGAATTTCATTTTTGAGTGATTATGAGTGGTATTATGTTTTTAATTTTGGTGTCCACAGATGCATGCTAGTACAAAGAAATGTAATTGATCTTTCATGTGTGTATTACATCCTGTAACCTTGAAAAGCTAACTTTACAGTTCTAGTTTTGTAGATTCCTTGGCATTTCTAAACAAACACATCATCTGCAAATAGAGACAACTTTATTTCTTCTGTTTTTAGCTGTATGCTTTTATTTCCTTTTCTGACTTACTGGACAGAACCTCCACACACCGTGCTGAGTGAGAGTGGAGACAGCAACCATCCTTGTCACGTCCCTGTCTTAGGTGTAAATCACTCAGTTTCCACCATCAGGTATAATGTTGGCTATAGCTCTTTTACACATGCTTTTTATCAAGTTGAGGGAATCTCCTTTTATTCCTATTTTTATGAAAGTTTTATTATGAATAGGTGATGAGTTTTATAAAAAAATTTCTGATCACATATGATATTGTGATTTTTCTATTAATTAAATTAATTCATTAATATTTGAATATGGAAACATCTTTGCATCCTTAAAATAAAACTCAGTTGGTGACAGTGTGAAATTCTTTTAATATATTGCTAAATTCTATTTGCTAATATTTTGTTAAAAAATTTCACATCATATTCACAAGGGATAATTGTCTATAGTTCTCTTTTTTGTACTATCTTTTTCTGTTTTTAATATCATGGTAAGTAGTTCCACAAAATGGATTGGGAAGTGTTCCCACCTCTTCTATTTTCTGGGAAGATTCTGCAGAATTAATGTTAATTTTTCTTTAAACACTTGGTTGAATTATCCAGTGAAACCACTGCCTCCTGAGGTTTTTTTCCCCTCAGGAATTTAATTATGAATTCAACATGCCTAATAGTTATACGTTATTCAAATTATCTATTTCATATTGAGTGAGTTGGGGGTAGCAATTTTGGAGGAATTGCTTCATTTTACCTAAATTGCAAAATCTGTGTGTGTGGAGCTATTTGTACTATTTCCTTATTACCCTTCTGATATTACATGTTCTCTGTGCCAGCTTTAGTATGTTCACAACGACCCTTTGTCTTCCCTCCTTTTCTAGCAATGAACTTCCACCCTTCATCCCAAAAGAGTTTCATCATTTTTCAGTTTTTATGTTTCTGTAATGACAGCACATTCCTCCCACCTTTCAGAAAAGGTTTCAAGAGGAGAAATGGAATTTGAATAGACTTTGAAGTATAGACAGGACTGTGACAGGCAGAGCTGGGGGAATAATGACTTAAGACACACAGGCGTGTGGTTATGATGCATGCTCAAGGTGCAGCCACACGCTGCATGCTCCTTGCTCAGTGAGTCAGTAAATATGTAAGTGCCTGTTACGTGCCCAGCCCCATCCTGAGCACTATCTATTGGCAGGCAAGGAAACACTGATGTAGGTCTCTGCCCTCACAGAGCAAGGTCTAAGGAGGGACATAGACTTATTTGAGACAACATACTAAAAAATGTGCCTCAGTGATTGTATTAAGTAACTGCTCTAAATGAAGATAACAGGTGTGATGAGAGAAACTGAGCATGGGTAAGTCAGGAGGCAGGGCATCTCCACGCCAGGCACAGTGAGGATGGGTAGGAACCGGCAGAATGGCAGAGCTCTGTGTGGGGAAAGAGCCGACCCCCAACACGACCAGAGGCAGTGGCACACGGAGGGCAGGGAAGACGAGACACTGGCCCACAACACGAGCAGAGTGGGGGAGCCAGGTGACACCCAGCCTACGTAAATTCAACTGCATGTGTGATGGGGACCACTGAAGACTTTCATCAAGGAGGTAATATGATCTGATTCCATCAGATAGGGAAATATTAAACAACAAACTTGGAAACGTAGTTAGGGAACACAATGCAGAAAGCTTTCAGCGACAGTCCCAGGAGTTTTCACGTAAATCAGAGACAGTGGAGAGGTATCAGGATTTTTTTTTAAATCAACACTTACTCCTAGATGTGTCACACAATAAATACAATTGATCAGAAGATAAAAATCAGCAAAAAGAAGAACACAAGCATAAGCCATGACCACACCATTCAGATAGTGTCCATGTTGATGTATTTTAGTATTGACTTTCCAGACAGCTTTCTATGTGCACACCTAACAGTATGTACAGTACACTGTCTCATCTACTTAATAATACACATAAATATATAGTTCTGTATACTATGGAGTCTTATGGTCTTATTAATGAGAGTAATTCATAGGCTACTTTCTTCATGATTTACTGGAAACACCTATTTCCATAAAAACACAACATCATTTTAAGGAATGGATAGCATTCCATTTGTATGTATGTTTCTCCATTCATCCAGCTAAATCCCAACCCTTCAATGTTTAGGATTTTCAAGTTTTCTGTATTATAATTAGCTAGCAATACAGTTCACATCATCATAGCTACATCTGCGCATATGACAATAATTATTTCCTCACACTATATCATATAAGTGTAAGTGCCAGGTAGAATGGTACACATATGTTAAGGACCACTTAACTTGACATCACGTTCACGTCTAGCACTTTATTCTCTCTACATGTGCCTCAACTCCATCGGCCGTGTGGTCTGAAATACAGGGCCCGATTTTTCCTGTATTTCCCCACAGAATGAAAAGTAAGCCTATATCACGTCCCGCTTGCCTGGTGCCCCATGCAGCTTCACTGAGTTTTCTGCCTGTATCTCAGCCAGGGCTGACCTTCCTGCTCAGGACTCATTTCAGTATCTAGTATGACCAGTCACCCTTTCTTCTCTTCTTTTTCAAAGGTTTATTATGCTTTGTGCAGGTGAGTGCCATGACTGGAACTAGGCTTGGAAATCCAAATCTCACACAATACAGGATAGATAAGAGAGGTGAAGACACCACAGGGGGCCCAGGAGTGGGTGAGCCCCTTCATGGAAGTGGTGTCAAAGAAAAAACACATTTTGAGCTTAAATCACCAACCAAAGAGAGGAACAAAGACTGACATCAAATTGTGATCAAAGGGTCTTCATACATAAACTTGAGAGGTGTGACTAAAACCCAAGGCTGTTTCCTGACCTGAAGAAATTATCCAACTCACCCTGAGCATGTGCTACTGCCAGCATGGACAGGGAATGGAAGTCTGTCTGCCCAGCTCAAAGTAAGTGTTTACTGTTAGTCTCAGACTCCCAGACAGAACATAGTTCAGCTTTTAAAAACGTATAATGAGAAAATGGCAGCATAGGGAACCCTGGAGTCACCAGAAACACCAAAATACCTGACAGAAAATGTGAAGTCAACCTTCCTGAGCATTGGGAGACAGCAGATATTTACAACCACACATAAGCTGAGCTGTGAGCCGAGGAAGGTGAGTGGATTCACTGGGGGCCAGGGCCCACCTGACAGCTGGGCTCTGTCCACTCCCTGGGCATGGCAGCCTGGAGGATGACAACCCACATCCCTCGGCTACCTGGTCCCCCAGAACACAGCCTGCCCTCGATTCTCCAAGATGTCCGCAAGGACTGATAAAGGGCTCCCTTTGTTTTGCTGAGCTCAACCTGCTCAGAGCCCAGTGGCAAGTCCAAGAGCTTCTCTGAAGACAGGGAGAGCTAGGAGTCGCAGATGCGCTGCAGCCCGGGAGGGCTGGGAGGTGCCGGGGAGGGTAGAGTTCTGCTATATCCGTGTGGTGGTTCTCCTACACTGAATTTTCAATTGCCAAATAACCAGCAAGCCTCCCAGGGATGTGCCTGCAAAAACTGAAAATAAGTGTTCAAAAAAACTTGTAATAATTGTTCACAGGAGCACTGTCCACAAGGCCAAGAGGGGGCAACAACTAAATGTCTGTCAGCTGATGAATGGAGAAACGAAATGTGGTGTAAACATACAGCAGAATATCACTCAGCCAGGAAAACCTCCTAGCACAAGGATGAACTCAATGTCGTGATGCTAGCCAGGTGAAGAAGCCAGGAACAAAGGCACACTGTGTGGCTCCACCCTACCCAAAGTGTCAAGATGAAGCACGTCCCTAGAGACAGAAAGCAGATGGCTGCCTGGGACTGAAGCGGGGAGCGACTGCCCGGTGTGCACGAGTCTCCCTTGGGTTGGCGAAAGCGTTCCAGAACCAGGCGGGGCTGACAGGTGCACACAAGAGTGATGTACTCAACACCACTGAACTGTACCCTTTAAAATGGTGAAAACAGTACATTTCATGTTTTATTTATATATTTACCACAAGTGTTTAAAGCTTTATTATAGTCCTTGAAAATGCATTTATTTTCACACATCTAATAATCATATCATATCAATTTCCTAATAGGCATATATATATATATACACATATATCCCATATGAATACACATGTATACATAAATTTGTAGGAAAAATATGGAGTAATTTATTTTTAATAATCCTCCAAAGGGAAGGCTTTTTAAAAGTATGTCACATTTACCCAGAAGGTATTAAAAATTATCTTTGTAGATGTTTTAATTATAAAAAGTTCTACATGGAAAAGACCTTTAAGCTAGTTTTCCTTAAAAAGAGAAGCTGAGGTAAATAATGACATTTCACATACAGAAAAGTGCCGATTTTTAATATACACAGTGCTGTTACCAATCAACAAGGAACAGGCTAAACACAGAGTAGGAAAACGTGAAAAAGAAAGAGAGAATAGACAAATGGCTTTCAAACATTCTGAAAAAAGGCTTGCCCTCTCATAATAAGATAAATGTCAAATAAAGTCCTATTAGTTTTCACCTCTCTGATTGGTAGATATGAAAAATTAGATGACACGGTGCAGCCATGAGAGATGAGGAAATCCGTCACTGCATTCTTCTCGCCAGAGTGGAAGCTGATAAAACCCCTGTGAGGCACTTTGGTAATAAACATGTATGCTACTGACATGTATATTTTGATCTGGTGATTTTATTTCTAGGAATTGATTATGGAGAAATACTCTTGTACATTTAAGATGACATATACACACTTTTCACCATAATACTGCTTGTAAAATAAAAGAGTTGGAAAAAAACAAAAGTATCCATCAAGGAATTGTTAATAATAACACAGCCCACCACACAGTAGAAAGACTGGAAAAGGTTTTATGTACAAATGGAGAATGCACTCCAAAAAAATCACAACATGAAAGAAACAAAGGATAGTACTTTAAACATTTTTGTAAAAGAAAAGAATATGAGTATGCATGGATTTGCTCTACAGATGCATAACTTATGTCTGAAAAGATATTTAAAAACCTATCACACTGACTGCATCAGGAAAAGGGATGGGTGCCCAGAAAAGAGCATGAGAATGGCATTGCAACTTGTGTACATTCTGAATTTGAAACTCTATGAACTCATTAGTATTTTAAAATTTTGAGTTAATATATATTTTATATAATACCCTTAGGAATAATGCCAGTATTTAATCAATGCTATTAAAGATTCCATAACGACAGACTCATTTGCTGACAAAGCAGAAACCAAGACATTATTGAAATATAATGGCATTAGGTGAACCTCTTTCAAAACAATCACTGGATATAAAAGAATGCTGAAGAATTTAACATACTTACGATATCATTAAATACAGGACTTTGGCTTTCTGCTTATCCATAGCACGGACAGTGAGGTTTCCATGTGAGCTAGAGTGGGATCCCAGCTGGGCCCTACAGCAGGAGCCCTGGGGGCAGGCCTGTAAATGATGGCAGCCAGGACAGCCAAGGGCACATGAGCAGGGGCTGGGGCAGGGGTGGGGGGCTCACCTAGCACAGCACCACAGCCACCTGCCAGGTGTGAGCTGGTGGGTGCACCTTCTCCAGTGTGCACCACAAGGCCTCTCCTCTCTAACCACTCTGTGCTCCAGAGGACCCTCAAAGGCAATGAGCAGACCTGGACCACAACCTGAGCTTCTAGGCACTACCACAAACCCACTTTCTGTAGCCGTTTGCTGAGCTTTTATATGGCTTACATCATTTAATATGCCCAGTCACACCTATTTAAGGTGTCTATCAATTTCCCTAGTTTACACACACAGATACTGAAAATCCAGATCAAAGGACTTTCGCAGGGTTTGCACAGAAAGAAATGCAGCTGGGAATGTGGCTCAGAAACAGAGGGAAGAAATTCCATGGAAGTTAAAAATCAGCCACAGCTCTCCTGGATTTGTCACACAGAGAGCTGAGTTCCTTGGTTTCAGAGCCTAAAGGATAGCAAATTATGGAAGACCTAGTATTTGAAAATTCTATCAGCTCATATTCTGCTTCATTTGGCAAATGTGTTCTTCATTACCCACATTAAAATAATCTGCATGATTCACAGGATACCATGGCCAAGGTACAACAGAACAGAGTGAGTGGCTGCCAGGGAGCTCAGAGCGACCCACAAACCTGCAAAGTCCGAGTGGCATCGTTTCCCTCTCTTCCTCAAGCTGATGTTTCCCTCTAATTTTTAATGGTCCTGTGTATTTTCACTGAAAGCCATCTAAAATATTTTTCTGAAGTAGTTAGAATACTAACCAAAGGCAGAAAAGAAGTCAAACCCAATGCCAGTTAAAAGAACTGAAACAAGGTGTACACAGAATGCGTGCTATGTGCCAAATGGTGCTGGTGGGGGAGGGGTTCACCTGCAGTGTCTAGGAGAAGAAAGCAACACAATGTGCTGTGCCAAGTCTACACTGGGCATGCATGCTGAGGGGGCACTCCAATTCAGGCACCAGATGAGATCACCCCTCCCTGCCCACCCCCTGCCAGCCCTCCCATACTATCTGTACCATGGCATAATTGTCTGCAAATTCCAGGCTTGCATCTGTCTTAAAGGCACTTGAAGGTAATTTGAACTATGCCTTTTATGTCCTCAACACCTAACAAAATATGTGAATATTGTAAATAGTCAGTAAATGTTAAGTGATTTAGCAAATAAGCAAGTAAATGAATAAATGACTCTCTAGAAGTGTGACACTGGACCTTCCAGAAGTCAGATGTGGCCAAGCAATAAAGGACGATATTCTGGCAGAAATATCAGCAATGTCTGGGAAAGGCAATCAGAATAGAGACCACAAGCTTTCAGGGAAGTACAGGAGGACTGAAATGGTGAACAGGAACTTACAGGAACATGTCAGAAGGAGGCTGAACAGATAAACAGGGGACCCAGTCAACAAATGCCTCTTGCATCCTGCTTTCACCAGAAATGAACACCCTACTTCATTTGGGTAACTAATAATCATATTATCACTCAAATACAAAATGTCATGCAAGGCAACCCTGTCCAATTCTTTGAAATCAAGAACAATTCCATTAATAACAGACAAGAGCCCAATATGTTATATTTGATTATTTAGAGATGATTGTTTAAACAGTGATATCACCACTATGGATTTAACACTCCATTAAGATATCTTGTCTTATTCATTCCAAAATCTGACCGACCTCAAATTTCAATTTGCCTGAGTGCCTGAAAGTACATTTGAGTCAGGCTGCCCAAAAACCCAGAGTTATCCAATCAAATTCCAAGAACAACCTCCTTCTTTATCTAGCACAACTTGATAAGTGAGTACACTGTCTCTTCTGAGGAAAGCCCCCACTTTGTGCTCCCATCAGTCACACGATCCCATGGTGATGGTTCTGAGAGGCAACGAAGACCAAAGAGGCTTTGTGTCAACTGCGACCATAAAACAATATGAATCTTTTTGTTACAAATATACAGGAGATGGAAGTCCTCATCCCCAACCTTTTACATTTGCAAAGTAACCAGTTAAAAATTTGAAAGTATTGCACTTCATCCTGCCTGAGCCACAAGAAAAAGAAGAACACTCTTCTCATGTGCTAACATGTCTCTGGCTTTACACTGAGGGCATTCTGAAGACATAGCACAGCTCGGTGCACTCAGAAGGAAAACTGACCTCAGCAAAGCTCAAAGAGCCTTTGGCACCAACCTTCCCATGGAATGTGCCCTAGGGTTCCCTTCATCAGCTGGGTTTGGGGATGGCAGGTGAACACTGACTACAGCCAACCTTTCTGGAGGAAGCAGGAGCTGATGCTGCTCGAAGTCACACACTCCATGTGAGCCATTCTAGGTTTTGTTTGATTGCTGGGGTTGCCAACTGGTCATCCCCATCCAGGCAATTTTCTAGGCAAATCCTCACTTCCAATTTCTTCCTATGGTGCCTGGGAGGCCTGGCTGACTACTAATTCAGGATTTTGAAAAGATTTCTTTTTTTAATTGTTGACAACTTAGGTACACACAAAAACTTGTACATAAGTGTTTTTACAAGCTTTATTTGTAATAGCCAAAAGCAGGAGCCAACTCAGAAGCCCTTCAGCAGATGAAAGGTTAAACAAATGGTGATCCATCCACATTACAGAACAACACACAGCAGTGAAAAGGAGTGAGCTTTGGGGAACATGACAATTGGCGTGGCTCTCCAGGGAATTATGCTGAATGAAATAATAACCTCATACATGCTGCTTAGTGCATTTGTATAACTGTCTCAACATGATAAAATGATGGGAGTGGAAAAGAGCTTGGTGGCTGCCTGGGCTTAGGGATGGTAGGAGTGGTATGGTTCTAAAGGGAAGCATGGGACCCTTGTGATGGAACTGTTACATCTTGACAGCTACTGTGTCGCATGGATAGACACGTGTGTTACAATTACATCAAACTAAATTCACACACACACACACCAATAAGTGGAGAACTGGTAAAGCCTGAATAGTCAGTGGAGTGTATCCATTCAACATTTAGGCTGTGATAAAGTAATATTGTAGTATAGTTTTACAAGATGATGTCACCCAGGAAAGTATGGGATCCTTCTGCCTTATGTCAATCTATAATAACCTCAAAACAAAAAGCTCAAAAACAAATTATTTGAGGAAAATTTTTGACCCAGAATTCATGCCCACATTGTGGTTTATCTTCCTACGGAGTGGGCTGGCCTCTCCTTTTTAGTGATAATTCCCTGTTAGTTTTTAATCAGTAAAGAGCATTCCAGGTGCAGCTCAGAAACCCCAGGCCAGCCCTGCCCCACAATGCTGGGGAGGGTCCTGAGGCAGGTGCTTCCCTGATCTGAGCCCTTTGCATCCCTCTCCTGCTTAATTGACTGGGATGTTAGACAAGGCAGGTCAGCGTGCATGTGTGTACGTACATCTATATTTACATGATTTAAAAACGTCCCCACCTTATTGAAATCATTAAAATACTCTTTGTTTTCAAATAAATGTACTTGCATATACAAATAAAGTTACATATATGTATCTTCATCTCCCCAATAGTTTAGGGGCTACTGTGGAATAGTGTATATAATAAACACTCAGCAATTGGTCAACTGAAGCTAGTTAAACTGATGATTCATAGGCACATCTAAGTAAAGTCAGGATAAGTGCTCACCAAAGTTAGACCACACACCTTTGTGGTTCTTTGCAAACCCAATCAGTCCATTCATCTTAAAAACATTTCATGGTGAAATGCATATCTCCAGCCCAAGCCTCACCCACCAAACTCCAGATCCAGTACCCAGCTGCCTGCTCAGCATTCACATGGGTGTCCCTACCAGACACCTGGCACTCCAGACGGTGAAGATCCCCAGGCTGGCTCCACTGCCAACCTCCTCACTGGAGTCAATGCAACTGTCCTGGTTGCTCAAGCCCAATAACTCAGCCTCCCTTGAGTTCTCATATTCTGTGTCTCTTTCTCATATTCCACATCTAGTCCATTAGCCAAATCTGTTGACTACATCTTCAGAAGATATTCATAAATTAGCTATTTCACCAACTCTAATGACAGCCACTGATGCATGACACCAGCACATGCCCCAGATCATTGCAGTGACCTCCCCTGTGGCTGGTGAGTGACAACCCAACATGGCCAGGCCTCTGTGAACTTCATATGCCTTCCTGTGTGGACTCTGTGAAAAGCAAGCTAAAACTTGGAAAGTATTGCTCCTTGTGGTTCACCCTCTTGGTGCACAGGGATCTCTGAGCTGCCTCGTGAAGAGTTCCCCAGAGCACCCTGCTGAGTATCTGCAAGTCCCACATCAGTTCCCATCCTCCCAACCAACAGCCAGCCACTCCCAGGAGCAAATGGCCAGGTGTGCCTGGAGCCAGATGCACAGGGCATCCCAGCCTAGCTCAGGTAGCTCCCATCACCAACCCCAGAGTCCTGCCAAGGCCGCTTAACAACTTTGCCCTCCATACTTGCTCTCCACATTTCGCTCTCAACATAGCTGACGGAGTGATGACCGCAGGGAAGCATCCCGGTCAGAGAAGGGCCAGGCACCAGAGGGGAGGGGCCACCATAAACCCCTGCATTCACTCTCAGTGACATCAGGGAAGTGACTCAGCACTAGGTTTGAAGCAGTGACTGTCTGCTGTGCTGAACATACAGGTGGCCTGGCTTGCCCAGGTATCCTGCTCACCACAGGGCCTTTGCCTGGGCTGTTTCCTCTTTCTAGGACACTCTGCAGTCAGAGATATGCCCCCTGCACCCCTTTCTACTCACTTCTCTGATGTCACTTCCACAGAGAGGCCAGCCCTGGCCATCCATTGTGAATGGTAGCCCCCCTGAGGCTTTCCCAGCCCTTCCCCAACTTATGCTTCACCAAGCTCTGGTCCTTTTTAACACAGTAGGAAAATTTCTTTTTGATTGTGCTTATTGCGTATCTCCCCCCATGTGAAGCTGAGCTTCCCGCAGAGATCAGCTTGCTCCATCTATAAACTTGAGCTTCACGTCAGAGGAGAGAAGAGAGTGGCAAGGCTGAGGGCATAGGTGGCTTGGTGTGTGAGCCACATAAGGGTCACCCAGACTCCCACCGGCTGCAATGGTGCCACCTACAAATCATGGTGACTACCACTTAACCAGGCAGGTCGAGGGAATGGGGGCCTTATCCCCTGGGCTCCCTGGTGAGTCATGGCTCTTTCTCAGGCCCACTTCCCCTGACTCTGCCACCTGTACGCTCACCATGGCGACACAATGCTGGGGGACAATGCAGATGGGACAGCCTTTGGGACCCAAGCCAGACACAGGCCACAGGGGAGTAGTAGGCCCCAGGCTGCTGACTAACTGCCCAGAACCTGCAGGGAGCTGGGAAGGGACAGGCACACTTCCTCTCCAATCTGCAGAACAACAGCTCGGGGCTCTTCCACACACTGCAGACAGATCGGCAACTCTTGGCCTTTGCCTCATATTCTGTTGCTGAAAAATAGAAGGAAAATTCTGCAGGACCTAAGCTGACTCTAAACAGGATGCGTGGGGGTGAGTGTTGCACAGTGGTTTGTGGAAGGATGGAGTCAAGACAGGGTCACGCTCTCACCATAACGAGATGGATGTCGTTTGGGGTAGCCTCTTCCTGCTTACATCCTACTTCAGCTGTGCTCTGCTGTCTCTGACCAACACATTCAAGTTAACACAAAAATATGGAGCAAAGCTATTTGGTACGTGAGCCAGTCTACTAAACGCAAACACCAATGTTTGGTGGGGACGAGGATGTTTCCGTTTATTCCACATGTGATCATCTCACCACCTTCACTGCATATTCAAACTTACATGCCCTCACTTCAAAATATAAGAAATAGTTCTTCTACAGTATGCTGAAATAAGGAGTGGGGGCAGGGCCAGGGAAGGAAGACGAGAGAGGATCCCTTCTGTGGACAGGACCCTGGAGCCCTATGAGCAGGAGCCCAGGCCACAGACCCTCCTTGGGGACTAACACCTCGCTCAGTGGGCAGAGCCCACCTGGGACAAGAACCTGAGAGAAGGGGGAGGACATTGCTTTGGAGACAGTCCTGGAACCCTCTGTATCTCAGTTTCCTTGTTCCAGCACTGAGAGTGACCATAACCCTCCCTGGGAATCCCAGGGAAGAATTTAAAGATCCCATTCTGGAAGAGCTAGAAACGTATGAAGCCCTTGGTCAATCCTACCTGCTCTCATGATCATTAGCTATGGCAAAACAATGGCAGACCCCCAACCCTGCCCTTGCCCCCGTGCATACCTCATGGGGTCAAAAATCAGGGCAGGCAGAGCTCCCGTAGGGCAGGCTCACATAACAGCTGCCTGGCACCGAAAGCCAGCACTCAAGGCCACCTGCCCACAGGAATCCTCCTCCACGAGCAACCTCACGTCGTATGTCATCAGCTCCCCCAGGTTTATTATTCTGAATTGCCAGAGGCACTTTGTACCAAGTTTCCCCACCCAGGAGCACAGGGAGTCAGGACGGGCCCACAGGGAGGGACACCTAGGCCTGTTTTCAGGGGCTGTAGCACACTCAAGTTACTGTGTGACCCTGGACAGGTCACCTCCCAGCACCTGGGCCATATCTTGGTGATTAAAGAGCAGTGTCACAATGAAAACAGATGCAAGCCCAGGCCCACACCACCCTGAGAAGAATCAGACGCCCACAGAAAGCCCTCCCCTCCCTCCACGTCACTAGCAGTGTTTGGGGAACCTCTCCTCTGGCTACAGGTTTCTATAACCTCTCGTCTGCCAATTCTAATAGAGAAAAGTGTTTGAGGTTTTTCAGAGCAGTCATGCTCACATAAAAGCAACATCAAATTCTGCAGAGTAATATGTGAAATAAATCCAGTTTTCATCACTAATGCTAATAGGAGGAGACTCTACGTGAAGGAAGACTGCCCTGCATCTCTAACGTGAACAGTCCAGCAACTGTCTGAGGGACCAATGCAGAGAGTCTCCAAGGAAGAGCAAGCAGCACCATTTTTCCGGTTGACTTCTCAGTAATTAAGTTACTAAACTTCGAGTCTTATTTCTAGATTTCACGCAGTGCTCTCCTTTCCCCAATCCTTCAAAGCTCATTCGTTTAGGTGCCCACCAAATGGTTATTAGCATGACTAAATAGCAGGCAGTCCTGATGCACTTGGGAGGGAACAGTGAGGGCTACAGGCTCAGCAGTTCAGAGCTGAGAGCCGGCTGGTGAGGAGCTGAGCGCTGTCACACAGCAGACCCCAGCTGGGGCATACACAGGATGCTCTCAGAGCCACCAGAGGCCCTGCACCCACTCAAGGTTCTGGAACCGTTCATAGGTCAGAGCTAAAGCGGCACCAAGTTAACAGGGCAGAAAGTGGAAGGAGTATTTCAAGCAGACTGAACAATAAATGGGACCCTCAGAGTAAACGCAAGCAGGATGTGTTTATGTAAATGCTGTAAATGCTGAGGTGGTGAGCAAGAAAGGTGGAGAGTCAACCAACAGCTTTCAGGAAGACATGCTGAGAATTCTGGACTCCATCTTCTCAAAAGTAATGAGGAGCCATCAAAGGCCAGGCTGGGCACTGACATGTCCTATCACATTCTACTGGCCAAATTTAAATGACTGGACAGCCCAGACTCACAGAGTGGGGAATAGATTAGCGTCTCCATGGGAAACACAGTCACATGGCACACCTGTGCAGAAAGGATCAGAGAGCTGGAGCCCGTTTTCATGGTGCAGCTCCCAGAGGGCCCGTGGCAAGGGCTCCGGGAGTGAGGTGAGGGGTGAATGTGCAGTAGGAGCCCCTTGATCATTATGAGTGGTGGCTTTGGAGGGAGTAGGGAGGGGAGGGAAAAGAGAACAGGACTTGGAAGAGAAAGGGAGAGCCAAGGGAGAGCAATAGGAGATGGTACACTGAAATCTTTGCACAATTCAGAAGCAAAAAGTTGAAAATTAAAAACAAAATGGAAGCACCAAAGTGCCTCCCCCCCAACACCTAACTGCAGAAGTTCAAACACAGATAGTGTCAGCTATTATTAGCCTGGTACAGGAGGGATCAGAAGAGCATAGAAATATGTGTGCATGTGCATACCCCTCAGAAGCACGCTTCAGCCTTCAGTGCAGCCCAATATTCCTATGCACTCCTAAATAGGTAATCAGATTAAGTGAACTTCTGGACTACACAGGGCTTTCTCATTTCAACAGCCGTAGTGAGCACACCTACATGAGTATCAGAAGTGGCCTCTGTTGAGCAGCTCTGCATGCAGGCCCTGGGCTGGGTGCTCAAGCATGTGCTCCCCCGCCAAGCCTGAGCTCTTCACCATTGCTTCGCAATGAAGCAGTGCTGAGACAAAACAGTGACTAAGGACAGGGAGAAACAGGATGATCAGTGCTTCCTCCCAAACCCTCCCCAGTTGATTTAAATCCCCATCAGGGCTGTTTAAATGTCCCATGTGGATGCTTCAGGCTCACGGGTGCAGGCTCAGTCTTCCTGAGGTCGCCCACCCTTCCTCTCTTCTCAGGTTGCCACCAAGCAACAGCCAGCGGGGATGGCAGCATCCCACGTCCCCGTGGAAGTGGAAGGGGCTGAGCACAGCTTCCCCTATGAGTCACAGCCCCCTCTCAGAGGGGAGGGTGCCTTCAGACCCCTCTTTGTTCAGGTGCCCCTGCCAATCTGTCTCTAAAGCAACCAACCTTTGCTCGCAGGCCCTCATCACGTTCTTCCTCCCTAACCCTTGGTGCTTACAAGGGGCTGGGCCTCAGGCTTTCTGACCTCTTGATGGAACCCCTCTTTTTCCTGAAGCATTATCTTCCTTATACTGTGAGCAATACTCTAAGCTCTGCCATACTTGATATCTAAGGCATCTAGAAACTATGTGATCCTCCTCCCCTCCCTCCCTTCCCTGCTGGCTCCCTCCCTCTTATGCTCTCTGCAAAGCTTTGCTTTCAAGCCTATCAAGTTGCCAAATAAAAACTGGGTTTGACCGTCAAAAATGAGAAATGTCTTTGCTGTTCAGTAGGTGGCCGTGTCCACTCTTTTCCTGTAGACTAAAAAACCAGTGTCTGCTAAAGCCTGCACAAAGATGAGAACAATGTGACATCTGGAAACTCTGTCCCCATTACAGACCTCCTACCCCTATTACCACAGCTAGTAGTAATGCTAATACTGCTTCTAATAAAAGTAACAATAATAAATATGCTTAAGTGGTCTGCTTAGAGGACAGAGGTAGGAGATAGAATATTATTTGAATGTGCCATCCTTCCAGGACATTCTTGGACATCCTCTGCTGTTGCTGTGAAATATTCCCCAATTTCTCAATGGAAAAAGTGTCCCTTGCCATTCATTCACTGAGCATTTATTTAATGAATGCCTACTGTTCATCCAGCAACACAGTAGGAACAGGATACATAGTGGCCAATAAAGCAGACATGAATGTATTACCACAAAGGGAAACACAAATAATTCTATTAGCATTTTTCGCAAAGCTTTACTGCAGCACTCCATGTTTATGGAGCATTTCCTGTAATAACTAACAGCACCGTGTCATGCTCTGGTGGTGTGCCCTAACCATGCTCACACAAACACCTCTGGATGTTTCCATTACATCACACGCCAGTGTTAAGTGCACCAGATGACCGGCAGAGCCAGATGACCCAGGAAACTCACAGTCCATCCGGTCAGAGACCTGGTCCCTGCACTGTGCTGCTGAGGACACAACACACGACGGATGGCACACTGACTTAAAAAGTCATCCTCCATTGAATGACCTCACAGTTAAACCACCAATAGAGTCCACAGAGGAAATGCAGCATGAGATTGGAAATGCCATTCACCCTTCCTCTCCAGAAAAGCAAGACTGTTGTGCAGTTTTTGGAAGCTTAGCCACCAGTCTTAGAATTTTAGTCCACACTACTCAGCCGAGCATTCTTAGAAAGAGAGCCGACCTCAAAGCTACTTCTGTCTGCAGGTACATCCTTAGAAGTCATTACACTTCCATTCACCAAATAGGTGAATCCTAGCTAACTTCTGGCTGAGAAAGCTGCAAAGACTCATTCATAATGTCTTCCTTGAACCAAACAGTTCAGTAAAGTTGACATATAAAGTATTTTGTAATAGGATCATGATATATTGTAAGAGTACATTATGAAATTTTAAGAAACCCATCAAACAGAAAAAAATAACATTTTCTAGCATACATCCAGGTTTAACTTCGCTTGGGTTTTTTATTTTTATTTTTTCTTTCCATAGGAACAAAGATCGCTGTCTCACAAATCAAATCTGGGCAAAGCCAAATGGTGATCAAAAGATATGGAAGAGAGGAGGGAGGGGTTGGCAGATGAGTCTATCCAGAGGGGGGATTATAAGAGCTCTCTGAAGACAGCAGATAAGGAGAACACCAAGCTTTGAAAAGGAAGATAAATGTTTTAATTAAGAGGGTCTTGGTATTCTTAATTATAAGCAGGAAGACGGTTTGGAAGCACCATTTGCCTAGATGTTGTTTAGAGAAGATTCAAGAGAAGGAGAAAGCCACAGCACAGAGGGTTCTGGCCCCTGGCTGGATGCTCAAACTCTCATCTCGAACATAGGAGCCCAAGACACAGAGAATTCCTGGATGCTAATAAAGTGTATTTATTTTTCTCAAAAAGAGCAAAACACTTTGCAGATGTGTCACTCATTTTCAAAAACCAGTCTGGGAGAGGCAAGGAAACAGAAGGAATTGTTACTGTTCACTGTGTACCAAGATTGGTCTGGGTAGGGACACCACCAAGGCAGTTCACCTGCTTTAGTTCCTTTGACTATGTATCAACCCCGAGGACAAAGCTGAATATTCTGAAGACTTTCAAAATCACAGTCTTACATGAAGTAAGTTAGATCTGATTTGTTTCTTGGGGGGAAGAGGGGATGCTTTTGGTTTGTTTTAATGAGTTTAACAAATATAGACATTTAAAGTGTAAATCTGTTATCTTGCAAAGAACTATAGTCATATCAATTTACAGCTCTACTACCTTCAGCTCAGAAACGGAAAAGATAAAAAATGATTTCTTTGGGACAAAACTGGCAAAATGAATTTTCAGTTTATGATTTAATGTGAAGATTACAATTACAGTACATGATGCAGAAGGAGGGGCTGTGCTTTTTAAATCTAGGTGAAGTTTGGAAAACTGATGTAGATTAAATGGGTCTGAATGTAATTAAATTTATGAACAAATAGAAAAATATGAAGTTTTATTAACTGTAGAAGGAATGTGGGTCCTCCACTGCCCAGCCAGTTCACAAAGACAAAGGCGATCAGTTTAAGGGGGTTAAATAAACACAATATTTTATATTATAGTTCAAATGAATTCATTTGCAATGAGACTCAGTCTAAAATTGGTTTACCAGATTGAATATCTCCAGGGACATACAACAAGCACTACTTTGAGATTGCTTGCATGCGCCGCACAGCAAGAGCTGTGCACAACAACCAGCCCAGCCCTGCTCTCTGGACGATGCTGAGGGCCTGGGAGATCTTGTCTGATTGTTAACAACACAGTATGTTGCATATTCTACAGTCCTAAACATTCTCAGGCTGGGTTTTAGTAACGAGTGTATCAGAAATAGGAAGAGTGAAAAAAATATGTTTCGGCAAAAAAGAACAAACACAGGAAGTCAATGGCGAGAACAAGGCAAGGGGGAGACGGGGCATTTGCACATGGAAGGGGTGCTGGGAATCGGTTGGCTGATGACACTGCTTTTGATGGATTAAGTCCTGGAGATCTAAGCAAATGCACTAGGGGCCAGTGCTCCAGGCTGAGAGCAGGGGATTCTGTGCTTCTGCAGCAGGACAAAAAGCCTGGGGAGTGGCCCCTTTGCTGGAGTGGGGCTGCTCTGCCTGAGCCCCCAGGAGCCACGAAGAGCAGCAGGGGATAAATTCTCTCTTCAAGGACCATTTGGCCAACCAACCAAGTGCTTGTTAATTGGTGCCAATTAATTGGTTTGCCAGCAACTCCCACAGATTAATATTTCAGGAGTTAGAAACCAAGCTGAGCATGAAAAGAGCATAAGCTCAGAGTAAGGAATCACATTTCAAAACAACAGGGGAAAAAGAGAGAAAGAGTGTCTCTTGAGTGAAGAGGAAGAGATTCATTCATCTCGATTAATACTCAAGACCCTGGAAGCCTGAATCAGCTCCCAAAACACAAACGCATGACATTGGTCTGCACAGTTTGGAATGTGCACATCTACACATACTGTACCTTTTACAGAAATGTCCCCCTATTGTTCAAATATCTTAGCTTTTCTGTTGCAAAATGGAACATTGCTTAAACTTCCTTTGGTTAAAAGGAGCTTTTCAAGAATGTGTTTCCAAAACTAAAAAAGAAAAAAACGAGTGAGCCCGTACAATGTTTCTCTTTGAGCAACCAAAAAGGGCTCCATTCACTATGCCCACC
Organism: Manis javanica; assembly: GCF_040802235.1. NCBI lineage: Eukaryota > Metazoa > Chordata > Mammalia > Pholidota > Manidae > Manis > Manis javanica. The sequence goes on along the minus strand of NC_133157.1, from coordinate 135,909,910 downwards.
ACATACGTTCTCAACATACATACTAGCTCTCAGCTCACAGAAGGCAGGCAGCAACTTTTCTTTGCTTCATCAGCCTGCCGTGTTCCTTGAGAGGTCCCAGGAACTGGAACGAGGTGGCCCTGGAAGGCTGAGGGTGCAGCATGCAGGAGGACCTGGGGTCCGACCCCTCTCCAGTCCTCACACCCCAGACTGGCTGGCTACCCCAGTTCCCATAGGACCCCAGTGCCTCCCTAGCTGATCCGAAGGCTGCTTCTGCACCTCATGGTCCCCTCACCCCTGGCTCCCACCCGGAACCCTGGTCTCCCTGACCCCCTTATCTATGGCTCCCTCCGCCGACCCTGGTTTCCTCCACTCCTTGCCCCCCCCCAGCCCTCCCCCACCCCGAGCTGGCTGCGCACACACCCCAGGACCCCTCCTTCCCCTCCCTTCTGCCCCCTCCCCTCCCCTCCCTGGAGCCTTCCCTGCCTGCCTATCATCTTGCTCTAATTGTTTCCAGATTCGTGTGGGAGGTCAGGCCCGGGAGTGCTGCTTCATGCCAAGTTTATAAACAGAGCAGTGTTTCCAGATGGCCGCTGGCTCCAGCCTGGCGAGCAGGTTGATTGGGACCAGAATAACAACAGGTGGAGTGCAGACAATGAATTCCTTGACACTTATTTACTCCCTTAACTTTTTCTTCCCTTACAGCCCTCAGCTCCATCTGCCATAGTCACCTCCAACAGATTTCCAAAATGTTCACGTGAATGAGGGGGAGGCAGTGGAATGTGAAGGAAAACAAGTTGTTTCCCTAATGGGGTTGCGAGCTGGGGGTGGAGAGCGGCAGTGGGAGCTGTGGAAATAAAGCGACACCCAGGCAAGAAAAGAGGCAGACAGCCCTGTGCACGGGCCACCGGAAGCCGCTGCTGGCTGTGACCGTGCGGAGGAGCGCGGGCAAGGGCGGCGGCTCGCTCGTCCTGGGTGCAAAGCTGGAGGGGCAGAGGCTGCCGGCCGGCCTCTGGGCCCCGGGCCCCACCCCGGAATCTGGGCCTCCACCCGGCTCCTCAGCCCCCGCCCGCGCCCCTGCCCTCAGAGGCCCCCACGGCCCTCCTGACCATCTCTTTTAGGCTGTAGCCAGAAGTAGGCGGTGCAGTTTTTCTTGAGCAAGTGTTCTGGGAAAGGCCTGGTGATTCTCTGAAGAGGCTGACCAGTGCACGCAACCCCGTTAAGACAGTCAACGGGTTCAAATGGAAGGAAATCGGCCAGTTTGAACTGCATGTCTGAATCTATCAAAATTAACCAGCGGGCTCTCCCGTGCAGGCCCAGCCACAGAGTCTCTGCAGCTCTCCGTGGAGAAGGCCGGGGGCAGCCTGAGGAAGGGCCGCCCTACTGGGCCAGCGGTTTTATGAAGTGAAATGAAGGGTTTTCGTAAACAGCAGCAAAGGCACCAGATGCCTCTAGTTAAACGTGGAATGGTACCAGCAAGCCCGGCAGTGATTGAGAAACCTTGCAGCAGACTTAACACACCAGGGAATAAATGACAAGTTACAGTGTCCGGAGAGCTGTCCCAGAGCCCAGTGCCAGGCTCGCACAGAGGAGCCCTCCCAGGGACGCGCATGTGGCCCTCCGGCACCCGGACAGGGCAGGCGGCTCCAGGGCCGGACGCCTCCGTGCAGCCTCCAGGTTTAAACTCCGACTGCAAGCGGATGGCTGAGAGCGCCTAGGAAAATGGGCATATAAATATCAAAAGCGCATGTTTAAGTGTCTCTTAGTTAAGGCTAGATTATCTTCTGTGAGTTCTTTGAATCTGACTTTCTACTTGTAAAATGTAACCCGACACTCCAGCTTTGAAGATCCGGGGTCTGGAACCAGGACTGTGCGATTTATCTGAACTGACAGAGCCCTCGGTGCCGGGCCCCAGCTCCGGCTCCTCTCCCTGCTCCTTCAGTCCCTTCCCCAGTCTCCCACTCACCAGAAAGCCACCGCAGGGCTGCCGTTCAAACACAGTGTCACGCTGGTATTTCCGCTCCACAGCAAGATGCAGGGCATCTAAAGGGCCCATCTAAAATGTGGGGCCTGTCAACTTAGTCCTTATAGAGAAAGAATATAAATTTGTATCTCTTGAAGTGCCTTCATTAGTTTCTCTATACAGCAATCACTGAGGTTTTTATCTGAAAAGCTCCAAGTATTATTTAAGGAATTCTTAAGAAAACCAAAACCTGTTTTAAACTAAAGAGCAACAAAATTTAGACTCCTGGAAATGAATGGGGGCTGAGAGGGGAGGGGCAGCAAAGGGGGAGGGGAGAAGAAGCTGGATGCTGAGGAGACCAGGCTCCAGAATCAGCTCACATTCCAGCTCCCTAAAGTCACCCAGTGAAGTCAGCTCTACTGAGAGGATGTTTACCTCTAGAGGATCATCTGTGGAAGATGCTGGATGTTTCCTGGCAAGATAGCATAGCTGGTGACAGGTGCCCTATGTGTAAACATTGCAGCTCCCAATGTACTTAGAAATATCAGAAAGAGCTGCAGTTGTCATAACTAGTGAATCCTGGCACATAAGCCTCCATGCATTAGGGAACAAGTTCTACCCCACAAAAAGGAAGCACCGACAGCTGAAGAGAATTCTACCCCATGTCACCCTAGTTCATGTGATTACCTCGTAAGATTACCTCGTAGGCAGCCATCGCAGAATTCCCTACCGTGACCACCCTTGTTCTATGGGAGAACTTTTTTCCCACGTGTACTCCAAGACTGGGCATGGGATTTTGTTCCCAGCCACAAAGCATTGAGACACACCATCCACTGAATTTACCAGAACAGGGACACACAATTTGTTCCTACAAATTGTAAATACCAGGTTAAACTGAAAGCTACTTTTGTAGTTTAAATACTCAACACTGCTCTCTAGATAATTAGTGGAAAGTGGAATTTGTTGGGGCTCTCCTTGTCTACAAAGAGCTAATGGTAATGGTTTAGAAGTTAAAATATTATCAATGGCACAGCATTTGTAATTTCATTGATAAATGAAAACTGTAATTTTAGGATTGGAAGTGTTAAATGATGTGGGAGTACTGGCTTTACTATGTGCCAATTTGATTTTGAATTTCATTTGAAAGTCAAAACGCAAACCCTAAACCATAGGAAAAGAAACATTTTCTTCCAAGAATTTTATTTTTCAAATTAGAATTTATTGCACTTTTTCAAACATAGTCCAAAATATTTCAACAAACACATTGTGTTTGTTATTTTTATATACTGGTGGTGTTCTTAGGCAGAATAATGAGGCTGTAAAGTAGGTATGCCAAGGTCTAAGTGTACAGCGGGGCTTTAAATCACTAGTGTTTACCAGCAGCGCTAGCCTGCAGAGCATGCTTAAATGCTTCCTGAAATGAAACTTATTTAGAAGTTAGCCACACTGCTCTTGCAGTAAACCAGCCAAGCTACTCTTTATGTAACATTTGAAACACTTCTAACCAGAATTAAGGGTTTTTTCCCCCATATGCTTGGCAAGCAACTGAAAAGACTAGTGTGGAGGAGGTGAGAAATGCCATTTCCAAATCCTCAAAGCCAAGTAAGCTGTCCATGGTGACTTAACCCAAATTCCCTCACAATGGAGTATTTGTTAGTGCCAAATTTAAAGTTTCAGGATGCAAAGTCAGAGATTTCAAAGTGTGGATGATAAGCACATCCTTTCCACTACTTTTTTTCCCCTAAGAATCAGCCCCTCCAAGCTGTTCCCTGCCTCTGCTTTGCCAAAAGCCTGTCCCCATTTATGCAATGTTCTCAGACAGAAGTCATCACGGCCGCACCCAATACTGGCCACATCTCACTGTGGGGCCTGCACCAAGTCCTTGCTAAACCCTGCCCAAAATGCTTGCAATTACAGCCAGCGAGTGAAAACAGTAGGCATTAGTAGAACCAGGTCTGTAATCTGGTGTGTTTTCTTCCCTTACCTCAGGAGGACAATTAGCAGAAGATGATTTTGTCTTCTTTGATCAGCTAGCTTCTCTTCAAACCAGTCCTAATCACATTAGGAGCTCCAGTTAACACCGTCCTGTTCTCTGGGTAAGAACCCAAAGCAATGACTGGCCTCATGCTGGGCCTAAGACACCAGCGAGGCAAATCAGACTGATCCTCCCAGGGCAGCTCTGGTGGCAAGTAGCCCCGAACCGCCCTGCCCCGTGGGCTCTGCAGGCCAGCAGACTGCCGCCTGGGAATTGCCTCTTGTGAAATTACTCTTACTTGAATTAGACTTTGAGGTGTTTTGTTCAGGTGTGGAGCTGCTTTTCCATTTTAACCTCTAAATATTTCATTTTAACCTCTTCCATGGCAGCTTGGCTCAATGTGTACCCTGTTTCAAAGCCTTAGACCAGTGAAATGGAATGCCATCTGAAGCCAGATTTGTGGCCACACATCTTTTTCAGCTTCTACCCAGAAAAGCTGGTGAGTGAAGACAAGACCTTTAGTAAAATCCTTTCTGACAGTGACCAGAAATGACCACAGAGTGATCCAAATGTATTGGCGCAATAAGGACTAAAGTTACCAAACAATCTTCATATTTCTAATTGAGAAATTGTAAGCTACACCTTTTAATGGTATTCAGTTATTCTGCCCTTGAAGCAACAGTTGTGTGTTAAAGCTGTCAAGAAAATGGCTCTGACATCAGCATTTGCTGGTAAGCCAAAGTCGTATGATGTTCACATAAATCAATTGAAAGCTGCTAGAATGACTTTACGTTAAAAGGTTAGTGCAAGGTCTCCACTGTTAAGGATTTTTAGCCAAGGTTTGGCCAGACACAAATCTAATCTACTGGTGGGGGCAGGGACAGTGGGGTTGGTTAACATCGCTCCTGGGCAGGCAAAGCAAATAGGCTCAGCTTTCCAAGGCCACAAACTCCATAGGAATGAGCAATACCTGCACACCACTGCACAGATGATTTTCTATCTCTAACCCAGATTCTCTGACCATGACTATTTTGAGTTTTAGCAATTGTGGGGAAGTTGGGGTTCCTCTGGCCAGGATCCTCACTGAACTTAAACCACCTGATGCTGTAACTGGTCTGTTGCTAGGCTACCACCTCCACACCTTCAGGCAATAAGCTATTATTGGGCTATATAGAGAGCTCGGCCTAGTGCTCTGGGCAGAGGCAGAGACGTTAGTGCTCGACCTACGGCCTGGAGAACAAGCCGGGTAATAAACCCTTTCACCCCAAAGAACGTTTTGCTGTCAATTTCTTTGGTCACAATGAATCTATAGCAAACTTGCCTGTGGCTGAAACCCATTGGCAAGACAGCCATTTAACTGAAATTAGGAAGAATGTATACAGGATTTATTATGGGTCCTGGCTAAATAACCTATCAAATAACATTTTGTATTACTAAGAAATTGCTTTACAACAAAACCAGAACTCCTGCAACCTGAAATGAAGATCCAGTGCTTATAGAATTGCAAAAGGATGGCCTGAGTCCACAAGGAGTGATAGTAACCTGAACTGGCAGAAAGGGATCTGGGGTAAATCATTAATTTAAAAAATAAATTAAGTCCATCACAAAGGAGAATAACCCAATTCAAAATGTTTAGATGATATCATGTAAAATAGTATTTGGAAGAAAAAGCTTTTCCTTTGCATTTTTAAAATAATTCTTATTTTCATTCAAGATCATGAGGCTTCCAGAACTTATGGTATTTTCAAAAAAAGAGATTTCATTTAGTTGGGTGGATGCATTGTTTTTAATGTCACAGTCATGGTTGGAGCCCAGTGACAACCTCTCCCAGGAAACCCCGTTCCAGATTCTCACCCTGGCTCGCTGCCAGCAGCCCATCACAAGTACAGGGAACCAGTCACCACAAGATCCAGAAGAGGAGGAGCCTACCCTTGTCCTGAGATGCTGAAAATCTTTCCACATCTGATTCAGTTAAACTTCTTTCCATGGCATCATTCCCTCTAAGAGACAAATAAGTGAATTGTAAATAATTAAATTAAAATGTGCCATAACACTGAAACAAATTCTTGCCACAATGGAACAAGGTTATTTATTTGGAAAGGACTGAAAGTTACCAGTGTCACACTTGCTTCCAATAGATTCTTAATATCCAAAAGGATTAGGAATGTACTACTTTGCAATAACTTACTCCCAATAAAAGTGATCTTTGTGGTCAAGGACCAACTAAAAAGTTATGGAACCCAAATTAAATTTATGATGATTGAAAAGGGCCTGCCTTCCTGAAACTAAAATGTCTTCAAGCAGATTTCTCAATCCTGATAGTAAATTATTGAGACAAATCCAGAGAAACGAGGTGACGGAGACAGAGAGACAGAGGCAGAGGCAGAGACAGAGAGAGAGACAGAGACAAGGACAAAGAGGACAGAGGAAGAAAGAGGAGGAAGAAAGGACAAATTCAGGTGCTTTCTTCATTTTAAAAAAGACAACCCTGAATAAGAGTTGAATGCATTTCAAGGAATCAAGTCATTTAAAGTGTGTGTGCTGAATATTCCCCATCAGCCTGATATACATTTTTGTCTCTGGGAACATGCCATGGGCCAGCAGGAGCTCTCTGGCATGAAGATTTAGTGTCTCCTTGAGAGAAACAATGAGGAGAATGCTTGAGCTTTCTGGTGGGTCACCTCTAAGGGACAAAAAGTTCTTTCTCACATTAAAGAAAGCTGAAGACCCGAGGCTGGGCAGGAAGGGAGATGTGGCATCAGCCTTTTTGAGGCATGAGCCCAATCAGTGAGCTCCAGTACAGAGCACTGTAAGAAACCCTTTGGGAAGCCCAATCAGAAGTGAGTAAAGAGGACATTCCAGGATACTCCTGAGTGGCATTAGGGTGATAGCAGTAGAAGACAGAAGCCAACAGGCAGCACAAACTGGCATTCATAGCCACCAAAAGGACAGTGTGACCACCCAACAGGGGAGTCTGGAAGATTCTCTAGTGAAGAGGAGGGCTTGGAGACCAGAGATTCTATATCGGTTCAGACTTGGAATCAGAGACTCAGGTTGGGTGGCAGGATTCCAGAGGGCACAGGTCCTACCTCAGCAACTTAGTGCTCCCAAAATAGCTTGCAAAAATATCATCACCTTTCCCATGGAACATCATGACTGTCCATGGAGGTCTGCAAGCCCCTGGAGGTCCAGGCTAGGCTTTGCGGCTGGGTGCTCAGCAGGCAACCTGCAAGACCAGGCAGTACATGCTGTGGCCAGGATGAAAGGACTCTCTCCTTTGCAGTCATACAGACATGGTTCTGAATTCTTATTTAGCTGGGCCCTTTGACCCAAGATCAGGTTTCCTCACCTGTGAAGTAAGGATGGCATTCCCATGACAGGGAAGCTATACTAAAAATGGGGTAGTGAATGTGAAACTACATACACAAGGCCTGACACTGAGCAGTGCTTGATTCCAGTAGCTCTTAGTTACCAGCTGCTGCTGGCAGCCACCTCCCTAGGTCTACTCTCTTGAGATTTATCAGTAAATGGCAAGTAAATTGACAGAAATGATATTTTAGAAAATCAAGTACGCTTACATTGAAGTTTGAAAAAGAAATACTGCATTTATTTTAGTTGGAGTTCAAGAAGCTGAAATATTTTTAAGTACATAAATCTTAATTCAGAATTATAGCAATAATTTAAGATGTAAAATACAAAAAGCACACATTTTTCAAATTCTACATTTCATAACTTCTCTGAAATAGCTAGCATGTGAAAAGTATGTCAAAACCTGGCTTGCAAACATCACCAACACACCCTGTTGATAAGACAGGCTGAGTTTCTTGCTTGCTCTGATACGGACACCACCATCTCACAAAACTTTGTCAGTGCTGAGAGAGGGGACGGTAAGATCACCCTTCCTGAGAATTTGGAGTTTGGCTTTAAGCAGGGCTTATTTAGGATCAGGTAAGGATCATGACACAATAGCTGTGGATGAGAGGAAACAAAGAGGTGAGAACTCGGAGTGGAGGGATCCCTTTGAATCTGAGGGCATAAACTGTTGGAGTTTTTCCATGGGAGAGTTGACGAATCTTTCAAAAAGTTCCTACAATGAACGATCAAACCATTTGTCTGGGCAAGAGATTTGTGGAGAAATAAACTCATGCTATGAAAACAGAGGATGAGCAAAGTATGTTAGTGTGCACAGCAGGTGTGGTTGTGGTTCTCAGTGTCCAGGCTGGCTGTGAGGGTGGACAGCCACTGGGTTCAGCCTCCTTTCTGATCATTCTTCAACCAGACTAGAAGAACAGATCATTGACTAATATTTGAATGGGTGCTCAATCCAGGTCTTTACAGCTGTTTGAAGTGTCATAATCACATGACAAGTGTCTGTGGATACTTATTCCAACTGCCAAATTTCCAGTGATGCTTTCCTCAACCTCCAGAAGTATCAAGTTTTCCAGTTCTTTCCACAGGACCCTTTGTTGGATGATTCAACCAAACAGTGAGAGTGCACAAGCATTTAAGACTCTGGGGAATAGTTCAATAAAAATGAAAGTAGAAACACAATTGTTCAAAATCCTTGGGACACAGCAAAAACAGTTCTAAGAGGGAAGGCCTACCCTCAAAAAACAAATATCTCAAATAAACAGTCTAACCCTAAAGGAACTAGAAAAAGAATAAACAAAGCCCAATGTTGGTAGAAGGAAGAACATAATAAAGATCAGAGTGGAAATAAATGAAACAGAAACTAAAAAACAGTACAATAAATCAATGAAACTGGTTCTTTGAACAGATAAAATTGATAAACCTTTAGCTAGACTCATCAAGAAAAAGAGAGAGAGCAGAAAACTAAAAATAGAAATACCATTTGACCCAGGAATTCCACTCCTAGGAATTTACCCAATGAATACAACTTCTCAGATTCAAAAAGACATATGCACCCCTATGTTTATTGCAGCATTATAGCCAAGATATGGAAGTAACCTAAGTGTCATTCAGTAGATGAATGGATAAAGAAGATTTGGTACATATACACAATGGAATACTATTCAGCCATAAGAAAGAAACAAATCCTACCATTTGCAACAACGTGGATGGAGCTGGAGGATATTATGCTCAGTGAAATAAGCCAGGCGGCAAAAGACACGTACCAAATGATTTCCCTCATTTGTGGAGTATAACAAAGAAGCAAAACTGAAGGAACAAAACAGCAACAGACTCACAGACTCCAAGAAGGGACTAGCAATTACCAAAGGGGAGGGGTGGGGGAGGGAAGATGGGAGGGAGGGAGAAGGGGATTGAGGGGTATTACATTTGGCACACATGGTGTGGGGGGGGTATCATGGGGAAGACAGTGTAGCACAGAGAAGGCAAATAATGACTGCAGCATCTTACTACACTGATAGACAATGACTGCAATGGGGTCTGGGGGTACTCAATAATATGGGTGAATGTAGCACTACATTGTTTTTCATGTGAAACCTTCATAAGAATGTATATCAATAATACCTTAATTTAAAAAAGTAAATATAAAGAAAGAAAGAAAAAGATGACTCAAATAAGTTGGATTTAAAAAACCTATTTATTAAATCTTATATATTAGAAAAAAAAACCCCAACAAAGTGGATATGGAAGGAACATACCACAACATAATAAAGGCCATATATGAAAAACCCACAGCCTGGGGGCTTACACTCCCCAACTTCAAGCTCTACTACAAAGCTACAGTAATCCAGACAATTTGGTACTGGCACAAGAACAGAGCCATAGACCAATGGAACAGACTAGAGAACCCTGATATAAATCCAACCATATATGGTCATTTAATATATGATAAAGGAGCCATGGATATGCAATGGGGAAATGACAGCCTCTTCAACAGCTGGTGCTGGAAAAACTAGATAGCTACATGCAAGAGAATGAAACTGGATTATTGTATAACCCCATATAGAAAAGTAAACTCAAAATAGATCAAAGACTTGAATGTAAGTCATGAAACCATAAACTCTTAGAAGACAACATAGGCAAACATCTCCTGAATATAAGCATGAGCAACTCTTCCCGAATGCATGTCCTTGAGCAAGGGAAACAAAAGCAAAAATGAACTCATGGGACTACATCAAACTAAAAAGTTTCTGTACAGCAAAGGATACCATCAACAGAACAAAAAGGCATCCTACAATATGGGAGAATATATTTGTAAATGACATATCTGACAAGGGTTTAACATCCAAAATATAAAGAACTTACACGCTTCAACACCCAAAAAGCAAATAACCTAATTAAAATATGGGCCAAGGATATGAAGAGACAATTCTCCAAAGAAGAAATTCAGATGGCCAACAGACATGAAAAGATGCTCCACATCACTAATCATCAGGGAAATGCAAATTAAAACCACAATGAGATATTATCTCACACCAGTAAGGATGGCCAGCATCGAAAAGACTAAGAACAACAAATGCTGGCGAGGATGTAGAGAAAGGGGAACCCTCCTACACTGCTGATGGGAATGTAAACTAGTTCAACCATTGTGGAAAGCAATATGGAGGTTCCTCAAAAAACTAAAAGTAGAAATACCATTTGACCCGGGAATCTCACTCCTGGGAATTTACCCAATGAATACAAGTTCTCAGATTCAAAAAGACATATGCACCCCTATGTTTATTGCAGCACTTTTTACAATAGCCAAGATATGGCAGCAACCTAAGTGTCCATCCATAGATGAATGGATAAACAAGATGTGGTACATATACACAATGGAATACTATTTGGCCATAAGAAAGAAACAAATCCTACAATTTGCAGTAACATGGGTGTAGCTGGAGGACATTATGCTCAGTGAAATAAGCCAGGCAGAGAATGACAAATGACAAATGATTTCCCTCATTTGTGGAGTATAACAATGAAGCAAAACTAAAGGAACAAAATAGAAGCAGACTCAGAGACTCCAAGAAGGAACTAGTGGTTACCAAAGGGGAGAGGTTTGGGAGGGTGGGTGGGGAGGGAGGGAGAAGGGGATTGAGGGTTATTATGTTTAGTACACATGGTGTAGGGGATCATGGGGAGAACAGTGTAGCACAGAGAAGGCACATAGTGAATCTGTGGCATCTTGCTGCACTGATGAATAGTGACTGCATTGGGGTATGGGTGGGGACTTGATAATATGGGTAAACGTAGTAACCACATTGTTTTTTCATGTGAAACATTTATAAGAGTGTATATCAATCATAACTTAATAAAAAATTTTTAGAAAAAAAAGAAAGAAAAATGAACAGCTAACATCATACTTAATGGTGAAGAGCTGAAAGCTTATTCTATAAGATGATGAATAGGCAAAGGATGCCACTCTCACCACTTTCATTCAACACAGCTGTGGAAGTCCTAGCCAGAGCAATCAGGTAAGAAAAAGAAATAAAAAACATCCAAATTTGTGAAGAAGTAAAATTGTATTTTACTATTTGCAGATGACATGATACTATATACAGAAAACCCTGAAGACTCCACCAAAAACTATTAGAATTAATAAGTGAAATCCATAAAGTCACAGGATACAAAATCAGTATACAGAAATCTATTGTTTCTATATACAAACAATGAACTAGTGGAAAGAGAAATGAACAATCCCATTTATAATTACATCAGAAAGAAAAAATACTTAGGAATAAATCCAACCAAGGAGATGAAAGACCTGTACTCTGAAAGCTGTAAGACAGTGATGAAATAAATTGAAGATAACACAAATGGAAAGATAAACCATGCTCATGGATTGGAAGAATTAATATTGTTAAAATGGCCATACTATCAAAACCAACCTACACATTCATTGCGATCAAAATATCAATGGCATTTTCCAGTGAACTAGAGAAAATTATCCTAAATTTTGTATGAAACCACAAAAGACTCCAAATAGCCAAAGCCATCTTGAGAAAGAAGAACAAAGCTGGGAGAATCACACTCCCTGATTTCAAACTATACTGCAAAGGTACAGTAACCAAAACAGTATGGTACTGGCACAAAAACAGACACATATATCAATGGAACAGAACAGAAAGCCCAGAAATAGTCAACTTACATGGTCAACTAACCTATGACAAAGAAGGTAACAATATACAGGGGTAAAATACAGTCTCTTCAATAAATAGTATTGGGAAAACTCAACAGCTACTTGCTAAAGAATGAAACTGTATCATCGTCATACACCATACACAAAAATAAACTCAAAATGGATTAAAAACCTAAAGATAAGACCTGAAACTGTAAAACCCATAGAAGAAAACATAGGCAGTAAACTCTTGAACATTGGCATTAGTAATTTTTTTTCTGGATATGTCTCCTCAAGCCCAAAAAAAAAAAAAAAGACTCTTGAGATCATACATCCAGACCCTGCTATAAGACACATACTTAGAAAAGGATTGTGAGCAAATATTTGTAGCCTACTTCTCAGCCAGGTGCTAAGAAGACCCAGGCTGAAACAAGAGAACAAGAGAACAGATACCTTCCCAAATTTGAAGAGTCCATAGATCCAGATATGGGACCCTTAGCTGAATTACCTAGATCTCCGATTTCTTACTTTTCTCCCTGCATCTTTATAATATGAAAGACCCTAGAAAGTTCTGTGGGGTTGTAAGTACAGCACGGTTCCCCTAGGCAGCACACATTCCCCCTTGAGAGGCTACACTGTATGGAGGCAGCTCTGCTCTGAACATCACCACCCTCTTCCATGAACTTCTCAGGCAAGGAGTGTGGTCGCCTTGGTGTCCTCATCTAACTCTCTGCTATTCTCTCAACCATAGGATGCAGATTCACATGATTTTCCAGGCCTCTTGTAAAGCAAGCAAGAAAGAACCACAGAAAGAAATAAGTGAGAATTCCCCTAGAGTAATTAGGGTTTCAGTTCTTCACTAAGGACCCAGGTTTTCTCCTTCTTGAATTAAATTTTCCACTAATCTCTTTTTTCTCAAGGACAAACTGATGGGCCAAGTGGATTCTGTTGATGTCAGAGATAATCATGAAAGCAGAGATTAGTTTACCAAAGTGGTAAGTACCTGCCCAGCTTGCAGTAGGACCAGCAAGCCATGGTGCCACAGATCTACTAGTCAGGGTGACCCCACTAATCAGGGACCAGCTTCTGGGCCAGCTATCCATATAGGATTCTCCAATAATGCTGTAATATTTGGATGCCAGGAAAAGAATTTTGTCCATCACAATGATTAGGCAAGTCTAAAGGAAAACAAACAGTAATGTGCTATACTTGTAAGCTCAGTGACAGTGAGACGGGCTTCACATAGATACCACCTGTTCCCAAACCCCTTTCCAGGTTCCATTTTGGTTAGAAGACTGGCTCCCACAGGAGACCTGGAGCACTGTAGGCACAGTGTGATGGGAGCTTTAGGTTTTTTGGCTGCCTGGCCCATTTTGGCATTTGCAATCTCAAACCTCACTAAATGGTTGAGCATAGTTACTCAAAAAACTGATTTATTACAAAGAAATGGAACCAAAGGAAGCTGGTGCTCCCAAAGAGAAATACATGCAAACCCAACAGTTGTCCTCTTCAGCCAGTTCGCGGTAAACTACAGCTAGCTATTGGCCTCATACCAAGGAGGAATTGAAGATGCAAAAGCAATATTAGAAATAGGGGTATTATAGGTTAAATTAAGTCACCTTAAGCAAGTAAGAGGAAAGAAAGTAGCTGATGAGAGAAGAAATTCAGATTAGAGTCATAGTCAAGGTCTGGGGTGGAAGCCCAATGTCTGAGGACCAGCAGCTCCAGGGTGCTCCCAAGTACCCTCAACCTGAGGTCGCCAATGGGGGCAATATTTCTGTGACTGAAGATGTTCATGTCTCTTTAGTTGAGGGACTAAATCCAATAGTCAACCCCCACAAGTTTCAAAGCTGTTCTAGTTGTTAATGGCAAATGTTAGAGCTCTTCCCAAGGGGTTCTGAGACAGCCCTTCATAGAAGACAAAATCCCTGGCATTTAGCAGAGGCTTCAGGGAAGCACTCAAGTCAAAGACATGGTATTTGTACATGACAGAGACTTAACACAGCCATGGTTCACTTTTTACTGGTCATTTCCACAGTGAAGGTCTGATGAGAGTTCATTATAATGTGACTGACAAAGAAATCTGGTTGCTTACATGGCATGCAAATAAACATAAAAGAGGCAGTCTAAAGTTTCAGACAGAATGTCTGTAAGGATAATGAGTGAGAGTGTCTTCAAATTCAATGTACATTAATCTGTATACTGAGATATACAAATCCAGAGATATAACATATGCAACATATCAAGAATATGCCAAGAATTTAATAAAAATATACCAATATATCAAGAATAGTCAGTAAACAGATTCTGTGAATCTAGAGTAGGTCTTAAACATCTGTATATTAACAGAACTCCCTAAGTAAGTCTGATGTACAAAACATTAGGTGCAGGATTCAAATAAGATTATGACCAAGGAAATATTTTAAACAACAACCAAAATTATGGCTAATAATATATTATTGTTGCTTAACATCAAGATGCTGAGGGGGAAAATGTGTGTACATGTTTTAAAATATTTATATAATACTTCTCTACACACTTAGCAAAAAGAAAAGCCAATATCTCTTGTGATTTGACAAGTCTTTCCATGATATTCATCAACAGTAACAAATAGTCCTAAATACTTTTGGCACCTCTTTTTTTAAAATGGAAGAAAAAGTCTTTGTAATTTTCTAAGGATCTTGGAAATCTCAAAGATAGTTTTAGGTGCAAAAGATATCCTGAAAACCATTTTTCTTAATTTTACATTTGGAAATCAAGATTAGGAAGGAACGAATGTTGTCATAAGAGCTGAATGCTCCAGATAGGATTGTGGGTGTTTAAGAAAATAGTACTTGGTTACTCATTTGAAAGTGGCGATAAAACAATTAAAAATAAGCGTAGAATGTACCACAATTAGCAAGAGTCTTAGCTCTTTGATAAGTAAGCTTTATATTCTTAACTAGTCAAAGACATAATAAAACCAACATAAAAAACAAAAATATATTCTGTTAAAACAGTATGTTGGCAGATTACACTGAAAATACACTCTCTTCATATTTTAGGTGAAGCCAGTAAACAGGAAAGCAAAGAAACAAACTCATCAAAATTGAGCAAACTTTGCTTAGATTTTAACATGTTTCATAGCTTTTGGGATCTACTATTTGCCAACTTTCCTTTAATCTTTAGATCAACTTCTCCTTTCAAATTCCCTCTTATAGATCAACCACATCATTTTTTATGTAGGCTCTATGCTTTCTTAGCCAAGGTAGAGCAATTCTTATTTCAGCACCTCTCTTACAACCTCTATGTCCTCATTATCAAAAGACTCCCTACTTTGAGGTTGAATAACAGAGGTAAAAACAGCTAGTTGTCTTATCTGTAAAACCATAAAATTTTCAGGGTTTTGTTTCCCTTCATTTTAAGGTGCTTTCAAAAAGCTCAGCAAGTTGTTGGGGCCTGGCAATGGGGTGATTTCCCATTCTCCATCATGATTATGTATTAACCCTCAGTTTCTAGCTTAACACCACTTATAAAAAGTGGGGAGAGAGCCAGGCCTGGTCTCCTCTGCTTCAAGAGCTGGCCCTGGATGCTGCCTTGTGGTCTCAGGGAGCTCTCCTCTGAGTTTCCCAGCTCCTGTCCTCTCTTTGCCTGCAGGACTGGGTTAGAGACTCATCTACTGTCACAGGAAAGACTTTGGAGACAGGCTCCAAGGACATCTCCTGGCACTGGTAGCTTTTCTGAGCCCCTCTGGTTTCCTATGAAATTTAAGGTTTTTTTAAAAATTACCCTCAAAGCTTCTCATTCCACTTCTTAGGTTCCCACTAATACTGAATCAATTGGTATATATCAGGGAGTTCTGGATTATACATTCCTAAAATTGTCCCAACCCCTCCCTATACTGGTGGATCTTTGGGAGTCTAACAATGACTGCTGGTGGGGAGAAAACCCAGAGCTTGAAACCAATAGACAAAGGCTCCCCCATTCTGAAGGATGTTTAGCTTTTAGAGGCAACTGCACCTTAGGGGATTCTGGCTGGTCAGGGGCAGAGTGGGCAGGGGAGAGGGACAGCAGGATAGGCACCTTTGGGTATGAGCTGGGATTTAGGGGATCTAGAAGACACAATTGTAAGTGTCCCACATTTTGCCTTTGCCTTAGCCAAGGAATCTCTTAAGGAAAAGGTTTTGAATCTAGTTTTGATGTTTCTTCATGCTAATTAAAAAATCAGTATTGGAAATTTGATATTTTCTCCATTTTTCTTCTAAGATGACTTTTCAATGAACAATCTTGGTCATAACAAACTCTACAATTACCCTTGATTAGCAAACATACTATTTAGTAAGATATGCACACAAATTTGGATTATAATGTAAGCACATTATTTATGAAGCAGGAGTCCAGCCTGGAAGACTTGATCCTAGACTGAGTCAAGTCCATGAAAGCCTGGGAATATTTCATACAAAAATGTTGCTTATGCACCTCAGGTCTCAGCTGCCCCAACTAGCAGATGTGCCATCCAGCTACAAACCCCAGACCAGGTTTGTGGCTCCAGAAGAACAGAATATTTGCAGAGGAGGGATCTCCCAGAACCAGACAAGATGGAGGGAAGTCCTCAAGTGGTTTTTCTGAGTGACCCATGGCAAACTGGCCAGAGGAGGCCAGTCTCTTCTAAGAGACTTGGTCCCCAAGCCTGGCTTCAGGATGAGCTCATTTCAAGGTCCCGCTGAATGAGGGAAATAAAGTGACTGGGACAGAAAAACAGTCCTGTTAGTAATGAGGTGGATTTCCACCAATGAGCATCATTTCTCAAATCTGATCAGCCAGCCAAACAATATCTAAAGAGCATTCCCTATTCCTAGGAAACCAAATAACCTCAACATCTGGGGGATCATTGAAAGGCATGCTTGTTCTAACCACACAAGACCCACTTAACCCACATAGCTGTCAGAAAGGCCCTAACAAGCTGGAGCCCCATAGGCCTCAAAGGAATGGGCTGTTTCCTGGTCAGATCTTGCAGCCAGAAGGTCTCTGTCTCCCTGGATCTTGGTAGGACCTCCAGAACATCCAAGACATCACCAGCACAATTGATTGACAGCTGAGTTGATTGCTTGCTGAGGTAAGTGGCTTTTACCACCCCCAAAGCTACCACTGTGCCTTGGAGGAGGGAAGGAAAGGCCACCACTGCCAGAGAATTGGGAGTTTTCCACCCTTCAGTCAGGGCTTGTTTAGGGTCAGGTAAGGATCACCACACAACAGTCCCCTTGGGAAGATGTGGAGGTGAGGGATTCCTTTGAATCTTGGGGTGTACTGTTGGTATTTCTTGTGGAAGAGTCGATGGGTCTTTCAAGAAGTTCCTGTAACGAACAACCCAACCATTTGCCTGGTCAAGAGATTCCTGGAAAACTCTGCCGATGAAAGCAGGGGAGCAGTGTGCCACCACCTCATGCAGACAGCAGGACGTGGCTCTAGCTTGCAGTGGTCAGCAGGGTGAGAATTCCTAAGGAAGAAACTGTCATAAGTGATATAAATAAAAAACATATTCATGTTAAAGATAATAAACATACCACTTTTTAAAGGAATTCAAGAATAAACTTGTAGAAAAAATTCATGTCAACACTGGGATTGGCAAAGTAAAAAATATTTATGAACTTCAGTTGAGGACTTGCCCAGTGGCAGGCAATTTCACAAATCTTCTTATTTATTTGCCATTACAATCCAGTGCCCTAAGTGTTGTCCTCATTTTGGCAGCTGAGACAATCGAGCTCTAAAGAGTTACAATAACTTGTCTGAGATCATACAGTTAGAAAGTGACAGAATCTTGATTTAAACCCAGGACCTGTCACTCCAAGCCCAGCACTGCATCACTACATCACACCTGCCTCCAAACATGAGGACACAAGCCAAAGGTCAGATACGCATACGGAGCAATACTTCACCCAAAAGGACAGCCCAAGCTAGGAAGCCTCTCAGAATCACCATTTATCACCATAGTTGAGTCTAGGACTCTGCCTCCTTCTTCCATGTCTTCCTTCCCTTGGACAGAATGCAGTTTTGCTAAAGTGCCGTATGTTTGGACTCAGCACACCAGGTACCACCAGCCCCTGCTCCTGACCTGTTCACTCTGAGCCAGCCCCCAAAACACAGTCATGAGATGGGAGGTCACCTCCACCCCTCAGAGCCACAGGCCAGCTCGCCCACCCCTCTCCCTGTGCCTAGTCTTTCCAGGCATGTTAGAGTGCAGCAGGAGTGGGGAAGCACTTCTTCCTTCCATTAGAGTATTAAGGGAAAAGAGGGAGGTCGCCAGTTCAGGGTGGTTCTAGGGCACCCCAAGGAGAAGATGCAGAAAGCCTTCCACAAGACCTGCACATGTGTCTTCTCCTGGGTTTTTGAAATGTATGTGAGCCAGGCCCCTGTGATGACAGGCTGATCATGTTCTCACCCAGGAAGGGCCTTGTTCAGGCTTATTAGACCCGCTGGGAAGACACATGTGTGTCAACTCTATCCTGAGATGTTTGGGGAACACACATGGAAGCGGGGATTACACAGCTCACGTGGTCATATACTCAGAAGAGTATAAAATCTACACACTCCGTGTTATCCTCATTTTGATGATAAGTGAGTCTCAGAGAAGTCGAATATAAGGCCCTCATGTCTCAGATGTTATGAGATGTTTTCACTGGCATTGATCACAAACAGGTCTGTGTAGCTTCTTCTTTCAGTCAGTGGTCACAAACAGACCTCTGGGGTGCTGCCCTCCTTCCTTGTCGCCCTCTCTGAGCCCCCAAGTGCCAGCATCACACACGCCTGCCATGAGGGAGCTGTTTGCACTGGATGTCCAGAGATGGCGAGGCATGCGCCACAAAGGCTGAGAGCAGAGCCCACTGGGAAGAAGCTGAGTCACCAAGAGCAGTAATAATAATGACACAGCATCAGGTACGAAGCCCCACCAACCAAGAGCTTTAAATCTGACCTCATTCAGCTCTTACTAAATACTTACTGAATGAACACTAAGTTCTTACTAGTGGGGCCAGATCATCTCCACTCAGAGACAGCACATCAATGGTCCCATTGGGAGGTTACTAACTGCCCACCCACGGAGCTCATTAGTGGCAAAGCCAGGATTTTGTGCCATGCCTCTTCAACCTATACTGTCCTTTCCCTGTGCCAGGCCACCCACCCTTCCTCCTCAATCAAGCAGGTCTGACTGGCGTGGGCTTGGCATGAAGCCAGGCAAGGCTGCTGGCGGTGACTTTGATTTAGGGCAGCCTTACCCAGGCGCCCACCCACTAGAATCAATCTATTTTTGCTCTTTGGCATTTTGCTTTATTTTCACAACCCCGTAAACTACTCTCTATCATCCCCACTTAATAGATAAGTAAACCAAGGTTCAGAGGCTTGGTGATAGGACAAAGCTCCAAGTGGCTTTTCACTGTTAACAAGGCTGCTCTTGGAGAAAGTAGAACCACCAGCAGGCCTCAGCCTGACTAGCTCATTTCACCCATTAGAATGTATCCTTCTACACTACTCAAAAACATCCTTATGTTTTGTGGTTTGATTTAAAGTATACCATGCTTTTCTTACCAAAAAGGAAAACATAGTCAATGCTTTCTTCCCAGACCTAGAAAGACCTGATGTTATATTCTTGAGGAAATTCTGAATTGTTTTACCTCTAAGTTTGCCCTCAAAAACCTCCACCGTATGCTGGAGCTGTTGGAGAGAAGTTGGAACAAGGGAAATAAACTTCCAAACTCTTTAATCCCATGCTCCCATTCGTGACAAAGATCAGAGCGGTGTAAGCATGCACCACGCAGTTCACAGGGCCTGAGAACGTGGGACTGGGGGCTCTGTGGGGCTGCCAGAGGCTTCAGACTCACCAGCAGGAGTGCATATGAACAGATACTACAGTCAAAACTTTTCTTATGCAGGTGGAAAATTGTTATTATTTTATCTAATCATCCACAACTTCTATTAAACTTGATTACTTACTGATTTGTTGTTTCTGATCTTCTTGCTGTAGGAAGTATGAGTTCCATAATTACTGGATTTAAGAGGAATGTAATAGCCTCAGTATAATAAAGAGTAATAAAGTGATACTATTAATAATGAAAAGCCCATTCCCATTATAACTCAAATTTGCCTTTCATCAAGTGAATGGAAACAACATATATTCATTTGTATGGTTTGTTTCCAGTGAGCTGAAGGATTATACAAGCCTGGGTTTTGTCTAGTGGTCTCTTCCCTGACTTACTTCACTTTTTTTTGGGTTGGAAGGGGTGAAGTGAACCCACAGACAGGATAGAAAAAAGATGCTCTCCTTCAATAAAAATGACACATAAAGCACACCCTCCCAGACAGTCTGGTCCTTACCTTATTCATTGTCATCAACTATTTTGCACTTCTTTTGTACGCTGCAGGAAAGGATGGATGTGCAATCTAGTCTTGTTCTGTAGAATTTTAGTAGACATCACTGTTCCTGTGGAAAAGTCAGTTTTCTTCCATTTGCAATTCAATTCATTTACTCCATATAAATTTATGTTTTGACTTTCCTTTGGACTGGTCTTAGCATCTGTCTGGTTCTGTCACTGATTATTGAGTAAAATGAAATCTTCAACGTGTGTTCATTTTCTTATCTGTATGAGAATCAGGCTCTCATCTTTCTCTGAAAATGATCTTTTGACAGAGGTACATCCAGAAAGTGGCCAGTCTGATTGCCTCATCCTTGGCCGTAATGTGCAAAGCTAACACGACATTGTTTGTGTCTAATCTGGACTTGACAAATTCTTCTTAGTGCTTCTGTCTAATCTAACTAAGCCTCTCATAATACCCACCCCCCCATCGTTTAGGTCTATTTGTAAGTGACTTTTCTTGATTATACTGTGTACTTCTGAAATTAAATGCAATATGTTGGCATCATTATGATGGAAAGTGCCCCAAAACACCAGCCAGCAGAGTACCCCATCTGAATGATAAAACTACACACAGAATCAATGGGTTTTGTTTTTCTATTGGAAAAAAAATAAGGCAGATGAGGAAATACTAAAATATTTTAAGAATCATTTGGAAGTTGTCTAAATTAGTAACATAGTTCTAACATTAGGTTTTCAAGAAACGTCTTACTCTGAATATTCTTTCAATAGTAAACATTTAAATAGCTTTATATGTGAAAAAGTATCTAGTGCTTTTCAAAAGAAAACACATTTAAAGAGATAATGTCTGGAATCCTTAATGAATTCCTTTAGGACATCATATTAAAGAGGCAGATAAATCTCACTGGGTCTAAAGCAACATTCGGTGAAAGCAATTTTAAGTCTGATAATTCAGAGAAGAACTAAATTGTTTCAGCAACCTTCTATAGTTTAGATGGAAAACGTTAGTGAAGTAACTGAAGATTAAGAAAGAAATTATTTGGCAGGTCACTGACTCTTGCATTGTTAACCAAGAATATCATTTACTTCATTTAAGACTTTTGTATAACTGAAAATTAATGCTAAAACAAAAATTGGGGGAGAAAAATTAATTATACTCTAAAAACTTCACAGCAAATACCAAAAACGGTTATTCCTAATATAATGTACTAATTTTTCTTCAGTTCATTCCCTGAATGGCAAAAGGGCTTCCATCATCAACTTTTTAAAAGCACTGTGCTTTAAACACAAGTCTTTTTCAAAACAAAAGATTGAAACTAATGGCAAATTTCCAGCAAATCTTCTCCAAATATCCTTATTGCTAGGAAATATAGATAATACAAACAACTTTTCATAACCAGGACTGCCTCCTCTGTAGCACTTCATGAAATTAAAACAAAAATGAAATGAAGAAGCAAAGAAAACCACCAAGCAACATGTTTCTGCCACTATTAAAAATGCCTGAATGTTAAACAAGCAAGCAGTGGAACGAAGTTCAAACACACTTTGCTAAAAGGGAAACATTCATGAATCAATTAGTAGCACGAAATTTTTTTTTTTTTTTTTGTCCAAGCTGCCTACTCCTAAGAACTCCTAAGAGCTGTAACTTGCTTCTATATTGTATCACAAAATACTAAATAAGCTTGGAAAATATCACACATAAAAGAAGATACAGCCTGCTGGTTTCTCCCTCTTCTATTTCATCTTCACAGCTCAAATTCTTTCCCTCTCCATGTTGATGGATCAGGTTTGCCCACATTTCCCCAACATCCGAATACCTAAGCTGAATTCCAGCCTGAGGGCAAAGCACCACTGCTCTCTTCTTACCCAGCAGCCTCTGAGGGAAAGGATGGTTCTGAGAATAACGAACGTGGTAATGGAGGGAAATACCAAAATATCAAAATAGACCCCCTGTGTTATCATGTCACATTATTCTCAGTCAGCCAGCCCCCTAGGTATCCATAGCTATTACCACTGGCCATGCTCACCAGTTACTATTAGACTCCCGGTGCTCACCAGGGCAGGGGGTGAGGGTACTGGCCAGCACAGGGATTTTTTTCATGCAGGGGACTGAGCAGTCCCTTGGGGTGTGGAACGACAGATTACGATTTTATTTATATTTCTGTTTACTAAAATAAAATAAGAAAATGGCACTTTCTTAATATTGAATAAGTGGTTGATATATAGGACATATACAAGATATACACATTACACTTTTGAAGAAAAATTTGTGTGATAACAACAGTGGGTGCCATTATTGGGCCCTTATAATGTGCCAAGCACTCTACCTTAGCTTAGCTCCTTGATCCCTCAAAATAGCCCCAGGGGCAGGTCAACTGTCCACACCATCACCCTTTGGTGAATGAGAGTGCATTGTTAATAATTGCATCATGGCAACAGCTATAAATCTGAATCAGCCCAGGCAACAGGCATATAGGACACACTACCTCTGGGAGTAAGATCCAGGCCCACAAATTGATGAGTCAGGGTTGTATGTGCAGACCAGCAGAGCCCAGGACCTAGGCTGGCTCTCAACCATACTGCTCCACTGCAGATGGACACCCAAATCACTGAACAGTTTCACTAGTAAGGGGCTGAGATCTTTTTAAAAACATGGAAGGACAAGATGGAATATACCTATCCTCCCTGCCCCTCTACTAAGCACAATTATCAGCCCTGGGATGTTACATGAGGCAACCCCAGGATACTCTAAAAGAAGCTAAGAGGCAGATGGCAGGCTTGGTCTCCAGCTGCAGGAGCAGCAAAGCACTGGCCTCAGTCCCCACCCAATGGAGGAAGGCAACTGTGCATGGCACTTCCCGACCACCCCCCAGCAGCAGCAGGCACCCAGGTGGGTCACCCTCTAGAAGGAACAGCGTTCTGACAACACCAGGTGAATCACCAGCAGGTGCCCATTGGAGCCCCACCAGATCAGTGGTCAGGGGCTCCCCTTCCCAGCAGGCCTGAGATGCCCCTTTCCTGCGGGGACATACCTGGGTGGAGTGGACCCAGAGAAGGAACCCTGCACAGAAAAGTCCATTGCAAACCCTCTATCACATAGGGCCGGGCTATCCCATTCTTCCCAGACACACCTGGGCAGCCTGGGGTACAGGTTTGGGGTCCCACCACACACCACTTCCACTGAGGGACACCTAGCAGCTGACCTGGGGCAGCGCCTTCTGGTCCTCAGGCCACACCAGCAGGGACAGCAGGAGCTCCAGGGAACTGGGAAAGCCAAGCAAACCAAGACAATGCTGCAAAGACTCTGAAAATTAAGCTGCCATTGGAACCACAGTCCAAGAAAACAGTGTAAGACTCTATGCTAAACATTAAAGGTGACTGTCTGCTAAAATGTAAGAATTAGATAGAGTCCAGAGACTCCTGGTATAATAGATAAATGTCGGGGATACAACTGAAATTCACCTGTCATACCAAGAACTAGAAAAATCAGTTTGAATGAAAAAAGACAATAAACTGATGATAACAATGATTTTAATCAGATGTTGGAATTATCTGACAAGAATTTTAAAGCAGCCATCATAAAAATACCTCAACAATCAAATACAAATTGTCTTGAAAAAATAAATATCGAAAAATAGATTAGAGTTAGAAAAAAAGAACCGAATAGCAATTATGGAACTGAAAACAGAATAATAGAGATGAAAGTCAGCTTGATGGGATCAGTAGTAGAGCAGAGATAAAAAGAACCAAATCAGTGAGCTTCAGGACAAAACAAGAGAGTTTACCTGATATGAACAACAGGGAGAAAACACACTTAAGAAGAAAAAATGAACAGAGCCTTAGGGACCTGTAAGACAAGAGATCTGACATTCATATCATCAGATACCCAAAAGGAAAAAAAGTGGGGGCACCAGGGTGGCTGAAAGAATATTTAGACAAAAAATAGCTAAAAACTTCACACAAATCTGTCAAAAAAAAAAAAAGAACACAGATCCAAAAAGCTGAACAGATCTCAAATAATATTTTTAAATTGCCAAAATAAAAGAATTGTCAGTTATTAATTCTTTATCCAGTAAAACTATTGCTCAGGAATGGAAGGGAAATAAAAGCAGTTTCAAATCAAACTAAGTAATTCATCATTAATAGGCCTGCCCTTAAATATTGGCTAAAGAAAATATTTCAAACAGAATGGAAATGATAGAATAAAGAATATAAGAAGAGATTGTCAGGATGGAAGAGAAGCTACAGGAAGAGTAGCATGGGCACATGTAAGATGTGCCTTCTCATGAGTTCATAGATATATGTGATAATTGAAACAAAAATCATAACACCTTCTGATTCATAAGGAAATTATATTGAAAGGAAGGAAGGGAAAAGACTAAATGGAAATGTTTCCACATTTACCTGAAAATGGTAAAATATTGATACCTGTGTTATAAGTCACATATGTATACCCTAATAACCAGTTCAATGATATAAAAATCATACAAAGAGAAACATTATAAAAACTAAATATAAGTCAAGTTAGAATCCTAAAATACTGTTCATGTAATCTAGAAAAAGAAAGAAAGAAACACAGAGGATCAATAACCTGAGAAAAGAAATAATAAAATGGCACTCTAAGCACTAACATACCAATCATCACCCTAAAGATAATTAATGTATTGTCCAAATATATTAATCAAAAGATAGAGATTAGCACATAGAAAAATAAACATAATCCAATTATATGCCTATTACAAAAAAAACTCTTTTCTTATTTAATAACATAGGCAGGTTGAAAGCAAAAGGATGGAAACAGGTATATCAAATAAACATTTTTTTTCAAAAGGCAGTTATAGCCCTTTTAATATCTGATAAAGTGACTTCAAAGAAAAGAAAATTATTAGAGACAAACACTATATATTGATTAAAAAAAAAGATCAATCCACCAGAAGAAATAATGATCCTAATTATATATGCAGCAAACAGAAGACTAAAAATACATGAAACAACAATTGATAGAGCTGGAAGGGAAAATACACTAGCTCACAATCCCTCTCTCAGCAAATGGATAGTCCCACTAGATAGAAATCCCACGAGGATATGGAGGATCTGAAACAGGAAGTCAACCAAGAGGACCTAACTGACTTATTATACAGAACACACCACACAACCATAGTAGAATACAAACTTTTTCAAGTGTACGTGGAATATTCACAAGATAGCCCATATGTTGGACAATAAAGCAAACAGCAACTTTAGAATAATTAAAGGCAGAGTGTGTTTTCTTACCCCAATTGAAATAAACTAGTAATCAGTAACAAAAAGACAATAGGAAAATCTCCAAACTTTTAATAATCCATGGGTCAAAAAGAAAGTCTCAAAGGAAATTACTTTTAAAAACAAAGAACAGAATGAAAACAAAAACGCAGTATTTCAAAATAGTAGGATGCAGCTAAACCAGCGGTGAGAGGGAAATTTATAGCACTAAATACTTACATTAGAAACAAGGAAAGATTTCAATTTCTACTTCAAGAATCTAGGGAAAGAAAAGCAAAATAATTTTTTTAAAAAAAGAACAGAAGGAAAAAATAATATAAAAGCAGAAATCAAGGAAATTAAAAACAGGAAAACAATAGAGAAAAATCAATGAAACAAAAATCTAGTACTATGAAAAAAAATTAATAAAATTGATTAACCTAAAGCAAGACTGAAAAAAATATATAAACACAAATCACAAACTACAGATCCTGTAGTTATTGAAAAGATAAGACTATAAGCAAATCTCAATCCCTTGAAAACCACAAACCACCAAAAGTCATCCAAGACAAAAGAGACTATCTGAATAGCCCTATGAAAAGCAAAGACATTGAATCCATAATTTTTTTTAAGCTGCAAAAAAAAAAGTAATCTCCAGGACAAATGGCTTCACTAAATAGAAGAATTTTACTAAACACTTAAAGAAAAATTAAAACTAATCTTACACAGTCTCTTCCAGATAATGAAAAAGGAAGGAACACTTCCCAACTTATTTTCTGATGCCAGTATTATCCTGAACTAAAACCAGACAAAGAAAGTGCTAAAAAATAAATAGATAAAATAAAATGACTATAGATCAACATATCTAATAAACTTAAATGTAAAACTCCTCAGTAAAAGATCAGCAAATTAAATCCAATAATACATAAAAAGAATGATCCAAAGTGACCAAGTGGGATTATTCCAAGTATGCCAGGCTAATTCAGTATTTAAAAATTAATTAATATATTCCTATATATCAATAAGCAAAAAAAGAAAAAATATATTAATTCATTCAGGAAAGCATTTGACAAATTACCATATTCATTCATGACAAAAATATAGGGAAATTAGAAATAGAGGGGAGTTACCTCTCAACTTGATAAGGAATAGTATCTACCAAAAAAACTATAGCTAACATCATTCTTAGTGGTGAAAGACAGAAGGCTTTCTGCCGAAGATCAAGAACAAGGCAAAGCCCTACCACTTTTATTCAACATAGTACTGCAGTAGCAAGAAAAAGAAATAAAAGGTACACATATTAGAATGGAGGAGAAAAAACTGTATTTGTAGACGACATGAATATGTATGTAGAAATCCAAAGAATCTACCAAAAACTTCCTAGAAGTAAAAGGTAAGTTCACAAAGGTCTCATAGTACAAGATCAGCTCACAAAAATCAATCACATTTCTACATACTAATAATGAACATTTAGAAACAAAAATTAAAATAAATTACTATTTACAATCACCCCAAAGAAATTAAAATATTTATACAAATAATAAAACATGTACAGGAACTGTGTGCTGAAAATTGCAAAAAGCTAATGAAAAAAATAAAAGATGACATAAGTAGACATACCATATTCATGAATTGTAAAACTCAATATAATAGAGATGTCAAATCTCTTCATGTAAATTTATAGGTTTGATGCAATACCTATCTAAACCTAGCAAGGCTTTTTGTAGATAGACTAGTTCATTCTAAAATTTTTATAGAAAGGCACAGGGAAAAGTAAAATAACCTTGAAAAAGAATAAAGTGAGAGGAAGCACTCTATCTGGCACCAAGTATTATAATATAGCTTCAGTAATCAAGACAATGTGATGTTGGCAGTGGGACAAACACATTGATTGATGGAAAAGAATAGAGAACCCAGAAAAAGAACTAGACAAATACTCTCAACTGATTTTTGAAAAGATGTAATAGTAATTCAATGAAGAAAAGCTAGCCTTCTCAAGAAATGGTACTGACGAAACTGGACATCCAGAAGGAGGAAAACGAACCTCTACCTAAACCTCTTACACAAAAGTTATTTCAAACTGGATCAGAGATTTAAGTGTAGATTCCACAACTATAAGATTTATATAAAAGACATAGGAGAAAATCTTCAGACTTTTCTAAGGTTAGACAACTAACTCTTAGACTTAACACCAAAAGCATATCTATAAAAGGAAAATGTGATTATTTGCCTTTCATCAAAATTAAAAACTTTTGTTCTGTGAAAATCCATGTGAAGAGGATGAAAAGGCAAGCTACAGACTGGGAGAAAATATCACCAAACTACATATTGGACAAAGAATTAATATTTATAAAATAGAAATATCTCTTAAAACACAAGAGTAAGAAATAAAATAGTAATAATTCCATTAGAAAAGAAGCAAAAAACATAAAGAGACATTTCACTAAAGAAGACATACACATGGCATAAGCACATGGAGACTGTCAACATCAGTAGTCATTAAGATGTAAAATTAAATCATAATGAGTTCATTACATAGAGGGCAAAAATGAAAAAGTGACACTACCAAATATGGATGAGCATGTGGAGAAACTGGGTCACTCATACACTGATGGGGGAAATGTAAAATAGTACAGTCACTTTTGAAAAAATGTGGCAGTTTCTTATGAAATTAAACATTCAATTAACCCACTAACGGTACTTTTGGACATTTGTCCCAGAGAAATGAAAACTTGTTCACACAAAAACGTGTACACGAGTGTTTATAGCAGCTTTATTTGTAATGGCCAAAAACTAGAATCAGCCCAGTGTTCTTCAACAAGCGAATTGGTTTAAAAAAAAACCTGTGGTACAGCCATGCCATGCCATGAAATATTATCCAGCAACAACAAGAAACATGCTGTTGATCTATGCAATAGTTGGGATGAATCTCCATGGAAAAAGGTCAATCCCAAAAGGTTTGTACTGTGTGCTTCTATTTATGTAACATTTTGATATAGCAAAGTTTTAGAAACAAGGTTGTTTCTGAATGGTTGCCAAGGATTGGGACAGGAAGGAGAGGGGAGGCAAAGGCAATAGGAGGGGTCCCTGTGTGAAGGACTGTTACAGTGTTCTGGCTTTGGTGGTGGGCATGTGTGCTTACACGGGATAAGACTGTATACAACAAATAAACATACACGCCCATGAGTGCAGGACACCTGAATAAGGTATGCAAATTGTCCATATCCATATCCTAGCTGAGATGTGGTACTATAGTTCTGCAAACTTACCATCAGTGAAAACTGGGTCAAGAGTATCTGGGATCGCTTATAATTTTTCTTACAGTGTAGATATACAAACTTCTCAGAAAAAAATTTCAATTAGAGAAAAAAATGTGGCTATGACTGGGTCAGTGCTGGGAGGTGGACTGTTTGGCCCAGAAGCCCTCCTCACAAACACACACACACACACACACACACACACACACACAGAGACACATACACATGCACACACACACGTACATACATTCTTGCTGGCCCAGGTGCAAAACAGGAGTATGTGCTTAGCAGGGCACCATGGCCTCAGTGAGAACCTACTGCCGCACCTACTCCTGTTGACCCACATAGACAAGGTTATGTTTAGCATTAACTTATCATCCATACTTTAAAAATCAGCATACACAGTCTGACACAAGGTTTGATGATGAAACAAAATGAAATTAAGAAACTCCTAAAAACATGTAAGGTGTATGTTTGGAACTGAGTAACCACGCTTGTCTCTCACATGTCAAATTAAGAATTCTTCATTTGGCACCTGTTGCCTATTCCCATGGTACTGGATAAAAATCCAGTAACATGAACAGGTAGAGGAAATTGTTCTGGAGACTCCTGCATCCTCTCCCAGTTCTCTGTGACCTCAGACTTACAGTAACCACAGAAAGCACTGCAGATTCCTATTTCTTAGCATTTCAGTACATGGAGAGAGCACAGGGGTGGGGTTAATCCCGAATTTGCCCTTGGAGTTACAGGGGACTACACTCAATGAGCCTCATTTAACTGTGGGCGTTACCCCCATGTCCATATCAAACCCCCAGGCACAGCTGCTAACAGCCAATCTGCCAAATTGGACTTGGTTCTCTCCCTAAGTCTTGGCCTGAACTCTGGCAAATTTATCAAATACAGTCTGTGGGGGGAAAAGGAGAGCCCTACCGACCTATTCAAAGCACAGTGATGTACCCAAAGCTCTTCTGACATGCAAGGGCTCCTGACGTCCAACCAGTGTTAGGGTCAGATGACTTTCCAGGTCTTGACAAATCTGCGCAGGAAGCTGCCCCACTGAGGTCCTACGCTGGCAGCCCAGGCTTCTCCCTGCCTGCTTACAGCCTGCATATTGGCCAAAACCTGCCTCAGATGTGCAAGCATAGCTCCTCCTAATTTCCATTTAAAGACTTTTGTGAAACTAGTCCCTACTTGAGGGTTAGGGAGGCTCCGCCAATGTCTGAGGATGACACCGGCCAGCTGAAATTTTCTAGACTCGACAGTTTAAATGGCTTGTGACTGAACTGGAAACACATCTACATTTCATTTGAAGCATCGGTGATGACAAAGCAAACTCTGCCATCATTGTGTATTTTCCCTCTCTACCACCTATTTCAAAATGACTTTGTCATGGTTTAGAGTTGGCTGTTTTCTACTTAATGAACGTTCAGAACCCCAAAATCCTTAAGATCTCATTCTCTGCTAGAGCAGGAGAGAAGAGAGCCCACGTGGTTAAATGCAGAAAGACAACAGCCGGGACCAGACACACCAGGGTAGCCAGCTGGGTGAGGTGTGCAGTCCCCAGCCCTTGAAAAGGGAGAGAGAACGCATACCGTTGTGTGGGCAAGGAAACCTGTCCCTTCACCCCAGCGCGCTGATCCTTTCTCGAAACCCAGGAAGGAAACACATTTCTTGTCTGGCCCTCAGTCACAGAAAGCAATGCACTGCCCGCAGAAACAGGCGCTTCCTTCTGGGAAAGTCAGTCTCCAGGCTCGTGGGCCTGCTGGGCATGGGCGCTGGGAGGGGCGCAGCTCCCAGCCTACTGCCCAGAAACTGGCGTATGCCTTCAGCACCATTAACGGAGGCGCCTCTTGTTTCCAATTTGGCTGTAGGTAATGAAATTAGCCCCCAAATTACCATAAAGTGGAACACGTAAACACAAAAGCAGGAGTAGGTTTTCAGGCGCCCCCGCTCCCCAACAAACCAGAAATGTCCATGGCTTTTAGCCGTTTAAATGCAAAGCAAGACTTCTGTTTTTCCAGGTCTCTGTTCAGACCCCGGCAGACAGAGCACACTAGAGGACACATCCAACAGAGGGGCGCGCTGTTTACATCAGGAAACCCAGCCGCAGGGCGGGCCTCCCGGGCGCCGGCCTCCCGCGCTCCGCCGCTCGCTGGCTGCGCGCTGGCCCCTGGGCTCGGCTCTGACTCCATCCAGATGTGCCGCGGCTCCAGCGTGGCTGCCGCGCGCAGTAAATGGGCATCGGAGGCTCGTCAAGCGGGCCAGAGCCCCTGCCCCGGCCGGCCTGGCACCCGCAGCCGCGCGGGGAGGGCAGCGCTGCTCAGGGCGGGGCAGGGTGCGCGCTAACTGCCCTGGGCCCCGCGCCTGATGCATTTGTACATTTCCTTGTAAATGTTTTACACTTTAAAAGAAAGGGGAATGCTGTATATCATTTGGAAATGTTGGCTGTCTATAGGTCCCTGTGGATATTACTGGGTTAGTACGACTTGTAACCAGAGCAAGAGAAACATAAAAAAGCTGGGAAACATTGCCAATTAGTCATTACAGGGAGACTATAAAAACAAGAGGAAGAAAGAGGAGGGAGCAGAAGGAATAAAAGAAGAATAAAATGCCCCGGGAAAAAAAAAAAAATGAAAGAAACTCCATGTGTTTTTGTGGTGTTCCCGGAATAGACGGGGAAGCAGGACAGCTGGCAGCCTTCTAGTCAGGAGTGACCTGCAAACCAGCAAGTTCCCAGAGTGGCCCCATCAGGAGCCTGCCATTTCCCAAACTATACCTCCTTGCTGTCCCTGTAAAACTCGAACTGGGTCAGTGGGCAGGCCCTGTGCTTTAGAGCAGGACCCAATTGCACTAAATCCAAGCTAGACATTATTTCTGATCCCCTGCCGCCTACACGGTCATTGCTAGCTGCCTTAGAATGAAAAGTAGACAGGAACCATTTTTTTTTCAACAATCACAAGTCCTTACCAGCCAACCGCTTCAAGCAGATTGTGCCCATACTTTCTGAAAACTGTTTTTAATTTTATGGTAATTCTGATTGAATTTTTCTTCTGGTTTTTTTGGCCAGATTCAAGGATCCAGGAAGACGTAACATCACAAGCTGAAGCTGATCTAGGTGAGCTTCCCAGTCTTTCTGCAATAACTACACTGACCAGGCTCAGGACTTAATATAAAGTGAAGAGATATGATGTTAATGTTAGTGTTCAGGCTGCAGGGAAATCCCAGGATGGGCAACACTTCTCCCAGGGAAGAGTTGTGATGGCTTATGAGCCTCTGGGAAGTGGGGCAGGAGGAGGGGGCCCTGGAGAGGAAACTGGGCCCATCCCCCAGGGCAAATGTTGCAGGCGGGGGAGAACTGCTTATCTCAGCAGCATGAGGAGCCAGCCTCCAGCCAGACTCCTTCAGCCCACAGGATTCCAGTCCCCACCTCCTCTGAGTCATGAGGGTGGCCACATGTGCCTCAGATCCAGTCCCTGGCAAGGGTACAACTTTGCTAATCAGCTGGGGTCCTTCTTGGTATCAGGCCACATGTCAGCAGATGCGCAGCACAGCTTTACCAGTACAAAATATCTTGCATCAGATCTGTTTCAAAAACAATTATATGAGCAAATTATCTTGGCTTCTAGCAACAGATTTTTGAAATCTGGTAGCAAGATCTGAAAAAATGATTAAACCACAAACACTATTTTAAAATAACATTAAACCAGACAAGAGATGAAGAATTCTTATAGAATCTTCAAGAACATGCTCTACTCCCTGGGCTCAAAACATCTTCACATGTGTGACTTCATTGTATCTGGCCCTTGTTCAGAGGTAGAAACTAAAATAGTAAAAATTATTTATCTGGAAGGACTTTCTACCTTCATAACGCACAGCTTTAAAGGCTGTCGATGGAAAGGCTATAATCGGAGACTAATTGGAAAATCCTTGTGAAATGGGTTCCCAATCTACAGCTGGTGTGGCCCACAGAGCCTGAGCTCAGGCCCTAATGGCAGGGCCCAAGGCAGGATTGTATCTCTTTTGAGCTGAGGGCTAATATAACGTGTTTGCCGGCAAGACTGTGCTAGCTAATATTATTTCCCTGTTGCTTCTCTGTAGGAAGCTCACCCCCGATCTCTGCCCCAGCCCAACGACTCCTCCTGACTGGCTGAACCGCGTGGCTGAGAGCTGAGCTGTCTGCTCTTCTCTGCATATTGTCTGCCTCAGCAGTTATCTTACACCAGCAGTCATACTGATGACCTTGAAATGTAAAGCTGTGACCTCATCATTCTCGTAGGGGGCTGGGTGCATTCTTCCAGCTGCAACTAGTTTC
Source organism: Manis javanica (assembly GCF_040802235.1). Taxonomy (NCBI): domain Eukaryota; kingdom Metazoa; phylum Chordata; class Mammalia; order Pholidota; family Manidae; genus Manis; species Manis javanica. The sequence continues at coordinate 135,876,809 of NC_133157.1, read as the reverse complement.
ATTTGAACTTCACATCATCATTTGAAATTCAGTACCTGGACAAGAGAATGCATTACCTTCCTTCCCCAATTCTACCAATTCAGCCTCTGACTCTCCAGTTTCTACCAAAGATAACATCACTTTCCTGAAATGTAGCCCAGTTCCTCCTGAACTGCTTCTCCTTTCAGTGTGACTGTTCTAGCCTCTGTAACAGGCCTCTGGGTGTGAGGCCCTGTCACATGCTTGGAGACTCAGGGTGGACAGGACAGCCAGCACCCTCCAGCCCTAGCCCACCAAGCACATCACGTTGTGTCAGCATTCTCTGCTCAGAGCCCTGCTTTGTGAAAAAAAGCTCATGTTTTAGCCTTGAAAATCTCCATGGCCTGCATTGGCCTGCTTTTCACTGTGAGCACCAGCCCCCCAGGAGCCTCCCTGGGAGGAGATCCCTCCCCCATCTCCTGCCTGCTGAGCATCCCCTGCCAGCCTTCTAGAGTTCTCAGCCTGAACAGCCAGTCCTTCTACAGATCTTGGCTTCCCTCCTCTCTAGTGGGGTCAATTCTAGCCAAACTTTAAAGTCAAAATCAAGTGTACCATCCTCCACAGGGACCCCCATGTCTACATGAGACCTAACGGTCCGAGCCCTTTGCTTAGAGCTTCTTGTCTCCAGCCCCACCTCTGTATTCCCTCGGGCTAAGCCCCCTTTCCAGCTGTGGCTGCTGTCCCCACTAGATGTTTTATAGGCACTTCAAACTCAAAAGCACCAAGACCCATCTCCCACCTTTGCCCTGGAAGTCTCCTCCTCCTCTTGTATTTCCATTACTGTTGGAAATGACTATAGATACTCTTCTTATTTAGATACCAAGCTTGGAACCAGTCCAGACTCTTCCCCTTCCTCATTCTGAAGGCCAGTTGCCCCATACCACCTCTTCTCCCCTAGGTTATTGTGGGCCAGGCCCCAGCGGCAGCTGTGTGTTTCAAGGCCAGTCACTTCCATCGCTTGGTCAAGGTGCCCTTGTGAATTCCCCCACCTGCCTCCACTCTGCCTGAGCCCTGGGGGCTCCTGCCTCCAGCTCCAGGGTGAGGACCAGCAGGCAGCCCTCAAGCCTGCCCACTCCTGCTGCCTTCTCTCACCTGCCCACGGCTCCCTACACAGTCCCTTTCATGATGATGTCCTCAAACTGTCCAATGGGAAACCCATGCATTGATGACACAAAGCAGGTGGCATGCCATGGAGCTGCGTGTCTGTCCCTAGCACGCCATTCAGCTCACTGCAGATAACAGACATCTGTCTGTCCAGGCAGGAGTGAATGACTGTTAGAACACACAGTTTGATACGTAGTCTCAATGTAACTGGGGAAACAGTGGGAGGAGAAGGAGAGGAGCTCGTGCTGCATAAATATTACCAGGACCTCTCTGGGTGCTGGTTTGGCATTTAGCTCCCCAGCTTTTCCTACTGGTGTCTCTGTGCCATGTGTCACACCACTGCCTTTTCACAAGCAGACTATAACCAGCAATGATCGGGAGGGCTTGCCCAGCAGGACTTGTCTCACTTACTCTTGTGCAATCATTCTTTTCTCAGCAAAATTTTGCTGGGACATTTACTGAGTCAAGAGATCCTATGTTCTCTGGAGAAGCTCACGTTCTGAATGTGACACCAAGAAGACTCATGGACATAAACAAGTTAACACAAAACAATAAGCATCATAGGAAGAGTCAACACCTACCCTGCAGCACAGAAAAACGTGTACCTGCTTCCCTAAAAACCAAGGAGGCCCTCACACAGCTGGTGACATCTGACCAGTGAGCCACGCCCTGGCAGGCCATGGCAAGTTAATAAATCATTGGTACTCCGAGGAAACCAGCACATCAGATGTCTAGACTGTGACAAAACCAAGCCAGTCTGACTCCTAAGCCACTTCTCTACTTACCCACTAATTGGCTCCCTGAAATTCCCCTCCCTGCTCCTAGTATTTACGCTCCAGTATCATCCAGGAATTACCTCAAGAGGAGGTGGGTTTTGGTATTCTCTAGCTAGAAAATAGTTTGTTCAGGAAATCAGATGTGATCCTGGTTCTAAAGCAATCCTGAGAAAGTGGGTATGGTTCCTGTCTTCAGAGGGCAAAGTGGGCCCTGGACTGGGTTAGGGACATAGCTGGTGTGCCCATGCCACATTCTTAGTGCCATAGACACAGAGCAGTGGGGCATGTACCTCAGTCCCTCCCCTGCTGTGTCCTCACAGCTCAATTACCCTCTTCCTTTAACAAAATAACCTAAAGCTCGGAGTGCCACCCCTTCCCTTGAAGAAACTTAAGTATATCCCTTCCTTAGTCATTCCCGTGACAATGCTGTTTACTAAAATCTAGTCACAACCTCACAGTGATGAAAACAGTGAGGTCTCCAGTCTGCCAAGAGGCCAGGGGAAGTCAGTGTCACATCACAGGGATTGCATAACATTAAGAGCCACCACAGAGGGACCTCCCCTTGAGGATTAAGAAAGCCTTCACAGTTCAATTAGCTTTAAAACAAAGAACAGGTGGACCTGGTTACTAATAAATTCCTGCTCCACCCCACCCCCTTCCCCTGCCCTAGACAACACTGGTGTCTCTACAATTAGAAAGACATACTGGCTTTTTAATGTGGAAATAAATCAGTGATATAAGTGTAGAGAGATAGTAGCACAAATGACATGCCTTAGGCACAAGAGCTGTTAAAAGAAAGAAAGAAAAATCGGTAAATGAAAATGAGGCTTAGTCAGGCACAGCCCTGAAGTCTTGGCTCCAAAAGCAAAACAAAAAAATAAAAAAGACTGGTTGGGTGGGGGAGTTTCCTGAAGCCATGAGTAAAATCTGGCAGAAAGCATCCTATACAGCCCTTTTTTGGTTTCTATCTGCATGACATCACAATCTATGAATTTTGCTGTGATTGGATTTGAATGAACTTGTAGATTCAAAACAAAACTCATTTGAAACAAGCTCCACAAAGCAAGTCTATCTTCCCAGAAGCAGTTAAGTACATTTACTAACTGCCCTTTTCTGTTCTGGAAGGGCCACCCAGCATTAACAGAGCCAAGTCCGAGCTACACACACAGACACAAACACATACAGAAATACACACACACAGACAGACACATGGCAACATATATGCACATGCAGACACATACAGATACACAGATGCATGCAGAGACATACACAGAGACATGCACAGAGACCCACATGCAGAAACACACAGAGATAAGCACACTGTGCACACACACACAGAGACAGACACACACAGGCATATATACACAGATACGTACACATACACACACATACAGAGACAGGCACACACACATGGCATGCCTGGTCACACCCACAGAAATGGACACACAGACACATGAGACACATACACACAGAGATAGAAAGACACACAGATACACAGAAATACACAGACACACCCATGCACACACAGTCATGCACAGACACAGACACACACACCCTGAGAAACCGTGGTTGTAGCTAGACAGGTCAGGGAACAGGAGGAAATCCTTCAGTTCTGCCTTGAGCAGCCTGCTCCTCTCTTCTTTGTTTTTCTTCTTCCTGTCACCTTAATTCTGCCCAGTAGGGAAGGTGGAGGATTTAGACCAACCACATAAACATGCTCTGGGCTCCAAAGAAACCAGGACAGAAGAAATGAAAACCACACATAGTCCTGGTGACAGTTAACATAATCTACCTATCCCAAACAGTTCCTCTTTTACGGAATTTATTTGCTAAGGAGGTGAAGATGATATGTGCAAGGATCAGATATATTTACACATAACAGGTTTGTTTTTTAAACACTGAGAAATAAAGCCCAACATGCCTATGGATGTATGTGGCAAAACTAAGCTAACCATTAAAAAAAAAAGATCAGATATGCTACAAAGTGAGTAGCTATGCAGCAAAATAGCCATTATATTTATTTATTATGCACTTTAATATGCAAAGAATCCTATCAATTAATGCCTCTCTCCCACCCCTGCCACACATACCCAGACTGGACTGCTGAAATGCCCCGTCTCTGATAAGCCTGGACAAACCAAGAACTCCAAATTCCAAAGTGTGTCTCAACTGTGGGTGATTTTGCCCCAAGGAGACATTGAGCAACATCTGGAGCTATTTTTGGTTGTCATGACTGGAGGATGGGTTTCCTCCTGGTGTCTGCTGAATAGAGACCTGGGATGCAGCTAAACAAACTGCCCATACACAGGACAGCCCCTCCCCCTCACACAGATGATCTTGTCCAAAAGGTCAACTGTGCCAGCAGTAGAAAGCCTGATGCAACCAAAAGCCTCCCTCCTTCCCCTGCCAAGAAAGCATCCCACCCGATTCTCCCATCATGTTCTCTGACTTTGTAGCTACCACACCAGCACCGAAACCACCACTGCCTGGCCCAGAAACCCAGCAACGGGGTCTGCTACCCAGAACTAGAAGCCAGTGTGACCTACACAGGCAAAAGATGTGGCCCAGACCCTTGCAAAGGTAACTTGATATAAAAATCAGTGTTATCCTCAGACCGAGATCACCTTCTGCTACATAGTTAGTGAGAATTACAGGCATACGATTTCAAGAAAAAGATTTTATCGTGATGAGTTTTATACGGTAAAACAAAAGGAAGCATTTTGTCCGTGTACAGGAGCATCATTCCTTTGCGGTCAGTTGGAGTTCTCTGAGTAAGATGCAAGGGCTTCAGAACTCCTGTCAGAATACGTGAGAGCTGCTGTAAGTGGCAGCTGTCAGGCTTTGGCTCATACACCCCAAGCCTTTCCTTGGTCTTACAGTCACAGGAGCCTGGGTAGGAAGGGGCGGCCTCCCTCAAAAGAGGGCAAAATGCCATCCTCCACCAAAGATAGCAGGCTTTTTGTAGTTCCCTCCTCAGCTACAGATTATGCTATGAGTTTTGGACGATTATCATGTTTAAGAAAGAAAGAGGTAGTCCAGCCACCTCATGGTGTGACTTTGCCTAAGTGGTTTCACTCCCTGAACTTCAGCTCCTCACCTGTCAGGAGGGCTTGCATACTAACAATAGGTAGCAGCCACGGAGGGCTTGCCTCATGCTGTGCACCATCTGGGCAGTTTCACATGACCCTAACTTAAACTTCACAACAGCCCAGCAATCACCAGGCATGCTACAGATGAGGACACTGAGGCCTGAGCCATGGAATAGCTGACCCAGGTTACTGACACAGGGAGCTAAGATTTAACCCAGGCCATCAGCCTCTTCACCACTGAGCTCTACTGCTAAGTTGGCTCCTGGGAGGAGGAGATGAGATGACGCTTATATTCTCCCTCAGAGCAATTGTCAATGAATGGTAGCTCTACTATAATTAAACCATTAAGTTTACTTTCCTTCTCTGTGATAATCACTGAGAGAGCCTCCTAAGAGGGAGGCTAGACCTGTACCTGCATCGCAGGAGAAAATGGTGTGTCCCACCCCTAAACCCACTGTTGGATCCTGAAATTGCACATTAACCTGGGGTCAATGGAGCCGATAGGGCTGAAACCCTAACAAGGAGAGGCCGTTCAAGTTCGTCTGTTGCAGAGAGGTCCCTCAGAGAGTCTTCTTCTAACTGGAAAAATGAGAGTTCCTCAACATGGCTATCCCAGAGTTTGAGGAGACATGAGCTTTGCCATTCTCCGATGGTCACTATATTTATATTCTCTGGAGGAATAGCCATGGGATGGCACCTTATTCAATTTTATACCTTACAACCTAAGCTGTTTTGAGTAATAAGGGGAGAACTCAAAAAGGGGCTGATACAAGTTCCAAATTCACCTCCCCACTGGGTTGAACTTGGAAGTGAGCCTCCTCATCTGCAAAGCACGGACACCTTGTGGGTTGCTGTGACAACTGCATCAGAAATGAGGGAGTGCTTTGAATAAAAATTCAAAGAAAAAAAAGTAGGAATGCCTCTCCTACGGCCAGCACCCAGAGTTCCAAAGTTCTCTTTTGTCCAACTTCTCATGTGATTGTACAGTTGCCCTATGTAAGAGTCACAGAATGGGTTGTTTTTCTCAGCTCATGAATATGGAAACCAAGCCCCCTCCTCAAAATGAGAAAGCTGCCCAAGATGACACAGTTAGGAGACAACCCCATCAATCAAATTACCTGTACTGGGTCAGTGCATCATTCCAACCCAGGGTGATGTATGATTTACCTCTGGTATACACTCCAATATCATTTGTGTCTTCAACTTTGCTGTTAATTACCAAGGCCTACAGCACAATAATGTACATTCTGGATGCTCTCCACACCTGCACATGAGTCTTACAAACTCTGCAACTACAGTATTAGGAAATACAGTGGCAGTGGCCATCCAAAACATCCTATTCTTTCTGTAAGAGATCTCTTTGTTTTCTCACACAAAAGCAGTTAAAAATAAGAGCAGCTGTGTGAGTGCCAGCCACACCATGGCCTCATTCACAGGACCCAAGTGTGTCGGTCTCATTTGGTAGGACAGCCATATTCTTCACCTAATGGCCTCAAGACAAGAATAATCTTTAAGAGCTGGCCTAGTAATTTAATTGAAGTCCAAGTATTACAAAACCCTATGTGTATTTTTTTAAAAAAGAAAGATATTCATGCGGGACTTGGAAGACAGTGCCATATTTTTTATCTTCAGAACAAAACAAACACCATCAATAAAGTCAACAGCAAGGAAGAGATGGCTAACTGGCCACCAGAGAATGAAGCATACTTTCGAGTGCCTACACCTAATAAAGTGACAATAGATAACGTACTTCTACAAGTCATAAGGGTATGTTCAAGAGAAGTAAAAATACTCCCCTTTGTTTATCGCAGAATTTCCACCCAATCCTGGAGGACTCCAGGGCCTAAGTACAGGTCCTCTGGCTGTCTTGTGTGTTTACAGAACCCTACGCTGACTTCTCAGTCAGAGAGCTGTCGAAACACCATGTATGTCTGCTCCTTCTAATCTGGTGTCCACTGGAAACCGAGATAACCTGGCCAAGACTTTTGTGCTACTGGAAGAGAGCGGCCCACCACCAGGGTTGGAAGAATGTAGTACTACTTTTATGGGTAAGGAGTTTTTTCTTGATACTTCAGACATTGAACACATTTTCATTTTTAGATTCGAAGACGTTTTCCAAAGAATTTCTGTTGCCAAGTTTAGTCTTCTAGATAATTGATGTGTTGTATTTCACATCGGTGTATCTGATGATCATTTAAGCCACTTAAATTCACTGCTCACCTACTTTGGATAAGGTACCATTCTAGCATCAAATAAGACAAGAAGCATCTGTTACAGTATGGGCAGAGCTTGTGTCCTAGTGGGAAGGGAGCACAGACATGATCCCACACAGACCACGTGAAGGAAGGAGCGCTGAAGGAATGACCAGGTAACACACTGCACTTGAAGGGGAAGCATGTTTCCACGGCAGGTCTGCCCCAGAGACATCCTCATTGCAGTGCAAGGGGAACCAAGGACTCGGTCTACATTTCAGTCCAAGGTTAAAGGCAAAAGTGAAACCTCCTCTCAGAGTTCACAGGCATTAGGAAAGGAAACTGAAAGAGCGCAAGGAGCTCAGCGCACCCACATCTCCTCTCCCTGATCCTTGGTGGTCCCTGAGTTTCCCACCAAGGTGTCCGCTGATCCTTCAGCCTTAACCGCACTTTGCCCTAAGCACAGCATGTTCCACCAAACACATACTTCCCCAGGAAAGCCTCCAAATGGGGCAGCAAGATCATGTGCAGCCTTACCAGGGTTAACAAGCAGGACCAGGGGCCACACAGGTCCTGCCTCACCAGCTCTACTAGACAGCCCGAGGCCTTGAGGCCCTCACCGAGCAGAGCTGGGAAGGAACCAGCATCCAAGGACATGTGTTACCTGCTAAAAGCTGCCCCGTATCCATCTTGTTCACAGAGTAATTTTGAGGGGTGGGTATTATTATCTCCATTCACAGATGAGAGTGTTGAGAGGCTGACTCACTGTGACAGATACCAGACTTAAAAACAGTCCACCCTCTGCCAAAGTCCAAACCCTAAGCCCTTTCCAAACTGCCAGCGCCCCAGCAGCTAGGACCCGACTGCAGGTGTGGGCCAATATGCACAGAGCCTGGGGTCAGCCTGGCTTCCCAAGTGTACTTCCCTGTGGCCGGCCCTACCTGCCCACAGCCCAGCTTCACTTTACAAGGCCTCAGGGCCTGCAGAAACTCACCCTGGCTGATACTCAAGTTTGTCCACAGAGCCCAGCCTCCCCAGCCCACCCCAGTCTTTGTAGGGGTCTCTCTGAAATTCAGGGGCTTTGAACTTGGGCTCCATGCACTTATCCTTCATAAGAGAATCCCAGCTTCTTATCCTTCATAAGAGAAACTGAAATAGGTAAAATGATGAGCCAGGTCCCTGCTCACAAACACCTTGAACAATGTGTGATGTATTTGACCTTGTAGAGTTCCTCCCAAAATTATATCTCTGATGTCACAGCCTCCAGGGCTTTCTGGATGACACTCTGTGTGTGCTTCCATAGATATGGAAAGGACAGCTTTCTGAGAGCACTGGCCATGCTGGCAGGGAGGTATGGGCACACGGTGCACAGACAAGCCTGCCATTTGTTCTCCTCCTGAGCCTATAGAGGACACATCAGTCACCAGCTTGTGTCATGAAGCATATGCGGAGCTGTTGCACTGCTGATAACTAGGTATGCGGAATGTCATGCAGTTAAAATCAGGCTCCTTATCCCCAACATTTTGGAAACTAATTCTGTTCATTGATTTTTAATTTTTATTGTTTGGTTACAAAAACAGAGAAATCAAGAACTTGTAGAAAAATTCTTAAGGATTGAATTTATAGACAAAACTTTTTTCGTATATCATCTATAGGAGGAATAAAACAAAGAAGGGGTGATTTTAGCTTTCCAGCAGCTTGCTACAATATTATGTGACTTCAGGTAAAGTCTGTCAGTCTTTCTCTAACTCACCACAACACTCATAAAATGATAATAATGCTGCTTGCTACCTGCATTTCAGGAAACTTCAGGTGATCAGTGAGATAAATCTGAGCAGCACATAAAAACATGAAAAGCCTTTTCCAGGGGACAGTTTTGTTAGTTGTCTTCTTTTGGTTGTAAGTACTTCTGAACATTTTATAAACCTAAGCAAAATCCTGGAAGTTATGCATTAATTTCCATCCTTTGGGAGAGAGAAATAATATTTTAAAAAGGACAACAGAGAACATGCATGTTTATGAGTGCAATGGAGAATCCAATCCTTTTATTGTTGATTGAGAATATGTATGTTGAACTTGAGGCCTAGAATTATATTAAGGCATACTTCATTTTCAAGGACCACGAAATACGAAATAAAAATATTTAACATGGAAGAAATTGCTTCATGAGCTATTAACAAAAGCATTACACGTTGCAGGTTAGTGGTAATCAGAATGACCAGAGTTCCCCGTGTCCCTCCAGTCTTCCGGTGGAAGGCTGGCTGCCATCTGACCGAAATAAACAGGGGAGAAAATGGGCTCAGCAGTCTCATTAACTCTGGAGTTTTCCTTCAGTGGGACTTGAGAAAGGAGTTTCGCCACTAGAATTTCCTGCTTCATTTTCCTTTCATCTCTATCTGTCCTACGTCCCACGTCTCTCATTCATATTACAGTGCCATGCTGTTCTCCCGTGAAGGCTGAGCTCCACATCTTCCACGAGGGCCATGGAATTGAAGAGTACAAAATTTTTTAAATCTCCAAACAGATTATAGAGTCTGCATTTTCCTGTCACTTACTAAGCTGATTGCGGATAAGCATACATCTGGCATACTTGAGGGACAGCCCTGAAGTGTAGATTCTCAGAACGGGTAAAAAGGCACACAAAGTGTACAAAGTAAATCTTTTCCTTCAGGTACTCATAAAATTTCTTTTTCAAAACTGATTGGATCGTTTAACAGGTGGGGAGGAGTTGAAGGGGAAAATGGTTATCAAATCTGTCTTCATACTTTTTAATTAAGAAAAACAACTTCTGCTCCACTCTGGTGACAAAACTTTTAAATCTTACTCAACTGGTGCTTGTGCTCCTCCAACAGCAATGCTGAAAGGGTCCAGTTGCTGTCTTGTCAAAATGACCTAAAATGCGTTTGCCTAGGGATGATTCCAGAAAAAGGTAACAGTCAAAAAAAAGGCAATGTGTTGACACTGCTGATCGGCTAGGAGCAAAAGACATTTGTAGTATCGCTTTTCTCCTCCCTGTGCTCTCTGAGTACCGAATGATTCGGAGGGTTGTGTGTGCTGGGGTGGGTGGTGTGCTTGGTTTTTTTTAACCAGGCAGAGGGATTAATGGAGCCTTATTTGTCCACACGAATTAACACATTCTGCCAGATTCCTTAATAAAGCTGAGAATGCCTGTGTGCCCGCCCTGTTCACAGAGCATTTGATCTTCTCTAAATCAAATGTTGTGATGTGCCTCACAGACAAATGCTTTCTGCAGCCTTGGAAGCCTGGACAGCTTTCATGTCTCACCTGCGACCCCCTCTCTCAAACCAGGTCACTCTGAGGAGACACAGGCTGTCTTGTAAACAGTGCGGCCAACCACTTGTGTCCTGATATAGAACAGAAGCACAATTCAAGGGCGCTCCGGAGGAATTTCTTCTGCTCTGGAGGAGGCTGACTGGCCATGTGACCTTCTGGAAAGAGAACAAAAGGACACTCCCTTCTGAAGACAGCGGAAATGCCTCTCTTTGAAAGGCACTCGTCAGGTGCTGCCCAGCCCCACTTGGCCTGTGCTGCCGACATGTCCCCGAGCACAGCCTGGCTGGGCCACTGCTTTCAGGAGCTGCTGTTGCCTCTATTGTCCCCAGGGCAGAAAGTTGGGGGACTTGACAGGAGCCTGAGGGGATGGAAGCTAGTTACAGGAACCACCCACTTTGCAACTGTGAAACATAGTGTCTAGCTTACACTTTCTAAGGCAAACCCCTCTTTCCACTCTACCATGAATTTAGCAGCTCATGAAGCATGCACTCAGAGAGCCAAAAAGTAAGGCTACATATTTACTTTCTTAGTCAACTACATGCTCTTTGTGAGTAAGAACTTCAGGGTACCTGTCATGAAGATATTAGTGAACACATCCACACGAACCTCAGGCTAAATCCACTGACCCTGTACCCCGGCAATTGCTCATATTGGAGAAGGGAAACCTTAAAAGTGGTATGTTCATTTTGCTTTCTGAAGAGCTAATGATAGATCGCATACATTACACTCTTATGGTTCCTTGATGAACTCTAGGGACTAGAAGAAAAGGAAGAAGGTATGGGCCATTTTGGATATGGAATGCTTTTCCTTTTCTCTCTTCTTCCTTTCTTTTTTTTAACTTTAAGATGATTCCGCATCTGTATAATACAAAGCAAACAGGACACAGCCTGACTGACATGGAGATTCTTCTAGTGAAGCAAACCAGACTGAGTAAGTCCACCCAGAAGGCACCGGAACAGCTGCTCTGCTTTTGAAGTAATTCAAGACAGAGATGATAAATAAATTCTGCAGCTATTATGTGAAAAATTAAAAGAAAAAGATTGTTTATCTCCCTTCTATAAGAAAAGGAAATAAAAAGAATCCTGACTGGCTTGCAAGCAAGGCTAAAGACTGGGCATGGAGGCCGGCAAGGAGCATGGAGAGAGCGCAGCCCCGCACCGTGCTGAGCCCTAGAGTGCACCCACCATCCTGCTCACCTGCCCGGGAATCAGGCATACTATTTCACTCATGATCCATATATGTGATTATGTTCTGCATATTCTTCTCTGCTCTGGACTTAGTACTGTGACTAGGACAAAAATATCTCCACTCTTATGGGTCTCACATTGTCAGTGAGGGAGATGGCCATAGGTAATAAGTTGGTGAACCAGCAAACACTGTCAGGTGGAAGGTCACAGAGTGAATCAACAAACATCGCAGCAGAATGACAGCACTGCTTTAAGGGGCTAGGTGGTAACCCAGATACTGAGACCAGGATGGAAGGAAGGAGCCCACCAGGCCAGGCTAAGGGAGAAGCAGTCCTATCAGTGAAGACAGTGGGTATAAAGGCCCTGGGGTAGGAAAAGCACAGAAAGCAAGCAGCAGGGAGGGGGTTGTGGAGGGGGTAGGAAGCCAGAGGGAGGGGGATGGAGTGGGGGGTAGTGGGAGCTGCAGGGGATGAGCTCTGTGGGAAGCCTGTCCCTTGTCTCTGACTTTCTGTCTGTTGAGCAACTGTCATCTCTTAATCACTTAGCAGGGAATAGTGGGAGAATGACCATGGCAACTCTAGAGGCACAGCTCCCACCTGCGACAGGACTCTTGCCGTTGCCTGCAGGGATTCACCAGACAGTGCATCCCCCTCCCCCCAGGAGGTATAGGTCCTGTGGGCCCCTCCCTCCTTCACAGCCATCCAGGGGTCCTGGTGCTCGCTGCTTCACAGCCCTGCTTCCTCCGGTGCAGAGGGAGACAGTCTGGCCCCCCTTCCAAGCTAATCCTTTTCCTCCTTACTCCAGGAACCTCTGCCTCCAATGCACAGGCAGGCGGAGGAGGGCAGATGTAGCGGCAGCCTTCACATGTGAGCAGTGAGCTCCTCATAACCCTTGGGCAGCCTAGGAGGTGCCCAGGGTCACAGCTCTGCCCCAAGCCACTCCATCCCGGCTCTCCAGCCCCAGCCCAGCTTCCCCTCAGGTGAGCAGGGGCTCTTGTCTTCCTGGCAATGCCTCTGGAAACTACTGGAAAAAGTCTGCAAGAACATTTTCTTACTAAGGCTTCCAAGAAGACCACTTCAGTAGACTCTTGGTTTTCTTCCTACTTGATTTCTTTGCAGGATCTAATGGAGCTGACCAATCGTCTGCTCATAAAGTGCCCACCTTCAAAGCAGAGCAGAGGCCGTCCCTCCCTCCCCTCCTGCATCTCTCCCCTGCTCCTCTCTGTGCCCCTTTCTCTCCCTAAGGCCTCACAGACTGCCCATCACTCCCCCAGTTTTGAGCCCCACTCAGCACACCAGTGACTCCCAGATGGGTTCTCTAACTCCCATCCTTTTGATTTACAGAACTGTAAAACTGCAACTGTCTGCTGATGTTCTGTAAGCATCAAACCTACCCTATTTAAAACCAAAATCATTAACTTTTTGAAAAAAGATAAACTTCCCTTGTATTCATAACTTGTTAAGTGGCTTCATGACCTATTTACCTATCAAAATTCTGCTTATCTTTCAAGATCTAGCCCAAGTGCTACTTCCTCGTGAAGTCTTCATTAAAGCTAAACCACCCTTTTCTCTGTGTCCCTCGGGCCCTGAGCTATCCATGTACTACATTATGCTGACTTGTTTGTGATTCCCCTTCCAAATACACAAAGTCCTTCTTCTCTGCCCACCTGGACAGAACAGGGCCTCATACCCAGTGGGTGGTCAGAGGAGAAAGGCAGGAGTCAGGAATCACTGAATGAACATACCACCCTTTTGGAGGGCCACAGGGAGTTAAATTAATGAAACTGTGGATTATTTTTTATTTTCCCAACATTACCTGTTACTTGTGCTTCCCAAGTGACAGTCTGCAAGGCTAAGCAAAACACTGCCACAGATAGCTCAGGCACCTGCATTCCTGAGTTTTTGGACTAAAACATACTGTCCTCGATTCCCTCTGGGTTGTCTCTCTTCATTCCCCCTTTCTACTGCAGTCCCCGGAATACCTCGCACTGCTTTTCACTTCTTCCTCCCCAAGCCGTCCTATCTCTGCCAAGCTGTGAGTCACACTCCAGTGAGTTCAGATCTCTGCAGTGCTGCCGGTCCCCACCAGGGCTTGGGGTGGCATGTCAGACCAGACACCACATAGGGGCAGAGACAAGTGAGAACCGAAATCCTGAGAGCAGCTGGACCAAAACGAGCGGCACACCAGCCCTCATGTCCACTGCCCAGACTTCAGTTATGCTAACAGGTGTGTGAGCAGCAGAAACCTGTGAGAGCACCTCACATGGTCTGATAGCCTCATGGTTTGGGGACCATGAGAGCCTAAGAACAAGCAAAAACTGCTCTGAGGGACCTTCTTTCCATCAAGACCACACAAGATGGCAGGAGAAAACATTTCCTCACAAGAGAATCTCATCATCAGAATTTTAATAACACACAAGGAAGTATTTATCACAAATGAGTCAGCAGACATAACAAACCCCAGGAACTTAAAATAAGAGAAAGGTATTCTCAAGTAAGTAATAAAATAAATATTTTTAAATTGTTAAAGAGATAAAAGAAATAATAGAATCCATACAGAAATAATCAGATACTTTAAAAGAAGAATAGGTGGTTTGGAAAAAACTAGAACTTTAAGGAAAAAAAAATAAAGTCAATACAATTAAAAACTCATGACTGGTTTAAACACTGTAGTAGATGTGGGTGAAGAAAAAATTAGTGAGCTAGCATGTGTATCTGAGGAAGTCACCCAGAATCTAAGAACAGAGAGATAAAGAGATAACACAAAAGTAGCACTGACATATATGATAGCGGTCAGAACCCCAGCAACATTATCTCCCAGCACAGGGTGACTAAGTGATATAGTTTTGTCCAATGAAATAGAAGCACAAGTTTCCATATGCAGTTCTGAGGATGCTCTTTAAAAGCTTGTCCTTTCTCCTCTCAGTCCTCCTGTGTGCACACGGGCACTGTGCTAAAGGGGAGCAGTTGTCTTGCAAATATACAAAGGAAAATGAAACAAAAGTTATGAGGCACTTAGCTACCTACCTACAAACATCCAGTCATGTAAGAAAAAATAATTCCCTCCAATTTCCTCAAGCCACCATTAAATTGTGTTTTCTGTCTGATGCATCTGGATGTAATCTTTCTAGTTGATCAAATGAGATAGGAATAATCTAGAAGGAAAGAATAGAGTGAGTGGGGTAAGGCAATAGTTTAAAGAGAAAGTTACTGAGAAATTTTCAAATCCAAAGGAAAACTCAAAAGGAAGAATTTTTACAGGCCCCAAGTAGAAAGGTTGAAAATAAATCCACTGCTAGACACATTCAAAACACTAAGAAGAGAAAGAAAGTGTTAAAAAAAAGCACAGAGAAAAGATGTTTAGACTGAGAGCATATTCTTCGAGCGAAGACCTGGAAGACAATGAACTTTGAAGGGCTGAAAGAAAAAGATGGACCTGAATTCTGTACTTAGCTAAACTAACATTCAACAGTGAGAGTGAAATAGAAACTTGCTCAGATGAAGAAGGGTTTATCAGTCACAGACCCTCACCAAAATTACTACAAAAGGATATGTGTTAAGAAAGTAGAAAGTGAATCCAAAAGAAAGATTCAAGAAGCATCAGTCAGCCTTCGACACTGATAAACATGTGTAAACCCAAATGATAATTAACTCTAAAAATATATAAAAATCTATAATGAAAGATTGTGTTGAGGTAAGATGTGCAAGCAGTTGCCTCTCTGCAATCTTTTTTACAGTAAACACTGGATTCAGTACTCTGTAGACTTCCTTTCTGTCTTCCATTACTTCTCTAAGAAGCACATTCTAAAGTCAAAATCTCTGCCACAAGGACTGTGGGGCTTCCTCCATATTTCTGGGTACTACCTAGAAACCTTTGACAACCAACCTGATTTCAGTTTACAGATTTCAGTCAGGGAGGAAATAATTTTTAAGTTTGTATATGATAGAGGATACTAAGTAGTTGGATCAAATCATGCCTGAAGAAATAAAACCTGGGCTGTATGTGACCATTGAATATCACTACCCCTTTGAATATTATTCCTCCCACCATCAAATTCCCCATTCTACCAAAATTCCCCCATCTATATTTACCTAGCAAAATGAAAACCACACCCAATCAAAGGTCCAATCCACAGAGACTCCATGTGGTAAAGAAGGAACTTCGTCATGGCCAAATGTTCCATGGAGTCATCAGCCATGATGTGGGATATCCGACATGATGATTTGTCGGATATTTTGGCTTTGTGTTGAGATCTGGTTTATGCCATTTTTTAAATAAATGAACTAAATCATTCATCTAAAGGCATACAATATTTGAAATCCTTACCTTGTTTTCCCAAAATTGATTATTCTCTTTCTCCCTTCTTCACTTTTTTTAACTGAATTTTAAAACAAGGGATCACCATCTCACCCTTCTTACCATTAGTTTCCTTTGGTCTGATCACTTACAAACTAAGCTACAGAAAATTACTAGTGAGAGTCCTTTGGATTTTTGGACACTTGTCAAATGCCTCTTGACCTAAAGCCAGGCCAGCTCCATCCACTCTGAGAGAGAATTTGATAGCCTTGTCATCTCAAGTTCCATCCCCCCCATCCCCAGATTAGAGACTTTGAATCCTTTGAAATATGCTGGGGGTTGACAAAATATTCTCAGGAGAAAAAATCATTCCTTTCCTCTCTTGCTCACAAACACAACATGGAAACAGGACCTAAACCCCAACACACTGGCCCCTCATGGTCACATTCCATTCCCAGGCCTGGTTGATGAGGTGGTCTGGGAAGCATTCTGGCTGGGAGAGATCACATTGCTAAATGCGGACGTGAAAAGGAATGCGGTTTCCTGAAAGTTTCCAGCAAGTACATGGGAATGGAGCTCTTGAAAGAGCTGGAGAGCTGGAAGCACTTCCCTTTGGAGAAACACTTCCAATTCCCCCACGGAGCCAAGGGTAATAACAGTCCTGACATTATTATTACAGAGGGGGAAAAATCATTCATGCAGGCTTGCTGTCGTAATTTGGTTATTTATAAGCCACACCCACTTTGCAGCCTTAAAGCCTTGGGCTTGGAATGGAGTCCCCAAAAAGTGGGGGTAGCCAGTCAAAGCTATATGGCATTGCTGCCCAGTCCCTCTGAAGTGTCAGTAACAGCTCTTTTTTAAGTGATTAGAGACACTTTTTAAAAATTGGCCTCTTTCTCTCTACAAGCAATATATGTCCTCAAAGTTTTACCAAAAGTTTCCCTTTTTTGACCACAAGATAGAGTTCCAGACATGGGCAAGGGACTCATGTAATAAGAGCTCATGGTTCAGAGGAACTTAATACAATAATCGTGTGTTCAGGAAAATTTTCTGCAATTGCAGCTCTTTTTTTCTCCTTGAGTGAAGCTGCTTTATTTAGAATGAACCAGTGGCTCCCAGAAGTCACTGTGGCCTCCCACCACGCACATGTGTCATCAGTTACATTTGGGCCAGCTTCCCCAGTGGTCATGGGCAGAACACGCTGTCAGAGATACAGAGTTACATACTGAGCTGGTGGTTCCTGTGCAGTGACAAGATGATTTATTTCTAATTGTGGTAAAATATACATGACATAAAACTTACCATCTCAACCATTTTTAAGTGTACAGTTCAGTGGCATTAAGGACATGCAGATTGTTGTTTAACCATCACCACCATCATCTCCAGAACTTTTTCATCATCCTGAACTGAAACTGTCCCCACCAAAAAATAGTTCCCCATTCATCCTTCTCTCCAGCCCCCAATAACCACCATCCACTTTCTGTCTCTATGAGTTCTCCTATTCCAGATATTTTATATGAATGAAATCATACAATATTTGTATTTTTGTGTCTGACTTATTTCACTCAACATCATGTCTTAAAGTCTCATCCATGCTAGAGCATATATCAGAATTTCATTACTTCTTAAAGCTGAATAATATTCTGTTTATCCATTCTACAAAGTCATTGGAGTTTTTATAGAGATTGCATTGTAAGCTGTGGATAGCCTTGACATATTTTATTCAATTAATTAACAATAAGTTATTATTTTAATAATATTGTCTTCGAATCCACTAACACAGGGTGTCTTTCCACTTATTTCTGATTTCTTTCTTTCAGCAATATTTTGTAGTTTTCATTGTACAAATCTTTCACCTCCTTCATTAAGTTTTTCCTAAGTAATTCTATTCCTTGCAATGTTATTATAAGTGGAGTTGTTTTCTTAATTTCCTTTTTAGATTGCTTATTGCTAATATACCGAGATGCAACTCATTTTCTGGGTGTTAAGAATAATTTTTAACAAGTGTTCACAAGTTGGGTATCACCAGGAAATACAAATAAAAAGAAACAGAGTTACAAAACATTGTTATACTCACCTCTTTTTCCCAGTTTTATTGAGATATAATTGATATATAGCACTATATAAGCTTAGTGTACAGCATAATGATTTGACTTACATATATTGAGAAATGATTACCATATGAGCTTTAGTTAACATCCATCACCTCATATAGGGACAAAAAAAAGAAAAAGAAAAAAACTTTCTCCATTTTGATGAGAACCCCTAGGAAGAAAAAAAATGTTTTCTTTTTGATAAGAACCCCTAAAGCCCTAGGATTTACCTTCTTACCAACTTTCATACATACCATACAGCTGTTTCAACTATATATTTCATATTTACCACATCAACTATAATCATCATGCTGTACATTACCACCCTGGTACTTATTCATCTTATAACTGGAAGCTTGTACATTTTGACCACCTTCCTCCAATTTCCCATTCCTCTAACCTCTGCCTCTGGTAACCACAATTGTGATGTATTTTTCTATGAATTTTTGTTTTAGATTCTCCATACAAGTGAAATCACACACACTCCTCTGATTTATTTCACTTAGCATAATTCCCTCAAAGTCCATCTTGTTGCAAATGATAGCATATCCTTTTCCATAGCTGAATAATATTCCAATGTTCATATGTACCATCTCTTTATCAGTTCATCTGT
This sequence comes from Manis javanica, assembly GCF_040802235.1. Taxonomy (NCBI): domain Eukaryota; kingdom Metazoa; phylum Chordata; class Mammalia; order Pholidota; family Manidae; genus Manis; species Manis javanica. Next base: position 135,858,147 of record NC_133157.1, on the reverse strand, counting down.
TGATGAACACTAGGGTGTTTCCATGTCTTGGCTATTGTAAATAATACTACTATGAACCTGAGGGTGCAGATGTCCCTCTGACATAGTGTTGTCTTTAACTCTGGATATATTCCCAGCATTGGAATTGCTGGATGATGTGATTGTTCTATTGTTAATCTTTTGAGGACCCTTCATGCTGGTTTCCACAGCAGCTGCACCAGTTTACATTCCCACCAACAGCACAGTTTCCTTTTCTCCACATCCTCACCAGCATTTGTTACCTCTTGTCTTTTTGATGCTAGACATTCTGACAATTGGATATTCAGCTTCCTGCAAAAGTGTCTATATTTTGGCTCCCTGAGAGCTTTGATCACAGACCCATTGGAAACCAAAGAATGAAAAGAGACAAAAGAGCTGTCCCAAAAGAAGTTGATCTCTAAGAAAAAACATGGTATGTTAAAAAGGACAGATTTGGTCTCTGGTTGAGAGAAATTACCATAATGAAGTAGGATTTATTCATTTAATAGTGAATACCTATTAGGCATCCAGCACTGTCTCAAGACTGGAGGTACAGCAGTGAACTAAATAAAAAATTCTACCCTCGTTGAACTTATACTCTGTAGTAAGAACCAGATTTTTTAAAAAGAACCAAGTAAAATATGTATTATGTCAAATACATGCTATGAAAAAAACAAAGCAAGAAGAGGATACTCAGAGGACAGTGAAGCTTTTGACGGAGTGACCAGAGCCAGCTCATGAGAGAGGGCGGCGGTGACCTGAGGGGCTGACAGAGCTCAAGCACACGGCCTGGGGCAAGCAGGCACTAAAGCATGGGAAGAGGCTGCACCGAAGTTCAAGGGACACTGGGCACCAGTGTCTGGTCACTCACTGTGTGTATATCTCTTCTGTACCCATATTAGTTAGGGTTCTGCAGAGAAACAACCAGTAGGATGTGTATACTGACAGAGGGAGATTCATTTAGGGAGCTGACTCGCAGGATGACAGAGACTGCCTAGTCCAAACCTGCAGGATGGGCTGGCGACCCCAGAGACGAATGGCACAGCTGAAGGCTGAAGGCCCTTTGGGTAAGGCTGGAAGAGAAGTTAGCAGTGTAAGATTTTGGCAGTGTACCTGAGTCCTTCCTGGATAGGACCCCACCTCCTCTTCCTCGAGGGATTCCAGGTCTGTAAACTAGCTCAAGTTTGAGAATCACCTGGGGGGGCTCGGACTCTGTTTTTAGGGTTCAGAGTAGACTTTTGTTCATTGACCTAGAGCTTTTCTGCTCAGGTAATAGAGTAGGCTTCTTATCTATTTCACCTCTAGGAACACCATGATCAACTAGCCAGCACCATATGTCTGCATAGGCCAGACTCTTGGGCTGCTGCTATGACCACAGTCCCTCACGTTAACCACGTACACCTTGCCTTCAGCAGCTGAGTGCCATCACGTGACCCCTGCTGTTCTGGATCCATTTCCTTCCCTTGCCTTTGGGCTTCCCACTTGCACGGCAGCAGTTCCTCTGTGAGTTCTGGCCTACAGAAAGAGATCACAGTGCTCTTCCATAGTGTTGGGCTCCCCTCATAAATCATTTCTCATAGTTGTGAAAGCGTGTCTTCTGGTCCCTCCCAGCATGGGTGAATAGATCTTAAATGACAAATCCACTCTAACTTTTTAATCCCTTCCTCTACATTAAACTAAGCTATGCCAGGCATTTCCAATTCAACCACCTCACACAGACATTAGAGCCCTTTCTAACTCAACAAGAGACAACATTAAATACATAATCTTTGTGGAATGAACCCATACCAATAAATTCAGCCTGATTCTACTTTCTGTCCCTTCATCATTATCCCACACCCTTACCTTCAACATGCTTCATTCCCCATCCTTCTTTCCTAGGAGAAAAAGATCACTGTGAACACATTAGGATTGGTACCTACAGGATCCAGTTTTTTTGATTTCGTAGGTAACATGGATAGAAGACTGAACAATTTGTCAGATGTGCCCACATAGAGCACAGGTATATACCCACCACCGTGTGCAGGTGGATGGACACAGTCCTGTGGGGTAGGTGTCTATTCGCTGCATGTTACTAAAAAGGTGCTGGGATCATAGAGGAACTTGCTCAATGACATGACCAGAAAGTAGCGTCAGTGGAATTCAAGTCCAAGTCTGCCTTGCTCAAAAACATTTTTAAATAACGTTTAGGCTAAAATCTGGAGCCTTGAGATGCTAAATACTTAATGCCCTCTGGATTTTCTTGTTTCTCCCAAAAGTTGTGCCTTTTGACACACTCCTTTGTGCCAAAACTGAGTCTGAAATGTTATGGAAATAAGATAAAGAGGAGATATCCTCCAATTTTATTTTAGAGCTTAGAAAACATTTGTTTTGTATGGGCAGGGCAACCAAAATCACACTGTTGAGTTAAATCATGACTTTTGTAAAAGTACTGATTTGCAAAGATACCACACATTTTCAGAGAGAACATGTGAATTTTAGAAGAAAAAGCCTGCCTCTGACAGGCAGAGTTTCTGCTTTGCAAGTTCTGGTTTGGACATGCCTTGGGCTGTTCTGAGATGTCAGAAGCTGGGAGGCCAGAATAGCCATTGCACACAAACCTTTTCCATAAAGTATGATGCATTATGTTTGAAAAACTAATAGAGGCTTCAAGTCAGAAATTGAATGGCCAGGAAGTTTTTTAAAGACTTAGGATTAAGCTTCTCTGGGAGAAATTAATTTATGGATTTGATTTATTAAGGTCCTTTTGGCTTTCTAATTCAAAATTTTATTTGCAAATTCAAGTGGTTGTTATACAAGTTCATTTGGGACCAGACTGAAAGAATGTGCTGTGATGAACCCACAGTGTACCCTATGGGTCTTTGTCTGGACCAGGGTTCCAGATCCAGCACCTTCTGTAGTATGCATCAGTCACACAGTGGGATGCAGCAAATCCCATCACCACATTGAAGGGCATTTTCTTAGCACCAATCATGCATGAGATTAGGTCAGGAATCCAGGATTGGAGACCAAGCCCATGAGCTGTGCATTAGTCATTTTATTAAGGAAAATTCTTCATAAACAAAGAAGACATAGAGTAAGCAGCTCATGTTAAAGACAATTATTTATATGTTGTGAAAGGTCTGAACTCAGTCCTGTGAGAATAAACCATCTTGATGCATTTCTGCAGCCTAGCTGAGAAAAATTCAACAATAATAAACATGAAATGTCTGAGTGCCTTACACACCAAAGGAAGAAAGTGAGACCCCCACTCTGGCAGCCTCAGTGGCAGGCCCATGTGCAAAGGATAAACAAATGAAAGCTCTAGAAAGGCTGAGAGCATTCCACAGACCTCAAGCACTGCCCTCCCCTCCATGTCGACCCAGAGCAGTGTGGGGGTGGAAAGCCAGGGCTGAGGCAGGGATCCGTTTTCTGTCCAGGGACCCCAAATCTGAAAATACTCCAGCGGAGCAGGGCCCAGGACATCACATGCACTGCACTGTCCCCATGACAGGGTGTGCATGCGGCCGGGCTCCGAGGAGAGAGTCACAAGGCAGGGTGTTGAGTCTTCTCTCACACCTTCCACAAGAATGAATGCCTCCACTGGCTACAGCCTAGTTGGTGAGGTTCCTGGCTGCTTGGAAGAGGAGGGAGGCTAAGGAAATTCTCTAGAAAATAAAGGCAGAACTTCCAAAAACACTACTTAGAATAACAATGCTGTATTCAAAAATAATCAAGGTTTAAAGTGAGGACCTCCAGAAGGGACTGTGGCCCCGGTGTTCAGTTGGTGGTGCACAGAGGCCACTGTGTGTGCCAGAGCAACACCTCCCCATAGCTCCTGCACCCGGAAAGCTCATCTCCCCAGGGGGCCCCAGAATCCAGCAGTCTGTGGTAGTTAAAGGGAGTTCAGGAATACAACGCAGATGGGGGTGTTTTGAATACAAAGACCCAAGGCTTAGGTTGCTCAGAAAATGGGAGACTGCCAAAGGGAGCCTAGAGATACTATGATAGGTGATCCAAGGGAAGAAGAAGGGAACCAAAGAGCCAACACGGAAATGAAGCCCATCAAAGACGTGCCCCAGAAGGGCTTGTGTGGAGGCAGACCTAGACCATATTTCCTGAAGAAAGTACTGAGAGACCCAGAAAAATTAAGCTAGTGTATAGGCTCCACTGTGGAGCTCAGAGCTGGAGGGACCCAGGACTCGCCTTGACAATGTCTGCTCCATCCAAACCTCCACAGAGAAGTCAGCGCCCTCGGAGAGAGTAAGGACCCTCAGACAAGCCCAAGGAGAAGCTCCAGGCACTGGAACATTTTAAAATGCATGTCCTACCCAATACTCATGTCCACGCAAAGAAAAACAAAACTATTCTTACTAATAGTCATTAACCAAAAGATCTAAAAGAATTGTTCCATGAGAGTCTTTTTCTCCTCAAAGTGCTCTGCCAAACTTGAGGACCAAGTCAAATAGAATAATGCTAGAGACTGAACATATTTTTCTCATGGCAGCGCATGAAGGATATGCTTTATTAGGCCATTTATAAACAACTCTCTCAGGCCAGCAGAGGCCCACTGCCTGTCCACCTCCCACGGGTGTTTTCCAGGCTCTGAGGTGGGGCCAGTGACTCCAAAGAGAGGGAGTCTGTATAATCAGGGTAATTCCCTGAGTCCAGCCACAGAGCAGGAAGTGGACGGAGCCTGAATCCTCACCACTGCCACCAGGAACCCGACTTCAGGATGTAACTGCCCCCAGCGATGCACTCCAGGCCCCAGCCAACTCTAACAATAGAGCATTCCTTTTCGCAAAAGTGGCACCATTCATACCTCTGAAGCCTGCACATCAGACAGCATTCACTGGATCTACCTGGTGCCTCAGAATTCAGAAAAGCCCTGACTTTTGCACACAAGTGCACGCAAGCCCATACCACATAAGAGGTTCTCCCCCTAGCACATGGCTCTGCCCCTCCACCACAGCCATTCTGCCCCAACTCCTCCACTGCAAACTGTCATTAATTCTCATGTGCAAATCTCTGAAAACCTGCCACCCGGGGCAGCCAGGCAGAGGGAGGGAGTCAGAAGGGCAGCAGCCCATCGATATTCGTCAACACGGAAGACTGAGCTGCCAGGCAGCAGCTAATTAGGTGGGGTTGGGTAATTAAATTCACAGGCTTTGATCTTTTCTTCAAACATTTCCAAATGTTCCATATCATTCCGCTTTAAACATCATAGCTTCTCTGCAATCAGGAGATGCCTCTAAGGTCCGCCTTGTCTCCACAGACAAGGCACAGGACTGCAGATAAGCAAGCAGCCCCAGAGGAGTTGGCTGATGCCTCTCCTCCCTGAATGCGGGCAACAGCCCCGCCTGCTCAGCCTGGCAAAACCCCCGGGCTCCCTGCCCCAGGCCTCCCCATACAGTGCGGCCCTCCCATCCAATGGTTTCCCCCGTGCTGGGAACGCCCTACACCCAGCCACCCCGCCCTTCATGGCAACATGCTGCCTCCTGTGCAGAGCAGGGTGCTTGCCAAGTCAACACCCGCCTTCTGAATGGAGATCAGGCCCCCTTGGGAGGTTCCTCCAACAGTCCCTCCTCCATGCTCTGGCTCCCTGTGAGAGGCCACATAAGACAGGGGAGCCCCAAAGCCCAACATGGCATCTGCAGAAAACCTCTTCCAAACTGTTCTGCTGTTGTATTAAAATGAGTAACAGAAGGGGATAATGAGTAAATGCAGGAAACAGTGAAAGGGCTTGCTTGCCAGTCCTTCTCAATTTTGACAATCAGATGGCCAGTCAGGAGAGGGAACTGATGAGGAAGCTAATGTGCAACAATGTTTTGGAACCATCAGAGGGCACAAACCGTAACACTTCTCACCAAGAGGAAGTGCACAGTAGCACACTCACCCAGGCCCCGTCACTCAGAAGGAACAGTTTCCTAAGTCTTGCTGTCCCCAGAAGAGGCCGCTCCATGCAGGTGTCTCAGGGATGCAGGCCACACATACTGGGGTCTCTTCCCAGTGGAGAAAATGGTCCAGGCTGCTACTGACACAAGGAGCTGTGTAGTTATTCACTTTGGTGGCAGGGAGAGGCCAAGTCCTGTGCCTTACATACACCCAAAGGCCCCAGCCGGCAGCACCCACCGCACCTCTGCCGAGGCCCCTCTCGTGCTTCCGTACTGCCTGGAGGGGCTGAGTCCCCAGGAAATCAGCAGAGACTCGCTGATCTGCATGGTCAAACTTGGGTCTCCAGCACAAATCTGGGTCTGCTGTTTAGTCCTGCCATTTTTTTCCCTTACTCAGAATAAAAATAACCACTTAGAGGGAAACGGCTGTATATGGGCAAACTGACTGAAATAGGAGCCCGCTCACAATTCGGCTTCTGCAGACTTCCCAAACCAAACAGGAGCCTAAATGTCTGCACTTCTCTATTACTTCATCTCTGTGTAAAATACTCACAAGCATCAAACAAGCACGATCTCTTAACACAAAACAATAGAAAGTGAGAAGAAGGCCGTTTCATTACTTTTCCATCTTTGGCTCAGATGTGGAAAGGCTATTCTGGGCTGACTCTTACAGGAAGTACCAAAAAGCTCAGGAGATATGGAGTTCCTGCAAGGTTTCCAGCCCAGCTTAACAGGCTGTTTGAGACATTTCAGACAGGTTTTTACTGTAGATCCAAATGTGTGGGTGTTCATCTGCACTGAACCCAAACCTTTGGAATTTTACATCTCACTCCTGAAAACCTCACTACATGCTGCAACTTGCAGCTCCCTGAGGCACTGTCTCCTGGGAGTTAGAGTCACCTTTACATACACCTGTTCTGCCCAGGGTGCTTGGGAAGCCAACTGCAGCCCCGCAGTGCCGCCTCTGAGTTTGTCTGTAAATCTCTGGTTCCCTCTCTATGGCCTGTGCAAACCACCGAGCTTTAAAAGCAAGTCCACTGGAACGCTTCGTACTTGGATGATCATAGGAGGGCTTTATAACAAATCCACTTGGAGCAACTCAGAACAGGTATTAGCTAGAAGGACAATTAGAGTGCATGTCATGCCAGGAAATTCTGCCAGTTTTTACCTGTTGAAGCAATTGGGAAATAGACCTGTACTTGCTGAAAATTTTACTTGTACCTGCATGCATGATGTGGGAGGGTGAGCAGGTGTTAGTGAACCACAGTTATATCCTTAACAATGCTCCCTGTCTCATCTAAAAAAAATTCTTGGTGCTCAAACCGTCACAACAGGGGGTAAGTGTCCCGTGGAGCTTGAAAGCCTGATCAGATGATCAGTATTTCCCTGTGGAAGAAAATGTTCATTATTGAGTGTGAATTTTCACAGCCAACATGTTCTGGGTTCTCTCTTTATCTGAAAGCAACCAGCTTTGGATTTTTCTTCCTAACTCCTCTTGGCTTCCAAGCAATAGGACAGGACACAGAGCTGGTAAGCAAGGCCCAGGGAAATTATCAGTCACTTCCTGGCCCTTGGGGCTGGGATTTGCCCAGAAGCAGCATTGCCCCTCTGCTGGTATGAAAGGACCCCACTTCCATAAGGGAACAAAGAGACAATAAAGTAATTCATTGTGCAATCCTGCTGAGAAATGAATCCCCATTTCAAGCCAGATCTAATTGCACAGAGACACTAAATTAGCGCGTCAGCAATAATAGATAAGGAATGCTTTCATTATGCTCTAAGCATGAGTGAGACTCTCCTCAAGATTCTGCTGAGCCCACTGACAGTGCACATGTAATAGGAAATTGCATCATGCATTCTATACACTAATTTGTGATTAGAATAGAACACTGATAAGACATATATTCATGACAAAGAAAAAATAATTTGAGGTTTCTTTATATTTCCTCTGGCTGCCTTCTTTCCTGGGTTGGAAGCTGTGCAGCACAGGCAAGATAGGGGGCCCTCTTGTCTTCTTTCCAGCCATGTGTGAACAGCTGCTTCCAGGAGAAATCCGAAACCCAAATGTGAGCAGACTCCCCATCTTCAGTGACCTGTCCAAGCTAAAGCCCAGGTGAATCCTGCCTTCTGTTCACAGCTGCCTCCTCCATGGCTCCTGCAAGCAAAGCCACTGTCTTCAGGAAGTGGTCGCTGGACTATTCTTGGTCTGTGGTCTGCGGTCCAGCCCATTGTGGTCAATATCGTGGTTTCCTCCAGGATGTTTATACCATGAAGGTACCATCTTTAATGGTGCCAATTTAATGCCACCTTCTCCCCTTCCCCCAAAAGACTTTTATGTAGCACATTCCTAACCATTAGACTACTTACAAACAAGTCAGTGAACTTTTTTCCCTCTGGGCATTCAGAAACCCAGAGCCCACTTTTTGTATTCACCATGCAGGGGAAATAGTGGAAAATGTTGAAACTAAGCCAGCTTCAGAGGGATTTCATTGGACCTAGCCAATGTTGCTCAGAGTTTTAGCACCAAGTAGCAGGAAGGTGGGGGACCCAGGCTCTCAGACAGAACAAACCCATGGAGCATCTCTGAAAATAGATGGATGTGCACCCCATGTGCAGGAGCACAGGTGGGCAGCCTGCCAGATTCACAGAATAGCAAATACGCAGCCTACTCAACCAACTTCCACCCACTCTACTTTGTAAGTTTATGCGCTGTTGGTTGCTGGTAAAGCTACATAACTGAGGTGCCCTTCCAATGGTCTAACTCTCTCAGCAGCCTTGATTTCAAAGAAAGCCTGGGGAGAGTCCAAGGCTGAGAAGTGCTAACCTGAACACAGGGACCTGGGTTTATCGGCTGACAGCCACATTTTACCCTGTAGCTTCAGAGTCAAGCAAATTCACCAATAAAACCTTAATTAGGGTCTTAAAATGGTTACAGCACTGTTAAAAGTGGGTCGGAGCGCACAACGATTCAAGTGTCTGTTCTCTCACAGTGCACCTATCTTAACCTAACTCTCTTTGGGAAAAGCAATACCCACCGCCCAAGAGCCAGGTCCCTGAGTGAGCAGCTGCCAGGCCAGAGCTGAGAACATGAGCATTGTCTGTTTAACATCCTCCTTCTCTACGTGTCCACATTACTGCCAATGTGAAGACACCCCCTTCCCAAGTGTGCTCAAGTGTTTAGGGTCATTCAAAACCACTAGAATGGCTGGCTGACTTTCACATGAGCACTATAAACAAACTCCTGCTCTGAATGGAAAATGCTTTCAAAGTCGGCTTTTCTAACTCTCAGAGCCAGTCTCCAGACCTGATTATTTCACAAGGGCTTTCTCATGTTTTCCACTGTTTGGTTTCCAGAATGCATCCTGAATCCTAAGCCTTTCACATGTGTGTCTCTACTAGACTACTTGCCAGTGACCTTGGTGTGTCAGCTGGTCTCCAGTGATTTTGGAACCTGGAGAGCACTGAAGTTGCCTGCACAGGTCAGACACTGAGGAAAAATCAAATCCAATGCTTCAGCCAGGTCATCCAGCTCAGAGTGTAAGTGCTAACCCACAGCTGGACTCAAGGACATGGGCAAACAAACATTGCCAGCTCCTGCCCCCATAGATCTTACAAAGGACAGCACAGAGATTTAACAAATGCACACAATGTATTAAATATTTGCAGGAGGAATAGAAGTACAGGTTGGTGGGGGGAATATGTCATTTGCAAGTGGCATTTTGCAAACACACCAGTTTTCTCTCCCCTGCATCTTGAGCCCTGACAGAACAGGTTACATTTTTACTAAAGAACTGAAGAAATGTATAATATGGCTAAAACCCTTAATTATTAATTTTGTCTCTTCTAAAACCTAAGCAAATCACTCACACACACGATTCCAACCTTTTTTGAAAAATTCTGCAAAGCAACATCATTTACATTTTTTTTCCAAGATGGTGTACATTCCTCTGGGTTAAAAATAAACATTTGCCCAGGATTTAGAAACTAAAGTGGAAATGAATAAATGCTGCTGTCTGTGTCCTGTGCACTTTTTTTACTAAAATTTAATTTCCAGAGAAAACTGATCTTTCAGCAAATGTTTTCTCTCCTATGAAATGAGGATGGTACAAAGGGGTCTCAAAGGTGCAGCAGAAGAGTAAACCAAGGAAAGGAAATCTGGCTGCTTTGCTCTTTTATAGTGATTTTTTTAATGATTTATGGGGAAGGGCATTGAAGCTATTGATAAGACTAAAATATTTTAATTTTTCCATGAATTTCATTTATCTATTTTATTCTCTTGATAATATCAGCTAGATTGTGGTAAGCATGTATTACTACATGCCAAGTTCTAGATTTGGTCTTTGACATATCTATGACTTTTCAGGCAGGTATTACTGTAACCATTGCATAGAATGCAGAAATGAATCATTATAAGCTAGCTTCTGGTGAGCTTGCTCCTTGCATGGTGTTTTTCTACATGCTTTGAGTCTTAGTGGACATCCTCCATTGATTAGTAGCTCAACATCTGAAGCTGCATCACACTTGAGGGAATGAGGCCCACTTGCCCTTCAGATGGGCTGCTGACTGAATCGAGAGAAATGATTCCGTCCCAGCAGTGGTTTGTGAGTCACCACAGAAGCGGCAGAGCCAGGCCTTGCCACAGCAATGGCCTCCCAGCCAGGGCTCAGGGCCATCAAGGCCCAGCCTTCCTTGCTCTGTCTGTTTGCTAACCTCTCTAGCTGCACATGGTGGTCTTCTCCTAAGTTTGTTTCCTGCTTCAGTGCCAGAAGCCATCTGTGTTGTTTGCAAGCCCAAATTCTAACCAAAATACATGCATTATTTCAGTCAGTCCTCATGGCAGCCAAATGAGGTGGGTACTTTCACCATGCCCATTGTGTAGGCAAAGAAACTAAGGCACAGAACAGGTAGATGCCTTGCTCAAGATTGCACAGCTGCTGCTAGTGTTGAAACCTGAGCACTCTGACTCCCAACCCTGCTCAGGGAGATTTAATAACTTGCCCAAGCAACTCTGGGTAGAGTCATTATCTGGTTTCATGACACCAAGCTGCCTTTCTTTGTGTAAGCCCAACTGAGACACAGGGGAGACACAGAGACCCAGAAAAAAGGATTCCAGCGATTGCCGCAATCCAGGACATAACACGTCAAGACTTGTCCCCCAGAGTCCCAGAAGCTTTCCAATCCTCTGAATCCCAACTCTGCTTCAGAACAGCAAGCCTGCCCTTTCCAAGTGGAGCCCCGACCTCCTCACTGTGTCTTGATCCCAGTACACAGAGGGTCAGATGAGGTCCTGCAGGACAGAGCGCTACCTAACCTGACTTCCAGGACGATGTCCCCCAGCCACGCCCCTGCACCTGTGCCACATGAGGGGCAGTTTTGTCTTACTTTTTAAAAAATCCCTCGTTGTTTCCATAAATCTCAGACCGCTTAACTTCCCAAACTCTGCATAAAGGTACAGTGTTCCCCGTTCACAAACAGCACACTGTGGCCTCACCTCTCACAGAGGCAAGGGTCACCAACTGCCTGCTAAAAACAGCCTTTCCTCTGAGATGTTGGTGTTGCTCACTTTCCCTGCAGCTCTGAACCTTCTTCCCTTGTCCATTTAACCTTTCAGTGAAGGTGCTGTATTGATAACGACCTCAGCCCCTCCAGTGCGCCTGGCAAAGGAAGGCCATGAGAAAGATGAACTCCTTGGCCCTGGGGAGCTCTGAAGATGCTGGGATCAGGGTGGGCCCCTGGGGCCACAGTGCAGAGCAGTCACTGAGGCTCTTAGCCGGCAGGCAGGCAGCTCCTGACAACGCCTGTGCCACTCTCAACAGTGCGCTTCTTTAGATGAAAATGAAAAGGGGGGCACAAAGCTGTTTTTCTTCCCTAGCCCTGACATGGCTCATTCTGCTTCCCTGCCAGTTGCTCCCTGCCAGAGAAAAGTTGCTGATTGTTTCATATGATATTTAATACAAAGGAGAAGGAGGAGGAAGAGGGGAGCCTGGGGAAAGTTTCACTTTTGGTTTCCGTTTCAGGGGGCCACTGAGCATGCTTGATTTGGAGACAGAGCAACCGAGCAATTTCACTAGGGGCTGGCTTCAGGTGCTGCTATCTTTCTATGCTGGTGGGTACCAAGCTTTTCAGATGAATCAAAGTAGATAAATAAGAAACTAATTTTTTTTAATCCCTAAAATAAAATAAGTCATTTCATGTTTTTTTCTTATCAAGAGTTTCTATTTTGTGCATGTTTTGCACAATGTCTAATATGCTTTAAAAACTTATTGAAATACTATAAGAATTAGAATTTATATATATATAAACACATGAACTAAGAATTTTTCATTCCCTTTTGTCACATAGAAAATTTGTCTTAAGTGATTTGCATTCAATAACTTGTCTCATCAACTGAAGCTTTGAAGAGTGTATTCAAGTGAAAACAACAAAAATCCTAGTGTTTTTAGCAAATTTGGACATTGACCCAAATAATATTTGGAATTCTCTTGAAGTACGGTGTCGAAGGCACCACCTCAGCTCTGACCAGCAGGCAAACGGCCTTCACAGGCAGCTCCAGAAAAAAGCCCACTCCCCCCGCCCGAGCCCTGCCTCAATGCAGGAAAGTTCCAGCAAACAGTCATTCCCCCCTCCCACAGTGCAGCCCTAAGCAACTCTCCTGCTGAGGAACCCTAAATTTAGTCACCAGCCACCTGACAGAAATCTACGGAGAAGTGAGTTTTATGGGATAGTGGAGAGCAAGACGGCTCCACCCAAGCAGGCTCTCTGGGGGCAGCTAGAATGGGAAGTCCGCAGGCCATGATCCTGAGGGAATGTTCCCACCCCTCAGCCACCCGAGACTCAACCCTCACCAGAGTGCTTAATCCCTTTAGCTTTAAATTTACATTTTTTAAATTTATTAACAAAATATCCTGAAACAGTAAGCGTCTATGACTGGGAGGGGCCACGCTGCGCCGTATCTTTGGAGAGGCAGGCAAGCTGTGGGATGCGGTGAGGGGCAGCCTCCCAGCCAGGAGCCCCGCTTGGCCTCTTCCTGCCTTCCTCCTCAAGACCTCACATACCCAATTTAAAGAGGGAAAGTTTAAGAATGTTGTGCAAATTCTTTTTTGCTACTCTCTCCTAGAACCTATCCTGAGATGGTATGGGTAAGCAGCAAATTATGTCCAGAAACATGTAGTGTAAATAAGGTTCGTGCCATTCCTACAGATCCAGATAGCGAGGCTCAGAGACATGACTGACTGCCTCGTGATCCCACAGTTTACCAGCGTTCAAATTTTTTTAAAAAAAGGAAAAAATGATACCCCCACCTGAGAAACCACTCAGTTCACTAGCCCCACGTGCCACTGGTGAAGCTTGCTGAAGGGTGAAAAATTATGGACCTTTTATTTGGATTCTTAATTCAAATGTACGGCATCCTTTTACTTTCCTTTGGGGCCAGCCCAGGTGGCAATGAGCACTGGGCCTGCCCTGGTGTCCTGTGTGCGCCTGGCCCTCCCTGGGGCGCAGATGAAATCCATCTTCCGTCTTCCTGGGAGTAGTGGGAGAACGCGGGGGTGGGGAGAACCGAGTTTAAACTCTGAAAAATGGAAAGAGATGCGTGGAGGGCGCTGGGAACCGGCCTCCGGAAGCATCTGCACCCCACTCCTCCTGGACCCGCTTCAGGCGGCAGCGCCTTGGAGGGGCCCAGGGAACCGCCAGGCTTTTCCAAGAAACTGTCTGCAGCTAATTGTGAGTCTGGGCGGCCGGGGACGGACGGGACCAGGCCTGGTAGCCAGGGGACAGCGCCCAGGCCGGCCTGGAGCCCACGCGAAGACCTCCGGGGGACCCGCGCCACCTCCCCAGGTGGGAGGCTCCGTGCACACCTGCCACAGGACCCCGCTCCACCCACTCCCTCCCCTCCAGGCAGAAGCCAGGGTCTTGCGGCAGGTGCGCCCTCCTGGCTGCCCGCAGCCCCTCTGTTGACCGGCTGCTCTGCGCAGCGGAGTGCACTGCTTTCCTGGCGACCCTGAGGAACGCGGCCAGGAGGCCTGTTACTGGGAGCGCGTGGGTCCGGTCAGGGTGAACTGTGCTGAGGACCGTGGCCAAGAGAAGGGAACCTGGGGGCGCACCGCATGGCGGGGAACCCCCCACATAGCGCCTACAGCACAGCTCCCAGGACCGTGCACCTACTCCAGAGCAGGACTTCCACAGTGTCCGCCAGTGAGCATGGCATGCCTCTCCCAACTAGTTCCAGGACCTGCTTGGAGGGCACACGGGTCAGATGCAGAGAAGGCAGCTCCGCCTGAGTCCTGCTGGTCTGATGTGCTAAGTACAACAGAAGACAGCAGGCCTGGGGGTTTAGATCCCTGAGCGCCAGGGTCTGGCAAAATAGGCAGAGGTGCTGGAGGACAGGATGCACATAGCCACCCCCACAATGAGGCTCCCCTCAAAGGACCTTAGGGCATGAAGAGGAGGGACACCTGGGCATCAAGCAGGCACCACCTGTTGGTGTCCTGACAGGCAGGTCTACAAACACAGAGCAGAACAACGGCTTGCTTGTATTGATTTTTTAATCAGTACATTTGGGCCTATAAAAATTATTTAAATCTCTTGTAAAGAGTATGCCAGTATTTTAGAACTCTCCTTAACTGTACCCCACTTTGTGTCCTAGAGCCTGTAACAGGCCTACAGTGGTGCTGGCATTTCCCTTGCACTTGCCATCTGACCGCAAATGAGTTTTCACAGACATTTTACGACTATTCATATGTGATGACCAGGGCGTACCTGTCTCTTCCCCTCCTCCACCCACCTGCACACCGTCCAGGCCTAAGAGAGGTGCTGATACAGTGGGCTTCCCTTCAAAATCCCTTGAACAGTGGAGTTCATCCATCTGTAGACGCTGGTATGTTAACTCAAAATGTAAAAATCTCATTTTTATTTTGATAAAATTTCTGGCATTAAGGAAAAACAAGATATCACTTCTGGGAACAGGTTGATATGGAAAACTGAGTTAGCAAATCCGTTTTGTCAGGGGAAACTAAATTTATGGGGCTGATTTTCTTCAAACTTTAAAATACTCAAAGGTCCTATCTCTATTAGCCAATGATCTAGAAAAATCTTCATTTTGAGGACAAAGGCATTTCTGAGCTACAAGGATTTCAGATAGCCCATCTGGCTTTGCCTTGCTTTGATTTGGGTTTTATCCATGTAAGATTCAATGGGAAAAGTGATATCCGAACAAGAAACTATTTCAGATGTGCCTCTAAGGACTGACAAAACTATTCTAAATCACAGGTTATATTTGCTAATAGCCCTCCACAGTTGCAATTAGTCAATAATGAAAGTGGAAGCAAAGCAAGTAGAAATATTTTCCTTCTATACCCCTGGTCCTCTCCCAAAACGCCACCCAACATTGATTTGATTCTAGCAATATTGTCCATGGAGACCATGATGTTGCTTCTTTGGGAGTAATACCAGTTTTGATTCATAACAAAAATATTGCAATAACAATTATTGTATGCACTGACATTTGTCATTTTCAAAATGCTTTTGTATTGTATTATGATGACCCTCTTAAGAAGTATTTTATTCCCATTTAATATGTGAGGAAACAAGTTCAGGTAGATTAAGTTCTGAGCCCGCAGGCACATAGCAAATGAGTAATGAAACCAAGTCATCAATATGCTTTCTAATCTAGATTGAGTGTTCTCTCTATTATACCATGGCTTGTAGTTAATCCTGCAGGAATCTAGAATGACACTAAATGCAGCCCCTAAATCAGCTCAGAGAACATCATCCACACCTATAGTCCCAGTCTCAAAATCACCAATGAATAGTTTTTAAAAAGTACCTCTCTCGAGAGTAGGATTTGGGTGCGTGGGTGAGCCTGGGAATCTGCCTGAGAAGAATTCTGATCATCTGAGTGAGAATCGCTGTTGTGAATGAAGTCTTTGGAAGTAGGGACGTTTTCTCTTTGTCTACCTAGTATCTGGTATGTTGACTGGCATATGGTACATGTTTAATAAATGCCTTATGTGAAAATCTATTAAGCCCAATCCTCAAATCCAACTATTATGGACTTCATGTTTGTGTCCCCTCCAAATTCATATGTTGAAACTTTAGGTCTACTGTGACAGTATTTGGAGAGAGGGTCTTTAGGAGGTAATTATAGTGAAATAGGATTGTAAGGGTGGGGTCCTGATCCAATCAATTAGTGTCCTTGGAAGAAGAGACACCAAAGAGCCCGCCCTCTCAGCCCTGTGAAGACACAGTGAGAAGGTGGCCATGTGCAAGCCAGGAAAGGTCTCTTCCACCAGGAACCAGCCCTGTGGGAGTTTGTAGGCTTCCAGCCTCCAGAACGAAGAAAACCCACTTCCTGGCTTGTACACGGCTGCCTTCTCACTATACCCATGCAGTGGAGAGCAAGATCTGGTCTACTCCTTATAACAACACTAATCCCATCATGGGCCCCCACCCTGTGGCCTCATTTAAACCTAATTGTCTCCAAATGCCATCACACTGGGAGCTAAGCTTCATCCTGTGAACTTGATGGGGAGGGACACAACTGAGGCCATAGCCCCCTCCAGAGGAAGGCTCTGTCTCTGTACACATTCTTGGTTTTGTTGTGCCCCCAATGGTGGGCCCTGACTTAGACTGACCCCCATAAAAAGGCAAATCTATGATTTCAAGAGAATGGTGCAGGCACAGGTTTCCTTCATGCACTCAGAATGTACTTCCTTAATGATGGTCTCATGAGGAAGTAAAAGATAAATAGAAACATTTGCTCACCAGCTAGTAGCTCCAGAAACAAAAATATGTACCAAATGCACTCAAAATATATGTGTTCAAAACCTGAGTAGAAAAGGAGGATAGGAGAATCTAACTGACCAAGTTTTGGCAGGTGTCCTTTAGCTCCAGACTTCCTACTTTGGCCTCACCCATCTTTAGTCAGTGAGCATCACTAGTCAAGCTCAGCGGTATGGGATGAGATTCAGGGTCCAGCCCCCAGACGTGCCAGCTCTGTAGCCTTGGCTTGGTTTCTTCATCCATAGAATGGGAATATTAAGTAGTACTTATTCTACTAGTTTCTTTATGGGTTTTTAGCAGTATAATTCATGTATGCTGCTTTGTAGAATCCAGAATCTTAGCTCTTTTCACAAGACTATAGCTCTTAAAAAATAGAACACCATGTTAACTAAAACAAAATGAGATCAGGACTAATGCCCCAAAACACTTGCTAGTTTATTTGATGGGGGTGCTCTATTTCAGCTAGCTTCTTGGGAACGAGTCAGTTTACACAAATAATTCACCTACCACAGGACACCTGAGAAATGAAGGGATTCACATTCTAGAAATAAAAGCGTTTCAGACAATGATACTCTGCTTAGGTATTATTTTATTTCACTTGAGTCTTTTCCTTCAACACAAGTTCAAACAAAATAACCCAAAGTGCTTACAAGCCGTTGCCTGTGGCTGACTCCATTATGGCCCCACAGCTTTGCTGCTGTGTGTCCTGATCAAAGGTGGAGCTTCAGAACAGACAGACCTTGCCTGGAACCCCAGTAGTGGTCAGGGATCAGCATGGGTGAGGATGTGCTAGCCTCCACATGACCTAATATAGGCCTAACTAGTTGCAACACAGACATGCCTGGGATGGTCTTAAAAAGCCCAGCCATGTCCCACTGCTGACCTGAGCCACAGGCTCTGTGTTCTGGCAGAACCTGATATGTGGAGGTCTGTGCAGACCCAGGGATGGCATCAGAGTATGACCCAGAATGATGACCCACACTGACTTAATTCCTCAGAAAGCTTTTCCCTCAGCTCTTTTTCACCCATACGGACCCATGCTCAATCTCTAAGCTGTCTGGTATTTGGCATAAAAGGAGAGCTCTTTCAAACAATCCTCATTATTTTGTATGAGATATTTAGTGGGAAATGTAGGAAGACAGAGTGGGCAGTAAACTTACCTACCTCTGCTGTCAGCCAAAATGACCCACATTCACTACCATGTGTATGTAGTCAATTTGCTTGTAAAGTCCTATAGCACATGGGCCACGACTTCTATATCCTCTGTGCCCACCTCTACACCTAGTACGATTGTCTGCATGAAATTAATAGTCAGTGAGTGTTGTCTGTTTTCCATATTTAGACCTATGTTTTTAAGAACCATATCTATATGCCCTTCAAAAATTCGTATATATTATAATACACTAAATGACTTATATCATGTTTTTTGGCTAATTATCCTCCCAATACACATATACTTTTTACAGATTTTTTTACTGTGCAGGTAACCACTCCACCTTCACCAAATATAGGAAGACATAGCAACCTTCAGCACTTGAGCTCCTGGGGGTGGATCATTTTTCCCTGCCTCCAGCATCTCGCACCTCCAAGTCTCAGAAGGCTTTCGGTGACCAAACGTGCTTCCATTCGTGTTCCAGCCACAAATGATCCATTGTTTGGTTTGTTTGGGTTTTATTATACATCGTATCATCTTCTGCTCCTTAGTTGATAAACACATTGTAAGGAGAAGTTATCTGGAGAAAACACTTATGTCTATACATGCACACACACAGTATATGTAAACTTCATGTCAGCCAAGTATCAACTGAAATGTGCAAAGAAGACAAGTTCAGAAACATTTGCAGAGAGTTGAAACACCCTCATATTGTGTACTAATAAGTTATTTTTGTCTTTTAGGATTTTTCTATTTCTGTACATCTTCACCATATTTCTCAGCCTCCATGTGGGGTCATATAATGTGACTGGATGATGGATCATGGGTGGCAGTGACACACAGTTTATGGCTCAGGCCCTCCAAGCTTCCCTGTGCTCCTCTGTGCTGTCCTCCTACCTGGTCGTCACCCAGTGGAGCTGGGGAGGTTGCTGAGGCCCAGACCACTGGTTCTCAACAGGGGACAATTTCAGCCCTGGGGTATTTGACAATGTCTGGAGACATTTGGTTGTGGCAGTAGGGCAGGGTGCAGCTAAGCACCTTGCATTCCCAGGACAGTTCCCATCACAAGCACTTCGGTGGTGCTGATTGAGAAGCCCTGCCCTGGACACTGGCCAACCTTCTAGTTATGAAGAGCCTGAACGCCTGGGTGGAGCAAGCCCTTCCCACCAAAACTCTCCACTCCGTGGTCCTTTATCATCCCCAGATGTACAAGACTGTGAGAAATTAGCCACTGCATTAATCCCCTGCAAAGTTAGCGCTGAAGCAAGGGAGAGCACGGCAGAGGCAGCTTATTTTTCAAGACTTCTTACCTAGCAAAAGTGTTCTCACTTTGGGAGACATGGTCTCAAGCCTTTCAATCTTTTGACTGGCTTTCTAATTCAGAGAGACAATCCTTCAGACCAAGGGTCTCTAAATCTGTTTTATCTTAACTATGTTATCAGTAAAAATCAATTGAATTAATCTACCTAATAGATGTATAATTATTCAATTTAAAGTATATACATGCACTGTTGTATTATTATATTGGGTACATAAATAATATGTACACCAAATGTAATTTTTAATGGAGAAGATATAAAGTATACTTGAAGAGCATATCTAGCATTTCCTGCTCCCCTCACGATTTGTCCTTTTTCTCACCAGACTGTGAGCTTCACCAGAGCAAGGTCAGGGGCAACTGGTGCCTCACTGTGTCCTGGGACCCACTGTATCGCCTCGTACCGGCATGTCCTCAACAAATACGCAGTGAATAAAAAGGGTCAGTGAATCTGGCTCTTTACTGGATGTTACAATAGCACAGAAAGCAAATGCCATTAGTAAAGAATGTCTAACTTCTCATGAAACAAACATCAATAGCAGCAAAATCTTTTTCATATATGTTACAATTAGCCTTTTTCAGAAAAACAACTAATGATAAGGGCCATCAAAAAAGCAGTGGGAAGAAATAGGAAATGAGAAAACAGCAGAGCAAAGTCAAATTTACTTCTATGTGTTCTATTAATTGTTATTCAGTAAAAAATTTATTGCAACAGAAAACAGAATGATCAATGAAGGGACAAAGGAGCCACTCCAGTTCCTGGTGTTGGGGTTGAGGTGGCCTCTGCCTGCTGCTTGGCAGAGCTACCTCAGCTCTCCAAAGTGCTTGAGTCACCCCCACCTCTCCAGGAGCACCCCTTAACCCAGAAGTGGCCAGGGGCCCACATAGCAGAGTTAAGTACAGCTGAGAGAGGGATCAAAGCACAGAGAGTGCATTCTAGCTTGTGGTTTGTTTCCCCATTATATCTGACAGTTCCTGGACCACCTGTTTTCTGGCTGTGAGAGTGGATTTCCTGGTTAGGGCAAAGGTATACCAGGATAAAGAAGGCCAAGTGTGCTTCTCAACCACTGGGGAACTCAGGGATGTCTGCTCTTCTAGGGTGTGCTAGTCCTCATAGAATCCTGTGCTCTTGACATCCCAGCAACATGTGAGAGCTGAAAAGAGGACAGAAGTTCCCAAAGAGGCACTTTCCACCTACTCTTATGCATTTTAGTATGACAAAGGATTCCACCCATGAGCTGCCATGAGTGGGAGGAGGGATGACAGCCTGCAGGAGCCCATGGTTCTCACCCTGCTCTTCTCAGAGCAAGTGGCAATTGTTCTAATTTCATCTTCAGCAGGATGTTTTCCTAAGGTGTGAAAGAGCTTATTGTGATGTGTGAGTTTGTTAAATAAAGTCCCTCCAAATGAGTGCCCCCAAACTACATCTGACTGGGAGGGAAGGGGGTGGAGGGGAGGCCTCTGTAGCTGTTTAGCATCCTCGGGGTGACCAGCAACACCCTTAGAAAGGGAGAGCATTCAAAGCTTTGGCAGGGCTTACAGCAAAATTAAACCCGGTGAACTAATTATCCACCTTCACAGAAAGGGCAGGGCCTCGTGGGAAATGCCTGATCCACAGCTTGTGTGAAGCGCATTCAACAAACAGGTTGCACAATATCCAGGAAGCCGCCCTGTGGGCCAGCTCGGAGGTGAGGGCAGAGCAGTGTAGCCTCCAGGACTGGCCCAGCCAGCGACCAGGTGCCAAAGCCGCACAGCAGGTTTCAGCTCCCACCGGTCCCCAGTCATGGACACCCTGGGAAATTTTCTCATGTTGTTGATAGGATGGGAACCTGGCACAGCCACATAGCCTAAATCCATTCTGTGAAATGACATTTACTGGGGCTCTTGCCTGATTAATTGTGATGCATAAAAGCAATACACATTTAGTACTGTTTTTAAAAATAAGAAAATAGAAGCATGACAAAAAAATTGATAGCTAAACCATTCTAGTTTCTTGAAAGCATTTTTATTTTTATTGGAAAGCAGGAGCATAGGGGCTAGGAGCCTAAGTCTTGTTAACAGTTTTTAAAGTGACCAAATGATCCAGTAAGATTTTTTGTTAATTGAACCTCAACCAAAGAATCTAAAATAAGCAGGCAGCAGTGCTACCTGGAGAGTGACGCCACTGTGAGATTTTCCTGTCTGCTCTTGTGCTGTTATCTTTCCAGGAGGAAAATACATAACCATTATATGTTATTTTATTATGTGTATGTTGTATATATTTGTGCATATGTATATGGATATGTACATATATATGTATACATATATGTTATTTAAAGAGAGAGCAACTTGGGTTGGTTTCAATAGCATGTTTAAGTCTACTCGCCTGGCAGCATCCCAGGTGGCATGAGTGGGGCTGGAAGGACAGCAACACAGCAATGTGGGGAGTCTTTTGGTGTCTCATGACTAAGCACTTTTCCCCAAAATTCTTCAGTCTTCTTTATCAACAGATTAAAAAATGAAATCATCACACATTCCATTGAACTGCTCTCCAAGTATTACTTGTGCCAGCTGGCAGCAGTTATTGGCCATGCAGCAGGAGATGGTGAGGGACCACCCCTTCTGCTGGGAATCCCCAGGGGGGGCCAAGGGCACATGAGTAGACACCAGGTGGAAAAGAAAGTGGGTACATCCAAGTCCATGCACATTCTCCGAAGTATTTGGGTTAAAAATACATCTGTGGTTTAAAAACACGTACGGATCCTCTGTTACCAAAATAAAAGTGGGGGAGGAGGCTGCGTTGGGGGTGGGAACAGATTTGGATCTGAATCCAGGATATTCATCCTTATGTCCAGACTAAGATAAGAGAGATTCGAGATCTTGAGGCCCCTTTTATATGTAAATTACACTGGGCTTGGCCAACCAGTTTTATTTCTGGAGTGCCAGTAAAATAGATTCAGGACAGTAGATACAGAAAAAGATTTGATCTTTCCCACTTAGTTCATAACAAAGTCAATTCAAAACAAAAGCCAGCAGTGTACTACGGATCAAAGAAGTGATCCCACCAACAAACATTGGAAATACTAATATTAAAATTATTATTAAAGTGCAAATGATTTTAAGCCAGACTTTTATATCATCTTAAGTCTTTTAGAGGAAAGCAAAATAGAGTTTTTAAAAATTAATCAATTTCTATTCTTTCTGCCAACATACACATTACAACAAAATCAAATTTTAAGTACTCAAGAAGTATCTTTTTTCAAAGAGCTACCATACACGTTTCCAAATCTCACATTAAGAACCATACAGTTAAAATTTTAATTTAAGGTGTATTTTTAAATAAGGAATTTTAAATATGAAAACAAGCTTCCACCATCATTAGTTTAACGATTCATGCTGATGGAAACTTTAAAAACTGATGTTTAAAGTATAGGGCTGTCTCTAAAGTATGGATTACTACAGTGCTTTGAAAGCTCATATGTGTGCGTGTTTTACAACACACTGCATGTATGGTACAAACAGGATTTAACTAGCTTTGAAATTTCCCAACCTTTTTTGTAATTTAGCTTATGCTGTAAAAATAAAATGAGATGACTACTAAAAATGGATATTTGACATAGCTTCTAGCAGCTCCTCACAGCTCTTGCCTGTGTGGGTGTTGTTGGTGAAACGCCCTGACACTTAGCCTGCACGTAGGGGCCGATCACTCACAATACAGACTCCAAACAGCTGGCTGGGCGCTGGTGTGTACAGTGTGTTCCACATTTTCCCACATAACGTGGGAATCCCACAGGAACCAGTCCCCAGCCTGAGATTGTTTTTTATGAATCATTCTAGCTCCTCAGCTCTACCACACCCCCAAGATATCTTGCTTTTAGCAAAGTGTTATTACAACAATCGAGAGGGCAGGCATGACCTTCCCTGGCTGGTTGAGTCCAAGTCAAACCACACAGGAAAGTCATGCCCCGTGGTCCTGAGCCCAGAATGAACTGCAGGACTCGAAGGAGGCCTGGACTGGCAGGTAGTCCCTCTGGAACTCTGCCATCCTTTGGGAAGAAGATTCTATCGGGTGATGACACAGGCCAGGTATTGTGTCATGTGATCAGAGCAGCATGTGTAAGCCTCAGCAGGTGTCCCCTCTCTGGGTGGTGACACAGGGACCTGGGCTATCCCTGCTCTTTGATTGGTGGGACCCAGCGTGTCAGAACAGGTCCCAGAGCGCCATTGTTAATACAAAGCTCCCGAAGCGCTTTCCCCTGACAATCAGTTTACTTCAAGCTTTGACTGAGGTTTCAGCAAGGGGACAAACTAAATTTCTCAATGAACTCCTCCCATCAAAGCCATTTTCTTTTAGCTTTCGTATAGCTATGACTTACTTCTGATTTTAAGGTCTCACCAGAATGATGTCTTTACTTGGTATGATGATTAAGTATATTCAGTTTTTTCTATCTTGTCCTCTGCTGTTGATGTTCAGAGTTAAGACTGAATGAGGGAAAAATGTCATTTTAGAACATAAGAAAGCACAGTGCACACCCATCCTGGAGGCTCATCACCGGCAGAGCAGGCCACCACACAGGTCCCCCGCTTCCTGCAACCAGCATGCTAGTGTCGTGACCAGGACTGAAGCACCAGGAATCTTCAAGAGCAATTTCAAGGCCAGCTCTGAGCAAGCCCTTGAGTGCCTACTGCCAAATAGGTTAATCGGCTGAAAGGATGGAATCTCTGAGGACATGAGCACCACAAGGGTGTGGGAAGCAGTGGTGATAGCAAGCACCGTGTCAGTAGACACACACAAATTCCAGAACATTTTTAGCAGACTTAGCAAATCAGGGTCTTGGGATGGAGTCCTGGGACCTACACCTAACAGGGTTACCTAGTGGTTTCTGTGCACACTAACGTTTGAGGACCACTGTTCTACAAAGTAGAATGGAGTGTTCATTCAAAATACTCCCCACATGCCCTGGTGCTTATTCCATTCTTCAGAATAACTCCAGGTTCAATCCTCTTCTTACATTCCATAACTACTGCTAGAATGTGCAAGTCCTAAGTCAGGCACACATCCTTTTGGTTAAAAGAGAAAATAGTAGTCCATCCTAGTTGTAAATAATTCTACAAGGTGTTAATGGACAGATTAATACCCAACTTTCTTTCTGTTGTAATAAGTAATATTGGAAAAGGAATGTTTTTCACAGAAAATATGGACAGCAGTCCAAAGCTTTCATGTCATAAAAAAATACTTTGAGTGTTTCTTTAAAACAATCTTTTTTGGAACAATCTTCTTTGCTATGAATAGACAATGTTCTCCATCAATTTTCTCCTCCTGAGAGAACTATGTTCTGTTCAGTGGTTCCTAATGAAGTTTGGGACTGTTCTTGCATCTCCTACAATTGAAAGATAAATTCATGATCTGGAAAACGAAATACCAGAGAAAAACCCAGAAGACCTGGAGCTCTGCCAAGCCATCCCTGGAGCCTCTGATTCTGTGCCTCCATTCCCCTATGGGAGGAAACTGAATGACTGGAATTGTTGTCCAGATAAATGAGCCTTTCCTGATGTCATAGTTTCCATGGAGAGGGAGGTTTACAGTTAGATGGAACTACAGGAAATCTTAAAATGCCTTCAAAAGAAGGGACAGTTCCCTGGAAGACTAAACCAATCCTGTGAGGAAGCTCATTTCAGTCAACAGCAGACAAGGAGGCAAGGAGACAGCCCCTTCTGCAGCAGACTCTTTCTCTGCTTGTACCCATTCAGGCAGGCAAGTACTACTCAATCAATCCAGTCAACATTTTGCAGAAGCAGTCTGAAGCCCTTGCCATCTCTGGTAGATACGTCCAGGGGCCCTCTGGCGCCCCCTGGTCTTCACTCTGCAGTGCCTCTCCCTACATGTGAGGGCACAACCTGTCACTTCCTAAACCAGTAGAATATGGGAAAGGCAACGGCGTGGTACTTCTGTGATCACGACACATCACGTATGAATCAGTCTTGCTAGCAGACCCACTCTGGAGATGGTCCTTGCAAGCTGGAGGGAGAAAGTAACCATGTTGAGGAAGCCCATGTGGTGAGGAGCTGTGGGCAGCCTCTGGACTACAGACAACAGAAAACTGCAGCTCTCTGTCCGGCAGTTGGAAGGGACTGAATGCTACCAATAACCATGTCAGTGGGGAAGGCATTCCTCCCCAGTCATGCCTCCAAATGAGACCCCATCCCTGGCCAATGCCTGTATTGCAGTCTTATGAGGCCCTGAGCAGAGGAATTGGCTACACTGTGCCTGGACTCCTCGTCCACAGAGACTGCAGGGTAGTAAGTGTGTGTTGCTTTGAGTTGCAAAGTTTGTAGTAATTTGTTAAGCATCAGACAAAACTAGTATACACTCTGTCTCTAAAGTTCTCTAACTGATTTTTTTTAATTCAACAAATTAGCCACCTGATACATGAAAAACATCTTGGACTCCAAATGTTAACAGAAAAAAGTGTACGACTTTGTCGGGTTCAAATTTACCCATGAGACTAAATACAAAGGAAGCATGTGATACCCTAAGGCTGCAGAAGTGGGGAATTAGAGCTCAGAAGAGGGTGGGTACCCTCCCAGAGAGCATGGCTGGGGAAAGCAACATGAAAGAAAGAGACAGCGGCCTAGGAGATTTTGGAAGTACAGTTGAAACTGATATTTTAAAAGGCACTGAAATTGACAGAATATACAAAATAAACATTTTTTTCTACTCTCTGAGTTCAGTAATACTCTGTTTCAGGAAATGGCACACTACAGCTCATTCACTACATCTGGCCAAAGGCCTGTGTTCCAGATAAAGTTTTATTGGAATGCAACCATGACCATTCATTTACATATCATCCATGGCTGCTTTCCCGCTACAGCAGCAGAGTGGAGTAATTCCAACAGAGAACGTTTGGGCCACAAACCCTAAGTTATTTAATACCTGCCCATTTACAGAAAAAGTCTGCTAATCCCTGAAATCTCCCTTTCCTATCTTTTCTCCAAATTTATTCATAACTTTCTGTTCTCTTCCAGTTAGTAAATCCTAGTCCCATTTAAAACTTCAGTCTTAAACCCAACTTAAATCTCCTCTCTACCCCAATCTACAGGGCTGGAATAATTGGGACCCTGCCCTCTCAGAGAGGAGGGAAAGGGGTCCCCTGCTGCTCTCAGATGGCTGCTTCCTGTTTCTTTGTGAACTATTTCCTCCAGCTTCCTGATGCTGTGAGAAGTTTGAAGAGACAGGACAAGAGTTTCATCATTTGCTGTATGTGCCCATATGCTTTTCAGACTAATGCAAACCAGCGTCTGTGCCCTCTCTCCATCTGCCATCTAAGTGCTACCCCTTTGGGGAGTGCCTGGAGGTCCTTTGGATGACTCTGTGGAACACTACCTGGATAGTCAGGGGAGAACATCAGTAAATCTTTTGCCTAAACAGACATTGAATGGAATATGGAATGACAGTCTTGGACTTTTTGCAAGATACCAGTCTTCACTTATCTACTTGTCTAGGTAAAGAAGGAGAGGGTGTCATGGAAAACGAAAACAGCAATCTTTAATCACAGATGCCATCCTTTCCCTATGACCCCAATTGTAATGACTTCCTCATCTCTGTCTACCCCAGCTACCCACTCTAATCATGTCATATCACCTGAGGAGAGAAAAGTGAAGCAGACATGACAGTAAGAGAGGTGGTCTGACCCAGCTAGTAACCCTGGCACATGTGTCTGGCTTACTTGGGTGTTTTGTTCTGTCTAGACTGTAGGAGTTAATTAATGGGCCTTAGTGCCAATTCAACAACCACTATGGAAGGCAGAAGAAGAAAAGTATTTGATATACGCCTGCAAGTACTCAGTAACTCAGAGATTTTACTGATAGGAAGATTTGGGGATAAATCAAAGAGGATCACATCATACTGGAACTCAGTCGTGTTAATTTGGATAACACCAGTGTGGGGTTTCTTAACAGCAGCACTACTAGTATTTCAGACCAGAGGAGTCTTTGTTGTGTGGAGCTGTCCTGTGCACAGGAGGATCAACTCTGTCCAGTGGTGACAATCAAGGGTGTCTCCAGACATTGCCAAAAGTCGCTGGGGTGTAGGATGGGAGTATGGCTAGGAAGACCTACAATTACAAGACTGATCAACCAGCCAACATTAACTAGGCTTATGTGGAGGAAAATCATTGGTTTGTTTATTTATTTTTACCCCTTATTCAAAGGAAATTACCACATAGTCAAAGTAATTCTTTTGAATATCAAAGATTACACTGAAAATCATCTAGAAATGATTACCTTAACAGAACAACTAGACATATAGATACCATAAATGAACGCCACACTATTTCTATCAATTTATATATCACTTTTTCTAGTAGAAACTACTCTATGACTTGATATTTGGCCAAAACATCATCTGACAGGTCAGAGAAGGGAAGCCCTACTGTGTGCAATCACTGTGCTAGCCAGATTTATATATGTTATCCCACCTACTTCTGAGAGACAAGTATTGTTTCTTTTCAGGATAGTGAAATCATGTTAAAAGACATTAAATTATGTTACCCCAGGGTCATACAGCTAGTGATTAGAATTTGAATTTAAATAGGTCTGAGAGTAAAATTCATGAAATTCAGTATCACAGTCCTATCTTGCTCATGGTCACAAACTCTGCTTCCAGGATGGTACTTACAGTGCATTAACCCAAGACCCCTCAGCAATGGGATGTCCAACTCACTCCAAGTGGGATCTCTGCCCTGGTTCTTTTTAATCACTCCACAAGGTTATAGAGCTATTTCTAACTGCCTCTCACTATGGATGTTAAGAACAAAATAGCTGCTTCTATAAGTCCGGGGGCTAGACCAGATGGCCTCTGAAGACCCATTTGGTTCTAACGCTCGACACGTATTTACATTATTTTTAAAATTTTATAGGACTGGACTGTTATTGCTAATGTCTTGGTTTTTTTTTTTTTACATTATTATCTATCTCTTCAATTCAGATTGGTATTTCTTACCCTACCACATCCTAATTTAGTCAACCAGTTCGTGGCTGATTGGTAGTTCCATAGGATGACCTGTTCATGTCTATGTTCCCGTATCTGGAACTAACTGTCAGCCACCTCTGCTTAAAACAATGCAGTGATTCATGTTCAACAAGCAAGCCCTCCACAAAGGGAGTGATCATCCTACAATTTTTAAACTTGTCCCATTTTTTATTTATAAGAATTAGGTGCAAAGACAGGACAAAAGGATGGAGCAGATTTTGCCATCCTCATTCCTTGGCCCATGGCCTCCTTTCATCCTCAAAGCCCACAGTGGATGATAGAGACCTTCTTACATCACATCACACCAACCTTCTCTTTAAACCCCTCATTCATGTTTAAGGACACTTGTGATCACATTGGCCCACACAGACAATTCAGGATAATCTCTCTTTCTTAAGTTCAGTTAATTAGCAAACTTAATTCCATCTTCAAGCTTAATTCCCCTTTGCCATATAATATAACATAATCATAATTTCTGGGGATTAAGAAGTGAGCATTTTAGGCAGGGGCTCATTATCCTGACTATCACATCTCTTTCCCAAGCTCTACAGTAGGATTGAAAATCACCAATTTTACAATTACACTTGAAAAACAGGAGCTAGTAGCCATAGGAGAGAGCAAAGTGGATTTGGAACTCTCCAAAAAGCTCTTTTTTCTGTTAACTGACATCATGTGACCTGTTTTGCAGTTCAGTAAAAACCTCCATTCTCAGTGCTTGTCTTTGTTTAACCTGATTTACTCTTTCTCTGCAAACAGTCCTACACCCAGGATCTTTATTGATATAATCAATGACAGCTGTTCAGCACCGGTCTTCCTGACACAATGATACAAGTTGGGACCAATAATAGACTGGCCATAAACTTTAAAAGGAAGATTTGAGAAATGAGATGTATATACAAGCAGCTTTGAAATCTCTGACACATTGGTGGGAAATGATAAGGCCATGTGCATGTGTGGCACTGTGTGAATGTTGAGGAAAAGCATAAGAAGGCCCTAATCTCTACACCCTGGATAATTTACAGGCTTGTATAAGTAGGAAGTGAAGACTAAGGCAGGGTTGTAAACTGCCAGAGTACTGAAAGCATGCCCCAATATCCACACAAAGCCCTTTCTCAAATAATGAGAGGCTTTCTTGTTTAAAGCACTTAAGAAAATCCTTATCCAATTACTAGCTGACCACTAAGTTTACTGAGCAGACATCAGTGCCATACATGACAAAAAATTCAGAATTTACAGAAGTATTTCAGGAAAGTCACTCAACAATAAACAGCAAAAAAAACAGTGGGGTGAAAAGGAGGGAAAAGAACTCTATTATATAAAAAAAGAAGCAATTTTTAACAACAACAAAAACTACAAGATGCACAAAGAAAAAGAAAAGTATGGGCTAAAAAAATGAGTCAGTAGAAACTTCCCCCTGACAAAGCCCAGATGCTAGACTTAGAAGAAAAACACTTTAAAACAGCCATTACACATATGTCAAAGAACTGAAAGAAACCATATATAAAGAATGAAAAGAAAGTATGAGAATATCATCTCACCAAATAAAAAATAGCAAGAAAGAAATTGAATTTAAAAAAAAAGAAATTCTGTAATTGAAATGTATCATCAATAAGATGAAAAAAAATGAACAGAAGGACTCAAGAAAAAATTTTCAGTGATCTGAGAAAGAATAAGTAAACTTGAAAACAGGTCAGTTGAGAGTATCCATTCTGAGGAATGAAATAAAAAATGAAGATAAAAGAACAGAGCCTCAGAGCCCTGTGGGACACCATCAACTGTAACAACATGTACATAATGGGAGTTCCAGAAGGAGAGAAGAGTGACAAAGAGGCATAAAGAATATTTGAAGAAATAATGGCCTAAAATTTTCTAAATTTGATGAAAAATGTCAATCTACACACCCAAGAAGCTCAATAACTCCAGAGAGGATAAACTCAAAGAACTCCAAACCTAGACAAATCATTACCAAACTGTCAAAAGCCAAAGACAGAGAGAATCATGAAAGCAATAAGAGCAGAACAACTCATCACATAGATAGGGGTCATCAATAAAACTGTCAATGGACATCTCATCAGAACATAAGGTGTCCAGGGGACAGTGGAAATTCAAAGTGATTAAAAACAGAAAACGTCAACCAAGAATTCTATATCCAGCAAAACTGCTCTTCAAAAATGAAGGAGCAACTAATATATTTTCATATAAATAATAACTGGAGAACTTGTCACTAGAAGTCCTGCTTACAAGAAATACTAAGAGTGTTACAAATTAAAATGAAAAGACCTGAGACAGTAATTCGAATTCATATGAAGAAATAACACATGAAAAGGCAAACATTAAAGATAATACATTTTTGTAACTCTTCTTCTCTAGCTGATTTAAAAGATAATTGTATAAAGCAGTAATTATTAAACTGTTGATGGGCTTATAATGTACAAAGATGTAATTTGTATGTCAGTGATAGCACAAAGGAGAGTGAAGGAATAGAGCTATGTTGGATCAAAGAATTGGTATTCTATTGAAATTAAACTGGCATATTTCTAAACTAGATATTTTTAAGTTATGATATTAATTTAATTTAGAGCGATCAGAAAAAGTAATGGAAAATAGAGATGGTAAAAGAAATAAGAAATTAAGATGGCACAATAGAAAATGCCTATTTACTACAAAAGATGGCACTAATGGAAGAATAGAGGAATAAAAAATACATAAGAGAAAATACATAGCAAAATGGAAGATGTAAAGTCTACTTTATGATTAATTGCTTTAAATGAAAATAGATTAAACAAGTCAGACTTCAGTAGACTGGATTAAAAAAAATTATCCAATTACGTGTTTTCTACAAAAGACACATTTTAGATACAAGGATGCTGATAAATTTAAAGCAAAAGGTTGGGAAAAGATATACTATACAATTATAACCAAAAGAGAATTGGAGAGGCCATGATTATATCAAATAAAATAGACTTTATAACAAAATATTTACTAGAATTAAAAAAGGACACTTATAGTGATAAAATGATCAATCCATCAAGAAGATAAAACAATTATAAATATGTATGCACATAAGAGCAGCACCTCAAAATAAATGAAATGAAAATTGGCAGAACTACAAGGAAATATCAAAAACTAAACAACAATATTGGATATTTTAATAACCCACTTTCAATAATGGATAGATTCAATGAGGCAGAATATCAACAAGATAATAGAAGACTTGAATAAAAGTATAAATCAACTAGACTTAACAAATGCCACCTAGCAACAGCAGAAAATACACATTTTTCTGAAATCCTCATAGAACCTTCTCCAGTATTGACCATATGTTTTGTCACAAAACTACCTGCAATAAATTTAAAGTGATTAAAATCATACAAAATACATTATCTCACAAAATGAAATCAAAACAGAAAGAAATTTGGGAAATTCACAAAATATGGAAACTGAATGAACATTGCTAAATAATGAATGAGTCAAAAACATTACAAGAAAAATTAGAAAATATTTTGAGATAAATGAAAACAGAAACATAACATACTAAAACTTATGAGATGAAGCTAAAGCAGTACTAGAGGAAATTTATAGCTGATATGGAATACACAAATGCCTATATTGAAAAAGAAGGAAAATTTCAAATCAATACCCTAACCTCTCATCTTAAGCAACTAGGGAAAAAAAGAGCAAACTACATCCAAAGCAATCAGAGAGAAGACAAGAATAAAGACTAAAATAAAAATATGTGAACAGCAAATTAGACACAATCAAGGAAACTAAAATTGCCTTCTTTGAAATGATTAATAAAACTGACAAATTTCAGCGAGGCTAGCCAAGAGCAAGGGAGAAAAGACTCAAGTTACTAAAGTCAGAAATAAAATGGGGTCATCACTATTAACATCATAGATATAAAAAAGATTACAAGAAAATCCTGTAACAATAATTAGGTAATCTAAATGAAATTCATAAATTCCTAGAAAGACACAAACTACTGAAACTGACTCAAGAAGCAATAGATAATTTAAATAGACATATAACAAGTAAAGAGACTAAATTAGTCATTTTTTAGACTTCCCAGAAAGAAAAGCTGAGAATCTGATCGCTTCACTAGTAAATTCTACCAATCAGTTAAGGAAGAATTAGTACCAATACTTCATGAACTTTTCCAAAAAATAGAGAGGAAGAAAAAGTTCTCAAGTCATTTTATGAAACAAATATTACCCTCATACCAAAATCAGACAAAGATATTCACAGGGAAAGAAAATTACAGGCAAATGTCCCTTACAAAATTAGACACTATTCTCATCAAAGTATCAGCAAGTCAAATCCAGAAACATGTAAAAAGTATTATACACCATCACCAAGTGGGAGTTATCCCAGGAATAAAGGTTGATTTAACATCTAAAAATATCAATGTAACATATCAATAAAATAGAAGACAAAAAAACACACAATTGGCTTGACAGATGTAGAAGAAGCATTGAAAAATATCCAAAAAACTAGCAATATAAAAGAATTTCTTCAATCTGATAAATAGCATCCATTAAATGGCTAAGATCATAATGGTAAAAGAAAGAATGCCTTTTTTTTAAGATCAAGAATAACATAAGGATGTCCACTATCACGATTTCCATTTAAAGTTGTTCTAGAGGTTCTAACAAGAGCAGTTAAACATAAAAAAGAAATAAACGCCATCTAGATTTGAAAAAAGGCAAAACTATTTGCATTCACACTTGGCATGATCTTGTAGAGAGAAAATCCCGAGGAAAAACTGTGAGAATAAATAAGTGAGTTCAGTAACATTTTAGGATGCCAGAGCAATACACAAAAATCCTATATTTATATAGACTAGCAATTAAATATCCAAACATAAAAATAAGACAAAAATCCCACTTACAGTAACATCAAAAAAAATAAAATAAATTTAGGAATAAATTTAATGAAAGAAGCCCAAAATTTGTATACTGAAAACTCTAAACATTGTTGAAAAAAATTAAAGACCCAAATAAAGGTAAACGTATCACATGACGATGGCTCAGAAGGCTTATTATTGTTTAGGTGGCAATACTTCCTAAATTGACCTATAGATTCACTGCAATCCTAACAAAACACCAGCATAATTTTTGAAGAAATTGACAACTTCATCATAAAATTTATATACAAATACAGGGACCCAAAATAGCCAAAGCAATATTGAAAAAGAAAAACAAAGGACTTACGCTTCCTGATTTTAAAACTTACTGAAAAGCTACAGTAATAGAGAGTGTGGTATTGGCATAAGAATAGATATATAAACCAATGGAATAGAATTGAGAGTCTAGAACTTAACCCATACATCTATGGTCAACTGATTTTTGACAAGGATGTCAAGACAATTCAATGGGGGATAAATAGTTTTTCAAAAATGCTTCTGGGACTGGATATGAACATGAAAAAACTGAAGTTAGATCTGAACCTCACAACACACAAAAAATGGATCATCTCAAAATGGATCATACACCTAAACATGAGAGCTAAAACTGTAAAACTCTTAGAATAAAACATAGGAGTAAGTATTCCTGAACTTGGGTTAGACATTTGGTACCATTCTTTGTGATGTCTGTCTTGGATGTAGTGTTGCATCAGCAACAACAAAAAGAAATAGGTATATTAAACTTCATCAAAATTTAAGACTACTGTACTTCAAAAATATTTGCATGTCATTAAAGTAAAAAAACAATCCACAAAATGAGAGAAAATATTTGCAAAATCATATATATAAGGAACTTGTATCAAGAATATATAAAGAACTCATGCAACTAAGCAGTAACAAATATGAATAGACATTTCTCCAAAGAAAACATACAGACAATAAACACATTAAAACATGCACAGCTTCATTAGTTATAAGGAAAATGTAAATCAGAATCGTATTGAGATAGCATTTCACACCCATCAAGGTGGTATAAGGCAGATGGTGGCTTGTGTTGGCAAGGATGTGGAACTGGAACCCTCAAACATGGCCTGTGGGGCTGTGAAATGGTGGCACCATTTTGGAAAACCATTTTGACAGTTCCTCAAACAACAGAGTTACTATATGACCCAACAGTTCCACTCTTAATATATATCCACAAGATATTAAACATAAGTCCATGTAAATACTTATATAAGATTCACAACAGCCTTCTTTGCAATAGTCAAAATGCAGAAACAACCCAAATGTCCATCAACTGATGAATGGATAACCAAATGCAGTCTATCCATACAGAGGAATACTTAACCACCAAGAAAGATTGGAGTACTGATACATGCTACAGCATGGATAACCTCAAAAGCATTCCTATGTGAAAGATGTCACTCACAAAAGACCACATATTACGTGATTACATATGTATGAAATATCCAAAATAGACAAATCATGGAGACAGAAAGTAGATTAGTGGTTTCCAGAGTCAGGAGGAGGTGGAATGGGGCTTCTTTTTGGGTTGATGAAAATGTTCCAAAATTATATGTTTGTGAAACTTCATGAATACACTAAAAACCACTGAATTCTATGTATTCTTTGAAAGGATGGATTTTATGGTATATGAATTACATCTTAATATAGCTATTATTTTTTTTAATATTGTTCTAAATTTTGGTACACCAAAAGGGATGATTAAAATTACAAGAAAAATACCACAAAAAGCTACAAGGATTCTTATATCTTAATGTTATATTTATATTAAAATGATGAAAACCTTAGACTCCACATTAATTACTATGTGTTAAGCTTTTAGTGCATGGCATTGAACGTGCTATATAATGCTAGCTATCATAATTACTATTTTTATTATTACTTTATTTTCTGTAAGGAACCATACCTTCCATAATGAATTTGATGTTGGCTTTTCACCTGGTGCCAGGTGTGGGGGACTGAGTTGTATCAGGCTGAGAACTACATTTCCAGAATTCCCTTTCTTGAATGTTCCAGTTTCGATTGGCCAGAAGAAGGATGTGGAAAGCAGAAGCTAAGCAGTCTGCACTTTGTAGGTGTTCCCCAAATCAGCCTGGTTAAGGGCAGCTATGAAATGTTCAAGGGAGTCTCAGATGGCCCCTGGTCCAGCTGTCTGTCCTCATGATGACCCAGCTGACCAGCAGGGACCCAAGCCCACCACAGGCACTGGTTGGGATCCACGAGGCAGCAGCTGCACAGAGAACACGTGGACCTCCCCCACTGCCCTCCGTGTATCCCACTTCAGTGGCTGATGTGCTGGCCTTCTCAGTCTGAGGATGTGCTGCTGTCTCTCTGATCTCCTCTACCCACTAAGACCCAACCTGTTCCACCACTGTGTGAAGTCAGACTGCTGCCATAAACCTTTATCTCATGAGGTTCTTGGTATGGTCACTCTGATGACTGAACCTGGCTGATATGTCAGGTCTTCCCTATGCATCAATTCATTCATTACTTCAGTTAATAAATATTTTGAGCTTTTAATGCATACAAGGCTTTCTGCTCAAGGACAGTGACAACAAAGGCAGATACCATTCCTACCTCTATGCTTACCATTGGCTCAACAACTAACACAGAACAGGGGACACGGGCATTGGGAGTCCCCTCTTTGGAGTGCTTCATGCGAGATCACAGAGTAAGTGAGAAAGTGACATGCTTCTGCAGTGGGTAGGCAGGGCTGAGATAAAAATACAAGTCAGGCAAAAGCTGTCCCCAGGAATGACCAGCACTTCAGTACTGACCAGGGCAGGTGAACCCCAGGGCAGATGCTGAGAACTGGAGCTGAAAGGGCTGGAGGCTGCAGGGGAGGAGTTTCAATGCAAACCAAATCTCATCACTCACAACTAAATGTTCTCAATGGCTTCCCACTGCCCTAAACCTGTTCCCAGGCCTGCTGCCCATCACAGGCCACCTACCTCGCCCCTGATCCCAGTCTTCTCCGTGCTGAGCTGCACGTGAAGCTCCCTGATTGGGTGCCCCCCACCACAAGGCCCACCCCTCCAGCTGCACATCCTGCTGTCCCCTCAAGCCTGCCTGCCCTGGGCTTCCCCAGGAAGAGCCATGGGTCAGCTGCTCTCACCACTCTGGGGCCTCATTCAGAGCCCCTATGGTGGGTGTAAGTGCAGGTCTATTGGGCACTGTCCACAGAGACAGGGCCGTGGACAGGAATTGCAGGCAACAGCACTGACGGGTGAGGCCTGCTGCCTTAATGAGTAGGTCCCTCCTGAATGTGAAAGACACAGTGAGGTCAGCTGGAAGACCCTGAAGGACAGCATCCAGATACTCAGCTGATGCTGGGCTGCACTGGAAGTGAAAGCTTGTGGAATTCTGGGTTCTTCAATTCAAAACAGAGGGCAAAGTGTTTGTACCTGTGAATAGCAGTTACCGATAGAATTGACCTTCAATTTAAAACTTATTCCTAATTAAAACTAATTTAAAGAGGAAAGCACAAACAAATATTAAAAGATATTGTCTTTAGTTTCTATGAGTAAATCTACAATAGAGTATCCAAGTTAATATAGGAAAGTATAGACAAGTCAGTAATTTAATTGACCCATTTGTCCAATATCTCTTGAGCACGTCGATATATAAGAGGGCCCTGCATATAAAGCATACTCCCTGCCCATCAGCAAAAGAGAGAGAGATTGAAGAAATAAGCATTTAAATATAAATCTACTAAGTGTTACCACCTACAAATAGAAATTATACTGGGGTAAATAGTGCCCCCCCCCAAAAAAACTCCTGTCCACCTGGAACTGCAGAACATGACCTCATTTGGAGATATAAGGTCTTTGCAGATGTAATTAGTTAAGAAGTCATACTGTATTAGGGTGAACCCTAAATCCAATGACTGGTGTCATTATGAGAAGAGGAGAGAACATACAGAGATACACAGACAGGACTGTCACCTGATGAAACAGGCAGGGACCAGAGAGATGCAGCTACAAGCCAAGGAATGCCAATGACTGCGGGGGGAAGAGGCGAAGGAAGATCCTTCTTTAGGGCCTCCAAAGGGAGCATAGCCCTGTCCACACATTTATTTGGGGTCCTGGCCTTCAGAAGTGTGAGAGTACACATTTCTAATTGTTGTAAGCCACCAAGTTTGTGGCCATTTGTTTAGTCAAATATCAGTCTAGATCCTGCTGTGAAAGATTTTTTTTTAGATGTGATTAACATATTTCAATCAGTAAATTTTGAGTAAATTAGATTACCCTCCATAATGTGGGTGGGCCTCATCCAGTCAGCTGAAGGCCTCAAGAGAAACAGAACCAATGGGAACTGTGTGCATATGTGTATACAACTGACCCTTGAACGGCATGGGTTTGAGTTGCATAGGTATATTACATGTAGATTTTTTTTCAATAAATAGATAGGAAAAATTTTGAGATTTGCAACAAGTTGAAAAAAACTTACAGAGGAACTAGATAGCCTAGAAACATTGAAAAAATAAGAAAAAGGTAAGTCATGAAAGCATAAAATATATGTAGATGTTAGTCTACTTTATCATTTACCATCATAAAATCAACAGTAGGCTATTGATAGTTAAGTTTGTGAGAATCAAAAGCCATACAGGGATTTTCGACTTCATGAAGGTTCTGCACCCTTAACCTCTCCTGTTTTTAATAAACTGGGTCTGCAAATCTTTTAGGAACACTGATGAGTTTAAAAACCACCAAGTGTGCCTGTAACATGGACTGGTCACTATGAAATAGTAGTGTCATTGCAGGCTTAAAAAATTAATTTCATGTCTTTTTCAGATCATCTCCAGTTGTGAAATTTTTGGTAAAATTTTAGTCAAACTCAACTCTCAATACTAAAAGTGGCTACTTGATGTTTGTAATAACAATAAACCAATTGACAAAAGGAGGAAGAAATGGCCACTGAGTCTAAGTGTGTGTATGGGGGCTTATTACACTCTGTTCCCAGAACAGTGCCACAGGGGCCCCACCAGAGACAGCACCCTGGAGGAACTTGTAACACAGCACCAGTAAACGGAGGGTCTGTGGAGCCGGGAATTCATCCCCACCAATTCTGTTTTCCCTCTTTACCAGCTGCCTGCTCCCCATTCACGTCGACACCATTTCCAAAATGATCACAGGCCTAAAATGGAAACTACACTCCCCCAAAATGCCTTGAAAATTGGTTTCATGTATTAAAACTCCTAACTTTCAAATAATAGTTTGTGCTTATAGGGGAAAAATGATTTAAGAAAAATGAGTGAAATTAGGCAGGCAGAGAAAGACAATTATCTCCTGGTATCACTCATATGTGAAATCTTAAAAAAAAAAAAAAAAAAGTCAAACTCATAGAAACAAGAGAGTAGAAAAGTGGTTGCCAGGGGCTGGGATGGAGGAAATGCAGAGAGGCTGGTAGAGGATATAAACTTTCAGCTGTAAGATGAGTAAGATCTGAGGATCTAATATCTATCTAACATGGTGGCTATAGTTGATAACATTGTACTGTATAGCTGAAATTTGTTAAGAGAGCAGAACTTAGAGACAAAAAGATAGACATCTGGGGCTCCTCTCCCTGAGGTCGCTTGCACTTTCTAAGTGCATAACCTTTTCACTTTAAACTCTCTCTTTTCAACCTTTCAGGGTGCTGCTCTCTGAGTAACTTTAAATAAAACTTTTACTCTGCTTCAAAAAAAAAAAGATAGACATCTAAGGTGTTGAGTGTGTTGATTAAATGGGGGAATCCTTCACAGTGCACACATATATTAAATCACCATGACACACATTTTAAATAACTCACAATTTTATTTGACAATTACACTTCAATGAACCTGAAATTTACAAAAAGAAAGAAAATTAACCAACGATAAATTACAAATGTTCTTAACACTGGTGTCAGCATCTCTTGCTTTTGTCAGAAGGCAGAAGAAACTGTAGCTCTCTTCCCACGGCTATCCCAGACAAGTTTGCTGCATGTCAGGTGACTCCCTCACGGACTACACAAACCCCTCCCTGGGTAAATGTCCACAGACAAAGGGAAAGAAAGACGGAGGCACGTCTTGACTGCATGAAGAGCATTGCTCCCTCCCGGGTCCTGCCCTGCCCCATCTCTGCAGTCCCTGTCACATGTAACAGAAGATTCAGTCTTGCCTCTGTGTTGAAATTTAAACAGACAGTGTGGAGATTGTCTCCCCATTAGAGATTCTGCCCATATTAGAACCTCCAGCTTCCCCAAGCAAGAGAGCTGAAGGCTGGTGGCACTCGGGCTCATCCCAGGGTGCCACATGCTGTGGCAAAGTGGTGCAGGGGGAGGTCTATGAACCCCGCCAGAAGAAACACTTACACCCTAATCCCAGGAACTCATGACCTTATAGCAAAAGGGGTGATTAAGTTAGGGATATTGAGAGGACAAATTTGCCCTGGATTATCTGGGTGGACCTTAAATGCAATCATATGTACCTTATAAAATAAACCCACAGAAGAGTCCGTATACCTCTGAAACAGACAGTATAAATTATGAGACCCTCTTTTACATCCTCACCATTGCAAAGAGCCAAAGTTTCTAGGCAGAAGAGCTGCCGGACTCCATGTATGATCCTGGATGGGCATGCACACATTGAGTGCCCACTGAGCCACACACTTACTAAGTACAAGGCATGCTTTCTCTAAGTTAATCCACAAAGGGTGCTGAGAGATGAGCACCGTTACCTATCCTGCTTCTCTAAGGGGGAAACTGAGGCAGGAGGAGGTTGGGAATGGCTGAAGAAGGCTGACAGGTGGCAAGCTGAGACCAGAATCAGGCGGCTTTCCTCATTCAATTGCACAACCTCCCGAAGCAGAGCTCTTCCTCCAAATCTCATCTGTCATTGCAATCCTTCGGGGAATGACCAACTTCAGATCTCACCCAATGAAAATGAAGCCAGAGTGCGTAATGACCGTTATGGACACACTTTCCCATCATGATCACTACTGAGATGAAACACATCAGCCAACTTGCCTTAGAAACACCACACAACAGGCAACAAATACAGAGGGGGCCAATGTAAGATGTGGCCAAGGCAGATAAACATGAGAAATCCCCTTTTCAGTCAAGAATATTTCCCCTGCAATATTTCACTATAATGTGTGCCTCTTTATGTGCCAGTGTTCCATGCCAGCCCAGCCATCCTGTGACATCAGCCAGGAAATCCAAGCAGATGCATCTATCTGCAGGTCAACTCTGCCCACCAGCAGGAAGGCAAAGCCTCGAGGAGGTGTCTGACAACTGGGCTAGAATAGGTCTTAGTTGAAATTGTAATTGGCTAGTGAAAAACCTAATCCTGGTAATTCCCTCTAATGTTGCAATTTTAAGTGATGAATTCTGGAAGGCCAATAAGGCTATGAAAAACTAAAAAAAAAAAATCTAAATCATTAAGGCTCATTTTTTTTTAAAAAACAGTATGCTTAAAATGTGCTCAAGTATGAGTTGGCTAGGGCACATTTTCGTTGAAGTTATACTTGCTTATTGACAACTTTAATTTTTGTGCTGAGACATTTCACTGTCTGCTCCCTGGAAACTGAAGCACCAGGAGCATGAACTCCACACTAGCCTGCTGAGGTCTGCACTTAGCAAAACAGAGAATGTGAGGTGGGAGCAGAGGTTCTGGCATCTGGAAGGCTGGAGACAGGATCCTGCCTATGCTCTCCCCTGGTGTCATGCGGCCGGCCAGGAGCTCGTGGTTCCGAAGGGTCTGGACCAGAGCGCCCGCGGCTCTGCCCTGCTGCTCCTGCGCAGTGTGTCTTCCACCTCGCACGCTGTGGCCTCCAGCCCCATTTGTCTCTTCTATAATCAGGACTGGAACACTTGAAATGCTTTATGAAGCTCCTGGGGACATGGACGTGGCTCAAGCACAAGGCCTGGCAGAAAATGAGGGGTCAGAACTGATGCGTGAAGAGCTGGAGTACCACCGGTGGGGACCACCACTATTGGATGTGCATGATGGACCATTTTCAAAGGGTTTTCACAGACCTCATCTCTGCCTCCCTCACAGACCTGCCAAGTGGGTAGGGGATGGGCTGTGAAGACTCTGACCCCTACTTTGCTGATGAGGGAATAGAGAAGTCAGAGATTAAGTGGCTCCCCAAATTCACAGAGTGAGGAGAAAATGTACCCAGAGAGCTTACCACTGTCTCCTTCTCAATGCCAGGACACTGCTTTATAATTTCCCATGGCTGCTGTAACAAATTACCATAAGCTTGGTGGCTTAAAGCCACCCATTTTATCCCCTTGCACTTTGCCTGGCCAGACGTTTACTGGGCTAACTTCACGGGGTCAGCAGGGCTGTGTTCCTGTTTGGAAGATCTGGAGCAGGATTTGTTCCTTGCCTTTTCCAGCTTCTAAAGGCCACCACAGTCCTTGGGTCATGTCCCCTTCCTCATCCTTAGATTCAGCAGCCTAGAGTCTTCAAACCTTACTTGGGCTCCAAAATCCTCTTCTGCCTCCATTTCCGCTTGAAGGGACCCCTGTCAGTACACTGGATCCAACTGCATAATCCAGACCAATGTCCTTACATTAAGGTGAGCTCATTAACAACTTTAATTCTACCACCTTATTTTTGCAACCTTAATTCCTTTCTGTCATGTAAGATGACATGTTTCCAGGTTTCAGAGATTAAGATGTACCCAATTTGGGGGCCATTATTCTGCCTACCACAACTAATAAAGAATTCACTTTAATAAACAGGAAACTGACCCAAAGGAAAGAAAGGAATGAAAGGAGAAATAATGAGCAAAATATTTTGCTAAACATCTTGATAAATATAAATAACTGGTGATACAACATAAACATAGAAATAATGGCAAGGTAAAACAAGTTGGTGAAATTAAAAGACTAACAGCACAAAAGATGGAAAGA
Source organism: Manis javanica (assembly GCF_040802235.1). NCBI lineage: Eukaryota > Metazoa > Chordata > Mammalia > Pholidota > Manidae > Manis > Manis javanica. Next base: position 135,816,207 of record NC_133157.1, on the reverse strand, counting down.
AATTATCAGAATTACATTTTTCCAATATTCTGTATCAGTAGAAAGAATGACAGAAGTATTCATTTTAGACTGTTCACTGAAATACATGTTATCCTTGTAACATTAAACAATAGACAGAATAATGTAACTAATTTCTGGTAAGCAATGGAAAAGATATAAAGGAACCAATTCATCCACTAGAAAAAAAAAATGAGAAAAAGAATGGACAAAATGGAATATAGGAAAAAAAATTAGCAGAAACATGTAGTGTTTACATAAGTGCAATTTCCTTCAACTTGCCCATTTATAAAGATTCTTAGATGAGGCACCATACTTTCACATAAGATACATACATCCAAAACACAACCACAGAAAAAAAAGACCAACCATAAAAGCCAGAAAAAGATATACCAAGCCAAAATAAATAAATAAATAAATAAATAAAGCCAGTGGAGTAGTCATCATTAAGGTACATTTTCATCATGGATAGAAAATATAGGAGGCCCAGTTAAGTTAGAATTTTAGAAGGATAAACATGAGCAATTGTTTAATGTCAGGACACCCATGTAATATTTGGGACATAGCTTTATTTTTAAATCACTTACTGTTTATCTGAAATTCAGATTGAACTGGTGTTCAGTATTTCGTTTGCTAAATCTGGCATGCTGAGCCCTAGAACCCCTGGTGTGGGACTTCGGAAATCACTGTAGTGATTTGTATCAGAGTGGGAAGATGGAAAGGAGCATGTGTCTTGCAGCCCCAGGGTCCCCAGGGCAAGGGCAGAGTGCTCTCAAGGTAACCGCCAAATGCCTGCAGGTCCTTGCACACCCTCTGACCGGAGCCATTGGGCTCCTCCCTCCTACTGTCCTGCCCACCTCTGTGCAAGTTGGCCTCAGATCCAGGCTTTGCCGTAATAAATAGAAGTGCCCATGAAAATGCTGAAGCTCCTTGCCAGAGGCACACCTGCAGAGCTGAGGGTCTTCAATCCGAGTTTCTCCTCTCCTACGTTTGAAGATGAGGGTGCTGCAGCGGGCGGCTTGTGCTGGGCACACTGGACCTCCAGCTCAGCCTGAAGCCCTCTCCATCACACCCCAGGGCAACTCCCTTAGCCTTCTCCTTCTTCTTCAGACATGTCACTGTGGGGAACTCTGGGGACTGCAGAAAAGGAAACCTTTATGAAATATCAACATCTGGAAGGCAAAGTCTTCAAATTCAGCAGACCAAGGATCTCTTTTTTGTAACTCTGTACCTGTGAGTTATGTGTGCCCCAACCAAGGACATAGGCATTTTGCTCAGTAAATTTCTCATTTATTAGTAAAACATCATGCTGAGAGCAGCCCCCTTACCCCCTCAGCTCTCAGCCTCAGCGCTGACTTTCCCAGGGCTGAGCCTTGGCCCATCAGACGCTGGCAAAGCCCCCCCTCACTGTCCTCTCAGCCCGCAGGAGCTGGAGCCACAGGGCCTTCTGCTCAGGCTGTGCTGGGGCTCTCCATAGCTTGTGAGTCTGTGCAGTTCTGAGGCCTTGAGGTCAAATGCATGCCGGGGATAAGGGCTTGCCACCGCCAAAGCTGGGCTTTCCCTCATCATCAACGATGAGCCAGATTCTCACAGGAAAATGCCTCATAGGCTGACAAGAGTCAGCTATGCTTGACTCTTGAGGATTTGTCAGTATTGCTCAACTGCAATGAGCTAGCAAAGTCTAGCAGCTACAGAATGAAATCCAGGCTTTCTTTCCCACCAGATAAGGTTCTTGGTGAAGTCACAGCGACTTATTCTGGGAAATAATTCTTGGACAAATTAGGTTAATGCTAACCTCTGCCAATTTCTCTGGGACTCTCTGGAGGAAATGTAAGGTTTTGTTTATGACAATACATCACGTGACATGGTTTCACTGCTGATGAGACATTGCACTGAGAGTGTGAACATGTGTATACTGAGCTCTATTAGTGATGCCTGGTGGGTGTATAGTCTTTAGAAAATTGACATATGTTATGCCATTTAATCCTCCAGGCAGAAGGCATCACTTCCATTTCCTAGAAGAAACAAGATGGCTTCCTCACCAGCCCAGGGCTGGGGTGGTGGAAGGTCTCCACACAGCAGCTACGAGTAACAGCATGGGAGGGGATGGACGACACCACTGGCAGGGTGCTTCCTCCGTCCCGGACATGTATGTTAACATAGAACAGTGTTTCGTGCAAGCAAGGCAGAAAGATGCCCCAGAGGCAAATGGAGAGCTGAATAAGCACCTCCAGCCCCCTGGCCTGCATCCTCACCACCCGAACACGGTCCCCCAAGCCGGTGGTACCATCTCCTGGTGATTTCCTCCCTGTGATTGTCACCACTTCCCCAACCAGGGCTGCCAATATCACAGCACTTAACACATCCTTTTGTCGCTCAGGCTCACTTCCCTGTCTTCCCAATTAGGCTGTAAGCCCTGGAGGATGCAGACCTGAAATGACATCACAGTGACCCAAGACCAAGCCTGGTAAATAAATGGGCTTCTGAAGCACATCTAGTTCAAAGGCAAACAAGACATTCAAGAGCGGTTACCCAAAGGTGATGAGCAGGACACAGAAGCAGCTGTAAAGTTTACTCTCCTGTCACAGTCCCTCATTTCTAAAGATGCATAGAACCTGATGGGAAAGATTTTTTAACATTTGCTTCCTTAATATTCCCATATCCTAATTTTCATGACAAATATTCTAAATATTAAAAACAATTGTACACAAAAAATTTCCATGTATGCTCTATTTAATCTTATTTATATAAAGGGTGAATTTAAGCAGATCCATCCTTTATCCACTAACTAGAGACGTGTCAGGAAAAGAGGCACAGAGAACTGGAGTTCCCAGCTCACCCCAGGTACATTGTTAGGACACTTAGCACAGCTCCCCGAGACAGAAGGACACTGGGTCAGCCCGGGTCACAGTGACTCGGGCATGGGCACACCCGGTCCAGTCAGGAAACACCACCCCCAGCTGGAGCAGCGAGTTAGGGGGTCAGGCTCTATTGGACAGGTGATACAAGGCACACTGAGGCAGTCCCTTCCTTTACCCTTCGGCCTGTGGTTTCCATGTGACCTCATCTTGCCTGGTCTATTGGAAGCACTGCAGTAATGGGACCAAATGCGCCACAGCATTTTTGCACAGGGGCAGCTTCTCCTCCCGTGTGAATTGTGTATATGGCCTCTCTGTTTTAAGAATAGCCAACCTTTCTGAGCACTCATATATGCTGGGTATTTATCATATGTTTTCTCACATAACCTTCCTTACAATCCCATGGATTGGACATTATTACTATCCCCATTTCATAGATGAAAAATTTAGTGCTTCAAGAGGTTGCCCAAGGTCACAGCTGGCAAGCAATGGAACTGGTTTCTGTTTTAAAAGCAAACTTTAGCTAATCCAAGGCCACACTGGCCAAAGTAAGAAATGTTACAACTCACACTAACCCTCGGGTGGGAGCCATGTCCGTTTCTCCCCCTCTTTCCTGGCCATGTTGCCTAATTTAATTTAGTTCCAGAGAGTCAATAAATTTATTATTTTAAAAGAAAATGAAAACATTCCAGAAGAACATTTGAGTATAATTTCAAGCTCAAAAGGACACAAAGATCACTTTACAAAGAAGTTTTATAATGAATAACTCTTCATGGGGGGTGGGAAGAAGCAGGAAAAATAAAGTTGGATTTCCTTGGGATCAATTCAGCTCTTTAATTCTGACTCAGTTACTAACAAAACATTCTCCTGTATAGCCCATCACCCCACAGTTCTGTCAAACAGGAAACTATGGGAGACTTTACCAAAATCAATGTATTACTTTCTTCTAATGAACTATCAGCTTTGCTATTGTTTTGAGAGATATTTTTAGGAAACAAGGAAAACTAAATTCTCCAGATTTCAATATTTGGTGATAGGGGCTTGCTGTCTTCCTGGCCTTCTTCTGTTAAGAACTTCAAAAGATTCAAAGGAAAGATGCATTTTCAAAAGAAAGAAAGAAAAGAGAACATTTAAAGAAAAGAAAGAGAAGAATCTAAATGGAAACTAATATTAAGAAAAATATAGTAATGGAAAAATAGGAAGTTGCATTGCAACTGACCTTCTACGACACTGGATGCTCTTGGCCATCTCCTCCCCCAGACTCTTGCTGCCCTGGCACCCTGCTCGTCACCCAGGCTGTATTTCTCTGGGCCTTCTCACACTTACCTGGGGAAATCTAATCACCAGGTTCATTCATCATCTCATAGTGAAGAGACCCAAACTTACACTTCCATCCCAATCCTCTTCCGGAGGTTCCAGTCCTGCCCTCCCATTGTCAGCCCGGTATCCACTCTGACCTGCTACACAAACGCTGCAACAGAGGTTTCTCAAACCCAGCTCCTCATTTTCCACTCCCAGCACCCCACCCTCTTTAAGGGCTCCCCTTGTTCTCCTTGTAAAGTCCAGCTCCTGTGCAGGGCCGGACAGTGCCTCCTGATGTACACTGTGTTTTCCCTCCAGCCATACGTCCCAGTATCTGTCTTCTCAAGCTGTGAGGCGGCCAAGTGAAATGTTTACTTTTCAGAAGAACCAATACCTTCTCACGCCTTGCATTTTCTCCTGCACTTCCTTCTGCCTTGACCATTATTTCTCTGCCCTTTTTGCCTGATTAATGACTATTCTTCCTGTAAATTTTAGCTAAGTTATAGCACAGCCCTGGGAAGACCTTGCACGTGTGGGCTAGCACTGTCCCATCCTTACACTCACAGTTGCATGCCTGCTACTGCCCTGGGACTGGCCAAAGGCCATGCGCCCACAGAACCATGGACCTTTGGGAGCAAACAGTATTTATTCACTGTCTTATCTACAATGCCTGGCACACACCAGGCAGTTGCTCTGCATCATCACTTAGGTGGGTAAGCAGGTGTTTGCTGCTCTTGCATGTGTACCGGATGCTACGCCAGCTCCCAGCAGTGCAAGTCTCCCCAGGGGCTGCACTACAGCACGCCACTGGGGCAGGCATCCCCGGCCCCGAGGCACTGCTCACTGACTGCCCGCGTGCAGCAGGAGGAGCAGTAGAGAAACAGGAGAAGACAGTGTAGCCCAGCCGCGTGGAAATGGGCAGGCCAGGACAGTATGGGGTTAAAGGCCATTTTGACGCGGTTGGGAGGCCACACCGCCATTACCTCCCCCATCAGCTCTCTCACTCCAGGCCTCTAGTGCCGCCCTAAGCACCCCAGGGCAGGGCACCAGACAACCAGGGCCAGCCCCATGCCCCAGCACTGCCGAAAGAATCCAAACCACCAATCCTAAGCCTGCTACCCTGCCTTGCCACGTCCTTCCCACCAAAAACACAGTTTAGGACTTGCCCAGAGTTCCCCTTTCTTCCTCTGCCTCCTGAGCACTGGGGCCCCCACATTCCTGGTCTCCCCAGAGAACCATGCGGGGAACAAGCCTGTAAAAGGCCCCTGGTCCCTCTCTGGATCTGTCTCTGGCCTCAGCACACCTCACCCAGAGTATTTTGATGGAGACAGGAGGGTCCTCTGGTACCCAGGCAGCCGCTGCCCCAGGATAATCCCCAGGGGTCCCAGGAAAGAGGATCATGCCCCCAGCAACGCCCCTAGCAGAGCCAGCCCAGCACTTCCCAAAGCTCCCGCATCCCCTGTCTGGAGCACTGAAGGCTGCCCCCAGCCCAGGGAGGATGTGGTACCTCTAGAAGCTCAGCTGTCAGCAAGTGAGAAGTCTGTCCCAAATGATTTCAGTGCTGCTAACTGGTCAAACAGCACACAAATGAACCTAGAATTTGTCCCCATGTTGTCCTTTTCCCAGAATTTCCACTTCTATGTCTTGCTTTGTGTGCTCCTCTGATGTAAAAACATTTGGCAGCTTTTCCCTAAAGAGTTTAGCTGCCAAAATCAAGAGTTTCTACAATTTAATCTGGTTATAAAATCCCCTAAGGAAAAATAATGATGAAAAGCTTTTTGGTAGGAAAGTTATATTGTGGAAAAATGATTTGGCTATTTATGTAATCGGGTTTACTTCTAAATAGTTAAGTGTATACCCAGAAATTTAAATATTCTGAGATGTGGTTTTTCTTTGAAGATCGCTGAATTGTGCTAAGAGTGTTGAGGTTTAGCTAACTGATCTCTTTTTAATGATGTAAAGCAGACCACACTTATATTTCCCTGAGAAGGAAGAGCTGCTTCCCGATCTACTCAAAAGGAGATCACTGTTTTGCATAGAATGATAGTCCTTTTACTTGAAGCAACAAATTTCTCAATAAATGAAAAATATTGTTTCAACAGAGACTGCTGCTCCAGATTTCATGAGTATCTTTCAAAATTCTGTTTTTATTCTTTCATAGAGAATTAAGCACAAGGAATTCACAGCATTACAAGAAACTTAAAGATCAATGAACAAAACATATTCACTCTTGACTTAGAAAATAATTTCTGTTTTTAACGTATTTTCATTTGTTTGGAAGACAGTGACCATGGTGAACTCCATCTAAGCCCCGTTCTCCTGGAAAGCAGCTGAGGAACATCTCCACATGTTTGTGCTCCCAGAACTGCATAAACATGAAGGTCTCCTGCCCTCATTCATCCTGAGGGATGTGCCTCCTTCCTCGGTGTTGCAGATAAGACCCTGATCCCCTTCCCTGCCACTCGCAAAGAACTTGGACAACCCCCCACCCATCTGCCTCTGCAGATGCCCAGGACCCTTGCTTTTCTTGAGGCACCCTCCCTGGTGAGCCTTGTGCCAATTGTCCCTGAACTGGTAGTGTACCTGTTTTTTCCGGTCTGGGTGCCATGACTTGGATATGACTAGTCTTCACCATGAACCCCCATCTACTCCGCCTGAGTGGCTAGGCTGTCAACATGCTCTGTGCTCCATTCCTGACTTGTGACCCAGGGACCCAAAAGTGGGCTTCACGCCCAAGGCTGTGCTCAGGGTAGCATGGGCAGGCTTCCTCCCCACTGAGAATAGAAAGTTCTCCAGGATGAACCAGTGGGCTCTGCGGTGCTATGCTTACTCTTGATTCGAGACTAAATTTTGAGTTGAAGCTATAAGCTGTCTCTCTCGGATATATACTTGTATGTCTGTAATTCAGAAAGGCCTTTACCTCTCATTGTTCAAGGATGTAACATTTTCCTACCTGCAGATGGTATTAGAAAATTAGATTATAAAAATATTTTAAGTCACAGAAACTCTGTTCAGATTGTTTAGAGATAGTGAGGTGCTTACATGAATTGAATATTCCCAGGAAATGAGGAAATAGAGCATCCAGTACTTTCAAAGTACTTTTTAAAAAAGTATTCTCATAGAAATTCAAGTGTTTTTCTAATTTAAATGTTTTAATAACTCAAGCTCACATAATTTAGGTAACCTTTGGCAAATAAACTAGTTTAATGTTATATACTTAATAAAAGCTATGTTTCCAGTGCTAAATTTAATACAAGTGTATATTTTTATTCTACCTGGATATGTTCTTCTTAAACCTACACAGGTTTACTTATCAAATAAGGTAACATTATTTCAACTATATACTTCAGATAATGAAAAATGAGATTTGTTTTTAAATCCAAGTTTTGACAAACTTTATGTTTATACAAAACATAATTATAGTGTCAGCTTTGAAGATGGTTTCCAAGGTCTTTATGTTACTAAAAACTTGAAGCAATACTAAATTAGCTAATGGATATTCATTAGATTTCTAAATCATTTCTAAATAAGAGAATGTTGAAACATTAATTAGTAAGCAACAATCTTAAGTTTATATACTTTTTTGCCTCTTATTTTTCTATGTACAGAGAGGTTATATATATTTGGGTCTGTTAATGAATGTGTTCATTTTTGTGACATTGAGAAGTTATACTATAAGGGATGTGTACGGATATATACAGTTGTGAGATATATCTTCATGAGCTCTGTTGCAAAATTGCAAAATGCTGCGGCAGACCCTTCAAAGTTATCTGCTCCTAGTTTACTCTGTGAAATAGAAGTTACTTTGGGTAAAAGTTAGAATCCATATATGTGAATGAGACTATACTAGAAGCAATAAGGGAGAGAGGAACAACTTTGTATGCAAGAATGCAGGATATCTTTTTAGGGAAAAAGAGGGTAGTTTTGTCCTAAAGTAAAATGACTGGTTTGTTTCAGAATGAGGAAGAGGAAAGTGTAAGACAAAACCTGATGGATATAGAAAGTCATGGAAGGTTCTAGGAAAGGGAGTTTTATCTGCAGTGGTCAAAGCTGGCTAAGTTTTAATGGGTTTGCTTATAAAATTTCCAGAATGGACTTGCGTTTACATTTTCCTTGGGCTGCCCTAAGAGAATGTAAAAGGTTCTCTCTCACCCTCTGAGTTACCTGCCTAGAAGGCAAAGATTTGTGACTTATCAAAACTTCCTTTCTTTGTGCTGACTTCATCAGGTCCCTAATTATTTAGGAGACCAAGTACTCTCACTTTTGAAAGAGCTAAGGTTCCTTACCGTCTTATTACCTCCTGCTTTCTTTTAAAAACTTTTACTGTCACCTTGGTTAAGTAGATAGCCAAGTCCTGCTTCTCAGTAATCCATGATTTTATCTTAATCACAGGTCCAAATTTTCTTACGACTTTTGATATTTTGCCTTCCTAAAATCAAATCTTAAATGCTATCTTTTGCACCTAAAACTGTCTCTGAGATTTCCCAGAAGGCCCCTGGAAACTCACAAAGGATTTCACCTTGTCACAAGAGAGGTGCTAGAAGTGATCAGGTTTATTTGGTATGGAACTACTGAGGTAGTTGTCAAATCAAAGGAGCTGCTTCAGCTTCCCTGGGTTAAATTTGTATGGGCAAAATGCTGTGACATAATATCATGGACATTGTGTGCTGTGCAGGAAGTCCCTGCAGGTTTGTCTGTGCCCCTGCTCTCTGGATGCTCTTACTCATGAGTCCTGGAACTACTTTGCTGATATGAACAACAGAATAGTGTTATCAAGCATGATTTCAGGTATTTTTAAAACATCAAATTGGTCATATACTTCTCATTTGAATCTGGCACCTTCTCAGGCAGTGGTTTCCAACTGGAACCACATGTCCCTTACATATGAACCTTTATTAACATACAGATGTCTGGGATCTGCTCCAGCCTTCCCCACTATCCTTACTTGATGTGTTTAATAGTGTTGATGTATTATAACTATATAGTCATCAGATACCTGTTTATTTTCTCTACAAAGATCATGTTCATCTATCCTGATCAATTAAATGTAATAACCATTCTTCTTTGAAACTAAAATTAATCATGCTTACAGTTATTTTCTTCAAGATTTGTGGACTGCCTTTCTTGTCTTGTTTCACCTGCCATAGCAACAGCCAAATGTCCTTGTCAGTTGCTCTATTCTTGTTATGAACTCTTGTCAGACTTTCCACTTTTGACAAGTATCAGTAATAAGGTAACCATGGCCATTCTGAGTCTTTTGTCATCTGCAGAGTTGTCATTTTAATCTGACACTTGAACACTTGCCATCAGCTTCAGGCCAGAGTGCTTGTCTTCAGCAAAGGTCTGTCTGGAAGCCCTGGGGAGGAGTCTGGGCCAGGCCCCTGGGTGTGCATCTCTGGAGTTACTTAACCATACCTATGAACTGAGCCACATCTCCATCCAGAACTGTGGTTGAGAAATAGATTCAGAGGCTACAAATCCAGGAACCAGCAGGACAAGAATCAATACATAGGCCTGAATGAATGGATGAGGCTCAGTGTTCATCTGAATGCTATTGACAGTTTAGTGTTCTCATTTCTAAATGTAAAATGAAGTCCTTTTGCTTTTCCTCTTAAGTTACCTGTAAATTTTCACATTTTAGTAGCTCTATTTCTACAAGCTGAAATGAAACATTTGCAAGTGATGTCTTATTCCCCCTGCATGGCCCTCCAGAATTCAAACACTCCATTGAGTATTCTTACATTTCATGGCAACATAATTGTCTAGGTTCAGCAAGAATCTGTTCTTCTAGTAATAGAACATAATGGGAAACTGGTTACATATCCAAGACCTTCCCTAAAATATCACATTTGAGAATGATGGTTATTTAATCAGACACCAGCAAATACTTGTAAAGAACTGAAAGTTATTTTACAGAGCTGATGTTTACAGAACTCTCCCAGAAAAACCAGCCTGTACCTGGTTCACATGTTCCCAGCCTCACAGGTGAACAAGGAAGACCATTCTGGCAGGGCCAGGAATCAGGATATTTTGGGGGACTTTGAAAAGAGAAGAATTCACCCAAATTTATAGATACTGCAAGTGAAATGTGGCAGTGGGTTTTTTGTCTTGGCTTCCTAGCCTCCAGAGGCTTTGGGAAATTCAGTGTGAGATTTCTAATGAGAGCTTCCAGCTTAAGTTAAGTTAAGAAGGCCTGGGTAATAAAGCATCACCCTGGAGCAACATCTGTGTAATTAGGCAGGCCAAACTTGATGAAATCAACCTTACTATTTTATGATCAAGAATAATCCTTTTTTTATATATCTTTAATCAAAAGGGGGTGACTATAGAGAGAGATTTAGTGTTTCTGTCCAGTTCCAGCCTATCCACTGTCTCCCTGCCTCTATAAACTCCAGGCCCCTTTGGGGCACCACTCATGATAAAGCTTCTCTCTGCCAAAACTACTTCTTGAATTATCTAGTACATTTTGTCTGCCACAATAATATTGGGGTTTTTTAATTTATATAACAAAAAATATTAGAAGAATACTGTCATGAAGTTCTCCAGGCTGTGGGTGTGGGTCTCTGGTGGCACTGCTGAAATGATACCTACGAACCGAGTTGCTCATAGCCTCCCCATGCCATGAATGGGTGTCTTTCCCGGTTGGCAAGTTTTTCATCATGTCATGATTCAAACAGTTTGTAAATGTAGACACAGTTTGCACATCTAGTAGTAGATATTCAATACATTTTAGTTCAATCTGACACCTTTTATACCGGGCATATTTTATTATTGCACCCTACACACACACACACACAGGTCCTAGAGGAGTGCTTCACAAAGAAGGTACTTTATATCATGACTTGGTTGCTTAATTGATGGGCAAATAATATTTACTGATGACCAGTCTCCCGGGTTCTCTCTGTGTGCGGAGGTTTTGGGCACATAGAGGCTCTGGAGGCCATCGCCCGGTTTTCAGTCTGATCCCAAAATGTAAAGCATCCAGCTGCCCCTCCAGCCTGTATTCTGCCCGTGCACTTCCCAAGCCCTTGAAACATGGCTGGTGTGAGCCAGAACGTGCTCTAGGTGTCCAGATTTCAAAAACATAGCATGAGAAAAAGAATGTAAAATATTTCCCTAATAATTTTAGATTGGTTGCATACTGATGGCTAATGTCTGGATATATCAGGATAACCAAATTATGTGATTAAAATTAACTTCTCCCGTTCTTTAATTAATTTTTTAGTGTAGCTACCAGAAATGTTTAAGTTATGTATGTGGCTCACATGGTATTTCTATTGAACAGCACTGTGGATCTCAGCTCTTCAAAGTAGTCCCTACAAACGCACATGACCTGTAAGGGGTCAGAGAATTTACATGGGTCAGGGAATTCTAGGGCTTCGGTGCTCTCACCTCCTGTCACATGACAGACCCACAAGCGGTGTTCCCTGAGTAGCAAATACAAATGCTGGACCCAGGCAGGACTTCCCCACTAACCACCACCTGCTGACATTGATCAGAGCCCTGGTGCCCCGGGCACCTTGTGTTCTCAGCAGCCCACCAGGCCTACATCTGGCTCCAGGACCCCAGGCACTAGTACAGTAGGCCTCTAGCTGTGGCTGCCAAAGGGTCATCAGCAACTGCTTTCACGCCTCTATTTCAGGCCTTCCTCAGCAGGTCCCTTAATTATAAAGCCACAGGACATTCATTTAACTGCCCCTGGGGGGCCTGTGCTATGGCGTTTAATCCTGCCTACATTGCTGTGTAAAGGCTGCAGCTCAGGCAGCCTCCTGTGGAAGGTGGGGGCAGGAACCAGGCGTACTGGGGCTCCTCCAGGAGACTCTGGGCCAGCAGAGCTCAGCGGCAGGGGTACACCAGGGGGATTCACATGTTACTGCAGTTCTTGGGTCTGCCCTTCCTTCTTTGAGGGGCAACAGCATGTGTTACACATTGTAGGTTCCCTTTGCATTTCAAAGAGCATCCAGCGTGTTGTCTTAGGTGTTGGCCTCTTCCCGGGCATCTGTTCCCACCAGGGCTGAAGCAGGGAAGGCTCTGTGAGGAGGGTGACATGGCAACCCCAGCACAGACCCTGGAGCCTGCCTGCCAAAAGCAGTGGAAATATGTCTTAAAAGGTAATGAATAGGAGCAAAATAATTAAAACAAACACAGTACATCAACTTTATTGAACTTAATAAATAAATACTACTCTAATTGCTACCAGATCCTAATGGGCTCAACAACCATCAATTAGGCAAACAATCCATAAGATTTAGGACAGAACTGTCATTAATCTGAGCTTGCTAATGAAACCACTCATACAGAGCATAAATACCAATCTTCAAACTGTTCTTCAAACTATCATACAGAGCATAAAAGGGGCCCTGAGACTCACCCTATGAGATGCAATTAACTGCTGAGTTCTGTAGGGTATGTGTGTATCATACATTTTTAGAGAAATTCAAATGCTTTCTTATTTTTCAGATGTAGCTTCCTTCTTGCTTAATATTCTATTCCTGACATTCTCGCCTAAATTTTTTGAGGCTTTACAAAGCTGGAAAATATTCATTTTACTGTTGAAATCTATTTAATATAGTACTTAGTTCACACATTAAAATTTTTTTTAAAAAGCAGAAAATGGGAAGTAGGGAGCAGGGGCTTTAGTCAGCCCAGCAGAGCCCAGGGCCAGGTGGCCAGGCATGAGGGGTCTGAGCAGATGGCCGCCCAGCAGGTGGGCGCTTACCTCCCAGAGGGAGACTGAGCAAATAGCAAATACACTAACGGTAGGGAGCCAGGTTTTCCACTGTCAGGCAAGTACTGACAAGCCCAAGAAGGGGAGGATCAGAATGAAAGCTTGGTCTTGTCCTGAAGTGTGCAGTGCTGGTGTGAACACGTGGCTTTTGGTATGAGTTGATAAATGTAGAGTTTAAGTACATATATGGAGAGCTGTGTGTAGAGATATAGATATATAACATATATTTCCTAACACTGTCCACAAAAGGTTCTGAAAACAATGACACAACCCTAGAAGGCCAACACCCAAATCCTAGATCTTGGCTTCTAAATATAACTTTTCATAACTAAAAGAACCAGGGCTCATTGTGGAAATGGCTGGTTCAGGGCGGGAGCAGGGAAAGGACTAGATGAGCTTAGAATGTCTTACTACGGTAGGAAGTAAGCATGTGTGCTCAAGGATAATGGGGACAGGTCAAAAGGACACAGAAGCCACACTGAGGGGGCTCTCAGTGAAGGGCAATTTAAACATCAAAACAGAGATAGTAATGAATTATACCACTAACACAGGAATTCGTGAGATCTCACTTTAATAATTTAAAAAATGCATGCACACGTACATGAAAGAGAAAGTTCTTCCTGGGGAAAAAAAAAACACATTTTGGCAAGCATCTATTCTTCTGGCATGAAACATCAATGGGTGAGGAATGAGATTGTACAGTTTCAAAGTTATCTCCACACCAAATACTTACTGACTACAAAGAGAATCAAAAGTGACTTTATAGTGGAGAAACCTGCTGCATAGTATCTCAACCATGTAATAAAATTTAATGTCACAAGTAATGAAAAAAAATCAACATCCATTTCTCAGTGATAAGATGCGATGAGAATCTAGTTTTGTTTCTTTGATATTTTGGTCAAAATATAGATAAACAGGGTCTAATCATGAGGAAAGTTATGATCATCCCAAATGGAGGGATGGTCTACAAAATTATTAACCAGTTATCTTTTTTAAAGACCAAGGTCACAAAAGTCAAGGAAACAGAGAGAAACTGTTCCAGATCAAAGAAGGCTAAAGGGATGTGATAAAGCAGGTGCAATGTATAGGCCAGGATTAGATCTTTTTCCTCTAACATTTTTTATTATGACAGTTGGAAAAAGTTGAATGGGGTCTCGGTACTTTTTGGCAACTTTTCCCTAAGTTCCAAATTGTTTCTCATTAAATAGTTTATTTTTAAAAGTCTTTCATTCCTCATTTTTACCCATGACTGATAAAATTGTTTTCCTATATTTAAAATAGGTGAAAATTATGCCTCACAAATGTGTTAGTATATGTACATGAGATAGGCAGCAAGATGGAAAGGAGGGTAACTGATGTCTTAAATTTCCATTAGATATACATGTATATAACATCATAAACATACATATGACTTAACTTTCAGGTGTATCTTTGATCTAAGGATACAAATGCAAACTCTTCTGTACTTCACATTAATTTAAACTTTCATCTCCAATAATGCATTCCAAAATCTCCTTTTGGGCAATGAATTAGAACTGCAAAAAATGGTGTTTCAAGAAGCCCTCAGTTACAAGGGTAGGGTTCTCTGAAAGGATAATCTTTCATTTAAAATGCTTATCAGAAAATACTTAGTTCTCACAGCTGTTAACGTCACCAGGTCATTGGGCTCTGAGCCCAATCTGCTCCCCAGACCACTGGTCAGTCCCAGAAATGCTTTGAGGTCACCTGCATGAGGGTGGCGCTGCTGAAAGCTCCTGGAGTAACACAGGGGCACGGTTGTGTAGATGAGCTGGGGGTGCATGTTTCACCAAGCCGTAGGAGTGCATCCCCCACCTAGTAGGGTCCTGCACATTTCTGGATCATCACGTATACATTTTATGCCCAGTTACAGACTCAGCTATAGGCCTTTTTCAGAACCATTTCTTTCCTACCCTGTCAACTTTCTTAAAAAATATTATTTCTGGGACATTTAATCCTGACCAACTCTCCTAAATATTTCAGCAAACAAATCATTATAATCACTCTCATGATTAGCCTGAAGGAATAAGAGGAGCAAAGAACAAGACCCAAAGTGCTGAGCGTTGCTGCTTTACCAAATCTTCATGGCTCCTCTCTGTCTGCCAAGTCCTTGAACTTCCATTCCTAATTTCTAAGATTTACCCAAACTGTAGAATCTGTGAGTCCTTGCTGTCTGGTGAATACAGTAATTAAGGACAAGCAGAAGAGGGGTCTGTAAAGAAGGACTCTGGCCAGCAAAGCATCTCAACTGGATGACATCTTGGAGGAGCCTTTGTAAACCGAAAGCCACAGCAGGTCTATGGTGGGCAGGCATGTCCCACTTCTGAACCTGGGACCTGAGACGATGGTGGATCCTTGGATGACCAGACAATTGGACACTCCCAGGACCTCAGGACAGGCTGAGGGAGCAGTGTTTCCCTCTGACTGACTGTTACCCAGATGTCTGCCCACAGTATGTACTGTACAGCCTTTTGCCTCCCCTTGACAGAGGGATCTGTGACTCCAATTATTTTTATTCTTCCCCAAAACACCTTGTTCTGAATCCTGGATATTGGTGTCAAGTTGAGACCAGTGACTGGGGAGAGGGAGAGAAGTGGGCCACTGTGCTCCTCCCTCAGATTGTTTACCAGATTCCCTTAGCTACTCTGCAAACTTCGGGTTTTGCAATTTCATTTTGAAAGGCTTGAATGAAGTCTTTATATGTAATTCAGTCATTTCAGGGTTGGGTCCAGTCTGTGGGCCTGAATATTTATTTACACAACTTGACCCAAGGTTAGCTCATTTTAGCGGCTCTAACTATGATGTGTTCTTCAGAGCCCTCTGCAGCCAAGCACATGCTGTGACATGGAGAAGCACTCATAAGAAAACCAAAAACAGCCTCACCAAAGCCTTTTAGACAAATCCACACCTTGCATCTTAGCGAAGGCAGTTATCTCCTTGCAACTGCTGTGATAAGCTGGAGCACTCCTTGACAAGGCCTCCTGCCCTATGGCCTAAGTAGCCTAGAATGTTTGGGCTGGATCCCACTCCTGCCAGGAGGCACCCAGGGTGCTGCTTCCATGGGCAGGAGCCCAGGAAGCCAGCTTCCTGGAGAACCAGGCTCGGAGGAGAGGCCTAATCTGGACACCAGAACAAATCTGCTGCCAGGGTGCTGCTACAGAGGCACACTTGTCCAGATCTCCCCTCACCTTTCTCATTCTTGGCTTGTTTTCCAGCCAGTTGGGCATTCACTGCCAGGTGTTGTTACACTGTGTTTTGATTTTTACTGTTTCCCAGTTTTAAAAAAAGATTCACAGGTTACAGGTCAGAGGCCACTCAGACATGGAGCATGTGCATCATCACCCTGTGCAGGGGCCCCGTGAACGCAGGCGTACCCTGTATGGTCCTTAAGACCACACACTGCTTACTGCTCTTGGAAGCGAGGATGGGACCTGGAATGGGCAGAGCTCACACCACACCACATCAAGCTTCAAGAATCAGACAGAAAATATGGCTTTTTTTGTCTCGTGCGCTTGAGATTTTAGCAGCCATGCAAGTACCAAGGGCTGGTGGCAGGACATGGCAGACAAAGGGCTGGCAGCCCAGGTCACAGTATGGAGGCAGACACAGACAGTGTCTGCCCTTGTTACCATTGTAAATGTGGGAAAGAGGCCTTTAATTAAAGAAAAAAATAGTCCTCCTCACCTAAGCAGTCTTACCCAGCTGTCCTCTGTTCTGTCCCTCCATGTCCCTCTTGCTTGGCACAGTGCCTGGAATAACTTCCGTGCTCCGTATTTGTTAAATAAGCCCATCACAGGGACAGAAAGATGCTGCTGAAAGAACTGAAAACATACTGGGCTGTAGGTCACTGGTTTAGGTCAGTATCTTAGGTTTGAGTAAATGCTATGAGAGAGGCTAAAAGCATCCCACAGGTCGGAAAGCAGAAGCAGTGGGCACACGCGCTACTTCGTGGTCCTTGTAGCTCTTTGCCAACCGGGGTTTCCTTCTGGGGAGACTGAGTCACGGCAGCGCCACAGCGCTGTAGGTCCAGGACAGCCAGGATGGCACTGCTGTGGAAGGGGATGCATTGTGAGGAGGAAGAGGCTTCAGCTGGATCAGATCTGAGTTCAAATCCCACTTCTACTACTTCCTAACTCAGCAGCCCCGTGAGAACCTCAGTTTCTGTCTGCAAACTGTGGGTATCTATGAAGACAGAGGCTTTGTATTTAGAGTAAAGTTTCAGCTAATTTAAATAGTATTTGTTAATGCCTTTGGCAAGATATGTCTTCTGCCCTTCATCAGATTGGATTAATTAGTTTAACCCATTGTCCCACCTGAAAAAAATTAAAGCCATTGCACTGTGTCCTGCAGCAGGGCCAAGGAGGCGTATAAAAGAAGGAATATGTTTTAAGTATTTTGGATAGACTATTTAACCACAATTCTAACAGTACAGTTGTGGAGGTGGGGTTTTATTTTTAGGAAGCAGAGATAATTATTTCTCAAGGTGAGAATGGTCAATGTTTCATTTTCCCAGGCACTGTTTTGGAGAAACCATTGGGAAACAAATTCCATTCCGTTTTTCCTCCGTAACTACAGACAGGCCGACCTGCACTGGATTCACACCACTGAGCTCCCGCGCAGGTCCGGCTGTGCTGGAAGGCTGAGCTCAATTCCCAGGGCTGCTCTCTGGAACGGCGGGCCTGGGAGCCATCGGAGCCATTTCCTGGCCTAGACGCAGAGCCAAGGAGCAGGAGGCAGGGAGGTGGAGACAAACCTGAATCCAAAGTTTCTGTCACTTTTCAAAGCTGCCCAGATCTTCTTGGTTCTTCCTTGTGGGTACCCCAATGACAAGTTGGGAATTAGAATTTGACTCATGGCCATGCAAACACAGACTCTTCATCTCTAATGGTCATTTTCATGTACAAAAAAATATTAATCAGTAAAAAATAAAAACAAATAAATTCTTCACTTTCAAAAGAACTAAAACAAAACAAACAAAATCAGGGAAGTTTTCATCTGGTTTGCATACAGACTCTCAGCTTCTAGGAACACAGAGTATCTTATACTTCCCAAGTTTCTGTTCCTCACAGGGAGCACTGGGACTGAACTGACCTCCTTTCCCATTTAACTAATGCTTTCCTGGCTTCTCAGGGCATCACTGTTTCACAGAGCATGCCAAATCCTGCAGTGGGAGCTGTGGGCAGGAGCCTTTCTTGATTCAATAGCACATACGGACAAAAGCCGCCGGCCAGAGAAAGGCATTTATTTTTATAGTATCACTTCCTTACTCCCCAAAATGATAACTGTTTAGATTACTTATTATTAAATCAGAGAGGGCAGAAACCTCAAATCTAATTTGGTTTTCACGATTTGTACCACTATTTATCTTCCCTTCATTACTTAGCTTGGAAAATTATGAAAAAGAACTTGGCCATTCATCCCACTTTGTGTCTAGAAGTTTTAATCTGGTGCTTCTCAGCTCCAGTCCTTCTTTTTCAGCTACTTGCATTATTGAAACAGAAAGGGCCCACAAGGTGTATGTTTCCCTACAAATCCTCTAAAATGCAGAGGGGAAAAAAAGCCCTAAGTAAAGCACACATGAAACCATTGCACACATGATTTGGCCATCTAGCCCATGGCTCAGGTGGCCTCCATGGGAATCAGGGAAGGAGCTCCGGGCTAATGAGAGCCGGTGAGCAGTGACACAGACACAGTGCAGACACAGCTCCTCCTGCTTTCACCTCAGCAAGCTGCATGGGACTCAAGAGCACTGGGAGAAGGTAAAGCAATGGACTGCACAGGATGCAAAAGGCAAAGACAGCATGACCCTCACACAGGAGGTGGGAAGTTACCAGCAGAACTTGCACAGTGTCCAGTAGTAAGACGAGTTTGAGGACCTGGTAAGAGCACCAGCCTTCAGGACCTAGAGGAGGGCAGACTGTGATCACAGGATCGGCCCCAAATCATACCAGTGCCCTGCAAATCCTCACCTTCACCACCCCAGGTGGACATCCCCTGCATCTGTGACTCCTGCCCCACCATACATTTTCCATTCCAACAGGAACACATGTGTATTCACCCTTCACCCCGACAGGGCCCCAGCAGAACTTGCCACGTTTAATAACAGCCACTGGTGACACTTCTAGAAAATGTCCCGGCAGCACCATTCAGACATGTTTTTCCTTCCCTTCTAATTTCCGGTCCATCCTTTGTACCCCAACTCAAGTTACTGGTTTCTTCAAATGATGCCTGACATTTGCCAATTCTTTCCCTTTTCACAGCTGACCGCCTGGCCCAGGGCCTCGTTGCCTCAAGCCTCAAGGGCAGCCAGGGGCAGTGGATGAGCATGGCACCAAAGGTGGGTTAGACCAGTCCTCCCCACCTTATTCTCTGTGTGACCCGCACCTACAGGCTCAGCTCTTTGAACTTGTTTAGTCATCTGAAAACTCCAGTGACAAATCCTACTTTGTGGGGTTGTAGAGAAAGACACAACATTTGCAAAAATACTTCATAGAGCAATGTTAGCAGTCTTCCTAAACACACCTTAGTTAGACCAGTTCCTGTGTCAACAGCCACAGAGGAGTCCTCTTCCCCAAGGATGAGCTTGTCTCCCTGATAGTGAAGGCCTCCATGGTCTCTTGGCCTCGTTGTAGCCTGCACTGATCTCAAGGGGCCGCAGTTCCCCATACTCTGCTCAGATGGAGGCCAGCAACCCCACCGCATGCAGACCTCAGACTGAAATCTGTCTTCTCTCTGTATCACTGCCCCCTCCCTTATCACCTAAGTCTGATTACTGTTTAATGCTCATCTCAGATGTTACCTCTAAGGACACTTTCTTGTCTCCTCCAGATTATATTGATCTCTCTCCTGTCTCCAGTAATTTTTCTTTTTTGATATCATTAATGTACAATTACTTGAACAACATTGTAGTTACTAGACTCCCCCTACTATCAAGTCCCCACCACATACCCCATTACAGTCACTGTCCATCAGCATAGTAAGATACTATAGAGTCACTATTTGTCTCCTCTGTGCTATACTGCCTTTCCTGTGTCGCCCCCTGCTACATTATGTGTGCTAATCATAATAGCAATTTTTTTAAACATAAACTTACATAGCAGTTACTATTTGCCAGGCCCTATTCTGCTTTTTAAAAAAGTATTATTGTCATTATCCCCATTTTACAGGTGGAAGCACAAAGGCACAGAGTAATTCTGCCAAGGTCCCACAAGGAGCAGGTTGCAGAACCAGGATTTGACCCCAGGTAGGCTGACCACAGCCCCAGCCTGAACCACTGGGCTCCATCACATAGATCAGATGCTCAGAGCTTGACATTTGATCCTTCTTCAATAGCTTTAAAAGTTCCTTGAAGGAAGAAATAACCTCTAGCATGAAGATTTTAGGGGGTAGACCAAGATAACAACATAGGAAGCTTCTGACCTCTCCTCCTTCCACAGACCCATGAATGTATGCTACACACCAAGCAATTTCCTGTGAAAGAAATCCAAAAATCAGCTGAGTGACTTTTACATGTCAGTCAAATGAGAAAATACCCACATCAAAACAACTGTAGTCCCTCTTTTTCAGCTACTTGCTTTATTAAAACACAAAGGGCCCCCAAGGCCTATACTTTTCTACAAATATTCTAAAATGCAGAGGGAAAAAGTTCCCAAGTAAAACACACATGAAATCACTGTACACTAGACTTGATCATCTAGGTAGGAAAGGCTGAGACACACTCTCTCCACAAACCCCCAGCACAGCACCATAAAACTGGGAGGGAACCCCCAATTCCCAGCTTCTCCCTGAGGAGTGAATGGTTTGGACCATACATTTAGCACTCCAACTTTTAAGACTGTCACTTAAAGAATGGGTCCCCAAAGCATCTAGCTCTGAAAACCAATAAGGCTTGCATCCTCAGAAGTATGACAAAGTAGTAATTAATGGGCTTGCAAGCCTTTGCCACAGTTATACACCCAGGGCTCAGTGCAGAGGGAGTAGGCAAAAATACCTGAGTCCAGGTATTTCCCAGGCAAGGGTTCCTCTGAATATTTTAAACCCTCTGCCTGACACTCAAGCATCTAATTCAGCATACTTTTAGGGGCTGGCTACACCTCCCTGCCTTCTCTACCTAGCCTACTCCAAGATGCCAATAGCTTTGTGGAAGGAGCTTGTACACATGTCTACCACCTGAGTTTCTGCAGCTACTACCCAAGAGATGGGCTTCTGATCACTGGAATCTGACAGCAAAAGAGACTTCCATTCATAAGCCCCATAAACAGCAATGAAGAAACAGTTACTAACAAGTGCAGAACACACACACACACACACACACACACACACAAGTCTGCACTGAGGCTCAGTGCAGAGGGAGCAGTCTTAAATAAATGCCCGTCTCCCAGTTTCTCCTGCAAGGAGTTTAACTACACACTTGGACAGCTGCAGCCTGAAGTCCTGGTTTCCAATCAATCTGCATCTAGGTGCTGACCATAGTCCTCCCCATTGGGACATTAATGGGTCTTGGCACACCCTCAACTACTTGGAGCCACTAAGAACAAAGAAAGCATCTTGGATTTAGGGTCTTAGCAACAACCGATAGCTTGGGCTGAGCTGATTCACAAAGCTCAATTCCTTCACAAGACCACTTGATCAAGACTCAGGTAGGTGGCTTTTATATCTTTATATAGAAATCAACACAGAAAGTCAGGGAAAATGAACAGAGGAATATGCTCCAAACAAAAGAACAAGGTAAATCTCTAAAACAAATCTTAATGAAATAGAAATAAGTGATTTATCTGATAGAGCATTCAACATAACCATCATAAAGATGATGAGTAAGGTCAGAGGATTAAAACATGAACAAAGAGAGAATTTTAAGTGAAGAGATAAAAAATATACAAGAGAACAAAACAGAAATCATAGCACTGAAGGATGCTATAATTGCACTGAAAAATTCAATAGAGTTATTCAACAGAAAACTAGATCAAGTAGAAGAAAGGATAAGAGAAACAGAAGACAAAGCAGTGGGAATCATCCAGTCAGAGAGAAAAAAAACAAAAAATGAAAAGTAATTAAAATAGCAAGGAATTTATGGTACACCATCAAATAGACAATACACCAGAAGGAGAAGAGAAGGAAAGGTCCCAGAAGGAGAAGAGGAGGAAAGGGGGGTTGGGCAGAAGTCTTATTCAATGAAATAAGAGCTGAAAATTCTCAACTGGGAAAAGAGACAAACATCCAGTTCAAGGAAGCCCAGGGAGTTCCAAATAAGATGAATCTAAACAGACCCATACTGAGACACATGGTGATTAAATGGTCAAAAGTTGAAGACAAGGAGAGAATATTAAAAGTACCAAGAGAAAGGCAACTTGTTATAAACAAGTGAAATCCATAAGACTATAAGCAGATTTTTTCAGCAGAAACTCTAAGCTTAAATGGAGTAGGATGATATATTCAAGGTACTGAAAGAAAAAAACCTGCCAACCATGAATACTCTACCTGGCAAGGTTGTCCTTCAGAATTGAGGGAGAAATAGTTTCTCAGACGAGCACAAGCTGAAAGAATTCATTACCACCAGACCAGCCTTACAAAAAAATGATAAAGGGAGTTTACCAAGGTGAAACAAAAGGATACTAATTAGTAATAAGAAAATATATCAAAGTATAAAATTCAATGGTAAAAGTAAATATGTAGTTAAAATCAAAATACTCCAATATCATGATGGTGGTGGGCATATCACTTATACCTCTAGTGTAGAGATTGAAAGACAAAACTGTTGATAACAAATATGACTACAATAATTTGTTAATAAATACACAATGTAAAAGTGCAAATTCTGAAACCAAAAACATAAGAAGAGGGGGAGTATAAAAATGTACAGCTTTTGTATGAGTTTGAAGTTAACTTATTGGCTTAAAGAAGACTTATAGATATATGATGTTTTATGTAAGCTTCATGGTAACCACAACGCAAAAATTTATGGTAGATAAATAAAAGATAATGAGAAAGGAATCAAAGCATACCACTGTGGAAAATAATCAAATCATAAAAGACAAAAGCAAGAAAGGAACCAAGAAATTGCAAATAACCAGAAACCAATGAACAAAATGGTAATAATAATAAGTTCATGCTTACCAGTAATTACTTTAAATGTGAATGGACTACATCCTCTAAGCAAAAGTCATAGAGTGACAGAATGCATAAGAAAATAAGACCTATAATATATGCTGCCTACAAAAAACTCACTTCAGCTTTAAGGACATAGAGTGAACATGAAAGCATAGAAAAAGATATTCTATGGAAATGGAAACCAAAGAAAGCAGGAGTAGTTACACTTATATCAGACAAAACAGACTTTAAAACCAAAACCTGTACCAAAAAATAAATAAGGCCATTATATAATGATACAAGGGTCAATTCACCAAGAGGGTATAACTTTAGTAAATATTTATGTGCCCAAAATAGGAGCAACAAAATATATATAGCAAATATTAATTGAACTGAGGGAATAAATAGCAATTCATTAATAATAAGGGATGCCAAGACCCAATTTTCAAAAAAGGCTAGATCATCTAGATAGCAAATTAATAATCAAACCAAAGACTTAAACTACATGTTATATCAAATAGACATGAGACATTGTAGAATATTTGCAGAGCATCCAATATCAGCAGAACATACTTTCTTCTGAAGCACAAATGGAATGTTCTTCAGAATAGATCAGATGTTAGGTCACAAAACAAGCCTTAATAAACTTAGGAGGATTGAAATCATATCAAGCACCTTTTCTGACCACAGTTGTATTAAAGTACAAACCAATTACAAGAAAACTGGAAATTCACAAATATGTGAAGACTGAACAACATGCTACTGAACAATCAAGATTCAAAGAAGAAATCTAAAGAGAAATAGAAAAAAAGATGCCTTCAGACAAATGAAAATGAAAACACAACATACCAAAACTTACGGAATATACCAAAAGCATTACTAAGAGGGAAGTTTATAGCACTAAAAGCCTACATCAAGAAATAAGAAAGATCTCAAGTAAGCAACCTAACTGTATACCTTAAGAAACTAAAAAATGAACAAATTAAGCCCAGAGATAATAAAAGGAAGAAAATAAAGATCAGAGCAGAAATAAATCAAACAGAGATTTAAGATACAATATAAAAGATCAATTAAATTAAGAGTTTTTTAAAAAGATAAAGTAGGCGAACTTTTAGCTAGACTTAACATGAACAGAAGAGAGAGGATGCAAATTAAATTATAAATTAAATTATAAATCAAAAAGGAGACATTACAACTGATAGCACAAATACAAGGATCTTATGAGACTATGAACAATGAGTCCAAAAAACTGGACAGCCTAGGGGAAACAGATAAATTCCTAGAAATATGCAACCTACCAAGACTAAATCATGAAGAAATAGAAAATATGAACATACTGATTACTGGTAATCAAATTGAATCAGTAATCAAACCTCCTAACAAACAAAAATCCAGAACTACATTGTGATGGGTAGTTCGCTGGTGAATTCCACCAAACATTTTAGGAAATCTTTCTCAAATTCCTCCAAAAAATAGAAGAGAAAACATTTCCAAACTTATTTTACAAGGCCAAAACAGCCTGACACCAAAACCTGACAAGAAGGCTACAAAAAAATGAAATTATGGGCCAATAACCCTGATGAATATGGATGCAAAAATCCTCAACAAAATAGCAAACTGAATTCAACAGCACCTTAAAAGAATTCTGTGAATGATCAAGTGGGATTTATTCCAGGCATGAAAGGATGGTTCAACATTCACAAATGAACCAATGTGATTCACATTAACATAATGAAGGATAAAAATTGTATGATCATCTTAATAAATGCAAAAATGTATTTGATAAAATTCAGCATCCATTCATCATAAAAACCCTCAAACAAACTGGATATAGAGAGAATTTACCTCAATATAATAAAAGCCATATATGACAAGCCCACAGCTACCATCATACTCAAAGGTGAAAAGCTCAATCTTTTGCTCTAAGATCAGGAACAAGACAGTGATGTCCACTCTTGCTACTTTTATTCAACATAACACTTGAAGTCCTAGCCAGAGAAATCAGGCAAGAAAAAGAAATAAAAGGCATCTAAAACAGAAATGAAGAAGTAAAGTTGTCTCTATTTCCAGATGATATGATATATATGGAAAACCCTTGAATTCCATAAAGTTGCAGGATATGAATTCAATACACAAAGGTCAGTTGCATTTTTTTGCTCTAACAATGAGTATCAGAAAGAAAAATTAAGAAAACAATCCCATTTACCATAGCATCAAAAAGAATAAACTATTTAGGAATAAATTTATCCAAGGAAGTTTTAAGACCTATACACACAAAATTATAAGACATTGATGAAAGATATTGAAGAAGATACAGATAAATGGAAAGATATACTATGCTTATGGATTGAAAGGATTAATATTGTAAAATATTTATACTACCCAAAACAATCTACAGATTCAATGAAATCCTTATCAAAATTCCAATGGCATTTTTCACAGAAATAAAACAAACAATCCTAAAATTGTTATGGAGCCACAAAAGAATCCAAATAGCCAAAGCAATCTTACAAAATAAGAACTAAGCTGGAGGCGCCATACTTCCTGGTTTCAAACTATATTACAAAGCTATAGTAGTCAAAACAGTATGGTATTGGCATTTAAATGGCCAGATACATCAATGAAATAGAATACAGTCCAGAAATAAACCCACACATACTCAGTCAACTAATTTATGAAAAGGAGCCAAGAATATACAATGAGGAAAAGATAGTCTCCTCAATAAATGGTGCTGGGAAAACTGAACAGCCACATGTAAAAGAATGCAACTGGACTCTTATCTTGTACCATACACAAAAAATCAACTCAAAATAGATTAAAGACTTGAACATAAGACCTGAAACTGTAAATTCCTTGAATAAAACAGTTGATATGCTCCTTGACATTGGTCTTAGCAATAATTTTTCAGATTTGACACCAAAAATAAATGCAACAAAAGCAAAAATAAACAAGTGGGACTCCATCAAAGTAAAAAGCTACTGCTCAGAAAAGAAAACCATCAACAAAATGAAAAAGCAACCTATGGAATGGGAGACAATATTTGCAAACCACATGTCTGAGAAGGGGCTAATGTTTAAAATATACAAGGAACTTATACAATGCAATAATAAAAAAGTAACAAATAACCGAAATAAAAAATGGGCAAAGGACCTGAAGAAACATTTTGCCAAAGAAGACAGACAGATGGCTAACAGGTAAATAAAAGGTGCCCACCATCACCAACCATCAGGGAAATGCAAATCAAAACCACAATGAGATATCACCTCAGACCTATTAGAATGGCTATTTTCCAAGAGATAAGAGATTACAAATGCTGGTGAGGATGTGGAGAAAAGGGAACCCTTGTGCACTATTGATGGGAATATAAACTGGCACAGCCACTCTGGAAAACAATCTGGGGATTTCTCAAGAAATTAAAAATAGAATTACCATATGATCAAGCAATCCCACTTCTGGGTACATATGCAAGGGAAACAAAACTATTATCTTGAAGAGGTATCCATTCAGATGCCCCTGATGGTAAACTTGGCACTTCTCCAATCTTTACAAAAGATTTTTAATGTGTGTTGAGTTTTTTAAAACAAGATGGAAACAGAGGTGTTTTTATTATCGTGGGTGCACCTGTCCTGTGTAATACTGTTTCAGTTTGGATGGCTTGTGGAATCCACCCACCCAGCCTGTGGCTTATATATGACTCTAACTGCAAAAAAGTAGGGATGTCTGAGAGAGAGTTTTTCCTGGCAAAGCTTCTTGTTTGTACTGGAGGATAGACATACTTATATATTGCTTATGCCACAAATATTTAGAATTTAATATTTAATTATAAGTTGCAATTTGGGAAATCCTAGGGATAGAAAAATCAAACATAGGCAGAGACTCTGCAAGAACTGTGTGTGTGAGATCTCATTTTAAGCATGAAGTGTTGGTGCTATTCTTATGATTTCCCCTTGAGTTTTCCTTGAATATTGAGCAACATTGGGAGTAGGAAGAAGCGGACTGATAAGGTCCATTCTGGCTTTACCCGCAGTGTGTACTTGGAGAAGCATCTGAACTTCTCAAGGCTGTCACCCTTCATTGAATGGCAGAGTAGCTGACCAAAGTGACTGCTCTTCCTACCTACAGAGGACCTGTCACAGACTACTGAAACATTGAGTGTAGAAACACTTAAGTTCTGACCTTATTCCTCCATTTCCAGGTCACCCCTGTTAAGGGAAAAAGTCCTCTCCATCTGACGAAGACCCTAAGTCCACTAAAAGCGGAGATCATTTAGTGAAAGTTTAGTCCATCCCAAGTGTTTGTGAAAAAAAATAAAATAAAACTGGGAAATATAAGGTAAACAGTAATTCAAGAAAGGAAAGTAGAGCCTCAGTGGCCCATAGACCTGCATTCTAACATCCCCCAAATGTCTGCAGTACCCCCAAGCCCAGAAGTCTCCCAGAAGATCTAAACAGGCTTCATGTCTCTGCAGAGAAACAGATACACACATTCTCCCAGGTGTGGCACAGACATTGGAAGCAGGCCAGGGCACGTCCAAACCTTCCAGAAGAGTGAGAAGGTATCTGAACACACAGCCATGACCCTTAGAGCTCAGAGCAGAGGGCAGCATTCACTGTACAGAAATGCAGGTAGACAGTCAAGCTTCAGCCAGCCTGGATTCCACACCAGCTAAAACACAGTACAGTAAAATTGATGTAGTTAATGACAACCCAGGGCAAAGGGAAATTGATGAATTATGTCCTGGAAACTTTGCATAAGAAGGCAGGAAATTGGATAGTATATTTCAAAGAGATTGTCACCAAAGAGTCTTTAATTTTAAATTTTGCTACATAAAGTATTAAAAATCTCCAACATCCAAAAAAGATCACTTTCCTAGAAGAATTTATTCATTATGAGTCTGGATTAACTGGCATTCTATTTGGCAACTTCTCCATCTTTTTCTTCAGTGAGGAATAACTGATAAATTTTAGCTATGATTTTCCTTTATACCTCAAAACTTGCTTATGTCATTCTTCTGATTTTGCAAAGCAGATTTAGGTGCAGGTCCCATAATAGACTAGAGTCAACATTTATTGAGTGTTTATCGTGTGCCTCAACTGTGCTAAACATTTTACACAAATTATCTTAGCCTTGGAACCACTCTATGGTGGGGGGAAAAGGTGGGTGGTGCTGATATTGTTCCCAGGTGATTCACATGGAAACTGAGTCCTAGAGAGGTTAATTACATGACCCAGACAAGGACCACATCAGGATTCAAAGCCTGCCCATCTGGCTTCAAAGACAAAAATTTAACTGCTAGAAAGTGCAAAAGAAAGGATAACAAGGCACAGGGCTTACATAACTTATAAAGGTATTGGCTCTGATGAAAAGACAAATTGGCTGCATTACTAAATCTTAAGCAATGTTTTCTTCAAATGGTATTTAGACATCCATTTAAGGTAGTGTTAACAGCAGTCATTGTAACCTGAGTCTGATTCTAGCAACAACTTTGGGTTCTTCAGCAAATGGGACTCCTCTCTAAAAAAATAAAATCGGAAAATGAACAGCAAGAGAGAGCAAGAAGCACTCACTCTTAGCCATAATCTCTGGTTTATTTCACCTTGGGCCTCCTACTAAGTTGAAAAGAGAGCCCATGAGTACCCCAACAGACTCTAGACGTTGCACCAGTAGAATCTTGGCCATGAATTCCATGAACTCCATGCTTGCCCTGGCAGGCAGAAGTCACCAATGAGGAATGCTCAGACCCAGTTTGTGGCCAAAGACATCTCAAAGCTTGGGCCTGGGCCACTGTCCTCAGCACTCTCCGTGGCAGGCTTTTGCAAGTGCAGGGCACAGCCTGCCACAGATGCACGGACAGTCATTCCTAGGAGTGCTGTGCTCCCACGATGAAGGCCATAGGGCCTGGGAGCATCTTGGAGCTCAAACTGTCTTCATCAAACCCTCACAAACACCGCTCCATAGCTTCAGAATGCCCCTAAGAACATGCCATTCTCAGCTCAAGAAGTTGCTCCTGCAGGAATTTAAGTTTACTTTCAGCTATTTCTTGTTTTGCTTGGTTTCTAGAAAGGAGGGAGAAAAGGAAAGGGAAGGAGGTGATGGGGGCATTGAGTGGCCTCTTTTCTATTGGGGCTTATCATGGGAAATGCATTATCTCACTGCTAAACTACTGATGGTCCATCATGAAAGTCCCTGAGAAGCATTGAGGAGCCCATGGCATCCTCAGGGATCAAGGGCCTGGCTCCTCCGTCTGTCCCACACGAGCAGAGCCAGCTGAGCTGTTAACATCTGTGAGGCTTACTTGGGTGGAGGGGCCTGAGCAGCACTGCTGGAAGTGAAGGCAGAGGTGACTCAGAACCAGGTACAAAGCACATCGAGGTCTCCATACCCTGGATAACACAGAAGCCAGTGATGCCGAGCACTGTCCATGAGACAAAGGCCTTGCCCGGGTCGCTATGCCAGGGCCACTAGCACAAGTCCTTCACAAGGAAGCAGGGACAGCTTTTCATCACCACCTGGCTTCAGACAGTTGAGATCTCAGTGGAGACAAGAGCACCAGCCTCCCAGGCAGGAGGGTTCCTGCTTCAATGTATCAGTGGTTCCTGGGTGTCTGGTGTTGTGCAAGGGCTAGGACAGCACTCACCCACTCTTCCCCAGACTGGTGCCTTCCTAATACCAGGCAATCTGCACTGATTAAACTCAGAGCCATCTCTAGTTGAAATGGGGCCAACTTCAGAAAAGTGCCAGTCTTAGAAGAAACAGCTGAGTGTTGTCCAGCCCACAGGATATCATACCTTCTCCCCATAGATTTATTGGTATTTATTCTTAAAATCTAAAAGTAATATGCCCTGTTATCCAAAGAATTTTGAGATGCCTCAACAAATTGCAACAAATATATTAGGACAAGAAGGAACAAGCTTGTTCTTCATGAGCCCAGAAAGAAAAACAGGAGCATTAAGTATAAGTACTAAGATTTTGATTCAGCATTTTTTAGGAAGTCCTAACACTGATAATTTTTTCTCTGCCTGAAAAGAGAAAGTGTTGTATTGGTAGAGAAAACACTTCAGACATGTTCATAAGAAGCTGGCTAACTTTGTAATGGATATTAATTCCTTCATTCCACAGGAATCCCTCACCCCCCATTGGAGAAGAGCATGGAGGTCTGTCACCCCACCCAGCGTAAGGACAGATAGATAGACACAGACAGACAGTCACCGGGCAGCCTCAGGGGCTCAGGCTAGGGAGGAGCTGGCAGGATTACTTAGATTCCCTTCCCTTTCAGATCTCATCATTTAGCAGCTAACAATGCTACTGAGAAACATGGTGGCCTCAGCATCTGACACTCCAACAGTGGCATCAAGGTACTGATACCTTCCGTCCTGTTCCTTCTTTAGGTCTGACACTTAGCTGTGGCTTTTCTAGTAGAAGGTAACTGGGGTGCCCACGAGAGTAGATGAAAATCAGGTTTGCCTGGCCCCTAAATCCACATAAGACTGCTTTGTATCTGACACCACTTTTGGCACATGGCCATGCTTTCAGGAAGATACCAGAGAGGCCCCAGAGCCAGTTGCCTATACCCTCCTGCCCTCTGGCTCCAGTGAGTGTGAGCTATTTAATGACCAGCTGACAGAGGAGCTTACTCCTTTTCCTCAGTTAGTGGCCACCAAGTCAATAACCAAGGACATACCCAGATGGGGAGTGGAGAAGTCATACCACATGAGGGCCACACCCCAGAGCTCTGCTCAGAAGGTCAGCAGCATGCGGGCAGCCTGGTGACAGCCCCTCCATGGACATTGGTTCTTCCCTCTCCCTCATGGGCAAGTGCTGTTCATGCCCTGGTGAAAAGCACTTTGGCTATCTCACATCACCTTTGCTCAGTAGCTGGAACCGCCTGCTTGCCCTCCTGGAGGTAGCTGGGCAGGGGTGGGAGGCAGGCACAAGCAGACAGAGGCCCTAACAGGGAGCCAAAGAGGGGGCACAGGAGGCACCAGGGCTGAGGGTAGCTGTTTTGCTGAAGGGCGTCTTGGAAGGCTGCTCTGATAAGGGGACATTTGAGCAGAGACCAGAAAGAATAGCTATCTAGAGGAAGAACATTCCATACGGAACAAGTAGCACATGCAGACACTGAGGCAGGAACATCAGCCACAGGAAGGGACAGTGTGGTCGGGCATATAAAGGGAAGAAGAAGATGGCAGAGGAGGCCAAAGAGGCCAGGTCGTGTGATCTCATAGGTCACTGGGCGACCTGAAATCGGGGTCAGCACCAGCCAGGAAGCTGCCGGAAGTTGTGGGGCTGGGCAAACCGACGCCAGTCTCTGCCCTAAGAGCCTGCTTCCACTGCCGTGGACAGTGGCCTGGGAGCTGCGGGGAGGCGAGAGCCAGACTGGTGGCCTGGCAGGGCCCTGGTGAGAGATGAAGACAGCGGGGGGAAGGCGCTGTGAGGTGAGTGGGCAGCCCCAGCCTCTGGAGTCCAGCATCAGCCTCCTCCCTGGGAGGCTTATCAAGGCAGCTCTCTGAACAGACAGCCCTCTCTGTAGGAGGAGTTGGGGTGAGGAATGGCCCACCCACTAGATCCCTGGGCTCCTTCCTCCCCTCCATGAGGAGGTGGAGGGAGTTGAATCGTCGTCTGGCAGGAAGACATTCAAAGGGAAGTTTTCCTAGAATTGTGAGTAACAGAATGCTGCTGACAGCGCCGCCTGACTTTACAGGGCACCCCCTGGACACAGGGGCTATTAATAGGTTCCTGCAGGACCGATGCTCTGGCAGGCGGGAGGCAGGAGCCTCACCAGGGAGGGGGAGGCAGACACAGGGTGGGGAAAGAAAATCCTTCATAGACTAGCCTGGGGAATGCAAAAAAGTCAGCAATTGTTTTCCAGCCCCTAGTCTAAGGCCCAGTAAAGCTGTGGGCTAGGGTGTGACTATTTGGACTAAACAAAAACTGGAAGCTTTTGAAGGAGCTAAGAGAATCCTCCATAATATTAAATACTAACACAATCCACTACAGTTTATTGGAGAGTGAAAAGTAATTTTTAAAAGAACAACAGGACATACATCTCCTTGAACCTTAAAACTAATCAGATGGTTCACTTAAACTGGTGAACCAGTAACTGGTTAACCTCACCCCAGTGAGGGATTCTGAACCAAACTTTCAGGCTGCAGTGCTGGACAAGGAGCAGAGGGGTCGGAAGCCTCCTGACACAGCTCACCCACCACCTTCGCATAAATAGCAGGAGTGGACCTTGTCACTCCCTTCGGCCTCCTTCGCAGACACCAAGCCTGGGCAAGGCACTGGCTGAGCCATGCTCATGCAGAACAGCATCCGTGAAACCCAATGTGCTACTGGGACAAAGAGAAAGCCATGTAGCAAGAATGAGAGGGCTTGAGACACAGCCCATTCCCCTCTAGTGGCAAAGTGCAAAAAAATTTTTAATAAAAACTCTGAATTCCCAGGAGTGCCATTTTTCCTAACCAGTGCTTTGGAGAATTACAGGCACCTAATGAAACCCATTCAGCATAATAAAAAGAGCACAGCTTTGTAATCTTATTCTGAATTCAACCATACCTGCTATCAGGTGGCCTTTGAAAAGCTGGCTTAACCTTTTTGGGCCTCAGTTTCCTCATCAGGAAAATAGGCAGAACACTACTTGCACTGCAGTGTTGTGAGAATCAGTGGGGTAACAGGCAAAACGACTGGCCCCCAGGGAGTCGTTGCACATACTCCTTTGCCTTCCCGGTTGCTAATGAAAGATGAAAACAAAGAGTGTAAGCCAATGGAACTTACACAGCCTGGGAATCCAGAAGGAATCCATTGCAGGAGGCATATTTTCCAAATAGTGTCACTGAACACTGACCACATACTGAGTATAGTTGTGAGAAATGGTGACCCACTTCTCTGTCTCCCACCAGAATGTCCTCTATGCCAACACAGTACTGCAGCACTTCTGCTTAGAATTTATTCAGTTTGCAAATGAACATAAATTGTCATTTACTTTTTGTTTCATTTTGTAGATTTGTAATGTTTTCTCCAGAAAGCCTGAGCTTGTGGGAGGGCACTCTTTGGGTGCCAAGACTCAGGACACCCCCTGGGGGAGTCATCTCCTCATGGGCTTCTCAGTTTCACCTACCGGGTATGCAAAAACAGAACTCTGCGACTAGAAACAGGATCTGTGACTGCATTGACGCTTTTTTTTAACCTCTTGGAAGAGACTTGGGCGGAATCTAAGTATCATTGTAAAAATCCACAAAATCCCAAACCCACTGAGCGAGCAACAGATGAGGGAAATTGTTCCACATCCTGTCGAGAGGAAATGAACGGGACCGGGAGGGAGAGCGCCGCGTGGCGCGAAAGCTCGGTTTTCATCCTGATGCTGAACATCTGCCACGTTCTATGCAGAGCTACCAGCTCACGCAGACAGTAGGCCCCTGGACTCTGAAGCCTCCCAGTGCACACTGGAATGGTCCTCCTCGGCAGCTGTGGGAACGTGGACAGGAAGCCAGGGACCCCGCAAGAGAGAGTGTAGGAGTACATCCTGTGGGGATAGATAAAAAATAACAGCCAGGCTGTGGGAACCTATTCCGAGCAAACACGTGAGCTCAAGAATTTCCTGAGCCAACGATCTGCCTCCAGTTATTTGCTGTATCTGTTTATTTGTTTTCCCAAGCAATTCTGCATAATTTTGACAAAGGGAAAGAAGACATAAATCCAGAGCATATATGATTATGTTTTTAAGATTTTGTTCGCAGAACACTCACATGATAAGGGACAGAGAGGCACCAGTCCGAATGCAGGGTTTGCATGTGGGCCCAAGGAGTGCAAGGAGAAGGGTGGGGGGCAGCCCCTGGGCCTTCCAGATGAAGAGGAAGCTGGTCAGCAGGTGCCGCAGGGGCCAGGCCCAGGGGTGCCTACCCACTGCACACCAGCTCCAGCCTGAAGAGGAGGACTTTCAGAGCCACACAGCTGGGAAGCAGCTCACCCCCATTACAGGCCTTATCAGAGTCAGCATTCCTCTGAATCTTCAAGAAAACTGTTCCACAATTCTTACGATGATTGATAATTTACCCATGTAATCCCACGTACTAGAATTTTAAACAGTGAATTTTAAACCTGGTGGATAACATTAGGTTTTCAGTACTTTTTAGAAGCACAGACTTACTTTTTAGTCCTTTGAAGATATGGATCTTTTTTTGAACACACTGTTTCAGCAGCTGCCGTGGCACAGGTCTGCATGGTGAGCGTCTGCACCCACGCAGGCACATGGTGCACCTCCCCTTGGCCCCGGCCACTGAGGTCGCTTCTCTGCCCTCCCTGGAGTGACGGGCAGAGCTCACACACTGTGGGCCCTCTGCGCTCCCTTGGAACCTGCCTCCAGACCTCGCACGCCACTTTGTGATTACGCCTTCTCTCCCCTCAGAGCCTGCTTTTCAGAGCATCTGGCCTTGTGTTCAGCAAATAGTCACGAAATGCTCATGGAATGGAATTCACCACCATGGGATTCACAGGTTTGCTCTCTTCCCTGTCTTTCCCACCAAGGAACTGTGCAGCCCAGAACTCCTGCCACCGCCTCTGTACCCAAGCGTTGGGAGGCTACCCTCGAAGAACCCGGCAGCCCTGGTTCAGGTTCGGACCTGCTGCAGATACACCAGACTCACCAAGGGTGCTTTTTACTACCTTAAGGTTTATTTCCATTTGATCTAGATATTACAAATAGTTTTTATTTCCCTTTGAAGAAATGCTCCTTTACTTCCATCACTTTGCTGCACCCCTCCCTTCAAACACTTCCCTCCCTCTCCCCATCTTTGCTCTTTCAGGCCTTCCTTCCTCCCTTCCTGTCTTCCTCCCATGCCTCCTGCACTCAGAGGCCAGATGCGGCCAGCCACCCCCGGAGGGCAGGTCTCCATGTGCCCTGGAAGCCAGACTGCCCCGGCTCCAGGCCCCTCGCAGTGTGACCTCTCTCCCCACTCACTTCCAGCGAGGCCCCCGGAGTGTCTGCCCTGGCTCTGCCTCCCTCCTTCTCTCTCCCACATGCATGCAGACCTACCTTCTGCTGTGGGCCATTACAGACTAAAGCAGTTCACGCCACAAACTTGGCCTCATCCTTGAGCTTTACTTGGGAAATGTGAATATCCATCCACCTGTGTGATGTTTGTAAAGGAAAAGGGACAGGTGGAGGAGGGGGGCTTCCCACAAAACACAAAAGAATCACAAAGAAGTGTTTAAAATACCCAGGATTTGGTGCTGAACATCTCTCAAAGCATCTTCTGATTTCCCAAAGCTGATGGAAATATTCTGAAGGTATTAATAGAATGCAGATGTTAGAGAATGCGACTTAGAATTCTGCTGAACAAATGACCCTATTGGGAGGTCGTTTCCAGTCTCTGGGGACATTCCACAGAGGGCCCAGCTGATTGTCTCAGATTGAAACAACATGTCCAAGACACATTCCAGCTAGAAGAAAGCGGAACAAGGCTCTTCCAACCAAATATAAATCATGAGGCAAAAGGGCAACCGAACTCCTCAGCTCCTCCTCCCTCCTTCCCTGCTTCACCCCCACCCCACCCCCTGCCTCCCTCCCACCCCCCAAGGAAAACAGAGCATTGAGTAAGAGGCTGCCAAGCCAAGCTGACTCAGGCGCCAGCCGGAGGCCCAGCGCGGCACAGATGGCGGCCGTTTGGGAGGCTCACAGCTTTCAGTGCTGCGGCCCTGATGTTTTTACTTCACTGCAATTTGTTTCTGATCTTCAGTCAAATCCTTACAACGCTGGGATCCCCTAGAGAGTTTATACTTTGACCTTATGACAATTAACACCAGAGGCCAAGGAAAAACCAGATAAGAGAGAAATTTTATTGATGAGTGGTGGATGGTGGGAGCACAAGGTGGGGTCTTATTACTGAAGTAAATGTGTTATTTGTGAAATTATTTCCCATCCAATAAAAAGAATGCAGTGTCTTTAAGAGACAAGTTGCCAAAATGGAAAGAAAGTCTTCTTTCAAAACTACCAGGCATGGCGATCCTCCTAGGTTACTGTGTTCAAAAACGGATACAAATTAGCTGAGGCTGGGGCGGGGCAGGGCCTTTCACAGGCTGGTTTGGCTTTGCGCACATGGGCAAGTTGGAAGTGTCCCTGCCCAGGCCCTGCCTGCCCCTGCCCCTGGGGGGCAGACCCTGAATTCCAAATCAGAAGCTGCAGTCCCGATTTGGAGCCCCAGCCACCAGAACCAGCAGCAGTGACCAGAGGACACCAGGCAAGGCGTCTGTCCTCACCTCTCACACATAGCCAAGGGCCTCAGGGATGGAGGACAGGCCTGGCTGGATGCCGCCGGACGTGCTGCCAGAATACAGGGACCCCAGCCCTGCTGAACAAAGGCATGTGCCCCTGGGGTGTTCCCCAGAGCTCTGGCCTGAGGAACAAATGCACCAGGGAAGCCCAGTCAGGGCCCAGCCTGGCAGCAGGAAGGTCACAGCAGAGCACCAGAACCAGAGCCCTAGAGCAAGGGTGAGCGCAGGGTCCTGTCCCCAATCCCCTGCCATGCACCACCCTGAGTTGTGCCGACCAGCAGCCAGAGACAAGGGCTCCCAGAGGGACACCACCTTCATTCAGATCTTGGCATCCTTTTAAAACTCTTTACCTTCCTTCCAAAGACACTCCCTGCTGTTTGGGCCCTGTTCCAGATCTGAATAGGGCCGGGGCACACCATCACGCAGAGAACTGCTACTGGGGGGCACAGGGTCTGCAGGGAGATGGCCTTTCTCCCACAGATACTTGCATGGAGGAAGCCCCCGAGGGCAGTGGGCTGTTCATCGTAAATCACCCTCCTGGTAGAAAAGAGTACAGAGCAGACATAAAATGGCTCTCACCCACACAGAGGCTGTGAGCAGACACACAGGTACAATGCCAGCTAAAGAGGTTAGTTTTCAAAAGTAATTCCAAGTCGAAAAGAAATAGACAAAAAATTTTTCTCCTGAGAATTTATCAGAAAACAAAATTATTATTATCCTAAGTAGCTGAATGCTTGTGGTTCCTCAGAAAATAAAACCTTCCTTTGCTAGAGGACACCTACTGACTCCTGCCAGGCCCTGCTTTGCGGTACCAGCAGGGGACCACCGACGGGTGCAGAGTAGGGGTTCAGGGTGGGGATGGAGGCAGGCTGCTCAGAGCAGACAGTGTAGCCTGAGGTGGGCGTGGGCCCCCTGGCCATGGGCACAGGAACTGTGTTTAAGGCAAATGGGGCTGCACAGGGGTGGGGTGGAGAGAGGTCGCTACTGTGGAGTTAGGTCTGAGCAGGAAGCAGAGATCAGACCACAGACCAGTAACTATTAAATCACCTTAAGGAGTAGACGTTTTTTGTTTTTTTTTCAAATTTTTTAGAGTGATAAAATGCACATAACATAAAATTTACCATTTTAACCACTCTAAGAGTCCACTTCATTGGTGTTGAGTGCATCCATACCATTGTGGAACTGTCACCACCGTCTGTCTCCAGAACTCCTTGCATCTTGCCAGTCAGAAACTCAGCACCCACTGAACAGAGCCCATCCCCTCCGCCACCCTGGCCCCCTGGCCCTCCTTTCTGCCATGTTTCTGAGTCCTCTAAGTAACTCATATACCTGGAATTTTACAGTATCTGTTTCTTTGTGTCTGGTTTATTTCACTTATCACTTTCCTTCCTCTTTAAGACTGGGTAGAGCTCCCCTGTGCATATACACCGCATTTTGTATTTCTGTTCACTTTAGATGGACACTTGAGCTATTCAACATTTTAGCTATTGTGAATATGCTGCTGTGAACATGAGCATATAAATATGTCTTCTAGATTCTTTCAGTTCTAGAAAGAGAGTGAGATCGCTCTCTTTCCAGAGCAAAGTGGGACTGCTCGGTCCAAAGTAGCTCCATTTTTAACATTTTGAGGGTGCTCCATACTGTGCTCCACAGAAGCTGCTTCCTGTTGCATTCTAACCAACCGGGCACAAGGGTTCCAATTTCTCCACATGCTCATCAACACCTGTTTTGAGGTAGACATCTCAGAAGAAAAGCCTTGAAGTATCCAGGGCAGAGGCTTGGGTAATCACATGCCTCATTCATTCCAGCACATGCTCATGATGAGTCCACGCAAAGCCCCAGCACAGTATGATTAAACTTCATTATAGCACAGCTCCCTGCCTGACAAAGGCAAAGTCCTTGGGGTGCATATCTTCCCACTTGTGTTATTGCAAAATGCATTTTGTGGTTTCATTCACACATAGCCTCAATTTATGTAAATAGATGGTGTCATTTATCTCATTATATTTCCAGGTCCTTTTAACCAAGAATTATGTTCTTCAGAGTCCACTGCTTCTAGCCAGCACAGATGAAGGTGGTCCATACCCCCTGATGTCCACCTGAGCCAGGCTGCCCCCCATTGCACCTCAGGGAAACCTTCAGATGCATCAGCTCAAAAACCCCCACCCTGGGGATCCATGGAGAGCAGTCCCAGACTTGGGGTAGGCCCTGTGCAGAATGGCGACCCCATTTGCACACCTCCAGCAGCATGTGAGGCTCCCACGTGGAAGAAGCTGCAGTGGGAATCATGCTGGACTCTGAGCTTGCAAACCAGATTATAATTTGGATTCAGTGTCTAAAGAGGGGAGCCTTTGAAGGCTTTTAGCAGTCTCCTCAAACCAGCTAAATATTCCCACCTTTTATTTACTAAATAATATCTAGGTAACGCCTTTCTTCTTGTCAATCTTATCCCAGAAACTGCTGATAACTAGGATTGACCACAAAAGGCTAAACTTCAGAGGTAAAGTTCTCTGCCCCAGGCTCCCCACACCATCCACTCACACTTGGAAGCTCGTGCACCTTTGTGAAAACATGCCAAAAGCAACTGTCTAGTAAGAAACCACAGCAGAGGCCAGTCCTAGGGTATTTCACCCACACAACTGAGTGTGTGCCTACAGGTGCAGGGTGGGTGGAGAGCTGGCTAAGGACAATGGGGTGGGGTTGGTGAAGGCTTAAGGAGAGTTCTAGAGGGGGTGCAGTTACCCAAGCAGATGCTGCAGTCAAGAGCTTCTGTGCAACAGGAAAGGGCAGCCCTCCGCAGGGTTGACATCAGCATCAAAGAAGGGGATTTGTAGCACAAGGAGATGCCCCAGATGGCGGGACCTCCTGGGCCATGCAGCACAAGGATGAAGAATAAACAAATTACACGGAAATGAGAAATTAACACATATGTGGCTCCTTAGACCTCAGCTTCCTTATCTAGAGAATGGTGATGATAAACATTTCTATTTCTCCTCGTTCTGAGGATCACTCCTGCTTTGTGCCAGGCACTGCTCCAAGGGTGAGAAGGCTCTGCAGTCAGTAAGTCAGACAAGATTTCTGTCATCAGGAAGCTTACACCCTCATGGGGAAAGATGGCAATAAAAGTGAATATTTATCCCCCCACCAAATCATAGCTCTGGTAATTTAGATGCTAGCAGGGCACTCCCAGCTCTTTAAAATCTGGTAATATTATACAGTCTACCTCTACCTTAAGCCTTATGGAAAATATCCAATGGTCACCCAAAATTTTCTGCCAACAAATTCCCAAGGAACTTATTTCTCAAGGTCACCTCTGCCTCCTCCGTCCTGAATCCCTGTTCTAAATACATCAGATCAGCCATATCTTACCTTGACTTACACACACACACACACCAGTGATGAGGTTTTCCTGAGGCTTTTGGAGCTATAGATAGGGGCTCACAGAGAATCAGTGCAGTCAGAGCTTAGGAAGGGGCATGTATTTAAGCTGAGATTCAGATGACAAGAAGAAATTAGGAAAGGGGAGAAAAGAGCCTTTTAGGCCAATGGAAGGGAATAGGGCCATGGTCTGAGGTGAAGCCCGGAAGGAGGAAGGTGGCGGTTCTGCGGCCCATTTGGCTAGGCTCTGGACTTTGGTCTCTAACCTAAGAATGATGGGCAATGTCCTGCACAGGGAACTTCATGCACAGTTGGGGTTTGGAACTGCCCTAGCAGCTGAGCTGCTTACACACACAGGACTTACATGGACTGGGAATGAGGGTGGGTGTGGGTCACCCAGGCAGGAAGGGCAGGACAGGGTAGACCTCGAGCACCTCTGAGTGGGACTGCATACCTCATCTGGGGTTGAGATATGGGGTGAGGGTGCCAAGCTCCCAAAGTGATTGCCAGGTGCCTGTATCGCCTGACCATGTGGATCTTGTTTCCAACACACATCTCTCCTTCACTGCATATCACTTGTGTATTTATTGTTTTGATCAGGGTTGGAACTATGGCCCACAGTTCAAAACCCTCCTCTACCATCTTGATAATGGCAGTCTCACTGGACGCAGGCACGCAATGGGATCATGCACGGCAGCTGCCTGCACTCGCTGCAGACCTAGACAGTTCCCACAGACCCGGGGCCCCAAAGCACTCATCCTTGGCCCTGCCCCAAGTGTGCTGGCCCCTGGCTTTCCTACTGAGGAAAGCTGCCTTCCACACTGGACAGCAGCTCCGTAAGGATGGAGATGGTATCTGCTCTCCTTCACTGTATCTTCATACTGACCACAGTGCGTGACACCCAGCAGAAACTCCATCAGTATTGGTGAATGAATGAGGGATCAGATGCGCCAGGCTGTCAGGCCCACTTTCCATCCTAAGACATCTTCCTGTCATATGCCAGTAGTTAAGAACGACAGTTGTCCCATTTTCCTTTTCCTTGGATTCTTTAGTTAATTTCCACTGACCACTCCAGGTTCTTCTGAAGAGGGAGTGGGCACAGGAATGAGCAGTCTGAAGTCAGGTGCTGGCTACTCCAGCACAGGCAGAGAACTCACTTGGAAACCAAGAACTGGCTCTGTGGATGCCCCTCCACTGTACGTTCCCCATGCACCACCAGCTGAGCGGGGCCCTGGGGGTGCTCTCCCTGTGACAGCTCAGAGAATGTGGCCGGAGGGTGAAGTCATCTGACGAAGCTCACTCACCACTTCCGGCTGCAAAGTCTCTTCTTTCCAGCACACCAGCATGTCACCACTGTGCTTTATGAAGATACTCATGGGGGATGGGAGCTCAAACGCAATAGAAAGCCCAGGGGAGATTCTGCAGGAAAGAAACCGTCGTCTGGCAAGCCAGATGTGTCTGGCCTCAGTACACCTTTTCCTGTAAAATACCCGGAGATCCTCTGCAGAGACTTGGGGAAACACATTTGCAAAAGCCTGATTATCTGCCATTGATCACAATGTTAAGGCCAGTGCTCCATTCTTTCAGAGCAAATGGTTTCAACTGTCTGAAAAGAAATCAATTTCCTCATCTGAGCAAAGGAATTCACTCAAAATGGAACTGATGGATATAACACTCTTAAGTGAGTTTGAGTTTGAAAGAGGGGCTTACCGACTTTCATGGGGGTGATCTGCAGACCAAAACATGCCTCCCCTAGGCTACATCTGTAACGTCCATTCCCTAGGGCAGCAACCTTCTAAACCCACCTGCTGCATCCGTTCCTGCCCTGTTGGACCTGCAGGCAGAGCCGCTGCTGACACGTGATGGCTGGGCTGTTTTCCACCCTCTCTATGTCTCACCCAAACCTGGCTGATGCTTAGTGTTCACCGAATGAAATTGAAAGCCTTTCCATTTTCATTTTACAGACCTCTAATCAATAAATATTTCTTGGGCACCTATTGTGTGCTACAAACCATCCTAGGCTTAAGCCCAGGAGCTGAGCCTACATGGAGAGATGGACAGGGATGTAAGGTTTGTAGTGCATTCTAATGAATGTTATATCATCACCCACAATAATGATGATTTTCCAAAAAGTTGGGAGCAGGCTTCCAGAACAGACGGACCATTGGAGCATGTCAGCAGGGCAGCACACCCCAAAGGCAGGGCTGGGGTTGCTGGACATGCTTGTACAGGGCACAAGGGGCCTGGGGGCAGGGCTGCAGGGGAGCAGGCCAGAGGGCCATCTGGGGCCTGGACTGTGAAGAGTCTGGTAGGTGAGCTGGGTGTTGGGACTTTGTTCTACGGGTAATGGAAGCCATGGAAGATTTTTAAGATTTTGTTTCCAAATTGATTTAACCTGTGTTTTACCTGAAAAGTCAGTCTGGGGGAAAGACTGAAGGGGAGAAATTCTCCTCTTTATTTGAAAAGGCATTGAGGTAACAAGATACAGTGTTCTGAAACTAATTTTCTTGGGTATCCTCTGGGATATACCCCTAAAACAGGGATGCAGTCCACCTGGTAACACATGTGGTCTAAGCAAAGTCACAGAGCACTGGCCATGTGTGTAAGGGAGCCATCTCCTCTCACTCTGCAACCTGCTCTGGGCTGGTCAGGCCAAGGCACAAAGATAAGAATCAAAGGAACCCACTCTTTCGAAGCCTTGCTTGCACCTCTGCAGCAGCCTGGGGAGCCTGGTGGTGAGGCCAGGCCTGGGAGGGCTCGGCCTACAGGAGGCCACCCGTGGGCTGGACAATACCGGGAAGGAAGAGGAGGAATCCTTGACCTTGGGCTGGAGCCGCCGCAGCCCACTGAACCTGGGCGTCTGGACAAGAAAGAAAACTGTCAGAGGCTAACAAGGCAGCAAGTGAAAACAAAAGATTCTATCTGGTAGGAAATAGGATGAAATAGAGAGATGTTTTGTTTGGGGAGATAAAATAAGCAGCAGACCACTGAACTCAGGTCAGGAGAGTGCTGTACCTCCCCAGAACAGACGGCAGATAGGGAAGGAAGCTGTTGGAGGCATGTATAAAAAAGGAGCTATTTTGAGGAAAACAGTCTTAAACTTAATATGGCTCCTTTCTGCCCCGAAGGCAGGGTCAGTGTGAGTGAACTGACCTGGTCCACTATGCTGGAAATATCCAAGGCAACATACACCCCCAAAAGCCGGCCTGTAGGGGGCGCTCTGGCTGCTTGCCCAGATGCCTACTAGCAGGGGCCCTGTAGGCAGGCAGGCCCTCCTCCCGCAGTTCAGCCCTCAGGGTTTCTAGGGGACCCTCCAATGCGGTAACCAAGGCCTGGTGAGAGCACCCCCACAGGAGCCATGCCCCCACCCCC
The DNA here is from genome assembly GCF_040802235.1 of Manis javanica. Classification (NCBI taxonomy): domain Eukaryota; kingdom Metazoa; phylum Chordata; class Mammalia; order Pholidota; family Manidae; genus Manis; species Manis javanica. Next base: position 135,773,199 of record NC_133157.1, on the reverse strand, counting down.
CCCGCCACTCAGACCATGAGGCACTCCATCAGCCTCGGGGCAGCCCAGCGCTAGCGTCTGAGAAAAGCACTCTAGGCCAGTAGGATTCCCCACGTGCTTGTAGGCACTGATTGCAGGAAAGCTGGCAGTAACTCACTAACTGTTTTGGGAGTGCACTTACCCTCTACAGACATAACTGTGGAAGGGCTGTATGTCCCCTGACCCGGTTTGTGTCTAGGTGGTTTCAGAAGTTGGGGAACCCCTCGCTGGGTGACTCTTTTCCTGTGTCGTCTCACACAACCCTCTCCTGCTGGAGGGCCACTGGGGCTTTCCCAATGGGGACACTGCATCACGAGAGTCTTAGAATCAGAAAACTTCCTTAGGAGATTTTCTTCCCCAAATACGCAGCCATTTTCGTTACAACAGAGAGGTCTAGCCATCTGGTCAACTGTGTTACCACACCCAGAGGAGCATGTACCATATGAGCCATTTTACAGGGGCAGACTAGGGAAGCCCTCACACGGGCAGGTGGTTTAGAGGATCATTGCAGTTACCCAGGGCAGTCCCGGCAGACACAGCTATGGGACAAAGGGCCGTTTGAGATTCATGGTCCTAGGCCATGATCATGGTAAGAGAGCGGGAGGGGTGCCTGCCACTAAGTAGTCATGTATGAATCCAGTTTTTAAAAATGTACATAACAGTTCTATTGAGATATAATTCACATACCATACAATTCATCCATTTAAAGTTACAATTCAATGACTTGTAGTATGTTCAGAGTTGTGCAACCAGAACAATCCATTTTAGAACATTTTCACCACCCCAGAAGAAAACCAATATTAGCAACCACTCCCTATTTACAGCTAACCACTCCAGCCCTAGGCAACCCCTAATCTACTTTCTTTTCCTATAGATTTCAGGCAAATTTTTAATATGCCTAAACATCAGTTTCCCTGTGAAAGAGAGAAAATGGGATATGCAGATGTTATAAAAGTCCTTAGAAGCCTCTGTTTCTTTAAGACACCTGAAACTCATAATAATGTAATAAATGATTTTTCTTGGGACTCTACACTATCAAGCCATGGCATTGTTGCTAGTGTGGGTTATGTTCGTCCTTTAGGTAAGAGCGCAAAATTACATAGGGGTGAAGAGTACTCCGATCCCATTTCCCTCCGCTCAACAACTCCCCTCTGTTGGACACTCCCCTTTAGAAAGAGGAGTTCCAGCAGTGCATGGAACCTCTGCACTAACCACAGAGCACATTAACAGCATCTCTCACGAGGTCCCCAGGTGGAAAGCACAAGTCACATTTTAAAGAGAAGTGAAAAATTTTACAAGAAATAGCCCAGAACCTGTTCTGGGACACTTAGTCCCCACCACTTCCAGCCTGAGGAGAGGCTCAGATGGATGGAGCACACTGAGAACGGATTTCTTTAAGTTAACCATTTTTAAATAAACAATTCGGTGGCATTTAATACATTTACAATGTTGCACTACTACCATCTCTAATTTCAAAGCATTTCTATCACTTCGAAGTAAAGCCTCTTACCCTTGAGTAGTTTCTCCCCATTTTCCCCTGCACCCAGCTACTAAAAAACAAAAATTTGAGTCCTGTGTCTACAAATGTATTTATTCTGCATATTTCATATAAATCATACAATATATGACCTTTTGTGTCTGAGCCTTTATGTTTTCAAGGTTAATCTATGTATATCAGTACTTCATTCTTATTATGGCTGAATAATACTTCATTATACAGATATATCATGTTTGTTACTCTATTTGTCTGTTGATAGACAATTGAGCTGTTTCCATATTTTGGCTATTGAAACAGTGCTACTTTGAACATACGTATGCATGTTCTTGTCTAAGTACCTGTTTTCACTTCTTTTGGTTATATACCTAGGATTAAAATCATGAAGTCATATGATAATTGTATATTTAACTTTTTGAAGAACCACCAGATTGTTTTCCACAGAGGCTGTACCATTTTACATTCCTAGTGGCAACATACAAAGATTCCAATTTCTCCATATTTTTACCAAAACTTGTTATATTTTTTTTTTTTGGGATTATTGCCATCCTAATGAGTGTGAAATGGTACCTAATTGTGGTTTTGATTTGCATTCCCTGATGACTAATGATATTGAGCACACTTTCATGTGTTTCTTGGCCATTTCATATCTCCTTTGGAGAAAGTTGTTCATTTTTTAAATACAGTTGTTTGTTGTTGAATTGTAAAAATTCTTTATATTTTCTGATTACTAGACTCTTACCAGATATATTATTTCCAAATATTTTCTCTCATTCTACAAGTTGCTTTTTCACTTTCTTGATAACCTTTTGATTCACAGAAATTTTTAATTTTTATGAAGTCTATCAAATTTTTCTTGTGTTGCTCATGCTTTTAGAATCTAAGAATCCATTATTAAATCCAAGGTCCTGAATATTTACATTTTTCTAGGAGTTTAATGGGTTTAGTTCTTGTATTTAGGTCATCAATCCATTTGGAGTTAAATCTTGTATATAATGTCAGGTAGGAATCTCCTCCTTGTGCATGTGGACAACCAGTTGCCCCGGCACCATTTGTTAAAAAAGATTATTTTTTCCCCATTGAGTGGTCTTGGCACCCTTATCAAAAATTAGTTGAACACAAATGTTTGGGCTTATACATGGATTCTCAGCTCTATTCTATGGGCCTATCTGTCTATCTGTATGCCAGTACCATACTGTTTTGGTTATGGTTGCCTGTAGTAACTTTTGAAATGGGAACATGTGAATTCTCCAACTTTTCCTTCTTCAAGATTGTTTGGGCTGTACATGGTTCCTTTAATTCCATACGAATTTGAGGATTTGCTTTTCCATTTCTGCAAAAAGGTCATGACTTTTAATAAAGTATTCAAGCTACAGATTGCTTTGAGTAGAATTAATATCTTAACAATTCTGAGTCTTCTAATTGATGAACACAGGATGTCTTTCCATTTATTTGTTGTCTTTAATTTCTTTCTTTCTTGTCTCAATTAATTTCAGTGGACAAGTCTTTCACCTACTTGATTAAATTTATTCTTAGATATTTTATTGTTTTTGATGTGATTGTAAATGAAATTATTTTCTTAATTTTCTTTTTGGATTGTTCATTGCTGGTATATAAAAACACACACGATTTTTGTGGTTGATTTTAAGCTTGAAACTTTCTTTAATTCATTTATTAGTTCTAATAGTTTTCTTGTGGATTCTTTCATATTTTACATATATAGGATCATGTTATTTGCAAATACAGATAGTTTTACTTCTTCTTTTCTAACACGGACATGTTTTTTGTTCCCGCCTAATTGCTCTATCTAGAATTTCCAATACAATTGTGAAGCAGTGGTAAAAGTGGACCTCATTGTCTTGTTCCTAATATTAGGGGGAAAAGCTTTCAGTCTTTCACTTTCTAGTGTGATGTTACCTGTGAGTTTTCATAAATGTCCTTTGTATTGTGAAGAAGTTTCCTTTCATTATTATTTTAAGGATTTTTATCCTGAAAGGATGTTGGACTGTGTGTTTTATACATTTTGTTAATATCTGCCTTTGAAATGGAGAGCTTAATCCATTTGCCTTTAATGTAATTAAATGTAAGGAAGGAAGAACTTATTGATTAGGAAGAACTTATTTCTGACATTTTCCTATTTGTTTTCTCTAATACCTTTTTTGTCTCTCATTTCCTCCATTATTGTCTTCTTTTATATTTAGTTGATTTTTTGGCAGTGAACTATTTTGCATCCTTTCTTATTTTTTTTCACCGATACTTTTTAGTTATTTTCTTTATGGCTACAATAGAGATTACAATTAACATCATAAATTTATAAAAATCTACTTTGAATTGATACCAACTTAACTTCAGTAGAATGCAAAGTTCTGCTCCTATACAGCATTGTCGCCACCCAGTTGTACTGTTGTCACAAATTACATTTGTATACATTGTGTGCCCAATAACAGATTTGTAAATATGTTTATGAATTTGTCTTTAAATCATATAGGAAATAAAAAGTAGAGTTACAAGTACGCAATTATATTGACCTTTATATTTGCCTATATAGTCGCCTTTCCTGGAGACCTTTATTTCTTTATACAGCTGCAAGTTATTGTCTAGTGCCCTCTCATTTCACTCCCTTCAGTATTTCCTATAAGGCAAGTCTACTGATAATAAATTTCCTTAACTTTTGTGTATCTGGAATCTTAAGGATAGTTTTCTCAGATACAGAATTCTCAGTTGACAAGTTTTCTCTTTCATATTTTAAATATGTCACCCCACTGCATCTGTCTTCTATGGTTTCTAATGAGAAATCAGCTTCTATATAATTGAAGATCCCTTTTATGTGATGATTCACTTCTCTCCTGCTGTTTTCAAGGTTCTCTCATTGTCCTCAGCTTTCAATAATTATGTAATATGTCTCAGTGCATATTTCTTTTAATTTATCCTGCTTAAAATTTCTTGGGCTTCTTGAAATTCATTTCTTTCCTCTTATTTGGAAAATTTCCAGTCATTATTTGTTCATATATCCTTTTTGCCCCTTACTCTAGTCCTCTTCTCTTTCTGGGACTCCCATATGCATATGTTTGTTTGTTTAATGGCATCCCACAAGCCCCTTAGTCTCCGTTTACTTTTATTCACTCTTTTTTCTTTCTGCTCCATGGGTTATATAATTTCGATGGTCCTGTCTTCAAATTTTCTCATTCTTTCTTCTTTCTGGTCAAATCGGATGTTTAAATCCTCTAGTGAATTTTTCACTTCAGTTATTGTGCTTTTTAGCTCTGGAATCATCTTAGTTCTCCATTATTTCTATTTAGTTCCTTTTAATAATTTATATCTAGCTTCCTTTAGTTCTTTGTCCATGGTTTCCATTAGCTCTTTGAACATACTTAAGAGAGATAACTTAAATCTTTGTCTAGTAACTCGAATGTCTGGGTTTCTGCATGGATGATTTAGGTCTATTTATTTTTTACCTTTCAATAAGCCACAGCCACACTCTCCTATTTCTTTGTATGTTATGATTTCTTATTGAAAATTGGCTGTTTGAAGATTATAATGTGGCTACTCTGTAAATCAGATTCTCCTCCTCTCCCATGGCTTGCTGCTTTTGATTTGAAGGCTATAGTTCCATTTATGTAGTGACTTTACAAAACTATTCTTTCAAAGACTATAGTCCTTGTTATGTGTGGTCACTGAAGGCTTTGTTCTGTTAGCTGGCTTTCAGCTGGTGTTTTGACAGTATTCCTTGAATTCTAGGAGCTAAAAAAAAAAAGACAAAACAAAATAAAACAAAACTTTGCTAATCTTTGAGGATCATCTCTATGTTGGGGCATTCCTTCAACACTTAGCCAGTCTGTTTACAACTCTGCATTAGCCTTCATTTTCTGGTTGCTCTGAGCCTGTTGATAAGCCAAAGGTGAAAGCTTAGGGTTTTCTTAGATCTTTTCTGTGCATTTGTCCTTATTTGGGCATGCATGTTGCTTTCTGAATTCCCTAGGATATACAGGTGCTTTTGAATGCTCTAATTCCATAAAGAAACTGTCCCAATTTTCCTGGCAGGATTTAGGTGGTCTATTTTATGTCCCTGCCATAATATTTTTGCTTACAAGACTACGGATTGTTTGTATTACAGTTTTTTTAAGAAATGCCCAGTTTTTTACCCTGACTGATTTCTGAATTAAGTGAAATAGAGACAAACACCTCATATCAGTCCTTCAAGTAACTCCAACAGGAGAGAAAGGACAAACACAATAATTTTCAAATAAGGTCGTGGAGTCAGGGACAAGGTTTCCACTCTGAGAATTCAGGCTGCCTTCCTTAAGAACATCAACTATAAAAGGGGTAGTGTAAGGCTAAATTAAAAAATGCCACAAAGATTCCATTCCATTTTTAAGTTGTCTTTTCCTTAATTCAGCATTCTCTTTGCTGCCATAAACTTTTGACTATTTGTAGAGTTCTGAAAATGTTAGTTCTGACCATTTCTGTTCATTTTTTCACATTTCTGTGTAGAGATGGGAGCTGCCTACTCTGCCATTTCTATATATTACCTACCCTGACAAGAGGGGATTTTTTAATTGAAAGTTTTTGGGCTAGTGGGAGGGAAGGTGCTATGGTATTCACACTCCCCAAGAAATATATACAATCCCCAAGCCAAATGAGGGCACTTCACAGGCTGAGGAGCACCTGCAGAGCCTGTCAGAGTGGTCTTCAGGAGCTGGATGGGTGTGCCTACTCCTTGCTGGAAAAATCTAACCATGAGGGGCTGCAACGAGCTTCCTTGATGGCAGAGCAATGAAAGCAAATTGAAGAAGGAGCTGCATTTCCACCTGTGAGACAGGTCAAAACCCATGTTACCATGAGCCACATTCCACAGTGCAGAGTTAGCCAAACTCAAGTTCTCCTCGAAAAACCCTGTCTCAAGAGGGCTAAAGGGTGAGGCAATCCAGCAGAAAGTCTACATGGGGTGTACTGCTGGAGCTGAAGCAGAGACCGATCAGAGTGGTCATCTGGGCCACACAAGTGTGTCAGAAAGCAGCTCAGAGTTTGAAGTCCTCTTTAGTTCTCCAAAGAATGCACTGAAGCATCTGCATAAAGGAAAAGCCAGCATCTGGGCACCTGGAGAGGGCACCGCTGTCGGCAACAGCTGCACGGGGCAAGGAGACCTTCCCACCACAGCCTCTCCCCTTCCTCAGCCCCACCCCAGGAGGAGGAAAGGATGAGACATGCTCACGTCCCCCAGTGCCAGGTCCCCAGCCTCAAGCAGGACTGAGATGGGGCCAGGGCAGGGGATGGGGGCACTTCCAATCAGACAAGAGAGTAATTCAGGTTAAACTTTAAGACCTGAAAGTGGACAACAAAGGTTGGGCTCTACCCAAGGCCTCACCCAAGAACAGTGAAAGAAGCTTCAACTGGATTGGTTAAAAATTGTGTTGTTTCCTGCTGTGCACGCTCCCGAGCCAAGTGCGTTCAATATATGGGTGATACACATAACCAGAACATGAAGGAAGGAAAAGGAGTGTCAGGAGATAACAGGAAGGAGATCTGAACAATCTCATCCACTGCTCCATCGTATAAATCAGAATACTTGGGGCAAGAATTTTAACATCATATAACAGCATATAAAAAACCTCAGGGTCCAAACATGTTCACACTGCACCGCCTCCCTTGCATGGTATACAAGGCAGGAGGGAGGGCTGTGCCAAAGAGAGCCTTTCCTCACTTTCAGGCCTATGAATGACCAAGGCAGGGAGGACCCCAGAGGCCTGCTACCAAGGTCCTGGGGAGGGTGCTTGTCCAGGCTGCTCATGGGAAACCATGTGCCTCCTAGTGTTTTCTTTAAACTCAGTTCCAGGGGAGCTCCAGCAAGTCAAATGTCTGAACTGTGTTCTGAGCATATGAGACATTCTGACTCTAATATGCACCCTAAAACAAAGAAAGGAGGAGGGAGGAAAGTAAGGAAGAAGTTCACTGGGATAAATAAGGTTTGAACCAACTGAGTCTTCACAGCTCTACCAATGCCATCTGGACAGAGGTGAAATGAGGCGGCCGCCCTGCTTCTGGGAGCTCAAGGGGCCGGGTTTGCTCATCTTCTTCCCAGGTGGACCCTGTAACCTGGTTAATACTTGCTGCATACTTGGTTCATGTCTTCCTGGTGATAAAATTGAAATAATTTATTTTCTTGACTGCACCATAAAATGTTGTATGACTTTATTCTAAAGGAGAAAAGGAAGAAATAGGAATAAATGTGGCATTGGCTTTTTGACTGTGGTTTTTATTTCCATAAACCTTAGATCACAAGAATGCATGAGATATTTACACAAATCTTTCCACAATTCCTGTGGCCTTTGGGGGCATAGCATTTGCATGACTTCACCACCGTCGCTGGTGTGTACTTTCTCAGCAGCTTTTCTTGCAACAGGGAGTGGTCCCCACCAGTGCTTATGACTATGTGTGTGCCATTTGTGTCTGTGTGTGTGTGCATGCACATGTGTGTATGTAACATTTGTATATATATGTAAGTGGAAAGAGAGAGAGAGAAAGGAGAAACAGAGAGATTGTCCTTTTTCTTTCATTCCCTGCTTTTTCAGTAGCAAATTCAACTTTGAAAAGGGATTCCAATTTTTAACATCACAACATGGTGTTCTCTCACTGTAACTGTTTGTGTCTATCTAGATTGTTTCTTTGGGAATGACAAAGTGAGAGGACCGCACTGAGAAGAGCAGGGTCTTGTTCTGCAGCAAGGAGGTCTGAGGCTGATGTGGCGCAGATGAGAACACAGGAAAGAGTTAGCAGTGAGCCAAGTGGGACCAGTTTCCAGCTTCTCCAGTGAGTCAGATTTTTGTGTCTGCAACAGGTTCTCCAACAGCTGGGGGATGAAACATCTGGGGGTACCATTGGGCCAAGCAAGGGCTTGGCACAAGCCAGGGCTTGGAGCTCACCCACACAACAGTGCAGACTGCCCTGCAGCTCCCGGGCGCACTACAGCTGTTTCCCTCACAGACAGCTGTACCTGCATGGGAGACTTCAAGGGCCAACTGTGTGCACCAACTTAGAGAAGTGACATGTGCTGGTCAGCACGCTGAGCCAGCCAGTATCCTGGTGGAGCACAATTGAATCATCATTGTCCAGCCATCACACTGCTTTTCTCACACTAGTCATCTTACTTGGAATTTCTTAGATTTTTGCATCATTGCACACTAAGCATGATATCACGATCATCAGTACAAATGGCAGCACATCCAAGGGGGTTGTGTGGAGGTTAAGAAAGCACAGCTCTTACACAGCAGGGGCCCCTCTGCCATGTTAGCTTCACTTCTCCAGCCTTCTTACAGTGCCTGTGGGAGACAGCAAAAAGCTCAGCCAAGTAAGCTTGCATTAAATCCCTTCCTGAGCACTCCCAAGCTGTGAAATTTTGGCCAGGTCTCCAGCTCTCTGTGCTTCAGCTGCCTTATCTATGAAGCAGAGAAAACTATCTATACCTTACAAGAGTGTGTGAGGATGGAATGCAGTGCTTCACACAGAGGCACCAGCGCAATGCCTGGGGCACAGGAAGTGGCTCAGCAAATAGAAACTGAACAAGATACTCATGGAATCCAAGAACAAGGGCCCTCTGATGTGGGTCCATGATTGTCCTGGTCCCCTAACACAGGCAGCAGGCAGGAGCCCCATGGAGCAAGTGGGGATCTTTCCACCCACTCAAGTGAAACAAAGGACTTCATTCACAGCAGCAGACATGAGCAGCTAATGGGAATGGTCACACTCAGCATATGGAGGGCTGTACTGGCCACAGGAGGGAAGCCCAGGCATCATTGTGCAGTGCAGTGCCTGGAAGAGAAGACACATGCTCCAGGTCCCAGCAGGAACACAGCACTCGGTGAGCTTCACAGATGCGTGTCCATACCTACCACAAGCTCTTTCCACTACATCTATCCTTGACGAGGTTTCCTGGGAAATTTCATTTGTTTTCATGAGATTTAACAAGCAATAGAGCCTTCACTACATGCAAATTAAATAGCTTAATGGAAAAGCTTTAATTAATTTTGATATTTAATGTGAGAGTGAGGCTCTGTTCCATCTTGGAGAGCCTGACCCCCAGTCAAGGACCCTGGGCTGAGCTTCTCAGAAGCCAGAACCTCGCAGCACCCACCCCCATTGGTCCCATTGTTGCTCACTGACTATGGGGGCAACACTTGGTCTCCTTAAATGAGTAATGAAACCGTTGGCTGTGATACAGAGCGTTGTCAGCATTTTCATTCAATATTCAGCACTTTTGAGACCAAAGAGTAGATTTCAAGCCAAAACCCTTATAAGCCTCAGAATTCTGCATAGTGGTTCCTACTTAAAGCAGGGGATGGGCAGGTGAAAAAAGCCCCCACAAAGGGTAAAAGCAAACCCATTACTCTTTTAAAAGTCAAAGCATCTTAACCCTCCTGAGAACATAGCTCCCCCTACAGACTTCTGTGAGGAAGCCCCTTCTCTGTGGTGCCCAGACACATTATCTAGGAATGGATTCTTTTTCTTTGCCATAAAGTACTGATTCTTTATATATTACAACCAGATCAGACAACTCCTCATGGACTGTGATCCAGTGTTTTAAGTTAATCTAGGAAATTATTTAAACAATATCATTTCTCAGACCAAGTGAAAGCACAAATGGAAGCATTCAGGAACCCTCTGAGAGTCCTCTTCAATAGCAATTCACTGGGAGGTAAGACACGGGACAGGTTGACGCCCGCAGGAGCTGTCAGGGACAGAAGTGGGAATGCAAGCACTCATGGAGGCTTGTCCCTGGGAGCTGGGTCACGGAGGTAAGGCGAGGAAACCCCAGGACACATCTCTGCTAGGCATGGGACGGTTTCCCCATGAGTGAATGCTTTCCCCCTTTTTATCCTACTTTTACATACTGTCAGCACAGTAAGGCAGGTCTGGCTGGTGTGGTTCTGGATTTGATCTTCCTTCTTCATGATAGCTTAATCAATGACAGCCAACCTTGACTCTCATTTCCTCACCAGAAGCTACACTCTAGCATTTATTTGAATTTAGACAAAATTGTAAGAAACGTTCATTCACACCAAAAAGGTACAAAAGGAGCCCAGAAATGCAAAGCATGTAACTACAAGAAGAAAAAATAAATTTATTGAAATACTCCATTAACTGTGACCCCACACTTCTTATGGTTCTTCTTCTAATCCCATGGTTATAAATCCACCTCAGTGCATAATCAGGTTATATGTCCTCCTCGAAAGCCTCTTTCAGTCTGTGTTCAGATAAGCAAAAGGACGTAATTTCATCCAAGGCCTTGGACAGTGGTTTATTCCCAGGCAGAATGACAATGGTATTACTTCCAGGGATAGTGTGTGACAGGGTCCAGCTCCACGCCATGAGAAAATGGAAGGACAGGCCATCAAAAAGTTCATCTTTCTTTTTAGCTGACATACCTCTCCTTGAACATGTCTGTTTGTCCCAAGGTGGCTGTGTCTCCTTGGCCCTACCATACTGAGGACACTCCTCTGGGCAGTGAGCCCCACGGGGAGGCTGGCCCGCAGGACATGCGGGCCCGAGCCCAGCAGACGTGGCCGGCTGTGCTGCTGCCTCACCTCTGCCTCAGCTCTCAGGACTTCAGGGTCTCCACCTACCGAGTGAGCGCTGCAGGTTGCGCGATCTCAGAGGGTCCTGCAGGCTCCAACGTCTGAGAAAGCTCTGTTATACTTTACAAGTGGAGCCACCACGCTTTGCCAAGCCTTCCTTTAGCCAGCTTCAGGATCAAACTCTTAGTGTTGGGAGGTCGGGTGGGGGCAGGGGGATAAAATACCTGAGGATGTCCTCTTTAGACAAAAATTAATTTTTTCTCCAAATTCCATTTCTGATCATTAAACCATTATCTCTATTTTTGTTTTTTCCTTTGTCTTCATCTGTAACTATAGGTTGGCCCAGATATTTAAGGCACAGAGGTAGTTTACAACAGGAAAATAGGCATATTTCATAGAGCCGGGTGGAAACTGAGGACAGGTCCTGGAAAGGAAGTAAGAAACTCCCCAGTAGATCATTGTGGATATATATATTATTACAAGCTGCTTCCACTCAGGCCTTCCTCTCAGGTAAATGATTTAAACATTGTATTCCTGAAATGGCTTGTTAAACCAGATCCTCCAAGAGGCTTTTCCACAGACTGAGACTAGAATGCCAGGTTGGCATTCTTTGTTGGTGATAACCAAGTAGTGAATCATATTTCTGTGCTTTCCAAACCATCATCTACCTGTCATTTCATATTGGTTTCAGTGAGTTCTCTTTGAATGCAAGCAACAGTAACCTGCTTAGCCACCTCCAATATGTGGCGTAGCTCATAGAGTTCAGGGAAGATGAGAAGAGCAAGGCTCAGGGTCCCCTGGTTAGCATGACTATATTGCTGATTGACCTGAGGTCAGGAAGCAGTGGTGCTTTCCCTGGGACACTTCATCATAAGAGTCCCAGACAACAGATTATTGTTCACATGCCTGGATGTGTTGTCTCTCTAAAAGCATGGTTCCTGGCCTGTGCCATGTACATGCAGATCACAGGCAACATGAGCAGGTGCAGAGCCTTAGCAGAATCCGAAGTGGTAAAGCAGCTGCCCAAGGCCAGCCTGGTCTCTCTTTCCTGCCTTGTTCATCAGTCACAAAAGCTTTGACACTGTGAGATCCCTTGGTAATGGTAGATGCAGATACAAGATGCCCTGTGCTGAAGAAGCTGGCCTTCTTAACCAGACTGTGGTACTTCTAGCCACACGTTGAAATGTGTTAGAGGCAGTTGGCCCTGATCTATCCAAATCTGTATCAATGAGGAATGTAACCAAATCATTGCACTGTATAGAGTGCATTGTTCCAGGACAAAGTGGACTAAATGCATAATAAGGAAATAGTTAGAAAACATCAAGACCTCTTTGATGGGTTATGATGCTGACTTCTTTATTCAGCCACCATTCAGCTAGTGCCAAAAAACTACGCAATATTAAATTTTCCTCAGTGACACAGACTTTGGCAGAAGATTTTAAAAGATAAAAACATGGAGTCTGATGGCAGAACCCCAACAGTTTACATGATTTCAGTCAAGCCCTTGTGTAAAGCTGTTGCTGGGTTTCAATGAGACAATGTTATGTACAATGTCCCAAAGAAGTGTTTGCTCAATAAAGAGTGGTTAGGACTAAAAAGAATAGGACCAGAAAACATCCTCATACACCTCCCCAACCTCCCCAATATGTCTATTTGCCTCAACTTGGAATGAAAATGCTACTTTAGTATATTAGGCATCAATATTCACAGAAGAGAAAAGACTGATGGAAAAAGAGAAAGGCTGAGAGTACATCCAGGGATCTGCGGGAAAGGAGTGTCAGAGGCAAATGTGTGAGGATAACGATGGAGTGTGACCCACAGAAAAGCAGCCACAGGTCCACTGTCCCCACAGATTCACATTCCCAGGCAGTGAGCATGGGGGAAGGTGCCAGGGGTGGCTTGGGAAAAGTGAAATACCTGTCCTTGAAGTACTTCAGACTCAACCAGCATTTTTTGTAAGCTGCATAGCTCCCAAGCACAGCTTTCAAGAGCAACTGTGAGGAGCTGCCTTCCCATTTCCCAGCCACCTCTGGGACTGAAGCAGCCCTCACCCTACTCGTTGGCAAGAAGCCACCCAGGCAGCCCACAGAACTTAGGGAAGCCCAACCCCACAACCAGCTCCAAGAGGGAGCCCTGGGTCACCTAAGCCAAGAACACATCTGCCTCCCTTGTCAGTGATGGCTCTGGAACTCCACCTGCTGCCGTCAGCCCCAGCATCCAGGAGGAGGCTGCTCCTTGGGGTCAACCATGAAGAAATGGAGCTGCCGACCTGGAGCCTGCCTTCCCTTTGGCCTTCCAGAGATATGAGAAATACCTTTCTTTACTTGTTTAAGCCAGTTTGAAGTGGGCTTTCAATTACTTGTGACCAAAAGCACCCTAAAAGGTCCCTGTGGTGAAGGCTGCTCCAGCTGGTGAATGTGGCAAAAAGGACTGCAGCCCGAGCTCTGCCCCTCATGACTGCTGAGAACCTGACTTTCTCATCCACAGTATGAGGAGGTCACCTCCATGTTTCTATGGTCCCTGTGATCCTCTAACTTGACAAATGTCCATCTCCATTGTTCTTCCATAGAAAATGGGGCACCTGGGACTCAGCCTCCAACCACCTCTCTCTTTCTGCAACAGAAGAAGGAAAAGTCAGGGTACAGATTATGCACAGTAAAGACCACAAAAGAACACATTGCATTATTCAACTGGTTAAAAGAACTCAGATAACTTCTGGAAGCTTCCAGTCATTACTTCCTTTTAGTCCTTGGGATCACTTCTTCTGGGCTGGTCCATTCCAGCTTCACCGTGAAACCACGGTTGAGTCATTCCCTTAAGCTTACTTAAACTAAGGTCTTTTTCTTCTGACAGTCCCAGATGCGATCATATTTGAATTCTTATTGAAAATACACTCAGTTGAAGAAACCAGCCTCTCCAGGTCAGAGGCCCCTTTTCCAACCATAATGTTGCTGTCTTCCTCTCTCCATGGGTTCTGTCCACTACCTACACCTTTACAACCTCCTTTCTCTCCTCAGAAAGGATCTTTTAGTCTTTGCATCAGTAACCCTGGATATAAGCCCCCTCCCACAGTCCCAAAGTGTACTTCCTCTGGGAGTCCCCTCAATTAGCCAATGACTGGGAAATATTCCCTGCTCCACCTGCAGGTGGATTTGCTATGTTGTCCCCACACGTATAACAAAAGAAAAAGCAAGGATCTCCCCACTCACGGAGCTTCCTGTGCAGCAGAGGAGCATATGACTTCAGTATTAGTATCTGGTGGGGCCATGCAAGAGATGCAGATAAAATGCTAGAAAAGCTCGGGAAAGAAAAAGAAGATTTTCTGAGCAAAACTGCTTGGAAAATGTGGAATTTCAGCGAGGTTTAAGAGAATGGAGAAAAGTTGAATAGATAATGATGGTGAGGGAGGACACTGTAGACAACAAGGAAAGGCTGAGGCACAAAGAGAATGGCAGGAAAGGTGGGGCACCGCCGGAAGAGGCCTTTAGCGCAGCATAGCCGTGAGGACAGGAAGCAGGTTAGAGGAAGCTGGGAAGTGAGGCTAGGCCCAGGTGGTGGGAGCTTTGGATTCACGATGGGGACCCTATTTCTGTCCAGGCAGTCATCCCACTGTAGTGATTTGGCTGTAGTCCCATTCCTGGGAAGGAGATGGTACAGTGGGTAAGATCACTAAGCCTCTGCTCCTCTGTAACCTCAGCACTTCTCCCTGTGCCTGGAAACACTGCAGGTTCTGAAAGTACATTTGTTTAATGAGTAGTTGAACTGATCATCTCCATACTTTCAGAAAAGTAATCTAGCAGCAGGAGGAAGATCACAGGGGGTGAGTCTGAAGAACCTGGAAGTAGTTAGGAATTCAGAGCCATGGACAGGGATGAAGGAAAGCAGAAAGAGAAAAATGGATTAGCAAGAATTTACGAAAGAAGAACCAATGGCCTTGAAGGAATGTAGGAAAGAAATGTGATGAGGAAATCACACCAGCTCCTCACATGTGCTCCCAGGAGGCAGGAGTGGGTCCTGGGTGCTGAGAACCTTACCCCTATTGGAGCCAGAACTGTGGCTCTGGATTCTTCACTACTATCTCCCCAATACCAGGCTCACAGCATTATTTGAACAAACAAATGAACATGCAACATTTAGATGATGGCAATGCAGCCACTCTTAGAAATAGGGCCTGGTGTTTGGAACTAAGCATTTTGATTTTAGAGTCATCTGCCACAGGACAGTTGTTGAAGAAGTAGCCCGCACCCATCCACAGTCGGAGGCATCTAGGAACGGAATGGGTGGAGGGCTTGGTCTGTGGTTACAGAGGTCAGGTTGGGGGGTTGGGGGGGAATTCCAGACAGAGCCTGATTGAATGATTCTGTTAGGCACCCGTGAGAACATAATGGGAATGAGAATTAGATGTTGGCCATTGGATGAGGCACACTGGAGGTGCCTTTCACAAATGCAGTTTAAGAAGTGTGAGCACTGGAATAGACGTCCTGGTCCTTAGTCAGAAGTCACAGTGCAGATGCAGGCTTGGAGGCACACACTCACATTTTCATGTAGAAGCACATAGCTCTGTCTCTCTCTTCAGGGGCTGGGTCAGCCCAAAACACACTCATTTTGAGGGGAGAACTGGGTTTTTTTGCCAAATGGTAGTGATGACTTGGTAGTCCTTTGGTGGAACACTCAGTTTTGAATGGATACATGGTGAGAGACAGTGGAGGGTTAAGGGTAAAGTCAACAGAAGTCTATCACCCAGGTTCAACACAAAAGGTAGCCCCACTAAAGGACTGTCTCAGAGTGGGTGATCTTTCCTGAGAATTGCAGGAGGCCAGCCTCCAGCCATCCCAGATGAACTGAGGTGCCAAGATAAGTAGGAACTTGGATCCCAGCAAGAGCCGTCCTGGGCTGAGCTACTCTGGGCTGATGGGAAGGCAAATTGATCAGATTTGAGAGATGAATGGGATGCGAGATGAGCTGAAAGGGATCAGAAATATTGTGCGTGTTTCACCATTTCATAATTTTACTTAAATTATTTTGCAAAAAAAAAAAAAAAAAGCGCCACACGTCAGGCAGCCCTGTGCTGTCACACTGAGCACTTGGTTTTCCACTCCAGGCGCCCAGGCGCAGGATGCCGCGCGCAGGCCGGCCTGGGAATCCCCAGCAGAGCAGACGCAGCGCCTGGGCGGAGGCAGAGTCGCCAGAAATAGCTGCTTTCCTGCAAACGCCCCAAGATCGCCCTGCGATAAGGCCTGAGAGGGGGCGCCCTGGGAGCAGAGCGGGGAGCGGGAGATGGAGTCTGGGCTGCACAGGCAGAGGCCGTGAAAGCAGGACACCCGGGAGCGCTGTGAAAGGATCTCATAAAAGTGCCATTTGTCGGGAGCCCGGAGGAAATGGAGGCAGCTTTGGCACACGTGGCCACGGTGCTAAATTAACTGTTAACACAAATAATCAAAGTGCAAGACTCATCAAGCGGCTGGCGCCAGAGAAGCACGGGGGAGGCGGTCAGCGGGGTTGGCCGGCGGCGGGCGACAGGTGGAGGCTGGGCGGGGGACAGGAAGGGGGAGGGGGACCCCGGGACCCAGAGCGGGGGCGGGAGGGTCTGCCGCGTGGAAGAGGAGAAGCGCCAGGGACCCAGAGCTGGGGAAGTGGGGGAGTCGTGCCCCGGAGCCAGGGCAGGGGGAGGGGGGAGGGTCCCCCAACCCCGGGTACCGAGACCGGGACCGGGAAACGTGGGAGGCGGGGAATGCACCGGGAGGGAGGCTGGCGGGCCGGGCGTGGGGCGCGCGGGGCTCACACAGGTGCACCGAGGCGCATGGCCGCCCTCTGGAGCCCAGCGCCGGCCGCGGCGGTAAAGGTGCTGCGGCCTCACAGGCCGTGAGACTAGTAGTACCTGAGGGAGCAAAAAGAAGTCAAATCCGAGGTCGGGACCGTTGCTGGAAGGACCATGAGACTGGGCAGGCTTCCGCCCGCCCACGCTGCATGGGTGTACAGGGGCTCCCCAGGGAAAATCCCACCGAGGAAAGCATCAGAACTGGCTTCGTGGGCACACATTACTTGTTTCCACCAGCAGAAAGGTCAGGACATTTTTTCACAAATTTTTGCACATGCCCCCTTGGCAGCCTGGCTCTGTGGGCTAACACGCCAGAGAACATCATCTTCGGTTTGCAGGTAGAGAGGAACGGGGCTGGACTAAGACGGGCCCGCTCCCCACTTCAAGTTGCACAAGGGCCCCAGGCACCCTGTGCCAGGTGACATCTATGGTGCTGTGAAGTGGAGAAGGATAAAACCCCATTTTTGATGAGGAGGCCCAGGTAAGGCATGTGTTTTGGGCTGCCCAGCGTAGGACCTAGAATTAGAAGAGGGTACTTCCAGGAAGCAACCATCTTGGGAAAATTCTTAAACACTGACTGATACCTATTCTTGGATAAGGTGTTCTCATCCAAGAATAAAAGCAAGGTAAATCAGAATTAGTCTACTAAGTGAATTGCAAAGAAAACAAGAGAGACAAGCTGGATGGATGAATAGCCACTTTAACAGGCCTTAGGGAGAACACAGTCATATCTTTACTAAGTCGAAGTAATCAGCTTCTGAAGCCTGAAATACAAGGTCAAATCGGTCATCTGGCATATTTTAGTTTGTAAATGTTTTCAGAAATTGGATTTAATTTTAACTTTAATGAATTTATGTCCAACACATACATCTATACAGACACAACTAATGAAAGAGAATTTCTCTCTTTGGAAAAGGTATTAAAATTACAACATAGTGATTAAGAAAAGTACAACATGCTAGTTAAATTCCCATGAGATGTTTTAATAAAAGAGGTAGATTGCTGAACTTCGTCCTCCACCACGTCCTCGGATGTTCAGAACTATCCTGGGAGACAGGTGTGGCTGGCAGTGCCACCACAGCCAGGCAGCGAGGGCATGTGATTTGAACACAGGCCACATCTGGAGCCTGCAAGTCTGTCAATCCTGCCAGAAGGAGATGGTCCAGAAAGGCAGCATAAATGAGTTACCCCCTGTATTCATTCATTCAACAAATATTTATTGAGCACCTACCATGTGCCTGGATCAGGAGCCAGGACCCAAGAAGGAAAAGCAAACAGACAGGATTCCTGCCTCACAGCGCCAGCCAGCCCTCCCTATGGAGCCGGGAGCCCCATCCATTTAACTAGATGGTGACCTTGTGGAGTGGGAGTGCTGAGGTGCTCCCTGGAGCCAGGTGTGCCCGGCACACAAATGGAAGGGGACAGCGACCTCAATTTCCTCCCAATACTCCTGCTAAGGATGATGATACTGCCAGAAATACCCATAACGCCAGGTAAGGAAGGTTGGCTGTGTGACAGCCACTGTGAAAAGAGCCTCCATAGATTGTTTACTCTACCAATCATCCCAGGATTGAGGCACCGTTTCACAGACGAGGTTTAGAGAAATTAAAGGCATTGCACACAAGGACAGGGTGTTCAGCATCATGTCAGGTCTCATATTTTTTTTAAAGCTTGTTTTCTCTCCCTCTCCATCCCAGTATATGACACACAAAAAGGGGTACGGCTTGGGTGCTGGGCCTGCTTTCACTGCAGCATTGGGATGGCAGCCATTAGTGGTGCAGCATGTAAATACAGTGCGTATCCAGCACACAGCACAGAGTGGCTGGGCTGGGGGCGCCAGCCACCAGTCAGCACTGGGTCTGCACCACTGCTGGTCTGTCTGAGCACAGAAGGGCCATTACCCTGGTAGGCTAGTGATGATAACACTGATAGTAGTGTAGCAGCACCATGCCCTCCACAAGGCCCCTCCATGTGATCCTTAGGGCACTCTGGAGGCAAGTCCTATCATTCCCT
Organism: Manis javanica; assembly: GCF_040802235.1. Lineage (NCBI taxonomy): Eukaryota > Metazoa > Chordata > Mammalia > Pholidota > Manidae > Manis > Manis javanica. Next base: position 135,754,286 of record NC_133157.1, on the reverse strand, counting down.
TTCTAAGAGGAAGAAACTGAGGCAGAAAGCTTGTGTACCTCACACCTAAGACCTGAAAATCAGAGCCCAGGTCCACAGGCATACAAAACCTGTGTTTTGGCCACTAAGGTACAGGTCTCCTCTGCAAAATGAAGCAAGTAAAAACCAGAAGTTTCCCTTCCAGCTCTCATATGCAATAATTATAAGGGTAAAAAAAGCTACAAATTCAGTTCCTTGTTTAAAAAAAAATAAAGCCATTTAACTAGGTCAGGTAAACAAAATGATATTTGTACTCGCTTGGTCCAACTCTGAAGACTCATAATGGAATGTCTGAATTAGGTTGGGAAAAGGTCTATTTACTGGAATCACGTCCCAGCTCATGGTGCTGGTTGGCTCCGGGTGCACGGGCAGCCTACACAGCCCCTCTTTGCCCAGAATCTTCCAGGAGTAGAAATGGGGTCACACTGCCAGGCACCTCCCCTGTGCCCACTTCACAGCACCCACTGAGCCTAGGGGAGGGGCTGGAGCAGCTGCATTAGAGGATATGGTAGTCAGCCTCCCCACACAGGCTGTTTTTTCCACTTTGCAGCTAGTTCTCATTATGGGTGACAGGGAGGACCCCACTAAAGTCTTCCAAAATAACTCACCATCTAAGGCACAGGACATAAGGAAAGAAATCAGGCAGCTTCCCTCATTGCTGCTGTCACATTAACAAACAGAGTTGCAGCAGGTCTTGGACAGCCAATCTGAGGAGCAGTTCAAGCATGCCCCAAGCAGAAGCCTTGGATGGGTAACGTAGATTCTCAGCACCCAGCGCCTCTTTTCTCGGCAGTACTCAGCTGGCCAGTGACAGGCCCTCAGTCACAGCCAGCTCTGACAAGAGCCTCTGGTGCTCTCTCTGCATGCAACTGATAAGACTTGCTGGAGTTCACAACTATCCATGGGAGAAAGAAATCCCTAGAGATGGAATCTCAGATGCCAGGAGAGGCAAGGTCCCATCTGCCACCTGTAAAGCAGTATTCTGCATAATCATAAAGCTGACCTGTCTAAAACAGCAAATTTCCAGTAAATCAGACCAATGTGGTACAATGGACAGAGGGCCCCAAACCTAAGCTGTGGGCCCTGGGAAGCCCCCTCAGCACGGCTGATAGTGCCCCAGCATACCACAGGACTTTATATGGGACCTTCTTAGTCTCCATGCAACACGGTGAAGTGTGCTGAAGTCAGTAAAGAGAACCTTTAAAAATAAGAATGAAAACTGCCTCCCTCTGAGTGCAGAGGGCATGCCATTAGACCATCTCCGATCCAGGGACAGCTCTCCTAAGATCTCAGAGTGTCTCCAAGTGTATGGCTCCTACCACCACTGGATTCATTTAGACTGACTCACACAGGTGCCATGTGGAGAGTCAGAGCCATTCCTTGAGACTGGGTTTGGTGAAGAACAAGCATATTGGGTCAACTGCAGAGGCAGCTCTAGCCAGAGGAAGGCCCGCCAGCCCTGGCTCCACCTGCACCCCATGGACCTGCACCTGCAGAGCCCGGTGACCTCCCTCCCTGAGCTCTAGGCCGGGCTTTTCCACCTCAGCGCCTGCCTCATCTCTTCTGATGAGCTTTCCCAGACCACTGCCTCCTGATCATCCCCGCCCCTCCTCCAAAGTCCCACCGGTTATGCTCCCACAGCACTTGGTGTGAGCCCACAGTTCTGACCTTATCCTATGGACCTTATCCTATGGCTGCCTCACAGCGCCAGCCAGCCCTCCCTATGGAGCCGGGAGCCCCATCCATCTAACTAGACTGTGACCTTGTGGCCATGCTTCTCCCCACGATGCTGTGTGAGTTCCAGCAGCAGAGGTGGGGTTCCCTGTACCCACACGTGTGTCCCGTCTACTGCATGGACTCTGAGGAAAAACAAGCACATCTTTTACGCCTCTGGTATCACCATGTAATGCCAGGCCCAGTACTAGAAATACCAGAGTCTTTCTGAGCATCCGTAAGACCCATAAGAGTTCTATGAGTGAAATCATAAATGACAAAAGGCCTGTGAAAAGCAGCTTGTGTTTGCTGTAAAATACCAATCCATATTTGTAGAATGCACCCAAGGAACAGCATTTAAATAACTTCTGATTGTTTCATTGTAATGCAAAGATCAGAGACACTATTTGAATTTTAAAATGAAATTAAGAATAAACTCCTTGCAGGTAGGATCTGTGCCTATTCCCCACAGAAACATGATTGGCACTCATTAAGAACTGAACCAATTCTTAATTGAATGAATAGCAACTGATAACAGAGGACATGAAGAAAAGAAAAAACAGAATATTGGTTAAACATTAAATTAGCAAATAAAGACTTGTTTCAGGTTTGTCTTTTCTTATTTTTATGAAATGAGACAGCCAGAGCAAATCTAAACAAAGGTCTATATGCCCCAGTCACAAGAGGTAAAGCAGAACTCTGAGGAGCTTTTAACAAGATCATTTAAAACATTCTATTGTCGCTCTTTTTATGGGTCATATATCCTTACACACAGCATGGCTTTTCCCCTCTAGGCTTCTATTTCTGTTCAAGTGAAAAGTTCGGGGTCAGCTAAATTTGACACCTCTTGTGAAATTCCAGAGGTTCAAAAACTAATGGAATTTAAGGCAAAAGGATTTTTTTTAGGAATATGCCCAGGAGGTCATCATGGGTATCCTTTCAATAAGACAAAGAGAAGTGGAGGAAAGTGGAAGGGAAAATGCAGGCAAGCAGAGCATTTTTTAAGTTCTTACAAGAAATACAGTTTAATTGCCATGAACATTTCCAACAGGTTAGATCCCTACCTGCTTGCAGTATTGGAGAAAATATGTAACTTTTTATTAATGGAAGTTTTTTAAATATAAAAATATTTTCTACAAAGAAAAAACAGCACAGCAGCCAGAAGATTCTCTGTTTTAAGGAAGATTCTCTGTTTTAAGGAAGATTCTCTGTTTTGCTGGTTCCAAGTCTGAGGCATTAGAAAGTGTCCCAGGAACCCTCGCCCTGTGGGGCTGTTTCTAGATGCTGCTGGGCTTCGCTGCCCTGTTCCCACTGTGACCAAAGGCTCCTCCAGAACATCCAGGTTTTACACCAAGTCAAGCTTCCAAGGCTTAGTCACTTAGCTGACTAGGGATTCCTTGGAAGCCTGTACAGCGTGGGAGAGGGGAGAAGGAGATGGGGAGGAGCCAGACCGTGGAGTGTGTGGGGACGGGTGCAGGCTCTCCCTCCGGGAGTCCGGGCTATGCGGCCACAGGAAGCAGTCACCACGGGGATCAAATGGCATTTCAGCCTTGTGCTGGTGTTCCGTTTTTTCCTGTCTAAAAACTGAGGATTTTCCATTTTATTCTCCAAAGAAGCCAAAAGAACTGAACATTTATCATAACATGCCCAAGAAAAATATATTACAAACCAAATAGAATTGGAAAATTTTTTTAAGTGTAAAAATTAAAATAAGGCAGTTGAACACCAAACTTTTGCAACTGAAAAGACAGATGCTCTATACATATCTTTCACTCTGACTTCACTGTCAGCAAAGCAGCTGCCCTTACCAGCAAGCTGATCTGAATGTTATAATGAAATCTCCCGGATAGTTCAGGCCAGTGTTGTTTAAGAAGAGAAGTGTAAAAATTCCACTGCCCTTGAGACTTCTCCAATCTTAACCATAGTTTGTATGTTTTTTGCTTCTGTTGTTCTTGGAGAGCATCAGAATTCCACTACTAAAATCACTCAAGACTCCAAAATGCTCCAGAAACTAATTTACTTGAAATCAATGTAATTTATTTCTACTTTGCTCTATACAATTGATATGAATCAAATGCTTCAAGCCTGAGACTCATACTCCACCTCTGATCCATGGGCTCCAGGACAACTTCTCTCCATTTGTTATCTAACTTAAAGAGAAATATGGGGGACTATTTTTGGAAGATTGTACATTTTCAAAGATATTTTAACAAGGGTTTTTAAGTTTTGCACTTTTGTAGATTTGGCAAACACAAACAACCAGAGACAAAACAGTGTTCAAAACCAATGACTTTTTCTCTTACAAATTATTTCTCTCACTTAAAAAAAAATCATCATTATGCTCACCTAGACTTATTGTATGTACAAATAAAATAAGCCTACATTCCACCTGGGTGCCTATCTTCCTAACACACTGTATGTGTCTCCTGGCCCTGCAGGTACAGATTTCATTAGGGCTGCCTGAGTGCTTCCACAGCCTAACAGGAATGACCCGTGCAGAAGGAAACCCTAAATGCGTTGATAACAGCGATGAACATTTCTCGGGCTTTATTGCATATCACACCCTATTGTTGTGGTTTTATGTTGTTATTCTTTCTTCTACCTGTATTTGGCGGTAGGAAGTGGATGTTGAGCATGTAGACAAAAAATAGATTTGATGCCTGGAGATTACAATCTGACCTTTGTTCTGCTCGGCCCCTGGCCCTTCAGTTTATGTCATCCCAAACCACATGTGGAAGTCCAGCTAATGAGAGAAGCAGACACTCTGCGGTGGAGACAGCGAGACTGGGTTTTAATCTCCTGAGGAGAGAAGTGATTTCATTCTGTGGCTCTAGTTAGAAGTGAATCAAAGGATGGTATTTAGCCTGTCACTTCTTTATCACCTTCCTGAATGTACTTTTAGCACCAGAACTATCTTGCCACATCTTTCATCTTTTTCTATTGTTTTCTGTTCTGCCTACCGCCCTCTCTTCTCTTATGGCCAGTCCCCAAGCCCTGGCATCCTCGTCTGATACACTGGGTCCCCGCCTACCTCCCTCAGGACCTGATTAACATCCGTGGAGGGTTGGTATCTCCCTGTCCTACTCTGCTCCACATGAATTGCTCACAGGGAACATAGGGAATACTAGAAAGAAAAGATATAGTCAAATCTGCCCTTTTGGTGGTTGCTAATCAGGAAACTTCACTTGCCACCTACTGGGAACACTTTCTGTTAGTCAATAGAAACAAATATTTTGAAAGAAAGGTGAAAACCTGGAGGAAAAATGCCTTGGCAGGGCACTGCCACCTAGAGCCACATGCACTGCTCTTTCATTGCCAAAATAATCATACCAAAGGTTCTAGAAGAACTTTGAACCTACATGTTTTATATCTACAAATAGAAGCTAAACTGAATTTGTGGTTCCTTTGTTTCATAATTTGTTGAAGGGGTTAGGGAATCTTAACTATATTCTGACCCATTCAGCAAATTTTCACTAGCATCTGTAGAACCAAATGCATGAACTAATTTTATATGACCTAATTTTGAGACCCTGACCAATCCCTCAGTCTCCTTGAGTCTCAGTTTCTTAATCAATAAAAGATGGAGTTTGGGCTATTTATTGCCATGGTTCATTCCAGTCCTAAAATTCCATTCTCACCAAATCAATCTCAGGGGCCAAAGCAGAGTAAAAAAGTGGAAAATGGCAAGTCCCATGGGTAGAAGAAACCACATAGCTCAAGTACTGCCCAGAGGAGAATTCATCTTGAGAAGAAACACTAGGTTGATATTTAATGAATGAGAAATAAACCTTTGTCATTTTTAAACCTTTTTGCCCTTGGAGGTTGGTTTGTTATAACAGCTAGTGTCATCTAATACACTTCAGGGCTTTAGTTCTGTCATTTAAAAGAATAATAATTAGCATCTAGGAAAGTTTTCATGAGGTTTAAATGCCAAGGGAAAGGGCCACAGTGTGCCTACAAGAGTGAGCTGTACTTCTCGGCTCCTCCCTTCCATCCAGCTGCGGAGGTAGGAGCAGAGAACCCCTTCTCACTGCATGGGCATGAATGCCACTTGAGCTCCACAGGGCCCACAACGGTGTGGGCTTCTGGAGAGCCGTTCCCATGCCTGCGTGCCCCGAAGGAGCTGTGGGCAGCCTCCTCACACAGTGATGCAAAGCTGGGAAGGAGGGCACTCGCATGGCTTGTCTCTTCACATGCTGGCGAAGCTGGGGAAAGCCACTTATTTGTCCTTTGGTGCTCCATCCACCTCTCTGCCTCCACAGGGCCTTCCCAGTGCAGGTCAGCTGCTGTTCCTGCCTCAAAGGCCATGTCGTGTCTTGAGAACAGGAGTCAACCCATTAAGATCCTGTCACAAGAGCCCAGTTTCCCTTGTGTGCCCCAGAAGCCTGGGTGGACCTCCGATGGTCCTTGAGCATACACTTAGAGCCTTGGCTACTCTGTCTAGACTGTCTGGAGTCACTGCGGCCACACCCTTCACTCAGCAAAGCCACAAATGGGCCACGCAGAGTTGATAAGCGAAACCATGGCATGCAATTGCAAATAGGATACCAGGTGGAACAGCAGACAGGTGGGAAGAAGTGGGGACTGGGTGGCAGTCGGGACTGCGATGGCACACTACCCAGGGGCCCGGCCTCTAAGCCGTAGCAGATACCCCACCACACAAGATGCCGTGCCCTTGGTTAGTGTGCGTGGACAGAGCAAATCTCCAGTTCCGCTCACGCTAAGTCACGTGCTCAGTACCCTAGTAACAGGAGGTTGACAGCTTCTAGGTTGATGACGCCTGATTACACTCTCCTTGTTTTCCTTGATTCACGTCGTCACTTGCATATGTCCTCAAACACATCTGTGTCATTTTTTCCTAAGACTGCTTTGAAAACGCTAAGGGTGTCCATCACCCCCAAGGCAAGTTCCTTCTGGTGCCTGCCCGCAACAGAGGCCTGTGCCTTCCAGAACAGTCTTAATACATTTGTTCCACAAGGCTTGCAAAGAAACCCAAAGGTCTGTGGGACAGACAAGACGAGTGGACGGAAGCCCAGGGAGGTGGGCAGTGCCTGAGCGGCACCCGAGGAACCCGGTGACCAGCGGGCCAGCCTGGGGACCTGCGGGACGGCCTGCTCGCGTCTCCGGCCGCCACGAGCTGCCTCGGCGCGCTTCGCCGTCCGCCGACGGCCCCTTGCTCTACCATAGGCCAGCGTGCAGCCCGCACGGCGGGTCCGCAATGGTCCCTGCACGTCCGCGCTCCCCGACCAGGTTTCCTTCGCTCGCGCGCTCGGGAGGCCCTGGCGCCGACGAGATCGGCTGAAGAGCGCGGCCTCGCTCCGCCTCGCTGCGCCTCCGGCACGCAGCCTTCCGGCGCCCTGCCGCCTCGCCCATTTTTCCCACTCTTCCTTCCATCATTCCTGAAAACTCATTTCCCCCGGAAGTCCCTGGATTTTCTCGCTTCTGTTTTCTCCACCAGCGCTTCTTAACTTTGTACGGCCCCTTTGTGCCTGACGAAGGGCGCGGCTCCGCCCCAGAGGAACGGCGCGCTCGCCGCCTCCGCGAAGGTTCCCGAACCCAGGCCCCGGCCTCGGCGAGCCCGCGAGCGCCCCCGTGTGGCTGGCGAGGCCCGGGGCGCCGGCCGTGCGTGGTGACCTTTCCCCTCCCGGCCCGCGGCTGATCAAGCCTCCGGGAGACAGAAGACACATGGCTGGGGGGCGAGGGGAGGGATTAGAGACTGTAATTCAATCTAATACTTGAGGCTTGGCAAGTGTACCTAAGGGATTTCATGAAAAACCCCGAAACCTTCTCATGGCAGAGCAGTGAGGCGGCCCCGGCGCCCTGGCTCCAGCTAGCCGCGCGGCGCGGGTTGCCGCGGTCCTCCGCGCCGCCAGCCCCGGCTCCCGCCCCGCGCGCCTGGGAGCCGGCGAGGCCGGGCAAGCGCGCCGCTCGGGCCCTGGTGTGCGGTGGAGTCGAAAACATCCCGCGGTAATTTAATTGTTCCCACCAAGCACAGACAGAAAGTCTAGCAGTTCGCCCCTCCACACACTTAACCCTTAGCGAAGGCGGGAGGGGCCAACAGAAAGGGAATATTAATCCCGGATAGTTCCTACCCTGGAATTCATGCTTTCTGTTTTTTTGCTCTGATGTTAGAAAGACGTGAACTCTGGAAAATGGCAGTGAGTAGGAATTTATATTAAAAAGTCTTTCTTCCACTCTGGCAGAGGGGAAGCAGGCGGGGCGGCCGGAGGACCCTCGCGCGGGGGAGGGCCAGGCCTGCTGAGAGGACTGGCCACCTTCCAAACCTGGACACAGAGCTGTACTTCTTAAGTCTTTGAATCCGACTTTGGTACACGGTGAGACAATCGATTTAATGAGCCTGAGGCCACATCTCCACCAACAGGAGTGAAGGGCCCCATTTTCCGTGCTTTGGGGCTCACACCCTCCGCCCTGGACAGAGGGCACCACAACCCAGCCGGGGAGCGGCCGGGCGCATCCTGACCTGCCAGTGGGATTCGGTAACAGGGCAAGACAAAACTGTAGGCGCGAGCTTTGGAAGAAATTCGTCTTCCAGTTAGAAGATTATATTTTAAGTTACAATAGATCTCCCTAAAATTAGTCACCCACCATTTCAAAATTTTCTATATCTTATAAGATCAGGGACATCTCTTGGGTGTCTGTAGCTTGTCATCCCATCTATTGAGGCCTCTGCTAGACAATCCACACGTGTTGTGTGTGCATACACACATTCATTAGATACCCACTGTGTACCTAAGATCATGCTGCCGGAAGTAAGGTTCCCACCCTGGCCTCACCCTCAAAGCACTGAAGGAATGTTGAAGACATTCCCTGATCAAACAAGTCACAAACCCTGGGTGGGAAGCCTGGGAACTTTTCATTTGTAAAGGCTCCCAGATCACTTTGACATGTAGCCAGGAGCCCCTGGCAGAATGTGTTCTCCTACTGTGTCTCCCTGGAGAGCAACGGGACCATGGAGGGACTGGATCAGATGCCCAGGCCCACCGCTTTGCTTCAGGACTTTCACAAGTGGTGGACCTACAGAAATCGGTTGGCCTCTCAGACCTTCACTTTCCTTATCTGAACACAGAGAACGATAATAGCATCTGTCTGCAGAGTTTTGTGCACAAGGAACGAGTTAACGCTTGAGAAGCATTTGGAATAATAAATGACGTATTGTAAGTGCTAAACAGGAATTAATTACCATTTCATTTTAAGATATAAGTTAGATGTAGGACTGATTGCAACAGCTAAGGAAATTCACAAGTCGGTCAGGGATGGTTTCATAAAGAAAGCCTTGAGCTTGGCCTGCCAGAACATTCCACACCAGAGGGGAAATGCTTAGCAACAACATGCAGGTGGAACTGATTAGGAGAAATACAAAGATGTTAGAAAAGGATATGATTATGTGCTTATTTATGAATTAACAACAGACTCAATAACAATCCTAATTGATAGCTCAATCAAGTGGTAATTCATTTCAAACAGTATTTTCAATCTTCCCAGCAGGCCTGTGATGGACTAGGTGGGAGGGGTGTGTATCCCTGGGGTGAGAGTGTGGAGGGGGACAGGGGGCTTCTGCAGGGAACATACTTCCCCTCCACGGCTGATATCCTAAATCTGCAGGCCTGACTACTCAAGAGTTTCCTGGAAGAATACAGAAGAGGAGAGCCTCTAGGCTCCTATCACTGGGTGACATGCGCTTCTGTCCCTCTGTCCACCAAGGAAGGGAACCAGGAAGAGGTGGGCCCGATGCCCACTGTGCGGACCTGGGCCAAGAACGGAGCTCTCCACTCCAGACAGAGGGTCATGTGTGTACCAGCCCCCCACCCTCTCTCTGATAGAGAAAACTTCTCTATCAGATATAGAATACTTTATAAATATTCATGTAATACATAAATGGATGTGGTATTTATGTTGATTTACATATTTGATAAATATGTACAACTTAATGGGAAACACATTATTCTGTATGGAGAAGTTGGATCAGATGGCTCTGAGAATTTAAGCTTTTCAGAGAGACTAGTGTTTTTCCTTATGATCAGGAACAGTACTTTGTTGTGCAATGTGTCTTGAATGACAGCATTTAGCGTCCTGTCCCAAATAAGACCAGCCTCCCAAGTGAAATCCAGGAAAGCGAAACGATCATGACAAGAGAATGTGCTACATCAGACTAATCTGGGACTGAATTTTCTTCTTCCCTACTTTCTTTGATATTAAATATTGTCTGAGAAAAAATATGATTCAGAATGAGCCATCTGTTTTAGTTTCTTTCTGAGTGTGTTGTCACCGCAGTAATCAGCCTAATCCTGAAATCAGTCCTTCTGTTATGCTGATAGGACCCTGATGAGAGGAATGTGGGTGAACTGGGAGCCTTGCTGTCTGCTTCCTGGGCTCCTCAGAACCCTTTAATTTGGCCCCCCTGTGCTCACTCCCAGCCTGCTCAGGGCAGGACGGACAGGCACAGGTCCCCTCCAGGAGCAGGGAAAGATGCCTGCCCTGCCAACCTCCTGTGCTCTCCCCAGGCCTTCCCAGAAGCCCCACACTGCCCTTCCTGCGCAATGCCGGCCGCCATGCTCCAGGCCCTGTGCACTCAGCAAAGGTGGCTGGGAGTCCCTCAGCCTTTGGCCTGAAGCTCATAACCCCACCCAGATCCCCGAGGGCTGGCCCTGGAGTGCAGTGCAACAGGTCACATAGCTTCCTCGCAACCTCACTCACGGTGTTTGTGGATGGCATCTCCTTTGATACAGTCACTTTCTGCAAAGCCTTCCTACAACAGCGAGGCCAGTGTACCATCTCTGTCACAGAGTTGGCCAATGTCATGTTACTAACATCACAGTTTCCCCACAGCTCCCACTGCCCTCCACAGATCTAGAAAAGCAGAAGCCTCTGCCAAATGGGACACTGAACTCAAGGTCCTGCTCATCTCCCTCCTGCCCTCCTTTCTCCCAGGGCTCCCTGCTTCCTAACTCCTTTCTGAAGTAAAGGAACAGATGTATCCTAGAACTTAAACCCTTTAGCCAGTGTTTGATCCTCCAAGTATTTGCATTTTCAGACTTTTATCTCCAATCTTTAAATGAAAGCTTTGTGCATTGTTAAAGGAATGTCAGCTTAGAGGGGAGGATTTTTGGATAAACCCTCCTTCCACCTACAATCACACCAAGACCTCCACATGCCTGGATCTGGAAGAATGAGGGCCCTGGGGAGAGTGGGCAGCTGTGCCATCTCTCACGCTGGCTTCCACATCGTCACTGACTCTCTAGTAGGTGCACAGAAACCATCTCTCTCCCTCCGCAACTTGGCCAGTCCCCACCAGGAGGCCACATGCCCTATGGTGCACTTTGGCAATCCCAGACTCTTCCTACAGCACAGAGGGGACCAGAGCCAGGCTGGTGGGGCCCAGCAAGGCCCAGCCGATGGGCATGAGATGCAGAGCTCTGTCTTTCTCACTGGGAAGGAGAAGCCTCACACCATACACAGAAAGCTAGGGTGACATCAGATCTGAATGCTAGAGACCTAATAAAACAGAGAAAGCATTTAGAAGATGACTTGCCTGTGTAAAAGTACTAATTATAGTTATTTTGGTTAACGGCTGATCATTCGTGCCTAATTATCATGCAGCACCATAATGACTATTCACATCATGAAATGGGTGCCAAATTAACTGTTTCTTTTGATTACAACAGCAAATCCTGCAAATATACAACCACTTGGTCTTTATAATTAGTTTCTTATGTGGGCACTGTCTTCTCTGGCAGCATGGTTTTACATATTTGCCCTAAAATATGAAATGAAATGAACTGAGTTGAAATGAAATGAAGTAGGATATAAAAATTTAATTTAATTTAAATTAAAAAATAAACTAAAATAGGGATAAGCAACCCAGGCCTGTGCAGAAGCCTCAGTTAAAGGCCTCTGCCTGCCCTGCCTCCTGACAGACTGCAGCTTTGCTCGGCCTACCTCTCATCTCCAGCTCCCATGATAAGGCCATGCACTGTAGGCATTAACAAATATTTGATGAGCGGATGGTAAACAGATAGAAGGAAAGGTAGAATTACATGGGCGAGGTTTGGACCGCTCAGTCCTGGTGTCCCTGAGATTAGGCAGGATAAAGAATAACAGCAAGAGACATCAGGTTGGACCCTGCGCTGACACCTGCTTCCATCATGACTTCTTAAGACTTTGCCCACATCATTCACCTGTCGGAGTCTCCATTTTTCTCCCAGGAATATGAAGATCTGAATCACCTCACAGAATTCATGGGAGGATTAAATAAGTTTTTTTAAAAGCTTTGTGAATGATAATGCTAAAGAAACGGCACACTTCCCTCATAGGCCCGTTCTGTCTTTTGGAATGGGCATTCCTTGTGGCAGTGTATACACTGGGTATTTCAGGCCTGGCTCCAGCAGGGGGCCGTGGGAGAGCCACCGATAAGGGGTGGAGTCCACAGCTGGGCCCTGAGTTTCAGAGACAGCTCTCAGTGTTTCCAGAAATTGGCCTTTCAACTTAACATCTGCAGGGGAGAAGCCCTGTGTGCTCGCCTTGTACCAGGCTCCTGCACTCCCACAGGCAGCTTTCAGGCAGAGTCCAGACTGGGCTGCCTGCACCCTCGCCATGCCCATCCTTCTCAGGAGCCTTGCCCAGCCACAGCACTGACAGAACTGAGGAGCTGACCTGCCCAGCTGCAGAGCCAGGCGGGCTGCTGCTCTGACCTTACTTCACTTATGTCGCCTGTTTCCTCTTCTGTAATGATTTTTGTATTTTAAATACACAATGCCTTGAGTCAAGGTGACTGAAAGTGTCCTATGGACTGAACATGTCCCCAGAAATTTATATGTTGAAGTCCTAACCCCCAGTGTGACTGTATGAGGTCATGAGGGTGGGGCTCTGAACCCATAAGAAGAAAAAGAGAGATCAGCCTGCCCCCACATCCAAGGAAAGGCCTGTGAGGACACAGGAAGGCAGCTGTCTGCAGGACAGGAAGAAAGACACCACCGGAAGTCCAATCAGCTGGCACCTTGGTCTCGGACTTCCAGCCTTCTGAGCTAAGAAATAAATGTGTGTTGTTTGAGGCCCCAGCTGTGGTACTTGTGATAGCAGCTGAGTTGACAATAAATGAGGCTTAATTGAGAACTTAGGCAAACATCCCCCCTCAAAGTAGTTGCTCTGTGAAAGTCAGCTCTCTCCCCAAGCACAGGACAGAGCATGGTTTAACTTACATTTGATAAATTAAGATCATGTAATGCCCCATAATGTTGTTCTGAACAAGATATCTCCACGTACAGTAAGATGAAAGAAACTAGAGGAGGCACTGGAAGTACTAGTGACTGGACATCTCCTGGAAAGCAGATTTCTCTTTCTTCTACTAGTCACATCCCATTCTGCTTTTCTGCTATGGATGTTGTGACTCAAACAGGTTTGTTTCGATTAGAGTAAAAGCTACATTCTTTGAAATCAAGGACCCCAGAGTCATACGTGTGTCTCACTCTTCTCACAGAGCCTGTGTCCTAGGTCCTTCGATAAAGTCCCTGCTGCGATAGTTAGCAGAGGTTGCTCCTCGGGGCTGGCCAGAAGCAACAGTGAAAGGTGGCCAGGTGTCCTTCACTGCCTTTGCCTGAATGAGCAGCTGCCTTCAGACCCTCCATCTCCCTTCTCCCTCCCTCCAGACCTGTCTTCTGAAAGGTTGTGATGAGCTAACCACCATTAAGAATTTAAGTCACTCATACTTCTTAGGAGTCTTGCACTTCCCTCTGGGGTGGGGGGTTCCATTTCCACAAGTAATACATCCTAAAATAAAGGGCCCTCAAATTATACATTTCAATCACCAACCCTCAGTAGGGGTGGAGTGGAGAAGTGACATCTGATCACAGACACACCTACTCTAGTAATCCTTGTCCTGCTCTGCCAGTCTCCATCAACACTGAAGACAGTTCCCAGCATTAAAAGAGGTGATAACACAGGGGCTTAGTAGAATGCTTTCAAACCCCTCTCCCACAGATGGCGTTCTGTCCTATTTCCCAAAATAAAAGGATGGCATAGAAGGGCTGGCAGGCTCCTGAGTACAGTGGCTGACCCTGGAAGAACTGTGACCCCCTTATTTCTAGGACAAGGCTCTGCTTTGGGCCCAATGTGGCAGACAGTTTACAAATGATGCAAAGGAGACAACTTTACAAGCTTCAGGTCTCCTTACAAGCAGCAGAAGTCAGCAGTGACCAACGTCTCAAGTGCCTTGAGAACCCTGACCAAAGGCCCTGTCCCACCACCCCACTCATTCCCAGAAATCCTACCATTCCAAAATTAACAAGGAGACAAGTGTTCTCAGTTAATAAAACAGTTCCATTTGAGGCAAAGTACCTATCAAGTCTTTGACCCAGTGATATTGTGATTTATAAGAGATATGTATTTGTTCTTCATCCGCAGTTCCTGTCTCACAGCTCCCATAACCATGGGCATTTCCGAGAGTGATAAGGGTGCCTTTTGTTATATTAATGAGATGCTTTAGGGAAGCACCTAAGGGAGGTGCTGTTTGCCAGTGGAGCAACCAGGTGATTAGAGGCTTGGAACTCTCAGTCCCACCTCCCCTCTAACTCCAGAGTGGGGTGGGGAGAGATGGTCTTGAGGTTGAATCAATCACCATTGGCCAATGATTTAATCAATCATGCACGTGTAATGAAACCTCCATAGAAACCCAAGAGGACAGGTTTGGGGAGCTTCCACGTGGAAGAGCTAGGAAAGTCACTCACCTGGAGGACATGGGAGCGCCACCCCTGTGCATCCTTTCCCCACCCCCTGCCCTGTGCATCTCACCCATCAGGCTGTTCCTGAGTGATATCCTTTTACAATAAACTGATGATCTAGTAAGTACAATGTTTCTCTGAGTTTTGTAAGCCATTCTAGAAAATTAATCAAACTTGAGGAGGAGGTCATGGAAATTTCTAATTTATAGCCAGTTGGTCAGAAGTAACAACCTGAACTTGCAACTGGCATCCAAACAGAGAGGGGGCTGGGCAGTCTTATAGGACTGGGCGCTTAACCTGTGGAACCTGATGCTGTCTCTGGGTAGGCAGTGCCAGAATTGAGTTAAATTATAGGACACCTAGCTGGTGTCCCAAGAATTGCTTATTGGTGCAGAAAACACCCCACACGCATTGGAATTGGCCTCAGAACTAAAACAGACCCTTCAATCTAGATTTTTTCTCTGCCATGGCAGCTCCAATTGCAGGAGATGCCAGCCATGGTCTTGATTTGGGCAGGTACACATGTGTCCTGGTAATGTCCAGTACCTCAGAGGGCAGGTCCAGACACAGGGATACAATAGGGCCCACAAACCACAGAGCTTCAAAGGGCTGGTACCGTATAATTTGCAGACAAAGGGCAATAGGAGCACATAGAGCAGAGAGTGGGGGAGACCAGAAAATGGGAAAGGTTTGAAGAGCCAGTAGAGCAAACATGTTCCACGAAAACAGCCCCCACTGCCCATGTAGCTGCAATGCCAAGTAACTTTGACTTTCAAAGAAGCACACTTTTGTTTTGCTATTTTTATCGCTTTGATATATTAACAAGTGCCACCACAAAAGACATTTAAAACAGAAGTTGCCATTTTTTCATAAACTCAAACCAGGCTAATGCCTCTGTAAATAACATAAAGAAACATCACTTACTACGTAATATTAACTACTACATGGGGTGCAGAGCTCCTTGCTCCAAAAGTAAATATTTGCTTATAAAGAAAATAGCGAGATTTGCTAAACTAGTTCTTCAGGCCCAGTACAGAAAAGTAAAAATCTGATTTATTTCTTCCCCCGTTCTGTTCTATTAAAATGAAATTGTGCAGAAAGCAACTTTTCCATATGCATGCTTATTTTATAAAGGTGGAGGAGACTCAAGCAACTATCAAAATAGGATGCCCCCTGCAAGTATTCAATGTGTGTGGCATAAAAGCCAAGATTTCCTAAATTGGTCCCTCAAGGTCTCCTCAGTCAATGGCTTGCTAATGCCTGCTCACACCAGTTCATGAGAGCCTATTACATACACCTTCTCGTGACACCTCATTGGCTGGCTTCACTCTGGTAGCTTGAAATCAGCCATGGTGGGAGTCTTTCCACCACAGAAAGCAGCAAATACTACAAACCAGGGCATCTGGTCCCCAGAGATGTAGTTGTTAAACATTTATCAGCATACCCCAGAAACAGACAAACTGAGGCCCTCTGCCTGTTTTTGTATGGCTCAAGCTAAGAAAGGTTTTGTTTTTTTAAATGGTTGGAAGAACCACTCTCAGCCACTGTTATCACACCCTGAACAGCTTTGGAAATTAGCTCTTGTTTCAGATTTGATAATGTTTTGTAATAAATCCAACCTAAAATTACAAGGCTTATCTACAGCATTTATAATGCAGTAAAAGCATTTCATCAACAGTTAACATTGTTGAAATCACAAGTAATGTTTAGATGCTTTCTGTGTTGTTAAAACTTAAACAAGAAACAAGATCTCCATTCCCACACAAATTTGTGGTGGGTATCTTTTTTTTTAGCTCGAATTATAGCAATTCTAGCACCTGTTACAAGTGCAAAAACAATTTCCATATTTCAAAATTCATTTAAGCTTTCTAGGTCTGGAACAAGATGGTGTATACCCACTTTTCTCTGCTTAACTACTCTGTTCGCTATTCTAAGTACAACTAAATCACCCTGGAAATTATAAGCAGGCAATGATAAGCAGCACTCTGAAGCCCAGAAAGAGGGAGGTGAGTGGGCTAGAGACCTAAAGACCTGAGGAAAAGCCAAGTGGTTTCTGGGGTGACCTGTTACTGCCATAGACCTTGGTCTAAGGGGCCAGAGAAGCCTGCAACTCAGAACCACCAACAGGTATAGACCAAAAAAACTTTTCTAACCTTGTCTTTCTAGCCAAAGGACTGGGAAAGAAGAACTCAACAGAGTCCTGGTAGGAAGTCTCAGCTTTCTCTCTGCAACTGAGCAACTAACAGGCAGTCCAAGCCATCTTCAGAGCCAGCAAGAGCAGAGCCCTCCATTGCCCTGCCCTCTGCCAACTGAATAAGGGGACATAGGTCCAGTGGCTTCTGAACATCTACCCTGCAACAACAGAAGAAGGGCCAACGACACAAGGCAACCCAGGGAAGTGCTGTCCATCTCGGCAGGCAACACCAACAGGGCTTGAAGAAAGGCCCCAAGAGTGGCAGAAGAAGGAATCAGACCAGAACAGCATTGCAAAGCTTCTGAAAACTCAGCAGATACTGGAACTAGAACTGAAGCAGGCCAGCACCTACGGGCTAGACCTAAACAGATAAACTGCCTGCTAAAAGAGAAGATTTATATAAGCTAAGAGTCTCCTAACATAATGAACAAAATGTCCAGGATCCAATAAAAAAATCACTCATCATTCCAAGAATCAGCAAAACCGTAATGTCAGTGAAAAAAGATAACTGACACAAATACAGAGATGAATTAGAAACTGAAATTATTGGACAAAAATTTTAAGCTAGCTATCATAATACTGCTTCAACAATCTCTTGAAACAAATGCAAAAATGCAAAATAGAAGAAACAAGTCTATATAAAAGAACAAAATGGAACTGAAAAACACAATAAATGTTTAAACTACTGGATGAATTCAGTCATTGAGTAGGATGATAGCTGATATACTCAGTGAATGTAAAGATGGATCAGTAGATTGACTCAATCTGAAGAGAGAGAAAATAAACTTAAAAATAAAGAGTACCAGGAATCCATGGGATAATAAAAGATTTAACATTCATTTTATTAGAGACCCAAAGGATAAACTTCCCAAACTTGATAAAATGTATAAACCCACAAGAAGTGGAGAGAAACCTACACAGGACAAACCTAAAGAACTCCACACCAAGAAATATAACTTAATTTCTGAAAATTAAAAAAAAAAGTTTTTAAACAAGTCAGAGAGAAATGACACATTACTTACAAAAGAACAACAATTGTATGACAGCTGATTTCTCATCTGAAACCATGGACAATAGAAAAAATAGCACAACAATTTTCAAGTGCTGAGAGAAAAAAACTGTCAGCTGTGAATCCTGTAACTGAGTAAAATATCCTTTAAGAATGAAGAGGAAATAAAAAAATTCTCAAAGGAAAACTAAGATAATGTGTTACTAACAGACCTACCCTCAAACAAATGGTTAAATGAAGTTTCCCAAACATAAAGAAAATGATAAAAAAAAAAAAGGTGGCCAGGAATTTCAGGAAAGAAAAAGAACAATGGAAAGAGTAAAAATAGAAATAAATGTAATAGCCTATACTTTTATGAGTTACTTTATATTTTATGGCTACAGCAAAATTGATAATATCAGTTGTAATAGTGCCAATATATGTGGAGGAAATACTTAAGATAACTACATTTAAAAACTAGAGAAAGATAAAGGACCTAACTTGAAGTAAGGTCACTTCATTTACAGTGATGAAATGTCAATACCAAATAAACTGTGATGTCGTTTATGTATATGGCATATATACAACAATCAGAAAGAGCACTATACAAAGTGATATACTCAAAACTCAAAATGGAATCCTAAAAAAATTTCAAGTTCCACACAGGGAAGCAAAAAAGAAAAAGAAAAATGAGAAACAGAACAAACAAGAAAGAATAAAAACCAGCCCTAATCCTTACCATAGCAATAAATACTTTAAATGTAAGTGGTCTAAATATACCAATAAAAGCACACAAGTTAGCACAGTGAATTTTAAAAAAGACATTACACAAATATAGGTTGCCTATAAAAAAAACCCATTTGAAACATAACAACATAGCTAGGTGTAAAGTAAAAGGACAGGAAAAGATAAAACATGCAACATGGATTTTTAAAAATCAGGTGTGGATGTATTAATATCAAATAAACTAGATTTTATAACAAAGAAAATCAGTAGGGTAAAAAAAGAGACATAATATCAAACCTTCAAGAATATATAGCATACAACAAGAGCTGAATGAACATTCCTTAAAAGTACCCAGTGAATGAAAATGGAAACAGAAAATAACAAAATTTATGGGGTGCAGCTAAAACACTGATGAGGGGAAATTTTAAAGCATTAAATGCTTCTAACTGAAAAGAGAAAATATCTCAAATCAAAAATCTGAGCTTCAACTTCACAACAAAGAAAAAGCAAAGCAAAATAAACTAAAAAGAAGGAAAAAATAAAGTAAGACAAAAGTCAATGAAATTGGAAATAAGAAAACAGTTATTGGGGGAAACATTGGTTCTTTGGAAAAAAAATCAGTGAAATTGGCAAATCTATAAGCAATTTGACATCAGTAAAAATAGAGAAGACATGAATCATAAATATCAAGAAAAAAGCAGGTGAAATCACTAAATATCCTTCAGGATAATAAGAGAATACTGTTAACTTTTTGTCAATAAATTAGACATCTTAGAAGTGACCAGTTCCTGGGACACCACAAACTCAGCCAAGATAAAACAGATAACATAAATAACCCTGTAACTATTGAATAAGTTGAATGTGTAATTTACATTTCTAATTCTGTCAATAAAAAATTATAGAAATTTGTTTTATCTTTTATAAGTACCTACATAATATCTTCATATTGCCCCTTGGCTTGCAAAGTCTAAAATATTAACCCCCTAACTTTTTGCAGAAAAAGACTGCTGACCTCTGCTATAGAGATAGGTTCATTTGTGTTAGTGTGGCAGCTCCAGAACCTCTCCACACATGAAAAGATCTTGGATGCAAACAAAACAAACAGAACTTTGGGACTCTGGTGCTGGCCTGTGCCTGCTCTCTAACCCTCTCCAGAGCAGCATGGGATGTACTGCTCTGCTGCTCCTGTCTGACACACACACAAACATGGATAGTCCTAAGGGGCACATGACTTCAGAAGTGTGCAAAAGACTGGGAAAGGGTCCTCACTGTAAGCACTTGTTCTTCCCCTTGTCTAGATCCTACCCAGTTTCAAGGGCAAGCTCAAATCCTATATATCCCATGAAATATTTCCTGCTTCCATCCTGAAAAAGTCGGCCCTCTGTCTCTGAGATGTCACAGCATTTGTGCTTCCCCTCCCTATAGACTTACCACCTTCCACACTGAATGGCACTTTCTTGTGTACTGTCTTAAAAAGCCCCAACATATTCACTTCACCCTTCAGTAGATGGCATAGTTTGGGAAGTCCAAAATGTGTCTTAATGCTTTTACTTTTCACTCAATAGCTAGCCAAAAAATGAGCATTCAGCAAGTATCTGAAAAAAGAAAATTGTATTAATTAATTGCTTCAAATATTTTCTCATTATTTATTAATGATGAGTAAATGGAAACAAACATCAATATGAGTTTGCCCAGATGGTCAATACTTGGCCAGTATTTGTAATCTCAAAGATCCTAAATACTGTTTCTGACTCCAAATTGAGCAGAGGAGCAGAGGCCCACTGAGGGTGGATTTTGCTTTCTTATCCCTGATCTATAAGAACAAGGAGGAATCCATAAGGAGGGATATTTTGGGGCCAAAGCCTTTTTTCTATTTGTAAATAATAATTTTCGACCTTCCTCTACCATATTGATTAAAGAGCTGGAATACCTGTATAAGCCTACTACTCAACATCTTATTGATCAGTGGTTTCTTGTTCTTTTTTCCCCTCCCAGGGACAGACATGATCCTAGGTCACTGAACTTTGCATTATTTGGGGAGCAATGCTAAAACCTATACACTTAAACATAGCACCCCAAGAACTTCCAAAGTGTCCCTATAATCACAACCACATTGATTACCCATACACATTTCTGACAAGTCAACATAAACTACTCTCCAAGAAGGGACAGAGTCTATCACTCTATCTGCCCTCTGTAAAAAGATTTCTTTATCTCAGGCCACGATCCATGCCTAATGAGGAACAGGCATCCTCAGTCTGATTGACTCTTTCCCTGATTATCTAAGTCTGACACTGCCTGCACTTGCCACCCAAGGTAGTTTTTCCTAAGAAATAAAATCTAACATTCTGACTTTCCTTTCACCTGGGATGGATGATTAGAGAGCTCACATTTGTTCCGTTTACTTACACCAATGCTTTATAAGCATTTTGTTAATTAATCCTTGCCACGGATGGGAAACTATTCTGCTGACTTCAGAGCCCATGCTTGTAACCACTCTGAGTCATCGATAAAGCTGACAAGGATATTAGGAGCAGGGCTGCCATCTAGAACAGGGCGTAATTAGGCAGATGTAAGTGCATGCAGCTTCTTCAGGAGACCCGCATTGCTTTGTCTCGTTCGACACCTGATAGAGGATGTCAGACTGGCCAATGAGAGTATTCATCATTAAAAACTAGGAAATTAAATTATAACTCTTCTTTTCAAAGAGAAGCAGCCTTGTTTGTTTGAAAAAGTACCTGAAACTCCCCCCTTGTTCTACTGATAACTTCAGGGATAATAAAATTGTTCAGATCGCAAGCCTGGCTATCACTGGCTTGTTCACAGGGACCCCTCTCCTAGCCCATATACAGGGACAGGGATTTACAAAGGGTATGAAAACAAGAGGTGGAGATTCTGAGGATGTCTTAGAGGCTACCAAAGACATTTTTTAAATTTTAATTTACAGGAAGCTGCAAAGATAGTATAAAGAGGGTCCATGAACCCTTCACCTAGCCATCCCCAGTGGTTACATCTCACATAAGCATAGTACAAAATCAAAACCAGATTAGCACTTGTACAATGTATGTGATGGTTTATGCTCTTTTATCAAATGCACAGATCAATGATACCTTGCACTATATTCTTATTTTTCAAAACTGTTTTACCTATTCTAATTTCTCTGTCTTTGCGCATAAATTTTAGGGTTATCATGCCTATATCTAAAAAAACATTGTGAATATTTTAATAGGAATTGCATTAAACCTGTATATGAATGTGGGGAGAATTGGCATGTTACAATGTTGAGTCTTCCAATCCGTCAAGAAAGAATGCCTCTCCCTTTATATAGATCCTTGATTTCTTCTATTAGCATTTTGTTGTTTTCATATGTAAATCCTATATATACATTTTGTTAAATTTGTGTACCCTATTTCATTTTCTTTGGAATAATTATATTGTATATTTTATTTTGCATGTGGCTTTATCTTGTATCCTATAATTTTTACTGAACCACTTGCTAGTTGCAGGTTTTTTTTATATGCTTCTTCAGTTATTCTGTGTAGACCACCATGCTGGCAGCAAATAAAGAGAGTTTTATTTCTTCCTTTCTTATCTCCATGATTTTATATCCTCTTCTTGCCTGTTGCATTGGCAAGAATTTCCAGGATTATGCTCAATAACATTAGCTACAGTGGATACCCTTGCCTTGCTCCTGATAGGGGCAAAAGTAACAAACAGCCCAAAAATAAAAAGAACCCCTTTTAACTGACTAGAGAATGAACTTTAAGCAAATTGAAATAGACGAGGGCAAAACAGAGTTTCCAGGGCTATAGAGTCCATCAATAAGAAAGAGACTGTAAGATTAGGGAGGAATGACCTTCTAAAACCCAAGAAAGGAAACTAGAAGAGGAGAAAGTCCCAGGACAGGATGCCAGTGGCCGTGGCAGGCCCAGCTGGTCCCAGTGCGCAGCTGCAGGCACACATGCAGCCCATCACCTTAATCATTTTATACTCTCTTTTCCTCTCAGTATATCTAACTAAAGGTATGTATGTCAATTTTGTAGTCTTTTCAAAGAACCAACTTTTGGTTTTGTTCATTTTCTCCATTATTTTTCTGTTCTCTGTTCCATTAATTTGCACTCTACTCCATATTATTTCCTTCCTTCTGAGCAGTCCAAGACAAAATCCTATATGTGTTTTCAAGCCTCACAAAGGCTTTACCTGCAGGTTCCTAGAGGCAACTGCCTGCCTACACGAGACTTGGGGCACAGCCAGTGTGTTTGTTGCAGTCTCCAGAGGCAGTTGCAGTCCAGAATCCAGGTCCCCCTGGTCAACCATGCTCATGGGTGTATCTGTACTCCTAGCCTACGACTCCACAAGGAGGCCTCCTAATGCAGGTACAGAGAGAGGGGCTTAGGCTGAGGTACTTTTCTCCATCTGATCTGTATTCTTCTACTTGTTCATCCCCCTGTCACCCCACTCAGGTCCACAAAAGCACAAGAGTCTTTCATAGGGGCTCCTAGGCAGTGAGACAATTACTCTAATCTCTCCCTGACCCTTATTCAACACTGCTTCTTGGGGAAAGTGGAATGCTGGAAAGCCAGAACCTTTCTCCCTTGCCTCCTGCCTGAGCAGCCATGGGAAGTGAATAAAGGCTTGCTACCTTCAGCTTGGCTTATTGTCTTCATTGAGCACTTCAGCACTTTTGCTTGGATTTACTTTCTCTTCCTTTTTGTGTCTTAACTGGGAAGGTTAGGTTGCTTCTTTAAGAACTTTCTTCTTCTTGAATGTAGACCTTTACACCTATAAACACTGCTTTTGGTGCATTCCGTAAGTTTTGACATGTTGCATTTTCACTTTTATTTGCCTGGTCCTGTTGGCCATGGAGGCTAGTATACATGAGCTCCACAGAAATGTAACAATAAGAAAGATGATTCTTAGCAGACCACCCCAACCCGCCACCCTGGTGCACTGCAGCAGACTGAAACACAACCCCTCTCTTCCTTTGTAAAAGTCCTATTTACTTATCTGGGGCTTCAGCCTGAGGAACATTCTTCAGGTTTCCCACACATCTAGAGGCTAGGGAGATGCCCCCAGGGAATACACACAGGGAGACATCCCTTGGCCTTGCTGCAGCTTGTGAGACTTCCCAGAAAGGAGCTCACGTACTTGACTAGATCCCCACTTTCTGCAACTGTCACCAGAGGGGCACCTCCAGATTTCCTGGTCCGGAGACCAGCAGAGCTTACAACTGTAGCCCCACAGGACTGCATATATTTTCATACTTTAAAAGCTGCTGCCTGAGGGTCTAGCTTCCAATCTGTCTGAAACTAGGTGCTAAATGAAATTCCTCCCCTTGGAATGTTGACATGTCTTGGCATTACTTCTATAATGGGAACATATCAAGGATAAATCAGGTGATTCAGAAAATAACAAAAGTCCAACAGACAACAAAGAGGTTGGGCAAAGTTGGATGAGAAGTTTCATCCTACACAAGCCCACTCCTTCAATGCTGGAAGAGGTAGCTGCCTTGCCTAATACATAAAACAAATGCAGAGCATCAACCAAAAATGAGGAAACAGAAATATGTTCCAAATGAGAAAACAAAACAAAACCTCTGAAAAAGACCTTAATAATACCAAGATAAGAAATCTACCTGATAAAGAATTCAAAGTAATAGTCACAAAGATGCTCACCAAATTTGAAAGAATGAATGAACATCGTGAGAACAAAGAGACAGAAATTATAAGAAAGCACCAAACAGATGCTGAAGAATACAATAACTAAACTGAGAAATACACTACAAGGGTTCAACAGTAGGCTGGATGAAGCAGAAGAACAGATCAGTGAGCTGGAAGACAGGGCAGTGGAACTCACCCAGACAAGGCAGAGAGAAAAAAAGGATTTTTAAAAAATGAAGATAATTTAAGGAACCTATAAAACAGCATTAAGTGGAATAATATTCACATCATAGGGGGCCCCGGAAGGAAAAGACAGAAAGGACAGGAAATGTATTTGAAAAAATAATGGATGAGAACTTCCCTAACCTAGGGAAGAGAACAGACATCCAGGTCCAGGAAGCCCAGAGAATTTCAAATAAGATGAACCCAAAGAGACCCATAACAAGATGCATTATAATTAAAATGTCAAAAGTTAAAGATGAGAGAATCTTAAAAGCAATAAGAGAAAAATGACTTACTATGTAGAAAGGAAACCCCATAAGCCTATCAGCAGATTTCTCAGCAGAAACTTAGCAGGCCCAAAGGGAGTGGCATGACATAGTCAAAGTGCTAATAGGAAAAAATTTCCAAGAATACTCCATCCTGCAAGGTTATCATGCAGAATGGGAGAGGAGATAAAGAGTTTTCCAGAGAACTGAAAGTTGATCACTACAAAACTAAAGGAGTTCACCACTATAAAAACAGCCTTACAAGAAATGTTAGAGGTACTTCTTTAAGCTGAAAAGAAATGGCACTAACTAACATAAGAAAACATGAAAGCAAAAAATCTCACTGGAAAAGGTAAACATATAGTAAAGGTAATAGATTAATCAGTTATAAATCTACTATAAAAGTTGAAAGATAAAAGTAGTAATTCACTAAAACTATAATAATTAGTTAAGGGAGAATATATAAAATAAAAATATGTAAAATGTGACTTCAAAAATATGAACTGGGGAGTGTAAAGTAAAAATGTAAAATTTTGGAATGTATTCGAACTTAAATTGCTGTTATACATAGTATGATATATGTGAACCTCACAATAACAACAAAGAGAAAATTATAGTAAATACACAATGAAAATGAGAAAGGAATCTAATCATAACACTATAAAAAAAGTTATCAAACTTCAATGGAAAAGAGAAAGAGAAGAAGAAAGGAAGAGAGGAAATATAAAAACAGCCAGAAAACAATTAAGAAAATGTTAATAAGTACATGTCTATCAATAATTATTTTAAATGCAAATGGACTAAATTCTCTAGTCAAAAAAATAGAGTGGCTGAATGGATAAGAAAACAAGACACAAGACACATCTATATACTGCCTACAAGAGCATCACTTCAGGTATAAGGACACACACAGACTGAAAGTGAAGGGATGGAAAAGATGTTCCATACAAATGAAAACCAAAAGAAAGCTGGGATAGCTGTACTTACATCAGACAAAACAGACTTTAAAACAAAGACAGTAATACAAGACAAAGAGGTACATTACCTAATGATAAAGTGGTTAATCTAACAAGATGATATAACATTTATAAACATATATGCACCCAACCTAGAAGCACCAAAACATATAAATCAAATATTAACAGATCTAAAAATAGAAATTGACAGCAATACAATAATAGTAGGGGACTGTCACACCCCACTTACATCAATGAATATAGGTCATCCAGAGAGAAAAATCAACAAGAAAATATCAGCCTTAAACACATTAGACCAAGTAGATTTAACAGATATATACAGAATACTCCATCCAAAATTAGAATGCACATTCTTCTGTAGTGCACATGGAAGGTTCTCCAGAATAGATAACATGTTGGACCACCAAACAAGACCCAAAATTCAATAAGATTGAAGTCAGAAAAAGCATCTTTTCTAGCCACTATGGTATGGAACTAAAAATCAATTATTAAAAGAAAACTTGGAAAATCACAAATATATAGAGATTAGACATGTTACTGAACAACTGAGCTATAGAAAATCAACAGAGGAATCAAAAATACCTAGAGACAAATGAAAACAGAAATACAGCATACCAAAATCTATGGGTTGCAGCAAAAGTGATTCTGAAAGGAAAGTTCAGAGCAATACAGGCATACCTCAAGAAGCAAGAGAAATCTTAAACAGTTTAATTTCACATCTCAAGAAAATACAAAAAGAAAAACAAATGAAGCTCAAAGTTATTAGAAGGAAGGAAATAATAAAGATCAGAATGAAAATAAATGGAATAGGAACTTTAAAAAAACAATAGGGAAGATCAATAAAACTAAGGTCTGGTTCTTTGAAAATATAAACAAAACTGACAAACCTTTAGCTAGACTTAATCAAGAAAAAAACAAGAGGTTCCAAATAAATAATACTATAAATGAAAGAGAAATTAAAACTGGTACCACAGAAATACAAAAGATCCTAAAAGACTACTATGAACTATTATATACCAATCAATTGGACAACCTAGAAGACAGGGATAAATTCCTAGAAACTTATAATCTTTCAAGACTAAATCATGAAGAAATAGAAAATCTGAATAGACCAATTACAGGTAAGGAAATTGAATCAGTAATTTTAAAAAATCTCCCTATAAACAAAAGTCTCCCAAAAAATTAAAGGACCAGACAGACAGCTTCACTGGTGAATTCTACCAAATATTCAAAGATTTAATACCTATCCTCAAACACTTAGAAAAAATTTAAAATCAGGGAACACTTCCACACTTATTTTACAGGGCCAGTATTATCCTGTAATCAAAAGAAAGAAAGGCAGAGAAAGAGAGAGAAAGAAAAAGAAAGGAAGGAAGGAAGGAAGGGGGGGCGGGAGGGAGGGAGGGAGGAAGAGAATAACAGTCCAATATCCCTGATGAACGTAGGTGCAAAAACATTAGCAAACCAAATTTAACAATACATTAAAAGGACCATACACCATGATCAAGTGGGATTTATTCCAGGTATGCAAAGAAGATTCAGCATCTACAAATCAATCAATGTGATACACCACATTAACAAAATGAAAGATAAAAATCATATGACTATTTCAATAGATGCAGGAAAAAAAGCATGTGAAAAAACTCAGCATCAATTTATGATAAAAACTCTCAATAAAGTGGGTAAAGAAGGAATACTCCTCAACATAAATAATAGGCCAACATAAATAATAAGGGCTATATATGACAAACTCACAGCTAATATCATACCCAATGGTGAAAACCTGAAAGCTTTTTCTCTAAGATCAGGAATAAGACAAGGATGTCCACTGTCCCCACTTTTATTCAATATAGTCCTAGCCACAGGAATTAAGCAAAAAGAAGAAAAAGCATACTGTGAAATAATGATTTATAAGAAATATGCATTTGGTCAATCAGATGACCAAAATATATTTCTCAGATATCTGGAATTCATACACAATTCCTGAAAATGCTTCAGAGCCCATAAAGGTAAAATGGGTGTCTTATTACTTCACAAAGTGAAGGTGACTTTTGGACCCACCCAAGGGTGGAAGCTGATTCCCAGGAAGACTATGTGATTAGATAGCTGCAAATTTTCAGTCCCACCACCAACCTCTGGGAAGGAGAGAGAGCCTAGAAGTTGAATCAGTCAATGGCCAATGTCAATCATGACTACGCAATGAAACCCTCATAACAACCCAAACGAACAACTTTTGGCTCTCTTTTCAGAAGGCTTCCAAGCTTGGGGAATTCTACAAGTCGCCAAGCCAGGCCCTAAATTCAATGAGTTTGGAACCTCCCTTCTGGGGACCCTGCCCTATGTCTGTGTTCTGTGTTCTGCTGTTGTTGAATGAAGCATCGGTTGAGTTATGGGGTTCAAGTGCTCTGTTTCCTTGTTGATCTGCCCAGCTTCTCTATCCATTGTTGAAAGTGAGGTATTTGAGTCTCCAGTTTTCATTCACTATTGAATTTTATTTCTCTTTCCATTTTTTTCAGTTTTACTTTATATATTGTGGGCATTTGTTGTTGGATGTGTATTTGTTGTTGTATATATTTTAAATTGTTTTCTTTTTTTAATGGATTGACCCTTTTATCATTATAAAATGTCCCTCTTTATCCCTAGTAACATTTTTTGTTCTTAAGATCTGTCTAATATTATGACAGCAACTCCAGATCTCTCATGGTTGCTGATTGTATGATACAGCTTTACCATCTTTCTACTTTCAACTTATTTGGATCTTTCAATCTAAATTGTGTCCCCTGTGCAGAGCATATACTGGGATCTTGTATTTTTATCCAGTATGACATTCTCTGCCTTGTTTAATTGATTAGATTGTTTGACTGAATCATACTTAACATTATTATTAACAGATTAGGAGTTGCACCTGCCATTTTATGTTTTGCTTTCTGTATGTCTCAAATCCTTTTTCTTTCTCTATTACTCCTTTACTGCTTTTTTTACATTAAGTGAATATTTCCTAGTTGATATTTTAACTCCTTTAATTTTTCATCATATTTTTTAGTTATTTTCTTGGTAGTTGCTCTAGGGATTAGATCTTAATCTATTAGAATCTACTTCAGATTTATATTACGTTAATGAAGGAAGACAGAGAAATGCTGGCCCCGTCTGTAAGCCATGCACCAGCAGCTGGAGTGCGCTCACAGCCACATGGCAGCAGCGAGAAGAGTAGGGATCAGCAGGGCAGGTAGTTCCTGGAGTGTCTCTGCCCTTGGCTGTGTGTACAATCACCCTGTCATTTCTAACAATGTCAATATACCTTTCTCGCCCAGAGCTCCAGGTGCAGCAGATCAAAAGATGAAGCCTGGGTATCAATAGTAAGTTCTTGAGGTGATTCTAACTTGCAGTCCAAGTTTAGAACTGGCACAACACAGTGTTATCCTCTGAGGTTGCAACTTCTGAGCTGCTGAGGCCACCAAGCTCTACTCCCTCCAGTTCCCAGGGCCTCTAGTCCCTCCAGAAATCCTAATTGTGTAGATGAAACTGTACATCCACGGGGTCCATGGTGCTGGGCATCCTCTCATGCCCTGTCAGTGGAGGGGCTTCGGAGACAAGCAGTCCAAGGCAGGAAGCTTGGGGAAGACAAACCCACACTCACTCACGCTGCGCAGATGTTGGTTTTTAATCATTCTAAATAGACCATCTGCCTGTATGGGTCTGATGGTCGGGTCCCTAGGAAGTAGGGTATGTTTTCTGTTGTATGGAAAAAAAGGATAAAATAAAACCACTGCATGTGGATGCACAATAGTAGTGTGAACTACTGAAATCTAAATTCTCATTTGCCACAGGTTTTTTTTGAGAAAGTGAGGCTTCTTGGTCCTTGGGCAGAAGAACACTGAGTGTTTTCTCAACTCACCTCCTGTAGGCACTGGCGCTGGAAAACATGGCTAAGTGGGGCATCTGGCAAACAGCCACCTTGCACTTTATCCCTTTCCCAGGCACAGACTCCCCACGCAGGCAATCTGAGCCTGGGACTGGGCCTGGTCCCCGTGTGGGCAGGGCTTGCTTTCCAGCGCTGGCACGGCTGGGTTTCTGGCTGCCTGGGCCCTGGACGGGGCCAGCAATGGAGGTGCAGTTTGAAGGGTTGCACCTTGGGGATTTTGTGGAAGGGCTGAGGGAGCAAAAAAAGCTTGACTGTCTCTGTTATAGTACAGGACACGTTCAAAGACCATGTGGGCACTGGGCTCAGAGGTACTAGCTGATGGGAAATGTGCTCCCCTCAGTGAGGAAGCGGCACGGGGCTCAGGGCACACAGGGCTCCCTGATTTAAGAATTTTGGACAGGACTGTGTGTCACATCTAGCTGGCCCAGGACTGAAGCGTCTCTTACTGCCCTCTTCTTTCACTTGGCGAGTATGTCCTCAAGTTTTTCAAGATGGCCTCTCCTGCAGCACAGTAACAATCTTCGCAGGATCGCTTACGATGATACACAGCTTCATATTCAGCCGTCCTGCACCCTGGTTGACTATCCCAACACTAGCCGGAATCCCGTACCCTGTACATGTGCTCTTTCCAGTGAACGATTCAGAAAAAACCTCGGAACTGAGATCTCCTCACCCCATCACACTTACATATGGGTTTGAACTCTCCTCAACCCTGTGCCTGTCTCCCTTTCTCCTTCCTCATAACCCAGCTCGTTGAGAGAGTGGCTCATGTCTGCTTTTCCACTCTCCCCTTCTGTGTTCTCTTCTGCACTTCAGTGTAGCTGCTACCCTCGTGGCTCCACCAAGGAGCTCTCATGATGACACTCCATTGCCTCTGCCTCAGTTTACCCAGGGGACATGCTCCAGATCGCAGGTGGCCCCTCAGCCACACGTGGTGACCTGCCCCTTCCTGGAGCACTCTCTTCCCTGAGTCCTGGGACGGCACACTCACCAGCCCCCTCCTGTACCCCCTGTGAAGCCCCCACACTGGCTCCTCCTCTCCTTGACACATAGACGCATGGACCCCCTGTTCTTGGTTCAAAGCCCATGGCCCCCTTGCCGTGGACTGTAGCCCTCTCTCAGTTACCATCAATGGCACAGAGTTTCCAGTTTAAACCTCCCTCCAAGACATCTCTGAATCCACATCTGTGCACACCAACGCCCTCTGGCCATCCCTCCCAGGACTCAGGGGCACACCCAAGGCCACGCTCATTGTCCCCCTCCACAGCCTGCTCCTTGCTGGTATTCCAGACTGCATTCTAGAACCTGGGAGCTGCCACCGGCATGTTCCTCACCCCCATCACCCAGTCCACACCCTTTCACAGCAAATCCACGCACTTCACTCGGTTCTGGCTGTCACTAGCCTACCTTGTACCAAGCCCACCATCTGTCATATGGTCTATTATGCCAGCTAACTATGCAGATCCCCATATACACCCTGCCAGCTACACACACACTGTGATCGCTCCAAAATTCAAACCTAGCATTGTCCCCGTGCTAAAAATAATAATAGCAAAGTGAAATAAAAATAAACCTTCAGTGGCTTCCCATTGCTCTTATAACAAAGAGCAAAGCCCTGACCGAGGGACCCCTGTGGCCCCTACCTACCTGCACACCACTCCAGTGGCCTATTCTCCCTGCTCTGCTGTGTTGGAGCCGCATGGAGCAGGTCCGATGTGGCGGGCAGAGCACAGTAAGAGCGATCCCGGAGCCGGGCGGTGGGAGTGCCACGGTGACAGACCATTTCACGCGGCTTCCTCGCTAGCTACTCAACGGTTTCCTTTTGAGTCCCTTGCGTTACTCTTGCCTCATCTTACCCTGTCGAGTAGGTGGCCCAGGATTACACCTATCCCCTCTCAATGTGTTAGAAAGGAGAAGAGATAAGAAATAGGGATACGAAGAATAAAGTTCTTAGAACTCTTGCCTCATTTCTATTGAAGACTTACCACTACTGAGACTCTATCTTTCACATATGGACATGCACAACACATTCCTTTTAGAGGTGAGAGCAAAACTCTTAAGGTCCAAACTGGCCTACTTGTATTGATGATATAATGGAAATCATGTAACTCATGGTGTTTATTTCACTTTTACCCTATCATCTGGCTACCCAGGTTGCCAGCAGTTTCGAAGCTGAGTTAAGGCTAAGAGCAGCAACTGTCTCTGGACTGAGATGATATCCTCCTTTCCAGCCCTTGGCTCTTTAGTCTTTATCCTAATTTTAAGGGTCCTATTGTATGTTACTTTTAGCCAGGGTAACTGCAAACCCTTATTTTAAAATAAGGACAATGCAATAAACAAAATGTTCTGTACATTTGCAGAGGATTACCCACAGAAAGTAAACTCAGAGAAGAACTGGAGAGCAAGAGAAAGAAATAACTGACTCCACCCCCTGTGACCCTGACCCCAGGAGACACCCCCAGGACCTGGGGAGGAAGGCAATGCCACAGATCCCTGGGGGCAGTCACCTGCGTGCAAAGGGAGGCGAGGAGCTTCAGGAGGCTTTGTGCCAGCTGGTGAGGTGACACACAGACAGGGGTGCCACAGTGTCCTCCACAACGCTCATGCCCAGTGATGGAATCACTGAAAAGGGCATCGAAAGATTGCATACCAGAAAACTTAAGACTGTGAAGCCAACTGAGGTCACCCTAAAACAGAACCTTTATTTAACCTTAAAAAAAAACTGTATAAATCATTTAAACTCTGAAAATATGCCTTTTTTTAAATATAATACCTTTCTCAAAATCCACACAAATTGCAGAGCCAAAAGGGAAAAAACTAAGTAGGTCTTTCAGGAGCTATGCCAGTCATGGGTTTTTATGGAGCTCCTTGGGTTGAGGTCCATAAAACGTGGGTGTCACTTCCCATTGCATCACCAGTGTGTTAAAGCCAAGACTTGAACCTCCATTCTGCCCTTTACCTCCTTCTACTCCCAGTTTCACAGCTGATCTTGAATTAAGGAAGGGTCACCCCAAACTGCTGCCAACCAGGATGTGGCTTAGGAAGAGCCCCCATTAATAAAGAGTCAGCCCCCCTCCACATCCCCCAGAGCCTTCCCATGTGCCAGTCACTCTTCCAACTGCTGGAAACCTCTGAAAGGGGCCACAGCAGCTTACACATTTGGAAAACAGAGGCAAAAAGAAAGGTTGAGCAGCCTGCCCAAGGTCACCGAGATTAAGCAGCAAACTGAGACTCCAATCCTGTCTGCAGCTTGCTTCTGACACTTTTAAAGTGCTTTTCTCTGCTTTGTTTTCTCCTCATCATTCTATGCTCCCTCCTTTTCTTGTGATCAATACTGATCTCAGGAAAGGATTTAATATCAAGCGTAAATAGTTCAGTGTAAGCTTTAATCAATATTACGGCTGGAACCCATAATGTATGTACTGTTTTTCTAACTATGAAAATAGACAATCATAACATTTTGAAATTGGAACAGATCTAAGCAATCATCTGTACAACTGCTTCCTTTTAAAGAAGAGTGGTTTGAGGTCTAGAATGATTATGATGTCTTGCTAGGATCACACGGCTAAAGAGGTTTCTAAAAGACCCTTCATCCGTAACAATCACATACTTCCTAAAATATAATTCGTGATTCTTTTTATAATTTTAAGGTTGAAATTAAATCTTTTCATTAACACTCAAAGCCCTTGAGAAGGACAAATCCAATGATATTTCTCATAAATGCCAAAAGAACTATGAGGACTTGAAACTTGACTCCTTTGGAAGAATTCTTCCCCTGGTAAAGGAATTTCAAGCCACAGTGAACAAGTGGGAGGAAGACCTCAAAGGCAAAGCCTTCCTGCAGAGCTGCAGAATCAGCCATATGTCAGCAGCCTCCAAGCCCCGCTGGGCCAGGAGCTCAGCCCTTGCCCTTCCCAGATGCCTGAGAACAGAAGAATGCTTTGGAGAGCAGAGGGGCCTCGTGCAGGCAGAGGGCCCTGCAGGCCCTCCTCACAGCCCTGTCCAAAACCACGCAGCCCGGCCAGGCACAGGGTGAGGGTCCTCCTGCCTCGCGCCCTCATGAAGTGTGCCACCTCCACAGGAAGCTGATGGGCCTCCGTGTTGTTGTGTAGGGACCCCAGAGGCTCTCCTGGCCACCAGGGAGGCCCTGGAGACTCTGCAGTCTCCTCTGCAGCTGGGCTTCTAACATCCATGCTGGAGCAGCATTACATGACACTGTCTTTGGCCAGGATCCATAGATGGGATCACCTTCCTGCAGGAAGACCACATGTGTAGATGGTATCATAATCAAAAGCTATTCAAAAGCAGATGCTGACAAAACAAGCTTGAGCATTTCAGTGAGAGCCCGTAGAATGCCCCCTACCTACCCCAGTACTGGCAGAGGGCCTAGGCCCTGATCTCAGATAGCCCCTTGAATCTCAGCCTTCTGGGCCAAAGTCTGGGGGGTGCGTTGCCACACCACATCCCACCGTTTCCCCATTTGCTAGAAAAGAGTCACTGTGATGCCCAAATAAACTTTTCTTGAAGACCCATATATTGTTCACCCAGTAAATAATAATGGAGTATAATTTTTGCTCTGAAAACACCTCTGTGCTGCTCAAAACAATATGTGTGTAGAAGGTCAGAGTCAAACACCCCTAAAACCAAAATGAAACTCTGGCATGAAAATCCAACTTCCTTATATTAAGTTAGTTTTCAAAATTACCATTAGTTGCCTTCATCCTTCCTTGGATAAAAGTCAAACCATAAGGACTTCATAGGAAAAAGGAAGCATGATTATAAAACAAAGTCAGGAATCTGAAGAGGTTGGAAAGCTGTGAGATTGTGTGCATCCCTTGCAGACTTTCCCTGGAAGATTCATCGTTGTATTCCATTTAGTCACCCAAAAGCTGGGCCCCAGACAAGCTAAGAGCAATGACCTGAACACCTGCTGCCCACCTGTACATCCTGAGTGCCTCCAGGTCAATGTCTGCTCTCAGCTGGCCTTTCTGACACACACCACCCCAACTGCTCCAGCCCTTGCAGCCTACATTCCAGATCTCAGCACTTAAGCTAGGCTGTCTTGTTGGTACCACCTAATCCCAGGTCTCTGAGGCCAGGACTAGCAATACATCCCTGCCCCCTGAGGCTGACATCAGCTCCAATTCCCCCAGCTTTTTCCCAGTACACAAAGAATGAGCAGATTCCTCAGTCTGAGGTTCTGTCCTTTGCATTTCAAATGCATAGTCATCTCAGACCCTGGAATGAGGAGCTTGAGCTGTGGAAATTCTAATAACCACAGTACTTCAAAATAATTAGATTAAAAATACTTATGTAAACTTGTAAAGGTTTAGAAAAATCAGACCAAGTGATTGGTGATTTATGTAAACATAAGAATTCATCTATTCCATTTCAAACAAACCCTTTCCAAGCAAAATGCAGAACTGCAGAATCACCCATACATCTGACTCTTTTGCTTTTATATATATATATATGCATTTTGTTTGGAAAGAATTTATATGAAACAGAATATATATATATATATTATATATTTGTTTTATATATGCTTATAAATACATATTTATATATAAATAATATATAATAGACATATATAATATATAACAAAAACTTTGCTTGGAAAGGATTTATTTGGAATGGAATTCATGAATTCTAATATTTACATAAACCACCAATCACTTGCTCTTATTTTTCTAAACCATTGGTTTAGATTATTCTAATAATTCATGAGTATTCTAAACCAAAGATTTAGAATATATATAGAGAGAGAGAGAGAGAAAGAGAGAGCCTATTTATAATATGTATATATAGAAAGAGGGAGAGGAAGAAATTAAATTGAGCCCTTTATGCCAAGACGCAGGTGTAAATTGACCACAATAATTAAAGTTCATAAAAGAGAAACAACAGTTCCCAGAATCTGTTAAACTCATGAAAACCACTCCCAGCACCTGTCAAACTCAGTCCACCTGCCCCTAGTCAGTCAGTCACAGAGAAAGACAGAGGATGGTGGCCTGGCTTCAATAGGCAGAAAGGTAAGTGTCCTTTATTGGAATAACCCCACTCTCTTAGAAAGGACTGTGAGCCAAACCACTGTGACTAGGGGATGAGGCCCCAAAGCCCTGAGAACAGGCAAACCATTTCAGACTGCCATGGACCGGATGTGTGCGTCCCCCAAAAATTCCTTTCTGTTTAAATCTAATGTCCAGTGTGATGGTATTTGGAGGTGACCACTGGGGAGTGATTAGGTAATGAGGGTGGAGCACTCATAATGGGATTAGTGTTCTATGAGAGACCTGCAGACCTCCGTCCCATTCCCACCCCACCCCACCCCACCCCGTGAGGACACAGCATGGAGCTTGCAACCTAGAAAAAGCCCCCAGTGACCACGCTGCCCCTGATCTCAGCTTCCAGCCTCCAGAACTGCAAAATAAAAGTGTTGTTTATAAGGCATCCAGGCTGTGGTAATTGGTTACAGCAGCCCTAGCAGACTCAGACACACATAAACTTCCTTCTTATGAAATATTTAGATGAGCACAAGAGGGAGGCAAGCCATCTCAGCCAAGGCTGTCTACTCACACAGCTCACCCAGAATAAAATATGCACCCAAAACCTTGCATGATGTAGCTTCTGACTGGCTTTTGTCTCTCTCCTCTTAGAAAAAGACTGCTCCTGTCCCCTAGCAGAGGGCCAACACCACTATCACACAAGGGAGAGCACAGGCCTGCCCCATGGGCTCGCTGACTCAGCTCAGAGTCAGAGGAAACCCTCTTCCCGGCATTCCCCCTCTTTCTGGGAGTCCGCCCTGCCTCGGGCTCTGCCTGGGACCCAGCTTTCCCTGCAAGTCTCCCCTTCAGACCTCCCCAACCTGGGCCAGACTTCCTTCTCTTTGGGCCCCTGAGTCTGCCCCTCCCGAAGAGAAACTGACCAGCTCCTTCTGCCTGGGACAGGAGGCTGCTGGCTGCACGACACCTGCCTTGTGCTGTCCCAAGTCCAGTCCAGTCCTGCTCTGATTGCTCCCCCCTTCTCCGTTTACCTATTTACCAGTGCCTTTACACCTTCTCTGGAGTATGGTGGTACTGCACCTCCTAAGTCCCACTCAGAGGCCTCCTGCTTTCTCTTCCCTTTTTCTAACCCACACTTTCACTTGGAGAAACAACTTAGCTCCTTATAATGCTGCATTATGTTATTCATGTTGAAATAGAGGTTATGTTCTGTGGAAAGAGAAAACACGAGAAAGCCATTTGGAAGTTCCCTGAATCCTTCCATGAGCTGTGACAGGCTCACATCAGTGCTCTGGTGCATGCCGGTGTGACCAGGATGGTCACTTGTGCTGGACAATGGGAAATCCATATTTAGTCTCTGTCCAGGTTCTGGCATGGATCTCCTAAAATGCTTAGAATTTTCTGAGTGATCAGAGCATCTTCTGTTATTCATAATGAGCCCTTTTAGACCCTACCTGAGTTTATGCTAATAAAGTGACTCTTGTGAGTCCCTGGATAGCTTCAGGCCCAAAGCATAAGTAGAGGGCTGGATCTTCCAGCCTCACTCCCAATGAAGTCTGAAGAGGGGAGGTGCTGGCTATCCAGTTCAATCACCAAAAGCCAGGGATTTAATCAATTGTGCCTCAGTAAATGAAACCTCCATAAAAAACAGGGTTTGGAAAACTCTGGCTGGTGAACACCAGAGATGCTGAGAGGGTGCACCCCCAAGAGAGCATGGAGGCTCCATGGGCACCCCATACTATGCTCCATGCATCTCTCCCATTTGCTATCCCTCAATGGTATCCTTTATAGTAAACTGGTAATAGCACATAAGGCTCTTTCCCCAGATCTGTGAATCGTTCTTAGTGAATCACTGAACCTGGAAGGGGGTTATAGGTTGCCCCAAATGTGTAGTCACCAGGCAGAAGTGGGAGTAACTTGGGCACACATTTGAAGCTGGTGTCTGACGTGGGGGACAGTCTCATGGAGCTGAGCCCTTAACTTGGGGGATCTGTGCTGACCCCATCAGGAGTTAGCATCAGAAGTGAACTGTTGGATACCCAATTAGTGTCAGAGAATCAAAGAATTGATTGGTGTAAGAAAAAATGCTCTCAGTTTGAAATGGAATGAGGTGTTCAGTTTTCTCTTTCAAGGTGATGACTGTGGGGGTGTATTTGGGTGCACTGTGCCTGGAGGAGGCTGCCTCTGATGGGGGCGGGGTTTCTGTTCACATGGCAGAGCGCTTTGCAACCCTTCAGTACAAAAGGTTCCACATACATGCAAAATGTTATTGCAAGGTGTTAACAGTTCCAAATGAACCTTTCTATTTAACTGGGTCAACCTCTGGATTAGTCAGTCTTAACTCAATAGATGGTGAAGGGGGGCAGAACTAATGAGTTTTTGTTTAGAATATTTATGTGTCTGACCTGAGAACTATAAAAAATTATTTCAATTTGAGCCAGGGGGGAGTTTTAAACATTTTTGCCGAAAACACATAGATTACTGAATGCTATTCCTCACTTTCTTTAAATATAGGTAGAATGAAACCCAGACATAATAATGGCAATAATGCCATTTTCCAGTATCTTCCTTTTAAAAGCCTTGAGAATGTGTACATAGATTGGCTTGTTTATCCTTGCAGCATCCCTGGCCCGCTTACCTGCAGTACCCAAGTGGGTGGTAGGGAAGGAGGGCCGGGAGCGCTGGCCTGTGCTCACTCTCCTCACCTCTGGAAGCAGGAGAGGGGTCTGCTTCTCCAGTGTGTCCACAGTGTCAGTCAAGCTTCTGGGCTCCAATCAGGCACTTAGTTCTTCCGGAAGCTCATTTCCTTAGTGGATGCCTTCTGGACACTGCTTTCTGGAGACTACCAATCTGCCTCCCCCGCTTTATACTGAGGGTATTAATCAGGGTTACCTGGAAACACAGAGAACCAGCAAGATACTTGTATCTACATCTACATTGATATCACTATCAATATAGCATAGATATATAGATAGATCTATAGACAGATATCTATGAGAGATTGCCTCATTATAAGGAATTGGTTCATGCAGTTATAGAGGCTGGCAAGTCCAAACTCTACAGAGCCCATAGCTGAGGTCCCAGTTCAAGTCTGAAGGCCAGAAACTGATGTAGAAACAGGAACAGTTGACATCCCAGTGTGAAGGCCACTGGGCAGGAGAATTCTCTCTTAACCTGACAACATCAGCTTTTTGTCCTAATCAGGCCTTCTACTGCTTAGATGAAGCCCCACCCTCATTAGAGAGAGCCACCTGCTTTCCTCAGTCAGAGGATTCAAATGTTCATCTCCCCCAGGAACACCCAGGACAGTGATATTTGAGCATGCCATTCTCCTCTCACATTGGCCTGTAAAATTCACCATCAGACTGTGTGCACATAAGTGCCATTCACAAGCAGCCATCTCTCCTTCCATGGAATCCAGTTTGCTCAGCCCTTCCACAGGCCATTGGAGGATTCAGCAGTGCAGCAGAGCCGAGGCCACCAAGTCCCACCAGCAGACGTCCTTTAGGGGCCCCATTGTCCCTGCAGATGAACTGGGATCATTCCCCTCAAGTGCTGGGGCTGCCATCAGCACCACGCAGGGGCCAGGTCCCTGCCCACAGAGCTGAACCATAGCCCTTCCCATGGCCAGATGCTCTCTCCCTGGGGTGCATGCCATCAGCTCCCCAGTAATCAGCACCTGCCCACCACCCCTCCAAGAGGACCTCTGGACCCTCTGTCCCATCTCCATTCAGAACAAGGATCACCTGTGTCCACCTCCTGGTTTACAGAAGGACTGAAGGCCCAGAGAGGTAAGCAACAGCCAAGATCACCCAGAGAGCTCATGGGGCATAGACACAGCCCCCACTCCCACGAAAGGCCCCGTCAGAGCAGCGGCTCTGCAAATGCTGAGTGAGGTCTGGGCCTGCATCAGTCCCTTCTGTGCCTTCAGTGGTTACCCAGGTCAGTGCCCCCAGGGCCCCTATTTCCTTGGCACCTCCAACTGAAGCAGGCACCACCTCTCCCACAGGGCATGTTGGCATTCTGAACAGGGCCAGTTTTCCTCTCAGCCTGACCTAAGGGCAGTAGCATGCCCCAGCCTTGGTGAGGATCAGGAGAAGTCCTCACACTTCCCCAAATGTGCCTCAGGGGAAAGGGACGAGCAGCCTTGTGTTGGCTGGTAGCGGATCTGCACAAAATCCTCAGGAGAATGAGTCCACCCACCGTGGCTCTTTCCATCCAAAAGAGTGAGTCACAGCCAGACTGGCTTGGACTGCACAGCGCTCGGACTGCATGGCTCCAGGGCCTGGCCACCTGGCCAGCCTCGGCCCTCACTGCGGATCCACACCTCTGAGCTCCAGGCTCCCAGCTGGAATAGTCCACACTGACGGATGGGGGCTGTCAGTGCCAGACCATGTAGTAGGTGAAAGTTCTGGAAACTTAACAGAAGAGTCAGTTCCTGTAAAATTTCCAGTGTGTTTCTGTTAGCTCCAAAAGAGAGATCTGTATGCCTCAGCTGCTCCAGCTCTGCCCATTCTAAAGGGCAGCAGGGCTCTTCCTGGATCTTAAGAGTACCCACTGTATATAGCCCTACGTCAGGGCTAAATTCTCACTAACATTTAACCTTGAGTGTTTGCGAGAACAAGGAGAGCAAGTTGGTAAGTCCATATGCATTAAAGTCAAAAATAACACAATGCCAAAATCATTCCTATTGAACTTGTTTTCAAAATGTTGGGTAGCATAGTGTTTGGTTCCTGGACATCCCCAGGAGGTACAAATTAGGATGGAAGGAGGGGCAGCCTGGGAATGTGCTGGAAGAGGGGACACAGGACAGGCTTTCATCCAGAGCAGCCTATGGGAGCACCCACAGCAGACCGCCTGGACTCCTGCTCCTCTGACGTGATTGCACAGAACTAGGGTGAAGCTCCCACTTACCAGTTTAGGAAAGAATGTGGACCTCAAGTACATGATAATTTTTAAGTGCAACATACTTTTCATACCGATTTTCTTTTAAGGAGTTAGAACTTGAGCAGAAAGCTTGATTATTCATATAGGAGCCACCTATAAATAGCCAAGCAGAAATCCAAGCTGGCTCACAGCCCGATCCCCTAGTACCTGCAGCCCTGTCCAAGTACAGAGCCTACCAGGTCCTGAGAGGGGCACTCCTACCATCCCCTCACATGTGAAGTGCTGAGAAATCAAATAGCCAAAAAAGCACTACTCGGTGTGTAGTGCTTGTTTATTTCCATAGTGTAAATACTCCCATCACGGCCAATTCCAACCAACCAGGGTCTAACCACCAGGTGGCAGAGTCCCTGGATATTTAATCATCCATTGTCTTAGCCAGTTCTGGCCAGTATTCATCCAAATACATCCAGATAATGACCACGTCTCAGGACCACCTGCTACACCTCTCATCCTGATCAGTAACCATCTCTCACCCCAACCACTGTGACGGCCTCCTCCACAGTCTGTTTCTCAGCCTTTGCCTCCTTTTCTCTATCAGCACAGCGGTGGCCTTTCACAGCAGCAGTCAGAGCGTGGCACAACTTTGCTCAAACCCATCTCTCGATGGTGACAACCAGCCTGCTTGCACCGACTTACAAGCTCACAGGGATCTGGGCCGACCCCTCCGCCCCATCTCAGCACCCTCCCTGGTCACTTTCTCCCAAAGCACGGCCTCCTTGCTGGCCCTTAAGCACACAGCATGCTCCCACTTCAGGATCTGGGGAGT
Source organism: Manis javanica (assembly GCF_040802235.1). NCBI lineage: Eukaryota > Metazoa > Chordata > Mammalia > Pholidota > Manidae > Manis > Manis javanica. The sequence continues at coordinate 135,713,154 of NC_133157.1, read as the reverse complement.
GCCGGTCCCAAGGCTTAGATGCCAGCTGCTAGCACATCTGTAAGTAACTTCTTCACAGGCTCCACATTTGCTCAAATGTCACCTTCTCAGGGAGATCTTCCCTGGTCATCTCACCCTGCTCCCCAACCCCCTTCCTGCTTAATTTTCTCCTTGGTATTTCTCACATATTCATATATTGTATAATTGACTTCTTTCATTTATTTTGTGTCTCCTCCCACTAGAAGAAAACTCCAAAAAGGCATGTAATTTTTGTCTGTTCTGTTCACTGCTGTATCCCCAGACTACAGCAGCAGCAGCAGCTGGCACATGATCAATGCCCTACGTTTACAGGCGTACCTTGGAGATAGGGCAGGTTCCACTCCAGACTGGAACAATAAAGCAAATATCACAAAAAGCAAGTCCAGTAATTTTTTTTGGTTTCCCAGTGCATATAAAAGTCATGTTTACACTACACTGTAGTCTACTAGGTGTGTGATAGCATTATGTCTAAAAATACAATATACATACCTTAATTAAAAGTAATTTATTGCTAAAAACTGCTAACCATCATCTGAGCTTTCGCGAGTTGTAATCTTTTTGCTCGTGGAGAGTCTTGCTGTGATACTGGTGGCTTCTGACTGATCAGGGTCGTGGGTGCTGAAGGTTAGGGTGGCTGTGGCAATATCTTAAAATAAGACGATGAAGTTTACCATCTGGATTGACTCTTACTTTCATGAATGATTTTTCTGTAGCATGTGATGCTATATGATAGCATCTTAACCACAGTAGAACTTCTTTAAAAAGTATAATCAGTCCTGTTGAATCATGCTACTGCTTTATCAGCTAAGTTAATGTAATATTCTAAACCCTTTGTTGTCATTTGAACAGTCTTAACAGCATCTTCAGCAGGAGCAGATTCCATCTCAAGAAACTGCTTTCTTTGCTCATTCATAAGAAGCAGCTCCTCATCTGTTCAAGTTTCAAAATGAGATGCAGCAATTCATTCACATCTTCAGGCTCCACTTCTAATTCTAGTTCTTTTGCTAATTCCTCCACATCTGTAGTAAATTCCTCCCTTCAAAGTCATCCATGAAGGTTGGTTGGAATCAACTTCTTCCAAACTCCTGTGAATGTTGATATTTTGACCTCCTCCCATGAATCATGAATGTTCTTAATGACATTCTAAAATGGTGAATGCTTTCCAAATGGTTTTTTATTTTCTTTGCCCAGATCCATCAGAAGAATCACTACCTATGGCAGCTATAACTTTATGAAATGTGTTTCTTAAATAATAAGACTTGAAAGTTGAAATGACTCTTAATCCACGGGCTGTGGAATGGATGTCATGTTAGTAGGCATGAAAACAGCATTAATCTCATTGTCCATCTCCATCAGAGCTCTGGGGTGACCAGGAGCATTGTCATTGAGCAGTAATATTTTGAAAGGAGTCTTTGTTTTTAGGAGTTCTCAACAGTGGGCTTTAAATATTCAGTAAACCAGGCTTTGTTGTTCCATTTATAGAGCACAAGTGGGGGAAATTCAGCATATTCTTAAGGACCCTAGGATTTTCACAAAGTAAATGATCACTGGCTTCACCTTACAGTCATCAGATCCATTAGCCCCTAACAAGAGAGTCAGCCTGTCCTTTGAAGCCAGACATTTTCTCTCTAGCTGTGAAATCCCAGGTGGCATCTTCTTCCAAAAGAAGGCTGTTTAGTCTACATTGAAAATCTGTTGTTTAGTGAAGCCACCATCATTAACGATTTGAGCTAGATCTTCTGGATAACCTGATGTAGCTTCTCTATCAGCACCTGCTATTTCACCTTACACTTTAATGATATGGAGATGGCTTCTTTTCTTAAACCTCATGAACCAGCCCATATACCAGCTTTCAACTTTTCGTTGGCAGCTTCCTCACCTCTCTCAGCCTCATAGAATTAAAGAAAGTTAGGGCCTTGCTCTGGATTAGGCTTTGGCTTAAGGGACTGTTGTGGCTGGTGTGATCTTCTATCCAGACTGCTACAACTATCTCCATATTAGCAATAAGGCTTATGCTTTCTTATCCTGTACGTCCAGTGAAGTAGCACTTTTAATTTCCCTCAAGAACTTTTCCTTTGCATTTACAGCTTGGCTAACCATTTGGTGCAAGAGGCCTGGCTTTTGGCCTGTCTCAGCTTTTGACATACTTTCCTCACTCAGTTTAATCATTTCTAGCTTTTCATTTAAAGTGAGAGACATGGGACCCCTCCTTTCCCTTGAACACTTTGAAGCCATTGCAGGGTTATTAATTGGCCTAATTTCAATATTGTTGTGTCTCAGGGAAAGAGGGAGGCCTGAGGAGAGGGAGAGATGGGGGAACAGCTAGTGGGTGGAGCAGTCAGAACACACACACCATTTGTCCATTAACTTTGCAACTTATATGGGTACAGTTTCTTGTGCCCTAAAATAATATCATTAGTATAAAGATCACTGATCATAGATCACCATAACAAATGTGATGATAATGAAAGAGTTTGAAATATTGTATTACCAGAATGTGATACAGAGACATGAAATGAGCAAATGCTGTTGGGAAAATGGCACCAATATTCTTGCTTGACTTGGGATTGCCACAAATCTTCAATTTATAGAAAACCCAACATCTGCAAAGTGCAGTAAAGCTCAGTGAAACAAGGTGTGCCTGTACCAAGCAGATGAACCCCAGATTTGGTCAGAGCATCTGATAAGGAGTACTTTTGTCCCCCCTGCCTTTTCCTCTGTTGCCCCTCCCCCATCTTATCAGCTACTCCAGCAACCTTGCTCCAGGTGGGCCCCCAGCTCAGGTCTGCCTTTGCACCTGTGGGATAGACAACCTGGACGACGCTAACTAAGCCTTCTCACTGTAATACAGATGGACTAGTTTGGGTTGTCCCTCCTACACAAATTATCATTTCTAGTATGAACTGCCAAAGTTTGTTTTATACACAATAGGAATGAGCATTCACATTGTGTAACACCGAAAAAAGAAAACAAATAATTTCATCAAGAAATATTAAAACGTTCTCAGAAAATATAAATCCAAACCCTGCCATTGCTATCTCTACAACAGCTTACGGAAAAAGCACTCTTTCAAGGAGGCTTTCTTGCTCCGCTGGTCCAGATGTTACTCCTGCACAGGCTTTGGCCAAGGGCCTGGTGCAGTCCTGTGACATCAGTGATGGATTCTAGGGCTTCCCTGAGCCACAGCACCCATCCTCAGGAACCTGCTCCACCCCGTCTCCCCTGTGCAGAGCCAGGTGGAGCCCAGCAGGCCCAGCCGTGAGGGGCCTCCCGGGTCTGAGCCTGTTGCTGGCTGCCTCCCTGCCTGCCTTCCTGCACAATGGGGCCAGGCAGATGGCCATGGACCTACCGCAGAGCGCCTTGAGGACCGGCCTGCACCACAGCGCGAGCGCCCTCCTGCAAGCGCACCCCCCTTTGCACGGGGCGGAGTTCGCTGCCGCGCTCCGGGCGCGCACTCCCTCGGGTCCTGCCTCGTCAGGTCGTCAGGGCTCCGCACCTAAGGCCTGGATGCCTCCTGAAGTCGAGCCAGGCGGCCGGAAGTGGAACAGACTGCAGGTGGTGACATCTAGTGGCCCCAAGTGGTACCCAGCTTCATAAGTACACATTTGGTAATTATATAGATTGGGGGCGGGAAATTCAGAACACACTACCTGCGGCCTCCGCGGACTAAGAGCTGTAAGAAAAGACACTGAGGGGCATCTGTGTCTTGCCTTTGTCTGTCCTGCTGGAGGACCTGGCTTGGTTTGTCATTTTCTCCAACTCCTTGCGTCTCAAATAGGTGTGCCAGCGAACCTTCCCCCAGAGCCCATGGGTGTCAGCTCGAAGCAGGCGGGAGGGGCAGCAAGGGCCCGCGCTAGGAAGAGCCTGAGTTAACAGTGCGCAGAGGGTGACCAGGCGTCAGCCTTCAGGCCTGGAAGTGCTTCGTTTATATCAGAAGAGAAGAACTGCGTTTTGTAGTCAAGGGGAGTCCTCCCCGCACTGAGCAGTATTTCCAAATACAATTGCAATTGCTAAGCATCTAGCAAGAGCTAACAAGGGGGGTACCTTCAGCCCGGGACAAAGGCAATACTGAATTAAAAAACAGAAATAAAGTTGGAACTTAACTACAAGCTTCACGTAGTGAAATTTCCCAAGAGATTTATTACTTGGGTGTGCCAGCAAGTTTAGATACATATGTCCGGTTACCATGCAAAGAATTCTTGATATTTCTCCATATGGATAGGAATATTCATCACATAATTTACAGTTCAAACATACAAAAGTCAAGAAATGTAGAAAATTCATTCTTTTACTACCAACTCACTAATGTGGCTTATGTATACTTGGCATGTTAAAATAATAATGAGAACCATGCAATGACCATAAAATCCCTATATCCATAGACAGCTGAGTAATGTCAGAGGCAGAGCTTGCATCTATGAACTGGCCTATTTATCCTGAATTTAAATGGGGTTCTGAAGCCTGACTTTTCTCCACCTCAGTTTTGGGGGTGGTTGGCCTTTTAGAGAACAGAGAGGGTCATTGTGGAAAGCAGGGTTCATCCATGTATTTCCCCCTGATCTGCAGCACCCTGCATCCTGCTACTTAGGATTATTTTTTAAATATTTCTAAAAATTACTACCAGCCTGTGAGTCTTAGTTACAAGCTTACAGTAATGAGCACATCAAACAATTTTGTCTTAAAATATTAACAATATATCCTTATTTAAGGGAGGAAAAAGACAAAAATAACTCAGGAAGACCTGGCTGGCTAAAGACAGGACCAATATATAATTTCCATGTAAATCCCTTCTCTGAAATTGCCAGTGAGCAAAGAGAACAGCCTACCTTCCTGACCAACTCCTTAGGGATCTCAGCCCTCCTCATTCCCATGAGCCATCCCAGGGCAGAGAGCAGACTGGTAAGCAGGCCCTCTGCCTGAGGGGTAGTGAGCGCCCATGGGCAGCCACACAGAGAGCAGATGAGTGGGGCCACACTCACACCCCCTGCCAGGCTCCCAGGAGTTGCTCATCCAGGATAGAAATCGTGGTAGGAAGCCCAAAGAAGAAAACAGCTTACGAGGCACCCTAATGGAACCATTATAAGTCTCACCAAAGTGATTAAGAAATGCCTTTATTTAAGAAAGGGGATGTACTCCCACAGTGTGCTTCAGCCAGATCTGGGGCCAACAGAGGCAGAAATGGTACAGGAGACAAAGGGATGCTTTAGAGGGGACAGTCATGCCGCACACAATTGGCCTTTAGCAGGTGCACCCCCTGCCTCTCCTCAGGTGTCCTCCTGGGGGCAGGCATGTCCTCTAGAGGCGAGTCCTGGTCCCTGGCCTTTCACACCCTCTTGTGGACAGCTGACAGCCTCATTTGGCTCAGAAGAGTTCTATGTGGAGGGAGTGTCCTGCTGCACATGACCCTGGCCTCTGAAAGGTATCCTAGGACAGGCATCTGTGAGTGCACTTCCCCTTGATATACAAACGGCCAGCTTCATCTCAGAGTGCAGGATCTCTGAGGTCATTGCAAAGGAAGCAGGCAACTGAAATAATCTTGCCAGAGGGAGGTGGATTAGCAGAAGAGAAACCCCACAGCCCAGACTTCAGGAGGCTGTCATCCATCAGACCCTCAGAGGATCTGAGGGATTCAGTTCTCTGCTTATCCAGAGGAGTGAGCTAGCCCCTTTCATACACCAACTCACACACATAATCAAACTCACACACAATCACATACACACTGTGTCCTGGAACACTGACTCAGGAATGACTCAAGAGGAAGATTTACCACTGAATGAATCACCAGCGTTGATCCATGCCATATCCTGGGTTTTCCTGGGAGGTCTTCCCAGTAAATCCTAGCCAGGCCTGGTTCTGGTTAGCCAATGAGATCATATCCAAGGGCATGGACCCATCTCACCACCTATCTAACTGCAGGGACTCACTGCCCCTCCTAGCCCCCCACGCACCTGCTGCTGGATTCCTGTGTCTACTGCTGCTCCCTCTGTATGGAATGCTCCTCGCCTTCTCCCCACCCGTGAAAATCCTACCACGCCAAGATCAGCCCTGCACAGCCCATTTGGCATCTCGCACATGTGGTTATACTGTGTTCTCTGATTGTTGGATCTGCTGTCCAGAGGCCATGGGCTTCTTGAAGGTGGGGTAGACATAACCCTGTGTAGTTCTGACTCTGGTGGAGAGATAGCTGGGTAGATCCAGCTAGTTTCTCCAATCCAGTCAACTCTCCACTTTCTCCCAGTGGAAAGAGAGACTGTGCTATTCCAATATACTCTAGCCTAGACACATTGAAAACCATTCTCAGTGGGAAAAGGAAAAGGAAAGCATCCATCTTCCTAATGTCCAACACCAAAAATCCCCTAAATTAAGAAGAGGCTTCTCCCCAAGACTAATTCAATGTAACTCAACAAAAGGTCACCTCTGCACAAGGCCCTGGGTGAGGCACCATGCAGCCACATCTGGACATACTCCTGCCACTGCCTGCCTGCCCACCTGCCCACAGAGGCACGAGGTTTGGTCTGCAGTCTCTCGTGCTGCCCACCCAAAGGGCATTTACTGGGCACTTACAATGTCTCAGGCCCTGTTCTTGAATTGGGAATGTAGCAGGGTCCAAAGCCCCCTGTTGCTCACATTCTAGTGGGGGAACAGACAATAAACTGGGCACAGACAAAAATAGCTCCCCATTTCAGATGGGTCCACACTATGATGAAAGGCATGCAGGGAGATGCTGGCTGTGCCAGGATGCTGTGTCCAGGCATCAGGGGAGGCCGCCCTGTCCAGCCGACAGTTGGCCAATGATCTGAGTGACAGGAGGGGTGAGCTCTGGTCTTCTGCCGTGGGACCTCAGGCCTCTCATCCAGTCTGGCATCCAGTCTTTATCTGCAAAGTTGAGGTAAAAGTCTTTCTCCTAAGGTGCTGAAACGGAATGTTGCAAAAGCTTAACCACAGCAAAAAAGCCTGTTAAGCATTTGTCCTTCTTGCTGTCCAGTCTGAGGTGGTGCTGCTATAACTCCATGGCCAGTACACAGGTTGCTGTCCGCCTGCTCTACCTGCCCCTTCCCAGCGGAGGCCCCCAGCCCCTCCGAGAGGCTTACAGTGTTCTTTGGGATCCTCCTGGGCTTGACAGGCTGTATAAATCTAAGTGCATCGTCATGAACCTCAGCATAGATTTAGCCTTCTTTTCAGGCGCCAGGCTGGTTTAATGAAGCAGCTGCGGCAAGACAGTGATAGAAGCTATGAATGTGGGGAAACCACAGCCCCAGAGAGAGAGAGAGAGACTCTCCTAGGCAGGCCCACGCTGATTCATGGAGCCTCAGGAAGTGGAGTGTCTCTGGCATCCCCCAAGCCAAGTCCAGCCTTCACTCTGCCAGGAAGAAAACAGGCTTTTTTTTTTTTTTAACAAATACAATGTTATATGCCAAGTATATCTAAATAAAACTGGAGAAATTATACTGTGATGATATTTTAAATTTCATAAATATAGATGAAGAATTAAATGAGATACAATCAATCTTGACAATAGTCAGTCAAACACTTTCTAGAAAAATACAAATTCTCAGTATTGATTTAACAGTAAACATACCCGTGCAGACCTGAAATCGTGGGAATAAAATTATCCATTGTAATTTCTGTTTTACCTAATTAGACCAAACAATTGCTAATACAAAGTTTGAGAGTCAAAATAGTTTTTCTTTTTTTTTTTTTTTGAGAGGGCATCTCTCATATTTATTGATCAAATGGTTGTTAGCAACAATAAGATTCTGTATAGGGGGCTCAATGCTCAATGCACAATCATTAATCCACCCCAAGCCTAATTCTCATCAGTCTCCAATCTTCTGAAGCATAACGAACAAGTTCTTACATGGTGAACAAATTCTTACATAGTGAATAAGTTCTTACATGGTGAACAGTACAAGGGCAGTCATCACAGAAACTTTCGGTTTTGATCATGCATTATGAACTATAAACAATCAGGTCAAATATGAATATTCGTTCGATTTTATACTTGATTTATATGTGAATCCCACATTTCTCCCTTATTATTATTATCATTATTATTTTTAATAAAATGCTGAAGTGGTAGGTAGATGCAAGATAAAGGTAGAAAACATAGTTTTCTATGTGGTTCAGCCAGATCAGCATGGAATCCTCTGTATGGAATTCAAAAGAGAGCAAATGTAGATGATCAGGTGTATGCCTGTAGACTAAGTGTTAATCCAAGCTAGGCAAGGGCAATAAAACATCCATGGATGCAGAAGATTTCTCTCCAAACAGGGGGGTGAGGTTCTAAGCCTCACCTCTGTTGATCCCCAATTTCTCACCTGATGGCCCCCCTGCAACTGTGCCGAAAACAGGCTTTTTAAGTGTCCCAAGCCCTTGGAATTTTCCAATATCTACAATGTAACTTGGGTCATCAGGCTATCACTGAGATCACCCCCTTAACCACTATCTTACTTCCTGGGTTTTGTTTAAAATGATATATACACATATACATATTTCATAAACTATGTATATATATCATCCCACATATACACATTTTTTTTTAATTTCCCAAGTCCTAATGCACATCATGTATCTCCACCATAGCCTATAGTCTGGTACGACTTCCATCTCCAATCTACTCCCACTGTGCCTCAGCTACGCTGTACACACGAGTGCACACACACATGCACACATATGCACGTGCATGTGCACACATGTACACATATACGTGCATCCATTTGCATGCAAGAACACACATGCAAACATTCTCCCAAATGTGTGTGCGCACACATGCACCTGTGCATGCAGTTACATGTGTGCATGTGCACAAGCACACACATGTCCATCCTGCCACTTCCTTAGGCAGAACCCCCTTCTGCTTTTCCACTGACATGTTCCAGTCCCGTTCTCCTGGGCTTTTCTAAGGGAGACTAATGTGATCACTTAATCTATGCTAAAATGTTGATGAGTTTATTTGTCATGTCTTTCAAATAAATTGATAATATGTGTTAACAGAGCCCTTGAAAGCTTGAACCCAAAGCTTAAGTGGGGATTTCTGGCCCAAAAGAGGCATTTGGGGGCAGGATGCCCTGAGTCACCCCCAGGTCACAATCACACCATGGAGGCGGCAGCTGAGAGGGCCTGGGTAAGCTTGACCTGGTCTGTGCCCTATAAAAATTGATCCATTCAACTTCTAGGGAGGGAAATGTGTGAAAATAAAGTGAAATGGGAATTATTCAAGTCTTTAGTCCACCCACAATGGCACTCCTGGGGAAGGTACATGCTCCACGCCTCCCAGTAATCCAGCTTTAGAGGAAAAAAGAAGACTTCCCACAAGTGGAAAATCCTACTTGTGGCCTCGGTGATTTAGTAGGTGCCAGTCTGACCTGAAATAATAAATGCCATTATGATGTCACTGTTTCACTGCTCACTTTTAGAGTCTCTGGGTCTTTCTTCCAAAACCATGAGCTCATGAATAGGACTCTGTGATACCTGACACGCCGTTTCTGGGGTGGCACGGTGGCAGTGACTGAGCCTGCAGCGAGAGGCTTTACAAGGCCCTCCTGGCAAGCCTGGTGATAGTTGGCCCTTCTGCCTTTGAATGAACCCAGTTTAGGCTTCCAAGGGCCAATGCTGAAATCCACCTTCCACACTGAGGTCTGTAACTGCCTCCACAGCCAGTCCTGATGGAGTCTCAGAGAAAATATCCCCTCTGTCCCTAACTGTGTCATGTGACTTAAAATTATTCATTTACTCTCACCTCCATTTTTCTGAATGTCACAATATTTTGTGTATGTGTTCCCTGGAAAGTGGCTGCAGATGAAATACAAAAGCCATATTTCTGATACACAATTTCTACTTTCAAGAAACATATTGTTTGGGTCACAAAAATAGGAGTGAAAAATGTCAAATGGTTGGGGCAAAGAGGTGGGGAGAAAAAAATCCAATCACAAGTGACCTCATTTGCTCCCCAGGAGTGTCCAAGAGGAGGCAGCACTCAAGGTGTGGTCATGGGTGGGATGGAGCTGTGCACCCAGGAGAGCAGGCACACACCTTTCCTCCTAATAGGAAGAGCAAAGAGCACCTGCACCTCAAAGTAACTGGTAGTTGATTAATTGTTTGCAGAATACCTTGTCCCCTCCTCCTCCCCACGCAGTCCAGAGTCTGTGAGAAGATTCTCATGCTTTGGGAGAAGTGACTCCCTGCCTCCTCCGCTTGGCACATCCGAGTTGCCCTGACTCTCCCTCTGGGTGATGCTCCTTACCGTTTGTGACACTGTGATATTAGACAGTATCATGCTAAGTGAAGTAAGTCAGACAGAGAACAACAAATACCATGTGATTTCACTTGTATGAGGAATCTAAAAACAAAGCAAACAAACAAAAAAGAAACAGACCCATAAATACTGACAACAGACTTTTGGTTGCCATAGATGAGAGATGGGAGGGATGGGTGAAATAGGTGAGGAGGATAAAGAGGTACAAACTTCAAATTATAAAATAAGTTACTCATAGGAATAGAAGTACAGCATAGAGAATATAACCAATTGTAACCAATAATACAGCATCTTGGTATGGTAACAAGGGATAACCACACTTAAGGCAGTGAGCATTTTAGTAATGCATTAAATCACTATGTTGTACATCTGAAATCAATATAATATTGTATATCAACTTATTCCAATAAAAATAAATAAATGAAATAAAAAGGGAAATTTTAAAAAAATAGTCTTCCTTGACCTTCCAATGATCCTATCTAATTCTGCCCACAGCAGCCCAGGGTCACAGTGTCTGTTGACTCTGGGCCATTCTGTCCACTCCTTCATGGGCCATCAGCCTCGCCACAGGGTTCCCTAAAGTTCCTACATTGAAACCAGCCTCCCTCCCAGGAGTCCTCCAGCCTTACCAGCATAAATTAAATAATAAACAATAAGCCACCGGCTTTTGAATACGCTCCTTAGCTGATTTGCATGTGTTTTCAGAAAATTCTACAGCTTATATTTGCAGTTGAAGCAATAGGATATTTAAAGTATACATTCCTTTAAAATTTAGGCATAAGTCCTTATTTAGGAAACTAACCCTTTACTCATTGTTTGTATGGGAAAACTAGATTTGACTTAGATCACTTCCTCTTAAAAATCTTCAAGAGTATAGCCTGCCTTAAAGACTGAGTATATTTGAAAAACAATTTTTTTTCCTCACTAATCTTATTCTCTGACCATTGAAGTTCTCTCAAGTATTTCTAAGCAAGTTGGTAATAATGACAAGTAAAAGAAAAAAGTTAAAAATTAAAGCTAATGACAGACAAAATTTTAAAACACATAGGGAAAGAGACCACTTTGTCAAATCCACCCAGTCATGTCACTGTGAGAGAGAAATGAAAAGCCAGATTTGGAGGTTGAATAAAGTTGCTGGACAAGCTATATAACTCCCAAGTTTCAGAATAAAATTCAAGTTACAACACTTTACATACTTTCATTATCAGAATCCTTACTACTAATAATATTCTATTTGGTTTCCCTCTACATGGCAACTTCTTAAATGCAATCTTGAATTACTGTTAATTTTTTCTCCTAATTTTAATGAATGTATTCCTTCATGCCTCTCCCCAGAGAAGCTTTATTTTATAAACAAACAGAAGGTTCTGAGATTGTCAAGTATGATGCTGAAACTTGTTCCAGGAAATCAGCCAAGCCTCAGGCAGATGGTCAGCTCTGGACTTGCCCACCACACCTGAAATTTTCATAGGTGAAGTACAAACGTGAAGATACCAAGGCAAAGTGCACAGAACTCGCACGTGCACTTATGCATGCACATTACTTATGAAAGTTTTTAAGCAGAGTAAATGTCAGATAATTTGAACATTAGGACCTCATTCTTAATAGTATACATAGTATAAAGGAAAGAAAAAGTTCTAGAGTTCCAAAGATAAGTATTTTTTATTATCTTCAGGACCTCTCTTTTCACAAAATCCAATGCCAGCAGCTTTTGAAATAATCCTTTATTGAGAAAATATGACTTTCAACTGCTCCTGGGTTGGTAATGCACAATGCCATGGGGAAGGAGGTCCCCATGGAAAATGATATTTTTACTTTTGGTGCCCTGAAGCCCAAATAAACGCTACTGTTTCATGCCCTACATTTTTCCCTACTGTCAGCAGCAAGACAACCGTTAAGTGGATCTCACCTGTGAGATGCTCCACACAGTGCCCCTGGGAAAGCGAGCCCAAGCTAATTAATTTGCATGGGCTCCCTCTGCTGGTTATGAAGACACCAGGGCCCACAAAGAACACCACTGCAGTGAACCCTCAACAAGGGGCTTGTCGTGAAAGTCAACCAAACACATCACCTGCAGTGTCGAGATCTGTGAAGAATCTGGGATCTGCTTTGGCCATCCTTATGAGCTAATACATTAGCTTGTTTCTGTCTCATGGACCCTGGCAGAAGATGTGAGTCCCTGGGTCAGAGACACAGGACTTCATCCCTCAGGGCACAGCAGGCACTACAAGTATCAGCATGCAAACGTCAGCTCTCCTGTCTCCAAGTCCCACGGGGCTGATGTGGAGGGGCCCTGATGGATGTGTGACACATGCTGGGTCTGTTATAGATGAGGAACACTGAGTTGAAGGGTCTACATTTGTTACAACAAGCAGTTAGCAGTTTGTCCTGGAGGGAGACCTTACTGCATCACTCAAGGTGACTCACTACAAACAATCCTGAGAAGTGGCCCAGCTAAAGAGCAGAGGGCCTGATGTTCTGGAATACACCCAGCAAGATTTGTAGAAGTTCAAAAACCTATAGAAAACTGTCTTTTCCAACAAAAACCAGGTAATTAATATTGCTACTAATTTAAAATTTCAATTTCATTAAGATCCTTGCAGAATTTCTTTCTTCTTGTTTTTTGTAGACCATTTCCTTTTTTTAACTTTCCACCATGCTGTTAGTTAGCAACTCTTTGTTTCTATCTAAAACTATAAGTAAAAATTTTACTACGTTTTATCAAATAGTGCTAGGCCCATTTGGTCAAATTATAAATGAGGACTAATATTTTACAGAGTCACTTTTGAAATATTCAGGGCTATAGAATTTTAAATGGAATAGAGTATTATAGAATGGCCAGAATCCACAGATAAGCCCTTAAACTTACAGCATCACAGAACTGAAAGCCTTAGGGTTAGTCAGAAACCAATTATAATATTTTGACAGCTGGCTTTTATGTTCTTATTTTAGCATTAGCCAAAAATCTCATACCACCACAGTGTAACAGCTTTAAATGAAGCAGTGGTCCAGTTTCCACGATTGCTATAAATATTTCTACACTGCATTTATAGAACACTTGGCTGTCTCCAAAGTGCTTTTGCACACCTTCCCTGCTTTGAACCTTGCTTTAACTGTGAAGTTTGAGTAGGAAAGATTGATTTCTCCCTTTCATCTTTGAGGGAATTGAGAAGCAGAGTGGGCAAATGGTGCACAGGGAGCGTGCAGCCCGTCACTAGAAGGCAGGGCGCATTTGTGTCCCAAGGCTGCTTCCAGCGCTGCCCTTCCCCTGCTCTGTCTCACCCTCTGCCAACTGACAGGCATGGATGGCTGGTAACAGAGAGGCATACGCATACTTATTTAGGCTGCATGGAATTTCCAGGCTCTCCTGACTGACAAGTCCAGGGGAGGGGCTGCTCCGGTGAGGTTTGATGAAATCACCATCCACATCTTGCTGTCCTCTGGGTGTCTGCTTCCTCTGCAGGCTTCCCAGCTCATCATGACAAGCTGCCTGCAAGCCATCCACGCCATACTACACCACACACCCATCACTCAGATTCAAAGGGAGATCTTCTTTCAATTGTTAAGAGACATTCTTGGGCATCCCTCTCATTAGACCTAAACCAGCCATTTTGACCAATCTAAGCAGCAGGCCCAGTGTCACCAGACTGATGGTTTGGAAAGGCACGCTGTGCAACACTCTTTCAGCAGGACGCTCCACGCCAACACCTCATCAAGCAGTAACTAACTATCTCTGAGGCCTTGGAATAAATGCAGTGCTTTACATGAGTTATCTAATCTGTCTCCCACAGCCTTACCTTTATAAGTAGGTGCCATTATTTTGCTCCCTTCATAGATGAAGAAGCTGGGACTTAGAAAGATTGAAACAGCTTGTCTAATGCCACATAGCTCCCAGGTGGGAGAGCCTGGATTTAAGCAGCTGATCCCAGAGCCCAGGTCCTTATGGTTGCTGTGAGGAGGGGAGAACAGGGCTCCCCACCTGCATGAACCATATACCCCTCCTGGAGACTCAAAATCTGGAGAAAAGGGACCGACTTAATGTATTTAACCCAACATTTCCCAAGTTTGCAAGCTACAGTTTTTCCTCTCTGGCCCGTCCAGAGAAGAGACTCTGGGGCTCACATAGGCACTTACCTGGCCTCAGGGACATGCCTTATCATTATTCTAGGAAGGAATTCATGGTAAACAAGCTCCTTTTCCTTGGAGAGCGTTTGCTCCCATCCCTTTTGCATTCACGGTGGTGCTGCCTCTGTCCTGTTTGCACCGGCCCCACATACAATGCAACAGTCATTCATGGGTGCTCTGTGTGTGGGGCAGGACGGGCTGGCCTGGGTGTCTGCCTCCTGGTGTGTTCCTAGTGCTCCTCCAAGTGAGTGTCTGGACTCTGAAGAAATGAGCATTGTTAAGACAAAAATAGAGTAATGCCAACACTTCTAATCCCAATTTTAAAAATTATACAGGAATATTTACTCAGCTTTTAGCAAACCAGAGAACAGTGAGTCCTCACAGATACTCTTTGGGAGGAGGAGGAAAAGGTTATGATAATCAGGTAGCTCTGGCCCTGTGGCTGGGAACGTGCAGAGCACCCCAACCGTCCTGAAATGATTTCATTTCCGAGGCCTGCTCACGCTTCACACATCAAAGCTTCTTCCTCCATGCTCCTGACCTGGTGTTTGAGAATCTGACTTGGCAGAGTCTGTTTTCATTTCCTCATGTTTTGTTAATGTGTCTTATCCACAAATTCAACCATCAGTCAGTCATTGCCTGTCTGGGTCATTTGCTGCCCTGGTACAAATTCTCGGCCTGCTTGTTTTTCAAAGCACACAACTGGGAAGAGGTTGTTTTCATTTGAGTCGCAAGAAGTATGAACGTGTCACTTACTCCAAAGCTATTTCAGGCTGAGGACAGGTAACGTGCCTTTGATGAGCATGCAAAGCACAGAGGCTTTTCAGTCTTCTGCTAAAGGCAGCATTAGAGCCCCTTCATGGGGTCATCTTATATTCATTGGCACACTCTGTACTATTATCAGTATTGCAGAGTTTGTCTGTTAGCATTTCAATGATCCTCTCCAGGAGATGCATCTGAAATCTTAGTGTTTTTCCATCTACTCTGTGTAGAGTGCCTTGGCTTCATTGCCCATCAGCAACCTGTGGTCACTGGCCAGGATGCTCCCAGGCTCACCATGGAGCAGGGACTTACCCTGAGGACCTTGCTCTCCACTGGTGATGTCCTGGAAAGGTGACTGCTTATGCCAGGCAACACCTGCCCTTCTGGGGACATGTGGTTACAGACAGGACCCACAGGCTGGGAGCACTTTGCATGATAGGGCTTTTCTTTCTAACTCCTTCATGAGAAGAACACAAATAACCCTCTCCCAGCCTGCTTTGGGCCACCTCGCTCTCCCCTCAGCCACTTGCAGGTATCTTACACCCATCTCATGCTGGGATACCAGACCCAGAGGCACAGAGGAAGAGTTTGGAGACCTCTCCCTTAGCTGCTCAGGGCCAGCGCAGAGCCAGGGTTCCAGGCATACACTTCCTCCCACTCTGCAGGACCCTGCTGGCTGGGCTCTGCTGGCCTCACTGTCATCCTAAAGACAGATCCACATTTTTGTTTGTTTTCCCTGGAATCCCCAGCAGATTTTGTGTCCTCATATTTCAGGCCCCTGGAGTTGGTGTCATTTGCAAAATAAGGTGGCAGCCAGATGCCTCACCAACCCTGACTGATTACCACTGATGGCAAGTGACTCCCTCCTGTGACAGATAGCCTCTTTCTCTTTTTTTTTGGAGAAGGCATCTCTCATATTTATTGATCAAATGGTTGTTAACAACAATAAGATTCTGTATAGGGGACTCAATGCACAGTCATTAATCAACCCCAAGCCTATATCTCAACGGTCTCCAATCTTCTGAAGCATAACAAACAAGTTCTTACATGGTGAACAAGGTCTTACATAGTGAATAAGTTCTTACATGGTGAACAGTGCAAGGGCAGTCATATCACAGAAACTTTCGGTTTTGATCACGCATCATGAACTATAAACAATCGAGTGAGATATGATTATTCGTTTGATTTTTATACTTGATTTATATGTGAATCCCACATTTCTCCCTTATTATTATTATTTTTTTTAATAAAATGCTGAAGTGGTAGGTAGATGCAAGATAAAGGTAGAAAACATAATTTAGTGCTATAAGAGGGCAAATGTAGATGATCAGGTCTGTGCCTACAGACTAAGTATTAATCCAAGCTAGACAAGGGCAACAAAATATCCACGGATGCAGAAGATTTCTCTCAAAATGGGGGGTGAGGTTTCTAAGCCTCCCCTCTGTTGGTCCCCAATTTCTCTCCTGATGGCCCCCCTGCGACTGTGCCTGACAGACAGCCTCTTTCTTTCATGGCCTTTTCCACAGAAGGTCTGCTCTGCTCTCAGGGTATCAGCCTGTCTCTGATTGAGAATTACCTTCTAGAATCCCATCAGTGTCCACGGACCCCACCATGATCAGATCACTAGCATGTATGACAGTCTGGGAGCACATCTGTTATTAAACCACAGAGAAGCACATCCAGGATGCTTGGGAGCTCAAATCACCGCTGTTTTGCTTCTCAGCATGCAGCCATGTTCAGAAATGTGAGAGAAGGTGTGGGAGGAAATGGCACAGTCAGTGAGTCTGTGTGACCTGCCTCTGCCTGAATGAGCCAGGCACAACTTACCCTCCACTTCATCACCCTTCCTCAAAGTTCTTTAAATGGGTAGGTGTTGATACATGCTAGATTTCTCTATTGCCACCTGCAATTTCTCCTTGGGATGATCAGACAACCCGAACTGACCTTGACACCCAGTGTAAACTTGCAGGCAAAGAGCTAAGACAACAGGTTACATTACTGGGCAAGAATGCCGAGCCCTACTCTGCCATTTTTGAGTGGTATGACCTGGAACACAGCTACTTTGCCCCTCCAAGCCTCGGTTTCCTTATATGTAAAATGGGAATAAGAGCAGAGTTATTACCTGAGGTAGATGGCAGAAATGGGCACAGCCTTCTGCCCCTCTCTGAGCCTCCCCCTACTCTGGACCAGGCACTGGGTGACCTGTAGTCTCATGTGCTCTTTCTCACAAATGGGGGGAGCTAGCCTGGACTGGGGCATTCAGGATATTTACTTGCCAAGTGTAAGTTTTTTGACTGGTAAAGTATAATAATGGGGGAAGTGGTGGGAATCAACTACTGTTTTAGAGCAGTCCATAATTGGGAGTGAAGTATTTTGTTCTGGGTCATACAGATCTGTGACTTCTAAAATAACCTACATTATAAACTTACTTGAATCAGTGCTTAGTCTTCCTTTTATGAATTCTGAACTGCTAATTGTGTCTAGGGTTTGGGTACAAAAACAAATAGCTTCCATTTAAACCCCTAGTTAGAAACAACATACATGTGGAAAACTTGGGTTCAAAAGCACATTAAGCACTAATTACAAGAGACGTCAACAGGCGGCCTGGGCTTCACACCACTTCTCCATTTCACAGGAAATCTGACAACACTTCATTGTCAGTGAGCACTTATTAATCACTTTCCTCTGTGTACTTTATAACAGTATTTGTCACTATAGTGATTCCCTGAAAACTGAGCTGGTAAGCCAGCGAGGCCCCCTTTCTCCTTTGAGCAGGCTAAAATTAACTGCTCATTATGAAGTTCTCCAGGAAATCTACTAATGTGTCTTGTCCAGCAACAGTCACTAAAATCCATCACTGCTTAATGAGGTGAACTATGAAGTCTCTGTGTTCACAGCGCAGCCCCTACCCTGCCTGGAGCCTTGATGATCCTAGCTCGCTGCTGCAGAAAAGCCAGCCATTGTTCCCAGCAGCATTTACATTCACTTGTAAGTGATTGCTGCTAAGCAAATTTACACTTGTCCACCTTGGCTCTCCTCAGGAAATTCAAAGCAAGAGTCCCAGAACAACCCAACATAAATTAAGTTTGTGGAAATTAACACCTACATCGAGAGAATTTCAGCACCCATAGCAGTGCAAGCAGTGAGGAAGGAATTCAAAGTTTCCCCTTCGGAGGTGGGTAGTATGGATCTTGATGATGCACTTGCATAGAGTCCCAGACTCTCTGCTTTCCACTTGCTGTTTATATTATTTGGCAAAGACATTTAAAAGTTAATGACAGGACTTCTGCTTCTGGAAAGATGGAGTAGGTGTACTTTTCTCTACTCCTTCTAAGTACAACAAAAACATTGGACATTTTATACATAAAACAGTGAAAGGTGGAAAAAAGAAGCCAGACTGGCTAGAGAGCTCAGGACGTGAGGAATGACATGATGCTGAATTTCCTGGGCTTTCTTTTTGCCTCCTGTATATCACAGACTGGGAGCTGGAGAAGCCAGGAACATGGAAACGCCAATGGGCACAGACTGAAAAAGCCCCACTGAAGCTCACTCTCTCTGGGCAACGGACCAGGAAAGGGGCAGCCTAGCAAGACAGAAAACTTAGCATACAACAACTGTACTCCAGCCAACCACCACAGAAAAAACTATGGTCCCTCCCCCACACCATAACAGTAAATACTAATCAGGAGCATAGATTCCCACCCTCTCCAGGATATAATAAGGTACCATGACCCCAGTCCCACGAGCCCAAAATTGGTGCTCGTGGAGACCACATGGAGAGACGGGACTTCTACTCCCACCTGGCTATAACAGGGAGTCCCACCTTCTGCCAGCTGGGGTGATGTCAGAGGAGACCAGGGGAGAGTAAGGACCAGTAATGGCCCCACCCCTGCTATGACACTGGTGCAGGCTACCTGGGAGCAGTTTTAACCCTCACAGCAGAGATGTATCCATGGATGTGTACTGGTGACTCAGAACTCCTGACACCACCACCCAGACCAATGTGGGAATCCCCCTAGGGGTCAAGGGAGACTGAGTGGAGAGCCAGGACCTCACCCCACCCGCCAATAATGAGGCAGCACCCTCCTGCCTCCACTGGAGCAGTGCTGGAGGAAGCAAACCAAAACCAAAGGCATCATGACATAACACTCCATGTTCAGGTGTCAATCTAAAATCATTCATCCTCCAAGAACCAGGAGGAGCTCAAACTGATTGAAAAAAGACAATCAATAGCTGTCAACACTGAGAAGAAACAATGTTAGAATATTCTGACAGGTTCTAAAGCAGCCAACATAAAAATACTTCAGTGAACAAATACAAACATGCTTGAAACAATGAAAAAAAAATATTCTTCTGAGCAATAGAAGAAAGAAGAACCAAATGGAAATTTTAGAACTAAAAAACACAACCAAAATAAAAAATTCAATGAATGGGCTCAACAAAAGTATTAAAGGGACAGAAGAAAGAATCAGTGAGCTGGAGGACAGACAGATCAATAGAATTTACCCAGTCTACATAATAGAGAAAACAGATTCACACCCTCTCCAGGCTATAATAGGGTACCATGACCCCAGTCTCACGACCCCAAAATTGGTGCTTGTGGAGACTGAAAAAAGTAAATAAATAGAGGAGCCTGAGAGACCTGTGGACTATAACAAAAAATATAATTTGTGCCACTGAAATCTCAGGAGGATAAAGTGGGTGGATCTGAAAAGTACACAAAGAAATAATGGCTGAAAACTTCCTAAATTTCGCAAAGGTCCTAGCCCAGCAACTCAAGAGGCTTACGAATCCCAAACAAGATCAATACAAGGAGATCAACAACAAGCCACATCATAATTAAACTACTGAAAACTATGGCAAAGTAAAGAGAATTCTTGAAAGAATCCAGAGAAAAACAATACCTCACCTATAGGGGCAAGGCAATCCAAATGACCATAGAGTTCTCATTCATCAGAGATATGGGAGCCAGAAGAAATGGCACATGATTCATATGCTGGAAGAAAACAACTATCAGGCCAGAATTCTACATCCAATGAAAATGCCTTTGAGAAATGAAGGGGAACTCTAAGGATCCTCAGATGAAGGAAAACTAAGAGAATTTGTCACCAACAGACCCACCCTAAAGGAATGACAAAAAGAATTTCTCTAAACAGATGGGAAATGATAAAATAAAGACTCCTGGGATATCAGGAAGGAAGAAAGAACACAGTAAGAACAAATGTGGGTGAACACAACAAACTTTCCTTCTACTGAGTCTGTTACGGTACATTACATTATACTAGGTCACATCACATTATGTTATGTTACCTCATAATGTGTTACATTACATTACAGTTACATTACTCAGTTGAAGCAAAAATTTTAACACTGTGATATGATCCTAAATGTATGCAGAAGAAATGTTGAAGATAATTGTATTATAAAAATGGGAAGGTAAAGGGATTGGAAGTACAGTTTCGACAAGTCATTCCAACAGGCAAAATGACAGATTAGTACATTGTGTAAGTTATATAATGTAATACCTAGAGCAAAAACTAAAAAAGTTAAAGAAATACACTCAAAAACTAGTTGTACACCTGGAACTAGTATAACACTATGTTAACTATACTTCAATAAAATATTTTTTAGTTTTTAAAATTTTTTTAATTGAAATACAGGTCACACACAATATTATATTAAAAAATTTTTAATTTTTCAGTTGAAGTACAGTTGGCATACAATGTTATGTGTTCCAGGTGTATAACACAGTGATTCAACATTTATATACATTATGAAATGCTCACTAGGATAAGTCTAGTTACCATCTGTCACAATACAAAATTCATTACAATATAATTGACTATATTCCCTATGCTGTACTTTCATCTCTATGATTTATTTATTTTATAATATAACCTTTTAGTCCCTTTCACCTATTTCACCCATCCCCATACCTCCCTTCCCTCTGGCAACCACCAGTCTGTTCTCCGTATTTATGAGTCTGTTTCTGGGGGGGTTGTTTGTTTCTTGTGTATTTGTTTTGTTTTTTATATTCCACATATAAATGAAATCATATGGTATTTGTCTTTCTCTGTCTGGCTTATTTCACTTATAATAATACCCTCTAGGTCCATCCATGTTGTCAGGAATGGCAAGATTTAACTCTTATGGCTGACTAATATTCCATTGTAGGCATGCACCACATCTTCTTTATCCATCCATCTATTGATGGACATTTAATTTGCTTCCATATCTTGACTATTGTAAATAATGCTTCAATAAACATAGGTGTGCATTCATCTTTATGAATTAGTGCTTTTGTTTTCTTCAGGTAAATACCCCAAAATGGAATTCTGGATTATATGGCACTTCTATTTTTTAATTTTTGAGGAACCTTCATAATGTTTTCCATAGTGACTGCACTATTTTATATTCCCACCAGCAATACACGAATAGTTGCCTTTTCTCCACATCCTATCCAACACTTGTTATTTCTTGTCTTGTTGATATTAGCCATTCTGACTAGTGTGAGATGGTATCTCATTGTGGTTTTAATTTGCATTTCCCTGATGATGAGTAATGTTGAGCATCTTTTCATGCGTCTCTTGGCCATCTGTACGTCTTCTTTGGAAAAAATGTCTATTTAGTTGGAGACTTCAACACCCACTCTCAACAACTGTTAAAAGACAAAAAATCAGCAAGGATATGGAATAAATCAACACCACCACTAATAAACAGGTCTTAATCAACATTTGTAGAATACTTCACCCAACAACAGCAGAATTCACATATTTTTCAAGGACCCAGAGAAAATACAACAAGATTGACCACATCCTGTGCCATTAAACAAAACAACAACAAATTTTAAAGATTGAAATCATACATTCTCTGACCACAATATTAACAAACCAGAAATAAACAAGAAAATACCCAAATGTTTGTTAACTAAAAACCCTCCAGAACGCCTCTAAAAACCCATGAGTCAAAGAGGAAATCTCAAGGGAACTCAAAAAATAATTGAACCCAATGACACTGAAAATAAACATACCAAAATTTGTGGGACACAGCTCAGTCATTGGTGGGAGGGAACTGTATGCCACTAAATACATACATTAGAAAAGAGGAAAGTTTGAAATCAATAATTTAATCTCCCACCATAAGATCCTGGAAAAAAAAGAACAACATAAATTAAAAGCAAGTCAAAGGAAGGAAATAATAATGATAAGAGCAGAAATCAATGAACTGAAAACAAAGATAACAGAGAATATCAGTGCAACAGAATTGGTACTTTGAAAAGATCAATAGCATTGGCAAACCTCTAACAAAATTTATAAAGAAAAAAGGAGGAGACACACATATCAAAATTAGGAAGGAAATGGGGGATATCACTTTCCCTGCAGACATTAAAGGGATGATAAGGAAACAGTAGGAACAGGTCTGCACTCATAAATTTGACAAATTGTATCAAATGGAGCAATTCCTTGAAAAGAAGTCAAAACTATTAGAATAGGAGAGGATTGAGAAGTAGGCAAACATAGCACAAGAAAGAAAACTACAAACTAATATCTCTCACGAAAATAGGAGTAAAAATTCTTTTAAAAAAATAAGCAAATAGAATTCTGCAATATGTAAAAAAGAATTATACACAATGATCAAATGAGTTTTATTTCAAGGATGCAAAGCTGGTACAGTATTTGAAAATCAGTCACAGTAACTCACCATATGCATAGTTAAACAAGAAAAATCACGACTATATCAATCAATGCAGAAAAAGCAGTTGACAAAATTCAATATCCATACATGACTTTTTTAAATCTCAGAAAAATGGGAATAGAGAGAAACTTCCTCTCTTTGATAAAGAACATCTACAATACCGTGCAGTTAATATTATACTTACTAGTGAATGAATGAATGACTGAAAGATGTCTACTCTCACATTAACACAGTGCTGGAAGTTCTGGCTAGTGTGATAAGGCAAGAAAGGGGGATGAAAGGCACACAGACCAGAGAAGAAAAAAATAAAACTGTCCCTATTTGCAGATAAGCATGGTGGTCTATATAGAAAACCCCAAAGAATCTGAAGGAAAAAAAAATCTTCAAACTAAGTGAACGCAGTGATCACCAGATACAAAACAAACATAGAGAAATCAATTGTACTGCTATATACTAGCAATAAACACATAAACCCTGAAATTAAAAATACTGTTCGATTTACAATCAGTCAAAAAAAATACTTGGATGTAAATGTTAACAGAACACATATAGGACTGTATGACAGAAATTACAAAATGCTGATGAAGGAAAACAAAGATAATTTCAACAGAGAAATACATGGTGTTGATGGATTAGAAACTTAAATAGTAAAGACACCAACTCTCTCCAAAATTGATATACAGATTTAACACAACTCCCAACATAACCTCAGAAAGGCCTTTTGTAGATAAAACAAGATCATTCAAAAATGTATGTGAAAAGGTAAAAGAAGTAGAATAGCTACAATTTTGAAAAAGAAGAATAAGGTGAGAGGAATCAGTGACCAATTTCAAGACTTTTTAAACTATAGTTACAGGCTGTGTGGTAATGAACGGACAGACATGCACACCAGTGGAACAGAATGGAAAGTCTAGAAGTTGACCCACACAAACGTGTCCAGTTGGCTTCCAACAAAGTGGCAAGAACAATTTAATGGCATAAAGGTAGCTTAACAGCAAATGGTGCTGAAGCAATTGGACATCCACAAATTGGGCAAAAAATTGAACCTACATTAAGTCTCACACTTTCTACAAAAATTAACTCAAAATATGTCATGGACTTAAATTTAAAGTGTAAAACTATAAAACTTTGAGGAAAAACATAAGAGGAAGTATTCATGATCTAGTATTCAGCAAAGAATACTTAAACTTGATAGCAAAAGCACAGTCAACAAAAGAAAAAATTGACGTTAGGCTTTGTCAACATTAAAAACTTTTTCTCTGTGAATGACACTGGTAAAGGATGAATAGACAGACAAGCTGAAGACCGGGAGAAAATATTTGCAAGCCACACATCTGACAAGGGATATATAAAGAATAAGGAAAGAAAATATTAAAGAACTCTCAAGGTTTAGCAGTAAAATAGAAAAAATCCATCAGAACATGAGCAAAACTTTTCACCAAAGAAGGTATACAGATGGCAAATAACATAAAAGATAGATGTACGGATGGCAAAAAGAAAATCAGCATCATTAGCCAGTAGGAAAATGCAAATGGAACTTTAAGATATCATTGAACACCTGTTAGAATGGCTAAATTGAAAAAAAAAGTAATGAGAACACTAAATGCTGGTGAGGATGCCAAGAAAATGGACCACTCATACATTGCTACCGAGACTGTAAAATGATAGCAATTCTGGAAAACAGTTTAACAACAAAAAAACTAACCATGCAATTACCATACAACTTAGCAATTGCTCTCCTGGGCATTTATTCTCTAGTAATGAAGATTTAAGATCACACAAAAACTTGTACATGAATATACAACTTTATTCATAGTAGTCCAAAACTGGGAATAACTTAGATGTTCTTCACTTGGTGAACAGTTGACTGAACTGTAGGGCATTCGTCACACAGAACACTTTTCAGCAGTGAAAAGGAATACACTACTGACACACAGAAGAGCTAGTGTGAATCTCCAGAGAAGTATTCTGAGTGAAAACAAAAGTCACACACCATATGCTTCCTTTTATAACATTCTTGAAATGACAAAATTATAGAAATGGAGACAGATGAGTATTGTCCCCTTTCAGGTGGGTGCACAGGAGAGGGTAACAGGTATGGCTAAAAAAGGGGAAGTGGAGGGATCTTTGTGGTGATGGAACCTCCTCTGCTTTGTGTCACTGTCAATATCCTATTCATAATATCTGTTCTATAAATGTACACGATGTTACCATTGGGGGAGACTGGGTCCTGGTTACATGGGACCTCTCTGTATTATCTGTTACAACTGTGCCTGAAACTACAATCATCTCACAATAAAAAGTTTAGTTTTTAAAAAGTTAGTGACAATTCGTTGACACCCAAAACTAATGGGAATACAGAAAAAGTTGTCATTCTTACGGCTTCCTATCTATTCGTTCCTGCAGTTGGAATGAGTTCATCCTTCACGAATAATCTGCAAAGCAATTGAGCAGATCACTTACGTGGGCACTAAACACCATCTTCTTTCCTTCCCATGGCAGAATGAACTCCCTGGTTCACAGATCATATAAAGTTGGAAAAAACAGCAGTACAGATAAGAGCCGAACGTGAGCCAGAGTTTGGACGTGCCTCCCAAATCCGTGTGACTTTAAATGAGTCACTGAGCCTCTTTGGACTTTATTTCTCCACTTGTGACGTGTACCTGAATGTTGCCATTGCAGGAAATACCAAATTGTATGGAATTTACATATTATACCACTACAGAGAAACACGGACCTGTTCTATGCCTCCTTCATAATGAGTCGTTAGTCAGAGAAGTACTAATCTGTTTCCCTCTCCCTTCTCCTTACGTCAGTGTTTCCTTAAGTAAGTCATGGTCTCTGCCCCTTGACTGAGCCCCACTCCGTGTCCCTGGAAGGACGTCAGACCTATGCTGGAGCCAGTACCAACATCCCAACCATGCTGGTCTCACAGTGACACATGCTGATGCAAATAACCTCTGGTAAGAAGCGGAACTGATGAGCCCATCGCAAAGATGAGCACAGCCACAGTAATAACAGTCACTATGCAGGGTATTCACTGCATTGATAAACTCTAGTTTAAGAGCTTTATAGAATTTAATTTTTAAGAACACCCTAATGCAATGAATGCTAGTGTCCCCAATTTCAAATCTGGACATAAAGACCTAAGTGCCCACCCTGTGCGCAGAGGGAAGCCACACCTGCTGAGGCATGCAGGGGCGCGGAGGCCGCTCTCCCAGCCACAGGAGTGCTGAGGCGGGTGGTGCTCCTGCTGGGCCTGCACTGAGTTAGATAGCCTGGTTTCGAAGACCCCAGAGGTGCTGGGGCAGCCCAGGAAGGACCTGCACTGCACTGGGTGTGTCTCCCACCCACTGGGGGTCACCCACCAGAGTCACTCTGGGTCCCATGGCATCCATTGCTAATTCCAAGGACTCTTTCTTTGTATCCAAGTGTTCATTTAAATGCAATATTCCATTTTATTTTTCCTATGACCCAAATAAACAAAGGTTCCCTGTCAACATTCAAAGTCAATTATGTCCCCCTCTGGTAGGGAAGGTTTTAACCTTACTGCTCACTCTACTCAGATTTTAAATGACTCAACAGCAGGATTTTGCCATACCCTTTGAAAGTTATTCCCTGGTGGCCAATAGAAAGTGTAAGGAACAGGTCAAATCCTTTGTCTAAGCTTGGCTCCTTATTTGCAACAACACTCCCTCAGGCTACAACACCTGATTCCCAGAATCACACCATCAAGAGGTCCCAATTTAGTCATCTGGCCAATTGGGGCGAGACTGTGTCCCAGTGCAGGGCCCTAGGAACACTGCCCTGGGGACCAACATGGCTCACCCGAAGGGCAGAGGGCATTCTCGGGCAGGGCTGTGCATCTCTGACATGTCCAGGATCGAGGCTGTGCCACGGGAACAGAATAGCACATACAGAAATAAGTAACTGAGTCAGCAATGGGGGAGCAAGAAGGACAGAAGGAGCTCCATTACAGATGCATATTCATTCATCCTACACTCAGGGTCTGGAAGCTGCAAAAGTTTGAGTCAAGCTTGCTTTGTGGTTCTGTAGGAGGCAAATGTAACATTTAAATGATCCGTTCCATTAATATTGTAATATTTTGTCAATCTGGAATGCATTTTAATCAAAAGCCCCCCTTGAAATGGTCTCCTTTGTTGTATTTTCTTGTTGGCTCATTTTATCAACATCTGCTATGTTTAGACAATGTGAATTAAAACTGAGGAATGCTGTTTGTACTCAGCTACTTCTGTTAGGAGTGTAACATCCCAAGATTGGCAGTGTTTATGTAAATCAGTGTGGCTGACACAACCATCATAAACAAATGAGGAAAATATAACAAACACATTGTTCATGCAGGAAATGTTTGTTTTGAGAGTTGGCTTTGGTCTCACCAGATTGATGAAGAGTTGCTGATATTGCAGAACTGCCCTGCACACCAGGCTGCCTCCACAGGCAGCCCAGGGGAGGCCACCCTCCCCATGGCCGGCCAGCATAACCAGGGCCTCAAGCCTCACCCACAGCCCACCAAGGAGGGGCTGCAGCTCACCAGCTGGAGGCTGACTAGCTGTACGGATTTGGACACCATGTGGTGCCACAGATTCAACTAGACCATAGGACTCAGCCAACTGCACACCGTCACAGGGCACTTAAAATGGACAAGGTTTCAGCAAGGCCCTTGCATCTTTACGTCCTAATTATTGTTCAGAAAACAGGGCTGATAGGGAAATAATCATGCACATGTACCAAGACACACATGCAGTGCTGCTCATATACACAGAGGCCGGGAACAACCAACAGTCCAACAGTCGGGAACTGGTTATACAGACGTTAGTATATCCAAACCATATCATGTCACATAGTTGTGAAAGAGCGTAAGACGGTACTGCACACACTGTCCATCCTTACCATGCCATCTGCACCCCACTGTGAGGGCTACACTGCACCACACCGTACTACACCTAAGTGCACCACACTGCATTACATCTCACTGCACTGCAATTACCATACTGTGCTACAGTGCAGGTACCACACTGCATTGCACTGCCGATTACTGTACTGCGCTACACTGCAGGTACTGCATCGCACTGCACTGTGATATTATGTAGTGTACCTGCTGTGCTTCAGTGCACTTCATTATACTCTCCGGAGCTGCTCTGCCCTCTGCTCCACCGTAGCATACTTGCTGTGCTACACTGTACCGTGCTGTGTTATACTATAGTGCACAATAGCTATTGTGCTATGCTGTGCCACACTGCATCCCACCACACACATCACAGCACAGTAGAGACTTGCTGACCAGATAACTCATTGCATTAATGTAGTTTTTCTCCGAGCATCTGTCCCTTGGCAGAGTTCTTGCTCTGTTAGCACTGGGACTTTTAGGAGAATCAGCTGTGATCCATACCCTCAATAAGCTCACAGTCTTGACTGCTAACTGCCCTGGACTGACCACTGCCACAAAGAAGTCTGCCAACACCACCGTCTAGAGCCAAGACTTTCACCTAAACTTACATGAAGCAAATTTCTCCAACTTCAAAGCAGACTTTCATTATCTTCCTGCAAACCTACTCCCTGAACCCCTGCCTTTTCCCACAGTGGGGCAGAGAGGAGGCCCAGCCACTGCAGATGGTACCTCCCAGCCCCATCAGGGATGGCTTCCCTGCTCTCAGCAGAGTGGGATGTGGGTGAGTCCAGGGTCCTGTGTGAAGGAGCATCACCCCTGTGCTAGCTCACTGGGGGCCCACAGGCCAGAATTCAGGAGCCTTGAGTACAGTCTCACCTGCATTTCTTCCTCTTGAGCCTCAATTTGGCATCCAGATGAACTTTCAAGGCAAGGTGGCTCCACCCTAAGGGAGGTTTTATCTTAACCAAAGAGCAAACCTAAAGAATGACACCTAATAAATGAATGTCTAATGGCAAAATTTGAGTCATCTACTCTCTGGGTGGAGTAGGATACAGCAGAGGGTTGTACTGAAGAGTATAAAATCCCACTAGGTAGGCAGTGAGCTGATCTTTTGAAGCATGAACCTGAAGCTTCTGTGAAATTGAACTTGAGATTCCAGTTGTATTTCTGGGAATCCTGACTCCCAGCCGCATAAACGCCATTCCAATGCCATGCACCCCTCATGCCCATGAGTGTCTGAAACCTCTTCATGCCAGTGTTCTCATAACCATGATATCTCACCACATGGTAACCACCCATTGTCCCCATTCCTCACCATCTCTGCCTTTACCTCATAAGAGCCAGGTCACTGCTAGGCACAGAGTAGACACCCCACAAGCACTTGGACCACAGAGGAATGGGTGGATGAATGAATGGATGTTGAAAGGAGCCCCAGGCTGGGACTGGAAAAGTGGAAGCTGGAGTCAGAGGTCAACGCTGGTCAGCACTGGTTCTCCAGATTCAGATTATGACTTTTAAGTGTATATCACTCTGGGATTATAAAGGCTGAAATGCACTTATTGGCCAGTAACTACTGTTCTAGGCCTTTAGGACATTATCAAGATGACATAATCCTTCGTGGCATTCAAAGCAAGAGAACACACTATCTCTTGCCCTCTTTATCTGCCCACCCAGGTGTCCACCCACTTGCTGTTCACTTACTCTCCGTACATATGAAGTCCCTGCTTTTAACCCAGAATTCTAAGATCAAAATTCAGAAGGGACAGCCACTCTTCACAGATGGTGGCAGGGAGGAAGTAGAAGGCAAAGCATGAACTGGGTATACACCAGGCAAGAACTCCCCACAGCAGCCAAGGCGAGAGCAGGCATTTTCTAACGGGCAATGCAGGGCGGGGGCCTGCATGAGGGTAGGGCGTGACCACGATACTTCAGTGCCGCTAGTGTCTCTTCTAATAGCCAGAAGGGAAGTGATGCAGCGACAAATGGCATCAGGGAAATTCCTGACATTGTCATAATCTCAGGTTATAAAATACCTACCAAGGTTAATAACAAGTAATGTGCACCATTAATATGCCTATATATACCTGTGCAGAAGAGCAGGACCATTTCATAAATGAGACCCCTTTTTATACACAAAACCATGGTATCTGCCCCCTCCTCTTCCCACTCCTCCTGCGGAGAGAGCAGGAGCTTTTTGCCATGCTTCGAAAGGATGTTAACAAAAATCCACAGACCTTCTCTGCAGTGATGCAGGAAACAGGAGCAAGAAAGTGGACATACTAGTTAGATCGGGTCATGATGAAAGAGTTAGAGGGCCATTTGCTATTGCTTTGTTTGACAGAAGGAAATAATCAGCTCTGAAAATCACTCTCGGTTTTGTAAGAGAAGTAACACCTCCTTCCCAGAGTCTGGAATTGCTCTCAGCAAATCATGGCCACAGACTATTTCTTAATATCTTGAGGAAGATTATGATGATACCACATTTCTGGACTAGAGAATCTTTCTTCCAAGAAAACACCATTTGGGGCACAAAAGAAATAAGAAGTCCCATTTCACCCAAAACTCATTTGCAAGTAATAATTTTCTTTCATTGATGAATCCTTTTCTGTTCCAAGTAATTTAAAAATGATAAAATAGCACCGTATTACTAAAGGGAGCACAGAGGTGTCCACGGTGCCATTTTACCTTGAATTTAAAACTCTTCTCACATTTATCATTTCATTTGCACACTCTTTCACCAATAAACTTCATAAGAGTACCATCCATCAATTGATCAAGTATTTATTAAGAATACAATATTCCAAGCATAGGCTAGGTATTTATCATAGCCAATAAGGTACCATAATCACTCTGTCATTGTCAACATGCTGAGGCCTCAGCAAAGTCTCCCTAAAAGCCCTCACCCACTCCATATTTAATGCTTGCCATGTTTCTTGGCCCATGCGCATCTTTTCTCCCAGAGCATGCCATAAAACCCTCCCCATCCAGAGCAGGGGGGCTAGGGGACACAGATGGGCAACAGACTTTCCTCTTTATATTGGGATTTCTAGCACCTATACAAGATCCAGCACCAGTGAGTGTGCAGGTGGATAGATAGAGCCTCTAAATCTGTAATAAAAAGAGAACAAGATGGGGGAAATGGGATTTGTGCCTATTAGTAAGACTGACAGGAACAGCCTAGGATCCTGCAGCTGGCACGGGAAAGGCAGGAAAGCAGTTCCCTCTGTTCTTAGGAGAATTCTAAACTGAACTGAGCTGAAGGAGGTTAAAAAAAAAGCCTGTGTTGGCACAACAGAAAAGACACATATAATCCCCATGTTCAAAGGTATCTAAAATGAAGAATTGATTTCATGATTCTGCTTCAGTCTTGACTCCTCCAGCCAAAGGAAAAAGGAAGAACATGTCAACAAGTCTTTTTTCAGGGGTGCAAATGTTTGGTGAAGCTATGAGGATATATAGTCTCCATCCTTAGTTTTATGCTCCTTCTGAAGGAAGATAAGAGGCTTGGCTCACTTAGCATGCAATTTGATAAGATCTTTGAAAATCAAACCTGCTGAGCATGCTTTCCAGGAAACACAACGCTTAAATGCTCTGGAGCTTAAAAAATGGAAGACATACACCATGTGTCAAGGAGACGCTATGAACATGACAGAGATAACATCTTACAGGGTTAGCAAAATCAACAAGGCAAAACAGACTGCACACAGCAGAAGTCTTACTCATCCCGTGGCCTGGTACTGAGGCCTGAAGAAAAGAAAGTGCTCAAAAATAGTGATCTCTTCAACTTGGAAATGAAGTTAGATGGCTTTTGGGCTTTGACCTGTATAAAGTGGAAACGATAAAATGCATTTATAATTTAATGTGAATTTATTAAATTGCTTCCTAGAAAAGCAGATTTATCATAGGAAGGGTAGATATCGACAGATGGAGGGATGGGAGGATGCCTAGGGAGAGGGCAAAGCCCAGAAAAGGGAGGACGGAGGCCAAGGGCCTGGCCATGCCACAGCCCTCATTGGGCCAGTCCTGAGGCTGAGGAGAAGCTCTGTCGACCCCAGGGCTGTGGACATAGCCAGGTTTGTGCCACCAAGTGTCCCTGTCCACTGAACCCCCCTCCCAATTCACTTTGCCTGTTCTGACCCAGGGGGATACCAAGCAGTAGGGAGAATTAAACTCCTGGTGAGAGAATCTGCAAAACAAGCCACCATCTTTTAGAAATGATGCAATGGGGTGTGATAATATAAAACAGAAAGAGACTCCATGGACATGTGTCTCACAAAGGTGCTGTGAGATTGAAATGTGTGGGGCTCATGCAGACCAAGGAGGTCTCTCTCACCTACCCTTTATTTCAGAATGAAGCTCTCATTGCTCAGGTTGGTTAGAGCCCAGAGCCCCACCCAGTTCCAGGTGATGCGGAGACACCAAGTCACACCTCCTGATTCTCAGTCTGATCATAACAAACTTGCCCCCTGAAAAATCTCATTACCTGGTGACAGACTGGAAAGAATGTTTAACAAGTTACTCCTTTCTGCAGATCGCACTGAGCAAAAAGCTGCCAGAACAGGGCATTCAGTCAAACTCAGAGACTTAGAGCTGGAAGTGAAACCAGAAGATACTTCAGGCCTCCTCATATACAAAAGAAGGAACAGACCCAAAGCAGTTTATTCAGCTCGTCGTATCAGAACAAGGACATGAGCCCACGTCCCCTGGGCACCTTCCACCATACCACCACGGCTCCTGGTCTGTGACAGAAAATGCCAATCACTTAACATCTTAGGCATTTGTGCCTAGTGCTATGGAACCACAGAAAACCAGCCCAAGATTACTGCTTGGCAAAGTCAAATACAGATAAGCAGCAGGGAGGGCTGTGGTGACCAAAAGAATCTATTACAAAATTTATCCCATTCAGAGGTTGAAAATTCATGTTTTCTTAGTAAAAAGATCAGACTTGATCACTTCTCAACTGAGATTAGCCACAGATCCAGGGGATGAATTACTAAACAGATTTAAAATCTTGGAAATGTCTAATAGCTCTATCTTTTCTTCAGTGAAGAGTTCCAGATGCCCAAATGCCATGCCAGGGAAGCCGGAGACCATGTGACTAGGCCAACCTAGAGCAGCCACCCCTGGTCCTGAGCTCTGTGGCAGGCAACGCAATCTGCTGCTTCACCTGCCCTGCCAGAGAGAGTGCAGCCTTCTCCGGTCCAGCTCTCCCAGCGGAGCTGTGCAGGCAGCAGGCCAAGTGCTCCTGTAGCCCAGTGGCCTTCACATGAAGACAGACTGCCTGTGGCGGAGAAGTAGGAAGACCTGAGTGCAGCTAGACTCACTTCTTGGCACCAAATAAACCATTCTGGAAAATATTGTTTAAGTTTTTCTAAATAGAAATAGAGCCCATTTCTACAGAACACTAAAAACACTGTGGTGCCCCCCTCCCACTGCCAAATCTAGCAAAGAAGGAGATGCCTGGATAACACTGATAGTTATAAAACCCTTCTTTAAAATAATGTGTAATACATTGTGTTCCGTCATGTATTTCTGATCACAGTCTTCCCAGTCCAGATTGACCAGGCCATTCATTGAAAGCCAGTGCTTCTCAATGCTGGGCATGGAGTGCTTCTCCTGAGGCCAACAACTTTCCCAAAGAGAACTAACAGCAACAATAATGATCTCACAGAAAGGAGCTGTGAATGAAAATGGAGTTGTGGGCTCAGCGTCCAGCTCTGCCACCCCAGGAGGCTCCTGGGATTCCGAGCCACAAGGCAGGGCTGACCACAACAGGGCCTCATGGGGCTGGGTGGGGAGGTGGGGTAAATGTGCAGGCCCCTGGCCCATGTCCGCCACAGCAGGTCCACACTGAACCCAACCACAGCCAGGTGCTCTGCGCAGGGTCAGAGTGGGCACAGCAGCCACCAACAGGCTTGCCTGCCTGGCACTGGGCATCTGGTCTGTTCTGTGGAAAAGGCTCCTCTCTGTCCCTGCAGCTTTCTCCGTGCCCCTGTCCTGGGTGTGCGTGCACTCACCCTTCAGCACCAGTTGAATGGAGCCTGTGCCCAAGAAGAGTCAGCTCTGAGCCCTATTCCAAACAGGCTATCTTCCCTCCCTCCCCATGCCACACTTGCCCACATACACTCACCTGAATGAATACACACACACATATGCTAGTACTCTGTCACACTCAACAGACACACCACTCCAGGACTCACAGAGCTGGAGGGTGGCATGCAGATGGGGCTGGCTGTCCTCTAACTGCTCCTGGTCTGAGGAAAGACAAGCACAGAAATTGGCAGAAAACAAAAAATGTTACAGCAGTTTGACAGAGTAAATTGATGTCTGTTGAATCTAGAGATAAGTGATTGAAGTTGTACTTTGTATGTCTTGGATTTTTATCTTTTTTTTTAGTAATTTATCTTATCATGGTTTATAAAAACTAGACTTGTGATACATTGAAAATTGGAGGGGAAAAAAACTGACCTCTCTTCTCAGTTTGAGAAGCACTACAGTATTATCTTTTGTCCACCTAAATTTTAATGTCTGGATCATTCCACCCCCCAGTGCTGTGCTGGGGCGATTTTCCAGGATCTGGGGGGAATCCCTTTTCCATCCACGGCAAGGCCAGCTGGCTCAGGCAGGGGCAGCAAGGGCTCAGCTCTGTAGCTGCTAGCAGCCCTGGGAGACTGCAGGTCACCCAGGTCTCTTCCAGAGTGGAAGGGAAAGTTGGGGGCAGAGCCCAGGCAAGGGTCCCTATGAGGAAGGCAAAGGAAGCCTGAATCCAGCCCCTTTTTCTGAGCACCTCAGGGTCTGGGTGCTGTGGCCTAGATTCAGCCACTGCGAATCAAGCTGTTCAGTTCTTAGCTCCAGCCAGCAGAGAGTCATTTAGGTTGGATTTGAAAAGTGTGAGAAAAATCTGGCAAGTCAGAAAAGCAGACAACATACCAAGGGAAGGAAGCTGTTAGCCTGCAACTGATAAAAATGCAAAGCCGTAGAACCTCACATCACAGAGAGGGTGCAAGCATGTAGCTCTACCCAGGGCCCTTTGATGCTGCCGGGCTTCCTTTCTGCTGGTCACGTCACCAGGCCCGGGAGGGGCCAGCAGCGCTCACTGCCTCCCCCAGGCCTAGCAGGAAGACTACT
The DNA here is from genome assembly GCF_040802235.1 of Manis javanica. Lineage (NCBI taxonomy): Eukaryota > Metazoa > Chordata > Mammalia > Pholidota > Manidae > Manis > Manis javanica. The sequence continues at coordinate 135,678,262 of NC_133157.1, read as the reverse complement.
GCCATCCCAGATGCTGGAACTGCTCACTCATTCACTTACTTCTGCAGGGACAAAACCCTCAGGTCCAGGATTTCATTTGCCTGGCAAAGGCAGCCCCAATGCGTGGTCCCCACAGACAAGCAGTTTTGAGACTCTAGCACTTAAGATTAAGCAGCACCAGTCCACATGCCTCTGCCACATGGAGCATGGTCATCAGGAATGGCAAGTATCCAACAGCAGCTTTTATTCAGTCAGAGAAGTACATTCACTTGAGAAACTAAAAGTGCACACGTTGGGAGCCTGATCGAGGGATGGAGAAGAGAGGTCCAAAATACTGGCTTTCTTTTTTTCAAACTTCAGCAAATTCACTCAGGACACTGAGTCATTCTTAGAGCATGATAATGGCCTTCAGTGAACATGATTTTTGTTTTAAGGGATAAGTGTAGTTTCTATCTTTTAAAAAACATTTTTTGCATCTTATACACATGCTTGAAAAACATTTGGGGCAAAAATATGAGCTGGGTTATTTCCAGATTAGTCACTAAACTATTTTGCAGAGTGACAGAAGTGTGTATTTGCTCCGGTGCTACTTTTTGCAGACCAAGTGCCTTAAAGCAGGTGCCCAAGCATGATGAGGGTGCAGCCATCCTTCCAGAGGCCACCCAGAAGGTACCAGCAGGCTCCTAATGCTTTACACTTTTAGTCACATGGAGACAACTGCTTGATTCATTTAAGACCTTAACTCTGGCTTTAAGTATCTGTATGATGACTTTTTGAAGAGCCCAATGGTTTGATGAGGCACTAATACAAACTTCATTGCCTCCCTCTGCTGATGATTCTATAAGGTCCTCCAGAGCATCAGGTAACAGAGGTTACTCTGTGCAGGAAATTGGTCTCCCCGTGGGACAGTCAGTTCATCCCCAGAGGAAGACACAGTACACTGTTTTCTGCTTCCCAGTCTGATTGCCTGGAGCTGGTGACGCTCCCCAAGTGAGTCTAACTGGTGCCAAGGTCGAGATCCACTGACCTGGTCTGCGGCAGGGACCCAGGTGAAAGCAGACGCCTATTCAGATGCAGCTCTTCAAACTGCTAATTTCCAAGGCCCACGCAGACATATGAAGTTAGACCCCATGTGGGCAGAAGCCTGCAGCCCTGTTTTAGCCCAGCCCTATGATTCTCGCTGTGCCAGGCTTGAGCTCTGTCCCTGCTCCTGCAATCCATGGGCTGGACTGCACCCAGGGGCCAGCTGGGTAGATGCCCTGCCTAGTGCTCAGGACTGCCATCTGAGACAGCAGGGTATCACCTAGCCAGGCCACCTTCTTGCTCCTCATGGGAAGGTCCTTCCCTGGATGAGGCCTGCAAACTAGGGGAGGACAAGTAGGGAGCACGCCCTGGGGGGCCACTGGTCCCTGTGCTCAGCAGCCTGGCAGAGGTGCCTGAGGGCGGACTCCGAAGCCTCTTCCAGCAGAGAGAGCCACTGCTGCCCTGCCAGGTCCTCCTCCTTTGCTAAAACTTTGGAGAGTGACCAAGGATTATGAAATAAAACAAAAGCATGTATGTCCTCCTTCTGGGAGAGCTGTACGGCCTGCTGTTTGGCCTCACTAGAGAGCAGGACTGCTGGGTTTTTTATTTACTGATGGGTAAAATGGAAACTGTGTGAGATGGCTGAGGCCGCCAGGCCCTGAGCTTAACAAAAGGGCCCTGCTGAGCGGTTCCCAGGCCCAGCATGGCGGCCGAGGGAGGCCCTGCTCCTGTTTCCCGCCGGTGCTGCCCGCCGGGCACGCAAGCCCGACTCAGGAGGGCAGGGCAGGAGCTGATGCTCAGAGGGCAAAAACGCCTGGCTGCTCTCGGAGCACCCGCCGGCCATGGGCTAGCACCGGCAGGCCCTGCCTCCACCCCCGGCGCCCGGGACCCCGCGGGGTGGTAGGAAGCCGCGTCCCCTGGCGCTCGTCGCCAGGGCGACGGTTGTTCCTGCGTGGGGTCGCGTCCCACTCCGTCGCCACTCACTGCTGCGGCCGCCAGCCCCGGAGCGCGGATGCAGACGCCGTCTCCTCTTCATCTGCTTCCCTTCCCTAAGCAAGCGCTTCGCCAGACAGGGGGCGCCCGCCGGCTCGGGAAGGGGCCCTGGAAGCAAGTTCATCTTGGGCCCAAACGCTGGCTGCAGTCTGCCGCGTGCGGTCTGCTCTGGGAGTGGGTGACTTGCCCGCGGGACGGCAGGTGCCGGCCGGTGTGGGTGCGCGTCGGGACGGCGGTGAGTGGGGTGCTGTCTGGAGAGCGCACTTCAAGGGTGACACAAGCCAGAGAGGGCAGTGGTAGGCTCCAGCTGCTGTGGGGCCAGAATCTGAACCAGTAGTAGGGACCTTCTTTAAGAAAGAGAATGCACAATTACAAACACGAAATGACATTGAGATTTTATCACAATGAAAAAGAAATCACAGAAATTAAGTACGCTTTGGGGATTCAGTTCCTGTATTCTGTCAACTTTTTGCCAGAGTTGCTTATACAGAAATGCTTGCTGACAGCACCCTGGCTCCCATTCTCTGCTTCGAACACGGTTCCCAGCATATCCCCAAGCCGGTGCAAAGGGGCCTTGGAGTTTGCCTCAGAGATTCCTCAGCACCCTGCCCCCTACCCCAGCTCTGCTCTGGCAGATGGAAGCAGCGCCCCCACCGTGCGCTGCACCGCTCCTTCTGGGCGTGGGATGACCCCCGCCCTCCCTAGAGCCTGCTCTGACCTCTGTGAAACTACCCTCCACTGCAGTGTTTACAGACTCCTGGCGACTTCTAAATCCACAGGAAAAGCAGGGACCTAGAGCACGTAAATACCAGGGGTACACGTCTCCATAAACGGCATTGGATGTCAGAGACAAATATCCAGCGGAAGCAGCCCCAGGAAAGCGATTCTGAGGGTCCAGCACATTCCTCCAGTGTGTCAACATGTGTCCCTTCCCAGCAGTGACTGTTAAGTGTTCCTACCTCCTCCTAACTGCCTGCCTGAGGCACCCCTGACTCAGGGCCACTGGGCTCCATTTTTGGACTAGGGAAGACTCCAAACTAATAAACTGCTGTGGAAATATATACACACTCCCTTGTATCAATTGTTGTTCTCTAAAGGATGTTGCTGTGTGATACAGCTTTAAGTTTTCAACTCTGTCATATTTTCTAAACTATGATCTCTTCCATTTACTTTAACGGCTGTGGCATTCCCCTTTGCTGGAGTGAAAACTAAACAATGTGGTTTGGATTTAGTGTTCCCATGCATCACCATGAAAATGTTTGTCTCAGCAATCGCATCGTTACTGTTACTGGGAACAGCTGCTCTGCCCTCTTTCCTCTGTGAACTGCAGTCCGCTGCCCCAGTTAACAAGTGAGCAAGGTGGAACCAAGCCACTGGGATAAGAGAGCCGCTACAGGGCGAACCAGGACCTGAAAGGATCCGCTCCCAAGGGAGCCAGGACCAAGTATAAGGAACGGCAGCCCTGGCAATGGGCAGCATGGCTCAGCAGGTGAGGAGACTAGGCTGTGGCCATATAGGCAGTCTCACCAGCCTGCCATGCCCACTGCGATGTAATGGCGAGTGAGCCAGGCTGGGCAATGCCCCCCTTGACCCGTGAGGACTCAGTAAATGTCAGGAAGCTCCTTAGGGCTTCCTGCACTAGCCCTGCTCGGCAGGTGTGGGATTCCCACAAGGAGAGTGTCCTGGCAGAGAAGAACTGCCTGAGGGGCCACTTACTGATCCCTTCATGGGTTTCTGGACATGGGCAGGACATAAATTTGCCTGTGGATCATTGATTCCCCACAGAAATGGGTTCCAGATGTCTGGGTCCCTGGAGCTGTCCACCCCGCTCTTATCAGGCTCAGCTGGAGCCTGAAGTTTTGCACAACACATTTTCGAGATAAGAAAAGGCTGAGCATTCCAGGCTCTGTGCCAGCACCTCCACCTCAAGACCCCTGGTGTGTGGCCCACCCCCTGCTGGGCTGGGCATGGCCCAGGTCATGGACCTGGCCCACTTTCCCCTTCTCTTTTTTTTCTTGTCTTTTCACAGGAAACAATATACACATCCATTAACAAGAAACTGGCTAGGTAAGTTACTGTACACATATACAAAGGAATTCTTCCAACCATTAAAAAATACTGATGCAAAGGTAGTTTTATTGCCATGGACAGAGGTCCATGACATATTTTTGTATTGAAAATTAGGTAACAAGACCACATAAAAAATAAAACCCTATTTATGGAAAATAATAAATATCTATCTACCTAAATTTGCATATTTGTATATATGCACAGGAAGATGGAGAACAGTGTGAAACCAACAAATTAAGAGCGTGATTATTCCTAAACCATGATATCTTGTCTAGCTCCCAAAGGGAGAGGCAGGTGCTGAAGCTGTCCCCCACTGTCCTGCCTGGGGAGGTGGGGGCACTAGAGATGCTTCTCACATGGCAAAGACAGGGCTGACAGGGCAGGAAGTGCTGCGTGGTTTCCAGCCCTCTGCTCCACAGTTCAGCAGCGCCACACAGAGCCACTGCTCACCCTTCTGGAGATGGGCAAGTGAAGCCGACTGGAATGGCCAGCCTCCATGCAGAGCCCATGAGCATGTGCCCTGATGTGCGCCCTGCAGCCCTGATGTCTCCCCCTACACCTATTGTGTGTGGGGGCCAGCATGTTCCAGATGGTTCCCTCACCCCATGCGGGAGTGGGGTTGGCACTCCCATGTGGCTAGTTAGCCTCTGTGGTCACTGGCTCTCCCCACAGGTGGATTTGAGAGAAAGAGGAAACTGCCAGCCTTGCAGGCCAGGCCCAGAGCTTCCCTCCAAAAGTGTCAAAGTTCTCAGGTCACTCCTGACTCAGAGGAGCGGCAAACACTCCTGCCACATGGGGGGAGCCCATCCAGGGCATGGGGCATAAGCTCCCACTGTGGAGGCCCCTGGGGGCTGCTGGGAAGGGACAGAGGCACCCACCACACAGGCCCCAGGGGGCTGCTCGGGACTCCCCTTGCATCAGACGTGGGCAGCCCAACTGGTCTCAGCACTCAAAAGACAAATCGGTGAATCACTGTTTTTCTCTCCTTCCAAGCAGTTGCTGCTTTCTACCCTCCTGTGGACAGTCTTGTTATGGACTTAAGTGTAACTCCTCTTATCATGGAGTAAATAGATACTGTAAATGGCTTGCCTGTCTGTTTGTTATGCTCTGTAAAACAATGTGCCCTTGTAACCTAGTCCTGTCACCAGCTGACCCCACCAGACCCTCGGTGATTCGCAGGCTGGGCAGATGAACAGTGGCTATCACACAGTGTGAGGGGCAGCGGCAGCCGGTGGCTCCAGCTTTGTTCGACCTTTGCTTCCCCTCCCAGGACCGGCCTCCTCTCTGTCCGAGGTGAGGTAAGAGCAGGCCCACCTGCCCAAAGCAGTAGCTTCCTCCACATTAGAGCCAGGGTCCCAACCCATACCCTAAACCTCTACAAGTACAGCCTCCAGTGCATATGAGCAGACAGCTACCTGTGTCCACATGGGACGTGGAGGCCAGCCAGACAAACAGCCTGCCCCACAGGCCAGCATGCACCCTTGCTGATTTACAGCCACCACTGTATTTTTTGCCCCTCTGCCTACCTGGCCCACTGCCGCAAAGCTGTGGAGTCTGGTGTCCTCTCACTCCCAACAGCCCGACCCATGTCCTCTGGCCCGGGCCAGGATGGCCACATAGCCCACAACCGCCACCTCCTGGCAGCAGCTGCCTCCTCCCTGGGTGGGTTGCCCTCAGATTAGCTCCATCCCCAGGTCCTGTGGCTGGTGACTCCCCTGTCAATGCAAAAGGCTTGGGGACTCGTGAGACCTGCAGGGGCTCCCAAGACCTACTTGGAACTGAGGCCAGATGCACTTCACAGAGCCCAACCCCATGAGGGGCTCTCGGTTCTCCAAATGAGTCACTGTTTCCCAACCATAACTTTGCAAAAGTTAAGCAAGCACATTTGCTCATAAGCAGTGAAGAAATTAAAGCACTTTACCAGGAGCCGTGATAACCTGATCTCTACTACCACCTGTGCATGGGCACAGTGGTGAGGGAACTAGTTCCTGCATTTCTGCTTCTGAGCATGAGTCAAACTGCTAACTCAAGGGATTGGAAGGTTCCCCGTAAAAATAACCAGGGCTGTCCAAAGGTTCAGAGAGTATCACCCACGAATCACAAAACCATAAATGTAACCATCTGGGAAAGACTTTTTCCGAGTGGTTGATCACTAAAATTGCAAATGTTCTAGACAAATCTGCCTTGCTAACTGAGGTGACAGGAGGACCCTGTGCCCACTGCCCACCCACCAGATGCCAGGAGTCCAGGGATGAGCCTGATGCAGGAACAAAGACAAAGGAGGAGGACTTACTTGGAAATTCAAGTGAACCAGTTAGGCATTCTGCTTCACGGACGCAGGAAACCCTAATAGCTCAATGAGAAGGAATGGCCAGCATGTGTGTATCCTGCTGTCTTCACCACTATAGGTAGTCAGGGCAGTGAGACACGAACACAGGACTGACTTAAGAACTGGCACCAAGTGCTTATTATTTAGGCAATAAAGATTTTACACTGGCAATTTTCAAAAACGTAGTTTCACATGTAGATGAATTTGTGGAACCTACTGGGCCTCTGCCCTAGTCAGTACACGAGCCCAACCAATACCAAAGGTGAGACCTAGTTCCCTGTGGGGAGATAGCCAAGGAATTAAGGCATTTCCATCAATCTCAGCAATTACACATCCACGGCATGTAACGTGTGCCCTAAAACTCACTCAGCGCTCAGGGATGCTTGAGCCACCTTCTGCACCACCTTATCTCCACAGACCCACCAGTTAGCATGGAAAGGCACACTCCTGACATGGTTAGCATGGAAAGGCATGCTCCTGACCTACGTGCTGGTCTGGGCACTCCCAGCCCTGGGGAGCTGTGTCCCTAAGGGCTCGCATACCCAGCCAGCAGTGACTATAGGCAATGATCTGAGCTGCGGAGGCAAGGGGCACTCTCTCAGGCCCCCCACATAAGGCTCTGTGACAGCTCTGGCAGAAACACTCAGAACTGACCCTGGGGTGCACAACAGAGAGCCAAAGGCCATCCAGCAAACTCTCCCAAACTGGCATTCAGTGAGCTCCTAAACTGTCAGTAAATTGCTCCAAGCTGAAATTCAATCTGTTTTCTTCACAACTCTTTTAAATAACTCCCCAATTGCTTATCAACCTGTGTGTGGACATGCAGTACACGTGCTCTCTCACAAACTCAGTTTACTAGATACAAGATAACCTCTACCAGAAGTGTGGCTCCATTTCCCTAAGTGGATGTCCTCCAAGCCCTAGTCAGTGGCACAAGTCCTCTAGGCCATCTTCCTGTGGGGTGGCCTGGGATTAACCAGCAGGCACCCTTCCGGTGGAAAAAAGCCAAGGATTATCACATGTAAAAATCTCCCCTTCTACCACTCTCAAATCTCCCCTTCTACCACTCTCAACCCCTTAATCATCAAGGAATGTGGAAATCATTGTGTTGGTTTGTTTGCATTATTTTAGGGGAATTTGTTTGTCTTTCTTATTGGCTCTAGACAAATCATGTTTGATCTCTTGAAATTAAATAGGTAAAACTGCTGGGACACAGAACTTTCTAAGTGATGGAAATTAGGATACAGGGATGGGAACTCCAGCTGGCCGAGTCTGCCAAGGCCCAGAAAAGGGGCTCGGCCATTCACAGGTGGGAAGGTGCCTCTGGCTCAGAGAATCACAGCTTCCACCAGGGCCACTGGATATAGCTGGTTCAACTCGTGTCCCCATTTCCTCAGAGATCCCATTGTTTTATGCTTTCTCCAAAACACCATCATAGTTTGACACAATTTGAGAATTCCCGTTCCTCAGATGTGGAGTACATGGCTTCAGTACTCTGACCGCAGCTGGACCGTGCTCCACCACGTTCACCAGCCACAGCTTTGAAGCATGAAAACCAGGCTCCTGAAGCAAGGAAGAACAGTCACCAAAGTGAGCAACTGCAGACTCTGAGAGAGTCTGAAGGCCTCATTTTACAGAAAGGGAGACTGCAGCCCCAAAAGGTTGTGATGCCCCCAAATCACACAAATCCTCATCCCAGTTCCCTGCATCCTCCCTTCCCTCAAGAGCAATGGAAAACTTTAAGGCCACTCTTGCACTGATGTTGAAAGATAATGCCATCACCTCCCTGACACAAGTTCAAAGGGAACCAAACATCCCTGGCAGAAGATTCACCACTTCTGCATCAGAGCTGTTGACCACAGAGAGCCTTCCCGAGTTCTTTCCCAACCTGCTAAAAATTCTTGTCATGGAACCAGAAAGAAAAAGCAATAAGTGAAACCAAATATGAGGCAAAACCTATGTGTACACCGCCTGCAGGCTCACTCATAGCTGCTGATTGGAGGTCCAGCCTCACAAGATAAGAATAAAAATCTACAGCACTTTCAAGAAAAATGCGACTCAGTGTTCACATCAAATTCTTATCACGGCAACTTCTGAGTGTCTTTAAAAAGAAAAACAATTGCTTTTTCACCACCAGAGAATGCTTACATCCAATAGTGCTGTTCAACATAGAAACCTGCACCCAGTGGTCCCTGTGCTGCCACTGCCCTCAGACTGGCCCTGGGTATGGGAGACGGGGTGGCTTGCCCTATGCTGTTTAAACCTTATCCGTAAATGCAAAAAGCTTAAACAGACATAGGAATGACAAAACCCAAATTCCTACAGGTCACATTTTTCAAATTCTAAAATCTTCAGGCAATTATTGCACAATGCAGTCAGGACTGGAAGCCTTGTTCTTGTCAAACTCCAGTGTAGAGGGCTTCTGTGGTGTATGCCAGCCACTCCCACCCTAAATGAGGCCACCCCAGAGAAGGAAACTTCATTTGCTCTGCTTTTTGTCACATCGCCACCAAATACACTACACGCTATAGCATATATACTGTTCACTTTTCATATGTCCCCTCCCAGTGGCTAGCATGGCATCTCCATGAGGACAGAAGCTTCATGGGTGCTCTCGCTACCAGTCCTCAGAGCCTGGAACAATCTCTGTCTGGCACATGGGAAATGCTCCATAGACGTTTGCTGAATGAACACACAAATGAAAGAATGAATGGTTTTTAGATCCTTCATGAGAAAAATAGACTCCAGGTGTTTTGCCACAATGGATCTCAGGCATATTTAGATGTACATCAGCATGTTGGACTTATTTTGTTATTAGAATAACACCATGTACAGGTGCCTGCTCTGTGCCAGGCAGAGTTCTAAGTGCTGAACATGTAGGATTTCACTGAATTTCCACAGCAGTACTGTCCAGGGGGAGGCACAAGAAACTGTGGCATGTCACCCAGGGTCACCCAGCTAATGAAGGAGGAGCCAGCATTCACACCCAGACAACCTCGCCAAATTCTTGGTTATAGAAAATACTGGATATGACATTGCGCTGTGCACTAGGCTCTCAGAGGACACTGTGGAGGGCCTGGGCTCTTCTCGGATGGTGTCTTATGTGAGCTTCCAGGCCAGGGAAGGTGTGCCTGTAGCTGTTGGCTGGTGCGGCGGGTGTTACCTATGCTGCTCATGTGCTGCTCACAGAGTGGTGTAGGGGGCCCACCGGGCTGCACATATCAAGGTGGTGCTGGGCACCACCACCCATGCCAGGTGCAGCTCCACTTCCACCCAACTGTCTCTGGCTGGAAGAGGGGACTAGGCGATGCCCTCAGACCCTCCAGGGAAGAGTACCCACCTCAATCTAGAAGGAGGGGCCTTACAGCCCCTGCCTTGATCCAAGCCTCCAGGCCACCAGCCAGCAGGCACCCACATGCCCGTACACCAGCCTTTTTCCATACTGGAGCGCTATTTTCCAACAAGAGGTTAGCCCCCAGTGTCTAGCATGGCATCTCCATGAGGACAGAAGCTTCATGAGTGCTCTTGCTACCAATCCTCAGAGCCTGGAACAATCTCTGTCTGGCACATGGGAAATGCACGTTATGTAAAAGCTCAATACGTAAAAGAGATAAGCATTGAAATGGTTGGGTTGCAGCTGAAACAGCAGCTCCATCCCGCTCTATGTGCCCTCCCTCCATTTGCCAAGGCAGCCCCTGCCAGCTCTTCTGAGAGGAGTGCCACTGTTCAAGGCACATTACACACTGTGGGTGCTCAGCAAATATCAGTGGATCTGAGGATAAATAGTTTAACATGTTTACAGTCAGAGTCATTCTGTTTCACTTGGCTTCCAGAAGCAGCTTTGCACACCCCCGAGACCTGCTCCTGGGTGGAATGTGGCCCCCAAACAAGCCAATTTCATTCAACTTGGTCAGTGCCCATGTCTCCTGCATAATTTTGACTTTTACAAATTTTCAGATGTTATTGGTCTAATTATCTACCTAGATAATAAATCTATTTGTTTTATGCATTGCAAATATATTCTCCCAGTCTTTGACTTTTCATTTCATCTTTTGATGTATGGAAGTATTCATTTTTCCTGTAATAAATTTACCCACCTTTTCTTTTAGTCTTTGCTTTTATATGTCTTAAAAATACCACCCTACCATGAAGTCACAAAGATGTTCTCCCATTATTTTCTTTTAAAGTTTTAAATTGATTTTTTGAAAATAGTTTGGAGTAACAATGTAAAGATTTCATTTTTACAACCAACTGTCCCAGGGCCACCCCTCACTGGCAATACCCCCATCTTATATCACGTTATTTTATTTGTACACATTTTCCTGGACTCTCTAGTCTTACCCATCAGTTTGTCTATCTCTCTCTATAGTTTCTTAATTATTAAAGCCATATGACAAATCTTGTTTCAGACAGAGTCAGTCCCTCCATTTTTCTTTTTCTTCAAGATTATCTTGTCAATTGTATCAGTAGGCTGCTGCTTCATAACAAACCATCTCAAAACCAAGACAGTTAAGGCAGTAAGCATTCAGTTAGTTCTCCAGATCTGTGGGTCAGCTACCCAGGCTGCACTCAGTTGGATGGTTCTTCTGGTCTAGACTGGGCTGGCTCACACTCAGGCAGTCAGCTGGCTGTCAGCTGGGATAAAGAGGGTAACTCGCCAGGCCACATGCCTCTCATCACCCAGCTGGCTAGCCCAGGGGTGTTTTCCCACAGGCCAGGTAAGCAAGAGAGTAATAAAACACACTTGAGGCCTCACTCTACTAGCCAGAGCAGGCCAGCCCACAATCAAGGGGTGGAGAATGGATGCCTCTTGGTGTGAGGAGCTGCCAGCTCACGTTGCAAAGGGTGCAGAGGCCAGGAGAGTGAGCAATGAGATCATACTGGAAATCAGCCCAGCGCAGCTTCATGGGGACTTTACTATTCCATGTTAATTTTAGAAGCTGATTTTTAAGGTCACAAAAATAAACCCTGTTGGGATTTATTGCTAGGTGATTAATATATTATTATAATTTTTCACAAGGTATCCTTTTAAATTTCATTTTTAAGTGTTTGCAACTGAAGTATGAGAATATAATGGATTACTGTATATCAACCTTGCTTAACTACTATTAATTCCAATAATTCACCCACAGATTTTCTTGGGTTACTCTGTAGGAAAGCACTTCCATTGAATGGTTCTCTTGCCAGGATTCCTTTACAAGTGCAGCAGGGGTCAGAGCTGCTGCAGAATGTATTATTATTGTGATTTTAGGGCTGCATTAAAACACTTAGTAACTATCATCAGATCGCAGGGTGATTCTGCATCTGGACTGCATTGTAGGCCATTTTCAAGTTGGAAACAAAATAGATACAGATAATCAGAAAAACAATACCATATAAGAGTTTACACTTGGCATAAAACAATCACGCATGTGCTCAGTTACAACCTCCAGAAATCCTGGAAGCAGGTAAAGTTTGCCTTCGGTGCCTGCTGTCATATTTTTCTCCTTGCACATTGATCATCTCTCCATAATTTCTTCTTCAGTCAGCTTCCATGGTCGCCCATTTCTGCATCTAACCCTACATTGTTCCAGGCTACCGCAATCTCCAACTCTCTCCCTCCTGGTCCACCACCCACCAGTCAATACTACCAAGTCTCCATAACTTTCTTTATCTCTCACACAGTTAATTAGTGAGTATGATAATGTACATCACACTGACAGAGTGTGGCAGCATTCATACACACTCAGGAGGGCAGAGTGGACAGGATTGCACATTGTCATCAGCTGGACCTGAGTTTGAATCCTGCCTCTGGCATGTATTAGCTCTGTGACCAGAGCAAGTCACTTACCTCTCCAAATCTCAATTTGTTGCTGTCATGAGGTTGAAACAAAACAATGCATATAAAAAGAAAGAATAATGTATTTCCAGGTTTCCCTACCATCAGGACAGGGAAGGCAAACAGGCTCCAGCTGGCCCTGGCTGAGCTGGCTGCAGCACACTGCACTCTGGCCTGACCGGCCCTCCTATTGGGCTCCGTCACCCTCACCACAGTCCCGCTCCCCCTGAGAGGCAGCAGTGCCCTGGGCCCAAACCCCTCAGCTCTCTGGCCTTCTCCTCAGCCCACGCAGCCACCCGCGCACAAGGTCAGCCCTGGCCTTGCAGTGCCCCAACTGCTCCTCCTCTGAAATGACGAGCTATAACCAACCCCCGTCCTCACACATGTTGGTGCCCCTGCCGTCCTGGTGGTGACCTGTGCACTCTCACTGTGCCCTCTCTTCCACTTCCTCTCCAACTTGTTCACGGTCCACGAGCTGGACCAGCTCAAGGGGTCTGTTCTATGTTTGAAGATCCATAACAGTGAAGATCTGCCCTGGGCTTTCATTGCAGTCACTTAATTTTATGAACAAACCAGGGACAAGTAATCAAGCAGGATTTGTGATCTAAGGACAAAGGCATGGCTGCAGCTCCCTAGTGCTTCCCAGAACTTGCCGACCCTTGCTGACCTGTTCTCTCGCCACGCCTGAACCAGGGAAGCTGGGCACTGCCGAAGGCAGCCACAAGCTGGGCACACTGGCTCCATCCCAAGTATGGTCACCACTTCATTTGCACTTTAACACTACCTGGAAATAATAAAGTGTTTCTCTGGGGAACTTGCTCTACTGCATCTCACAGTCATCCTTTCAATCTCCTCCATCCCTCTCGCACCTCGACTGCCAACCCCCTTCCCAGCCAGGTGTCACACACCCTGTCCCACGGGGAAAACCAGAAGCCGTCACATGCGGCCTCTTCTACTTCCCATCACCAAACCCAGCTCACCCCGTCCATCCTCACCTTCTCCTTTCTCTCCAAAATCTTCAAATCTCCCTCTCTCCCTACCACTGAGCTTTCAATTTCCCCTCCCTTCTCCCCAAATGCCCAGAGTATTTCTATCTGCTGTCTTCTCTCACTTGCCTCCTTCTCACCACTCAACCCGCTTCAAATACATCTGCTCTCTCCTACTAATGTCCCATCTGGGGTGTCTCTGTGCACAAGCCAATGGACATCTTTCAGTAGTCATCTTGCCTGACCTCTGAGCAGCATTCAACCCAGATGAACCATCCTTTTCTCTAAAAGACCCGTCCCTCACCTTCTGGGAAAGGAAAGTGGCAAAAAAATGAGTCAGGGCAGACTTATGCTGGACAAATCAAGAGACATGGTACCTTAGAATGGTTTTTATTCCTGCTGCATTTATAGTTCCCTTCTGAATCTATTTATGTTTAATAAATATATCTGTTCCTTAAAATGTTATTACAAATAAATGTTTCCCTGTTTTGCATGTAAATTACTCTGGTATTTCTTCCACATTTTCAGCTTTTCAATCCTGAAATTGTACTTGCAAAGCTGCTTTCACAAAAGATCCACATGCCACTTGATGGCAATGACTAGAATTAAGGCAATCATCCACAGATAAAATTAACACCAGTTTTTAGATGTCCTACAAAATCTCAAGAAGCAATTGTGACAACGTATTTGTTCTCCAAAGGACAGACCCTAGTGGTGGAAACCTCAGACACCAGAGCAAGTAGGGTTTGGGAACCCAACCAAGCCAGAGTACATTAATGCCTGCCAGCCTGAGACTGTGGACCTCCTCTGTCCCACAATACAGGTTCCATGCAGTTAGAAAATAATGAGCATGGGGAATAGATGATCCACAAAGGACAATGTGGAATTTTAAGTATCTTTTATACTACTACTTTACCCTCAGCTTCAACAACATCAAAATATCAACATTCTCCAATTTTCCAAGCCCACCCATAAGAGGAAGCTTCAAAGACAAACCATGTACTACAAAGCATCTGAGTGCCTCAAGAAAATGGCACTTCATAATTTAAGGCCTAGAATTTCTGCTGTGACAATCTTCCTTTCAGATTGCTTGAACATTGTTGATGTCTGTTGGTCAGTCCTTGACTCCTACACTTTCTTGCCAATTTAAAAGTGTACTCAATTTATGCATAGCCTCCGTGGTTTATGTTAAAGCTATGAAAGGATGAAGGCTGACCACTTGAACAAAAAAAACACATAGCCAAGGTCCACAGTAGTGGAATTTATGGCTGTGTTCACTTATCACTTAAAATCTGAAAAATTATCAAATTAAGTAAAAGAAAAAGATATGAAATAGGAGTTGGCAATGGAGGGCAAGAGTATAGTGGGTTTTGATGTGGGGGTTTTAATTGTAAATGTGAGATTAGAAGAAAATGAAGATATGTCTAATCACCCTGCCGGAAGACCTATCATTCACCAGAGTGCTGAGCAGCTTCTGGTCTGTGTGTTCCAGAAGTTTGTCCAGATTTAATAAAATCTAGTGTTTAAAATTAAAATCTTAAAATTCCTCTACTTTCCATGGGTAACTTTCCCTTGGTGTAATGATTTGACGATAGAGAATAGTGTTTACCTCTGTACTCCCAGTGCGTGCCCATAGTAGAAAATGAACATCTATTTGTTTTAAACTATTTGTTGAAAATGATTTATTGAATAAAATGATCGAACACATGAATATTTTTCTTTAACACGATTAAAATTCAGATTATTTTGCTGTCTTTTTTTAAACAACTAGAGTTCTTCAAAAAAAAGTGAATCATAAGAAAATGGATGGAGAAAGATTAAGGTTCCACGTACACTGTTTCACAATCCAGTAGCTTCCTCACTCCCTAGAACACTGCTGCATATGGGAATGATTTAGAGCCAGTGTTAGGGAGGTGTATCTGCCTGTTAAAATCTCCCTGGGTTATTCTCAAGCAGCTGCCCTCTTTGGGGATCTGTGTTTGGGTATTACAGATAGATTCGTTTCCCAAAGTAAGTTCTGCAGAACATTCGTGCCATGATTTTTATGAAAATTAAGTTTCTTATTCAAATAAGTTTTGGTGTGAACACCGTGTCCTTCTTGAGGATCACAGCACATTTGCATATCAAGGCTTTGAAATACACTTTGGTGGGAAAACCTTTGTAACCTTCTTAGCCTTTTACTTGGAACACGTTTTTTTCTCTCATTAGCATCTGGTAACTCCCATTATCCAGTGTCCTGCAGAGTACCCTTGGAGAAGAAAGGTCCTACATTCATAGACTGGGCTTTGCAAGACCCCTTTGGTCGGTCACCTTAGGATAAAGCATCTTGACATGATTCTTGACAGATGACCAACTGGTCTCTACCAAAATGAGTACCTGTTTGCCATTTGTATTTTTCAAAAGTTTTAAACTTTAGAAAGTTCTTCTTAGAGAGAAGTAAAATCAGATTCATGTAAATTCCATCCATTACCCTACTCCTGCCTTCTGGCCCAGTACAGAATAAATACGTAACCATTCCCATATCTTAGGCTTCTGTGTGAAGACAGCAATCATGTGATTCATTCATTCATTCCAATACTTCCACACTAGGCAGGCATGGTGACGAAGGATGGATTTATAGCAAAGAGCTGGAGTGCGCCTTCTGATAAGCAGACTTGACAGAGAAACTAGTGAATGAGGTAGTGAGATCAATGCCAACATCGGGGTAACAACTACATGTTTTGGAGGCATGGGAGTGGTGCCTGATCCTACCTTCCAACATCAAAGAAGCCTTCCTGGAGGAGTAGATAACCAAGCTTATGATGGTGAGAGCTGGTCAGAAAGAAGGGGCAGGATGGGGGCTTTTTCCAGAGGAGCGGTTTTCAGATATCCAGAGAAGAGACAGAGCATGCATTTCATCAATGACTCTGCCCTTCTAACTGAACATGCTCAGGCCCCGGCCATCCTCAAACATCAGGATTTCAAGGTTCTCACCTTCTTGATCCAAACCCTTAGGACACTCTGTCTAGTCTGATAGTGTCCCTTATAAAAACAGACTTAATCACAAAGGTCCAGCCGAGCCTATCGTCAAGGAGTACAGTGGGGCAGAGCCTGACACAAATACAGTCAAATGGTGTCCTGGGTTACAGAAGAGTGTCCACTCAGTTTTCTCATTCACACCAAATTCATCCAAAGCATTCAGGACCTTGAGAAACTTAGCACTACAAACTGATTTTGCTTTATGATTTAGAATGTTCAAAATAAATTACCTATAAACTAAAACTTATAGTCTATATTTTCTATGACTTCTATTATAATTCCAGAGACCCTTTTCTAAATCCCAAAAGCACAAAAACATAATAAAATTCACATTTTAATATGACACATTCTGTGCACTTACCCCTCCTGATTTCAGGGCATGGCAATTGTTTAAATGGAGAAAAAAATGCCCCATAGTATCACTGCACAGCCATTTAGAAATACTCATTCAGAAGGTGCCCAGTTTATCCCCACTTCCCTGGGAACACTTGCAAACTCCTTGCGATGATTAAGAATCATGCTGTCTGTGCCACTGCTCCAAGAATACCATTGAGTTCCCCACAGGGAGGCCTCTCTGAGCCCTTCTTTTGGAACAGAACTCAGATACACCAGCTTGTTCATTGTTTTATACTGAATTCACTATTAAAAACCAAGTGTAGATTTTCTCTCTCCCATCCACAGCATCACTGATACTTAAAATTTAAAAACACATATTAGTCAGATATCCACCATTACATATTTAAATAAAGGCTTTTACACCTTAAACTATTGTGAGATTTTGGAGATTCTTCTGCAGACGCATGAAGTTTTACATTGCTCTGTTTAATTTGACACTGACGTTGAGGTAGAACAGAAGTAGTGACAAGTCTCAGAGAACACAAATGTATGTGATGTCAGGTCATTGAAGTGTCTCTGCAATTTGATTTCCTCTCCCATGTCAAGTTCATGGATTATGCTAACCTCATTCCTAAAATCCTGCAATGACCTCTAAAGCAGTTCTTTTAAAATGTGATCCCTGAGCCAACCGCATAAGCATCACCTAAGAAATTATTAAAAGTGCAAATTCTCAGGCCCCACCCCAGACATACTAAATCAGAAATTCTAGAGAAGGAGCCCAGCTGGGGCCACCAGACTTAGCAAATAAAAATTCAGGACACCTACTTAAATTTGAATTTCAGATAAACAAATATTTTTTAAGGATATGTTCTATGCAACATTCGGGATATATTTATAGTAAAAATTATTTGTTGTTTATCTGAGATCCAAATTTACCTGGGCACCAACAATCTAGTTTAACAACCTACCCAGGTGATTCTGATACTAACGTTTGAGAATCACTAGTCTAGTTGATCACCCCTGACTCAACTTTACTGTATTAATTCCAAAGTAACTCATGCTTCTTGTAAATGTGTACATCAGAACTGTTGTTAAGTACCTAAATATCTCAGAACTGCTATAATTGTAAGGGATGTTTTTCCCCATTATGCTTTCCAATTGTCTATTGATAGAATTTTAAACTGCTGATTTTTAACAGCTTTATTTATATACAATATACATGGTAAACTTTAATGCATTTTAACACATGAAACCACAATCAAGGTAATGAGCATATCCATCACCCCAAAAAGACTATTAAAGCGCTTTAATAATCCCTCCTTCCTGCCCCTTAACCACCCACCCTACCTCCACTCTGCATCCTGAGTCAACTAATCTATTTTCTGACATTACTAGTTTGCAATCTAGTCTTTTATATAAATGGAATCATATAGTCTGTATAATTTTTTTTTTGGTCTGGCTTCTTTTTATTTTATATTCTTCCATAGTCTTGCATGTATCAATAGTTCATTCCTTTTTCTTGCTGAGTAGTGTTTTCAAGTATGAACAGACTACAATTTGCTTATCCCATCATGGGTTGATGACATCTTCAATTGTTTCAAGTTTTTGGTTATTAAAAATAAAGCTATGCTTCTAGTCGATGATCAACACGTAAAGAACTTAGAAGTGATCACCCCGTTTTCACAACAGGAAAAAAGCTGGCCAAGCTGAATCATCAGCTCTTCTTAGCTTTAATCAGAGCATTGAAGATACAGGCCCCCCAAAATTATAGAGAAGTAGAAGGGCATGTACAGAAATCACAACTCCGTGGAGCAGAAGCCTCTGTGGGGACAGGGACACACCCTCCAAGCACAGACGGGCAGTGTGAGCAGACCGATGGAAACTATGAGGAAGAATCAAAAGGAAATGATAGAAATCAAAAACACAGGAGCAGAGATGGGCCCATCAAGGGACTGCAGGTGACCAAAGAAAGAACCAGCGAGTTTGAAGAAATATCAACAAAAATTTCCAAAATTGAATTGCAAAGAGGAAAAAGAGAATGAAAAAGACAGAACAGTCTATCCACTACCTGTAGTACAATGACAGAAGTCATCATACATGTGCAATGCTAATACCAGAAGAAAAAGAGAGAAATGAACAGAAGAAATATTTGAAGCAGTAATAACTGGAATCTCCCCAAATTAACAATATGCATCAAATCACAGATCCAGGAATCTCAGGGAACACCAGGCAAGATAAATACCATATCTCTACACCTAGCCATATCATATTCAAACTGCAGAAAATCAAAGACAAGGAGGAAAAAAACCTGAAAGAAGCCAGAGGGAAGAACACTGTGCCCATAGAGAGGCTAGGGTAAGAATTATATGGGACTTTTCCTCAGAGACCTTGCGAGCAAAAGCGAGTGGGTTGACGTATTGAGTGTTGAAGGAAAAAAAACCTAGAACTCTGTATCCAGTGAAATTATACTCAAAGGCAAAGAAGAAATAAACTTTCTCAAACAAAAACAAATTGAGGGAATTTTTTGCCAGTAGACTTGCCCTGCAAGAAGTGGTAAAAGAAATTTTACAGAAAGAAGGAAAATCACACATAAGAAACTCAGATCTACACAGAGAAAGGAAGAGTTACCGAAGGGACAAATAGAGGTTATAAAAAAACACAGCTGTATGAACATTCGTTATAAAACTATTATTTCTTCTATAAATGTATAAGATTCACCACTAAAGGCATCTGAACCTGTAATTTACTTTGTAGGAAGTTCTTTAATAGATATAGGGCTATTCCTATTATGTTTAGGATAGAAAATTGTCTATTTTATCATTTTCAAGTTTTTGGCATAAGGATATTAATAGAATTTTCATTTGATTTTGTAAACTAATACCATATTTGTAGTAATATTCTTTATTTCACTTCTAATAGTGTTTAAGTTTTCTGTCTTCCTTTTCTTAATCAGTCATGCCAAAATTTGATTGACTTTTTAGTCTTTGAAATAATCGGATGATTTGTTAATCATCTCTTTTCACTTTTAAAAACACTATTCCTATATTGTATTGGTTTATAATTTTGTCCTCACTATTTCTTTTCCTCTAATTGCTTTGGTTCTGCTGCTGTTTCATAGCTTCTTAATTAAACACTTAGCTCATTTATTATCTTTGTTTTGTTCAATAAATGCACACAGGGGTGTAAATTTTCCTTTAAATATTTCTTCAGTTTTAAAATGTAGGGCTTTTCTTATTGTTGTTAATTTCTAAATATTTTATATTTTCCATTGTTATTTCCTCTTTAATTCATAAGTTATTTAGATTTATTTTAATTTTTCATATTTGTGGGGGTTGACTGTGGTTTCATTATTGATTTCTAACTTAATTATATTCTTGTCCAACAGTATTAGTGTCAAAACGGCCAGACCTAAATGCCCTTCTCATCCAAAGGCAATATTTGCTATCCTCCTCTCAGAAGTCACTATAATCTTCATCTTTAATCACAAACTGTACTTCATATTTGTTTTTATTCAGAAGCAATTTGTACTGTCATATCAAGCAAGTATCATTAAACTTATTGTGGTGTTACTATAATATTTAATACTCTATTAACATTCTCTTTCATATTTTTGTCCATTTTTAGTACCAGAGTAGTTTTGAATAGTACAAAAATAAGTTGCTAGTTGTTTCTCCTCTTCAACATTCTGGAACAATTTTTGTAAAATTAACAAACCCTAAATTCAACAAATTTAATTAACAAACTCTAATTTTAACTAACCCCAACTCACTTAGTAAACAGCCCTGAAGGAAATTCCTCCCTTTTGAGTATTGCTGGTGTTTTCCCCACTCCCTCCTCCCCGCTAGCTGTGCCTGCCTCCCCAGGCGGGGCTGACATGCTAGATACCTGCTTCCCGAACTCCTTCAGCTAAGCATGAAGAGGGGTCCTGGGGGAGGTCCGCTGGGAGGATCTGGAACAATTTCCCTGCTTATACATAAGCAGAGAGGCGTGGAAAGAGACTCCCTCCTCCTTGACCAAAACCTTACTGTACCCACATGGGCACCTGAACTGCAGTAGCTGTCTTGTCTCCATGAGGGGTGAGCACAAGGACCAAGGCCGTTCACCAAGGAGGATGGAGCAGAAAGGGGCCTTTGTGTGCAGAGGTCACTGAACCCCAGAGCAAATGACTTCTAGACTTCTTGTGTAAGAAGAGCAAGGGCTCCAATTTCTTCACATTCTCATCCACATTTGTTAATTTCTGGGTTTGTTTTGCTTTGTTGGTTTTTGTTTACATAGCAATCTTAACGGGTGTGAAGTGGTATCCCATGTTTTCAATTTGTTATCCGAATTAGTGATGATTAGTGATGTTGAGCATCATTTTATGTGTTAACTGGCTATTTGTTTACAGCACACCTCAGAAATATTGCAGGTTCAGTTCCAGACCACTACAATGAAGAAAATATTGCAAAAAGGCAAGTCAAATGAGGTTTTTGTTTTCCCAATGCATATAAAAACTATGTTGACATTATTCTGTAGTCTATTAAGTGTGCAATAGCACTGTCTAAAAAAAACCATCCATATACCTTAATTTAAAAACACTTTATTGCTAAAGATGTTAAACATCATCTGAGCTTTCAGCAAATCATATTCACTGATCACAGATCACCATAACAAAAATAATAATAATGAAAAAATTTGAAATATTATGGGAAACACCAAAATGTGACACAGAGACATGAAATGAGGAAATACTGTTGAAAAAAGTGGCACCACCTCACTTTCTAAGTGTGTAACCTTTTCATCTTAAACTCTTTCTCTCCAAACTTTCAAGGAACTCCTCTCTCTCTGAGGTTGCCTGCACTTGTTTTTCTCTAAGTAACTTTAAATAAAACTTTTATGCTGCTTAAAAAAAAAAAAGTGGCACCAATAGACTTGCTAGATGTAGAGTTGCCACAGACCTTCAATTTATAAAAAATGCAGTATCTTTGAAGCACAACAAACCAAAGTGCAATAATGTTGCATGTATCTTTGTTGGACAAATGTCTGCTCAAGTCCTTTGCCCATTTTTTAATTAGGCTGTTTGAGGTTATTTTGTTATTGAGTTTTAAGCATTCTTTATGTATAACAGATATTAATCCCATGGCTACTTTTTGCAAATGCTTTCTCCCATTCTGTAGGTTGTCTTTTCAGTCTATTGATGCTGTCCTTTAATGCAAAAAGGTTTTTTAGTTTTGATGAAGTGTAATTTACTTATCTTTTCTTTTGTTGCCTGTGCTTTTAGGGATATCCAGGAAATCACTGCCAAATCCAACGTCATGAAGCCTATTTCCTATGTGTTCCTCTAAGAGTTTTCTAGTTTTAGTTCCTACATTTAGGTCTTTGATCAATTTTGAGTTGATGTTTGCATAGGGTAAGGATGCAAAACTCATTCTTTTGCAGTTTCTCAGCAGATACCCAGTTTCTCAGCAGCATTCACTAAAAAGACTGCCCCTTCCCTACTGGATAGTCTTGGCAACTCTGCAGTTAAGCTTTGAAATCAGGAAGTGAGAGTTCTCCAAATTTGTTCTTCTTTTTCAGTATTGTTGTCTAGTTGCAGCTCCTTAAAATTTGTATGAATTTTAGGATGGATTTTTATATTTCTGTAAAATCATTGTTGGCATTTTCATAGGAATTACATTGAATCTGTGGGTCACTTCAAGTAGTATTTGTATCTTAACAATATTAAGTCTTCTAATCAACTAACACAGTATGCCTTTCCATTTATTGACATCCTCTTTAATTTCTTTCAGGAATATTCTGTAGTTTTCCATGTACACTTCTTCAATCTCCTTGGTTATTTCTTAAGTATTCCATTCTTTTCGATGCTATTGAATATAGAGATTTTTTATTTTCTTTTTTAATTTCTACTACACAGAAAGTCAACTGATTTTTGCATGTTGATTTTCTATCATGCAACTTGGTTGAGTTCATTTATTAGTTCCATCAGTTTTTTTGTAGACTCAGTAAGATTTTCTATAAACAAGATCATGTCATCTGCAAACAGAGATAATGACTTCTTTCCATTTTGGATGCCTTTTATTTCCTTTTCTTGTCTTTTTCTTGCCCTGGCTACAAGTCCAAATATTATGTTGAACAGAAGTGACAAAAGCAGGCGTCTTTGTCTTTTTTCCTGATATTGGAGAAAAGCTTTCAGTCATTCACCTTCAAATATGATATTAGATGTGGGTTTTTTTATGCTGAGTTATTTTCCTTCTATTTATAGTTTGTTGAAAGTTTTTATCACGAAAAAGTTGAATTTGTCAAATGTTTTTTCTGCATGAATTAAGATGACCATGTGTTTCTTTCCTTCTTTCTGTAATGTGGCATATTGCATTGATGATTTTTGATTATTGAATGATCCTTGCATTCCAGGAATAAATTCTACTTGGTCATGGTGTATAATCCTTGTACTATGCTGCTGAATTTGGCATGCTCATATTTTATTAAGGATTTTTGCCTCAATATTCATGAAGGATATTGTTATGTACTTTCCTTTTGTGGAATCTGACTTTGGTATCAAGGTGATACTGGTTTCATAGAATGAGTTAGAAAATATTCTCTCATCTTCAGATTTTTGGAAGTGTTTTTGAGAAGGATTGGTGTTTTTTTAAATGTCTGATAGAATTCACCAGTGAAGCCACATGATCCAGGACTTTTCTTTGTTGGGAGGTTTTAAATTAGGGATTCAATCTCCTTACTAGTTACAAGTCTATTCTGATTATTTCCTCATGATTCAGTCTTGATAGGCTCTCTGCATCTAGGATTTTGTCTATTTCTTCTAGGATAAATTACCTAAGTTGTAGCATATAACTCTTCATAGTGGTCTCCTATGATTCTATGTATTTTGTAGTATCAGTTGTAATGTCTCCTCTATCATCTCAATTTTATTTGAGTCTTCTCTATTTTTCTTACTCTAGCTAAATGTTTTTCTTTTTTTATTCCCTTTTCAAAAAAACAGCTCTTAGTTTCATTGATCCTTTTGTTTTTCTGGTCTCCATGTCATTTATTTTGACTCTGATATTTATCATTTCCTTCTTTCTGCTAACTTTGGGATTAATTTGTTCTTTTTCTAGTTCCTCATAATGTAAAGTTAGGTTAGGTACAGATCTTAATAATTTCTTAATATATGCATTTATCACTATAAACTTTCCTCTCAAACTGGTTTTGCTGCACCCATAAGTGTTGAAATATTATATTTCCCTTTTCATTTGTTTTGAGTTTTTTAAATTTCCCTTTTGATTTCTTCTTTGACCCATTTATTGTTTAGAAGTGTGCTGTTTAGTTCCCATGTATTTGTAGCTTTTCCAGCTTTCCTTCTGTTGGTTTCTAGTTTATATCATTGTGGTCAGAAAAGATAGTTGGTATTTCAATCTTCTTAAATGTGCTAAGATTTGTTTCATATCATATGATCTGTCCTGGAGAATGTTCCCTGAGCACCCTGGAATAATGTATATTCTGTTGCTGTTGGACAGAATTCCTATATATACCCAGGTCCATTTGGTCTAAAGTGTAGCTCAATTCCAATATTTCATTTTTGATTCTCTGTCTAGATGATCTCTCCAATGTTAACAGGGTGGTATTGAAGTCCCCTACTACTACTGTATTGTTGTCTATTATTTCTCCCTTCAGATCTGTTATTATTTGCTGAATATATCTAGATGCCCCAGTGTTGGTTGTGTATATATTAATGATTGTTCTCTCTTCTTCATGTGGTGACCCCTTTATCATTAAATCATGAACTTCTCTGTCTCATGTTACTATTTTTGGCCTGAAGTCTATATTTTGTCTGATATAAATATGGCTATCCCTGCTTTCTTTTGGTTTCATTTTCTTTGATTTCCACTTACAATAGAGTATCGTCTTCCATCCCTCCATCTGGAGCCTATATGTATCTTCAGAACTGAAATGAGTCTCCTGTAAGCAGCAGTTGGGTCTCCTTTTTTTTACACAGCCAGCTGTTCTGGGCCTTTTGATTAGAGTTTAATCTATTTACACTTAATAATTATTATTATTTATAGGTGAGGGCCTACTAATGCCATTTTATCATTTGCTTCTTGTTGTTCTTAATCTCCATTGTTTCTTTTCCTGCCTACCTTTGTAAACTGGTGGTTTTCCATGGTGATATGTTCCGTCTCCCCTTTTTTGTGTTTTGTGAATCTACTCTACTCCAGATTTTTGCTTTTGTGGTTACAATGATGCTTACATGAAACATCTCATCAGTACAACAATGCATTTTATGCTGATAGCAATTTATCTTCATTTACCTATGAAGTCTTCACTTTTACTCCTCCCCTTTTATATTTTTGATGTCACAATTTGCCTCTTTTTATGCTGTGAATTCACTAACAAATGATGGTAGCATAGTTATTTTTACTCTTTCCCTTTGATCCCTTTACACAGTAGTTAAGTGGTTAACATATACAGTTACAGTTTTCCAATTCTGTTTATCACGTTTACCTGAGTGCTCTGTACTTTCATATGGTTTTACACCTCTGATTAGCATCTTTTCATTTCAATTTAACTCCTTTTAGCCTTTCCTGAAAGGCAAGTCTCATGGTGGTGAACTTCCTCAGGTTTTGTTTGTCTGGCAAAGCCATTATTTCTCCTACATTTCTGAAGGATAACTTTACCACATAAAGTATTATTGACTGGCAATTTTTGTCTTTCAACACTTTAAATATGTTATTCCAGTTTCTCCTGGCCTGTAGAATTTCTGCTGAGAAATCTGCTGGTAAATTAATGGGGGCTCCCCTATAGGTTACTTTCTTTTTTCCCCCGTATGCCTTTAAGATTCATTATCATTGATTTTTGACAGTTTCATTATAATATGTCTTGGAGAAGATCTTTTTGCATTGAGATAATAGGATGATCTATTAGCTTCGTGGACTTGTATATCCAAGTTTTTTCCCAGGTTTGGGAAGTTCTCAGATAGTCTTTCTTTAAATAAATTCTCTGCCCCCTTCTCTTCTTCTGGAACACCAGTTAGTATTATATTTGTCTTTCTTATTGAATCTGATAGCTCTAAGTCCTCTCTAATTCTCTAACTGAATTATTTCTCTATTCCTATCCTACAAGTCACCTCTCCTTTCTTCCACTGGTGATGGTCTGTTATTGATTCTTCAACTCATTCACTGAATTCTTCAGCTCCAGAATTTCTGGTTGGTTCTCTTTTATAATTTCAATCTCTTTGGTAAAGAACTCCTCCATTCATAATTTTGCTCCTGAGTTCATCAAATCATCTTTCTGAGTCTTCTTGTAGTTCGCTGAAATTCTTCGTAATTGTATTCTGAATTCATTAGCAGATCACAATATTCCATGCCTTTGAGTTTGCTTGCTGGAGAATTATTTTCTTTTTGTGATACTATCATTCTTTCATTTTTCATAGTGTTTGACAATATGTGCTTCTACTTTCACATTTGAAGTAGCAGACATCTTAGTTAAGAATTTATAATTCAACATGCTGGCAATTAGAAATCTTTTTGTATTCCAGAAGGTGGCGCTACAGCTCAAGTTTGTGGTTTCTCCTATGGGAGCTGGCTCTTCAGTATGAGCTTGGAAGCATTCACAAAGAGCTAGCATCAAAGCGGACATGTGGACTCACCACCTGGGCCCAGCAGGGGGATCCTGACTGGACACGCCCACAGGTCTGTGAACGGGCCTCCTGTTTAAATCCCACAGAGCAGATGTGGTCCTTCTCTGTCTTGTATATTCTTGTCTGCCTCTTTCCTGTTCCTCTCCCTCCTCTGGTTGTCCCTCCTGAGAAATACAAATGCTGCTGGAGAGAAACGAGTCCTTCCAGGAGCAATCTGCACAACTGAGTCAGCCAGGTCCCACTCACCACTTTCACTTTTCACCTCCTCTGTCAGAGAGGTGACCCCTGACACCACCAAAAGTCCAGCACCTTGCAGTGTCACCCTGGGGAAGGAAGCCACCTTGGTGAGTTCCTCCTCTTCTGCTTCAAAACTTGTCTCTAACCTGCCCCAACGGCACGCCCCATTCCCCCATCAGATAAGCTGGACTGCCCCAAATTCTGTGTCAGAGTGAGTACCTGCCCAGTCATGCGTTCTTCAGGTTCCCTTTTCCCATAGCAGCAAGTGGAGTTGGGGGTGGCGCACCGACTCCCTTGATCAGCAGCCCCCAGTAAGGTCCTCTCTGCCTACTTCTGGATGCAAACGTGCGTGCATAGTTTCAGATGCATAGAAACTCCCGAGTATGTGCACAGGCACTTAGGTTCGCTTACAGATGTGCAGTTAGCTGTAAATCAGAGGGGGAAAAAAGGAAGGGCTCACTGCCCAGATGCTGATGTCACCCCTCCACCCTTCCACTTTCAACCACAGATCTAAGGTGAGTCTGCTGTAAATAGCATGTAGTTGGGTCATGTTTTTTTATCCATTCTGCCAATCTCTGCCTTTTGGTTGGAAAGTTTAGTCCATTTAAATTTAAAGTAATTCTTATAAAGACTTACTTATGCCATTTTGCTATTTGTTTTCTATATGGGCTTATATCAAACAATTTTTTGTCCCCCATTTCCTCCATTACTGCCTTCCTTTATGTTTGGTTGGTTTGTGTAGTGACATGTGTTGCTCCCCTTCTCACTTCCTTTTGTGTATATTTTATA
The DNA here is from genome assembly GCF_040802235.1 of Manis javanica. Taxonomy (NCBI): domain Eukaryota; kingdom Metazoa; phylum Chordata; class Mammalia; order Pholidota; family Manidae; genus Manis; species Manis javanica. The sequence continues at coordinate 135,651,074 of NC_133157.1, read as the reverse complement.
GATATTTTCTTTGTGGGGTTACATACACTATCCTGGTTATGACAATCAAATTTGAATTCATATCAACTTCAATCACATATAAAAACTACTCCCACACAGTTCCATATTACTGATGTCACAAATTAATCTTCATACATTGTATGTCCAATAACATAGATTTTAATTATTTTTATGTATTTGCCTTTTAAATCATGTGGAAAATAAAGTGGAGTTACAGGCCAAAATTACAATAATATTTGTGTTCATATCTGCTGTGTATTGATCTGTACCAGAGATTTTTATATATTCATATGACTATTTGCTGTCAAGCATCTTTGCATTTCAACCTGAGGGACTATCTTTAGTATTTATTGTAGGGCAGGTATAGTTGTTTTTGTAATAAACCTCCTCAGCTTTTATTTATCTAGGAATATCTTAATTTCTCCCTCATTTTTTGAAGGACACTTTTATCAGATGCAGAATTCTTGGTTGACAGTGTTTACTTTAGGCACTTTAAGTGTATCCTCTGAGCCCTCTCACCTCCAAAGATTCTGCTGAGAAATAGGCTGATAATCTTATTAAAGATACCTTACATATGATGAGCCACTTTTTTCATGCTGCCTTCATCAAAAAGTTTCTTCTTGTCTTTGCCTTTTGACAGTGTGATTATAATATGGGTCTCTGTGAGTTTATCTTACTTGGAATTATTGAGCTTCTTTTATTTGTACATTCATGTTTGTCATCGGGTTTGGGAAGTTTGGTCATTATTTCTTCAAATAATCTGTCCCTCACTATGTTCTCCTACACTTTCGTAAGGCAAATATTGGTCTGCTTGGTGCTATCGTACAAGTACCTTAGAATCCATTCACTTTTCTTTATTCCTTTTCCTTTCTGTTCCTCAAACTCAGTAATTTCAATTGTTCTACCTTTAGGTTTTTACTTATCCTTTCTTTTCCCTCATCAAATCTATTGAACTTCCCTAGTGAATTTTTCTTTTCAATTATTATACTTTTCACATCTAGTAGTTCTGTTTGGTCCTTTTTATAATTTCTGTCTCTTTGTTGACATTCTCATTTTGTTCATAAATCATTCCCTTCATTTCTATCAGCTCTTTATCCGTGTTTTCCTTTAGGTCTTTGAGCATGTTTAGGACAGTTGTTTTAAAGTCTTAGTCTGGCAAATCCAGGGTCTGAACTTCCTCAGAGGTGGTTTCTGTCCATTTTATTTTTCCTTTGAATATGCCATGTTTTCCTGTTTCTTTGTATGCCTTGTGATTTTTTTTCTTGAAAACTGAGCCTTTGAATGTTACAATGTGACATCTCTGGATATCAGACTGCCCTCCCTCGGAGCTGTTTGTTCCTTTGTGTTTTGATTGTTATAGGCTGTAGTAGTCCATTAGTTTTGAGACCTTTCCAGACTATTTTTGCAAAGACTAGTGCTTGTCCCGTGTGATCACTGAAGTATCTATCATTTTAGCTGTGTTCAGCTAATATAACAGGGATTTCCTTGAATGTCAAGAGTTCTCCCAGTCTTTGCCAGTTGGCTCCATGCTGGGGAACTCCTTCCACATTTAGTTAGGCTTGCTTTGCGCCTAGGAATTAGCCCAAGTTGAAAGCTTAATGTTTTCTCATGTCTTTTCTGAGCTTGTATCTTGTCTAGACATGCATTTGGGTTTCTAATTTCCCCTTCATAAACAGCTGCTTTGAATGCCCTAATTTCCCAGCTTCTGTTCAGGCCTCAGATGGCCTGTTGTCTGTCTCCTCCAGTAATCTCTTGTCCTTGGCATCTGTGAGTCTGTAGTTGCCTTATAGCTGTTAGGAGCGCTGCCCACAGTTTTATCTCCTGAGTTCTGAGACAAGCAAACCAGCACCTTGTCTTAGTTTAGAATAGATGTACACAATAATTTGCTATTAAAGTCTGCTCTGCTCCCTCCAATTTAGGGCAGGGAGCTGGGAACTGGACTGCTGCTTCAAGACCAAGACCACACCACACACTTACTGACCATTTTGAATACAGCATTTTCTTGATTGGGTGTTTGCTTGGTGGCTATAAAACTGGCTATTTTCCAGAGCACTGACAAAGTTGGTTAAGTTGCTGTCGAAGATGGTTTCTATTTGTTTCAAATTTTTGTGGGAGAACAAGAGCTTAGAATTTCCTAGGTCACCATGTTGCTCACACCACTCTTCTCCCTGTTCTTTTTTTTATTTTACTGTTTTCATTCACATTTCTTGAACTACTTCCAGTTCAGTGATCTTCCGAAACTAAGTACAGAAATTTACCAATTTACTAAATTATTTTAGCTTATTGGAATTTCATCACTTTAGCTTTCAGATATCACCCAGTATGCTTTATGTCTCCACCAGCTTCCTGTCATGCACAATCCAATAAGCAAACCCTTCACCATTCTTCAATTCTCTGTTTTAAGTTTTATAAAAATAGCAAGATCAATCACAGTGTTCTTTCAGGCTTTGGTCCTGTCCTCTTAATTTTCTCACCAGAATCCCCCCAATAATCAGAACCCTGTATTACAGCTATTCTTGTTCTTTGTGAATCATTAACTAAAGTTCCCAAGCCATAAAGTCTCCCAGGAAACACAATCAACAGATGTCTAACAGTCCTACACATGCCAGAAGCACTAAGACTCAAAGAAGATAATTATTGCCTTTTAAGTGACACAGATTCATTCATCCCCCAAATTCCATTCTAAGAAAGATCTTTGGTTCCCTTAAATTTTTAAGTGGTATTTTACTTGTGGCAAAGAAAACCAGAAGATGGTTTATCAGAAAAAGCAAAGGTTTGGAAATCAAACAGACCAGCACTTAGATATTGATGTTGGAACTTACTAATGATGAAAATTACCTAGTTTCTATAAAACTGTTTCCTCACCTGAAATAAATGGAAAAAAAAGAACAATTGCCTTGCAGGGATACCATGAAAATTAAATAAAATATCACATATAAAGTCCTAATACTGAATAAAAAGTTCCCTTCACTCAAAAAATTAAATAAATAATATAACTAGACTATGAGCCTTTTCCCCAAAGCTATTAATTCAAATTTTATTAAGAAGTATTCCATGGGTGCCAAACTGTTGGTGTATACACTTTATCATTTCCATATGCTGTAATATCATATAAATGTGATGTGACATATCAGTCAGTTCTAGGGTGAATGTCTTCTAGAGCATTTTTGGAAGACAGATGGGGAGCCCACTAGAAAGACATTGGCACAAAGGGTCAAGAAACCTTCTAAGAAAGACTTCTTCCTAAGGGAGGAGAGAGTTAAGATCCACAGATGTGGCCCAGATCCAATGAGTACAGTCAAAGGGCAAGGGGTTCTTTGCGTGTAGCATCATGATATATGCTACCTCTCCACCCAGCTCCCTGAGCTCATGTCTAGGGAGAGACTCCTAGGGAGAGAGGAAAGAATAAAGAAAGTAGAAATGAAAGTTTTTCTTTTATAGAAATAAATGCTATTTCACTTGATTTCCTCAGGCCATCCAGGGCAAAGGCCATTGTTTTATACTGGAGATATGCAATGAGACACAGGCCGAGGGGGCAGATCTCCAGCTTTGGTGCAGTGTAAGGCTGATGGCTTAGGAGCCAGGCTAGGCACGAGGCACCCTTATCCTAGAGCCTGCTCATCACAAACAACAAAGAGCACGTGGCAAAGGACACAACACCAAGGGCACATCTTTTCCCTGAGAGCAGGTGCTGACTGGTGTGGCCTGGTGCCCCCACCTGGCACCACCCAGGCCCGCCCCTCTCTCTCCACCTCTTGCCCAATGTCCTCAGTACAACAGGTGCCATGTCAAGTGCTACCAAAGTGGGCAAGTGGGCCAACACTGCCTGTGCACATAGGGAGGAATTAACAAGGAGAAAGCACAGGTCTGAGAAAGGACATAGAATTCACACACATAATTTGAAAAGTTAACTTATATTTCAGTCCTTCCTCAGCATAAGGGCAACAGTTCCCTGCTTAATGAAGTATTGATGCCCAGATGATGCCCAGATGCACCACCTTGCTGAGGCCATTGTCTCGCTTTCCTTGGGTCTATTCATGGCTCCAGAGGGATCCCCTATCACACAGCACTAGCACAGCTACTGAGAAACCACATGGTGACTGAGAAATATTCTGCAATACTAACAGATTGTACTACTCTTAAATCCATGTATGTTGGTCTAGATGTAACATACATGAAGCATAATGCCAGTTCTTTACATTGGCAACTAGATGGACACTGAATGCTAGAACTGAAATACTTTTATGTTTATAAAAGTATAAATATAATAAAAATTATGTAAGATACAACAAAATTTTTAATTGAATTTAAATTTTCACCTTTATTTCAATAATTCTGTTTGAAAATCAGATATCCATCATTTTGAAATTGGCACTTCTACTTTAGTTTTAGTATTTGAAAAGAAAATAATTTTTCTAAAACATGAAAAAAATGATGTTAATATTTAAGAATTTTACTTGTTTCAGTTTATATTTTTATAAAAATATTTCCATTCTAATCATTTAGACCATCACTGTCCACTGAACACAAATTATGTAAAAATCTTTATTATATCTATATAATTAGTGATTTAACTAGAATTAAGCAAGAAAAAATAAAATTTTATGTGATGAATGTATATTGTGTATATTTTATTATCCTTTCAAACATCTACACAACACCCAGATATATAGAATAGTAATTAAATCCATCTTTGATATTTTACTTTCAATCATATAAAAATTGTAGCTTTACATATATTTTTATTTTGTCATTATAAAGATATTTATCAGAAAAGAGCAATAGAATATGTTCCTTTGTTAACTGTTTGTTAGTTTGATTTCTAACTTTGAATAGTACACATGTGGTGTATGAAGCACAGCTGCTGGGGTCAGCCCAAATGGAGGGACCAAAGACTCCTAAGCCTCAGGACATTAGAGTTCAGACAGTTCTGGCACCTATGGGAAAAATCCCCCCTAACCCTAGAACAGAAAATCAAGAAATATAGATATCAGGAAGCTTAGAGAATCAGCACCCCAGTACATGGGAGACAACCCCTAGGGGTGCCCACAATAGCTGGGAGACATTTAAAGATGGACTAGAATCCAAATTCTAATTGTGTGTGGAGATATATACAGGAAAATATTCTTGCACTTCTTTCTTTGTGACTTTATTCCACACCAAGACCAGGAAGCCCAAAAAATCTTGAATTGCATAAAGAAATAGAAAAGGCACTCTCCTACCCAAAACTTCCAGAATAATATACTCTGCAAACATTTAGACATACCTTAATTTTGCTGTAATACACAACTTAGTATTCAGATAACAACAAAGTGAAACCCTCTAAAAAGCCAATTTTGCTGAACTACACACATCCACCAGAAAAGAAGCCATAAACACAAGTGGTGAAAAGGCGAGGGATCATTAAGTTCCTGGGGGTCTTCGTAGCACTTGTACCCAAATTATCTGTGCCCACCCGTCATGGCCATCTATAAGATGATCCTCTCAGTGGTGATCAGTTGCTACAAATATAAAGCAAATCCAAAATCCACTCCTGAGAATTATTTGTGTACGACCTAATAGCTAAGAGGGATAATAAAACCATTGTTTACAGGAAACCCAATTAAAAACCATCAGCATCCAAACAAAGATATCCTGTGGGTAGCGGACTGGCAAAGATTCCCACCACGGCAAGGCATCTGCTGTTGGATGGCTGCTAAGGAGACAAAGCAAACCCTGAAATGCAGGCGGGTGGGGGCCCCTGTGTTCCGGCCTTTTGCTTTAAGAGCCTGCAGCACAAGGGGGCCCAGCAGCCAGTCCATGTTGTCAGTTGCTGAAAATTAGTCCCTGTTGTCCTGCAGCTCTTCTGCCACATACCCCCTGATTTGATTTGATTTGTTTGAGAAAAAGTGTTTTAGATGACCCAGACTGACTGCGGAATATCGTGTTAAGCACATGTGTTCTCCAGGAACCTATTTTTTTGCTAATAAGACCTAAGTAAACTGAAAGTGCACTAAAATTGTCAACAGACAAAACTGATAACAGCAAACATTGTAGCATTCTCAATTATCAGATTCCTACAGAGGTAAAGGACCCCAAAAATCCCAACTGGCCTTTCTGTTCCTATGTTTTCATTCTTTCTAGGGTCTGAGAAACATGGGCAACTGCAAATAATTAGGGTATAGTAATTTCATGGAACATTATTTCATCTCAGTGTTTCATCTCAGTGAACATCTCAGGGTGTTCAGTGTTCCTAAGGAATTCAGAACGTTGCTTCTCTGTGACATCTCTGACTGCAGAGTGAGGGGTGATTTTTAAACAATATCCATGAAGCTAAGCAACCACAGACACCATTCATGTTCATAGGATAGTAGCTCAAATGTTAAGCTTAAAAGGATGCTAAATTTACATGCAGAAATATGTAATAGGAAAGAAGGGAGAGAGGGAGGAGGGACAGAAGGAGGAGAAAGATGTTTGATGTGTAATCTACAATAAGGCAAATTTTCCACAGGAATAAAAATTCCATTAAATTGGTACACAGAGTTACAGATGACAGAAAATCTGGCAGGTCTGGGGTTTTAACCATTTGGAATAATAAACAGACTCGTAGAGGACAGACAGCAGCAACATGAAGCAAAATAAAATTCAGTCACAATTTTCACAGACAGTGTGATTGTGGAGACCAGGATTTGGCAGACTTTTTTGTAAAGAGCCATTACAGTAAACACGTGAGGCTTATAGGCCATTCAGTCTCTGCTTCAGCTTCCTGCCTCTGCCATCACACCATGAAAACAGCCACAGAGAAGACATAAACAATGATGTGGCTGTGTTCCAATAAAACTTTGATTTATAGACACTGAAATTATACTTTTATGTAACTTTCATGTAGCACAAAATTCTTCCTTTGATTTTTTTCAAACATCAAAAGATGTAGAATCATCAAAAGGCAGAATCAATTCTTAGTCTGCAAGCTATACAAAAACAGGAGGTGGTAGCCAGCTTGGGCCATGGGCTGCAGGAGCAAGATCATTTGTGAGACAGGAGAGAAGCTAACCAGCCACAGGGGAAGAAGAAGCCGGCACGGTCTTGGCAAGGACAGTGACCAGCTCCATCCCCCATAGCAAGAGGTGTGCCATGGCTGCAGAACTGGGACCCAGCCAGGCCAGTGTCAGCAGCACAGGACTGTCTTTACTAAATGGATAGCAGCAGGTCTCTATGTAAAGGCAATACTTCTAGTGGGGCAGGTGGTAACAAGAGGGGACATCAGTTTGAAATAGGGGCCTCCAGACATAAAGACTGGGGACCTAGGGAGACATGGCAGGGTCCCATGGAGACCTAGGGAGCTGGCAGGGTGATCAAGGCATGGCCCAGTGGATTCAGGTCCCAGTGGAAGAAAAGAGCCACCACTCAGTAATCAGGGAAGCAAACTGTGATCAGGCACGCTCAGAGGTGTGCCTCCCCAAGTGCTCCATCCCAGTGACGGGAACAGGGCTTAAAGCAGCAAGACAAGCACGTTCCTACATTCTGGGAGGTGTAATGCCCCTCATATTCTGCCAGGCATTTTCCAGTGAACTCAAAATTTGGTTGAGGCTGAGCATGCAATGGAGTAGGACATTGAAAGGCATTGACTGATGAGTATCATTTGAGGGTGCATTCCAATATAAAAGCTAATAAAGCAGTTCACAAAAGAGATAGTTACCTTGAAGAATACATGACCTCTTAATGGCTTTCAGGATCCTTGAGCAGCTTGAATCTTTAAGACTCTCAAGTGCTCAGATAAACCATTCAGGCTTCTAGCAACAAGGTCTCCAATCTGACAAGTCACGGCGTTCTGCCCAGACCCAGGAGGTGCTCCACTCTGGAGGAAGGGGTCTGAATGGAAGGCTCGTTTTACCTGGAAGTTCCCAGAAGCCAATGGAAGGCCAAGATGGGAGGGACTTAGAAACTTTAAACATCTGAAGAGATCTTCAGGTCTTTAAATGTGCAGTGGGCTGAAACAGGCCCTGTGGACCCAAGATGCAAACTCAGAGCCCAGGGTGACTTAGAGTCTTATCTAGATAAGAAAGATAGAAACCAGTGGCATCAAATAACTGACAGTCTTTTCTAGTGCAGAACTCATGGAACATACCACCAACTGATTCATCAACACAACTCCCCAGCACTTGGGAGGGGGAACTACTGAACCATGTCAATATCATTTTAGGAGGTGTGGGTTGGCCGTCAACTCCAGAGTATAATCTTTGCCAAATAAAAAGTTGTAGATATTTGTTAAGAGGAAAACAGTCCAACAAATAAATGAAGATGGAGAATTAGCACTGGAAAATAGCAAATATTACTTATAGTTGGCCTAAAGAAAATATTCTAGTTATGGAACACTGTATATTCCATACTACAGAAAAGCAATCAAGTATCTGGTCAGAAAAAAGTAGAAACAGAGAAAAATAGAGATGTGTTTGAGGAATTGTATTCAAAAGAGGGTGTTTCTTTAAATATCGGTTCATAAAGTTACAAAATGATGGGGAAAGGTCAAATGGAAGAACACAAATTGGAACTTTTTAAAGGAGTAGTGCAAACTTAGAAAGCTGCACCATCTCTGGAAAAATGTTTTGTTGAATAGGAAAAAATTCTGTTCCTCAAAATTAAAAATAGAATTGCCACATGCCCCTGCAATCCCACCTGGGTGTAAATCCAAAAGAACTCAAATCAGGCTCTCAAAGAGATATTTACAGCCCCATGCCCATCACAACATTACTCACAGCACTCATGGGGTGGATACAAGCAGCCCAAATGCCCATCATCAGCAGAACAGATAAAGAAAATGTGGTATCTTCATGCAATGAAATATCATCAGCCTTAAAAAGGGATGAAATCCTGGCCCAGGCTACAACACGGATGAACCTTGAGGACATGCTGCTCAGTGAAATAAGCCAAATATTGCATGATTCCATTTATATGGGGTGCCTAGAGTTGCTAATTCATAGGAACAGAAAGCAGAAAGGTGATTACCAAGGGTGGTAGGAGGGAGTGGTTAGTGGGTGCTGCAAGATAAAAAAAGCTCTGGAGTTCTGTTCCACAATAATGGGACTACACTGAACACTACTGGGCTGTACACTTAAAATGGACAAAGTATATGGCTTGTGTTGTTTATCACAATAAAAAATAACTGTAAAATACAAAATTATTTTTAAATGTGATGAATACATAATCCAAAATTATTAAAAGGAATGAATGGTTAGTTTTAATAAAAAATAGAACTTAAAAATTCAAACAAACAAACAAAACAAACCAATGGTACTGAATAAACACAAGGAAAGCCCCAAAAGTGGTGAGTCTTTCCATTGGAATCCCAATGGGTAACTGCCATGTTTGGACACTTCCATGGTGTCCTGAGACAGAGAAGGCAGACTGAGTAATTGCTGCCTCCTGTTTCCCTGCTGGCCAGCAGCAATAGAAAGGCCCAGGCCCCGCCTGTCCTGTGCGTGGTGACTAGGGCCCCAGCCCCGCCTACCTACCTGTCTGCGCCAGCCTCGGTCCACCTCCAATCTGTGACCTAAGTAGGCAGATACCAATTCCTGCTTCTTTCCTAAGTCTACAACCATGACTGCAATCACTGGAACACTTAACAGCAGGCAAAGATATCCCAGAGTTCAAAAAATAAGTGACTTATCTTTGTCCAAAATTATTACTTTGCATAAAAATAATTAGGAAATTATTCATCTAAAACACCTTTAGTTAAAGACAAAAGAGATCATACACCTTCATATAATACTAGGAACCCATTTTAAAAGGCATTTGGGGTCTCCTATATTCTCCAGGCCACCTGGAAATGAGAAACCTTCTTCACTTAAAATGATGAGACTGGCCAAAGATTTTTCTATGCTACACTGACAGAAAAAAAAAACAAAAAACATCAAGTGGACACAGCAAAAGCTCTGAAATGCTCCAGAAGAAACTTGGAAATCTCTCATTCCAATTGAAAAACTCCTCCCATACAACAAATCATAATAAAACTTAATCACCTTTATATTCCCAGAGTCTGACATGTGAAGATCAGACAACAAATCATTTTTGAATTGGTAAACAAGTAAATGAAGCATCCTACTTTCTCAGGAATTTGATCAATAAGTGAGGCCTGACAACATCAGAGTGATTGTTTTAAGAAAGACACACAGACATGTGGAGACTCAACACTCCTACTGTATGAATGCCGGTGCTCCCCTTGGTAGTTACGATCACTTAGACATGTAGGGCGAAAAGGCACCCAGAGGGATTTATTCATCCATAAACAAGTGAGCTGCATGGGATGCTGCCAGTGGGTGTACACATGGAGCATGAATTCACTCTGTGCCCCATGTGGACTAGGGGGTGGCGCGTGCCGTGGCAATGTGTCCAGGTTGTGGGTGACCCTCCCATATGCTTTTTATTTTTAAGTAAAAATGCCTCTGGAAACAATTTTACTGCCTGCTCAACTCAGAGCAGCAGCTACAAGGCCAGGCCCCCCAAAGATCGGGTGACTTCAAGTCTTACCTCGATCTTGTTTTTGAGGATGTTTAAAATGACCTTTGGATAAACCACTTCGGTTTCCTTACTTATATAAGGAAGTTTAATAGTAGTACCTACCTAAGGAGTCTAAAATGGGAATAAATTAAATAATGTATATAAGCCCCTGATAAAATATGGGGCATAGAATTAGCACTCATTAAATGCCAGATTTTTTAAATTATTATCCAAAATGTAGCATAGCCCTCAGTGTGTGTTATTCCAGAGATAACACAAACCATCCATTTCTCAATGCATGGCACAGGACTGGATTGCTGACTTCCAGGTGCATGCAGGGACATGGCCTTCTGGTATGTTAAAAGGCTGGGCCCTGGAGAGTTTGATCATCCTGATTCCCCAAGCTGGTTTCTGTGAACACATGGTTGCATGATGCATGGGGAACTGCACCTAAAAACCGTCAGAGATTCCCCAGGTCCTCGAGGACTGGCTCACTTCCCACCCAGAACCACTCTGCATGGCCTTTGCAGTCCAGCATACACGACATCTGATGCAGTCACAGTGCAAGGAGGCTTACACAATCTGCCCACCGAACACACTCTGAGCACATGGGGCAGATCACACAGCTGCTGCTGACTCAGACATGGACAGATTTCCAAAGTGGAAAATGGCACCATATGAATTCACCCATATTCCTCTTTGAACTGAAAGCTTTCCATCACCCACCGCCTCTGACCCATCAGGTTCCAGCTGCACCAAACGCATTTCTGGGCTAATGGGTTTGGAACAGCTGTAGACTCTTAGACATGGTTTTATATATGGGAAATTGCTGACCATTCTCACTTGGTCCTGTATGGTCACACTCAAATTGGCACAGCATCAGTGGAAGCCCCAGGATTTGACAGTCCTGACGTTGCTGTGGCCGCCCCTAAAGAACCCAAAGAGCTAAACGAGCAGAGCCAGCACGAGTGCAGGTGTGGATGCCACGTGAGACCTGGAGGAGCTGAGCAGGGACGCCAAGTGAGGCATGGAGCCTGGGGAGCCCACCCGCGGAGCCAGGCTACTGGGGCTCTAGTCAGGCTGCCTGTGCCTCAGTTTGCTCAATGGCAAAATGGGGACAATAACTGTAACTCATAAAGCTGTGCTAAGGATTAAATGAGTCTTTATACAGTCAATGATCAAAACGAGAAATTTATAGAAGCCTCCACCCTACAGAAAAGAGCTCAAGAGTACCTGAAGCTACAGTAAGGCTCTCTGCTCGGACAGGTAGAGAAGAGATCTGGAAACCCTTGAGTGTCCCTGTGCAGATCCTGTAGGCATTTGCCCATGCCAGCCCTGAATAACCTGTCAACCCCTCTGGAACATTCCACTGTAATGAGATCCCTAAGCCCCTTACTTAAGGAGGCCCCATTGTTCTCCCTACATCCCAGTTTCATCAGAGCACCAACCACTCTCCGTCATCACGTCATTTCTTTTTTTGGCAAGGTGCTTTTCTTCTTCACACACTAGAAGGCAAGCTCCAAGAAGGCAGAGGCCTCCCCTGTCTCCTTCTGGTACATAGTAAGTACTCAATAAACATGCGGAAGAAAGGCAGAGATGGAGGGAGGGAGGGAGGTGAAAGGGAGGAGGGACCCTAACACCGCGACAGTCCTGTCGCATTCCTCAGGGGCAGACCAAGCTAAAGCGAGGGCACCATCCCACCGCACACAGAGCACCGCCCCTTCGGGTGTGCCCCATAAACATTTCCTGGCCAGCATCTAGTCAGACTCCTGGCACCATTTTTCTAAATGACTGAATTATCTAGTAAAAATGGAATTGGCACCAAACCAATAATTTAAACATTGCAAAGATTATCAAGCTCAGGTAGAGCAGGGAAATGGGACAACAGTCATGCCATTATAAAATCTACTTAGCCTGTGAACGAAGGCCTCACTTATTCTTTAACTTAACCTTTATGTTGTTCTCCCTTCTTCAAGACCTTTATCAATTGTAACATTGTAATCAGGACGGAATACAGACTTCTGGAGTATAAATGAAGCACCGTGGATAAAGAATGCCAAGATCTGGATTAACACAGTCACCTAAATGACCCTATTCTTAATGTAAACCTTCAAAGGAAATACTAATCATCTGTATACATTATACTAACCCCAACCCAAAAGGCCCTATAGAACCCCAAATCTGCACCTGTAAGCACACCTCCTCTCTGAGGTCACTTGCCCTCCCGAGTTCATGCTGTCCCTTTAAATACAACCTGCTTGATGCCCCCTCCCTGAGGTTGTCTGCACACCCCCTTTGAGTGCACACTCTTTTTTAAATAAAACTTTCCTGCTGCATAAGCCTATTGTACTTCAGCTCTTAATTCTTTTTCAAGAACTCACCGACCTCCACTACCAGTGGTATCTTTGTCACTTTGCTATTTCATTCATCTTTCTAGCCATAAACACAATCCTTTTCTCTCTCCCTGTTCTATTCAGACCAGTAGGGAAGTGGCTTTGGAAACCTCTGCGTGGGGAAGGGCCTGTCCTTTCCCACTGCGCTGGTGACTCAGAAGGGATTGCGCCATTTGATCACGTTCTTTAGCAGCCTGCCTGAACGTCTCTTCCCTTGCTTTGGAAAGTTCCCAGAACATCAAACTAAACTCTATCCAGTCCCCACTGCTACCCCAAGTCCTGGGGTGGTAAGGACACAGTTCCCATGCCATGCAGATCCAAGTGGACATTGGAAGCCAGGTGACCCTGGCGTTAGGAGTTGGCAAGAGAATTGCCGTATGCCGAGCAGGAGTTCAGTGAACTTCCCCTTTCTCCCTCCATTCTTCCTTGCTTTCCAACAGCCTGCATGGCTTCACAAATCAAAGAGCCACTCTTCCTGGCACTATGCAACACTGACACTTGCTACTACTTCTGCTTTAATGAGTTCCTTTCTTAGCTGCATTCGTCAGACCTGTTCATGAATTCTTTCCCAATCAGTCAAGAGCCCAACCTGCCTGATCTGGGCTGAGGTTTCCCCTAGCACACAGGAAGAGACCTGCCCAGATGGGACTACCTGACAACAAAGTGCCTTTTTTTAAATTTTTCCTAGTCCATTTCTGAAGGAAACGGACTTTTAGCTAGTGACTTTGGTCTGCCTTTCTGTATGTATCATATTTCTAATCACTGCACTGCTAAGGGGAAATTAATGTCTTTAGAGGGAGAACATAGAGTTGAGATAACTTCTTGAAACTGACTATGAAAATTTATGATAGTCCACCAAAAATGAATGATTATCTTACTGGAATTTCCTTATGCCCTCAGTCCTCAATTTGGACTCTTCTAGGTCACAGGTTTATATGCCATTCACAGTAAGCCCTCCAGATTTTATCACCCAATATTCTAAATTTTGAACACCCATTGTATCCTCTCCCCGCCCATAAGAATTTTAAATATCTTCTGACCTTTGGTGCTACCTCAATCCTCTCCTTAATTAAAAAGAAAGGAAGAAAAAAAAAAACTAACCTAGCTCCGAGGTAGCCACAATACACAAGGTATTTTTAAAAGGATTAAATGAAAAGTATCAGCTAAGAGAAGCTTTCCTGTTATATATTCTGCAGAAATGAGAAGGCACTGGAAAGCAGAGGGAGCCCAAAGGAGACTGCTCTGGACTAAGCATATTCCATCCCTTCCACAAAAGGGATTGAGTGGCTTCACCAGTTTTCTCAGAGCATAATGGTGAGAGCAGCCTGGCCACTGCAGAGCTTGATAGTGAGAGAGAACACCGAAAGGTAGGTTGAGACCTGAGAGTTCAGAATGTTGGGTAAAGGGCTCTCGTGAAGAGAGAGTCAATGAAGATGGTGACAGAGGAGGTCCCTGAACTCCCCTCCTACTGTGGGTACACCGAATGCACGCTTCTACATGGAGTAATTTCCTCTGAAAGAAATTCAGAAACTAACTGAATGCCTCCTATATATGAAGCAAATAAGAGAATACTCACATAGAAAAAGCTGCTTCCTGAGGGCCAGGCTTCTGATTTAGCATGTATCTAAGGACTGGCCATGCCCACTTACAAGGCCCAAAGGACTGTAGCAAAGAAAGAAGCAGTTACGGATCAGCTATCCCTGCAGGGATCAACACACAGGGACCAACCAAATATGTCTATCTCCCAGTCTTTCCCTGAATGGGTAGAAATTCACACTTTAAAAGCTGCTGCCTGAGGGTCAGGCTTCAAATTTAGCAAGCAACTAGGGGCTGACTACAATCCTTCCCAGAGACCAGGGAAGCCAGCAAACACCTCCTCTACACTCTCCCTCCAGCCTGTTCCAAATATAAACCTAGACTACAAGTATCTTCCTAGAAGGACCTTGTATACACCTCTGCTGTCTCACTTACTGTGCTGACACCCAAGGTACAAGCTCCCAGATTGCCTGGTTCTGATAGCTAACAAGGCTTGTACTCATGAGACCCACAGGACTGTAGCAAAGAAGCAGTTCTTAATGAGAACAAAAGTACCCCACACTCCCATGGCTATATACCTAGGCCCATCACAGAGGGAGCAGGCAAAAATGTCCACCTCCCAGTTTCTCCCTGAAAGAGCTAACTACATACTTTCCTAGCTGTTGCCTGAGGATCCAGCTTTTAATCAGCCTTTAGGTAGGTGCCAACTACAATTCTGCCTTTTGGGACACTGACGGATCTTGACATACCCTCAACTATGGGGAGCCACAAAGAACAAAGAAGAGCTTAGGCAATCTCAAAGCTCTGAGAAACAACTAGGAGCTGAGCAGATTGATGAGGCTCATCACCTACTTGAGTCCACTCTATCAAGGCTGGGGGGGTAGCTCTTTATCTAATGTGTAGAAACAAACAGAGAACGTCAAGAAAAATGAAGAAACAGAGGAATATGTTCCAAACAAAATGAAATAAATGAAGAAAAAAAATAGATCTTACTGAAATGGAGATAAGTGATTTACTTAATAGGTCAAAATAACAGTCATAAATAAATAAACTGGGTGTTGAGGGAATGTATCTCAACATAAAAAAGGCCACATATGACAAATCCACAGCTAACATACTCAACAATGAAAAGTTGAAAGCTATCCTTCAAAGATCAGAAACACGCCAAGGATGTCCACTCTCACCACTTTTATTCAACATAGTAGTGGGAGTCCTAGCCAGGGCAATTAGGCAAGAAATAGAAATAATAGGCATCCAAATCATAAACAAAAAAGTAAAATTATCTCTGTTTGCAGATGGTGTAATACCATATATAGAAAACCCTAACAACTCCACCAAAAAAAAAAACTTAGAACTAATAAACAAACTCACTAAAGTTGCAGGAAACAAAGTCAATATGCAAAAATTCAGTTGCATTTGTATATACCAACAACAAACCATTAGAAACAGAAATTAAGCAAATGATCCCATTTATAATTGCATCAAAAAGAGTAAAATTCCTAAGAATAAATATAACCAATG
Organism: Manis javanica; assembly: GCF_040802235.1. Taxonomy (NCBI): domain Eukaryota; kingdom Metazoa; phylum Chordata; class Mammalia; order Pholidota; family Manidae; genus Manis; species Manis javanica. Next base: position 135,635,148 of record NC_133157.1, on the reverse strand, counting down.
AGGTGAAAAATCTGTTCCCTGAAAACTATGGCATTGATGAAAGAAACTGAAAAACACAAATAAATAGAAATATAATCCATGCTCACAGATTGGAAGAATTAATATTTTTAATATATCCATCCTACCCAAAGCAATCTGTAGATTCAATGCATTCCCTTTGCATTGATTGAATAAATCAAAATTCCAATGACATTTTTTCACAGAAATAGAAAAAAAATCCTAAACTACGTATGGAACCACAATAGGCCCCAAAGAGCCAAAGAAATCTTAAGAAAGAAGAACAAAGCTGAAGCATCATACTTTCTAATTTCAAAGTATATTACAAAACTATAGTCATCAAAACAATATGGTATTGGCATAAAAACAGATACATGGACCAATGGAAGAGAAAAAGAGCCCAGAAATAAACTGACACATATATGGTCAATTAACTTATGATAAATGATAACATTCAATGGGAAAAGGTAGTCTTTTCATAAATGGTGCTGGGAAAACAGGACTTCCACATGCCAAAGAATGAGTCTGGACCATCATGCACCACACATAAAAATCAACTCAAAATAGATTAAAGACTTTGGCACAAGACCCAAAACCTTAAAACTCCTAAAAGAGAACATAGCAGGTAAGCTTCTTGACATTGGTCTCAGTGATTATTTTTTGGATTTGACATCAAAAGTAAAGACAACAGAAGCAAAGGTAAACAAGTGGGATGTCAAACTAAAAAACTCTGTATGCAAAGGAAAACACCAACAAAAGTAAGACAGCATGTGAAATGAGAAAATATGTGTTCAAGTTACATAGCTTGTCAGGGACTAGTATTCAAAATATATAAGGAATGAATACAACTCAATAGCAAAAAAAAAAAAATACAAATGGGCAAAGGACCTGAATAGACATTTTTATAAAGACACATAGACAGTCAACAGGTACACAAAAAATTGCTCAACAGCACTAATCATGCGGGAAATGTAAATCAAAAGCAAAATGTGACATCACCTACACGTTAGGATGTCTATTATCGAAAAGATATGAAATAACAAATGCTGGTGAGTATTTAAAGAAAAGGGAACCCTCATACACTGTTGATGGAAATGTAAACTGGTACAGCCACTATGGAAAACAATGTGGAGGTTTCTCAATTAAAAATAGAACTACCAGAGGAGGGAATACTCCCAAACTCATTCTATGAAGCCAGCAACCCCATAATAACAAAACCAGGGAAAGACCCTACCAAAAAAGAAAATTACAGACCAATATCCCTGATGAACATAGATGCAAAAATACTCAACAAAATATTAGCAAACCGAATTCAAAAACACATCAAAAGGATCATACACCATGACCAAGTGGGATTCATCTCAGGGATGCAAGGATGGTATAACATTCGAATATCATTCAACATCATCCACCACATCAACAAAAAGAACAAAAATCACATGACCATCTCCATAGATGCTGAAAAAGCATTCGACAAAATTCAACGTCCATTCATGATAAAAACTCTCAACAAAATGGGTATAGAGGGCAAATATCTCAACATGATAAAGGCCATATATGATAAACCCACAGCCAACATCATACTGAATAGCAAGAGCTGAAAGCTTTTCCTCTAAGATCAGGAACAAGACAGGGATGCCCACTCTCCCCACTGTTATTCAACACAGTACTGGAGGTCCTAGCCATGGCAATCAGAGAAAACAAAGAAATACAAGGAATCCAGACTGGTAAAGAAAAAGCCAAACTGTCACTATTTGCAGATGATATGATATTGTACATAAAAAACCCTAAAGACTCCACTCCAAAACTACTAGAACTAATACCGGAATTCAGCAAAGTTGCAGGATACAAAGTTAATACATAGAAATCCATGGCTTTCTTATACACTAACAATGAACTAATAGAAAGAGAAATCAGGAAAACAATTCCATTCACAATTGCATCAAAAAGAATAAAATACCTAGGAATAAATCTAACTAAAGAAGTGAAAGATCTATACCCTGAAAACTATAAGACACTCTCAAGAGAAATTAAAGAGGACACTAACAAATGGAAACTCATCCCATGTTCTTGGTTAGGAAGAATTAATATTGTCAAAATGGCCATCCTGCCCAAAGCAATATACAGATTCAATACAATCCCTATCAAATTACCAAAGGCATTCTTGAATGAACGGGAACAAATAGTTCAAAAATTCATATGGAAACACCAAAGACCCTGAATAACCAAAGCAATCCTGAGAAGGAAGAATAAAGTGGGGGGGATGTCACTCTCCAACTTCAAGCTCTACTACAAAGCCACAGTAATCAAGACAATTTGGTACTAGCACAAGAACAGACCCACAGACCAGTGGAAAAGAATAGAGACTCCAGACATTAACCCAAATTTATATGGTCAATTAATATATGATAAAGCAGCCATGGACATACAATGGGGAAGTGGCAGCCTCTTCAACAGTTGGTGTTGGCAAAACTGGACAGCTACATGTAAGAGAATGAAACTGGATCATTGTCTAACCCCATACACAAATAAATTTGAAATGGATCAAAGACCTGAATGTAAGTCATGAAACCATAAAACTCTTAGAAAAAAACATAGGCAAAAATGTCCTGGACATAAACATGAGTGACTTCTTCATGAACATATGTCCCTGGGAAAGGGAAACAAAAGCAAAAATGAACAAGTGGGACTATATAAAGCTGAAAAGCTTCTGTACAGCAAAGGACACCATCAATAGAACAAAAAGATATCCTACATATAGGAGAATATATTCATAAATGACAGATCCAATAAAGGCTTGATGTCCAAAATATATAAAGAGCTCACGCACCTCAACAAACAAAAAGCAAATAATCCAATTGAAAAATGAGCAGAGGAGCTGAACAGACAGTTCTCCAAAGAAGAAATTCAGATGGCCAACAGACACATGAAAAGATGCTCCACATCACTAGTCGTCAGAGAAATGCAAATTAAAACCACAATGAGATATCACCTCACACCAGTAAGGATCACCACCATCCAAAAGACAAACAACAACAAATGTTGATGAGGTTGTGGAGAAAGGGCAACCCTCCTACACTGCTGGAGGGAATGTAAATTAGTTCAACCATTGTGGAAAACAGTATGGAGGTTCCTCAAAAAGCTCAAAATAGAAATACCATTTGACCCAGAAATTCCACTTCTAGGAATTTACCCTAAGAATACAGCAGCCCAGTTTGAAAGAGACAGATGTACCCCTATGTTTATCGCAGCACTATTTACAATAGCCAAGAAATGGAAGCAACCTAAGTGTCCATCAGTAGATGAATGGATAAAGAAGATGTGGTACATATACACAATGGAATATTATTCAGCCATAAGAAGAAAACAAATCCTAACATTTGCAACAACATGGATGGAGCTAAAGGGTATTATGCTCAGTGAAATAAGCCAGGTGCAGAAAGACAAGTACCAAATGATTTCACTCATATATGGAGTATAAGAACAATGAAAAAACTGAAGGAACAAAACAGCAGCAGAATCACAGAACCCAAGAATGGACTAACAGTTACCAAGGGGAAAGGGACTGGGGAGATCCATGGGAAGGGAGGGATAAGGGGGGAGAAAAAGAAAGGGGGCATTATGATTAGCATGTATAATATAGGGGGGCATGGGGATGGATGTGTAACACAGGGAAGACAAGTAGTAACTCTACAGCATCTTACTGCACTGATGACAGTGACTGTAATGGGGTGTGTGGGGGAGACTTGGTGAAGGGGGGAGCCTAGTAAACATAACATTCCTCATGTAATTGTAGATTAATGAAACCAAAACTTTAAAAAATTTTCTTTAAATAGAACTACCATATTATTCTACAGTCCCACTTCTGGGAATACATCCAAAGGAAACAAAACAACTGTCTTGAATAGATATCTTTAGTCCAATGACCTTTACAGCATTATTCACAATAGCTTAAGTATGGACTTAAGATATGTATATACATACCATATATATATACATACTATATTTTCTTTATTCATTCAATCATCACTGGGCATTTAGGTTGTTTCCATACTTGAGGGAAACAGTTGGCAAAAGGGTACAAATTTCAGTTATAAGATGAAAAAGTTCTGAGGATCTAATATATAACATGGTAAATATAGTGGATAACACCATATTGTATAACTAAAATTTGCTAAAAGAGTAGAACTTAAATGTTCTCACCAAAGAAAAAGTAAATACATGAAGTGATAAATGTGTTAGCTTGATTTGGGGAATCCTTTCACAATGTATATCAACTCATCACATTGTACACTTTAAACATCTGATAGTTTTGTCACCTAAACCTCAATAAAGCTGAAAAAATACAAGAACATCATGCAAAAGAATTTGGATGTTTTGCCTCTAGGTAAAGGGTAGCATGAAAACCTTTATATCAATATAGAAGTGGAAGATAGATAACATGTGACAGGAAAAGTCAGAATAATTCAAGTGAAAAATTTTGGTGACCTACAGACTTTAATTCTGAGGGTGCCAACAAAGACTCACTCTGTGATGAAGCATTAGTTAAGCTTCTCTGACCCCACTTCTCAACTTGGCCTGAACTTTAGCCTGCTGAGCACAATTTTGGCAAAGAATCCTGCTAACCTAGTATTAAGAAGCCCTCCCCCTTAATATCTGATCACCTCCTCCTGCTCTTAGCTAGAATCCCACTAATCTTGATATCTAATCAAGTTCCTCTTAGTGATTTCCCATCCACTGATGCCTTCACTCTGTTCCTTGGTTATAAATTCCCAGCTGTCTTGGCTGTATTTGGAGTTGAATTTTGTCTCTCTCCCCTATTACAGTAGCCTTAAATAAAGTCTTGCTTACCACTTTTAAAGAATCAAAAAATTTTTCTTTTACAGTGTAAACCTCTCATTACAACTTTACCTATGATGCAAAAATCACCCTTAAGAAGCCATTTTCAGTCATTATTAAATTTGCTTCATTTGAGTCACCACTTTCTTCAATCCTTAAAAAGTCATTGGATCTGCAAACTGATAATGTTTTATAGAATATAATATATAACAAGTCATCCAGAGTGAAAAAAAGAATCTCATCAACTTTATCCATTTCCAATAATATGATTTACCTGTTCTAGGATATTGCAACATACCCAGTCAGCCCCTAAAAATTAATGATATTACTTCATTCTTTTTACAGTGCTGTCCTAAGTACAATAAACATTACCATTGTAATTATTACTGAAAATGCAATTAAAGAATTTAGGAGTTTGTGTATGTAAAGTCAACCTTGAATGACCAATCACTGAAATAACAAGAAAACCCAGTTAGCTCTACAGTTACTCCACCTAAAAATATTTATTTGTTCAATAAATTCATCCATCTGAAAGCATTAAGTGCTACCCTGTGTTCTAAGCACTAGAGATCCAGCAGTAAACAAGACAGAAAACATGCCTGCTTTCATAGATTCAAGATGATAGACTATTAAATAATGAGAGTGAAAAAGGGAAAGGAGAACCAGATAATGGCGAATACTTGGGAAGCGCTGGAGCAGTATATGGATGGCAAATGTCTACATAGTGAGGGAAGCCTCTCCACTTGGATGGCATTCACACTGAGCCCTGAGTAACAAGAAGGAGCCTTTCACATGAAAAGAGGGAGATTCTAGGCAGAAAGAACAGCTTGCACAAAGCTTCCAGGAACTAACCCAGTATGTCAGGGGAGTAGAGAAGGAGATGAGGAAAATAATAGTAAGAAATAAAATCAAATAAGTAGACAATCATTACCCTCAAACAGCTTGTAATTCATGAATTCTGAGCATGACGGAAAACCAACGGAGAACTGCACCCTGGAGTGATATGAGCTGATCTTCATTTAAAGGTCTGGTTCCATGTGAAAACTGGATTATGGTAGAACAAAAATGAAGCTGAAAGACCAGTTAAGATATGAATGAATAAAAGTGGCTCAGCCAGGGTGGTGAGGACAGACCAGAGTGAACAGACTGAAGGTATATTTTGAAGGAAAGCAAAGTTTTGCCAGTGGCATCTATGATGGGGAGGGTGAGAAAAAGGGTATTAAAAGAAAGGATATATCTGGATGAATGGGGGTACCATTTATTGAGATGAGTGAATAGGACCCTTAATAGAGCAGCCTTAAATAAAATCAACCTTACCACTTTAAAAGAATCAAAATAATTTTTCTTTTACATTGTTAACCTGGAATAGGACTGAAATAGGACCAGATATGGGTGTAAATTGGGAGTTGTGTTCTGGGCAAGCTGAGTTTGAGGTGTGTACTGAAGCCCCAATGGGAGGGGTGAGTAAGGAGTGTGGTGTATGTATGGAGCCCCAGGAAGAGGTCAGGGCTGGAGACAGAGGCTTGGTGAATAGTACTGAGGTCAACAGTACTGGTGTTTACTTGGTGTCCTTCTTCTGAACAGTCCACAGTCCTCCACCTAATATTTACCGTCCCCTTCAAATATCTCTGATAAGTAGGTAACTCAGGTCCCTCAATTCTGCAGCTCAATGAGCAACCTCCAGTCCAGTTCTGGCCACTTGGTTCCTCTTTGAAATATCTCCTGTCATAAGGGACGTTCTAAACATTTCAAGAAAAACTTTTGAATAAAATTATGTGTTCTCTTTCATTTTTAAAAATAAATATGCATATTCACAATGCCATCTCATACTTTTGATAGATTTGAGGAATAAACCCATACAAAAGGGATGCAAGAACTTCAGGAGCAGACACATTTAAAGCTCTGGCTTTAAAATGCAGCCAGAGCACATTCGAAGCCTTAGAGAAGAGTTTCACCTAAACCTCGAACTAGTTGATAGGAGCTCATAGTTCTAAAATGAATGTCCAGCTCCAGCGCCCCTCATCCACTGATCCCTGGAAGGCTAATGGATCACCCCCCAGCCTTTCTCAGGCCCTATTTGTCACACCCAGGCTTGAAAGGCCTGCAACACCCAGGCCATGCAAGGGTGGACTGTGCTGTGTAGATACACAGGACAGAGGAATCATAGAATAGCAACTTCTGCCTAAAGATAGTGAAAATGCATCCCATGATGGGCTTGAAGAGGCAGTGGGTGTCAGGATCCACTGTGGGTGACATCACTGCTGTCACTGACACAGAGAGTGAGCACCCATCCTCAATTACAGACAGACTGACAAGGCGTTTATCTTATAAAGAGTACTCAAAAAGTTAGGCCTCTGCATAAAGCCTCTTAGTGCCTTTAAGGGCTTAGGGAAGACATGGCCAGCTAACTGGCACTCCCTTGAAAGGCCCAGTCTCTTCTGAAATGTAACACAAGGAATTATTTTTTTAGTCTGGTTTGGTTATATATTACCCACTATCACTAAAAGGCATATATTAGTTAAAATGGTGTTGAGTGAAACGTGTGTTCAGTTTTTACCACAAACCTCACAAAACTTTAGTAAAAGGCTGCACTTCCACAACTTGGTTAATGGATTTCATCAACAAGAAGAAAAATAACAAAAACCTCGTCGTTCTTACATTGCCTTTTTATAGGGCTACCTCTTAAGCTCAAACACAAACACACACTTGCATATACTCCCAGATAATGGTCCCTCTGTACACTCAAGCCAAAATTCCCCAAAAGAGCTTTATGTGCAGTGTAATATAGAGATACCCAGGAGACTCTGTAAGACCATTGACAAGGCTTATAACAAGACTATTGGCACCATCGCCTCTCAGTTCTTAAGTAAATGTCTCCCGTTAAAAAGCAGCCTGTAAAAGACTTTTCTCTGCAATGTGTACTAGATTATAAGAAACAGGAAGGCTGCCAAGTTGTAGGTGTGTTCAAGTACCCTTCACACTCATTGAAAAGCATTCCTTGGCAACCAAAGACTTCAGTTAGATTTTATATGGGAGGGGAGTGTTTACAGTGGAGTGAAGGATAGTTTGGAGCCACATGGCATCCCAGCACCCATCATTAGAGCCCATGTATGTGCAGAACCATCCCAGCAAGAAAATAGCCAAACAAGTCACACTGAGCTGCTCCATGAACTTACCATTAAATCAGGAATAATTCACACACTGAGAAAGAGTTGAGCCACATCTCACCATAGGAAGCAGACACCAGAGCTCTGTGGGTTAAAAGGAAATGGAGGGGGAGATGGAGGTCACAGTGGTGTATGGCCAGGAGCTGGGTCAGTAGTCCAGGTATTTCCTGCACCAAGAAGCGATGTGGGGACTCCAATGGGTAGGAAGAATAATGAGCTCCCAAGACATCCCCCTTGACCCACAGGATTGATAGGATTTCACCATGTCTTACATCTGACAGACTTAGTCATAGGAGACTGGGACAGGAAAGTGTTTTCAAATCATATATGGAAGCAGACATCTGGTAAATCACCCTTATTTCTTGTAACTAAACTGTCATCTTTCCACCACAGCAAGTATTTCATGTCTGATTCTTAAGCCCACTTGAGCATCATTTGAAGGAATGTTTCTTCAGAAATTACATGTTTATCCTTTTTTCCCCTTTGCAGATAACTCAACTATGTGATTTCTTGGTTGTTTTTAAGAGTAAATATATCATTAGTTCCTCACATAAATGATCTTGTTATCTTCTATCTTGTTTAGGAGACTATTACTACGCAGTCTGGAGGCATTTTCTCCCAAAAAAGAGAAGGAAAAGAGTAAATAACTGGGAGTAAAATAACTGAAATCACATTTTCCTGCTCCTACTCAAAATGTGTGGGCAGTTCATTTGAACTAGGAATTTGGGGAAAAATCTCACAGGGCCACATAAAAAAAAATTGGACTATAAATTTAATTCTAGACCTTAAACTTCTTTAAAGGAATAGCACATTCTATTAACCTCACCTATAATTATCCTGATACCCACAGGTTGTTCTACTTCCTTTTCCACTGATCCTGCCCATTTCTCTTATGCCTCCAGGACCCTGGATGACCAACTTCTAACCCTTGTCCTGTTGGCAAAAAAAAATGCCACTGATTATGAGCAAGGAAAGAAAACCTAAAAGTGCAAGTGCCAAGACTCTGGGTGGTACAATCTAGTAATGGTAAGGCTTGTAGCCTTACTAGGCTGCTCTTGAGGTATGTTTTGCTTAACACACCCAATGTCAGAAAATCATAGTACACAGCTTTTAAAATTTAACAATAACATAAAACCTTCCGTGCTTCACAAGGGAGAAAGAGGAGACTTGGAGACAGTGAGAACAACAGTGAGATGTTTATAGAAACCTAGGTGTATGTCCTGGACTAAGAGATGCAAAGACATAGCCGGGAAAAGGGGAGTAGTGATGTATTTTGAAGAGTAATCAACAGATTTGTATATTGGAGGATGAAAGACTGAAATTACTAACACAATTTCCAGGTTTTGACTAGGAATTCCTGGATAATCCACAGTATGATTGACAAAAACAGGGAAACGGGAAGGAGAGCTCTTATGTGGTATAGCCAGTGTAACAGAACATGCCCTGGACAAGGAGTTTAAAAACCTCATATTAGTCATCACAATGGCCACTTTGTAGCTTTGGACAAGTTGATTAATTAAATTGGATTTCAGGATTGGATTAAAGATGGCAGCATGAGAGATGAGACAGAGACTTCCTCCAAAAACCACATATAATATGAAAATATAATTAATACAACTAATCCTGAAAGAGCAACAGGAAAGAGGACTGTGCCAGACTCCATACATCTGGAGAAAAGAGCAGACCTCACGGAACAGGGTAACATACTAAAGCTGTGGCCAGGCAGGACCCAAGCCCTTCCCCCACCCCAGCTCACCAGCAAGAGGAAGAAAAACGGAGTGGGGAGGGAGTGGAGGCCTGGGACTGCTGAATACCTACTCCGGAGATCTGTTCTGGGAGCATGTGGTGCTTGCATGATACTCTCGTGATTAGGGGATTGGAAAACTCAGACAGGCAGAATTCCTGGAGAGACTGAGACTCCAGCTGCTTGTGGAAAGCAAGGATCCATATCTGACTGCTCTGGGACAAAAGAAAGGCAGGCAGTCTGAGAGACGTCCTAACAAGGAAGCCCTTCACAAGAGGGCTGCTAAAGGGGCAAGGATTGCACAGAGCTTACCACTCAGAAAACAAGACAGGTAGACAAAATTGTCTGGGTGCACTCTGCCCAGCAGGTTGGGAGCTTTCACGATTTCCAGGTGCTCCAGCTCCCTGGCTGGCTACACAGCTCCAAGGAAGGCCTCCATGATAGGCAGCCTACTGCACCTTTCTCCCAGACAGCCCCACCTGGCTCACAAATCTGCAAATGCTACCCTGGCGTTAGGCCAGCCAGAGGGAAGATCTGTCTACAGCAACTACACACGCAAAGCATAGAGGCTTATACCTGTGTCCTTGGCCCACTAGTTCAGACAGTGGAGACAGGCATAGCAGCCAGGAAGGAGGAAACAGCTCTTTGCTCCCCCCAGGCACCAATACCACTCCCCTGCAACCCTGAAATTGCTTCATGGTCTTAGTAGCTCCAGAGAGTAGAGCTTCTGGGTACTAGAGGGTGCCATATACAAATATAAAAAGCCAAAGGAATCTGGTTCAGTGTAAAATTAATATAACTCCTGAGAAAGATGACATGGACCTCATGACTCTTCCTGAAAGGGAGTTCAAAATAAAAATCATTAACGTGCTCACAGAGGTACAGAAAGATATTCAAGAACTCAGGAGTGAATTCTAATCAGAGATCTAATCATTGAAGAGCACAATGAAAGGTATTAAAAGCAGATTAGATACAGTGGAGGAGACAATAAATGAAATAGAAACTAGAGAAGAGGAATACAAAGAAGCTGAGGCACAGAGAGAAAAAAGGATCTCTAAGAATGAAAGAATATTGAGCAAACTGTGTAACCAATCCAAACAGAACAATATTCATATTATAGGGGTACCAGAAGAAGAAGAAGAGAGAAAGAAAGGGATAGAAAGTGACTTGGAAGAGGTAATTGCTGAAAACTTCCCCAATCTGGGGAAGGAGATAGTCTCTCAGGCCATGGAGAAACACAGATCTCCCAACACAAGGGACCCAACGAAGACAACACCAAAACATATAGTAATTAAAATGGCAAATATCAAAGATAAGAACAGACTATTAAAAGCATCCAGAGAGAGAAATAAGGTCACATAGAAAGGAAAGCCCATCAGGCTAACATCAGACTTCTCAGCAGAAACCTTACAGGCCAGAAGGGAGTAAAATGATGTATTTAATGCCATGATGCAGAAGGGCCTAGAACCAAGATTACTTTATCTGTCAAGACTATCATTTAAACTTGAAAGAGGGATTAAACAATTTCCAGACAAGCAAAAGCTAAGAGAATTTACCTCCCACAAACCATCTCTACAGTCTATTTTGGAGGGACTGCTATAGATGGAAGTGTTCCTAAGATTTAATAGCTGTCACCAGAAGTAATAAAACCACAGTAAAGAAAGTAGAACAGCTAATTCCTAAGCAAATGCAAAATTAAATTAACTATCCCCAAAGTCAATCAAGGGATAGGCAAAGAGTACAGAATATGAGATCTAACATATAAAGAATGGAGGAGGAAAAGGAGGAGAAAAAGAAAAGAACCTTTAGATTCTGTTTGTAATAGCGTATTAAGTGAGTTAAGTTAGATTCTTAGGTAGTAAGGAAGTTAACCTTGAACCTTTGGTAACCATGAATCTAAGGTCTGCCATGGCAAGGTCTCTCCTCAAGCAAGGGAAACAAAAGCAGAAATGGACTCTAATGGACAAACTACTAATTAGAAAGTTTCTGAATGGCAAAGGACACCATTAACAGAACAAAAAGGCATCCTAAAGTATGGGAGAATATATTTGTAAATGACATATCTGACAAGGGGTTAACATCCAAAATATATAAAGAACTTTCATGCCTCTACACCCAAAAAGCAAATAACCCAATTAACAAATGGGCAGAGGATATAATGAGACAGTTCTCCAAAGAAGAAATTCAGATGGCCAACAGACGCATGAAAAGATGCTCCACATCACTAATCACCATGAAATGCAAATTAAAACCACAGTGAGATATCACCTCACACCAGTAAGGATGGCCAGCATCAAGAAGACTAAGAACAACAAATGCTGGTGAGGATGCAGAGAAAGGGGAACCCTCCTACACTGCTGGTGGGAATGTAAACTAGTTCAACCATTGTGGAAAGCAATATGGAGGTTCCTCAAAAAACTCAAAATAGAAATACCATTTGACCCGAGAATCCCACTCCTTGGAATTTACCCAAAGAGTACAACTTCTCAGATTCAAAAAGACATATGCACCCCTATTTTTATCACAACGCTTTTTACAATAGCCAACATATGGAAGCAACCTAAGTTTCCATCAGTAGATGAATGGATAAAGAAGATGTGGTACATATATACAGTGGAATACTATTCAGCCATAAGAAAGAAACAAATCCTACAATTTGCAACAACATGGATGAAGCTAGAGGGTATTATGCTCAGTGAAATATGCCAGGTGGAGAAATACAAATGACAAATGATTTCGCTCATTTGTGGAGTATAACAATGAAGCAAAACTGAAGGAACAAAAGAGCAGCAGACTCAGAGACTCCAAGAATGATCTAGTGGTTACCAAAGGGGAGGGTGTGGGAGGGCGGGTGGGAGGGAGGGAGAAGAGGATTGAGGGGTATTATGTTTAGTACACATGGTGTGGGGGATCACGGGTAAAACAGTGTAGCACAGAGAAGGCACATGGTGGGTCTGTGGCATCTTGCTGTACTGACGGACAGTGACTACATTGGGGTCTGGGTGGGGACTTGATAATATGAGTAAATGTAGTAACCACATTGTTTTTTCATGTGAAACCTTCATAAGTATATATATCAATCATACCTTAATTTTAAAAATAAAAATAAATAAATAATAAATAAATTACATTTCATTTCTCTCATGTGTGAAATGCATGGTTCGGGCTAAATGATATTCGAAGATAAAGTTCATGTGCTGCTACTCCACCTTCCCTTAACTTTAGAGGATATTCACAATCAAGCACGGCCCTGTTTCTAGTAAGGCTAGACACCATCTCAGAATTCTTCTCAACCAGCATTACAGGGGGCCAAAACCAATCTATTGGGGTTTCCATAAAAGATAAAATCTGTGCACCATGATGGATCACTATGTTCCTGTCTTCTGATTTTGGAAGGAGAATGTGTTAACTCTGTAGCTTTGACATTTATTGATAAGTGGAAATTCTAGTTCATAAAGAAAACAAAAATACAATAGACTTCTATATATGGCCTCATGAATTAGCTAGGGACACTGAAGAACTCCCTGTCCACAACTAATTCACTGATACAGATATGACACACTCTTTGAGGTTTTTCTGGCCTAGAAAAAGGTAGGAGGGGTCTTTGGGGACAACCCCAAAACAAAAAGACAATAAGTGAAAGCTTAGGCCAGAGTTCATTGTGAGGAGAAGTAGAGGTGTGGGGAGAGGGACCAAAGAGGGTGGGGCTGGAGTAAGCAAGAGTTAGGGATTTGGTAGTTGGGAGATGTCACCAGGGACCATAAGCAGAGCCACAGAAACCCAGAGGAGTGTGTCAATATGGGAACTAAGTAGTATGGACCAACAGTAGGGGTAGGCTTTCTGAGTCCTCAGTTATATGCTAAACTTTTGCAGGAATATTAACCAACAGAACAGCATTGAGGAGCAAGCTGAGGTTGAGAAACTTACACTAAGACAAAACCTTTAGGAAGGGCTGAAGTAGACCTTGACTGGGGGTGCTTTTACATGATTGAGAGAAGCAGAAATAAACCCTGTTTGGAAGAACAGTTCCTTGGTCAGAACTTCATGCCTGCCATATACTCACTGCAAGCATGGCCTCACACACCAGAAGTCTAGCCACTGAGTGAGAGATGCAGCATACTAAAGAGGCTTATATGAAATATGTAAAGAAATAAAGGATGAAATTACAAAGATGAGTATACAAAAAAAAATATTTATAAGGTAAATACAGTTTTAACACATTAACCTCCAGGAACAAAATGTACCATTTTAGGGTTGAAATCTCAAGTGACTGAGTTAAATAGTAGAAAGATTAGACACAGTTGACAGCAGAATTAGTGAACTGGAAGCTATAGCCAAAGAATTTAGAATGGAAATCATGGAAGAGAGTTAAAATATATGGAGGATGCAATGAGAATATCTAATATCCATCTAAATGGAGTCCCAGAAAGAGAAAATTGGGGAAATGTTAAAGAGGCAATAAATAAAGAGAGATGGCCACAGATTTTCTAGAAATTATGTTACCATGAATGCATAGACCAAGGAATCACTACATATGCCAAGAAACATTAATAAAAACAGATAATGCATAGTATAACCAGAGAAAACCAAAATCAAAAAGAACATCATGAAGGTATAAATAGAGAAGAGCTATATCAATTCAAAGGAATGACAGTTAAAATAAATAAAGACAGACTTCTCAACAATGAAAACCAGAAGATACGTAGAATTACAACTAAAAAGCATTAAGAGAAAATAATAGCCAATGTAGAATTATATACATAGCAAAAAATGTGGGGGGGCGGGGAGATTTGAAAAATAGAATGAACCCAAAGGAATTAAAAGAAAGGAGCAGACAACAATCACAACAAAAAAATAGAATAAAAAGAAAAAAGTTACGATGGATGGAATCAACAAATCTACAGGTTGGTTCTTTTTTTAAAAAAAAAAGCCTTCAAAGTAGGCAGATCTCTTGACTTTAATTAAGGGGGAAAAAAGGCACAAATACATATTATAAATGCAGATAACTATAGTTTGATCAAAGATTTAAAGGGTAATAAAGGTAATTCTATCAACATCTTATATCAACAGGATTTGAAAATGTAAACAAAATGGAAGAATTTATGGAAAAATATAAGCTACTGTGGCAGTTTTAAAACATGCCTTCAAATCCTTTGAAACTCTTCTATTAACAGTTAAATACCATGTCCCCTTTGCTGAATCTCAGCTGATTTTAATGACTTGTGTGTAACCATATAGTTCATGGGAATTTGTGCTGCACAACTTCTAAAAGTATGTCATAAAAGGTAGTGAAGCTTTCACTTTGTTCACTGGGACACTTGCTTTCAGAGCCCTGAGCCACCATTTTAAGATGCCTCACTACCCTGTGGGCACCATGCTGTATGAAAGCCAGGCTGAAATTCTGGCTGACAACCAGCATCAATCACCAAATAAGTGAATAAAGATGCCTCCAGATGACCCCAGCCTCTGGCCAGTGAGTCATGCACAGATGTGAGTCTCCTCAGATAAAGCCCCAGACATTCTTGCTCTTACTTGCCAGAATTCTAATCTACAGAATCAGTGAATACAGTAAAAATAACTATTGTAAGCTACCAAGTTAGGTTGTGGTGGGTGTTATGCAGGAACTTACCATAACTGACTCAAGAAGAAATAGAAATTCCAGATAGTCTTATGACTATCAATGAAATTCGTTATGGGCTGTGCTTTTGGTGTTGTATTTAAAAGGTCATTGTCAAACCTAAGGTTGCCTACATTTTCTCCTATGCTGTCTACTAAAGTTTTAGTTTTTTCATCTTAGTTTGAAGTCTATGAACATTTTGATTAATTTTTGTGAACCCCATAAAGGTATGTAGAAGTGAAAGGTAAAAGGCGTAAGTTGTCTCAATTAATTTTCTTGCATGTGGATGTCCAGTTGTTTCAGCACCATTTGTTGAAAAGACTATTCTTTCTCCATTGAATTGCCCTTGCTCCTTCATCAAAGATAGGCTGATTAAATTTGTGTGGGTCTATTTGAGTGCTTTCTACTCTATCCCGTTTATCTGTCTTTCTATTCTTTTGCCATACCACACTGACTTGATTACTGCATCTTTATAGTAAGTCTTGAAATTGGGGAGTGTCAGTCCTCTGATTCTCTTCTTCTTCCTCAATATTATGCTTGCTATTCTGGATCTTTTACCTTTCCATATAAATTTTAGAATGAATTTCTTGCTATCCAAAAAATAATTTGTTGAATTTTATTTAGTATTGTGTTCAATCTACGATCAGTTGACAAGAACTATCTTAACAAATTGTCTCCCTGTCCATGAACATAGAATAACTCTCCATTTAATTATCTTTTATTTCTTTCATCAGTCTTATTGTTTTCCTTATATGGATCTTGTACATATTTTTGTTAGATTTGTACTTAAATATTTCTACATTTTTTTCTTACTGCTAATGTAAATGACATTGTGTTTTTTATTTCAAATTACAATTATTCACTGATGGTATGTAGGAAATCAATTGACTATTGTATGTTAGCATTTTCTCCTGTAACTTTGCTATAATCACCTATCAGTTCCAGGAATTCTTTGATCAATTCTTTGGGATTTAATACAAAGACAATCATGTCATTTGCAAACAACTAGTTTCTTTCTTCTTTCTCAATCATCTTATTTCCTTTCCTGTCTTCTTGCATTACCTAAGACTTCCAATACTGTGTTGAATAGGAATGTGACAGGGCACATCTTTGCCTTGTTCATGATCTTAGAGGGAAAACTTCTAGTTTCCCACCATGAAGCATGATGTTACCTGTAGGATTTTTGTGTTTTTTAATCAAATTGAGGAAGATCGCATCTATTCATAGTTTGTTGAGAGTTTTTATCATAAACGGGTGTTGGATCTTATCAAATGCTTTTCTACATCGATTAATATAATTATATGATTTTTCTTCTTTAGGATTACATTATTTTTGAATGTTGAACCAGCCTGGTGTACCTGGAACAAATCTCACTTGCTCATAGTGTATAATTCTTTTTAATATGTTGCTGGTTTCGATTTGTCAAAATTTTTTGAAGATTTTTACATCTATGTTCATGAGAGATATTGGTCCGTAGTTTTCCTTTCTTGTACTATATAGCATTCTGGTTTTAGCATTAGGGTAATTCTTGCTTCACAGAATAAACTAGAAAGTATTCCCTCTCCTTCTGGATATTCTGGAAGAGAATGTAGATAATTTATATAAGTTCTTCCTTAACGTGTCTGGCTGTTAAGGAAGAACCATGTGGGCCTGTTGCCTTTTATATGAAATATTATTAATTATTCATTGCTTTAATAGATAATAAGGCTATTTGTGTTACCTATTTCTCTTTGTGTGAATTTTGGTAGATGATGTCTTTCAAAGAATTGGTCCATTTCATCTAGGTTATAAAATCTATGGGTATAGAGTTATTCATAGTATTCTTTTATTATCCTTTTACTGTCCATGGAATCAATAAAGATGACCCCTATTTCATTTCTGATATTATTAATTTACATCATTTTTTCTTGGTTAGCCTGACTAGAAGCCTACCAATTTTATTGATCTTTTCCTATTTATTTTCAATATAATTTATTTCTGCTTTAACTTCTATTATTTCTTTTCTTCCTCTTACTTTGAAATTAATTTGCTCTTCTTTTCCTAGTTTCCTAAGAGAGAATCTCAAATATAAATCTTCCTTTCTTCGTAATATATATTCATTCAATGCTATAAATTTCCCTCTAAGCATTGCTTTTGCTGTATTTCACAAATTTTGTTAAGTTGTATTTTCATTTTAATTTAGTTCAAAATATTTTTAAATTTCTCTTAAGATTTTTTCTTTGAACCATGTGTTATTTAGAAGTGTGTTGTTTAATGTCCAAGTATTAGTCACTTTCCAGCTCTCTCTTCATTACTGATTTCTAGTTAATTTCCACTGTGGTCTCAGAATATACTTTGCATGATATCTATTCTTTTAGATATGTTAAGGTGTATTTTATGGCCCAGAATGTAATCTATACTGGCTACTGTTCCCTGTGAGCCTGAAAAAAATGTGTATTCTGCTGATAGGTGAAGTATCCTATAAATGTCAAATAGACCCAATTTGACTGATGGTTTGGTTCAGTTCAACATGTTCTTACTGATTTTCTGCCTGTGGCTCTGTCAAGTACTCACTGAGGAATGTTAAAGTATCCAACCAACTACAGTAGTGGATCAATCTGTTTCTCCTTGCAGTTCCATCAGTTTCTGCTTCATTTATTTTGATGCTTTGTTATTAGCTACATACATGTTAAGGGTTGTCTTTTTAGAGAACTGACCACTTTATCATTATGTAATACCCTATTTATCTGATAATTTTCCTTGTTCTAAAGTCTACCTCCTCTGAAGTTAACATAACTATGCAGCTTTCTTTTGATTAGTGTTAGTATGTTATATCTTCCTCCGTCCCTTTACTTTTAATCTATCGGTCTCGTTATATTCAAAATGGATTCTTGTAAACAGCATATAGTTGGATTTTGGTTTTTTAATCCACTCTGATAGTCTCTTTTAATTGATGTATTTAGACATTCACATATAAAGTGATTATTGGTATAATAAGTTTAAAATCTACCATACTTTAACTATTTTCTATTTATTGTCCTTTTTCTTTTCTTTTGCCCTCCACTCAACTGTCAGACTCTCTAATTTTAGTTCAGTATTTTATATGACTCCACTTTCTCTACTCTCATAGCTTATCAAGTACACTTCTTTTCTTAAACTTTTTTAGTGGTTGCCTGGAGTTTATAATACACATTTACAATTAACCTAAGTTCACTATCAAATGACACTACACCACATCATGGGTTAGTGCAGGTACCTTATAATAAAGTATTCCAAATTCCTCCCTCCCATTCCTTTACATTGCTGTCACTCATTTCACTGACCCTTTATAACCACCCAGTAATTCTTATGTACAAACTGGTATCTGTTAGAGCAACTAAGAATAAGAAAATAAAATATTTTATTTTATTTTCATTTATTCATTCTCTAACACTCTCCTTTTTAAAGGTAGATCTAAATTTCTGGCCTATATTCATTTTCATTCTTCCTGAAAATTTTCTTTTAATATTTCTTGCATGTCAGGCTTACTAGAAATAAATGATCTAACTTTCTATTTTCTGAGAAAGCATTTATTTCTCATTCATTTTTGAGGGATAATTTCACTGGATTCATAATTCTAGGTTAGTGGGATGGAGAGGGGATAAGGAGGTTTGCTCAGTATTTTAAGTATTTCACACCACTCTCTTCTTGCTTTCAAGGTTTCTGGAGAAAAGTCTAATGTAATTCAGGTAAGGTAACTTTTTCTCCTAGCTTCTTTCAAGGTTTTCCCCTTGCCTTTGATTTTTCTGCACTTTGATTATAACATGTTTAGGTGTAGATTTTTTTTATTATTTATCTGCTTGATGTTCTCTGAGCTTCCTGAATCTATGGTTTGAAAAATTCTCAGCCATTATTGCTTCAATAGTTCTTCTGTTCCATTCTCTCTACTCCTTCTGGTATTTCAGAGGAGTATTCCATTATGTTTATGTTACAACTTGTTTAATTTTCCTGTAGTTCTTGCATATTTGGGAGGAGGTTAATTCTTTTTTTCTCTTTGCTTGGGAAGTTTATTTTGATATATAGTCAAGCTCACTGATTATTTCCTTGATTATGTCCTATCTACTGATGAGTCATTTTTGTTATGGTGCTTTTGATTTCTAGCATCCCATTTTTACTCTTAGAGCTCCCATCTCTCTGCTTATATTACTCATCTGCTCTTACATGTTGTCTACTTTTCCCATTAGCATCCTTAGCCTATGAATCATAGTTATTTTAAATCCTGGTCTGATAATTCCCAAATCTCTCCTTTATCTGAGTCTTATTCTGGAGATGCTTTGTCTCATGAGACTTTGTTTTATTGTGTTTTATCAAGCCTTGTAATTATTTGTTGAAAGCCAGAAAGGAGGTGTCATGTCAAAGGAACTGAGGTAAATAAGACTTTAAAGTGAATTTGTATGTATATCTGGCTAGGAATTAGGTTGTGTTAACTGTTGCTATAGCTATGTGTCAGAGGTACTATTTCCCTTAAGTGTCCTTGATTTTGTTTCCCCTGTTATCTTTGGTTTCTCTAGAGACTCCTCATAAGGAGAGTCTGAGGCTTACTGTTTTTTTCCGCTTTACTCCCTGAAGGGCAGGGAAATAAGAATTTTATAATCCTATAATCAGGTCTCAGTCTTTTAGTATGCTTGTAGCCCTGGCCTATAGCCTTCACAAGTGCTTCTAAGCTTCATTTTCTCCTTAAATGAGACAGGAAGGCTAGAGGGGTATAACCCTCCTCTGCACCACAGGCTAGAGGAGGCTGGGATTGGAAGTTTCTCTTCCTCCAAATCAGTTAGGCTCTATAAAATATTTTCCCTTGATGGAAAACCTTTGTTAAGGAGAAAAAAATCTTTGAGCATATTTCAAAATGATTACTCTTCCCATCCCCTTGCCAGAAGCACAGGGGTTTTTAACAATGTTCATCCTGAAAACCTGGTAAGGCTTGTAGAGGTAAAACTCAGAACAGTGCAGGGCCCTCTCATGATTGGGCCCCAGAGTTTCTAACTCTCATGCTAATCCACATGGGCCCTCCAGCAATTTATCAATTGCAGCTCCCATAGTGGGGTTCTGTTGTTGGGCTTCTGCTCCCAGTAAATAGTGGTGTTGGCAAATGCATCTCTCGAATGAAAAAAGTAAACAGAAATCGTAAAGAAAAAATTAATAAATTTGACTCTATTCAAACTTCAACTTTTGTTAAACAAGTTCCTTCAGATGAAATGAATAAGCATGACTAAGAAAATCAGAGCACACATGCAGGAGATCAACTGCCCAAGTAATAGGACATGGCAGGGACCACAGTTAGTGTTCAGTCTTTATTCCCAATATCTGCTTATTTTCTCAGACCCAAAGTTTGGTTGTGACTATGTGACAAGTTCTGGTCAAATTAATGTACTGTGACTAGAAGTGACATGTGTCAATTCCAAATCACAGCAGTGAGGAACCAGTCTTCCATCTCCCCTTATCCCAGCCATGGCAACCTTACAGGTCATCAGAGCCAGGCAGAGGATCAGGCTTCATTTGAACAAACAAGGAAAGGTAAAGACTAGAATGAGTCCTATAGTGGGTTAGAATTAGCTGTATTCATATAAATGTGTGGGGCTTTTAATATATATAAAATAGAGAGAGAAATACAAATGTGCAGGCATAAATATATTTTTTCTAGCTCTGCCATTGAGAGGATTAGGAGCAGTAACACTCCAGTTGCACCGGGCACACCCAGCACCCAGATCTGGGTTTATAAGTACCTTCTCCAATAAAGGAACTAGGTAAGACTGGTTGATTCCAGTCTGGGGTGGTAAAATAAAAGATACACCTGAGCCATCTTCTGATGAAAGCAAATAAAGAAGTGTAAAAACAATGATGCAATAATGAATAAGACTAGAAATAGGAAAAGAAAGAAAGTCAAAAGTTTTCAGGAGTCAACCTGAAAGGGCTACCAATGACAAAAGTTAGAACTTTAGGCAACAAAATAAATAACAATACTATTGGATTATAAGCCAAAGAATTAAATAAATTTCTACGAGTCCATACTGACACAAACAACTGAATAAATAAACAGAGGAGAAGGTGTAACAGTTCTTTACAAAAAAATATTTCAATGGATAAACACAGAAGTGAGAAAAACAAAATCACCATCAAAACAATAATTACATAGGCAAGATCCACCTACGAGTGCTAAAATTTGTAAGAAAAAACTTAAACAGAAAACTGATATTTACATCATCTCAAACTATTTCTCTCCAAATCTTTAGTAATTACAAAGGGGGAAATGGTAACTTTATTGTAAAGATTTCTACTGGATGCTTCCTTAGCCAAGTCATCAAAGTTAACGCTGCCATTAGTACATATCAACATCTTTCTCCCCCAGTATGATGCACTGAAAAGGTCACATTCACCTCTGTTGTAGGCCTTGCAATAACCAATAACTTCAACCTAATCCACAGAAAAACAGATTGAGAGATAGTCTGCAAAATAAGTGACAAGTACTGTTCAAGAGCATGAGAAACAAGCAAGCCTGAGGAATTATGACAGAAAGGAAGAGAAAAGGAGACATGAAGACTAATGCTCTGTGGCCTTCTGGACTGGACTCTGGGGGAGGGGGGCTCAGCAGTGGAAAAATCAGTGAAGTCAAATGAACTCTTTAGTTAATAGTATTGTACCAAGGGCAATTTCTTGATCATTGTTCTGATTACATAAACAAAAGATAGGTCATGTGAAGGGTATACGAGGACTTTCTGTGTTTTTTTGACTCTTCTGCAAATCTAAAATTATTGCAGTATATATATATATATATATATATATATATATATATATAGAGAGAGAGAGAGAGAGAGAGAGAGAGAGTTTATACATACATACATGCAGTGGGGGGTGGAAGGATTTTTACATACTTGCTTAGAAATACATATAATACTTCTAGGAAATTATACAAGAAACAGAAGCACAGCTAGGAAAGGACACCAGATGTTTGAGACACAGGGTCAGGAGGGCATGTTTGCAATGTGTGCCTTTGTAACTTCTGCATCTTGAACTATGTTCAAAAATGAGTAAAATTTGAATTCTAAAAATCAATAAACAAAATTCAAATGATGGCAGGGTTAAAAAAATGAATCCCTAGTCCCATCATTGCTCAAGTAGATTTCACAGCAGAACACAGACATTTTTCTGGGAAATTAATGGTCTTAATGAAGCCAAATGATGAATACAGGTTACCCAGGTGGAGTATGAACATGAAATTCTCTCTTTTTTTCAACTCACACAAATATCTTCCAACAATTTTACAATAATGACATGTCTCTAATAGTTTTACTATTAGATATGCAATCCAAGATGAAGAATTTAGGAGAGGAAATCAGTCTAAGGCAGCATTGCTCATTCTATTAGCTTCTTCCCAATGCCTAGACAGATATTTCTCTGTTCTTCCCTAAGCTGGAAAGCCCCTTAATCTTGGACTCCAGCTCTCCTCTGCTTTATTCCCTGGATAGGAGCCCTCTTTGCATCACTAGATGAGAAGAGTTTCTTCAGGGCAGCTAATTATGCCTGTTTTTATAACAAGGGGAATGAGAAAAAGTGTTCACCTTATTCTGTAAGCCCACAGAAAAGAAAGGCTAGTCTAGATCAGAGGTGACAAATAGCTGAATTAATATATTTCTTTTTTTTTAATTGAAGTATCATGGATGTATAATCTATGATGGTTTCAAGAATACAGCACAGTGGTTTAACAATTACCCATATGTCTTGCCAACGGGTTTCAGCTCTGGGCAAGTTCACTATGGATTCAATGAGACAGAAGAAATGACAATGGAATGTTCTTGGGATGAAAGGGTTTATATCCAACTTTATTTTCACAGTAGCAGCTCAATCACTAGAATCCTGTCCACTCAGAGCGAGTCTGCATGCAGCAAGCCAGTCTCTGCCTCTGGGCCTCTCTGCCCCTGCAGCCATCTCAGTCTCTGTCCTCGGTGCTGCCACCACTTCAGTCTCTTCTCTGCTCTCCTGCAGCCTTCCAGCAGTGCCACCGTGTAACCCAGGGCACTGGCTGGAGCTCTTTATATAGAGTCAATAACGAGATATTGCCCAGTGAGCTAGCCAACCAGGGCCAGGTGAGAATCCTGGCCACAGGAACCTTCACTTTATCCACACCATATTATTAAATCCTCACTCCAAGTAGTGCAGTTACTAAATGTCAACATAGAAAGATATTACAGAATCATTGACTATATTCTCCATTCTGTACTACACTGCCTGTGACCAATTTATATTGTGATTATGAATTATTGTGCCCCATTATCTCTCTCACTCTCCCCACCCACTGCAATCCCTCCCTCACAGTAACCACTAGTCACTTCTCAGCATCTATGAGTCTACTACTGTTTTGCTTTCTGTTTTGCTTTTTATTTATATTCCACAAATAAATGAAATCATATGGTATTTGTCTTTCTCCACCTGACTTATTTCTCTGAGCACAATACCCTCTAGATTCATCCATGTTGTTGCAAACTTAGGTTGCTTCCGTATCTTGGCTTTTGTAAATAATGCAGTGATCAACATAGGGCTGCATATATCTTTTTGAATCAGGGATTTTGCTTTCTTCAGATAAATTCCCAGAGGTGAGATTATTTTTAGTTTAGTTTTTTGAAGAACCTCCAAAACTGCTTTCCACAGTGGCTGTACCAATTTACATTGCCATCAACAGTGTAGGAGGGTTCCCTTTCCTCCAAATCCTCACCAACACTTGTTTTTCTTGTCTTGTTGACAGTGGCCTTTCTATCTGGTGTGAAGTGATCTCTCATTGTGGTTTTGATTTGCATTTCCTTGATGATTAGCAATGTGAAGCATCTTCTTATGTGCCTGTTGCCCATCTGTATTTCTTCTTTGGAGAAACGTCTGTTCAGGTCCTCTGCCCATTTTGTAATCAGCTTATTTGTTTCTTTGTGTTGAAGCGTACAAATTCTTTATATACCTTGGACGTTACCCCCTTATCAGATAAGTCATTTACAAGTATATTCTCCCATACTGTAGGATGCCCTATTTGTTCTGCTATGATGTCCTTTTCTGTACAGAAGCTTTTTGGTTTGATATAGTCCCACTTGTTCATTTTTTTTATTTTGTTTCCCTTGCCTAAGGAGATGTGTCCAGGAAAAAATTGCTCCTGCTTATATTCATGATATTTTTACCTGTTTTCTTCTAAGAGTTTTATGGTTTCATGTCTTACATTTAGTTCTTTAATCTATTTTGTTTACTAGTGTGTATGGAATTAATCCAGTTTCATTCTCTTGCATGTAGCTGTCCAGTTTGTCCAACACCAATTATTGAAGAGACTGTCTTTCCCCATTGCATATTCATGGTTCCTTGAGTAACTGACCATACATGTGTGGGCTTTTTCTGGGCACTCTATTCTGATCCATTGATCTATGGGTCTGTTCTTATACCATTACTATATGGCTTTGATTACTATAGCTTGGTTGTATAGGTTGAAGTAAGGGAGCATAATATCCCCAGCTTTGTTCTTCTTTCTCAGGATTGCTTTGGCTTTTGTGTTCTTTGTGGTTCCATATGAATTTTAGGATTCTTTGCTCTAATACATTGAAAACACCATTGGTATTTTGATAGGGATTGCACTGAATCTGTAAATTGCTTTGGGCATTATGGCCATTTTGACAATATTAGTTTTTCCAATCCATGAACATAGGATAGATTTCCACTTATTTGTGTATTCTTTAGTTTCTCTCCTGAGTATCTTATAGTTTTCAGAGTACAGGTCTTTCACTTCCTTGGTCAGGTTTATTCTTAGGTATTTTATTCATTTTGATGCAATTGTAAAAGGAATTGTTTTCCTGATTTCTCTTTCTGCTAGTTTTTCATTAGTATATAGTAATGCAACAGATATCTGTGTATTAGTTTTATATCCTGCAACTTTGCTGAATCCAGCTATTAGTTCTTATAGTTTTTTGGCAGAGTATTTAGGATTTTCTATATGTAATATCATATCATCTGCAAATAGTGACAGTTTAACTTCTTCCTTACCAATGTGGATACCTTTTATCTCTCTGTGTTGTCTGATTGCAGTGGCTAGGACCTCCAGTACTATGTTGAATAAAAGTGGTGAGAGTGGACATCCTTGTCTTGTTCCTGATCTTAGAAGAAAAGCTTTCAGTTTTTTACCATTAAGTATATTGGTGAAATATTGTTGTGTATGGCCTTTATTATATTGAGGTTACATACCCTCTATTCCCATTTTGTTGAGAGTTTTTATCATGAATAGATGTTGAATTTTGTCAAATGCTTTGTGAGCATCTATTGATATGATCATGTCATTTTTATCCTTCTTTTTGTTAATGCTGGACTCATAGAATGAGTTTAGACGTATTCCCTCCTGTTCTACTTTTTGGAATACTTCACAAAGGATGGGTATTAGTTCTTTTTTAAATGTTTGGTAGAATTCAGTTTTGAAGCCATCTGGTACTAGACTTTTGTTTATTGGCAGTTTTTTTTATTACCAATTCAGTGTCATTGCTGGTACTAGGTCTGTTCAGATTTCCTGTTTATTCCTGGGTCAATTCTTGGGAGGTTGTACTTTTCTACTAACTTTCTATTTCTTCTATGTTGTCCAACTTTTTGGCATATAATTTTTCATAGAATTCTCTGATAATTTTTTGTATTTCTGTGGTATCTATTGTTACTATTCCTTCTTCATTTCTGAGTTTCTTTATTTGTGTATTCTTCTTTTCTTAGTAAGTCTGGCTAGGGGTTTATCTATTTTGTTTATTTTCTCAAAGAACCAGCTCCTGGTTTCATTGATATTTTTTCTATTGTTTTATTCTTCTCTGCTTCATTTATTTCTGCTCTGATCTTTATTATGTCCCTTCTTTTACTAACTTTGGGTTCCATTTATTCTTCTTTTCCTAGTTTCTTTAATTGTGAGTTTAGACTGCTTATTTGGGATTGTTCTTATTTCTTGAGGTAGGCCTGTATTGTGATGTACTTCCCTCTTAGAATGGTATTTGTGGCATCCCACAAATTTTGGAGTTTTGAATTTTTTTTCATTTATCTCCATGTATTGCTTTATTTCTGTTTTAATTTGGTCATTAACCTATTGGTTATTTAGGAGTATGCTGTACAGCCTCCATGTGTTTGTATGCTTTTTTGTTTTCTTTGTGTAATTTACTTCAAATTTTCTACCATTTCAGTCTGGGAAGTTGCTTAACACAATTTCAATTTTTTAATCTATTATGGGTCTTTTTGTGGTCTAGTATGTTACCTATTCTGGAGAACATTCCATGTACACTCAAGAAAAATGTGTAACCT
This sequence comes from Manis javanica, assembly GCF_040802235.1. Classification (NCBI taxonomy): domain Eukaryota; kingdom Metazoa; phylum Chordata; class Mammalia; order Pholidota; family Manidae; genus Manis; species Manis javanica. The sequence goes on along the minus strand of NC_133157.1, from coordinate 135,608,480 downwards.
GTTGCTTTTGGGTGGAATGTTATGTAGATACCTGTTAATTCCATCTGATCTAATGTATTGTTCAGTGCCTCTTATTTATTTTCTGTCCTGTTGATCTGTCTATTGTTGTGAGTGGCGTTAAGGCCTCCTAAAATGAATGTGCTGCAGTCTGTTTCTCCCTTTAATTCTGTTAGTATTTGTCTTATACATTTAAGTGTTCCTATGTTGGGTGCAGATATATTTACAATTGTTAGAACCTCTTGTTGGACTGAACCTTTTATCACTATGTAATGTCCTTCTTGTCTCTTGTTACTTTGTTTTGATATCTATTTTGTCGATATAAGTACTGGTACTTCTGTTTTTTTCTCCATATTATTTGCATGAAATATGTTTTCCCATCCCTTCACTTTCTGTGTATGTCTTTGGGTCTGAAATAAGTCTCCTTCAGGCAGCATATAGATGGTTCTTGTTTCTTTATCTATTCTGCCACTCTATGTCTTTGGTGCATTCAGTCTATTTACAGTTAAGATAATTATTGATAGGTATGTAATTATTGCCATTTTATTGTGTTCTGGTTGTTTTTATAGTTCCTCTCTCTACCTTTCTTCCTGTCTTATACTCTTCTCTTAGCATTTGATGGTGGTTTTTTTTTATGTTGCAGTTGGATTTTATTTTTTAATTTCTGTGTATCTATTAAAGGTTTTAGGTTTGTGGTTACCAAAGGTCAAGGACAGCTTCCTGACTATATAACAGTCCATATTTAGTTGCTGATTGCTCTGTTTCAAACACAATCTAAAAGTGCTTTTTTCCTTCTTCCTCCTCCACATTTTATGTATTAGAATCATAATCTGCACTTTTTGTGTATCCCTTAACTGATTGTGTGTTTTGTTGGTTTTACTACTTTTGTTTTGTTTTAATTTCATACTTGCTGGGTAAGTAATTTGTCTACTACATTTACTGTGGGTTTATTTTCACTGGTAAATATTGTTTAGCTTTAGGAACATTTCTATCTAGAGCGATCTGGTTAACATATTCTATAATGCCAGTTTAGTGGTTATCAATTCTTTAAGCTTTCATTTATTTGGGAATTGTTTAATCTACTTCCAATTTAAATGATAATATTGCTAGGTAGAGGATTCTGGGTTGGAGGTCCTTCTGTTTCAGTACATTAAATATTTCATGCCACTCCCTTCTGGTCTATAAAGTTTCTGCTGAGAAGTCTGCTGATAGCCTAGTGGAGTTTCACTTATAAGTAATCTTTTCTCTTTCTCTGGCTTCTTTCAATACTCTCTCCTTATCCTTAATCCTTGTCATTTTAATTATTATATGTCTTGGTGTTATCTTCCTGAGGTTCCTTTTATTAGGAGTTCCCTGTGCTTCCATAATCTAAGCGTCTATTTCCTCCCTAGATTGGGGACGTTTTCAACAACTATTTCCTCAGAGATGTTCTATCACTTTATTTCTCTCTTCTCTTTCTGGTACCCCTATTATGGGATATTGTTTTGTTTGGATTGGTCACACAGCTCTCGTATCCTGTGTTCATTCCTAAAAATTTTCTCTCTCTGTTCATCAGCTTCATTGTGTTCCTGTTCTCTAATTGCCATCTGATTGATTGTCTCCTCTACTAGCAGCACCAGGCTTGGCCCCCCATGGGGAGGAAGGAGCTCTCAGAGTTGGTTCCTGCAGGTGCCTCTCTAACCAGGCTGAGACAGGGCTGAGAAGGCTGGGAGAGTCTCCCTCTGCTAGGCATCAAAGTCTGATGTTGCTAAGCTGAGTGGGCTGGTGCACCTGTAAGGGCCTCAGGAATGAGCCACCAGTGAGGGGGATGGAGCATCTGGGGGTCCCAAGAGTGGGCCAAGGGAGAGATGTCCTCCACCTACCCTTTCTCCTGCACAGAATGCTCCAGCCAACCCTTGCCCCTCTGCCAGCCCTCCCACTGCTGGCAAGTCTCTCAAACTACTGCCTCTGTGCTGGTTCTCAGCAGGAGCAGTGGAGCATGCCTGTCTTCCACAAACGTCTGAAGTCTCAGCCTCCCAGAGTGCTCCAACTGTCCCTGGTGTCCAACCCCTTATTTCCAGACCCAATGCAATGGGACTCATGTTCCCAGAGTGGATCACCAGGACCAGGTGTGCAGGGTTCCTGAGCACCTATCTCCTCCTCTCCATTCCTCTTCCTCCCACCTGTGGTCTGGGATGGGAGAAGGGCTTGGGTCCCACTCAATCACAGCTCTGTCACTTTATACTTTTCTGTGTGGTCTCCTCTTCTTCCACAGGTGTAGGTGGTCTGTTCTGCTGTCTTCGGGTCATTTTCAGGGTTAGTTGTATTTGCTGTAGTTGCTTCTTTGGTGTGTGGAAGAGGAGGTTTCTGCCTCACCTTCCTGCTCCACCATCTTTTTTCCCATCCTCTCAAGACATGGTAGTTTAACTATATAGACATTACACCAATCTCCCTCTCTTCATCCCCTCACATATCTCTGCTGTTGAATTTTCTGCTCCTTCCAAGTCCTGAAGTTCTGGTGTTCTGCATGCAGTGTGAACCTGCTTAGCTCTTGTTAATATATCCCTCCAAGAAATTGCTGAGTTAATATATTTCTATCAAAACATCATAAACACATATGTCATCCAAAGTCTTGAAAAAAGCAATCAATATATTAAAGTTTCCATCTACAAATTTTCTACGTTTTGCAATGCTATTCTTCATTACAGCCCATATTGAAAGTCTAAATGACAAGATGTGAGGCAGGCAGATCAATGGCCCCAAAGATGTCCACATACTAACTCCCAGACCCTATGAATATGTTATGTTATGTTATGTTATGTTATGTTATGTTATGTTATGTTATGTTATGCTATGTTATGTTATGTTATGTTGTTATGTTATGTGGCAAAGGGGAATAAAGATAACAGACAGATCTCAGACTGCTAGACAGGCTGCTAGTCAAATGACCTTAAGATCAAGAGAATATCCTGGATTATCTGAGTGGTCCCAACATAATCACAGAGTCATTAAAGGTGGAAGACAGAGACAGCACAGGGGTGAGGTGGTGCAAAGCACCAGCTTTGACACGCTGGTGCCACTCAGATGGAAGAAGATCCCATGAGCCAAGAAATGTGGATGGTCTTGCGAAGCTGGAGAAGACAAGGCTCTCCCCTCGGGCCTTCAGAAAAGGTACAGTGCTGCTGGCAGCTTAAGTTCAGCCAAGTAAGAGCCCTGTTGGACTTCTGATGTATAGAAACGGAAGATAAATTTGTGTTGTTTTAAACCACTAAGTTTGTGGTAACTTGTTACAGCAGTAATAGGAAACTAATATGCCATGGTAACTCAGACTATAAAGTAAAACACATTCTGAAAAATACTTAAAAATAATAACCAAACCCTGTCTTGTAAATTATTAATAAAATAGTTCTCAATTGTATAAAATGCAAGAGTATGGTTGTTCTTCATTTTCTCCAACTCTCTTCCCAGCCCTTCCTGCTTTGGTTTCCATGTGATTGTGAGTTATGATTTAAGGTTAATAAGCCAAAAGACCACAAAATGGAAAGCTGTTATAAATGGTTCTCCCAAATTTTCTGGACGTTGGGAAGCAGAACCATGTGACTGCCTTTTTGGTTTGACCTAGTTAATTCTCTGTTCATTGGCAGCCTTTAATTCTTTATTGTAAACATACAATGTAATAACCAGTTTCTGTTTTTTAAAAATTGTCAATAGATTTTTGGATCAAAGCAAAACACAAACTCTTATGCGTTAAAACTTCTCTTATAACGAAACAATTTTTTTAAGCTCACTTTTTAAAAATCATTTACTTCATCCTGTCCTTTGCAGAGAATTTTTTCCAGCTGTGGTCACATTAAGTACTCAGCCTTAAGTAAATCAAATGTAATATAAGTCAAGGTTTTTTAGGATGTCTCATATAAAGCAAAAATTTCATCTGAAGAAGAAAAATTTGGATAACAGGTGAGGTGTAGGCTATTTCTACATTACCATTCATATTTTATGACATCTGTGGTCTCATTTTGCAAATGCAAGATTTGGGCTGCCTCAGAATCTCAAGGGAGGGCAGCTGCCTTAGCAAAGTGAGTCAGTCCTTTGATAAGACAGAGGAATGAGCACAGGAGTAAGTCAAGGAGGAGAAAGGACCCCGGCGCGGCGGCTCTGCTGGGAGGATAGCACATTTCTACGGTGATCTCAGGGACATGTCTGTGTCTCCAGGCCTTGGAGGGGGCCTAACTAGAAGTTGGAATTGATTTAATTCTTTTCCTTGAGGTTCTGAGACAGCACTAGTCTTCATTTGTAAAACAAGTTGTCAGGAAACATGAGTGGTAATGTGGAAATAACTTTGCCTCACCTTTTATTCAAATTTTTCTTCTTCAGATGAATTTTTTGCCTTTATATGATACATCCTTTATTCACAGAAGCTAATCCTATATAGTGAGAGGAAATAATTCTGTCCAGATGAAGGGAAACAGAAAAATTAATAGTCCCTCATAGATGTTCATGAACATACACAACTAGTTTTTAAGAATTTGAAGAGGAAGATGTAGATATGTCTGTACTAAATCTAGAATAAGATGAGATGTAATGTAATTTAAGACAGAAAAAATGTCAGGGACACCCTCTCAGAACAGCAAGATTGGAGAGCTCTAAAACTGAAACTCAGATAAAAAGAGACAGTGCCTCCTACCACCAGACTGAGCTGACCGCTACCCCTGATGCCTTCACTAACAGACCTGGCCAGTCTGGCACCAGATCAGCTCACCAGAGCCGTGGCTTCACCAGCCCTGAACTGTGCACTTTGGGCAGCCAGCCATCCCTGTCCGTGTGTCATGCAGCAGGGAACAGGCAGCCCAGAACACAGTCAGTGCTTACAGAACACTAGAGAAAATTATGCATATATACTTTTAACACAGAGATATACATATAAATGCATATATAATACATTGTGCTGAACAGAGGCAGTGCATGGAGATGGAAATGTTTGGGGTGGGATGTGATCCCAGAGTACCACAGTGTTTTGTAAAATGGCTCTTTCAAAAGGTTATTCTGTGGGTGTGTGTGCATGTGTATGTGTGTGGGTGTGTGGGTGTGAGTGTGTACATGTGTGTTGTAATTCTGAACGCAGGCTATTTTCTTCCTGTCGACTATTTGTCTGTCCCAGACTTCCACTAATCTCATGCATTTGAGCTCAGCTTTATTACATGACAAATATTTACACATTTGCCTGACAGCCTCAGTAAACGAGACCCATCAAAGGACAAGGCAACAACTCAAACACGGTATCATGCACACACACCCACACACAAATACACATGCACTCTGTTGACTTTGAAAATTAATTCCTCACCTACATTACAGAATGCAGGTAATCTCAGTGGATCCTGCCTGGATAAAATTCTTATCTTTAGACACTTTCACTCTTATTTTCAAGAGAAGGAAAAGAAAAAAAATGAGGCAAGCCACTTTTGTATGTAATAAATGTACAATGCTTATTTATGCAGTTGAAATATAAAGGCAATCCTCTTCACAGACACCCTCTCAGAACAGCAAGATTGGAGAGCTCTAAAACTGAAACTCAGATAAAAAGAGACAGTGCCTCCTACCACCAGACTGAGCTGACCGCTACCCCTGATGCCTTCACTAACAGACCTGGCCAGTCTGGCACCAGATCAGCTCACCAGAGCCGTGGCTTCACCAGCCCTGAACTGTGCACTTTGGGCAGCTAGCCATCCCTGTCCATGTGTCATGCAGCAGGGAACAGGCAGCCCAGAACACAGTCAGTGCTTACAGAACACTAGAGAATAGCGACTCCCTGAAATGTATCTTTGTGACAGTTAAATGATCTCATGTGAGGAAGGGACAGGTGTGCTTCAGGAATGGCAGTAGCCTTTCCTCTGACTTCTTGGCCCTGCAGGGAGCCAGGCTCCAACTGCATCAAAGGCCACCAGCATTCCTGCCCCGAAACCTGCAGCCCAGGTGCGAACACCAAGACCTTAGCTCTCAAGCCATCTGGGCGGAGTCCTCTGTGGTCACAGCAGTCCGGGGTGAACAGCAAGCCTGGGGCCTGACCTGCAGAATCCTGTGCTGGCCTTTCTGGTGCTGCTCAGTCCCTGCATGTCCTGCAGGGCATACACAGCAGCCTGGTTTTGTTGGGGAGCACTGGTGGGCCTCTGAGGTCTCCCTGTTGTAGCAGATATGGCCACAAACACCCACAATTCTGCATTCAATGAGAACCTCTCAGAAAATGGTTGGTCTGAAGAGATGCCACATGGACACCTAAACCCCAGCACTAGACATAAGGGAGCCAGGGAGCTCTCAGGGAACTGGCTGACTCGCACACCCCCCAAATTCCAGATGACGTGAATGCAGCACATGCTACAGTTGAACCAGAGATGTTAAAAATGAGTTTCCTTAAATCATGGGTGGAGCCAAAAGTAGCATTAAATCTCAAAGGAAGAATCTTCCTTGTCCTCTGCATATGATGCCTTCAAGAAATAAATACGCTTGCCTGATGTGTAGTATAATATGTACAATAAAGGGTATGTAATATTAGAAAAATGAAAACACTAAATAATTTATAATTCCATAAAATTAATTATATGTGCTGGATACTGTCCTGGGAGACTTACAGACATTTATTTTTCACAACCCTTTGAGGCAGGTACTACTATTATTTTTGCTGATGAGAAAACTGAGGCTCAGAGAGATGGGGTAACTTGCCCATAGCCATACAGCTTGGAAGTCACAGAGTTAAAATTCAGATCCAGAAACGTCTGACAGTAGAGTCCATGGTCTCTCTTACTCTGCCAGAATGTAGCATGGAGGCCTTTTCCCTGGAATTTCCATGCAGGGGAGTAGGACCATACACTTCACTAGTAAACAATCACCAAGCAAGCACAAGGAGAAGATGGCACATCCAGACAGACTGTCCCCTCAGCCGACCCGATTCCCGTAGCCCAGTCTTAAATGCAGACTCACCATCACCCATCTAGATCAAAGCATGGCTGTTTACTCCTTGGTTCTGATCACGATTTTGCACTGGAGATTTCCTGGTACAGACTGAGATACTACCCTGGGAAAAGAGGGGAGAGGAGCCTGTCTCTGATGTGCCTAAGTGTCAGAACGCCGAGCTTAGGGTCCCAGAAGCAAAGCCCAGGCCCAAGAGCAACAAGCACACACCAGCCTTCTGGATGGGCAGGCAGACCTGCCCACAACCCAGCAGGCTGAGAGTCTCTGAAATTCAGTTGATGTACACGTACCCATAGGACAAAGATCAATCAGATCAATGGCAAATTTCACTTAGCTGTGAAAGTGAAATCAAAGTTTTGAGTTATTTTTTTAAACATACACTTAGTTTGCTAATTCTTCAGTCAACTGGAATGAAATCCAAATATGTTCAAAACATATCAGACCTTTGGTAAAACTTATCAAACTGTGTCTTCACATAGCATGAGCTCTGCTGATAGATCCAGTTTGAGTCCTAGAGTGTACCAGTTTTGTGACACCCAGACAGGTACTTGCCTCATTCGTCCTGCCAGTCCTCATGCGTCAACAAGCAAATTCACAACACCTGTCGGGAAAAATGAACTTGAGGGAAATGACGTGTATGGAAGCGTTAGGCTGCAGTGCTTGGGACACAAGCTCCTCTCCCTGTACTCAGCCAACCCGAAGTCAAGCTGGTCATTGGTTTGGCTCAAGTACACACACCTAACATCAACCCAAAAGCCGTTTGCCAGCATGGAGTCCTGATACCTGAAAGCTGACAGGCTCCACCCTATCGCTGCTCCACCCTAGTCCTGCTTACTCAGCATGGTCAGTTTTTGTGGCTTCATGTGCTTGAGTAAACCTACCGCAGTCTATAACTACATCCTTCGTTATAATTTAAGAAACTGGTATTTAATAGGCACCAGCACTAGTGAAACTGTTATTAAGCCTGAATCACGAGGACCTTTGTTTTCCATGATTTGGAGTTTGGATGGGAATAGTCAAGCATAAAGATACTCAGTTCACAAGGCTTAAAGCCCAAAGGGAATAATTTTTTTCCTCTGAAAATTGAGGGCAAACTATTTGGCCATGTTCAAAGCTAAAAATAAGTATAGCTTACTGGTTCCAAACACTGTTTGCAGTAATACAACTCCAAGACCATTTCAGTTTGGAAACAAGTTACGTTTGGCAAGAAATTAGGCCATGAAAGCATTTAATTGCTTTTTCTATTTTAAATAAAATAAAAACAGACAAACTATTTTGATTAACAAAATTAACAGCTGTGCAGTAAATTCTCATGCACTTCATAAGGATATTAGTAACCTAGGTGGAGCCTAAGAGTTGATCTTTCCGGCCACAGAAAATTACCCAACCAAAATATTTTACCACACGTCAGAAATCAACATGTTGCATTTACCCAAATGAGTGCTCAAGTCAGGATACAAGCAAGGGTGAGAGCTACACAGTGCCGCACAAAACAAGCAGAACAAATGGCTTCTGTCTGCTCAGACCTGACCAGTGAAGAAAAAGGAGCTTTCGAACATGGATTAACAAATACAAATGAAATAGCTAGGCGATGAAGTCATGCAAGTGTGTTTTGACAGTGAACCATGTAAACTGGCAGAGAACCTTCAGGTCACCTCAGAGCCCTGGGGCCAGCCTCCCAGTCTCCGCCATCCCAGGCACACTCCGTCACAGGGGGCAGCCCACTCTGCTCCTAGAACCCAGAGCTGCCACTCCTCCCTGGGATGCTCTCCGTCTGCCCACTGGCTCAGAGGCGCCCGGCCCTCACCTGCCACCTGCCCAACCTTGTGCACCACACTGCCTGGCCAGCCCCTCCCCAGGGCTCCTGCCCTGAGCAGCCCTCCTGGATGCCCCCAGCATCCTGGGCATCTTCCCCAGGGTGAGCCTTGTGTGTGGTACTATAGTTAGTGGTGCAAGGAATGTTGCCCAGGCATCTTGCTAAGGCCACAAAGGGTGAGTTCAACCAAGTCTGAGGTGACAGGCTTGGCCATCAGTGGAAACACTCCCAGTAATGAGTCCAGGGACCTGAGCCTTAAAACCTCAGTGCTCAATAAACTTACAAGATCATTTCCACCATCACTACCACACACTCATGCACACACCATACCACACCACGTCCCAAACACACTCACACATGTACACATCACACAGATACACCAGACACACTCACATATACACACACCACAGACACACCCACATTTGCACACACATCCCACACACACATACACACACCCCAAAACCTCACCTTCCCTCCTCCCTTATCTCATCCATCCCCATGAACTTCCCACTAAGCTCCCACATCCCCTCAGGGTCCTGGAGGCTGGATCTTACTCACACAGTCCCCTAGCTGCTCCACAGCTCCACATCACCTAGCTATTTCATTTGTATTTGTCCTTCATGTGTCAGTCAGAGAAGGTGCTGCCTAGCAGTGTCTTTTTAGTGATAGCTCAGTAAAGGTAAGAAATCAAACTCAACTTCACCTAATGTTGGGAAAATAAATGCACCAGGATTTGGGAAAGTGGACATATTCTTTGACTGAAATGCTTCCTGACACATTCTTTGAAAATAAATAACACAAAAGGAAAATAACAGATGTAAATTGAGACACGATATTGTCAAACGACTGCTCAGGCAACTGTTATAGTTTATATAAACTACAGTTTATAAAGCACTTTCACATGTTTTCTTACTTGACCTTCACAGCTGTTCTGTACTGTACATAGAACAAGGATTATAATTTCCACTTTTCAGATTCACAAGTGAATCTCAGAGTTTGGATAGGAACCAACTCAAATCAAGGTCATGTCCACTATATATCTTTAAATCTTTCCTATTGTACCTTAAAACAAAAATGTAGTTCATGTGAAAAGTGCAAGGTTAAAAAAAAATCCAAAATAATTCCAGAGGTTGAGGCCCATATTTATCCAATTCATGGTAAGAATGAATTTCTCCCACTTCAAAAATTATTGCTCAAATGCAAATTTGCAGGATTCATTAAGTCATTCATCTCATTCATTAAACTCCCAACAAGAGCTCGATGCAAGCAGTGCCATGCATACGAGTAAAGCAGGTCAGTATAGGCACAGAGCCTGGGCACTCAGTTTCCAACAGCTTCCCAGAACCACTTTCAGGGCTTGGCTGGGGCAGGGCGGAGACACCACAGTGCAGGATATGGTAGCATTGCTTTATGAAAATAAATTCTGGCTATGGTTGTCATGGATTGCATGTGTGCTCCCTCAAATTCACATGCTGAAATTCAACCTCCTAATGTGATGGTATCAGGAGGTGGGCTTTTGAGAGGTAGTTAGGTCATGAGGTTGGATCCCTCATGAATGGGATTAGTGTCAGAAGAAAAGATGTGGAAGAGCTCGCTTCCTCCCTCTCCACACCCCTCTGCTCTCCTCCATGTGAGGTCACAGCAAGAAGAGGGCCCTCCCCAGAACCCAACCATGCAAGCCTCTTGATTTTGGACTTCCAGGCTCCAGAACTGAGAACTACATGTCTGCTGTTAGGGCCCCCAGTCTGTGGTGCTCTGTTACAGTGGCCTAAGCTGACTGAGACAGGCTATGTCATCCCAAGTACCCCTGGACCAATTTCATACACACACACCCACTTATGTGCCTGCTCTCCTTTCTGTAAAGCTAGGCATGTGCGCCTCAAGGCTGAGGGCAAAAAGGCCACCTACACCTAGAGGGCCCAGACCCCTGACAAAGAGAAGGGGCAGGCCCAGCCCATGATCCTACATGCAATCACTTTACTCAACAAGCATTTACAGTGAGAGAGAGGATGCAAAGGGCCAGACAGCCAAATGGGGACCCTCCCAGAGAACCCTTTGGGAGGCAGCTCCAGGGGCAGTCAGTCAGAGCCGGAAACAACTGTTCTAATTTAGAATACAGCACCAGGAATAGACCCCTTTCCGAAGCCCAGTCAACATCTAGGACCGAGCCTGATAGGCCAGCTGCCCCCACAGAGAAGAAGGTGCCGCTTCAGGATCTGAGCAGAGCAGGGCAAGGGCGGGAAGGTGGACACCTCCCAGTTGGCCACAGAAAGAAAGCATCCTACCAATCTGTTCACACTCACAAGTGTCCCAAAGGCAAGGCACTAGGAAACACCAAGACAAACACTGTGGATTCTTTTTGAACCTACCAAACAATACAGGCAAAGTGTCTGCAGCTCATGAGCTAGGGTACAAACTTTCAACTGCAACTTTATGTTATCAGACCCAAGACCTTTTTTTCTTCTCAAAAAATAACATTGCTTTAGGCAGTGCAGCTGTTCACTTTGGATAAGTGCAAATTGAAGCCTGAGTTAGGACGGGACACCTAGGGGATCTCAGGACTTACTGCACCACCAGCTCAGCCAGGTCTCGGATGGTTTCTTCTTCCTTCCTTTGATTTTTGTTTTCTTGGGTCAGTCGTAGCAGCAGCTCAGGGCTAATATGCTTCTCCCTAGAGATGGCACTTACAAACTCAAGCGTCTTTGGAAATGAATGCTAGGTACAATATCTACTTGTTCTGTGCAGGAGTGTATTTTGCACCCAGTTCCTGTCTGGCAGACACCTCCCTTGTTCCCACCTTTGAATGGGAACCACAAAGGAACCCAAGGTGGGGTGGCCTTGGTGACAATGAACTGTGACAATGAGTATGGCAGCAAGATGTGAGTGTGAGAACTGGACCACCCTGTGCTTGACACTGTGGGGAAACAAGCAGAAGAAGCCAGAGTTTCTGTATGAAGGGCACTCGAAATGAAAAAGAAACACTCCACATAGAAGTTAACAGCCTTCCCACACAAAGTCTCATGTAAATTAATCAGAACTTAATTTTTTAAAGTGGGCAAAGGACAGCAGCTGGCAGTTCACAAAAGAGTAAACACAAATTATTAAAAACGTCTGGGAAATGTTTGATGTCTCCAGTTAATGAGGATACTATATTTTATGCATAATATAAAGACTTGCAAGTGTTAACTCTAATGCCCAATGCCCATGCTCTCTGGGCAGCAAGAAGAAAAGCCTAGCAGGCCTCACTCAGAGCTGCCAGAGGAAAGGGCATCAGAGTGAACCTGCTGATGGCCCTCACCCTAGGAATTGCCCTTCTAGGAATCCCTTCTAAAGAAGTCATTGAAAACGTAGGAAGAGATTATCAGGGGGTTTTTAATTTAATAACTACATGTAGTTTTTACTATTATCAAGCTAAGTGCTCTAGAATATTAATCATCTAATCAATTTCATCATCAAAACATAACTATTATTATCCTCATTTTGTAAATGAGGAAACTGAGGCACAAAGAAGTGAAGTAACTTGCCCAGGGCCCCACAGGTAAGAGCAGGATTTGAACCAGGCTACTGGAGTCTGCAGAACATGCTCCTAAGCACTAAGCCTCTGACCCATGTGCCCCATCCCAGAGCTATTCTAACACCCAAGAGCACTGAGTGTCCAACCATCAGAAACCAGTGACAACAATACGGCATAGTCACAGAACAGACTGGTAAGGTGTCATTAAAATAACTGGCCAAAAACACTTGTAAGACTAGGAGAAAGCGTTTGAATAAAATTAGTAAAAATGTAAGATTAAAAAAACATACGTAAATATGATCTCAACTTTGCTGAACTGCAGAAAGAATACTGACCTGAAAGGAAGCATGCAGACAGGGAGCTTCGGGGGGTGCTGGCTATGTGTTACCTCGACTGTGGCCCTGGTTTCACAGTGTATGCATATGTCCAAACTCATCAGAATGTAAACATTATATATGTGCAGGGATTTTCTCCATCAATTATATCTTAATAAAGCTGGCATTTTTTTTTTCCAAGAGAAAGAAAGAGTGCAGAGTGTTGGCACTGGCTGTTTTTGTGGGGATGGGATAATAATTTTTTGTCCTGCAACTTTATACCTTTTCAATTTTTCCTTATTTTGGGTATTTGTTGTTTTTGAAATCAGAAATCAGAGGCCTGTGGCTGTGTCCAGAGGTGGCATATAGGATGGTGGGATAATCATGTACATTGACACATCGGGGCCATCTCTACATTCAGGGTCTGTTTTAATGGGATTACCATACGTGTCCCCAGGGGCCAGTGACTGTTTTAACAGCTATCTTCACCAGCAGGTCATTCTTGTTGCCTGTCTCAAAGCAGCTGTCCTGCTGACACGATGACGCAGTGGCCCAGGCTAAGGAGCAGGCACCCAGTGACTGCAGACTCCTGGTACCCACAAAGCCTCAGCTAGCATGATGCTGGCTGCTGCGTGGGACCCTGCTAGCTCCCTGGAGACCTGTGTGTCTCCCCCATGCAGTCCTCCCTGGGCTGTGCTTCCTGCTCCCATAGCTTCCATGCGCCCTAGGCCACATAGTGCACCTGGGTGCCAGCCATGCCCCAGGAGCTCACGAGGGTATGGACAAGGAGCTTTGCCAGTCTGCTAGCCCACTTGCCCCACTCTCCTCCCTGTCCCCCACTTTCCTCTGGTGTCCCCAGCCCAGGACCACAACCCCCTAAGCCCCTTCCCAGCCCTCCTTCAGAAGGACCTCCTCACCTGGGTCCTCCAGCTCCCACCCCTGCAGTGACACCTTGCTCTGCCATCTCCTGCCCATAACCCTTCACTCGGTAGACGTTTATTGCAATGCTACAATAGGATGAACACTGTGCTAGGTTTGTAGCAAGCCTTCCTGGATTATAACCCAAAAAACTATTGATCCAAGTCTGGTCCCCAAGGCTAAGGCAGAACAGTTGAGAATTATTGTGGTCTGGACAGAGGAGGTTCCTGGGAGCAGGATACAGTCCCACTTGGTGGGGTGTCCTGACTCAGTGCCAAGGCCAAGCACAGGCAGTCACTCTGCCCACACGGTCAGTCCCTACCACAACCATGGGGTGACTCTTCTGGGTGTGTAGCAGGGCAGCTGTGGCCTGGAGTGGGTGCAAAGTCACACAGAAAATCTGGGATTTGAATCCAGAGCCACCTCAAAGCCCATGCTCTACACCACACTATGACTTTCTCTTTATTCATGTTCCTATATACTTGTAAATGAGAAATTAAAGGTTGGATTTTCTTAAAGAAAAAAAAGATCACTTTCCAACCTGCAAAACAGACCTGCCAGTGGTGGCCCAGAAGATCCTCCAATCAACACGAATTACAGAACAGAAGACTGCTCGAGTGAAGTTAGGGTTCTGTCTACAGGGCTTCTGGTCTCCACACGCCAAGTTAGAGTAGGGAAGCCCTCACAAACTTGGGAATACGGGTTTTATACATTTAAAAGCATGTCATCTGCAAACAGAGGTGATTTTCCCTCTTCCTTTCAAATTTTAATACCTTCTATTTCTTTTTCTTACCTAATTGTTCTGACTAGGACTTCCAGAACTATGTTGAACAGGAGTGGTGAAAGTGAGCATCGTCTTGTCACTGATCTTAGAGGAAAAAGCTTTCAGTTTTCTACCCATAAGTATGAAGTTAGTTGTGGTCTTTTCATATATGGCCTTCATGATTTTAATTTCTTTCCATTCCTAGTTTGCTGCCATTTTTATCATGGAAGGATGTTGAATTTTACCAAATGCTTCTTTTTTTATATCTACTGAGATGATCAAGATAGTTGCATCCTTTCTATTAATGTAATGTATCATATTAATTGATTTGTGTTATGTTGAAAGGTTCTTGCATCCCAAAAATAAATCCCACTTGGTCATGGTGTATGACCCTTTCAACGTGCTGTTCAATTCAGTTTGCTAGTACTTTGTTGAAGATTTTTGCATCTATGCTAATCAGGGATATTCAACTGTAACTTTCTTTTCTTGTAGTATCTTTGTCTGGCTTTGGTATCAGTAATGCTTGCTTCATAAGATGAGTTAAGAAGTGTTCCCTCTCTTCAGTGTCTGAGAAAGTTTAGAAATATTGGTGTTAATTCTTCTATGTTTTTTAGAATTAGAATATCAGGGAAGCCATTTGGTCCTGGGCTTTTCTGTAGTAGGATATTTTTTATCACTCTTTTTCTTTTTGTTTTCCTCTGATTGGAACAAAATTTCCAATGACCTCTCTTCAAGTTTGCTAAAGCTTTATTTTGCTTGTCTACTGTTGAACCCCTTTAGTGAATGTTTCAGTGTATTCAGCTCCAAGGTCCCTGGTTAGTACTTTTTCATATTTTCTTTTTATTGAAATCCTCATTTTTTATACATTTTTCTCCTGACCTCATTAACTGTCTTTATGATGGCTATTTTGAGTTCTCTGCCAGTAAATTATTTATCTGCATTTCATTAGGGTTGGCTTCCAAAGATTTATTTTGTTCCTTTGTTAAAGACACATTTCCATTTCATCATTTTCCTTGACTCTTTTTGTTGGTATCTGCGCATTAGAAAAACTGCCACCTCTCCTAGTCTTCACTACCTGACCTCATTACAGAAAAGACTCTCACCAATCAGCCTGGCCAGAGATTCTGGGGGCCTCTCAAACCTTCATGCTAGTCCAAACCACTGCCTTTTTTCTCATCTGACCTCAAGGCATCTAGAAAATGCCAGTCCCATTAGCACTCCCAGACAGGCAAGACAGAAGCCAGTAAATTAGGCAGCCCTGGAAAAGTTGGAAATTGGGTACGTGGTTTACCTCTTTCCCTCCCCAGAGAGAAGCTGGACCTGGGGGGAGGTGTGCTGCTCACTCTGTGAAGAGCTGGGAGGGGCTCTGGCAGTCACTTGTGTACTAGTTCAAACTGCAGTATTCGTTCTCAGTGGTCACAGGCATCCAGGGTTTGCCATGACTGTCAGTACTCCAAGACAGGTAAGATGGAAGCCAGTCCCTCAGGCGCCATGAAATAGTCAGAAACACTGGATTTGTGGTTCAACTCTTTTCCTCTCCTGGAAGAAGATGGGAGTGGGGATTTCCTTCCTATTGTATAGCACGGTGCCACACATAGAGATTATGGCAAAATCATGTACCAGGTTTTTCTGCCAGCTTTGATGTGACTGATTTCATATTTGCCTGGGGTACAGAACACTCCCAAATAATTTCTGAATTTCTCATGAAGGGAATTTGTCCATGTGTTGTTAAATCAGCATGTAGGGGATGTGGGGACAGGGATTCCTATTTCATCATCTTACAGACGTGATCCCTTTGTCAAATTCTAATATCTGTATCACCTTGGTCTTGTCATATATTGATTGTCTTTTTTCATCTGTTTTGAAATCATCTGGTTCTTGGTGTGATGGCTTTTTGTTGAAGATGGGACTATTTTTTTTAATTTTATAAATCTCTGAATCCTAATGAGCTCATACGTGGAGCAAGTGAAGGTTTCTATGGCCAGGATTCTCTCCTGATGGCTCACTCACTACACACGTGTGGGCAATACATTGTTATTGACTCTATTTAAAGCCCCGCCCAGTGCTCTGGGCTGCACGGCTGCGGGAGAGCAGAGGCTGGAGTGGTGGCATCACCAAGGACAGAGGCTGAGACAGCTGTGTGGGCAGAGAGGCCCAGAGGCAGACACCGGCTTGCTGCATGCAGACTCGCTCTGAGAGGACAGGATTCTAGTGATTGACCTGCCACCTTGGGAATAAAGTTGGGCATAAACCCTCTCACCCCAAGAACGTCATTTCTTTGGTCTCCTTGAATTCAAAGTGAACTTGTCCAGGGCTGAAACCCATTGGCAAGACAGCAGGTTCACAGCAATATTCAAAGTTTAAATGTTTTATTTATACTGAAACAGAATTGAATATAATTTTACTTTCCCAGCTTTAATGGAAACTAACTCATCAATATTTCCAAAATCTACTTTTATTTTAATGTTCTGAGGGAAATTAACCATTTAAAATACATACAAACGTACATACAAGCATATATTTTTCCTTCTGCCACAGGCTCCAATATGGCTTGGCATGGAACTGAGATTCTATCTTTATTTAGAATTTTCATAGTCTGTTTATCCTGGGGTTTTTTTTATATCAATATTGATTTTTTTTTGAATACTGCATTATTATCTTGATTACTGAGTTTTGGGCATCCCCTAAATTTTGTGCCAGAGGCAAGGGCCTCACTCACCCTCCCCCACAATCCCAGCCCTAACCAACTCATTGGCTTCCAATAGTTCTTAAAGACCAAACTTCCTTACGGGCCTATGACAGTCCCCCGGACCTTATCCCCAATTTCCCCTCCATCACATCCCAGGTGCCACTACCCTTGGCCTCTGTGCTTTGCTGCACTGGCATCCATTGGGCTGCCATGGATGGCAGCCTCTAAACATGCTCTTCTCTTGCCCCAAAAGGCTCTCTCTTCCTGCAACACTGTCCCCTGACTCCTCCATACACATTATTTCTTCTGTTGAACAGTACTATAGAACAGCGTTCTTCATAGATCTTATCTAAGTTTTTTAATTGTACAGTTACTTTATTTGATTATTTATTAATGCCTGGAGAGCCCACAAGGCTGTAAGTGTCCAACTGTCAGGGGCTGTGCCTGCAGTGTTCACTGTATCATCCCCAGTGCCTAATACAGGGCCTGGCATTGGCATATATTCCATTATTATTCACAGGGCAAATGGATGGATGGATGGACATGTACATCTGGGTTCTGGCACATGAGGTGAATCAAGCCTACAATTTTTCCTAGGGTATACTCCACTCAGCACTAGTTTGGTGAGATAATAACACAGAAGTAAAGGAAAATAGAGTCCTATGAACAAATAACTCAGAGAAACCCTGGGTTTAATGAAATTCTGTGTGACTTCCAACCTGTGGTACACTAATAAACATTGTTAGAATTTCTAGATAGGAATCATGTAGTTCTGTTTTCCAAATTATTTGACCACAGTACCATTTTTTCATGGAATAATTTATGGCACTAGTTTCACAACTGAGTCTGGTTGGACCCAATGAACAGAAAGTACACCAGCTTGGGAGAATTATGCTGGATTAATCACCCAGAAATGACATGGTCAGGTGTTTTCAGAAAAGGAGGAAATTCAAAATTTAATACTTAGGGTTTAACCTCATTTTACTGAGGTTACACACCATCTGCTTCCTGTCTTTAGAGATTCAGAACACCAACATATTTGCAACACTAAATTAGGAGTCAGGAGATTGATCTTCCCTTATGGCTTCATGACCTTGAGTGAGTTATGTAATCACCTATAAAATGAGAGCAATAATGCCTACCCTGCCTAACTCAATGAAAGGGATAAGGAACAAAAGCAATAATGAATAAAATGACAACAATAGCTAACATTAATTATTTCCTTATTCTGTGCTGAACAATATTTCTAGGCACTTTCCAAGTATGATCTCATCCTATCCCTTGCAGAAGATGCTATTACTATCCTTGTTACATAAATAATCTAATTGAACTTAGGGAGGCTTAGTAACTTTCCCAAAGCTAGCAGCCAGAAGGCAACAGAATCAGGATTTAAGCTCAAAAAATATGATTCTGGACTCTGTGCTCTTAACCTCTACTCTCCATATGAGAGTTCTTGGCAATCTCTACTGTGCAGTTATTACTCATCATAATTTCTAAACTTCATTTTCCCTTTCAGCCTGAGCATACTAGGAAGATCATGTTGTGTGGGATGGAAACTGGGTGGCTGGCTCCAGCCTGTCTTGTACTAATAGTTATGTAACCCTGTGCAAGTCACTCAAAAATAACTGCCATTTATTGAGCATCAGGCCCCATACTGGGTTGCATTTTGCACACATTAATTAGTGCCTTACAGGGCTCAAACTCCTCATCATTCAAGGACGGAGGGGACCAAGTTTCTGCCTAATATATTGTTCTTTATAATAGCAATTTTTTTCACAGGCATAAAACCACTTTTCAGTTGTGCTGTGATGTCATAGTACATTTATAAAACTTTGGGGCTATTTATGTGTATTTTAAATATTCTCATATATTTTTCCAGTTTTATTGAGTTATAATTCACAAATAAAGATTATATGTATTTAAGGTATACTACATGATCTTTTTTCTTTCCCGCCTACTTTCCTCCAATGGCAACCTTTTGAATATCTATAGCATAATATGAAAACCAACAAACAGACATCGGTATCCTCAACTGAATACTCAGATTTTGCCAGTTTTAAGTGTATTCATTTGTGTGTGTGTGTGTGTGTGTGTGTGTGTGTGTGTGTGTGTGTGTGTTCAGTTCTAGGCAATCTTATCACTGGTGTAGGTTCATGAACCAGCAGTTCAATAAAAATACATACTTGTTTCATTACCACAAGGCTCCCTCCTGCTACCCCTTCATAACCACACCCATTCCCCTCCCCCCACTCCCAACCCCTAGCAACCATTAATCTGTTCTCCATCTCTATAAAGTTTTTATGTCAAGAATATTACATAAATAGAATTATACGGTCTGTAAACTTTTGTGATTGCTTTTTATTACTTAGCATAACTCCCTTGAAATCCATTCAAGTTATTGCATGTATCAATAATTTATTCCATTTTATTGCTGTGTAGCACTCTATAGTATGGGTATACCATCGTTTGTTTAACCAGTCACCTGTTGAAGAACACGTGTTTTGACTTTTTGACTATTATGAATTACTATTGCAAATATTCGTGTACAGGTTTTGTGTGAACATAAGTTTTCATTTCTCAGGAATACATGCCAAAGAGTGTGATTGCTAGGTCATATAGTGAGTGCATCGCTTAGTTTTATAACAGATTATCAAACGGTTTTTCCAGAATAGCTGTCCCCTTGTGTGTTCCCACCAACCGTGCATGAGTGATTCAGTAACTCCACATCCTCACCAGTATTTGGTGTTGTCACTACTTTTTATTTTAGCCATTCTAGTAGATGTGCAGTGATAATCTCACTGTCATTTTAATTTGTGTTTTACTGATGGCCATTGATTTTGGATATTTTTTCATGTCTTTATTCGTAAGTGAAATGTCTATTCATGTTCTTGCTCATTTTCTACTTGGCGTGTTGGTCCTTTTTACTGCTGGGGTTTGTGAGATCATTGTATATTCTAGATAATAAGTCCTTTATCAGATATGTGTTTTCCAATGATTCTCTCCCAGTCTAAATCTTGTCTTTTCATCTTCTTCACAGCGTCTTTCATAGAGCAAAAATTTAAATTCTGATGAGGTCTAGTTTATCAATATTTAATTTTATGGATTGTGCTTTTGATATCAAGTCTAAAACTCCTTGCCTAGCTCTTGATCTTGAAGATTTTTTCATGTTTTTTATTTTTTTCCTTGAAAGTTGTATAATTTCATGGTTTACATTTGGGTGTGTGATCCATTTTGAGTTTATTTTGTAAAAAGTAAAATTTGGAATAAGGGTTTTTTTGTGATTTTGGTTTTTGCCTATATGCAGCTTATTTTTTTATTTAATTTGGTATCATTAATGTACAATTACTTGAACATTATGGTTACTAGACTCCCCATATTATCAAGTCCCCCCCACATACTCCGTACAGTCACTGTCCATCACTGTAGTAAGATGCTATAAATTCATTACTTGTCTTCTCTATATATACTGCCTTCCCTGTTCCCCCACACACACTACATTATGTGTGCTAATCATAATGCCCCATTTTCCCCCTTATCCCTTCCTTCTTACCCATCCTCCCCAGTCCCTTTCCCTTTGGTAACTGTTAGTCCATTCTTGGGTTCTGTGAGTCTGCTGCTGTTTTGTTCCTTCAGTTTTAGCTTTGTTCTTATACTCCACAGATGACTGAAATCATTTGATACTTGTCTTCTCCACCTGGCTTATTTCACTGAGCATAATAACCTCTAGCTCCATCCACGTTGTTGCAAATGGTAGGATTTGTTTTCATCTTATGGCTGAATAATATTCCATTGTCTATATGTACCACATCTTCCTTATCCATTCATCTACTGATGGACACTGAGGTTGCTTCCATTTCTTGGCTACTGTAAACAGTGCTGTGATAAACATCGGAGTGCATGTCTTTTTCAAACTGAGCTGCTGCATTCTTAGGGTAAATTCCTAGGAGTGGAACTCCTGGGTCAAATGGTATTTCTATTTTGAGTTTATTGAGGAACCTCCATACTGCTTTCCACAATGGTTGAACTAGTTTACATTCCCACCAGCAGTGTAGAAGGGTTCCCCTTTCTCTGCATCCTTGCCAGCATTTGTTGTTGTTTGTTTTTTGGATGTTGGCCATCCTAACTGGTGTGAGGTGATATCTCATTGTGGTTTTAATTTGCATTTCTCTGATGATTAGTGACATGGAGCATCTTTATATGTGCCTGTTGGCCATCTGAATTTCTTCTTTGGAAAAGTGTCTGTTCAGCAACTCTGCCCATTTTTTAATTGGCTTATTTGCTTTTTGTTTGTTGAGGTGCATGAGCTGTTTATATAATTTGGATGTCAACCCCTTATCAGATATGTCATTTATAAATACATTCTCCCATACTGTAGGATGTCTTTTTGTTCTACTGATGGTATCCTTTGCTGTACAGAAGCTTTTTAGTTTGATATAGTCCCACTTGTTCATTTTTGGTTTTGTTTCCCTTGCCTGGGGAGATATGTTCATGAAGAAGTTGCTTATGTTTATGTCCAAGAGATTTTTGCCTTTATTTTTTCTAATAGTTTTATGGTTTCATGACTTACATTCAGGTCTTTGATCCATTTTGAGTTTGCTTTTGTGTATGGGGTTAGACAATAATCCAGTTTCATTCTCTTACATGTAGCTATCCAGTTTTGCCAACACCAGCTGTTGAAGAGGCTGCCACTTCCCCATTGTATGTCCATAGCTCCTTTATTATATATTAATTGACCAGATATGCTTGGTTTTATATCTGGACTCTCTATTTTATTCCACTGGTCTATGGGTCTGTTCTTGTGCCAGTACCAAATTGTCTTGATTAGTGTGGCTTTGTAATAGAGCTTGAAGTCAGGGCGTGTAATTCCCCTGCTTTATTCTTCCTGCTCAGGATTACTTTGGCTATACTACATGATCTTTTGATATACATTGTGAAATGATTACCACAGAAAAGCTAAGTAATATATCCATCACCTCATATAGTACGTTTTTGTGTCTGGTGCGAACATTTAAGATCAACTCTCTTAGCAAATTTCAAGTATACAATACAGCATTATTGACTATAGTCACCATGCTATACATTCAATCCTCAAAACTTAATTCATCTTATAACTTAAAGTTTGTACCCATTTCCCTCATTCCCAAGCCCCTGGCAACCACCATTCTCTTCTTGGCTACTATGAGTTAGACTTTCTTAGATTCTACATATAAATGGGATCAAACAGTACTTGTCTTTCTGTATCTGACTTACATGACTTAACATAATGTCCTCCAAATTCATCTATATTGTCACAAATAGCATAACATACTCCTTTTTATGGCTGAATAGTCCATTGTGTGTATATAGACATACATATATGTCTATATACACACATACCACATTTTTTCCATTCATTTTTCAAAACTATAGTAATCAAAACAGCATGGTGCTGGCATAAAAACAGATAGACCAAGGCAACAGAATAGAGAGCCCAGAAATAACCCACATATATATGGTCAATGGTGACAAGAATATATAATACGGAAAGTTTAGCATCTTTAATAAATGGTGTCGAGGAAACAGAATATCCACATGCAAAAGAAAAAGAATGAAATTGTACCCTTATCTTACACCACACAAAAATTAACTCAAAACAGATAAGGATTTAAATATGAGACCTCATACCATAAAACTCCTAGAAGAAAACATAGATAAAAAGCTGGCATGGGTCTTGGTAATGACTTTTTGGATCTGACACCAAGAGCACAGGCAACAAAGGCAAAAATAAACAAGAGAGATGACATCAAACAATCTTCTGCACAGCAAAGGAAACCATCGACAAAATGAAAAGGCAACCTACAGAATGGGAGAAAATGTTTGCAAAACCATGTATCTGATAAGAGTTAATATACAAAATGTGTAAGATACTCATACAACTCAATTGCCAAAAAAAATTTTAAATGGCCAAAGGTCTGAATTAATGTTTGTCCAAAGCAGACATACAGATGGACAATAAGTACATGAAAAGATGCTCCACATCACTAACCATCCAGGAAATGTAAATCAAAACCACAATGAGGTATCACCTCGGACCAGTCAGAACGGCCACTACCCATTGACAAGAAATAACGAGTTGTTGGTGAGGATGCAGAGAAAACGGAGGCCTCATGCACGCTGCTGAGAATGTAAACTGATGCAGCCACTGTGGAAAACAGATGGAGGTTCCTCAAAAGATTCAAAAACAGGGCTAGGCCCAGCAATTCCACCTCCTAGTTTATAGCCGAAGGAAGTGAAATCAGCATCTCGGAGAGGTATCTGCACCACCCTGGTCACTGCAGCTTTATTAACAGTCAAGGCATGGAAATATCCTAGGCATCCAGAACAAATGAATTTACAACAGTTATGTTCTACCTGGTCACTTACAGGTGACAGAAGGAAACCACCTCTTGCCTGGGCTGGGTGTGGCACTACTGTGTGCTCACATGGATGCTCAGGACTCCTCCTCGTCCATACAAGAAGAAAGGGGAAGCCCACGCTTGGACCTCCAGAAGATCGTGTGTTGATTACTGAGACAGACACATGCACTTCCTCTCCAGTTCTCTTTGCTGCCCTGCCAATCAGCTAAGCCCCTGGGCCACGCTCTCCCACCCCCCCAGCATCGTCATCCTGGGCTCCTGGCTTGAACCTCACACCCTGCACATTGTCTGGATAATTCCAGCCATGGTCCAACTACCAACTGCATTACTGTTGGCTCCTAAATCTAGACTTTTTGTCCTAAAGTCCATAGAGCATGAATTCAAAATCAACATGCCCACACACAAAACATAAATGTTTCATCTTTTCCTTGCCAAACTTGTTTACTCAGGACCAGCTACACAATTTGTAGCACCCAGTAAAAAATGAAAGTGCCATTAAATGAACTAAACTGCATAGCCTTTTCCTTTCTTCCATGGTCTTTGTTGCTTATTATTTAAAGTTGTTCTACATAAATAAAAATTATAATTTTAATTATTAGCATGAATCTTACTGCTCATCTTTATATTATGGAATGCCAGTTTTAAATGCAAATACGGGAGCATGCAATTCATATGTGTAATTATAAAAATTACACAATTTGCATTTTATAGCTCATACATGCATATGTATCTTGTTCTTACCAAAAAGTGGAAACACTACACGAAGCAAATGTAACTGTTTTTAATTTTGCTTCTTGATAAGTACACATTCTACCAACACTCTTCCTTCAGCTTACTGATGAGTAAGGGAGCGTTTTCCCTTTCCTTCGATGTCATCATTTTCAGCAAACACAAGGAGGACCACGAGCGAGAAAGGACATGACCGTTTCTCGGTTGCTCCCGTTTCCTAGCACACCGTTTCCTCCTTTCCACATTCTCAGCAAGTCCTGATTCATCTGGAGAGCAGGCCCTTCCAGGGCGGTCAGTCATAGATATAACCTGCTGACATTGGCCTCCCTCTAGTGGGTCCACCGGGTTCTGTCCTCCAGGGTCAGTGCAAACACCGTAAGCCAGCAGCGCAGGGAGGAATAGCCCAGCTCTCCTCTGCTTCCAAGTGCGCTCCACTATCACATCAGACTTCATTTAGAAAAACACAAATTCAAAGACATAATTATTAATGTTAGGGACCGTGGAAGCTTAGAACCAGTGTTCCTTCTGAGAGAGGGGCCCTGCAGCTACCCTGACTTCTGCGTCTTTGTGAGGGGCACCATTGAGCCTGGGAGACCCAACCTGAGGGTCACCCCCGCCCCCTCCTCACCAGACCTTGCCACACACAGACTTAAATAAAAGCCTGCCAGACGCATCCCCTTCTCTCTCCCTGACTTCTGCATCACCTCCTGTACCTTCCAGGTCCCTCAGCTCCACTCCTGCCCCATGCCCATGCAGTCTCTCCATGGGGGCCAGTGACCTTTCTGCCATGCAGATATGACTGTCACAGGCACACACACAGGCACCCACACTGGTGCAGTGGGCCTTGGGATGGAGGCCCATCTCCTTGAGGGTTTGATTCACATTCTGCAAGCCACGCCCACCTTCCAACCCCCAGCCTCCCCAGCCCCATGCTCAGGGCCCACCAGCGCACTGCTCAGAGCTCCTCTTGACACACACTTTGGTCTCTCATCTCTGCCTCCACCCTCCTCCCTCTTCGTCTGCCCCAGCTCACTCCCTGACCCCCACACCATCTCTACCTGCCTAACACCTGCTCAGCCTCCAGGGCCAGTGCAGGACTGCTGGCTCCTGATAACCCAAACACTCACACCTGAGTTAGGTGGCCCTCTTCTCTGCTGACATCAATCAGAGTTTACTAAGCTATATATCAGTGATTTACTTTGTAATCTGCCTTCCCCAGGAAGCAATGAGCAATTTCGGGGCAGTGGAGTGGATTTTATCTTTTGTTCCCAGCATGAAGCTAGAGGGACCTGCCCAGAGCAGCCCTCAGGCATGTTTTCCACAGAGACTGTGCCCAGAGGACATCAAATCAGGCAGGCAGACAGGCCAGGCCACTGCCCCCAGCCTGCAGGAAGCTCACCCACAGAATCTCTCCTGTTCACAGGAAGATCATTTTTATGTCAAAAAGGCAGTCAGGAAAAATTTTTATTCAAAACATTTCATTTTACTCTTTCATTAGGACTTACCCAAAATTGCAGCTTAGTGAAATGGGAAAAAGTCCTCTGAAGTTCGAGAAAAATGAGTTTTGCCATTAAATGCTGTGTGTTGTTAGGCAAATCACCTAAGTTTTCTAGGCTTTGGTGTGTTTATCTTTCAAATGGATAAACAGTTCTCGAAAAAACTGTGGGATAGTGATAATATATGCACTTACTACTGCCACTGTACATATGGTTGTACAGGAGGCATTGTTCAACATATGATCTCATTTTCCTCAAGACAGCCCCACTTTATAAATGGCTACCCTGAGTTGCCAAGGCAAAGCCCTGCACCCCCCACACTGGTGCAGCGGGCCTTGGGATGGAGGCCCATTGATGCTGCACATCACTCCTTTCTGAACATCAACAAATTCCATTTCAAAACTGTCACTCTACCAATCACCACGGGTGTAGGAAGGGCCGACAGTACAGGTCTCGGGTCGGCACACGCGGACTCAACTGCCGGGCCCCACAGGTCAGTCTGACTTAGCTACTTCCATTCCTTCCTTGCCAAGTCTGCCTAAAAGCGCCTTGCAACTCTGAAGTTCCATGGCTTATATAGCCTGGGTAATTCATACTGGCCCTTTGCCACAGCCTTTTCCCTTCTGTCTCAACCCCCAGGACAGAGAGATGGAACACTATGGGACAGCAATCTCATTCCTGCAAACCTAGCCTGAGCCCAGCGGGCAGCCCTGTTTCCCAGGTGTCACCCAGCCAGAGCAGAGGCCACCCTGGGGAAGAGCGGAAGGCAGCAAGGACCCAGTGGAGCAAACTGGAAACTCAGGAATCGGCCACGGTCAGCAAATAAAAACAACCATAAAGAGCAGGCAGGGCTTTGGGGTGGGCAAGAGCAAGTGATGGGGCAAACCTCTCCGGCCCTGGATGACTGTGGTTCTGCTCTCATGCTGACCTGGCGCAGGGAAGCCAGAGCGGCAGCCAGGGAAGCAGAGCATCTTGGCAGCCCCATGGCTGGTTTCTCAGAATTGCTGTGTCTTCTTCCAAACGGACCTCAGGAGAACCACAATTTTAAAACTTACTTCATCTGGGAGAGTCCCAAGTGATTTTGGCAGTTCTCTGGAAGGGGAGAGAAGACAACTAATCCTCCCCTGCTCCCTCCCCATGACAAAAAGAAAGTTACAGCATAAGCATATTGAAGCCAGTAACAGAAATACTTCTGAAGATCGCAGTGTTCCACAATGTGCAAATTTGGAGAAGTAATTTTGAGACTAAGTAAATGTCTGGAGACTTGTTTAAATGTCCCTTTGTCTTGCCTGCCCAAACTGGCAGCTCAGGATCACAGAAGAGGCCCTGTTTCCTCCATGACATCAGGAAACTCAGGGGCAAAGGGCAGCCTTCAGGGGATCTTAGCTGAGCAGACAAGTTATTCCTGTTTTAGGAGCCTGGAGGTGCACATTCTTCTCCCAGTGGGTTACAGGGGCATTTAGCAAGCTGTATCTTACAGGTTGCCTTACTTAAATATATACACTCAGCATAATTAATTTAGAAGTTACTCCTTTGACAAGTCTCTCCATTATTTACCCAAAGCAAAATCTCATCTCGCAAATATTATCATACATTTGCATCTCTAATACCATATCATTTCATGTCACTGCACATTAAGAAAGGCATGTCAAAATGGAAATATTCCAAGGAGGTCAGTTAAAGTGTTTGGAGGAATTTTGATATGAGACTAATTCAGAAAAATGATGAAAGAGCACAAATGATCAAAATATTAATATCATGAAGGGTAACAGGAGCCAAATGTGAACATGTTCACCAAGTCCCAGAATTCCTGGGGAGAGGGAGCCTGTGAACACCAAGGGGGTTGTTCTCATGAGTACACGGGGCAGTGGGCAAGAAAGCACAGCACCCAGCTCAGGGCCCGTGGCCTCACTCAGACTGCTGGTGGTGTCGCTCATTCATTCATCCAGACGACCACGCACGCAGGAAGCCGGCATCATGCAGTGGGCCCACAAGGAGTTCAGGAACTTGGAAGAACAGCATTCAAGTCAGTTGTGCAAACACTTGGGGGCACAGGAGCCATGCCAGGGAATGCCCCATCCGCATCCTAACAGAGGGGAGCCCGGGTGCCAGGGAAGCACACAGAGCTGGTGGGAGTGCACACAGGCTTGAGGGCCAAGTGAAGCAGACAGGGTGCCCTTCAGCATGGAATCGCTGCCCACCACCAGGCCTGGAAGCGACTGCCATCCAGACTTCTCAACAGACCCAGCGAGCCCTGGTTAGCAACTTTTCTGTCATCCTCCAACACCCTCCTTTTCTAGCTTTGCCTCAGCTGTGGAGATGCCCACCCAAAACCTGCTGCTCCCTCCCAGCTGGCATTTTCCTATCTAGACTTATCACCATCTTTCCAACACCCAGCGTCAGGAGTCCTCATGCCTACTCTCACCCTAGCCATATTCCTATCTGTTCAAAACTCCAAATGCTTCCCATTGCACTAACCAAAATATTTATGCTCCCATGCAAGCCTGGCCTTGTCTGCCACCGGGACCTCATCCCAGCATGAGCACTGTGGTTGCTAACAAAATACCTAGCCTACGCAGGTAACAATTTGTCCCAGGTCCCCTTCTGGCAGCACAGAGGAGCCCCAGCCTGTTCAGGCTGCTATAATACAGTGCCACAGACCAGGGTCTACAAGGCACAGAACTGTACTCCTCACAGCCCTGGGGGCTAGAGGCCTGAAATCTGGATGCAGCATGGTCTAGTGAGGGCCTAGAGCCTCCTCCAGGTCCCAGACCTCTTGTGCACTCACGTGGCAGGAGAGCGAGGGAACTCCCTGGAGTCTCTTTTATAAGAGCACTAATCACCTCTCCAAGCACCATCACACTAGTCATTGGGGTTTCAACACAGGGATTTGGGGGAACATGAACCTTCAGACCATGGCATCTAGCAAGTGAGACTGGTAGCAAGTCTGCTAGGGCTTTGAGAAAGGTATCCCTCAGAGAGGTCTCCAAAGAGAAGTGCTCTCTTTACCTCTGGATACTGTCATGCCTAGACCGACCCCTGGGGACAGTGACAGTCATCTCTAGTGAAGCAGCCACCAAGAAGAGTGACACAGCCCAGATGGAAAGGTTCTGGAACCTTGATGATGTGGTTGACTCCCTCCATCACATAACTCCAGGACTCACCCATTTCTAGACTTCCTGAAATAGTAAGTTATAAATTTCCCCATGGTTTAAGTCAATATGAGTTGAGGTTTCTTACACATGCATCCAAAAGCATCCTGAGTTACATCTTCCTTCATTATACTCAGCACCACTAGCCTTCTTTCCATCTCTAGAACATGCCATGCTTGTTTCCACCACAGGACCTTTGTGCTGCTTGCTCCTACACTGCGAGCTCTGCCTGAATCTCTGTCTACACTGGGCTTAGTTCAAGTAGCACCTAGTCACTAGGCCCCAGAACTCCTAGCTGAAGTGAAAATCATTCCACAAGTCCAGGGCAAGAAATGTGGGCCAGACCAAGGCAGTGGTTTGGGATTAGACAACACAGAATAGACTTGGCTCAGAATAAATTAGTAACCAAGAATTGGCAGGGCTTCATCTCCCACTGGAATGG
Source organism: Manis javanica (assembly GCF_040802235.1). Lineage (NCBI taxonomy): Eukaryota > Metazoa > Chordata > Mammalia > Pholidota > Manidae > Manis > Manis javanica. Next base: position 135,579,310 of record NC_133157.1, on the reverse strand, counting down.
GGTGCAAATCAAGGGCAACTTCCATATGTCTGATTGGATAGGGTGTTACAGACTGTACTCACATACATGTGTCCTTAAAAATATTTTCTTTTCCTATAGTATGGGAGAATATATTCATAAATGATCTATCTGATAAGGGGTTAACATCCGAAATATATAAAGACTCATATACCTCAACACCCAAAAAAAACAAATAACCCATTTAAAAAATTGGGCAGAGGACCTGAACAGACACTTCTCCAAAGAAGAAATACAGATGGCCAACAGGCATATAAGTAGATTCTCCACACTGTTAATCATCAGGAAGTTAGGATGGCCATTATCCAAAAGACAAGAAAAAACAAATGCTGGCAAGGATGCAGAAAAAGAGAAATCCTCCCATACAGCTGGTGGGAATGTAAATTGGTGTAACCATTGTGGAAAGCAATATGGAGGTTCCTCAAAAAACTAAAAATAGAAATTCCATTTGACCCAGAAATTCCACTCCTAGGAATTTACCTGAAGAAAACAAGATACCTGATTTGAAAAGACATATGCACCCCTATGTTTATCACTGCACTATTTACAATAGCCAAGATATGGAAGCAACCTGAGTGTCCACCTATAGATGAATGGATAAAGAATATATGGTACATATACACAATGGAATATTATTCAGCCATAAAAAGAAAAGAAATCCTGCCATGTGCAACAACATGGATGGAGTTAGAGGGTATTATGACAAGTGAAATAAGCCAGGTGGAGAAAGACAAATGCCAAATGATTTCACTCATTTGTGGAGCATAAAAACAAAGCAAAACAGAGAAAACAAAATAGAAGACTCATAGATACCAAGAAGGAAGTAGTGGTTACCAAAAGGGAGGGGTTGGGGAGCAGGAAAAAGGGAATAAGGGGCACAATAACTTGCAATCACAATATAGGTAGGTCACAGGGACAGTATTACAGCATGGAGAATATAATTAGTGACTCTATAATATCTTACAGCATTGATAGGCAGTGACCACAATGTAGGGGGTGAGGACTTGACAATATGGGTGAATGTTGAACCACTGTGTTCTGTATTTGAAATGATTATAAGATTGTACATCAGTGATACTTTAATTTTTTTTAATTATATATAAAGAAAAAAATATTTTCTTGAGGACTTATTTCTAGGTCAGTTGCTTTCCAAATCCACAGTACATAATCCTCACCTGGGGAAGATCACATGAACCCTCATGGAAGGTGATGTCAGAGAATACTTATCTAATGGGTTTCTGTTGGAATTCTTTTCACTTTGTCTTTCTCCTTTGGGCTTCTTCCTCCAGTGGAATTGGCAAGGAAAAGTAACATGGTCTCCTATTTTTGCCTGCAGGAGAAAGAATCTCCAGATCCTCCAAAAAATGACAAAGATGCCATTGGAGAAACAACAGGAAGAGTATGTCACTGAAAAACTACAAAAGACATTACATGGTGATAAAGGGATCAGCCCAACAAAAGGATATAACAATTGTAAACATCTCTGCACCCAACATAGGAACACCTAAATATATAAAGCAAATATTAACACACCAATAGGCAGGAAATAGGCATCAACACAATCACATTAGGAGATTTTAACACCTCAATTATATCAATGGATAGATCATCCAGACAAAAAAAAATAGATAAACAGAGGCATTGAACAACACAATAGACCAGATGCTCTTAACAGACATCTACAGAACATCCAGTCCAAAATTAGCAGGATACACATTTTTCTTCAGGTATACATGGAACATTCTCCAGAATAGATTAGGACACAAAAAAGCCTCAATAAATTCAAAAAAAGTGAAATTGTATCAAGCATCTTTTCAGTTCACAATGATATGAAACTAGAAATCAATTACATGAAGAAAACAAAAAACTCAAAACACATGGATGCTAAACATCCTTCTAAAAAATCAGTGGATCAATGAATAAAAGAAGAAATAAAGCAAAATGTGGAGACAAATGAAAACAAAAATACAACAGTTCAAAATATGTGGGATGCTGCAAAAGCAGTTCTAAGAGGGAAGTACATAGCAATACAGGCCTACCTCAAGAAAAAGAGCAGTCCCAAATAAGCAGTCTGAACTCATGACTAGAAAAAGAACAAATGAAACTCAAAATTAGTAGGAGGGACATAATAAAGATCAGAGCAGAAATAAATAAAACTGAGAAGAATAAAACAATAGAAAAAACTCAACAAAACCAAGAGATGGTTCTTTGAGAACATAAACAAAATAGACAAACCCTGAGCCAGACTTAACAAAAAAAAGAAGATACAAACAACATCAGAAATGAAAAGAAGTTACAACTGACACCACACGAATACAAAGAATTATCAGAGAATTCTATCAAAAATTGTATGTCAATAAGTTGGACAACCTAGAACTAATGGACAAATTTCTAGAAAAGTACAACCTTCCAAGACTGACCCAGGAAGAAACAGAAAATCTGAACAGACCAATTACTAGTACTGGAATTGAATTGGTAATTAAAACACTCCCAAAAACCAAAAGTCCAGGATCATATAGCTTCACAACTGAACTATACAAAACATTTAAAGAAAAGATAATACTCATGCTTCTTAAAGCATTCCAAAAGGTAAAACATGAGGGAATACTTCCAATCTCATTCTACAAGGCCAGCATCACTCTAATACCAAAACTAGACAGAGACTCCAAAAAAAAGAAAATTATAGACCAATATCCCTGATGAACACAGATGCAAAAATCCTCAACAAAATATTATCCAAATTCAAAAATACATCAAAAGGATCATCCATCATGACCGACTGGGATTTATTTCAGGGATGCAAGAATGGTACAATATTTATAAATCAATCAATGTGATATACCACATTAACAAAAAGAAAGATAAAAACCATATGTTCATCTCAATAAATGCTGAAGAAGCATTTGACAAAATTCAACGTTCATTCATGATAAAAACTCCCAACAAAATGGGCAAAGAAGGAACATACTTCAACATAATAAAGGCCATATATAACAAACTCACAGCTAATATACTCAGAGGCTGAAACTTTTCCTATAGGATCAAGAATAAAATAAGGTGTCCACTCTTACCACTTTTACTCCACAAAGTACTGGAGGTCTTAACCATGGCAATCAGAAAGCACAAAGAGATAAAAGGCATCCAATTGGTAAGGATGTTAAACTGTCACTATTTGCAGATGATATGATAATATATATAGAAAACCCTAAATACTCCACCAAAAAAACTATTAGAACTAATAATTGAATTCAGCAAAGCTGCAGGATACAAAATCATTACACAGAAGTTTGTTGCATTCCTATATATTAACAATGACTAGCAGAAAAAGAAATTAGGAAAACAATTCAATTTACAGTTACATCAAAAAGAATGAACTACCTACAAATAAACCTAACCACAGAGGTGAATGACCTGTACCCTGAAAACCATAAGACATTCATGAGAGAAACTAAAGAAAACACAAAAATGGAAATCTATCCCATGCTCATGGATAGGAAGAATTAATATTGTCAAAATGGTCATCCTGCCCAAAGGAATTTACAGATTCAATACAACCCCTATCAAAATACCAATGACATTTTTCAATGAACTGGAGCAAAGAATCCTAAAATTCAGATGGAACCACGAAAGACCCCAAATAGCCAAAGCATTCTTGAGAAAGAAGAATAAAGCTGGGAGCATTACACTCCCTCACTTCAAGCTATCCCACAAAGCTACAGTAATCAAACCAGTATGGCACTGGCACAAGAACAGACTCATAGATCAATGAACAAAATAGAGAGTCCAGATATAAACCCACGCATACATGGTTGATTAACATACAATAAAGGAGCCATGAATATACAATGGGGAAAAGATGGCCTCTTCAATATCATGTTGTGAAAACTGGACAGCCACATGCAAGAGAATGAAACTGGATTACTGTCCAACTCCATACACAAAGGTAAATTTGAAATGGATTAAAGGCCTAAATGTAAGACAGGAGACCACAAAAGTCTTAGAAGAAACATGCAAAAATCTCCTGAACATAAGCATCAGCAATTTTTTTCTGGACACTTCTCCTTGGGCAAGGGAAACAAAATCAAAAATTAACAAGTGGGAATATATCAAATTAAAAAGCTTTGCACAGCAAAGGACACCAGCAGAACAAAAAGGCAATGTACAATATGAGAAAGTATATTCATAAATTATTTTTCTGATTAGAGGTTTACATCCAAAATATATAAATAACTCATATGCCTCAACACCAAAAAAACAAATAATCTGATTTAAAAATGGGCAGAGGACCTTAACAGACATTTCTCTAAAGAATAAATAGAGATGGCCAACAGGCACATGAAAAGATTCTCCACATTGCTAATCATCAGGGAAATGCAAATTAAAACCACAATGAGATATCACCTCACACCAGTTAGAATGGCCACGATCCAAAAGACAAGAAATAACAAGTGTTGGCGAGGATGTAGAGAAAAAGGAACATTCCTACACTGTTGGTGGGAATGTAATTTGGTGCAGCCACTGTGGAAGAGTTTGGAGGTTCCTCAAAACACTAAAAATAGAAATGATACCACTCAGTAAGTGAACTTCTAGGAATTTACCTGAAGAAAACAAAATACCTGATTCAAAATGATATATGCACCCTTATGTTTATTGCCAATTATTCACAATAGGCAAGGTATGGAAGCAACCAAAGTGTCCATCAATAGATGAATGGATAAAGAAGGTGTGGTACATATACACAGTGGAATTATGAATGGATTCAGCCATAAAAAATAAAGAAATCCTGCCATTTGTAACAACATAGATAGACCTAGAGGCTATTATGCTAAATGAAATAAGCCAGGAGGAGAAAGACAGATACCATATGATTTCACTTACTTGTGGCCTTTAATCCATTTCAAATGAAACAAAATGAACAAAATAGCAGTAGACTCAGACACTGAGAAGAGACTGGTGGTTATCATGGGGGTGATTTGGGTGGGTGGGTAGGGAGGGTGAGGGATATAAAGAGGCACAAAAACCTCAACATAATATAAGTTAGTCATGGGGATGGGAGTATATCATGGAGAATATAGCCAATGATTCTGTAACATCCTCCTATGTTGACAAGACAGGAACTTCACTAGCTGGGGGGAGGATCTAATAATGTGGGCAACTGTTGAACCATCATGTTGTATACTTGAAACAAATATAAGATTATATATCAACTACACTTCACTAAAAAAATGCACTTTAAAAAAATTACAGTGAGAGTTACAGATCAATCATTGAAGTTCCATTACCTAAAATAATCTATATATTGGTCTCCAGGAAAATATGACAAAGTTATTTTTTAAAAAGCAACCAATAAGTATATGTGACTGAGTTTCTACATTGTAGAGCAGAGATGGCAAATAAGAAACAAATATGCTGCCAATATAGTTCCTACAATCAGATATACCTAAAATCACTGGACATCTCTGCCTTAGAGAATTCAAAATCATGTTATTTTCTTTTTAAAGTAATGATAGTAATAATAATTAAAATAAATTCCATAGTTTCAGTGGTCAAGATTTGACCAAAATGGAACAGGTCACTTTATAGAGTAATAATGAGAAGGTCTTCTGGCAAAATTATCAGTCAATGTTCCCACACAGGTTGGAGAAAGGGTGTCTTCAGGTGAGATGATGAAGAAATTCCAGCTGGAAGTAAGAATTGTCTTGCATCAGGGAATTCACAGCAGGAAGAATAAAGAAGTTGGTTCTTTCATTGGTTATTTGGTTGGTTGGTTTCTTCCTTTGTGCAAGGTTTTAATTAGGCAAACAAGTTTCTACATTTATAAGTATCTTTCTGGGAGAAATCTTGTAAATGTTATAAGTATGGGAATTAAATAAAACCTCAAGTATCTATAGCCGTCTTAGAATCCAAAGAAGATGCCCTATCTATCTGATGCTTTAGTACCCTTCTACAGAAAAATACACGATGTTCTGGGTTCTTTTTACTTCTGGGAAATGAAAGTAATTCTGAGCAAATTATTCAGATATTTATTCTCAGCATACTAGCATTAGGAGCAAATATCTAATTATTTTCTGAAGTATTTCAAGTATTGCCACAGGTGTTACAAGATACAGGACCACACCTGTATAAAAGAAGTAAGATGGGCAAATAATATAAAGATCTTCCATCTAAGCTAAGTGTCTGTTTGCCTCTGAACACAACTGAAGATGGTCGCAGTTTTTATTTTTCTTGAGGTATGTGTGGTAAAATCTTAGAATTGTATAACATCAAAACTGATTCAACAGAAAATAAAAACCTGAGTAGTCCTTTAAACATTAAAGAAATTGAAATAACAGTTTAAATATAAACAAAATTGTAATGAAATTAAATGAAAACACCAGACCTATAAGGCTTTACTACCAAGTGCTAGCAAATATTGAAGGAATAAGTAATTCAGATGTTATATAAACTATTTCAGATAAAATACGATATGGGTTTAAAACTATAACATAGAGTTGATATATTACTAGAAAACCAATTAATGTAATTTACCACATTAATCAATGAAAGAATAGCATGTGATCATCTCTATAAATGGGGAAAGGGTGAAAACTCTGGATAAAACAATATTTGGTCATGATTTTAAAGCAAAATAAAATTCTTAACACACTGGAGACTTCCTTAATCCAATAAAGTGTGTTAATAAAAACTTACAGCATACAAGACACTTAACTGATACTCAATTGAAGATCAGAAATATGATCTGCCTGCTCTCTGCCACACTATACTAAAAATCTTAACACAGCACAGCTGGAAAAAGAATATGGAAAATAAAAAACATGGAAGAACCAAACAAGAACTATTCATTAGTGAAAATGATAGAGTTTCATGCATGGAAAATTACAAAAAGTCTACAAATAAATAATTATAACCAATGGCAAAAATTAGAATTTTTGGGTAGAAATTCAATTCTTAAAAACCCATTTCAATGATTTCCTCTTTCAGAAAGACGGAGTAGACACAGTTTTTCCTATTCCTCTCATTAAGTAGAGCCAAAAATCCTGAATATATTATACATAAAATAAACAAAAGACCCTGAAAGATGTAAGGAAAAAAGGAGACAAACTGGAGACACACCTGGATCCAAAGAATCACACAACACTAAGTTACCAGGGCTTCTTTTTACCTCATATCTCAGAATAGGTTCTGGAGATGCCAGTACCATGGAAATGCCCATGGGCACAGATCCAAAAAAGAACCAAAAAAAGCCTTTATCTCTAGTCAGAGGACCAGGAGTGGGGTAACCTAACAAAACAGAAAACATTTAGGTGATAGCCACACTATTCCATCCCAACATCATGGAAAAAACTAACCCATCTCCAACTCTGCCAGAAAAGGCTGAGTGTGAAGCTTGGTCTTGTGAGCCTGCAAGCTCCATAAACTGTGATGAGTCATCCCAAACCCCAGCTAGGTACAGTCAGAGAAGACTAAGAGGGGACAAAAACCAAATGAAAAAAATACGAAACCTCAGAAAAGAAATAGGTGATATAAAGAAGAACCAAAAGGAGACTTTAAAGCTGAAACATACAATTAAAATTTTTAATTCAATAGATGTATACCAATTACTAGTGAGGATGTAGAACAATAATAACTCTTACTCATTTCTGCTGAGAATGCAAATTTTGGAGGAAATTTTGGTAGATTCATATAAGGCTAAATATCATCTTATCATATAATCCAACAAATGCATTCCTAGGTGTTTATCCAGTAGATTTAAATACATGTCCACACAAAACCTTCCATGCAAATATTTATAGCAAATTTATTCATAAACCTGTAGAAGCAACCAAGATGTCCTTCAGTAGGTAAGTGGAAGAAATGAACTAAGTACATTCATACAATGAAATACTACTATTTTCCATAAAAAGGAATTAACTATGAAGCCATTCAAAGATATGGATGAATCTTAAATGCATATTGCTACATGAAGAAAAAACATCTAAAAGGATTGCATATTATATGATTCCATTTATATAATATTCTGAAAAAGGAAAAACTATAGAGATGGTAAGCACACATCAATTGCCAAGGATTCAGGGGAGGGGTGTTGCAGGTTAGATGAAGAACAGAGGATTTTTTAGGGCAATGAAACTTTTCTGTATGATACTGTAATAGTGACAGATTCAGAACTTTACAGCAGAAAGAATGAACCTCAATGTATGCAAATGTTTTTAATGTTCAGAATATGAGAGGAATTGCAAGATGGGAAGCAGACTATGACTAAATAATTCAACTGTTTTACAAATACATGAAATAATCTCACTGAACTGAGTGAGGACAGGAGTGGCAGGGTGCTGACCTAAGTTACTTTACATATGAGCAGAATTTTGCATATGAGTAAAACTAAAGACAAAAGGAACTGCACATAAGCACTGTACTCTAGTTGATAAAGTTACTCATAGGGATGTGGGTTAAGAATTCTAAAGTAAATCAATGGCATATGGAGAGAGGGACATTTCTCACTATTGCAGTGGGAGATTACAGAGAAGTAAGAGAAGTTAGAATGACTCATGTGATAATGGATTAGAATTTGAGTTTAAACTCATCTCAGCTTCATACAGAGACATATGGATATGTAGAGAAATGTTTAGATATGTCTGTATACAGAGGTTAATGTCCACACATGTATTTCCTGGCTCTATCAGTTCAGAGGGACTAGAAGCAATGAAATCCTATAGCACTGAGCACAGCCAGCATGCAGATCATGGTTTCTAACACCCTCCTCCAAGGAAAGGAACCAGAGTTCCACAGTAACATGGCAGATTCTAGGACAGGGACAGCAAATATACAGGAAAATCCAGGAGCATGTTGAAGTGCCAGAAAGTTAGGAAGTGCTAAAAAAATTTTTAAGAACATAGGCTGATTTGGGGTATGTCAAAGGGACATGAAACCAATCGTAAGAGCTCCCAATGACCAAAACTGGAACAATTTAAGCAAGAAAATAAACAACAGCATTAGCTTAGAAACCAAAGTATAAAATATATATCTACAGCCCATACTAATATAAGTAAATGAGTAGATCGATAGATGATAGATAATAAAGAATTATCAAATTTTGGAGGAGGAGCCAAGAGGGTGGCGTGAGTAGAGCAGTGCAAATCTCCTCCCAAAAACATACATATTTTTGAAAATACAACAAATACAACTATCCCTAAAAGAGACACCAGAAGATACAGGACAACAGCCAGACTACATCTACACCTGTGAGAACACAGCACCTCGCGAAGGGGCTAAGATACAAGCCCTGGCCCAGCAGGACCCGAGCGCCCCTCACCCCAGCTCCTGGTGGGAGGAGAGGAGTCAGAAAGGGGAGGGAGAGGGAGCCCAGGACTGTTAAACACCCAGCCCTAACCATCCACCCCAGAGCGCAGACACACAGTGCATGGTGTGCTGGATACTAGGGAAACAGGACAGTAAAACCTGCGAGTGGGCCCCCACAGCCAGCACCCCTGGGACAAAGAAGAGCGAGTGCTTTTTGAAAGTCTTAAAGGGACAGGGACCCCACAGCTGGACGGAGGTGTCCCAGCACAATCAGCTCAGCAGCTGGGAACCCAGGGAACTCTGGGTGCCATAAACCCCTGGGCGGCAGCACAGCTCCGAGGCTCCTCACAGCGATAAACAACCTCCAACCCGTTCCCGCTCTGGCACGGCCCCGCCCTAGCAACCATGCATGGAGCTTCCCTCACAGTGGCCAAGCAAAAATCAGAAACCCCATTGGGGCACAACTGCCTAGCACAAGCCACTAGAGGTCGCCATTCTTCCAGGAGAGGGAGGTCACAAAATAGCAAGAAGGGACATTCTCCCAGCTGACATGTGCCAACTACCCACAACTATCTCTATCGCCATGAAAAGGCAGAAGAATTTGATACATACCAGATTAACCCAGACAGTCTCCCCTGAAAAGGAACCTAACCAATCTTCCTGAAAAAGAATTTAAAATTAAGGTCATAACCATGCTGATGGACTTGCAGAGAAATATGCAAGAGCTAAGGAGGGAGAATACAGAAATAAAAAAAACTCTGGAATGATTTAAAAGCAGAATGGATGAGATGCAAGAGGCCATTGATGGATTAGAAACCAGAGAACAGGAAAGTATAGAAGCTGACACAGAGAGAGATAAAAGGATCTCCAGGAATGAAATGATATTAAGAGAACTGTGTGACCAATCCAAAAGGAACAATATCTGCATTGAAGGGGTACCAAAAGAAGAAGAAGAGAGAGAAAAAGGGAGAGAAAGTGTATTTGAAGAAATAATTGCTGAAAACTTCCCCAAACTGGGGGAGGAAATAGTCACTCAGACCACAGAAGTACACAGAACTCCAAACAGGAGGGACCCAAAGAGGACAACACCAAGACATATAATTATTAAAATGGCAAAGCTCAAGGACAAGGACAGAATTTTAAAGGCAGCTAGAGAGAGGAAAAAGGTCACCTACAAAGGAAAACTCATCAGGCTATCATCAGACTTCTCAACAGAATCCTTATAGGCCAGAAGAGAATGGCATGATATATTTAATGCAATAAAACAGAAAGGCCTTGAACCAAGAATAATGTATCCAGCATGACTATCATTTAAACATGAAGGAGGGATTAAACAATTCCCAGACAAGCAAAAGTTGAGGGAGTTTGCCTCCCACAAACCACCTCTACAGGGTATTTCAGAGGGACTGCTCTAGATGGGAACACTCCTAAAAAGAGCACAGAACAAAACACCCAACATATAAAGAATGGAAGAAGAGGAATAAGAAGGGAGAGAAATAAAAAATCATCAGACAGTGTTTATAATAGCTCAATAAGTGAGTTAAGTTAGACAGAAAGATAGTAAAGAAGCTAGCCTTGAACCTTTGGTAACCACAAATCTAAAACCTGCAATGGCAATAAGTACATATCTTTCAATAATCATCCTAAATGTAAATGGACTGAATGCACCAATCAAAAGACACAGAGTAATACAATGGATAAAAAAAACAACACCCATCTATATGCTGCTTATAAGAGACTCACCTCAAACCCAAAGACATGCACAGACTAAAAATCAAGGAATGGAAAAAGATATTTCATGCAAACAACAAGGAGAAAAAAAAAAACAGGTGTTGCAGTACTAGTATCAGACAAAATACATTTCAAAACAAAGAAAGTAACAAGAGATAAAGAAGGACATTACATAATGAAAAAGGGATCAGTCCAACAAGAGGATATAAACATTATAAATGTATATGCACCCAACACAGGAGCACCAGCATATGTGAAATGAATACTAACAGAATTAAAGGAGGAAATAGAATGCAATGCACTGATTTTAGGAGACTTTAACACACCACTCACTCCAAAGGACAGATCCACCAGACAGAAAATAAGTAAGGACACAGAGGCACTGAACAACACACTAGAACAGATGGACCTAATAGACATCTATAGAACTCTACATCCAAAAGCAACAGGATACACATTCTTCTCAAGTGCACATGGAACATTCTCCAGAATAGACCACATAGTAGGCCACAAAAAGAGCCTCAGTAAATTCAAAAAGATTCAAAGTCTACCAACCAACTTTTCAGACCGCAAAGGAATAAAACTAGAAATAAATTGTACAAAGAAAGTAAAAAGGCCCACAAACACATGAGGCTTAACAACATGCTCCTAAACAATCAATGGATCAATGACCAAATCAAAATAGAGATCAAACAATATATGGAAATAAATAACAACAAAAACACAAAGCCCCAACTTCTGTGGGATGCAGCAAAGGCAGTCTTAAGAGGAAAGTATATAGCAATTCAGGCATATTTAAAGAAGGAAGAACAATCCCAAATGAATAGTCTAACATCACAATGATCGAAACTGGAAAAAGAAGAACAACTGAGGCCTAAAGTCAGCAGAAGGAGGGACATAATAAAGATCAGAGAAGAAATAAATAAAATTGAGAAGAATAAAACAATAGAAAAAAATCAATGAAACCAAGTGATGGTTCTTTTAGAAAATAAAAATAAATAAATAAGCCTCTAGCCAAACTTATTAAGAGAAAAAGAGAATCAACACACATCAACAGAATCAGAAACAAGAAAGGAAAAATCATGATGGACCCCACAGAAATACAAAGAATTATTAGAGAATACTATGAAAACCTATATGCTAACAAGCTGGAAAACCTAGAAGAAATGGACAACTTCCTAGAAAAATACAACCTTCCAAGACTGACCAAGGAAGAAGCATAAAATCTAAACAAACCAATTAACAGGAAAGGAATTGAATTGGCAATCAGAAAACTACCCAAGAACAAAACACCTGGGCCAGATGGATTTACCTCGGAATTTTATCAGACATACAGAGAAGACATAATACCCATTCTCCTTAAAGTTTTCCAAAAAATAGAAGAGGAAAGAATACTCCCAAACTCATTCTATGAAGCCAATATCACCCTGATACCAAAACCAGAAAAGGACCCCACCAAAAAAGAAAATTACAGACCAATATCTCTGATGAACATAGATGCAAAAATACTTAACTACATATTAGCAAACCGAATTCAAAAACACACCAAAAGGATCATACACCATGACCAAGTGGGATTCATCCCAGGGATGCAAGGATGGCACCACATCCGAAAATCCATCATCATCCACCACATAAACAAAAAGAAGGACAAAAACCACATGATCATCTCCATAGATGCTGAAAAAGCATTCAACAAAATTCAACATCTGTTCATGATAAAAACTCTCAAAAAATGGGCATAGAGGGGATGTACCTCAACATAATAAAGGCCATATATGATAAACCCACAGCCAACATCATACTGAACAGCGAGAGGCTGAAAGCTTTTCCTCTGAGATCAGGAACAAGACAGGGATGCCCACTCTCCCCACTGTTATTTAACACAGTACTGGAGGTCCTAGCCATGGCAATTAGACAAAACAAAGAAATACAAGGAATCCAGACTGGTAAAGAAGTTAAACTGTCACTATTTGCAGATGACATGATATTGTACATAAAAAACCCTAAAGACTCCACTCCAAAACTACTAGAACGAATATCGGAATTCAGCAAAGTTGCAGGATACAAAATTAATACACAGAAATCTGTGGCTTTCCTATATACTAGCAATGAACTAATAGAAAGATAAATCAGAAAACAATTCCATTCACAATTGCATCAAAAAGAATAAAATACCAAGGAATAAACTAAACCAAGGAAGTGAAAGACCTATACCCTGAAAACTATAAGACACTCTTAAGAGAAATTAAAGAGGACACTAACAAATGGAAACCTATCCCATGTTCTTGGCTAGGAAGAATTAATATTGTCAAAATAGCCATCCTGCCCAAAGCAATATACAGATTTGATCCAGTCGCCATCAAATTACCAACAGAATTCTTCAATGACCTGGAACAAATAGTTCAAAAATTCATATGGAAACACCAAAGACCCTGAATAGCCAAAGCAATCCTGAGAAAGAAGAATGAAGTGGGGGGGAATCTTGCTCCCCAACTTCAAGCTCTACTACAAAGCCACAGTAATCAAGACAGTTTGGTACTGGCACAGGAACAGACCCATAGACCAGTGGAACAGAATAGAGAGGCCAGACATTAACCCAAACATATATGGTCAATTAATATATGATAAAGCAGCCATGGACATACAATGGGGAAATAACAGTCTGTTCAACAGATAGTGCTGGCAAAACTGGACAACTACATGTAAGAGAATGAAACTGGATCACTGTCTAACCCCATACACAAAAGTAAATTCGAAATGGATCAAAGACCTGAATGTAAGTCATGAAACCATAAAACTCTTAGAAAGAAACATAGGCAAAAATCTCTTGGACATAAACATGAGCGACTTCTTCATGAGCATATCTCGTGGGGCAAGGGAAACAAAAGCAAAAATGAACAAGTGGGACTACATCAAGCTGAAAAGCTTCTGTACAGCAAAGGACACCATCAATAGAACAAAAAGGTACCCTACAGTATGGGAGAATATATTCATAAATGACAGATCCGATAAAGGGTTGACGTCCAAAATATATAAAGAGCTCATGCACCTCAACAAACAAAAAAGCAAATAATCCAATTAATGGGCAGAGGAGCTGAACAGACAGTTCTCCAAAGAAGAAATTCAGATGGCCAACAGACACATTAAAAGATGCTCCACATCACTAGTCATCAGAGAAATGCAAATTAAAACCACAATAAGATATCACCTCACACCAGTAAGGATCTCCACCATCCAAAAGACAAACAACAACAAATGTTGGCGAGGTTGTGGAGAATTTACATTCCTACACTGCTGGTGGGAATGTAAATTAGTTCAACCATTGTGGAAAGCAGTATGGAGGTTCCTCAAAATGCTCAATATAGATATACCATTTGACCCAGGAATTCCACTCCTAGGAATTTTTCCTAAGAATGCAGCACTCTAGTTTGCAAAAGACAGATGCACCCCTATGTTTATCGCAGCACTATTTACAATAGCCAAGATATGGAAGCAACCTAAATGTCCATCAGTAGATGAATGGATAAAGAAGATGTGGTATATATACACAATGGAATATTATTCAGCCACAAGAAGAAAACAAATCCTACCATTTGCAATAATATGGATGGAGCTAGAGGGTATTATGTTCAGTGAAATAAGCCAGGCAGAGAAAGACAAATACCAAATGATTTCACTCATATGTGGAGTGTAAGAACAAAGAAAAACTGAAGGAAGAAAACAGCAGCAGAATCACAGAACCCAAAAATGGACTAACAGTTACCAAAGGGAAAGGGACTGGGGAGGATGGGTGGGAAGGGAGGGAGAAGTGGGGGAAGAAGAAAGACAGCCTTACAATTAGCATGTATAATGGGGGGGTGGCATGGGGAGGGCTGTGCAACACAGAGAAGACAAGTAGTGATTTTACAGCATCTGGCTACACTGATGGACAGTGCCTAATGGGGTATGTTGGGGGGTCTTGGTGAGTCTAGTAAACATAATGTTCCTCAAATAAAAACAAAAAATAGGAATAAAATAAATAAAATTATAATTAAAGAGGAGATATTACAACTGATAGCACATAAATACAAAGCATCATAAGAGACTACAATAACAATTATATGCCAAATTAGACAATCCCCAAAAAATGGATAAATTCCTAAACATATGACTTACCAAAACTGAATCACAATGAAACAGCATTATGAAAAGAGCAATAACAAGTAGGAGACTGAATCAGGAATCAACAGCCTGCCGACAAAGGAACACCTAGGACCAGATGGCTTTACAGGTGAATTCTAAAGAGCAATTAAAGAATTAATATCCATCCTTCTCAAACCCTTCCAAACAACAGAGGAGGAGGGAGCACTCCTAAACTCATTTTATGAGCTCATTACTCTGATACCAGTGCCAAATAAGAACATGACTAGAAAAGAAAACTACAAGTCAGTCTCAGGAAATATACAGGTGCAAAAGTTCTCAACAAAATATTAGCAAACTAAATGCAACAATATACTTAAAAGGATCATATACTATGATCAAGTGGGATTTATTCCTGATATGCAAGGTGATATACCACATTAATTGATACAATAAAGATAAAAATCATATGATCATTTCAACAGAGATAGAAAAATCCCTTGACAAAATTCAACCTTCACTTATGATAAAATCTCTCAACAAAGTGGGTATAGAGTGAACATACCTCAACATAACAAGGGATATATGATAAGCCCACAGATAACATCATACTCAATGGTGGAAGACTGGAAGCTTTTCCTCCAAAATCAGTAACAAGACAAACATGCCCATTCTCACCACTTCTATTGGAAGACCTAACTATAGAAATCAGGCAATACAAAGAAATAAAGGCATCCAGATCAGAAATGAAGAAGTAAAATTGTCTCTATTTGCAGATGACATTATATTCTATATAGAACACCCCAAAGGATCCACAAAAAAAAAAAAAACGTGTTAGAACTAATCAATGAATTAAGTAAAGTTGCAGGATACAATATCAATGTTGAAAAATCAGCTGTGTAGAAACAATCCCATCTACAATTGCACCAAAAACAATAAAATACTTAGGAATGAATTTCACCAAAGAGGTGGAAGATCTATACACTGAAAACTATAATACATTGATGAAAGAGATTGGAGAAGCCAAAAGTAAATAGGTAGGTATCCCATGTCTATGGATCATAAGTATTAATATTGCTAAATCTCCATACTGCCCAAAGTCTCCAATAGCCAAAGCAATCTTGAAAAAGAACAAAGCTGGAGGCATCACACTTCCTCATTCAAACTATACTATAAAACTATTATAATCAATACAACATGGTATTGGCAGAAAGACACAGAGACAAATGGAACAGAATCAAGGATCTAGAAATAAACCTATACATATATAGTCAACTAATATAATGGTTGGGAAAACATTATATATCATATTATATATTATATAATATATGTTATATATTATATCAACTAATATAATAATAGGTAAAGGATACTCTTCAATAAGGTGTGGAAAACTGGATAGTCACATGCGAAAGAATGAAATTAGACTTCTTTCTTAACATATCTCATGAAAATTTACTCAAAATGGATTAAACACTTAAGTGTGAGATCTGACACCATAAAACTTGAAGAAAACATAGGGGAAAACCTCCTTGACATTGGTCTTGGCAATAATTTTTTTGGATTTGACATCAAAAGTCCAAGCACCAAAAACAAAAACAGTAAATGGGACTTCATCAGACTAAAAAGCTTTGGCACAGCAAAGGAAATCATCAACAAAATGAAAAGGCAACCAACAGAATGAGAGAAAATATTTTCCAACCTTGTATATGATAAGAAGTTAATATCCAAAATATGTAAAGAACTCATACAACTCAATAGCAGTAAAACAAATAGTCCAATTAAAAAAATGGACAAATGATCTAAACAGACATTTTTGGAAAGAAGACAAATTATCTACAATTATATAATAGGAACATCACTAATCACCAGGGAAATGCAAATCAAAACCACAATGAAATACATATCACCTCACACCTGTTAGAATGGCTATTATCAAAAAGACAAGAGGTAACAAGTGCTGGCAAGGATGGAGAGAAAAGGGAACCCTCGTGCACTGTTGCTAGGAATGTAATTTAGTACAGCTACTATGGAAAACAATACGGAGGTTCCTCAAAAATTCAAAAACAGAACTACCACACGCTCTAGCCATCCCACTGCTAGGTATATATAGCCAAAGAAAATGAAATCAGCATCTCAATGAGATATCTGCACACCATGTTCATTGCAGCAATATTCACAGTAGCAAATACATGGAAACAACCTAAGTGTCCATCAACAGGGCACAAACATACCACAGTTTGTTGAAACATTCACCTATAGCAGGGCATGTGGTTGTTTCCTGTTTTTGGCTATTACAAATTAGATTGCTATGAACAACTACATGAATGGATAAAGGAAATGTTACATAAAAATAAAGATATATACAACAGAATATTATTCAGCCATAAAGAAAATGTTATATATAAATATATATAATAGAATATTATTCAGTCATAAAATGGATATAAATTCTGACATTTGTGACAATATGGATGAACCTTAAGGGTATTATACCTAATGAAACAAGTCAGAGAAAGACAAATACTACACATCCTCACTTATATGTGGAATCTAAAATAACTAAACTCACAGAAATGGAGTAGATCTGTGGTTACCAGGGGCCAGGGTATGGGGGAAATGGAGAGATATTGGTCAAAGGGTACAAACTTCCATTTATAAGATGAACAACTTCTGAGGGATCTAATAATGTACAGCATGGTGACAATAGTTAAAAATACCACAATGTATACTTGAAAGCTACTAAGAGACTCTTAAATATTTGCCCCACAATGAAAAAATGATAATTATGTGAGGTGATGGTCTTAATTAGCCTTGTGGTAATCATTTCACAACGTATATGTGTACCAAAGCATCTATTGCACATTTTAAGCTTATACGATGTTATATTCAATATATTTCAATAAAGCTGGATAAAAAAAACTCAACAGTAAAAAATCAAACAATTCAACTAGAAAATTAGCAAAAAATATGAAGAGATATTTCACTTACAAGGACAAGTGGATGGCAAATAAGCATATGAAATATGTTCAATATCACTAACCATTAAAGAAATGAAAATTAAGGCCACAGTGAGATAACATTGCATACCTGTTATAATAGCTAAACTAAAAAATGGGAATACCAAATGCTTGTGAGTTGCAGAAAAACTGGATCTTTCACACATGGCTGGTAGAGATGTAAGATGGTAGAGCCACTCTGGTAAGCAGTTAGCAGTTAATTAAAAAATTAAAGATACAGTTACCATACTACTCAGCAATTATACCACTGGGCATTTATCTCCAAAATATACAAATTTACATACACACAAAAACTAGTACACAGTTGTTCATAGTAACCTTATTTGTAGTAGCCAAAAACTGGAAACAACCAAATGTCCTATAATAGGTGAATGTTTAAGCAAACCATGGTACATTTGTGCCCTGGAACACTACTCAGCAATAAAAAGGAATGAATTATTGATACATGCAAGAACTTGAATGGATCTCAAGGCCATTAAGCTGAATGAAAAAATCTAGTATCAAAAGGTCACAAAATTCTTGTACTGACAAAATTATAGAACTGGGGAACAGATTAATGGCCAAGAATTAGTGATAATGGGGTTGGAGGAGACTGGTGGAGAGAACTAGAAAGAAAGCTTTGTTGGGATGGAATAGCTGTATATCTTGTTTGCACTGGGAGTTATCCAAGTCAACCCCTGTGATAAAATAACGTAACTATTTCCTGGTTTTGATATTGTGCTCTATTTACATAAGACGCAGCCATGGAGATGAAGGGCACATGGGACTTCTCTGTGTTGTCTTCACGAGTTCCTGTAAATCTATAATTGTTTCAAAATAAAAAGCTGTTAAAAATCAATTGCATTTTTATCAGCAACAAATAGTTGCTGAAAATATGTCCTTAAAAAGAAACACAAAAACATAAAAAACCTAGGATTAAGTCTGACAAAAGATGAACATGACTTTTATGAGAAAAACTGTAAGACTATATTAAAAGACTTAAAAGAATCTAATGGAAAAACAGGCAACCATTTTGTGGATTTAAAAACTAAAGACAACACAGATATTAGTCCTCCCTTTATGGATCTATAGACGCAACACAATTTCAATAGAAACCCAACAAGTTCTTGAGATCCTGACCAGCACGTGAATGGAAGCTCCTGTACCACCAAGCTGCCTGCAGGCATGTGGGGGAAGATGGATCATCCAATGAATGATGCTGGAACCCTGATTACACACGGGGAAGAAATGAAAGTGCATCCTCAGCACACCACACACAGAAATCATTTCTAGAGTATTAAAGACAAATAAGAAACACAAAACTACAAAATTTTAGAAAACAAAATCTGAGCATGTCAAGGCATTAAGGATTTCTTTGAACACTGAAGCAAAAACATAAAGGGAAAAATGGCTGATTTTTCACTAAATTAAAAATTTTTAATTGTGTTCTATAAAAAAGAAATCTCTGGAAGAAAATATTTGTTAGACTTGTAAATGGCAAAGCACTAATGTCCAAAACATATACATTTAAAGAACTGCATAAGTAAATAAGAAAGAGACAAATAATTGCAATATGAAAATGGGCAAAAGACTTCCATGACACTTCCCACATAAAAAAGCAAAGTGGCTCAGAAACATGAAAACCTACTGGACCCTGTTGGCAACCCCATGGGAAACCATTTCACACTTACCAGATTGGCAAAGGCTTTCAAGTCTGACCATCTCAACTCTTGGGAAGGGTGTGGAACATCTGGGAAGTGGGCATGCTCCTGATAGAGTGCTAATTGCTGCCAGTTTGGATGCCAATTTAGAAAATGTGCAGAACATACATACTCTAGGACCCGGCAACTCAGCTCCTAGATAAATTCATTCTTTAAACAGCTGTTGCATTAGTGCACACAGAGATATAAGGGAATGGGCAGAGCAGCTGTTTTGTAAGAGCAGAAAAGTAGACACAAATCAAATGTCCCTCAACAGAAGAATGTCATAGTTCCTCAGTTGAAATCTAGATGCCAGTGAAATGACAAAAAACAGTATGGATAAATTGTTTATTCATATTGGGACACACGGAATTGAGTAAGAATGGAAATCACAGAATATATAAAGCATGAGTGTAGGTTCAAAAATAAACAGCAAACAATATTGTTTAGGACAACAAACATTTGTGGTAGAGCTGTAAAGAAAATCAAATGGGGATAGCCAGAAATTTTAGGCATTAGTACTTGGAGGGGACAGAAGAGGGGATGGCTTGGTGGGGACACAGACATCAAAGGTGGCTGAAGTTTGATTCGACTGGATCATGAACTTGTTTGTATTATACACATAATTATGCATTTATTATATTCACAGAATTACAGGAATAAAAAAACAGAGCCTCTGTGGGACCCTCTTCACCTCTGCCAGACTAGAGGGAGGGAAAAGGCGCAGGCTTCATGAGGCACCAAGGCCGACCATGCTTAGTGGCCAGCTCTGTGCCCCTAGGAGACGAGCACGCAAAGTAGGGGTGCCCTGTGAGCCAGCGGGCCCAGAGCCCCACATGATCTGGCATCTGGTGAAAGCAGAGGGGCCTGCACCTGCCTGCTGGAGGAGATGGGAGGAGAGGAGGGAAGCCCCCTCTCCCAGTCCCTTTGGACTCATGCCTCTCTCCCTCTGCTCCCACAGGCTCTCTCATGCTCTATCCTGGCACAGATTCAACACCCCACTGTAAATCCTTTCCATTTGCTCCAAGTGGAAATGTTCAGGAATGTAAATGAGGAGGAGGAATGAGCATGCTATTGGAAGGGGCCTGGATGTGATGAGGGATTCATGATGGTGAAGAAACTCTAAAATCAGTTTATGGCCACCACCCACACCTCAGGTGAGGAGACCTGTGCCTGGGTTGCCCTGGACATCACATGCTCAGACATTCATTATGAACACATGGACTCGGGACCACGACCAGTCGCTCTACCCGTGCTGGCAACTTTACGAGCTGAGGTCAGTTGCAATCACTTGTGTCTTTGGATCCGAGCCCCTGTGACCTGTTGACATCCCTGGTACCAGCAATCTCCTGCAGGGAAATTCCTCTCCTATCTTGGGAGCACCCACCTGAAGACGCAGGCCTCTCCAGACCTCTGCTTATCTCCACTGTGTGGGCGCAAGAATTATGGTGTCTTGTCATGCAGCATTTCCAAGACAAATCAAGGGAAACTGTCCCTTTGCCCTCCAACCTCTGAGAAAATAAGCACTGGGCACCTTTTTTGTCTCGTGGAAAATTACAGCACAGAACTTCTAAAAGACAGGCTGTAAAATACTCTTTATGTCTTGTTCAAAGCTTCAAAGCTCCCCAGCTGAAGCTCTAGGCTTGACAGAGTCCAGCTAACTCTGCAAGTGCTCTGTGCTTTTGGGGCCTGGGGGACATTACTGTTCATTTGCAAATCTGAGCTGGAGTCTCAAAGAAGGACATTCTTAGGAGGGCGGCATCCACAGTCTTTCTCTTCCTTCCTCTCCCTTAAGGGAAAAGGAGGGGAGATGGAACAAAGTGAATCCAGTTTACACGAATACATCTGAGAGGGTTAGTCTTTTTCTCCTAAGAAATATTCATCCATAAACATGGAAAAGAGAGTTTGTAACCCTCTCTTCTTCTCCCCCAGTGGCCTCTAAGCTGACCAAACAGGAAACCAAGGAAGCTTCCAAATACCTGAAATTCAATGTCCAAATATTCAGTAGATGTTCTGAGCCACTTTTTTTCATTGCTTAAAAGGTCAGTAGGTCAAGAAACCAGAAGAAAGCAGGACAGAGGTGTCAAAAGCAGGAATGGAATTGTGGTGTTTGTGTGTTTATAATACTCAGGCCACAGCAGTGCCACCCAGTTGAACTTAGATGATATCATTGTGACTAAACAGTCCCAAACAAAATTAGAAATGTGTGCCCTAAGTGGGAAATATACCAATTAAGAGTATCACTTTTCCAAGACAGCAAATTTAGTAACTGGAAATACAAAAGGGCCCTTCCAAGAAGAGGCCAATGAAGTACAGCTGATCCTCTAACAACACAGGGGTTCGGGTGCCCACCACCGGCACAGCCAAAGACCCAAGTACTACTTTTGACTCCCCAAAGACTTTACTGATCGCCTACTGTGGACTGGGAGCCTTACCAATAACATAAAAAGTCAACACATATTTTGTATTTGTATTATGTACTATGTCCTTATAATAAAGTTAAGCTAGAGAAAAGAAAATGATTTTTGAAACTGTCACAAATTTCCAAAAATTTTCCAATATATTTATTGAAACAAAGCCATGTATAATTGTCCCCTGCAGTCCAAATCCATGTTGTTCAAGCATCTACTATAATGAGATCGAGGTAGATGTGGATAAAAAAAAGCAATAAAAAGTATATACTAAGCCACTGAGTAGGAGCTTATACTGCTTTGGAGTTTCAGCCCCTGGGCAATCCAACTGGGCATAACTCACCATTCACTCCATTAAGAAACTTGCCAAGATGCAATTCTGATATACCTAAAAGAATTGAAAACAGGCACTCGGAGAAATACTTGCACACACACATTCACAGCAGCATTATTCAAAACCAAAAAGTGGAAGCAACCCAAACGCTCATCCACGACTGAATGAGAGATAACAAAATGTGGTTTGTCATATGGTGGAATGTTACTCACCCCTACAAAGGAATGAGGGGCTGGTCCACACTACATACACCTTGGAGGAACCCTGACAATATTACATTGAGTGACAGAAGCCAGACACAAAAGGCTTATGTTGTATGACTCCACTTACATGAACTGTCCAGGTTCATAGGGGCAGAAAGCCAGTTAGTGTGGCCAGGGGCAAGAGAAAAGGAGAATGAGAGAGACTGCCAATGGGCACAGGGCTTTCTTTAGGACTAATTAAAATATTTTGGGACTAAGATGGAGGTTCTGGTTGCACAACAGTGTGAATATACAGAATGCCACTAAATTGTGGCATAACTTTAAAATGGTTTATTTTATGTTATCTAAAAGCACGGAAAGTGCTCAGCAAATAGGATCATATGCAGAGATGTGAGAGGGGCTGGCAGTGGGGGGCTGGGGGCCACCTAAAGGCCAGTCACCTGGACTGGGAGAGCAGTACAGTGTTTGGAGAGAAATGCCAACACAAAAAAACCTCAGCACAAGTGATTAGTGTGTCTAAGTGCAATAATAGCTTAAGCAGGTGACAATTAAATTAACGCAAGATAGACCTGGAAAGGCATTTGCAGGAAACAATGGGATAGTCAAGTTTATAAAATGGTAATGAAAGACTTTGACATACTTGGGCTTCAGATAAAAGATATGAATGTGTTCTTGGGAAAAAAAGGTATATATACATATATCAATACTGATTAACCAATGCTCTGACATTACTCTCCTCATTCAGAAAAGTCCAGCCCCTCCCTTTCTTCAGCTCCTGCAGAAAAACCACAAAGTGCTTCCACCACTTTGTCCTCTCCATGTCCTCCCACGTGCTCAGCCTGGAAGCCGTGGGAGCCGGGACCCTGAGACAGGACAGGTCACCATCCCCACCACCGCACAGACCTTACCTGGCTAGGAACCCTGCAGGGTGCACAACAGCATGCCCTTGACCCCTCCATTTGTCCCAGACCCACAGAGATTAACTGCAGTGAAATGGTGGTGTTATTCTCTGCTGGTTCCCACAACTGTTAATGGGGCACAAAGGAGCTATTCCAGATTTCTACCCTGATGGAAGCTGCTAAACTGCACGAATGAATCTTCTGAACATACCAGAAGCATTTCCTCTTTTCAAATTCTGTGCATCTTCCAAATACGTGAAGAAGAAAAAATGACAGACCAGGTGAAGAATGTTATAAGAACAGAAGTGTGTTTTAAAGCCCACTGGCAGTTAAAGATCTAGTTTGGGCTGGAGCACAGGCATTTCCGATCTCACTGCAAAGGAGGACAGCTGTGTGCAAACCAGGGTGACTGGCACACGGAGCCGCCCTCTGCCCCTTTCCTGGTGGGGGTCAGGGGGGCCACATCTCACCAGCGGGCATGCATTAGGGAAGGAGAGCATGAACTGGACCCAAGACATGTAAGAAGGCAAAAAAGTAAGCAAAGACAGAACAGGCAGAAGCTCCCTGCAGTGACCTGGGTCCTAGGCTTCCCACCCCTTCAGCACCTGCCCTCCACTCACCCCCTCTCCCACTTGGATTTAGAACTGTTATCAGCAAGGCCGGGGCAGGAAGTGGCCAGATGTCAAGCCAGGTCTTTGCATCTCTGATGCACCCATGTTGATTATGAACTGTTCCCAAGGCAAGAATATAGGATTCTTCTCTTACCAGAAACATACAGCTTCCCAGATCCTGCCTGTTTTATGTCAAGACTGTCTTCAGAAATACATAAACATGATTCCTCTGTATTTTAATCATGTTTATATTTAGAGAAACAGTGATAGCTTGACAGATATTTCAAGTGGGTTTAAATAGGAGAAGTCTACAATATACATGTATATGTAATAAGTTTTAACCACAGAATATTTTTTGAGAAGGAAGGAAAAGCTATATTCCTAATCCTATCTGGCTCCCTCTGTGTTAACAAGAAAAGGCATCCTTTCTTGGATTCTTGGAGAACAGGTTCCTTCATTCTTTTACAAGGGTGGGTACTGCCCTCTGCTGATTACTCAAAAATAGGGGGAAAACATACCTGATGTAAGGAAGGGGAGGAGTTTCTCTCAGTTCCGATCAATCCCTGCTCCCGAGATGGAGATGGAACAGGAGGATGTCTCCTGTCTATCACACCCTCAAGGTGATGCCCAGCCCTGATGTCATAACCCTATGACACCTTAAACCTGGGTCTCTGGGTGCCCAGACCAAATTCTTCACCACAGAACCTTGGTCCCAATGACATTCAGAGGGTCACAAAGGAGACACCTGCACACAGAGAAGTCGGGAACCCTGGCTACTCGAAGGGAACCAGAAATGCTCAGGCAGACCCTCACCTCTGAAGGCCATGGCCACAGCACAGGCATCCCTCTACATAGAGACAAAGACTGAGTTTCTATTATCCAGCGGGAGCCAGGACGGAGCATGGGGACAGAAGCTCAAATGCAACACAGGGAAGAACCAAATGGTGCCTCCTGACTGCAGTCGGCAACACCAGCTCCATGCACAGAGCTCACACAGAATTCATCTAACAGAGTGAGTGCCCACCTCCACTCGGCCCTGGGCCCCTGCCAATGCAGCTGTGAAGTGTGGGGACACCCCAGCTAAAAGCTGCAGTGAACATGAACAGAGTTGAACTTGTCCTTGATTTCACTATAGTTACATTTGCTGAAATCTCCCTTTTAGTAACCAACTTGAAACTTTCTAAAAACAGAACAGAAAATGAGTGAATCTGAATGCCAAAATTAACCAAATTTATGAACTAACAAAAAATTCCATCCCCCTTTAAATGCCTAGTTTTGTTTTAAGCAGGTCCTTAAGGGAACTGACAGTACCCAGTGACAGACAGAGCAGCAAATTCCTCCAGTAACATTAGACTCAATAGAGCAAAACTGAAAAAAACAAATATTTTTCTTACGGAACACCACCCACGAGCTTTCCATCTGCATTTATTTAATGTAAACTTGCTTGGTGAATGTCACAAAACATGAAAGGCGCCCAGATCCCTAGAGTCTAACCATCACTGCAGGGAAAACATTTCTGGCTACCCAACCAGCTGGACGGCTGGACTCTCAGGAGCCCTGGTCGAAAGCTTGTTCACCATGACTCTGTCTGATTTTTGTCTCTGGAGGCATTAGAACAATAATTAAAGTGCTCTGTACGTATGCAGCATCTTTCCCCCAGGACTTTCAGAGCCCTTTGCAAACACTACCTCGGTCATCCTCCCAGTGCTGTGCGGTCAGTGGCAGAGGGCACCAGTCATGCTCCTTTCAAAAGGGCAGGTCTGAGTGTGTTTTGTGGAGTCACCATTTGCAGGCCAGGTCCCAAAGCTAAAATAAAAATCACTCAAGTAATTCCAGTAAATGAGCGTCTGGGGGTTGGGGTTAGCTCAGGCATCCAAATAACGGCCTAAAGCTCGCGCTCTCCCTCTCCTGGGAACCGCAGCCCATAAGTCAGAGTGGCACTGAGAAGGGGCTTCAACTCTCCACAATCCCAGACGCATCAAAACTGCACCTGGGCTTGTGGTTTAACAGCCAAGGGTTCCCAGCTACCATGCAAGTCAGCTGAAGCCCTCACATGCCGCCAGTGCACTGGGCAGCAATGGACAAAAGTATGGGTTTGTCTAACACAGTACACATTTCAGAGTAGTGTTCACTTCAACAAAAATAGGTAGCTCCAGACTTAAGTAAACACCCAAGGCACTCCAAAAGCCTCTGGTTGGGCCCAGGTCATTAAGAATCTGTTTCCTGGGGACTGAAATTTGGGATTTACAGAAGAATCAAAACTTTTCGAGGCGGAGCCAAGATGGCGGCGTGAGTAGAGCAGTGGAAATCTCCTCCCAAAAACACATAGAGCTATGAAAATATAACAAAGAAAAATCTTCCTAAAATAGAGACCACAGGACACAGGACAACATCCAGACCACATCCACACCTGCAAGAACCCAGCGCCTTGCGAAGGGGGTAAGATACAAGCCCCAGCCCGGCGGGACCCGAGCGCCCCTCCCCCCGGCTCCCAGTGGGTGGAGAGAAACCGGAGCGGTTTTTTTTTTTTTTTTTTTTTTGGCGAGCGCTTTTTGGAAGCCTTAGAGGGACGGGCCCCCGTTGCTGGGGAGGCAGGGTGGCGGGACCGGTGAGGAGGTGCCTGGGAACGGCGCCGGAGGACAAAGAATATCCCGCGTTTCTCCCTGCGAGACCTGGGGGCGGGTGTCTGAGACCGGTGCCTGAGGAAGGAGGAGGTCGCGCGTTTTTCCCCTTTTTTTTTTTCTCTTTTTGGCGAGCGCTTTTTGGAAGCCTTGAAGGGACGGGGACCCCAGTGCTAGGGAGGCACGGTGGCGGGACTGGTGAGCGGGTGGCTGGGACCGGTGCCTGAGGACAAAGAATATCCCCCGTTTTTCCCTGCGGGACCGGTGGGCGGGTGCCTGAGACCGGCACTTGAGGACAGAGGAAATCGCGCGTTTTTCCCCTTTTTTTTTTCTCTTTTCTGCGAGTGCTTTTTGGAAGCCTAAAAGGGACAGGGACCCCGGTGCTAGGGAGGCAGGGCGGCGGGACTGGTGAGCGGGTGCCTGGGACCGGCACCTGAGGACAAAGAATATCCCGCATTTTTCCCTGTGGGACCGGTGGGTGGGTGCCTGAGACCAGCACCTGAGGACGGAAGAAATTGCACGTTTTTCCCCTTTTTTTTCTCTCTTTTTGCCGAGTGCTTTTTGGAAGCCTTGAAGGGACAGGGACCCCGGTGCTAGGGAGGCAGGGCGGCGGGACTGGTGAGCGGGTGCGTGGGACCAGTGCCTGAGGACAAAGAATATTGAGCGTTCCTTCCCTGCGGGACCGGTGGGTGGGTGCTTTTTGGAAGCCTTGAAAGGACAGGGACCCTGGTGCTAGGGAGACAGGGCAGCAGGACCAGTGAGCGGGTGCCTGGGACCGGCACCTGAGGACAAAAAAAAAAAAAATCGCTTGTTTTTTCCTTTTTTTTTCCTTTTTTTTTTCTCTTTGTTTCTGTTCCCTCTCTCATTGTTGCTGCTGTTGTTTTGGTTTGGAGAGTGCTTTTTGGAAATCTTAAAGGGGCAGGACAGGTCACTTAGACCAGAAGCAGGGAATCTGGGGATCTCTGGGCACTCTAACCCCCTGGGCAGCAGGGAGCACAGAGGCCCCTTACGGAGATAAATAGTCTCCTGGCTGCTCCCCCTCCAACGGGGCTCCACCATTTTGGAGGAACAGCCCCAGCCAGGCCAAGCCCACAGCAACAGCGGAGATAAACCCCAAAGCAACTGGGCAGGAAGCAGAAGCCCTGTCTGCGCACAGCTGCCCAGCACAAGCCACTAGAGGTCGCTATTCTCCCAGGAAAAGGCTACAAACCAACAAGAAGGGAAGCTCTTCCAGCGGTCACTTGTACCAGCTCTGCAAACTATCTGTATCACCATGAAAAGGCAAAACTACAGGCAG